>NC_064265.1:5000000-7500000 GCF_003254725.2 Canis lupus dingo
AAATATTCTTTTCAAATATACATAATTTTTAGAAGCTCCAGTTGTAATTGATAATAAAACTTTTATTGTTGACTGCATTTCTCTCCTCTCTCCAGCTTAATAGCTGTAGTCCAGAAGTTGGAGCAAGTTTCCCCAAGGGCTAAAACTGTTAGGATCACCAAACAAGAATGTTCATTGTGAAATGCAGTGAGCTCAGGCAATTTACAGCATTCATTCTCCCTATCCATAAATGGCACTTCATTGCTCCTCCATAGGCTGTGGGGAAATGTGTTTATTGCATTCATTTTAAGAAATATTCTTGCACCTCTTTTGTGGGCCTCCCTACAATCTCAGCTATATTTCATCTCCTAAGAAGTTTGCTAAATGTAGCTTCAAGCAGCTCACTCTGGTAGGTGTGCTTGAGCCATTATCATCCATTTTTCAATAAAGCTGTGGGTGAAAGTGTCATTGATTCTTTTTCACCAGGAGAGAATATTAGCTTTTTATCCTCATCATATTATCTCTCTGCTTGACTGATAAAACTGCCATGCTAAAGGAAAGGTCAGGAATTATGGAGTGGGTGTTCATTTAATTCCTCTTTCACCCCCCTCTTCCAACAAATGTGTTGGGAATGTAACAGAAAATTCGTGTTTATGAAATGAGAATAGAAGAGGGAGATAAATGGATGAAGTCCTCATGGATTAATGACTTCATTTTGTTGTCTCGAAATATGTGTGAGCCTTAAAGGGTCTTCATTTATAGCTTATAGTTTCCCCTTATTTCATTTTCTTACACTGATAGAAAGAATTCTCAAATGACATTTAACCAAACTATGAGACTTCTTTGATAGGTTGTCACATTCCTGGACATAGGGAGGGGTCGGAGAACAGGAGGGGACAGAAGGTTCGTGTGGCCAAAAAAGATCATACAGCTCTCATAATTCAATACACTCAAGGAAGTTATAATTAGTGGGTGTTCTTCTAACTGTATTTTATTTTCCAGGTAGAATGAATTAATGCAGCTGAGAATGGGGAGGATCCAAACAGAAGAGATTCGTTAGAGCCCTGGTGAGTAATTTAGAGGAAACCAAACTGTAAACACAAGCAATAAAACTAATGGGCCAGTTCTAGGTGCTTCTCTTCCCATTCCACTTTTTGTGATTTTCATCCTGCCCTATATTCTCTAGATGGTCTGATAAGGTGGGAAGTTTAGGATTTCCCCCTCTCTGTGCTCCTACTCCCTAATCCTAAACAGCAGTCTCACTGAACACCCAGGAGAGAGCGTGATCTTAGAGAGATCTAGTTTGAATTCCAAATCAGCCATTTCCTGTTACAGGATGTTAGGCAAGTAATTAATTTCTCTGTATCTCACTGTTCTTGTGGAGAAAAGGAGACAGAGTGAGAGGTGATTATCCCATGGGATTTCACTGTGTCTCTGAATCCAAAACTTAGAAGCCATCCTTGACTCTGTCTTGCTTTCCATCCCTCACATCCGGGTGGTCAGGAAGACTTTTCCAATTCTAACCATTAAATATCTTTTGAGTCTGTGACTTGTTCATTTCTTCAATGCCATCCCCTTAGACCAGACTGTTGTGGTGTCTTACTTGGACTACTGAAATGGCCTTCTAGTTGGTTTCCCTCCTATCTCACACCCCTTTCCAGTTCCCTTCTCTCCTAGTCAAGATAGTATTTTCCCCAGGTGCCTAGCCCTTCACTGCAACTATAAAAGCTACACTAAAGTCTGGATGGCTTTTCCTCACATGTAAACTTTTCTACAATCTAACAATTGCCCACAACTCAACTCAGTCCTCTCTAACTCTCCATTTAGTTAACTTTGTAGAGCCAGCCCCTTCGTTTCTTTGTATATGCCTATCCCTAGGCTTAAAGAGTCTCTCTACATGGCACTTCCTTCCTCACCCAGTGGACCTAGTTATTTTCTATTTATCTTTGAAACCTAGCTTAAATATGTCATCTTCTTAACCCTCCTTCATTCTTTTGAACAATCTTAATAGTTTTAACATTTCTATTGTTATAGTTTTTGCACTAAATCAGACTTTTTTTTTAAAGATTTTATTTATTCATGAGAGACACAGGGAGAGAGAGAGAAAAAGGTGAGATAGGCAGAGGGAGAAGCAGGCTCCATGCAGGGAGCCTGATGTGGGACTCGATCCCAGGACTCCAGAATCATGCCCTGGGGAAAAGGCAGGGGCTAAACTGCTGAACCACCCAGGGATCCCCAAAATCAGACTTTTTTAATGCATGCCCTTTTTACATATATCCCCTAGATGAAAAAGGCTAATCCAGAAGAACTTTGTATTCTGTGTCTAAGACAGTGCTGATGTTTAATATATGAATGAATACATTAATGAAGTCATGAGTATTTGATAATAATATAAACCTTCAGGGTCACAGTCCATATTAAGTGCCAATAAATGTTAGTCTCTCTTTTTCTTTCTTTCTTTTCCCTTTTTTAATATCAGCGTTTTAGTTAAACACACACACACAATGTGAAAAAGACATCCATGAGAAATGCCTACTTTAGGGAAACCAAGTAAAAGATAATTTCTAAGGGAAATAGCAGAATAGGTCCATAAAGCCACCAAAGGTGAAATGAATGATACAAAATCAGTTCGTTTAGATTAATTTCTCATTGGTACAAATCTTGGTGGGAAAAACTCCATTTCCCATCTTCCTTCCCAGCATTTTACCAAGCTCCTGGAAGTTCACCAAAAGTGCCTTTCTGCAAGCAGCTTTCTCTTCCTGGTATAGTCTCTCCCTTTCTTCAGCCAACTGTATTTAACTTGAACTCGAAATTAAGGCTCCCTTCTTCTGGAAGCCACCTTAAGGTGTTCAAGGCTGGTTGCATTACCTCTTCTCTGTGTTCACATAGCCCCGTGCTTTCTGCCTTTCACTCTGTCTTGTAACCACCCTTTATGCATTGTTGTTCCCCACTGATTGTGAGCTTCCTGAAGACAAGGTTGGTGTTTCATTGATCTCTATGTTCCAGTGCCCGGTACAATGTATATTCACTAAATACCTGAATGTATTTATCACTGATAGAAGTCCTTGCCTGTCACTGTTTTACACTTGCCCCTTTCTGGAGTATATCCCACTAGGGGACAACTGCTTTTTGTATCCTGCATATGGAACATGCTTTGTCCATTATTCAGACTGGAGGCAAAAGCTCTAAAAGCCAGGAATACTTAGCCCCACCTCTTCTCATCCAAGAGCAGTGGAAGATATAAAAGGACCAATCTGAGAAACAAACCCACACTGTGGATCTTGACATCTACCTGCAAACATTTGTAACGTCCTTCTCTTTTTGGCCTCTCATTAAACTTGCAAAAATTATGAGGCAGCTCTTGGCTGGCACTTCACTTTTTCCTCTTTGAAACTTGTGAGTTCTAATTATTTGTTGCCCTCTTGTGGGTCAGAGTTCACTTCTCTGCTGGGAAGAGCCTGTCCGCTGATGCCCCATCACTCCCGTCCACTCCTGCCTTCCTGCTGGCATTTTAGAATGCTGTAACACTTAGGGAAACTTCTGATTAAAAAAGGTTTAAAACGAGTCAAGATGGCAGGTTAAAAATAACTGAAATGCCCCTGCTGTCCCAGTTAGTAGACGATGGTCTAGCAGTTAAACCTCCAGGCAGTGCCTCTGGCGAAGTGAATCCAGCACCTCATCATTATCTTCCAGAAATCCTTAGGTCGGCTGAATCTGTAGCCATTAGCTAGAATGGAAAGGTTTTGACCTGTCATTTAAACAAGAAACGTCAGCCAAGCCAAGTTCTTCATTACAGGGAAGAGTTTTAGTGTTAGAAGAAATCATGGCCTCTTTAATTTGTAAAGGAATGATAAGGGAGCAACTTAGTGCTTCCCCAGACTATCTTCCTTCTACTTGTGTCCCTGCCAGTCTGGATTACGTGTCCTTCTCATGTGTTCTGAGAACACCTCCATGATCCATAGCTCTCATTGCTGGGGGAGGCACCCAGGGACACCCAGGGACACCCACTTGTGTCCCTGCCAGTCTGGATTAGGTGTCCTCCCCATGTGTTCTGAGAACACTTCTGTAATCCATAACTCCCGTTGCTGGGGGAGCCACCAACCTGAGAATGGTGGCTGGGAAGGCAACCTCTGGAGTTGAATTGCCAAAAGTGGATGTCAGCCCTGCTTCTTACTAGCTGTGAGATCTTGGACAAGTACTTTACCATTCCATGCTTCAGTTTATTTATCAGTAAAGAGGAGGTAAAAATGTATTCCCTACATTATGGGGTTTTGCACAAAAACTAAGTGAGATAATATGTGCACAACTCCCTTAAGAGTACCTAGGACACCGTAGGTACTCTACATGTTAACTGGTTTTATGACTATGATGATATTTTTATAATTTTTATCACCTTGTCCTTTGTGTGAATGCCTGCCTTTTCTATTGGACTGTGAATATTCTGAGGAGAAGGATTTCATCTTTTGATTCTGAATTTCGAGGGCATAACACAAGGGCTTTGTTTTTAGTAGAAACACAATAACAATGTTTGAATACATGGAAGGGCCTAATTCAACATCTTCATTTGAGAAAGAAGAAAAATGAGACCACAGATCAGAAAAGGATCAGTGTCTAGAATTATAATCCAGCTTTCTTTGTTCTGTGTCTGGTGTACTTTTCTAGGCATTGCAGGGCTATTTGTGCAAGGAAAATGGAAGACTAGGGCCCACTTCATGCTCTGGGAGTTTGGCCAGTGATAGAATTTGAGGAAAGAAAATATGAGCTTAAAGTATGAGGTATGTCATCTCACACTATTTTGGAGCCCAATTTTTCCAGAGATTTCCGAGCCATCAAACTAAAACCTGTCTCATTTAACAATGGCATTTGAAGATTAAACAATATCTGTATCTGTATTTACATCTATGTCTATCTATGTATACGTATAGTAACATGTAAAACCAAAACCCAGAGTAATTAATTGACTTGGGGTGCTTCCTCCGGGTACTCAAGGAGCTTTCTCAATGATAGCCTTGGCAAGCCACGGTTCATGAATCCTTCTCTGGTGAGCTGCCCAAATCTGCAGCACATGGAGATGTGCATGCCCCAGTGATATTTACTGGGTAGATGGGAAGGTTGGATGGCTGGTTGGATGAACAAAACAAATGTTTTACAAAGTTCATCTGTTGCTAGATGGAAGACTAGGCTGGCTGAACGGCCTAGGGCATTTCACGGCAGGGCTCTGAGCTCTGCCTCTTCATTGGTTCAAACAGGGCCTGGTCACCTCTGCACCAAGGGCCACCCTTGGCCTGGGCTGGGAACGCTCAGGGGAAAGCGAGGGAGGAGTGTCAAATGCTCAGGAAAAGTCTGAGTGTTCACTCCCTCCACCTCTGCAGAGAGTGGCTTTCCCAGGCCTTCTAGGAGGCTGCTTCCCCCCCCCCAACCCTCCCCCGCCCCCCCCCCCCCACACAGGAAGTGGTTTATTGCTTTTAGAACAAAATAAGATGCTATTAAAACTTTTGTTAAGTGAAGAGAAACTGTTAGAACATGAAAACTTTTCTAAAACAATATTTCTGTCAGCTGATGGATGTAGGCACTTCAACAGAGAAAACTGCTCGCCTGGAACAACTGCGTGCAGCCTGAGCAAACCACCTCGAAGCGGGCCTTGCGCCTGCGGCAAGGGCACTGGGGGTCAGGTCTGACCTCCTTGCCCTGCGCCTCCGGCGCTCCCTGTCCAGCACCCACTCGCGGCTCTTCCTCACCGCCCCGCCGCGCGATCCTGCAGGGGAGCCTCCCTCTCTCGGGTGCATGCGGCCTCCTGGACCTCCTCCTCCTCGTTACTCTCGTTACTCTCGTTCAGGGGCTTTGGCATAAAGGTCGAGGGCCCAGAAAACAAGCAGAGGTAGAACTTCTTTGCCTTGGCACCATTGGGGAAGTCCACCACCCCGCCACCGGTGGAGCCAGCCCTGGTGGCCTGGGTCGTCGTCAGCTCCAACCGCTCGGAGTCCTCCGGGTTCAGCTGCAGGACGGCCCGGCCTCCACGAACAGCACCGAGGAAAGTGAAGAAAAAAAGCAGTACAGGCGCTTTGCAGGGATGTCAGACCTCTTGTTTGCATTACAGAGCCACTGTAGAGCAGAAAGGCTGATACAACCATCAGAGGAGCCTGGTTTGAAGGGGATGCCCTGGCCCATGTCCCCCAGAAGCAGGTCTCCCTCAGTGTCTCGGTCCAAGGCTGCATCCAGCATGGCAGGGCTGATGCCGATGCCCACCCAGCAGTGCCCTGCATCGGAGAGATCATCTCCACTCAGCCCAGAACCACAGCCAATATCCAGCAGGTAACAGGGCTGACCCTTGGGCAGACAAAGGAGCTCCAATGCTGTCTAGCCATCTTGGTCTGGACATCAATCACTCGTGAGTTGCACGCGTATTTCTGTACATATATATGTATAATGGGATATTACTCAGCAATCAGAAAGGACAAATACCCACCATTTGCTTCTACATGGGTGGAACTGGAAGGTGTTATGCTGAGTGAAATAAGTCAATCGGAGAAGGATAATCGTTGAAGAAGGGGAGGTGGGTGGGAGGATGGGGTAGCTGGGTGACGGGCACTAAGGAGGGCACTTGATGGGATGAGCACTCGGTGTTATACTATATGTTGGCAAATTGAATTTAAATAAAAATTAAAAGGAAACACTACCATTTGTAAAATACTGTGAAGAGAATAAAAAGACAAGCTATGGATGTGGAGAAAATACTTCATAAAAGACTTGTACTCAGACTATAATAACTCTCAAAACTCAATTATAGGAAAATAATCAAATAAAAAATAAGCAAAAGATTTGAATGGGCACTTCTCCAAAAACTATTCATATAGTAGAGAACATAAAAATATGCTTAACATACTTAGTCATGAGAAAAATGCAAATTAAAACCACAAGGTCATCCCACTACACAACTATCAGAAAGGCTAAAATGAAAAAGACTTACTGTACTAGATGTAGATGCTGATGAGGAAGAACAGTGACTCACAGTCTAGGTAGGCTTCTAAAATGGTCCAACTGTTCTAGAAAATATTTTTCAGTTTCCACAAATGTTAAACATATGCCTATCATTTGATCCAGCAATTGTACTCCTGGGAATTTACTCAAGAAAAATGAAAATATATGTTTTTTATTTTTTTAAGATTTTATTCATTTGTTCATGAGAGACACACACAGAGAGAGAGACAGAGAGAGAGAGAGAGAGAGAGAGAGAGAGAGAATGAGAGGCAGAGACACAGGCAGAGGGAGAAGCAGGCTCCATGCAGGGAGCCCGATGTGGGACTTGGTCCTGGGACTCCAGGATCACACCCCGGGCTGAAGGCAGCGCTAAACCTCTGAGCCACCGGGGCTGCCTGAAAACATATGTTTATAAAAAAAAAAAAAAACCTGTTGGGGAGTATTCATAGCAGCTTTATTTTTAATAGCCAAAACCCAATGATCATTCAGAAGTTAAAGGATGAACAAAGTTCAATGTGTCTATACAATGGAATAGTATTCAACAATAAGAAAATGATGAATGACTAATACAAACGGCAAGGATGAATCTCAAAATAATTATGCTGAGTGAAAGAAATTAGGTAATAAAGAGTACACATTATGTGACTTATTTATATTAAACTCTAGAAATTCAATTTTTTGGTGTCAGAAAGCAAAGCAGTGGCTACCTGGAAGGTGGACCAGGAAAGAGACAGGGGGCAGGGAGATGCTTCTATGGGTGATGAATACGTTCACTATTTTGGTTGTGGTGAGAGTTTCACTGAGTATTTATATACCAAAACTTATTAAAATATGTGTTTTAAATATATTCAGTTTATTATGTATCAATTATATAGCAATGAACCTATTTTTTAAAATCTTGACTTTTGACTGTAAACTTGAGGAGGCAATCCTGAGTCAGGACCTAAGATCAAACATGCTGTGCCATGGGCTGATCAGGCATGAAGTATCTGGCAGAGGTTTCACTATAGTGATGATCATGTGAAGTCCCCTTAGTCTATTTACATGACATAGTTCTGTTGATTTCTCTTTATTTGTTTATAACTGATTACCTTGCAACCTAATAAATGGTGGCCAGAGTGTTGCTGGTTATGGGCTCAAGGACAGGTATCTAGAGTGAGGCCTTTAGCCTGATGGCTTCTGGGGGCGTGCAGGTGAACCAAGAGGCAGTGGGTTTGGTGACTTCTGAACAAACAGGCTTTTTAGCTTTAAGGATCCTGGTTTCCATAAGGATTAAGATACAAATTTGTGCATCAGGGGTTCATTCCTAAATTCAAATCCACTTGTACAGCACAGGATGCCCTTCAGTTGGATTGTGATTTCTCTTTTAAAGCCCAGGAACTTTCATCCTAAGCCACTAAAGTTAGAGAATCACCGCATTCTTCCACACAAAGCCCCCAGAGCCAGAGATATAGGCTTTCGCTTGGTCCCAAACATTCTTCTGTCTCTAAGGGGTGGCAACCCTTGAACTTTTCAGTATTGAGGTATGAGGGGAACCTCAATGAAGACACTGGGATTCCAGGATTGAGAATAGGGCTGCCTAAGAAAGACACGGGAATCAAGCAGCTGTGAATGCAAATATCATTTACATTGAGTCTAGATGCAATGGTGTGGGACTTAATGGGATAGTTTCATTGAAGACAGGGGTAGAGGTTGTGAATGCTGGGGCTATTGTTGAATTCCTATTAGAACCCTCTCTGTAAATGATACAACTACACATAATGAATACGTCTTTCAGCGGCTTTTACTCAACTGTTCTTGGGAATACAGAAGTGGAAGTTCACAGCACATGACTCCGGAAAACTCCTGCACACCTTTCTTATCCCTTTCTTCTTCTAGAGTCTTGCAATTTAAAACAACTTTTCAATTTTTTGCATTAACTCTGTGTTCTGTCTTTCTCTCCCCCCTTTCTTCTGCTGTGCCAGTTTCTCTCCTTGTCTTCATTCCATTTCCTCAGAGAGTTCTGTGCCCTTTCTTTGTTTATTGATCATGTAGTTCTACTAGCTACCTTGCTCTTTCACTCCTAGGAGACAAGAAAGAGTGAACATCTGTGAATACTTAACCTCTGACATTTTCTTCAGTCCTTGTCTCATCACAATGATTAATTATCTTGTTTCAGTGAGCATCTTCAATATCTGCAAATCCTCAACCCCTGACATGGGCTTCTCCATTCCCCAATTCATTTTTTTTTTCCTGAGTACTTACACTATCTAACTTGTCCACATATTTTATCTAATATATTTTTTTTCAAAATCATCTGTTGTCCTCTCCCCAGTTAGAAATATAAGACTCAATAGGGCAGAAACTTTTACCTTGTTTGGTCCATGGATAGATTTCGAAAACTTCAAACTAAATTTAGTGCAGGGATTGGTATTCAATAAATATTTATGGAATGAATAACTGTAATTCTTGCAAGGAGGCATCTTTTTTGGTTATTTTGCCTTTCAGAGCAAGTCACTCTCTGGATGTCAGTGACTCCCATTATTCTTTATCTGGGACTACTCCTTAAATTTTCTCCAACCATCTGTTGACTTCTCTTGGCTTATGAGTGTTTAGTAGCAATAGGCAGATTCCCAATTATTTTAATATCTGACATCGTTATTCCAATATAACATGGTCAGTCTCCTCTTAGAGGTTACATTTCCATGCAAGGGACAATGAGAAGACTCTCTGGGAATCCCTGCTCTTTGGGTACTTGGAACATTAGCATCAGGAATCAGAACTGAATCTAGATGCAAGGTTAACCAGTCTTTGAAGGACACAGATCTAGCTTTGAAATTGGATTCTGCCACTTACATACTATATATCCTTTGACCAAATCCATAACCTTTTTGGGCTTCAGGTTTTTTTCCCCCAACTATAACACCAATGAACCAACAGGCTTCACAGGCCATATATTAAATGAGATAGTGTATGTAAAGTGCCAGCCCAGGTCAGGACATATGGGAAGGCCCCCACTAGATAAATACAGGTGAAAAAAAGAGAGAGAAAGAGAGAGAAGAAAACTGCATATTCAATAAGTAGAAGTCACAGAGAGAAAGCAATTTGGACTTGAAGAGTAATATTGGGGCAATTGGATGTATGCAATAATGAAATGACACTCCTTCAGAGAAGAGTGAGTCCCTGTAATGATATCTTAAGGGAGGATAGGTGACAATGTATCTGGGAAGATAAAGAGGCAAGATGTGCACTGGGTATCAGAGATGCTCCATGTGCTAGTTCAAGGTCCTCTGAGAAGTGGATGCCAAGATGGGATTAAACCTATGAGAAGTTTCTTAGGAAAATGCCTGTGAGAGACAATATAGTCAGGACCAGAAAGGTCTGGAGAGCCTCAGACCATGATGCATTCTGATCTAGAGCAAAAGAGAGAAGGAAGATAGAGTGGAAGTGTCTCAGACTTTCTTGCAGTTCTAAGCAAGGTGTCAAAAGGTCATTGAACCAAAGCCACTGTCAAAGAAGTCACATGTCTCCCAGGAAGATGTGTCCAATATGGACACATGTTCTCAGTCGCTGGATGGGAGCAGCTAATGGGAAGGGTGGCGGTGGTACAGTGATGGAGTTCAGAGAGCAGTAGCTAGGTCCCGAGTTCAGTAGCACTCATGGAGATGGGATTCAAGCAGAGCCTTCCCAATTCTGTTACACACAGCACTACCTTTCTTCTTGATTTCAATCTGTGGAGACTCAAGGAGAGCTCAACACTGTGAGTCCCTGAAAAGGGTCAAACACTTTCAAATCTAGTCTGAGACTAGATTTAATAATCAGTATTCTCAGAGGGTTCAGCAAATCTCAACAATCAATCTTTCCAAGAATGTTGACATTTAACTAGAATCCTTGTTTTGGATTGAATTGCACTTTGGCATTAATTAACTCTAGAGGTAGGAAAAAATTATTTTAATTTTTTTCATTGGGTCAACTTTAGCAAGAATTGGATGAAATGAAAAGTCATTTCCTAGTGCTGCAACTAGGTTGAGTCCCTCAGTTAAATTAGATTAATTAATAAAGTGAGTATCTATTCTGTGTCAGACACTGTACTCAGTGCTGATGAGATAAGAATGACTAAGAAATGGATCATGCACTCAGGACATTTGCACTGATGTCACATAGGGTATCTTATTCTGTTGACATCCGGCAACCTACTCTCATTTCTTAAAAGATGGCATTCTCCAAACCAGTTAGGGTCCTCACAACGGTAGCTCAGTATCTGCATTGCAGGATCCATCCACATCTTCCTTTCCCTTCCAGCAAGGCACAAAGGAAAAAGGACAGATTTAAGGTCAAATTCCAATTGCCTAAACATGTAAATTTGGGCAAGTTTCTTAACTTCTACAGACTTTCATGTCTTGCCATGAGAACTGGGGAAATGAAACAAAATAAAACAAAAAAAAAAAACCCTCCTACTTTCCTGGATGTTCTGAAGATTAAAGACAATCTATGCAAAACATTGTTGTAGGTAGGTCTTAGCACATCTCAGAGGCTCTAATTATCATACTTTCATTCTTATAAAGTGACACAGGATTAGCCTGAACCTTCTCCTGCTATTATGATAAGGGGTTAAGACTTGTCACAAATAACCTGCTTGACTTTATGTAATTGCCTTTTATTTTTTTTAATTTTATTTACTTTTTATTTATTTTTTATTTTTTTAGTAATTGCCTTTTAAAATCACAGTGTCTATGCCAGGAAAATCAGGTAGTGCAGATGCCAGACCCCTTGTAAGACTTTGGCTTTGAAATCTGGAGCATCTATTAAATCATGGCTACTCCAGTCAGCCTTAGATACATATCTGACTGTTTATTCATGTAATAAGAACATACAAACAGTTATTTGTTTCTTGCCCCACAACACTATGCCAATTCAAATAAAGCCTTTAAATGACTCATTTTGGTCATAATCATTTTCTCCATTAGCTGAGCTGGTCCAATTAGCTTATTGATTGAATATATTTCAGTTCTTATTTTCCTCAACTATTTCTGTATCATTTGGCATTTCATGAAGGACTCCCTCTTTCCTAGAACATTCTTTTTTCTAGCATTTCTGACATTGAACATTCTTCAGAATTCTTTTTGATCACCTCTCCACCTTATTAATTGCTGAAATATCTGGGACTCCTAGGATCCTGTCAGGCCCCTTTTCTCTAGATTCTTTCTATGGGAAATATCATTAGATCCCTTGGCGGCAAGGGTCACCTGTATATTGATAACTTCAAAATCTGTATCTTTAGTTGAGCTATCTCAGATGAGCTCTTTGTCCATATATCCTACAAAGTGTCAAGAATCTCCGACTGGATGTTTTTATTGATGACTATCAGACGAAGACCAGGCTGCAAGGAATACACTTGTAGCCAAGTAAAATTAGATTTGTTTAGTTTATTGTGGCTCAGGAGAGTTCACACTAGAGTCACCATGGGAAAGAGTTCTGAACTGTGTCTGTCAGAAGGCAAGTCAGTGATTGGGTACCCTGGTGAGCTTTACCAGAAAGCAGGATGATTAAAGAGAGTAGCCACTCCTGTTAGTTGGACCAGGGCGATACTTCACGATTTTTGTGGTTGTAGAGTAACTACAAAATAGAATCCCAAGAGTGGCCTTGTTCATATGGCATAAATATGGTTTATGCTTGGTTGGGGGAATGATGCCTAGTGTCATCTATCACTATGAGTCTATGGATGCCTAAAAATCCCTTCTCCCTACTTTTACACTGATTTCAATCATACTGTTGCCTCAGTGAACCTCCAGTATAGGTTTAATGTCCACCCACCCATACCAACCAATAGCAACTTATGTCTCCTACCCCCTCATCCTGACCACCTACTGTCAAAGTTCAGAAACTTGACTCTTCTTTCTTCTTTTATGAAAAAATATTTTAAATAGTGTCCTAATATATTCCTCTGTGTCACTACCATACTCCTAATTTATTTGAACATTGCTAATGTAATGAATTTTCTAAGTAGAAATCTGATCATGCAACCAGCTTATCTAACAATATTCACTGGCTTTTCCAATACTTTAACCCAGCCATTCCTGAATTGGCTTAGGAAACCTTACAGTATGATATTTGCCAGTGAACTTTAGAAATCACAAATACAATGAGCTATTACAGCCCAGCTCATGCCCTTGGGCAGCTACTAGAGATGACTCCTGTCCCCTCTTGTGATTTGGTCTAGGCATATCATTTTGAGTGGGAATGTCTCATTGGGTGAAAAAAAAACTTTGATAAAAAGGTAGATGAGTGGAAAGATTAATAATAGAATTTATACTTGGGAAGAAACTTATAGTAGGAGGTGTGAAGAAAATAGAAAGGTTGAGAATTGGAAGACAAAGAAGGAAAAAAAAGAAAATGAGGATTTGAGAAAGGAAGAACAATAAAAGGGTATGAATGAATAAGAAAAAATAACCTGTATTTGTGTCCCAGGCATGTGAGGTTTTTGACTGTGATCATCCTATTTTGGCAGATGGGCATTTGTTGTGTTCCCCCGTATTATGTACAAGCGCTGGTAGCAGGCAGGTATTGGTTCTGACTGCTGTGTCTGCCACAGGACCTGGGGCAGGCTTTCAGGATAACCAAACTCTTTAATATACAGACAGGGGTTAATCTTCCTTAGCAGTGGTACTACTTGTTATGGAGATTCCTTGCAGTAGTTTACACTGGAAAATTAAAAAGAAGTTAGGTGTTTTATACTACACTCTGAAATTCAACTAGAGAGTATGTTCTGCTTGGTGGCTGGCTTTCAAAAAATAGCCCCAAAATGATTCAAACAAAATGTTGCACTGTAGGTCAATAGTAGGCTTTGAACAGAGCAATATTTTTTCTTCCCATCTCAAAATCTTTTGGTCCCTAAAAAAGTGAAAGCAGCGAAATAGATTGGGTCACAACTTCTAAACATGTGTTAATCCCTTGAACATTTTGACAGTCTATCAGATTCTACGAAACATGTTCAAAACACACTTCTGAGAAAGAGGAACATAATACCAACCAGATTTCCAAACCTGTGAAATGTGATATGCTAGTGGCTGGAAAAATAATATCACCTACTAAAAAATGTGTTTCTGATACTTAATTTTGCATTCACACTGGGAATAACAAGTGTGACATCACTAAACATACAGGATTTGATGCTGCTATAGTTACTATTACCGTCAATAGTCCAATTAACATTATAAACTGAAAAAAACCTGCTAATGTTAAAATTCATACATATAATCTCTTACTGAAGAGTATACTTCTTGGGAAGAGGGTATTATTTTTATTATTAAATTTTAGTGAAGTAAATGAAATTGGTGAATAAATATTGCCACACCCTCAATTATCTCTTGTGGGGAAAGTTCATTCATTTTATCATGTGCTGTCTGCATACTTTTCTTTACACAGGGTGCAAAAATAGGTTATGAAGGAGGGATTTATTAGCTATCACCGAGATGTGCAAGCTTATAAATAGCCATGGTTGAGAAAGCTATGGTGCACATAAAACACACAAACTGGGCACTGTGGGATTTCAGAAAGACTGTTCCTTTGATGTCAGACATATGGAGAGCAGCACTGCAATAAAACTGGACAGGCAGAAGCTAGGTGTAGGACATTTGAGGTGACAGGGAGGGGTGGGGCACAAAAATCACCACTTTGGAATCATTTCCAGGCATCTGCTGCTTTGATTACATCATTCATCTTGACTGCTTGCAGGGAATCGTTCTGACATTTAAAACTGAACTCCATGAAAGAAAACTCACAAATTAAGATGAAACTAACTACCCAACTCACAGCATGGCTGTTAAATTGAAATGAATCAGTGCATAAGAAACATCTAGCACATAGATGAGTGTGGCACAGAAAAAGGCAAAGGTTCATGTCTTCTTAATAACGAGGCCTATATCCCATCGCTTTCATTTCCCAGGGTTTTAGAATTACCAGGACACATAGTAAGCAGTCACTAATACTTGTTGAATGTATGAAATAGGGTTACTCATATCCTTGGAATTATGTTGGGCCAATTTGACATCTGTTTTCTCTTAATAAGCCATTTCCAACTCAAGTATCTCCATATTATGCCAATCCTTCTGCAATGCCTTTTGGATCCAAACTTTTCTTCCTCTCCCTGCCACCACCCTATTGTGACTAATAGTTGCTTTATACAACAATGATTGTGTTCAATCCCTCTGTAAAACCTCAAGCCCAGCCTCTCCCTTTCTGTCTTTTCCTTTTCTAGATCTTGCCTATCTGTGGGGTGAATCTTCCTCAGATATTTCTCTGCATATTCTAGATGAGTGGTCCTCAGAGCATAGAGCATCACCACCACCTGGGAGCTTGCTCATGTTATTGCTGAGTCAGAAATCTGGGGGACGGGGGTGGAGGTCAGGCCCTCCAGGTGATTCTAGTCCATGGTAACACTTGAAAGGCCACTGATTCAGCTCTTGCTCTCTTGTTCTAGGTCCTACTGTGACTTTCTCTGCTTATTGGTTTAAGTCATACTCTCAGAGTCGCTATTAAAGAGCTTGCCCAATTTAATCTAGCCTTCATTCTTTTATATTGTCATCCCATATGAATGTCCACACACAGTCTTGTTTCAATTAAGATAATGATAGTTACTCATAGGACTTTCATAATATAGTTCTCTGGTGCAGAAAGGGGATTTGAAAAAAAATAGCAAGAGATGAAGCTGTGAAGGCCATTTCACAAAGAATATCATAAACCATCTTAAAGGGCTTAAAATTTATCATAAAAATTATGGGAACCCATTGACGTTTTAAACAGGAAAATAACCATGAGTAGATATGCATTTTAGAAAGACCACCTTAAATGTTATATGACCATTGAGAAGGGGAGTAAAGCAAGGTATACTTAAGTGGAATATCCTTCAGAGAGCTCCTATGAATAAACTGATGACCAATCAACATGATATTTTGATTGCTACCAATTTCTGAATGTTGATGTAGAGGTAAATAAATCATGATACTTGCCCTTGAATTGGTCACAGTCTGCTTGGAGAATCAGTCATATGAGCCTATCTTTCTTTTTGTTTCTTTTTTTTTTCTTTTTCTTTTTCTTTTCTTTTTTTTTTTTTTTTTTTTTTTTTTTAGCCTATCTTTCTAATGCATAAGGAGAGTTGTGTTGAGAGACCTAGGGAAATTGTCATGGCACACATTTGTGCCTGGGGGAGATTGGCCACACCTAACAAGGGAAGCTTATTTTGGTAACTTTTCTGGTGTTCTGAGTTACATTAATATTCTTAAATTTTTTTGTATGTTCTCTCCTCTCCTGAAAAAGATTTAGGTTAGGATAGACATGGCATTTTTGTGTCCTTACATGACTCCAGAACATGGGATACTCAGCAGAAATTAAATGATTTACTGAGTGTGAGTGAATCAATACATAAATGGTAAGCTTACCTTCTGACTTCTAAGTGCCCAATGCTAACTTTTAATACATATAGAGAAAAAATGGCATTTGATGGGTTACCTGGTCCGGAAGGGATTAAAACTAGAGAAGATAGTTAGTGGTTCCCATCAAGCACTTAATAGACCACAACTCTAAAGCAGAAGATGTTAGCCTAGGTGGGATATGAGTTGTTTTTTTTTAAAGAATGGGGGTGGAGGGCCCAAAAACCAAAAAGCAGCAACAACAAAAGAATGGAGGGATCCAAAATTAAGATATTAATGTTCAAAGTCATTTAGCATATGCTTGACTAGAGACTTTTCTTAACCTAAGTTCCTCCTAGACACTGAGATTGAGAAAGGGGCTGATGATAAAGTCTAGGAAGTCATCAGAGGGAACAGGAGTGAGAGACTAGGAGTGTGAAGCAGGAAAGGAAAGGCAGATCAGAACCTCAAGATCTTCTGAGAAACCATAAAGAACAGACATCCAATTTTTCTATCTCAAGGGCCTTAAGAAGAGAGCATTTATCCACTAACTCCTGTGCCCCATTGATCGAGCATTCTGATAGGACTTGTAGGCTATGCATATGTGAGAGTCTGGAAGGTCCCTGTGACTCTATGTCAGAGGATAGTGATAAGGGATGCTAGAGATTGTGCTGTGCAGAGCTGAGGCAAGGTGCTACCAGTTTATAACTGAGTAATATGGGTTATTACAGCAGAACCAGAGTGAATGTAAAAAAGCCGGATGCAATGCAAGGACATGTCTTTTAAACAATTCTATGAGATGGGCTTCATTGTTATAATTTCACAAATAAGAAAATTAAAGATCCTAGAGGATAAGTAACCCACTTATGATCACCCAGGTGAGCATAGCCAGGACTATAGCCTGTGAATGTCTGACTGCAAAGTCTATATGCTTTTCCAGTGACATCTCACAGCTTCTCCCTTAACTCCATAATCTTCAACCCTAAAGTAGTGATGTACTCATCAGTTCCATACTCATATCTGTCACTCTTTGGCCCTTGATGTGCACTCTTGAGTATTTAGGGTTCCCTATATTGTAGACCCCAGGTCATCCCAGCCTAGAGTGACTCATTGTGTTTCTTTCACAATGTTATGTATCTGCCCAGGTCTTGCTCTCCCAAACCTTAAAATGTACCCCTCTATGATATCATAAATGATGTATTTATGAACTTTGACATTTAAAATTACCCAGTAGTACAATTTATAGTCAATAAGACTTTTATTTTTATCTAATAAGGGAATTATTATTTGAGCTTGCATTTCAGAACCAGGCAGTACAGTCAGACTACTGTTTATTTATGTCCTATAAACTTATGATAAGTGATAAACAAAATAAGAGAATGCCTATAATCATCCAAATACATTTCTCAGAAAGAGAAAGCTCTTTGATTCAATATTTATAAGATCCAAAATATTTTATTGAAACTTGTTAGTTGCAGATTTCTAAAAAAAAATATGCAGAACTAAATCTGTCTATCATGGAAGAAGGCAAAAATAGCTAGGAAGGTTAGTGATCACACTGCCTTGAAAGTTATCAGTGTGAGCGCCTGGGTAGCTCAGTCAGTTGAGCGTCCACCTTGGCTCAGGTCATGATCTGGGGTTCCTGGGAATAGGGTCCAGTGTCAGGTTCCCTGTTCAGCCCTCCCTTCTCCCTCTGCCCTTCCCCCCTGCTCGTGCGTGATCTCTCTCTCACTCTCTCTCTCAAATAAATAAATAAAACCTTAAAAAAAAGAAAGTTATCAGTGAGGAAAATTCTATTACCTATTTACTTACTTATTCATTCATTTAAAAATTATTTAAACATGTATCAACTTTTATCGTAAAGTCAAGTCAAGAAATGAGTAAGGACTAAAGGACTATATATAAGGAAAAACAAGGATTTGGTTCTTATTTTACAAATATATACACAAATAGTCATACAATTTTATCTCAAATTCTCATTTGTTAAAGAGTTAGAATCATTGACTTTAATCCCCCAAATTGTCTACTGCCTCCTTCCAAACTATGGTATTATTCCAAGATGCCTAGAATAGAATAGATATTCCTTCCCCAAAAGATAACACTCCAGTATTTAATCAGAGATTGGGTGAATTGGATAATACTGGGGAGACCCTAGAATGTTATTGCAAATAAAAAAAACTTTATGAAAACATGAGAAATTATTTTTCATTAAAAACTATGGCCCATGGTCAATATCTTTCATACACAACGTACAATTACAACTAAATCAAGAAGAAAAATGAACACAAAGATGAAAATTGATTTAAAGACAGGAAGAGACATATCACAAGAGACAAACTATAAACGGTCAATAACAAACTTTAAACTTCACTTTTAATCAAATAAATGTATATCATATGACCCTTTCCTGTCACACTGGAAAAATTTTAAAAATAATCATAACCTCTGTTGATGAAAGCAAAGAAAATTTACACACTTATGTAGAATCAGTATGAATATAAATCTATATAGTGTTTCTAGGTAGTAATTTAGAAATGTTTATCAAATGTCTTTTTTTCTACTTTTTTATACTCCTATAAAGATATTAAAATTGTATCTTTATAGTTTGTGCTTAATGTGAGGAAGATGATGCTTATCTTGGTTTGGTTCCAATGAAGCTGGTGGAAAATGTCCTTGAATATGATAAACGGCAGTCAAGTAAGGAATCAAGGAAGTAAAAAATCACACACTTTCAGAAGAGGCTAGTAAGAGGCTAGTAATAAGTGGAACAGAAAAGGGAATGTTGATTCCTTTTTTTAATTGAAGTATAATTAATAAACGGTGTATGTTAGTTTGGGGTATACAATATAGTGATTCAACAATTCTATACATTTCTCAGTGCTCATCAACTAAGGGTACCCAATCACCTATTTCACTCATCTCCCTACCCACCTCCCTCTGGTGACCCAGTTTGTTCTCTGTGAGTTTAAAGAGTCTGGTTTTTTGTTTGTCTCTCTCTTTTTTTTTTTTTGGTTTGTTTCTTAAATTCCACATATGAGTGCAATTATATGGTATTTGTCTTTCTCTGATTTATTCCTCTTAGTATTATACTCTCTATATCCATCCATGTGGTTGCAAATGACAAGATCTCAACCTTTTTATGGCTGATATCTAGCGTGCATATGTGTGTATGCGTGCATGCATGTATCACATCATTATTCATTCATGTATGGATGAGTATTTGGGTGGCTTCTATATCTTCACTATTGTAAATAATACTGCAATAAGCAAACAAGCAGAATGGTGCATATATTTTTTCAAATTAGTGTTGTCATTTTCTTTGGGCAAATACCCAGTTGTGGAATTACTGGATCGTATAGTAGCTTTATTTGTTTAATTTTGGAGCGAACTTCCATACTGTTTTCCACAGTGGCTGCATCAATTTACACTCCCACCAACAGTGCACGAGGGTCCTTTTTTCCCCACATCCTCACCAACGCTTGTAATTCCTGGGTGTCCACTAAACAGTACAACATAAAGATTTCCCTGTGGTTTTCTGTGTGGGCATCTACCCTGTGTTTGGAATTTAACCCCCTGATTATGAATAATTCTCTTCTGGCATGGAGATACTCATGACTTCCAGACTCAAGAGCCTGGAAGTCACGGAATTGGATTCTCTCTCTTCTATGATTTCACATGGCCATTCTTCTAGTGATCAAGTGTTCAAAATTCAAAGCCTCTCTGAGGGCCCAGATCCTGGGTCTTGAGCTCCATGACAGGAGTTCCTCCTCCTCTGTTATACAGAAAAGGAGAATGGACAAGGAAAACAGCTTCTAAGCCTGTTACTGGGAACCACTCCTCTCTTTTATAGTGCTCTTCTAGAGCTGAACTCAGATTGAATTTCTTCCAGCCCTGCTTCCCTTTTATGATCCATACACTCTGGTCTTGATGCATATTTTCAGTGTTTCAGAACACTATGAAGGAAAATCTTCACAGATTTTTACAGCATTGATGACTTGTCTGAGTTCATCCATTTTAGTGCTCAGGGTGTGTACTAGCATTTAGAGTTAGGGGAAAAAGGGAGTGGTGAGGCTATAGACCATTTCTGCTCCTGTTTGACCATGGCATTCTAATTCTGTTAAGAAAACTTTACACTTATGGAGCAGAGTCCATTAAGTGTCTGCTTTCAGCTCAGGTTATGATTCCAGGGTCCTGGGATGGAGCCTGCATGGGAGTTCCTGCTCAGCAGGGAATCTGCTCCTCCCTCTCCGTCTGCACCCCTGCCTCATATTCTGTCTCTCTCTCAGTCTCTGTCTCTGTCTCTTTCTCTCTCTCTCTCTCTCACTCTTGCTCTTTCTATCAAATAAATAGAGAAAATCTTAAAAAAATAACTGAGGTCACATTCCAGATAATTGACCATTCCAAATAATGTATACATAATGTATATATAATTATATCCATAAATGTATATAATTGCCCTCCAGAATTACTCATTTTTTCATATTTACTTAAGTATGGCTTTTGTAATTTTCCCCTTAGACTTATATTAATTTTTATTTATATTTTCTCCTGGAGAGAGGCATCTCTCTCACCTTTCTCTCTTTCTTTCTCTCACATTCTTAATCTTATTTGTTTGTTTCTAAACAGAGACATTATATACTACATAAAACACTGTTTAGAATGTTCATTTTAGGGCACTTAAAAATTAGTATACACTGAACTTGTCCTCAGAATATTTAATTATATGGAAATATCATAACTCATCACACCATTTTCTTGAGATTTAAAGAGAGACCAGCTGGAATGCTACAGTGAGAAGAGTTCGCGCTTCTATCAGGTAGGAAGACGGGGAAAAAGAAATAAAGAAACAAAGGCCTCCAAGGGGGAGGGGCCCGCGAGGAGCCGGGCTGAGGCCGGGGCGAGTGTCCCCAGGACAGGAGAGCCCCGTCCCGGAGGAGCAGGAGCTGCACCGACCTTCCTGGGCGGAAAGGGGCTCGCGGGGAGGTGGAGCAGGACCCAGGAGGGCGGGGATGCCCTCGGGCTCCCGGGGACACTAACAGACACCTGCGCCCCGGGAGAGTGCGCCGAGCTCCCTAAGGGCTGCAGCGCGCACGGGGGACCCGGAGCAGCTCGGGGGGGCTCGGGGGCGGCTCCGCGGAGGGGGCTGCGGGGCGGGAGCAGCTCGGGGGGGCTCGGGGGCGGCTCCGCGGAGGGGGCTGCGGGGCGGGAGCGGCTCGGGGGCGGCTCCGCGGAGGGGGCTGCGGGGCGGGAGCTCGAATCCAACAGCGCAGGCCCCGGAGCACAGGGCGCCGGGACACAGCCCGGGAGCCGGCATCCCCCGGGACAGGCAGAGGCCGGGAGGGCCCAGGACAGCAAAGACGCTCCTGCCCAGAACTGAGCAGATCAGCGGCCCCGCCCCGGAGCCTCCAGGCCCTGCAGACGGAGAGCTCCTGAGCTACAGGAGCTGACTCCAGGGCTCCAGAGCTGGCTCCGCCACTGCAGTTGTTCCTCCTGGGGCCTCACGGGGTAAACAACCCCCACTGAGCCCTGCACCAGGCAGGGGGCAGAGCAGCTCCCCCAAGGCTAACACCTGAAAATCAGCAAAACAGGCCCCTCCCCCAGAAGACCAGCTAGTCGGACAGGGGAAAAACAAATTACTGACCAAGAAGCACTGGAAAGTTCCAGGGGAAGTCGAGGGATTTACAGTATACAGAATCAGAGGATACTTCACCTTGGTTTTTTTTTGTTGTTGTTTTTTGTTTTGTTTTGGTTTGGTTTTTAGTTTTTTTTTTTTTTTTTTTGCCTTTTGATTTCTGTTTGCTTGCCCCACCCTTTTTTTTCCCCTTTCTTTCTTTTTTTCTCTTTTTCTTATTTTTTCTTCCTTTTTTCTTTTCTTACCTTCTTTCTCTTCTCTCTTTTTCTCCTTTTCCCAACACAACTTATTTTTGGCCTCGCTGCACTGAGCAAAATGACTAGAAGGAAAACCTCACCTCAAAAGAAAGAATCAAGAAACCATCCTCTCTCCCACAGTTACTTAATCTGGATTACAATTCAATGTCAGAAAGTCAATTCAGAAGCACTATTATAAAGCTACTGGTGGCTCTAGAATAAAGCATAAAGGACTCAAGAGACTTCAGGATTGCAGAATTTAGATCTAATCAGGCAGAAATTAAAAATCAATTGAATGAGATGCAATCCAAATAGAAGTCCTAAGGACGAGGGTTATCGAGGTGGAAGAACGAGTGAGTGACATAGAAGACAAGTAGAAGGCAAAGAGGGAAACTGAGGAAAAAAGAGACACTTAAAAGACCATGAAGATAGATTAAGGGAAATAAATGACAGCCTGAGGAAGAAAAACCTACGTTTAATTGGGGTTCCCGAGGGCGCCGAAAGGGACAGAGGGCCAGAATATGTATTTGAACAAATCATAGCTGAAAACTTTCTTAATCTGGGAAGGGAAACAGGCATTCAGATCCAGGAAATAGAGAGATGCCCCCCCTAAAATCAATAAAAACCATTCAACACCTCGACATTTAATAGTGAAGCTTGCAAATTCCAAAGATAAAGAGAAGATCCTTAAAGCAGCAAGAGACAAGAAATCCCTGACTTTTATGGGGAGGAGTATTAGGGTAACAGCAGACCTCTCCACAGAGATCTGGCAGGCAAGAAAGGGCTGGCAGGATATATTCAGGGTCCTAAAGGACAAAAACGTGCAACCAAGAATACTTTATCCAGCACGGCTCTCATTCAGAATGGAAGGAGAGATAAAGAGCTTCCAAGACAGGCAGGAACTGAAAGTATAAGTGACCTCAAACCAGCTCTGCAAGAAATTTTAAGGGGACTCTCAAAATTCCCCTTTTAGAAGAAGTCCAATGGAATAATCCACAAAAACAGGGACTGAATAGATATCATGATGACAATAAACTCATATCTCTCAATAGTAACTCTGAACGTGAACGGGCTTAATGACCCCATCAAATGGCACAGGGTTTCAGACTGGATAAAAAAGCAGGACCCATCTATTTGCTGTCTACAAGAGACTCATTTAAGACAGAAGGACATCTAGAGCCAGAAAATAAAAGGTTGGAGAACCATTTACCATTCAAATGGTCCTCAAAAGAAAGCAGGGGTAGCCATCCTTATATCAGATAAACTAAAATTTACCCCGAAGACAGTAGTGAGAGATGAAGAGGGACAGTATATCATACTTAAGGGATCTATCCAACAAGAGGACTTAACAATCCTCAATATATATGCTCCGAGTGTGGGAGCTGCTAAATATATCAATCAATTAATAACCAAAATTAAGACATACTTAGATAATAATACACTTATACTTGGTGACTTCAATATAGCACTTTCTACACTCGATAGGTCTTCTAAGCACAACATCTCCAAAAACGAGAGCTTTAAATGATACACTGGACCAGATGGATTTCACAGATATTTACAGAACTTTACATCCAAACTCAACTGAATACACATTCTTCTCAAGTGCACATGGAACTTTCTCCAGAATAGACCACATACTGGGTCACAAATCAGGTCTGAACTAATACCAAAAGATTGGGATCGTCCCCTGCGTATTCTCAGATCATAATGCCTTGAAATTATTACTAAATCACAACAAGAAGTTTGGAAGGACTTCAAACACATGGAGGTTAAGGACCATCTTGTTAAAAGATGAAAGGGTCAACCAGGAAATTAAGGAAAAATTAAAAAGATTCATGGAAACTGATGAGAATGAAGATACAACCGTTCAAAATCTTTGGGATACAGCAAAAGCAGTCCTAAGGGGGAAATACATCGCAATACAAGCATCCTTCCAAACACTGAAAAGAACTCAAAGGCTAACCTTACAACTAAAAGAGCTAGAGAAAAAACAGCAAATAGATCCTACACCAAGCAGATGAAGAGAGTTAATAAAGATTCGAGCAGAACTCAACGAAATGGAGACCAGAAGAACTGTGGAACAGATCAACAGAACCAGGAGTTGGTTCTTTGAAAGAATTAATAAGATAGATAAACCATTAGCCAGCCTTATTAAAAAGAAGAGAGAGAAGACTCAAATTAATAAAATCATGAATGAGAAAGGAGAGATCACTACCAACACCAAGGAAATGCAAACGATTTTAAAAACATATTATGAACAGCTATACGCCAAAAAATTAGGCAATCTAGAAGAAATAGACGCATTCCTGGAAAGCCACAAACTACCAAAACTGGAACAGGAAGAAATAGAAAACATGAATAGGCCAATAACCAGGATGATTGAAGCAGTCATCAAAAACCTCCCAAGACACAAGAGTCCAGGGCCAGATGGCTTCCCAGGGGAATTCTATCAAACGTTTAAAGAAGTCATACCTATTCTACTAAAGCTGTTTGGAAAGATAGAAAGAGATGGAGTACTTCCAAATTCGTTCTATGAGGCCAGCATCACCTTAATTCCAAAACCAGACAAAGACCCCACCAAAAAGGAGAATTACAGACCAATATCCCTGATGAACACGGATGCAAAAATTCTCAACAAGATACTAGCCAATAGGATCCATCAGTACATTAAGAAAATTATTCACCATGACCAAGTAGGATTTATCCCCGGGACACAAGGCTGGTTCAACACTCGTGAAACAATCAATGTGATTCATCATATCAGCAAGAGAAAAACCAAGAACCATATATCCTCTCATTAGATGCAGAGAAAGCATTTGACAAAATACAGAATCCATTCCTGATCAAAACTCTTCAGAGTGTAGAGAGAGAGGGAACATTCCTCAACATCTTAAAAGCCATCTACGAAAAGCCCACAGCAAATATCATTCTCAATGCAGAAGCACTGGGAGCCTTTCCCCTAAGATCAGGAACAAGACAGGGATGTCCACTCTCATCACTGCTATTCAACATAGTACTGGAAGTCCTAGCCTCAGCAGTCAGACAACAAAAAGATATAAAAGGCATTAAATTGGCAAAGAAGAAGTCAAACTCTCCCTCTTCGCCGATGACATGATACTCTACGTAGAAAACCCAAAGCCTCCACCCCAAGATTGCTAGAACTCATACAGCAATTTGGTAGCATGGCAGGATACAAAATCACTGCCCAGAAGTCAGTGGCATTTCTATACACTAATAATGAGACTGAAGAAAGAGAAATTAAGGAGTCAATCCCATTTACAATTGCACCCAAAAGCATAAGATACCTAGGAATAAACCTAACCAAAGAGGTAAAGGATCTATACCCTAAAAACTATAGAACACTTCTGAAAGAAATTGAGGAAGACACAAATAGATGGAAAAATATTCCATGCTCATGGATTGGCAGAACTAATATTGTGAAAATGTCAATGTTACCCAGGGCAATTTACACGTTTAATGCAATCCCTATCAAAATACCATGGACTTTCTTTAGAGAGTTAGAACAAATTATTTTAAGATTTGTGTGGAATCAGAAAAGACCCCGAATAGCCAGGGGAATTTTAAAAAACAAAACTATATCTGGGGGCATCACAATGCCAGATTTCAGGTTGTACTACAAAGCTGTGGTCATCAAGACAGTGTGGTACTGGCACAAAAACAGACACATAGATCAATGGAACAGAGTAGAGAACCCAGAAGTGGACCCTGAACTTTATGATGAACTAATATTCGATAAAGGAGGAAAGACTATCCATTGGAAGAAAGACAGCCTCTTCAATAAATGGTGCTGGGAAAATTGGACATCCACATGCAGAAGAATGAGACTAGACCACTCTCTTTCACCATACACAAAGATAAACTCAAAATGGATGAAAGATCTAAATGTGAGACAAGATTCCATCAAAATCCTAGAGGAGAACACAGGCAACACCCTTTTTGAACTCGGCCACACTAACTTCTTGCAAGATACATCCATGAAGGCAAAAGAAACAAAAGCAAAAATGAACTATTGGGACTTCATCAAGATAAGAAGCTTTTGCACAGCAAAGGATACAGTCAACAAAACTAAAAGACAACCTACAGAATGGGAGAAGATATTTGCAAATGACGTTTCAGATAAAGGGCTAGTTTCCAAGATCTATAAAGAACTTATTAAACTCAACATCAAAGATACAAACAATCCAATCATGAAATGGGCAAAAGACATGAACAGAAATATCACAGAGGAAGACATAGACATGGTCAACACGCACATGAGAAAGTGCTCCGCATCACTTGCCATCAGGGAAATACAAATCAAAACCACAATGAGATACTATTTCACACCAGTTGGAATGGGGAAAATTAACAAGGCAGGAAACCACAAATGTTGGAGAGGATGCGGAGAAAAGGGAACCTCTTGCACTGTTGGTGGGAATGTGAACTGGTGCAGCCACTCTGGAAAACTGTGTGGAGGTTCCTCAAAGGGTTAAAAATAGACCTGCCCTACGACCCAGCAATTGCACTGCTGGGGATTTACCCCAAAGATACAGATGCAATGAAACGCCGGGACACCTGCACCCCAATGTTTCTAGCAGCAATGTCACAATAGCCAAACTGTGGAAGGAGCCTCAGTGTCCATCGAAAGATGAATGGATAAAGAAGGTGTGGTCTATGTATACAATGGAATATTACTCAGCCATTAGAAATGACAAATACCCACCATTTGCTTCAACGTGGATGGAAATGGAGGGTGTTATGCTGAGTGAAGTAAGTCAATCGGAGAAGACAAACATTATATGGTCTCATTCATTTGGGGACAATAAATAATAGTGAAATGGAATAGAAGGGAAGGGAGAAGAAATGGGTAGGAAATATCAGAAAGGGAGCCAGAACATGAAGGCTCCTAACTCTGGGAAATGAACTAGGGGTGGCAGAAGGGGAGGAGGGCGGGGTAGGGGTGGGGGTGACTGGGTGACGGGCACTGAGGGGCACACTTGACAGGATGAGCACTGGGTGTTATTCTGTATTTTGGCATTTTGAACACCAATAAAAAATTAATTTTGTATTAAAAACATAAAAATAAAAAAATAAAATGTTATTTTTCTCTCAAGTATAAAAAAAGTAGAAACAGTCCACTATGTGTTAAGGGTACCCAGCTCCTAATGTTTATCTTCACAATCCTAGCGCATGGCTTCTCCACTTCAAGGTAAAATATAGTACAAAAAAGATCTTCTAGAGAGCTCTAGCCATGATCTATGCATTACATGTTGGAAGGAGACAAAACAGAGCAGTAGGAAAAAACACCTCCTAGCTGACTTGACTTTCTTTCAGAGCATTCTCAGAAATTCCATATTAAACTTCCAATCACTTCTTATTTGCCAGAACACCCCATGAATATACTTAGTCACAAGTGAAATTGTGTTGGGAGATTTTTTTCCCACAATAGCAATATGTCCCATGAAAAACTCAAGTAAAAAGCAAATACTGGTAGAGAGGAAGAGGAGACTAGATATTGGGGTAGGCAACTAGTAGTCTCCACAACAGCAAATAATAATAGTAGTAATTGTAATAATAATAATAATAATAATAATAATAATAATAATATAGTGTGTTACTAAATAGTCCTTTGATCGTTAGTAATACAAAGGCTTTGTTTAAGGTTTGGTAGACAACCGAAGTTCTTTTGTATGTTGTTCAGGCATATCTTTTGGCCATTTTTTTTAATTGAAAAGAAACATGAAATATTCTTGTGAAAAGAACTTGACAACAAAATGGCAGAGATATGACTGCATATGAAGAAGGAAAGCATGGAAACAGAACTAAAGGTGAATGCTGAATTCATTTAAATATAAAATGAAGACCAAGTGTCTTTTGGGAATGTAGTTGCAGAAAGTAAATACTAGGAACTCTGACAACATAAAAGCAAATATGATGAAAACAAAACCTGGAGATGGGAGATAAAGGAAGTTGTGAAAGACTGTGCAAATGTCCTTATATATTTTTTAAATACTCTGTTAATAGCTTCTGCTTAATTTAGATGCACCTTAGAAAGGGATGAAGGAAGTTGCAGAGTACACCAGTGGAAGAGATAATAATTAGAATATGTTAATAACAACAACAAAAGTAAATATGGAAACCTAGAAGGAACAGAGGAGGTGACAAGAGATGCAAGGTTCTTATTTTTTCACCTGCTGTAAAGACACTCAATATAGGTTGTAAAAAAATGACCCAGAGAGGTATGTGTACTATAAAAAGTAAGTGTAATCACTTAAAAACCATAAGGAGACTCTAGATCTTTTAAAATATAAGAAGGAAATCACACACACACACCACATATCCTAAAATCTACATTAACCACGTTGCAAAAAGACAGAAAATACTAAAAGGAAGAAAATTACATAAAAGGATACTAGGGGGACTGATTCTGCTAGTTCAATAGAAAAATGACATAAATTTTAATCTCTCGAAAGCATTAAAGGCTCAGATTGCATCAAAGAGTAATGCCCAATGCATATTACATGTAAGAAACATCTAAAACAGTGTGACTCAGAAAAGTAAAATATAAAAGGATGGACAAGTGAGTACTGAAGTGTAGCGGCAAAAATAAGTGAAATTGATGTCAAGCTAGGAGTAGGGGGAGTTTTTAAGGGATCACCATTAGATGATACTTAAACAACTATTTTAACTATGAGGCTCAAAAATTTACAAAGATAGCAACAATAATGGAAATGTATGAACTGACTTTACTTATGAATATTAAGGTCAAACTAGAAATTACATATAAAAACATAACTCCATGAATTTCAAAAATAAAATGTACCATGTCCCAAATGGTAAGTATGCAAATATGGTTCACTGTTAGAATATATAGCAAATATGGTGGTTTGGTTCTTCCAAGGCATATGCCACTGTTGAAGAGGCTAAGCAGCTAAAATTCTGCATGTGATGCTTTCTCTGTGGCAGAGAGACAGATGACCAAGTAATCACTTGAAAAACCATAAGGAGACTCTGGATCATTTAAAATATAAGAAGGAAGTCACACAACACACTGACACCCCACATATCCTAATATCTTACATCACCACATATCTTATCCTACATAGCCACACTGCAAAAAGAAAATACTAAAAAGAGGATGTTAGTTGCCAAGACCAAAAATTACAAAGGTGATTGATGGCTATCTCTGATCTAGATCTTAACTTGAATGGTGATTTCCTTAAGTTATCAAGCATGGAGGCATCTCTCTGACTTCAAGATCCAGGTGAAGGTGGTGTGATCCTGGACTCAGTGAGATGTTCAGAGGTACCAGCTGCTTTGGGGGGTCAGTTCTGCAAATTGTTCTGGAAGCATCTAGAAGGACATTCATACTCTTAAAACATACTCTAAACAAAGATACTTAAATGAAATGAGATAAACTTTCTCATCTATTCAAATGGCAAAAGTTTTAATTTGGTAATGTCGGTACTAGAAAGTTGTGTAAATTATTATTTCTCTTCAGCGGAAAATTAAAAAAAAAGCTGAGTGCTTAGATTCAGTGATTCCAATCTTTTGATTTGTACCAGGAAAAGTTGGCCAAATTGTTAGGACTAGAATGTTCTGCACTGCTCTGTTTACTATTAAACAAACAACAGTAAACAAACAATGGTCAAAATGTATTTAAAAATATAAATAAATATTACAATAGGCTCTTTTATAACCATTACAATATATGAAGAGGATATATACATACATTATTATGGAAAGATCTCTAGCATGTGTTACTAAGCACAATAAACAAAGATCATTATACATGTACACTATTAGCCATTGTATAAATATGAATGATGATTATCTTTATATTCATAAACAAGTATACACTGATAAATGCATTTTAAAAATTGGTCTTAAAGGAATTATGTGAGTCTGTTGTCTTGGTGGCTTTGGACCACAGCACTTGGAATGTGAGAGGACAGTTTTCTTTACACTTTTATTTTTCTATATTATTTGGATTTTCCAAACTTGACCATGAGATGTTTTCATTACAAAATTTATCCACATGGATTATTTAAAAATGTGAGATTGTAGGCATTTTGCCTTCTTCTTAATTTTATTAGTAGTTTAAAGGACCTCGTTAGTATGTATGAAGGGCCAGGGTATCTAATTTTTCTTAAGAATTAACTAGGTGACCATGAAACAGTTTTCCCTGAATTCTCTCTTTAATTTATGCCACCATGATGTAAATCCTGTAAGACTGATGCCACCACTCTATGTGTGAAGCTTCAGAGACTCAGAAGTGTCCATAGCACTAGGCTCATGTCACACACAAGGTAGGAGATAAGGAATTTCAACACACACGCTTTTTCCACATGCTGTGTTTCTTCCATAGATCTTTGCTTCCTAGTATCCGTAACAAAAATTAACTTCCTTTAAATAATACATTTCTAATATTAAAAGGTATTTTAGTTCTAAGAATGGGTGAATGTTTACTTTTTTCCCCATGAACAAAAGTGGAAGATAATATGCCAGGATGACACTGTCTCAATAAAAAATGATATTCATTATTATAGCATATGTAGTTGTGTGATATCTCCTCGTTTAATGACTTGCTATGCATAAGTGCCAGAAGACGAACTTGACATTTGATACTGATACAACTCTAAAGAGAAGACCTTGTATTGTGGCCTAATATAGCTTCCTTAATGTGTCAAGTGCTTTATTTTCCAAAAATGAAAATGTAGGGTTTGTCCTACCCAGAGAAGTCAACAGTCCCCCTGATTTTATATTTTATTTTTTTCTTCCCTCTCCAATGACCCTTCCCAATCTCTTTATTTCTCATGCCATGTGACCCTTTTCCTCTTTGTTCCCTCCATTCCCATAACCTGAGTTTTTGAAAGTGTCAGTGGCTCAGGACCATCATGGTGAGCAACTCCTGTATGTTGGCATTAGCGAGATGCTATAATTTGACCCTGCATCAGTAGACATTTTTGTATTTTAAAACATTTTTCCATCCCCCATCAAAGGAACTTAAGGAAGAGGATGAAGATGAGAGTTTCTTGCTTAGAACTGAGCAAAGGTATATGATCTACTGATCTACTGATGTCCTGAGACCCTAGAGGCTGCTTTTGTCTAAGGAAAGGTCATTTCTGTTTCAGTCTTCTTGTAGCCCCAGTGTGGATGCTGAAGAATGAAACATGGGCTTGAAAGAAAGCCTGGAAGAGGACAGAGGCTAAATCTTGCTTGTCTTACTTTGTCTCTGTTTCTCTTAGTCTCATGTTCATCTTCTCTTCTCATTACCACAGTACCTCCTCCAATGCCACCTTTTCCAGGAGGTCTCTGCCTTACCTGGCTGGAGGAGAAAGAGGAACCAAGAATTGGCTTGTAAAAGCTATTTTGTTTACCTGAAGGCTTTTCCTAAATCCTCTTGCTCAGAAGCCTGCAGTGCTTCCTGTAGCACCTTTCTGTGTCTAGGCTGGACTCCACCACCTAACACAAGGCCCTCTGCAGTTGGCCTCCCCTGTGCTTCAGTACCCTGCTCCCATGACATCCTATCTCCACCCTTGGCCTCAAGCACCACACTAAACTCCAACACCTAAGTACATAGAAAAACCCTCTTCACTCTGGTAACTCACACATGCCTCAGGGCACCTCTCCCTCACTGTACCACCTTTTTGTCTCAATTGCATTACATTCATTCTGTAGATTTACATCATGAGTCATCAGCTGTAATGGTAACATACAATCTCTTCCCTTGGGGTGCTCCAGTCCACTTTTTCTATAGGGGTTCACTGTGTATCACTATAGACCATGTCCCATGGCAACTGCATAAGCATAATTCCTCCTCCACCATAGTATAAGTTCTATTTTATTTATGTCTGCAGCTTCCCCTCTTCAGGGCCTTGCACATGGCTCAAGAAAACATTTCCTCTATGGCAGTGACTGATAGGAACTACAGGTGCTCTTTGAGTTTACTGACAGCCATATCATGGACTACTGTGAACAGAAGGCATTCATATAAGACCCAGATTTTCTGAGATTTACCTCCATTTAAAAAATTTTGTCTTATTTTCACAAATCTTGAATTCCATATTAAAAATTTGGTGACAATAGTGTTTTACATTTCTCTTTATGTGAAATATACTGCTCAACACAGGAGTATCATTTCTACTCTAAACTCAAAGCAAAATTCATTTTTCCCCTATATTGTACTTTACTTGTAGTTGTTCCAATTCATATGAATGTAAACAAACAAAAACACAAGTTTGATGTCTGTGTTGTATCATCAGTAAGACTGAAATCAGTGCAAACTCTTCTCTTGACCATCTCAAAACTCTTCTTTTTTTGTTTTGTTTTGTTTTGTTTTCAAAGGTCTTCTGCTGCCAGCACATCTCATCAGCAGCTCTGCAGTACTTTTGCTAATGCATGCCTTGAGTACTGGGGATCAGAGCTTTCTAACCACTGGAATAGAATTTTCAGAACCAGGAAGAGAAGGAAGGCCATGATAATTGGAGTTAATGATAACTGTTTCATGTAAAGGTTTTCTAAAGTCAGACATCTGAATGTCCTACAGGACCAAGGTTGGGATGGAAAGAAGTATTTTTTCCCCTAAGCCCCAAAACTGAAAACTTACTGAGGTTGAACACTTCCCACAAATCAATGTCCTAAAACCAAATATCTTCTGCTAAATATGGAAGTGGATATGTTTCAATATTCATTTTTCCCTCTCCCAAATCTCCTTCCCTTCATCCTTCCTATCACTCAGCTCCTGCTGTCCCTCTGATCACCAGCTGCACCTCTTTCTTTGCAGGACTATAGCACTGAAGCAGCACACATTTTAAAGCAGAATTTAGGACTTGACACAGAGGAAGGGATCCAGCTAACTCTGTGGAGAGAATCTAATTAGGTAGATGGGATTTGAGAAGCTGAAGCTTTTCTAGGACATCTGGCTCTCCCTTCTGTGTAATGGAAGTTGTCACTGGCCCTTTGCTGGCAGCTGAGGCACCAGGATGTGGGTGTCACTTCTTATTTGAATTAAATGCTGCCTCCAGCATGACATGTCACAGGCAAACAGGAACTGCTGGGTGCCCAGGCATGGGATCTTTACCTGAAGTCTCTTTCAACTCAGTGACACTATAATTTTGCACAGGGAGAAAGTTGTCACCTCAGCAGAAGAAAGAACTTCCTGAAAATCAGAACTCTCAATCACTAGGTAGACTCTTTAGTTGAGTACTGGGATCTCCACTACTGGCCAAGGACAGGCAGAGAGGTGGCTTGGTGGGGAAAGCAAAGATGGGTCTACCTCTGAGCCTGAAGACTTGCTAAGTTAACTCAAAGCTTTCAGCCTCAGTCTTTCACCCACAAGATGATGGATATTATATTCATTCAGTCACATATTCAATAAATATTTATTGGGAATCTGCAGTATACTAGGCATTCTTCCAGGGATGAGAATAGAATGATTAACAAAAGAAGTGAAGTCCTTGCCCTCAGGGAGCTTGCATGTTAATGAAAAAAGGCAGAAAGCAAGCAAATAGATACTTGGCTGTGCTAATACTGGCAATAAGGGATAGAAAATGGTGGTGGAAATGCTGCCAAATCTGTGGAATTAAGTGAAATTAAATGATATTAATAGCAATTAAATGAGATAATAATGACCACCATTTATTAAGCATTTTTGGGTTCCTGGCACTGTGCAAAGCACTGTGCCTTAAATAAACCTCGTATCAATAAAAACCTATATTATTTTGTAGACCCTGCAGCTGAGACTTTGAGTAGCTGTGTAACTTGTCAAGTAAGCCTAGCTAGTTAAAGGTAAAGCTGGCAATGGAATTCAGGTGTGAGCATCTGGCTCACAACAGGTACCCATTAGTTATGTTGTTTATGGAATTTGTTAATATTTTTATAATATTGAGCTATGACGAAAGTTATTTGAAGTTAATTTTTTTTCATTTAACAAATATTGCCTATGGCATAGTGCTAGAGGCTATGATGCATGTAAGGAAACATACAATGCTACCTGTGCTTTGTTCTACATTTCCATCTAATGTGGAGAATGCTATCTTGGGAGAAATTAAGTTAAAGCAGCATGTGACTCTGATATATAATAGTTCTAGACAACAGAAGTCACTATTACCATGGGTAGCAGGGGGAAAAAAAAAGGAGTCAGCAATGGGGTTCTCTGTGGTCAGGAAAGACGTGGGTTTGGGTGAGGTCTTGAGGGGAATAAACCTGCAAGGCTCTGGTAGGAAGTAGAGAGTAAAACAGATGGGATGGTTTGTTTGCAAAAATTAATGAAGCTTCAGCAAAAATTGGAAGCAACCCAAAAGTCCATCAAGAGGACAATGGCTAAACAAATGGTAGCATATTTGCCCAATGGGATATTATCCAGTGATAAAAAGGAATAAACTACTAACACATGCAACAACATTGATGAATCTCAAATGCCTTATGATGGGTAAAAGAATCTAGACACAAAAGAGTATGTATGGTTTGGTTCCATCTGTATGAAATTCAAAATTAAACAGAACAAATCTATGGGATAAAAGTCAGAAAAGTGATTCATTTTTGAGTGTGAAGGAAATAAATCAGGAATGGGAATTAAGGAACATTCTGGGCTGATAGAAATGTTCTGCAGCTTGCACTGTGTGGTAGTTACATAGGTGTATGCATGTATAAAATGTCACTGAGTTGTACATTTTGCTGCATGTAAATTAAACTATGGTAAGTCAAACACAATAGAGGAAAAGGTTAGGGTTGGAATACTCTTGATCAGAGATTGGTTCATATAACCAAGACAGAGATCACCAAAGGCGTTTTGGGGGAAAAACAAAGTTTGGAGTCAGTTACCAGACTAGTCCTCATAATAAAAAATACAGGAATTATCATTTATCCTATGAACAACAAGTAGGCTTTGGAGTTTTGGGGTAGAAAATTAATAAGTGATGTTTCAGGAGGGCATCTGTCAGAGATCTGAGGTCTAAGGTGGAGGAACATAATCTGGAGGAAAGAAAGTGTTAAGGGTCTACTGTGTGCTAAACTGGCATTTTCATAATTTGCTGGTTGAAGGAGATAATGCTCAGAGAACTTGGTTTCCCTGGGTCACAAAGCTGATCATTATAGGAGCTGGGATTTTGGATTCCAAAGCTCAGATTTGTGGCACTATGCTATTGTTTTTCCCAGAAGTTCTGAAGTGAGGAGACAGGCTGGTCTATGGAAGGGAAGAGAGAAAAAGATGTAGGTACATAATATTGAAAAGAAACATAAAGGGACTTCCAATGTGTGTGGATGTAGCTATATTTTCTTTAGGTTATCTCAAATGAAGATTAAATTTCCTTGAGCAGAAGGACACTTCTGGCATGGTATGAAGATTCCATCCACCTTGATGAAGGAGGACTAAATCTTCTGGCATTTGAGACTATATAGAAAGTTGTCGATACATCTTCAAAATAAATAGAACAAGAAATATACAGATATTTGCATACACTGGGGAGAAATTTTGACTTCAGGGATAGGCTTCTCAACTGGGAATGTGGGGAGTTCCTTAATAAGATATATAGAGGCAATCCTAAGTCTAACACAAAATGGTGTGAATATTTCATCTCTCTCTCTCTCTCTCTCTCTCTCCAAGGTTAATATAACATAGCTTTTTTTTGAGGGGGGTGGGAGAAGGAGTTGCTTTTTAAAATTCATTTTAATTCCTTAATTATAACCTGAATTCATCAACCTAGAAAAATATTACATTGAAACAGAGTCCTCCTGGGGGCACTTGATGGGATGAGCACTGGGTGTTATGCTATATGTTGGCAAATTGAACTCAATAACAACAAAAAAAAATAATCTTTTAGTTCAAAAAAAAAAAAAAAGAAAGAAACAGAGTCCTCCTAACTGATTCTAGTTCTCTCCAAGGATGTAACCACTATTTATATTTTTATATGTATCCCTATAATATGCTGTGTATTAACATACACATGATATATAATATAGACATGCAATCATTTTTGGTGGCAGTTTTAAATAAATTCTTACAAATTTTAAGGATTCTATAGCTTTCTTTTTTAATGCAACAGTATGTATTGGGGAGATTTTCCCAGTAAAAATATATAAAAGGACTTCATTCAATTGTAATAGGGGGGTGCATTGCTTAAGATGAATGTGCTTTAGTTAACTTAATAGTTATCCCACTTACTGTTGTTTTTATAAGAATACCTGCATGGAACCTCCTTGTTCTATGCCTCCATGTGCATATGTGGAAGTACTTTTCTCGGAAAAATTCTAAGAAATAGATTTATGGTTTAAAATGATAATACATCTCTTAAAATTTCCCTCAAGCATGGTTGAACCAATCCTGATGCCTCTAAGCAGCATATAAAATTGCCTGGCACACTTTACAAATACCCTATTGTATAATTTTCTTGTGATCTGTGTTTTTCTTAGTAATTATATTATTATATCTATTATTACTGATGCATAGAGGACATAAATCTTGCCCTGCCCAAACTGGCAATCAACATCTCTGTGGTTTATGGTAAAATAAAGAAGGTAATTAAGAAATAAAGATAATAATGAAACTTCCAAAAACATAAAACAAGACATCACAGAGTAATGGTCATTTTTGATGACTTTCTGATATTTGTTGTGGGCTTCTGTTCTATGATCATAAAGTCTGCAGAAGTGAGTTGTCTCAGTGGTGTTCTATATGACCAAGAATCTCCAATGGATTCAAAGGTACTTCTTTTGACTATAGGCAGGAGGATTGCCCGGGAAGCAGCATGGAATGGTAGAAACCATCACTGATGGGGGTGCTGAGTCTGGCATTTTCCTAAATCCATTGGTCATTCTGGCCACTCTATACATCCTTTTTGAGCATTAGTGCCTTCACTTGAGTAAAGGAAAACCCCCAAATGTTCTTTATAGATGTAAATTTTCATAGTTATAAGAACCAGTGAAATATGTATTTGAATAGGGCATTCTTTTTGCACAAACTTCAGTGGGTGTCAGAATTACCAGGAAAGTTTGTAAAATGTCAACCTCCAGGTCCCACCAGCAGGGTCTTGTCTGGGACCTGGAAATATTCATCTTTTACCAGTTCCTAGGTGATGTTGATGCTGTTGCTGCTAGGTGTGGCAATCACACTTTATTGCTTTAGTGTGGTTCTCAGGCACTATGGAATGGACATTGAAAGAAAGCCTGAGAGATAGCGAGCTTTGAAGATTTTTGAATGATAGAGATATAAGGCTCCAGACGCAACGAGTGTAGAGACAAGTTGTGTTTGAAAGAGGCCATATGGAAGCTGCAAGAAAGGAAGGCTGGGCCAGAGAGAAGCCATCCAAGGAGGAGGCTTCTGTTGTAACTCAGGAGAAACATGAACAGAGTTTGAACTGGGGTGACATTGAAGGGAATGAACAGGAAGAGATTTATTAGGAGTAATTTGGAACTTGGGTTAAAGGACCTGGAATTGTATGGTAGGATGAAGGTAAGGGAGGAGTCTTGGATGCCTACAGATTTCTAGTCTGGGTAATAAGGTGAATGATGGTATTACTTGGAATGTAAAACAGGGAAAGATCATTATCAGAAGGTTAGTCAAGGTTTGTGCAAGTTCTGCAAGGGGGTGGTGTCACAAACAGCCCCAAGTTCCTGCATGAGGGCCAGAAATGCGTGGGAAATAAGAGGAATGACACCTCGATGTGACCTTGATTAATGGGACCTTTAATTGAGAATTATTTTACCAGAGCTGAGACCAAATAGGAAAGTCAAGAAGATGGGTGTTTGAAAATAGGGTTGATTTTATTTTTAAATTATAAAGTTTTCCTACATTTCAAAATATAAGGATTTTGACAAATATTTTGGAACTTCAATAAATAAATAATAGCAAGGTCTGGGCAGCTATGAGAGAGTGATAAAGAGGCAATTGTGGCAGCAGCAGCTACAAATTCACAAGGATAAAATCAGAGTCACTAATAAGTCAGAAGTGCACACACATGTATATGAGATGGCAAGGAGAAGAAAAGAAGGCTGAGCTCTCTAAACAATCTTAGCTTATATCTTAGATGAATAATAGTAACATAGATTATATATAGATATGTATTATAAACACATACAGAGAGATTAAATAGATGAAAGATTGTAAAGAAATATATTAACGCATGGACAGTGGTTCTATCTGGGTGTTTTTAGACTATGTTTATTGTCTTATAGAAATTTTTATTTTCTTATTTTCTATAATCAACGTGTCATGCTCTTAAACCTTGTTAAAGGTATTTACATTGTTTTTTTTTTTTTACAAACTTGTTTTCAAGTGGTGGGGAAAAAATGACAGAATTCTTAGAGAATAGACTGGAGAGTTTGGCTTTCTACTTCTCTTCTCTCTACAGCCCAAGACAGATCTTGGCAATCTCATGAATCATCTAGATCTCTCATTATTGAATGATGGGCAGGCTGGACCCCCTGAGTGTTGCAGCCTCACAGGCAATTTGATCCATTCTCTTTGGGAAGCCTGAAGCTAAGAGGTAATATTTAGAGGGATATAACATTGAAACCGATTTGAAATACACACACACACACACACAAGTGTTAGTGATTCAGAACAGTGTAGCCATAACTCACTCCACCTGCCAGCCTCTGGACAAGTAGGGCCCCTGGGCAAGTAGAGGTGCTCTAGTAAAAGTACCCTGGGAGCTCTGGGCTGGCTTTGTTTCCCAGGATTCAGAGGACCCAGCAACAAATGGCCAGGCCCACACAGCCAACACAGATGGATGGCAATAATAAAGCAGAACTTTTATTTTATTTATTTTATTATTTATTTATTTTATTTTATTTTATTTTATTTTATTTTATTTTATTTTATTTATTTATTTTATTTTATTTTATTTTATTTTATTTTAAGCAGAACTTTTAAACATAAAACACACACGCTTCCCATTGCTCTTTACTAAGAAGTAAAATAGGGCTGATTTTAAGATCCATTCTTCATGGTGCCTGGATGACTCAGTGGGTTAAGCGTCTGACTATTTATTTATTTATTTATTTATTTATTTATGAGAGAGAGAGAGAGAGAGGCGCAGAGACACAGGCAGAGGGAGAAGCAGGCTCCATGCAGGGAGCCCAATGTGGGACCCGATCCTGGGACTCCAGGATCACGCCCTGAGCCAAAAGCAGGCGCTAAACCACTGAGCCACCCAGGGCTTCCAGGCGTATGACTCTTGATTGTGGCTCAGGTCATAATCTCAGGGTCAAGGTCTTGAGATGCAGCCTTGCCACAAGTTCTGTGCTGGTTGGAGCCTGCTTAAGATTCTTCCTCCTTCTGTGTCTTCCCACTCTTCCAATCCCCATCCCTGCTCACACTGTCATGCTCTCTCTCCCTCAAAAAATAAAAAAATGAAAAATAAAAATCAGGTCTTTATATGGGACAGGACATTCATGGTAAAATAATATGACAGTTTTTGTTCCCACATCCCACTGATCCTTGTTTTCTTCTTTAAATCCATCCCTTTGCTTTGCAGTTAGTTCTGATTCTAATTATGTGGCTCTGTGACCTGAGAAATGGAAACACAGGGGTTCACAGTTATGTGGATGCTTTCCCTTATTGCTCCATGTTCTCTGCCTTCCTTCTCTTTAGAAGAACTCAAGCCTTGAGCCCAAGTTTTAACAAGTACAGGTTGATTGCTGCCTACAGACATGCACATGTGCCTTTCTGCCTTGTCTTCCAAAATCTCTCAACAATGACCCACTGAATATTTTTAAACTTTTATTCATCTGTATTGGATAATTTTTGATTAGGTTCACATGGAAATCACATTCATCCTTTATTTAAACTTTTATTTCTGTATACTGTACATTTCAGTGAGGACATGCAGTGACCCACTATTTCTCCTTTAGCATGATAATCATAGTTGTGAGGTGGCTGTGATCACACAATGGGAAAATGACGTGGAAAGTTTCTTGTCTGCTTCTCTGCAAACATGACATCTTTCTGAATCTCTTTGAGGTCCAGGCTTGGCCTTTTTATCCTAGCAGACAGATTCTCTGACATTGGGTAGGCCTGAAGGCTAAGGAGGGAGTAGTCATCTGAGGAGAGAGCTGGCTGCCACTGTAGCCGTCAAATGGCCTAGCAATAGGAAGGGAGCTTCCTCCATCTCATTTCCAAGCAGTAACGCCCACTGGCATAAACCAGAATCTGGAGGGATTTCACTGCATGTTTGTGCTCACATACCTGAAAGTGCCTATGTATATCTATCTATATAGTCTTATTTTATGTAAATATTATATATATTTTTCTGCAATTTGTTTTCTTCCTTAATAATATATGAGCAAAATCTCCAGGATCTCCACTGAAATGAAATGGGATCTGGCCAGGAAATACTGATAATCAGTCTGCAAGCACAGGTTTCATTTCTATACTATTCCAAGACTCCACCATTAGGGTAAAGCTGAGATCAGGCCCTTTGTTTAGGTGCATGTTTTCTCCAGGGTTATAAAGTCAGACAAAAGAAGGTTTTAAAGTATTGTAAATCACAAGAATGTTACAGAATGTTATAGTTGTTTTGCAACATTGACTGTTTTTCCAGGTTAAAAAAAGAAAGGGGAACTTTTCTGGCTGGAAAGGTCATTAGTTAATTTGAGATAAGCAATTTACTAGAAACAAGGACAAATGTATTTCTGAGCTGATTCATAGGGGAAGGTCATGGGGAGGACGTGACCCCCAATTGACTGGTGAGCAGAATGGAGGCTCCCAACCCCTCCTCTGTCCTTACAGTGTACCATCCGCCCACCTTTCCCACTGTTTGCAAGGATGCCTCCTTGTGACAGTGAGATTGTGTTGAGACCCTACAGATGACTGGTGTATGTGACTGAGCTCTGTTAAGGTCTCCATAGAAACCTTAAGATTCTGGCAGCAGGTGGAAGTCTACTTGTCTTGAAGCCCCAAGACAAGCCTGGTGAGTTCCCATGCTGGTTAAACCTGCCACCTGCCAATCTGTAGTGTCCCCCCACCCACCACCACCACCACTTCGGTCTCTGCCTGCCCTCCTTGCTCCAGGCCAGTTTCAGATTTCACTCAGGAAGCTCTGAGATTTTGAACCAACAGAGGCTACTTGAGGTGGATAAGGAAATTACCTTTGCTCATCCAAAAGTAATTTGTAAAGAAGTTATGATTTTAAATATTTTTGGGAGGAGGGTGAGGAATCATATTATATTTTATATCTTTTTATATGTTCCACCTCAATGAAATTGTCTTAGTATCACAGTGTTTTAAATGCCTGGATATTATTCTGTATTAGCTATGCACTATAAATTGATTCCTCACTAACATATTGAAGGGCATTTATATTTTTCCTGATTTTTCTTTATTCTAAACTATATCAAATCTTCTTTTAAAAATTTCACATAAATATATGTTCAATACTTTTAATAGATAAGCAGTTTAATGGATAGCATATTGAGAATCCCAAAAGTTTCCTTCATATTCCTTCCCAAACATTCCTCTCTCTCCTTTCCAAGGTTTATAAATAACATGGTTTCTAACATTGTGTATTAGTTTTTCTATTTTTAAACTCTTACATAATGGAATGATCCAGTAATAATCTCTTAGGTTTGCATTATTTGGCTCATATGGTTGCACTTGTCTTTTTTAAGATTTATTTATTTAGGACCGCTGGGTGGCTCAGTGGATTAAGAATCTGCTTTAGGCTCTGGTCATAATCTCATGGATTGTGTGATCAAACCCCACAGGGGCTCCATGCTGAGTGGGGGGTCTAATTGAGATTATCTCCCTCTGCCCCTTTCCTATCCCCCACTGCTTGGGTGCTCTCTCAAATAAATAAAATCTTTAAAAAAGTTTTGAGAGAGAGAGAGAGGGTGTGCCCATATGTGGGGGGAGGATTAGAGGGAGATAGTGTGAAAGTAAGAAGAGAAAGGGAAAAAAACATCTCAAGAGAGGGGTCCCGAGTGGGTTGCCGCTGTGGGCTTTTATGGTCTTTTACAGAATATTTACCAGGGAACTTGGTAACTTTCAGTGGTCAATCTGTAACTATCATGAAATTATCTCCCTCTAATATTTAAGACAAACAAGGTGGTCTTGCTATGTTCCCTTCTCTCTGGTTTTAGAAGTCTCAGCATTTCCACATCTGGGATTTCTATGAGCCTAACCATGTAGTGCCCTACCTATGTCTCCCTACATAGCCCCACTTGTCCCTTATTCAAGACCATGACCTGAGCCAAAAATCACTAGTTGGTCACTTAACCAACTGAACCACCCAGGTGCCCCAAATTTATTTGTCTTTTAACATGGAGGGGTGGTTCAACATCTTTATTATTGTATTGTGTTCCACTGGCATCATTTGGAATATGTGGATATTTGTGCAGTTACTAGTTTGTGGCTATTATGATTAATAATGCTATAAATATTCTTGTGCATATATATTCTTTTGTACACTAGTGAATTCTTGCTAGATATTGAAAAATTATATGTTAGATTCAAATTTAGTTGAAAATGCCAATATGGTAGAAAACATATGTCTGAGGCAAATTGTTAGTATTGAAAAGGATTTCATTGTTTGACATTCTCACTAAACTTAAATTATAAAAATTTTTAAATTTTTAAACATTTCAGTGAATGTGAAGTGATATTTCACTATTGATTTTTTTTTCATTTTAGTGATACTAATGTAATTTCATATAATTGTCCATTTTGTGGAGCACTTTTTATAATTTCTTGCAGTTTTTATTAGATTGTCTGGTTTTTAATTAATTTTAAATTAAATTTCCTATTGAATCAAAAGTATTGTTTATATATCTTGATAGGAGTCTTTCCTTGTTTATGTATATTGAACATCTTTTCCCATTTTGTGGCTTACTTTTTTCTGTTTCTTTTACTTCCTTTCTTTCTTTCTTCCTTTTTTTTTTTTTTGAGGGGTTATAATTTTTCAGTTCATTTCAGTATAAACATAATATAAAAGGCATTGCATCCTCTTCCCCTCCTGGGGTGATCCATCAAGCCTGTCAATCTGGACCATTAGTTCACAGCTCACCATGAGTTATGTGCAGGGCGTGGTCACATAGATCTAGTAGCTTACTACAAAGTTTGGCTTTGACGTTGTTAGTGTGGCTTACTTTTTATTTTTATTTTTTTACTGGAATCTCAAGATAAACAAAAGTTGACAATTTAGTTGCCCTATTTTTCCTGAGGGTTGATATTTTCCTAGTTTCATTTAAAGCTCGGTTCTCATATAATGTTATAAATGTATTCTTCTGTATTATAGTCTCCTAAATTTGCTTCTTGCTTTTTACATTTATAGTTAAAATCCACTTGAAATGTATTATTGCTAGGTTGTGAAACAGGGAGCAGGACTTTTTCTATCCACATGGATATTCAATTTTCCAAGCACCATTTATTAAAAACTATCTTTTCCTTCATTGTTCCTGAGTATTGCCATTGTCAAAATTAAGTGGTCATATATCTGTAAGTCTGTTTCTGCACAGTCATTTAATCCACAGAGTCTGTTTTTCTAGCTGGTGCTAATAACACAATGTCTTCATTACTGTAGTTATATAATAATTCTTGGAAATTGGTAAAGAAAGTCCTTCTACTTTTTTCTTTGTTCCACTTGCTCTTCTTCCAGCATATCTTGGCTCTTTTTTCATCCCATAGAATGTTGAATAAAAATGGTATAGAGGGGTGGGCATAAATGCCTTTTTTTCTCTGATATTAAAAAAATGTTTTCTGCAAGTGACCATTGCATCATTTCTCTTAATGATTATTATTTTAGAAATATGCTTTACCAATTTTCTTCTTATAGCTTCTAAGACTTTTCCATCATAAATAGAATTTTTTTGTTTCTTGAGTATGCATATAATATTTTTCAGTAATTTTATTAATATGGAAAATTACATTGATATATTTTCAGTTGTTAAACCAAACTTTCGTTCCTGCAATGTCTTAAATTTGGTCATGATATGTCCATAGATATAGATATGAACATAGATATAAATTATATATATATTTGCCATCATTAGCATATTTTCAGTATTATTTGTGTATAAAACAGAATGTTTCTATCTCTTAATGCCTTTGTGAGGCTTTTATATATTTATTTATTTTAGAGGGGGAGGGAGAAGGAGGGTGGGAAGGGTGGGGCAAAAGGAGAGGGAGGGGGAGAATATTTTTTAAATTTTTTATTTAAGTTCAATTTGCCAACATATAGTATAACACCCAATGTTCATCCCATCAAGTGCCCTCAATTAGTGCCTGTCACCCAGTTACCCCATCCCCCTACCCTCCTTGTTTTCCAAAATCCTTTGTTTGTTTTCCAGAGTTGGGAGTCTCTCATGGTTTGTCTCCCTCTCTAAGTTTCCCTACTCAGTTTTGGAGGAGAAGAATCTTAAGCAGACTTTATTATGCCAACTTCAGAGCCCAACTCCAGTTTTGTCTCACAACCCTGAGATCATATCCTGAGCTAAAATCAAGAGTCTGATGCTTAACTGATTGAGCCACTCAGGTGCACCCCTCTTTTGTTAGGCTTTGATATCAAGTTCATGCAGACCTCATACAAATTTTTGGGAAATATTTCCTATATGTCTCTTAACTGAAAGAGTATTCATAAGATGATTTTTTTTCCTTATATATTTGGTAATACTATAATAAAGAAATATACCTGTGCCAGGTATACTTTGTGGGAAGTAATTTTTTTTTCAAATCACAGATTGATTTTCTTTAATACTCATAAGACTATTGCACTGTTCTTTAATGTTTGTATTATTTTTAATAAGTTGCACTTTACCGGGAATGAGTTCATTTAATCTAATCTTTACTCACTATTTTTGTGCTTTTCTTTATCCTCTTTAGTATATCATGTTCATTTATAATAGCCTTATAAATACTTGTATTCTAATTCTATAATCTCTGTGATTTCTGGGTTTATTTCTAGTGATTGATTCCCCCTCCCCTTGTTATGGGTATATATTGCAGGGATTTTTTGTGCCTGGTGATTTTTGATTGGGTTTTGGAAACTGAATTTTATATATGTTGGATGCTGGAATTTGTTGTGTTCTTCTAAATGCTGTTCAACTTTGTTCAATTTTGTGGTCACTTAGGGTCAGTAAATTCATTTCCAGTCTTATTTCAAACTTTGTTATGATGAGTCTAGTGTTTATCTTAGGGCTAACTTGACCCCACTGCTAAAGCAACAATATTCTGAAGACTCTACCAATGTCATGTTTTATGATGTTTTCTCACTTATGTCATGTTTGTCACAACTAAAGAAAAACATTGGTATATTATTGTTAAGTAAACTCCACATTTCATTTGGATTTCATAGGTTTTTTTTTTTTTTTTTCCTTTTACCCAATGTCCTACTGTTTCAGATCCCATTCAGGATACCACATTATATTTAGTCATTATGTTTCCTTGAGTTCTTCCAGACTGACAGTTCTTGATGACCATGACAGTTTTAAGGAGTACTAGTTAGGTGGTGGGGTTTTTTAGAATTCCCTCTTATTTTGGGTTTGTCTGATGGTTTTCTCAAAGTTGGACTGGAATTATGTTTTTGATAACAGAAGTAAAGATTCATTCTCTTCTTATCATATCAAGGGTACATGCTAATGATGTGACTTCTTGCTCATGATGTTAACCTTGGTCAAAATGACCAAGGTGGTATTTTCTATATTTCTAACTGTGAAGTTACTTTTCCACCCTCTTCCACTGTGTGCATTTGTGAAGCAAGTTCACCAAGCCCGACCCACAATTAAGGATAGAAGGTGTACATGAAATTGGAGAGGGTAGTATATACCTAAATTGTTTAGAAGTCTGCTTTTAGGATTCTTTCTCTTCTCTTCACTAAATATAGTGATATTTTAAATATGTTTTTAAACAATGTATCTGATTATTTGACATATAAATTTTCTTGGGTTTTATGTTGATTTATTTGCATCGTTCATGATGTTTTGCTTCTTTGTGTGTTTGACAATTTAATGTTGCAAGCACATTGTTAAAGGAATTTTATTTGTGGTAATCATATGCAGTATGGCATATAAGATACTACTTATACTCCACTTCAGAGCCTCTCAGCTATATTGCCTCTTGTTCCCACTGCTACTATGGTCACCAGCTCTCCTTGGGCTTAGACTTTTCATGAAGACACAACCCCATATTACCTAGTCATATGTCTCATACCACCTATGTTTTGCCTCTTGCCCAGGGCTTCCCTTTTGATGTCAGAATTTGGAACCTCAAAGACCGGGCTTTGCAAACACTCGGACATTGGGGATGTTAATGCCTATAGGGCAAATATTTGATGAATGAAATATCAAAGCCAGGAAAATAGAGTTGTCCCCCTTTCTCCTTTTGAAAATATCAATGAGATGTAGTTATATGGTTTGTATAGGGTCAAGTAAATAGTCACACCCATCAGCAGCCTACCATTAGAGTTCCTCATTTCAGTGGCTCTTCTAGCTTGACTCTGCTTGGAGTCAGTCACCCTAAAAAAATGGTGGCCGATAAGTCCTTTGCCACAGGCTCTGCTTTCTAAGGAATCCCTAAGAATAATGCCTCTGCCTGACGCTCCTGAGTTTATCAGCCTGGGACCACCTTTTGTCTAAATTTATTAACCTGGGGTTTTTTGGAACAGGCAGACTTTGCAAATTTCAAAATTAACCCTAATAGAGAATTATGTTTATAAAATCTTAGGGGATCTTTTCTTTTCCTTTATTCAGAATTCAGAGCAAAATAGACGTTTCTCCTCTTGTCCTTTATCTCTGAGGTGCCATTAAAAAATCAAGTCTATCTTCTTACTACTGATGAAGCATTTTCAGATCACATGTTTATATGAGGATCCTGGTATCTCCCCACATCCATTTCTCCTAACCATATATGGTTGTTAAAACTAACTCCATTACTGAGATTTCAGTTATACCCAAAGTGGCAGAAATCTCAGCACCTACTTGTGTCTGGTTTTCAAATTCTTCTTTATTTTGCACCCTCAATATTTCCCTTACATTCTTTATAGCCCTGCTATACATTAAAATCATGTTTATTATTTTTCATCCAATGTTTTCTAGGTGTTATTATTGGTGAGACTTTCCTGATGTATTGTCTATATAGTCCCAGGAACAAAACCCTGAATATTTGCAATTCTGCCAAGCTTGGTGATCTTTTTTATAAATGCACGTCAACTTGGAAGCAGAAATTCAAGAGGAGCATTTGCTACTAGCAAGCACATGCCTTCCCTGAGAAATAACATGGAAGTAGAAAAGACAGGAAAAACAGATACAGACCCAAACAGTATGCATTGCAGCCCAACAATAGTTAGTGTAGGGAAATCTTCTCTACATGTTTCAGCAAACCTGATCATCCAAGTCCTAGAACTAAATTATCATTAATATTAATAATGTTGACATCAAGGAAATGTAAAAATGTTAAAAATATTCATCATATCAAAGAGGGTAACACTACATAAAATATATTTAAAAATCTTTTTCCTGGGATAATTTAAAGTGTCATGTTACTTCAAAGAGTGGATAATAATAAGATAAAAATTATAGTCATTGTCAATTATTGAGTTTTTAATAGGTGGCTAGTACTGAGCTCTGCATTTTATCTAAATTCTTAAAATGATCACTTAATTCTCACAATAAACCTGCAAGAAAACTATTATGAGTTTTACTTTATAAAAAGTACATTAAAGTTATGCAGCAAGTCGCCAAGACAGAATTACAATTTCCATTTCACTATATTAGTATTCTTTTCCATCCAGAAAGATTTATTATACTATAGACATGTTCTAAGAATGTATCAGATAGCTGAGGCATTATCACATTTCTTTGCTCAGAAAACTCCCTGACAACTCAGGAAGAGACAGCATGTATTCAGTGTCTTTCCTTTGACCCCTGTTTATGACCTTGTACTAGCAGACTCCCAGATGTTCAGACCCTCTATGTGGAAGAGCCTGTGATAGAGGTATTTTGGCACACATGCCAAATTTGTGGCATTGAAACCAGCGGGGAGATCTAAAAGAGGAACTAGATAGTGAGTCAAAAATGACAAAAACAGCAATAAACAGGAGAGCCAAGTTTTCAAATATGATAATTCTGTCTGGACAGTTGACAAAGAACAAATGCTCCCTTGCTCCCTATGGAAATGATAATTTTAAAAAGCAGACTGGGAGCTTTAGATAATTATTTAGTCCTTTTAAATATTTATGAGTTCCAGTGTGCTACATACATTTTAAAAGACAGTTGACAACTGCAGCATATATCATCTTGTTCCCCCAGCAAGCTAAAAATAGTTTTTTTCTTCTTAATGTAAAAACAATACTTTCAGGTTGGCGCCCGTGAAATAAAAGACTGTAAAATACTAATTTACAGGCATGACGGCAAATGATGTTATAAGAAATTCTTCATGTGGCCTTTCAGATGTGTAATCAGTTCTGTCACTTCTGCCTGAGAGAGACCATAGAGGGCACTCTTGATTAGTGGCCAGGACAGGGGCTGAAATTTTGAGGTCCTGAGGTTAATGCTGCCAGTCTCTACCCATGGGGTGTGGGAAGCTTAAGGAATCAGTTCACTTGTAGCCTGGAGGAAAAAACTTAGATTTGATTCAGAAATGAGAACCAGTCTTATGATCAAAAAGGCAAAGCATTGACAGGAGCAGGAGAAAGAAAAAAAAAAGAGAGAGAGAGAGAGAGAGAGAGTAAGCTTCCAAAAAGCAAGTGTTGACTGTTGTTTCAAATTGAGCTCATGTTTTTCCTCCTTTTCTAGGGGGGCAGATGCAGTGGTATAGATGAGTCTGGCTGATTTAATGGGGCAGCCGAGGACGTCCCATCCTTTTCTGTATCTCAGAAGGTAGAAACTTGTCATGGAAACCATCGGTGCCCCAACCCAGATCTCCTTCACCAGCAGGTATACTCATTCCCAGCTTCCAATAGTACTTCCTGTTTGCATTCCACAGAATTAGAAGAATTGCCCTCCTTTCTCTGAAGAATTGCCCTTGGCCCAAAAGGAGCCACTTACTTGACAGGCTACTTCTTCTTTGAGTCAAAATCAGTGATTGATTGACATAGAGTAAAAAATGCCAGCCCCATTACTGCAATATGAGAATGTCACTGTGGCACAATGCACGCTGCACAACTCCCCATGGGATCAGGCTGGACTTCCTCTTCTGTCGAGGCCACATTTTTGCTCACCCTCTTCCCCTGTCCCATTATGCTCCCTTTGCTTCTTTACATATTTCACCTAAGTTTACCCCTTTAATAAATTATTTGGTGAGAATCTCTACTCTAGGGAACCAACTAAGCCAGAAGGATAAGGAGTGACCTTGTTATGTGAGCCAAATGGGGAAACACAATCTCTAACAAGGTAAGTGGGGTCTCCCAAAGTGATATAGCAAGAGCTTGTAAACAGCCATTCTCTAAGCTTAAAATGTGTTTCTCCTCCTGAACACTGCTTATGCTTTAGGACTGCATCTTAATGTCGTTCTCTTGGAAAATGCTCTCTACTTGTCCTGCCTCTGGGAGTCCTGCATGGATCTGACTGGATCTGATTTCTCCTTCACTGGGGCTTCCATGATGGTTTACATTGCTTTGTGTTGTTGATATATCACAATGTATCATGAGGTTGGCTCTAATTTTTATTGAATGTGGCATAAATGCCCTAGCTTGCTTCAGCTAGAGGGTGCAAGGCAAGGTAATGTTCTATACCTGAGCTCCTACTTCTGAGGATGGCAATGTCTCTGCACTTCTACCTACTAGGGGCACCACACTCCCATCCATCACCCATCTCACACTGTCTGAGAGTAGCAGGAATGCCTGAGGGTCAACAGCTATTACGTTAGATCTGTCTGGAATTGGTGTCTCCAAAAGTCTGTCACACAGCGCAGTGTAGTGATAGAAGGACACTGAGATTATCATGGGAATCCAGCATCTCCCAAACAGGACTGAAGAGGAGGGCTAGCTCCAGGCCATCCTCATGAACATTAAGCTTCTTTGCTAAATTCTGTGCTATCATACAAGCTAGTCATACAAACAAACAAGGATGCTATCTCATCATGGGGATGGCTATAAAACTTCTAAGATGTCAGGTTGTTGTCTTGGTAACACCCCGTGGAGGAACTTCCAGGCCTGAGGAGGTGTGAACTATGGGGAGATGTAATGTATTGAGCTAGATGAAAATGCTACTGAGAGAGAACTAGGCCTACGGATTTCAGAGCAGGGAGCTTTGGAACCCCAGCTCCGGATAGCAGCTTGTACATTCCCTTGAGTACCATTATGCCCTGAGAGAGTCCACACATACCAGAAGACATATATGCACAGCACATGCAGGGGCTGGGGGGCACGTACACATGCAAGAGGAGGGAACCTTGTCTTTTAGTCTGAGCTGAGACCTGAGTACCTGGGTCTGCTGTATACAGTAGTGGAGGAAGCCCCTAGAGAAAAGGATACCATAAACCTGGCTCTAAGGAGCATCCCTGACCCACAGGATGGAAGGTCTGAACCTGTAGCTGCTCCTCCTTCTCACATTTAGGCCTAGATCCTCAGTCTAAGAAGCCTTTGTCCCAAGGTAGCTAAAGAGTTTGGGGGACATATGAGAAGTCTTCTGGATGGACCAAATATGAGGGGAAAGGCCTGGAATCACTCCAGGAATACCTCCTCAGAGGATAGGGCTCGTTAGTGGGTAGATGCAGACAAATTTGTGAGAACCCAACACACATGCAGGGAGATGTTAGCCCACACATGATGAAGTGACCATACTCAGCCTCAGCTAGCTGGCAAATCAGATACAGTCTTCCTGCAACTGGCCAAAAACCTGAAAGAAGAAGAGTTTGATGAGTATATGAAAATGATCCCGGAGATAAAAATCCCTCATATGCTCTTGAAACAATAACAAAAAGTCTGTCCTAGTCAACACAGTATGTGTGACAGCTGAAATCTTGTTTATCCATCCAGACAGGAAGAGAGATCATGTCCCTTGGCCTACTGCCACATTTTCAAGCCCATGGCTCAGGCTCTTAGCCTGAAACCCATGCAGTGCAATTGTGCAAGCAGAACCAACAGTGGAGGAAGCACTCAGCTTCCAGGGCTTATTGACGCCACAGGAGGTGGTAGGGTCAGGTGCCACATGGGGACCTGAACATAGGGCTGGAATTGTCCTCTGGAAGGTTCAGCCCTTCTCAAACCCTGAGTTTCAGCCTGCCCACAGGTCTCTGCTACCATGAGAAGATTAGATTTGGAGGCAAAGGACTTGAGTGTGAATTCTACTCATAAGTCCATTTATTAGTTGTCAGGCTTTAAGCAAGAAACATTAACCCTCCCCATCTGTAGAAAGGGAATGGCAATGCCCACATTTCAGGGTTACAGTGAAAAACACTTACGGAAATAAACTGAGCATTGCACCAACTGCACATGAAAAAATGGCAACTAGTTAATGAGCATCTATTCTCTGCTACATTCTCTATTCAGCTCAGTAGGGGTGATACAAAGATGAATATGATAAAATCTTTGCAGATGGTTTACAATCCCATTTAGGAGAGGTGGCTGACCTATGGCTACAGAGATCAGCTCACAGGCAGATTAGGATATATTGCAAAATATTTAAGGCTCTGCAAGAAGAATCTCAAGTATGTTTTGAGGAGAGAGGCCTGATTCTATTTCTCAAGTTTATAGAATTGAGATTAAACCCATGTCCACATAAATCCAAAGCTGGCCTTCTTCCTCCTTCAGAGATGTGGCTTATTTAGTGCTAGTGCTAGAACTACTGTCAGATTTTTTGACTGCCAGCACAGAGGTATTTTCACTACAGCACACTTTTGTTTTTCCATCAACATTAAAAGCAAGTAATTTCGATTTCAGAGTCTAAATGAAAACACTGGGGTTGACCCTTTGGGAAACGTACTATTAGACCAAATACTTTTCTTCCAAAGCATCATAAGAGATTTTTATAACCCTAATTAGGGTTATTTTATTGCAACCTAATGCCAGAGCACAGATTCCTAATACATTTTTTTTTTCTTTATGATCTAGGAACAAGGTCTTCTGATGCTTAGATAGTTTGACAATCTAGTTCCTTCTCTCAGGAGAGAGAACAGTAACATTGCAACTGAAAAGCTATCTCTGGTTTGGGAAAAGTGATTTTTCATATTAGCCAGTTAAAAAAGCTGACTAGTGGAATAAACATCCTAGTTCCTCCTTTGGAAGCCTGGGGGCTGCCCCAATGGAAATGTGCTATAGTGTGTCATCTTCCGCCATGGATTGTTCCTGAAAGCATAACAGTTGCAGGTTCAAAGCAAATCATTGTTGTGAGTGATTTCATTTGGAGGATTGTCCAGGTTGACCAAGTGGTCAGTGTTGTTTCCCCAAAATAAGAAATTGTTTGTTTCCTTCGTGCTCTCACTTTTTCCTGAGAGAGCTGCTGGAGAGCCAGTTGATTAAAGCAAGAATAAGAATAATTCTCAAAACTGATAAAAACAATTCAGCCAAATAGAAAGCTGCCTGGCACTCTGACACTCACTATTGTCATTCAAGTAGTATCTCTTGCTTATGTTAATTAAGAAAAATAAACACTGTTCCATGTTGCCATATACTGTCAAAGCAAATACACAGTGGAAAGCATAATCCATTTGCCTCACTGCAAGTCCCTACTACTGAACCAAGCCATTTAGAAAAATTGTTTAGCTTAGCTCAGGGCGACTTTATCAGTTGCTGATTCTAACCTCCAAAGCCAACATTTATTAAACTTCTACTCTAGGCCAAGAACTGTAAATGTGGGGAAAGAGATAACTCTCCATTTCTCAGGGCTCTTGCAACTTAACTAGAATTTTTTTATGATATAGACATAGTATTTTATATTTATTCATCCACTCAGCAAATATTATATTTAAAAATTAAGCACCTAAATTCTAAGGTGCGGATCAATACTGAACCTAAAAGAGACAGTTGCTGCCCAATTTCTAATGATGGAAATCTGACTGTAAACAAATAAAAAAGTAAAATGCATAGTAAAATGATAGAAACCAATAAGTGATATCAAGAGGAATAAAGAAGTGAAAGGAGAATGCAGAATACTCAGGATGGGATTGGGAGGATTATTCTATATCATGTGGTCAAGGAAGACTTCTTTGAAAGACATTTGAGAAATCAGAAGAAAAACAGAGAGAAAGTGATGTGGCTATGAGAGAAAAGGTATTTTGGGCAGAGGAAACAAGTGAAGGGACAATGAAGGTAGACTGTGCTTCATTCCAGGAGCCAAGGACCAGCAAGGAAGTGGGTGTGGCTAGAGGGGAGAGAAAAATAGGAGATGAATGTATGGAGGAAAAGCTGCACATCAAGCAGAGCCTGGTAGCATCAGTAGGAGCTTAGCCATTATTCTGAATGCTCTGGAAAGTATATGGGGGCAAGGGAGAAAGTTCAGCAGAAAAGAGACAAGATCTGGCTTGAACTTGAGAAAGAACACTCCGGGTCCTTTTGAAGAAAAAATGGTAGGGGTTGTAGATAAGCTGAGAGACCAGATAAAAAACTAATGCAGTAATCCAGGCAAGAAATGCTAGTGTCTAGTACTAAGATGATAGCAAGAGAAGAGGCCAGATTTTGGATATATTTTAAAGATAGAGAAATAGTATTTATTGATGGATTTGCTATAGGGTGTGAGATAAACGGAAGAATTGAGAATGACTCAAAGGTTTGGAGGCATGGAAATACAGAGTTGCCATTTACTAAGCCAGGGAAAGTTGTGAGGGAAGAAGATATAGGAGTGAAATTATGAATTTTGCTACTGATGTGATAAATTTCAGATGTCCCATTTAATCTAGGCTCAAGAGAAAGAAATGTGGTTTAGATGTAAGTTTGGGGGACATTGACATAAACATGTTCTATTTGTTACCAAAAGATAAGCTTAACCAGTGGGCAAGTTAATATAGTAGAGAACAGGTCATTGGTGAGTGCTGGTAATATATAAAAACTGAGAACCCAGGAATGAAATAGCAAAGGAGACAGGGAAGGAGAGGCCAGGAAGCCAGGGGCCAAGCCAGGAGAGAGGGTGATGTCATGGAATTCAGGTAAAGAAAGTGTTTCACCCAGAGAGAGAATGATCAAGAGTGGTGTGGGTGCAAGATGCATGCCAAAAACTTGGAACTAATTATGTGTTTTACAGGAGTTCAGAGGACAGAGTTATTTGTAAGGTTGGAATAGGAGCTATGGAGAGGCTTTGTTTTAGAATGGGGCTGTGAGTGGTGGAGAGAGGAAGGCTTTTTAAATGATAGATAACTCATATTAGCAAAAGCTGAAAAATACTTAGCTTGTGCCAGGTACTGTTCTCAGAAATTTGCATGTGTATTAAATATGTATAAATATATAATCTTAAAAGTCTATGAAGTAGGTACTATTTTTTTTTTTTTTTTTTTTTTTTTTTTTTTTTTTTTTAAGTAGGTACTATTATTGTACCTTGTTATAGATAAGTGCTTGAGGTTACAGAAATAGTATGAATTGGGCAATATGATTTTGTAGAGCATTTTCTTAATGCCTTTATCCTTCTGTTTTTAAATTCTTTTTTGAATTTAAATTCAATTTAATTACCATATAGTATATCATTAACTTCAGAGATAGAATTTAGTTATTCATCAGTTGCATATAACACTCAGTGCTCATTCTATCAAGTGCCCTCCTTAATGCCCATCACCCATTACCCCATCCCCACAACCACCTCCCCTCCAGCAACCTTCAGTTTGTTTCTTATTGTTAAGAATTAACAATAATTTGGTTTTGGTTTGTCTCCCTTTTTGTTATCATCTTATTTTTGGTTTGTCTCCCTTTTTGTTATCATCTTATTTTTCCTTCCCTTCCACTATGTTCATCTTTTGGTTTGTCTCTCTTTTTGTTATCATCTTATTTTTCCTTCCCTTCCGCTATGTTCATCTGTCTTGTTTCTTAAATTCCATATATGATATTTGTCTTTCTCTGAATTACTTATTTGGCTTAGCATGATACCCCCTCATTCCATCCACATTGTTGCAAATGACAAGAATTCATTCTTTTTGGTGGCTCAGTAATATTCCATTATGTAAATATGTATATTTGTGTGTGTATATTCCACATCTTCTTTATTCATTCATCTGTTGATGAACAACTGAGCTGTTGATGAACAACTGAGCTCCTTCCATATTTTGGCTATTGTGGACATTGCTACTATAAACATTGAGATGCGTGTGCATGTTCAAATCATTATGTTTGTATCCTTTGGATAAATTCCTAATGTGCAATTTCTGGGCTCTTACTGTTTTTATAAGTAAACTCATGGAGTTAGGAAAGGACAACTAGATTGATAAACTGTTAATAGACTAGTTTGAGTAAAGCAGAAGATTTTTTTTACAATAGCAAGTGAAGTTAAAAGCAAGGTTAGGGCTGTATCACATGGTGTGGACAGATCTTGATGGTTTTGGACTTAATTTTGTGGGCAGTAGGGGGACATTCATGTTTCCAAATGGTACAGTTTTTAGTTAATATTTCCTTATTTTCTAAGGGACATATGACCACTTAACAACCACTGTTTTGAATTTGAAACATTTCCACAAATCCTAACGGTGCAGAAACTGACTGGACACATAAATTAGTTCTCTAAAGTCATACAGCTATCAGCAGGCATGTCAGCGGGGCCAGACCCAAGTCTGTGCCTTTTAACCTCACAGCTTTACCAGCAGGAGTTAATGATTAGGCTGTAACTAACTTAAAATTGGCTTAGATATAGTGATTTGTCTAGTTTTAATCTTTCTTTTTATTTAATTTTATAATATATTTTATTGTGAAATATTTCAACAAAAGTTCATAAAATAAATTTAATAGACACTGCATTTCAATTTGCACCTTTAGGCTTGAAGCCTTTAAGAGCAAAGGTAATCCAAGGAGAATCACTTGTAAAATGTTTAATAGGTGCAGCAGACACAGCTTGTGTTCTGCCCACATCCTCTCTGATCCATGTGTAGCAGTCCAAATTCTAATAGTCATCCTTACATTTTTGTTGTTGTTGTTGTTGGGGAGGGCTTCCCTTGTTTAGGTTTCCAAAAACCTACTCTGTCCATTTCTTCATAGGTTGGAGAGTCCTGGGAGGTAATATTCTCCAGGAGCAGCCATGAGGCAATGACTGCTGGGTGTGAGGTATAAATACCAAGATTCCCTCACCCTTTATCCACTATAATAATTTTCCCCACATGATTAATGTCATGTTGTTCACTGTGGTAGCTGATTGAATAAAGCACCCTTTATGGATTTCCCTTCCCTTGACTTCCTCCTCTCCCTGCCAGTGTTATCTTTACTTCCTAAGTCAATTTTTTCATAATCATGGTCTTGGTAATTGTTTCTAGAAGAACCTAAAGGAAGACAGCATGTGCACCTTAAATGGAAATTAGGCCATCCCTGTTGCCTTTTTAAACAAATAGAAGCTCTGTGTTCTGCTGATGATTGCAGCATTGACCTGTATGGTGGTGCAGAATGTGCCAGCTCTAATTTTTAATTTGCATTTCCTGTCATCCAGAAGATGAATGCTGGTCTTGCCTTTCTTGCACACCTTCAGGAGAAGTCACTGATTTGTGTCCCTTTGTCATTTCATTTCAGCAGCAGGGGCTCAGGTCACTGGGCCTGATGGGTCACAGCAATTGCTGGCAAGAGACAGCAATGCAATTTTTTTCTTAAGTAGAGAACACACTAGAATAAGCAAGGCAATTGTTTTCAGCTTTGATTTAAATTAAAGAGCATTTGTGTCTTTGGCCAAGCTCTTGAAGCCACTCTCTGAGGGTTAATGGTGGCTGTACAAAAGGTTCCCTAAGTTGCTCTGCTCCACTTTTTTCTGGGTAATGCCCCTCCATGCTCATCACTGGTAATTGTATTTCTCATAGAAGGATCCTAATATCAACATGAAACACCACTATAGAACTTCTCACTGAGGGAAGGGAACAAACAAGTTTCCAAGGCATTAATTACTTAAAGAGATTTTATGAACAGTAGTTCCATCTCTGATGACTAAACAGGCACATGGTTGAGAAATGAAATTCTGAGGAAGGGAATTCACAGTTTTCTTTCATGCAAGGCTTCAGATCCTTTCATATACATTATATTAAACAATTTTATATTATATTATAAACAATATAAACTATTTTATAATTTTATAATATAAACAATTTTATATTATATTAAACAATTACTGTTAAAGTTACTAACAAATAAAATGAAGATCAGAGAGGTCTAGTGGCATGCCCAATGTGGTGGGGCCAATATTCAAATAAAGCCTTTCTGGGTCACCTGGGTGGCTCAGTGGTTGAGTGTTTGCCTTTGGCTCAGGTCATGATACTAGGGTCCTGGGATCCAGTCCCACATCAGGTTCTCTGCGTGGAGCCTGCTCCTCCCTCTACCTGTGTCTCTGTCTCTCTCTGTGTGTGTCTCTCATGAGTAAATAAATAAATAAATAAAATCTCTAAAGAAAACAAAGCCTCTATGATTCAAAGCCACAACAGCATGCCCTGCTTGACAGTAAAGGATGAAGAGCAGAAGTGCTCCAGCATGAAGTTTTCCTACATTCCAGAATGTGAAGCATTGCTAAAACAAGGTAACAGGGGACTTTGAGCCAAATAAGATGGAGAGTTTTGTTTTGTTCTGTTTTGTTTTGTTTTTCAGACTGAGGATGTATTCAGGAGAAGAAATAAGTATCTTAAAAATTAATTTCAATTACAGTAGATGTAAAGGCTGTATCTCTGTCATGGAGCTAAGAGTGACACAAATCAGGAGATGTGGGACTGGAATCCAAGAAGGATGATGGTATCAAACCTGGTGTCCCCAGAGTGCAAATGGTCTGATTGCTCTCTGGAACACAGGACATTCTCTATAGTCCTAGGCACGCAGCCTAGAGGGAAGCTGGTTCTCAAAAACTGTGGAAAACCTGGACAACTTTCTCAGGCTCTGTAATAGATACTTTCTGTGGTGTAAGAAACTATCATGACCTCAAAAGCTTTAAAAAACAATATTTATTTAGCTCCAAAATCTGTGGATCAGTAGATTGGTTCTCTAGGACTAGGTTAGCTTAACTGATCTTTATTGGCATCGCTCAAGCATTTGTCATCACCTAGCTAGACTGGACTGGTAACTGAATAATCAAAGGGCAACCTCACTCTCATACCTGACAAATTTGACCAGCTTTTTTTCAGGTTGACAGATGGGATTACACCTTGTATCATTCATATTTGCAAGGTTAGCCCAGGCTACTTCTCCTGAGAGAGATACCAGGAAGAGCAAAAAAAGCAAATCTCAGTGGACAAGCTTCCCTAAATAATAACATATTTCAAAACTATAATACATTATCACAACCAGGATGTCAACATTGATATAATCAAGACAATTTAATCACTACAGGATCCCTCTCATTGCACATTTATAGGCAAATCTACTTCTCTTCTGTCCCCGCCTCTTCCTAACTCATGACAAATACTAGTCTGCTTTCCTTTCTATAATTTTGTCATTTCAAGAAGTTTATGGGATGCCTGGGTGGCTCAGTGGTTGAGTGTCTGCCTTTGGCTCAGGTCATGATCCAAGGGTCCTCAGATCAAGTCCTGCATCGGGCTCCCCACAGGGAGCCTGCTTCTCCCTCTGCCAACATCTCTGCCTCTCTCTTTGTATCTCTCATGAGTAAATAAATAAAATCTTCAAAAAATATTTTATATCAATAGAATCACGAATATACAGCCTTTGCTTGAGATTCATCCAGGTTGCTTGTATCAATAGATATGTGATTTTTATTGCTGAATAGTATTCATGATATTGGTGTTTGTTTAGCCATTTACCCATTGAAAGACCTCAGGGTTACTTCCAGATTTGGAGTATCTTGAGTAAGGCTACCATAAAACATTTGTGCACAGGTGTTATGTGGATAGTTTTCATTTCTCTGACAGGTATAATGAGGACTGTAGTCCCTGAGCCATATGATATTTGCACATTTAGTTTTTTTTTTTTTTTTGCACATTTAGTTTTTAAAGAACATTTCTAAATGTTTTCCAGAGTAGATGTACTATTTTATGTTCCACCCAGCAATGGATGTGATCCAGTTTCTCCATAACCTCATCAGCATTTAGTGTTGTCTGATAGATCAGTAGTGATATGCTATTTATTTGCTTTTCTCTAATAGCTAATGATGTTGATGTTGAAGATCTTTTCATGTGCTTGTTTTCCATTTGCATATCATCTTGGTGAAATGTTTCTTCATGTCTGATGTCAATATTCTACTTGGATTTTTTTTTTTAACTTGTAGAGTTTTGAGAGTCTTTAGTCTACATAGTAGTAATTGTCAGTTGCATGGTTTACAAATACAGTTTCCCAGTCTGCTGCTTATCTTTTCATCTTCTCCACAGGGTCTTTCATAGAGCAAAAGTTTACAATTTTAATGAAGTCCAGTTTATCATTTTAAAAAAAATGTATCATGCTTTTGGTGACATCCCTAAGAGCGCTTCACCAAAGGGCTTGGCCCTGAAGATTCTCTTCTATGTTTCTTTTCTAGATTGTCTCCTACTAAGTGTTATCATTTTATGATCAATTTGAGTTAATTTTTCTATCAGTTATGAGATTTGGGTCAAGTTTCATTGTTTGGTTTTCATTTTGTTTTGTTTGTTTTGTTTTTGGGTATCCAAATGCTTAAGCACCATTTATTTTGTTTGTTTTGTTTTGTTTTTGTTTGTTTGTTTTTTTAAATATTTTATTTATTTGTTCATGAGAGACACAGCGCCAAACCGCTGAGCCACTCAGGGATCCCCAGCACCATTTCTTGAAGAGATTATTCTTCCTATATTGGACTGATTTTGCATCTTGTTTTGAAAAGCTGTTGCCTATATTTCTGCTGGGCTATTTCCAAATTTTCAGTTTAATTTCACTGATATATAAGTCTGTCCCTCTGCCAGTACCACAGTTATGATTATTGTAGCTCTATGATAATTTTTGAAGTCAGGTAAAATTTGACTTCTCTAACTTTATTGTTCTTTTTCAAAATTACCTTAACTATTCTGTTTGCCTCTGCATATAAGTTTTAAAATAATATCTATTATTTTACAAAAATAAATCTTACTGGGATTTTGATTATAATTGTGTTGAAACTGTCTAACAATTTGGGGAGGGGCATCTGGGTGGCTCCGTGGTTGAGTATCTGCCTTTGGCTCAAGTCATGACCCTGGGGTCCTGGGATCGAGTCCCACATGGTGCTCCATGCAGGGAGCCTGCTTCTCCCTCTGCCTATGCCTATGCCTCTCTCTGTGTCTCTCATGAATAAATAAATAAAATCTTAAAAAAAAACAATTTAGGGAGAATTAACATCTTTGTTGAGGCTTCCAATCTATAACACTGTGATTCTTCATTTATTTACATCATCTTTGTTTTCCTTTATCAGGACTTTATAGTTTTAACTATACAACCCCTGTACATGTTTTGTTAGATTTACACTGAAGTAATTCATTTTATGAGCAAATATAAATGGTATTGTGCTTTTAACTTCAGTCCAAGGGTTCATTGCTAGTATATAGAAATGCGATTTATGACTGTCTTCTATTCTGTGTTTTTGCTGAACTCATTTAAGTCACTTACTAGTTGCAAAGTTTTTGTTTTGTTTTGTTTTTAGATTTCTTTCAGTTTCCTACCTACATAATCATGTTATCTGCAAATATTGATTTTCTTTCTTCCTTTCTCATTTATCTTTCATTTTCTTTTCTTGCCTTATTATAGTAATTAAAATATCTAGAATATGTTGAGTAAATGAGGTGATAATAGACATCCTTGCCTTATTCCCAATCTTGGGGATGAGGAGAAACATTTAGTCTCTCACATAAAATATAATGTTACATTGTTTGTACACTCTTTTAAATCAATTTGAGAACATTCTTCTCTATTCCTGATTTTCTGATAGTTTCTTTTTTATGAATTAGTATTTACTTTTTGTCAAATGCTGTTTTCCTTATCAACTCATAGGATCATGTGGTCTTTCTTCTTTCTCTTTCCTTCTCAATCTATTGATAGAGTTATTTCATTGAATGATTTTTTGAATAATGACACAGCTTTTTATCACCAAAATTTGCCTTATAGAGTAATAATGCACAATTTTCAAAATATTTATCTGAATTATATTTGTTAATATTTGGTTAAAGATTTGTGTATCTATATTCACAAGAGAAACTGATCTATAGTTTCTTTTTATATGCTTTTGTTTGATTTTTGATAATAGAGTAACATTGGTTTCATAAAATGAATAACACTAGTTTCATAAAATGAAATGGAAATCATTTCCTTGTTGTTTATTTCCCGAAAAAGTTTGGGCCGAATTGGAGTTAATTTTTTTGTTCTATAGTTAGTAGAATTCTCCAGCCAAAGCATCTGGGTTAGAATCAAACAACTCAATCAAACAACTCATTTTCATAGGCTTATTTGCAATCTGTACATCATCTTTGGTAACAGGTGAACTATTCTAAATGATACTATAATGGTGGATACTTGTCATGTCATTATACATTGTCAAAAATCCATAGAACATCAAACACCAGGAGTAAACCCTACTGAAAACTATGGACTTCATCTAATAATGTGTCAATACTTGGTCATCAAATGTAATAAATATATCAAACTAATGCAAAATATCAATAATAGGAAACTCTGTGTATGGAGGTTGCTGGGGGGGCAGAGGTAAGAAGAGGCATATGGGAATTCTGCATTTTCTGAACAATTTTTCTGCAAACCTAAAACTGCTATAAAAGAAAGTGTATGTGTGTTTAAAAATACTTATTAACTGAGAAAAACCACATTGGGACCTGTAGATTTCATTTTGAGAGTTTATAAATTACAAAGTCAGGCTTTACCCTCATAAGTTTCTTCATTTTGCTTACTTTACGTTTATTTTGCTTTTCTTTATGTTCTTAATGCAGAAACTTAGATTTCTTTCTTTGTGACTTTCCCTCTTGATTGCTATAAATGTTTTTCTTATAACTGGTTTATCTGTGTTTCACAAATTTTAGTATGGTGTCCTATCATTTCATTCAGTTTTGTGCATTTTAAAAATTTCTCCTGAGACTTCTTGTTTGTGTTGTTAGTTTCTAAATAGAGATTTACTTGTATTTCTTATTGATTTCTAGCTTGATTATTCCATTGTTATCAAATAACAGAGTCTGTATGATTTCAGTTTTTTAAACTTTGTTAGAATTGTTTGGTGGGTGAAGTCGTCCATTTTATCTGGGGTTTCCTCTTACATATTTTAGACAGGAAAATTAGGGCACCTCCTTGTTACTGCCAGGTGAATTAGGATATGAGTTCTCTACTCTGCATGCATTTACACACAAATAAGGAGAATCCTTTTTACTGCAGGGGAGGTGGGAGTTTGGTTTCCCCACTAAATGCCTCACTAGTTTTCCATGTAAGAGAGTGTTTTACTGCTTCTCATATGACCTCCACTGACACCACAAGGAGTGATGCTAATGCAGTTAATACTGGGTGATGGTTGAAGTTTTTACTTCCTTTAGCACGACTCAATCAGAGAGAGAAAGATGACTCATTACTGCCAGGTAAAGGTGAAAAGGTGGAAGCTCAGGGTCCCTACATGATCTTCACTGATTCTGCTGGGGGTATTGGTAGAAGTCTAACTGATGCTGTATGGATAAAAGTCCCAGGTTTCTAGTCATACTTCTATGACACTACACCAACATGGACATAGGGACAATTTGTTATAGCCTGTTAGGTGTGGAGGTCTAGGCTCTGCACTTGTGCTTTGCTGACATGGTGGAGGGGGGGTAGATGGGCAGGTATCACAGTTATTTTTATGATGTTTGGCCAGAAAAATGTGTTTACTATCTAAAGGTTTTATGTCTTGCTAGGCTTCCCTTTTCCTTTTATTTATTGAGAAAGTTTTTGTTGGGGCTTCTTTTGTTCGTACCTGTTGGCATTTTTAAATTTCCAGCTCTTGCAGCTCCACATCTGGGATATATGAGGCAAAAAAGGAAAGCTCAGGGTACTCGCTCTTATGCCATCCCTTGGGTTATGGGGTCTTTACCCAATCTGCCTTCTTTTCTTCACCTTTCAGAGTCTTCTTATGGTTGTTTCATGCATAATATTCAGGGTTTATACTGATATTTAGTGGGAAGAACAGGGAAAATACCTCTATTCCATCTTCCTATAGCCAATAATCCACAAACACTTTTAAAGTCCCTGCTTGTGTCAGATTTCTATTGTTTCATGAGTCACAGCCACAGACCAATCCTAACTGATAGAGAAACTGACTCCACCACATTATAGGAGAACCTTCAAAGTCATGTTGCGAGCCTGTAGATGTGGGATGGGAAGGAATTGCCAGTTCTTATTATAACCTATCCAAACCTCTCTGATGGATGAGAAATGAGGAGAGACGTATGGAGCAGAGAGAGAGAAAGAGTTGAGAAAAGAGGAGGGAGATAGAAAAAGAGATATCAACAAAGTTGTTAGTAAGATCAAGAGAAACTATCATTGATAACACAGTTGTCAAGAAAAAAAATCCCAATTGGTAAAAGCTGCAATATTGCACAAGTATGTGATAAGAAAGTACATAAACAATCAATTAAAAATACGGCAGTGTTGGAGTGCCTGGGTGGCTCATTTGGTTGAGTGTTTGACTCTTGGTTTCAGCTCAGGTCATGATCTTGGGGTTGTGGAATCAAGCCCTGCATTGGGCTCCAAACTTAGTGGGGAGTCTGCTTGAGGTTCTCTCTTTCCATCTCCCTCTGGCCCTCTCCACTTGTTTTCTCTCTCTCTCTCTAAAATAAATAATCTTTTAAAAATTTGGAAGTGTCAAAATGAACACATAGTTTCATGTGGGTGGTAAGAAGAATATAGGCACGTGGAGATTGTCTGACCAAGGTACTCCTTATGTTCTTTCATAGTTTCTTATTTTCCAGCCTGATAAAAAATTTTTAAAGACTTTTACCAATAAAAAAAAGGTTTCACTATGTCTAATGTTGCAGAATAAATGGAATGGTTACTTTCATGTACTTTTGGGGTGAATTCTGATGTGTTTAAGGTTTCTGAAATCTAATTTTTTTCCACTTAAGGAAGTCCAAGTTCTCCCACGTTATATCTGTCAGTGACTGGGTGTAATTAGAGATAAAGTTTGAGATCACTTGCAACTTTCCTCCTAAAAGCAGACCTCAAACTCTTCTGTCTCCTGTTGATTCATTCATTTTTCAAAACAGTATATTCTGAGTTCAATGTATAGCATAAACATTTCCACAGAAGCTAGGGAAGCTCTCCTCAAGTGACCAACCTCACCATCATAATATAGTCTAGGCAGTCACGTCAAGGGGGCATCTCCATACCAGCAACACTCCAACAAATGATTCCAAGGTGCTGAGTCACCTTCATTCTGTTCTGTGTTTCAAAATACTGTACTTTCTTTGTGTTAAATATAACAGTAGGCACTCTGCATAAAATGTCTCATTTACCTATTTGGATGTATTTATATTCACCATTTTATAGGAAGGAGACAGAAATTTAAAGAAGCTGATGCCTATCAAAAGGCATACTAATAGTAACATAACTAGGAATCAACCTCAGTTCTCTCTAGTTCAAAGATTTAGCCACTTAACCACAATTTCACATTGTCTCTCCATCAAATCTCAAATGGCAACAGCAGTAAAGCCAAGATTCTACAACTAGGGAACTCGATCTCACAACTTTGGGAACTTTTGGCATTAAACTGAACTTTATGATAATGAAGTTGAATACACAATTGTGAAAAAGAAAGAGTTCATACTTCTCCAATAATGTTCAGTGTTTATTGATAAAGCTTTAAAAAGAATTTTAAAAGAGAAGCTCTATTGGAGTTTTCACCAGATAGTCTTACATACCCCCAAATGCTCCAGTACTTCTTCTTATTCTGAGCTCAAATTAATCAATGCCAGTATACTGCTCTGAGACACTTGATTCAGAGAAATTTTACAAATAAAAATTATTCATCTTATTTCTCTCCTGCTTAGGCCAGTACACAGCAAATACATCTTTCTGCAGCATCTTAAGTAGTAAATTTTTCAACAAATCAATAAATGCTAACATATTTGAAATTAATAACTATGGAATGTCTGAAGCTTAGCTCTATCTTTCTGAAAATATATATTACTTACAAGACTATTTTACTGCAGTTATGAGGGCATCAAATTTGTGAGAAAGAAAATCAATAAATCGACCAACCACAAATTATTGCAGACCAATTGCTACCAGCAGGAATTATCTGCACATATGTGGGATTTGAGAACTGCCTCTTCTAAGACTCATAGACAGTGGAGATCATATTGCAGGGAGTGCTTTGGAAAGATATAGAAAAGAAAATAAACTCCTAAGATTTGGGAGATGAAAGGGACCCTTGTGATTATGTTTGTTCATTTATTGCTTCCTTTACTGGTATGTTGAGTCACAGGCAGCATGGCACATTGGATAGAATGGATATCTAGAATGGACTCGTGAAAATAACTTTCATTCCTAACTCTTCCACTTCCTGTTTATATTGCTCAATCTCCCAGGGCTTCAGTTTCCTCACCTGCAAATTGGATTTTGTTATATAATTGATTATTTTATCATTATGAAAAGAGCTTCTTTATCCCTGTTCATATGCCTTGTCTTGAAATCTTTGATATTAATATAGTCTCATCTACTTATTTTTATGCTTGGAATTTACAAGTATAATCTGTTTCCATTCTTTTATTTTCAATCTTTCTGTGCCTATATATGTATGTATATAATATTTAAAATGTATCTTGTAAATAACATATAGTTAGGTCTTGTTTTTTTTTTTACATTCTGAAAACTTTTGCATTTAACTGAGTATTCAGTCTGTTAATATTTAATGTAATTATTATGTGGTTGGAGTTAAATCTACCATTGTGATCTTTGTATTCTATTGGTCACTCTTTTTTTTTTTTTTCTTTTTTTCTGCTTCATTCTTATCTTCCTTTGGGTGTTTTGTTTGTTTAAGAATTTATTCTGTATCCTTTACTGACTTTTTTAGGCTAAATAGGTTTTATTTGTTTGTTTTTGAGATGCTTAATTCAGTGGTTAGGACTGATATGACAACTATTTCTTAATCCTGAAGTACTTACACAATACAATGAGTAACCAAATGGACAGAACATTACTTTTGCCCTAAATGGGACTCAGAATTTAATGGGGGAAGTATAATATATAGATTAAAAAAAAAAGATTTTTTGTAACGACATGTGTGAAAATGGAAGTATATATAGGGATATTCAAGAAAGCATTGAAACACAGAGGAGGTAGTAGGGTTTGGAGAGAAAGAATGAGAAAGTTTTTCAAGTGACATATTGAGAAGGATGATTTATTTACAAATGTTCACATAAAAAAGAGAATGGTCATGTTAGAGAATGCTGATTACTACAAATGGATTAAAATGTGATATATATATATACACACATGCATATCATTTATCATATCATCATATATATCATCATGTATATATATGCATGTGTGAAGAAGGCGGGACATAAAATGGCAGATTGTAGATCACAAGGCACTTTCAAATCATCTGAGGGAAACTGAATTTCATTTTTGTGGTGATAAAGAATTACTGAAAGATTTTAAATCATTTGGTTGATATGACCTGATCTATATGTACAAAAGTCACATTGGTACTGTGAAATGGATGTTGATTGGAGGGAAAGAAGCATGGGGATAAGGGAGCCAAACTCTTTACAGATAAAGAAAATGAGACTCAGAGAAGTGATATAACTTACTTAAGCCACAAGTTATGAAAGGTGATCATGGCACAAACAAACCTGATTCTTCATCCAGCTTTAACGCAGTTGCATTAACCTGGTAATATTTTAAATTACATATTATGTACTCAAGTAATAAATACTGAAGGTAATACAATATGATTGTTTCATAATACAAATACATTGATATTTGCAGTCAAAACTATACTAACCTGAGTGGGAGAGATGTCTTAATATATATTCTTACATAAATCCTCAAGAGAAGAGGAAAAATGGTGGAGTCATCTGAGTTATGTAGTGGCTGGTTTAAGAGGACAAACTCTCTGTCCCAAATTTAACAGAGAATAACAAATACATTTTTAACCTGTTCCTTGAATAGACTTCATACACATTGTGTCAACCAAGTCATTTTAGCTGCTTTTTGCCCCTCTTCCATCTTAGGCTTGATATATGATTGACTGGAGACTACATTTGATTGACAGATATAACAATTTAAATATAAACACTTTATTAACCCTGCAAGAGCATCCTAATAAAGAAAATGATGGAGGCAGACATACAAGGTAGATGTGATTTTGAAGACAATCACAATGTAGCTTAACTTGACAGAAGCAATGAATCAAATCCTGTGAAAATTGTTCCAAAGATATTTTCTCCACACTATTTAAATCAGTAGCTAAGCAGTGCTAAAGGATTATACAAAGGCTTAATGCTTTCTTGCCCCTTATAGGATTTTAACTTAGATTCTAATTCTCTTGTTGAGTTGTTTTTCTGGAGACCTGAGATGGCTCCAGGAGGTTGTTTGTACTTACTTGTCCTGTGACCCTGACTGCACCCTGACCCTTGTAGCATGATTCAAAAACTTAAGTCATTATTTCTGGATGATTCAGTGGGCATAAAAACAGTTAGATTATTAGTTAATGCTAGTAGCTAATTTATTAAGCACTATTCAGGAAGCACTACATGCTTTATACATATTAACTCATTTAATCTTAATAACAACCAAATGGCATGAGTAATATATTTTCATTTTATAGATGAGGAAACTGAGTCTCAAGAATTTACACAATTTACCTAAGGAAAAACATCCAGTAAGTAGCATCCAGAATTAGAGTCTAAGTAATCTGTTCTAGATCCCAAGTATTTAAACTCTAGGGCCCTACTACATATTTGTCATCATGGCTGGGCAACTATACAAGTCCTGCTGATGGGTTAGGACTTAACCCATGATGACTTAAAAATTATTTAAATTCAATCTGCCAACATTATAGTATAACACCTAGTGCTGATCTCATCATGTGCTCTCCTTAGTGCCAGTCACCCAGTTATCTCATCCCCCCTCCCACCTCTCCTGTAACTGTTTGTTTCCCAGAGTTAGGAGTCTCTCATGGTTTGTCTTCCTCTCTAATTTTTCACCACTCAGTTTCCCTCCTTCCCCCCTTCCCTTATGGTCCCTTTCACTATTTCTTACATTCCACATATAAGTAAAACCATATAATTGTATTTCTCTGACTGACATATCTCACTCAGCATAATACCCTCCAGTTCCATCCACATCAATGTAAATGGTAGGTATTTATCCTTTCTGACAGCTAAGTAATATTCATATATTATATATATATATATATATATATATATATATATATATATATATTACACAGTTTGGCTATTATGGACATTGCTGCTATGAAAATTGGGGTGCAGGTGTCCTGGTATTTCCTGGCATTTCACTACATCTGTATCTTTGGGGTAAATACCCAGTAGTGCAATTGCTGGGTCATAGGGGCTCTATTTTTGACTCATTGTGGAACTTCCACACAGTTTTCCAGAGTGGCTGGACCAGTTCACATTCCCACCAACAGTGCAAGAGGACTCTCCTTTTTCCACATCCTCTCTAACATTTGTTGTTCCCTGTCTTATTCATTTTCCCCATTCTCACTGGTGTGAGGTGGTATTTCATTGTGGTTTTGATTTGTATTTCCCTGATGGCCAGTGATGCAGAGCATTTTCTCATGTGCTTGTTGGCCATGTCTATGTCTTCCTCTGTGAGATTTCTCTTCATGACTTTTGCCCATTTCACGATTGGATTGTTTGTTTCTTTGCTGTTGAGTTTAATAAGTTCTTTATAGATCTTAGATACGAGCCCTTTATCTGATATGTCGTTTGCAAATATCTTCTCCCATTCTGTAGGTTGTCTTTTAGTTTTGTGACTGTTTCTTTTTTTTTTTTTTTTTGGTTATATTTTTTTATTGGAGTTCAATTTGCCAACATATAGCATAACACCCAGTGTTCATCCCGCCAAGTGCCCCCCTCAGTGCCCATCACCCAGTTCATCCCAACCCCCCCACCCACCTCCCTTTCCACTACCCTTTGTTCATTTCCCAGAGTTAGGAGTCTCTCATGTTCTGTCTCCCTCACTGATATTTCCCACTCATTTTCTCTCTTTTCCCCTTTATTCCCTTTCACTATTTTTTATATTCCCCAAATGAATGAGACCATATAATGTTTGTCCTTCTCTGAATGATTTACTTCACTCAGCATAATACCCTCCAGTTCCATTCACGTCGAAGCAAATGGTAGGTATTTGTCGTTTCTAATGGTTGAGTATACACAGACCACATCTTCTTTATCCATTCATCTTTCGATGGACACCGAGGCTCCTTCCACAGTTTGGCTATTGTGGACATTGCTTCTGTAAAGACTGGGGTGCAGGTGTCCTGGTGTTTCACTGCATCTGTATCTTTGGGGTAAATACCCAGTAGTGCAATTGCTGGGTCGTAGGGTAGCTCTATTTTTAACTCTTTGAGGAACCTCCACACAGTTTACCAGAGTGGCCGCACCAGTTCACATTCCCACCAACAGTGCAAGAGGGTTCCCCTTTCTCCACATCCTCTCCAACATTTGTGGTTTCCTGTCTTGTTCATTTTCCCCATTCTCACTGGTGTGAGGTGGTATCTCATTGTGGTTTTGATTTATATTTCCTCGATGGCAATGATGCAGAGCATTTTCTCATGTGCTTGTTGGCCATGTCTATGTCTTCCTCTGTGAGATTTCTGTTCATGTCTTTTGCCATTTCATCATTGGGTTGTTTGTTTCTTTGCTCTTGTGTTTAATAAGTTCTATATAGATCTTGGATACGAGCCTTTTATCTGATAGGTCATTTGCAAATATCTTCTCTGTAGGTTGTGTTTTAGTTTTGTTGACTGTTTCTTTTGCTGTGCAGAAGCTCTTTATCTTGATTAAGTCCCAATAATTCATTTTTGCTTTTGTTTCCCTTGTCTTCATGGATGTATCTTGCAAGAAGTTGCTGTGGCCAAGTTCAAAAAGGGTGTTTCTTGTGTTCTCCTCTAGGATTTTGATGGATTCTTGTCTCACATTTAGATTTTTCATCCGTTTTGAGTTTCCCTTTGTGTATGGTGTAAGAGAGTGGTCTAGTTTCATTCTTCTGCATGTGGATGTCCAATTTTCCCAGCACCATTTATTGAAGAGACTGTCCTTTTTCCAGTGGATATTCTTTCCTGCTTTGATGAATACTAGTTGACCATAGAGTTGAGGGCCCATTTCTGGGTTCCCTCTTCTGTTCCGTTGATCTATGTGTCTGTTTTTGTGCCAGTACCACACTGTATTAATGATCACAGCTTTGTAGTACAACCTGAAATCCAGCATTGTGATGCCCCTGGCTCTGGTTTTCTTTTTTAATATTCCTCTGGCTATTCAGGGTCTTTTCTGGTTCATACAAATCTTAGGATTATTTTTTCCAAGAAAGACCATAGTATTTTGATAGGGATTGAATTGAATGTGTAAATTGCTCTGTGTAACATAGACATTTTCACAATATTTATTCTTCCAATCCTTGAGCATAGAATGTTTTTCCATCTTTCTGTGTCTTTCTCAATTTTTTTCATAAGTGTTCTGTAGTTTTTAGTTCTTATAGTACAGATCTTTTGCCTCTTTGGTTAGGTTTATTCCTTGATATCTTATGGTTTTAGGTACAATTGTAAATTGTAAATGGGATTGATTAATTTCTCTTTCTTCAGTCTCATTGTTAGTGTATAGAAATGCCACTGATTTCTGTGCATTGATTTTGTATCCTGCCACATTGCCGAATTGCTATATGAGCTATAGCAATCTTGGGGTGGAGTCTTATGGATTTTCTATATAGTAGCATGTCATCTGCAAAGAGGGAGAGTTTGACTTCTTTGCCAATTTTAATGCCTTTATTTCTTTTTGTTGTCTGATTGCTGAGGCTAGGACTTCTAATACTATGTTGAATGGCAGTAGTAAGAGTGGACATCCCTGTCCTGTTCCTGATCTTAGGGAAAGGCTCTCAGTTTTTCCCCATTGAGAATGATATTTGCTGTGGGCTTTTCATAAATGCCTTTTATGATATTGAGGAATGTTCCCTCTATCTCTACACTTTGAAGAGTTTTAATCAGAAATAGATGCTGTATTTTGTCAAATGCTTTCTCTGCATCTATTGAAAGTATCATATTGTTCTTGTCTTTTCTTTTATTAATATGATCTATCACATTGATTGTTTTATGATGTTGAACCACTCTTGCATCTCAGGTATAAATACCACTTGGTTGTAGTGAATAATCTTCTTAATGTACTATTGTATCCTATTGGCTAGTATCTTGGTGAGAATTTTGGCATCCATTTTCATCAGGGATATTGGTCTGTTATTCTCCTTTTTCAGTGGCATCTTTTCCTGGTTTGGGGATCAAGGTAATGCTGGCCTCATAGAATGAGTTTGGAAGTTTTTTTTTTTTTTTCATTTCTATCCTTTGAAACGGTGTTAGTAGAATAGGTATTATTTCTTCTTTAAATGTTTAGTTAAATTCCCCTCGGAAACCCTCTGGCCCTATACTTTTGTGTCTTGGAAGATTTTTGATGATTGCTTCAATTGCCTTGCTGGTTATTGGCTTCAGGTTTTCTACTTATTCCTGTTTCAGTTTGGGTAATTTGTAGCTTTCCAGGAATGCATCAATTTCTTTCTGATTGACTAATTTCTTGGCCTATAGATGCTCATAATGTGATCTTAAAATTGTTTGTATTTCATGGTGTTGGTTGTGATCTCTTCTCTTTCATTTATGATTTTGTTAATTTGTGTCCTTTCTATTTTCTTTTTCATAAGTCTGGGTAGGGGTTTATCGATCTTATTAATTCTTTCAAAGAATCAGCTCCTGCTTTTATTGATCTGTTCTACTGTTCTTTTCTGTACTTCATTGAGTTCTGCTCTAATCTTCATCTCTCTTCTCCTGCTTGGTTTTGGCTTTATTTACTACTCTGTATCTAGTTCACTAAGGTGTATTTGGGATATGTCCAATTTTTTGAGGGAGACTTGTATAGAAATATAGGGAAATGACTTTTTAATGGTAACCACTGTGCCCAGTTGCACATACTTTATAAATTCCAAAACTTTTTCACATATGTCAGTTAATTTAATCTGTCTAATAATCTTATGAAATAGGTATTACTATTGACTCTTGAACAGTGCTGAGGTTATGGATGCCAAGCCCTCATGAGTAAAAATTTGTGTATAACATTTAACTCCCCCCAAATTTAACTACTAATAGCTTATCATTGATGGGAAGTCTTATCAATAACATAAGCGGTAAATTAACATTTTATATATGTGTTGTATGTTGCTTTCTTACCATAAATAAGCTAAAGAAAATGTTCTTAAGAAAATTATAAGGAAAATACATTTACAGTTATCATAATGTAAAAAAAAATCTGTGTATAAGTGGACCCATGCAGTTCAAACCCCTGTTGTTCAAGATCAACTGTATTTCTATATCAGATATAGTAAAAAAAAAAAAAAAAAAAAAGTGTAAGAGGCCAAGTAAGTTTTCAAGGTCATGCGTGGAAGAAGCAGAATTAGATTTTGGTATAAATTAGACTTGGCTTCAAATTTAGGATCTATCCTTCACAAGCATGTAAATTAAATTCAATGAGCTAACTTTTTCTTACCTATAAGATAAAATTTTCAGATAACTCTTCTGCTCAATATAGTGCCTGCCACCTGGTATCTACACAATAGATATTTATCTTTTGTGTGTCCATTCTATAGAAATCTTTTGTATCATCATCTACTTTGTAGGATATGAGGAGGGAAAAAAGGAAATGTCAAAATCCTCAGCAAGGACTCTGTTGTCATGGCCAAACATTCCAAACAGGATTCATAATCTGAGAAAAGCAAAGACATGAAAAGATCAATGATATTAATAAGTGGCAATATCCTTTGTGGCCTAAGACATACACCTCTTAACTTTTTTCTTTTTATATATAATAGTTCCAGTTTAGACCAGTTGTAGGTATGATTAGTTAGAAAACTATTGAGCAGGAAGCTTCTCTTCCAGGAATATGGATAATGACACTTTTTATTCTTCTTGCTAAGTACCACCAAAAAGCCGTGGGCATTATATGCAAAACAAACATAAGAAGACTGAATGATGGACAGAAGAATGCAGACCAGGTACGAATTTTGGAACTTGAGGAATGATGTAATTTCCCTGGGTTTTCTTTTGGCCTCCTATATCCTAGGCTTGGACATGAAGAAGCCAGCAAACTGGAAATGCCAGCAGGCACAGACACATACAGAACTCCAACTAAAGCTTATTCTCTCTAGCCAAAGGGTTAGGAAAGGGACATCCTAGCAAGACAGAAAATTTTTTGTGGCAATAGTTCTACACTAGACAAATGCCAAACTTATCCATGTCAGTAAGGGCTAAATGGGAGCCTGGACTTTCATCCTAATGTGGCTGCAGTGAGGCATCTCAATACCAGATGGGCTAGTGTCCATAAGTGCCAAGCAGGGACCTGGGACTTCCATCTCCCTGAACTAGTAATGAGTTTCCCGCTGTCTGAGCAGCCTGGATTCCACACTGACAGACTATAATGAGGTGCTCCTTTCTTCTCTACTAGAGTGGGGTCAGAGAGGCTAGATGGAGAGTTAAGACTTTGATCACCCAGTGTCAGTGAGGCAAAGTATACCCACCAGGTGTCAGTGGCAACCATGAGTAAAACTGGAACTCCTTCCCTAGCCCAGGAAAATGAGATTTTTCTGACACCAGCAGGGCTTCTTCCTCTCTTTTTTCCCTCTTTTCCACAGCTGGTGGGCCTACAGTTCAGCCTATATTATCAAAAATCTATCAATCTTCTCCTTATTATATTCCAACACAAATTCCAGTTTTTAAGAGCACCTTTCAGCTTGACCTTCTCCACACTGTTGCAAATGCAGTAATTTCCTTGGGGGGTGGGGGGGGGCTGGGATTTGGAACTCTTTTCCGTGACCTGATTCCCTGGGGAAATATCTCTGACTCAGTCCTCTGGTACTGAGCTGGGGAATATTGGCACATGTATCTCTTGAGTGACAAGACTGCTTTGGAAGTGGAGTGCTCTTTGGATGGGGTGTCAGCAGCCCAAGTCTCTTTGGCTTGCAGTAACTCTAGTTCAAGAGATGGAGTAAGGGCAGTCAGGACTCTGGTATTCCCAGTAATGACATACTCAGTGTAGACTTCCATCTCATGAATGAGGTTTGGGCAGAAGAAGGAAGCCTTCACCCATTGATTGCACTCAGAACTTAATCTCAGCAACAGGTACAGAGGCAGGATGAGAAATGCTGACATTCACCCTTTCTAAAAAGACAGCTCTCTCACTGGGAGCTATGGGGAGCCATCCCTATGCTGTAGACTGTACTAGTCCAGGTTGGAGTTTCCATCTCTCTGAGCTGGGAGTGTGAAGGGAAGGCACAAGTCTGTTTCCAATGCAGGTTCTCACAGTTCTTAGAGTCTTAGTAGGGTTTCTTGAATAAATGTATCTTAATTTGCTGCAAGCCATAGGGCCATTTTAAGAGATCTTAATTTTTAAAAATATCTTTTCATCAATTTCACTGGGCAGAGGCTTAGTTGAGCTCCTTATGCTTGCTGGAAGGGGAAATTGTATCGTTATTATTTCTTACAACTGCAACATACAATTATTCAAAAACATTTTAAAATAATAAAAAGAAGAAATAACCAGCATTGAAATGGTATCTTAGATTAGTTAAAGGCAGCTATTTTTGTGCAAACTATTTTCTGAGAGGGGCTTTAAGGAGAAGGGGAGTGAAGAAACAAGGAGCAGGAGAAGGCACTAAGTAAGGATATGGTCTGAACTGGAAACTGGCTTCTGGTTGATTCCATGAGAGCTCTGGAACAGCAATGTCCAGAGAAAAGGCCAGCTATGAATAGGTAGCAACCAACACTAACAACAGTTAGGGGCTGGGCACACTCACCAGGTGAAGGGGATGTGAGTGGCACACAAAACGGATCTATTACTTCTAGATACTCATTTACTTGGTTATTAATTTATGGAAGTGAACATTTTTTCAGGGTTGGGGATGTCAAGATAAATGAGAATCAATCTGTGCCTTCTAGGTGGAATAGGAGACTGTTATGTTAAATGGGCCAAAACAGGTGGGTATAACAGTCCCTTTTGTCCTTTAGCATCTAACACATATAAAAATACATATAATACAATATAAATGACTTGCAAGTTCTGAGCCGCTCCCTTCCCATCAAGGAAACAAATCCAATCCAACCAACAAAAATGCATTGTTCAACAACTCATATTTGTTTTCTTACTCATTTAACAAAGAGCTGTTGAGCACCTTGCTAGGCTCTATTGTTATGAAGATTAGCAAACCAGGATCTGAGATTAAAGCTCTAACTGTGCAGTGAGGACATGGAGGAATAAATCAGCAAATGCAGAACACTCTGGGGAGTGCTATGATAAAGGTCAGTCCCTGGAACAATGGATGCTCAGGGGAGGCATTGCTTCCTGGCTGAGAATTTGCCCAGCCCTTTGATTTCTAATTCAGTTCCCTCTCCCTAAACTACAAATAGAAACACTGGAGGGAAAAGGGTTCTTGAGGAATCCCCTTGGGTTTACATTGAATCATAATCATGTTAAATACATCAGCCATCACATTATGCACTGCTAGAGTAAACTCCCTATTAAAATTTACCATGGTTATAAATATAAAAACAGTGTTGTTTTTACTTCCATAAATTTAACTATGCCTTCTGAAATAAATATAATTACATTTATTGACATACTTAGAATGAGTAACCTTGTGAAAATTATTCCTAAGTGTTAAGTTCCTAAACCAGGGGAAGAAACTAAGGACAAAAATATTCAGAGTATTATCATAACAACTGGAAATGATTTTTATATTTACTAGCAAAACATTATGAAAACATGTTCTGAAAATCTTTCTTCAAAGAATTTTGATCATAGTACCTGAACCCCTCCTGTTATTTTACTGTCAATTTAATTCAGAGAATATAGTATTAAAAAACATATTCAGTAAAAATTAAATGCTATACATTTTTCTATTTAGTGAAAGTAGGCAACTGCACATTTAAAAACATTTAAATTTCTTAGGTATTTTAAATATTGCGCATTTAAAAACATTTAAATTTCTTAGGTATTTTAAATATTGCACCTGTTTTCTGGTTTTAAAAATACTATTTGAAATCTTGAAAATATAAACAGGCATAAATATTATAGTCAGATTCTCCTAATGTTTCACTTGTATCATGTGAGCTTTTAGTTATTCTTTATTAGGGTGTGGGAGTATTATTGTCTTCCTAAGTTTATTAAAAGTACTGTTTTGTTTTTTTGTTTGTTTGTTAAACAAATTTAACTAAGTTAGATAAATGTCTATGTATCATTTGGTAGGAGTATTTGGACAGATGGATGGATGAATAGATATATATATATATACTGATGCAATGTATGATGTTCCTACATTTGGTAAGATTAGTCTGTTGTTGGTCACTCATTTTTTATTGAGGTAAAATTGATATATATATATGATATATGATATATATCAAAATCATATCATTTGCAATATATATATATCAATCACAATATGATCACAATAGTCTAGTTAACATTTATCATCATACATAGTTACAAATTTTTTTTTTCTTATGAAAACTGTCAAGATTTACTCTCTTACCAACTTTCATACGTGCACTATAGCATTATTAACTGTAGTCACCCATGCTGTATATCACCTCCTCAGGACATTTTATATTATAACTGGAAGTTTCTACTTTTTGATCCCCTTCACCTGTTTTTCCTATCCCCTAACTCCTACCTCTGGCAACTACCAATATGTTCTCTGAATCTATTAGATTTTTCTTTTAATTCTAGCTATAAGTGAGATCATCTGTATGAGTCTTTCTTTGACTTATTCACTTAGCATAATACACTCGTATCCCATTATGTTGTTGCAAATGGTGAGATTTCGCTCCTTTTTATGGTTGTATAATATTCCATCATATATCTCTGTTACATTTTGTGTCATTTATTGATAGACACTTAAATTGATTCCATATTTTGGCTATTGTAAATAATGCTTCAATGAACATGGGGTTCATGTATCTTTTCAAGTTAACATTTTCATTTTCTTTGGATAAATACCCAGAAGTGGAATTGCAGGATCATATAGTGGTTTTATTTTTAGTATTTTGAGGAACCTCCATACTGTTTTCCACAGTGGCTGCCACAGTTTGCATTCACACCAGGAGTGCACAATTGTTTTCTTTTCTCCACATCCTCACCAACACTTGTTATTTCTTGTCTTTGTTGATACTAGCCATTCTGACAGGTGTGAATTGATAACTTTTGCCTAGCTTTTAATTATATATTTGCTCTTTAATAGTATGAATAATTTTTTAAATTCCCTTTCATTGGTAGACTGCTGCATCAGTGGCCCCAATTCTTTGGACCATTTTGCTTCCTTGTCTTTTGCCATTTGACTTTGCAGTGCCTTTCAGTGAAGGAGTACCATATATTTCCCTATCTCTTTACTTTAGATTTAATCATATAACTTTGTGAGGCAGTGAAATTTGAAATACTGTGTGTCAGTTCCAGGCCTAGGCCTTAAGTGGCCTTGTGTATTTCTATCTGACTTCTTATATTTCTATTGTTGCTATGAGAAGAATATACTTGGACCAGCACAAGCCCCAGGAGAAGAATGACTGAGATAGAAGACAGCTGAATCAGTGGAGTTGCCTAAGTTATACCCTCCAAAGTCAATCAAATGTTTGCCTGTCAGCCTACAAACATGTGAGTTAGTCCAGCTGAGATTAGTAGGACCATTAATGAGGCCAGCCCAGATAAGCCAACCTATAGCCAAACCAGAAACACATTAACTAAATAAATGTTGCACTGTGCTGAAATGTTATGGTTTGTTATTATGCTGCATTACTATGAAAATTGATAACTGACATATGGTTAGATTGAATGATCTCTAATAACACTATGTTTTGTCACATATTGAAGAAAATTTCTTGTTGCTTAATACATATAAAACGTTGATAAATGGGATATATATGCTTGGAAAAAAAACACTAAAGGAGAAATAGACAGCAATACAATAACACTAGGGGACTTTATTGCTTCACTTTCAACAATGGACAGATCATCCAGACAGGAAATCAATATGGAAACACTGGATTTAAAGTCCATATTAGCCTATAGGGATATAATAGACATTTACAAAATATCCCATCCAAAAGCAGCAGAATACATGTTCTTTTCAAGTACGTATGGAAAAATCTTCAAAATAGATTACAAAACATGTCAATACATTTAAGGAGATTCAAACCATATCACACATTTTTTCTGACCACAATGGTATAAAACTAGAAATCAATTAGAAGAAAACTGGAAAATTTACAAACATATGGAGATTCAGGAACATACTCCTAAGCATCAAATGGGTCAAAGAAGAAAAAAAAATCAGAAAATCTTGAGGTAAATAAAATGGAAATACAACATACCAAAACTTATTGGGTGCAGCAAAACCAGTTCTAAGAAGGATGTCTGTAGTGATAAATGCCTATGTTAAGAAAAAAGGCAGATCTTAAATAAACAAGTTAACTTTACATCCCAAGGACCTTGAAAAAGAAGAACAGGCTTAGCCCAAAATTAACAGAAGGAAGAAAAAAATAAATATCAGACTGGGAACAAATGAAATAGAGACTTAAAAGATAATGGAAAAGATCAGTGAAACTAAGAGTTGTGTTTTTCTTTTCTTTGAAAAGATAAACAGAATAGGCAAAACTTTAGCTAGATTTACCAAGGAAAGAAGGACTCAAATAGTTAAAAATGAAGAGGAAACATTAAAACTGATACCACATGAGAATTCAGGATTATAGGCAAGTACTATGAACAATTACATGCCAACAAATTGGACAACCTAGAAGAAATGGATAAATTCTTAGAAACATACAATATATACAGAGACTGAATTATAATGAAATACAAAATCTAAATAGACCAATTGCTAATAAGAAGTAGAGTTGTAGGATACAAAATCAATATACAAAACTCCATTTCATTTCTATACTTTAACAATGAACTATCAGAAAGAGAAATTAAGGAAACAATCCCATTTACAATAGCATCAAAATAAATAAAATATCTAGGAATAAATTTAACCAAGGAGGTGGAAAATCTGAAAATTATAAGACATTGATGAAAGAAATTGAAAATGCACATAAATGAAACATATTTTGTGCTCATGGATTGGAGGAATTAATATTGCTATTAACTAATAGATAATCCATATCTAATAATAATTCAGAATTACCTTAAGCATTATATAGCTTTAGTGCAGTCTCTATCAACATTGGAATGACATTTTTTATATAGGTAGAGAATAAAACAATCCTAAAGTTTGTATAGAAGCACAAAGACCCCCCAAATAGCCAAAGTGATCTTAAGAAAGGAGAGCAAAGCTGGAGGCCTCACTACCTGATTTCAAACTATATTTCAGTTACAGTAATTAAAACAGTATTATAATAGCATAAAAAGACATATAGATCAATGGAATACAATAGACAACTCAGAAATAAAACCATGAATATATGATCAGTTCATCTATGACAAAGGAGCTAAGACTATATGGTGAGGAAAGGTGTTGGGAAAACTGGATAGCCATATGGAAGAAAATGAAATTGGAACTCCGTCTTACAACCTATACAACAACAACTCAAAATAGATTAAAGAGTTGAACATAAGACTTGAAATCATAAAACTACTAGAAGAAAACATAGTGGTTAAAACATAGTTCCTTGATTGGTCTTGGCAATGATTTTTCTTTTCTTAGATTTGACATCAAAAGCAAAACCAGCAAATCGAAAATAAACAAGTTAGACTACAACAAATTAAAAAGCTACTCCACAAGAAAGGAACACATCAATAAAGCAAGAATGGGAGTAAATATTTGCAAAACATATATTCGGTAAGAATTAATATCCAAGAAAATATAAATTCATGTAACTCAATAGCAAATAAATCCAAACAATCCAATTAAAAAATAAGCAGAGGAACTGAACATATATTTTTCCAAAAAAAAAACAAACCCATACTAATACACAAAAGATACATAAAAATGACATCAACATCACTAAAAATAAGGAAAAGGCAAATCAAAGCCACAGTAAGATATTACCATAAACCTTTTAGAATGGCTGTTATCAAAAAGACAGAAGATGAGTACTGGTAAGAATGTGGAGAAAAGTGAACCCTTTTGCACTGTTGGATGGAAATGTAAATTGGCATAGCAAATATGGAAAACAGTCCAGAAGTTTCCAAAAATTCTAAAAATAGACCTACCATATGATCCAGCAATTCCACTGCTGTTTATATATTCAAAGGAAATGAAAACAGGATCTCAAATAGATATCTACATCCCCATGTTAATTGCAGCATTGTTCACCATAGCCCAGATATGGAAATAACCTAAGTATCCATTAATGGATTCTATCTCTATCTATATATTAGATATAGATATAGATATCTAGGTATAAATACAGGAGGCTATCATGAGAAAGAAGAACATCTTGCCACTCACAACATTCAATCTTTGCTTCTCTTCACATGGCTATCTTATTTAAGGACACCAGTTATATCAGACTGGGCGCTCACCACACTCCAATATGAACTCATTTTAACTTAAGTAATTATATCTACAATTACCATATTTCTAAATAAGGTCATACTTTAAAATAACTGGAGGTTAGGATTTCAACATATCCTTTTGGAAGAATACAGTTCAAACCAAAACAGTCTACTCTCCAGCCCACGTGATTCATATCCTTCCCACATACAAAATAAATTTGCCCTGTTCCAATAACCCCTAAAGTCTTAACCCAGTTTAGCATAAACTCTAAGTTCCAAATTTAATCTATATATAATCAATCCAAAAAGGCCCAAATGCCATCTTCTAAATTATTTAAATCAGGTGTAGGTGAGACATTGGATGTGGTCCATCCTGAGGCACAATTTCTGTTTCTGAACCCGTGAAACAGACAGTAAGATGTCTACTTACAAGACACAGTGGTGGGACAGGCATAGAATGGACATTCCCATTCCAAAAGGTTAAAATTAAAAGAAAAAAAAAGGCATCACTGGTCTAAAGTATATTTTCAATCCAGCAGAACAAATCCTATTAGGTTTTAAGGTCTAAGAATAATTTTCAGACTTGGCACTGTCCTCTGGTTTCACAGGGGAGCTCTACTCTCTTTGACCCTCTGCAGACTATGAGGCCGTTGGCCCAGATCTCTGCATCTGACTCTATCTTGAGAGTTATTCTTCCTTCATTTACTTCATCCCATGATTTGTTCTCAGTACACACATGCAATATTTCTGCTTATATACAATTTTCAAAATCTTTTTGGTCTTCTGTGGACGCTTAAGAGATCACAGCATTAGACAAGGGCTCTCCACAGTTCCTTTAGAGACCCATATTTTTATTCCCAGTTACTGCTGAGATGTTTCATTGGATCAGTGAGTCACATGCCTAAATCCTTTAGCAAATGGTTGTCTGACTACAACCTTGACCCTATTTCGAGAGCATGCAATCTGGATATTAAGCAATGGTTCCTTTCTGCTTAGCATTCCCTTCCTCTGTTTATCTTTTCCTCTCATACTTATAGCAAACTGCAAGGAAAAAACAGTTTACTCCTTTTACTCTGATTGGAAATCTCTTCAATAAGTATCCAAATTCATCCCTTATAAGATTTATAAAAAGCAAAATGTTACAACATAATTGAATCAAATCCTCTGAAACTATAAGTATTATTTCCTCTAGCATCCAAAAACATGTTCATTATTTCCATCAGACTTCACCAGGACCATCTTCAATGTCCATATTTCTTCTATCAACTATGTCTTCAAGTCAATATAGGCTTTTTCTATCATGGACCTCAAAATTCTTCCAGACTCTAATCACTACTGAATTTCAAAGCCACTTATACATTTTTAGGTGTTTGTTAGGGCAGCATCCTATTTCTTGGTACCAATATTTGTGTTAATTTCCTAGACCTGTCATAACAAATTACTACATATTGGGTGTTGCTATGGTTGGTTCCTTATGAGAGCTCTGAGGGGAAATTTGTTCTATGCCTCTCTCCTAGCTTCTGATGATGGCTGACCATCTTTGGCATTCTTTGACTTGTAGATGGATCACTCCAATCTTTGACTCTCTCTTCACACGTTTTTCTTGTGTCTCTGTGTCTTCACATGGTTATCTTTATAGAAGGTCACAATCATTTTGGATAGGGACATAGTCTACTCCAATATAACATCATTGTAAGAATGTCATCTGCAACAACCCTATTTCCAAATAAGTTCATATTCTGAAGTGCTAGGGGGTTGGACATTAGCATATCTTTTTTAGGGGGACACAGTTCAACAATATTAGAGAAGACTATGTTTTATATCACTACATTTTCTTTTCCACTTATAAAGACTGTTTATGGGGAAGGAAGTATGGGCACAGTGACCACAGTGACCAACACATATGTAAGAATGTGTTGTAAATCTGTTAAAAAACTGTAATTCTTTTTCTTGCTAATGATGTAAGTGGATTGAACATGGACATTTACTTCTACAGTTTTCTGAAATCTCACAAAAATGAGAGCAAAGGGATAAAATAAACTAGAAACAGTTTATGGTAAAGAATATGGGAGAGGAAATGAGAGCTATAAAATTTAGGAAGCTGAAGAGAAGATGATGAAGAATACCTTACTTAACAGATCTGGGAAAACTGATACCTAATTTCAGAGTGGAAAACATGGAAACCAGTCTATTCAAAATACAGAGCCTCCCCTTACCACATGTACACACAACATACCATAGTAATTGGGGGCTTCAGGAGCCTCCAAAAGTTGGGGAGAACGTGGGACTAATAGGGACGATTGACTGAAAGTCTGTACAAGAAATGGGCACTCCAGATTTTTTCCCTGATCTTGCTCAACTGGGTAACTGCTTCCTCTATTCCAGCAGAGGACCGGAGGCCTATGTTGGAAGCAGAGAGAGTTTGCTCTTGGGGAATCCAAAACACACTTGAGTGTGAAGGCACAGCATGAAATGATGGGGATGAAATGGAAGTCAGAAATGCTGGAAAGCCAATTTATACTTCCTGTTGAGAGAGAATTTCTTACTGGAGAAATAAACAAAAGTCCAAGAAAAACAGACATAGAGTTGTAGAAAGTTGTGGACTCTCCCCAAAATGGAAAAGCCAAGTTACCATCCAGTGATGCCACCCTTAGAAATGCATGTCCTCCTCCATCGGCTTAATTTACAATATAAACATATAAGGAAGGGATGATGAACAGCTGAGGAAAGCCCAGCATCACAGTTAAAGATGGAAACAAACAATAAAAATATGAAAGAGGAAATGAAGATAATGCAAACAGCAGAAGGAAACTTATATAAAAATTCCTTTGTGTACTGTTGATGGAAACATAACTAGAAAAAAGTATGGAAAACAGTATGAAGGGTTCTCAAAAATAAAAAATAGAACTACCATATGATCCAGCAATTTCACTTTTGTGAATATGTCCAGAGGAAATGAGAACACCAACTCAAAAAGGTATCTGCATACCCACATTCACAGCAGTATTATTTATAATAGCAAAGGCATGGAACTTAAGTGTCCATAAGTAAACAAATGAATAAATTATTCATTTATTTTTATAAATTATTGTATATATGCAATATGTGGCATAATATATGTGGAATATTATTCAGCTATAAAAATGAAGAAATCTACCATTTGCACCAGTATGGTTGGTTGGACCCTGAAAGCATTATGCTAAGTAAAATAAGTCAGAAAGGGAAAGACAAATACTGTACTGTATGATCTCACTTACATGTGGAATCTAAAAACTCATAGAAGGAATTCAGATTTGTGATAACTAGAAGTCTTGGAGGATAGGGGAGGAGCAATTGGGGGAGGTAGTCAAAATTTACAAACTTCTAGTTATAAGAAATAATTACTAGGGCTGTAATGTCCAACATGATGCTATAATTAACACTGCTGTATTATATGTAGGATGGTTGTTAAGAGATCAAATCCCAAGGGTGCCCGTCATAAGGAGTTTCTTTCCTTATTTTTATTATAACTCTATAAGATGATGGATATTAGCTGAACCTATTATGGTAATAATTTCACAACATATGTAAATCAGACCATCATGATGTACACCACACCATATGTAGTAATGTATATCAGTTATTTCTCAATAACAGTGGAAAAATAAGTAAAAATAATAAGTATCCTCAGAAAATATAAATGTCATTATACCCTGAGTGAAAATAGAAGCCAAGGAAAAAGAGATACTTAAAATAAATTACCTAACAAATAAAGATTCAATTACTTTAACATCATCACAATAGATATTTGTACTCCATAACACCAGAAAAATACAAAAGATCTCAAAACTCAAAGAGAGAATAAAATAGTAATATACATAGAACTGAGAATCAAATGACCCAAAACTTCTCAATGGCAGCACTGGAAACAATGACCCCAAAGTTTTGACTGATAAATAAAATATCCAACAGACTCTAAAACCACCCAAACCATAAATAAAGAGAAAAATGGATATTTTCCCACCAGGTAGTTCTCACAGCATGTATTTCTCCTATTTCTTTTTCAGAAAGCTACTAGACTACACGTTCCATCAAAATAAGAGAGTAAGTCAAGTTAGAGAAAGATATAGAGTTCAAGAGCAAAGGCTGCAACATAGAACAAAAAAGAAAAATATTATTGGGATGAAGAAAAAAGGAGATCCAAGGTTGACAGCTACGCAGTAAGCCTGGAGTTCAAGAAATGTGGAGTTCTAGAACTTTGACACTATGCTAGACAGAGTGGGGATATCATTTGGTCATTGGTCATTCTGGGGAATGATCCATCTGTACTTACTCATTCCATGGATGTACAACCTATGATCCAGCTGTTTTGTTCCTGGGTTTATATCTTTGTAGATGCATACACACCTTTTTTTATTGTGTTTCACTTTATTGTGCTTTGCAGATGCTATGTTTGTTTGTTGTTGTTGCTGCTGTTTTTTTTTTTTGTTTGTTTGTTTGTTTTCACAAACTGAAGGTTTGTGGAACCCTTGTGTCAAGTAAATCTTATCAGCTCCATTTTCCCAACAGCACTGGCTCATTTTATGTCTCTGTGTCACAGTATTTCAAACTTGTTTCATTATTATTTTGTTATGATAATCTGTGATTAGTGATCTTTGGTGTTATAATTGGAATTTTAAAATATAGTATTATAGTAGTTTCAGCCAATTGTAATTGTTTTGGTGTTCTTCCATTAACCACACAGATTTAAGATAGCAAACTTAATAAATGTTGAGTATGTTTTGACTGCTCCATTGACCAATCATTGTCCCATCTCTTTCCCTCTCCTCAGGCCTCCCTATTTCCTGAGACACAATTATATTGAAATGATGTCAATTAATAATCCTACAATGGCCTCTTTTGTGTTCAAGTGAAAAAGGAGTCACATGTCTCTCATTTTAAATCAAAAGATAGAAATGATTAAGCTTAGTGAGGAAGGTATTTTGAAAGCTGGGATGGGCTGAAAGCTAGGCTTCCTGTACTGGTTATCTAAGTTGTGACTGCAAAGAAAAAGTTCTTCAAGGAAATTAAAAGTGCTACTCCAGCGAGCACACAAATTATAATAAAGCAAAACAGCTTTATTGCTGATGTGGAGAATGTTTTAATGATCTGGTTAGGTCAGACTAGCCACAGCACTCCTTTAAGTCAAAGCCTAATCCAGAGCAAGGCCCCAACTCTCTTCAATTCTTTGAAGGCTAAGAGAGATGAGGAAGCTGCAGAAGAAAATGTTGGAACTAGCGGAGGGTGGTTCATGCATTTTAAGGAAAGAAGCCAAGTCTATAACATTAAAGTACAAGGTGAAGCAGCAAGTGCTGATGTAGAAGCTGCAGTAAGTTATCCAGAAGATCCAGCTAAGATAATTTATGAAGTTGGCTACACTAAACAACAGATTTTCAATTAGATGAAATAGTCTTCTATTTGAAAAGATGTAATCTAAGACTTTCATAGCTGGAGAGAAGTCAATGCCTGGCTTCAAAGAACAGAGGGACTCTCTTATTACAGGCTAATGTGGCTTGTGACTAAGTTGAAGCCAATGCTCACTTATCATTCTGAAAATCAGGGCCCTTAATAATTATGCTAAATTTACTCTACCTGTGCTCTAGAAATGGCATGATAAAGGCTGGATGACAGCACAGCTGTTTGCAACATGGTTGACTAAATCTTTTAAGCCCCTGGAAAGATCTAGTGCTCAGAAAAAAGATTCCTTTCAAAATATTACTGCTGTTTGACAATGCCTTGGTCATCCAAGATTTCTGATGGAGTTGTATAATGAGATTAATGTTGTTTTCATGCCTCCTAACCCAATATACATTCTACAGCCCATGGATTAAGGAGTAATTTTGACTTTCAAGTCTTATTGTTTAAGAATACATTTCATAAGACTATAGCTGCCATACCTAGTGATTCCCAGTGAATCTAGGCAAAGTAAATTGAAAATCTTCTGGAAAGGGCTCACTATTCTAGATGCCATTAAGAACATCTGTGATTCATGGGAAGAAGTCAAAATGTCAACGTAAACCAGAGTTTGCAAGAAGTTGATAACAACCTTCATGGATGATTTTAAGAAGTTCAGGACTTCAGTAGAGGAAGTCCTACAGACATGTAGAAATAGCAAGAGAACTAGAGTTAGACGTGGGCCTGGAGGTATGTTTGAATTGCTGCAATCTCATCATAAAACTCATGATAAGGAGAAGTTTCTTACGGACAAGCAAAGCAAGTGGTTTCTTGGGATGGAATCCACTCCTAGTGAAAATGCTGGGAAGGTTGTTGAAATTACCAGAAGGGATTTAGAATATTACATAAACTTAGTTGATAAAGCAGTGGCAGAATTTGAGAGGATTGCCTCCAATTATGAAAGAGGTTTTACTGTGGATAAAAGACTATCAAACAGCATCTCATACTACAGAGAAATCTTTCATGAAGGGAAGAATAAATTGATGCAGCAAAAGTCAGTGTTTCTTATTTTTAAAGTGCCACAGAACTGCAGCCTTCATCAACTGCCACTCTGATCAGTCAGCAGCCATCAACAGCAAGGCAACACCCTCAACTAGCAAAAAGATTATGATTCACCGAAAGCTCAGATAATGGTTAGCAGTTTTTCGCAATAAAGTAGTTTTCAAATGAAAAACTACCTTTATTATAAAGGTATTTACATTTTTAAACATAATGTTATTGCACACTTAAGAGGCTGCAGTATAGAATAAATGTAACTTTTATGTACACTGAGAAATTTTAAAAAATGACTCGCTTTATTGAGATGGCCTGAAACCAAACCCACAATTAAGGTAAGTGTAAGTATGTCTGTACATATATTCTCACAAAGGACAGGAAGGAGATAAAGATGAGGCTGGTCTGTGGAGTGATTGTGAAAGTGGATCTAGATCTCATTTCTGCAATACTGGTTAGGTAAAATGAAGTGGATCCACAGCAATTACCAGTAAGATATTAACTGCACACACAGCAACATGGTTAGATCTTAAAAGAGGATGCCCAGAGGGGGAAAAAAGATGAAGAACATTTGTAAGCCAATGTTGAAGTTAATTAAGAATATACAAATAAAAGGATGAATGTTGAACACAATAGAACATATCAATGAAAGGTGGAGAAAAGAAGAATTGTGGCAGTCAAGGGAATATATAAAAGAGTGAATAGAAGTAGAGAAGGGCCATCCCTGGATCAATGCATGTGGACTGTCACCTCCCTGAACTCCAGGGAAAAGCTCTGCAGTACCAAGCCAATGTCTGGGCTTGAGCTTCCTCCTAAATCTTCCACCACATCTGAAAAGGAGAGAACTGCTTCTTCCCATTCTCTAGATTTCCATGATGCTATTTCACACACAGCTAAAGGGATTTTAAGGAACTTAATTACTGAAAAAATTGAGGATGTCAAATTTTCATCTTTGTGATATAATTACATAATCCAATAAAATGTAAATGGAAAACATTTCTAGGCACATATGTAAACATTTTCATTTCCTCACATATACAAGAATAATAATAGCTTCTGCTTTTAGGGGCATTTGAAAATTAAAATGAAATTATATATGTAAAGTGCTCACTGTATTACCTGGTGCAGGGTAAATCACTCAATATATAGCAGCTATATTGTAAAAAATCAGCTCCAAAAATTTTCTTTGGTTACTTGGGATTCTAAACATATTTTTACCTAACAAACAATAATCAGAATGCAGATGACTAGATATGTATACCGGATGCAAAAGAAAATTTAGACCCTTGAATTTTATACTTGAAGTATAAAATTATAGAGTCCCTAACTAAACCGTTGTTAATTGACTGACATTTATTACGAACCTGCTGTGTAATGGAAGGTGACCATATAATTTCCAGTATGAGACTCTGTTTAGAGCTCCAAAGGAGGCTTCCCTGACTAGAACATGTGTAAGTTATTCTCAGAGTGTGGTGTGAGGACAGGGGCCCCTGCAATCTGTTTGTTACTGGTCTTTGATTAGATAAGAATAGTAATTGAGAGTAAACATTCAGAAAATTTTACAGCAGTTTGATGGAGTAATTTTATGCCTATTGAATATAATAATTACAAAATGGACTTGCATTTTCATCTTATTTTTCTGGGAAATTATTTATATTGTATTGTACAGAAGTTTTGGCCCATAATGGATTGGGGAAAGGAGACACAGCAGGTTCTCTGAGATAAGGAGATCATATAATTTGAGAGGGATGGATTCAAAGTAAATCCCTACCCCAATGACTCTATCAGATAACTCAACTTTATTTCCTATGTAGAAATCACCACTATTTGAAGTTAATGTGTTTATTGGATTTTTATCTTGTCTCTCCTACTGGAAGGTAATTTTGGGAGCGGTCTTATCTGCCTTAGTACTAACAATTAGAACAGTATCCAGCACAGACCACATACTAAATAATTTTAGTTGGATGGATCAGTGGATTAAATTTTAACTGCAGTTGTTACCACAGTGACAACTGTCATCACACGCTGGACAGAGATCATGAAAACTCTTACAGCTGTGGTGAGGTGGTTAGGACAAAGTGGCTCTCTCCTCCAAACCACAGGATTTGAGTCTCTTACTCCAGAATATCTTCAGAATTTTATAAATAATCAATTCTTTGAGTGGCAAGGCTCTACTTTCTGACCAATTAGTGTGCTAATTATAAACCTTTTTTTAAACTAAAGATTTCAGATAGACCGTATGTTGTTAACATATTTGAATTAGATGCTCTATGCGCTTGTGGTAATAAACTATTTTTTTAATGTTTGCCACTTATTTTCAGACCATTTTCTAATCCAGATCAACCTCCCTTGCCCTATTAGTGTGTATTACAGATTCTTCACTGTCATGGTTAAAAGAGAGTAAGTTAATTTAGAACCTTGGATGACTAAAGCTGGAAGGATATTTTTAGTGATTCTAATGACTGAATCTTGTGGCTTGCTGCAGACAGTATTAGAACTTCTATTGAAGTTACAAAGGGGTGATGAAGAGGCATATGTCGCAAAGGTTTCAGGGGAGATAGGAAAGTGATGGAAAACAGAGAAAACTATTTGCCAATTACATAACAGCAAATACCATAGCTGTCCTCGCAGAAGGTCAGAAATGCAGCAACTGAAGCTGTCACATAATAGACAATTTGATGATAGTAACTAAGAAAACACAAAAGGCAGCTAATCTCCCCCCTACTGATAAAGCTGTCTGAGGTAGATCAATTTAGTCGTGGTTGTTGTTAGGAAATTGCACTTGTTTGATGTTCCACAAGCAGATCATGTAGTTTCCTAGGAAACATCCTTTTTCACTTAAATCTAATTCTCCCACGTTGTGGGATCTGATGAGTCACTCAGCCTGACTTCTCTCCTTTCCCTCTACCCATTAAAAAGGACCTACCAGCTGGAAATCTACTAAATGAAATGAATTTATTAGCTCTTTTCACCTTGTTCTTCACTTAACTCTTGTGTTTCTTCCTTGCGAGTCTAACTGCTTCCCTGATGCGAAAGGCCAGAAATAATGAAGGAGCGGGGTTTGGGATGTGAGCAAGTGTTAAGCACTGGCTTCTTCCAATTTCTTGGTTATTAAACTATATTTCAGCATCTAGCTTTAAATGGAAAACATTACATGCATAAAGACTCTTTTTGTATTCTGTAGTGGAATTTCTTGTCAATTTCATTTAATTTCAGATTCCTAGTCACATTTTTACAGCTATGAGAGAGGGGAGGGGGAAGAAATGAAGGAGAGAGAGAGAAGGAGGGAAGAAAGGAGGGAGGGAGGAAGAGAGGGAAAGCAAGGGAGAGAGAGAGAGAGAAGGAAAGGGACACAGGGAGGGAGAGAGGGTCACAGGGAAAAGAGAGAGAGAGCTGGAAGGAGGAGGGAGAGGAAAGGAAGGAGAGAAGAAAGAGGAGGGAGAGGGGGAGAGGAAAAAGAGGGAACATTTAAGTAAAAGAATTTATGAGATACATTAATTCTTATCTAAGCCCATTAATAGAAGCATTGCCACAAAAAATGTAGAACTGGAAGATAATAAAAATATAATTTTAATTTGTTTGTGAAGCACAAACCTAAGTTTGCTGAATTCTCCTAAGTATGCTGAGTTCACACTTAATTAGGCTTGCACATTCTAGGCATAGTTGTCTCTTTGGTAACTAAGGAAGTGACATAGACATGAATGATAGAATTCTGCTGAGATTTAGCATGAATAAAGAATTCTCAGAGTACAACCTCACTGACTCTTTGCTCCAGCGGCAGCAGAGCATGCCACTCGTGGAATGAGTACTCCTGACTACTGACATGGGTACTCCCTCACTGGCCCGTGTCCTGAGTTAGCCAGATTGTCTTCTCTTTTTGCTACACTGATCTTAACCATGTGCCAGGAATTGTTCTAATTACTCTCCTGGTGTTTCTCATCTGAGATGAAGTATGATACTATTACCTCCATTTTACAGATAAGAAAATCAAGTTCTGGAGTTGGTAAATGCTTTTCCCACATCACATAGCTTAGGGCAGTTGTAGGACTCATCCTCAGCACATGTGTCTATGATATTTGTCACTAATCTATATTCTTTATCTCCTGGGGAAATTTACTGGGTTTCTTCAAGATGAGGGATTGCAGAGATTATGAAAATGCCTATGGCTGAGCCATTAAGCCACTAAATTCACAAAAGCTAATGGAAATGTATCACAAGCCTAGGTGGGTCTCACTAGTTCAGCTGAAACACAGCGTGATCAACATGGTCAAACAGTTTTGCAGTAAAACTAGCCAAGGCAGGATGGTCTATCTTGCATCATGAATTCCCCTGAAAGAGTTCTCCCCCGTGGGATATGAGAAGTAGAGATGGTACATTCTCCACCACCCTTATATGGACATGGAGGGAAGGAGCTATGGTAGAGCACATTTCATTGGACAACTAGGCATAAACTACCTTTGGTTAGAACCATAACAATTACCTGATTCCCATTTCAGTCTTCCTGGGAGACACTGATCTTATGAACATACTCTATTTATGAACTCTTGAAAACCAGTAGTCCAGCTCCAAGATAATGTGTAAGTTAGCTCTCAGTGCAAAATGGACTACCATAGAAGTTCAGGGACACGCAGCAATGACTATGGCTGTGGAGGTCAGCTGACCTAGGCTAGGACAGTCTTAGAAAGACTCATGTCTGATGTAGTCAAGACATCTATGTTGGGCTGGGTTAGGGAGGCTGTCTGCTCACAGGTCTCTACTCGTCCTTCTGGGTCCAGTGGGCTAGCCCAGACATTTTCATTTCGTCATGATGGCAGAGGCTCCAGAACACAAGTACAGAAGGCCTGTTAAGGCCAGAGTCAGAACTAACACACCATCCCTTCTGCTGAGTTCCATTGCCTAAGCGAAGTTGTATAGCAGAACCCACAAGCTGGGTATGCCCTGGTCCCAACACTGCAGAAAGCCCTGCAAAGCTAACGCCAACATATGTGGGTACGGAGAGAATGAGGAGCCACATTTAAAATTCTACACTTGACACTAATGGTGTGAAATTGGTAATTTATTTATAAGCTGATTTTTAATTTCCTCTTTTGTTAAACTGCATTTTTCCTGCTTCGTGGAGTCCTTGTGAGAATTGAATGAGGAAAAGCATCTGCAAGTCCGTCCTTAATATGAAAATGGAAAAGTAGCTGACCCAGAGCTCTACCAAGGTCCATCCTTCTTCCTACTTTGCCCAAACCATTGACTCATTTACCCACTCACTTCCCTTCTATGTTCCCATTTCAGAAACAGTCTTCCCTGATGTTCAAGGGGACTGTTTTCCCTGAGGTTGGGAGATTCAATTACAAGACTATTCTTTTTTATTTTGCCTCATTTTAGACCCTTGTATGCTGCCATATGACAATTAAAACTATACAAGCAATTATTTTCCAGGAGGCACAGATGTTGTTTGTTTCATTTGAGAACCCAAGTCCTTATCGGTCCTACTTTTAAGGTCCATTTCTCAGGAAACATTTCATGCACAGAACAACAAAGAACAGCAAATGACATTATTAATATCTAAAGACTCATTAAATTCTACTCAGTGTTAAAATGTTCCAAACTCTCTGGAGAGTTCTGAATATAAATGTTCATTTAACCTACCTTTAAATTGCAGTATTTTGATAGAAATGGAATCAGATTTTGGTCAGCAAATGTTACATAACAGCTGTTTCCAGAGGACTGTTGTCTGTTCCCATTTCCTTTGGATGTTTGAATTTGCAACTATGGGAAGAAATCTTTTCTTGGGTATAAGATTGCCTGTACTAACTTCAGGCTCAGGACAACTTCTCTCCTTGAGATTTGGGGACAGGCATTGTATAGGTCTCTGTGTTTTTAACACCAGCAAAAATGTTGCAGACCCTTCTGGAATCTGTCAGTGAAAACTTCTGTCATTGGACATGTAAAAAACGATTAAGTCAGAAAGAATAAGAGGTTTAGTGCTTCTTTTGAAAGACTAGCTAGAGCATCCTGTGACCTGGTTGAATCTGGAGGAGTTGTTTTCCTAAAGTTTAGGTGTGTGAGTGGACTCAGATGTACTTTGCAGTGTGAGATTGACTCTGCTTGTGTTGGAGGAAAACCAGTAGCAGACAGTAGATTGTGTGTGACTCACAAAACCACTAGGGTATCCATCTGGGGCCTTAGGAAAGTTAAGTAGGAGGTATCCCTGGGCCTTAATTATTAGGTAGGTAGAGCATTGTAATGGGAAATAGGAACCAGGTATCTGCATATTCAGAGGTTTGTAGTAAAAGGGTGAACTTATCCTGGGGAACAAGTTAGGGACTTGGCTCAACCAGGCCAAAACACATTTTACTCTATCTGGGATACAAGATTAAGACTAGATTAACTGTAGGATTTTGATGCTGAGCTGAACTGCTCTGTCCCTCAACCCTCTCACACACTGATAGGGTAGAAACAGCTCTGCATTCATGTGACTTCTCTCACATTCATCTTCACTCTGGTAGAGAATATTTAGAGCTGTTAACTCCTAGTACTGAGATGAAACTGATGTGTGATCTGTGGGTCTGTTTCCAACGTTAGAACTGTGTATATCTGACAGGGCATCAGAATAAAACAGGAAATGAGTATTTCAAAGAGAACTTAATTTGGTGACTGCAGAAATGAGTTTGGGATCACAGGGGATGCTGATATTCCCAGGGACTTGCAAAAATGGAAAACAACCAGTAGTAACAACCACTCACAGAGCTGGAGCTGAGAAATTGAGACCACTTGACATAGATGTCATTCTAGAAGTGCTAGGTTCTTACTGCAACTGAGACACGGAGGTGTGGGGAGAGCTTGGGCATAAGTTCTCCATTCCTCTTGTCCCAAACTCTTGCTGAAGCCTCCCACAGGTGGATAGTCTTAGAATTCAGGGAGTGGGGGCAGCCCCGGTGGCCCAGCGGTTTAGCGCCACCTTTGGCCCGGGGTGTGATCCTGGAGACCCGGACGAGTCCCACATCAGGCTCCCTGCATGGCACCTGCTTCTCCCTCTGCCTGTTTCTCTGCCTTTCTCTCTCTGTGTCTGTCATGAATAAATAAATAAAAATCTTAAAAAAAAGAATTCAGGGAGTGAGGAAGTCCTGGTGATATAAGAGGTTAGATCTTGGGGGCCTTAAGACTGGCAGAGAAACCAGCAGATGTGAATGAGAGAGAACAAGTGGAGAATGATGTAAACATCTGCGATATGATTAAGGTCTCTGAAAAATATTTGGTATAGCAGTTCTGACTTCTCTTCTTCAAATAAATCACCCTTGTTCCCTTTTATTGTCTCCTACTTATCAAAGTCCAGGCCTCAGAGATGAAATATTTTATAAACATTCATATCATTTTAATAATTTTTCAGCATAGGATCTTAGAGATTTATTGTTTATGTTGCTGAAACAAAATAAAGGAAAACAAAACAAAAATCCAAAAGTCCAATCTGTGTATTGACATGTAATATGATCTCTGTGTCATAGAGAAGGAAGTTCAAAAAGTCTGCAGGCATTGAATGAAGCCTGTTTGTTCTCCAGGAGTAAAATCGTAGCAAGATCTGATGCTTAAGTTAGAGAATCCCCTGTCTCTCAATACATCTCTATGCCTCTGTCACACTCCGTGATTGTCATGGGACCAATTACACATCCGCATTCACCGACCACCTAATGGGTCCCAGGCATTGCACTAAGTGCTTAGGAGGGATATAGTGGGACATAAGACATCATGGAATTGGACACTAATCCTTTTAGGGACCTGCTTAAATTGCATGCATTTGGCACACTGCTGGCATTCCAGCAATGGTATTTTGCCTAATTTGTATGATAGTAGAAAAGCTAGAGTTTACTAATTGGCTTCAGTAATTGCCCTTCTATATTTTAGATCCTTCTTTGAAATCATTTTCACCCCTTATCTTACATTGTCCCTTCCCTCCCACCTCAGCCATGTGCCTTCCCACAGTGGTGAGAGCCGAGTTCCAGGGGAAGCACAGCAATTTCCAAGCATGTCCAGATATGTGGCATGGAAACAGGCAAATTACACACATAATCTCCTTTGATTTGTTCGTATGCATGACATTTATTTGCACACATCAGTTCTTTTCTTATTTGCTGCTGCCACCAAAATGATTAATGTTGCAAAACTAACAAAAAGCAAAGCATTCTGATTTATAACTTCGATAGCACTTAGTCTGTTCAGGTCTATGTAGTTTTCATTTGTTTAAAATAAAGTAGAAATGGCTAAGTAGGGGAAAAATCCTTGGAAAGGGAAAACAAGACATCACATGGTACATGGTAGACTTGAACAAGTTTCACGAGCATGAGTAACAGTGATCACAGTAGCCCTAAAACATTGCCTAAACACTTACTATCTCCCCCTATGACCCTGAAGGAGATCTCTGGTGGGACTGTATTTTCTTTTCCTTCTGGTCTGAGCCTTGTATGCCTGAAAGCATCTTTTTTCTTTTCTGCCGCTCGTTTTATGCACCTTTAACCAACCTCGACTTTGGGGAGGGTTATCTTAGCAACTCTGGGGAAAGCTACTTGCAGATGCTCAGAGGTTTAGAGTCAGGAGGCAGTTAGGAGATCATATAGTTCATTTCCTCATTTCTCACCTACTGAGAATCCACAGTCTAGAATGCAGAAATAGAAATATCCATGGTGATGGGAATTTTCTGTATCGACACTGTTTGATTTGGTAGCCACTAGCCACATGGAGTTATTGTGCACCTGATATATGGCTATTGTGACTGGGGAACTGAATTCTAAATTTTATTATTTAAAGGTTTCTTTTTTTTTATTTTTTTATTTATTTATGATAGTCACACAGAGAGAGAGAGAGAGAGAGAAGCAGAGACAGGCAGAGGGAGAAGCAGGCTCCATGCACCGGGAGCCCGACGTGGGATTCGATCCCGGGTCCCCAGGATCGCGCCCTGGGTCAAAGGCAGGCGCCAAACCACTGCGCCACCCAGGGATCCCTCTAAATTTTATTTAACTCTAAAATTAATGTAAATGCAAACAGGCACATATTGATAGAGGCTGCCATATTGGAAAGTCTAGGAAATTCTTGTGATGTGCCCACTGTCACACAGTTTTTAAGTAGAAGGAAGCACCTGATTGCTCAGAGCTTTGACTCATTTCAGGGATCTTAATGGGTTTCAAATACTGGAGAAAATCAACCAGCTAAGCACAGAACACTTAATTAAGATTAAGAAGAGAAGCATCAGCTGTCTCAGCACTGACAAAGCAAAATGGGAGCTGTCAGAATCTGGTAGTGGGAGAGGAAGAGGAGCGCACTGATATTATCTCTTATAATATGGGTATTCCAGGCATAGTGCTCAAAATGATGAAAAGAAAAAGAAGTTTGGATGTATTTTTTAAAAATTTAGAAGGACAGCTGAAATGGAAGCTAAAATATTTATAGAACCATAAAAATCAGGAGGTGGTGGAAGAGAACAGAAAAGACGAGATGAAATAAGTATAAAAATGCTAAATTTGTCTTGAGCAGGAAGTTAATAGAGAAGGTCCTAAAATGGACAAATTAAAGACCAACATAAGCATAAACAGTCACGAAACATCTATAAGCAGAAGAGGTTAAAGTGGTTGTCTCTGTAGAGTGGGGCAATGAGTAGGGGCACAAGGAGTTGATATTTCTCAGCTTTTTATTATTTTTGGCTATGTTTGTGCTTTTTATGTTTTATTTATATTTCCAAGAGTTTCATGGGTTTGAAATTAGGGCAGAGAATTAACTTATCAGAAATACATAGTTTTTTAAATGAAGGAATGCTCAGAAACAACACATAAGGCACAATTAAGTCAATCACTGCTTTTTCTCATGTATTTAGCCAAACATACACAAATATTTACCCACAGAATTATTTATATTTGTCTAATATATAAAGCCAGTGATTTTGTTTGGCAATCTCAGTCTCAGGCTGCCTTAAGTTAGATCTTCAAAATAATTATTCAGTGCAGTCAAAATAAGAAAAACTAGGCTGGATATTATACAAATTCAAATACAACTCACAACAGACTTCAGTCAAAGAACGACAGAAATAAATGCAGATATAGTCTTGCCTATTGGAGTACCCCAGGAAAGAGTGTTCCTATACATTGTCCAGCCTGGCTATTTGTCATACAAGCTGGGACTGCCTTGGTTAGAGCCAAGGAGTTTACTTATGGGAATTAGAAGCAAGGCAGAGATGCCCTGACTAGGGCAATTGAAATCCAGTTTTGAGCTAGACATTGAGAAACATGGACATCTGGCTATGGATAAGGGTTGGGGATGGGCAGTTAATCTGCTGCAGAGATTTTGCACAGACACAGAAGGGCCAGTCTCAGAGTGGGATGAGTCTGCAGATCCTCACAAGGCATGAGCAGCTGAGCATATAGTTAATGGGTTGGGAGAAGACCTGTTAGACCAAAGTGACTGGGCCCCAATCAATCAGTGGGTGTATAGAAAGGACTGGCCCAGCATAGTCACCCTGATACATCCACCCCTGCTTTGCAGAAGCTTGTTCTCCGAGTTCACACTTGAGAAGAAGTAAATGGGGCACAAATGGGGTGCAGCATAACATGATGCCTTGGGCAATAACCATCTGACCTTCTAACCATGGTCAGATAGGACTCTAGCATAATGACAGATTTATTCTTACATGTGCCTTGTACTTAATTAGCTTTAGCATCTCCATTTTCGAGTCTCACTTCCTAAAATCTCATATAGTCACTTCACATTCTTGAATATGATCCACACATTAAACCTCCTGAAAAGCCATTGTACATCTCTGGTCTAAAATGGCATAGGATTCTCTCCATCCAGGCCTTACTAGGACACTAAACTAAACTAAAATAAAGTAACTATCATAACATAACATAACATAACATAACATAACATAACATAACATAACATAACATAACATAAAATTCCTCTCTACTAGAAATGAATTCTGGAGGCAGTCTAGTTCATGGTTTTTCTCTGCCTGATGGGTGTAGAAAGATAAATATTCATCCCGGGGATTTTACCCTCCCTACCTAAATCAGTGATAGGCTTCCAATATCAGCAATCTGGTATGCAGTGCATTCACTTAGTGGACATTTTTCTGGGTCTCCAACACCAGATTCTTGTCAAAAATTCCCAAAGAAACTGTAAGCTAGCCCTATGTTGCCAATGGAGAATAAAAGATCCAGACCTCCTCCTCACTCTCATCAGTTTCTGTAGAACTTTTTTATTGAGTGTGGGTTTTCCTTCCAGAAACCCCTTTGCTTTTATTTTAGGCTTGTTGCTCTTGCATGATTCCAGGAATCACTGCAGGTGTCCTACTTACTTCAAAACTGATTACACACAAAGTCATGCCTACTGTCTTGGTGTGTACAGGCTGCCATAACAAAATACCATAAGCAACACATTTTAATATTTTTTGTAGTTCTGGGGCTGGAAAATCCAAGGTCAAAGTGTTAACTGATTTACTCCTCGTGAAGTCTCTCTTCCTGGCTTGCATATGGTCACCTTCACACCATGTCTTCACATGGTCTTTTCTTAGTATGTGCAAATGGAAGGAGAGAGATAGCTCTTTCTCTTTCCCTTCCTATAAGGCCACTAAGGACATAATGAGGTCCCACCCTCATCACTTAATCTAATTCTAATTACCACCTAAAGGTTTCATATCCAAATACTCTTCCACTGGGCTTTGATATATGAATTTGTGGGGGCAAACATTAATCCACAACAACCTACTCCTGTTCCTTCCCCCAGTTCCTGTTTTTCTCACATGCAAAATAATTCACGCCATCCTAACACCCTTAAAATTTTCACTTACTCCAGTGTCAACTCTAAAGTTCAAAGTTTAAAAATCTCATCTAAATCAGATATGAAGCAGACTGGAAGAATAACTTATCCTGAGGCAAAACTCCTCTCCAGCTGTGAATCTGTCAAACAAGACAAGTTATGTACTTCCAAAATACAATGGTGGAGCAGATATAGGACAGACAGCACCCCCTCTCCCATTCCAACAGGGAGAAATAGGAAAGAAGTAAAGGGTGATAAGGTCCCAAGAAAGAAAAAAAAAAAAAACAGCAAAGCATATTTTCTACATGATCTGTGGTTCAATACTCTGTCTTCTAGGCACACTGAGGGGGGGGGGGTTGGTTTCATCTGGCAGTGCCATCTAAAGACCCTCAGAGCTGGCAGTCCCATCTAAAGACCCTCTGAGTTGGCAGTGCAACCCTCATAACTATGTCAGGTGGCAGTAGGCTCTCAAGGCTTTGAGCAGTCTGGTCTCCAAGGCTCTGGACAGCAGCCAGGGGAGCAAAGGTAGTCATGATCATTTCTGAATCACTTTGAGGATGGTTATTTCCTTTTCTTAAAGAAGAGCACATATTCACAGTACCAAATAGCTGTATTGTCCAGTCCTGTAGGGTTAAAAAAGTTCAACAAGGCTTACTTCATTTTGTTTTGCTTTTTCTGTCTCCTTTAGTACCAGATGGCAGTGTTTCGCTTGCATAACCCCATCTCTATTCCTGGCATGTGCTGAGATGGCTGCTTCAGTCCGAGAGTGGTGCCCATGATCTCTTTATCAAATGACTGTTCAGTCACACTCTTGGTCTTCACCTCAGAACAAGCTTTCTCACTTTTTGCAACATGGATCTGCTTATGATTTTCAAATAGTCAAGTTCCAGTTTCCTTTCGCTTAACTTTTCTACAATTCACGTCTCTCCTGCATCTGACTATAAGCAGTTAGGAAGACCCAAGCCATACCTTTAATGCTTTGTTTAGAAACCTCCTCTGCTAAATATCCAATTATATTACTCACAAGTTCCATCACCCACAAAACATGAGAACAAATTTCAGTCAAGTCCTTTGTTACTTTATAACAAAGATCTTCCTTCTTCCAGTCCCCAATAATATGCTTCCCATTTCCATCTGGGATCTCACTGGGATTGCTTTTAGCTTCCATATTTCTACTATGTACCTTAAAAACAGTTATAGCCTCTGCCCATTACCCAGTTCCTAAGTCAATTCCGCATTATTAAATATTTGTTACAGCAGCACCCACTTTTCAGTACCAAAATCTGACTCAGTTGCTCAGGATGCCATAAGAAAATACCATCTATTTTGGAGGCTGGGAAGTCCAAGGTCAAGGTGCCAGCTAATCCCATGTCTGATAACACAATTACCACCAAAAGGTTCATTTTCCAACACTGGGGTTTAGGGCTTCAACACAAACATTCAATTTCTAGCAAATCCTTAACATGAATATAAATATATTCTTTGCTCACACATCTAGCTAAGGGTAGATATAGAGCATATTTCCTTTCTCTATTTTCCAACCCTCTGATTAGACTAACTTATCCCTCTTGATTTGTTTCCTTCCATCCCCTCTTAGTATGAGTGTTTAAATTTGGATCACACCATCCACAGGATATGTTAGCATGCATCTTGGTCTATACAATACAATTTGTAAATGTAATCATTCTTGTCCCTTGTATCTTCCAACTCAAAACCAGTATTTATACATATATTTTTTCTTCCACTTAAGTTGCATCTTTTGGCCAGGGCAAAGTTTTCCTTGGTTCACAAAGAAATAGTACAGGACCGGAACACAAACATTCCTGACAGTTGTGTGGTCCTGCTGCTGGAGTTGCTATGGAGCCCCCAGCTTCAGATTTCATAGTAACTCTCAATCTTGGGTTTGTATTAGCTCTCAATCTGTTTATTACAGTTTCCAGTGCTCTGTGTTGTTTGCTTAACTTTTGGCATTCTGACTTCAGTGATTTGACCATTTGGAGGTCAGCTTGACCCAGGTACAAAGCAATCTAGACCGTCTCATTTCTTTCGTGCCACCTGAGGTGTCTTCTGAGCTGCAGCTGGGGGAGATTCAGCAGCACTAAATTGTTTTTGTAATTGTTGATGTGTTTAAGACTTACAACGTATATCTTCAAAATCAGGCAAGAGAGGCTTCCAGCTGGCTAGGATTTCAACAGAATAATTCAAACCTTAAGCCATAGACCCATGGCAAAATAGATCCTGTTTCTTCCTGCTAGTTAAAGAGAAATATGAGAAAAAGATTGTTTTGTTTTGTTTTACAATTTAGATGGGAAGTGTGCGGATGAAAGAGGGAAGGCAGAAGAGAATGGTAAAGAAAGAGCAAATTATTTTTTATACAGGAACATTTTCTCATCTTACTAATATAGGTGATATGGAGACTTTTTTTTTCCTTTTACTATTGCATCTACCTCTGATGTTAATCATGATTTAAAATTAGCTATTGGTCACTGAGTGTAGACACTTTATCTTTGTCATTAATATCAGTGAAGTTGTCATAAAATGTAGATGGATTTGAAAGAGGACTCATATAGTTCAGGAGATTTTATGGGAAAGTTTTCAAGTGTAGGACAATTTGGAGTCAAGGAATCTTCATTCAATTCTAAATTTTTCAGTTAATGATGGTATATAAATTGTTTAAGCTCCCAGGGCCTTAGTATCCACATTTATCAGTAAAGGGTTGGTAAAGTGATACTTAAGACTCTCAGTTCTAACAGAAACATCATATGCTGTGCTACTCTATGCAGTGCTATTCCACTCTGTTCCCCCGTGTTCTTAAAGTCATTCGTAGATAGAGAATCCTATAATTTATCATCCAAACCAGACACTTTTGATATCCCTCAAAGTCAGAACAAAATACCGCTTTGTGAAAGAATTGACTTTTTAAAGTGTTTGAAAAATCACAGAAGGATACACCATGTCACACAGGGAAGCATCAAGGTTAATTGAGACACAGAAGGAACTAGGGAAAAACATGAGCAAAAGCTTTTATTGTCTAGTTCTGGAATGATTAGGATGGTGTACAGTGACTCACAGTGTGAAAGCCTGATAGATAAAGTTACTGGGTTATGAGCTCTAGATTGGTTGATTTGCACAGGCCAGTCCTTTACTATCTCTAAGAATTGGCTAACCCTGGGAGAGGAAGTCCCTCTAGGTCAGCAAGGCCCCAAAATGCCAAAGCATCAGAATAAAAAGACTTGTTTAATACAGGTTATCCTGAGTTTGAATATGTGCTGTCATAAATGTCTCATGGCCCTAGGCATATCAACTTGTCTCAATAAACAGGAGTGCTAATAATGCAACAGCCTTACTGGGTTGTTATGAGGGTTAAACTAAACAGTCTGGTATACAGCAGGTGCTCACAAAATGATAGACATTAGTCAATATGCAAAGAATATCTTTAACACGTTATATACATTTATGCATATGATTAGATAAGTCTTGAGCAAGGTATACCTCAATTTTATGGAGAGAGGGCTTCACTGCTGTTTTGAAAATGACCTCCATTGTCAGCCATTTTTTTGAACAATATTCTGAATAATTCTGCAAAATAGACTAAGTGCTCCTGGAAACCGGAGTCTGTCTTGAGGTTTCTGCAACTTCTTGCTTTGAACAAAGCTAAAATAGCCTAAGTACCTTCCTTCCCTGGGGGATGATGGTGCTACAGACTTCACAGGGGAAGCAGGAGATACAGCGGACGGTGTATCTGTATGCCAAAGAAAGTTTCTTAAACTTCCAAATTTTCAAAAAAGAAGTTACTTCTGGCTGCTTTGCAAGTTTCAGAGGAAGCTCTGTTTAGGTTGATACAGTGACAGCAGGATCTCCTTCCAACACCAAACAGGAATTTTTACAAGCACAGGAGAATGTTACAGAGGGGCCCTCAATATGGCATGTGGAAGCTGCAATGGACAGAGGATAAGCTTTATTGTTAAGCATTAGCTTTTGCTTGCCAGTGTTTAGGGATCGGGTGATATAGAGCCATTAACTTCAGACCTTTGTCCCTTGTACCAGGGATGACATCAGTGGATCAGAAAAGAAATCACAAATGTTATGTTGTAGGAGCTGTGAAGGAGAGTAACTGTGTTTGCAGCAGAGACAAACATAGCAGCGCTCCCTGGGGACTTCTGCTATTCTCATGCTGTCATTCACTATAAAATAGGATCCTGATCAGGAACCCTGTGACAGTGAGAAGCTTTCCCCTGGGCCTCCTTCAGGGGCTGGAGTGGGTCTTTGCCAGGCAACGTTAGTAGGCTGACATTGCTTAAAATGAGCCTAAATATATAGAAAGAGACTAGAGTGTGGGCAGCATAAACATGCTCTTAACTTCTCTCATTATAAGAGTTAAAAATATCTTTGGAATCTTCCATTTCATTCCTTCCTGGACCAAGAAACACCAATGTACTTTGGAACAATTACAGCAAGCCCATATACCATTGTGCCCTCGATATTCGAAAGCAATGTTATTAAATGTTAAGTGGTCTCTTTACTCTTTTCAGTTATTTTTATGTATTTCTTTTAAGAAATAGCTGAGGTAACATTTAATGTAACTTTTGTATCATGGAACTTGTTGACAAAATATAAGTTACAACTCTGACCTTTGGAAAATTACTTTCCTTATGAGATAATTTATAACCTGTAGAAGATATTTGCTGTGTTAACGTTTTCCTTCTGGCCTCTTACTCTGTTACTGTTTCTTTTTATTGCATTAAGTAGACCCAATACGCAGCTAAGCTTCTAGGATTAAGACAACTATATATTTTTCCAAATAGTTTCTTTTTTCTTTTTTTACTGTTCTTTTTTTTAATAAATTTATTTTTTTATTGGTGTTCAATTTGTCAACATACAGAATAACACCCAGTGCTCATCCCATCAAGTACCGACCGCAGTGCCCGCCACCCAGTCACCCCCACCCCCCGCCCACCTCCCCTTCTACCACCCCTAGTTCGTTTCCCAGAGTTAAGAGTCTTTCATGTTCTGTCTCCCTTTCTGATATTTCCCACTTATTTTTTCTCCTTTCCCCTTTATTCCCTTTCACTATTATTTATATTCCCCAAATGAATGAGAACATATAATGTTTGTCCTTCTCCAATTGACTTATTTCACTCAGCATAATACCCTCCAGTTCCATCCATGTCGAAGCAAAGGAGGGTATTTGTCGTTTCTAATGGCTGAGGAATATTCCATTGTATACATAAACCACATCTTCTTTATCCATTCATCTTTCGATGGACACCAAGGCTCCTTCCACAGTTTGGCTATTGTGGCCATTGCTGCTAGAAACATCGGGGTGCAGGTGTCCCGGCGTTTCACTGCATCTGTATCTTTGGGGTAAATCCCCAGCAGTGCAATTGCTGGGTCGTAGGGCAGGTCTATTTTTAACTCTTTGAGGAACCTCCACACAGTTTTCCAGAGTGGCTGCACCAGTTCACATTCCCACCAACAGTGCAAGAGGGTTCCCTTTTCTCCGCATCCTCTTCAACATTTGTGGTTTCCTGCCTTGTTAATTTTCCCCATTCTCACTGGGGTGAGGTGGGATCTCATTGTGGTTTTGATTTGTATTTCCCTGATAGCAAGTGATGCAGAGCATTTTCTCATGTGCGTGTTGGCCGTGTCTATGTCTTCCTCTGTGAGATTTCTCTTCATGTCTTTTGCCCATTTCATGATTGGATTGTTTCTTTGCTGTTGAGTTTAATAAGTTCTTTATAGATCTAGCCCTTTATCTGATATGTCATTTGCAAATATCTTCTCCCATTCTGTAGGTTGTCTTTTAGTTTTGTTGACTGTATCCTTTGCTGTGCAAAAGCTTCTTATCTTGATGAAGTCCCAATAGTTCATTTTTGCTTTTGTTTCTTTTGCCTTCATGGATGTATCTTGCAAGAAGTTGCTGTGGTCGAGTTCAAAAGGGTGTTGCCTGTGTTCTCCTCTAGGATTTTGATGGAATCTTGTCTCACATTTAGATATTTCATCCATTTTGAGTTTATCTTTGTGTATGGTGAAAGAGAGTGGTCTAGTTTCATTCTTCTGCACGTGGATGTCCAATTTTCCCAGCACCATTTATTGAAGAGACTTTTTCCCAGTGGATAGTCTTTCCTCCTTTGTCGAATATTAGTTCACCGTAAAGTTGAGGGTCCACTTCTGGGTTCCCTCTTCTGTTCCATTGATCTATGTGTCTGTTTTTGTGCCAGGACCACACTGTCTTGATGACCACAGCTGTGTAGTACAACCTGAAATCTGGCATTCCGATGCCCCCAACTATGGTTTTCTTTTTTAAAACTCCCCCGGCTATTCGGGTTCTTTTCTGATTCCACACAAATCTTAAAATAATTTGTTCCAATTCTCTGAAGAAAGTCCATGGTATTTTGATAGGGATTGCATTAAACGTGTAAATTGCCCTGGGTAACATTGACATTTTCACAATATTAATTCTGCCAATCCATAAGCATGGAATATTTTTCCATCTCTTTGTGTCTTCCTCAATTTCTTTCAAAAGTGTTCTATGGTTTTTAGGGTATATATCCTTTACCTCTTTGGTTAGGTTTATTCCTAGGTATCTTATGCTTTTGGGTGCAATTGTAAATGGGATTGACTCCTTAATTTCTCTTTCTTCAGTCTCATTGTTAGTATTTAGACATGCCACTGACTTCTGGGCATTGATTTTGTATCCTGCCACGCTGCCAAATTGCTGTATGAGTTCTAGCAATCTTGGGCCAAAAGATTCCACCCCAAATAGCTTCTGAAGGGTATACTGAGATAGGGTACTGGGCCATGCCCACTGTGAACCAGATTAGCCTTGTGTTGTTTAGTGAAAGTTCTTAATTTAGGTAAAGAGGGAAGCGAAAGAGGAGATAAAATAAGATTTTTTGTTTGAGCATTTACAAATGCCATGCGTCTTACATGTCTTGATGACCACAGCTGTGTAGTACAACCTGAAATCTGGCATTCCTATATATTTTATATATTTTCATAGATAATCTTTATAACAACTCTTAGAGGTAGATATTATTGTAATCTCCATTTTCAAGTGAAAACAATGAAGTAGAGACATTAAGTAAATTGTCCAAGATCACAATTAACTGAATCAGCCAGGGATCCAAACTAATTCAGATAAAACTGTTCAATTTTTTTTTCTTTATCAAATTATGCAGGTAAATAGTTATTGAAATCAAATGGCAAAAAAAAAAAAATCTGTCCCCATTCTTCAGTCTTGTTCTACAGAGGCATACATTTTTTTGCATTTGTAAAAAACTATTTTTTCCTGATACATATCTCTATATTTCTTTTTTTGAAAAGATATTATTTTATTAAAATTGATTAAAATAAAAAGTAATTAATATTACTGTAAATACGTAATTTAAATTCAGTTTCTTTCCTCTGAGATTTTATTAATTAATTTTTTGATGTTACAAACTAGATCTTGATTGAAATTTTTTTTAAATTTAAGTTTAAGTTTGTTAACATACAGTGTAATATTGGTTTCTGGAGAGGATTCAAGGAATCATCCCTTACATGCAACACCCAGTGTTCATCACAAAAAGTGCCCTCCATCACCCATCTACCCCATCCCCCTCCTACTTCCCTCCATCAACTCCCAGTTTGTTCTCTATCATTCAGAGTCTCTTATGATTTATTTCCCTCTCTTCCTTCCCCTTTCACATGTGTTCATATGTTTTCTTTCTTAAATTCCACATATGAAGATATCACATGGTATTTGTCTTTCTTGGACTGACTTATTTCACTTAGCATAATAAACTCTAGCTCCATCCACAGTGTTACAAATGGCAATATTTCATTTATTTTGATGGTCAAATAATACTCTATAATATATATACCACATCTTCTTTATCCATTCATCAGTTGATGGACATTTCCTTGGCAATGGTCAGCTTTTGTTGAATTTCTTGGGAGTTCTCTCCCCTTGGATTTTGATGCCTGTATCCTTCTCCAGATTAGGGAAATTTTCATCTATAATTTTCTCAAATAAACCTTCTGCTCCTTTTCCTCTCTTTTATCTTTTTGTTAATTTTTTTTTATTCATGAGAGATGCAGAGAGAGAGGCACAGGCAGAGGGAGAAGCAGGCTCCATGCAGGGAGCCCAACATGGGACCTGATCCCAGGTCTCCAGGATCAGGCCCTGGGCCGAAGGTGGGGCTAAACTGCTGAGCCACCCGGGCTGCCCATTTTCCTCTCTTTTAAACTTCTGGGGCTCCTGTGATACAAATATTATTCCATTTTAATAAGACCATACGTCTACCTTTGTGATGTATTGTCTGTTTCCTTTTGTCTCAGGTTCATTATTTTCCACAATTTTATCTTCTATATCACTGATTTGTCCCTCTGTTTCATTCAGTCTCATTTTTATGGAATTCAACTGTATTAGAATCTATGTTATAGCATTGTTAATTTAGGCTTGACTAGATTTTATTTAATTTTTAATTTTATTTTCTTCATCTGTTTATTGAAGTTTGATTTGTCAACATATAGTTTAACACCCAGTGCTCATCCAATCAAGTGCCTTCCTCAGTGCCCATCACCCAGTCACTCTATCCCCCTGCCCACCTCCCCTATGCAACCCTGAGTTAGGAGTCTCTCATGGTTTGTCTCCCTCTCTAATTTTTCCCACTCAATTCCCCTTCTTACCCTTAGAATCCCTTTCATTATTTCTTATATTCCCCGTATGAGTGAAACCATATGATGATTGTCCTTCTCTAATTGACTTATTTCAATGTGTAATATTCTCCAGTTCCATCCACGTTGAAGCAAATGGTTGGTATTCATCCTTTCTGATGGCTGAGTAATATTCCATTGTATGTATATACCACATCTTTATCCATTCATCTGTCGAAGGACATTGTGGCTCTTTCGACAGTTTGGCTATTGTGGATGTTGCTGCTATGAAAGTTGGGGTGTCCTGGCATTTCACTACATCAGTATCTTTGGGGTAAATCCCCAGTAGTGCAATTGCTGGGTTGTAGGGTAGCTCTATTTTTAACTTTCTGAGGAACCTCTACAAGTTTTCCAGAGTAGCTGTACCAGTTTGCATTCCCACCAACAGTGCAAGAGGGTTCCACCTTCTCCACACCCTCTGCAACATTTGTTGTTTCCCATCTTGTTAATTTTAGCCACTCACACTGGCGTGAGGTGGTATCTCATTGTGGTTTTGGTTTGCATTTCCCTGATGGCAAGTGAGGCAGAGCATTTTCTCATGTGCTTCTTGGCCATGTGTAGGTCTTTGGAGAAATATCTGTTCATGTCTTCTGCCCATTTCTTGACTAGATTGTTTTTTGGGTGCTAAATTTCAAAAGTTCTCTATAGATCTTGGATACTAGCCCTTTATCTGATATGTCATTTGCAAATATCTTCTCCCATTCTGTAGGTTGTTTTTTAGTTTTGTTGAATTATTCTGTTGTTGTAGAGAAGATTTTATCCTGATTAAGTCTCAATAGTTCATTTTTGCTTTTGTTTCCCTTGCCTTCATAGATGTATCTTGCAAGAAGTTACTGTGGCCAAGTTAAAAAAAGGGTGCCGCCAGTGTTCTCCTCTAGCATTTTGATAGATTCTTGTCTCACATTTAGATATTTCATCCATTTGGAGTTTATCTTTGTGTCTGGTGTAAGAAAATGGTCGAGTTTCATTCTTCTGCATGTGGCCATTCAATTTTTGCAACACCATTTATTGAAGAGACTGTCCTTTTTCCAGCGGATATTCATTTCTGCTTTGTGAAATATTAGTAGATCATAGAGTTGAGGGCCCATTTCTGGGTTTTCTCTTCTGTTCCATTGATCTATGTGTCTGTTTTTGTGCCACTACCATACTGTCTTGATGATCACAGCTTTGTAATACAGCTTGAAATGCAGCATGGTGATGCCCCCAGCATTGATTTTATTTTTCAATATTCCTCTGGCTATTCAGGGTCTTTTCTGTTTTGTACAAATCTTGGGATTATTTGTTCCAAGAAAGACCATGGTATTTTGATAAAGATTGAACTGAATGTGTAAATTGCTCTGGGTAACAGACATTTTCACAATATTTTTCTTCCAATCCATGAGCATGGAATATCTTTCCTTTTTTTGTGTGTGTCTTCCTCAATTTCTTTCAGAAGTGTTCTGTAGTTTTTAGGGTATAGATCCTTTATTCATTTGATTAGGTTTATTCCTAAGTACCTTATGCTTTTGGGTGCAATAGTAAGTGGGATTGATTACTTAATTTCTCTTTCTTGAGTCTATTGTTAGTGTATAGAAATGCCACTGATTTCTGAACATTGATTTTGTGTCCTGCCACATTGCTGAATTGCTGTCTGAGTTCTAGCAATCTTGGGGTAGAGTCTTTTGGATTTTCTCTATATAGTATCATGTCATCTGCAAAGAGGGGGAATTTGATTCTTCTTTGCCAATTTGAATGCCTTTTATTTCTTTTTGTTGTCTGATTGCTGAGGCTAGGACTTCTAATACTATGTTGAATAACAATGGTGAGAGTGGTAATCTCTGTAGTGTTCTTGATCTTAGGGGAAAGGCTCTCAGTTTTTCCCCATTGAGAATGATATTTACTGTGGGATTTTCATAAATGACTTTTAAAATACTGAGGATTATTCCATTTTTACACTTTGAAGAGTTTTAATCAGGAATGGATGCTGTATTTTGTCAAAGCTTTCTCTGCATCTATTGAGAGAATCATATGGCTTTTGTTTTTTTCTCTTGTTAATATGATCTTTCATGTTGATTGTTTTACGAGTGTTGAACCAACTTTGCATCCTGGGGATAAATCCCACTTGGTCATGGTGAATAATCCTCTTAATGTACCTTGGATCCTATTGGCTAGTATCTTGTTGAGAATTTTTGCATCCGTGTTCATCAGGGATATTGGTCTATACTTCTTTTTGGTGAGGTCCTTGTCTGGTTTTGGAATCTGATTTTGGAATCAAACCTCATAAAATGAGTTTGGAAGTTTTCCCTCCCTTTCTATCTTTTGAAACAGCTTTAATAGAATAGGTATTATTTCTTCTTTAAACATTTGAGAAAATTCCCCTGGGAAGCCATCTGGCCCTGGACTTTTGTGTCTTGGGGTTTTTTGATGACTTCTTCCATTTCCTCTCTGGTTATCGGCCTGTTCAGGTTTCGTATTTCTTCCTGTTCCAGTTTTGGTAATTTGTGGTCTTCCAGAAATGCATCCATTTCTTCTAGATTGCCTAATTAGATGGCATATAGCTGCTCATAATACGTTTTAAAAATCTTTTGTATTTCCTTGGTATTGGTTGTGATCTCTCCTTCTTCATTAATGATTTTATTAATTTGAGCCTTTTTTCTTTTTAATAAGGCTGGCTAGGGATGTATCTATCTTATTAATTCTTTCAAATTCTTTTAAATCCTGGTTTTGTTGATCTGTTCTACAGTTCTTCTGGTCTCTATTTCATTGAGTCCTGCCCAAATCTTTATTATTCTCTGTCTTCTTCTGCTTGGTGTAAGCTTTACTTGCTGTTCTTTCTCCAATTCCTTTATGTGCGAGGTTAGCTTGTGAATTTGAGTTTTTTCCAATTTTTTGAGGGAGGCTTGTATTGTGATGTATTTCCCTCTTAGGACTACTTTTGCTGTGTCCCAAAGATTTTGAACAGTTGTATCTTATTTTCAATAGTTTCCATGAATCTTTTTAATTATTCTCTAATTTCCTGGTTGACCCATTCATCAAAAGATGCTGGTGCACCCCAGCATCTTTTAGTAGGATGCTTTTTAAACTCCATCTTTGAGTTTCTTCCAAATTTCTTCTTGTGATTGAGTTCTAGTTTCAAAGCATTGTAGTCTGAAAATATGCGGGGGATAATCCTCATCTTTTGATACCAGTTGAGACCCTATTTGTGACCCAGTATTTGGTCTATTCTTGAGAAAGTTCCATGTGCACTTGAGAAGAATGTGTATTCAGTTGCTTTCGGAAGAAAAGTTCTGTATATATCTGTGAAATCTATTTGGTCCAGTGTATCATTTAAAGCCCTTGTTTCTTTGGTAATATTCTGCTTGTAAAATCTGTCATTTGCTGAAAGTGCCGTGTTAAAGTCTCCCAGTATTAGTGTATTATTATCTAAGTACATCTTTACTTTGGTTATTAATTGATTGATTTACTTGGCAGCTCCCATATTAGAGGCATAAATATTCATGATTGTTAGATCTTGTTGGATAGACCCTTAAAGTATGATATAGTGTCCCTCTTCATCTCTTAAATCAGTTTTTGGTATAAACTCTAATTTATCTGACATAGAGGATTGTTACCCTGGCTTTCTATTGAGGACCATTTGAAAGGTAAATTGTTCTCCACCCCTTCATATTCAGGATGGAGGTGTCCTTAGGTCTAAAATGAGTGTCTTGTAGACAGCATATAGATGGGTCTTGCTTTCTTATCCAGTCTCATACCCTGTGTCTTTTGATGGGATCATTTAGCCCATTCATGGTCAGAGTAACTATTGAAAGATATGAATTTAATGTCATTGTATTACTATTCAGTCCCTGTTTTGTGGATTGTTTCTTTGGGATCCCTCTTTCTTTTACAGGCCCCCTCTTAATATTTGTTGCAGAGCTGGTTTGGTGGTCACATATTCTTTCAGTTTCTGCCTATCTTGGAAACTCTTTATCTCTCCTTCTATTCTGAATGACAGCGTGGCTGGATAAAGTATTCTTGGTTGCAGGTTCTTCTCATTTAGGACCCTGAATATATCCTGCCAACCCTATCTAGCCTGCCAGGTCTGCTGTTAATCTGATATTTCTCCTCATATAAGTTAAGAGTCTCTTGTCTCGAGCTGCTTTGCAAGTTTCACTATTAAATTTTGAGGTGTTGAACAGTTTTTACTGATTTTGGGGGTGTCTTCTCTATCTTTTGGATTTGAATGCCTGTCTCTTTCCCCAGATTTGGGACGTTCTCAGCTACAATTTGTTCAAATATACTTTGTGATCCTCTCTCTCTCTCTCTCAGCCTTTTCTGGAATCCCAATTAGATGTATATCCTTCCTTCTCAAGGTATCATGTATTTCCCTAAGCCTTTCCTCGTGGGCTCTTAATTGTTTTTCTCTTTTTACCTCAGCTTCCTTCCTTACTATCAACTTGTCTTCTGTGTCACTCACTCTGTCTTCCACCTCATTAACCCTAGCAGTTAGAGCATCCAGTTTGAATTGCATCTCATTTAATCTATTTTTTATTTTGGCCTGATTAGATCTCAATTCTGTAGTAACAAAATCTCTGTTTTCCAGAGTCACCAGTAGTTTTATGATCGTACTTCTGAATTGGCTTTCTGGGGGGATCCCTGGGTGGCTCAGTGGTTTAGCACCTGCCTTTGGCCCAGGACATGATCCTGGAGTCCCGGGATTGAGTCCTGCATCTGGCTCCTGGCATGGAGCCTGCTTCTCCCTTTGCCTTTGTCTCTGTCTCTGTCTGTCTCTCTGTCTCTCTGTCTCTCTCTATCACAAGTGAATGAATAAAATCTAAAAAAAAAATTGAATTGATTTTCTGACATTGTATTGAAATCCAAATTCTGTAACTCTGTGGCAGGGAGTATTGCTTCTGGTTCTTTCTTCTGTGGTGAATTTTTCCTTCTAGTTATTTTGACCAATGTAGAGTGACTGCATGAGTGGGCTGAGTCAAAAATCAACCACAACCTAAGTAAAAATACCCCCTGGATGATTCTTAAGAGGTCAGAGACAAGAAAAGAAAAGAAAAGAAAAGAAAAGAAAAGAAAAGAAACCAGAACAAAACAAAACAAAAGGACCACTAAAATTTAAAAAAAAAAAATTTAAAACGAAGAGTAAAAATAAACAGACAAAAACCAAAAATAAAAAAAAGAAAACAGGAAAAAGAGGAAAAAGCGGGAGGGATGGTGGTGATAAGGAAGTGGTAGTGGAGTGAGAATGTACTCTACCTGAGTGGTCATAGAGTGTGATCCTTTTGGTTCTGAGTGGATTGTGTTCTGTATGTTAGAAGATGCTCAATCCCAAATTTATATAAAACAGCAATATTTATATAAAGCCCCGACACTGACCACAAAAATATAAAGATAAAAGAAGTGTGCAGAATGGGAAGGAAGAGTAAATATAATCTAACAGAATGAACCAACACATTGTTCGACTTGTTTCTGGGTGTATGTTGGTCATGTCTTAGAAGGTACTAACTTCCACCATTGTAAAACAAAATGAGGCAGAAAAAACAAAAAACAAAAAACAAAAACCCATATCTCATATATCTACCAAAATTAAATTGAATTCTTTGAAGGGAATCCAGAAATGAAAAATATATCTAAGACATGTAATTGTAGAAATATGGAAGTCAAAAAGGAAAAACTTAAAAATGAGGAGTTGGTAAAATATTATAGTTAAGGTGGGAAAAGAGAAAAAATAGTGGAAAGTTTTAGTCTGATATAAAAACGAGTCGTTATGGAAAAAGGAAAAAAATAAAAAATAAGACCCTCTAGTTCTATATACTGTTTTCTCTAGGCTTGACTAGAGTTTAGTTATTTTATCTCAGCAGTAAGAGATTCTCTACTGTCTTCTCTGCCTTTTTCAAGCCTAGCAGGTATTCTTAAAATTGTCGTTTTAAATCTAGTTCAAATATTTTAGTCATATCTGCATTGATTAAATATCTGGCTGTCACTTCGTCCTGTTTTTTCTGTTGGGGTGAATTCTTACATCTTGTTTTTTTGGAAAGGGAGATAAAAAGAAAGAAAAAAGAAAAAAGAAAAATTAAAAATTAAAATTAAAAAATTAAAAAATAATAAAGGGAAAATAAGATACATATAAAAAACTAGATCCTGGGGATCCCTGGGTGGCGCAGGGGTTTGGCGCCTGCCTTTGGCCCAGGGTGCGATCCTGGAGATCCGGGATCGAATCGCACGTCGGCCTCCTGGTGCATGGAGTCTGCTTCTCCCTCTGCCTATGTCTCTGCCTCTTTCTCTCTCTCTCTCTGTGTGACTATCATAAATAAATAAAAGAAAAAAAAAAAACTAGATCCTAGGTGTGTTTTGGTCTCCTTTTTAGGAGATGATTCTTAGAAAAAAAAAGTAGAAAGAAATAAAAGCAAAAGAAAAGAGAAAAAATTAAAAACATAAAATCAAATAAAAAAATTAAAATGCTTGTTTTGTATGCAAAAAACAAAACAAAATAACAAGGAAAAAAACAGACAAAAACAGATACAAAAACAAAACAAAAAGAAATAAACAGCATCCCCACAAAGGATGTGAGATCTTGTATCCCTAGTGCTGAAACTTTGTAGCATTATCATCAGACTTGGCGTGGGCAAGGGGTTTGTGTTGGTCTTCTAGGAAGGGACCTGTTGCTCTGATTCTCAGGTGGAATTTCCCTAGTGGAGATGTGCCTGAGGGCACTGGAGTTGGGGAGTGGGCTTGGTTTAGGGGCTCCATTCTCCACTTGGCACTGTTTAGCCTACTGAGGTCCATCAACCTGGTGAGTACTAGGAGAAAAGGGCTTTACCCCATTCTCTCAACTCTGGATTGGGAAATCCATGTCATCCATCTTCAGTGAGCCCTTGAAGAGGTGCAAACAATGATCCCTTCTGAGTTCCTGGTTTCTGTCGTAGCTTGCCTTTGTCCTGTCTATGTCAGAGCTGTCTGTCTGCCAACTCATGCAACAGTCCTGTGTTTTATTTCAGGCCAGCTGTGTTTCAAAACCCCAATACGGGGATCCCCGGGTGGCTCAGCGGCTTGGCCCTGCCTTTGCTCCAGGTTGTGATCCTGGAGTCACAGGATCCAGTCCCACATTGGGCTCCCTGTGTGGAGCCTGCTTCTCCCTCTGCCTGTGTCTCTGCCTCTCTCTCTGTGTGTGTCTCTCATGGATAAATAAACAAAATCTAAAAAAAAAAAAAAAAACACTTCAGAGACCCTCAAGACGCCAACCTACACTAATCCTTTGGGGGAGGGTTTCCCTGTGTTGTGGCTGGTACTGACTTGTAGCAGAAGACATGGTGTGAGTACACAGCAGTTTAGATTTTATGGTGAATCACAACACACAGCCTCTGCCAGGTTTTGTAGCCCTCAGCGGGAGTCTTTGTTCCTGCACTGGTGAGTGGGACAGCTTAGTGGAGTCCATAGGGTCCTTTGCCCATGGAGAGGCTGTATCACCTCCAGCAAATACACTCTAAGCAGGGGAACTGCTTCTCCCTGTGTGACCTTGGGGATTCTCAGGCTGCCTGCTGCTGGGGCTCAGCTCTTCTCTGCCAATGGAGCACTGCTTAGCTCCCCAGGCACTAACCTGACAATATCACAGACCTCTGAAACTTCGGAATCTCTGCTCTGCTGTTTATAGAAAACTGATGGTATTGTAACCCTCTCCTTCCCACCCCCCATCAATGGGTTTTGGCAATGTAGTCCCCTGAGTGTGTTTTCACTCTTTTTTCTTTTATTTTTTTTTCCATGCTTTTTCTCTCTCTCATTCTCTTTGGCTATTCCCTAGTCAATTAGGGCTCTTTCCCTTTGGGAGCACACACCATTCTTTTCTCCCACGGATCAACTCTCCGCAGTTCCTATCTTCCGTGTGCTATTTTTCTGGCTTGTAGACATGCAGGTTTGTTCTCTAAGACTTCTGATTGCTTTCTTGGATGTTCAGGATGATTTGATATTTATCTAGCTGTGTCTGAGCTAAGAGGCAGGTATAAGATCACCTTACTCCTCTGCCATCTTACCTCTCCAGCCTGTATCTCCATATTTCTTTTTTTTTTCTCTATCTCCATATTTCTGAAGATAGGGATTGCACTGGACCTTAGCATTTTTCGTGTTCAGACCTTGCACATTTCCTGTTATAAAATATATTAATTTATTTCACTCACATGTATCCCCAATCTGATTTCTCTCACCTCATGCTTCCAATCACAATGCTTGGATTATTATTTCTATATAAATGATGTCTCCTGCCAAGTGCAAGATTCTCTTTCCTTTTTAATATACTGTTACATTTTTTTCTTGGAATTGATATTTATATAATTACTTCATTCACGGATTTAACTATGTACCTCTTACAGTCTCTTAGTAAATGTTCTAACCAACTGGCACTATTCAGATGACTGCTAAGTTTTATCACCTTCTCATAATTCACCCCTTTCTTTTTGTTCTAGGAGAAGCTGGTTTCCTTTCACTTCAGTCCTGTGTTGGGTATGAGGTCATATCCTCTAGTAATTTCCTTAAAAAGATATGAAGAAAAAAAGGTTGTAGTTGTTTGTTTTGATCTTCCTTATTTTACTGTTACATCATTGAGTACTTTGGCAGAATAGGAATTCTAGGTTGAAAATCAGAGTTTTGGAAACAAGGCTTCATTCTCATCTAGTTTGCTGTGCTGCTGTTGAAAGCCCTATGCGTGCCGTCTGAGTCTCACTCTATTACATGTGACCCAACTTTTCCCAAGCTTTTAGGATATTTATCTTCATTGTCCTGAAAAATCACCATGATGTGCTCTTGTTTACACAATGTGATTTTCTTTTCCTTTTCTTCATTTTGTCCTGGAAGTCCTGTCATTCAATTCTGGACATTTTTCTTGTATTATTTTGTTTAATTTCCTCTGCTCTGATTATTTTAGTCTTATTCTCTCCTTCTAGAATTCTTCAGTTGAAACATCATCAGTTATCCTTTAATTCTTTTTTCTTAATTGGATTTTGCCACATAACATTGTGTAAATTTAAAATGTACACCATGTTACTTAAATTTAATTTTTTTATCATGTCTCTCCTCCTTTCAATCTCATTATGTGTGTGTCTGTGTGTGCATATGTGTTCTGCTTTTGGGAATTGTCCTTAAACTTTTTAGATTCAAAGATTTCTGCCTTTTAAAAAGTTCCTGATATAATATTTTGATATATATGTTTTTTTAATTATTGCCTTTTTAATAATACTCTGCTCTTGTAATATCTTCTTTTATCTCTCATGAGGTATAATAGTTTTTTTAATTTGTTTTATTTTTATTTATCTAATTCATACTTACTTCATTTTCCTTATTTCTTTTAGATTTCTATTTTTCTGTTTGCGTGGTTTCTGTGTGTGTGTTGAAATTTAATTCAATTGTTGGTGTCCTTTGGCTTCCCATTTTCCTTTTAAAATGGAGGCATAAAAGTGCTCACTCAATGCTCTTTGTGTAGGCACATGATTTGTGAACTTTGTGGCTCCATCGTAAGGTGATTCAGCAGAGGAAATTTTTGTTGAAGAATTATCATTTAGTGTTGCTATCTGAATCATTTTGTTCTTGTATTGAGGAATCTTGTCTTTACATTGGGTGTGGACTGGGTTGTAGCCTTTGTGTTTATTTTGCAGATTTTTAGATAATTCAGCTGTGTTCGCGTGCATGCCTCACTCACATCTTCTCTGTGGCCTGGATCCTTCAAGTCCTATAACTTTCGCAGGACTAAAGGTTGGGCTGTTCATTCTCAGTGGTGTTCCTTTCTGTAGGCACATTACTTAGTGCTTCCTTTAACTCTTTCTTTAACTAACTCTGTGCCAATCCTCCCCTGGCTTTTCAAGTTCCAAAAAGTTTGCCAAATCTTTTTTATACCATGACCATTCTCTACTTCCCTTTGGCTTTGTTGTAATGCCCTGTTCAATTCTGCTATTTTTAAATTAGAGTTTATATTGCAGAAAGAAGGGATAAATACACATGGCCCCTCTGCCATGTTTAACAGCAAGCCTGACTGGTTTCATTTTCTTTCAGTATATGCTCTATTTGTTTTTTCAGCAACGCATTATCTTTACAATTTGTGTGTTTTTCTCATATGTATGTTTTACAATCCTATGATCTTTTACAGTTTAAGAAGCAGATGTTCAGAAGCACTATTTATGTTATTCTTGTGAAAATCCTTGGTATAAGACATAAGTATACTGTTATATTATTCACACTTGACAAAGGGAGAGACCTCCACTCAGGGAGTTTAATTAATATGCCCAAGATCAGTTGGTCAGCTTTTTCAAACTTCTTCATTATAGAATTATGCCTCCCCTCTCTTCTACCTCCCAGACCTAATTTGTGTCAACTTTATGAAATAAATTAATAAAGAAAAGAAGAAAAGGAAAAAGGAGATGAATTAAAAGCATTTAGTTTTAAATATCTTATTTCTAAACTAGGCTGAATTTTCAAGATTAGGTTAGGGGTAATTTGAGGATTTTAATGTATTCTGTGACACACAATCAGAGTTATTGTGAAAAATTAAGATTTCACTGAAATAATAGAATGATCTGTAACTAACTGTTCTAAAGTCTGTGGAAACACTTGAAGCAAGCATGTTGGGTGGGGAGAAGTTAAAAAATGAAGCACATATTTCAGTGCTTTTACAATACATTGTGTGGTGGCCTTATTGTGTGGTGTGAACAAAATTGACAGTCATATCTATAGGGTTTTCTCCACCTCTGGACATAATTTAATGGAGCTAATGCATATGTATTACAGCATGGTTCTCATTAAACAACGGTGTGGCCATTAGGCATGAAATTCCTGCAAGCAAAATAATCCATTTTCTGCAGAGGACCTTTTCTGACCACAGAGACCCTGCTGTGATGATGCTGACAGCTTCATGTTCTGTGAACTGGAGGGACAGGAGGCAGTGGCTCTGGGCTTTCTGTAGCCCCATCCATCTGTGAGCCCCTATGTATTGCTTTTCTGGAGTCCAGGCTGACACCTACCTCTCAGGCCCTCTCTTGTCAAATCCTCAGGTTTTGCCAGCTGACTGCATGCTGAGGATGCCAGCGATACCTTTTTCCTATGGAGAGAGTTCACTGGGTTAGAGAACTGTCTGTGGGGAAGGCAGGCCTGAAATACCCTTTTTGAATAATCACTGTACAATATTCCTGCCTTACTGGTTCTAAAATGTTTGAATAATTCCTCAAGTCCTAAATTGACAATAGTCCTGATCTTACTGAATATTTACTTAGCCAGTCAGTTGTCTGCTGTCTTGAATGTCCTGTGTGAACACTATCATTTCTATAAAGACTTCTCTGAATCAAGAAAGACTTAATCTCTTTGATTCTTATTCTTGTAGGGTGCTATTTATATTCTGCTTGGTAGTCGTTTCTCTGTGGTGAGGATGACAATGGTGTTCATGTCAAGGATAGTGTTGCTAGGACAACATAAGCCTGGGAGTCCTATGTTGGAATCTTCTTTCTACTTTCCACTTGGTCTAATGGCTTACCATGTCAGTTTCCTCAACTGTAAAATGGAGGCAATAATACTCTCCTTTCCAGGTTGTCATAAGGATTAAGAATAAAAATGTACATAAATTGCCTGATGCTAAAGTTGCCTTCCTTTCTTTTCACTTTTGTATTATTTAAAAATGAGTTATTATTTTAGACTATATTTTCTTGTTAAATGCCACACTATATTTTCCATTTGAGAGTCTGCCTTTAAAACTATCTTTGTGCCTATATATCTTATGTAAGTGCACATGTGTCACCCTTCATGAACATATCTTCCAGTAAGGAAATACTTCCATTGTCCCTTTTGATTGGTCACACTTCATCATCGGCCCAAGATTGGACTGACTTCTCTTCATTCCCCCCTTCATTCTTCCTTTGGTCATTTGTGCACATCAGGGTAACGACCAGTTTTGCTCATAGGATGTTATAGAATCAAGCTGGGCCTTCTGAGCTCATGATCTACATCTTCACCAAACAGGGAGAAGCTTTCTGAGAATGACAGCTTTATTCCCTGATACTTGGGTCTCAGTGCTTTGTTCTGGGAGTTGAGATTGCCATGGACTACCGCTAATGCCAAAGAACAGTTCCGTCTGCTCATAGCCATAATTACTACTTGTCTTACACTTTATAATTGTTACAGTGCCTTGATAGGTGCTACCTACTATAATCCAAATTACTGAACTGAAGCTGGGTTTTGTATTCATGACATAGATAAAGAAATTGAAGCTCAGAGGTGTGTGAGATTAGCTCATCGTCAGTCAGCAGGTGCCTGCCCTCTGACTGCAAGCTGGCCCAGTTTCAGTCTTCCTTTTGCCACTTAAGTGGTTTATGGCACCTACCATCATCTCCTTATGCTAATCCCGCAAAGTCAGACTTAACAAACACAACACACTCCAAAGATGTGATTCATTCTCCTGGCAGCAGGGAAAGCAGAAAAAAGTTGTGTTTTGGTCTGTCTTATTTCAAGACACTCCCACCCAACCTCACCCCAGGGGCATGTTGTAGAAATGGGAAACAGGGTTACAGACTGAGAAAGCAGCCCCTAGATTGCTCCCCATCACTCCAGGGGCATATCCTTCTCCATGCAATGCTTTTGGCCTTTTAGAAAACACGTTTCCCCACTTACTCAAAGGCCAAGTCCTTTGAGAAAAGTGTACTGCTGCACATACTGATTTATATTGATTCCTCCAACAAGTTGTGGAGGGATTTCATTTATCTGTCGGATGGGTTGGGAGTTTATGAGGCTTCTCACATTTGACTGCTGAGTTCTGGGATTCTGTAATTTTCTTCTCATCTGTAGGAAGGGCTATTTGCCACTTTTTACAACATAAACATATTCTCTTAATAGGAAAAAGAAGTGCAGGATTAAAAAAAGATGGCCCAGGCTGAGACCATGTAGAAGAAAACCCAGGTCTCTCTGAGAGTTGGGGGAATTGATGGAATGCCAAGCCCACACTTGCACCAGATGCAAGGAGCCAACATGGCAAGCTTGTGGCCCCTTAAGTGGTCAGGACTTGTGTGAATTACTACATGTATGCAGGTGTTAGTGTCGAGGTGACATTCTGAGTCAGGCTCTAGAGTGACAGCTGGTGTTTGAAGCCTGTGTCCATGGGCACAGCAAGCGTGTGAAACGTGGGAGAGCTGGCCAGGACCAGAGGCAAGTCATAGTGAAAACTGTCCTTATAAAGAAAGACTGTTGGGTGCTCATCTTAGCTGGTGTCATGGATTCTCCCTGGGCTATGGTTTTAAAGCCTTAGTCAATTCCAGCCTCCAAGCCTCACAGGCATTTGGCAAGGAGATCTTTCAGAGATGCTTTTATTTATTTTGCTCACAGAAACTCTTGGTGAGATTATGTGCATGAGAAATCATGGGCTGCATCCTAAACATAGCAGCTTTTACATGGCCAATAAATATGCCTGTCTGTCTGAGGCTAAAATTGGTCTCAATGGATATAATTGAAGTGGTTTTGTGTTTTTGATCTCTCATCATTTGTTTTTTGTTTTGTTTTGTTTTGTTTTGTTTTGTTTTGTTTTTCAGCGCGGCCAGCACTTACAGGAAGTTTTGTGCTATATGGTTTAGTTGTATATAACTTTGGGCCCTTTAAGGGAGAAAAGTGAGAAATAATTCAATGTGACTTCTGCAACATAAATGAAAGCTGGAACCTTGGGAATGTGTTAAACAGTAATAACAGAAATCATTTGTTTCCTAAGAAGGCATTGCCTGAAATAACAACAAAAAACTTTTTAAATATAAGCCTGGGGTGACTTTAAAAAAAGTGCTAAGGGGGTTTTAAAAGGATTTTGCTACCTGTACTCGGAATAAACTGTAAAAAGAAAAACTTGCATTTACTAATTCCCTCATATGTCTGTTCTTAACTGGCCTATTCACAAAGACGCATCTGTAGCTCAACTTGTCTTTGTACTCAGCCCTTTACTGCTAGGTTTATATGCATCCAAATTTCGAAAAGTACACTTCTAGCACAGTCTATTAGCATTTCCCAGAGAACCTGGTCTGGGCATAAAAAGTTGAGCTGATATGTGCTTTTATGAATGAGTCCTAAAACATATTGCCTTTGTGACCCATTCCTGAGGAATAGCCCCTTCTCGCTTCACTGCCTTATTCCCTACCAATAATAGGATCATTCAGGTATGCCAGCTCATTGTCTTAGAAATATACCCCAAGGGATTAAGATTTTCACCTAGTTCTTCAGAAAAGCCCCCTAAATACTCAGAGCATATCCTACTATTTTGATTCATGATAGAGAAGGAAGGCCTTGACTACAGGGTCTCATCTTTTCCCTTTATGCGGTCACTTCTTGGTCAACATACTCTGGGGATTGGCAGTACTGGTTTCTTTTTTCCTTTCTCCTAAAGACCAGGTGCTGATATAGCATCTTTCACTTACCTGATTAATTAATTCATTTTTATAGTGTGATCTGTCTCCCCATAACCTGCTCCATAACTGAAATTTTTTTCCATTGACCTTTCCAGAACTCTGCCTTATTCTTTTCTATCCAAGACCAACTACATTATCTCAGGAACTTCTACATTATGAATTTTTCTTTTTAAGATAGCTAATGTTGAATATAATAGTTTATTTTCATGTAGTCCCAGGCAAATTAGCAGGGAAAAGGTGAGGCAGCATTACAAAGTTCTGTGGGAATTCAGGTATTTTTGGACTCCTAGCGATTCCTCAAATAGTCTGTGATTGTACCGGCTGAAATGCTAGTCTTCCCTCTTAAATTTTGCCATTTCCTAGAAGCTTGAGATTGAAAGGACTCTGCAGAAGATTGGAAGCTCTGAAAGGCACAGAGTGGAGATAAGGGAAGTAAGTACCAGTGTACTTACTTTAGAAAGTCTTTGCCATGCAAGAAGATAAAAATGCTTTTCTATTATGTGGACTTCAGTCCATTCAAAGACAATATTTATCAAGTTGCAAAATGCACACAAATTACCCAGAGATTTTAATAAAATGCAAATTCTGATTCAGATCCTAAGTGAATTCTGATATTGGTAGTCCAGGGACCACACATGAAATAGTAACATCTAGGGACCCCTGGGTGACGCAGCGGTTTGGCGCCTGCCTTTGGCCCAGGGCATGATCCTGGAGACCTGGGATCGAATCCCACATTGGGCTCCCGGTGCATGGAGCCTGCTTCTCCCTCTGCCTATGTCTCTGCCTCTCTCTCTCTCTCTGTGTGACTATCATAATAAATAAAAAATTAAAAAATGTTAAAAAAAAAAAAAAAAGAAATAGTAACATCTAGAGCTGCAGTATCCAATATGGAAGCTTCTATGTAGTTCCAGGTAGAGCTCTCAAGCATATCATTTGATATGTGATTAGTCTTAGTCCACATGTTCTGTAAGTGCAAAATGCACATAAAATATCAAAGATTTATTATTGAAAAAGCATGAATACAAAATTTCTCATTAATAAGTTTATATTAATTACATGTTGGTAATAGTTTGGATATATTGGGCTAAATAAAATATATCATTAAAATGTATTATACTTCTTTTCTCTTAAAATATTTCCCTTTAGATTTTTTATTTGGAAGGGGAAGGGTAGAAGAAATCTTTAAGCAGACGCTCTACTGAGCATGAAGCCCAACATGGGACTCAGTCCAATGGCCCATGAGATCATGACCTGAGCAGAAACCAAGAGTTAGATGTGTAACCAACTGAGCACCCAGGTGCCTCTCACTTAAAATGTTTTAGTGCAGTACCAGGGAATTTAAAGTTTAAATAAATATGGGTCATATTTATTTGTATTGCATAGCACTGTGCGATGCTGGTTCACCTCTGTTTCATTGGCTATAGATAGTACTTATTTTCTGTATCAGTGGCTCTCAAATTATCCTCTATGTCACAGCCCCTTAGTGGGCTTAGTCAAACAAAGATTGTTTTCCTATCAAACTGTGGCTGAATACTTCTGCATTAGAGTCTAAGAAGTGTTATTCCTAATGAGTTCCCAAGTGATATTGATACTCCTAGTATATGGATTCCACATGGAGTAGCAACACCCTAACATCCTTTCCCCTCTTACCTATCCAGTAGCACTCACCATATTTCATTATGCCGTATAGTCTGTGAGCATACCTTTTACCCATCCTTCTACTCACATCAGCATCCATGCACCCTGTGGCTTTGTAAAGCCCTGGAGGGAAAGGTTGTGCCTGTTCCTCTTGGTATTTCCAAAGCACCTAGTTCAATAATTGGTTTGTTTAGCTGAAATGCATTGGATCTAGTGGAATTAACCATCTTCCTTCCTTTTTCTTCTCTTACTAAAAGCTCTGACAAGCACAAAATATTAAATCAGGAATGAAATAAAACAGGCATAATTGTTGATCTGTTGATCAATCTTTTGATTTATTAATTACTGAGTAAATTGTATTGAGTTTTGTTCTGTTCCTTTTCAACCATTTAGCTCAATGTATATTTTTTTAGCACTTGAGGTACTGATGCTTAGGGTGATGAGTTAGCCCAGTTTCAGGTGATAAGTGTATAGCTAATTGGAATGCCAGGAAAACACTCCCAAGTACAATGAGGAAATGACAGCTAGGGTGTCATGGGAGCCCAGAGGTAGGAGACAAATTAGCCTCTAAAATGAGCTGATTAAAACCTTGCTCCTCAAAGTATCTTTCTCACACTAGCAGCAACAGCATTGCCTGGGAGCTTTTTACACACGCAGAATCTCAGGCCAACACCTGAACTTATGAATTAGAATCTGCATTTTAAGAAGAATCCCAGGAAATTTATAAGCACATCAAAATTTGAGATGCATTAGATTGAAAGACAAGTGTAGAATCAGCTACAATATAAGCCTGAGGTTAATTCTGGGCGTCTTTCCTGCCTTCCCTAAGGGATGTCTGAGTGTCTGGTCTAAGACAAGTCAGATGGCAGAATAGACGCAGATGCCCCACACAGATGGAAATACATTTCACTGGGATAAGCAGACCATCGTAGAGCTTTGCCAACTGCAACAGCCTTGCTCACAACAGGAGCAAATCCCTGAAAGATTCATGGCTAGGGGAATTAAAAGAAAGAGAGACTTTCCACATGATGGTGATGCTATGGCTATCAACCAGCAGGATGCTGCTGCTCCTTGACAGCATGAAAGGAAGCCCAGCTCTACCAGCCTACCTGTCTGGGAGCCACCTGTCATGCATGAGTGGGAAGCAGATTTACTGCCAGGTAGGTATTAGGCCAAATTGCATCACCTCTCTCCAAAATCATGAAGATGAGATATGTCAAATATGGGACTGAAGTTACAAGGATGATGCCATCATGAAACTGTCGCCCTAAGAAGAGTAGGACACATAAGGCAACTTCAGTAGGTGAAAATCCTTGTGATGCTGAAAAATAGCAGTAACAGGGACTCTAACATGTAAAAGCTAATGTAGTTGATATAATACAATATTCTGAGTGTTCATGGTTTAGAGAAGAATCCTTTAGGTAAAGTACACATTTTCTAAGTTATAATGACTCTGGTCCTTAGATTCACTGAATGCGGACAACAGATACTAATCCAAACAAATAGTATTTATTATAAATGTACTATTTAAGAAAGTTTGAAAGGGGCAAATATTCTTTCCATCTCTAAGTCTTTAATGCTTTAATATGTATATTTTCCATTTATTCAATCAGTTTTATTAATAAACATTAATTGAGAAACATTTGGTCACTAGTCTTGAGGCTGGGGAAATACATATGAACAGGCAAAATCCTTGACTCCAAGGCTCTATAGTTGTTCAGTGAGAGTAACAGACACATTAACAGGCAGCACAGTGTCATCAGTGCTAATACAGAGATACAAATGCTGCTTCCTGGGTGCACAAGCATGGCAGTGTGATGATGGTGGTGGCGTCATTCACATGTATACACGTCAGCCACTGTGCTAAGTATCATACACATTAGCCTTCCCATTTTGTAGGATAAAAGGAATAAGGCAGAGAAAATTTAGATAGTTTGTCCAAAGTCACACAGCTAGACTGGCAGAGATAGAAAAGCTTCAAAATAAAGGCAATTTTGTTTGAAAGTAATATACTGAGGCCCAGAAATATAAAATGAAATGAATAAAATTACATTAAAAATAAACCTTTATTAAAGACCAACAATTACCTGGAACTGTGCTAGATGTAAGAAGGTATGAAAATGAGTAAGGTATTGTCTATCTCTTCAAGGATTCTATATCAGTAAAACTTATAAGCACACACAGGAGTATGTTGTGATACACTGTGCTGTTTGCTGCTGTAAGTATGTGGAAGGTACTGATGGAGGGAGAAGAAGAGAGTGACTCATTATATCTTGGGGTAAACAAGAAGACTTACAAGGAGGTGCTATGTCAGCTGAATTTTGATTTATGAACAGGAATTTGCCAGTTAACCAGCACTAATAGGCATTTCAGGCAAAGGAAACAACAGGTGAGAAGGACAGGGACATTGAAGAGCAATGTTGGAGAGTTTTCTTTACATGATTCAACTGAGCATCTACTCTACATAAGAAGCTACAGCACCTAACACAAGGGTTAGAACAGTGAGGAAATATAGCCCCTGGACTCTGCAATGAAGGTAGCCATTTTTCATCTTTATGCCTAGCAAAGGCACTGTAGCACAAGTCTAGTTAGAAACTTCACAAGGTTTATGTATACAATGGAATATTCCTCAGCCATTAGAAACGACAAATACCCACCATTTGCTTCAACGTGGATGGAACTGGAGGGTATGATGCTGAGTGAAGTAAGTCAATCGGAGAAGGACAAACATTATATGGTCTCATTCATTTGGGGAATATAAAAAATAGTGACAGGGAATAAAGGGGAAAGGAGAGAAAATGGGTGGGAAATATCAGAAAGGGAGACAGAACATGAGAGACTCCTAACTCTGGGAAACGAACTAGGGGTACGGGGAGGGGGTGTGTGCGGGGGGCGGGGGTGACTGGGTGACGGGCACTGAGGGGGGCACTTGATGGGATGAGCACTGGGTGTTATTCTATAAGTTGGCAAATTGAACACCAATAAAAAATAAATTTACAAAAAAAAAAAAGAAACTTCACAAGGAGTACAACTCTTCATCTCTTAAAACCCCTGATCTCCCAAAAAACAGTAGTAAAATATTAAGAAAAGATAAAACATATAGAAGAATAGAGAGAACAAAGGAGAGCATTTCAGTGAACTTAGAACTATAATAATAATTTGAAGATGGGGAATTAATTGTACAAGGAGTGATGGCTGATTGTGTAGAGTGAAGAAAAGTACAGCCTTCTGCCTTGCATGGAACCCAGGTAACAAGGAGTTCAATGTAGGAGAGTTCAGTGATGAGAGCTTTCCAATTAATCTAAATGAAATATCTTAATTAGGCATCATGCAGCAGGCACTTAATGAAGTAGTAAAATATGTCCTCAACACTCTACCTTAATTGCTATAAGATTCCTCCTATATTACAACAATTATTAGAGGCTGAAGCTCTAAAATCAAAACAAATTCCCAGTAAGGAAGAAGTAACTGATCTGCTTTCTCTTTATGATAAATAAAAATCATCTTTACCTTTATCCTGACCTACCAGGAAGGTCAGAATCAAATTTACAGAGGAACTCTAGCAACTTATAAGTTTCTAAGACCACAGTGAACATATTTTTTCTAGTTGAGTGTATTTCTGTCTCTTGGTTTTGATTTTTATTCATATTTTAGTAGCATGTTATGATTGTTATATATTTAGTGGAATAAAGCAATTAAAAATATAAAAGTGGATGTTTATTGTAACTGAATTTAAGTGAAGGAGACATAACACAGGCTATTTAAATATAATGGATATGCACAATTTAAAAATGGTAGAAATATGCTAAAACAAGGAAGTAGGTGTTAATGGTAGAAAAGTAATCTAGGGATGCCTGGGTGGCTCAGTGGTTGAGCATCTGCCTTCAGCTCAGGGTGTGATCCCAGGGTCCTGGGATCAAGTCATGCATCAGGCTCCCTGCAGACAGCCTGCTTCTCCTTCTGTATATGTCTCTGCCTTCTCTGTGTCTTTCATGAATAAACAAAATCTTTTTTTTAAAAAAAGAAAAAGAATCTAAAACAAAAATAGGAAATATGCTTTAAAAATATACATAAAAGTGATTGTATAATTCTAGAGAGCATAAAAGTTATCACGAATAAAATTGGTAGAAATAGTCATTTTTATGTGCTTCTGGAAAGTTTACTTATAAACACTTATCATCTAATCATGTGTTTACTTATTCAACAATTATTCAATGAACCCTTTAAATGTGCCAGTCCAGTTACTAAGTGTTTTGAAAAGACAAAGAAAGCAATTGATCTACCTTTGCAGGCAAATCACCAATACATAGTAAAGCAAGAAATGATAACAGCCTGTGGCAGATGATAGTAGAAAGAAAATAAAATTGCTGCTTAACAAATAATCCCAAAACTATTTAAGACAACTAGCAAGGATTAAGTTTACTATTCTGGAGTGTGTCAACTTGTGCGGGACTCTGCTAGGTAATTCTGCATATCTGGGTGAGGCTTGCTGATCTTGCCAGGTCTTACTCATGCTTTTTCAGACAGATCAGTTTAGGGTTGATGAGTCTAAAATGGCTCCGCTGGGATGGCTAATCTCTGTTCCACATGGTTTTTCACCCTCCAGCTACCTTGGGATTATTCACTTAATGATGGTGCACAAAAGGAGGATGGAAGTACACAATGCCTCTTGAGGCAAAGGCTTGAAATCCCAAAATTCCAACTCCTAATAGAAGGAGTTACTAAGAATAGAAGCCATTTCTGCAGTTTAACACATTGGGACAGAACACCCAGGACTAAATGCTGAAATAAATACTGCAGTGTTTGGAGTTTTGTTGCATAAAAAGCCAGCAAGGAAACCAGCAGAGTTGGAGAGCAAGAGACAAAATTTTTGCCAAATCACTTGTTTTGAAACTGAATTAGTTATATTAGTTATGTTCTTGTAGTTTGCACTACTTATCATAATGGAATCCCTATGGGAATTCAAGGGGAAAGGAAATGTTCAGGAGTGTCCAGAAGGGAAAAAAAAGTGAATTAAATTTAATTTTAATTTCTTGTCTATGGATCTTACTCAAAAACTTAATAATAAAATATATTAGACTGCATCCAAAAGTTGCAATCTGTCTTCCCCTTAATATATATGATAGATGTGTATATTTATATATGCATATATGTATTTCTATATGTACATACATGTCCCTTTTATTGTACATAATCCATCTGGGGAAAATGTACAGTTACTTTATTTTAGCCTTTAGTCCATTTTTCCCACTTTCCATTGGGATCTGTCAATGATGATGTGACCTACTGCAGATTGCTCTCAGAAGTTTGATCACCAGTATTACTCAAGCGTTGCGAACAAGCCAGGAATGATGTGCTCTGTGGTGTTAGACATCCAGTATTATAATAGATAGCTCTATGCTCTAAAGGAGAAAGAAACATTTCAATCCAACAGAAATGGAAGGACCCAAACCTTGCCTATTTCCACAGATGAACAGAGGTTGCTTTCTAGCTCTGATGAGAAGGCAAATTTTGAAATGGAATTAAGAAGCTGACATACACACCTGAGTCAGACTTACCCATGCTTCAGTGGTTTAACCATAATGGAGGTCATGTTTCCTATATTGCCTATTCACACCACCTGGACTCCATTGTTATAAACAGTTTGTGTCAGAAAGGAGGAAACAAATACATAGGACTGAACTCAGTGACCCCAAACAGCTCCTCCTTCTCAAAAATGAAGATGTAGATTAACTGTTTATTTATAGCTCATCTCTTGTCACACTGAAACAGTAATGGCAGGTCCATTTATCTGACCATTTATTTCTCTGAGATTATGTCCAAAGAGTCAAAGCTTCCCAATGAAATATAAATGTTATTGATTTTCATGAAGATACAAATAATTGGGTAATTCAGCACTTCCCAAAGTGTTCCGGTAATAAAAAACAAACAAACAACAACAAAACCCACCAAAGTTTCTATCACTACCTAAGAAATCTTGCATAGCACATAACAGCATAGTAAATTTTGGGACATTTCTTATTAAATAAATATGATTATATGCTCCAGAATTTTATTGAACATGGAACTCTATTATTTCCATAAAATATCAGTTTAAAGTTTATATTGTTCTGTGTTCTACAGAGCATAGTTTGGGAAACTGAGCTCTTTTTTTTCTTCTTCCTTTCCCTGAACATAGCATGAGCCTCTATGGAAGAGGGCCAAGTCATAAAAGAATTACTGGGCATGGGTGCACATCTCCATACCATCTGCTCAAGCAGAAGTAGCTCCCAGATCCACATGGGTTTGAATGGTTCAAGAAGAAAACCACAAAAAAACAGGATACAGGGGACACAGGATCTTATGCAAAGAGAGCTAGTGGAAATTATGATAGTATAGAGGAAAGCGAGGTAGTGTTTTAAAATCCTGAGAAGTAACACCATAGAGTAGCAGCGTTGTCTAGGGTCTCAGAGCACGGCCTCTCTGGATCTATCTCAAAAGTTAGAAACATTTCTCTGACACCTAGTGGCTGTGTGACCTCTGCCAAGTTATTTAATTCCTTTGGGCCTTAGTTTCTTTATTAAAAAAAAAAAAAAAAAAAAAGTATGGACCTGATACTCAAAAGATTAAATTGTGAAAATAATATCTGGCACATAATAAGCACTCAATGAATATTAGCTATTATTAGAGAAAAAATGGCATGGTCATATGGTTAAACCACTGAAGCATGGGTAAGTCTGACTCAGGTGTGTATGTCAGCTTCTTAATTCCATTTCAAAATTTGCCTTCTCATCAGAGCTAGAAAGCAACCTCTGTTCATGACATGGTCATAATCAGTGTTTCACATTGAGGCTTTTTGTCTCAGACTTACTGACAATGATCAATGGAAAGGAATTAAAGATCATCTAGCTAACTCCCATTATTTTATCCATACATAAACTGAGGCCTAGAAGTGACTGAGCTGGAGGGTTACGTCTCATACACTTAGTCTCCCACTCATGGGACTGTAAGAATTTAAATGACACAGAAGAAATTCTCATGGGTAACATAAACTTACATGTTCCTTTCTGAGCACATATGGACTTTCTTCTTTAATTCTCAAAATATCTTACATGTCCTTAAATACACTTTTGAAGTTAAACATTTCAGTTTTATTTCTGAGTTTTTTTGATAATGCTTTTAGCATTTTGCCCTTTAACTTGAACTGGGTGTTAATATACATAGAATATGCCTTATATTTGTAAGGGAGATTCTACTCTCATTGCCATAGATTTTTCATTGGGAATGAGATCTAAATATTTTAGCCTATCTTAGACTGGATCGTTTGGATCTGTCGTCTGCTTTCCATAACTCTTACCTGTTTTCTAATTCTTATTTTATAGCTTTCTCCAGCAAATTCTAGGATACTGCCCCTGTTTGTCTTCTATTCTATTCTAGTGATATGATTCTCTGCAGTATCAAGTCTACTGCTGAATCCAAAGCTTTGCTTAAAATTCAGCTCTCGGATTTTTCTTTTACGATATACATTTCTAATGACAGATTATTTTTAACTATCTGCACTGGCTTTATAAATACATGAGTCTTTTCTCTTTAACAACGTTCTGAGAATAAAATTAAAAGTCCTCAAAGAAAGTTGTCAGCCCCTCTTTTTTTTTCTGTAACTCTTTGGTTAAATTGTTGCTATTCATTCCTAGTTTTATTTGCTTTATGACAGAGAAAATGTCCTTCACATTTTTAGTTATTGGACTTTATTGAGATTTTCCTGTATTCTTGCATACAATTGATTTGTGTTATGTTCCAAGAAAATTTCAAAATAACTTTTCACTGTGCATGTGGAAAATGCTATTTAACCATTGTATGAGTATTATGTAAGGTATGTTATACCTTATTATAAAAATCTCTATATTTACTTAATTTAAATTTTTTGAAGGGCTGAGATTTATGTTAAAAGCTGCAATTTTTATTTTTATTTTTTTAAGGATTTTATTTATTTATTCATGAGAGTCAGAGAGAGAGGCAGACACAAAGGCAGAGGGAGAAGCAGGCTCCATGCAGGAAGCCCGATGTAGGACTCTGGGATCATGCCCTAATCCAAAGGCAGATGCTCAACCGCTGAGCCATGCAGGCATCCCAAAAGCTACAATTTTTATAAATGTGTCCATTTTTTCCATAGTTCTGTTTTTGTCTTATATATTGTTCTCAGCCATATAATCATTATGCATTCTCTCTTTTATCAAAGTAAATAGTCTTATTTCTCATACTATATTTATTCAAAATTTATTTTTTCTGTTGCTAGTGTTGAAACCACTTCCATATCAATATTTGCTAATTTGGGGGCCCCTGGGTTGCTCAGTGCTTGAGCATCTACCTTCAGCTCAGGTTGGGATCCCGGGGTCCTGGGATTGAGTCCTACATCAGGCTCCCCACAGGGAGCCTGTTTCTTCCTCTGCCTATGTCTCCGCCTCTCTCAATGTCTCTCATGAATAAATAAATAAAATCTTTAAAAATTTCTATTCTATTTCTTTCTTTCTTTCTTCTTCTTCTTTCTTTCTTCATTATTTTAGGTTTTTTTTTTTTTTTTTTTTTTTTTTTTTTTTTTTTTTTTTAGAGAGAGAGAGAGAAAGAGAGAGAGAGAGACAAGGAGGGAGAGGGCAGGAGGGACAGGGATAGAGAGAGAATCCCAAGCAGGCTCCATGCCCAGCAGAGCCCCATGCAGGGCTGAATCTCGGGACCCTGAGATCATGATCTGAGCTGAAATCAAGATTTTGATGCTTAACAGACTGAGCCACCCAGGCATCCCTCTAATTCTTTAAACTCTGAGAGTTAGATGTGTCCTCTGAAGCAATACGTGGTATCTGATGAAGCAAAATCATGTAGAGCTGAGGAAGTTTCTGTTACTGACTGGTACCTTACTTTCTCCTTTGCTCTGCTCTACTTACTACTTGATTTGTGTGTGTGTGTGTGTGTGAACTACACCTATTGTGTATCGCTTCTTAATAAGTTACAGTGATCTAATTATTATTATTTTTTTAAAGATTTTATTTATTTATTCACGAGACACACACACACACACACAGAGGCAGAGACACAGAGGAGAAGCAGGCTCCATGCAGGAAGCCTGACGTGGGACTTGATCCTGGGACTCCAGGATCATGCCCTGGGCCGAAGGCAGGCACCAAACTGCTGAGCCACCCAGGGATCCCCCACAGTGTTCTAATTAATTAGTGAAGAAATGTTTCCTTTCTAGTAAGTCTTAAGATACTAGACTTGAAAAGTTGGTCTACCTAAAAAGTACCTTGTAACACGGGTATTGGTATAAATATAAGGAATTAACATATCAATCTTTTTTATGAAATGAGCTAGAGACCATTGGATATGCAGGAAAAAGTGCAGAGTGACTCTTTACAAATTTCTCCTGTGTGTCTGAGACTTAGTTACTTCATCTGTAAAATGGAGTCATCGGTCTTTCCTAATCATAAAGCTTTCCTTCTCACTAAGAAGTTTTATAACTGTAACTAAAAATAAGACAGATCCAAGTACTTATTTAGAACATAGGCATTTAGGAGAAGATGCACAAATTTTCTGAAATACAGTTTAGAATATAGTGTGTCTTATGAACAAAAGAGGTGATAAATGATTTGAATAAGTGAAGACATGCTATTGAACTATTTTTTTTCCTGTGGATTTGGTTGTTGTGTTTTGGTTTTTATGCATATAAAAGTTTAATGTGGTGAGTTCAATTGCTAAAGATATTTCTTTCACAGAAAATATGCATTTCTAAGCTGTAGCTGGGGGCTCACACATTTATCCATTTAGTCATTCAATATTAAGTGATCACCAACTCTAAGGAAAAGTGCAAGGTAGGCTAGGCACTGTGCATTGATAATTATAAAATGAATGGTACATCAAACCCTGGAGACATTTGCTTGATAACTATCACTGTGATTTGATGACTCTGGGAGCCAAAAAAAAAAGGGAGGCTTTGATTTTAGCACTAAAATAATATGTAGTAATAACCAGCAGGTGTTTTATTGAATGCTAGTTTTTATAGGGCATCATTAATGTCAAGAATTTATTACATACATCTGTATGTGTATATTTAATATAACAATGTTCATATTAAATGCTAAGAGAAATATTTGCCATACTTGCCAAAGAAATTCTTCTACTTTTGTGTTTGCTCATTTATTAGGACATCATGATGGATGCATGTTCCATGGAAAATCTTTGGGATATGGTTGGTTGGAGAATAAGTATAGGTGCAGATAGACTGAACACCCTGTGTAGCACTCTGGCCAAATCCTGAAGAGTCTTTTTTATTTAAATAAACAAACAAGCAAGATCAAGAAGCAACTGATGAAGGTAAGGGGAAGTGACTTTTGATTTATTCATTCTTTCAACAATTATTCCATGATTCCTATAGCTGTAACTACATGTTTAATGAGGACATAGAATCAGTATCAGAGAATTCAGTGCAAAGTTTCCTCTCTGAGTGCATCACCAATAATTTTGTAGGAAATCAAGTTAATATCACATTTGCTATATCTGCAAAACAGGCTAGAAATAAATCCAGAAGATATCTACTGTATGATGTTTCACAGCAGTTCTCAGAATAACTGAATAAAGTCAGAAAGACTCTGAACTGAGAAGACAGAGTTATCTGAAAAATCTTCAGATTCTGGAGGAAAGTTCTCTTGGCTTTGGTCTTTTTTTGTTTTCCTATGAGATGCCAATTCCTAGATGTGGCATTGGCTCATGTACTACATACAGCTCTATTTTGCAGCTGCAAAGTAAATGAGGGGCCAGGAGGGGGAGCAGAAGTTAAGATCTTGCAGCCAGACCACCCTAAAATTGATGATAAAATGATTAATGCTGATGACATATGGAGAAGTAAACAAGGCCAGACAGAGAACACTGCCAGCGGGTACCCAAGGATAAAGAGTGAGGACTTCCAGAATGAATTATAGGACAATAACTGAGAAAAATCCACATGTGCAATTTATTAAAATGGGGGAACTGTAGTAAAAGATAAACTATTTCTCAAATATAAATGGAAGTGGTGGGTACATATGTTCTAGCCAGACAATGATGCTTCCTTGTGTCACTATTATGAGAAAAGAATGAGGCTTGGCAAGTTTGTGTGTTGATTATCCATGGGATTCACAAAAATAGGCTACAGCTTTCAAGTAAATAGCTATCCTATGGTAAAATACACAGTGATGCTTTTGTTTGTGTGTTTTTCTTTTTCTTTTCTTTTCTTTTTTTTTCCTTTTTTCTTTTATCCCCCCAGGAAGCACAGGACAGAGCTAGGTAGCAGTACGGTTGAAAATTAGATATTTTAAACTTCCTCTATGTTTTCAGTTCTACAAAGAATAAGGCATGAAGGAGTATTCCACATGATGGTTTTAAATTTTCCACATCCTGGTCTTGATATACTCTCATATGGAAAATACTAAGAGAAAAAGCCCTAGGGATGAATAAAGGATGAGCCAGATGATAACAATTGTTAGATATTGATTTTTTCTTGTCTAAGGTTACACGCCCTCATGCTTAGTGTCCATTACAAATATACTTTGGTTCTTTAAAAAGTGAGTCATATTGCTATCTGAGTATGCCATTCTTTCACAAATATATTGTAAATATGTTGATTTATGAACAAATCTATGCATTTTATATTGTCATGCAAGTGTGCTTATGGCCTTAGTGCTATACAGACCTCTTTTCAGAAAGACTGAGGAGTCTTTTCAGAAAGACTGAGGAATTTTAAAAATTCCTCTGCAAAAGTTATAATTATCAAACTGTCTTTTGTCCTTCCACTAACCTATGTTAGTTTATGACACATCCATGTCACTCAATAATATTGACTTTGTTTACTCTTCTCTGTCTCCCTATCTCAGAGAACAAAAAAATAAACAAATGAAAATGAAAAATATATCCCACTGAGACAAGAATTATGACTCTCATGTCAACTTTTGCATGATCTTTTGGAATTGTGGTTGTGATGTCAGGTGTTTATACGTCTATGCATCCTCAGCTAGTCAATGATATTAGAGAAAACACAAGTCTCAACTATTGTTTTCCATGCTTCCTCACACCTTCTCCGACTGACCACGACTGTGTTGCTCTGTATGTCATGCATTCTATGCTCAGAAAACCCATTGGTCTTGACCGCAAGATAGTATGGTGTTTGTTTTCAAAAACTTGAAAAATACGGTGGAGTTAAAAGAGGCATACATTTTTCCCAGTTCTCTCTCTTACTGGGTTTATGACTTACACAGAGTCTAAGATTCCTATTTGTGATGGGAGGTTAACCTTGTTATGATTACTTTCTCTAAAGAGCTTTCTGAAAATGAATAAGTATAGCGGGCAGCCCAGGTGGCTCAGCGGTTTAGCGCTGCCTTCAGCCCAGGGTGTGATACTGGAGTCCTGGGCTCAAGTCCCACATTGGGCTCCCTGCATGGGGCCTGCTTCTCCCTCTGCCTGTGTGTTTCTCATGAATAAATAAATAAAACCTTTAAAAAAAAAGAAAAGAAAGAAGTATAGCATTTACATGTATGGCTCCGAGGCCTGGCACAGAGTAATTGGTTAGCAGCTGCAGTCTGACCTCACATCTATAGAAAAATTTAGTATCCCTAGCCAACATGGTTATTCTTTAAAACATCTTTATTTCATTATGGAAGTGGCAAAATCATGTCATAGGAAAACAGGCAAGTGGAAAATAGTACAAAAATAGCTTCCTGCTATGTATTCTATAACACATAATAAAGTTTAGGGCATTTTTTCTGTTCTTTCTTCTTTGATGACATGATGTTTCACTTTATCTTGTTAATCATTCTGTACCCGCAATTTGGCACATTTCTTTTTTTCATATTGCTTCATAATTATGCAATTCTAATAGCCACAGAAAACTTCATATCAGAGAAACATTTAATTTTTTGAAAAAAATCTATCTTTAAAAATTTATCTAAAACAAATGCACTTACAACAATTACTCTTTGTATATCTATTAAAAATGAGTTTATTGATGTGCACTGTGAATGGATTTATTATATGACCGTCCTTGCCACACTTTTCTTTTTTAGTTTATCCTTTCAGCATGAGGCAATTTTTCAATTACCTAGTGTCCAAAATGTATTCTGTTTTAAATATCTTTTAGATAGAATAAATATAGTACACCAAAAAAAAAAAAAAAGATACCACAAAGAACTGGACACACTAACAAATGCACTATATGTGGAAATGATGGATTTTACCAGAAGTAAATTACTTATCTGCCAGGATCTCTAAAAATATTAACCAAGCAAAAGCAGTTGCTGAGAACAAAGAACATTTTTCGCCAGATTTTTTTCTTTATAAAATGTTTTGAGAAATTTGTTGATCAAAGAAATTTCTATTTCTTTTCTCATTCTTTTAAACATTATCCATGGAAGGAATTCGTCTGAGGTCCATGAGCCATGCTTGGGCTTCATGGATGACATTGGGGGTTCTGAATGTTGCTTAAATTTGTGTGCCAAATCTAGGGGATTTGTACCTTTGTAAATTGGTCTTGGGAAAGGGAAATTACTTTTGTCATAGGATCTAGTGCTGAACTTGGTGATATCTCAGGTTCCTTCCAACTATGAAGGGATGTGGCCTTTATGGTATGCTGGCTCACTTGTGTTTGGAAAGGTGTGCTCCCATACTGAGACTAGTCCTACTCTCCTACCTCTGCAGGTAAAGAATTGAGGAGGCTGCAGGGAAATGAGTATAGAATTGACAGCCAGTGGTATTTCCCTGGTATCATGAAGAAATAGGTTTGTGTAGATTGCTAGAAAACAAGCAAACAAACAAACAACCCCAAACCAATTCTTCCCCCAAGTGGCAGAATGCCCAGGCCACATATTGTTCCTTTTCCCCTTCCTCAGACTAAAAATGTATTCCTGTTTGAGGTGTTTACAACTTTTGAAAAGGAAGGAATGTGCCTAGTTTTTCCAAAATATCATCTCTTCTTTATACCTAGCAAAGAGCCTGCAAACATTCTATCACCCAGAGAAGTGAGCCCAAATCAAAAAATTATAAATATTCCTCATTTCTTTTCTTCTCTTTTTTAACATAAAATATCTGTGCATGTGCTTAAAATAATAGGAATTATTTTGTGCCTTGTAGATTCTATAATATAAAAGATAGTTAAATTGCGAAGACAGTCACAGAAAGAACATTTTCTAAAAAAGAAGTTGTGCTGTATTTCTGGAACATACAATCAGACCCAGAGATCATTATTTTTTACTTTAGGGCTGAAAATTTCCAAACTTGTGCAAAATCAAACTAAACATGTATGTGCCAAAGTGGGTGCCAGGCAAAGAGGATTACTTACATTATTTCACTTAATCCTCACAGCAAATTGAGGAGGTTGCTATTTTGAACCTCATTTTATGAGAAGCAAGCCTAGAGATAGTAGGTAACTTGCCAGAAACTTGCTCAAAGCTAATGCATAGCAAAGCTGAGAGTTATGTCCAGGTGTTTCTGATTTCATCATCTTTACTCTTTTTAGATCTTTTACCTTAGAGAGACTAGAGATCCCTTTAAGATCACATGTCAGAAAATGCATATGGGTGTATGCTTCACAGGGAATAAAAATGACACAGAATGGGGTTTTTTTTCTAGTTTTAGTCAAGGCTGGAAAAATACTGCTGATTAATCCAGATGGGGGTGGAGAGCAGAAGCCATTACCTTGAAGGTCTGCAAGATAATGGTTTCACTACCTGACTGGGGATCCTGGAATTTGCAAATGATTACTCTAAGAGAATCACATCATCAATGTTTGAGTCATGTTTATTCTCTTGACAAAATGGATGTACTTAGATATAGAGATTATTGCTTTAAATTTGGACTTAGCAGTGCTTTCATTTATATAAAACATCCCTCCAAAGTGATAACTCATTCGCTCATTTACTCTTAATGATTCTTCTATAAATTTGTTTATGGGTGATTTCAGCTATGGGGTGTCAACTAGGGCATGGAGATTTAATGAACACTGTTATGCCAAATCCTCCATTACAACGGGAAAATGAGGCACTTTGTCCAAGACAGTTTACTAAGTGTGCTCAGGATAATGAGCTCTGCATTGTAACAAAGTGAGCATGTGTCTCCTGTTTGGTTTAGAAAAGAGCTGTATCAGAGTTGATGGCTGACCACAGTAGCTTTTACGGTGGTGCTGTTGATGCTGTAAATGATGAGTTTTCAGAACAGCCTGGCCCCAGACTCACCTTTATTTATGCTAAATTAAGAGGTCTTGCCCTTATTCTTGTGAAGCATTGGGGAAACAGAAGAGATACATATTTTCTTATTCTCTTCCTTCTTTCTTCTCTCCATTTTAGCCTCCTTCCCTCCCTCCTTCCCTCTCTCTTCTCTTCCTTCCTTCCTTCCTTCCTTGATTCCTTCCTTCCTTTGTCTTAAACAAATATACTTATGTTAGAGACGAGTTTGGAAAGGAAATGGTCTAATATAGGGACTAGCACTCCTTTTCCGTAAAAGGTCAGACAGCAATTGTTTGTTGTGGGCCATATGGTCTCTGTCTAAAATATTCAATTCTGTTGTTGTAGCAGCACAAAAGCGCTATAGATAATACTTGAACAAATAAGCATGACTGTGTTCTAATAAAACATTATTTATGGACACTGAAATTTGAATTTCATATAACTTTCAACATCATGAAATAGTCTCTGTTAGATTTTTTTTCAACAATTTAAAAATGTAAAATTTCATAGCTCATGGGCCTTACAAAAATAGGCACTAGTAGAAGTCTGTGTCAAAGGCTAGTTCAGCCTGATGTGTATCTGACTGCACATGTTTGTAAGTTTGGCAGTCAGTATTAACCTCAAAGACATTGCTTCTGCCCAAAGATCTCCTTTCCAATTTCTATCCCATGCTTAAAATTTCCAGAACTATCTTTCTCACTATCTAGACTGTTTTGTTTTTTAAGACTAAACTCGTATGAATCTTCTTTTATGAAATCTCTTACCTTCTACATTAGCCTGCTAGGGCCACCATAACAAAATACCACAGACAAGGTGGCTTAAATAACAAAAATTTATTCCTCATAGTTCTGTAGGCTGGAATTCCAAAATCAAGGTGTTGGCAGGGTGGTTTCTCCAGAAGCCTCTCTCTTTGGCTTGTAGATAGCCACCTATTCATTCTGTCCTCACATGGCCTTTTCTCTGGTGTCTTATCTTCTTATAATGATACTAGTCTTATTGGTTGAGAAACTTCGCTATTAAGTTCACTGAACCTTAATTTCCTCTGTAAAGGTCTTACCTCCAAATGTAGTCACATTCAACATATAAATTTGGAGGGCAGACACAATTCAGTCCATAACATTCTCAATCAGATGTGCAAAACTTAAGAACAAAAAACAGTAATCAAGGTAAATAATATTTTCATGCAATATTTTAAAAAATCAATGCAAAAGAATCAATGATAAAAATAATCAAAATTTTAAATAGACAGGTTCTGTAGTACTGATATCTTCCTTTTCTCTCAGGCTTTGCAATGGCTTAGTGTGATATTGACTTCCTCCTTACTCCTTCAGCCTATCCTTTTTGGTCCCTTTTTAACTGATAATGCATAGCTTCTCCTTCCCTGATTGTGAATTTTTTGAAAGCAGGCCTTATATTTTATGACTATTCATCTCCCCAGTTTCTAGTCACCATCTGGCACAAAGTAGGCACACAGTAACTATTTCCTTGTTCAAATGCAGTCACTGCATGCTTTTAAAATGTATGCCCTCTGAGGAGCGTCATGGGGGTTAATGAGGCATTTGAATATTTGGAGCACTTTTAAAATCAGAAATGTGTAGATTAATGAGTTACAATGAAATTTCTCATTATAAGAATCATAAAAATGATGAGAAAGTTTTGAGAAAGGCAAATATATGTGGAAATCTTGAAGAAAATGGAAGGAGATGCTTGCAATGTAGTAAATGATGGGATGGGGCCTAATGCAAGGTGGGAGGAAAAGCATAATATTTCTGTGCAGTAAGCTGTACAGGAGGTTTGTCATTGTGGGATACCTCCTTAAACACACACCTCTAATTTGAAATTTATAATTGAGAAACAAAGGAGCAGAGAAGTTAAGTGACTTATAGCCCATAGCCAGTGAATAGATTAGAGAGGATTTGAATCACTCTGAATCCCATAAGAGCTACTTCCATAAAATTGTATTTGGGTGCACATTAAGGAATAGACATTATTCTTCTCTTAAGGGATTTACATTTACATAAAAGAATAACAAAGAGCAGTGTAAATCATTAATGGCTTCAGGGTTCTGGAACAACATTCTACTCTTTCAAATTTTTCTTCTCAGATAGATAGTTAGAAGCTTGAGAATAAATGCTCTTTTATTCAGCCATATATTTACCATCGTGCCATGGATTATGATGAATGAATGTCTGATGATGTCATTGCAATTCTACAAAAGTTAGAGGAGACAGTGTTTCTCAGATTAGGAGGAAAGTTTCCCAGGTTAGCAGTGTCCTCACTCTTTGGATACACTCAGCCACAGAGCTCCATGAAGGACATCCAATTGTCCTTATGGTTCCTTAAGGAATTTATGGCTTCTTCCTCCTCAGATATGACAATATTATTGTGATTGCTTCTTTGGCATCCATTCACTAGAGAACTGATTCTTGGTCTTTTACTATCCTGGATTTATCTTTTAGGAACATTCTCTTATTTTCAGTTATTTCCAGCCTCCCTGATATCTTACCACCACTACTATTCAAGGTACTAAATTTCATTGCTCTTTGCTTCCTGTCCTGCAGCAGGAATCTTCCCTGTCTTACCAGGGAAGTGTTTACATTTGCTGGCATATGTTACCATGTCCACTGCTTGCTTCTGAGACTACATTCTTACAACTACTGATTACTCTTCCATATTATGAGTAGGATAATAAGACAGAGGAAGATGTGCGAGATCTGAGGGCATCTGCTGTTGTGACTTTGAGGATTGTGTGATTGCCCAGTAATCATCATACCCTTACTGGGGTTGAATGTTTCAATGGTCAATATGTTCCCCAGAGATTCAGAACTCAGTGAGAATTAAAGACTTCCCCATGTAACGTCTAATAGTGGCAGCAGAAAAACTGTGGGGAAAAGTTATACCCATAATGTGGGTAAATGCTGAGAAAGAGGAAATTGAATAAAAGATGTAAACTTTGGGACCCCAACCTCCTTTCTGCCTGTAAGGATAGAGGAAGCTGGAATATGGAGGCAAGGGACACTGGTCTTAGCACCGAGAGACTGAAGACATCACGGCTAGGTCACTCACTATTTATGTAACCACAAAGTTACTTGATTTTTATTTGCCAATATGTAGGAGATAATAACATCCTCATCTTAAAATTCTTGAGGGTATTAAAAGAGATGCAATGAAGTGTAAGAAGCAGAGTCAGCCATCTTGCTTTGGCACTGTAATTCATTTTATACTTAAAAGTTATATATACATATTTTTAAAATGTATAAATTTTAGGTCCAGCAAAATCTGGATTCATGGTTGTTTCAATATTTCTTCTCTTAAAATACATTTAATATCAGATACTAGGAGTATACGAGGTCTTAGGGCACACATACTTTTTTAAACCAATTCTAACATAACATAAACACACACACATAAACATAAAAGCACAAACTCTAAAGGAAAGAAAACATTGATATAGGAATTTCACATCATAACAGACATTATATCTATTTATTTCAATTACATCACAACCTGTGTGTATGCATACATAAAACATATTGTATATAGTTGTTGCCATAGCCTATTTACATTTCAGGTTTCACTGTGATCTCCCTGAATGGAATAGCTGGAAATAGGCCTGGAACACAAAAGAAGAAGTTAGCTTTAAATGAAAGTAGACTCTTCCTTTATTTTAATAATGAATTGGAAATATGTCTAACATATTCCAAGTCTAAGCACTTACCATTTGACAGGGATTGTTCTAGGTACTTGAACAATGTTAACTTACTTAATCTGCAGGAGTACTTTGAGAGATAGTTTCTATCACTGTTTTGGATATAATGAGGGAAAAATAAAGGTGCAGAATATGTAAGCCACTCCTCTGTACTCACAGAGCTCTCCAGTAGAGGAGCTAGGGCTTAAAGCCAAGTTGTCCTACTATAGAGGCCACACCCTCAGCCACCATGATAAACAGGCCACTTTACATAAAAAGAAGACATGTTATGAGGGTAAAGATGAAGAAGATTAATAAATTTAGGGGTGTTAGAAGATAACACTTCTATAGTATGAATTTAACTTTTTAAGTAAATAAATAATGTGGCTTTTGAATGAACACTAATGCCAGATTGATGGTTAAAAGTGCATTGAGGCAAGGAAAAGATATAAAGTAGTTATCTTAGAGGAACGTAAAGTGAATTTACTAGAGAAACATAGTAGGATTTTTGGATAGTGCTAGTTTGAGGGCTATAAACATAAAATAGAATGATCAGTCAGCATCATTTGGGGATTTTCCCCTAGCAACCTTCAGCTGCTTGACTGTTTATTCTAGGCAAGTGTATTTGTTAGGGATCTCCAGACAAACAGTACAATATATATATATATAATATATGGAGATTCATTATAGGAATTGGCTCACATGATTATGGAGGCCAAGAAGTCCCATGATCTGCCATCTGCAAGCTAGAGAACCAGGAAAACTGGTGGTATAATTTCAACCCAACTATGAACACCTGTAAATCTACAAGACTGATGGTATAAATCTTCATCTGAGAACCAGGAATGCCAATGTTGGAGGTGCCAAAAGATGAATGTCTCAACTCCAGCAGAAGGGGTGATCTTATTCTTCCTCTGCCATTTTGTTCCATTTAGGCCATTAAGAGATTTGGATGACCACTAACCACTATCAGTGAGAAAGATCTTTACTTAATCTACTAACTCAAATGCTAATCTGTTCTGGGGACACCCTCACAGACACACTCAGAAATAAAGTTTTAGCAGAAATCTGGGTATCACTTAGCCAAGTCAAACTGATATGTAAAATTAAACATCATAGCAGGCATTTAAGTTTTATTCCTAATTAGTTACTGCCTGATAATTATGTCAGAATAGAGACAAGAGGTGGAATTATGTGTATGTTCAAGGTACTGGTTATAATTTTTTTTAAGATTTATTTATTCATGAGAGACACACACACACACAGAGAGAGAGAGAGAGAGAGAGAGAGAGAGAGGCAGAGACACAGGCAGAGGGAAAAGCAGGCTCCATGCAGGGATCCCGATGTGGACTCGGGATCTGGGACTCCAGGATCACGCCCTGGGCCGAAGGTGGGCCCTCAACCGCTGAGCCACCCGGACTACCTATAGTTTTTAACCATAAACTCTGCACTAGGCAAAGAGAGATGTGAGGGCAAGCCAGGGTGTGAATAGTTTAATGAGGATAAAGAATTGTTAGAATAGGGATCCCAAGTAACTAAGTTGGCAAAACCAGAAAGAATGATCTGAAATTAGAATTCTAGATTCCAAAGCTTTGAAAGAGGTGATGCTGTGGTTGATAACAATATCTAGGTTTGGGATATTAGTGTGAGTGACTAGGAATTTCCAAAGAAAAACATTGCTTAAGAGATCAAGGAACTGAAAGGCTAGGGCTTCTGCAGTGAGAAAACAGTGGAAGGAGGAGTTGGTGGTGAGGAATTTCCTGGGCCAGTTTGTAATTCTATCAAAGAATTGAAGGAAAGTGATGAGAGAGTGGTGAATGATAGTAAATCAGTTGTCAGAATGACATGTGTTTCAAAGGATATGAAGTTTTGATGGAAGAAGGTAGAACAATGATCTAGAGTAGAGGGATATTGCCAGAAAAGAGGGGTGTGGGGAGTTGGGCAAAATGAGTGAGGGACAGAGGGAGATTCAGGCTTCCAATTATGGGATGAGTAAATCACAGGAATAAAAGGCACAACATAAGGAATACAGTCAGTGATATTGTAATAGTGATGTAAGTTGACAGTTGCTACCATTAAGGTGAACATAGCATAATGTATAAACTCATCTAATTGCTAAGTTGTACACCTGAAACTAATATAACATTGTGGGTAAACTATATTCAAATAAAAAATTTTAAAAATAAAAAAAAAGAATGATCTTGGAAAATTGCAGACTGTGGGCCAAAGCTACTCACCACTTCTTTTTTTAACAGTTTTATTGGAACACAGCCAAACCCATTCAGTTATGCGTTGTCTATGGCTGCTTGGGAGCCACCATGGCAGAGCTATGCTGTGACAGACCTTATCCCTTTTTAAATGGAAAATATTTACTTTTTGTATGATTACAGAAAGCACTTGCCAACCTCTGAGTTAAAAACAAAAGTACTATTAGGAATATCTATTGTGCATTTAAACCCCAAGATGCATGTAATATGGAGGGGGAAATACTTCTATTTCAGAGAACTGCAGGGAAAGCTGCATCCAAAGAATGCCTCCAAATTTTTGTGAGAGTGAGGTGGTGTAGAGAAAGTTTGGAGTAGATACCAGTTATATCAATTCAAATTTTCTCCACATAACAAAGTCTAAAGAGAGACAGCCACTGACAGTTTCAGGAATCTGAAAGTGTTGTCATGACCCAGAATATTTTCTGGCTTTCTCCTCTGCCATCTTTAACAGGTTGGGTTTTTGGTCCTTAGGCTTTTCACTGCATTGTCTCAATATTAAAACAGCATTCAAATCCAGGAAGCTGGAGGTGGGCCTGGGGTGGCAAGAAACTGACCTCCCCCAAGCAGTTCTTGCTTTTCATCAGTGAAGTAAATTCCCCAAAAGTCTGTTCAAAGGTTGCCCTTACTGAATCGATGGTTAGAGCTTTATCAAATTGACGCACCTTTTGAATGTCACAAATCAGCTATCTAGCAAAGGTGAAGGTGAATGCCGTGATTGACTTAGACTCATAATGGCTCATTGCTATCCTGAACACTTTGAAATTTAATAAGGAGGAGATGGAATAGGTGGCATGTGTGTGTCATGTACTTTAGGGGATCTTACTGTTCTTTTACACTCAGTTTCAGAAAGCACACCAGGGAAGGTCAGGTAGAATGGAAAGGGAGGGAAGAAGCAGTCAGGTCCTTGAAGGCATAAAGCTTTATAAGGCTAATAATCTGGGTGATGGTTGATGCCCTGAGTGGTTTAGATTAGTAGTGCTGACTAACAATGTCGAGGGGGTGGGCCGGTGTTATTGGAGTGGGCCAGTTAGACATTCAGATGATGGCATTCAATCAAAGTTGCAGTTTAAACCAGAGGTACTCAAGGAGTGGGCAAACTTGTTATGTATCCACAGCAAGACATATACAGGAAGTGAGTATTAACATTCAGAATCTTATATAGCAATGGTACACTACTGGGCATTTTGATTGTATTTTCCTCAAGTATTTACCTATGATAAATTAGGAGGAACAGGAGACAGCAACACCAAACATCAAAAAGCCATTCCTTTACCGTAAGAGTGAAGACTAGCTTACTGAGGATACTTATCAGGAGTCTCTAGGCCACTGGTGAGTACTATACTATATAGTTGTGTTCTCTGCAGAGAAACAATGATCTCTTCAGGGAAAGGCCATCTTTATCAGCACACAGCTCTAATGACTCAAAGCAGGGTCCATCTCATATTCAGATATTTCATCCTGTTGTTTTACTTTCAGACTTTTGAAATGATTCATACTTCCTGGAACATTCTTTCCTCATTGCCATTCTACCTGCCATAACTTTGTCTGTACAGATCTCAGTTATCCTTCATAATTCAGTTCCCCAACTCTGTAAAACAGGTAAACTGCCCCTTCTAAGAGTTCCTCAGTTCTCTCTGTGATTTCTTGATTACAAAAGTGGAAGTAACATGGTTGGAGGTCCCTCAAAAATTAAACAGAATTGCCATCTGATTCAGAAATTCCATTTCTGGGTATATATTCCAAAAAGAATTGAAAACAGATCCAGTATTCAAACAAATACATGTACAGGCACAATAACCCAAAGGTCAAAGAACCCAAATATTCATCAGTGATGAGTCATTAAATAAAATGTAACATATATACATAACGAAATATTATTCAGCCATAAAAAGGAATGAAGTACTGACACATGCTACAACATGGATGAAACTTGATACCATTGTGCTAAACACAAGAAGCCAGACACAGAAGATCACATACTGTATGATTCCATTTATGTGAAATGTCCATAATAAATAAGTCCATAGAGACAGAAGGCAGATTCATAGTTGCTAGGGGCAGGAAGGGGGTAATGAGATGTAAATGTTTTAAAGTTTTCCTTTTTTAGGGGGTTGATGGAAATGTTTTAGAAGTAGATAGAGGTAGAGATTGAACAATATTATGAATGTACTAAATACTAAATGCTACCGAACCCTTCACTTAAATGCTTCATTTCATGTTATATGATTTTCACCTCAATTGTTTTTTAAACAATGGAGGCAATTCTTCACCTTTTCTTTATTCAGACCCTTTGCAATATTACTTTGTAACTCCTCCAATCAAGGAATAGAGCTTATTTCTCTACCTTTTTAGCCTGAGTGGTACCTGTGACTAGATTTGCCCAATCAACTGTAGCAAAAACGACAGGGGCTACTTCTGAACCTGGCACTTTCCTGCCACACACAACCTCCTTGGGGATCCTGCTTCCACTGTGTAAAAAGTCTGTTGGAGGAAGAGAGACAAAACGCTTAGCCATCCCCTCCACCTGGCTAAGATTGGTTTAGCATTGCCCAGAACTGAAGAAGTGCCACGCTTATTTTTTTTGTTGTATGGCACTGAGCTTTTGTCCTAACAGGTAATTGATAATTTCTTCTCCTGTCATGATAGAAATCATTTTTTAACTATTATTTCTTGCTTAGTCTATCTGGCAACACCATAATTACTTGAAGAAAGAGATTCCGTCTGTTTTGTTAATTTTTAATCTTAAACATAGTACAGTGCCTGATAGGTGTATGCATTTTATAAAGCCATGCTAAATGAATGAACTAATGAATGTATATTCATTTTTAGCAATGAAATTTGAGTCCTACTAAAATTGTTTATATAAAATAGTGTAATGGTTGATTTTATGCATCAAGTTGAGTGGATCATGGGTACCTGATATTTGATTAAACATTATTTCTGGGTTTATCTGTGAGGGTGTTTCCAGATGAGGTTAGCATTTGAATCGGTGGATTCAATAAAGAAGATTGCCTATCCCAGGGTGGATAGGCATCAACCAACCTGATGAAGGCCTGTATAGAAGAACAAAAGGTGGAGGGAGAATGTATTCCTTCTGGCTGACTGGGTAACGTGGTACATCTGTCTTCTGCTCTTAGAATGAGACTTATGCCCCTGGCTCTCCTGGGTCTCAGTCCTTTGGACTCAGATTGAACTATACCATCAGTTCTGTATTTTGAAGAAGTCCTCATATTTGAGTTAGCCATGTATGGCTTAATATTTCTATGTATGTTTGCTTTGTTAGAAATTCCAATGCAACAGTATGAATTTTAATTATTTAACTGTAAGCATAGTCTTATGGCAAGCTTTCTTATCTCATTTATCCACATTATTTTCTCATCCTATTGTTTATGTCATATTTCTGTGGAGTTTTTTTAGCCTGTATTTTTTATTTCATTCTTTTTAAAAATACTTTTTTGTGATTCCCAATGTCTTTGTTATTTTATCTATCTACCTACTTATTCCTTCAAAGTGGATTTCCATTGTCTTTATACATTTTAATCTCATATGACAGGAAATACTATTAAGATATATTATTCTAGTGTCCAGAACAGAATTCCCAATTCCAGCTCCCAGTCTCTTCTATATACTCATACTTTATGTACCCATAGTAAATATAATACCTATAGTAGAATATTATATACACCCATAACATATTCATTAAATATAGATATTTACATATATAACATTTATATATAAATGGAATATATATATACATATATATATATATATGTATTTATTTAAAATAAGAGTGCATCTTTCTCTCTAGATGTGGAGTTTTCCAAGCTGCAAGTAGATGTATTGGCTATGGCTCCTCTACTTTTGAATTGGGCAATGGTTATTCAATTATCTGATTTGTGGCTCAGGAACATTATTGTAAATGGTTTCCAGTCCAATTACAGGTATTTAGCAGGATTTTTCTAATAAGGCCCAGAGCACTTAAAGTATTGTCTCGTCTGTTGATGTTAAACTCTAAACGAGTGGGTACATTAAAAAAAAATCAGCAGTCATCATGACTTCATGTATTGGTAAAATATTTTTTTCTAGTAATTATACATCCAAATACTTAACACATTGCTTCCACTTCCCTGAAATGTCCTATTATTTGTATTTTCAAGGAGTTGTCATCTCTGAGTACTTGTAGATAAATGGGACAAAGGGGGAGAAGCATCTTGTCAGTTTCTAACATAATATCGATTCCCAGTTTTTCCATTTGGTACAGCCTGATTGGGAGCTCTTAGTGAGAAATTTGAAAAGAAAGTGTTTAAGTGAATGTTGTGGTGCACATACCTGATATCCTCTTTGGGACAGATACAAGCTGTCCCAGATATTGGGAGTATTGACTGCAGATGATGCAAAGTCCTCACTGTGGATTATCTATCATAAAAGGGAGCTGAGCCATCAATGGTTAAATATACTTCCTAGGGGCTGATCAGTGTAGGGAGGCAAAGGCCCTGTTCCCAGTCCAGGAGATCTCTGTGGAACTGTCCAAGCTTCAGAGCTGATAACTAAATCACAATTAAGCATTTTCCCTAGTCGAAATTAGTTCATTTCCTTGTAGACATTGCTCCTAAAAACTCTTTCCAATAAAGCTACTGTATATAAATTTCCATTCAGGTAAACTTGATTTTAAAAATCTTACCTTTTTTCAGCTGGTTAAGGCTGTTTTATTTCTAGAGCCAAATTTATGTTTAGATTACCATTTCTTTTCCTTTAAATCCTGTTTTACTGTTGCTATTACTGAAACTTTCTCCTAATGTCTGGTGATAGGTAATCTTCTCTTTTTAAAATTTATTGTCTTTATTATTTTTTTAATATTTTATTTATTTATTCATGAGAGACACAGACTGAGAGAGAGGGGTAGAGACACAGGCAGAGGGAGAAGCAGGATCCATGCAGGGAGCCTGATGTGGGACTTGATCCCGGGGCTCCAGGATCACACCCTGGACCAAAGGCAGGCACTAAACCACTGAACCATCCAGGGATCCCCTACTGTCTTTATTATTAAGTTGTAAATTTTAATTCCAGTATAGTTAACATAGAGCGTTATATTCGTTTCAAGCATACAATATAGTGACTCAACAATTCTATGTACTATGGTGATAGGCTATCTTCTGATTTTAGTTTTTACTCTTTGAATTTTGTCCTGCTCATATGCCTTCAAGGTAGATGAGTGGGATGCTAGGTGAGGCTGCTTCAGGCACTACTAGCCTTTTGTCATTTCAAACTCATCATTATCAGTTCTCTTATCATTGCTCAAATTATACAAATGATGTGGGGATTCATGGCAGTTTGACACAGATGGAAGAGTTGAAAAGTCCTAGCCATATGTTAATTTTAGTCATTACCCTCTGTCCTCCTAAATTATCCATATTATTTCAGAACGCATACTTGAACCAAATTCTTACTTGTTTTTTAGAGGTTTTTCTGTGTGTTTATGAGATCAGGAAGTTGACTAGCTCAACCTTGAGACTTTGCTTAGAGCATATTCCACATGTACCAAGCCTGAGGCCTTCCTGAAGGGAGTGCTGGGGCCAGGAGCTGTCCCAAAGTTCTCAAATACTTTTATATGTATGAGGAGAGAATCAGGCAAAAAGGCAGAGGTGAAGGGATGCCTGAGTGGCTCAGCAGTTGAGCGTCTGCCTTCCGCTTAGTGTGTGATCCTGGGTCTGGGGATCGAGTCCCATGTGGGGCTCCCTCCCTGTGGGGGGCCTGCTTCTCCCTCTGCCTGTGTCTCTGCCTCTTTCTCTATGTCTCTAATGGGTAAATAAAATCTTTTTTAAAAAAAAGTAGATGTGAAGAAGAGAAGAATGTATGATGGGTAATGATGCCTTGGAGCTTAAGGGGGAAGGAGTAAATAAAATAAAGACCTAGGTTCAAATTACAACTGATTCCACTAGCTATGATTGGGGGCAATTTTCCTAAACTTTATAATCCTTTATTTCTTTATCCACAATGCAAGGATCAAAATTATATCATCGGGTTATTATAAGGATAAAATACCAGGAAAGTCAAACTCCTAGAAGTCAAGCTCCATATTGGAAATAATACGAAGGTTAAGGTCAAAAGTTGTGGGTGTATTGTAGACAGTTCTTTTACTGTGGCTGGCCTCATCATCCTCATAGTTTTACAGGGGGAATTGGCAATGAGTGATTTAATGATCTCTTGGACCTTTCTAGCTATAAGTTTCTATAAATATATACTAATTTCAATACAATTATGCTCATTTTGCCAAAATGAGCCAAGTGAAGGGTGCCTGGGTGGCTCATTTGGTTAAACATTTGACTCTTGGTTTCAGCTCAGGTCATGATCTCAGGGTCCTGGGATGAATCCCTGTGTCAGGCTCCCTGCTCACCATGGAGTCTGCTGGTGATTCTATTTCCCTCTCCCTCTCCCTCTCCCTCTCCCTCTCCCTCCTCGTCCTCCTCCTCACGTTCTTCTTCTTCTTCTTCTTCTTCTTTTTCTTCTTCTTTCTTCTTTTCTTCTTTTCTTTTTTTTTTTTAAATTTTTATTTATTTATGTTAGTCACAGGGAGAGAGAGAGAGAGAGAGAGAGAGAGAGAGAGGCAGAGACACAGGCAGAGGGAGAAGCAGGCTCCATGCACCGGGAGCCCGACGTGGGATTCGATCCAGGGTCTCCAGGATCACGCCCTGGGCCAAAGGCAGGCACCAAATCGCTGCGCCACCCAGGGATCTTCTTTTCTTCTTTCCTTCTTCTTCTTCTTCTTCTTCTTCTTCTTCTTCTTCTTCTTCTTCTTCTTCTTCTTCTTTCTCTCTCAAATTATAAATAGATAAGTTTAAAAAAAAAGAGAGCCAAGTGATTTTCCCAGAGTCACACAAATAGGAAGTGATAGAGCTAAAGTTGGAAACTAAGTCTTTGGGCTTCAAGTCTCAGTTCTTCACAATTCACCTTGTTTGGTTGGTGTATATGATATATTCTTAATGAACAGATCCTATGGGCCTGCATTTATTTTTGATTATTTATTCATTCGGTTACACACTCTCAGTTATGCACATTTGCCTGCAAGACTTAGATACAGTGAATATAGAATCTCTTCAAAATCACAACCCTTACTTCTTCATTCTCCAAAAGCAGATCATTAAAAAATGAAGCTGCCATTTTATGATTTTACTTATCTCCCAATGTGTAAGTTACATGATTTTCTGGGTCACACAAAGCTGTAAGTGACTTGCCTGATTGTGTTTTGTCCTGGGATGACAGTCAAGTGTCATGGGAGCTTGAAAAAAGTGAGGCAACATACTTGAAATTTTCTTTTTCACCATTTCATTCTCCACTTCTGGTTCATTTCGTAATTGTACAATTCAGGTTTGTGTGATTTGGGGGAATGGTATTTAGCTGTTGTAAATTTTGATTTCACATTCTGAAAACAGAGGTATTAATTACATCTAAACAATTTACCCTCATAAAACACATTTTTCCTGTTTATTGATGCAGTCAGTGGAATGCTGATTTCATTTATTTCGACAGTGTTCCATTTTTTTTTCAAAGAATAAAGATCAAAACTCTAAAAAGAGCTTGAAATATGGGACTTAATTTGGTCTCTGCTAGCTTCTGTAGGCTGAACATGGCCATCTCTATGCATCATTCACTATTGTTCAGTCTTAGTCACCTTCTCTTTGGTCCTTGAATACCCCAGACCATCTCTATCTTCTGGACATCTCTATATATGTTTCATCTGACTGGACTTCCCTGGCCCCTTTCCTTGTGAAAGCTTATTTGTTATTCTCAACTTATCCATTCACAAGGATCTTCTGAGTACTGAGACTAGAGTAGGTACTCATCTATAAGCTCCCAAAACACTTTGCAACTTTTCTTCATAATATTCATAGCACTTTATATGTTCTATGACTATCTTCTTAGCTAGTTGTACACATAGATTGTAGACACTAAGTGTGACTTATCCATCATTGTTTTCTGGGTGCCTTTCATGGTGTCTGACATACAGTGATTATAAATATTTGATGAGTGAATGAATAAATAAACAAAAGCATGTTGGAGGGGGAAAAACAGTAGAAGTAGGGAATGATGTTAAATCCCTCAATCACCAGCATTTTTAGGGAAAGAGTTGATTTATATTAAAAGAATGACAACTCCTTAGATGATATTTTATTTATCATAAATTTTATTTAATTTCATAGTAACTGTGTGAAATGGTATAACTAGCTTATTTATATATAAAGAAAAAAGGTGCTCAAAGATAATGTACCTCACTCAAAGTCACACAACTCTCAAAGAGCAGAGATGAGATTTCAGCACAGTTTAGCCCAAGATACACATTTTCTCACAGGTCAAATGGATGAGTTGGATGAGGGTTTGGTGGAAATCATACTGCTCTAGCATCTTCAAGTCCTTGATGAGGGGACTAATCTGTGCCATTCCTCCAAGAATATGGTATTGCCTTTATTTTAATTTTTTTTTGTAGGTAGAGACAATTCTAATGTTTTAAACTTGGCCTATTCCACTGTAACAGCCTTCACAACACAAATGAGAGAGTTGATATCCACATCTATCAGTGACTGAATATGTCTCTCTATTATACATTCTAGGACTGGGGAAATAAACATGGGATGGAGTCAGGGACCCACTAGGCTCACTGTGAGATACATCTGAGCTGGAGCTCCACTGATGACCTGACTTCCATATGCTTTTACTCTCACCAGTTGACCACAGTCATATTTTGTGTCTTCTGGAATTAGTTTCAGTTCAAAGACAGTATCTAGTCATCACCAAAGGCCTATTTGTATTTTTCCAAAGTATAGTCACCCTGGTAAATGGCCTGGGTTCTCTTTGCATAAAACCAGGAAAAAAATTAGAGGTATACATTTTTGGTGGTGTTCCAGGGTCGTTCCTCAAGTGGACTGTACTCCTCATTTCAAGGGAATTTGAATCTGTAAATGGGCTGGAGTCAGAGAATTAACTGAGGGGCTGTGATTCTCTGTTTTGGTTCTTGAAATTAAACTTCTGTTCACAAGACTTGGAACTGGTTTTCTTTTACAGATCAAGTAAGAACTAGTATATTTCCCAACTAGTTCTTTTCTAGGGACACTATGATCAACTAGCTAATGACATAGGCTTATGTGAGTCAGAATATTCTGATTACTTGCTTTGGTTTTGTTGTTCATATCTTTTTTCAACTTTACATGGAAGAAAATATGAAAATACATATGCACAAATCAGCACCATACAAACTAACTGTTCTGAATAGATTGGATTAAAATTAGGATAAAAATAAAATAGAAAATAAAAAGTATCGCAAATTTAAAATTATGCCCATATATTTCTAAATAATTTGGAGGCCAAAGAAGAAATTATAGTGAAAGTTACAAGTTTTTAGAGCAAAATAACAATGAGAACAATGTATGGCCAATACATAAACAAGTTTTTTTTTTTTTAATTTGCAAACTCAGTGCAAAGAAATTGAAGATGACACAAAGAAATAGAAAATATTCCATGTTCATGGATTGGAACAACAAGTATTTGTCTATACTACCCAAAGCAATCTACACACTTAATGCAATTCAAAATACCAGTAGCATTTTCCCCAGAACTAGAACAAAGAATCCTAAAATTTGTATGGAACCACAAAAGACTCCAAATACTAAAAGCAATCTTGAAAAAGAAAAGCAAAGCTGGAGTCATCACAATACTGGACTCAAGTTGTGTTACAAAGCTGTAGTGATCAAAACAGTACGGTACTGGCACAAAAATCAACATATGGATCAGAACAGAAAACCCAGAAATGAACCCACCAACTATATGGTCAATTGATCTTTGACAAAGCAAGATAGAATATCCAATGGGAAATAGCCTCTTCAACAAATGGTGTTGGAAAAACTGGACAACAACATGCAAAAGAATGAAATGGGAGCACTTACACCATACACAAAAATAAATTCAAAATGGATTCAAGACATAACTGTGAGCCTTGAAACCATCAAAATCCTAGAGAAGAACACAAGCAGTAACCTCTTTAACATTAGCCATAGAAATTTCTTTTTAGATATGTCTCTAGAGGCAAGGGAAACAGAAGCAAAGATAATCCAGTGAAACTTCATCAAAACAAAAAGCTTCTGCACAGCAAAGGAAATAGCCAACAAAATTAGTCAACATGGGAGAAGAGGTTTGCAAATGACATCTTTGATAAAGGGCTAGTATATAAAATATACTTACAAATATAGAACTTACAAAGCTTGACACCAAAAATACAAATAATCCAATTAAAAAAATGGGTGGAAGACATGAACAGACATTTTTCCAATGAAGACATATAGATGGGCAACAGACACATGAAAAGATGTTCAACGTCATTTATCATCAGGTAATTACAAATCAAAACCACAAAGAGATACCACCTCCCACCTGTCAGAATGGCTAAAATTAATAACACAAGGAACAACAGGTGTTGATGCGGATTTGAGAAAGGAGAAACCCTCTTGCACTGTTGGGAAAAATGCAAACTGGTGCGGCCACTTTCGAAAACAGTATGGAGATTATTCAAAATGTTGAAAATAAAACTACCCCATAATCCAGCAATTGTACTATGAGGTATTTACAAAAAGAATCCAAAGATGCTAATCCAAAGGGATACATGTACCCCAATGTTTAGAGCACCAATAGCCAAATTATGGACATAGCCCAAGTGTCCATTGACTAATGAATTGCCATATATTGCCATATATATAAAATGGAATTTACTCAGCTATTAAAAAGAATGAAATCTTGCCATTTGAAGCAACAGAGATGGAGTAGAGAATATTATGCTTAGCAAAATATGCCAGTCAGAGAAAGATAAATATCATATGATTTCACTCATATGTGGAATTTAAGAAACAACACAAATGAGCAAAGGGAAGTAAAAGAGAGAGGGAAGCAAACCTAGAAAAATTATACTGAATGAACTGATGGTTACCAGAGCAGAGGGGACAGGGATTGAGTGAAATAGATGACCGGGATTAAGGAGTACACTTGCCATCATGATGAGAACTGAGTGATGTATGAGGTGTTGAATCACTATATTGTACGCTTGAAACTAATATTAAACTGTATGTCAACTACCTTGAATTTAAATAAAAACTTAAAAAAATAAGTGCACATACTAGAGAAAACACTGAAAGATCATAAATTAATGAGCTCATTCACTAAGCAACTAGTTTGAAAGTTATAGAATAAAGCCAAAGAAAGTAGAAAGGTGGTTAGTAAAGATAAAAGACATAAATAACTAAAAGAGCAAATAGAAAAAATCAAAAAGGTAAAGAAAATAAAAAGCTATATCGGTAATTTTTTCCCCTTAAAACATAAGAATGAAGAAAATCATGTAAAATGCTACAAGTAATTGAATATGTGTGTTTTGTATATGGGTATCTGTTTTATTATTTTTTTGTATTTCAATGTTTGATATGTCCTATAAAATTTTTTAAAATGAGGGGATCCCTGGGTGGCCTAGCAGTTTTGCTCCTGGCTTTGGCCCAGGGAGTGATCCTGGAGTCCTGGGATCGAGTCCCACGTCAGGCTCCCTGCATGGAGCCTGCTTCTCCCTCTGCCTGTGTCTCTGCCTCTCTCTCTCTCTGTGTCTATCATAAATAAATAAAAAATAAATCTTAAAAAAAATAAAATGAAAGTATATAACCTAAAGATTTTCCCTTGTTCTTTATCCCTCATCTTTAACAATATAAAGAACTAAGAAAAGATAGAAACATCAAATAGGCTATCCTCAATGAAAGGAATATTTCTGTATATAATTAGAAAAAGACATGAGAAATCTGACAGGATAGTACATTTTAAAGCAGTTTTCTTTTTTCAATGGAAAAAAATATCTTTTAATACATTTATCACTGTATTCCTCTTTGTCTCTATTTAGGAGAAAAAAAAAGAATTTTTTACTTTGGTGTATTGTATTGTGTTTATTATGAACAGCTTTTCTACATGGTTTGATGACTGATTATCCCTTCTATTCAGGGTGCTCTACCTCATAGTCCATTTACAGCCCCATCCCCATCCCCCCCCCTTCCTGGCCCCAATGGGAGGAGCTAAAATAAGGCAATCAGTCAAGGACCAACTTACTTTTCTTGACTTTAATTCTGAAGTTTCTCCTTATACCATTATGGTAACCTCAGGATAATTCATGCCATGCACAGAGGGATCTTGTTAGTCAAATTATTATCATCTGAAGTTGATTACATCTATTGAAAAAATTGTTTTTTATGCTTATTCTACCTCAGACACTGCTAAAAAATCTACCAGTGTTTCTTGAATTCATATTTGATACAAGGGGATTAAAGTAGCCCAATGTTTTTTTTTGGTCAGAACAAAAAATTCTTTCTTCTTTGGAATGAATTTAAGTCTTCCCTCCTTTCCTCCATACTTGCTTCTTCCTCTGTTTCTTCTCTGCAGGCTTTTCAAAGCACAGATGACTTAAAACTGTCATTTTTAAAAGAGAAGAACTGAATATGAAGAAGTTCCATCTCAAGTATTATCAAGAAGATAAATCTAATTACTAAAGTATTGTGAGGTCCTTGTTACAATGCAGTTTCACTATTTTAAAGAATATTTATGTATTGTTTTATGGTTTGAAAAATGTTCTCACATATATTTTATCATTTAAATTCACAGGGCTTTGTAAGGCAGATATCATAGCTCTGTTACAAATGCGAAAATTAATGTTCCATGGTTTCAAATGTGTAAGTTTATATTGTTATCAGTTGTAGAAGCAGGACTCAAGCCCCAGGGTTTCATTCCAGGTTCTGTGGTCTGTCACACATGCTGTTGCAGGTTGGTGACCTCATGGCTGGGTGGAAGGTGGTGGGGGCTGGGGAGCTGAAAGGGAGAAATGTTTCTTAGAAGCTTCTGTCATGTCCTCAGTGATTTCTCCAGGTAAACCTTCCTGGTAAATAATCATTTCTAAGGACTTTAAAATTCTTTTATCTTGTATTTTTAACAGTAACAAAATTTTTTATAGCATAATTTTTTTTAAAATCTCTAAATCCACTACTAAGAGATATATTTACCTATTTAAGATTTAAATAATATTATATTTAAGTACATGTGCATGCTAAGACCATTTAAACAGAACATGAATATATGAATTAGAAAATAAAAGCCTTAGTCTTCACATCAATAATTTTCCCCCTTAGTTTAATCATACTTAATAATTTCTGATGTACTCTTCCAAATCAATCATTTATCTATCGATCTATCTATCTATCTATCTATCTATCATTATCTATCTATCTATCTATCTATCATCTATTTACTATCTGTCTATCTATGGGTAGATATCCATCTATTTTTTAAAATCCTTCTATCACATGTGTGAATATATATACTTGTGGTTAATGTGAATATATTTATTACATGTTTTTTATATAAACGAGGTCATATGCTACATACCATTTGCCACCATTTTTTCACTTAATATACCTTGAAAATCTTTCCATATCAGGCAGTGGTTAGTGAGGTCAGTATCAAATCACTACTCTACATTGTCTTGTTCTGACCTTAGTCTTCCTTATTATTGTGTTCAGAATCATTTGATATTGTTATATTTGAGTTCCTTCTAAGATGTCTCACTCTGGAAAGCAAGTGGTTGGGTTTTTTTCCAACATGGCCTCTGCAGCATCCTTGGTACCATGTGCTTCTGGGTCATTCTGGGCACTTTATATTCAAGAAGAAGAGTGTCTTTCAGCTCCTCAATGGCAAGTCATCTGTTTATAATTGATTGTTCAATATGAGTAAGAGTCCCTTGAAGGGAGGAGCTGTTACAGATACTATGGACTGAATTGTGTTTTTCCATAATTCATATATTGAAGCCCTAACCTCTGATGTGATTGTTTCTGGAGATAGGATTTTTAGGAAGTATTTCAGGTTAAACAAAGTATTAAGGTGAAATCTTAATCCAGTAGGATTGTGAGCCTTATAAGAATAATGCTACATTACAAATAAGACTACTTCAGGAATCAAAATTTACTAATCCTGGTTTGCAGGGGATTATTTTATGTGTGGTCATGGTCATCTCAGAGCAGAAGTGAGCCTTTCTCCAGCAGGGATACACAGATTTGTTTGTCACATACCACTGTCAGCAGAAGAGGATGAGGATGCATCCCAGGCATTCTAGGAGAATCCTGGAAGCCTAAGTAGTTTATGCATGTTGGAAATTTTAATCCTTATATGTTTATCATAATATGTATGTAATTTGCATTCTACTTCCTAATATATCTACATTTATTTTTACATGAAATAACACTAAATTTAATTACCATGGGGTACAATTATTCCTTCAAAAAGATGGAAGAATAAGTTATGTTTACCTTTTAACTTTATTAATGGCCCCCTGTTGCCCCTACAACATAATATTGCATACCTACTGAGATATATATCCTGCCTCAAGAAACCCTGTAAATGAACTGCAGAAGGCCCAGAGGACAAAGAAGAAGGCTTTCCTCTGCACAGAAGGGAATTTTGCTGGCATCCCACAAAACTCAACAGAAAATGGATCACATTACCTTTCTAGATTTTGCCAGGGACAGTTCTTCAAAATTCTGTTCTGACTTTTGCCTTAATGCAGAAATCACAAAGATATAATTCAAATTTAAACAGCCTCCTGAGACAAAACACTGCTCAAGAGTGATGGAGTGAAGAGAACTCAAACACAAAGAAATTATCTGAAGCCCTGAAGCTGTTGCTACTAGTCTCCATCAGTTTCTAAGCACAGATTTGGACAGAAAGCTCTTTTCATCTTTTGAACAAGAGCCAGAAAGTAAACCACCTTCAACTGGACTAATGCCATTCATCTGGTTTTAAAACTTCCACTTCACAGTGGCTTTTCAGTATTGATGTGGTAGTGTGTATGCACAGGATTTAATGTGATCAGAAGGACTAGGATGATTCACTCAAGCAATGCAATACATACTCTTTGTCATTGTGTAACCTTCACACAGTCTCTTTATCCTGGAAAGGCAATGTTGCATATATTCCTTATAGAAAAGCATTCACAGTAAGTGGTATAGTGCATTCTTATCTCTTTTATCTGTTCCTTCAAGTGTATGAAAGTTATGTCTGGGGCACTGCAGAATTAAAAACAATGATAATTTAGCACAGCCAATTTTTTGGCAAAAAAAAAAAAAAAAGCATATTCTTAAGAGTGTTCTGAGGGAAATGTGCATGGTACTGTTGTGATGGTCATGGATCGGGGACTGTCCTGATTTGGGATCAGAATAAGATAGCTTATAGCAAATTATGAATCATGCGAAGATCTTATCTGATTCTTACTGGGTCTTTCAGTTTGAAGAGCATACAGGAAAGGAGTAATTTCTAATTTGCAGAGAAATTAGAAAGCCTATACATAGAATCCATCCATCCATCCATCCATCCATCCATCCATCCATCCAGGCTTCCATTAACTTATTCTTTCATATTAAATGGTTTATGAAGGTCAGATAAAATTTCTCATTTTCACATATATAATCAAAACAACTTTGCAGGCCAATTATTGCTTTTAAAAACCACAAGATGTGAAGATCTGTTAATTGTCTGAATTCAGATTGAAGTAATCTTTTAATAAGAAAAATAAAATCAGTAAAACAACTGAAAATAGAACTTTTTTGAAATAAAACAAAAATGATATCCTAAAGGTGTTTGCAATGAGAAACAAACACAACAAAAACAAACACATGAAACAAAAGACCATTACAAAACTGTGTGTCCTAAAGATAATTATTTTCAGAATTGTTTGTGTATACACCATACATTTAGTACTTTAACAGTGGTTGTCAAACTATGTTTCCTTGAAACACTGATATTCATCTAGCTAGACTGAGGTCATCTATTCTTAAATCATAACTGTCATATTTTTCCAACCATGTGAATTATTTGTCACCAGTACACAAGAAGATAATAACAGAAATTGAAAGTAAGTAGTTGAAAATTTTGGTAGTAAAGTAATTTAATGTCTGTTTAGTCTATTAATAAAACTAAACAGGGTTTGTATTTTATTTATCTTTGATTTTTATTTCATTTTTCTAATAATTCATTTATATTGCATTTTACTAAAATATCAGCCCATGATGGATTGGGAACAAAACAAAATAAAGCAACAATAACATCAACTAAAAACTGTCACACTAGTTAGCAAAACTTTGTTCTAGACTTCTCTTGATTAAACTGGAGTTTGAAGAAACTCCAAAAACCCTTTGGAAAGGACATTTTCCAAAGCTCACCATCTCCATGACACACGCTCACATTCATTTAGCACATTAACTTATTTCAGAGCAAGGCCAAGGGTAAAAGTCTCTCCTCTAATATGATCTAAGCTTTAATAACATTTTATATCTTCACTGAACAAAGGCTATTTAATTTTGTTTTTTTAAATTATTTTATATAAAGAGAACATACTTATTTAAAAAACACTTTCTAATAACAAAGTATACCTGACTCTTGAATTGACATTGTACTGCAGCCTATAAATCATAATGATGATAATAATTTTTAATAAAATATATCTTCCATTGTTCCTGACAGAGTAACAATATCTTTACTGACACTTGTGACACACTATCTCATTGGTGATGCCAGCGAGGGGGCTGCTTGGTACAAAATGCAGAAAAATCTACTTTTACCTGCCTGCTGCTCTGATGGGCCAGTGCTCCCAGAGGCTGACTCATCACCTATTAGGAGAAGTTTCTGAGGATTTGTCAAAGCTTTTGCCACATTTGAGGTGCAGAGAGCCTGAGTCCCCTGGGAGCCTCTGAGATTTGGAACCAGAGCTTCCTGCTGGCCTAATACAAGCAGCAACCCCTCGAGATACTTATTAAAATCACACAGGGATGCTTACAAATAAGGCTCTTGAGTATGGCCATGATAATGACCAGACTCCAGGCTGAATTTGGGGTATTTCAGCCAAAGAAGTTAGGATTTTTTAAAATAAGACTTTGGTGAAAGTTGGAGGGAAATTCAGCTGGAAACTCTGTTTGAAGTCCTCAGTAAATCCAGCCCATTCATGTCTTCTCCACATCCTGTAGAGAGATCTTCTAAAGGGAGGACCTCCTTTGAAATTCATAGGAGTTTGTTTGATAAGCTTAATGGGGTGTGGAAAATATAAGAGATAGGATGCCAGCAGAGAACAGCAAGCAGGGAATGGAACCAACAAAGTACTGTTCTCCACATTTGATTGAGAAGATTACTGCTTTCTCTTCTCTTGTGGACTGAACTGTCTCCTCTCAAATTTACATGTTGAGACCTTAACCCCAGTACCTCAGAATGTGACTGAATTTGGAGGTAGAACCTTGAAAGAGATAATTATGTCAAAATGAAGTAGTTAACATGGGCCCAAATCATATCTGACTGGTGTCCTTATAAGAAGAAGAGATTAGGGATCCCTGGGTGGCGCAGCGGTTTGGCGCCTGCCTTTGGCCCAGGGCGCGATCCTGGAGACCCGGGATCGAATCCCACGTCGGGTTCCCGGTACATGGAGCCTGCTTCTCCCTCTGCCTATGTCTCTGCCTCTCTCTCTCTCTCTCTCTCTCTCTCTGTGACTATCATAAATAATAAATAAAAAAAATTAAAAAAAAAAAAAGAAGAAGAGATTAGACAGACACCAGGGACACTCATGCACAGAGGATGATCACGTGAGACACAGGGAGAAGGCAAGGAGAGAGGCATCAGAAGAAGCCAAACCTGCTGACTGGGTAGCTTAAGCCTCTAGAATTGTGAGAAATAAATTTCTGTTGCTTACCATCCAGTGTGTGGTGTTTTTTTATGGCAGTCCTAGCAAATGAATGTGCTTACATAAGCTGATTGCCAATGAAACTATGCTCTGCTTTTGTGTTTCATGTTGTTTGGTCAGAAGATGAACAATAGATAAACACATTTAAGAATATGAATATATGGACATACCTGTGATGTGACAGTTAAGTATTGTAACTGGGTCTACATGCCACCAAATTCATTCCACATAGCTTTCCTGTATAAACAGAATAGTCCATCTTTGCAGACTGATTTGAGATTGGTGATTGAAATTAGTAACTAAGAGGTTGCCTTTGGATCTCAAGCCTGGCATAACTTGTGAAGAACTAGATGCACATAAAAGAACTGATCTGTAGGGATTTTCCAAGATGGATGGCAGTGACAAGAATAGGTTTTTAAACTCTGGTCATTGTATACAATTTATGTCAGAAGCTACGACGTGAGCAAAACCTAAAAGACAGGTTCAATATGCCTTCAAAATAAAAAGCCTCCCTCTCATTGGTGAAATCATCTTCCCATTTTCATATTTGGACTGATAGTTTTCTTCTTAGTTTTGACTTTGGAATGATTTTAAAAATGTGTCATAGTTACTATTACTGTAGAAGAAAATGTCCAAGTATATACATTTCAGAGGTTAGTTGTAATATTCATTTATTTATGGATTCAACAAATATTTATTTAGTACCTACTATTTTAGTACACTACCATTTATTACTACTTTAGTACCAACATTATGGTAAATTCCTGGAAACATTGTTCATGTTTTTCTGAAATTAGAATTTCTATAGTGGGGCAGCCCAGGTGGCTCAGCGGTTTGGTGCCGCCTTCAGCCCAGGGTGTGATCCTGAAGGCCCGGGATCAAGTCCCACGTCAGGCTCCCTGTACGGAGCCTGCTTCTCCCTCTGTCTCTTTCTCTGTCTCTGTGTGTCTCATGAATAAATAAATAAAATCTTTTAAAAAAAGATTTTCTAACGTGTCTGAGAGGGCTATGCAGGCAGGAGAATGGAAAATGGTAAGCAATCCATCTAATAAACATGAGCATAGTAGACTCTCTGAAAAAGAGAATATTGGAAGATAAGGGCTTCTTACAAAAGGTCTAAATGATGAAAATAAAAAGCCCCGTGAAGAGCTAAGGCAAGGCAGTGTCAAAAGGGGAAATGTAAAAAAAAACCAAGATGCAGATGCATGTGTTTAAGGAACAGAATGGGGAGGGCAATGTATCTGAAAAAAAGAAGATAGAGAATGATAGAAGGTGAGGTCAACTTTGTCTTATTGAGCTATAGAATTAGAGTTACTCTAAGAGCATTTAAAAGCTATTAAAAAAGAGGGCTTTATGGAAGCAGACAAATATTTTTTAAACATTTTTTCATTTGGCTAATATTTTTGACATATCATCTTGGTGGTGATCCTTCAAGGGGCTGCTTGGCTTAAATGGCATAAGAATAATAGCAGGAGATAATGGAGATTAATATAATTTGCTCACCTTCCTGGAAAGCTCTAAAGGAATGGCATGCCATGCTGAAGGAATTTAAATTACTTTCAGCAGTTTCAAGGGAGCCATTTAAAGTTTCAAGTGGAACAATAACATGATCAGAACTATTCCCTGAGGAAATAAATAAGGCAGAGGAGAATGTGATATACTAGACTAGACTATCTTGGCTTGGAGAGTCAAGTCAAGAGGTTCTTTCAGTAACTCTGTAGAGGATGTGAAAGATGTTTTTGCCAATGTAGTGTCAATGGGGAATAAAATGAGAATGTGGTATTAAAGTTATTGCAAAGGTAGCATCTGTTGATTAGTAACAGGCTGGTGGGTAAGTGACAATGCTGAATCCAGTGTGAAAGCTTCTGGATATCTTAACTGATGATAACATTATTAATACATAGTGGGACAAAAAAGAGGAGCAGGTTTGAAGTTAGAAATGGAACTATCTCTACTTACACATCAAATACACACAAACAGTGCTGATTAACACAAATATTTGGTCTATATGAGAATAGGATGGGCTTCCTAACAAAACATGGGTATTATCAGTGTTCACACCCTCCATCAATGTATAATTAATATTTATGGACCACCAACATGGTGCAATCAACTGTTTTCTGCAGGTAAGTACACAGTTGAGATACAAGGAACACTAAAAGTAGTGTTTTACTATTTTTATAATTTTCAACTTTTATAATGTAGGTAATGGTGGCTAGTTGTTTACAAAAATGACCAGGATTATATACCTCCTTATATCCATGACCCTTTGAAGTAGAACTGTGGCTTCCCTCAAAAAGGTAGAATCTATTTCTCCACCTCATGAATTTGGGCTGGCTATGATTTGCTTTGACCAATAGAATGTGGGAGAAGTAACTTTGTAACAGTTTTGAGATGAGGCCTCACTCTCTCTCTAAACTATTTCCCTGATATGTGAATAAGGCTGGGCCAGCTTGTTGAATGAAGAAGTATATGATGATCAGTTACATCTGGGGGCCATTCAAACATCATACATATACGTGAAGCTCCCTTAGACCAGGAAGGCTCAAACAACATGTCTGTCAGCTAACAGCCCACAATTAGGAATCTCAGTCAAAATCATCCAAGTCTGCTTATATTTCCATAATTGTCCAGCATTGGTGAACACTAATAATATATAGCTTTTTTAGATGACTAAGTATTTGGATTGTTGTCATACAGAAATAGATAACTAGTACAGAGTAATAAACTGTAGAAAAGATTTGAAATATAGATAAAAGAAAAAAGATAATTAAAATCATGCATATTTACATTCAGTTAAGATATTAGCTCTATTATGGTACAATTAAATTCTTTCAGTTATGTACTCAAAATGCTATGTTGGACTGAATCTTTTTATCCCTGAAAATTCATATTTCAAAGCCGTATTCTCCAATATGATGATGTTTTGAAATGAAGACTTTGAGCCATAATTAGATTTGGATGAAGTCATGGAGTAGAGCTTACATGATAGGATTGGTGGTCTTATAAAGGAAGGAAGAGAGCTCTCACCAGAATCTGACTATGCAGGCACCTCAGTTTCACACTTCCCAAACTCCAGAACTGTGATAAATAAACAATTTTTGTTCAAGCCATGTAGTCTATGATATTCTTGTTATAGAAACCTGAATTGTGTAAGACACAAAATGAAAATGTGTTAAGACTCTCAATACTTTGTTTTAAATCAACTTTTTCATTTCATAAACAATATGCATTTTTCCATGAGAATAAATCCATTTTTACATGTAGTTTATCATTCATACTCTACTCATAGCCTATAAATTCATATCTTGAATTCTCTGTTTGTTTTATTCTACACTTAGTATAATTATTTTGTTTAGTGGCTTCTTTAATAGAGAAGTGAGGGCCAGGTAAAATGGTACATTTATCAGGCAATTCATACAAAATGTCCAACATCTTAGCAGAAAATAGTACATAGTTTTGTCTGGAATAGCTGTGGAAGTAGGAGAAATGCTTTTAAGAGAAGGAAAATATGAACTAAGTTATATTAAAGATGTCAAGTTTGGTGAATTGTGATCTAATGAAGGTCATGAGCTATAATAACTAGACAGTCTAGAGGAAGCCAAACGCTGAGTTATCAGTATTTTTCATTTGTCAGATCAAAGGCAAAATGTTTTCTTTTTTAATAGAAAAGGAACGAGTGGCAATGTTAATTAAAAAAAAAAAAAAGAACTTGCATTTTCCCATTTTGGGATGATGATGCAGGCAGAGTTGAAAAGTTGTATGATGTTACAAAGAGATCCAATTATTTGATCTTCTATAAAGGATAGATCTGGCATAAATAGTCAAGAAGAAATTGTTTTTGGCAAGCGTTTATTAGACACTTGAATGTTTATGATATTGTTTGATGAATTTATATTGCACAATAACTGCATGAGTCTTCTGTGTACAAGTAATTATGCATTTTATATCCTATCTCTGATTCTTTTTTCTCAGGCCTCAGTGCTCAAGGTGTCTTTCATAAGGGACACTGATAGTCTAGTTATTGTTTTCACATTGTTATTCTTTGGTGGGAATAGTGCCCCCAAAGAGAAAAATCAACCAATAAATAAACCTTTATGGACATACATTTTTAGTGAGACATTAGGAAGAAGAGGAATTCAAAAAGTACAAAGAGCTTATGGGCCTTGAAAAGGTCCCCTGTTTTTAAAAGTTTGTAAAATACCTACTCATGCCCTTGAGTTCAGTCAAGACATATGCAAAACTTTGAGATGCAAAACTAACAGGAAAGTTGAATGAATCCCTGGGGCTATAAAAGGGGGCCAGGTGTGTGTGGGGGGAAATAGTCAAATGAGAATATTTGAAAAATAGTAAAATATCACTATGCATAACTATATGTTAATATATTTTAAAATTTAGATGAAGTGTTTCTGGAGAAATGTAAAATGTCCACATTGATGATAAAAATAGAGTATTTCAATAGAAAATTATTTTAAAAATCAGAATATTATTAGTTCCCTCTGCATACACATACAAGAAACCCTGTATTGCATAGACTTTATAGTTTTTTGTCTATCAAACATTCAAAGAATAGTTAATCCATACCTCATATAAATTATTTTAGAAAATAAAAAGAGAAATTTCCTCTTCTTATTTTGTAAGGCTAAATATAAATTGGATTCCAAAAGTGGGTAAGGGAAGGACAAGCAAAGATAATTTAATTTATTATCAAAAAGCCAGAAATTCTCAATAAAATGTATCACTTAATTAAAACATTCATTAAGTAATATTTTGTGATAGAACCGAGTCTTTCCCAGGAACAGAAGGAACAATTTAACAGCATAAAATATATTAGTGTAGTTTAGTATATAAAAGAAAACAATTTATCTTAATACATTTGAAAAATACATTTAATATTGTTCAGCATTTGCTAAGATAAAAATGATCAGAAAAGTACAAGTAGAAGACAGCTTCCTAAATTTGAAAGTTATAGATCAAAACCTTAAACAGACATCTTATTTTATATAAATCTTTGGGCTTATCTGCTTTAATAATGAAAAGCTGACAATTCTTTTTATCATTCTCACTGCTCAATATAGTTTTGCAGGTACCAACCAATGCAATAAAACAAGAAAAAAACAAAATGAACCCTTAAGATTACTTGAAAGCATAAGATGAGGGAGGAAGAAATAAAATGCTCATTTGTAGCAGAAAATATGATCATCTACATATAAAAATTAAACTCCACATACAAACTATGTAATCAGTAAGAAAGTCCAAGAAGATCAAATTATAGAAGTCAATAAAATTTCTATATACTAACAAAAATAAATGAGAAGTTTAGTTAAAAATACAATGTGATTTGCAATAAAACAAAACTATCAATTAACTAAAGAATTAACTTATTGGGATTTTCAAGGGTCTATGAAAAGATTTCAATATACACTTTGAATTCACAGGGAGAAAATCTTAGAGAAATATGAAGAAACACCTCATTCATGGAATTGATGACCTAAGATTATAAAAATGTTAATTTACATTACTGAATCTACAAACTCAATTTAAATTCCAGATTTCAAAGGTTTCATTGAGAAATTTGACTACTTTTTTGTAAGTTGATATAAAAGAATAGATTTCTATGGAAGCTAGGGCAATTTTCAAAAATAAAAGCGTGAAGATGAAATCCATTATTTTAAGTTAAAGATGCTCTATAAAGCCAAAGTATTTTCAAGGGGTGGCATTGATGTGGCAACATAAAAACAGACCAATGGAAAAGATTAGAGAACTTCTCAAAAATGCATATGGTAAATGACATACGGTAGAGTTGGCAACACAAAGCAGTGAGTAAACAATATATTATTTAAACAGATGGTATTGGGAGAACTGAGACATGCTATTTTTTCCAGAAAAACATAGTTTTATTTCTAATCCACACAACATAAATTGGAATTAAAGTTACAAAACTAATACAATAAAAATGTTAAGGAATATGTAATTTGAGTTATTTTTTAAGGTGTCATTCTTGTCCCTGTTGATTTTATAATAACCTTTTATGCTTTTGTAACCCAACAAATTTTCTAAAGGTTCCCACAACTTTAGCTTGCCATGGTCACTGATGTTCTTTAGCCTGTCACCCCTCTGTCAACAGTTACGCTTTATTTTTGCTTTGTACCATATCTCTGGGTACGTTGCAGCAAAGCTTCCTTTCTGTAGTCTACGTTACTGTCGTAAGCAGTCCCTACTGTGGTCATTACACTATTCTCCCTGTGAATTTAGGCTCTATCAGAGAGCTTGGTAATGTGCGTCCTGCATCCTCCCAACCAACCTCCATTACTTGCCCTTCCAGGGTAGCTCAGGACAAGTAATGACAAAATCAAACCTGAATCCTAGAACAGAAAAGCCCACTTTCTTTTGTGTGAGGAAAGGGTAGAGTCAAAGACTAGGAGAATATCACCGTTTTATATTGGTGCTCCTTATACCTCCCAGAAATTGGTGCAAATGTCTTTATTGATTAGCCGGGCACTGATGTCAACCTGGCTTCTTGACCTCAGGACTTCCCATACTATTTATTATGTTAAAGAATCAAAGGGGCTCTATGCACAGAATTTCATAAATTTATTTGCCCTTGGATTTTTGTTTCTTAGAGTATTGTATGAAACACTATTTGAGGGAGTCCAATTTTGGAATTTCTAAACTAATGAATTGCTTTATTTCATTAGCAGTTGTCATTATATGGCTAACTTCAACTCAGAAACAGAGCTACACATAAATTATTTGATATCCCAGAATTCATGCAATCCCAGAACAGAGTTGTTATTTCTAATGCCCTTCCTAATCATTTATCTCCAATGATGAAATAGTGACATCTTCCAGTTTTTCCAGATACAGCAGAAGAAATTGATTCTGTCACATGGCTAACTAGGAATCAATACTGTTTGATCTTGTGCAATTCGCTGGTAATTTGCTCAATTAGTTCTTACAGAAGCATGCTATTCACTCTGGAGAATGTAGTAATTTTGTGTTAAGTGCAATTTGGAATGAAAACTGAGGTTTCCTTACAGGTAAAAGTGAGTTTTTTCTTATTATTACTATTATTTATAGTAATATTAAGTAACAGGATCCCAATAATTGTCAATAATTAGTTAATATTTAAAAACTTTAAAGTCATAGTTTTCTTAATAGGGAAACAGGCTTTTGTCAGATTCTTTATGTCATCGTCAAACATAACCCATCTAGCAACACATTTGAAGAGAAGTAAGTGAAAGTGGATACAAGTCTTTTCAAATTTAACTTTTGTGGTGATAATAATTTATGTTTATATAGTCTATAAGTACAAAACAAAGCTTTTATAGAATTCTAGACTGGAGTAAAAGATGAACCTAATTGTAAGGAGAAACATTAAAAGACATCAAAAAGTGTTTTGGATGCCTCTCATGGGAAGATGAGAAGCTAAAAGATATTATGAACCTATTTTTCTCAATGTTTTTCCAGTAGGCTAGAAATTTATAACTTCCACCCTATTACTTTAAGTGTGTATAGAGGAAGATAAGAAAGTGACAACTACAGGGATGCCTGGATGGCTCAGCGGTTGAGTGGTTGAGTGTCTGCCTTCAGCTCAGGTCCTGATCCCGGGATTCGGGATTGAGTCCTGCATCCATTGCTCCCCGCAAGGAGCCCGTTTCTCCCTCTGCCTGTGTCTCTGCCTCTCTTTCTCTCTCTGTGTCTCTCACGAATAAATAAATAAAATCTTTAAAACAAAAACAAAGTGACAACTACATATATATACATATACTTATTAAATATAGATAACAAAGTGACAACTATATATAAAGCTATATGTATATATCTTTATTAAATATAAACAAATGTGACAAATGACAATATCATGAACTTACATATGTGTAAGAGATAAACATAAAATTGAGCAGACAAGTATACTTTTAGTAGCCAAAAACTGGAAACTGCCCAAATATCTATTAATGATGCAATAGATAAGTCAATTGTGGTATATCTATGCATTAAAGTATCAGAGAAAAATGAAACTGAATGAACTACCAATATGTATATAACACAGCATGCACAAATTTCACAGATGTAATATTAGGTAAAATGAGTCAGCCACAAACAACCACATTTTATATGTGTATCTCCTTTATTATAATTTACGTAGGTAGGCATAAATAAATTATGGTGTTGGAAATAAAAATATCCTATAAATTTGGGGAGATAGGAAGAGTAGTGATTTAGAGAGAATACAGATGTGCGTGTCTTTTGAAATATTAAGATTCTTTTTTAATCTGAATTGTGATTATAAGTAGATTGCATATCATAGATAATTCATTCTCTACATTAATTTTGTGTACTTTCCTTAAAAAACGCTATATATTTTTTATGAAAAGTAATGATATTTTTAATATTAAAAATCTAGCACAATTTAAGCACCTGACTCATCCAAATATTTTTTCCCTTTTTTGAGCCATGTGCTTATATTTACTGATGACTCTCAAAGTGTATTTATGTAAACGGAAGGTCTGCAAAGCTTTCTTTCCCTTTATTTTTAATTTTTAAAAAATTTTAAAGATTTATGTATTTATGAGAGAGAGAGAGAGAGAGAGAGAGAGAATGTAGATGGGGGTAGAGGGAAAGCATCTCAAGCACACTCCCTGCTGAGCATGTAGCCTGACACAGTACTGGCTAAGATCATGACCTGAGCTAAAACCAAGAGTCAGACACTTAATTGACTGAGCCAACTAGGTGCCTCTATTAAAAAAAAATTAAATTCTTATTTAAATTCCAGTCAGTAAATATACAGTGCAATATTACTTTCAGGTGCAGAATTTACTGACTTAACACACTTGGTGATCATCACAAGTGCACTTCTTAATCCCCATCATCTAGTTCATCCATCCCCCTGAGGGGATATCCGGTTACCTCTCCTCTGGTAACCATCAGTTTGTTCTCTGTATTTAAGGGTCTGTTTCTTGGTTTATCTCTCTCTTTTTTTTCCCAACAGACACATGGGAAGATGCTCGACATTGCTCATCATCAGGGAAATGCAAATCAAAACTACAAGGAGGTATCTCCTTACACCTGTCAGAATGGCTAAAATCAACAACACAAGAAACAACAGGCATTGGCAAGGATTCAGAGAAGGGGGAACCCTCTCACACTGTTGGTGGGAATGCAAACTGGTACTGCTACTCTGGAAAACATATAGAGGTTCCTCAAAAAAGTTAAAAATGTAACTACCCTATTATCCAGCAATTACACTACTATGTACTTACCCAAAGAATACAAAAATGCTAATCTGAAGGGATACATGTACCACAATGTTTATAGCAGCATGTCAAACAATAGCTAAATTATAGGAAAATGTCATGTATTTTAAAAAGAGTTTAACAACCCCACCTAAAAAAAGCATGGTAGATGGGGGTAGACCATTCTGATTTCAAATCCTGAATCTTCTACTCATTAGTGTCTATGGCCTTGGGAAAATGTTATTTAACCCTCAGGATCTTGGTTTTCTCATTTGTAAAATGGAATTTAGTATAACCATTAGATATTATGTCATGGGACTTAGTGGGATTGCATGTAATAAGTGCCTTTGCTTCAGTGGGACTTTAATAAAATAAATAAAAGTTAATCACCCACCTTCTAAACATACTGTTTCATGACAGTATGCTGATAGCCATGAGAAGGAAGGCCATGTGGTCACATTATCCTGCCATCTGGAAAACTGAGATTCTAAACCAACTGGACTAGGAAAACAAAGTTTACTACACACTTGTTGATACCCATGATTGCTTGACTACTGTCAATCTATCCAGCATGGCCCATCAGAAGGCATAGCAAGGAACATGATTATAAAAATAGGTAGATTAAGAAGTATTGGCTGAAAAACTCAATTTGATTCATAGACCAACATTAATCTATCAATTAAATTTAGGTCCTAACACTGATCTATTAATGAGCTAAGTCCATAGCTTCATTTGGATTATATATTCACTCTCAAGAGGATCCACCAAGTTTGCTCTTTTTTGCATGTTTACATCATGCATTTGACAGTGACATTCAGTGAAAATCATGCTGATTTCACCAACTTTCCCACTATTTTTTTTCTGTTCTGAGGTTAAAACTAAAATCCACATTACATTTAGTTGTATGACTCCTTAGTCTCCTCCAAACTGGATAATTTCTCACTCTTTTATGACTTTGACCCTTTTTCAGAAAACAGATCACTATTTCTCTCTCTCCTCAATTTGGGAGAGTTATGATTAGATTGAAGTTATGCTGTACTGAGAATTATTCCCTAGATGCAATATGTTCTCCACTGTACATCATGCCAGTGGGTACATTATATTGATATGCCTTATTCCTGATGATGTTAAATTTGGTCACATGGTTAAGGTGGCATCTGCTGCCATGCTTTTCTTTTTCCCCTATAGAGTGCCTGTTTTCCCTTTGCAATTTATAAATATTGGGGTGGGGTAATATTTGGAAGCTGCAAATATCCTTTTTCTACTTCCACTTTTACCTACTTAGTTTAAGCATGGGTCCTGAGGCAGCAGTTAGTACCCTAGTGTTCTGTAGGTACATTTCTGTTATTTTTTTTTATTTCTTCTACATTTAATAATTTAAATCTGTTCCTGAAGACAACCTTATCTTTTTTCCTCTTCTTTTCTTTTTCTTTCTTTCTTTCTCCTTTCTTTCTTTCTTTCTTTCTTTCTTTCTTTCTTTCTTTCTTTCTTTCTTTCTTTCTTTCTCTTTTCTTTCTTTCTTTCTTTCTTTCTTTCTTTCTTTCTTTCTTTCTTTCTTTCTCTTTCTTTCTTTCTCAATATGGGCTAGTGGATATTTCTTTTAATCTTTTTATTATAGTCTATTACTACATTTTTTTCTTAAATTATCCATGATTTGGCTATTGGACACTCTTCCAGGTTCACTTCTGTGTTTTTTGTTTGTTTGTTGTTTGTTTTTGACATGCTTCATTATTTTTTTCTTTTTCCCTATATTCTGGAACCATCAATACTCTAAATTTCTCTTGGGCTTTTCCTGCCCAATATCTAAAATCTTTTATTTTATCAAGAAGCTCTGGCCCCTTTCACTGAAAAGTATTTAGAATCCAAGATTCAGCTGCTGAGTTGCACTCATTAATAAGCTGATGTCATTGCTTACAGATGCACTAAGCAGACACATGCTAGCATATGTTGTGTGCATATACATAAAAACACATGTATATAAATGTATATACACATAAAATTTTTATAGTAATTATTTTATTGTTGGAGTTCAATTTGCCAACATATAACATATTTTTTTATTTATTTTTTATTTTTTAATGATAGTCACAGAGAGAGAGAGAGAGAGAGAGAGAGGCATAGACATAGACACAGGCAGAGAGAGAAGCAGGCTCCATGCACCGGGAGCCCAACGTGGGATTCGATCCCGGGTCTCCAGGATCGCACCCTGGGCCAAAGGCAGGCGCCAAACCGCTGCGCCACCCAGGGATTCCGCCAACATATAACATAACACCCAGTGCTCATCCCATCAACTGCCCCCCTCAGTGCCTATCACCCAGTCACCCCAACCCCCCCCGCCCACTTCCCCTTCCATTACCCCTTGTTCATTTCCCAGAGTTAGGTGTCTCTCATGTTCTGTCTCCCTTTCTGATATTTTCACTCATTTTCTCTCCTTACCTTTATTCTCTTTCATGAATTTTTCTATTCCCCAAATGAATGAGACCATATAATGTTTGTCCTTTTATGATGACTTATTTCACTAAGGTCCCTCCACGTCGAGGCAAATAGTGAGTATTTGTCGTTTCTAATGGCTGAGTAATATTCCATTGTATACATAGACCACATCTTCTTTATCCATTCATCTTTCAATGGACACAGAAGCTCCTTCCACAGTTTGGCTATTGTGGACATTGCTGCTATAAACATCGGGGTGCAGGTTCCCGGGGTTTCACTGCATCTGTATCTTTGGGGTAAATTCCCAGAAGGGCAATTGCTGGGTCCTAGGGCAGATCTATTTTTGACTCTTTGAGGAACCTCCAACAGTTTTCCAGAGTGGCTGTACCAGTTCAAATTCCCACCAACAGTGCAAGAGGGTTCCCCTTTCTCCACATCCTCTCCAACATTTGCTCTTTCCTGTCTTGTTCATTTTCCCCATTCTCACTGGTGTGAGGGGGTATCTCATTGTGGTTTTGATTTGTATTTCCCTGATGGCCACTTATGTGGAACATTTTATCATGTGCCTGTTGGCCATGTCTATGTCTTCCTCTGTGAAATCTCTGTTCATGTCTTTTGCCCATTTCATGTTTGGATTGTTTGTTTCTTGAGTGTTGAGTTTAATAAGTTCTTTATAGATCTTGGATACTAGTTGTTTATCTGATAGGTCACTTGCAGATATCTTCTCCCATTCTGTAGGTTGTCTTTTAGTTTTGTTGACTGTGCAGAAGCTTTTTATCTTGATGAATTCCCAATAATTCATTTTTGCTTTTGTTTCCCTTCATGGATGTATCTTGCAAGAAGTTGCTGTGACCAAGTTCAAAAAGGGTGTTGCCTGTGTTCTCCTCTGGGATTATGATGGAATCTTGTCTCACATTTTAGATCTTTCATCCATTTTGAGTTTATGTTTGTGTATGGTGTAAGAGAATGGTTTAGTTTCATTCTTCTGCATCTGGCTGTCCAATTTTCCCAGCACCATTTATTGAAGAGACTGTCTTATTCCCAGTGGATAGTCTTTCCTGCTTTGTCAAATATTAGTTGACCATAAAGTTGAGGGTCCACTTCTGGATTCTCTATTCTGTTCCATTGATCTATGTGTCTATTTGTGTGCCAGTACCACACTGTCTTGATGACCACAGCTTTGTAGTACAACCTGAAATCTGGCATTATGATGTCCCTAGCTATGGTTTTCTTTTTTAATATTCCCCTAGCTATTCAAGGTCTTTTATGATTCCACACAAATCTTAAGATAATTTGTTCTAACTCTCTGAAGAAAGTCCATGGTATTTTGAAAGGCATTGCATTAAGTGTGTAAATTGCCCTGGGTAGCATCGACATTTTTACAATATTAATTCTTCCAATCCATGAGCATGGAGTCTTTTTCCATCTCTTTGTGTCTTCCTCAATTTCTTTCAGAAGTGTTCTGTAGTTTTTAGGGTATACATCCTTTACCTCTTTGGTTAGGTTTATTCCTAGGTATCTTATGCTTTTGGGTGCAATGGGATTGACTCCTTAATTTCTCTTTCTTCAGTCTCATTCTTAGTGTGTAGAAATTCCACTGATGTCTGGGCATTAATTTTGTTTCCTGCCACATTGCCAAATTGCTGTATGAGTTCTAGCAATCTTGGGTTGGAGGCTTTTAGATTTTCTGTGTACAATATCATGTCATCTGCAAAGAGGGAGAGTTTGACTTCTTCTTTGCTAATTTGAATGCCTTTTATTTCTTTTTGTTGTCTGATTGCTGAGGCTAGGACTTCTAGTACTAGGTTGAACAGCAGTGGTGAGAGTGGACATCCCTGTCTTGCTCCTGGTCTTAGGGGAAAGGCTCCCAGTGTTTCCCCATTGAGAATGATATTTGCTGTGGGCTTTTTGTAGATGGCTTTTAAGATGCTGAGGAATGTTCCCTCTATCCCTACACTCTGAAGAGTTTTGATCAGGAATGGATGCTGTATTTTGTCAAATGCTTTCTCTGCCTCTATTGAGAGGATCATATGGTTCTTGTTTTTCTCTTGTTGATATGATCTATCACATCGATTGCTTTATGAGTGTTGAACCAGCCTTGCATTCTGGGGATAAATCTCACTTGGTCATAGTGAATAATCTTCTTAATGTATTGTTGGATCCTATTGGCTAGTATCTTGTTGAGAATTTTTGCATCCATGTTCATCAGGGATATTGGTCTAGAGTTCTCCTTTTTGGTAGGGTCTTGTCTGGTTTTGGAATTAATGGGACGCTGGCCTCATAGAATGAATTTGGAAGTACTCCAGCTCTTTCTATCTTTCAGAATAGCTTTAGGAGAATAGGTATAGTTTCTTCTTTAAACGTCTGATAGAATTCCCCTGGGAAGCCATCTGGCCCTGGACTTTTGTGTCTTGGGAGGTTTTTGATGACTGCTTCAATTTATTCCCTGGTTATCGGCCTCTTCAGGTTTTCTATTTCTTCCTGGTCCAGGTTTGGGAGCTTGTGGTTTTTCAGAAATGCATCCATTTCTTCTAGATTGCCTAATTTATTGACGTATAGCTGCTCATAATATGTTTTAAAAATCGTTTGTATTTCCTTGGTATTGGTGGTGATCTCTCCTTTTTCATTCGTGATTTTATTAGAGTCTTTTCTCTCTTCTCTTTAATAATGCTGGCTAATGCTTTATCTATATTATTAATTCTTTCAGAGAATCAACTCCTGGTTTTGTTGATCTGTTCCACAGTTCTTCTGGTCTCAATTTCATTGAGTTATGCTCGAATCTTTTTTAACTCTCCTCTTCTGCTTGGTGTAGGTTTTGTTTGCTGTTCTTTCTTCAGTTCCTTCAGGTGCAAGGTTAGCTTTTGTATTTGAGTTTTTTCCAGTTTTTGGAAGGATGCTTGTTTTGCGATGTATTTCCCTCTCAGGACTGCTCTTGCTGTATCTGAAAGATTTTGAATGGTTGTATCTTCTTTCTCATTAGTTTCCAGGAATCTTTTTACTTCTTCTCTAATTTACTGGTTGACCCATTCATCTTTTAGCAGGATGCTCTTTAACCTCCAAGTGTTTGAGTTTCTTCCAAATTTCTTTTTGTGATTTAGTTTTAGTTTCAAAGCATTATGGTCTGAAAATATGCAGGGGACAATCCCTCTCTTTTGGTATGGGTTATTTGATTTGTGACCCAGTATGTTGTCTATTCTGGAGAAAGTTCCATTTGCACTTGAGAAGACTGTGTATTCAGTTGTGTTTGGATGTAAAGTTCTATAAATATCTGTGAAATCCATCTGGTCCTGTGTATCATTTAAAGCTCTTGTTTCTTTGGAGATGTTGTGCTTAGAATATCTGTCATTTTCAGAAAGTGCCGTACTGAAGTCTCCCAGAATAAATGTATTATTATCTAAGTATGTCTAAAATTGGTTATTAATTAATTGATATACTTAGCAGCTCCCACATTAGGGTCATAAATATTCATGATTGTTAGGTCCTCTTGTTGGATAGATATCTGGGTTGGTGGTCACATATTCTTTCATTTCTTCCTTTCTTGGAATCTCTTTATCTCTCCTTCCATTTTGAATGAGAACCTTGCTGGATAAAGTATTCTTGGCTGCATGTTCTTCTCATTTTGGACCCTGGATATATCTTGCCAGCCCTTTCTTGCTTGCCAGGTCTCTGTGGAGAGGTCTGCTGTTAATCTAATACTTCTCCCCATATAAGTTAGGGATGTCTTGTCTCTTGCTGCTTTAAGGATCTTCTCTTTATCTTTGGAATTTGCAAGAGTCACTATTAAATGTAGAGGTGTTGAATTTTTTTTTTCATTTTAGGGGGGAACCTCTGTCTCTCTCCTGGATCTGAATGCCTGTTTCCCTCCCCACGTTAGGGAAGTCCTCAGCTATGATTTGTTCAAATACACTTTCTGGTCTTCTGTCCCTTTCGGCACCCTCGAGAACCCTAATTAAACGTAGATTTTTCCTTCTGAGGCTGTCATTTATTTCCCTTAACTTATCCTCATTATCTTTTCATTGTTTTTCTCTTTATTCCTCAGCTTCCTTCCTTGCCATCAACTAGTCTTCTATATCACTCACTCTTTCTTCTACCTCATTAACCCTCCTCATTAGGACCTCCAGTTTGGATTGCATCTCATTTAATTGATTTTTTATTTTGGTGTGATTAGATCTAAAATTTGTAGTCATGAAGTCTCTTGAATCCTTTATGCCTTTTTCCAGAGCCACCAGTAGTTTTATAATTTTACTTCTGAATTGGCTTTCTGACATTGAATTGTAATCCAAATTCTGTAACTCTGTGGCAGAGAGTAGTGTTTCTGATTCTTTCTTTTGTGGTAAGTTCTTCTTTCTAGTCATTTTGCTCATTGCAGCGTGGCTAAAAACAAATTGTACTGGAAAAAGGAAGAAAAAAAGAGGGAAAAAAGGGACAAAACAACAACAACAAAACAAACAAACAAACAAAAAACAAGGATGGGTATCCTCTGGTCTATATACTGTAAATCCCTCAACTTCCCCTGGAGCTTTCCAGCACTGCTCAGTCAAGAACCTGCTCTTCCTCTGTCCTTCCAACTGGTCTGCTGGGGAAGGGGCCTGCTGTGCTGATTCTCAGGTGTGTGTACCTGGGGGAGCTGCTCCATCCCTGCCAGGTGCACTGCTCAGTTGGAGCTGTTTATCCAGTGAGGCCTCTGTTCCCTGGTGGCCCTGACCCTCCCAGGCACAAGGTGACACAGGGAGGAACAACAACAGTGGCGGCGGCCAGCTCTCCAGCCCTGGAGTCAGCTGCCGCAGTAACCATCACAGTCTCCCAGTCCACAGGGGCCTGGATGCTTAGGGGGCAGGGGCGCTGACCTGCTCAGCTCAGGGACGCCCAGAGGCAGGAGCGTCTTCATTGTCCTGTGCCCTCCGGGGCTCTGCCTATTCCAAGGGGAATGCAGGATCCTGGGCTGTGTCCCCTGGCATCCTGGGCTCCAGGGCCTGCGCTGCTGGAATGGTGCTTGCCGGCCGTGCGGCGCCCTCCTCCCGGAGCTGCCTGCTCCCGAGACCCTGTGAAGTGCGCTCCAGCCACTCCAGCCCCTTCCTGCACTTGGCTGGCGGGGTGTGGCTTGCTCTCCCCGGGGTGCACCTCCTCTGTTAGTGCCCCTGGGAACCTGGGGGCCCCACTGCCCGTCCTGGAATCCTGCCCAAGTTCCCTGCGAGCGCCTTTCCATCTGAGAAGATTTTTAAAGCTCCTACTTCTCCGGGGCTGGGCTTTCCTGTCCTGGAGGTCCTTGCCCCCAGCCTTAGCCCAGCTCCTCCCAGGGGCCCCTCCCTCACTGGATTCTTTTTTATTTATTTTTTTCCATCTTCCTACCTTATTAGAAGTGCAAACTCTTCTCTATGTAGCGTTCCAGCTGTTCTCTCTTTAAATCTCAGACTGAATTCATAGGTTTTCAGGATGATTTGAAAGTTCTAGGTAAGTTGGTGGGAACAGGTGACTTGGAGACCCTACTCTTCTGCCATCTTGCCAAGAAATCCCCACATCTAAGATTATTTTTTTCTTGCCTTTTTTGTATGTCTCATCATTTTTCATTGAAATGGAAGAAATGGCAGAAATCATATATAGTATAGTGGAGAGTGAGAAAAATTGTCCTGAGTCTGAAAACAGGTATAATTTTCCTCTGTCAAACCTTTAGTATGGGGTTTTAAAGTAAATCTAGTTAGAAGTTGAGCTAACTTTGAATGGGTTGCTGTTACATTACCTCAAAGTTCACCATCAGCTTTAAATTTCTCTGGTAATGACTTCTGTTTAATGTGGAGGCTGGTTTGCCAAAAGTCAGCTTCACTTTCAGCCTATGTCTTTTCTTTGTGGTGTTTCTTGAAGAGCATCTCTTCTGAAACTCTTCCCCCTCTCCTTACTCTATTTCAGGTACATTCTGCTATTATTTGTTTCTCAATGCTTATCAACTGAGCATTGGGAAACCATATTAGAGAATGTTTTCTCTTGTTCTGATATAGCTTTGGTCTTAGGCATAAATCCTTTGAGCTTGGGGGTTGTGGTCTTTTTGTATTCCATTTGATTTTCTTTCAAATGTTATTCTAGACCCAGTTTGAATTTCTGACCCTCCACCAGGGATAGGTTTATTTCCTTCTCCCTCAACTGTAATGGATTTTCACCAGTACCCTAGGATGACAGTGTTTAGGTTAAGGTTTGCTTTTTTTTATTAGAGTGATAGAAAAGAATCGTTTGGGTAATCCCTCCTCCAGAGGTTGCTGTTCTCTATCCCCAGAGTGCACAACAAAGGGACGTTTCTTAAGACTCGAATATTTTCTGTAAGCGCCTTGTGGGATTAAAGAAGAAACAGCCTTCAACAGGTGCAGATTCCCTAATTGTTATGGCCACAAGGGTTTCTCTGGTCTTTGCACACTTGGTCTTTAACAATTTTCCAGCCACTCTGGTTAAACTCTTCCTATCAGTGAATGGTTTCATCAACCACAGGAAAGACAATTCTCACATTTTATCTTGTGTCCTCCCACAAACACTTTTCCCTCCCTAGACTTTGATTGCCCCATGACCTCAGCTTTCATAATTATAAGAAAATGCATAAACTTGCAGTATGTCCAGCTTGTCTGTTATTGTAAAGGTAGAGGTGATGCTCTTTCCAGTTCTATACATCAATAAGTGTAAATAGGCATTCCCAATATTCTTTAACTCTAATTTTCTGATAATATTTAGGTAGAGAGTGATTCCCAATTAGCTTTATTATAATCATTCGAGATGATTTGGTAAAAAAATGCTTTATGATAATACATGAGCTTTACATCAGCCTTTTTGGGCTAGGATAGACTCTTCATCAAGGTATCTCCTCTTCAAAGGGAAAAGAAGTGAGAATAAGTAAGAAAGACTAGTTTGAGAATTCTACTTGACTCAACTTTATGAATGAGCTCTTTAGAGAAATGCAGAATCTTGATATGTTGTGGGTATAAGACCAACATTCAAATTATTAAAAGCTAGAAGACTTCTGTGTCTCTTTTGTTAGCCTTTGAATCTGGTGAGCTATGTCTTTAGCAGCTATTCACTCTTGGGGCTTTGAGTCTAACTGTGGGTGCATAGAGCAAAGTAGCAAGAAGGCAAACTCACACAACAGATGAGGACCCTTCTGTAAAAACTTAGCAGAGTATCTAGCACATAATGAACATTTGAGAAACATTAAAGAGTAGAACTCTCAGAAGCTAGTTCTCTACTTTTTTTTTTGTTTATCTCCTCTACTAAATGGCTAATTCCTTGACAAAAGGGACTGCATCTTAATTGTCTTTGGATCTGATATACCAAGTCAAGGCCTTGTACATGGTAAGCACTTGATAAATATTAGCTAACTCCATTTAAAAATAATAATAAATGATTGCCACACTCAATTTATGTTTGTCTCCCTGTCTGTACTGAAATCTCCATGAAGGCAGAGATCTGTTAGTCTTTTTCATTATTCTTGTCAAGTGTCTAAATATGGAAAATTGTAGATGTTTAATAAATATTGATTGTTGGAAATAGTCTCTTTTGACAACTTTCCTCTGCTTACATCTTTAATATGGCCAAAAATGTTTGCTCCAGTGTTTGAGCTGGATTATATTTCTAGCTCCATCATCAACTAAAAATATAGAATTCTCATTTGGATTTGTTTGCTGTTAAAATGGCTCTGTGTTCTTTGAACAATGTATTCTTTTGACAGACAGAATTACTTGTTACAGATCAGATATGTATAAGGCCTCAGAATAGCTAACCCAAGAAGGGGAACCCTGGACAAGGTAAGTAAGTTAGAATTCTCAGGAAGAAGTCATTTACAGGTTTCGAATATGCAGCTATATAGTCTCATTAAAGGTAATGTTGGCAGTAGTCAGTTCCACTTCACTGAACTTTTCCAACAATTTAATTTGAAATGCTCATAAGAGTAATTGATGCCCAACTCATTGGTGACAAATATTAAAGAAGTTGAACTTAGCATTTATTTCAGATGAGTTTACAATCTGGTAGAAAGAACAAGAGGTATACCCTTGAAATGATATTAAAGGCAAAGTTCCATGGAGTGAACATAAACAAAATTTGAACTGTATCTAAAATGCCCATGTATCTCCAGTTCTAATAGCAGGGGCAAATTGGTGCAAACGTTTTTTTGCTATATAGATAGAAACAAAAAATGCAAGCAAATATCAAAGTATATGATATATGAAATCATTTGCAGAACTGATGGGATTTAGACTTCTTCCTTTCTTTTGATATTAGTTTAATAAATAACGCAGTAGATATTTTACTTTTGAAGGAATAAAGTATGAAAGATTAATAAATGTCCAAAAGGGACACAGGATGCGAAGGAATGGTGTTCTAAATTCAGAGTATTTGGGGTAGATTAAAAGCATCTTTCTTTTATCAACCAGGTGCTCTATGGTAAGTATTCTCCTACGTTCTTCATAATTATCATTCCATTTATTTATTGGAAACATTATAAGTCAAAATGTTAATCATCATCATTTTAGAGGTAAAGAGATTGAGGCCTGAAGTTTGACAAGCAAGTAATAAGGAGCCAGGATTTTCAGTTGGTAACCTAAATCTAGAGTCCATAGCCCTGACTATAGGAGTAAAGAAGATTGCCAGAGTCCACTGCCAGGCCTTGGCAGCTGATAGGAGACAATTTCATGAGAACTAACTCTTGGAGAAAGAGAGGAGATATGAAGGCACAGAATTAATGTAAAGCTTATGAAAAGTGGAGGACACAAACAAACCCCCAAATAATACATTTTAAGCAATGGCCCATTGCAGTGATTCAGAGGGAGGAGTTAGGGTAATTCCTATAAGATCCTCTAGTCCAATAGGTGCATAAATTCAGACTTTGAGTGGGAAAGGTATTTTGGAAGTTCCCACTACTCTGGAATATAGAGATGATGCTGGATCCCAGGTAACTCCTTGTTTAACTCATTGGGTTCAGGTATGCTGTATGGGCTAGGGGTTCACATATTATCAAAGACTGAACATAACAAACCTTTAAGAACAGGTATAAACGTTTAGGTATTAGGACAGTGCAACTGGAAACTACAGTTATGTTATTCACACATTATATCATTTCAAATTTAATGTTCATTTGAAGATATTGTTTACTGTGCCAATCTTAAATCTCTGGAAACAACCAGTGGCTAATTAAAGAGACTGGGAATATTATTTCAAAAGATATATCCTCTGAATCACATAGTTAAAAGTAAAAATTCAGTTTGGGAAACACCTTACATGTTGATTTATCTAAATTGCTAAACAAGATCACTAACAAAGGATAAAGCTAGTCGGACACTAGAATAAACGAAATTGGATGTCTATCCTGTTTTCATTTTTGGGAAATGTTAGATATCTTCTCACTATAAAGTTGTTTGCTTTTATGCACCACTCTAAACCTTCCTTAACATTTGCAGGAAAAATTAGCTTGAATCCTGTATCTGTTATATATAGTGGAACTTCATTACTACATACCTGGCATTCTGACAGAAGCTGAAGAAAAATTAGTCCCAACCATTTATCAATGCTTGCATTTAAGAGGCCATACCAAAGTATTCTTCCTACCATCTTGATTCATATTATGTTCCAAAGGGAGAACAATGCAATCTACTTGTGGCTGCATAAACTGCATGAGATATTGCACTAAACACATTCCTTGCCTTTTGCAGAACAAGCTTGAGACTAGTCTATTTTATGGAGTAAGGGGACATAATTATTTCATCACGTGTTTGTTTACTAAAACAATTTTTATGAAGGGAAAATTCCCCTACAGAATCGGCTCCTAAAGAAAGCTCTTGATTCATGCCCATTGATAAAACTGTCTTATATCTTCTGCATGAGGCTACAGGTTTGCAACAAACTCCATATTTTTTTTTCAAACTCCATATTTTATGACTAATTTGAAGCTATTTGATTCAAATACTGCTGAACTTAGTAGCTTCTTCCCCTGAGATCAACCTCCACCCTTTTAAAACTGCCAAATTGAAAACTATCATGAAGGCATAAATAATTCCTGGTTGTTATATTTATTTAAGCAGACTCTTGCTTTAGGAGTCAGACCACATTCCTGAAATCTCACATATTTTCTACTTTCACAGATAAAACTTTAAAAGTTTTAATTTGGGATGAAATGATGAACTGCGGGGAAAGATGAGAAATCTTTGAAAATATACTGGGGTAGTCATTCGATGAAAAGGGTTAAAAACAAAGAGTCCACTGATTTTAATCCTAAGAATAAAATTAACTTTTCCAAGCTGAGAGGTTCTAAGCAAAGGTTGAAGTTTGCCGATCCTCTTTGCTTTGTTGTCGTTTTTTTAAATAAGAGAAGGCATAACTCTTGCAAATGAGGTTATGTATTAAGTTTCAAAATGTTATAAAATGCTGTGTTATGACTATTGCCTTATCTTGTTCAATTATTTTCCATTGCATTTTATTCAGGTCAGAATGTCACAGTGATGCGCTCCTATAGTTATGTACACAAACTTGAACCCAACATTGTTCTAGGTTACGTAGACAAAGCAATAACCTCTCTTGCAGTTCCAATGAGGGGAGCAGATGAAAACATAATATATCAGGTGCTGTCAAATGCTTTAAAGAACAAGAGCAAAGAAAGGAAAGAGTAAATGATGAGGAAGTGTACTATTTTGGATTGGGTAAATGGAAAAGTCTTTGCTGATAAGGTCCCATTTGTGAATAGATCACAAATAAGTGAGGGAATAAGTTAAGTAATGAAAAATGTTGCAGAAGAGGCATAGGAAATGCAAAGGCACTGAGGCAGAAGCATACTTTTTGTGCTTCAGGAAAACAGGTAGGTCACTGTAGATAGAACATGGTAAGCAAGGGATGCCTGGGTGGCTCAGCAGTTGAGTGTCTGCCTTTGGCTCAGGGTGTGATCCTGCGGTCCTGGCATCGAGTCCCACATTGGGCTTCCCATGGGGAGCCTGCTTCACCCTCTGCCTCTGTCTCTGCCTCTCTCTGTGTGTCTCTCATGAGTAAATAACATATTTACAAAAAGAACATGGTAAGCAAGGGGTGACTTGGTAGAAAATGAAGTTGGAAAGCAAGGGGCAAGGTGATGCAGGGCCTTGAAGGCTAAGTTAAAGAGTTGAGATTTTATTCTAGGGAAGATGTAAAGCATTAGAGGATTCTGAGCAGTGGAGTGACATGATCTGACATGGATTTTTCTATCTGTTTTCTGGAGAAGAAACAACAAAGGGGTCAGAGTGGAAGCAATTATAAACAAAAGACCAGAAGGCAGGTGATAGAAGTAGTGAAGATAGTGACAAATGATCAGATTCTGAATATATTCTGCAGGCAGAGTGGACAGTATCCTGCAAGACTGCTTTGAGGGGCATGAAAGCAAGAGTAGCCAAGTTACATTGCTGTCTATAAAAATTATAGATAATTATTTGAAAGCAATGTTTCCAACCCACACAAATGTTTGTCCTAAGATACATACAGAGTTTAGTTTACTTCTATTTTACTTGACTTTTATTTTACTTTTGCTATATTTTCACCTTAGTTTTACTTTATTTTAACATTTGAGATCTCAAGAACATAGAATTGAATTAATTATGTATCTTTGTTTCTGAAATATCATTATCATTAAGGCAGGCAAGCTCTATTTTACCTTACTTAACTTTATTTTAATATTTTAGCCCCCATTATCTGACTCTTGTTTTCACTTTTACCTTTTCCTCTCATACACAGTAAAGCACATCTGAGATTTGTCCTCATATATTTAATCTTTGAAAAATATGTGGTGGTATTTGTATCTAAGATATCATGCTATAGATTGTGTTTTCTTATTTCTTTTTTGATGTGACACTATATTTAAAATAATTTACTCATGTTGTTTTATATGCTTTTAGTATTTTTTTCCAGTGTTGCAGAACATTTTATACAGGGTTGTGAGTCAACCATTTGCCAAGTTATCTATAATGTTTTGTATAGCTAAAGGTGCTGCAAGGCATATCCTTTCACATGTTTCTTTATACTCTTAGGTGACAATTTCCCTGGGTAATATGGCCAGTAATTAGTTTTAGTTTAAAAAATATTTATCAATACATTAAAAATGAGTTATGCACAGTCAATAATTATTTCACATTAGTCAATTTTTAAAGGATTAATAAGTTCATTTTTATTGATATAGTGACAGTTTATAAGGTTATAGATTACTTTAGTACTCAGTTTTGGAAATTTAGAATTGAGACTAAGAATACTTCCTAGGTATAGAGGGAACATATCTCAATATAATAAAGGCCATATATGACAAGTCCATGACTATCATCATACTGAATGGTGAATAGTTGGAAGTCCTTCCTCTAACATCAGGAATAAGACAAAGGTGCCCACTTTCACCATTTTTACATAGTATTGGAAGTTCTAGCCAGAGCAAGAAGGCAAGAAAAAGAAATAAAAGAGATCCAAACTGGAAAAGAAGAAATAAAACTGTCACTATTTGCAGATTATGATGTTACCTAGAGAAAACCCAAAAGACTTCATCAAAAAACTGTTAGAACTAACAAATGGATTCTACAAAGTTGAAGGATAAAAAAAGATCAATACCCAAAAATCTGTTGTATTTCTATGCACTAATAAATTATCAGAAAGAGAAATAAAGACAACAATCTCATTTACAATTGTATCAAAAAGAATAAAATATCTGGGAATAAATTTAACCAAAGAGGTAAAAGATCTGTACGTTGAAAACCACATATTAATGAAAGAAATTGAAGAAGAAACAAATAAATGGGAAGGTGTTCTGTGCTCATGGATTGGAAGAATCAATATTGTTACAATGTCTGTATATCAAAAGCAATCTACAGATTCAGTGCAATCCCAATCAAAATTCCAATAACCTTTTTCAAAGATATAAGGCAAATAATCATAAAATGTTTGTGAAATCACGAAAAAGGCCAAATAGCCAAAGCAATTTTGAGAAAGAACAAAACTAAAGACACCATGCTCTCTGATTTCAAACTACACCACAGAGCTTTAGTAATTAAAATAGTATGGCATTGGCATAAAAACAGATACATATATCAATAGAACAGAATAGAGAGCCCAGAAATAACCCATACTTATATGGTTGATTAATTTATGACAAAGTAACTAAGAATATAGTGTGAAGAGAGGATAATTCTTCAATAAATGGTGCTGAGAAGATAGCCACATGCAAGATAATGAAACTCAACCACTATCTTACACCATACAGAAAAATTAACTCAGAATGGATTAAAGACCTGAATGTGAGACCTGAAACCATAAATATTCTAGTAGAAAACATAGGAGCTTGACATAGGTCTTGACAATTATCTTTTTAATAAGACATCAAAAAAGGGGGAAAAATGGGGGGGGGGCGGAGGACTACATATATCATCATTATGTACATACATGAAAATGAGATTCATATTTCTTTTTTTCAGTAAAAAGGCAATTCCTTTAACAACGCGCACATGTTACCATGTCCAGTTTTAAGACTTGCCGTGTTTCTGTGTAGCTTGGAATCTGCTGCTGTGCTTCTAAAGTAAACAACAGTTGAGCCTTCTGAGGTGCCTTATGTGTGTGTTTGCTCACAGAGAGTACAAGCAGCAGATTATTTCCCTGCATTCCAAATCCTTGATAATCCTGAGTGCCCTCCAGTATGGGCCATGAAAAGGCAAAGCCTGAAATTTTCTAGGATGCTAAGGCCACATATCAAGATGACTAGCATTGCTACTCCCCTGTTCCCCATGATGGTTATGCACATTCTTAAGAGAAAACGAAATGATAGCAGTTGATGATGAAGATGATGCAAGCAGATAGAAATGCAAATGTTGACACTCAGCAAATGAAGATTCAATCAAGGAATCCCTGAGGAAGAGCAGAGTCTTTCACTCCTGATGCTAAATTTCTTCAGATGTCCCAGCCAAAGGAAAGCTCATGCGTGGCATTAACATTTGGCCTTACCAGTTAACTGTCAAGACTTTGATTTAATGTCTTTCTGCTAGTCTTGTGGTTAACATAGTAAAAAATAAATAAAATTTTAAAAATAGACTGAAATTGGAATAAAAATCCTAAAATGTTAAAATTTATTCTCCTGTTTTAATGAAGTAGTGGCTGGTTTCAGCTAAACAGAATTAACTGCTTCCAGATTAGCTATGTTGTTTCACAGTGACTGGCAAACCAACAGTGGTTAGGAGGGTGCATTCTGAAGCCAGACCATCTGTACTTATGTTTTGGCTTGTCGCTGCTACCATGTCCTTGAACAATTTTTTAAAACTTTTTCATGCCTATTTCTTCATCTAAATAATCAAGAAAAAATACCTGCCTAGGTTTTTATGAAAATATAATGATGTATGTCCAATGACAGCTCCCCAAACATCACTAATATAATCAATTGATAAGACAAAACTGAGTTTATTGATCCTATGAAAAGCAAGAACACCACCTCTACAGAGGTGCAGTATTATCTCACTTTAAGAAAGTCAATATCACACATATATAGAGAACTTGAGTTTGGGTGAAGGCAGGAGCTTGGTCAGGTTTGGGTGAAGACCACATTAACACTGGGTAGTGTTTTAGGATGGGTAGAAATAGCAAGTTCAGGGTTCTGAGACATAAAATGTTCATTGATGCTTTTTATTAAAAAGTGGATGAATTGTTCTGGAAGTTTCTATAATGAACATTCAAGTTATTGGTCTGGAGGAGAGTGTCCCAAAATGGTCAAGTAGTGCTATTGTAGACAGTAAGCTGTGCATGTGTGTGTGTGTGTGTGTGTGTGTGTATGTATGTTGGGGGGGGATCTTTAAATGGTTCCAGTATCTAGTTAATCTAGATCTTTAAATGGTTCCAGTATCTAGTTAATCTAGATCTTTAAATGGTTCCAGTATCTAGTTCCAGTATCTAGTAAAGTACTTAGCACATTAAGTTATGTACTTAGCATATGGTAAGAGTTCAAAAAATATCGCCTCATACTTTTCTTAGACATATTCAACTGCATAGAAAAATTACAAAATGTAGAACTGATAAAGCTAAGGCTACTATATACGCAGTTTTATCCATATAGTTGATAAAATATGCAACAAGTACTCAAGAATGTGGTAAGGAGATGAAGGGTAATAGATTAGGAATTAGGAAAACTGACTCTAGCCCCATCTTCACTGATAATGATTTATAGGACCATAAACAACTCAGTCACCTTTTTCTAAATCTAGTCTTCCCTCTTAATAGGAGTAGAACTGATACCAGTACCTATATGCTGAAGGAGTCTAATTATATGATGTCAAAACCTGCCCATTTCTAAGAGTCTAAGAAGTCTTATTTTTACTTATGTACTGTTAAAATTAAAACTCATCAGGCTGAAAATGACTAAGAAGTGAAGAAATAAAACATTGAGTGCACCACATTTCCTGGTGTGTGAAGCCTTCAAACGGTAGGGAAGGTACTACTAAAAGTGTATACTCCTCTTCTAATTGCAAGGGCACCATTTGATGTAAAGTGGACAAACTTAAGAAATATCTTCCAAAAAAAATTAAAAAAAAAAGAAATACCTTCCAGCTGGTTCATGTTGGTTGAAGTTAGAATGTAGACATCTCTTGCTAATAAAAATAATCTAACTTAAGAAGAAAAGTTGTTAGGGGGAATTAACTTAGGCTGTTACTCGTTTCATTAGAGTTTAAAAAATGTTTCATAAGTACTTTGTACCAGATACCCTGTATCTAACACAAAGTTCACGCCTTGAAGGTATGCATATTTAATTGAGAAAATAGACAAAGAATAGAAACAAGTAATTGGATTGCCATATATTTTTTGATAAATATAAGTGCTATGAAGAAAAATTAAACCTAAAGCAGGTTTACAGAGAGGCTGAGTGCAAGTTATCATTTTAGGTTGGAAGATGGAGTGCCTTTTCTAAACAATGTTTGAATAGAAATCTAGTGAAGTAAGTATGAGATATGAAAATCAGGGTAACAGCATCCTAGGCAGAAGAATCTCTGAGGAAAAGTAGACTTGCCATATCCAAAAACAATGAGGAAGGGGCTAGGGTGGAGTGATTGAGGTAGAACAGGGGGAAGGTAGTCAGGATATCAGTCATGTAGGGACATTTAGGAAAAAGAGAAAGGATTATAATCTGAGGCTATTAGGAAATGTCATCTGAAGTTTTTAACTGGGAGTGTGGGATAATCAATGTAAGTTTTGAAAGGGCCATTCTGATGGTACAGAAAACACAGATCATAAGAAGCAGAAATGCAGGCACTATTGGAGCTGCAGGGCAGAAGTGGAGTCTTGGGTAAGGTGATGAGGTGGAGATGGGGAAAAGTGATCGGATTTGGGATCTATTGAAATAGATGAATGGAATCTACTACTGGGGAAGTAAGAGGAATTTTGCACAACCTGAGGCTTTGGCTTGAGCAGTTGGTTGAAGGGTGCTGGTGTTGACTTTGATGATGAACTGAGGTAAGGATCAAGGAAATCTTCGGAGCAAGAGAGGGTGAAATTTGTATAACCTTTTGCTTTGTGTCTGCTCTACCCTGCTAGGGTCTGGTTGTAGCAGCCCACAGCTGGCCTCAAGATGTTGTTTGTGTAATTACAAAGGCAGTTCTGCTCCCCAGTTATCTCCTCTGAGTGCCTGAAAATCTTTAAGTGCTAATATGGATGTAACACACACACACACACACACACACACACACACACATATCCTTTATATTCTTGAGGTGGTGAGAAAGGAAACAATAAAGAGAAAGTGGGAAAGTGGGAAAATCTAAATATATGAAGATAAACATATATCTGCCTCACAGTTTTTCCTGAAACAAGCCTGAGTATGATCTACCAAAAGCAGAGCTTTGCCATAGCAACACATATGCAGGGGAAATGCCATTTTTAACTATCATATATTCTGTTGCAAATTGATAGTGAAAGGTAGAAAATGTTCCTTTCATTGAACAAATTTTATTTTATTCCTAATGGGTAGAAAATGTCTTCATTTTTAGTAGCATCATGACATGTAAATAATTAGAAATAATTAGAATTCCTGGTGGAGTATACTCAGTAAATGCTCATTTTCTTTCTTTACACCTTCCTTTGGCAAACCACATAGTCAGGTCTTAGAATATGGCTTCTTCCATTCATGTCTTCACTGTCCCTTTCTAGTTGGGTGTCTTCGGACTCCCTCAAGGGACTATCAGGCAACTCAAATGGCTATTTGCCTCAGAGTGCAACAGATGATGGCTTTGTACAGGTAAAAGTAATCCTTAATCTTAATAGGACACTGGACAATGGTGACATTCTGGGGAAGCTCAGAGAGTTGAAGATTTAGAGCTTCCTGTTGCATCTGGGTTTTCTGAAGCTGTTTCAAATATTCACATGAGGGCACCTGGGTGGCTCAGTGATTGAGGGTCTGCCTTCAGCTCAGGGCATGATCCTGGGGTCCCGGATCAAGTCCCACATTAGGCTTCCTGCACGGACCCTGCTTCTCCCTCTGCCTGTGTCTCTGCCTCTGTGTGTGTCTCTCATGAATAAATAAAATATTTTAAAAAACCACAAACATTCATGAATCTGCATGTATAGAAAGAATTGTACAAAGTGTAATGTTGAGCTCCTTTGAACAAAGAAAGTCTGAAATACAAAGATGAAAACAAAAGTTTTACTTTCAGTATTTAGTCCATTAAAAATATATATCTTTATAAGCATTCCACAGCAGGGTCATTTTACAACTGACCATCAAGTTCATCCAGGAAAGCATTTTTTTTTTTTTTAAAACACAACCAATCTTATACCTTATTCATGCTCTGGTAGAACTTTTATTAGTGTCTGGTCTCACTAACCATAAAGTCTTCCATGAAGCAGAATACATCTAGAGACTCTAAGATAAAAGAGCACAAGAGTTCAGAAGATACCTCCAAAACTTAAGTTTGTAAAAAAAAAAATGTTGTGCTATTACTGTGGTTTTTTGTTTTTGTTTCTCTTTTGGTTTTCTTTTCATAAAATTTTGGATAGCAGCTTTTTCTCCTTTTCCCCATATCCCAAAAACAGAGAAAGAAAAAAAGACTAATATTACTGTCAGAGATACAAACATCTTTTTTCAAATAATGTAAAGAACCACAAGCTACTAGGTGAAGACAAAAATCATAAGTCAGTTTGTCTCAAAGTAGTTCATATTTCAGTCAGCAGAAGTAGTAGTTGTGATACCAGGTCCAGTGAGCAACCACATCCCCAAGCTCCTATACATTCCTAATGCTGGGAAACCTACAACATGATTTTGATATTTTCTGAGTAATTTCTTAAAACTATTCAGTATGATATAGGAAAATAGCTCTTCAAATATACTCTTGAAGTCTTTGTGAAGTCTGTGTTAAGAATTTTTAATTACAGTATTCAAATTATTCTTGTTAGTACTAGCTCAGGTTTAGAGTAAGTTCACCAGATCTGCATAATTTTTGCTAATTGCAGAACTTCTTTTATTTTTTAAGGATTTGTTTATTTATTTACTCACAAGAGACACACAGAGAAAGGCAGAGAGGCAGAGATGCAGAGAGAGGGAGAAGCAAGCATCCTGAGGGGACTGGATTCCAGGACCTGGGATCACACCTTGAGCCCAAGACAGAAGCTCAACTGCTGAGCCTCCCAAGCATCCCAGAACTTATCTCCATATATGTTCTGGCTAAGTGTTTTCATTAAGGAAAAGGAAGCCTTCCTTTGAATCTCTTACAAAATTCTCCTACTAGCCACTAGATAAATGTCTCTGTGAAAGCTTATAACACATATCATTAAAAAACAATTTAGAAATTACCTGTGGAAAAAAATTTTCTTCCTAAAGTCTATATTATAAAATATTTTAAGTTTACATATTTTTTAATTTTTTGTATATTTTATTTATTTACTCATGAGACAGAGAGAGAGAGAGAGAGAGAGAGAGAGAGGGCAGAGACACAGGCAGAGGGAGAAGCAGACTCCATGCAGGGAGCCCAATGTGGGACTCAATCCTGGGTGTCCAGGATCACGCCCTGGGATGAAGGCAGGCGCTAAACCACTGAACCACCCAGGGATCCCAAAATATTTTAAGTTTTTAGAATTTGAGCTTGTCATCAACTTTTCATCAGTAATTTTAATATTATCTGAATTATTCTCAGTATTGTCTTATATAAATAAAGGAGATGAAGTGTTTCCTTTCAAAGTACTCACAGTCAGGTGAGTAATTAGAGATTATTATTGGAAATGTGCAGTGTTTATACTTTTTCTAATAATTCAAAAGATAAAATATTGTCATAATTCAAGAAGAATAAAGGAGTCTTTGAGGAGTGCATCTTTGAATGGGGACTTTTGCTAACCACAGGAGTCCCCCTGGGAAGGTATCATACCTTCAAATCCATGTCACCAAAGCATAGCCCATCAGAAGACCAGGGTGTTTACCTCAATACAGGTCAGCCAGATATCACCACATAGCTAAATATGTATCTTTAGTTCAATACAGGTATTTATAAAGAAAACAAATACATCAATTTGAACTTAAATATCAAATAAAATATTTTCAGTTCTCCAATAGTTAAGCATACAGACTTAGATGATATATTACAGCATATATCACAACCGAATAGCAAATAGTCCTCACTAAACTCTCTGAGACATCTGTCTGATTGTGTCTCTTTTCTGGTCATGGTTCCATCTTGTTCCAGTTTGTCTAATCTCATCTAAGGTGGGACCTCCTGGAAGCAGAACCATAATTTATTGTGAGAGTGATCTCAGGAGAAGCAGACGTGAGAGAAACAAGATGGGGCAAAAGAAAGAGCTTCTTGAGGATAAGGCTTCCTGATCCTAGATCCAATGGAGCCTCAAAGCATGAATTGCCCCACTTTGATGCCCTTGGATCACTCATTCATTGCCATGAGCTATTTTTTGGGAGGTTGCAAGAAGTAAACTGCCGAGTAGTTTCTGTCGACCTGGGGTAATTTGAAGACAAGGGGAAGCTTGGAGATGAATGCCACCAATCTGGTAAAGGGAATCTGTGCAGTGAACCAACTATGCCTACTATAGGTTGGACACCTACATCAGCCATTCCCATACAACAAGCCCACTCACATCAGGCAAAACTGTAAGCTTCCTTACAACTGGAGCACAAAGCTGTGTGTGCAAAGCAAGAACAAAAGATAACTTATGCTTGGGAAAATCCTCTAACTGCCCTAACATGTCTGGGAAACATGACAACTGCTGTAGCAGGAAGGAGCATAGACCCGTTGTTCTACATACAGGCAAAGAAAACAAAATTATATCAGTTGAATATTAGGAAAGCAAGATCTCAGGTTTCTGGGATCGAGTCAAGCACCGGGCTCCCTGCTCACCCAGGAGTCTGCCTCTCCCTCTGCCCCTCCCTCTCTTGTCCTTTAGAGCTCTCTCCCACAAAAATAAATAAAATCATAAAAAAATTCTTTCCTTGGTGACTCCCAACTTCCATGTAAAAAAACCCAAAACCTTCCTGGATTTAGTAATTTGGACTAAAATATTTTCCTTTGCCAAAATGTAATAATAATTGGTATTTATTGGGTACTTGAAAGATTCTGGACCCTGCTCTGAGCAATGTATGTTCATTGTTTCATTTTATCTTCATTCAGCACATAAAGTTGGTAATTTAATTATCATCTGCAGCTTCCACAGAAAGAAACTGAGGCAAGAGAACATTAATCAACTTCCTGAAAGTTACCCAGCTGGGGGTAATAATTTGAACCCAAAGTGGTGCTACTAAAACTTTAATATGCACATGAATTTCCAAGGGATCTTATTAAAATGTAAATTCTGATTTAGCAGATCTGGAATAAGATTGCAGAATGGAGATATTGTATTCCTAAGAAACTCCCAGATCATGCAGCTACTTGTTAGCCAAGATCATGATCCAGGGACTTCATTTTTACTAGGAAGAGTCTAGAAGATATCATTCTGCTTTCCAAAAATACTTCCTATGAGGATGTGCCCAGCAGTTCTGTATTTAATTGTTCCATGCTTACTATAAATAAGTGAATTTTATTTTATCTCAAAATCACTCATATTTGTCATGATGTGATGCTATGAATGTTTGTATTTACCTAAAAATTGTTTAGCCTTAAATTTGAGGATGAATATAGTATCCTTAAGCAGTTAAACATCTTCACCAACAGGTTGAATTCATGAGTCTTAGCTGATCCTGTATTTGGCTGCCCAAGACAGGCCTTAATCCTTCAGAAAATATCTAATTTGCAGTCTGAAGCACAAAGCTGCAAATAAGAGATGGCTGCTTGGCTGCTTGTTGCTTGCTCTTCCTCTCATCCCAGAGGACTCAAACTGCAAGGAAATGGTAAATGCCTTCTATTCACACTGTCTGAATAGAGCAAGGGGCCCCCGTATATTTTATTGGAGGGACTATGATGTGGAGACTTCTTTCTGTTTTATTTTCATACTGGGTATCATGGAAAAAACAACAACCCTCCAACATGTTGTAATTCCTCAAAATATGTTAGTGATATCTAGATGTGCACAGTAATTAACTCAACAGTTAATTGCCAAGTGTCTACATATGTACCAGACACTGTGCTGGATGCTGCGGATTTGATAGTGAACAAGGCTACAATGCCCAACAATGTCCAATGATGAAGTTAGATTTAGCTTTGACAGTAAAGAATGTTCCCAATATTCCCAGACTTAACACCTTTATTGGCCAATTATAGAAGCTTAGGGAAAAACGTCCTTCTTCAGCCCCTGGCTACATCCCTAATCCTGACCAGCTTTGTGTTACTGTTGGTATTAGCCTGGATTCCAGGGTTGCCATATAAAACAAACATCATCAGGATGTTTTCTAGCTTGATGTAAGACTAAGAAAAATCTGTTCATCCATTTAGAAATATTAATATGAGAGTTAAGTGTGGAAAAGTGATTACAGCTTTGCACTTGGTCGCTCAAGCTTTGAGTTTGGTCCCAGCACACTGGTGGGCTCTGCTACTTATCTGACTCCCAGCAGCTCCATCCAGTCTGCTCTCTGAGGGGCCTGTTCAGCACACAGGCTCCCAGGTGCCTATAAACAACCCATGTAAGTCTGTGAGTCTTACTCAGATACACGTAAGATTTTTCTCTAGGGTTGAGATGGTGGAATTTCATTCAGTTTGTTATTTAACTACCCTACCCTCCAACACATGAACTCTTTCCAGCAGGAACTATAGAGATACTGATTAAGCAGCAATTAAACATCCTTACACTGTCATTATCTTTCCTTAAGTAGCCACTTCAGTCATGAGGAGAGCATTAACTAAATCAGAATTTAATTTTCCAAGGGTGTAGGTAGGCTTTCAATTTTCTTGATTCTGGGTTTGTCAAAAGGAACACAGAGCCTTTTGTTTATCCTAAGAGACCCTTCAGATTGAATTTCGCATTCATAGGGATGGAGTTTCTGTCTTTAGATAACAATATTTGTAAAATATATTTCCATCCGACAGTAAAGCTGTGTCTGCAGGGAAGAAACCACATTTTGAATGGTCTATTAGTGCTCCGTCAGGGCAGCATTGATTGGGCAAGCAGGTGGCCCATTGATCAGCAGTGACTCTGCCAAGGCCCATGACCTCAGGATGGCTTCTGTTTGCTTCTTAACCCATTGTGAACTGTGGACTCAAAAACTTAAGACTTTCTGCAGACTTTTCTAGGGAGAGATCTACTCAGTTGTCTCTATTCTCTAGACTGAGTCCCCATTCTAGTTATTCCTTCATGCTACTCCCAAATTGGTCTTCTTGTTCAGGATGTTTAATGGTTATACTTCAATGTGGTAAGGACGTTACTAATGCTGGGACCCATGTTCCACAGGCTATGACGATTTGGGAGCCTGAGATACTCTGGAAGGAAAATAGAGGGCAGTTTGATTTGCAGAGTGTAATGTGATTTTGTTCTGTGGCATGGTTCCAGCTACCGTTCCAATTCATCTGTGCCTCTGATCTACTTGCCAGCCAGCATCTTCTAGTCCCATATTTTTTGTCCCTGTAACTGACCAAGATGGTTCCCATAAGTAGGGCCTCTGTAGACTCTATTCTTACTATTTGCTTGTTCTTTATTCTGAACATCCCACATCTGGCTTGTTTCATTCATTCAAATATCAGCTTAATGTCTTCTTAGTGACGTTAAGAAACTTTCAGAGTTTCCAATGAAAGTCCTCACCCAGTTACTCCTTTCATTTTTTTTTTTTGTATATGTTTTGCATGAGTTACTCCTTTCATTTTTTTAATATTTATTTATTTATTTATTCATGAGAGAGAGAGAGAGAGAGAGAGAGGCAGAGACACAGGCAGAGGGAGAAGCAGGCTCCATCCTGGGAGCCGGATGCGGGACTCGATTCCGGGACTCCAGGACTGCGCCCCTGGGCCAAAGGCAGGCGCTAAACTGCTGAGCCACCCAAGGATCCCCTCCTTTCATTTTTTTGATATGTTTTTCATGAGTATTTTTGGCTTCATATTTTGATTTTCATGCTGAAAAACAAAATAATTTTCATCCTGGATTCAGTATCTTTCCTAGTTTTCTTCTATAATAGTTTCAACTTAAGTCTAGGACAAGAGGTTTCCTGGGTTTATTGGCAAAGCTCAAATAGACCTTAAATAAGTCATATGTTATTCCAAATGCTTTTGGTAATTGAATAAGATGGGAGGTCACTCCCCAACCAACATCACTACTAAGAAAGCTTGGATCCTCAAAGACCAATATGAAGACCTTTCATATTCAGAAAAGCTAGATTGCTTATAGCCAACATTATTTTTTAAAGAGTACGACCTGAAAGAGCCCCAAAGCACTGGCAAATGGTGCCTAAAAAAATTTAGATTAAGTATGTTAGTTATTGGGAAGATCACTATTGGGTCCCTAAAAAACATTAGAGCCCTGAGGTTGGTATTATTACCCCTAAGAGTTCCCCAGGGCCTTATCCAACTCAAAGGCCTGAGATTATTGAGAAAGCTTCTAAAGAACTTCCATTATGCAATTCAATACAATTCAGTAAGCATTCATCACATGAGCAGTGTCCTGTGGGATAATACAAATAGGAAGAAAACTTAGCCTTTGCTTCAAAAAGTTCACAGTCTAATGCAAGAGACAGACACATAGATTTATGATTAGGAGCACCAGGCACATTACAGAATAAGAGTTCTAACCAAAGAACCAAGGAAAGACAAAGAAGAGATGACTCCCAGATGGTACAATCTGGCATGCACCACACTGTTCATCACGTAATATATTTAGGGAAAGTGGCTTAAAATGTCACTCATGTGCCAGTGTTGGATAGATTGTCAGTCTCTAATTCAGCATTTCAAATACTCCTAGCTTCTGATGAGCTTAGCATTCTTAACATTAGGCTAAGAATAGCACAAGGCAGGCAGTGATGCCTGAGATCAGCACTCTGATTCCACTGCCAGAGAGCAGGGAGGAATGAGGTGCTCCAGGCTGTCCTCAGAAACTGATAATTCAATACTCCTTCATTTGAAAAGCTGTTTACAATTGCCATCTGTAAAAAAAACACTTTTATACCATTCAACAAATTTGGAAAAAGTGTTTTTTTTTTCCAAATTTAGTTTACTCTCTCCACAATCTTATCATTTCTAGTATCCAAAGTTCCAAATTATTGACTAAGAGTTATGTTACTAAACTAATTTTGTAGTTACAGTATATAGCCTCTGCTTGAGGAAAGCATTAAAGCTCGTTCCTACTTGAATAGCACACATTAAGGTGCTTTACTCCATACTATCTCTTGGCTTTTATCCCAGGTAAATTTTTAGAAATGGTATAATTCTTTTTTTTAAATATTTTATTTATTTATTTTAGAGAGAGAGAGAGTGAGGGGAGGGTCAAAGGGAGAGAGAGAATCTCAAGCAGAGTACATGCGGAACGTGGAACCCAACTTGGGGCTCAATATCACCACCCTGAAATCATAACCTGAGCTGAAATTATGTTGGATACTTAACTGACTGAGCCACTCGGGGCCCCCCAGAAATAGTATAATTCTTTATAACATTTTTTGGATACTTGTCCTTTACCTATGTGGGTTTTGCGTCTTTTTTTCTTTTTAAAGATTTTGTTTGTTTGTTTGTTTGTACGAGAAAATGCATGTGAGTGGGGGAGGGGCAGAGGGAGAGAATCTCAGGTAGACTCTGTGGTAAGCATGGAGCCCAACATAGGGCTTGATTTGACAACTCTGATATATTGTTGACCTGAGCTGAAACCAAGAGTTGGTCACTTAAGTGAGCCACCCAGGCACCACACCCATGTGAGTTTTGTGTCTTTACTTTCCCAATTGACTATGTTATAAGCTTAGAATCCAAACAGATAAGTGACTTTGGGTGACAGTTACCTGAGAACCGTTTCCTTTCTAATTAGCCACTTTCCTCTACATGTGTATCTCTTAGTAAGATATAACAGTGCAGAAGTCCAAGAGGTCCAGTGGTAGTGTCCAAAAGTGTTCATGGTGTCTAAGAATGGAAGCAACTGGTTCACCATGTATATATCTATGGAGAAAATGAGCCCAAAGTACTTGTGCCAGAGTTGAGTCAGGGAAAATAAAATAAAATTGTATATTTCAGTAAAATATTTGGAAAATAAAATTACTTATATCAATATGTTAAATGAAATTTTTTTATTATTCCTCACATGTTAAGAAGTTGTTTAAAACACATTTAGTAGGATATTTAAAGTAATCTTGATATGATGTGTCCCTAAATTCTATTGAATTTTACAACCTTCTACAAAATATTTTTCACAACCATGTTTATCCTCCCTAGAGGGATAGATTGTCATTACCTTGTAATTGGAGCACAGTGCTCAAGTCTGTTTCTATGTCATCAGAGATGGGTTCTATAGTGATCAAGTATTCTATAGAATGCAGAAAGACAGGAAACTGTATATTCAGTTGATCTGAGAGAACAACTAGGGCAATATTAATCAGAGGAACTTTGAGTATGATCCCTTCTTCTATTTAAGTGCCCAGTGTGACTTCACAATCTGTAGTTAAAGCCACAGTCACAGCAAGGGGACATAAGGCTCTTGGTAATGTCTTCCTAATCTACCTTTCCAGCTCTGATCTACTTGTGGACTGAGATGGAACATTCTCCCTAATCTTGCCTTAATGAAAACTTGCTATTACAGATTTAGCCACATTCTTTGGTTCGCATACAATTTTCGTTCATGTTCTTTCTCTATTTTGAATAAGTTTCACCCTTTTGTTTGTTTTTTCTTCAAGGTATAGCTCCTTTGATATCTTAGGAAAGCTTTCCTCTAATGATGCCAGGCATTTCTACTCTGTTCCGGGAGCACTTGACTCAAACTGCTGTTACTAATGCTTACCTCAAGAAACTAGTATTAGTTTCATATTATCTTCTTTGTCCTTTGTCCAGTAGCTTCCAAATCTCATACATTTTGTATTTTTATGCCTCACAAAACAACAACCAGTAGAACTAACAATAATTCAGTATTAATTCAACTAACACTATTTTTTTAAGAAAAATATAGCCTATTATGGAAAAATAATTACCTGTATCAAAGTAATTAACAGTTAATAAATTTGTTATATCTGCCTATATGTATATATAATTAAAGTAAGAGTAGTCTAGATAAATGATTTTCAGAGTAAGAAGGTAAGCAATTCAAATAATAAATGATATTTCCAGCCATTAACAAAGTTATTCAATACTACAATTGGATGAAGACCTTAGAGACTGCACAGGCTAAGCTCCATGTCTTTCAAGAAAGAGACTCAGAGAGGTTAAATGGTATATGACCTCATGCACGTTCATGATCTTGATTAACAAATGAATGCCAACAATTAAGAAACGTGTGGTTTTAGCAGCAACCTCTTCTCTATTTCACAGAAATTTCTATCCAACTCCTTTATGAATATCTCCATCAGGATGTGCTGGAGGCACTCAAATGCCTAAAATTGAACTCAGTATCTACCACCATATTCAAAATCCGTTGTTTCTTATATTTGGCCATAGCAATTCTTATCTCAATAATATTTACACTCTCAATCATAAAACCAAGTTTTGCCTCTGAATCATCTTTTTCTGTGTACCCAATGGATTATCAACCTCTTTCAATATTCACTGCAAGTATTTTTCCAATTTCTCTTCAATCTCCACTCATTCACTTTTAATTTACTTCTGTATAATATGGATTGATTTCACAACTTCTTTACTGTTTCCCTTCATTCAAACCACTCCATCCAGTCCATCTCATGCATTGCAACAAAAATGATCACTTCGTAACTTCACTTCTCAAAAATAAAGACCAGATTCCTTATAATGATTTTTCATGATATTGCTTAGCCTGACATAATATCCAGCTCCTTTTCTTATCCTGTGGCTATACTACCCTCATGACATGTGACCTACCAGTACTTTTTCAAACATGCCGTGCCCAATCACACATTTCTTGTTAGGACAACTTTAGAGTTTTATTCACATTTTATAGTAAGACATCCAAAATATGACACATTATAGTTTCTCAATATTTTGCGGAACTTAAACTAAATAAGGAATGGAAAACATGTCTTGAGGAGCATAGCTTTTTCTATTATACTGTGTTGCTAACCTAGCTGGCAGAGGTTTTAATAGTAATTTATAAAGACCATTCAACTGAACTCTTTTTACCCAGAGATATGGTATTTGATTATTTATTTATTTATTTATTTATTTATTTATTTATTTAAAGATTCCATTCATCCATTCATAAGAGACACAGAGAAAGAGAGAGAGGCAGAGACACAGGCAGAGGGAGAAGCCGGGAACCCAGGATCAGGTCCTGGGCTGAAGGTGGCGCTAAACCGCTGAGCCACCCAGGCTGCCCAATATTTGATTTTTTAAATCATCTAGATCATTTTGTCCCTTGTGCCATACTTAGTTATACTTTCCTTTGGGCTTTGTACAGTTAGTGAGATAAGGCAGAGTATAATATAATATATATATTATATTTTTACCACAAGGTCATTGGTTCAAACTTCAGTGCTCAGGCTTATAAGATGTGTGAACTTAGGTGTGTAGACAAACATATATGACTGTTAGTTTTCTGATTAGTAAAGTGATATAATGATAATTACCTCATAGAGTTATTTAAAATTATGGATAATAGCATATATAAAACATGTGATATACCAAGTACACTCAATACATGTTTGCTTTCCTTTTTATTGTTTTGTGGCCATAGTCTAGTTTGGTCTGAGATGTATTGGAAAATTTGAACCAAGTTTTATTTGAGATGATGTTTGAACAATTGCCAAAAGCAGAATATCAAAATATATGGCTTTTAATTATTCATTCTTTTTCATCTTCTACATTGCTTTAGGTATTCAGATATTGTCTGCATTGTCAAAAACACATTAGGGTGATAAATTGAGAGTGAAGGAACACTATCTAACACCCTGAGCAGACACCTGGGTGGCTCAGCAGTTGAGTGCCTGACTTTGGCCCCTCCAGGTTGTGATCCTGGAGTCCCAAGATCGAGTCCCACATTAGGCTCCCTGCATGGAGCCTGCTTCTCTCTCTGCCTATGTCTCTGCCTCTCTCTGTGTGTCTCTCATGAATAAAAAAATAAAATCTTAAAACAATGGCCTGAGAAAGAAATGTTTGGTTTGGTATAGCATATTGGGAAGAGCACTGAATGATATTATGGAAAATGGAGGTTTTATCCCAGCACTATTATTATTTGAATTTGAGCAAGTTGCCCATATATTTCTGAGGGTAGATTATTTGTCTGGACAATAAGATAATAGAGTAGATGACATTTGGTAGGAGAGGTCTTACACAACTCAAACATTTAAAAAACCTCTGATTTTCTCAGTGCTTGTCAAATAGAGTCAACCATAAGGGCCATAAAGAGATAATTAATTTTTAAGTGATTATAACATAATAAGATAACCCTACAATAGATTACTTTCTGTCTCCTTGTCAACGCAAAGGTATTTTAGCTTACAAGGAATATTTTATTAGAGTTATCCTCTATGTATCTATCATCATTGATGTTAAATGAATTAAAGAGTGATGCCAGGGGGAAAAGTTTCCCAGGAAAAGATGCTGAGTGAATCAATTTTTAATGTTGAGTAGGAAGTTCCTTAATGTAATTAAGAAGGCAGTACTTTATGTAGAATATTTTGCCAAGGTTTATTTGGTCCATTTTCTAGTTTTATAAAGGAAAACACTTTAAAAAGGAAATGAATGGACAATAATACATGTCCTTTGCTGGCTGGAATGATGGATGGGCTCCAAGAAGAAATAACCAATGTCCACAATAGGCTGGTGATAATAGTGAGTACTTGTTTCTTTGTAACAAACAGAAGTGAATGTGTTTAATGATCCCCTCCAACAAATTAGTAACTTCCATTACGTGTCAGTATTCTTTTGTTTTGATTTCTTTACATTATTCTATTCAACTGTTTCCTGGTTTTATAATTAGAAGTCCTTGAATATGAGTAGAGGGGCATGAGAAAAATCCTAAATGGGAATAATTCTGTAAAGGGAAGAACTGCCTTTCATAAAACTTGGAAAATGATCACTCTTTGCAATACAGAAGGAAAGTATTTTGATTCAGTAATGATGGATCTGTCTGAATGTAATGAAAATATTTATTTTTCATTAACAATGCAGCTTTTTGGAATTTTAAATATACCTTTGATGCCATTTGGTCAACAAAATGTTGTTTTTATGTGCTATGAGGCAGGCAGTAAGCTAATTTTCAGGCACTACATAAAGCAAGGGAGCTCTGATGAGGCAGCCCAGGTAGATGAGAGAGGAAGGGGACTGGTTGTAGTCCTTGCCCTGAAGTTGTATAGCCACTGGGCTGAAAGCAGAACCCAAAGAAGCATAGTTATGTTGGACTTTTGGAGGGGTATAAAGGAGATCCAGCCTGGATCAAAGAGGGCCAGGACATTTTCAGATATAATCAATATTTGAAGTTATTAGTTAATAATTCTATGATTCTGAGTGTTCTAATAATTACAGTAGAGCCCTATCCTGCACCAAAGTGGAGGAGGAGAATGAATTATCATGGAGGTGTGCTGTTTTTTAAGCTATTTTCTCAGCTTCAGAGCCACCCTCCTATAATTCTGCTAAGAGTTTGCAAAGCACATTTCTCCATTGGAAACCAAGTCTATGTTGGATTTTGCCAATAAGGCTTTAGGGGGAAGACCAAAAGAAAATGATAAATGCAAGATCACCAATAGTCATACTAGATATTTGAGTTAGATGGTACCATGAAGAGATTTCTATTTTTTTTCCACTTGGAAGTTAAAAATAATGCTGTGTAAATGGAGGAAAGGTATTTGTTTTGTATACTCACTTTCAACTAAATGACCTTCCAGCCTGTTTCTTACTCCTACTTCCATCATATACCCTCTTTGGATCCAGAGATTCTCTTGAGCCCAGATTAAAACATCTTACACTTCTTTTGCAGCTTCCTTATAGTTGCATTCTTCTACCAGTCAACATTCTTCCACTCCATTTTCTTTTCTTTTCTTTTCTTTTTTTTCCCCACTCCATTTTCTATCTATAGTCCAGGATTTTCTTGAGATGTCTCATCTGTTGCTGATTCCAATTTTCTTTATCTTTATGGGTTTACCCCTTTTGAGAACTCTAATATATATATTTTGTTTAGAGAGACAGAGAGCATGTGTGTGAGAATGGGTGAGGGGCTGAGGGAAAGGTAGAGAGAGAAACTCAAGCAGACTTCCCACTGAGTGCAGAGCCTGGAGTCTGATGTGCGACTCAATCTTATAACCTTGAGATCACAACCTGAGATAAAACCAGAGTCAAATGCTTAACCAACTGAGCCATCCAGGTGCCTTGAGAACTCTAAACTTTTGCTTCATTTGATTCTGGGTGTAGGAAAGAGATGAATATATATATGTTCCATCCTCCTTCTTAAACCTAAATGTTCTAATTTTTCTTAAATAAAAGCTTACAAACTACAATTGATACTGATTTTTGCTTATGCCTCATTCATTCAGTAGAAAAGCAGTTTAATTTTCAATGTCATTATATTATTTTCAGATAAATTGTTACTATTATTCAGAAACTGCAGATAGGATTTATACTCTGCAAGAAAACATATGTGAAGAGAGTCATGGAATAAACTGTAATCACAGTTATATCTTCATATTTAAGATTCACTTCCTGCTTGATATTCAACCTTAGCAAGTCACTTAATGTCTCAGAGCCTCCAATTTCCTCATCTATAAAATGAAGATAACAATACTTATCTCATAGACTTATCATAAAAATTCCAATAGATAATGTATCTACTGAAGCAAATAAATAATCAGGAAACCAAAGAATTTTGAAAGAGAGTATATTATTAAGATCATACAGGCAGACTATTTTTCTGGTATATTTCTAGATATGAAGTGATAAACGTGGTCCTAATGATACATAGCCATTTTTTTATTTAAGAAAATGAAGACCTAGAAAAGATAAATGCACTATTTTCCATATATAACAGGCATTTATTCAGAATAGAAAAAGAAGCAATTGACTGAGAATTTTGAAAAGGCTTTACATTTGTGATAATTTCAGAAAAAAGTTCTGTAGTTCAAGAAGGAGGGACAAGCCAACCACATACATCTAACTGCATGACTGCGGTCGGCAGAATAACCCCCCAAAGATGTCCATACCCTAGTCTCTGAAACCTGTGAATATGTTATATTACATTCTAAAGGAATCTTTGCAGATGTAGCTAAGGTCATTGGTCTTAAAATAAGATGATTATTCTGGATTAACAGGGTTTACCTAATCATACGAGGCCTTAAAAACAGATAGGTCTTTCCTGGCTGAAGTAGGAGGAAGCCAGAGAGAAGACGGAAGGTGGCCAAGGATCTCAGTCCAACAAACACAAGATGTTGAATTCGACCAACCACCTGAATGAACTTGAAAGTAGATTATTGTCTGGAGCCTCCAGAAAGGATTACAGCCCTGCCAACACCTTAATTTGCCCTTCAGATTATAAGAATACTCAGCTGAGCCTGCCTGAACTTCTGACCTACAAAACCATCAGCTAATCAATGAATTTTGTTTTAAGCCATAAATCTCTGATCATTTGTTATGCAGAAAGAAAACTAATACAACAAAGAAGTGGGCAGAATGTCTATGGCAGTTTCTAGATCAATAGAAGAACCCATTTAGGCTAGGTTGCATAGTGCATAGAAGGAACAATTCTAAATGATTAGACATATATGTAGGGGCACACTTTTCTCGTTATTCTCTTAACAATGGAAAACTATTACAGAATTTTAAATTGAAGAAGGATGAGATCAGAACTCAGTAAAAGAAAACTCTGTTGGCAATGAGTCAAGTGCTATGTAATTTTCCAGAAAATAACTTTGGATATGACATGAAAATAGAGAGGTGAGATTTGATGATGTGATGAATATAAGGGAAATAAATAATCCTCAAGTTAAACATCATACCTCTAATTTTCACAAGACCAAATTAAGTCATTTTTGTTCGTGTTTTACTTTTAACAACATTTTACCTTTGTGTCCTACTCTGCATGTAGTCGTCTTCCAGGTTCCTAGAATATATAAGAAACTGCTCTAATCACATTGTATGTACAAGCTAAAATTTAATAAATATGTATCTTAAAAAAAAAGAAAAGAAAAATGGTAGATTTCTAACTTGGTCTCAGTTGATAATGAGGTGGTTTAACTGGATAGAAGAAGAGCACAGTCTTTGTAGTTAACAAAGTGTAGGAAAGGAATACAGCTAAATATTTACTCACTGTGGATAACTAAGGTTGTTATATCTGAAAATGGGTGTAATAATAATAATGCTGAATTCTTAGGTTGATGATAAGGATTACATGATATGATGCGTGTTAGTCTTTTAGGGTTATTGTATCATTAGATAAGATGATACATTGAATCTTGTCTCAATGTGCTGGCACCTTGAGAGTACTAAATTAAGATAGGACATAATAATCTTTATTTCAGCAACTTCTGTAGCTAATTAGTGGCAAAGCTATGGCTACAACTGGCTCTCCTGACATGCTATTGCAGCCTTCCCCCATGTATGATTTCCTGCCTCCAGAAGAGGATGGATTAACTGTCCTTTTCTTTCTTAAAATAGACTTTTCTTAAAATAGATTCTCCAATTATTCAAGTTGTCTCATACTCAGAGGTTTTTCTTACTGAAAATCTAAGGGTACTAGCTAAGAAAAGTGATGGCAAATTCTTTTTCAGATAAGAATAAATTCATAATATTAAATTGACTCATTTTCTTAAAGATCTACTTTTCTCCTATCCATAAACAAATTTGCATCAAATCTCACAGTATCAATTAAAATATCTTTGCCAAATATCCTTTTTTTAATGAGCCGTCTTTCCATTTCAAATAGTGGAGTTGTTACCACCAGAGACCCTAGACCTAAAACCATAGCTGGAGTGTATGAAAGGAACAGATTAACAAAGACATGTAGCTCTGACTACTGGAAGTATTAAACATGCTGTTTTCTGGAAGAAAAAATATCTGCAATATGGACTTTGAAATATATATTCAAAATATTTCCAAGTCATTTTCAGCTATTTTAAACATATTATTTTCAAGATGTTACTCATAGATTTCATTTCTTAAAATATAAATGTGAAAGAAGCGAATGACAATGCTTACTTTGAGATAAAGAGATAATTTGGAATGAAAATGGTACATTCATCCCTTGGATGTTGGTGCTTTAAAAAATGCCAGGGGGTGGCGCAGAGTTTTATAAATGTAAATCTTAACAAGCTTTAAAAAGTTCCCAGGGTTATACATTTTCCTTACATAATAAATTTAATTTTGGTTTCATTTGCTTGTCTATTTTTGTTGTATTTATTTATTCATAACCTGACTTGTTCAAAAATAATGTGAAGTGTCTTATAAAGAGGTATGTCTTCAAGCAGAATTAGAGAAAGAAGTGAAAACATTTGAAATAAAGGAAGAAATATAGAAAGTAAGGCAGAACCAGCAGATAGATGGACAACCACTTTAAAGCTTCCTCATTTTGCTCAAGGTGCCACACGTTTGAATAGCATAACACCTTTTTCCCCATGTTTTGAGACCATTGTCAAGTTTCTTCTGTTGGTCACCATGAATAGAATACTGCACAAAATCAGGAGCACCATCCTCAACAATGCCCATATATTGAACATAGCACTGGTTCTTTCAACTTTCTTGAATACAGATAGCTGGCATGAGATCAATACATATTTCAACAAACATGATTTTTTAATGATCTGATATTTGGTCCATGTTATCGAGGGATATATTTTAGAAGAATTAGAAGATTGAATGGGTATATATTTTTCAGACTCATTCTCCATTAAAATACTTCTGTTAGATTATTTTTCTTGAGCAATTAAGGGTTCAATATTATCTTCCCTGAGGGGTTCCTGAAGTACAGCTACTCTGTTCCTGCTTTAAATCATCCAAGGCAGGAGGAAGATTGACCTTCTCTTGGGGAACAAATGTTATAATTACATTATTAAATTCATGATGCTCTCTCTACTTATTTAGTAGAAAGTTGCTTTATAAACCAATTCACTTATTAAAAGCAAATATTTATTGAGGCTCTATGAGCCCCCCAGGCAGTTTTTCTGGAGGTCACAATGATTCTAAAATAAATTGAATTTAAGACCTTAAAATTTTTATAGTCTTGACAGAGAGACAGTACACACAATGAATTATACAAGGAGATAATGATAAATGATAAATGCCAAAAAGGGAGGATGAGTAAATTGTTTCGTAAGTTCAAAGGGGTGTTAAAAAGAACATGGCATGCATATATTTGGGGGCCAGAAGGAGGATAATCATAGAAAAAGACAAAGAGTGAATAAAGAGGAAAGGCAAGGACAAAGAGATTGTGATGTTTTGGATTATATGGCAATGAAAACTTGAGAAATAGGTGAGTCATCTGTACCAAAAAGCTGCAAAGATATAAGAAGGATGAACCATGAAGAATAGCAATTGCCTATGATGATAAGGGACTCATTGGATGTCAACATCAAGTAATGGAATAGCTAACAAGAAGGAATGTTTGCTATCTTAAAATGATGTTATTCTGCTTCTTTAAAAAATATATATGATTTCATCATAGCCATTTAGTGAAATTCAGTTTATTGAAAAAAAATATTTTAAGCTCTTAAAGAGTAGACTCAGACATTCTTGTAAAATAACGCCAAAAAATTATGGCAGATCTAATTTAGAATTGTCAGCGGTGAAACAGAGCTTCACATGGACATCATCCTTTCTCTTTGACTTCTAATATGCTCTTGCAACTTCAGGCTTCCCTACTGATGTGCCCAACACATTAAAGTTCCATAGAGGGGACTCAGATATGCCATGAGACAATAATTTCCCCTCAGGTTGCAGAACTATTTGGTTCTAGCAAAGAGAAAGCATGGTGTGCAATATTCAAGTATTGCTATCCTGGTGCAACACTGGGTGCATGACCGGGGGAGGATCTGCCATTGTACCTGTAGGAGTGCTGACAAGTCAGACTCCATCTTTGGCCCTCCGTCTTGTTCATGTCTGCACAGTGACCTCCCTTGGGGCCATGTGTTCCAGGCTCAGTGGATGTTAATGTACAGCCTGACCAGATGCAGGAAGGCTTGTTCTGATCTTCTTTAAAGTGACCCACAGATGGTACCACTCCAGATAACTACCCTTTGACCTCACCCCATGCCCCTCATGCTATAATAGCTGTGGGTCAATTTCTGGACTGTGTCGAGAATGGTGGCAAAGAATAGTTGCATAGCTGCCTGGATTGTCTGTGCGATCCCCTATTAGTAAGTTACCCTGAATAAAAGTCTGTGTAAATGACATGGAGTGACTTGTGTTGTTCTTTATTATTAAAGTGCCTTCTCAATAGAGGATACATTACTGACCCTCCTCCACCTAACAGTGCTCATATTTTAGCAGCCAGCAGCAAGTCCTGTGACACAGGTGGACATAGGTCCCATGGCACTGCTACATGAGTTCATGGTTCCTGTGTCCAAAGCACAGCTAGGAAGGGCTAAAGATAATTCCTTTCAACTATGAACATAAGTCGACCCAGCATTTCCAAAAATTTTTTGAACATTCTTTATGATGATACACCCTAACTTCATTTTCATTGCATTAAATTATAGAACAGAAATCTTAAAAAATTTAGTGTTTTAAGATGTTCAAAGTGGCTTAAAATATTAAAAGTGATTGAAACTTTTCCTTTCTCCCTGTTTTGTTCTCTATGTGTTTTCTCTCTAAGTATACCTGTATGTAGTATATGGATATGCATTCTACATGAATGTGTATTCTATATTAAATATATTACATATTCGTTGTATATATATATATTCCAAATATTCAGACTATTCAACATAAAATATTACAAACTAAATATATTAGAATCTATTCTGTAAAATATTTAAAATAGTGTTTTTAAAAATTTTAAAGTTTTAATTTTTTTAATTAATTTAAATTCCAGTTAGTTGACATATAGTGTAATATTAGTTTCAGATGTAGAATTTAGTGATTCATCACTTGTATACAACCAGTGCTCATCACAAGTGCCCTCCTTAATTCCTATCATCTATTCAACCCATTCCCCCATCCACCTTTCCCTCCAGCAACCCTCAGTTTCTTCTCTATAGTTAAGACTATGTTTCCTGGTTTCTTTCTCTCTCTTCCCCCCGCCCATGTTCATCTGCTTTGTTTCTTAAATTCCACATATGAGTGAAATCATATGGTATTTGTTTTTCTCTGACTTATGTCACTTAACATAATACTATGTCATTCCATCCATGTCATTGCAAATGGCAAGATTTCATTCTTTTTTATGATTGAATAAAACAGAAAAATATGGAAGTTCATGAGAAGAAACAGTAAGCATATTTATACACCTACTTTTAAGCCATTTGGTTACAGGAAACTTATTATAAGGTCAAATTCTAAACATAACTTTTTTAATATCTCAAAATTATTGTGTGTGTACAGAAGCAATGAGATGATATTTGTGAGTCCCACTGATTTTTTTGTGGGCTCTTTTGTAGCCACACTAACCTCTACATGAATTTGAAGCCATTGTTAATTAATGTTAATTAATGGAATAGATTTTCTGATAAAAGAATGGACTTTAAAAAAATAGTACTTTACTTTGTAGAACTGATTTACATTCATAGAGAATTGGGCCAAAAGTACAGAGTTCCCATAAAATCCTTCTTCCCTCAACCTACATACAGTTTTCACTATAAACAACATCTTTCATTAATGTGGTACATCTGTCACAACTGATGAACCAATATTGATACATGGTTCTTAACTGAAATCCATAGTTTACATTATATTCACTCTTTGTGTTGTCAGTTCTATGGGTATAGACAAACGTATAATGTCACATATCTACCATTATAGTGTCATACAGAATAGTTTTACGGCCATAAAAGTCCTCTGTGCTGGAGCTATTCATCCCTCTTTACCTCCTCACAAGCCCTTGGCAACTGCTGGTACTTTTTACTGTTTCTAATTTTTTTTTTCCTAGAATGTCATATAGTGGCAATCATACAATATGCAGCCTTCTCAGACTGACTTCTTTTCCTTTAACGATATCCATTTAATGTCCCTCCATGTCCTTCCATAGCTTGACAGCTTTTTGTTTTTGTTATTGCTGAATAATATTCCATTTTCTGGATGTGCTACAGTTAATTCACCTACAGTAGGACATCTAGGTTACTTTCAAGTTTGAGGAACTATGAATAAAGCTGCTATAAGCAGTGTGCAGGTTTTTGCATAGACACACATTTCCAGATCATTTGAATAAATGTCAAAGAGAATTTAAGGTCCTTTGTATACTTTGGAAGCAAGTCCTTTATCAGATATGTGTTCTAAAAGTATTTTTTCTAGTCTATGGGTCTCATATTTTCAATGTCTTAACAGTGTCATTTGCAGAGCAGATTTTTTAAATGAAGTTTAACTTACCTATTATTTATTTCATAGATCAGGTATTTTGGTGTGGTATGCAAAAAGTCCTAGCCTAATCTGTCTCTTTGGTTTTCTTGTATGGTATCTTCCAGAAATTTATAGTTTTGCAGTTTCCATTTATGTCTCTCATCCATTTTGAGTTCATTTTAGTGAAGGGTATAAACTCCATGTCAATCTCTCTCTCTCTCTCTTTCTCTCTCTGTCTCTGTCTCTCTCGCATATGAATGACCAGTTGTTCCAACATAATTTGTTGAAAAAAATATTTTCTCCATTTAATTGCCTTTGCTCCTTTGTCAACAATCAAGGGATTGTATGTATATAGATTCATTTCTGGGATCTCTGTTCTGTTCTATGGATATATTCATGTATTATTTTCCACTGCCACACTGTCTTGATAACAGTAGCTTTATAGTAAGTCTTGAGGTTCAGTACTGTTTGTCTAACTTTGTTTTTCTTTAGTATTATGCTACCTATTCTGGGTCTTTTGCTTTCCTATGTAAACTTTAGAACCAGTTTCTCAATATTCAAACAAGAATTTACTGAGGTTTTGATTAGAATTGCATTGAATCTATAAATAACATTGAGATATCTTAATGATGTCAAGTCTTCACAATTTGGAATCTAGACTTATTATTTGAAGATATTGCAACTAAAACACAGAAGTTATTTTTAGATACTAAAAAGCAGATCTGTCTGGACTTATGTAGATTGTAACAAAATTAAAATGAATAGTCTGTTTTGCTTCTGAAAATACATTGACATGTATCAACCTCAAGAGGTACAACACCATCAGTATCTGCAAGATCATGGAAAACTTGGCCAGAGTCACATCTTACAGTATGAAATGCAAAAATCTCATTTCTTTTGGAGGATGAAAAGTGGAATAATGAGTTGTGGAAGTTCACAGAACTTGTTCTGGATTCTCCCCAAGCCCCAGTCGTTTACACAAAATAATCATAAAAATGCCATTACAAGCACATTTAACAAAGGGTGATGATGGTATTGGTTCCTGGCATTTATTGAAAAGACTTTAACAGATTTTCAAGTTAGCCAACTTTTATGCTACTGTCAGAGAAACTCAACCACCAAGATGATGTATGCTAAATATCCTGTAACTATTCTACAGTAGCAGTTGCTACTTTATCCACTTTTCTATTCACAAGTTGGAAAGAATCCTTAGATTAAAGCCATCATTTTTTTTCCATAAAAATAAGGGTGGATTTAAAACTCATTTTTATTCCTAATCTTCAAGACACCAACCTCTAAATAAGAGTAAGACCACCCTTTTGTGTTTCCTAAAATGGGGGGGGGGGTAGAATATATGTCAGTGGAAGGAGCAATAAGGGTGTGCTGGATTTTATTTACGTGAGACCTGCCCTTTCTAAGACAATAAATATTCTTCTAACATTTTTGCTGATGCACCTATCAAAACATTTTGAAATAATATTTATTCTCTCCCATAGTTAATTAGTATTTAAATTTGTTACCATAAGTACAAAATTTTCAAGCTTGTTGCATCTATTAGTTTATGAACATTAACCTTTTAAAATGAAACCATTACCTCAGTCTTATTTTTCTGTATTCATCAAATTTAACTACAAATTTTATGTAATAAGAAAACATATTCAATACATTTTTTTAGAAGAAACTTGTGAAAGGGTGCCTGGGTGGCTCAATCGGTTAAGGATCAGACTCTTGATTTCAGCTCAAGTCATGATCTCAGAGTTGTGAGATCATGCCCTCTTGGGGCTCCATGCGGGCATGGAGCTCACTTAGGATTCTCTCTCTCCTTCTCCCTCTGTTGCTCCTCACCAAAACAAAAACAAAAACAAAAAACAACAAAGAAACTCATGGAGGGCAACGTTTAAGAAGTATGGAATGTATGAAATTGCCCTATTTTGCCTTCGCACTTGATTTGTAGTTTGCCTTTATTATTTTCTTTTAGTTCTACTTTTAAACAAATTTGTACTTGGAACTTGAAAATTGCACCATATTTTCTCAAAACTCATCGCATTCTGATTCTTTCTTAAACGTTTCCAAATAGTCATTTATTTTTCTTGCTCCATGATATTTTTAAGATTTTTCTCATGATCTTTTAAATAGTGGAATATGTTCTTTTATTATGCTTTTTTTCTCTATCCAATATTTCTGTTTTATCCTTGAGAACTCACAGTACACACACATTGGAACTTCCAGATGTACATTCTATATTTGTACATTTGTTGCTGTCATATTTTCCATTTATTTATTCCCTTCATGCTTTTTTCAAGGATGGTCACTGGGCTCAGTGTTCCAGTTCATTAATACATTTCCAATCTTTTTTTTCTCCTCCACAAACTATTTAATTTTTATTTTTTTAAGATTCTTATTTATTTATTCATGAGAGACACAGAGAGAGAGAAAGAGAGGTAGAGACACAGGCAGAGGGAGAAGCAGGCTCCATGCAGGGAGCCTGACGTGGGACTCCATCTCGGGTCTCCAGGATCAGGCCCTGGGCTGAAGGTGGCGCTAAACCGCTGAGCCACACGGGCTGCCCACTATTTAATTTTTAAATTTCAATGTCTCTATTTTTATATTGTAAGATCATTAATTTCTTTTTCAAGGATGCAGTAGTCTTCTACTGTCTCTGAAAATATGTGGTAAGCTCATTTTTTTAATTGAAAAACTTTGACGTGTGACTTTGTATAAAAGTAAGGTATACAGCATATCTATACTTTGACATATATATTTTATAACTGCTGTTGTAGCTGTATTTATCACATTACATAATTATAGTGCAATATTGTTGTCCCTATCTATTATACTATGCCTTTGGTCTCTATGGTTTATTTAATACTCATAACTTTGTTCCCTGAAATACCATCACTCTAATCCACACTCCAATTCCCTGGTAACCACTATTTTACTTTCTGTTTTTTGGGGGGTTTAACTTTTCTAGATTACACATATAAGTTATAAATATGGTATTTGTCATTTTCTGTCTGACTTATCTCACTAAGCATAATGTACTCAAAGTCCATCCACCTTGTCACAAATGGGAGGATATCTTCCTTTATCATAACTGATCATATCTTTTTTATCCATTCATCCCTTCACATGCATTTGGGTTGTTTCCATATCTTGGCTATTGTGAATAATGCTATGACAAATGTGGAAGTGTATATATCTCATCAAAATCCAATTTTCATTTCCTCTGTGTATATACCCAGAAATGTAATTGCTGGATTGTATGGTGATATATTTTTAATTTTTTGAGGAAACTCCATTTTGTTTACCATAGTGATCAGACCACTACATCCTCACCAGCACCTGTTGTCTCTCGTCTTCTTGATTCTAGCCATTCTAACTGGTGTAAGGTGATATCTCACTGTGGTTTTGATTTGCAATTCCCTGATGATGAGTGATGTTGAATATCTCATCATTATCTTTTAGACATCTTGATATCTAGTTTTTCCACCCATTTTTAAAATTTGGATTATTTGTTTTTTTGTTATTGAGTTGACTGAGTTCTTTATACCTTCTGAATATTAACCCATATCCAATAAGTGTTTTGCAAAATTTTTCTCCTGTGGTGTAGGTTGCTTTTTCATTTTATTATTTATTTTATTTTGTGCAAGCATTTGAGTATGATATAGTCCGATTTGTTGATCTTTTCTTTTGTTCGTGCTTTTGACATCTTTTCCAAAAAAAAATTGCCAACATCAATAAGCCTCTTCTCTAGATTTTCTTCTAGTTTTATGGTATTAGGTCTTATATTTAAACCTTTGATCAATTTTAAGTTAATTTTTATGGTAGGTATGATATAGAGGTCCAATTTAGTTGTTCTGAATGTGTTTCTCTAGTTTTCCCAGCATGATTTATTGGAGAGCTTATCTTATTCCTTTTAAGTATTCTTGGCTCCATCGTCAAATATTAGTCAACCATATGCATTGGAGTTTAGTTCTAGGCTCTCTCTTCTGTTCCATTAGTTAGTGTTAACAATAACTCCAATTGTTGTTTGGAAATTTTTTTCACTCACATATAGTGTTTTCATTACAATGTCTTTTAGTATATTTTGAAATCTGGAAGTATGATACCTTAAGTTTTGTTCTTTTTCTGAGGATTGCTTTGGCTTTTGTGGTTTCACACAAATTTTAGACAATTCTTCTATTTCTTTGAAGAATGTCTTTATTATTTTGTTGGAGATTGCATTCAATCTGTGGATGACTTTGAGTATTATGGCCATTTTAACACTATCAATTCTTCTAATCCATGAACGGTGATGTCTTTCCATTTGTTTGTGTCTTCTTCAATTTCTTTCAGCAAATTTTGTAGTTTCCATTTTACAGCTCTCACTTTTTTTGGTAAATTTATTTCTAAGTATTTTATTGTTTTTGATATTATTGTAAATGGAATGGTTTTCTTTATTTCTGTTTCATATGTTTCATCATGATCATCAGCAAATAATGACCATTTATTTCTCTTTCCCCATTTGGATGCCTTTTATTCAATTATGCCTAATTCCTGTAGGTGGACTTCCACTACTATATTGAATAGGAGTGATGAGAAAGGACTTCCTTGCCTTGTCCCTGATCTTAAAGATAACACTTAACTTTTTCCCAATGATTATAATAATAAATAAAATCTCAAAAAAAATTTGCATCTATATTCATCGAGGGATATTGATGTTTATCACAGTCTGTACTTTTCTTTTCTCATAGTATCCTTACCTAGTTTTGGTGTAGAAGTAATGCTGACCTTGTAGGATGAGTTTGGATGTGTTCCTTTTCTTTGATATTTTTGAACAGTTTGAGAAAGATTGGTGTTAATTCTTCTTTAAATGTTGGCTAGATTTCTCCAGAGAAGCTGTGTGGTTCTGGATTTTTCTATGTTGGGAGCTTTTGATTACTGATTCAATTTTTTTTATTTGTAATTGGTCTACTCAGATTTTCTATTTCTTTCTGATCTAGTTTTGATGAATTGTGTATTTCTAGAAAAGTATCTATTTCTTCTATATTATTTAATTTGTTGGCATATAATTGTTCATTGTAATTTCTCATGATTCTATGTATCTTTGTAGTATGTTTTATTTTTTAAGATTTTTATTTATTTATTCATGAGAGACACAGAGAGAGGCAGAGACATAGGCAGAGGGAGAAGTAGGCTTCCTGTGGGGAACCTGATGTGGGACTTAATCCCAGGACCCCAGGATCACAACCTGAGCAGATGCTCAACCACTGAGCCACCCAGGCGTCCCTGTAGTATCAGTTTTCATACATCTTTTTAAAAATATTTTTATGTATGTGTTCTGTTTTTTTTTTCTTAGATAATCTAGCTAAGGGTTGGCCAATTTTGTTTATATTTTTGAATAGCATTTAGTTTCATTGATCCTTTCTATTGTTTTTCTGGTCTCTATTTCATTTATTTTCACTGAGATCTATATTGTTTCCTTCCTTCTAACTTTCGGCCCAATTTGTTGGGAGTATATGTATTTCTAATCATTTTATCTTCTTGATCTATTGGTGTCTTATCATTATATATAATGAATTTCTTTGTTTATTGTACCCCTGGCTTTTTGTCCTTCTTGTCTGATGTAAGTATGGTTATGCTTTAGCTCACACTTGTTTTAAAGTTGTATTCTTAAAAAACTTTTAATCGGAGTATAGTTGACATATAATATTATATTGGTTTCAGGTATAAGCTCACATTTAATTATTCTGTATACTTTATCAACTGTTTCTTCTGGCGTTCTTCTATTTTACTTAGATGTTACCTTGCCAAAGTTTTGTCTTTCTAGTTTTTGAAATTACCAGTTGTTTGCTCATATTTGCGTTTTAGATTTCCTGATTTATTTTTTAGATGTTGGTTCTGATTACAGTGACTTGTCCTTGGAGATTTTAGTTGTAATATGGGGGTTAGTGGGCATAGGAGGCTCCATGGGACATTCTGCTCTGCTTCTCCAATTTGAACACAAGCACTCCTTGCTTTAGTCTCTAGAGCCCACAGGTGAGTACAAAGGAGAAGATGGTAGTGTCCAGAAAGCCCATCTTTCCTGAATGCTGTTTTGCAGGATACCACATAGAGGGACACCCAGATTCCCTCCTTTGCTCCATGAACTAACTCACATTCTGAGCCTGAAGATTACCTGGAACCAATGACACTTCTCTGCATAGCAATCTCCTGACCATGGGTTTTCAGCTCAGATCTGTTTAAGTCTTGTTTCTCCAAAGATACAACTCATTATGTTTTTTTATCTTTTAGAAATTCCTCAAAATGGCAGGCCCACTATGGCATTACTTTTTTGCTATCCAGCTTTATAACAGATTTAAATTCTTGTGAAGTACATTTTCTGTCATTTCTCATGATATTGTGTGGGAGGTAGGTAGACGTGTTCTGTCTGTTTTCTTGATCCAATTTCCGCTTTATTCTCCAAAGAAACTCTCATGTCAAATTAAAATGCAATTATTTTCTTATCTTGATAATACTCTGTAATTTCTCTAATGCAGTTTCAGAGGAATGATAAAAGCAAATGGGTATTGCATCTCCTAGAAGAGCCATAAACCAAGGGGAACAGAGTTGCATATGTCAAGGATTTAACATTGATACATTTTATGCCATCTTGAACTCCGCCAGGAAGCATCATCCTTCTTCAATGAGTTTCTTGGGACCAGCCATTTCAATTAAGTTGTTTATATTACCAAGCCCATTTGTACAAGCACATGCTCAGTTGCCCTGCATGATAGCATAATGGACGGGTTAAATAATGGAAATAAAGCTTTCTACCTAGCTGAAGTCCTTGTGTGTATGCAATCACATGTAGACCTAGACACACACAAATTTCTTTCAAGACGAGACATGCATTGCACATACATTCCTTCAGGACATACCTTTAGTATCTCATACTATACAAAGCTATTTTTGATCTCTTTAAGATTGGGTATGTGTTCTTCCATTGTACTGTAAGCACTCTATCATTCCAACTTCTATGGCTCAAATCACCTTATACTGCAATTTTTTTTGTTTGACCTTTCCCAACCCCTCACCTTCCATTGAATCTGACCTCTTTGAGCACAAGACTGATGGATACTCTATTCATCCTTATCTTTCAAAGATTACTTAATATAGTCTGTCACATGGCAAATATTATAAGCTCAGTAAGTATATTTTTAAGATTGATACACACAGACATATATGGAGATAGATATTTACATATAATGTTAATCATATAGACAATAAATATAATTGTAATAATAACTAATTCTATCTGCTTTAGCTACTTGACCATGTATATACTCAAAAGCTATTTGTTTCTAGATATGATCAGTATATACTTACATAAATATATCTCCTGTTTCCTCATATAAAGCATATATAGACTTGAGCTACCAAGGTGGTTTTTATCTTAATAATAATTGATTTTGATTTTATAGTCTCTAAACACACACATATATCACCTTGTATATAGGTACATATATATGTATATACATACACACACACAAACAACAGTATCTTCAAATATACAAATGGATTAGGAGAGGGAAAAGGGAAGAACTACTTCTTACTACTTTAGTACTATGAGAAATTCTTGATGACTTGGGAAGTTGGAGTTTTGGGTTTTTCTGATGTTTTCTTTTATTATTATTTAGTGTTTCCTTTCTAGAATTAGAAATTGACAGAGTAAGAAAGAAATATTCTGGACTGTGAGGATATGGGACACTATATGCATTGCAAAATGTGTATTACATGTATTTACACATTTTGTATCTGGTTTGGTACATTGTTCATTAAGTTTTGTTTTGTTTTAGACATGGGAGCCAAGTGCCTTACTTTTTTTTAAAGATTTTATTTATTTATTCATGAGAGACACAGAGAGAGAGAGGGGCACAGACGCAGGCAGAGGGAGAAGCAGGCTCCATGCAGGAAGCCTGAGGTGGGACTTGATCCCGGGTCTCCAGGATCAGGCCCTGGGCCGAAGGCGGAGCTAAACCACTGAGCCACCTGGGCTGCTCAAGTGTCTTATTAAAACAAGTCCAAAAAGGGATCATTTTGTGGTATTTGCTGTCTTCAAAAGTAAAAATGAAAAAAAATCTTACATCTACTTAAGAGTTGAGAAGCAAATGAGAAGAATCAAAAGACATGAGCAAGAATATTACTTGAGAACCAAAGAGGAAAAGCTGTCTACACACATTTGGCATATGAAAATACCTATTTCAGACAAATACACCTGGATCTGTTTATGTTGAGTTTAAACTTATAACTATAATCTCTGAATTTGACTCAGATCATGCCTCAGAAAGGCTCAGTGACCCTGAAAATGTGTGACAGAGAGGTGACTTGAGTCTACATCTCAATACCTTTTTTATGGGATGGACTTCTATTGTTAGGTTCAACCGTCTTGATATGAAATATAATTGAGTCTCTCATTTATAGATAAAAACATCCACTAATTTCCTCAAGGCTCTCTAAAGTTTCTGACAGTTATCATGATTGTCCATTCCAATAGAAAGGTTGCATTTCTGCTTTAACATTGAGGTGTCAGGGACTCACTAAAGATCTGGAGGGCAGTGTGTATCACAACCATATTCTTACATATGTAATAAGAGCTAAAGAAATCACACCAGCTTGCAATACAAAACAAAGAGAATCTGAAAGTAAAGCCATCTTTTAAATATATCTCATCAGTTTAACATATCTCTTGCCCTGTTTTTAGATCAAAAAGTGTTAGTGAGGAAGGATTTTGAGACCAAGTACTATATACTAAGCTCTATATATTTCTCTGTCCTCGGGTTCAGTTCTTAGTTCTTGCCACACTGTAATCAGTTAGCCAATGCTAACGATCCCTTCAGATTGAGCAAACTGTACCTGTCTTTGCTATGTATTACATTATTCATCCTATGTTGCATCTAGCAGTTAAAAGCTACCTGAGATCTCTACCACCGCTGGGTTCCATCAACGTGTTAAAATGAGATAGTTGACTTCAATGGTAGTATCTCTTAACATCATCTCCAGACTACAGAAGATAGGCACTGTTTTACAAAGATGCTGGTGTTCCTTTTGTTAGTGCATTCTTTGATACTTTTTTATGGGAGAATCTTTTCAATCTTCCTGTGGGACAGGTTGGACAGATGGGTATGTAGGTCTCATATAATAAATCCTTTCCAAAATGTCTAATATCCTGAATTTTGATATTCCTCTCTCTGTCTCTCTCCCCCAACTCCTCCCCCACCCATCCCTAACCCCTTCTGCCTTTCCCTTCTGCATCACAGAAATTGTGGCATCTCACCTTTCTTTAATGTAGGAAACCATTTCTTAGTCAACTAAGCAAATTGTTAAAGCCACTTCCAACTGTATAGCTAACATTTTTCTTAAGAATCTCTGATATGTAATTCCATTTCTGTACATTCATTCCAATCCAACATTATATCTTCTTTGACATAGTATCTTAGAATACATATTCAAACATATACCCTAAATTTCTACAAATATAAATTAACCCAATTTTGTAATTCTTCTGACATTCAAGCTCTTTCTAGTGCAGACTGTATATTTCCCTCTTGGGATTGCTAGAATTTGCCTCGGATTAGAATCTGAAAACAATGATGGGTGCCAGAGGTTGACTATGAGAATAGACACTCTTTACAAATCATTTGCTTCATATAAGGTTATCACAAGACAAGAGAAGACTATTTAATTCAGATATCCTGAAGGAGGCTCAAGGGGGATTTGGGGATTCAAATTTTCCTTTTCCAAATCTTCTCAATCAGTGCTACAATTTTCACATATAAGACTCATGAGCCTGTGAATTCAATAAGTGCTTAAAATTTAAACATGCATTCTAAAACTTGTGGGCAGATTTTTAGCTTTGTTTGCACTGTTTGAACTACAAATATGGTATTAGTTGGAGGATTCTGTAGAAGCTCTGTAGTTTTCCGATGACACTTTGAGCTCATTCTTGTTATTGTCTTTTTATAAGCTTTTTGGTTAACCAGATACAAAAGACCATTACAAAAACCTTGTAGTAAAAATATTACAAGAATTGAGAATAACAAGTATCTGGCCCAGTTTTTCTCAATGTTCACTTTATGTCAAGTGTGCATAGGTGACAATTTAATAGTTATGTTATTGCCTGTTGTGAGTTACCCTAGTATTCCATTTTCTAAAGACAACTGGATCATACTTGGATTTGTTCTCAATCATTTCATTATTTAATTAGTATCCCGTCTTTGAAAGTCTGCTTCCTTGTACCAAATAGCGTATCAATAGAGGTCATGATCAATACAGAAACAACTTCAGATATTTCAAACAGAAGAGACTTAAAATGTGGTATTCATCAGATACCTGTTGTATATATTGCAAGAGGAAAGGAAAAAAGCAAAAGCTGTAGAAAAACAAAATAGAACAAACAAAAACAAAAGGAAGAAAGGAAATACCCAGACATCAAAATTTTCACATACTGTCATTTCCATTGTTGTTCATAACTGACTTTTTCACATTTGCTGTAATTATCAGAAGTTAATAGGCTCTGCTCTTTTTAAAAAATAATTATCAATAACTTCCTCATTATAAGACCTTTGCAGCAATGTTTCTGCTTACTTAATGACATTCCCAAGTTAAAAAAGGAGCATAATTTTTAGTTCTCCATTATACTTCCTGAATTTCAGTGGTTGTATCAAAGTTTTCTCCCAACTTCCTTATTGACTGCAATAGCTTGTAATACCAGATGGTCTTTTGGGGTGTAGGGTTGTTTTGGATTAATGACTTTGCAATTGTTTTTCACCTGTTTCTCCTTCTTTTTTTATTTCATTTTATTTTATTTATTTTTTTTTCCTCTTTTTTTTTTTTTTTTTTTCCTTTTTCTCCTTCTGATGGAATATAGGAATTTCTCATCAGGGCTGAATGGTTTATATGCTAATTTTGAGTTGTCAGTTCTGAAACAGGCGAGCAACAATTTTCTTAGGTGGGTGTATTACTGATTACTTCCTCTAGCTTGATTGTCAGTTGACAGAGGATTCATAACATCCTATTCTGTGTGCACCAATTTTATACCTACAAAACAGGATTGTTTGAGAATTTCCCTGTTCCCAGACTTAGACTGAAATAACACAACTCTTCACTTCAGGGGTTTGACTTTATAGGTGAGGAACTAGACAACTGATGTGATTTTAGTATTATGCCTCTTACTTAATGCCCATGCATTGTTTCTGTTTTTGTTTTTGCATTTTCCTCAGTATTTGGTTAGTTGCCATGATCCTTTAAAATCTACTTACTCTGTTATAATTTGCAGAAAAAATCACTGAAGTATTAGGTTATTCATAATAATGATGATAAAATACAGATAATAACTAGCAGTGACTCATTGGTATATTCGAGACTCTGTTCTTAGCATGCATTACCACATTAATTCTTAAAACAACGATCTGACAAAATAATATGATGATCTTTATTTCACAAATGAGGAATCAAGGCTTAGAAATTAAGTATACTTTTCTTGTTCTAGGTTTAACACTTAATAAGCTGAATTACTTCAAATAATGCCATCATCCACTTTTTTCCAGCACGAATGTGCATGTGCACACACACACACATACACATTTCAGTTGGGATTTAGCTTAGAAAATAGGTAAATCTAAGGCTTTGATGATTATATTAAATCAGAAGTCTACAGATTCACTAATAAAAGTATTTACTAGGTAAATAAAATAGGTGTATATATTTTAGAAGCAAATAGCTTTCTAAAGAACAATATAAATACACATATGTTTATAAGTTCTGTTTATTAAAATGACTCTTAGATAATACTGATTAGAGGCATCAAGGAATTCCAGTTTCCATAAAATTTGTCTCTAGTCAGTTGATATTACAATAGTTATTCAAAATTAATAAAAAGTGCTTTTTAAAAATTCCTCATTAACTCAGTTATTTACCTACAGATATAGATATGGATATAGATATAGATATAGATATAGATATAGATATACACATATATATACATATACATATATAGTTATTTGGATGAATTTTTATTTTTAAAGTGATATATAAATAAATATGTATGTTAATAATAGTAACCTCCTCTGAGATAAATATCAATTATTGCCATAATCATTTGCCATGCTGGATATTTATGGCTGTATATAGTAGTTTTCTTACTGTAAATATAAGGCAACTAGTCTTGTTGTAAATTAAGCCATTCTAAATTCAGTTCTTCTTCTGGGGGAAAAGGAGTATATATCGTGTGTCTTCTGGGGGAAAATTCTCATTTCTAGATGACTAAATAACCTTTAATATTTTGGCATTTCCATCTAGCTAGTTATTATAACTTATGATCTAATTAGCATTTGGTATTTGATATCTCCAGTGACTAACAAGACCATCTAAATTAAAGCATTTCAAATCCTAATGTCTTGTTAGAGAATTCTATTAAAGTAGAAGAGCAACAGTGGCTTCTTCCATTCCTCACAGTTTACCTTCAGGTTTATTGGTTAATGTTTAATTCTCCAATGAAAACTTAACGATCTTGGAATGTCACATATTACAAAATCCCACGTTGCTCCTTGCTGTGTCTCATCTCTCAATTGAATTCTCTAAAGACTTTAAGACTTCTGAAAATTTCAGCTTTAGTTGTTAGGAAATTTTTTAAAAAGCTCAACACAATATCCAACAATGAATCCTTTTTTATATATTTTAAAAAACACCATTATATAGAAAGCAGTTGAAAACTCAATTATTTTCTTTTCAAACTTTAATTCTTTCCCATTAATTGTATGTAGTATTTTTTCATAGGTTTCATGATGCATTCAGACACATGAAATTATGAAATATTGGGCAGCCTGGGTGGCTCAGCAGTTTAGCGCCACCTTCAGCCCAGGGTGTGATCCTGGAGACCTGGGATCAAGTCCCATGTCAGGCTTCCTGCATGGAGCCTGCTCTTCCCTCTACCTGTGTCTCTGCCTCTCTCTCTCTCTCTCTCTCTCTCTCTGTCTCTCATGATAAATAAATAAATCTTTAAAATAAAATAAAATAAAATAAAATAAAATAAATAGAATAAAATAAAATAAAATAAAATAAAATAAAATAAAATAAAATAAAAACATGTCCTTGCCTTCAGGAATGTAACATCTATCAAGAAAAGATGCAAAGATAAAAAGTTTACTCATATAAACAAGCATTAAATTCAGTGGGGCAAACCTTCCATTCAAAAGAATAATAAATTAATGATTTAGCTCCAGCTACATCAGCAAGGGGAGAATTGCCATTGTAGAAATTGAAATTCTGAATAAAAAAAAAAAAAAAGACATTCCGAAGGAATGGCTCTGAAAGTTGTTTTACTTTCTGCAAAATTAAGATGGTCATTTTACAAGTTCTTTTTTAATATTTTATTTATTTATTCATGATAGACACAGAAAGACAGAGGCAGAGACATAGACAGAGGGGGAAGCAGGGTCCCAGCAAGGAGCTCCAAGTGGGACTCAATCCCCACCCCAGGATCACACCCTGAGCCAAAGGCAGATGCTCAACGGCTGAGCCACCTAGGCATTCCAATTTTACAAGTTCAAGTAAGGAATGCTTGAGTAATTCACAAGTGACCAAATCAGGATGTTTGCACAATTAGGTAAGTAGCCATCTTTTGCAGAAATATGTTTAGTAATAAATGTGATCAGAACTATCACATGGCATACAAATTCTTTGTGAAGATTCTTTTCTTTCTCCAAGTAATTCTACCTAAGAATTTATTCCCCTGCAATGAGACAATACATGTGTCTGAAGTACTTTTTAAAGTTCATTTTAAGTTAGCATTAGTCAGCATGAGACATAGACCAAAAACACACAGAGATCAGAGAATGTTTTTGAACCATGACATAAAGCAAAAGAAGACAAGCTCAGGCTGAAACACACGCTTTAGAAACTCCTAGCTAACTACAGAATACCCCAGGAAGAAGAAATTAATAATTCAAAATCCATTTTATGTTTATAGTTCTTGCATTTACTACTATACATTTGCTTATGTTTAAATTGACAATGAAATTTTATTAATATAAATGTATAATCTATTGAATGAAGGATAATCATTTAGTAATATCATACTTTTACTCAGTTCTAAAATAATTCTATCTTAGTAAAATGGAAAGGTTAAATCAGGGATCCCTGGGTGGTGCAGCGGTTTAGCGCCTGTCTTTGGCCCTGGGCGCGATCCTGGAGACCCGGGATCCAATCCCACATCGGGCTCCCGGTGCATGGAGCCTGCTCCTCCCTCTGCCTGTGTCTCTGCCTCTCTCTCTCTCTCTCTCTGTGTGACTATCATAAATAAATAAAAAAAAAAAAAAGAAAAAAAAAAAAAAAGAAAGGTTAAATCATACCCAAAACTGTGGGCTTTGGAGTATAAAGTATCTGGATTCAAACTGCATCTCTACCACTTACCAGTTGTGTGAATTGGGGTAAATCTTTCTGCCTCTTTCTGACTCAGTTTCCTTAACCATAAAGAGAATGATACTATCAGCAGTACATGATTTTGAAATAAGATAAATAGAATAAATAGGATATTCCCTGTATGTTATGCTTGCCAAGCGCCTGAAATAAGAACTTACTAAATGTTAGCTGTTACAATTATCATGATTTGCTTATTCACCTTAAACTTAATACAAATTGGAAAGGTATTTGAGGCATATGATCCTATAATATTATTAGACAGGAGACTCAGCTATCTTTAGTGAGAAAGGAACAGGTAATTTTCCTTTCAGAATTTCTACCCAGTTATACCACCTGTCAAAAAGTCATAAAAACAATTTAAAAATCTCCAAGAAGACAAATAGAAGGACAATGTAAAAAAACAAACAAACAAACATACAAAACAAAAAACAAGTGAAAGGTTGGGAAATCCAGGGAGAAAAGCAAATAAGGTGTTGGGGAAGAGGAAGAATGGGTGGAAGACACAGCAACAAGGCCTCTCAGAGAAGTAAAATTAAATGTAAGGAGATGGAGAAAAGCAACCAGTCAAGAAACAACAAAGGTCTCACAATTGGAAGATGTCAGAGATGTAGCCCTTATCCTGGCACCTATACTAGCTAATGAAATATTAGTAACACGTGTTACTGATGGGAAGAGGTCCTGGAGAGTGAGTGGGCACACCTCTACTTCTCACCCAAGCAACGAGCAAAGACACAAAAGGGAATGAAGGGAGAAATATATCCTCATTGTTTAAGCCACCGAGAAGCGGGAGTTGTCAATAACCCAACAAACTTAGAGCATCCAGACTTACACAATGAAAGAATTAAAATCAAAAGACTGAGCGAGAGAGGGCACTGTTTTTATTGACAATCTTTTCCTCCCCACCCCTGCCCTGCACTTTTGCTCTTTGACTTCATCTTTTAGGTGAAAGATGTGAAGGTAAGATTTCCAATTTTTTTATTGTTATCAGAAGCCAAACAGTGAAGGCATAATTTGTTTTCTGAACCAATGTCTAGTGTACATTTAACAGAAATTGTTTTGTTTTTATCAAAGCAAAATAGTTTTATCCCCTACTACATCACAATTACATGAATGTTAAGCAGAATTGGGTGCGAACTAAGTTAATTTTTCAGAAGGCAAGGGACTCTGAAATGTATTTAAATGTATTTCTTTTATACTACTGTATTCCATTTGGAAATTTAATCTTTCCATTAATTAAGTTTTTCTTTTGATGTTATGCAGGGTTAATTCAGCGAAGTGATCAAAATAGTTTTCCTTCCATCTTCTGTGTGGAATTTACTGATTTAAGTTCAGAATGACTGAATATAAAATGAATGTTATAGGAAATCATGACTGAAACAATAGGTTGTTGTTTTGATGTCCTCTTATTTTGCTGGACCAAAAATGATATAAACTACCCAAGAAAATGATGGTACACAGGTGTTGTTATTGCCTTTACAGCCCGGTGTGGCTTTTAAATCATGTTGCTATGGTAACACCATCATTTATAGACTATAATCCCATTAGGAGAAACTGGTGATAAAGTAAGCTCATTATAACAGACCTTATATTGCTTTGCTTCCGGTTGTGTCTGTTTTATGGCAAATAACACTAGTAAAGCTATTAAATAAAAAAACCACATAAGAATGTCACACTTAGTCATAAAATGTTTTGGACAGAGGAAAAGCGGATTTTGAAAGTTACTGCAGATTTTTTTTTAATGTGAGCAAAACTTTGCCAACAAATACAAATTATTCAGTTTTAAAAGACTAACTACTAGAGTAATGAAATACATAATACACAGACACAGTAAATATATAATATTATAAAAAACATACACATTTGTAATACATAAATACTATTATGTTTTTCACTACTTTAACATTTCAATCCTTCCTCCTATGACATGCTCTTAGAATCACATCTACAACTATACTAATAGGCTATGTATACACAAAGAAACAGATCCAAACAGGATCCGTGAATAGCCCAAGAAGTCAGTGGATTGGATTTCATTGCTCAGAATTATTCCAAATGGTTCCTGTTTTTAACTTAGAAATACTGTTTCTACTAAGTGAAATCAGATTCCAAATCTCATCTTGGACTAAACATGCACATATCTACATAAGATGATATAACAAATTAGGCATCTGGTTTAAGTGGCTCTGTGGAGATGGAATTAAAGAATTAAATTGAAGACTTAGGTTAATTTCGGGATGCCTAGGTGGCTCAGCAGTTTAGCGCCTGCCTTCAGCCCAGGGCATGATCCTGGAGACTTGGGATCAAGCTCCACATCAGGTCCCCTGCATGGACCTGCTTCTCCCTCTGCTTAAGTCTCTGCCTCTCTCTGTGTCTCTCTTAAATTAAAAAAAAAAGAAAATCTTAAAAAATTTAAAAAGACTTAGGTTAATTTCAACTTCCAGGGATGATGGAGAAGTACTTTTCACAATTTATCCTACTTCATAAAAATAAAAGTTCTGCACAGGATATATAAAACAAACAGAAGATAACTCTGTTTCAAAGGACACTGAAGGCCAGTCAGTCAGAGATTTGGGGACAGAGGAACACGCAATGGTGAATTCCCTCAGTTTTCATTTTTCCTATGTGTCTGAGCCTGGAAGCCAGTACCTTGGAAATACAAGTGTATATGTGCCACACCAGCCCCAAAGGAGCCTGCTAGCTCCACAGAGCCAGGAAAGTGGTATCTGGTAAGGAAGAGAAAGTAGACAATAATTGTTCTATTCTAACCAAACAACTCAGGGAATACCACGGACAAATGTCCACTCCTGCCAGCAAAGACTGAATGGGGAACTTAAACTCCCACAATCCTCATCACCAGGTTGTAATGAATTGCCAAATAGACCAAGTAGGGAGTGAGAATTTTCAGCTCTCCTGGATAATAATGAGGCCCCAGTCCTGCAGTATTGGGGGAGACCACAGGGGAAGTCTAGACTTTTACGCCCAACTGGAAGTAATGAGGAAAAATGGGGAAAGGTCAGAGGAGACCAAGTAGAGTTAAACTTTCACCACCACACAGCAGCAGTAAGTCCATCTACTTTTGCTATCAGTATGGCCATCTGAGGAGAAGTAGAAAGCTATCCTTGTCTTTTCTAGCCAGAGTAACAAAAACCAAAACTTTCATCTTTGCCCAGCACCAACAAGGAACCCTCTCTCTGTCAATGGAAGGCATCATTAGAAGCCAAATGAGGAAACTAAACTTCTACCACAGGGGGAAGTGCCAGGGTGATGGCTCTTTGCCTACCTAAGTAGAAGATGTCACCCTACTTTATAGGGTAAGAACAATTCAAATGACAGCAGGTTTCTCATCAGAAATAAGCAAAGTTATAAGGAGGTGACGTGGACATTTTCTGAGTGCTGAAAAAGCTAGATTTTTTTCTTTTTTTGGAGGGGAGGGACAGAGGAAGAGGGAAAGAGAGAATCTTAAGCAGGCCCCATACCCAGTGTTGAGCCCGATGCAAGGCTCAATCTCACAACCCTGAGTTGATGACCTGAGCCAAAATCAGGAGTTGGAAGCTTAAATGACTGAGCCACCCAGGTGCCCCAAGACAGAACTCGATATTGAGTGAAATGTCTACTTAAATGTGGAATCCAAAAAAACAAATGAATAAACAAACAAAAAGTGGAAGCAGGCCATCAATACAGAGAAAAAACTGGTGGTTGGCACAGGGGTGGCATTGGGGCATGGCAAAAAGGGTGAAGGAGTGTGGGAAGTACAGAACTCCAGTTGTGAAATAACTAAGTCATGGGATTCAAATGTACAGAGAATGCAGAGTAGAGAATGATATTGTCAGAGTGCTGTATGGTGACAGGTGGTAGCTACATGTGTGGTGAACACAGCATAGCATACAGACTTGTCCAATCACCATGTCGTACACCTGAAACTCATGTAACATGTGTCAACTATACTCAATAAAAAAATTAAAAAGGAAAAAAGAAATGAAGGTGAAATCAAAGTATTCTCATATGAAGAAAAAGTTACAGGTTACATACTGTATGATCTCATTTATATAACATTTTTGAAATGACTAACCTGCACAACTAGAGAGCAGATTAGTGATGGTTGAAGGAGGGTGTGGGAGGGAAGTGGTGTATTTATACAAAGTCAATGGAAGGGAAACTTTTCCTGGTGGGATTGCTTTGGATTTTGAATATCCTGCTTATGATGATTGTGTTATTGTATTATACATTTACAAGATGCTGCCATTGTTTAAAAGAGTAAAGAATGCATGAAACGTCGCTGCATTATTTCTCTTTTTTTAAGATTTTATTCATTTATTTGGAAGAAAGAGTGTGCAAAGTGAGAGAGAGAGAGAGCAAAAGCAGGGGAGGGGCAGAGGGAGAAGCAGACTGCCTGCTGAGCAGGGAGCCTGATGTGGGACTCCATCCCAGGACCCTGGGATCATGACCTGAGCCAAAGGCAGATGCTTAACCGACTAAGCCATCCAAGTGCCCCTCTCCGCATTATTTCTTACCAACTGCATGTGACTCTATATTTATCTCAAACAGAAAAAAACACGTTTAATTAAAAAAAAAAAAAACAACCTTATGGAGTCTTAATCTCTTCTTTTATCCTGGAAGAGTGGTATTACTACTTTTGTGACTGGCAAGGTGTATGTATATTCTATCTGACATTGAAGATGCACTCTGAAGCAGAACATTTTCAGCCTTATTCTCAAAAGTATCCTTGTACTTCAGTAGAGTACTTTTGACAGGCATGTAAGTATTTGTTGAATGACTGGATTAGCAAATGGATTAATGACAAAATTACTTTCTATATAATCTTGGAATAAGCTCTGTTATTATACAGATAAATCTTTTGAGCTAGACATAGCCAGCTTATTCCATTTTCCAATGGACAACCCTCTAGGATTTGATAAGTATCATTACTCCTTCCTCCTCTCCAGTGTTTCCTTATCTCTTGCTTCTTTAGCCGTTCCCTACATGCAAGAGATTTTTTTATACCACTAGAGAATTTGGTAATCTTCTTTGAAGGTGCTCTGATTTGTGAATATCCTATATAATATGAGATTCTATAACTAAGACCCTATAGTTAAGACTCTATAGCTAAGCATTGTAGGTGAGATGTAGTCTTATAACATAATTATTATAATATATATAGTAATCATAAAGTCTTATAATTATTAGACCATAGTTTTCTTTTTATAAACTATATATTTTTAATATTTGAGTTTCCAATAGCAAAAGAAACAATTTTTAAAGACTGAATTGACTTATGATTGAAGAATTCACAAGCCTCTTTGACATTAAAAAATGAAAATGATACAATTACTTACAACATTTAAGTAGCAAAAACTCCATGCCTAAAGGTAAACACTCAATGGTTTTTTGTTTATCCTTTCAGAAACTAAGAAGATATATGTTGGTAAATGTGTGTATCCTACACCTATACACAACATATATGTGTAATATTCAACTATACATGTTTATATTATAGACACATAACATACAGATACAAATATTATATATATATGTATACATCTACACACACACACATTTTCTCCATTTTCTCACGAGCCCTATAAAAAGGGTATATATAATTAAGATCTATTGTATTCTTCCTGCAGATGAATGAAGTGAGAGCAAGAGAGATTAAATAGCTTGTTCACTATGGCTTATGTCACAAATAGGCTTATAAGAATAGTCAATATATTAATCCCTTCTAATAAGTTAAGAGAATGATACAGAAGATGAAATGAGGGATACCTGGGTGGCTCAGTAGATGAGTATCTGCTTTCAGCTCAGGGTGTGGTCCCAGGGTCCTGGGATCTAGTCCCTCATCAGGCTCCCTGCAGGGAGACTGCTTCTCCCTCTGTCTGTGTCTCTGCCTCTCTCTATATGTCTCTCATGAATAAATAAATAAAATATTTAAAAAATAAGATGAAATGATATATATTCCAAAATGAATAAAGCAAAATCAAACTAGTAAGTAGGTAGTTCCTATTTTTGTAATATGTACAAGTATTGAAGGACATTCACAACTATTTAATGGTTGTGACTTAGATTCAGGAATTATAACTATTTTTACTTCTTTTCCCATGTTCACCTATATAGAAAATTTTATTATATATAGGTACTAGTTTTTAGTAAGAGAAAGCATCAGTCATATAAAAAAGTCAAATAATCATAGATTTACACAAAATTTCATACATAAGAATTTGAGTCATCATCAAATGTAATAGTGAAAGCTCAAAAATATTTTAAATGCATAACAAAATGAGAATGATAAAATACATCCAGCAAATTTCATATGAATGCCTATTAAGTAGCAATTCAAAGGAAATTTTTAAATAATATTACTGATGTTTTTCTATTTTTTATGAGTGCATATTGTCATATATATATATATATATTAAGATTTTATTTATTTATTCATGAGAGACACACAGAGAGAGGCAGAGACACAGGCAGTGGGAGAAGCAGGCTCCCTGCAGGGAGCCTGATGTAGGACTCAATCCTGGGACTCCAGTATCACGCCCTGAGCTGAAGCAGGTGCTAAACTGCTGAGCCACCCAGGGATTCCCTCATATTATCATATATTCAAAAAAAAACCATAACTATAAATTAATATCTCTGGTCTTCAAATAAGTTAATAAAATTCTATTTTAATAGAAATGAAATAATATTCCCTACCGCCTAATGTTGTTTCACTTTTATTTGTAAAATATCTGACACTATGAAATTTTCATAGTAATTCATACTATTTCATACTTTACTGTTTTCATGCTAATGCATACTATTTTACAGTATACTTTCATACTATCACAATTTCATACTATTTTTATGCATATTTTGGAACTAGAGAAGTAATATCCATCTTTGATTTAAGAAACTCCTCTCTTGAGCTTTTAATCGTCCACTTTAATCTCATATGCAGGGAAGCAGTTTTTAGCTATCACCTTTTCTTGAGAATTCTCTCATTTTTTATTTTGTAACATCTCCATAGTAGACATACCATCTATCCTGCTGTTAGAAGACTGCTATAGAAGTTGTTGTTGTTGTTGTTGTGCTTTCTAATGTGTTCTTCCTCTTACACCAAAATCCTTGAAGATTGAGGGTGCTCAGTAAGACTGAAACAGAAAATGAATGTACTCTTTACTGAACAAACGTGGCATCTCTTTGGAAGGATTTTTTTTTTAATAGGAAAGACTTACATACATTTACCTTCTTCAGCTAAGTGTCTTTAGAAAAAAAGGCCCCCCAATTAATATCACAAAAATCCTGCAAGTGAATACTTCATTTAGCTGTTCACATTTCATATGAAGATCACCTGCTGGCAGATACTAATTTCCCAATGTGCCCTGGCACTACAGTAGAATATTTGATTAATTACCACCCTACCTGAAAGACAAATACTTTGCCCTCATCCAAGCCTCTCAAGTCCAAGTGTTAATTTCCATTTTAAGATAAAACCTGTTTACTAAATTCAGATGATTCTGCATCTTTATGAACATTTCCTGGCCTCTACACAATGGAAAGTCAATGCTAGGTGATTATTCCAATAGAAAATAAAATTATTGTCTATGAGCACATAAAAAGGAATTTATACAACCTAGATATGGTGAATATCTAAAAAGGGTGATATTGTAATGGAGCAAGTTTTTCTACATCTGCTATTAAAGGCAAGTATACTATTGGAAGGATATAATTGGAAGTTCTAGTGGCCTGGAGGGTATTTCCTCTTCTTGTATTTTCATGAGTGATAATAGAGAATGTTCTGTTTTATAATCTTGAATATCTCATGAAACATTTTATCCATACATTAAGAGGTCATTTTATGTTGGTGTGAGATATGATTCAATGTTCCACAAAGTGGGTTGCACACTAGCCTAGCATGCTGCTCTAAGAAAGAAGTGTCCCATAGTAACATAATTTAGGAAGACCTTTATTCTATTCTATTCATCCTCACAATCTCACACTTGAAAATTAATAAAGCATATTAACATATGTTTATGACTTTCAGAGGTTTGGTAGTAAAGAACCTATTTAACTTAATTTGACCTCCTATTTTTAAAATTCATTCAAACACAAACCCTACTCAGAATAACATATTTCTATATCTTGAGGAAGAAATATTCTTTGGAACACTATTTTGAAAATGTTATATTAAAAATTTCACAACCATAGGGCACATGGGCAGCTCAGTCGGTTAACCTTCCAACTCTTGGTTTTGGCGCAGGTCATGCTCTCATGGATCATGAGGTTGAGTCCCACATCATGCTCTATGCTCAGCATGGAAACTGTTTGGGATTCTTTCCCTCTTCTCTCTCTCCTCCTCAGTCCCTTCCCCTTGCTTGCACTTGTGTGCTCTCTCCCTCTAAAATAACTAAATAAATCTTTTTAAAAAGTAAAAATGGGAGGAGGGGCAAGATGGTGGAAGAGTCGGGTCCCCAAGTCACCTGTCCCCACCAAATTACCTAGATAACCTCCAACTCACCCTGAAAATCCATGAATTTGGCCTGAGATTTAAAGAGAGACCAGCTGGAATGCTGCAGTGAGAAGAGTTCGCGCTTCTATCAAGGTAGGAAGACGGGGAAAAAGAAGTAAAGATGCAAAAGGCCTCCAAGGGGGAGGGGCCCGCGAGGAGCCGGGCTGAGGCCGGGGCGAGTGTCCCCAGGACAGGAGAGCCCCGTCCCGGAGGAGCAGGAGCTGCACCGACCTTCCCGGGCGGAAAGGGGCTCGCGGGGAGGTGGAGCAGGACCCAGGAGGGCGGGGATGCCCTCGGGCTCCCGGGGACACTAACAGACACCTGCGCCCCGGGAGAGTGCGCCGAGCTCCCTAAGGGCTGCAGCGCGCACGGGGGGACCCGGAGCAGCTCGGGGGGGCTCGGGCGGCGGCTCCGCGGAGGGGGCTGCGGGGCGGGAGCAGCTCGGAGGGGCTCGGGCAGAGGAAGAGGCTCCGCGGAGGGGGCTGCGGGGCGGGAGCGTGAATCCACCAGCGCAGGCCCCGGGAGCACAGGGAGCCGGGACACAGCCCAGGATCCGGCCTCCCCCGGGACAGGCAGAGGCCGGAGGGCCCAGGACAGCGAGGACGCTCCTGCCCCAGCTGAGCAGATCAGCGGCCCCGCCCGGAGCCTCCAGGCCCTGCAGACCGAGAGCTCCGGAGCTACTGCGGGAGCTGACTCCAGGGCTCCAGAGCTGGCCCCGCCACTGCGGTGGTTCCTCCTGGGGCCTCACGGGGTAAACAGCCCCCACTGAGCCTCACAGTGGCCTCACCGGATAAGCAGCTTAAACATTACTCAGCAAGCCCTGCACCAGGCAGGGGCTGAGCAGCTCCCCCAAGTGCTGACACCTGAAAAGCAGCACAACAGGCCCCGCCCCCAGAAGACCAGCTGGACGGACAAGTTCCAGGGGAAGTCAAGGACTTAAATTATACAGAATCAGAAGATACTCCCCCGTGTTTTTTGTTTGTTTGTTTTGTGTTTGTTTTTTGGGGGGTGGGAGGGTTTGTTTTTTTTTAATTTTTGATTTGTTTCCTTCACCCACCCTTTTTTCCCCTTCTTTTTTTCTTCTTTTTCCTTTTATCTTCCTCTTTTCTTTTTTCTTTTTCTCCTTTCTTTCCTTCTTTCTCTCTTCTCTTTTACTCCTTTTCCCAATACAACTTGCTTTTGGCAACTCTGCACTGACCAAAATGACTAGAAGGAAAACCTCACCTCAAAAGAAAGAATCAGAAACAGTCCTCTCTCCCACAGAGTTACGAAATCTGGATTACAATTCAATGTCAGAAAGCCAATTCAGAAGCACTATTATACAGCTACTGGTGGCTCTAGAAAAAAGCATAAAGGACTCAAGAGACTTCATGACTGCAGAATTTATAGCTAATCAGGCAAAAATTAAAAATCAATTGAATGAGATGCAATCCAAACTAGAAGTCCTAACCATGAGGGTTAACGAGGTGGAAGAACAAGACAGTGACATAGAAGACAAGTTGATGGCAAAGAGGGAAACTGAGGAAAAAAGAGACAGACAATTAAAAGACCATGAAGATAGATTAAGGGAAATAAATGACAGCCTGAGGAAGAAAAAACTGCGTTTAATTGGGGTTCCTGAGGGCGCCGAAAGGGCCAGAGGGCCAGAATATGTATTTGAACAAATCATTGCTGAAAACTTTCCTAAACTGGGAAGGGAAACAGGCATTCAGATCCAGGAAATAGAGAGATCCCCCCCTAAAATCAATAAAAACCGTTCAACACCTCGACATTTAATAGGGAAGCTTGCAAATTCCAAAGATAAAGAGAAGACCCTTAAAGCAGCAAGAGACAAGAAATCCCTGAATTTTATGGGGAGGAGTGTTAGGGTAACAGCAGACCTCTCCATAGAGACCTGGCGGGCCAGAAAGGGCTGGCAGGATATATTCAGGGTCCTAAATGAGAAGAACATGCAACCAAGAATACTTTATCCAGCAAGGCTCTCATTCAAACTGGAAGGAGAGATAAAGAGCTTCCAAGACAGGCAGGAACTGAAAGAATATGTGAACTCCAACCCAGCTCTGCAAGAAATTTTAAGGGGGACTCTTAAAATTCCCCTTTAAGAAGAAGGGATCCCTGGGTGGCGCAGCGGTTTGGCACCTGCCTTTGGCCCAGGGCACGATCCTGGAGACTCGGGATCGAATCCCACGTCGGGCTCTGGGTGCATGGAGCCTGCTTCTCCCTCTGCCTGTGTCTCTGCCTCTCTCTCTCTCTGTGACTATCATAAATAAATAAAAAAAATTTAAAAAAAAAAAGAAGAAGTTAAGTGGAACAATCCACAAAAACAAGGACTGAATAGATATCATGGTGACACTAAACTCATATCTCTCAATAGTAACTCTGAACGTGAATGGGCTTAATGACCCCATCAAAAGGCACAGGGTTTCAGACGGGATAAAAAAGCAGGACCCATCTATTTGCTGTCTACAAGAGACTCATTTTAGACAGAAGGACACCTACAGCCTGAAAATAAAAGGTTGGAGAACCATTTACCATTCGAATGGTCCTCAAAAGAAAGCAGGAGTAGCCATCCTTATATCAGAAAACTAAAATTTACCCCAAAGACTGTAGTGAGAGATGAAGAGGGACACTATCTCATACTTAAAGGATCTATCCAACAAGAGGACTTAACAATCCTCAATATATATGCCCCAAATGTGGGAGCTGCCAAATATATCAATCAATTAATAACCAAAGTGAAGAAATACTTAGATAATAATACACTTACACTTGGTGACTTCAATCTAGCTCTTTCTACCCTCGATAGGTCTTCTAAGCACAACATCTCCAAAGAAACGAGATCTTTAAATGATACACTGGACCGGATGGATTTCACAGATATCTACAGAACTTTACATCCAAACTCAACTGAATACACATTCTTCTCAAGTGAACATGGAACTTTCTCCAGAATAGACCACATATTGGGTCACAAATCGGGTCTGAACCGATACCAAAAGATTGGGATCATCCCCTGCATATTCTCAGATCATAATGCTTTGAAATTAGAACTAAATCACAACAAGAAGTTTGGAAGGACCTCAAACACGTGTAGGCTAAGGACCATCCTGCTAAAAGATGAAAGTGTCAACCAGGAAATTAAGGAAGAATTAAAAAGATTCATGGACAGGCCAATAACCAGGGAGGAAATTGAAGCAGTCATCAAAAATCTCCCAAGACACAAAAGTCCAAGGAAAGATGGCTTCCCAGGGGAATTCTATCAAACGTTTAAAGAAGAAACCATACCTATTCTACTAAAGCTGTTTGGAAAGATAGAAAGAGATGGAGTACTTCCAAATTCGTTCCATGAGGCCACCATTACCTTAATTCCAAAACCAAAGACCCCACCAAAAAGGAGAATTACAAACCAATATCCCTGATGAACACGGATGCAAAAATTCTTAACAAGATACTAGCCAATAGGATCCAACAATACATTAAGAAAATTATTCACCATGACCAAGCCTTCCCGGGACACAAGGCTGGTTCAACACTCGTAAAACAATCAATGTGATTAATCATATCAGCAAGAGAAAAACCAAGAACCGTATGATCCTCTCATTAGATGCAGAGAAAGCATTTGACAAAATACAGCATCCATTCCTGATCAAAACTCTTCAGAGTGTAGGGGTAGAGGGAACATTCCTCGACATCTTAAAAGCCATCTATGAAAAGCACACAGCAAATATCATTCTCAATGGGGAAGCACTGGGAGCCTTTCCCCTAAGATCAGGAACGAGACAGGGATGTCCACTCTCACCACTGCTATTCAACATAGTACTGGAAGTCCTCGCCTCAGCAATCAGACAACAAAAAGACATTAAAGGCATTCAAATTGGCAAAGAAGAAGTCAAACTCTCCCTCTTCGCCGATGACATGATACTCTACATAGAAAACCCAAAGCCTCCACCCCAAGATTGCTAGAACTCATACAGCAATTTGGTAGTGTGGCAGGATACAAAATCAATGCCCAGAAATCAGTGGCATTTCTATACACTAACAATGAGACTGAAGAAAGAGAAATTAAGGAGTCAATCCCATTGACAATTGCACCCAAAAGCATAAGATACCTAGGAATAAACCTAACCAAAGAGGTAAAGGATCTATACCCTAAAAACTATAGAACACTTCTGAAAGATATTGAGGAAGACACAAAGAGATGGAAAAATATTCCATGCTCTTGGATTGGCAGAATTAATATTGTGAAAATGTCAATGCTACCCAGGGCAATTTACACATTTAATGCAATGCCTATCAAAATACCATGGACTTTCTTCACAAAGTTAGACCAAATTATTTTAAGATTTGTGTAGAATCAGAGAAGACCCCGAATAGCCAGGGGAATTTTCAAAAAGAAAACCAGAGCAGGGGGCATCACAATGCCAGATTTCAGGTTGTACTACAAAGCTGTGGTCATCAAGACAGTGTGGTACTGGCACAAAAACAGACACAGAGATCAATGGAACAGAATAGGGAACCCAGAAGTCGACCCTCAACTTATGGTCAACTAATATTCGATAAAGGAGGAAAGACTATCCACTGGAAGAAAGACAGTCTCTTCAATAAATGGTGCTGGGAAAATTGGACATCCACATGCAGAAGAATGAAACTAGACCACTCTCTTTCACCATACACAAAGATAAACTCAAAATGGATGAAAGATCTAAATGTGAGACAAGATTCCATCAAAATCCTAGAGAAGAACACAGGCAACACCCTTTTTGAACTCGGCCACAGTAACTTCTTGCAAGATACATCCACGAAGGCAAAAGAAACAAAGCAAAAAAGAACTATTGGGACTTCATCAAGATAAGAAGCTTTTGCACAGCAAAGGATACAGTCAACAAAACTAAAGACAACCTACAGAATGGGAGAAGACACCAAAGAAACAAACAATCCAATCATGAAATGAGCAAAAGACATGAAGAGAAATCTCACAGAGGAAGACATAGACATGGCCAACAAGTACATGAGAAAATGCTCTGCATCACTTGCTATCAGGGAAATACAAATCAAAACCACAATGAGATACCACCTCACACCAGTGAGAATGGGGAAAATGAACAAGGCAGGAAACCACAAATGTTGGAGAGGATGTGGAGAAAAGGGAACCCTCTTACACTGTTGGTGGGAATGTGAACTGGTGCAGCCACTCTGGAAAACTGTGTGGAGGTTCCTCAAAAAGTTACGAATAGACCTGCCCTACGACCCAGCAATTGCACTGTTGGGGATTTACCCCAAAGATACAGATGCAATAAAACGCAGGGACACCTGCACCCCGATGTTTCTAGCAGCAATGTCCACAATAGCCAAACTGTGGAAGGAGCGCCAGTGTCCATTGAAAGATGAATGGATAAAGAAGATGTGGTCTGTGTATAAAATGGAGTATTACTCAGCCATTAGAAACGACAAATGCCCACCCTTTGCTTCGACGTGGATGGAACTGGAGGGTATTATGCTGAGTGAAGTAAGTCAATCGGAGAAGGACAAACATTATATGTTCTCATTCATTTGGGGAATATAAATAATAGGAAAGGGAATATAAGGGAAGGGAGAAGAAATGTGTGGGAAATATCAGAAAGGGAGACAGAACATAAAGACTCCTAACTCTGGGAAATGAACTAGGGGTGGTGGAAGGGGAGGAGAGTGGGGGGTGAGGGTGAATGGGTGATGGGCTGGGGGGGGCACTTGACAGGATAAGCACTGGGTGTTATTCTGTATGTTGGTAAATTGAACACCTATAAAAAATAAATTTATTTAAAAAATTAAAAAGTAAAAATAAAAATAAATAAATAAAAATTTCACTATCAGGTATATACAAACTTCATATGAAATCTTGCTTCACAGCATAGCCCTAGCATCGCTTTGTGTATAACAGCTTCTCCCAAATTCTCATACTAAAAAATTTCTTTGTAACATTTTTTTCACTGTTTACTTGATAATTCACCCATTTCAGGGGACATTACTGAACTGTATCCTTTCCTCCCACACCTTCAAATTCTGAAGCACATTGCCAGGAAGAGCCTTTGATAAGGTAAAAAGTATATCAAACATACATTCAGATGTTAGGTTGAAGTCCTGGTTATACCTTGAGATGTTGAGAAAATCTATGTGTTTTGGTTTCTTTATCTGAATATGAAGCGAAGATAAGAGCAATTGCCTTATAAGATTTGCTAAAGTTAGAAGGAAAGACATCAAGAAATTTTACATTCTGTGCAATTAATACAAAACTGAGTTCTATTGTAATTGCATCTTTACAGAAACATAATTGAGCCTGAAACCTCGGTAACTAAAGGAAGAGAAGGTTCAAATTTCATGTCCTCTACTAACATGTTTAATTGGTTGCAGTATAAGATGAACCTATATGCCAGTGATCACTTTGAGAATATCATGGGAACTAGAATGGGACTGGGAATATTATAGAAGCAAATATCTATGAGTATGTTATTATATCTTTGCATGGCAGCATTTCAATCCACATCAGCAACTACTATCTTACTACTAATGTTAAGGAGATAAGTCCTAGTACGCAACCCTATCCTGAGAGGAAAAATATCTTCTCGGCTATGTACAAAATTTTTTTAAAGAGGCCGTTGGGGGTGGGGGGGGTGCTGTGCCTAGGTGTCTCAGGCAGTTGAGCATCTGACTCTTGGTTTTGGCTTAAGTCATAACCTCAGGGTCATGAAATGGAGCCACACATTGGGCTCCATATTCAATAGTAGTCTGCTTAAGAATCTCTCACTCTCTCTCCCTTCCCTTCTTCCCTTTCCCATGTGCTCTCTCTCCCCAAAATAAATAAATAAATCTTTAAAAAAAAAAAAGAAGGAAGAGTAGGAGGATATTAGATCCCAGGAACAGTGGACTCCATATGATGAAAATGGTGAAAATCAATCTCAAGTTCTGTGCTCATTTTTCCCTCAACAAGTAATATGATTAACAGAATGTGATGATCAGGGTGTCTGGGTGGCTCAGTGGTTGAGCATCTGCTTTTGGCTCAGATTGTGATCCTGGGGTCCTGGGATCGAGTTCTGCATCAGGTTTCCCACAGGGAGTCTGCTTCTCTCTCTGTCTAGGTCTTTGCCTCTCTGTGTGTCTCTCATGAATAAATAAATAAAGTCTTTTAAAAAAAGAACGTGATGATCTTAGTGAAGTATACATATAATTTATCTCTCAACAAGAACAAATGCTGATATAAACAAATCAAAACCACAATGAGATACCACCTTATACCAGTCAGAATGACTAAAATTAACAAGACAGAAAACAAAAAATATTGGCAAGAATGCAGAGAAAAGAAAACCTTCTTACACTGTTGGTGGGAATGTAGGCTGGTATAACCACTTGCAAACAGTATGGAGGTTCCTCAAGAAGTTAAAAATAGAGCTACCCTAGGACCCAGCAATTGCACTACTAGGTATTTACCTCAACAATACAAATGTAGTGACCCAAAGAGGCACCTGCACCCCACCCCAATGTTCATAGCAGCAATGTCCACAATAGCCAAACTGTGGAAAAAGCTCAGATGTCCATCAACAAATAAATGGAAAAAGAGATGTGGGGTGTATATATATATATATATATATACACACAATGGAATATTAGCCATCAGAAAAGATAAATACCCACCATTTACATTGACATGGATAGGCCTGGAGGATATTATGATGAGCAAAATAAATCAAACAGGGAAAGACAATTATCATATGGTTTCAATTATATGTGGAATATAAGAAAAAACTCAGAGGATCATAGAGAAAAGGAGGAAAAACTGAAGGGCAAGCCATCAGAGGAGACAAACCATAAGAGACTCTTCACCCTCAGAAACAAACTGAGGGGGGTCCCTGGGTGGCGCAGCGGTTTGGCGCCTGCCTTTGGCCCAGGGCGCGATCCTGGAGACCCGGGATCGAATCCCACATCGGGCTCCCGGTGCATGGAGCCTGCTTCTCCCTCTGCCTGTGTCTCTGCCTCTCTCTCTCTCTGTGACTATCATAAATAAATAATAAAAAAAAAAAAGAAAGAAAAATAACTCTTTAAAAAAAAAAAAAAAGAAACAAACTGAGGGTTGCTGGAGGGGTGGTCAGTGGGTAGATGGGGTAATTGGTGATGAGCATTAAGGAGGGCACATGATGTGATGAGCACTGGGTGTTATACACAACTAACAAATTATTGAACACTACACCTAATGATGTACTATATGTTGCCTAATTGAATTTAAAATAGAAAATTAAAAAAAAAAAACTTCTATGTAAAAATGCTATATAATAGAGCCATGGCTCAAATATGGAGATTTTGAGCAAGAGATAGAGAAGAGAAAGACATATGACCTTGATACTTGGAATAATTTTCCTAGAGCACAAAGTTGCCATGAAAGGATCACTGGTTTCCTATGAGCCTAACAGATTGCTGTGAATGATGTTCATGTATTTCTAACAACATAAAAACCACTTATTGATTTTCAACTTTTAAGGTTGAAATAGAGGCAAGCACTGAAAGTTAAGTAGAATTATAGTGTGGAAAATAAATACTGTAAACTCTGAAGTCATAGACATAATAGTGTAGCTCAGAGGGTTCAGGTATTAGAAGGAAGAAGAGAAATGAACAAGCATAGTGATGCTCCATTACTTATCTTTTGTAAACAGGGAATCGATTATACTGTCTAAAAGGTTAATGGATTTAAAAATAAATGTGACTAATAGATGTATGAAAGGAAAATTATAATGAACCCTGGGAGGTGGTTGGGGGGGGGAAAGCAAGACCAGGGGAAGTGATCAAAATTCCTCATCTTATAGCAGAGAGCAAACAAGTAGGTTTATAGGTGAGAACATTAAGAAACGGAGTGAATAAGCATATTGGCAAATCACTAGAAGAATTAAAACAGAAGTTCTGAAAATTAATTACCTCTGAAGGTGGGCTAAGGATAGAGGATTTTTCATTTCCTACTCATCTGTACTGGCTGAACATTTTATACAGGTTTAACTTTTTTTAAAAAAATTCTTTATCCATTTGTAGAGTTGGATCATTTGAGGTGAATGTATTTTTATCTCCATCTCTCCCCTTACTGAAATATTTTCCTAGTTACTCACCAGTCTCAACAGACTGTTTTTATTTTGTTTTCTCTTGTTGTGTTTCACTTTAACCATTCCGCATAGGTTTATCGACCTTTACCTGGAATTGAACTGTATCAACTGATGCTTATTACCCCTGCTGAGGAAGCTGCTGTTTTCCAATTTTGCACAGAAAACATTCTAGAGCATGTGACACTGGAAAGTATCATCAAACCTAGCAGAATTCCTCTGAGTTCTTCTGGGATTCAGGAAGATACTCTAGGGCAAGGGAACACGTTCGTGTTCTTGATCAGAAATAAGAGAACAAAAGCTAACTATTACTGGATAGTAGAAAGTAAAAGTCTCCGTATCAGAACATAACAGCAACAATTTATAACAATGGTATCAACTACAATTTAGCTATCATTTATTGAGCTCTTGCACTTTGTCAGGTAAAGGAGTTGATTTTTTCATATGATGCATCACACACACTCACCTTTAAGTTGTAGAAACTGTGAATAATAATTTGATGTTTGAATTTTATAAACAAACCAATAAACCAACAATCTGAAAGTCATAGAGATCATGTAACTTTCCCAAGGACACAAAGCTAATAAATTCCAGGTCCCCGGTCTCTGTTAAGAGCATTCAATAGGGTTAAAAAGACATGGGGCATCTGGTCTGTGATCATGAAAAACCATCATCATCCACTCAAAAGCTTGGCAGAAAGTTGGAACCTGACTTATTTCACTCTATTCGTCACACTCTAGAACTGATCAGTCCTCTGAATTTCACCTCCAACATAGACTGAAATACTGCTTCTTCTCACCCCAACACTGCAGTGCCCTACCAAAGCTCCCCTTGTTTCCTCTTTGGCTGCAATGACACCTCCCTGTTCCCTGCTTTCATGCCTACTTCCCTTCTCAATCGCTCTTTTAGAACATCCAGAGTAAGTTTTTAATTGTGCAAATCAGATCAAATCACTCCTCTGTTTAAAAGGGCTCAAGATTTTCTTTCCTCGCTTGGGCTAAATAAAATATTACACTTCATCATGATTTGTAAAGCTCTATGTGCTTAAACACATTTGTGCCATCCTCTCTCTTGTTCACTAAGGTCCATCCAACTCTAGCTTTTGCATATTACCCTGAATAGGGTTAGATGTCTTTCCCTGGGGTTTTTGTAGTTGTGAATTTTTGTTTGGAAGGGAAGTACCAGACAAAGGCAACCACACAGTGGAAATCCAATGTCACAAAGAAGGCTGACCTTTACTTAACTCTGAAAAGCTAATTTTGAACCTGAAACAGGTACTGAATTCTCACCCCAGTCTGCTTTCCACTAAGTATCATTCAGTGGAGGATAGAATCTTCCAAAGCTAAATCCATTTCACTGCTATTGTGGGCTTAAATTCTTGCCTATCCCTGCCATTATCATGTTCCTAGTATGGTAATACGTCCATTGTTGAGAGCCTGTAGGGAACTCCTGGAAGGATGTTGTTTTTTTTCTGGGTGTTTTTAGATTGCCTAGGGTCCTACCCTGAAACTAAAATAGAGTGCCTTCAATTTACATTTTAATATTAGCCAAGTGTCCCAGTAATTTAGATCATGGGCTACAAAGGAAATGAAGAGGAAGTTATAGCCAGAGGGGTCTTCCCAAAAATATTCTTCCAAAACATGAATTCTAAGCCATACCTACTTGGTTCTTAATCATTTTATAATACTAAGTAAGGACAGTTAAAGTGTCCCTAATGAACCTTTAGACTCTTTTTTGAGTGTGGTTGCTCCTAAAATACCCTGAATTTACCTTTCACCAAAAGGGTTTTTTTAAAAGTATTCTCCTGGTATTCAGTTTCTCTGGCATCCAACTTCAATCTTGAATATTAAGATAATGTTGACAAATGTGATTGCTTTATTATAGCAATCTGTAGTTTCCTGCCCTCAAATAAATCACATGATGCACTGGTCCTGCTTTATCTTTAATCTTTCAGATCATTTATCAAATTTACTTTTTATCTTATTTAAATGTCAATCACCACTCCAGACTTCAAGCCCTCCTAATCTTGCTCTTGTTTTTGTGTTCCATAGAAATTATTTTTCTGTTTACTTTTTGTCATTCTATTCTAGAAGGTAAGCTCCAAGAAGCCATGGATCTGGATGCACTATACTCTGATGTTTTCCTAGTGACGGAACAACTATCTGACACAGAGATCTTCAGTAGTTATTTGTTAGGAATAATAATAATAATAATTAGTAAGGCAAAATTCCAGCCTATGAAAACTTTAACAACAAATTGTTTTAGAATTCTTTTTGTTGTTGTTTTGTTGTTAGAATCTATTTTGTTTATTTATTCCTATTTTCTCTATTCCTCAGCCCCTGACAATCAAGAAGTATATTCCCCTAAATACAAACAGAAGATTAATTTGCACAAGATTTAGACACTCTTGATTTAAAAAAGTGGTACTTATGCTTTAACTTCAATTGTCTCACGCAAAATTTCAATTTATAACATATTTGTCATAGAGTTTCTGGTCACTGTCTCCTTTTGCTGACCTATCTTCTAGATACTCTCCTAATTGATTTATGATGTTCCCCTGAAGACCACTTCCTGATAAGGGTCTGTAGTAGATTACACAGACCTATTACCTTAGGCATCCATGACCTGTTTCTCAGCCTTTTCTCCATGGACCACCCAGTGCTTCAGATTTTATGTCTCCTTTCCTGAATGCCATCTTCACCAGACAAGAGTCATGATCAGTCTAGCATCTAACTAACTGTATCAAGCTCTTCCTTTCTTTATATGTGCTACAAGTTCTGTCATTTACTCTACCTCTGTGCTGCTCAAATTGTGGCCCTTGTTACAGTATTCCATCCAAAAACTATAGAATTAGGAAGAAGGGGCTTGGCTCTATGTGTTTTAATATGTTCCCCAGGGGATATGTTAGTATACTCATAATTCAGAACCAACCACTATATGGATATATTCAAAAGAAGTAAATATAGTATTAAGTGACTTATAAATTAAAAATCAGTGGGTGAGTGTTTTCCAACTCAATATAATTTTAAAATACATTTGTCATAATTTGATTAATCCAATTTCTATATAAGAAAACAAACTTTATTGAGGAAAATAAATCGAAGGTAGTAAAGGTCAAATGAAGTACCTATTTCTCCAAACCCTGGGACTTAAAAATAATTAAATAAAAATAGGATACAGGTGTTTATTATTTTAATTTTAATAAGAATTTAACAATTTAAATTTACCATTTTAATTTTTATGATTGATTTTGAAGTTACCTATGATTATTGGCATGAGGCTCTGTTTTAATTTTTTTGAATTCCTGTTTATTGTCTTTTTCATTTTTCTGTTTTTATTTTCTACTTTTAAAATTACATTTGAAGATATTTTTACATACTCAGAATATTGTTTGTCTTTCTTTGTTCTATTTACCTGGGTTTTATTTGTCACTAGAATGTATTTAGGTAGTTTGTGAGTACTCAATACTTTTAAACATTATAGAGTCTTGTTTACCAATACATTGCTTAATGTGATCACTTTTAATAACCTGTTAACAAATTGTTAGTGAAGAACCTGACAGTAGCTCTGAATTTCTGTCTCCTGAGAATCATCATCCCCCTTGTGTTACCAATGTTCATGTGGACTATTCCTTGTATTATTATTTATAGCCATCACAGTAAGCAATATAGTTTTTAAATTATTTTTTAATTCCGGTATAATTACAGTGTTATATTACTTTCAGATATACAATATAGTGATTCAACAATTCTGCACATTACTTAGTATACAGAAATTCATTGCATTTCTATATTAATAATAAAATAGCAAAAAGAGAAATGAAAAATAATCCCATTTATAATTGTATCAAAAATAATAAAATAGCCAGCAATATGCTCAATGAAAGAGGTGAAAGACCTGTATTCTGAAAACTATAAAATATTAATGAAAGAAATTGAAGATGATGTAAACCAATGGAAAGATACCCCTTGCTCATGAATTGAAAGAATATACATTATTCAAATGTCCATACTATCCACAGTAATCTACAGATTTAATTCAAATTTTATCAAAATACCAAAAACATTTTTCACAAAACTAGAACAAATAATCCTAAAATTTGTATGGAACCACAAAAGACCCAAATAGCTAAAGCAACCTTCAAAAAGAATAGCAAAACTGGAGGCATCACAATTCTAGACTTTAAGTTATACTACAAAGCTGTAGTAATCAAAACTGTATGGTACTGACACAAAAAAATAGACACATAGATCAATAGAACAGAATAGAAAGCCCACAAATAGACCCATAATTATATAGTTAATCAATGTACCATAAAGAACGCAAAAATATGCAATGGGGAAAAGGCAGTCTCCTCAACCTATGGTGTTAGGAAAACTGGACAGCTACATGCAAAAAAATGAAACTGGACCACTATCTTATATCATACACAAAAATTAACTAAAAATGGATTAAAGACCTAAATGTGGGACCTAAAACCATGAAATTCCCAGAAGAAAACATAGTCAGGGGTCTCTTTGACATTAGCCATAAAAACATTTTTCTAGATATGTCTCCCTTGGCAAGGGAAGCAAAAGCAAAAAATAAATTATTGGGACTACACCAAAATAAAAAGCTTTTGCACAGCAAAGGAAATCATCAATAAAACAAAATGACAACCCACCTAATGGGAGAAGGCATTTGCAAATGACATATCTGAAAAAGGGTTAATAATCCAAATATATAAAGCACTTATATAACTCAACACCAAAATACCCACAAATAATCCAATTAAAATAGGCAGAAGACATGAACAGACATTTTTCTAGAGATACAGGTGGCTAAGAGATACATTGAAAGATACTGAACATCATTAATCATCAGGGAAATCAAAGCCAATAAATGTACCTTTATCCTTATTTTAACTTATAAGATGATCCAGTTATCTTGATAAAAGATTCCTGTTTACAATCTCTGAATTTCATTTTCTCACTTACTTCCTGTATGATGGATCTCTAGTATGTAGGAATCTATGGATCATTGACCCTCCTGGTTTTGTTCTGTTTTTTGTTGCGTCTACCTGTATTAGTTTGCTAGGACTATTATAACAAAGCAGTTGAAACAACAGAAATCTATCTTCTCATAGTTCTGGAGACTAGAATGCTAAGATCAAGGTGTCAGCAGGGTTGATTTTTTTCTGAGGCCTTTTGATGACTATCTTCCTGTGTCTTCACATAGTTTTTGCTCTGTATGCATCTGTGTCCAAATTTCCCCTTCTCCTTAGGATACCAGTCATGTTGCATTAGGGACAACCCTTATGATATCATTTTAACCTAATCAGTTATTTAAAGCCATGTCTCCACATACAGCCACATTCTGAGTTACTGGGGGTTAAGATTTCAATACACTACCATACCTTTCACTAACAATTATGCAGTGATTGGTTTGCTACTTCACTATTTTCTCCCCAATGTCTGTATGTTTTTGCTCCATTGCCTTGCTATCATAATAACCTGGAAAAATTCAAACTTTATAAATTCAGCTTTCCACCTTTGGCTGGACTGCATCCAAGTGGCTCAGTGACTTGGAGCAAATTTTGACAAGAACATAAGTTGGTACCATGATGAATTATCAGATTAGAATTCTTTAAGCCTTCTCCTATAACACTTACAAACTCGCTATGTTCTACAACTATTCTTTTTATACTTTTATCATAGAAGAATTACATCTTTATGTCTAAAGCTAATAGTTTTATGTTCTTGATCCTAAACCCTCATGTCTTTCCAATGATTTCATTCTTATTTATGAATTTTTATTCAGCATTTCTCCATCTAGTATCCCTTTTCAACAGAGAGTTCATATATAAATATGTTTACATTCCTTTTGTTAAAAATACATGTGAATATTTAGTGAACCTGTATTTAGCACTATGTGCCAGACATTCTTTCTGGCATGACAATGAACCATGTGTAAGACAATTTATAATCCACAGGAGGAAACAGATAATTTTTTTAAAAAGTTACATATACCAAAATGTATAACAAGACATTGACTAGTGCTGGAGAGGAAAAAAAAATGTGGATAAGGAAAGAGATGATGAAGTTTTACTATTAGAAAGTAGAGTTAGAAACATTTTCCAAGGATGTAACTTTTTAGGAGAGATTTGATATAGTTGATGAAATGAGCCCTGTAAGAAACTGGAATATTCTACATAAAGTAAATAGTAAGTGTAATGTTCATCAGGGAATACTCTTGGGATGTTTGAGAAACAATAATAAAAAGAAAAATTACTTTAGCGAGGTAATTAAGGGACAGATAAATATAGGGCATCATAGGCTATGGTAAAGATTCTGGATTTTGGTTCCATGTGTGATGGGAAGCCATGAAAGTTTTGAGCAAGTCAGATAAATGGTATAATTTGTGTTTTAAACATATTTCTGGATTATTCTGTGGAGAATAGACTGAGAAATACAAAGAATTGGTAGAAGTTAGTTTAGCATCATTGCCCTAATTCTTGTGAACAAATGAGGTGGCTCAGATTGTTCATACTGGAGGAGTAGTGATAGGAGATCAGAATCAGTCAATATATAGATTTATGAGAGAAGGAGAGGGCTAAAAAAATGATTCTAAACATGCTGACCAGAGCAATGGGATGTTCATGCTTTTCACTAGGATGGAGAACACTTTGGGAAGAGTAAGTTTGAGGAAGAAAGTCAAGAGTTCCATGTTTGGCATATTATGTTTAAGTATATATGTATTAGATGTCCAATTAGAAAAACTGAATAAACAATGTAAATGGACCTGGAGTTAAGTGCCAAGGTGAGGAATGGGGCTATTAATAAGGGGATTGTTATACAGATCAGCTATCACTCAAAGACTGTAACTGCTTAAAATTTGTGTTGTTAAGATCACATGGTAGCCAGGTGTGGTGCTTGTGATACAAATGTATCAGTTTGTGATAGATTGGGAAAAAAGGAAAAGTCATTTCATCTCAGAGAGTTTGACTAGCACTTATATAGATGCTGTTGAACTCTGGGTGGCTTTGTGTGATGTTTTAGGATTTGGCATGGATAGAAAAAAGCAAAGAACGGAGGGCTGAGCCTTGAGGCACTCTAAACTTTAGAGTCAGGTTGAGGAGGGTGGGCCAGCTAGACTGGAAAGGAATGGCTTGTGAAGTAGAATCATAAAGAGAAGCCAAACAAAGAAAATGTTTCAAGTAGAGAGGGTGTATCATTGTGTCAAATGCAATCAAAGGACTGAATACAATGAAGACTAAACGTCAAGTACCTATATTTGTATGTCTGTAACCATGTGTGTATCTATATCCAGATCTGCATCGTTATCATCCACCTCTACATCTACCCCTCATGACCTTTACACCTTTATTAGCACAGGTGATTTTAACTCTTTCTTACATCATTGTGGTCATCTCTTAATTGCTCTCTTCTCTCATGATCTTGCTTCCTCCTATTCATTGCTTCCTTCTCTACAAGGAAGCTAGAGTGTCTTTTCTAAAGTCAAATATCAATCCACCTTTAGCCTTTTTAAAATCAATCTGTATCTATTTGAATAATAAAATGCTATGCTTCATAACATTGTTAAAATACTCTTTTATAGTTGTCACATTCTTCTCTTTCCTGTCCCATTCTTCACCAGAACTTGAGTGTGATGGCAAGTCACATGTCTATGGAAATCCACGCAGCGACCACAGCCCTGTGCTCTAAAATGAGGCAGCATCACCCACAGATATGGTGACCTACATTGCCTGTGATCAAATGCAGAGCAGAGAAAAACAGCTCTGTAGGACCCAAGAACGTTCTCTGTCTGCAAATTTTTCCCAATTTATTCTTTCTTATACCCTAATCAACTTCTTTCTCTAGCAGTCTCCCTCATTGTGAGCTACCCAAATTCCCCACAATTCCTCTCCAGATATCCCCTTAAGGAAGACTGAGCTGGTTCAGTTTGCTCTATTTCAGGTTATTATTTATTTATTTATTTATTTTCTGTTATGTCCTTTCCCTCTGTAATATCATATTTCAGCTTTGCTTGGCTCATTTCACACTTGTATTTACTGTAATTAAAATAGTCTTTGTCTACACAATCTCTGAGTCCCCATAATATTTCGGGGATCTGTTATGTGCCCCCCCCTACATTTACTGGCTATGTGGTTTAGGCATCTACCAAAGTGAATCTATTTCATAATTTAGAATAATAGATTTCCTTTTCAATAATTATCACTCAACATCAAGAAAGGGAAGTATCAGCTTTCTCACAGAAAAGGTTGATTATAACCTCAGCACATTATCTGGCTTAAGCTAGTGCCAAATTAAAATTACTCTTTAAGTAATTCTGCTTAATTTTTTTCCATCTAAACAGAAAACCAATGCAGAGTTTAATTTGATCTGAATAATGATTTGAAAATTAACTTTCCTTTCTTGCAAAATGGTAAACCAAACTTCCCCATCTCATTTAATAAACACAGCATCTTTCACCAATGAATTGAAATGCCACTTTCAATTTATTAAAAATATTAAAGCCATCTGAGCTTCTTTTGGGTATTGATATATTTTAGCAGCCACATTCTGGCACAATGCATTTCTGATTTCTTGAGCTTAACGTGTGATATAAGTTAATCTTTATCTTCTTTTTTATTAAAATATATGAATCATATATATTTCTTCACATTTTTAGCTTGGATATTGTAAGTAATAAGAGTGTCTATCTATGTTATGAAAGTTAATAAGATAAATTTTTCTCTTCCTTTTATGTGGGGAAGATATTGAAATGTATCTATTAATAACTAAGTTTTTTTTCTAAAATCCTTTATTTTAAAACATTTTAGTTTGACTAGTTTAACTTAATTTTTAAAAATTATTTTAATTTAAAATATTTAAATTTGGGGGCATAGTGTGGCTCAGTGTTTGAGCATCTGCCTTTGGCTCAGGTTGTGAACCTGGGGTACTGGGATCGAGTCCTGCATCAGGCTCCCTGCAGGCAGGGAGACTGCTTCTCCCTCTGCCTATGTCTCTGCCATTCTCTTTTTGTCTCTCATGAGTAAATAGATACATAAATCTTTTTAAAAAATAAAAAGTGATATATTCAAATTTATTTGAAATATTTATATTTTATATTTTTGATGGAAAAATATAAGACCTTAATAAAATCATGTCACATTTATTTATATATATTTCCTCTGTTTTTCAAATTACTAATGAGCATTCAAGGCAATATTTTGTAGTTTTTTATTTTCCTTTTTTTCTCCTTTTAATATTTACATTTCTAATACACTTTTCCTCAGTGAGAGTGGAAAATCTTATCCTTTTTTCTGAATTAAGTGGGATTTTTCTACATTTTAATTATTATATAGGATAATGGTAAATATTTTGAAATACATAAGGGAAATATTTGCTTTCTATTATAGTATACACATATATGTATACATTTATGTGTGTGTATATTTAATAGTACAAGAAAGCTTTTTTTTAACATTTGTTGGAATGACATTATTTCCCTGGCTTTTTATTTTAAAAATTATATTAATTGATTTTTTCATGTTTGCCAATCCATGCATTCTTAAAATATAATCATTTTACTTTATTTTTTATTCATTTACTACTCCCTTTCACTTTTCAATGCATATTTAGAATGAACTCTTCCTTTTTATTTGGGCAAACATTCATGTCATACTCTTAAACTTTCTTAAAGAATTCCTTCTAAACTATTGTTAGACATATTTTTAAGACTATTAATCAATAGAAAAAAAACATTCAAACATTCCATAGAGAATTAACCCATGAATTCACTGAAATTTTGCTCTCTTTAAAGGCTTATTTGAGATAATTGAAGGGAAAGCAAATCCAAGATAGATGTATTATCTATCTCTGTTGATCCTTTAAATTCACTCCTTGTATTATTGGTTATTGGAAATCAGCAGACATTAACAATTTCCTCTTGGCTTCCTAAAGATTGACATTCTGTCAATTTATACCATTTTGGTATAAGAAATATCCAACTGACATGCATTATTATTGTTATAAAATAAGTTTAAAATAAGGAACAACCTTTTGGAGGATAAATATACATCTTCTGAAAAGTGTAACTGAAAACATTTTATTAAAAAATATATAAGTACCTACATATCATATTTTTATAGCACTTAGCATAATGACATATTTTTATTCTCAAGATAGGCTTGAGATTTCTTAAAGCTAAACTGATATTATATGTCAGATACTCAAGATCTATATTCAATGCCCAGTTCAATAACCAAATTCTTCCAAGTGTTTGTTAATGTCTATTTTACAACTTAACTCTGCTCTGTTATTTAATTAATACATAATCTGTTTCAACTCACTTTTCAAAGTTAATGAAAATACCCCAGGCACCTGGATTAGTAATGTAGTAAGATTGCCATTCACTAACTGAATTCCGAATACTCAAAAACAACCATCATGTATATATAAATTATTATTATTATTATTAAGAACTACCATGGACTTCATAATGCTTGATATATTATGGGAGAGCTTGTGAGTGGATCTCTAACAACTTGAGGAATTTGGGCTTCCTTGTAAGGCTGCCTCCGACAGATCATACTCTATGCCATTCTGGTTCAAATAATGAGTTTGTGACTTTTTTAAGATTATTGTATGTCAGGGGAATTCCTGGGTGGCTCAATGGTTTAGCACCTGCCTTCGCCCCAGGGCGTGATCCTGAAGTCCTGGGATCAAGTCCCACATCCAGCTCCCTGCATGGAGCCTGCTTCTCCCTCTGCCTGTGTCTCTGCCTCTCTCTCTCTCTCTCTCTCTCTGTGTGTGTGTGTTTCTCATGAATAAATAAATTAAAAATCTTAAAAAAAAGATTATTGTATGTCAAAGATCTTCACATACTGCAGAATTCAAAGTTAAAACTAACTTTGGTTTTAGTTTCACCTTTAAAAAACAGCTTGAGGATTAATTCTAAGAGGACTAGATCCTTTAGGTAATAAAATGGTTTTTCCTATTGCCAATGTTAGCATTCAATGGAAAAATAAGTTTCATATGCTGTTTCTATGAACATCCATTTTGGATATGGGGTCATAGGAAGTTCTAGAAATTTAATCTAGAAAAGGGCATGGCAAAAAGAAGTAGAGGGAACCAATATCAGTGGGATTTGAAATGGCCTAGTTGAGCTTCTGAGTGTATTCAGTTTTGCTTGTGATGGCACTTTTAGGCTTTTGTGTAATATTTGTTCCACCCCTATTGTCCCATTCTCCATGACAGATATCAAATAGCATAGGATCATTTGGAAGAAAGAATGTTTCTTTGTTTCATAACAAATATGACTCTGCAAATTACAGCATTTGTTTTCCGTGTTGTTTCCATAAGGAAAACCCTAATGGACTCATAATAGACCGTCATTATCATATCAGCAAAAAGTAAGGTGCCTTCAGTAGGATAAACTATTATATTACAATTAAGTAAGTCCAGTGGGCTCATCCATACTTCCACAAAATTATACCCAAATGCTTGATTTATGAAAATCATTGAAAGGGGGACCATAATTAAAATATCTTTCTGTCTCTAGCAAGGAGAAATGCTTCAAAAAAGCAATATGGTTTCCATATGTAAACTTTTCCATATGCAAAAGTATTCTTTTCTCAAGTGGGGAGCATATGTAAAAGTATTCTTTTCTCAAGTGGGGAGCAAACAATTTTGAGTGCTTACTATGCATCAAGCATTTATAAAGTTGAAAATATAAATAAAACTAGAAACAAGGCAGTTTTTTGTGAAAAAGAGGTGCTGCCAATGATGGCAGATAAATAAGCATTCACTTTTTACTCTTTGTACCTGGTTAGAAGTAGATACAGGGTCCTGACAGATCCCATATTACCCACAGAGGTTAGAAAGTAGGTTAGGGAAAATATTCTCGAAAGAGAATATAAGGGCTTAGTATATGAGGATGTGCAAGGATTTAATCAGGCAAAAACACATATGGTGATAATGTTTGCTGGTCAGTGGAGTGGACATCAACCCGTTTCAGGCAGAAGTGAGCATTTCAAAGTTACACAGGAAGGATGTGGCACCATAAGCTAATAACAAGTGCTCCATGCGGTAAGTGTAGAGTGCTGCTGACATCTTGGCAGAGGCCTGAATAACCAAATAAGAGTTTTTGAAGACAAGGTTCCAGGTTAAGGAGAGGAACTCTACTCTGTAGCATAGACAATGGAACTCATTAATGGATTTTAAGCAGACGAATGGCAAAATCAGATTTCTGTTTGGAAAAGCAGATTCATAGTCTCTTTTCGTTCTTTTTTTTTTTTTAACCAAAATCGTTTATGGGACAAGCCAAATGCAATGCAAAGTTGTTTTTGTTCTTTTTTTTTTTAACCAAAATCGTTTATGGGACCATAGTCTCTTTTCAAGCAGAATCTTTCCTCACTAATCTTCCAGGAAGTGATAATTGACTTTCTAATTACAATAAATCTCCTTGCAAGAGCATTAGCTTCTTTCCTACTGGTTCAAAAAATCTAATAGATATTCTGGCCTAATTTTTCTTAAACGCTACCATGAATTCAACTACTTTGCTGTGTTTTTATGCCTTCAGACTCATGACTCTTGCTGTGTTTTCTGCCAGATATATGACAATTGCAGGATTTGCAACCGAAGAGTATTTCCAAACTTGAAATAAAATACGTACTGGACTTCCAAACCAAGTGTTTTCATGTAATTGCCAAATTGCCTAGAATTCAAGATTACAAAGGGAAAAAATCTAGCTACTTCTTTCAAAATCTGTGAAGAGGCTCATTTAATCAGACTTCTCCAGTACCTGTGCTTTTGAAAATATGGTATTTCAGGCTCATACTTTACTGATTCTCGACAATTTACAAATCACCTTTCAATAAGAAAGAAAGAGACTGTATTCTTCTGCTCTTGCTTGCTCTGTGTGTTCTTCACAAAAAATAGCTCAAGTTGCTTATGTAATGAGGTGGCTCAGAGATTCTGTGATGCCATATGATTTTACAGAAAAAGTAAAAATAAACGTCCAAAAGGATCATTCTTTTTCATCCCATTTTGCCACCTTGCCTGTTATGTTTCTAAAATACAAAATATGAGTATGGTTTTCTTGGTCAGAGTTAATAATTCCTTCCCAGACACAGTTACAAGGTAGTGTTTATTTTTTCCCTCTACTAAAACCTTTATTCATTGCCCAGTATTTTCTGAATCCATTCCTTTCTATTTCACTCTCTGCTCAGTTGGTTTGATTTCAACAACTACTTAAAATTACACTTAAGAATAATTCCTCCAACAAGGAAATGAGGATGGTCTTGTGCTGTGAGCTTCAAGCTCCTTAAGGTGGGAGCTCTGATGTTTTGTTTCTATTTGCTCTGCTATAGACAGAAACCAGCCTTTAAACTGTAGTATTTCTCAAGTAAAATTAGCAGCTAAAGTTGCTAGTTTATATTATGCATTGTCTGCTCTATACTTTTTATGTATATTAACCTGCCTGATCATCCCAGTAACTCTGTGAGGGCACTATAACCAATATCTGCAATACAGAGGTGGCAATTGAATCGATGCAAGAAGTTCAGTGACTTCTTGAGTTCACACAGAGTGAGTGGAGAAACTCAGAAAGATGGCCCCATAACTGGTGAGCTTAACCACTATTTTAACACTGGGAAACAAACCTATTGTTGCTTTCTTTCTCTCAGATATGGCATTCATCTGTCGAAATGGTATGTAAATTCACATTTGCACTATGATGTGAGGTGGCAATCTTGGTGACGTGATCTTCATTTTACTGATAAGTATTGTGAGATTGTTCCAATAGGATGGGTAAGAAACACCACATTCAAGTCAACATGGGCACAATGCCATCTTAGGGTACTACATTTGCCCATCAAATACCATTACTTGACCTATGAGAGTGGATTATGTTGGAAGCAAATAACCATAAAACAGCACTGCACATATCAATATGCTTTCCAACAAAACCCCTAGTAAATACATACCTACTGCCAGATATGCACTGACTAGGACTTAAAAGGTAAATATTAGAATTAAGTGTGGTTTCCACTTATTTACATTTTTTTTCCCCAAAAGTAATTTATATCCAAGCTCTTTACTCAACTCTCCCCATAGAATCTTTGTTCCATATACAACAATCCCTTCAATGTTCCCAGATCTAGGAAATTAGATTCTTGATTCTTTCCTTCCATTGTCTGAAACAAAGTCATTCTATTAATGCTCCTTCCTTGACTCCTTGGTCCCTTTGTGGCTGGTATTTTCTTTTTTTTTTTTTTTTTTTTTTTTTTTTTTTTTTTTTTTTTTTTTTTTGTGGCTGGTATTTTCTATGCTGGGAGGAAGGGGAGACATCAATTAAAACAATTAGACAAAAATTCTTTCCTCACTTCCTTAAAAGGGAAGTAGGTGGTTGACAATAGCAAAAAAATAAGACACATAATAAACCATGTAGTGATAAGTGCTAAAAAGGAAAATAAAAATAAAAGAAAGAGAATGAGAATAGAGAATGATGGAAGGTTCCATTTTAAGTACATTGATTAGTGCATATACCACCGACAAGGTGATTTTGAGTGAAGACTCCAAGGAAGTGAAGAACACAAATATTCTTCAATACCTCTATAGAAATATAGAGGTATTTGGCAAAAGAGTATTTCAGGCAGAGGGGACAGGACATATGGGAGCATGTTGGTGGGTTCCATGAGTAGCAAGCAGTCTGTTGTAGCTACAGCAAAATGATCAGGGGTAAGAGCAAGAGTGACTAAAATGGGAACATCTGGGAGGGTTTAGAGCACAGGAGTGATATGCCCTCAGTTTGGAAGAATCATTCTGACCGTGAATTGAGAACATTCTGTAAAGGAACAAGAAGGAATCAGGACAATCTTTCAGATGGGGCTGTTGCAAAACCCAAGTGAAAGATGATGGTGGCTTGGGCCAAGTGGTGGCAGTAGAGGTGATGATAGGGATTAATTCTGGATCTATTTTGTGCAGAGAACAAACATTATTTCTTGATGGATAGTAAGTATAGTATATGGTACATTAGACAACCAGAGGAATAAGGTTAATATCAAATTTTTGGCATTACATGGTTAAGAGGAAAATAATAGAAAAGCATTATTTAGGGATCCCTGGGTGGCGCAGCGGTTTGGCACCTGCCTTTGGCCCAGGGCGCGATCCTGGAGACCCAGGATCGAATCCCATATCAGGCTCCCGGTGCATGGAGCCTGCTTCTCCCTCTGCCTGTGTCTCTGCCTCTCTCTCTCTCTGTGACTATCATAAGTAAATAAATAAAAATTTTTAAAAAAAAGAAAAAGAAAAGCATTATTTATAAAGGAATAGAAATTACCTTTGGAAAAATAAGTAAATTAATTATTTGATGAATAAATGTGTCAGCTGGATTCAGGTTCAAAGAGAACAGCCTAGAAAGGCAAATAATTTTCCGGAAGATGACATAAAAGTTATATGTTGACAAAGACAGGTACTGTCTAGTTTTATATTCATGATAGCAGAGACTTTTAAGGTTAATTAGAAAATCATTTCAGGTTTTATTTATTTTTTTTAGTCCTATTTGCAAGTATACAATCCTCTGTCCACCAACATTTAGAATTTTCCTTTTTTTCTTTCTTAAATTTAGCATGTGATACAAAGTAAAAATTGTGATCTCATTTTTCCACAAGACAAAAAACTACAGATAACATTTTTAATTGATTGGACCTACGGCAAGGAGTTAACTTGGTTTGAATGTCTTTTTCTTTCCCAGAGTGATAACTCAGTGCATATATAAAATCCCTTATCTAATGCTTGGAAATTAGACATGAGTGGAATTAAATGTGTTTGGAAATCGGAATTTATTTGGAAATAAGAATTTGGTAATACTATACACGTAATGACCTAAGCATGAGATCATCATTAGTACTTTACACACACACACGCACATAATTTAGAACTATTTATTTGCAATAAAATGTGCTTTCTGAAGTCATGTTTTCCATAACAGGTTTGAATGACAGTGCAGTTATTATCATCTTCCTTTTATATAGTTGGGAACTAAAGTTCAAATAAAGGCACTTTTCCAAGGTCACTCATTAAGTGAGTTTCTGAGGAAATATTTGAACCCCAACATTTTAGGTGCTAATTTACCACCACCAGACATCTCTCTAATATATAAATTCTATAACCTCTTGTTCTTTTTGTTATAGTCTCATGAATTTATTCCTCTCTTTTATTAGCTCAAATATTTAAAACCTATCTGGAAGCTTCTCATTGTGTTGGTTTTATCTGCTCCAGCAGCCATGCCTGACCAGTGGATTTTCATAGAGGATTTGAAGGTTATGGCATTTGAATCATTTAAATTTTTATTGTCCTGAAAATATATTTTCCTTTACCTGCTATCAAAACCTCATATACTAATGCTTCACATTCAGATTAAAATCTGTAACATTTAGATTATCTTGACAATCTTAATAGTAAATGATCAATACCTACATAGGTTACACAAATGATAACAAAGAAGTGGTAATTCTGTATTCAACATGTCTTAGAATCATTAAATATTGCCTAACTCAAGTTTACAAAGAAAAATATTTCCTGATTGCTTCATCAGTTAAGTTTCCTTTAGCTTCATGACTCAATGCCCTGTGATTTCCTATTAATTCCTTTTTCTTTGGTTATTCCTGTGGAAAGGCCAAAGTGCTCTGAAAATATGTCATTGAGACTGTAATCCATTTAGCTTATTTCTGTATTCAGACAACCCTTATGGGAGCAGACACTCAGCCCACTGATTATACAGATCTTATCTGTATGCAGTGACTCACCAAGGTTTTCAAAAATTCAATGCATTTGTTCATACCATAAGCATTTTATCTTATTAATAAGCTTTTGTGCCTTTTGTTACCAAGACTGTTCAAGATTTTCCCTGAAAAGTAAGTGTAAATGCTTGGAATGGAAATGAAAGATGCACTGCATTGGGGAAGGGGTGTCATAGCAATGTGCATTAAAATAGGTTGGAGTTTTAATGCTCCACATTATTGAGAGAGAGTAGCAAGGCACTGTGGACCATTGAGGCAGGATTCTACCCTTGGGTAATGAACACAGAATTCTCTTCTTTTCCTTTCTTTCCTGAAATTTGTCACTGAGGTATTTTTAGCTCAACAAGAGTAAGTGACTCTGAGTGAGTGCCTCATACTCTATACTGGTGGAAAATGCTATTTATTATTGATATCGCAATGCATATTCTATGGAATATAAAACACTCTAAATTCTCTACTGGTGCCTTTGGCACAATGGAGAAGAGAACTTTTTGAAAGGAAAACATTGCCTCATCTATAATAAATTAATAACAACGCGATATGTGATTTTTAAAAGTAACTAAATGCATTTTAGCTATTTTAGAAGGGATTTTAGGCTATATGCAAATATACAGCTCTAAAAATTTCAATTTGGGGATTAGCATTTTGATGCTTTCTCTCCCTTAGGTTATGATTGCCCTACCTAAAGTGTTTGTATTCTTTCTGAAATTTTATATATGAACAGACAAGAAATAATTAACTCTCATTTGTCAAGTGTTTTATAATTTACAATTTGATGTTTTGTTGTTTATATCCTTTTTCTCTTGCTAACTGTGGGAAAATATAGAATGCATAATTATTATTCCATGTTCCAGATGAAAAAACTGAATCTTGGAAAAGCAGTGGGTCTGATCATGGCATGTGCTGGTTTGCTCAGAATTAAAGTGTTCATTTATGTCCCAAGCCTCTTTGAGGCCTTTCTTTCTTTTCTTTCTTTTCTTTCTCTTTCTTTCTTCTTTTTTTCTTTGGCTCTAACTTTCATCTTCCTATTGCCTCCCTGCATAGTCTCTTTAGATAGATACTTCATTCAGCCCATCTGTTTCTTAAAACTTCCTTTCTAAAACTTTACTGTTGGACTATTTCTGTGTCTCCTATTTGCACTTAGCTTCTGGAACTCCATCGTTAGTCTTTGGTCTTTGAAGTGAATTAGACAGAAAATCAGACATAAAGCAAGTAAAGAAAAAGAAGTTCTCAGTTTCCATAAGGTCTGTTTAGCATCAAAGTTACAATGAAAAGATGGAGCCATGGTTCCTATGCCTGTATCTACTGGGCAAGATGGGTTCCAAAGACTTAGATTTCTGTCACCTTTTTGGCATCTGTTAGACAAGTTACCATTTGCAAGTCATATTAACCCACTCTGGTTCTCATTCTTCTGATAGAAAATGTTGATAATAATCCCTCATTTTCTGACAAAGCTATTATGAGGAGCCAATGGTCTGTGAAAGTATTATTATTATTATTATTATTATTATTTGCTTTGTAAAACTCTATGTAAGGATACATCTGCTACTATGATTATCATTACCTTAGACCTCCTCAGAGCAATCAGTGGCAAATGCTTACGGCTAATGACATAAAAAAAAAAAAAAAATGAAGCCACAATGAATATTACACTCTGTCTGTGAAAGTATGAACCTTTAAGAAACTCATATATATGAGAAGTTTAATGCATCTTTATTTTCTTTAAAATAATTTTAGTTTAAATCTGTCTCTCCTCTCTCCATATGGGCAGAATATACAAAAGTACCAAGTTTTGAGATATGCCTAAGCATTGGAATGGTCTCTCTCATGATTGATCTCTCTGTATTTATAACAGTGAGGTACCTGCTGTCCCACCACTCATGAGGTAGCTATTTCCTTGTGAGATTTGAGGCACAAATTCTTTAAGATGCCTGAAAATCTAAGTTTCATTGGACCTAATTGTTCTAGATCCAGTAGGCGGTTAATCCCCACAAGTCTTAATATCTCCTGGAGGGTGCCCAGGTCCTAGGCTAATTGGTAGTCTATTGATCTCCAAAACTTCCCAGTTTTGGGAGAGTTGAACAGGGCGCTTTCTGTAATTGACAGATATTCTAAGCACAGCATCTCCAAAGAAACGAGAGCTTTAAATGATACACTGGACCAGATGGATTTCACAGATATTTACAGAACTTTACATCCAAATGCAATTGAATACACATTCTTCTCAAGTGCACATGGAATTTTCTCCGGAATAGGCCACATACTGGGTCACAAATCAGGTCTTAACGGATACCAAAAGATTGGGATCGTCCCCTGCATATTTTCAGATCATAATGCTTTGAAACTAGAACTAAATCACAAAAAGAAATTTGGAAGGAATTCAAACACGTGGAGGTTAAAGACCATCTTGGGAAAAGATGAAAAGGTCAACCAGGAAATTAAGGAAGAATTAAAAAGATTCATGGAAACTAATGAGAATGAAGATACAACTGTTCAAAATCTTTGGGACACAGCAAAGCAGTCCTGAAGGGGAAATGCATCGCAATACAAGCATCCATCAAAAAAACTGGAAAGAAGTCAATACAAAAGCTAACCTTGCACCTAAAGGAGCTAGAGAAAGAACAGCAAAAAGATCCTACACCAAGCAGAAGAAGAGAGTTAATAAAGATTCGAGCAGAACTCAATGAAATCGAGACCAGAAGAACTGTAGAACAGATCAACAAAACCAGGAGCTGGTTCTTTGAAAGAATTAATAAGATAGATAAACCATTAGCCAGCCATATTAAAAAGAAGAGAGAGAAGACCCCAATTATTAAATCACAAATGAAAAAGGAGAGATCACTACCAATACCAAGGAAAAACAAACGATTTTAAAAACTTATTATGAAAAAAAAAAAACTTATTATGAGCAGCTATATGCCAATAAATTAGGCATTCTAGAAGAAATGGATGCATTTCTGGAAAACCAAAAACTACCAAAAGTGGAACAGGAAGAAATAGAAAACATGAACAGGCCAATAACCAGGGAAAAAATTGAAGCAGTCATCAAAAATCTCCAAAGACATAAAAGTCCAGGGCCAGATGGCTTCCCAGGGGAATTCTATCAAACGTTTAAAGAAGAAACCATACCTATTCTTCTAAAGCTGTTCCAAAAGATAGAAAAGGATGGAATACTTCCAAACTAATTCTATGATGCCGGCATCACCTTAATTCCAAAACCAAAGACCCCACCAAAAAGGAGAATTACAAACCAATATCCCTGATGAACACAGATGCAAAAATTCTCAACAGAATACTAGCTAATAGGATCCAACAGTACATTAAGAAGATTATTCACCATGACCAAATGGGATTTATCCCTGGGATACAAGGCTAAGGTTCAACGCTTGTAAAGCAATCAATGTGATAGATCATATCAACAAGAGAAAAAACAAGAACCATATGATCCTCTCAATAGATGCAGAGAAAGCATTTGACAAAATACAGCATCCATTCCTGATCAAAACTCTTCAGAGTATAGGGATAGAGGGAACATTCCTCAGCATCATAAAAACCATCTATGAAAGGCCCACAGCAAATCTCATTCTCCATGGGGAAACACTGGCAGCCTTTCCCCTAAGATCAGGAATACGACAGGAATGTCCACTCTCACCACTTCTGTTCAACATAGTACTAGAAGTCCTAGCCTCAGCAATCAGACGACAAAAAGAAATAAAAGGCATTCAAATTGACAAAAAAAGAAGTTAAACTCTCCCTCCTCACAGGTGACATGATACTGTATGGAGAATATCCAAAGGACTCCACCCCAAGATTGATGGAAGTCATATAGCAATTTGGCAGCGTGGCAGGAAACAAAATCAATGCCCAGAAATCAGTGGTATATCTACATACTAACAATGAGACTGAGGAAAGAGAAATTAAGGAGTCAATCTCATTTACAATTGCACCCAAAAGCATAAGATCCCTAGGAAGAAACCTAACCAAAGAGGTAAAGGATCTATACCCTAAAAACTACAGACGACTTTTGACAGAAATTGAGGAAGACACAAAGAGATGGAAAAAGACTCCATGCTCATGGATTGGAAGAATTAATATTGTGAAAATGTCAATGCTACCCAGGGCAATTTACACATTTAATGCAATCCCTATCAAAATACCATGTACTTTCTTCAGAGAGTTGGAACAAATCATCTTAAGATTTGTGTGGAATCAGAAAAGACCCCAAATAACCAGGGGAATATTAAGAAAGAAAACCAGAGCAGGGGCATCACAATGCCAGATTTCAGGTTGTACTACAAAGCTGTGGTCATCAAGACAGTGTGGTACTGGCACACAAATAGACACATAGATCAATGGAACAGAATAGAGAATTCAGAAGTGGACCCTCAACTCTATAGTGAAATATTCGACAAAGCAGGAAAGACTATCCACTGAAAAAAGTACAGTCTCTTCAATAAATGGTGCTGGGAAAATTGGGCAGCCACATGCACAAGAATGAAACTAGATCATTCACTTACACTATACACAAAGAAACTCAAAATGGATGAAAGATCTAAATGTGAGACAAGAATCCATCAAAATCCTAGAGGAGAGCACAGGCAACACCCTTTTCAAACTTGGCCATGGCAACTTCTTTCAAGATACATCCATGAAGGCAAGAGAAACAAAAGCAAAAATGAACTATTGGGATTTTATCAAGATAAGAAGCTTCTGCACAGCAAAGGATACAGTCAAGAAAATTAAAAGACAACCTACAGAATGGGAGAAGATATTTGCAAATGACATATCAGATCAAGGGCTACTATCCCAGATCTATAAAGACCTTGTTAAACTCAACGGCAAAGAAACAAACAACCCAATCATGAAATGGGCAAAAGACATGAAGAGAAATCTCACAGAGGAAGACATAGACACGGCCAACACGCACATGACAAAACTGCTCTGCATCACAGGCCATCAGGGAAATACCAATCAAAACCACAATGAGATGCCACCTCACACCAGTGAGAATGGGGAAAATGAATAAGACAGGAAACCACAAATGTTGGAGAGGATGTGGAGAAAGGGGAACCCTCTTGCACTGTTGGTGGGAATGTGAACTGGTGCAGCCACTCTGGAAAACTGTGTGGAGGTTCCTCAAAGACTTAAAAATAGACCTGTTCTATGACCCAGCAATTGCCCTGTTTGGGATTTACTCCAAAGGTACAGATGCAATGAAATGCCAGGACACCTGCACCCCGATGTTTCTACCAGCAATGTCCACAATAGCCAAACTGTGGAAGAAGCCTCGGTGTCCATTGAAAGGTGAATGGATAAAGAAGATGTGGTCTATGTATACAATGGAATATTACTCAGCCATTAGAAACAACAAATACCCACCATTTGCTTCGACGTGGATGGAACTGGAGGGTATTATGCTGAGTGAAGTCAATCGGAGAAGGACAAGCATTATATGTTCTCATTCATTTGGGGAAAATAAATAATAGTGAAAGGGAATATAAGGGAAGGGAGAAGAAATGTGTGGGAAATATCAGAAAGGGAGACAGAATGTGAAGACTCCTAACTCTGGGAAAAGAACTAGGGATGGTGGAAGGGGAGGAGGGCAGAGGGTGGGGGTGACTGTGTGAAGGGCCCTGAGGGGAGCACTTGATGGGATGAGCACTGGGTGTTATTCTGTATGTGTAAATTGAACACCAATAAAAAATAAATTTATTATTTTAAAAAAACTTAATGCAAATAAAAATAGCATGGCATTGACAAAAGAATAGACACGTCAAACAGTGGAAGAAAATAGAGATTCCAGAAATAGACCCATTCAGATATAGTCATTTGATCTCTGATAAAGGAGCAAAGCCAATTTAATGGAGAAAAAAATAGCCTTCTCTATAAATGTTGCTGGAATAGTTGGGACAGACAGATGCAAAAAATAAAAATAAAAAATCTAGACTGGCACTACAAAAATCAACTCAAAATAGATCTTAGACCTAAATGTTAAATGCAAAATTATAAAACTTATAGAATAAAACTGAGGTGACCTTAGGTTTGCCAGTGAGTTGTTAGATATAATACTAAAAGCATGATCCAAGAAAGAAAAAATTGATAAGATGGACTTTGTTAAAATACAAACCACTTACCCTGTGAAATACATTTTTAAGATAATGAAAAAATAATCTTTAATCCAGGAAAAATATTTGAAAAACAAATATCTAAAAAATAACTTGCATTCAAAATATATAAAAAATCTTAAATTTCAACAAGAAAACATAAAAAAAATTTAAACGAAATTTTTAAAGGGACAAAATACATCAACAAAAACATCACTGAAGAAGATATACAGATGGCAAATGAGCATATGAAAAGATCATTGGTATTGCAAATGCAAACTGGGCAGTCATTTTGGAACACAATCTGAGAGGTCTTACAAAACTAAATATAGTTTTGCCATGTGATCCAGCAATTCTTCTCAGGATTTATAATCACTTTGAAAATTCATGTCTACACAAAAACTTACGCATAAATGTTTATAGCAGCATTATCCATACTCATAAAAAAAAACTTGAAGGAACAAGATTTCTTTAATAGATTAATAACTAAATAAATGATGACATATGCATGCAACAGATTATTCTGCAATAAAAAGAAATGAGCTATCATACCATGAAAAGACATGGATGCATACTGCTAAGTAAAAGAAATAATGGAAAGTGCTGCAAATTATATTACTCCAATTACATGACATTTTGAAAAAAGTAAAACTTATAGTGACAATAAAATGGTAAGTGGCTTCCAGGAATTCAGGAGAAAGCAGAAGTAAATAACTGAAGTAGAGGGGATTTTTAGAGCAATAATTTTTTTTCTTTTTGATATTGCAATGGTAGGTACAAGATGAAATCCATAGAACTTTACAGCACAAATAACAAACCTTATGCATACAAATAAAATATAATAATTTTGAAAAAAAACACATGGGTGATGGGCACTGAGGGGGGCACTTGACGGGATGAGCACTGGGTGTTATTCTGTATGTTGGAAAATTGAATACCAATAAAAATAAATTTACTATTTAAAAAAATAAAAAAAAATAAAGTTAGTTTTAAAATTCATCAATAATAGAAAATTATCACCATACAGAGTAATAAATACATTTATTTCTTTGATTAATAATTTAATTTCTTAGAATCTTTACAATGGAATGATTAAAATGAGGACAAAATCTATGTACATGGATTCTTAATTCCATGTAATTTGTAATATCAAAGAAATGGAAACAAAGCTCCAGTGAAAGGAGAGTAAACAGTTTATGGTATGTTTATAGAAGGGAATGTTAATAATCACTAAAATGACCTATTCAAATAATTCTAAAGGCATGAACATATTGTATATATACAAAGTTAAGTGATGAAGATATTTTTATTACATATGAATGTCTGTGCAATAGAGTATGAGTAATGATGATTTTCTTATTTAAGTTCCCATATTTTCTATAATGGTTCCATATCATTTTTATCATCAGAAAAAAAAGGTCAAATTACTGTAATTAAAACATCTACGATCTGTTATGTGTTGTCACATATTACTTTTTCCTTACATTTTATCTTCATTATTTCAGTGAAAGGTTGGAATTATAAAGCAAAAATTTTCCATAGAAAACCATCCCTCAATTATATCTTATCTGAAGAGTAAGTAGAACCTGCTTTCCCCAACCCCAACTTGTTTTCCCTATTTATTGATCTGATTATCTCTGTGTTTCCCTTCCTTCTCTCTCTCTCCCTAGGTTTCTCCCATCCTTTAGTTTCTCACCTACATGGCTGAAATCATTGCATGTGATGCTAGCCTCTTTTTTATACCAGAAAATCTGGTATATTAATGACAAGTCAATGTCTTGGTTAGAACCTTTCTGCAAACCTGGACAGCAGTCAAACAATCTCATTTTGTATTTTAACTATTTATACCTGAATTATTAATTACATGTGTAACTACTGACATATTAATTTGCTTTTGTTTTCCCTATATTTTTCTGTTTTTCTCTTCCATCATTATAAAAAGGTAGCCAGATTCTTTTTTATTTCCTTTCTTCTGTGTCTTTTACAAAACGAAACAGATGTGGGAGTTCTAAGATAGATAATTTAGGGTGATGTCTTTGAGTAGTTGGGAGAAGAAGAGAACTTAAAATCTGGGAAAAACTGGAAATTTATTTTTTATTTTTTAATTGGAATTCAATTTGCCAACATATAGCATAACACTCAGTGCTCAACTCGATAAGTGCCCCCTCAGTGCCCGTCACCCAGTCACCCCAACCTCCCTCCCACCTCCCTTTCCACTACCCCTTGCTTGTTTCCCAGAGTTAGGTGTCTCTCATGTTTTGTGATCCTCAATGATATTTTCACTCATTTTCTCTCAATCTCCTTTATTCCTTTTCACTATTTTTTATTATATTCCTCAAATGAATGAGACTATATAATGTTTGTCCTTCTCTGATTGACTTACTTCACTCAGCATAATACCCTCCAGTTCCATTCAAGTCAAAGCAAATGGTGGGTATTTGTCGTTTCTAATGGCTGAAGAATATTCCATTGTATACATAGACCACAGCTTCTTTATCCATTCATCTTTCGATGGACACCGAGGCTCCTTCTACAGTTTGGCTATTGTGGACATTGCTGCTAGAAACATCGGGGTGCAGGTGTCCCGGCGTTTCATTGCATTTGTATCTTTGGGGTAAATCCCCAACAGTGCAATTGCTGGGTCGTAGGGCAGGTCTATTTTTAACTCTTTGAGGAAACTCCACACAGTTTTCCAGAGTGGCTGCACCAGTTCACATTCCCACCAACAGTGTAAGAGGGTTCCCTTTTCTCCGCATCCTCTCCAACATTTGTTGTTTCCTGCCTTGTTAATTTTCCCCATTCTCACTGGGGTGAGGTGGGATCTCATTGTGGTTTGGATTTGTATTTCCCTGATGGCAAGTGATGCGGAGCATTTTCTCATGTGCATGTTGGCCATGTCTATGTCTTCCTCTGTGAGATTTCTGTTCATGTCTTTTGCCCATTTCATGATTGGATTGTTTCTTTGGTGTTGAGTTTAATAAGTTCTTTATAGATCTTGGAAACTAGCCCTTTATCTGATACGTCATTTGCAAATGTCTTCTCCCATTCTGTAAGTTGTCTTTGAGTTTTGTTGACTGTATCCTTTGCTGTGCAGAAGCTTCTTATCTTGATGAAGTCCCAATAGTTCATTTTTGCTTTTGTTACTTTTGCCTTCGTGGATGTATCTTGCAAGAAGTTACTGTGGCTGAGTTCAAAAAGGGTGTTGCCTGTGTTCTCCTCTAGGATTTTGATGGAATCTTGTCTCACATTTAGATCTTTCATCCATTTTGAGTTTATCTTTGTGTATGGTGCAAGAGAGTGGTCTAGTTTCATTCTTCTGCACGTGGATGTCCAATTTTCCCAGCACCATCTATTGAAGAGACTGTCTTTCTTCAAGTGGATAGTCTTTCCTCCTTTATCGAATATTAGTTGACCATAAAGTTCAGAGTCCACTTCTGGGTTCTCTATTCTGTTCCACTGATCTATGTGTCTGTTTTTGTGCCAGTACCACACTGTCTTGATGACCACAGCTTTGTAGTACAACCTGAAATCTGGCATTGTGATGCCCCCAGCTATGGTTTTCTTTTTAAAATTCCCCTGGCTATTCGGGGTCTTTTCTGATTCCACACAAATCTTAAAATAATTTGGTCTAACTTTGTGAAGAAAGTCCATGGTATTTTGAAAGGGATTGCATTAAACCTGTAAATTGCCCTGGGTAACATTGACATTTTCACAATATTAATTCTGCCAATCCGTGAGTACGGGATGTTTATCCATCTCTTTGTGTCTTCCTCAATTTCTTTCAGAAGTGTTCTATAGATTTTAGGGTATAGATCCTTTACCTCTTTGGTTAGGTTTATTCCTAGGTATCTTATGCTTTTGGGTGCAATTGTAAATAGGATTGACTCCTTAATTTTTCCTCCTTCAGTCTCATTGCCAGTGTATAGAAATGCCACTGACTTCTGGGCAGTGATTTTGTATCCTGCCACGCTACCAAATTGCTGTATGAGTTCTAGCAATCTTGGGGTGGAGGCTTTTGGGTTTTCTATGTAGAGTATCATGTCATCAGCGAAGAGGGAGAGTTTGACTTCTTATTTGCCAATTTGAATGCCTTTTATAATTTTTGTTGTCTGACTGCTGAGGCTAGGACTTCCAGTACTATGTTGAATAGCAGTGGTGAGAGTGGACATCCCTGTCTTGTTCCTGATCTTAGGGGAAAGGTTCCCAGTGTTTCCCCATTGAGAATTATATTTGCTGTGGGTTTTTCGTAGATGGCTTTTAAGATGTCGAGGAATGTTCCCTCTATCCCTACACTCTGAAGAGTTTTGATCAGGAATGGATGCTGTATTTTGTCAAATGCTTTCTCTGCATCTAATGAGAGGATCATATGGTTCTTGGTTTTTCTCTTGCTGATATGATGAGTCACATTGATTGTTTTATGAGTGTTGAACCAGCCTTGTGTCCCGGGGATAAATCCTACTTGGTCAGGGTGAATAATTTTCTTAATATACTGTTGGATCCTATTGGCTAGTATCTTGTTGAGAATTTTTGCATCCATGTTCATCAGGGATATTGGTCTTTAATTCTCCTTTTTGTTGGGGTCTTTGTCTGGTTTTGGAATTAAGGTGATGGTGGCCTCATGGAACGAATTTGGAAGTACTCCATCTCTTTCTATCTTTCCAAACAGCTTTAGGAGAATAGGTATGGTTTCTTCTTTAAACGTTTGATAGAATTCCCCTGGGAAGCCATCTGGCCCTGGACTTTTGTGTCTTGGGAGGTTTTTGATGACTGCTTCAATTTCCTCCCTGGTTATTGGCCTGTTCAGGCTTTCTATTTCTTCCTGTTCCAGTTTTGGTAGTTTGTGGCTTTCCAGGAATGCGTCCATTTCTTCTAGATTGCCTAATTTATTGATGTATAGCTGCTCATAATATGTTTTTAAAATCGTTTGTATTTCCTTGGTGTTGGTAGTGATCTCTCCTTTCTCATTCATGATTTCATTAATTTGAGTCTTCTCTCTCTTCTTTTAAATAAGGCTGGCTAATGGTTTATCTATCTTATTAATTCTTTCAAAGGACCAACTCCTGGTTCTTTTTTTTTTTTTTTAAACTTTTTATTTATTTATTTATTTATGATAGGCACACAAGGAGAGAGAGAGAGAGAGGCAGAGACAGGCAGAGGGAGAAGCAGGCTCCATGCTCCGGGAGCCCGACGTGGGATTCGATCCCGGATATCCAGGACCGCGCCCTGGGCCAAAGACAGGCGCCAAACCGCTGCGCCACCCAGGGATCCCCCAACTCCTGGTTCTATTGATCTGTTCCACAGTTCTTCTGGTCTCGATTTCGTTGAGTTCTGCTCGAATCTTTATTAACTTTCTTCTTCTGCTGGGTGTAGGATCTTTTTGCTGTTTTTTCTCTAGCTCCTTTATGTGTAAGGTTAGCTTTTGTTTTTGAGTTCTTTCCAGTTTTTGAATGGATGCTTGTATTGCGATGTATTTCCCCCTTAGGACTGCTATTGCTGCATCCCAAAGATTTTGAACGGTTGTATCTTTATTCTCATTAGTTTCCATGAATCTTTTTAATTCTTCCTTAATTTCCTGGTTGACCCTTTCATCTTTTAGCAGGATGGTCCTTAACCTCCACGTGTTTGAGGTCCTTCCAAACTTCTTGTTGTGATTTAGTTCTAATTTCAAGGCATTATGATCTGAGAATACGCAGGGGATGATCCCAATCTTTTGGTATCCGTTAAGACCTGATTTGTGACCCAGTATGTGGTCTATTCTGGAGAAAGTTCCATGTGCACTTGAGAAGAATGTGTATTCAGTTGAGTTTGGATGTAAAGTTCTGTAGATATCTGTGAAATCCATCTGGTCCAGTGTATCATTTAAAGCTCTCGTTTCCTTGGAGATGTTGTGCTTAGAAGACCTATCAGGGGTAGAGAGTGCTAGATTGAAGTCACCAAGTATAAGTGTATTATTATCTAAGTATTTCTTCACTTTGGTTATTAATTTTTTTGATATATTTGGCAGCTCCCACATTCGGGGCATATATATTAAGGATTGTTAAGTCCTCTTGTTGGATAGATCCTTTAAGTATGAGATAGTGTCCCTCTTCATCTCTCACTATAGTCTTCGGGGTAAATTTTAGTTGATCTGATATAAGGATGGGTACCCCTGCTTTCTTTTGAGGACCATTCGAATGGCAAATGGTTCTCCAACCTTTTATTTTCAGGCTGTAGGTGTCCTTCTGTCTAAAATGAGTCTCTTGTAGACAGCAAATAGATGGGTCCTGCTTTTTTATCCAGTCTGACACCCTGCGCCATTTGATGGGGTCATTAAGCCCGTTCACGTTCAGAGTTACTATTGAGAGATATGAGTTTAGTGTCACCATGATATCTATTCAGTCCTTTTTTCTGTGGATTGTTCCACTAAACTTCTTAATGGGGAATTTTAAGAGTCCCCCTTAAAATTTCTTGCAGAGCTGGTTTGGAGGTCACATATCTTTCAGTTCCTGCCTGTTTTGGAAGCTCTTTATCTCTTCTTCTATTCTGAATGAGAGCCTTGCTGGATGAAGTATTCTTGGTTGCATGTTCTTCTCATTTAGGACCCTGAATATATCCTGCCAGCCCTTTCTGGCCTGCCAGGTCTCTGTGGAGAGGTCTGCTGTTACCCTAATATTCCTCCCCATAAAAGTCAGGGATTTTGTGTCTCTTGCTGCTTTAAGGATCTTCTCTTTATCTTTGGAATTTGTAAACTTCACTATTAAATGTCGAGGTGTTGAACGGTTTTTATTGATTTTAGGGGGGGATCTCTCTATTTCCTGGATCTGAATGCCTGTTTCCTTCCCAGATTAGGAAAGTTTTCAGCTATGATTTGTTCAAATACATATTCTGGCCCTCTGGCCCTTTCGGCGCCCTCGGGAACCCCAATTAAACATAAGTTTTTCTTCCTCAGGCTGTCGTTTATTTCCCTTAATCTATCCTCATGGTCTTTTAATTGTTTGTTTCTTTTTTCCTCAGTTTCCCTCTTTGCCATCAACTTGTCCTCTATGTCATTGTCTTGTTCTTCCACCTCGTTAACCCTCATCGTTAGGACTTCTATTTTGGATTGCATCTCATTCAATTGATTTTTAATTTTTGCCTGATTAGCTATAAATTCTGCAGTCATGAAGTCTCTTGAGTCCTTTATGCTTTTTTCTAGAGCCGCCAGTAGCTGTATAATAGTGCTTCTGAATTGGCTTTCTGACATTGAATTGTAATCCAGATTTTGTAACTGTGGGAGGGAGGACTGTTTCTGATTCTTTCTTTTGAGGTGAGGTTTTCCTTCTAGTCATTTTACTCAGTGCAGAGTGGCCAAAAACAACTTGTATTGGGAAAAGGAGAAAAAGAGAGGAGAGAAAGAAGGAAAGAAAAGAAAAAAGAAAAAAGGAAGAAAAAAAGAAAGAAAAGAGAAAGAAAAAGAAAGAAAGGAAAAAAGGGTCGGCAAGCAAACAGAAATAAAACAAAAACAAAACCAAAAAAACAAAAAACAAACAAACAATACACGGGGGAGTATCTTCTGATTCTGTATACTTTAAGTCCTTGACTTTCCCTGAAACTTGTCCGTCTAGCTAGTCTTCTGGGGGAGGGGCCTTTTGTGCTGATTTTCAGGTGTTAGCACTTGGGGGAGCTGCTCTGCCCCCTTCCTGGTGCAGGGCTCAGTGGGGGTTGTTTACCCCGTGAGGCCCCAGGAGGAACAACCGCAGTGGCGGGGCCAGCTCTGCAGCCCTGGAGTCAGCTCCCGCAGTAACTCCAGAGCTCTCTGTCTGCAGGGCCTGGAGGCTCGGGGTGGGGCCGCTGATCTGCTCAGCTTGGGCAGGAGCATCCTTGCGGTCCTGGGCCCTCCTGGCCTCTGCCTGTCCTTGGGGAGGCCGGATCCTGGGCTGTGTCCCATTGCCCTGTGCTCCGGAGCCTGCACTGGTGGATTCACGCTCCCGCCCCGCAGCCCCCTCCGCGGAGCCGCCCCCGAGCCCCCCGAGCTGCTCCCGCCCCGCAGCTCCCTCCGCGGAGCTGCTCCCGCCCCGCAGCCCCCTCCGCGAGCCGTCCCCGAGCCCCGCGAGCTGCTCCCCCCCCGCAGCCCCCTCCGCGGAGCCGCCCCCGAGCCCCCCAAGCTGCTCCGGGTCCCGCCGTGCGCGCTGCAGCCCTTAGGGAGCTCGGCGCACTCTCCCGGGGCGCAGGTGTCTGTTAGTGTCCCGGGGAGCCCGAGGGCATCCCCGCCCTCCTGGGTCCTGCTCCAACCCCCTGCGAGCCCCTTTCCGCCCGGGAAGGTTGGTGCAGCTCCTGCTCCTCCGGGACGGGGCTCTCCTGTCCTGGGGACACTCGCCCCGGCCTCAGCCCGGCTCCTCGCGGGCCCCTCCCCCTTGGAGGCCTTTTGTTTCTTTATTTCTTTTTCCCCGTCTTCCTACCTTGATAGAAGCGCGAACTCTTCTCACTGTAGCATTCCAGCTGTTCTCTCTTTAAATCTCAGGCTGAATTCACAGATTTTCAGGATGATTTGAAGGTTGTCTAGGTAATTTGGTGGGGACAGGTGACTTGGGGACCCTACTCTTCTGCCATCTTGCCCCTCCCCTGAATTTGAAACTAATTTTAATCATTTCTTCCTGAGATTGTAAAAAAAAAAAAAAAAAATAGAAAACTCATTTCATTACTTTATTTAATGATAGATACCTACTTTATCTTCCCAACCATAATCTTTATGAGAACATGGAGATCTCTAGAATTAGCCATGTTTTACATTTACTCACAGTATTCTTCTTTCCTGGTTTTTATGTGTAAATTGGATAAGCAGGTATCAGGATTATGTTCTTCTGACTTGGAATAAAACTCAGCGTTCTCTCACTTGCTGCTAATGCACCATGAGTGGAAACAGCATTATCCCCCAATCCTGAGTCACATCCCTTTTGGATATGTGAGTTCCAGAGACAACCAGCCTATTTTCTGAAACACACGAAAGCTCACAGTATTTTAAGGCATGGTTGATGTGTATTGAAATCCAATATTTGGAAATGATATCCCTAAAGCTTTGGTAGTAATCATATAGGTCAGTTTAGCCTGCATACCTCAATTTCACCATCATGCTTTCCCCAAATGGGCAGGTACTAAAAATCAGTCTTTTAATTAAAATTGAAGAATTCTTAAGAATGTCTCATGTGTGATTTCACCTTGCTGAGGACCCACAGAAAGCCACTTGAGACTCTCCAGTTCTTCTCCTACGATACAGTAAGTGAAATAGCTGCTCTTAGCTGGTAGGACTCAACCTAAATAAAACTCAGAAGACTCCTAAAAGTAAAAGAAAAGACCAAATGTTCAATCCAAATTTTACTTTATGAGTCAGAATCTGAAGCACTTTTTCCATGGGATTTGTTTCCTGAATATTATATGCTGTCTTAAACAAAAGAAGAAATTGTACCTGCATGTGGTGGAAGATTCTTAGAAAACCATTGACTTTGGTGTCAACTTAATTTCATTTTTGGTATCTTTTGACTATCCTCTAGCATTGTGACTGTAAGTCCTTGAACCTCAATGACAGATGAGCTTTCCACAGTCCCATTCCTCAGAATGAGATTTCCTTATGAACAGTCGTTGGAGTTACATATTATACGGATTCAATATTGATAAAAAATATGATAGCATTTTGAAATTTGCAAAGTACCAGAATATAAAAGTATAAACATGGAAAAAATAAACTTTGGAGTAAGAGTCCAGCTCCTGACCACAAGACTATGTATAATTTTTCACACCTGACCATCTGCAATTACAAAGGCTTTCTACCTGGCAGGTCTCAAGGAAGAAGGCTACTCTCTGCGTCTCAAACTTGGGGCACAGCCAAAGCACTGCAGTCTCCGAAGGGATTTGCAGTCCAGGACTCAGGGCCCCCGGTAGACATGAGCTTATCACGTGTGTTTTCCTCAGTATCCTTAGCATGAACACCTGCTTTTGGGTACATTTCCACCCCCAGCCCTTCACCATCTCTCTCTCCCTAGACCCCAGGATGCGACAAGTGATCCTTCTTTAGCCAGTGGCCCTGGGGCTAAGCTTGCCTTATGTGTCAGATTATACATCCATCAGAGGGGTTTCAGACCATTTAGATCTTTAAAATGCTGGTCTAACGCAGTCATATTCTCCCAGACTCTGTCAAATAGGAGAATTTTATGAGGTTTTTGTTTTTCTCTTCTATTTTTTATATAATCATCGATCCATAACTCAATTGCCTATTACAAATGGTGACAATCTTTATACAGAGTTTCTTTGTTTCATTCTTCAAATGTTTCAGATGTTTCAATTTTCTTTCTGACATTTTTTGTCATTTTTTGTCATTTTTTATGCTTTTTCTTTTCTCTATGGTTTCATTTTATACTTGTCTTTATAGCTTTGTTACTTTGTAGATTTTTCATTAATATTTTACTTTCTGGGATTCCTTTCTTATTAAAAATAATATTTTAACACAAAACATTTACCTATTTTTCATCCATGTTTTGACCCATTTTGTATGTGTTTTCTTCTCCGGTGTACATCACATATTTTTTTTTTTCACTTTTCTTTTTTTATTTATGCAAAACTCATCTACTATAACATTATCCACTTCATTTTTTAATAAATTAATTTTTTATTGGTGTTCAATTTGTCAACATACAGAATAACACCCAGTGCTCATCCTGTCAAGTGCCCACCTGAGTGCCTGCCACCCAGTCACCTCCAACCCCCGCCCACCTCCCCTTCCACCACCCCTAGCTCATTTCCCAGAGTAAAAAATTTAGAGTCATTTAATATATTTACAATCTTATGCCATTATCACTCTATCTAGTTCTAAGTCATTTTCATCCCCAAAGAAAACCCTGTACCCATTAAGCAGTCACTCTTCACACATTATATGATCTTTCATATCTGGTTTCTTTCACTTAAAATAATGTTCTTGAGGTTCATCCGCATTGTAGCATACATCAGTACTTCTTTCCTATTTATGGTTGATTGATATTTCATTCATGAATATGCCACAGTTGATTTATCCATTCATTCATCAATTAATGAACATTTGAGTGGTTTCCACCTTTTGACTATTTTGAATAGTTCTCCTACAAACATGTATGTACACATATTAGGTTTGAGTATCTCTTTTCAATTCTTTCAGGTATATACTTAAGTGTGGAATTGCTGGGTCATATGGTTATTCTACACTTAAATTTTTAAGGAATCAATAATTTTTTTTCAGAGCAGCTGAACAATTTTACATTCTCATTAGCAATGCCTGAGGTCTCTAATTTTCCCACATCTACATGAATACTTATTATTTTCTGGTTTTCTTATTATCACCATTCTAGTAGGTATGGCAAGGTATGTCATTATGGTTTAGATTTGCATTTCCCTAATGACTAATGACATTAAGTATCTTTACAGGTGCTTGTGGCCATTTATATATTTTCTTCGAAGAAATGTCTACTTAAGCCCTTTGCCCATTTTGTTTGTGGGGGGGAGGCTGTTTGTCTTTTGTTGTTGAATTCTGTTCCTTGAAAAGTGAAGATGCTGGAAACTTACCATATACATGATTTGCAAATATCTCTTACATTCTTTAGGTTGCCTTTTCACTTTCTTGGTAATATCCTTTGAATCACAATGTTTTCAATTTTTATATAGTCCAATTTATCTATTTTTTGTTATTATTGCTCTATCATATACTTTTTGTACTATAATTTTCTTGGTTTCCTGGTACTATATGGCCAGACTTCACAACAACCTGAGAGGTTTTGTGTGGTTTCACTTTCCAAAGAGATTTCCTTTTCTTTTTCTTCTTTTTAAACATAGGAGCCACATTTGTTTTCATTGTTTTCCTGCCTATATTTCTCACCTATGTTCTTTTTTCACTTTAAACATTATCCTCTTTTTATGTTCACCTAACCAAAGTTCATGGACTTTTTTCATTTTTAACAATTTGAAAAAAATTACCTTAGTCATAGTATTTTGGAGGTCTGTGTTACAGAATAATTCATGGTTCAAAACTAGACCAACCCAAGTTTAAAGAAGGTCTTGGACTTAATTTCTCTTGCATATGACAATCTTTTTCTTCTCTCCTTCATGACTTGAGGTGACTTTTCCAAATACTGAATGAGCAAGATAGGGAAGTGAGGAAGAAGGGAAGAGGAGAGTTAAATGGTTCAGTTCTAATAATGTGGTATCCAAAGGACTTAAAGCAATATATCTGAAAGCACTGAATTTATGACAATGTCCTTTGAATCTAAATTTAATTTTTAAAATAAATTAGGGCAGCTGATTAGCTTAGAAGGACAGAGGCAGTGTGGGACTACAGTGGAATGGAATGGGCTTTTAAGCTAGAAGTGGCTTTGAAATCTGGATCTGCTCTTTGGAGCAGTGTGCCTCGCTACATACACATACATGCTTTCTTAACCTTTCCAGACTTCAGTTCTCTCAGCTATATATTTTTTTGTTTTTCTCTCAGCTGTGGCATTTTATAAGGACAGAACAAAATAATGATTGTGAAGCTCTGCATGTGGTAAATATTCACCAAATGTTAATTCCATTTTACTATTTTATGATTCTTATTGCAAAGGGAAAGATCAGTGTATAATGTGATAATCATAATGTTGTTGAGGTCAGACATATTTATATTAATTAGGTTTCTCTAAGATTCAGACATAAAACTTCCAAATGCAAAATATTTAACTCACTGAATACTAGAAGAAAGCATAGGGTAACCTATAAGAATAGCACTTTCTTAGGGCATAACCTAATCAATTTCCCCTCATCATTTCAAACAAATCAAAGCTGTTTACCCTGCACTTCACCTTCATTCTGGGGGGAAAAAGGTGGAAGCTTTATCTCTACTTTAAAACAGATCTAAAAAAGAAAGCACTCAGAGTTCCTGGCTAAATCAGTCAGTAGAGCATGAGACTCTTGATCTTGGGGTAGTAAGTTTGAGCCCCATGTTGGCTGAAGAGATTGCTTAAAAATAAAATTTTAAAAAAGAAAAAAAAAAGAAAAGAAAACAATCTTAGAACTCACTTTAAGATAAGATGTATGAGACAAGGAAAGCAAGCAGAGAGAGGCAAGAGATATCAGACTGAGGAATTAAAGGTGGCTGGTGTCATAAAATATTAAAACAAGGCTTAATCAGAAGTCAGATATGTAAGTGGGCTTAATTAGAAATACATATTATTATTTGACTTTAAAGTATAAAATGAAAAATTAAAGCAATCTTATAGGATATGTAATCAGTGAGGAATAATATGTTGCAAAATGAGTCTGATGTAATTGGTGTATGTAATTAAAATTAATTAATTTTAGTTAGCATACATACATGCAAATATGAAATCAACAAATTTTAAATATTAAACTTATAATTATAGTGATACTGGTATTTTGCTACAAAGAAGCAAAAGAGTACTCTATGACGTTTAGTCACCCTCAGCTACAATATGCTGTTTCTGACCAAATCAGGAAGATATTCTATCTACAGGATGTTTGGGAAATTTTGATTATGTGAAGTGTACCCACTCCTAATTTTTTATATTAAAATTTATAGTGATGTTTGGCCTGTATCAAATTTTCTTTCCTATCACATCTTAAATGAAAAAGGGACTTAATTTTAATTAACATATCATTTCAGATACTCTAATATTAATGTTCGCTCAGCCCTTTGTAAGATTCATTAACAACTATTTTGTGATGAAAGTACCCAGGAGGCAGATATAAAGTTGGGAGGCTATTTTTTTAGAGATTTCATTCCTGATTTTATGAAATACTAAAGACAGGAGTACAATGCTTCAAAAGTCCTTAGTCAGGTAGGAGTCAAGTCATTCTAGGAGGTAAGAAGAGATAGAAGAAGAGAAAGGGAGAATAAGAGAATCGATCATCTATCTATCTATCTATCTATCTATCTATCTATCTATCATCTATCATCTATCTATCCCTCTTTCCACATATATATATATAGTGGGAACACCAGAGTTGGGAACAAAATCATGATAATCAGAATGAAATTTGGACCTATTATTTAAAATTAATTACAGATCTACCGATTACATAAAAGAAGATGAACTAATGTATCCTTAGCCTTTATTTTTTTAAGATTCTATTTATTTGAGAGAGAGAGAATATGAGCAAGGAAGAGAAGGAGAAGCAGACTCCTCACTGAGTAGGGAGCCTGACATGGGGCTCGATCCCAGGACCCTGGGACCATGAGTCTAAGGACCTGAGTCTAAGGCAGGTGCTTAACCTACTGAGCCACCCAGTCACCCCTATCCTTGGCCTTTAGGACACTATTCCCAGACAACAGCACTCCGTAAGTCAATCTGAAATTTACCTGGCCATTTACCTGCAACTGTCTTTGGTGCTACTGTTTACTCCTATCATCTACTACATCTCTGCATCTGAAATATTCTATTTATTGCTTGACTCCATCTTCTTGGCTCTATTCAGGTTAATTTTTGCCCCTGGTTCAGTGGTAAAGCTTGGTACATGCAACTAATACCCCACATCTTCCCCTGTGCATTATGAAGGATTGAGAAGAAGCTTCTCTCCAAAGATAAACTCATGACTTATACCATTACCTTCAGCATCTCCCTCACTGCAGTGAAAGATAACAAATGGTGGAGATGGACAAAATGAAAGAGGAGAAAACAAGCAAGAGGAGAGAACTCAAGGAGAGACAGCAGGATCGGTGGGGTCTTCTTAAACACTTTTCTGGTCTTCAATATTAGATTGATAGATACTAAGAGGTTCAGTTGAATTCTACAGCTGTTTGGCAATCACCTCCACAGTGACATTCAGGTTCTGGCACTGGGTTATTGACTTTTTTTTTTGATCAATGAGCTGTTCCTAACTCCAAAGAGAGAGAAAGAGGAGAAAAAAATGACTTTCTGTCATTCCATATCCAATAACCTAACATTTTCTCAGACTACCACAGTTCATTCAATCTGCTCACATGGTGAACAGTTTGAGTTTTTAAAAATATTCATTCATTCATTCATTCATTCATTCATTCATTATGAAGTAGTAGCTATGTTGACTTTCTCTTCATGCATATTTTTAGCAGGTACCTCCTGGCTCAGACTCATTCCATTTGGGTACCTCGACATCTTATAAATGGCTTTCCCTCATGGATTTGGAAGACTATCACAGCCTTGGTTTCTTCCTTTAGGTTTCACTTGTAATTTCTAAAACTGAGATTCCCCAAATTTGCCAATATTCTTAGCCTGCCAGGGAGTGACATTTTCACCTCTGTATAGGTGAGATCATCATAAACCAGCACCTACCCTACTTCCCTGAAAGGGCTTTCTAACTATTATTTCTGACATATAAATCACATATAAATATAAATATTTAAATTGATCTTTAAATCTTTCATTTTTTGTCATCATCATAGTTACTAATAAGATTGCTGAGATATAAGACTAAATAATTCCCTAAATAACATGTACAATGTCAAAACAAAACTTGTGAGGTTATCTTTTCCACCAGACAGAAAAAAAGTAATTATGATTATGATTTTTTGTAAATTTTTGTCTTTAAAAATTATCATCTACGTTTCCAGAATTGTAAAACATATAGGTTCTAATCAGTTGTGCCTAGCAAATTGAACAAATTTACATTCATCAAGAAAAAATGGGAATCCTTGTTGAGCATAGTAGAAGCTCTAACATAATATCAGTCACATAATTATCATTTTACCTTATTCCCAATTTATTCTGAACACAGTCCATAAATGGTATAAATTTATGTGTTTTTGACATTTATGTAAATGGTACCTTCTGTAAATTACTCTGTGTCCTGTTCATCTGCTCAGAATTATGTTTGTTGTGATCTATATTGTTGCTTAAGCTCCTGCATTTTTTATTTCATTTGATTGCTGTATTGTATTCCATTGTGCAGATATAACCTATTTCCCATCATACTGGGGAACAAGTTTAGAGTCCTTTTGCTTTGTAAATTGTATATATATATGTATGAGTTATCTATTAATGCATAACAAATTACCACTTTTGCCATATTCTATTGGTTAGATGCAAGTAACTAGTCAACCAACACCCAGAGGAGAGGATGACACAAGCACGTGCATAATAAAAGGTGGACCTTTTTGGAGGCTGCCTAGCACAAATATTATACCTATTTAAAAAAAAAATAAATGGAATCTCACTATACAAATGTCTTTGCAAGATTTAATGACTGCATAGTAGGAGTTCTTTGCTTAGCACTGAAAGCAAATAATCTCTAATCCTCTTAACTATCCTGTAAGTATTATTATCCTCTTCTTACAATTTGGGAAGTGTGGCTCAGCAGGGTTGGGTAATTTGCCTTTGGAAGATCTGGTATGTGAGAGAGAACATACTGTAGGCTTCAGAACCAATGTTGTCAGCATGGTATTTAAATACAATAATAATAAGCATTAGTGATTATAGAAAGTAAATATTGTTGCTCATCTTAATTATGATGGCCAACCCCCTATCTCTACCAAACACAAGATACAGTTTAATGATATTCCTCTAGGTTTCATACTGGTTATATTTATAAGGTAAAAAGTAACAGTGTAGCTCTACTTCATATTGTCATATAGGAATTATTCTATGGCCTTTTGATTTTTTGAAATATCAGCTTGGAACCTCTAATTCAACAATATGCAGGTACTCCCTACCAAAGTTAGTGCAGTTATATGATTTATGGCCAATAGTAGTACCACTAGTTCTGTCTAGTATTGGGCCTATCTATCAATATCTTAAAGACAATATTGGAAAAGATTCTCATCAAACACTTAGATGGAAAAGTAAATTTTATTTCATTGTCTTTTTATAGTTAGAATAAAGAGAAAATTTCCTTTTCTTTTCTATTGTCTTTTTCTTCTTCTTTTTCCTGTTTCATGTGGTAGTTTCTTTCCATATACAGACATTCTTTAAAAGATGGTATGGAAGAGCCTGAAATTGACCATGCCTGCCATTCTGCACCTCCTTTCATTGCTGAATAAAGGTCACAAAAGATTGTATATAGATTTCATGATGCATAAATACATACTTTCAAGAACATTTTTCTAGCTCTCAATATCTCTCCCTTGAACAATTTTAATAGCCTCCTAGCCGTGCTCTTTGTTTTTCCTCTTATTCCTCCAATTACTTATTTACTCAATCAATGAATATTTATTAACTTCCAGGTATTTCCAGAAATCTTTTAAAAATATATTTCTGATCATGTTAATTCTCTACATGGTTTTTTATCATCTTCAAGGCATAGTCCAAAGACTAGAATAGAGGGCTTCAGGCCTCCCTGCTCACCCCACCTGCCTTTGTAAACCTATCATCAGGGTGTACCAACCAACTTTTCTATTTCAACTGCTCTGTCCTGTTTTATTGTGTAATAAAAATAGATTTAAAAATGAACAATTAAAAATGATTTAATATACAATGCATTATTGGAATAGAACCAAAAAGCATTCTAATTTTGAGGGACCATGAATATGTTCTCTGATGAAAATATTCCTCTCAGGAATTCTAAACTAGTCAAGTTCATGGTTTTAGAGACAAGACACAAAAACTCTGTTAGTGATTATTAGGTGATCAGAACCCTCCTATATCCACTCTAAATTCCTGGACTCATGTATTTTGATTATAGGGAACTACCTTCATATATTGACCACTGATTTAAAGACCATCTCACATCCTTTAAATAGTATCTGGATCTTATATGGTTGTGTCTCTCAGTTGGTAGTACAACTCTTCTTTTAATAGGCCATTTCACTATTATAGCAAGTCAATTGCCTTCGGATGATGTGACAAACAATAGAACAGTAAATGATACAGGTATTAAGTACACAATGGTGTACATTCATGTAAAATGAGGTTCCCCACCATTAAAAACAGATGTGTGATGCCATGTCAGAGAATAAGTCATTCCTTCAGTCTAAGATGGAGCTTAAGAATTAAAGACAAGAAAGAGTAATTTGCATTTAGAATATGTATGTGGGACACCTGGGTGGCTCAGGGGTTGAATGTCTGCCTTTGGCTCAAGGCAGGATCCCTCAGTCCCGGGATCGAGTCCCACATCAGGCTCCACACATGAAGCGTGCTTCTCCCTTTGCCTATGTCTCTGCCTCTCTCTCTCTCTCTCTCTCTCTCTCATGAATAAATAAATAAAATCTTAAAAAAAATAGAATATGTATCTAATCCCTATAAGGATGGATTGCTGTTCTCCCCAAGATGGAAAAGTTCCAATGCAATCAATCTGCCACTAGGTGACTGTCTAATCCCTCCTACCCATCAATTCTGGGAATGGTGCCATATCAGTGCTGGGGTTTGACCTCAATTATTGGCAATTTGCATACTTGGTAGATATAGCGGTGAGATCGCTATGTGAGGGAGATTTCATGTAGTTGAGCCTACATGGATCCTTCATGGCTGCCAAAATAACTATGCTGCTCATGAGTCCATTGAGCAAAACCTGAGATAGCTGAAAGAGGCTTACTGATAGCCCCAGGGTAAGTCCTCTAGACCACCTGGATATTGGCAGCCTGAGTCACAGTGAATGCCACCTGTAAGCATTTTCATGGGAGACAAATATATTCTTATTCTATTTCCATTCTGAAAGGAACATACGCATTCTTTAGACTTCCCAGGCACTGATTTTACAATCTTATTTAGTGACTCTGGGAACTCAATTCAGATTTATCTCCATTGATCTAGAATTTATCTGATTATATAAATCAAGTAACACCTTAGTAAACTGCCCATTTATTTGATTCCTATGGGCCCTGTGAAAAATTAGTCATTATCATATATCCCTGGAAGTCAAAAAAATTGGGTTGTGATTCTGTCCCTATGGGTTATCACAGCAATTGCATCCAACTGTTAAGAATGATTAAATGCCACCATGTGGCATCTGTCACTGTAGGATCATGTTATTCTCACTAAAATAGGGACCCTGAATTCAAAAGGGTAAAATGGGAACCCAAAAGATATCCTTTTTTCTCCAGACTGAAGAGACTAGAATAGACACCAACTATAATAGAGGTTCACAAGGATACATTTTTAATAATTTAGTGGAGTTTCCTCTGAGTCTCCTGAGGCGTAGCATTTATTCCAAATTCCTATGTTTCAGAGCTTTCAACCCCTTTTCTCTATTGTGTGCCAGACAAGTTCTGAATTTCAATCTTGTTTAATTTAGTGCACCGGTGAACTAAAGTTTCAATATACCAAGAAAGATTTTAGATTCACTCCTAGATCAAAAATCCCTGTATTTTGACCCCCTTTGTCTAAAACCCCTAGAAAATCAATTCTCCCATTGTTTTCCAGATTACCCCCAGAGCAGAATACAATGTAAAATGTAAATGTAGAGAGTAAAATGCAGGAATTTAAGTCTCCTTCTAACACAGATCCTTGGCAAAGGCAAGATTTTATAAATAAATAAATAAATAAATAAATAAATAAATAAATAAATAAATCCAGAGAGAGAGAGAAAAGTTCTGAAGGTCAATTAATGATAATGCACAATATATTACTGTCAACATAATAATCTCATGGGAAAGGAGTAGAATGGTATTTTGGATTAAATAATAAAAATAAAACTGGGAAGAAAAGTTTTTTTGAAAAGTGAGAGATGGGCATCAGAAGTGTTTTGTGTTAATAAAGTAATGATCTTTTCATAAGTCAATGATTGTCTATATTCTATGTCCCTTTTCTATTTTTTTATTCCAAAGAGAGATCTTTTAGTTGCTTATGAATATGAATTTATTTTGTACCCATGTTACACACAAGTTTCCACATCTGTCACAGCTCAAACTCTTATGGTAATATCTACAATTCATATGATATGTGTGCAATCAATTGTCACCATTTTACTTTGACTTTTAGATTTTGCATCTGGAAAGGTTTTTCTAACACTAGGTTACATGTATATTATCCCATAAATATTTTAATACTACCATATATATTCATAAAGTGTTTATTTTCTTTGTACCAGCCCCTTAAACTCTTTCTCCCTCTCTCTATCCTTGTCTTGCTATCCTTTTTAATTACATGAAAGAGTAGTCTAACTTTGTGTTAAAAACATTTACAGATTTCTCATATTTCCAATAATAGTTTGAAATTCTGCCTCCATCATAAGCTAAATTTCTATAAATTAATGGGCCTAATTCTGAATTCTGATCTGTTCTATTGATCTATTCTTTCATTAATACATACATTCTTTTCATTACCATACCATTGCAGTATCTTTTAAAATCTGAATGGTATGTCCTATCTCTCATAGTTTTATCCCATAATACAGATTTTTTTTACATATCTTCTAGATAAAATAGCCCAGGATTTTGTTGAGTGCCTAACATTTTATGGGAGTTTTGAATACATAGTAGTGACTATTTGCACTCAGAAACATGTGATGACTTTCTCTTTATTTAGATCTTTGCTTATGTCCTTCATTACAGTGTATTCTAGCTTTGATGATAAACCGTTTACATTTATAATTAAGTCATTCCAGATTTGGTCAAGGTTTTAGTTTTACTGTGAATGAATGACTCATTTTTTCTAGTGCATTTTCCAATATAGCTGGTGTCCAGGAAAGCTTTTGATTTGTTTATATAGGTCTTTTTGTTTCCACCTGTCTCCTTGAACTTTTGGTTTGTCTATGTAGAAAATAATACTAATTGAAATAGGTAACATTTTGCTTTCCAATATTCATACACCATCTTTTCATTTTTTTTTTCTTTTCATTTTCAATTGATTGAACACTCCATTGCAAAGTTAAAAAGTAATGTGATAGGAGTCTTTCTTATTTCGTTCTTCATCTGATTTTGGTCAGAATGTATAAAATATTTCATCAGTAAAATTTTAATTCATTATATTTCTGGTAGAAAGTTCATGATATTAAGTAAAATATAAGATTTTCTTCTACTTTTAGCTAATATAATATTTTTGGCTCCAAGTGTTGAATATTTTATTCCTTTTGGCATCTGATTGAGATCATCATATCACTTAATCTCTTCGAATCTCTTCAAGTATTAGAATAGATTAATATTTGCTGGAAATTAAGCTTTGTCTGCCTTCCTAGAATAAACTTGCTTGGTGCAGTAATCTTTTAATACTCTTAAAGATTTGTTGATTATATGTCTATTTAGATTATTTATTCAGTTTATATCTTTGTTGTATATACAATTGAGTTCTTGTTCCTCCACTATAATAATTTGGCAAATGATAGGCATCTAAAGCAAATTAGAAGAGGTTTCATTATATTATATGACTTATGTCACTTCAAAAAAGTTGAGATATTATATTTTCAGGTGTGTATTTGCCAACCAATGCATAATGTGAGTATAATCTATGTCAGGCACTAGACGGAGCTTTGATATGGGCTAATTTAATTATCTTAAAAGAAAAAAAAAACTTGATTGCTGTTATTATCTCCCATATTAGAGATAAGGAAATTGAAGAATAGAGAGCATCTGTTATTTATACCTAATACCCTTGGTGGTGCATGAATTAGAAATCAGACAACTTAAACTTATGTTGTTGCCTTAAGCAGTCTTGGTTCGCTTTTATAAGTATTTAAAAAGTTATATTTAAAATACATGAAATATTCATTTATAATCTCTAATGCAAAAGGGATAGTTTAAAGAATAACAATTAAATCATTGCCCTTGTGTCCAATACCTTCCTTAGGAAATGAAATAGTAACATTAACTCTTTTTTTTGTCATTATCTTTTTTTTTAAAGTTTTCATTTAAAGTCCATTTAGTCAACATATAGTGTAATATTAGTTTCAGGTGTACAATTTAGTGATTCAACATTTACATACATCACGTTTTGTCCATCAAAGCAAGTGCATGCCTTAATCCCCATGACCTATTTCACCTAGCCTCTCTCCCCTCTGGTAACCCTCAGTGTGTTCTTTATATGTAAGGTGTTATTTTTTTTCCTCTCTCTCTCTTTCCTTTTCTCTTTTTCCTTTGTTTCTTTGCTTTATTTCTTAAGTTCACATATGAGTGAAATCATAGATATTTGTCTTTCTCTGACTGACCTATTTCACCTAGCATTACGTGCTTTGGCTTCATCCATGTCATTACAAATGGAAACATCTCATTCTTTTTTTATGGCTGAGTAATAATCCATCGTGTGTGCGTGTGTACATGTCTTCTAGAATCCAAAACATGGATTTGTTGTGCATTCTCCACCTTGTTTTCAGTGTCATACAGCAATTTATTATTGATTGAATCATATCTATGTTTCTATTCTTTTTCAGGTAAACATTTGGGTTCTTAACAATTCCTTGCCATCACAAACAACACTGTTTTGAATATTCTTATAGGTGTGTCCCAGTGAGGATAAGCAGACTTTGTCCAGGATATATACCTAAGAGGTTTATTGATGGGTCAATGGATATGAAACTTATAACATTTTCTAGATAATGCCACATTATTTTCCAAAGTTATTGTTTCTGTTTACAGTAGTACATAGGGATCATACTGCTTCACGTTCTTGTCAAAACTTGAATTTTTTTCAGAATTCTGAAAAATATAAATACTAAAATTTTTAACTCCATTGCCAACACTGGATATAAAATGCTTTAGGGGATCCCTGGATGGCTCAGCAGTTTAGCACCACCTTTGGCCCAGGGCGTAGTCCGGGAGACCCAGGATCGAGTCCCACATCAGGCTCCCTGCATGGAGGCTGCTTCTCCCTCTGCCTGTGTCTCTGTCTCTGTCTCCCTTTCTCTCTCTCTCTCTGTGTGTGTGTGTGTCTCGTGAATAAATAAATAAAATCTTTAAAAATAAATAAATAAATAAATAAATAAATAAATAAATAAATAAAATGCTTTAATTTGCACTTCCCTGATGATATTGAATATTTTTCCACACGTATATTGGCCACTGCTTCCCTATTACTCATTTTTCTTTTTAGATAATTTGTTTTATTACAGTATTTATATATCCCAAACATGAATCTTTTGTATTTTTTCTTGTGTGAAAATATTTTAACTAGATCGCAATTTAATCCTTCACTGCCTGAAAACAGTAATGGCCTGAAGCAGTTGTCATGTAAGACACTTCTGATTCCTGTCAGAACCTACTTCAATGACCACCATCCTGGCTTCTTGACCCATAACTAGACTCAAATTCCAGTAGGTCCCTATAGGTAAAATACAAAGTATGATCAAGAAGAGGTGTGCTTCTCTAAATGGACTTATTTATACCAACACAAATCCAAGGAACACATGTAGGGATGAATACTAGTTGTGAGGCAAAGGTAGAACATAAAGTTGTATCAGGCCAAATTTACTGACATGGACTCACCAAGCAGAGATTCTTCATTTAATGTTGCAGCCTGGGTTGTTAGGATTTTAACAGTTAGGCTATTGGCTGAAACATGGACTGAAGGTGGCTGTGAATGAATTTGAAGCGCTAGATCTGTCTTGGTTTAATGTAGAGGGAGGGTTCAAAAGCTCAAGGACATTGGAATGTTAAACTGACTTTGCCATTGAAGGCCCACTTGCCCATCCTGGATGGGTCCATAAGACCCACCTTTCACTTATCCTGTGGGAAATAAATCTGTGAGGGGAGCCCCAGCATCCTTGAAGAACTTTGTGATGAGTCTTTGTGATGAAGTTTGCTGGCCAAACTTCAGTGTAGAAAGTGCTGTCATTGCACGGGGAAACCTAAATGCAAAGGGGGTAATGGACCCCAGGGCAGCAAGGGTCAAATTACTACAGTCCATCACCAAAGATCAAATGAGCATGGTTACCCTAACAGACAGCAGAGTCAAAGCAACTATATGGTGTGTACAGATATATGGCATTGGCTAATTGACCACAATGTTCCTAAGTGTGAAATAGGAAGTTTACTAAATTCTTACTTGGTCTGCGACTTTTGAACTGGTTCTGAACTTACATAGAAAACATCACTGTGGTCCACAGTCAGAGTAGGGGTTTCAGGAGGTCAGGTGATCAATGGAGTTTTAGCTCATGTCCAGCTCAGAGTGAATCCCTGAGCCTTTTCTGTGGGCATTTCCTAAATTACAGAATATATAATAAGAATATGGAATCATAAGGATAGACATTCTTAGCAGGTAGCAGAATCTCCATGTTGGTTCCCTGACCTATGGAGGGTGAGCCACTATGGTGGGAAAAGCCAAATGGAAGCCACTAAAACCGCCTCTACCCAGAAAAATAGTAAACAAAACAATACTGCATTCTTGGAGGGATTGCAAAAATTAGAGCCACCATCAAGGACCTCAAAGATGCAGAAGTGGTAATTTTTACCACATTCCTACTCAACTCATCTATTTGGCCTGTGCCAAAGACAAATGGATCTTGGAGAATGACAGTGAATGACCACTAGCTTAACCATGTAGTGATTCCAATTGCAGATGCTATACCAGATATAGTTTTATTGCTTGAGGAAATTAACACATCCCCTTGTACCTAGTTTGTACCTAAAAAACCTGTTTGCAAATGCCTTTTTCTCCATCCTTGTCCATACAGTCCAGCAGGAACATTTTTCTTTCCACTGGAAAGACTTTCATTATCTTACCTTGGATATATTTATTTACTCTTCAGTCCTATGTCATAATTTAGCTTGTAGGGTCTTTATTGCTTTTTCTTCCATAATATATCATATTGGTCCATCACATGGATGATATTATACCAACTGTACCTAGTGACCAAGAAGTAGCAACTTTTGTATACATACTGTCAAGATATTTGTGTGTTAGGAGGTAGCAGATAATCATAATAGAGAGCCTTTGACTTCAGAGAAATTTCTAGAGTACCAGTGTTGTGGGGCATTTTAAGATAACCCTTCTAAGGTAAGTTGATCTGGCCTTATTTACTCATACTTATTTACTGTATGATGCCAAAGCTAGTTTTCAGTGGGGTACAGAATAAAGGAAGATTCTTCAACAGGTCCAGGCTGCTATGCCAGTTGTTCTGCTCCTTGGGCAGATGATCCAGCAGATCCCATGGTGCTTGAATTGTCATCAGCAGATAGTCCTGCTGTTTGCAGCTTTTCATAGGGCTCTACAGGTGAATCATAGTGCAGGCTCTTATGATTTGGGGGCAAACCCCCACAATCCTCCACTGTTAACTACTTCCCCTTTGAGAGTTCTTGGCCTACTACCAGGCCTTAGTAGAGATTGTACACTTAACCACAAGCCACCAAATTACCTTGGGACCAAACTGTCCATCATAAATTGGGTATTATGTTAAACTGACTGATCAAGTCATAAAGTTGGGCATGCACAGCCACACTCCATTATCAAATGGAAATGGCACATATGTGAACAGGCCTAAGGAGGCCCTGAAGGCACAGGTAGACATGAAAAGGTGGACCACATGCTTATGGCCTCTGCTCCTGCTCCATTGCCTTCTGTCTCCTAGCCTGCCCCTGTGGCCTCTTTTATTTTCTTCCTCTCCTCACAATCAGTGAACAGAGGAAGAAAATACTTGGGCCTGGCTTACAGGTTCTACATGGTATACACGCACTACTAAAAAGTGGGCAGGTGCAGCACCACAAGCCCCCTGGGCCATCCCTGAAGGACACGGGTAAGGGAGATTCTCCCAGAGGGCAGAATTTTAAGCAGTGCACCTGGTTGTGCACTTTGCTTGGAAGGAGAAATGGCCTGGCCAGACTTGCAACTTTATACCAATTCAGAGAATATTTAACTAAGGAAACAAAAGAAAACGATCTCAGAGCCACACTACATCATGTTCCGATTCCTAATTTTTAGACTTGAATTGTAAAATTTCTCTAATCATGATTCTCTCCAAACTTACAGTAAAAAATCCCTTGTTGATGGACAGATATAAAGTCCTCTACCTGCCAATTCCACAGCTTCCTGAGAGTCTTTAAATGCTGCTGACAAACCTTCTGGGACTGAGTAAGGATGGGGTTGGAGTAAAAGAAACCAAGTATTTGAGCTGCCTCTCTGGGCCAATTCCCATGACAAGAGTGGGCTTTGAGCTTCTCAAAACCCATCTGCATGAGGAACACCTCTGTCTTTCCTTCCCTTTCTGCTCACTCTGCAATAACATTGAGTAGAACAGGGCTTTCCATGAGCTCACACTGGCAGGCTCAGAAACTCAACACACTTGAAGTCTGTTACCTAATAAAACATTTTTATGTGGGAATGATTGCACTGAGAGAGAGTGTATAAGTGTGTGTGTTTGACAAAACATGGTGGAGATTTATAATATTATATTTTATTTGTTTGTTCAAGTAAAATGTCACCCTTTTATGAAATGCCTTAGGGTTATATGCCATAAAATTACATTAATTGGAATATGTAAAGCATTGGAAACAAGTGACAGCTACACAACTACACAGAACCACATGAAGGCAGCAGGAAAAAACAATAGTATTTGTTTATTGCAACCCCAAAGGGAAACTGGATTTTAAAATATTGTATATTCTCTGGGAAAAAATTCACCTCCCCCACTCCCTAAAACACAAGTGGTATTCTGAGACAGAGAAAATGCAGGGTCTTATTGAACTCCAAAGCTATGGAGCTACAAGTAAGCTTATAGTGCATTTATCCCAAGAATTCTGTACTGAGTCCTCAGGATTTCCTGAGAGTCTGAAACCACACAATCATAGAAATGGGATATTAATTCAGTAGATCTGAGTGGATTGAGGGCAGGGGCCAAGGTTGGTTGCTTATTATTACGTGATATTCATATATGTATTAAAAGTTTATAAAATAAGTTTGTCAATTCACATGTGAAAACATGAACCATAATTGAACTTTAATTTTTCTGAGACAGTGGATTCCTATGGTGCTGATGAATTTTCCTGGGTTATATGGCATTAAGTTATGTTGACAGCCTATGAGAAATGCTCATCTTCCATATTCCTGAAATGATAGTATATTTTTTCATATATGTGTTATTTTTCCAGAAATCGTGTGTGTGTGTGTGTGTGTGTGTGTGTGTGTATGACACAAATTGAAAAATACTATCATGTTAAGTGTTTCCAGCTATGGTATTTAATATGTGTGATTGTTTGCCTATTTTTAGAAAGCTAATGGAAAAAAAAAAGAAAGAAACGCCAAAAAAACTCTAATAACTGGGTGGGAAACAGGAGAAGATAACCTTCTAACCAAATGTAGAAGCTCAGAGAAGGGACACTGAGGGATTGATGCTCACATTCTCAGAGGAGGCCTTACCTTGCCTCTGATGTTAAAAAAGGGCCCTGGAGGAGTCTCAATAATTCATACTCAGACTTCTAAAAAGGGCACATTGGCTCACTAGCATCCCTAAGAGATTGTGATGAGGTTTGGTCTGAGTGTTCCAAAAAGAGGCTGGGTCTTGAGCCAACTACTCCTGGAACCAACCACTGTAGCTGAGTCATGCTGAGAGCACCACCTAGATAGGAAGAGAGTTTCTTCTCCCTCCTAGCATCACCATTGATAAGTCTTTGGGGCTCTGCCCCTCTAGGACCAAGCTTCATTTTCACTTGAAATTCCAATGGGAATACTTTGATTACTCTAGACTGTAGCCAGACTGTCTCAAGAAGATGACTGCACAATTGACCAACAACCTCTTTTTTTATATATATTTTGTTATTTATTTTTTAAAAGTTTTTAAGTTCCATTTGTTAACATATGGTGTAAGATTAGTTTCAGATGTGCAAAATATTGATTTCCATACTTCCAACAACACCAGATGTTCATCACAGAAAGTGCACTCCCCAATCCCAATCACCTATTTTACCCATCCCCCACTCACTTCTCTGGTGACCATCAGTTTGTTTTCTATAGTTAGGAGTCTCTTTCTTGGTTTGCCTCTCTCTCTTTTTCCCCTTTTCCCTCATTTGTCTTATTTCTCAAACTCTACCTATGAGTGAAATCATGTGATATTTCTCTTTCTCTCCCTGACTTATTTTACTTAACATAATACTCCCTATCTCCACCCATGTCATTGCAAATGGCAAGATTGTATCCTTTTATATGGCTGAGTAATATTCCATTATGTATATGTAAATTCCAATATGTATATTTACCACACTTCTTTATCATTCATCAGTCATTGGACACTTGGGCTATTTCCATAATTTAGGTATTGTAGATAATGCTGCTATAAACATTGGGGTACATGTATTCCTTTGAATTAATATTTTTGTATTCTTTGAATTAATATTTTGTATTATTTAGTATAATTCCTAGATCATAGTGTAATTCTACTTTTAACTTTCTGAGGAATATCCATACTCTTTTCCAGAGTGGCTGCACCAGTCTTCACCTCTTGGTAGTTAATTTTGTGGATTAGTCACAATGTACCTGGAGGACATACAACATTATACATGTGCAGAAAAGTACACACCTATGTTTTACTCATCTTATGTCTATTCTGTGGTCCTTGTGTCTACACAAAATACAGTGAACATCTAATAAAAACTCCCACCATAATTCCCTGTTCAACATAGCTTTAATATTTCTATCATTTTTTTCATAAATATGTATATTTAAGAATAGTGATTGAAGCAAATTTATTTTGAAATAAATTTCAATATAATAAAATGAATTTATAGAAAAATGGAAGTGGTTTTAGTCATAAAACTGAAGAAAAATAACAGCATATATTACACAAAAATTAGTCATATTGGTATATTTTCTCAAATTTTAAAATTTGAGAAAATTTATATTTATATTTATAATTGTAAAAATTAACAGTGCCTAAAATATCAGGCAGGAAGTCATTTCCAGAAATTTTATTTTTTATGTAATCAGCATTAATATTTTCATGACTATCCTCTCATGTGTCTTTTTAGAAAAAGAAGTTTATATATTATTTATTAACATGATATCTTATTTTAGTTTTTTGGGGGGGAGTGACTAACCTTCCCCCTTCACTTGTAATGTTCCTTTTTCCTACATCTAATGGTAACAACTTGGTATATCTCTCTACACATAAATTTTTGAATGTTTATATCATCATATTGTAACCTGTGCAGGGACTTTCACATTGTTTAGTTAGGATATTTTTTTTCACTTTTTACAAAAATTCCAGTATAATTAACAAACAGTATAATATTAGTTTCAAGTGTGCACCTGAATATATTCAACAATTCTATACATTACTCAGTACTCACCATGATAAGTACTCTTAATCCCCTTCACCAATTTCACCCATCTTCTCACCCATCTCCCTCTGGTCATCATCAACTTGTTCTCTATATTAAGAATCTGTTTATAGGAAGGAGTTAAGATGATGGAGGAGTAGGGGACTCTAAGTTTGTCTGGTCCCTCAAATACAGCTAGATAGTTACCAAATCATTTTGAACATATGTAAAATCGATTGGAGATCTGTGAAAAGGATTACTGCAATTCTACAAATAGAAAAGCAACCACATTTTGGAAAGTAAGAAATGCAGAGCCTTGAATCCAGGGTGATATATTGGAGGATATGGTAGAGAGGAGGGAGCTTGCTTAAGGCAGCTACTGCAAAATGTTATAAGCAGCAGAGCACAAAATTGGAACTTTTAGAAGCCTGCTGCAATGAGGCATGTCCCTGGTGTAAAGGTGCTTCAGGTGGTGAAACAGGGCAGAACCCCATGTGGGACAGTGTGGTCTCAGGACCCCTAGGGTCACAAGAACAGGAGTGCCTGAGTGCAGTAGAATTCCCAGGCATAGGAACGGGGAGACTGGCTGAAAACAGCAGAGTCTAGGTGCCAGTTTTTTGCTCCGTGTTGCCATAAACTGTAAACGGCTTGCCTGGCAGGGGTCCAGCAAAAGGCAGAATCCCGGCAAGAACATCCTCCCTCCCCCGGGAGGAATAGCATGCGTCCACACCACAGGAGTGTGTAAAATGTGGAGTTCTGAAACTCAGTTGCATTCCTGAGATAAAAATGCTTGGTTACAGGCCAGGAGAACACAGAGCTCAGATGGAAACCAGGCAGACAAGAGTAATTGACTGCTTTTCTGTGAGGGCTCACTGAATAGTGTTGGGTGCAAACTTCCAGCTCCGGAGCTAGAGAGCGGAGTGTTGATCTCTTCATCCCACTCATCAGTGCTGAAAACCTTCAGGGAGCAAAACAGCACCACAGAGTGGACTCTGGAGCTGCTTTTACTGAGCCTGACCCCCTGGCAAGGGAGGTGTATTTCCTCTAGGGCAAGGGCACCTGAGAATCAGTACAGCAGGCGTCTCTCCCTAAAGACCAGGAGGAACAACTGGCTCACACTAAAGTTATTGATCATAGAGGGCTGCAAAGCTTCAACTCTTTCCTCATTCTTTTCTGGACAAAATGACAAGACAGAGAAATTCAACCCAAAAGAAAGCACGGAGGTAGTATTCACTGCAAGGGATTTATTTAATCAATACAGGTATAAATAAGATGTTGGAACTAGAATTTAAAATAATTATGAAGATACTAGGGCTTGAAGAAAGTCTAGACGACACAAGATAATCCCTTACTGTAGAAATAAAAGAACTAAAATCTAATCAGGCCAAAATTGAAAATGCTATTACTGAGATGCAGTCCCAAATGCAGGCTATAAAAACAAGAATGGACAAGGCAGAAGAGAGTCAGTGACATAGAAGTTAAAATGATGAAAAACAAGGAAGTTAAAAAGAAGAAAGAAAGAAAACTACTGAAATCACCAAGAGATATTTAGATTACTCGGCAGTCCCATAATGTGAAATAATATCTAGATAATAGGAGCCCCAGAAGGTGAAAAGTGGGAGAGAGGTTTATTTGGACAAATTATAGCTGAGAACTACCCTAATCTAGAGAAGGAAACAGAAATTCAAGTCCAGGAGGCACAGAGACCCCCCCCAATCAATAAAAATAGATCAAAACCTGGGCTTATAATAGCGAAGCTTGAAAATTTCAAAGACTGTACTAAGAGATAAAGAAGGACACTGTATCAGAATAATAAAGGCCTATCCAACAAGAAGATCTAATAATTGTAATTATTTATGCCCTGAACTTGGGAGCAGACAAATATATAAACCATTTGATAACAAAATGAAAGAAACCCATTAATAATAATAATAATAATACAACAATGGTAAGGGTCATTAACACCCCACCCACCATAATGGACAGATCATCTAAGCAGAAGACCAACAAGGAAACAAAGGCTTTGAATGAAACACTGGACTAGATGGACTTAACAGATATATTCAGAGCATTTCATCCTAAAGGAGCAGAACACACATTCTTCTCGAGTGTACATGGAACGTTCTCCAGAATAGATCACATCCTGGGTCACAAATCAGGTCTCAACTGGTACAAAAAGATTGAGATTATACCATGCATGTTTTAAGACCACAATGTTTTTAAACTTGAAGTCAACCACAAGAAAAAATTTGGAAGAACAATAAATTCATGGAGGTTAAAGAGCATCCTATTAAAGAATGAATAGGTTAACCAGGAAATTAAAGAATTTTAAAAAATACACAGAAGCAAATAAAAATGAAAAACATAACAGTCCAAAACCTTTGGGATGCAGCAAAGGCAATCCTACTAGGGAAATAAATAGCAAAATGAGGCTTTCTCAAGAAACAAGGAAAATCTCAAATACACAACCTAATCTTAAATCTAAAGCAGCTGGAAAAAAGAATAGCAAATAAAGCCTAAATCCAGTAGGAAAAGAGAAATAATAAAGATTAGAGCAGAAATCAATGATATAAAAATTAAAAAAAGATAACAGAACAAATCAACAAAACAAGGAGTTGGTTCTTTTAAAGAATTAACAAGATTTTTAAGCCCCTAGCCAGAATTATCAAATAGAATAGAGAAAGGGCCCAAATAAATAAAATCATGAATGAAAGAGATGAGATCACAACCAATATTGCAGAAATACAAACAATTATAAAAGAATATTATGAACAATTATATGCCAACAAATTAGGCAAACCGGAAGAAATGGATGCGTTCCTAAAAACATTTAAACTACCAAAACTGATGCAGGAAGAAATACAAAACCTTAACAGACCCATAACCTGCAAAGAAATTGAATAAGTAATCAAAAATTCCCCAAGAAACAAGAGTCTAGGACCAGATGACCTCCCAGAAATATTTTACCAAATATTTAAAAAAGAAGTAATGCCTATTCTTATGAAATTGTTTCAAAAAAATAGAAATGGAAGGAAATCTTCCAAACTCATTCCATGAGGCTAGCATTACCTTGATCGTAAAACCAAAGACCTACTAAAACAAGAGTTATAGACCAATATCCCTAATGATCAAGGATGTGAGTATTCTCACCAAGATACTAGCTAATAGGGGATACGTGGGTGGCTCAGTAGTTGAGTGTCTGCCTTCAGCTCCGGGCATGATCCCAGAGTCCTGGGATCGAGATGCACATTGGGCTCCCCACAGAGAGTCTGCTTCTCACTCTCCCTATGTCTCTGCTCTCTATATATTTCATGAATAAATAAATAAGATCTTTGAAAAAAAAGATACTAGCTAATGGATCCAACGGTACATTAAAAAGATTATTCACCACAACCACTTGAGATTTATTCCTGGGCTGCAAAGGTAGTTCAAAATTTTCAACTTAATCAATGTGACACAACCCATTAATAAAAGAAAAGAAATGTTGGCTAATTGAATTCAAATTTTAAAAAATGAAATAAGAGAAAGGACAGGAACCATATGATCTTCCCAATAGATGCATTTGACAAAATAGGGCCCTTTCTTTTAATTTTTTTTTAATTTATTTATGATAGTCACAGAGAGAGAGAGGCAGAGACATAGGCAGAGGGAGAAGCAGGCTCCATGCACCGGGAGCCCGACGTGGGGTCTCCAGGATCGTGCCCTGGGCCAAAGGCAGGCGCCAAGCCGCTGCGCCACCCAGGGATCCCGGGCCCTTTCTTGATTAAAAAAAAAATCTCTACTGAATAGGGATAGAGGAAATATACCTTAATATCATAAAAGCCATATACAAAAAAACACACTGAATATCATCCTCAATGGGGAAAAACAGAGAGCTTTTCTCCTTAAGTCAGAAATGCAACAGGGATGTCCACTCTCACCACTATTGTTCAACATGGTACTGGAAGTCCTAGCCTAAGCAGTCAGAAAACAAAAAGAAATAAAAGGCACTCAAATCAGTAAAGAAGAAGTCAAACTCTCATTCTTTGTAGACAACATGATAGCCTTTGTAGAAAACCCAAAAGACTCCACCCCAAAATGCTAGAACCCATACAGAAATTCAGCAACATGGCAGGATAAAAAATCAATGCCCAGAAGTCAGTGGAATTTCTATACACTAACAATGAGACTGAAGAAAGATACATTAAGGAATCAATCCCATTTACAACTGCACCAAAAACCATAAGATAACTAGGAATCAACCTAACCAAAGAGGCAAAGGATCTGTACTCTAAAAACTACGAAACACTTATGAAAGAAATTGAGGAAGACACAAAGAGATGGGAAAACATCCCATGCTCATGGATTGGAAGAATAAATATTATTGAAATGTTTATGCTGTCCAGAGCAATCTATACATTCAGTGCAATCCCTATCAAAATACTACCAACATTTTTCACAGAGCTGGAACAAACAATCTTCAAATTTGTATGGAACCAGAAAAGACCCCGAATTACCAGAGGAATGTTGAGAAAGAAAACCAAAGCTGGGGGCATCACAATTCCTGACTTCAAGCTGTATTATTACAAAGCTGTAATCATCAAGACAGTATGGTACTTGCACAAAACAGACACATAGATCATAGATCATAGAACAGAAGAGAGAACCCAGAAATGGACCTTTAACTCTATGCTCAAGTAATCTTCAACAAAGCAGGAAAGACTATCCACTGGAAAAATCACAGCCTCTTTTATAAATACTACTAGGAAAATTGGGCAACTACGTGCAAAAGAATGAAACTGGACAAATCTCTTACATCATATACAAAGATAAACTCAGATTGGAGAAAGACCTAAATGTGAGACATGAATCTATCAAAATCCTAGAAAAGACAAGCAGTAACCTCTTTGACCTTGGCTGCAGCAACTTCTTGCTAGATAAGTCTCTAAAGGCAAGTGAAACAAAAGCAAAAATGAATTACTGGGATTTCATCAAAATAAAAAGCTACTGCACAACAAAGGAAACAGTCAACAAAACTAAAAGACAACCTAAAGAATGAGAGAAGATATTTTCAAATGTCTTATCTGATAAATGGTTAGTATCCAAAAATCTATGAACTTATCAAATTCAACACCCAAAAACCAAAAACCAAAAATTTCTCTCAAGAAACAGGTAGAAGATATGAACAAACATTTCTCCAAAGAATACATGCAAAAGGCTAACAGGAAAATGAAAAAAAAAATGCTCCACATTACTTGCTATCAGGGAAATACAAATCAAAACCATAATGAGATGGTAGTAACCGTACCAGTCAAAATGGCTAAAATTAGCAATTCAGGAAATAGCAAATGTTGGCAAGAATGCAAAGAAAGGGGAACCCTCTTACACTCTTGGTGGGAATGTAAACTGGTGCAGCCACTCTGGAAAACAGTATAGAGGTTCCTCAAAATTAAAAATAGAGATACCATAGGACCCAGCAATTGCACTACTAGCTATTTATCCAAAGGATACAAACACAGTGATTCGAAGGGGCACTTGCACCCCCGTGTTTATAGCAGCAATGTCTACAATAGCCAAACTATGGAAAAAGCCCTGATGTACATCAACAGATGAATGAATAAAGAAAATAAAAACATCACACACACACACACATACACACACACACACTGGAAAATTACTCAGCCATCAAAAAGAATGAAATCTTGCCATTTACAATAACAGTGATGTAAATAGAAGGTATGCAAAGCAAAATAAGTCAGTCAGAGAAAGACAAATACCATATGATTGCATTCATATATGGAATTTAAGAAACAAAACAGATAAATATAGGGGAAGGGAAGAAAAACAAAATAAGATGAAAACAAAGGAGACAAACCATAAGAGAAGCTAAAACTCTAGGAAACAAACTAAGGGTAGTGGAGGCAGGGGAGGGGAGGTATTTGAATGATGAGCATTAAGGAGAGCACTTGATGTAATGAGCACTAGGTGCTACGTGCAACTGATGAATCACTAAATTTTACCCCGGAAACTAATAATACAGTATACGTGAACTAAATTGAATTTAAATAAAGAATTCTTTTTAAAGTCTGTTTTTAGGTTTGTTTAGATCATATTGTTACTACTTCTCTAAATCTTTACTTAGTTTATAACCAAACCACAATTTATTCTACCATTTCTCTAGCAACAGAAAACCACATTATATGTATTTTTATCCCTCTACATGTAACAAACATATTTTATATACATTCTTTACTCATGTACACTTTTATATTTGAGAGGTAGATTTTCACAGATGAGATTTCTAGTTTTAAAGTTTGGACATTCTTAATTTTAATATATATTGTCAGACACTATTCTCAAATGTCTGTATCAATTGGTTTTCCCCAATAGCATATAGCAAAACCCATTTTCTCAATTACTTTCATTTATTTTATTTTATTTTATTTTATTTTATTTTATTTTATTTATTTATTTATGATAGTCACACACACACACACACACAGAGAGAGAGAGAGAGAGAGGCAGAGACACAGGCAGAGGGAGAAGCAGGCTCCATGCACCAGGAGCCCGATGTGGGATTCGATCCCGGGTCTTCAGGATCGCACCCTGGGCCAAAGGCAGGTGCCAAACCGCTGCGCCACCCAGGGATCCCTCAATTACTTTCAATAGTAAATATTATCTCTCCTAATCTTTGTGGTCCAAATGGGTTTCAGTGGTATCTCATTATTGTTTTAATTTTCATTTCCTTTTTTACTATTGAGATTGAACATTTTTGTAAATGTTTATTGGCCATTGTTTTTTTATTGGATATTCATATCTTCTCTTTATTTTATTCTTTTAATCATATTAACACTCCCTCTCAAATAAATCCTTTTTTTAAAAAAAGTACAAAATTCCTATATACTCCCTGTCTTTCTCTAAGTTAATCTATTATTACCATCATCCATTGATGGGATATCTTTTTTACAGTTAGTAATCCAATATTGAACATTAACTAGAGTCCATAACTTATCTTAGGGTTTACCCTTGTTATAAACATATAATGTAATGTATCCATCACTACACTAGCATACAGAATAATTTCATCTACTAAAAATCCTTTTGCCTCACCTATCTATTCCTCACCCATGCCCACCTTGACTCCTGGTCACCACTGATCTCTTTATTGTCTCATAGTTTTGTCATTTCCAGAGGGTCATGTAGTTGGAATCCTGCAGTATGTAGCCTCCTTAGGCTGGCTTTTTTACCCTTTGGTTCATTTACTCACTCAAACATAGTCACTCACTTAACAATATGCACTTACGTTTCTTCCAATTCTTTTCATGGCTCAATAGCTTGTTTCTTATATTGCCAAATAATATTCCATTGTGTGGATGTATCCCAGTTTATCAATTTGCCTAGTGAGAGACATCTCAGTTACTTCCAATTCAGGGCAATTATGGGTTTTTGAACCAAAGTATAAAATATCCCCGGAAAGAGAAGTTCAGAAACATCAATACTATAACTGGTCTTCCTGCCTCTACTTTATATTGCCTCAGCTTTGTATTTTAGTGGTGCCCAAAAGGATCCTTCTAAACTGTGAATGGATATAGTTTCCATGATCAAAACCTGCCCACCATACTTGTAATATAATGCTAAGACCTTCCAGAGTCTTCTCAAGGGCAGCCCAGGTGGCTCAGCGGTTTAGCACCGCCTTCCACCCAGGGCATGATCCTGGAGACCAGGAATCGAATCCCACATCGGGCTCCCTGCGTGGAGCCTGCTTCTCCCTCTGCCTGTGTCTCTGCCTCTCTCTCTCTCTGTGTGTCTTTCATGAATAAATAAATAAAATCTTAAAAAAAAAAAGAGTCCACTTAATCACAACCTCTTCTTCTCCCCATTTTGCCTACACTAAGGCAAAAACAATATCTGCAGCATATGCTACTAAGTAAAATTCCAAATATATAGGATTCTTACAAATCAATAACAAAAACCCAACAATCCAATAGAAAATATGGTTAGGGGATTTTAATAAACTCTTCTATAAAAACTTTATCCAAATTATCAATAAACATAGAAAAATTGCACATTTTAAAGTAATAATTTAAATAAAAACAAGAAGATATTCATCACATACTGTCTGAAAGAATAAAATTAAAAATACTGGGAACACCAAGCATTTGTGAGGAAGTGGAATGTTAGAACTCCCACATACTGCTAGTAGGATTATAAACATGTACAACTACTTTACTAAGTTTTGGGTTTTTTTTTTTTTTTTTTTTGGCATTGCCCTTTGAATCAATGTGCAATCATATATCCCTATGGAATTTTATGTGTGTAGGTAGGTGTGCACCTGCATCTACCAAAGAATATTTATAGCAGCAAAACAGCATAGAGTGAATAAATGCATTGTAGTATCCTCATTCTATGGACTATATAGCAATGAAATGAATGAACTAACTTTAGATACGACAACATGGTGGTATATCTCTAATGCAATGCCAAGCAGACAAATCTATAAATAAAAGAACACATGTAGCCTATTTCTATTATTGAAGTTCAAAAACAGGCAAAGCTTAATTATGGAATAATGATGAGAGTAGACAGGAAGAAGGAGGTAAGAATTATAAGGGATGTGAAGGCTTCTGGAACAACAGAATATTCTATTCTGATGTTCTATTTCTTTATTTTGGTGATGTTTTGCTGGTATGTTCATTTTGTGATAATTCATTAAGCTCTACAATTTTAATTTTATACATTAAGTAAAAAAGAAACGAAATAATATATTAGAAGAAAATTAATGTAATCAAGCAATATGTCAAGCAATATTCTAGAAACCATAATTTTATTGTATTTTATTTAATTTTTAAAGATTTTATTTTATTATCCATGAGAGACACACAGAGAGAAGCAGAGACATAGGCAGAGAGAGAAGAAGGCTCCATGCAGAGAGCCCGATGTAGGACTTGATCCCAGGACCCCAGGATTACGATCTGAGCAGAAGGCAGTTGCTTAACTGCTGAGCCACCCAGGTGCCCCTAGAGACCATAATTTTAAACACATGACTCCTAAATAATTTTTATATATACATATCTCTTTCCTTTTCCATTTCAATGCTTGACAATTTGTATATAATTACGTATTATTTTATAATTTTTAAAAAGTTACTAGCAATAGCCAAATATATGTACAATATATATACATATACATTACATTATTGCTTCTTTTGAATACTAAAAGAGGGAGTCAATAGTGAACACTGACCTTCTAAGGCTTTAGTGAAATCTATTGGAAGGATATGTTCCTAAAATTAAGGTATTTATAAGAACTAAATATTTGTATTTTTTCTTAATCTATGGTCTTTTTCAATTTCAAGTTATTTATTTAGCATCTGTAGTTTCTTGTCTTTATTAATGATTTCTGATTATAATTTTCTTTTTACCAAATAGTTGAAAGGATTAAGAGAGGAAACATTCTGCAGTATCTAATAAAACACTCAATAAAATGTAAATACCTTTTCATATGTACATATATCTTTCCAACAGAAAAGACAGTTGATAGCTCTGAGAAACCACATGACATTGAGCTATATTTCAATTTTAATCAAAATTCTATAGTCTATATCTTGGTTTATTTCATACAACCATTTACAATTGCACAGGAGACCTGAGATCAAAATGGAAAGAAAGTGGGCTTATAGAACATTTATTATCAACAAGGAACTCAAGACACAAGTAGGCTGAAAATAACCATTCTCAACGATCATCAAAACCCAACACAGCAAATCAACATGTCATCTCAAGGCTTCTCTAAAAGGAAAATTGTTAAATGGAGTTCAGGGATTCCAAATTTATGGCAACATCAACAACAACAATTGATTACTAAATCTTAAACAGTAAATGGTTAGATGGAATACTTACTTCAAAGAGACGCATTTTGAACTCCACAGTGTATTTAAAGCCACTGGGAAATCTCTCCAGCATCAAGTTTGTTTTGCAGAAGGCTTTATTTCTACTCTCTCTTGGGCTTTGGGGATCGGGCCTCATGTCAAAATTCAAGTTGGCAACTCAGTGAAAGGCAAGATGTCAGCACTTCTGGATACACCTGAAGAAGGCTGAAGCAAGTGGAGAAAATTCTCTCAAGGTTTCACTTTTCAGTTTGCCTTAGATAATCCTTGAAAAGTTCAGATGCTTACTGGAGACTTATCTGAGGGACCTCCAGGGACTCCAAGATTCCTCTGGAAACTGTTTTCTGCAAGATTTTTAATATTTTCTTCTTTCTCAACACAACACCAAACCATTTTAATTTTTTTCTTCTCAGGCAAGTTGTCGCACTTTTCTCAACAGATAGTTTCTGGAAGGGTGAGAAAACATTTGAATAGAGTGAAACTTGAAACACTGAGTGGATTTTTAAATAATTTAACTAATGTGTTTTGCTAACAAGCTATGGTTTAGAAAGAGAATGTTTATAATTGCATTCTGACTACTACATTCTTATTTATAACTTTGGAGACTTTTACTAGAGTATGACACCAGTGAGGCATGAAAAATTGAAGCAAGTAATATTCTAGATCATATCATGAAAAACTCTTTATTTTTGGACTCTTTAATTATGCTCTTTATTATTTGTTTTTATATATATAAGAACATTTTTACGAGGACATTATGACACAATGAAAAAACAATTAGGCACAAAAGATGACATATTACCTGAAATAAAAATTACCAAAATGTTTTGACGTATTTCATCTCTATCACCTGCACAGACTAGAATAAACTTATTTAGACCTAAAAATATAAAATATTATGATTTTACAATCTACAGGAGATACAAAACTGATGCCTTCAAACAGCCTTTCTATTTAACTCACAAATGTGTTGGTTGTGTGGTTTATTCTTTTGGTCCAAGCCCCTTGGCCAATTTCTGCTGCCCTGTGGTCAGCAGGTGAGTGGGCTCATGATAGAAAGATCTGTTTTGGTCTCAGTCATGTATCTGTCTGGTGGTTGAGAGGCTATTAGCCAGAGTGACTTGGTTCTTCCCCTGTGGTCTTTTTTTTTTTTAAAGATTTTATTTACTTATTCATGAGAGACACAGAGACAAAGACAGACAGACAGAGAGACAGAGACACAGGCAGTGGGAGAAGCAGGCTCCATGCAGGGAGACTGATGTGGAATTCAATCCTGGGACTCCGGGATCACTCCCTGGGCTGAAGGCAAGCGATAATAAACCACTGAGCCACCCAGGGATCCCTTCCCTGTGGTCTTTTGTAGTCTAACAGGTTAGCTCAAGCTGATTTACACAGTGTTCTCAAATAATATCAAGAAAAAAAAAAGTCCAAAATGAAAAAGGACTTTCAAGTATCTACAAACCACATGGGCAAGCCCAGGGTCCATGTGTAAGGGGATTACAGAAACAGGTGTTTACAAGGAGGTGTAAATGAATTATAGAAATATCAACCACATAGTTTTCTTGCCTCATGTCATAGATTATAAACCAAGATCCAAAATTCCTATACAATTTGGAAGACAGAGTACCACAATATCTTTGTCTGACTACTTCTTTTCATCTCTATCCTGGTCTAAGTTGCTTAGTTCTTGTACAACTCCCAAACCCTTGTATTTCTTTTATTACAATTGTTTGCATGTTTGTATTCTTTATAAGATTCTGAGCTCTTTGAGGAAAAGGATTTAGTTTGGCATAAAATAAGTATAATATCAAGTAAATGAGTAAATGTATGAGCAAAGGAAGAATTAGTTGGTAAACAATCTTCTCAAAGGCATTTATGTGTGCTGAAAGGACATGCATATGCTGTTACTCAATTTGTAAAGCTACTGTGCAGTAAAGACTTAGCGATGCCCAAAGGAAGTTCTGACCTTTGTCCTCAGCTCCTGGAAAGTGATCCTTACATCCTTGGAATGTCCAATATAATAAGAGTATATTTACCTGGGGTTCTTGGGACACACTGCACAGTAAACAATTTATTGTAAGTTATTTAGGCCATGAAGCATCTGGTTTACCTCTGGAAGAGCTAGAAACCCAGCCACATGGAAAGTCAACCATATTTATGTGATCAAGCCCCAATAAAACTTCCGGACATCAAGTCTTGGATGAGGTTCCCTGGTCAGCAGTACTTCATGTGTACTGCTACACATCATTGCTGGGAGGTGCTGAATTCTATAACTCCACCAAAGATAATTGGAAATTCCTTATTTGGAACTTTCCTGAACTCTGCCCTATGTTTATTTCCCCTTGATTAATTTTAATCTGTGTTCTTTTACTGAAACAAAAACATAACTGTAAGTATAATAGCTTTCAGTGAGCTCTGAGAGTATTCTTTGGCAAATTATTCAATCTGAGGGTGGTGTTGGGGATCTCTGAACTCAGCAGTCACTGCCAGAAGTGAGGGTAGTCTTGTGGACTGCTCTGTAACTTCACAGCTATATGTCAGAAGTTAAAACACTATTTTCCCATCGAGTATAATCAACATTTTCCAAATTCTGTTTTAAAATACTAGTGTCCCATAATCTAGCAACAGATGTTCTTTGAAAATAAGAGTCTATGTCTAAGTTAAGCCTTAAAAACATAGCTTTAAAAGACAAGATTCCTGTTCTCACAAGGATTACACTATAGTGAGATTGACAGGTATTTGTATGATTTCAGAGTTATAATTGCTATAAGTTTAATAAAATAGGGTGATATGAAAAAATGAATCGCTACAGGCTAAGATAGGAGAAAAAAATTAGAAACAGTGGTCAGGCAATGTGAGTCTAAAGTTTAGATATTTGTCCTTCAATCTGAAGACAGAAATCAGCCACGCCTGTTTACAACAAGAGATTTCAGAAGAAAAGTATGCTTGAAAGAAACTCAGTGTGGCTGGTTTCTACTCACAGGGGGGCAGAGTTTGGGGGACCAAGTCAGAGATGTAAAGAGGGACCCAATAATATGAGAAAAGTGTTTCTAAAACTGTGATTCCTGGGGCAGCACCATCAGGATCACTTGGGAGCTTATTAGAAATGTAACACAATTCTGGTGCATGTTTCAAATATGAGTACCATTGTTTTGTGTCTCAGTCTATCCATAGTAAAGCTGTGTGCTAGAAATGTCTAGAGGCACTCATCCAGGCCTCAGTGAGCTTCCCACAGACATCTCCCCCTTCCAAACCAATGTTACTGCTTGATCAATCTATGTTATTTTCATGATTGCAAGATGCCTTTCAGAAACAACCATCAGGAAACTAAGAAAAAATAAAAGTTTATTACATATAAGACCTGGAAATTACATAGCACACAAAGGACCATACAGCAAGGCAAAGGTAGAGAGAGATAGATTAAGCATGGTCCTGGGGCCTTAATTTTATTGGGATTGAAGGTGGGGGGTGTGTCTAAGGTTTTGTGGGCATTCTCTCTGTAAATGAATTTAAAACATAAGAGTGGGGATTTAAGTGTGAGAAAAGACAAAGGTTTTGTGGGCATTCTCTCTGTAGATGAATTTAAAACATAAGAGTGGGGATTTAAGTGTGAGAAAAAGCCAAAATGGTCAGTTATCTAATTTAACCAAGATCTCTGAGAAAAAAAGGAGCCTTAATGAGAGGAGGTGGACTAGCTTTCATTTAGTTGTGATTGGTAACAGGTTATTCAAGATAATTATCTTTGAAATGGATATCTGAGCAATCAAAGTTTAAGTCAGGCTTTTGTGTCACAAAAAAGAGAAAAAAGAAATCAGGATTCACATTATAACCCCGGGTACAGATTCTTGAAGACCTAGTAAAGATATAGTTTAGCTGAAATACAATGAAAAGTACCTGAATTGTTAAATGGTTTTAAGCAAGGAAATGATGAGATTTTATTTATATTTTAAAATGGCACATCAATAGTTGTGTAGTGGATAGTAGGGGACCTGAACAGAAGTGGAGAGATCAATGTTGGTGCTGCCACTATACAGGTGTGAGAAGATACAGATAAAAGTGCTGGTAAAGAATAATGGAAGCATATGGAATATACCTCGGATTTAAATAAAATTGACTGGTTTTAAATGAAGACGTATCCAAGGTTCTTTAACCCTCAGATGCTTTATGAATCTCAAAAAGAATAATGTAATGTGGAAGTATTCCTCAATTTGATTGTAGGATATTTTTTCTTTTATGCCCCTGTAAATTTAAGAAAGTTCTTCCAGGATTCTAGTCTCCACAAAAAAGAAACACAATTTGGAAAACATTACATTATATAAAAGAGAAAGAAGTTAAATACTTTCTAATTTCTAATTAATTAAGTTGTAAACTATATAATTTACTTTAAAAAGAAATGCAGTTTTCAAGAAGATTAAGCAGCTACATCCTGGCTAGCCAAGTGATTTTTTAATAAAAGTCCCACTTTGGTAAATATATAAGAGTAATTTGCCATTTTAAGAACTTCTCCAGGAGCATTATCCTCTTTGTGAATCATAATTATAGCTCTTCTCTAAGTGGTCATTTTAAAACATGCAAAAACATTACAACTGAATTAGAAAGAATTGTATTTACTTACATATTTATTTTAATAATTTATGGGGCAGCCCTGGTGGCTCAGTGGTTTAGCGCCACCTTCAGCCCAGGGCATGATCCTGGAGACCTGGGATGGAGTCCCACGTCGGGCTCCCTGAATGGAGCCTGCTTCTCCCTCTACTTGTGTCTCTGCCTCTCTCTGTGTCTCTCATGAATAAATAAATAAAATCTTTAAAAAATAATAATAATAATAATTTATTTAGAAAATCCCTCAAAAAAAGTAAAAGGGGGTGTTTGACCAAGGATCTATGCAAATTATATTTTTTAATTTAATAAAGTATGGTTTTAAAGCCTTTTATTATATGAATATTCAAGATTTGTTACATTTCCTAGCAGGGCCAGGTTAGCTTAATGCTTTCCTTTTAGGACAGATATAACACTCAGAATCTTTCCTTTTATACTAAAGAATACAACAACAAAATACATTAGATTTCTTCATTCTAGAAGCACAAAAAGTTTAGAATCTATGATTTTCCTTATTTTTTTAATTTAATGTATATATCCTGGGACCCATAATTGTCCAGAGACTAATAAAATAAAATTTAGACCAATGTCCTAGTTTTTAGTAAATAAGTCTTTGCCTATGCTAGGCCTCACATCCTACATTTACAAGGTGAGTTTTGGGCACTTAACACCAGAGTGTCTATATTTTTAGGAATTTGCCTATTTCCCAATCTAGTGATTCCTTGCAAATAGGACCAGGGAAAAACTAAAGCAGCAAAGAAAACTGACTGCAAAACCTCTATATGTTATTTTAATCTTCCCCATTTCCATTTACTTACTCTAAGTTTAGATAATCAAATGTTCTCTTAAAAGTCATATGTATCCATGCAATCAAAAATGCTCACATATCATCCTGATACTTTCAGGCTGGCCTACCCTACCAACCAGAGCCCGTATAAGTTCCACGTTCCCTGTGTCCAACCAATCAACGGACAAGAAGTTTATGTGACACCAAGAAATTTAGAGTACATCCGGCACTTTAGAGATTAATGTGTTCTTTGTGACTATTTCAGAATCACTGGCAGTATTGCCAGTGTCTTTTATGTCTTTTAAATGGAGCAACATTCAAATAGTCACATAGCTCTTGAAAGAAGCTGAACAATTTTCAATAACTAAGCAACTGTTTGCCTTGTAGGATCTGGTTCTTCATTATTTAAGAAGATAATATATCATAGCTATCTCCGATTTCCAGAAGACTTTAGATTTATCTTTTACTATGAAACATGCAAAATATGCAATTGACCACATTTTGGGGGGAAAATCAAATCATATAACATTTACAAATGCCAGACATTATGCCTGGCATGTTTTGCAAAGACTTAGTTGATCATAGTTTAAATGAATAGATAAGTCAGTTGATCCATCCAACAATCACTGAGACCTAAATCCCATATTATATTTTAAGTGGCTTGAAATATGAAAGAATGCTTCATTATCAAGTCATTCACAGTATAAAACAAGGACTGATAACTCTGAGTTCATAAAGCAGGGGATCTATGAGATCTACCTGAGGAATGTGGAGCCTATCAGATTTGGCCTGCCAGTGACAGACTTCAGGTCTATAAAAGGAATCCTAGATTATATCTGGACCTGCCTGAGACATGCCACACAGACCATGAAACTTTTCTTTCGTGAGTCAATGGATTTGACTCCCTATGCTACCTCCCACCAAGAGGAAAAACAAAACAAAAATATCTAGAAAGTCTAGAGTACTCTGCTTACAAGGTTATCTGAGGATGACAGCACAAGATATGAATAGTATTATCATCATTTTCAGGTGTAAAAACAAAATTCTGAGATTTTAAGTGATTAAGTCACACACATAGTGACAAATCTAGGATTCATTGCAATGTATTTTCTTCCCAACCCTGCATCTTTCCCTGCTATACAGTACCTTCCCAGTTAACTACAGAATTTCAATATTCTCTAATGTAAAATTGATTAATAACACCTATCATCTACCACCTATCACCTATCACATCTTTGTGAGAATTAAACAAGAGAGCTAACATGAAAATGCCTTATGAATGGTAAAGTGCTATACAATTTGAAGCATTACTCTCTGGGCACTGTTTCTATATGGTTGCTACTGTGTCCTCAGATCATGGCTGTTCCTTGTGGCATCTCCAATAGTGAAGGCTCCTTTTTGAAACTGGTGTGGTCTAATGTATGTCATTTTCTCCATTATATCCCTCTATGTCTGTTTTGGAGATAGGAAAATAATTTTTCATTAGTTATTCTGTTACAGTTTTTAGTCTCAGATCTCCATGAAGTACTCACAGTCAAGGCACCATGTGCCTCCAAGTTACCATTCATTATTATGGGTAATTAACTTCTAACTCTCAAAATGAGTGTCGGGAGTTTATGAGAAAGATATATTTGAAAGATCATGGCCATCACAGATGACAAGGGAAACCATGTTTTGGCTTTGTGTCCACAAGACACAGTAGGTGGCAAAAAATAGCCTTACAAGGGATATCCATGGAAAACAAGACTCCTTTGATTCAGATATGCTTCCAAGAATATTTTTGAGAGGTGAGGAAGTTAGTTTGCCATTTTGTGACTTTTAAGTGCCCCACAGCTTCACCTGTTGTGCAGAACCTACTGATCACAAATCTGATGACAGTTGGCATTTTAGATTTTTAATCTGGTATAATGCCTGAAGATTCTAATGAATGGCACTAGCAACACAATACTGCATATGCTCCAAAATTGGCTGGAATTTATCCTCTTTTAAATGACACTGAATATAATTTAGAAGTGTCAGACTCATAAAGTTCACATTCTCATGAAAGTTTACTATGAAAAAAAGATATGTCCACTCAGGATTTCTTTGGCAGAATGCCTGAGACATCATTGTTTTGCTTAACTTTTATGAAAGGACTTTTTAAAAATCTGCGAACAACTTCAATATTGTGGTCTTTTCTGACACTCACTTTTATATTGTCAACAATTTCATCTTTCCTCCATTCAGTACATTTATTTTTTCTCTTTGTGAATTTTCCTTTGAAAATACTGAGCTATTATTGAGGTACAGTAAACAGAACTCTTGTATAAGAATGCCTGTTTCAAGTAGGCCCCTAAGCCTTCAGACAGGACAAAGGAACACAGAATCCATTAATTACCATTTCCCAGAATAAATGAGGTGAACTTTGACAAAGCATACCATGGAAAAGCTATCAGCACCAAGCACTCCTATCCATGGTTAGGGTATTTGACCCTAGGGAATGACATAAACACTGACAGTATTTTTTTTTCCTTTACTTACATTTTGACAGAAATTTAAAAATAGATTACAGAAAGATTTAATACTCCACAGTGATTTGCTTTCTAGCAGAGCTCTTAAAAGCACTCCAGATTGTTAACAATTATAATTGTACCTTCACTCTTGGATACCGGAAATAATAGCTCTGTTACTGCAATGATATCCTTTTAGTTCGGGTTGACACTCGCACCAAAATGTACAAGGTTAAACTGCAACTTTAAAACGGGCATTGATGATTGTTGTGTTGAAATTGACAGACAATATGGAACATTTATGAAGTGAGAGCTGTTGTCTGTGTGCAGAAAAGTTTAAGAATCAACTGCAAACAGGGCTGGGTATTCATGAGTAATTGTCTGTAACGCAGTTAACAGTACAGGAAACTAAAATTTTAGGTAAATGTTTAGATAATTCAAACATAAATAGAGCTTTCTGTTAATTGACAATTTGAGACAGGCATTTCAATTCCTCTTCATCAAATTTTTGTGTTCTGCATACATGTTAAAAGAAAAAATCATAAACATTTAGGTTTCCTTAAATCAAAATCTATATGTACGCTGGTGTGTAAATAATTTGGGACTTAAAAATAAGTTTGTTATTAATCTGCTCCTTGGATCATGATTAAACTTAGAATTGGTTGTAGTGGGTGTCTATTACTTGATCTCAACCCCTCTCATCTCTCTCATTCTCCACACCACACACACACACACACACACACACACACACTTGCTCACACACAGACTCACACTTATACAAATATATGTTCCTTTTGGATTTATTCATCTCTGCTATAATCATTGCACCTATAATACCGACCTGTTGTTTGGTACACAGGTGGCTACAACACCACTGGGGGTCAGAAACCTTACCCATGATTTCTCAGTTCAGAACTAGAGCTAGAGGGATCCCTGGGTGGCGCAGCGGTTTGGTGCCTGCCTTTGGCCCAGGGCGCGATCCTGGAGACCCAGGATCGAATCCCACGTCAGGCTTCCGGGGCATGGAGCCTGCTTCTCCCTCGTCTATGTCTCTGCCTCTCTCTCTCTCTCTGTGTGTGACTATCATAAATAAAAATAAATAAATAAAATTAAAAAAATAAAATTATATTAAAAAAAAGAAAAAAAAAGAACTAGAGCTAGAGATGATAAAATTTGAAGCATCATGGATGCCTGGGTGGCTCAGTGGTTAAGCAATTGCCCTCAGCTCAAGGCATGCTCCTGGAGGCCCAGGATCAAGTCTCACATTGGACTCCCTGTGGGGATCCTGCTTCTCCCTCTGCCTATGTCTCTTCTTTCCTCTATGTCTCTCATGAATAAATAAATAAAATCTTTAAAAAAAATTGAAGCATCAGCTTAATAACTTATTTTAAATGTCCATTACTATTTGTAAGAAAGTATTCCTAGATATTTAAATACACCCAGCTTAAGTTGGCTTTCTGTTTATTCCAACCCAAAGAGTCCTTACTAACCCAGGAAGAAAGGATGCTTATTTATGAATGGAGGAAAAGTATATTTTCTGATGTATCTGGATTTAAATTCCAGATAAATAGTTTGATTGGCCATGTGTCCTTAGGTAAGTTACTTTTCCTCACGAATGTCAGATTTATCTTTGATTAAAGGGAAAATAGGTATAATAGTACCCATCAATGCATGAAAATTTGAAATGATCATTCCCTATCCCTTCTTATCCAGCTGTTTTTAAAACAAACTGGAACAGCAACAACAGTAAAAAATTTAAACTAAGCAAAACAAATATTTATGGTAGAGGAAGAATGAAATAATAATTTTACACCTATTTTTTATTGATTTTGATGATTGGACATTTTTCTTGTAAATTGACAAATACTTGTTAGTATGATCCCGATGATAATATTGTTTACATCCTCAAGATGGCAGAAGATGAGGGGTCCTCACCTCACCTGATTCCCCAACTTACCTGGATACTTTCAAATCATCCTGAACACCTCCTAATTTGACTTCAGATTTAATGAGAGAACAGCTGGAATGCCACAAAGAGAAAAGTTTTTACTTCTAGGAAGGTAGGAAGGCAGAAAATAATAAATAAATAAAAAAGAATCAAGTTGGGGATGGTCCCCACGAGGAGCTGGGCTAAGGCCAGGCAGCAGGAGCCTCCAAGACAGGAAAGCCCAGCCTCTGAGACATGGGAACATTAAAAATCCACCCCGAATCCTTCCCAGACAGAAAAGTGCTCAGCAGGGAAATTGAGCAGAATCACAGGAGGGGCAGGGAAGCCTCCAGATTCCCAGAGTCACTCCTGGAGGAGGGGCACCCAGGGGATAGCGCACCCCATACCACGGTCCAATCTCAGTAAAGGGCTGGAGCGCTGTAGCCCTTCAGGGTTATTTGGGAGAAGTTGGAAGGTTAGGCAGGCAGCTCTGGACGGAGGGGTCTATGCCCTGATGCTTTCAGGAGCCACCGGCAGAGGAGCATCCAGGCCAGTATGGACTGAGAGACTGCTGTAGTTACTGCAGGGAGCTGACTCCAAGGCTGGAGACCTGGCTGCCACCAGAGGTATTGTTCCTCCTCATGTCACTGAGTGCCTGGGAGGGGCGGGGCCACTGGGAAACACAGGCCTCACGTGGTCAACAGCTCCCACTGAGCCCGGCACCCAGCAGGGGACGGGGCAGCTACCCCAGGTGCACACACCTGAGAATCAGCACAGCAGGCCTCTCCCCCAGAAGACCAGCTGGAAGGACAGGGGATGAGCAAGTTTGACTGGGTGATGGGCACTTCTTTTCTTTTCTTTTTTCTTTTCTTTTCTTTTCTTTTCTTTTCTTTTCTTTTCTTTTCTTTTCTTTCTTTTCTTTTTTCTTTTCCTTTATTTTATTAAAGATTATTTGGGAGAGAGAGAGAATGAGGATGAATGGGGGGGTTGGCAAAAGGAGAGGAACAGAGAATCTCAAGCAGACTCCACACTGAGCATGGAGCCCAACCTGGAGAGTGATCTCAGGGTCCTGAGCCAAAATCAAGAGTCAGATACTTGACTGGATGCACCATCTAGCACCCCCTAAATATGGTACTTTCAATCTTTTATTGGAACTTACAGTGACATTTAATTTCGGGTAAACAATACTATTTTACCAACATATAGTATAATACCCAATGCTCATCCCATCAAGTGCCCCCGTCAGTGCCCATCACCCAGTCACCCCAACCCCCGCACACCTCCCTTTAATTCCCTGAGTTGGGTGTCTCTCATGTTCTGTCTCCCTCACTGATATTTCCCATTCATTTTCTCTCCTTTCCCCTTTAATCCCTTTCACTATTTTTTATATTCCCCAAATGAATGAGACCATATAATGTTGGTCCTTCTCCGATTGACTTACTTCACTCAGCATAATACCCTCCAGTTCCATCCACATCGAAGCAAATGGTGGGCATTTGTCTCTTCTGATGTCTGAGTAATATTGCATTGTATACACAGACCACATCTTCTTTATCCATTCATCTTTCGATGGACACCGAGGCTCCACCCAGTTTGGCTATTGTGGACATTGCTGCTAGAAACATCAGGGTGCAGGTGTTCTGGCGTTTCACTGCATCTGTATCTTTTGGTAAATACCCAGCAGTGCAATCGCTGGGTCACAGGGTAGCTCTACTTTTTAACTCTTTGAGGAACCTCCACAGGGTTTTCCAGAGTGGCTGCACCAGTTCACATTCCCAGCAGCAGTGCAAGAGGGTTCCCTTTTCTCCGCATCCTCTCCAACATTGGCTGTTTCCTGCCGTGTTCATTTTCCCCATTCTCACTGGTGTGAGGTGGTATCTCATTGTGGTTTGGATTTGTATTTCCCTGATGGCAAGTGATGCAGACCACTTTCTCATGTGCATGTTGGCCATGTGTAGGTCTTCTTTGGTGAAATTTCTGTTTATGTCTTTTGCCCATTTCATGATTGATCGTTTGTTTCTTTGCTGTTGAGTTTAATCAGTTCTTTATAGATCTTAGATATTAGCCCTTTATCGATATGTCATTGGCAAATATCTTCTCCCATTCTGTAGGTTGTCTTTTAGTTTTATTGACTGTTTCTTTTGCTGTGCAGAAGCTTTGTATCTTGATTAAGTCCCAGTAGTTCATTTTTTTGCTTTTGTTTCCCTTGCCTTCATAGATGTATCTTGCAAGAAGTTGCAGTGGCTAAGTTCAAAAAGGGTGTTGCCTGTGTTCTCCTCTAGGATTTTGATGGAATCTTGTCTCACATTTAGATCTTTCATCCATTTTGAGTTTCTCTTTGTGTATGGTGAAAGAGAATGGTCTAGTTTCATTCTTCTACACGTGGCTGTCCAATTTTTCCAGCACCATTTATTGAAGAGAACATCCTTTTTTCTGGGTTCTCTATTCTGTTCCATTGATCTATGTCTCTGCTTTTGTGCCAGTACCACACTGTCTTGATCACAGCTTTGTAGTACAACCTGAAATCTTCTGGGGAGGGGCCTGCTGTGCTGACTTGCAGGTGTGTGCACCTGGGGGAGCTGCCCCGCCCCCTGCCAGGTGCCGGGCTCAGTGGGAGCTGTTTACCCCGTGAGGCCCCTGTTCCCTGGTGGCCCCGCTCCGTCCCAGGCACAGGGTGACACGCGGAGGAACCACCACAGTGGCGGCGGCAGCTCCCCAGCCCTGGAGTCAGCTCCCCCAGTAACTCCCGCAGCTCCCAGTCCGCACGGGCCTGGATGCTCTGGGGATGGGGGCGCCGACCTGCACAGCTTGGGGGCGCCCCAGGGCAGGAGCGTCCTCGCTGTCCTGTGTCCTCCCCGCCTCCGCCCGACCCGGGGGAGCGCAGGGTCGTGGGCTGTGTCCCCCGCGCCCTGGGCTCCGGGGCCTGCGCTGCTGGAATCGCTCCCGGGGCGGCTCCCGAAGGCACAGGGCGCAGCCCCCCCCCACCCGGAGCCGTGGCCTGAGCCGCTCCCGAGGCGCCGCGGGGCGCTGTCCCCCGGGCACCTCCTGTGTTAGTGACCCCGGGACCCTGGGGGCCCCCCCGCCCCTCCCCGGCTCTGCCCGAGTCCCTGTGAGCGCCTTTCGGTCGGGGAAGAATCCGGCGCCGACGTGTAAAGTCCCTGCAGCTCCGGGCGGGGCTTCCCCATCCCGAGGCTCTGGCTGGGGCCTCGGCGGCTCCTCGCGGGGCCCCTCCTCCCACTGGATTCTTTTTTCTTTTTTCTTTTTTTCCATCTTCCTACCTTGTTAGAAGCGCAAACCCTCTCTCTGTAGCGGTCCAGCTGTTCTCTCTTTAAATCTCAGGCTGAATTCGTAGGTTTTCTGGATGATTTGAAAGTCATCTAGGTAAGTTGGTGGGGACGGGTGACTTGGGGACCCTACTACTCTACCATCTTGCCCTGCCTCCACCTTTCACTGTTTTAAAGCCTTGATAAAAAGCTAGTTCCACAACCAGAAAGCAGGTTAAGGATGTTGTTAAATTCACCCATCTACCAGTCTTTCAACCTGCATATCTATCCAACAAAGTATATTATTCTTGACTCTGAAATGACACAGGTTAAAAGATCCAACAATCCCTGCTATTAAAGAACTCACAACATGTTATATGAGAAACATTTTGGTGGATACATGGTGGAAATAATACACAAGCCTCTATTCTAAAGAAGTGTACCTCCTAAGGAAGAGTTACATAGATGCACTTTTACATGGGTGGGATATTCAAGCTGAAAAGCAGAACCCGATATTGAATGACTTAGACTCCACAATTATCTAGCTACATGATGTTAGGCAAGTTATTCTCCCCCCAATATTTTAGGCAGAGGAAGTAACATTGGGCAGGAGGAGGAGTATTTGGGTCAACAACCAAATTAAATGCTGTGAGAGTTCTAGCTCTTTGATTCTTGTCCAAATGAAGTTAGACAAATTCTCCAACCTAGCTTCTACCACAATCCCAACAGAATATGGAAACAGACACATTTTTATATTAAGTTTACTAGAATAAGTTCTGAAAGAAAAGCTATGAAGATCACTGAATTCAGTATTCCAAGATCATTTTTATATTGCCCTTTCGCTAATTGATGCCTAAGGAAATGTATGTAAGTCAAGACTTGGAGTATATCATAGAAAAACCAAACAAACTAACTGCAGCATAAAACACTGTAAATAAAAATTTAATTATCTTTCAGTCTTTTTCAGACATATTACTTATATTGGCCTGTTAAATGAGGCCAAGGTAAGCAAGGGAAATACTGATTAAGAACAGAATTGAATTTTAAATTCCAATAAAAAATTAAAAAGAGCTAATAAGAATCAATGGTGTTGAAGAAATCAATAAGAACTAGTACATTATTTTTAAATAGTGCAAAACAATATAACCAAGAATTATATTGCTGTAAATGAGCAGATAAATGGAAAATGCAGTTTATATTTTCTAAGAAATTATAAATCTTGTGAATTTCAAGGAAAACTTCTTCTGCCAAAAAGTATACATTATATACTGGCATATCACATTTTTGCTCTCCTCTCTCCCCATCTAAACACATGACTCTATCCATTGCCACTTTGGGGTGCATCATAATTACTACTTGGAAAGTTTCATTTTCTGTATTGATAAGAGTATAGGATATCTTTCACTAGGGTTTCCTGCAAGTGTAAGTAAGTAGTTCTTCCCAGGCATCAGGAGCAAGCAAGAATCTAGGGATATTTAGTCTGTAAAAGAGAACAATTAGAGGGATATAGTAGCTGCGTTTTTTAAAAGTGAAAGATTATCCTGTGGAAGAAAGATGAGTTTTACTATCAGAGCATCCAAAAATAGAATCAGCACCAATGGATAAAGGTTTATAATAAGGAAGAATTGTCTTACAATTAAGCATGATTGAAGTTGAATGGCATGGAGGTGGCCAATTCCCTGGTCTTGGAGGATTTTTGCAAATGTTTAGTATCTACTGAGTTTACAAAAAGAGATAAGTGACAGATGGAAGGTTGAAATAGAGCAGTTTTTGAAAACTCTGGGTCACACTACATTAGAACATGAAATCAAATTAATGGATCTTGATCATCATTTTTAAATAAATATGTTAATTTTATACAAGTAGTCATTCATGTTTGTTGCAGAAATATGCAAGTATACGGAAATCAAAAGAAAAAAAAATCCAGGAACAATATCATAATCATCTTAATCATTGTACTTTCTTCCACACATATTTTTCTGTAGATATATGTTTATGCTCATTTATTATCTATCTATACATGCATTTGTGCATGTTAAGTCATATTTAAATATATGTATATATGTGTACATGCACTTTAAATATTATCTATACATATAATGGGATACACTTTTTCTCACTTGTGTGGACAGCTAAAGAGCCCTATACATTAAATTAATGCCATGATGATAAAAATGTGGCAAGCCCTGTGCTTTGTACTCTACATATATTAGTTTGCATAGCCCTTATATCCACAATGATGTAGATGTTATTATCAATAAATGAAACTATGTTGTATATTTATACATTAATAATGAACTATCAAAAACAGAAATTAAGAAAACAATCCCATTTACAATTTCACCAAAAAAATATCTAGGAACACATTTAATCAAAGAGGTAAAAGATCTATATACTGAAAAATGTAAAATATTCATAAAAGAAGCAACATTAATATTTCATGCTCATGAACTAATAGTGTTAAAATGTCCCAACCATCCGAAGAATCTACACATTCAATATAATCCCTATCAAAATTCCAATGTCATTTTTCACAGAAATAGAACAATCTTAAAATTTGTATGGAACCACAAAAGGTCCTGACTAGCCAAAGTAATCTTGAGAAAGAAGAATAGGCTGGAATCATTATGCTCCCATATTTCAAACTCTATTGCAAAGCTAGTAATCAAAACAGTATAGTACTAACATAAAAATAGACACATAGATCAATGGAATAGAATAGAGAGCCCAGAAAGAAACCAAAACATATGTAGTTAATTGATTTATGACAAAGGAACTAAGAATATCTAGTGTGGCAAGGGCAATCTCTTCAATAAATGGTGTTGGGAAAACTGGGCAGCCATATGCAAAAGAATGAAACTGGATCTATCTTACATCATACATCATACACAAACATTAACTCAAAATGGATAAAATACTTGAATGGAATCTGAAATCATAAAAATCCTAGAAGAAAACATAGAGGGCAAGCTTCTTGACATGAGTATTAGTGATAAGTTTTTTGGATTTGATATCAAAAGCAAAAATAAGTAGAACTGGGGCAGCCTGGGTGGCTCCGTGGTTTAGCACTGCCTTCGGTCCAGGGCGTGATCCTGGAGACCCCGGATCGAGTCCAGTCCCACGTCGGGTTCCCAGCATGGAGCCTGCTCTCCCTCTGCCTATGTCTCTGCCTCTCTCTCTCTCTCTCTTTCTGTGTCTCTCATGAATAAATAAATAAAATATTTTTTTTAAAAAGTAGAACTACATCAAACTAAAAAAAAAAAAAAGACTTCTGCATAGAAAGGAAACCATCAACAACATGAAAAGGCAATCACAGAATAAGAGAAATAATATGCAAATCACATACTTGATAAGGGGCTAATAAGCAAAATATGTGAAGAACTCATACAATTCAATAGCAAAAAAAAAACAAACACAAAAAACCCCCCAAAACCCAAAAATCCAACTTAAAATATGAGTAGGGGATCTGAAGAGACATTTTTTCCAAAGACATGTGCCAGCCAACAGGCACATGAAAAGATACTCGCCACCACTAATCATCAGAGAAATGCAAACCAAAACCATGAGATATCACCCATACTTGCTATAATGGCTGCTATGAAAAAGACAAGAAATAACACGTGTTAGCAAGGATGTGGAGAAAAGGAAACTCCTGTGCACTGCTAGTGTGAATATAAATTTGTGCAGCCACCATGAAAAAATACTATGGAGATTTCTTTAAAAAATTAAAAATAGAACCAGCATATGATCCAATAATTTCACTTCTGGGTATTTATCCAAAGAAAATAAACATACTGGGGATGCCTGGGTGGCTCAGTTGGTTAAGCATCTGCCTTCGGTTCAGGTCATGGTCTCAGAGTCCTGGGATCGAGTCCCACTTTGGGCTCCCTGCTCAGGGGGGAATCTGCTTCTTCTTCTCCCTCTGCCCCTCCCCCGCTGCTTTGTGCTCTCTCTCACTCTCTCTCTCTTTCTCTCTGCCAAATAGATAACCAAAATCTTTTTAAAAAATGAACACAGTAACTCAAAAAGATATCCAAAACCTCATGTTCACTGCAGCATTATTTACAAAAGACAAGACATGGATATAACCTGTATGTTCATCAGTAGATAAATCAGTGGGTGAATGGACAAAGAAATTGTGGTATATACATATAATGGAATATTAATATATTATACACTGTATTATATAATAGTGAGATATTACTTGGCCAGAAAAAAAAAAAGAATGAAATCTTGCCATTTGCAACAGCATGGCTTGATGTTGGGAATATTATGCTAAATGAAATAACTCACACAGAACAAAGATAATTACATGTTTTACCATTTCCCCTCCCCCCAGCCACTGGCAGCCACCATTCTACTCTCTGCTTGTATTAATTTTATTATTTTAGATTCTTCATATAAGTGGAATCATATTTGTTCATTGATCATATTTGTAGTGTTTGCTCTTTAGTGACTGGGTTATTTCACTTTGGGTAATGTCTGCATTCACTGATTTTGTCACAAATGGCAGAATTTCCTTCTTCTTAAGACTGAATAATATTTGTATGTAAATACAGTATTTTCTTTATTCATTTTTTGAGGAACATTTAGGTTGCTTCCATGTCTTGGCTATTGTGAATAATGCTGCAGTAAAGGGAGGATGCAGATAGTTCTTTGAAATGGTGATTCATTTCCTTTGCATATACACAGAAGTGGGCTTGATGGATCATATAGATCAATTGGGGGTTCTATACTTAATATTTTAAGGAATCTCCTTAATGTTTTCTACAGTGGCTATTCCAATTTATATTCTATATCAACAGTGAACAGGTTTATCATTTCCCTACATTCTTGCCAACACCTGATCCATACATACACACAAATATTATGTATGTATTTGTATGTATAGTATATATTACATATATTGTATGCATTTATGCACACACACACACATATATATATATATATAATTTTTGTAATAGTCTTTCTAACAGGTGTGTGGTAATAGTTCATTGTGGTTTTGATTTGCATTTCCCTGGTGATTCGTGATTTTGAGTACTGTTTCATATACCTACTATTTGTATTTCTTCTTTGGAAAAATGTCTATTTAGATCCTTTGACCATTTTTTATTGGATAATTTAGATTTTCTTCATCTTATTTTGCTATTGAATTGTAAGAGTTCTTTAGGTATTTTAGATTTTTAACTACTTCAGATATTTGATGTGCAAATATTTTGTCACATTCTGTAGGTTGCCTTTCCACTTTGTTGATTGTTTCCTTTGGTATGCTGGAGTTTTTTAATTGGATGTAATCCATTTGTCTTTTCTTTTTCTTTTGATGCCTGTGCTTTTGGTGTCATATCCAAAATACTATTTTTCTAATGGATTGTTTTTGTTTAATCAAGCAGAGTGGAATAATGCCTCATTCCTACAGGAATTTGATATGGTTTCTGTGAGAGAAAGTAAAATCCAATTTCAGATGATAGTTATAACATCTGTCACTCAACCTCTCTACTTTTACATTATTAATATGTCAAAGTTTTTTGGCTTTCTTTTTGTCTGAAAAGAAGAAAAACACATACGCACTGAAGTTTTGCATTCTACGAGACGAAAACAGGCACTCTGGTTCTTCCAGTGTCATCTCTCTTTCCTTGTAAACATATGGGTGATATGTTTTGAAGTTCTGTGGAAGAATGCTATAAATTAAAGTATTTTAACATAGAAGTCTTTCATCCATCCTCAGGAGGAAGATGGAAACTTTTCAAGCTATAAGAGTTTCTTAAATTTTTTTGAAAATTACTTTTGTTCTTTTTATATAATTATTACTGTATTTTAAAAGGAAATACAATAATCTAACTTCAATTCTAGCCCCACTGTTTCAGAATACCATCTTTATCAAACAGTAAGAGCAGCAAATCATAATAGCCTAGCATTTTGAGTGTTTCCCTTGGACAAATGTCTGGTAAATGCTCTATGTAACTTGTCTAATACATGTATGCAACTTGTCTAGTCACATCAACACATTAGTTGAATACTTATATATTCATTTTGCCAATGAAGAAGCTGAAGCACAAGAGCATAAGTAACTTTACTAATAGTAAAAACAATACATTTTTGTTACTAACCTATTCAATTTGTTTCCAGTGCCCAAGCCATCAACCACTGAGTAAATACTACCCTGCTCCTACAGTATCTTATATGCAATTATATGTCAGATGTCTTTTTCCTCTAGTATAAATATTATGTTATCTTAATTACCATTGGTTTATAGAATATGAAGCTGAGATCTGGTGTAGCAAGTCTTCTTTCATTGTTCTTTATTATTTTTAAATAATATTCTATATTGTATTACTCATTAATTGTATATTATCCATTTAGTAATTTTGAATTAGAGTATCAGATTTCATAATACACACTATAAGGATTCTGATTAGTATTACATTGAATATGTGATTGCTTTAGGAAAAATGTTTTTTATATAATTTTGAAGTTTTATGTATACAACATGGTGTGTCACTTGATTAAAACATTTTACATGCTTTCCATAAAAGTTTATACTGTTTTATTTAGATCTTCAATATTTGCTGCTAGCTATGTTTAAAAGGGCTCAGGAGTACTTTTGCTATTTTGAATGGCATTATTTTCTCTTTAAAAAAAAAAAAAAACGTTAATAAATACATTATTGAGGTTAGCCCAGGTGGCTCAGTGATTTAGCGCCGCCTTCAGCTCAGGGCATGATCCTGGAGACCTGGGATCAAGGCGCACGTCAGCCTTCTTGCATGGAGCCTGTTTCTCCCTCTCCCTGTGTCTCTGCCTCTCTCTCTCTCTGTGTCTCTCATGAATAAATAAAATATTTTAAAAATAGTAAAACAATAAAAAATACATTATTGATGGTTTATAAAAACTTGACATTTTAGAGTTAATTTTAAAATAATGTTATATTTTTTTAATGGTATCCTATATACCTTTCACTTAGTGAACATCATGTATGTCAATGGTGTAATGATAAGTAACAAGAAATCAATATCCATGCAAATATTATCAACTGAAATAAAGATGCTATTTGGATTTCACCTACTATTAAGGTCCTTTTTCTGTTCCAGGATCCCACGGTGAATTTAGTTTTTTCCTTCAATATGTGACATTTGTCCAACTTTTCATTGTCTTTCACAGCTTTGGCATTTTTAGAGTACTGAACAATGATTTTTTTAAACTGTCCTCAATTAATGTTTATCTGATTTTTTTTTTAATTTTATTTATTTATGATAGTCACAGAGAGAGAGAGAGAGAGGCAGAGACACAGGCAGAGGGAGAAGCAGGCTCCATGCACCGGGAGCCTGACGTGGGATTCGATCCCAGGTCTCCAGGATCGCGCCCTGGGCCAAAGGCAGGCGCCAAACCGCTGCGCCACCCAGGGATCCCTATCTGATATTTTTTCATGAATAGACAGACATTATGTCTTTTTGAAAGAATAATACAGAAGTGACATGTCCTTTTTAGTATTTTTATGTCATTGTCAATGACAATGCTTGTTACTGGTAATATTATTCTTATCACTTGGCAAAAGTGGTGTTTGCTGGGTTATAAACATCTTGGGGGATATACTTTGAGACTATGCAAATATTGCTTTTTTTCTCAACCTTTGGCTCTCTAATCTTGCTACCCATCCTTTTTGAAAGAATAATACAGAAGTGACATGTCCTTTTTAGTATTTTTATGTCATTGTCAATGACAATGCTTGTTACTGGTAATATTATTCTTATCACTTGGCAAAAGTGGTGTTTGCTGGGTTATAAACATCTTGGGGGATATACTTTGAGACTATGCAAATATTGCTTTTTTTCTCAACCTTTGGCTCTCTAATCTTGCTACCCATCCTTTTTGAAAGAATAATACAGAAGTGACATGTCCTTTTTAGTATTTTTATGTCATTGTCAATGACAATGCTTGTTACTGGTAATATTATTCTTATCACTTGGCAAAAGTGGTGTTTGCTGGGTTATAAACATCTTGGGGGATATACTTTGAGACTATGCAAATATTGCTTTTTTTCTCAACCTTTGGCTCTCTAATTTTGCTAGCCATCCTTAAATCTTGCCCATAGCAATCCTTGTCATTTTTTCATTCCGTCATTCCTTTTACATTTGGAATTCTTCTTTAAGGAAAAACTTCTCTCCCCTTGTTTGTGTATTTACTTACTCAAGTGTTTATATCCATTTGGAATCATAAATATTAATTTTATTCTAGTTTTTAATCCAGTACTCTCCTTACTTATTTTCTTGCTCAACCATTCCAGTTTTGTCTTTTGGGAATACTTTCTGTTTGGCCCCTGCACACTTTTTGACAGGTCCTTATCCTTTTTATGAGCATTTTCTTACTTTCTGGCAAAAGAGGTTCCAGGACCTCTACCCCCTCTCTGGGGAGCTGTGGTTCTGATTTTTGTGTGCTGATACTGAATTTTAAAGTATGAATTAAAAAAAAAGTTTGACAGGATATTTTCTATTCTGAAGTATGTTAGAAAATATTTCCTTAAATATTTTTCATCTTAGTTTATCATTATGTGTCTTTATCATTATATGTTTCAGTTTATCACTATGTGTCTCTATTTCTATTTTATAGAAAATCAAAGGACATGTATTTTTTTTAATGACCTAGATCTCATAGCTATGGAATGGCAAAAACCTGGGCTTGGTAGTGTTCCTCTGATTTCCGTATGCATGCTTTCTGTCCATACCACTGAGCCTGTCCTAGGTGGGGACATCCAGCATCTTCTTATCAGACTCTTAAGCATGTAAGCCTCTGTTCTTGTTAAACCATGGTGTTTATAACTTTTGTAGCTCTCCTGAAATCTCCTGCTAGGCAGCCCTAACACTGCACTCAACCCATTCAAGGTCATACACCTACTGTCTGGTAATGAGATTTGCACTCAGGTTCACCTCAATTTAAATGCTATCCTACCCTGAATTCTTGAAACATGAGCAGTCTGATAAGATATTAAATTTCAAAAGCTTTTCTGATGAAAAATATTAGTTAATGGCATCACAAATCTTATAATTTTTATATACTTTGATCAGTCAATAATCAATAATTTGCTTGAATAAATATGAATAATACATTCTTTGCTTAAGCTATGGATACAAATGGAACCCTTTTGTCTATGGCTATATATTATCTTCTTAATTTCAAAACGATAGTAGTAAAATAGATAGTTCAACGCTAAAGAGCTATGAGTAAGGTGGACAAACACACATTTGTTGTGGCCCTTAATTATTTTCTTAATCTAAAATAGTTCATGTTCTGGCAAGTGTGACTTTTGCAGGGACAGTTTTTGCATTTGTTACTCTCAGGCCACCTAGAATGTAGTTCTCTATAGAAATTTCACAGAAATAGCTCCAAATAGGAGAAAATAACCAATTCTATAACTTGAAACATCTGAGAGAAACATAAAATCCCAATGTACTTCAACAGCAGCATGAGCTTTGGAGCATGAAATTTGACACAGTTTTCATAAGTCACTGGATATTTTTGATTTTGGTTTGCTAATCACTACAGTGTTTTTGATAATATCTACCCATGAAGGTAGTGCAAAGGTTAAGTCAGATACTATAGGTAAAGCCATCAGCACACTGCTTGGCATGGATGAACTGCTCTGTTAATGGTGGAAATAACTGATGGTCTTATCATTGTAGTTGTGAATGTTACTGTTATTACTAATATTAAAATTAAATAAAGTCTCCCATATATGTGCCTGTATTTAGTCTGAAATTGGATTTCTTTTTCCTTCTTTATAAAACAAGTTTAGCTGACCTGGTGCAGCTACACTCAGAGATCCCTGCAAGTACTTTGCTAACACCTGAATTTGGAAACTATGATCCTGGCAATGATTGAAGAAAAGGACAAGAATCCACTTCACTCAGCAATGCTTTATAACACAGTTTCAAAAAGGACAAGTGCCTTTCCCATGACAGTTTTATTATTACAGCTTTTGTCTCCACAGGCAGAATAAATACAACCTTCATAAGATGTGCTCCGGATAGGCCAGCAAATATCTCACTGATTTCTGACACAGAAAACACTGCTATTATGAATGTAATATCATCATGTTTGTTTTGTCCTTTGGAAAACCAGCTAGAATATTGAATATAAACCTGTTTTGTAGAAATGTTAATCATCTGTTAAACTATATTATATGAAGCAGTCTCTCTTTCCATTCTCCAGATCTTGTACTCTTTCTATTTGCCATACAAACATGCAGGTTATAGATTAATTGCTCTTTATATGAAGGTACATGTGACTTCCAGATGAGATTAGAAAACATGCTGAAGTCTGCCTTTAGATATTTGCATTAAAAACATTCAGGGCAAGCTTTGAAATACTAAGGTAACACTTCTCATTGAAAAAAAGTTACAATAGACAAAATTGAAATTATTACTCTTATTTCAGTTCACATCCTCAATTCTATCTTAAGGATATAATCCTAGATTTAAAGTTGCTGATTTTGGGCAGCCGGGGTGGCTCAGTGGTTTAGCACTGCCTTCAGCCCAGTGCATGATCCTGGAGACCCAGGATCAAGTCCCACATCGGGGTACCTGCATGGAGCCTGCTTCTCCCTCTGCCTGTATCTCTACCTCTCTTTCTCTCTGTTTCTCATGAATAAATAAATAAAATATTTTAAAAAATAAAAAAACAAAAAAAAGTTGCTGATTTTAGGAATATACACTTTGAAATATATTAGTTACTTGAGTAATCTTTGAGCTCTGAGTTGGGTCTGCCTGAGTTCATTTTCTGCCTTCTTACCAATGATGTGATTTAGATAAATTTTTTGGCTTCTCCATGCACTGCCATTCATTCAATAGAGATTTATTGAGCTTCAGCTATAGGCCAAGTATCATTCTGAGTTCTGGGGACACAGGCAGCATTCTACGAAAATAATAAAAATCTGTACCCAGTAATGCTTACATATTAGAGGAAAATCAAATTATAAATAAATGTATGTCAGATAGGGCCTCATGGTTCTCTGTTTCTGTCTCTGTCTCTGTCTCTGTCTCTCTCTCTCTGTATGTATACAGGCAGAGACAGAGACACAGATTTATTTTTAAAGAATCAATGCATGCAGTGGTGCCTGGGTGGTTCAGTCTGTTAAGTATCTGCCTTTTGCTCAGGTCATGATCCCAGAGTCCCAGGATCAAGTCCCACATGAGGCTCACTGCTCAGCAGGAAGTCTGCTTCTCCCTCTCTCTCTGCTTCTACCCCCACTTGTGCTCTTTCTCTCTAAAATAAATAAATACAATCTTAAAAAAAATAATTGACTCATGCAATTACAAAGGCTGGTGACTCCAAAATTTGCAGAATAGGCTGGCAGATTGAAGACCCAGAGAATAATTGATGTTGCTGTTTGAGTCCAAAAGCCATTATGCCAGCAGAATTCCTTCTTTTTGGGAGGGGAACTCAATATTTTTCTTAAGGTTTTCAACTGAATGGACAAACCCTACCCACATGATGAGGACGAATCTGCTTTACTCCAAGTCTACTGATTTAAATGTTAATCTTATTTAAACAATATCTTCAACACATTTGACCGAATGTCTGAGCTCTGTGGCCTAGCCAAGATGACACATAGAATTAATTATCATAAGCCCACTCCTTGTCAATTTGGCACCCATAGTCATCTTAAAACATGATTAATCTTTGAGTAAGCTTAGTAGTAAGGTAATACTTCCACCAAACAAGATGTAACTATACTGCATATAATAATAATAAAAAAAAAAAAGCACTAACTCTTTCCAAGGAGAGGAAGCAGAGTCTTTGGGTAATGTTCATTCTTTTCCTATAACTTAAACACTATCATATAAAGTCAGTACATATTATGTTATCTGGTAAGAGGATAAGATAGAGAGGAAAGCAAAAATACTTAAAACACACAAATATAATTAAATAAGAAATACATATGGAAAATTACAGTGCTTATTTCTGTAATTGGTCGCATGATTGTAGGTGGCATTTGCAACTATCTTCTTCTACTACCCCTTCCATATCCCCTTTACCCTCAGCAAGCACCTTAGCTGGTTGTGGCTCTCACCAAAGTATCCTTATCCCATCCCAGTTGGCTTATTTGCTTATTTCTCTACTGAGGACATAATCCCAGAGTTAAAGTTTCTGATTGTAGGAAATTCAAACCCTCATTCCTAAAGTGTTTGGGCCATAAATAGTTCTGCTTGGATTGGGTTGTTGTAGTTTGCATTAACTTTAATCACAGGGCATGGAAATACTAAGAGAGATGCTTTATGAGATCTCTCTTGAATTGCAAGCATACTATTCCTTACTTTTCTTTGGATTTGCAGTCCAACTTCCTCTTGTTAATTGTGAATTGTCCCAGCCAGGACAGTAACTTTCTTCTTTGCTAGTGAATCAGAAGCATGAGGAACTTAACGTAGCCAGGTGGCCCTCTTAACTTCTAGTTCAATGGAATTATTGTTTCTTCTGGTAAAAGACTTGTTTGTTCCCTTTAGAACTAAGACCTCTAGGTCAACAGAATATAAATTGTAGTGACAGAGGCAATAATTTTGTTAATATGTTATTAGGAGTAAGAGAGATTGGTGCCACTCCTGCCTTTACTCCTTGATTCCTAGATCCATAAATCCTGGCTATGAAAGAAATAGCACCACATATTGGATGCTGATGGAGTATATACAACCTTCTGAAAAAATTGGTCTCAGCCTTTGCCCAAGATACTACCATTTATCTGGCACTGTTACCAAGTCCTCAAAAAAACATTTCGCTATTCTATCAAGTTAACTGCTTTGGGATTGTGGGGAACATGGTAGCACTAGTGCATTCCACAATCATGAGCCTATTGCTGTACTTGCTTTTCTGTGAAGAGATTTCCTTGATCATAAATAATGCTGTATGAAATACGATGGTTGATAAAACATTCTATAAATTTATTGATAGATTTTTGGCAGAAGCATTGCATGCAAGAAGGCAAATATGTATTCAGAGTAAATGACTATTCTAGTGAGAACAAAGTGTTGCTCTTTTGATGAAGGAAGTGGTCCATCAGACTGTCAGGTCCACCAAGTAGCTGGTGATTACCCAGGGGTTGGTGCCATTTCAGGAGCTCAGTGTTTGTTTCCTCTGTTGGCAATTTGGGCACTCAGCAATGGCTATAGCTAGATTGGCCTTGGTGATTAATACGCATCTTGTGAGTCTATGCATTGTCTCCATCCCTTCTGCACAGGCTAAATAGGCAAGTTGAACTTAAACAACATAAACTTAAAGGACACTACATCATTTAAGTTTTTGATTGAGGCATTGATCTCTGCAGTCCCTTCAGGAGTGTGGTGTTGGTTTTGGTTTACTATTTTCTTAGGTAGAATAAATTTTGATGGGTTCTACCTGGCCTTTTGTACCATAATAGCCCTTACCCTACATTACAGAGGATAACCTTCTTTATTCAAAGTCTACTGATCTAAATGTTAATTTATTTTAAAAAATACCTTTACAGAAACATCTAGAGAGAGTTTGAATATATGGATACCACAGTTCAACCAAATTGACACATATAATTAACTATCACACAAGGAAACAAAATAAGGTCATTTCACAATTTTGTTAAGCCTAGGCAAAAACAAAGTCAATGTGCCATCCATAAAATGTCAAGCATATACTTTCTTCAAAAATGAATGACCATTAACTACTTCTTTACAAACTCAAACTTTATCCTCATTTTCTTTCTCTACAGATAAGATTAACTGAGATATTCATACTATTGAAACACCAATGCTTTCGGAAAGTATTCAATTTAGAACAAACTCCTATTTTCTTAGATCCCCAACCAAGTTACTTAGCCAAAATCTAAATCCTATAATGAGTTCTGATACCAACTTAATGAAATGTCATATGATTCCTGTGGTATATGTCCAATCTGTGCAAGGAGTAATAAAACCAACTTATTCAACTGTAGATATATTCCTGATGGTCACTCTGGCTCTAAGGTATTGACATGGATAACACTGTCATGTAAATTTACATATTTGATGGCTTAAAAATAAAAAATTTATTAGGTATATAGTCTATGATTTACAAATAGTGTAATATAGTCTGTTTAAGAGGATGTAACTTAAGGGCAGTGGGGTAAGGTTAGTGAAGAGAGTAGTCTGGGTATCACATGACTAAATATCTATATTTTATCTTAAGGAAAAAGAAGTAGATAAGCTTTTGAGAAGTAGCAGAATCAGATTTTAGAAGCACTGAGACACCTTATGTTATTTACTTTCCATCTGTATTAGGTTGGTCACTTCAGAACTGATTATCTTATATGAAGCATGGAGGCCATCACTTCAGTTTTTATAGAGAGAAGCTGAGCCCACTTAGAAGGTCTGTTCCCCATTAAATCCATATGGATGAGATTTATTTTTTTTTTCATTTTTTTTCAAGTTTTTGTTTAAATTATTGTCAGTTAACATATAGTGTAATATTGGCTTCAGGAATAAAATTTAGTGATTCATCACTTATATATAACATCCAGGGTTCATCACAAGAACTACCCTCCTTAAAACCTATCATCTTTTTAGCCCATCCCCCATCTACCTCCCCTCCAGGTACCCTCAATTTGTTCTCTATAGTTAAGAGTTTCTTTTAAGATATACCTCCCCCTTCTTTTTAATTTCTCCTGTGTTCAACTGTTTTATTTCTTGAATTCCACATATGAGAGAAATCATATGGTATTTGTCTTTCTCTGAAGGACTTGTTTTGCTTAACAGAATACGCTCTACCTCCATCCATATCATTGCAAATGGCAAGATTCCATTCTTTTTGATGTCTGACCAATGTTCCATTGATTATATATGCTAAAGGCAGGCGCCAAACCGCTGCGCCACCCAGGGATCCCTATATGCTACATCTTCTTTACCCAAATGTCCCTTGGGATCTTTCCATATTTTGGCTATTGCTGATAATGCTGCTATAAAATTAGGGTGCATGTGTCCATTCAAATCTGTATTTTTGTATCCTTTGGGTAAATACCTAGAAGTGCAATTGCTGGGGCATAAGGTAGTTCTATTTTTAACTTTTTTTGGGAAACCTCCATACTATTTTCCAGAGTGGTTGTACCAGTTTGTATTCCCATCCACAGTGTAAGAGGGTTTTCCTTTCTCCACATCCTCACCAACATCTGTTGTTTCCTGTGTTGTTACTTTTAGCCATTCTGACAAGTATGAGGTGACATCTCATTGTAGTTTTGATTTGTATTTCCCTGATAATGAATGATATTGAGCATCTTTTCATGTGTCTGTTAGCCATCTGGATGTCTTTGGAAAAATGTCTATTTAAGTCTTCTACACATTTCTTGACTGGATTTTTTTGGGGGGGGGCTTGAGTTTGATATGTTCTTTATAGATTTTGGATACTAACTCTTTATCAGATATGTCATTGTAAATATATTCTCCTATTCTCCTATTATGCATAAAATTTAGGCCAACAGGAAGACAATGTAGCAATGTGGGTTGGTTTTATGATCCCATTTCTTTCAGAGAATGAAAACTGAATAAATAATAAGCACTTCCATATAGCTTACAATGATGGAATATCAAGTTATTGGAGGAAAGGGTGCATTAGAACAATAGATCTTATTTTAAACAAAGAAACCAAATCTCCAAAAATTAAGAATTAAGAGTGTATGTTTACTAAGAATTTTTTTCTTAATTTCTTTTCTCACATACCAGACCTTACACATCATCTTCTTAATCCTTACAAATACCCTTGTTATTTAATCACTTTATCTTTCTTTCTAATTGAGTATGGTCGCATTACTTCATTACATTCCTGTTTCAGAGATTAGCTCTCAGTATGTCCTTGATTTCACCTTTTTGTACCTTCTTTTATACTTTGACCAATCATTTATTCCTTTTCTCTCAGATTTTGGCATGTTTACATCTGAGAAGATAGAACGAGTAAGTGGTCAGGAAAATGTTATACTACTATTAACTAAGCAATTTTTATGGTTAAGAGAAAATCCTAAACTGTGAAAGGTAATCCTTGAAATCACTAGCATAATTATCACAGCAACAAGGTATAGTTGTTAAATGACAATAACATGATCAGATTTCTTTTTAATGTTTTACATTAAATATTTCAATAATTACAGCTATCAATATATTTTCTGAATATATGATTTTATTTTTATGTTTTAGTGCTAAGGAGCTTAGATCCTTAATATTAAAAAATCAAAAGTTACATGAGAACCATGTAACAATAAATTCCATAACAATTAAATTGTACTGAATCAATCCTGCTGAAACATCAATGAACTAGCACACTCATTTTAAAAAACAGCACCAAGAATAATTATGTACTATTACAGGGTCCTCTATCAAGGGTATAAAAAGGGGATGAGTAGGATGGATAAGATAAATAATAGAAAATGAAATCATTTGGACCAATAAGGAGATAAGGAGTAGGTAGGACATACTCTGAAGAACATAGAAGGTAATCATGTCATTATGGCTACCTTACATTTCAAGAGCTGGTACGGAAGGTGAAAAATTGTTCAGATTTCCATATTTACTGATAAAACTAGGAGACCACAGGCAAATTCTTTTTAACACATCTGTGACTGAGTTTTATCATCTGGAAAATAGGATAATAATAATAACTACTTCACAGAATTGTTGCCACATTTTCAATTAGAAAATCTGTGTGATAATCACCCTGTTGAATGAAAAACACTAACTAAATGTTACTGTTGTTTCTAATATTAGTTCAACTAAGTGGGTATTGTTAAGAAAATTTATAAAAATGTTCAACCTCAGGGATTGTAAAATACCCACAGTAAATGAGGTACTATTTACTAAAAAAGAAGACCAGTCTTTATTTCCACTACTGATCAACCAAGAAAATAACTCTTCAAAAGCATTAAATTAAAAAAGATTGCCATATATAATTATTTTAGAAAAGTGACAAGTATAATTAAATATGTTATTAAAATTATTTTTGAGTATAGCTGACACACAATATTATATTAGTTTCAAGTATACAACATAGTGATTCAACTTCTCTATAAGTTATGCTCTGTTCAATAAAAGTGTAGCTCCTCTCTGTCACCGTAAAACACTATTACAATGCCATTAACTATATATTCCCTATATTGCGCCTTTTATTGTCATGACTTATTCATTCCATAATTCAAAGCCTGTATCTCCTACTCCTCTTAATCCATTTTACTCAGCCCCCCAAACTTCACCTTCATCTAACCATCAGTTTGTTCTGTGTATTTATAGGTCTGATTCTGCTTTTTGTTTGTTTGCTTATTCATTTGTTATTTTTATTTTTTTAGATTCTAAATATGAGTGAAATCAGGTGGTGATTGTCTTTCTCAGTCTGACTTATTTCACTTAGCATAATAATCCCTAGTCAATCCATGTTTTCACAAATGGTGTGATCTCATCCTCTTTTATGACTGCATAATATTCTATCATGTGCATATAGTACATCTTCTTTATCGATTTCTCTATGGGTGGACATTTACATTGCTTCCATATTTTGACTATTTATTGTAATAAATGTAGGCATGTATCATTTCAAATTAGTGTTTTCATTTTCTATGGATAAATGCCAAGTAGTAGAATCACTGGATTATTTCTATTTCTAATTTTTTTGAGAAATTTCCATACTGTTTTCCACAGTGGCTATACCAATTTACATTTAATATAGCATATATATTTCTGCATGTGGTATTGCATTGCACAAAAATTTTTAAAGTTGAAACAATGCAAAAGCTAGTATATACATACATAAATATATTTAAAGTGGGAAAGGACATAATTAAACACACCAAAGATGTATTTAAAATCACAAAAAAATAATAAAAATAAAAAAAAAATAAAAAAAATAAAATCACAAAAAAATGCATAATTCAACAGTATAATTAAAGGACAATATACCATGACTTTCTTCCAGAGTCATGAAGTTTCTTCCAGAAATGCAAGGATAGAAGAGTATTAAGAAATCTATGAATAAAATATATCAGATAAATGGATTGAAGGAGAAAGATTGCACAAAGATATATTATATATCCTGAAAAGACATTTGAAGTGATAATATCTGCTCTTAATAAAATATCCTAATAAAATTCATAATATGAATATTACCTTAGCATGAAGAATATATATGCCTATTGGGGAACATTAGATTAATTATGAATAACGTCCGAAGGCCTTAAAAACTGTTCTAGAGGTTTTATCCAACAGAAATATAAAAAAAGAAAGAAATGGTCCATGTAAGTATTGGAAAAGAATATTTAACATGATCACGATTTTTAGATGAATTAAATGTTTTCTAATGGGATCCGACAAACTCTCACAAATGATAGAAAGTTTTAAAAGGTTGTTGAGTAAAACATGTATTAGAGTTTTATATTTAAGAGACATATGAGGAAGAACACATTTGGCAACTACACCAAAATAAAACACCTAGTAATAAATATGCAATACCAAGAAAAACTGTATTAAAAATATATATATTAAAAATAAAAGAAACTGAAAATGTTACCATGGGATACAAATGAAAACATAAACAAAAGGAAACACAAAGCATGATAAAAATAATAAGTATCATAAAAAGAAATTACTTCTAAGTTAACAATTATCACAAAACCCCAAAAATTGTCAACAATTTTTAAAAGTTGATATGGAAAAAAACTCGAACAAACAAACAGGAATTTTACCAGAGCCTAACCTGCTGAGGTTTTATCAGATCTTGGGGAAAGGAAAATACCCAAATATCCAAAATACTCTCTAGACATTCTTCTCATTTAAATGGGCAGAAAAGGGGCACATGGGTGGCTCAGTGGTTGAGCATCTGTCTTTGGCTCAGGGCATGATCTCAGGGTCCTGGGATATAGGACACATTGAACATCCCATGGGGAGCTTGCTTCTCTCTTTGCCTATGTCTCTGCCTTTTTTTGTGTGTTTCTCATGAATAAATAAATAAAATCTTTAAAAAAATAAATAGGAGGAAAATAATTGAGAAAAACTGATGAAGTTAACAGTCCAGGAGCTCACCTAAGGACAGCCCTAATTATAGGACTGTAAAATGTCCCCCCTCCCACTACATTACTAAAGACCTATTTACCACAATTCTTTTTACTAAGTACATCATGTCCACTTTTCAATAAAAAGTTACAAGGCATATTGTACTAGAAGGCAAAAAGCACACTGAAGGGACTAGATCAGTATGAAAACCAGACTCGGATATGGCAGGGATATTAGAACTTTAAACTACAAAACTCACAGAAGATAACAAAGGAAGAAACCTAGATAACTTTGGGTATGGGGATGTATTTTTAGACTATATCTTTTCAAGTTAGGGTAAATACCCAATAATGGAATTACTTGATCATACAGTATTTCTATTTTGAATTTTTTGATGCATCTCCATAGTGGTTCCACCAATTTACCTTGGTATATGAGGATTCCCTTTTCTCCACATCTTTGCCAACACTTATTTATTATATTTTTGATACTAGCTATTCTGACAGTTGTGAGATAATATCTCATTGTGGTCTTGATTTGCATTTCCATGATGATAAGTGATATCAAGCATCTTTTAATGTGTCTTTTGGCCCTCTATTTCTCTATGGAAAAAATGTCTATTCAAGTCTTCTGCCCATATTTTGATTGGATTTTTTCTGTTTTGGTATTGAGTTCTTTATGTATTTGGGTTATTAACCCCTTATCAAGATAACAAAAATATTATCATTGCTGTATAATGTATGCAGGTAAACAATTATAATAAATTTTATTATAATCTTTGGGTATAAGAGATATATAAATATACCTAAACACTTAACAATATCTAATTAGAAATAAATGTTTTATTTAGGAATATGGTTTTCAAAATATATTTTAAAACTTTATAGAGAAAATAGTTAAAATATTTAGGAACATAGAATGACACTTAAGTAGATGGAGACGTGTTTTCTTTGTCATAAAAATGATGATTTAGTACCAATTACTATATAAATGATCACCTTGTCACATTCTCACAACATTAGTTTATGTGAGAAGACTAGATGGTCTTTGAAGACAAATCACTAAGCAGCATCACTAAGGGATGCCCAGTGAATGAAAGAAAGAATTAAAAGGAAGAAGTATCCAGGTCAAATATCTTTGTAAATTTCGTAGTAAAAACTCACTTAAAAAGAAGATAGTGATATTGGCTTTAGTAAAGAAGCCTTTATTAACCAATTCTATTTTCAGGATATCTAGGATATTCGAGATACTTGTTTATCTAGGGTTTCTTTTGATAAAGAGTCTGTAATTTAGATCTATAGCATGTGGCTCCATGTAAACTATGTATCTGGGTATAACATGGAGATGTTTCAGGAGTGCGCACCTTGTTTAGAGACCTTGTATGTTTTTCTGGAAACACACAGTGGCTTGATTCTGAAAAAAAAAATCTGTATGGCTTTGGAGGTCTGGGACTTCTCCCTCTTTTACCTGTACTTTGAGATTATTTGTACCCTTGAAACTAATAGTCAAGTTTGATAAGGATAAGGTTTCTGATTCATATTAGCTGATGTGGCACTTTAATACTTTATGTTATCTCAAATACAAAAATTAATATGGAAGAGTAAAAGGGAAACATAGCACATGATTTACTATGATTTTAAAAGAAGAATTGGAAATATTGACTGGCTATGCCAAATATCAAAGCTCACTTTAAATCCATTGTAATGAAATCAGGTACTTTGGGTGAAACCAACACTCTATAGCCAAAAATGGTATTTTAGATGATGTGTAAATCAATAACTTCTGTTCATAGAAGATAATACCCAGAGAGTAAAAGGTAAATCTCAGGATGGGAGAAAATATTTGCAAGACAGCATATTTTATTTTACACATTTGCTCACTAAGAAAATTATTCTCTTTGGAGATTTGATTAACAAGTGAACATTTTTTAGTGAACATCATTTTTAGTGAACATCACACTTGATGGTACACTTTTTTATGGTATACATTTATGAAACATCTTTTTAAGAGCAGATTGGAGAGTCATATTCAATTTATTAGCACATTAGAAAAACATCAAATGGATTTTTAAAAATAATTTATGATCCTTCACTTAAAATATTTATGATAAACCATTCACAATTACAAAAATAACTCCTCACTATGAAGATGGAATTTTAAAAGATTTTCATTTCTCCCAAGCAGTGTGTGTATCTATGTGTTCTTTAAGGCATACTTGGTTTAGCGCTTCCATGCTATGCCGCATTTAGATGGTTGTCATGGAGACAACTTCTGCTTAAGCTTAGGTGAGAATTTAAGTTAATTTTTTTAAAGTTAATTTTAAATGAGTTGAAGGAGTGAAATTTTTATAAAGTGAATAGTAACTATATTTATCTAGCATATCAGTTTTAAACACTCAAATCATTAAAGTTTTTTTTTATCCATAGAGTTTTTTCTCCTTTTTAACCTGTGCCTATTTCTTCCTTTAATTCCTACTTTTTCCTTTCTTTTTATTTTATTTTTTGTCTCATTCCATTTCTTTGACATGTTCTTCCCTACTTCACCTTCTGCTTCCTCCTACTTCTTAATGAAAATAATAAATTTTTAGTATAATTTTAACAAATAACTAGAAAATAATTTTACTTTTCTAAATTGAGTATGCTCTTGTTTTGATTATTTGGTTGTCTGTAACATTTTTACAGTGGCTACAAATACAGATTATCATTCAGATTACTTTCTTTCAGTGTAGCGAGTACTTCTCTTTTAACTCAGCCTAGGAGAGTTTTCAGAAGTCTGCCTGAAGAGCATCGTATGTGTGTGTTGAAATTGGTGGAACATTGCAGAGTCAGATCTACACCTCAGTAAGAGGGTAAGAGGCTAGCTGCAGTAGTCTGTAGAGCAGAGAAGAAGTCTGAGATTTGGGCAATGTCTACTTGTACCCTTGGCAGAAGGAATGTGCAAGTTTCCTATGGAGCAGAGGTGGAGAAAGAAGACTGGATCAAAGACAGAAAAAGAAGTAAGACTCTAGGCCATGGAACCCTGAGAGAGCCTGTTAGGAGGAGAAACTGTGTATGGGAGGATGAGTTCTGGGTAGACAAAGAATCCCCACATTAGAGGATTCCCAGGGCAAGGGGGAGTCTCCCAAGAATCCATAAAACCATCCCACAGGAAACAGGCTCAACATGCCTCAAGAGGATACAAGAGTCACATTTTTCAAGGAGACTCAGGAAGGGAGACCTGTGTCCTTAACTATCTTCTCTCCCAGCTCAGCAGTGGAGGTGCCAAGAACTGAAGCTGACTTAGGAAGTAGGGGGAAGCAGGAAAAATCACAGAAAGGTCAAATTAGTCCCCTCTTCTCAACAGACTTTCCACCATTGCCAGGCTTGGGCTGATTGAAAGGAGAAGCTTTAACTTTAAATCATTTTGAGGACTGGGCATCTGAATTATTAAATTGACATCATTCTTGTGTATAGGGACCAATGGCCTCTTTCTTTAGTTACCTAAGAGTAAATAGAGAAGTGATGTTTCTTGGCTAAATAGTCATTTACAGACAAAGGGAAAATTAATCTGAGAGGGAAGGTCACTAAGAAAGATGAGATCTGAGAGAGATGGGAAGTTCTTTGATGATGATTTCCTCCTTATTCTGTTTTTAGATTCACCATGCCCACTAAATAAACATTCCAAGTCATCAATCTTTTAGCCATCTCTAAAAAAACAGTGTTTATCTGTTATCTTAGAATCCAATGGTTTGTTTAGCAACCCACTAAATTTGGGGTCCCAGTGACTCTAACATTTTTTAGTGTCTCTTAAACTTTATTTATGGTATAGTTGTTTTTACTTTGCAGGTGGTAAAGAATCAAGCACTGCTAAAGTGACAATTACAGTAATCTACTATTTCTATAAATATGGGCCTTTGGATAATATTTCTTTTAAGTGTTAACATACTAACACTGCAAACATATCATTTGATCAATAGACCAGCATGTTACTGTTATACTGACAAGGGGAAGTGCACTGTTTACAAAAATTCTGAGTAAAATCACCAGTCAACATCAGAAAGGCCACATTTCCAGACTGATACTTTCAAATTAGTATTTGCATGATAAAACAATCATTACTCTTCATAAAAAATAAATCACTCAAACAGTGTCTAATGAATGTGAAACACATCACTTTTGTAAAATACATATAGTGAATAAATCAAGATTTAGTTTGACAAAACAGCACACAATTTGGTAAACAACAATTAGTGTATCATGAGTTTGCTAAGACCTTGGTATGACAAATTTTCATTTAGTTTAGATGGAGAAAAAAAAACAAAACAAACTTTTTGTGCACTAGATGTATAAATAGTGTAGGTCTTTTCCTGCTTTTCCTCATTTGATCTTTCCAAAACATGTCTCTAAGGGAGTTATTATTGTTTGCCTTTGACAAATAAAGAATAATTGATCACAGCAAATTTTTCAAGTCTTATTTTGCTGTATCTCTTCAGATCTTAAGAAGTACATCTTTAGCTCCTTTAAATCACTCCTTCCTTGGCTTTGGAAATACTGCTCCCTCCTGGCAATGTTACCTTTCAGGGTCTTTCTTCTCCCCCTCAGTCTGGTTCCTGTTAGATGCATAGTTAAAAGCTTTCCTAGAGAGATAGCAAAGAATAGCAGAACATCTACTATTGTTACTTCTACATCATTATGCTACAGGCCCTAGCTAGTGCAATATGGCAAGAAAAAATATGAAATATATAATTAATCGGGAAAGAATATTTTTTTTTGTCAGATAATATTATCATGACCAGAGAAAAATACAAAATAATCAATGAACTATAAGAATTAATAAGTAGAGCAGGTTTTACCACATTTAACCTGTTATAAAATTAATTATAAATTGCATAAAAATATTATTACAGTAACATCAAATAGCTCAAATAAAAGAAATAGATATAATGAAAGTTGAACAAGACTTCTAATCTGAAAACTACAATCACATAAAGAAAAATTAAAGAACATCTAAATAAATAGATGGTCATGTCATTATGTTGGACAACTCACTATTGTCATGATGTAGCAGCTCTTCTTCAATTGATCTATAGATTCAATCCAATCTCAATCAGTATCCCAGCAGAGCGTTATTGGAAATTAACAAATCAGTCCTAAAATGCAAAATGGAATACAATAGGCCAAGAATATTCAAAGCAAACTTGAAAAAGTAGAACAAATTTGGAGTGGTTACACTATATTATATTAATTTAAAATTACAATTTTCACACTTTTTTTGTCCAATTAATTCTCATTCAACTTCCAAATTTGATCTTAAATTCTAGACATTTCAAGACCTCTAAATAATTTGGTACCATAATCCCATTCTTTCCCTTGTGCTACTAAGCATTCTTTTTATAATTTCATTTATTATTTGTAATCCTCAAAAATTATAAATGTTTCATACATATAGAAGATATTGTAACATGCATGTCAGCACCTATGAACCAGATTTAACAAGTATTCAAATATGTTAATTTTAATATTTTTAAAAAAGATTTATTAATTTATTTGTTCATGATAGAGAGAGAAAGGCAGAGACACAGGCAGAGGGAGAAGCAGGCTCCATGCAGGGAGCCTGACGTGGGACTCGATCCGGGGACTCCAGGATCGCGCCCTGGGCCAAAGGCAGGCGTTAAACTGCTGAGCCACCCAGGGATCTCCTGTTAATTTTAATATTAGCACTATATTCTAATGGTGATTTACATGTAATCATTATACCTATGTATGCATGTATCTGTATATAATCACATTTAGTGAGTGGAGCCTCAAGATGATATTGAGCATTCTATAATGCACAAAATAACCATTAAAGAAAGAATTTTCTGATGAGAAATTGCAATTGTGCTGTTGATAAATCTTTTCACATGGACAAATGTATCCTCAATTTCATTCCTCCTTCCCTCACTAGCCAGAAACTGCCAGGTTCCTGAAGTTAATATGCACATTTATTCTATTCTTTGCTGGATCATAAGCCCCTTGAGGGTTGGGATTGTATCTTTCCATCTTTGCTATATTCCAGTATCTAACACATAGCATCTAACATAACGTCTGTGTTCCAGGCCCATATACACTTAATATATTTTTTATCTGATTGTCTATATTTTTAACATATTTTTCAGTATTACATTTTGATTTATCTGCTGGCACCTTGGCTTCATCTTTTTATATTATTGTTATGCATTATTATCGTGTCTTCTCTGGGAATTTCACTACACATAACTTTTCAAAATCTGTTTAGAGTTAACCTCTTCAAAATGTAGCACTTCAAAAAGTAGAAACCTTTTGTAAGACTACATAAGTCCCTGGGATCCCTGGGTGACGCAGTGGTTTAGTGCCTGCCTTCAGCCTAGGGCATGATCCTGGAGTCCCAGGATCGAGTCCCATGTCATGCTCCTTGCATGGAGCCTGTTCCTCCCTCTGCCTATGTCTCTGCCTCTCTCGCTCTCCCTCTGTGTCTCTCATGAATAAATAAATAAAATCTTAAAAAAAAAAAGTCTACATAAGTCCCTTTGACCATCCCCAGTGTAATTCATGTTATAGTTTTCCATATATATTATATCTACATATATTGAAACACAAAAGCAGGCAAATTTTACTCTAAATGGTCATATCTATATTAAAGAAGTTAAGAAAAATATTTTATGTCTATTCAGCTATTTACCATTTCTATCGCTCTTTATGTTTGAAGATGCAAATTTCCCTTTAATAATATTTCTCTTAAACCTAAAGTTTTCTTTAGGATTTCTTATAGAGTCTATATGCTGGTAAGCAATGTTCTCCTACTCTGACTTCACTTGAGAATCTATTTAATCTTTATTCACTATGAGCATTTCTTCTTGAAGATCTGATTCTTTTTGACCACAGTGGAATGGTGATCCCTATTCCCCCAGATTTTTTATAACCTACTAATGATTTGGTCACAGATATCTCTTCTGTTAAGGTGTAAGATCCTTAAAAGTATAGCGATAGTCTATCTCCATGTCTCTGTTACCTAACACAGTATCCGATACTTACGTGGAACTCAAAATATGTTTGCTGAAGAAATGAGTGAATGAGGCTTTGAGAATTGAGATACTTCTAATTTCAAGGTCTGGGGTATTTCTACTAAGCTAGTTTGAGTTTATGTAAGATTTTACCAAAAATTATTTCATTTGCTAGCATATAAACATTCACACACACACACGCACACACACACACACACACACACACACACAGAGGAAGCATTTCCCCTGGTGGTTCTTTACAATTTATCTGGCCTGAGAGAATTCTCATTCCCATCCTTTCTGCTCTCATTCTTATCTGATGGCTTGAGTATTACCATCTTTACAAAGGCATGGGAATATTGAGCACACATTTTCATTTTTGTCTTTTTCCTTTCTCTCCTGCTGTATAATTCTCACTGCAAAAGGACTCACCATTGCAGATTTCCTTGTACTAAATAGTATAAAACTCAAAAAGAAGGGGAAATTGGTATTCTTTAAATATCTGGTTGTTGTCAAATGCTTTACTTAGCTTTATCTCATTGTATTTTTCAATATTAAAAAATTAGTATGCCAACATGCATTTTCAAAATGGGGAAATTGAGCCCTGAGTGTTATACACATTTGATGAACTCTACGTCTGAAACTAATGATACACTTTTTTTTTTTTTTTTAGGACTAATGATACACTTTATGTTAGTTAATTTAATTTAAATAAAATAAGATTTAAAAAATAAATGAGGAAATTAAGGTAAGGAGAATTTAGTATCAGAGATAAAGTGAGTATCAGAATGAATTGAGGCTACAAATGCCTGCTTCCTAGGTTTGCTCTAGTGCATCAAGCTGTATGATTGTTGTTAGGACCAAAAGGGGTATGGCTGTGAAGATTTACTATTATTTGTTATGTAGATGTATAACTCTTATAGGAAATTAGGCCAAAGTGAAAAATTAAATATCAGTTCCAAAAAAGAGAAATGTAAGCTAAAGACCAAATAGCTATTAGAAAAAGAGAAATATTTATGAGAAGTGGACTGAGGAAGACTGGAAGGAAATCAGAGGAAACTCAAGTCACCATTTGTATCATTTTGTTCTGTCTTCTCTGGCTTCTTTGAAATTCTGTTCCATCAGATAAAGTTTCTCACTTTTCTTCTTCTGGCTCTTTCCTATCTATCTCACAACTCTGTTAATTAAACAACAACAACAACACTTACCTCCTCTTGTTAGTGATACCTTCTTTGTTCCTGTCTATCCTCACATTTATATCTCATTTTCAAACATTTTGGAAGTATAAGTTTTCACACGTATGCCCCTATGCTCAAACTTTGAGCTCAAACTTTTCTTCCAGCTGTAACTTCTTGGAAAGACATCCAGAGCTGGATGATCACTAAATCAAATGTCCTTTTCCATCCTTCTCAGCAACTCAACAGATCCTACATGATTAACACATGTTTTTCTTTGAAAATATTTATTTCTTGGACTTCTCTGTGAATCTTATCTTTCTCTGATTCTAACTTTACTGATTCTTCTTAAACATCTATTTTTCCTCCTTTTCTTGCAACATGCGTGTTTCCTACTCCCCTATTTCTACTCTTTTTCTGCCTTACACTATCACCACACACAAGTTCCTTCTATTCCTCTGGTGAGTATTATCTCTGCTATCTACATGACTCTAAATCCCTTGAGATGACTCCATACTTCTGGTAATAAAATGATACATAAGAATTCTGACTGACTTTTCCCTCAGAAACCGTAGCTCCAAACCTCACTGCACATCTTAATCTTCAGTTCCACATTTGCAGTTGTTGTCCCCCCAGATGTTTCTCTGACATTTCAGATCAAAAGTAACTTAAGCAGGACTTACCCTCTTCCCATTTACTTTTCCCCCGACATCTCTATTGTTAATGGCAATAAAATGACTCGAGTCATCCAGTCTTGAAACCTCAGATTTATCTTGGTTTTCATCTCTCCTTTGACATTTTCACCTGCCCTTAAGAGGCATTCTTTGATAAATTTATTCCTGAAATATCATATCCCTTACTTGAGATGTTATGAGGTATTACTCAGGAGGCAGAAGTTGAAGTTGACCATTCAATTTTGGATCTTAGTTCTGCCACTTATTGGTGGATGAGATTACATAAATCACTTAATCTAGACAATTGGAACAAAAACATTTCATAGGATGGCTGAAAAATTAAACGAATTCAGGTGTATAAACCACTTGGCAGGATTCAGTAAATATTAGCTTTTATTATTGCTCAGGCAATCCTTATTAGTTTTCACTTTTTCTTTTCCTTCAAAATGAAGACCTATACCAATTTATGCTATGTATTTAGGCAGGGATAATTATTTTCAACTCCTGAAATTTCTTTCCATGTGCCTGGAGCCTTCCTTTTCACTTATCTCTGCCTATTTTAGTGTAGGTGATATGAATTATCTTCCTGATAAACACAGAGATAAACCCATCTTGGAGACTCAGATCAACTCCTCTGCTGACAACTAGCTTGCCCTGAGTCACTGTTCTAGGACCGGCTGGGTATGTTGGTCTAGTTCTGAAGTTCAGTTGGTAGCCCCTTTAAGTTTTCACACTAAACTCTAATTTAGTTTCTATCAGCACTAATGACCACAGTCTGGCCAATATCTCTCCCTCCATTATCTCTTTTCTCAAAAGCTGAGGAGATGAGTTCCTCTTCCCGATGCCCCTTGGAAAAACACACACATACCACTACCAAAGCTCACTCCCATCATGCCATTAAAAAGAAAAATTATGGGATCCCTGGATGGCGCAGCGGTTTGGCGCCTGCCTTTGGCCCAGGGCGCGATCCTGGAGACCCGGGATCGAATCCCACGTCAGGCTCCCGGTGCATGGAGCCTGTTTCTCCCTCTGCCTGTGTCTCTGCCTCTCTCTCTCTCTCTCTGTGACTATCATAAATAAATAAAAATCAAAAAAAAATTAAAAAAAAAAGAATTAAAAAAAAAAGAAAAATTATATATTTCTTTAGACATTCATTCAACAAATACAAGCTAAAGAGGGGCTTGGGTAGTTAGGGGGCAGTGACAGTATCTAAATAATAATTTGGTGCATGTTGAAAGAGAAATGAAGTAAAACCACTGGGCTGGGCTTACACTTTTCCTCACTGATTTTTTTGTTTGTTTGTTTTATGCTTATAGGGCCTCTATATTGCTGAACTTTGTCATGAAAGACTGATTAGATAGATGCGAGCCTTTGTCTTTTGTGCTTCTACTGCATTTAGTTTATACAGCTCTCATCATATTTATCACACCTCTCCCTGTATTATACTTTCGTGATTTTTTATTGTAGCTATCCAATGAAAAAGCAAGCTTGTCCATGAGAGATACTATATTTCTTTCTTCCTTTTTTTTTGTATATATATTTTTTTATTGGAGTTCAATTTGCCAACATATAGCATAGCATCCCCATGCTCATCCTATCAAGTGCCCCCCTCAGTGCCCATCACTCAGTCACCCCAACCCCTGCACACCTCCCTTTCCACCACCCCTTGTTCATTTCCCAGAGTTAGGTGTCTCTCATGTTCTGTCTCCCTCACTGATATTTCCCACTCATCTCGCCTTTCCCCTTTATTCCCTTTCACTATTTTTTATATTCCCCAAAAGAATGAGACCATAGAATGTTTGTCCTCTGATTGACTTACTTCACTCGGCATAATACCCTCCAGTTCCATCCATGTTGAAGCAAATGGTAGGTATTTGTCGTTTCTAATGGCTGAGTAATATTCCAGTGTATACATAAACCACATCTTCTTTATCCATTCATCTTTCGATGGACACTGAGGCTCCTTCCACAGTTTGGCTATTGTGGACATTGCTGCTAGAAACATTGGGGTGCAGGTGTCCTGCCTTTTCACTGCATCTGTATCTTTGGGGTAAATCCCCAGCAAGGCAATTGCTGGGTGTAGGGCAGGTCTATTTTTAACTCTCTGAGGAAACTCCACACAGTTTTCCAGAGTGGCTGCACCAGTTCACATTCCTAGCAGCAATGCAAGAGGGTTCCTCTTTCTCCACATCCTCTCCAACATTTGTTGTTTCCAGTCTTGTTCATTTTCACCATTCTCACTGGCATAAGGTAGTATCTCATTGTGGTTTTGATTTGTAATTCCCTGATGGCCAGTGATGCAGAGCATTTTCTCATGTGCTTGTTGGCCATGTCTGTGTCTTCCTCTGTGAAATTTCTGTTCATGTCTTTTGCCCATTTCATGACTGGATTGTTTGTTTCTTGAGTGTTGAGTTTAATAAGTTCTTTATAAAAAAAAAATAAATAAAAAAAAATAAGTTCTTTATAGATCTTGTATACTAGCCCTTCATCTGATATGTCATTGCAAATATCTTCTCCCATTCTGTAGGTTGTCTTTTAGTTTTGTTGACTGTTTCTTTTGGTGTGCAGAAGCTTTTTGTCCTGATTAAGTCCCAATAATTCATTTTTGCTTTTGTTTCCCTTGCCTTCATAGATGTATGTTGCAAGAAGTTGCTGTGGCCAAGTTCAAAAAGGGTGCTGCCTGTGTTCTTCTCTAGGATTTTGATGGAATCTTGTCTCACATTTAGATCTTTCATCCATTTTGAGTTTCTCTTTGTGTATGGTGTAAGAGAATGGCCTAGTTTCATTCTTGTGCACGTGGCTGTCCAATTTTCCCGGCACCATTTTGAATAGACTGTCATTTTTCCAGTGGGCAGTCTTTCCTGCTTTGTCAAATATTAGTTGACCATAGAGTTGAGGGTCCACTTCTGGATTCTCTATTCTGTTCCTTTGATCTATGTGTCTGTTTTTGTGCCAGTACCACACTGAGAGCTACACTATATTTCAAATAACTATATCAAGAACTAATGCACCAAGAAAAATGTCAATAAATATTTGATGAACAAACTAATATATACCAGTGGAAACTGTATTATCTTTTTGATTAAATAAACACAAAGTTAATATCAGCTTTTTCTCTCACTAGGCACTCTTCCTTCTCATATATAAATTGGAATAATAATGTAGAAGTGATCTTACAATTAAATAGAATAATGTATGTGAACACACAAATCACAGTACCTGGAGATGGTAAATGGTAGATACCTATTAATGTGCTCACACATTCCCTAAATATTGGGAAGATATGCACACCTTGCAAGAACATTTGAAAAGTACAGAACTCAATTGCCTTTCATTACCAATTTCTTCAAATTGCCCAGTATAAGTACTTGGAGAAACTACTTCGATAGTGACACTCTGCTTTCTGTCTAGTGTGTATTATTTAAGTGTTAATATCTGTGCTGCATAATTTACATTCTTGGAACTGTTAGTTTATCAAAGAATTCAGGATTGCTGACAAATGCCCAGGTAACTGTAATGAAGCCTACATTGGAAGATATGTCACCACCTAGCATTAATGACCATTAGTGAGGCAGTAGGGGAGCTCAGTGGGTTCTCAAATCTTACTAACAAGATGACATTATTTAGATTTTTGTTTAAGTTGCTTAGTTACAAGTTTCTAAATCTTTTTCATGTTGCTCATAAGAGTATTTTTTTTAAAGGAAATGTTCATGGTTTTCCATTTTTCTTAAAAAATAACACACATGCAAATCTAAAGAAGACATCTCTCTTCTTAGGAAAGTTGTGATTAGAGAATTATAGGTGATTAGAAGGATTGATACCCCCTAGGTAAAATTCTGGGGATAGAGAAGCTAATAGTTACAGTATTTTGGAAGAGAGATGAAGCAAACCAAAGCAAGCATTGACCAGCAAAAGAACATGGATTGATATGTTCTAACATTACTACAAACAAAGCCGTTGTCTGTTCATTAACATCAAAAAAGATAAATTACTATTTGGGGCACTTTATTTGGACTATGACTTGATGTTTATTTATTATATTGTTTTTCATTGACTTGTCTGAAAAATTGGTAAGGACATGTCTGTCTTCTGAGCATCAGTTAAGTCATGTTTGGTCCATGACATTAGAAAGAACTCAATTGATACCTCTGACTTCATTTTTTACTCCTATAAAACTGAGATTGGAATTAAAGAAGATACTACCCCGATGTTTATAGCAGCAATGCCCACAATAGCCAAACTGTGGAAGGAGCCTCGGTGTCCATCGAAAGATGAATGGATAAAGAAGATGTGGTTTATGTATACTATGGAATATTACTCAGCCATTAGAAATGACAAATACCCACCATTTGCTTCGATGTGGATGGAACTGGAGGGTATTATGCCGAGTGAAATAAGCCAGTCAGAGAAGGACAAACATTATATGGTCTCATTCAATGGGGAATATAAAAAAATAGTGAAAGGGAATAAAGGGGAAAGGAGAAGAAATGAGTGGGAAATATCAGAAAGGGAGACAGAACATGAGAGACTCCTAAATCTGAGAAACGAACCAGGGTGGTGGAAGGGGAAGTGGGTGGGCGGTGGGGGTGACTGGGTCATGGGCACTGAGGGAAGAACTTGATGGGATGAGCACTGGGTGTTATTCTATATGTTGGCAAATTGAACACCAATAAAAAATAAATTTATAAAAAAAAATAAATAAAGAAGATGCTAATTTAAAATATATTTATTATAGTAAATTACACAAAGATTAATGAAATTGATTATCTTAACCATTTTAAAGTGAACCGTTCAGTGTTAACTACATTCACATTATTGTGTAACTATCACCATTATCTATTTCCAGAACTGTTCTCATCTAGCAAAACTTAATCTCTATGCCAATTAGATAATGGCAATTTTCCCCTTCTCTCAGCTCCTGGGAACTGCCATTCCACTTTATGAATTTGGCTGCTCTAAGTATCTCATATAAGTGAAACCATACAATGCATATTTTTATGATTAGCTTACCTTACTGAGCATAACGTGCTCAAGGTTCATCCAGGTTGTAGCATTTGTCAGTAATTCCATTCCTTTTTTTTTGAGGTTGAATAATACTCCATTGCATGTATATACCCCATCTGCTTATTCATCCATCTGTCAATTAATACTTGAGTTGCTTCCACATATTAGCTTTTGTAAATAATGCTGCTATGAACATGGGTGTACAAATAATCTCTTCAAGACTCTGTTTTCAATCCTTTTGGGTTTTCATCCAGAAGTAGAAATGCTGAGTAATATAATAATTCTATCTTTAATTTTTCTGGAGAGCACCATACTGATTTCCATAGAGGCTTTACCATTTTATATTCCTGCCAATAGTGCACAAGGGTTTCAATTTCTCCACGTTCTCACCATGTTTGTTATTTTCTCTGTGTATGTGTGTGTGTTTCTCTCCTTTTTTGATAGTAGTTATCCATACAGATGTGTGGTGGTATCTCTGATTGTAGTAGTTTTGTTTGGCATCCCCTATTGATTAGTAATCTTGAATGTCTTTTCATGTGATTGATTATTGACCATTTGTGTATCTTCTTTAAAAATATGTTTATTCAAGCTCTTTGTTCATTTTTTAATTTTTTTTTGTTTTTGTTACTGAGTTTTATGAGTTCCCTGTATATGTAGGATATTAATCCTTAACAGATACACAATTTGCAAATATTTTCTCCCATCTTGTAGGTTGCCTTTTTACCTGGTTGATAGTATATTCTGATGCACAATTTAAAAAATTAATGGTGCCCAATTTTTCTGTTTGTTTTTCTTTTATTGACTATGCATTTGGTGTTATAGCCAAGAAATTATTGCCAAATCCGATGTCCTGAAGCTTTTCTCTGTTTTCTTTTAAGAGGTTATTTTAAGGTTTTACATTCTGCTTTTGTCTTTGATTCATTTTGAGTTAATTTTTGTATCTGGTGCTAGATAAGGATCTATGTTTATTCATTTGCATGTGGATATCAGTTTTACTAGCACCATTTGTTGAAAAGACTGTCCATCTCCCATCGAATGGCATTGGCTTCTTTGCTGAAAATTATATATGAAGGTTTATTTCTGGGCTTTTTATTATAGTTCATTGATCTTTATGTCTGCCTTTATGACAATACCATTTGGTTCTGATTACTGAAACTTTGTAGTCAGTTTTGAAATCTGGAAGTCTGAGTCCTCCAGTGTTGTTTTTCTTTTTCAAGATTGTTTCAGTGATCTGGAGTCCCTTATGATTCCATATAAATTTTAGGAAAGATTTTTCCATGACTGCAAGACAATATGAACATTTTGATAGTACATTGAATCTGTAGATTGTCCTGGGTAATGTTGCCATATTAATGATATTGACTTCTAATCCATGAGCATGGAATTTCTTTCCAGTTATTTATGTCTTCCTTAAATTCTTTTTTTTAAAAAAGATTTTATTCATTTATTCATGAAAGACACACAGAGAGAGGCAGAGACACAGGCAGAGAGAGAAACAAGCTCCTTAAGGGGAGCCTGATGTGGGACTCGATCCCAGGACCCCAGGATCATGACCTGAACTGAAGGCAGATGCTCAACCACTGAGCCACCCATGTGCCACTGTCTTCTTTAAATTCTTTTAGCAATTTTCATTAAATAAGTAATTTTTCATTAAATAAGTCTTTCACCTTCTTGATTAAGTTAATTCCTAAGTGTTATTCTTTTGATGCTACTGTGAATGGTAAGGCTTTTATATTTCCTTTTCAGATTGTTTGTAATAGTAATACAACTGATTTTTGTGTGTTGATTTTTTATTTTGCATTTTGATGAATTTGTTAATTACTTTATTTATTTATTTATTTATGATAGTCACAGAGAGAGAGAGAGAGAGAGAGAGGCAGAGACACAGGCAGAGGAGAAGCAGGCTCCATGCACCGGGAGCCCGACGTGGGATTCGATCCCGGGTCTCCAGGATCGCGCCCTGGGCCAAAGGCAGGCGCTAAACCGCTGCGCCACCCAGGGATCCCTGTTAATTACTTTTAACAGTTTTCTGTACAGTATTTAGGTTTTTCTATGCATAAGATCATATAATTGAAAAGGATCAGAAGAAAATCTGCTCATTTGTGAGTAGAAAAAAAAAATGTTTTCTATATATTATTTGGATGCCTCTTTTTTTTTTCCTTGCCTAATTGTTCAGGTTAGTACTTTCATTATGATGTTGAATAAAAGTGGTAAAAACAGGCACCCTTTCCTTGTTCTTGATATTAGAAGAAAAGGCTTCAGTCTTTCACTACTGAATATGATGTTCTCTGTGCATTTTTCATATATAGCATTTATTATGTTGAAGTAGTTTCCTTCTATCCCTAGTTCCTTTTAAGTATACTATCATGAAAAGGTGTTGAATTTTGTCAAATGATTTTTCTGCATCAATTAAGGTGATCTTTTTTTCCTATGTTTTATCAGTGTACTGTATTCTGTGGATTTATCTTTATATGCTGAACCATCCTTGCATTTCAGGAATAAATACTATTGGGTCACTATTTAATATGCTTCTGAATTCAATACATTGCTATTTTGTTAAGAGTTTTTGTACCAGTGTTCATAAGAGAAATAATTGCAGTTTTCTTCAATTAGTGTCTTTGGCATCAGGGTAATGATAACTTCATAGTATGAGTGGGAGAAGGGGCATATTCTGAGCAAATGCTTTTGGTAGGTGAGTAAATATTACAACCAAACATTTACCATTTAATCTAGCAAAATGGTGATCATTGGTGTCCTGGCCTTGATAGAATAAATTTCAATAGAATTGAAGTTGCAAACTTGATTGAAGTGGTCTCAAAGAGAATGGGAAAAGAGAAAGGGAAGACAGTCATGATTTCTTTCAAGGAATTAGTTGTAAGGGTATGGAGAGAAATGATGCATATTCAGGGTGAAGTAAGTAAAGAGGGGCTTGTGTTTGTACAATTGAAGCTTTGTTCAAATGGAGTAGTAAGAACTGGTTTTAATGCTGATAGGATTTATCCAATAGTGAAGAAAATCATATTGTCAGATCTACTGCACAAATAGATGAACTGGCTTTCAGTAGGAATATAGATACTTCTTTTGGTAATGGAGAAGGTGGAGCATGTAGACCCCAATTTAAGTGGCTGAGTTTAAATGGTGGGAACTTATGAGTATGCTTTTTGATTGCTTCTATTCTTTCAATAAAATAGAAACAAGGACATTTGCTGGTAATTAAGGTGGAGAAGAAGTAATGGTGTTTTAACTTGCTGGTATTTTTTTTTTTGTTTTAGATTTGGATTTAAATATATTGTGTCTTGGAAAAGATATCTATTAATAAGACTCAGATGTCTGAAATATAATTGTTCCTTTTCAAGAGAGCATTTATATTTTTGTAAAAATCTTCAGATTCCACTGTTCTTAGACTGAGAGAATTCATGTGTACTAGCTTGGGAAGGTTTGTGTTTTGTTTTGTTTTGTTCTGTTTTTTCTATGATGATTGAAGACTTGACCTATTAGGCAGAAGACATTGGGAAATATTTAAACCCAGTAATGTATTTTCCAGCATGCATATATCCCCGCACATTTACAGAGACAAGAGAGAGAAAAATAGTCAGCCACACAGTATTTAACAGCATGAAAACAAGTATGAAACTTTCCAGAACATACAATTTCCCAACTAATAACAGTTTCATTCAATTTGTCAGGGATGAGCGTTCATCTATCTCAGATGATAAAAGATTACAGGACTTTTCCAGGCAGAGAAAGGTTTCCATTTAAACAATAAACTCCAGACACTCTTTCTAGGTAAATGACCTGAAATATATTCTATAATTATGACAAATAGGAGACAGTAGCACCACACATTGAGCTCATCAGCACCCTGCATCTCCACTGGAGAAAAAATTCAAGTGATCATTCATCATTTCAATTGTATTACACCATGTGCCTGCATTATTTTAGCATTAACCTTTCTCACCTAATATCTTTCAACAGAATTTACTTTAAATTGCTCAGAGAGAAGGTGGCTAACTTCTTTCAATTTATGCATTTGGTTGGGGGTGGGTGGAGGTACATCTACAGGGGAACAAGTTAAACAAATTTTTATTTAGTTTAAAAGCTAACCATTCAAAACCTAATGATTATTTGCATCTGGTTGATTTATTTTAGGAGGGGAGAAGAGAGACAACAATGCCATATATTTTATGAGAGACTTGTATATGTGTGCATATATGACATACAGATTCTTTTTTTTTTTTTTGACATACAGATTCTAAAGTACAGTATAAAGTATACAAAATCAACACAAATTTGGATGTAAGGGCCAAAATCTGGCTATTTATCATTATTTTCCCACTGAAACATAAAATTGGTTTCTTTTCCCAAAATAAGAACATTTATTTAATTCTTCAAAATCTCTTCTTATGGTTAGGAAAAAGAGGAGCAGATTTCCTTTTTCTTAAAATAGCTTTAGGGAGACAGGAATTACTTTGTAATCCAAGTGCCTACTTGATGCCTTAATTGGGAATAAAAAACAGACAAAAGAAATAGAGACTCTGAAGTTTTTCAGAGGCCTTAGATGGTCAATCTTCTTCTATCTCAGGGTTTGGCAACTTTTTATCTAAAGTGACAAATAGTAAATGCTTTTGGTTCTGTCCGCCATAGTTCCATCGTCTCAACTCAACTCTGCCCTTGTAGCTCCAGAAAGGTCAGAGGCAGTATATAATGAATGGGTATAGTTGTGTTCCAAGGAAACTTTATTTACAAGAATAGGAGGTATGCAGAATTGGTCTTTGAGTTAAAGTTTGCCAATCCCTGTTTTGTCCTATAACATATCTCTTGTTTTTCTACTAAAAAAAAAAAAAAAAAAAAAAAAAAAAAGTAATTATTGTTTTTCACTTCAGAAAACAGTCAATAAATAATGAAATAAATCTAATTGGAAATACAGGGAAGTTTTAAAAATTCAAATATAGAGTTTCTTAGTAAAAAAAATCATTAACCTCAACTTATAAAATGAGTGTATGAAAATATGGTTTCTTTACTAGCACCAAGTACAATGTTGCAATACATTGTCAGGGTGGTCACGAGGGTTATTGGAGAGTCAACACTGAGCATAACCCTTATCCTCTACTAGAGTCACACTTAACCTATATTTGTGTAGGGCCCTAGGACAGGATGCACAAGATATTAATTAATTGTATAGTCAACTCAGTGTCTCTTGGAGAGAAGGTCCAAGGAGAAGGCACCATTATCTCTAGGCTTGTGGTGTCATTTGTGACTTTGTCCTGAGGATGAAGATGTTCAGAATACATGTATTTCTGCTGTAATGCCATATATGCATTATGAGTGTATGTGTATCTGTATCTATATACTTGTGTGTGTGTGTGTCCCAGGAAATCTCAGCAACATAGGACACTAAAAATTACGGAACCTATGGTGAAAATACAGTAGAAGAAATCATTAAAAATTATGAAACTTTATAACAATAACACTGGAAAATATTAAAAATCAAAACAAGCAAAATGAAAAAAAATACTAGCATGGTTAAACCTCCACTGTCATCGACATCATTATCACAAATACCTCAGCCAGTTGATTCTTCACAACCTTAAACTGGATCATGTGCTTCTTCCTCCCAAATAAGGCCCTTGAGGTCATTTGCTTTTAAGAGAAAAAGGTTCTTTATTTATTTTTTTAATTTTAAAGACTGTATTTATTTATTCATGAGAGATACAGAGAGGCAGGGATATAGGCAGAGGGAGAAGCAGGCTCCCCATGGGGATCCTGATGCGAGATTCAGTCCCAGGTCTCCAGGATCATGACCCGAGCCAAAAGCAGGTCTTCAACCACTGAGCTACCCAAGTGCCCTGAGAGAAAGTTCTTTAAACTAAAAATCTAATCTAGAGTGTAGAAGTCTTAATATTCAATTATTTTAATCCTAGGAAAATGTCTTTGTAGCTACTTCATCTATATCCTGATACTTCATAAGGTTCCCCATATAATTTAACATGATGGAAAGTATGGCAGTTTTTCAATCCAGTAAAACAATTGTATTATTTTTCTATTGTGTAATAAATTATCACAAGCTCTGCGACTTACAGCAAAGCACATTTATTATCTCACAATTTCTGTGGGTCCAAGTCTGACCAGCTAAACTTGGTCCTCTGGTCAGAGTTTCACAAGATGGCAATTCAGGTGTCAGCCAGACTGTGTTCCTTTGGGAGCTTGCAGTTCTTGCTTAAGCCACATGATTGTTGGCAGAATGCAGTCTCTTGCTATTGCAGGACTGAGATTCCCCTCTTCTTGCTGGCTGTCAGTGGGGGCTAGTCCAGCTTCTAGAGGCTACCCATAGATCCTTGCCATGTGTCCTCCTCACAGGCTCTCACTTAACCCTCTGATAACACTGCAACTACTTCTAGGCTATAAGGACAATCCATATTGCAGTCTGCCAAGACAAAGTCTAAAGTAATTTAACTTAATCCCTACAGTACTATTCCCATCATCTTAGTGATATTATATTTACTTGAAGAAAGTTGCAGGTTCCAATCACATTCAAGAGGAAAGGATTATATAAAGGCCTAAGTTATCAGGGGCTACCTTAGGATGTATCAGCCATACCAACCAACCAGTACTCGCACTAAAAGAAGGCATTTTTCGAAGACTTCCACCTTTTAAAATAATGCCTTCATACATTGCAAAGTCTTTCTCTTTACATGAAGACACAGTCCAGAATATTTCAAATCATTAATATATTGAGGGAAATCTTATATGAATCAATATAATTTTGATGTTTTATATATCACTCCTCTACCAATTGGATTGAGAATATTTGGATTAAAAAACAAGTAGTCATACAGTTGTATTTGTCTCCTTTGTACTTCAAATAATTTTGAGACTTAAATACAAGAAAAAGTGAGTGAAAAAAACTGAGGAGTTAGCATGCAGTGGGTATCATTGAGTTAGATGGGATACAATGGGATATAGCTTAGGCTTCACTGGTTTGACTGGTTGGGAACTCCTGTTATAAGAATTATGAGGATGAGTGGAATTTTTAGACTCAAGAAAGTATGTCACTTAAGATGGGGTCTTATAATAGACAAAGGGTGAGCAAAATTTAAATTTAATGTATCATTCCCCTTGGCAATCACCACTTTGCTCTGTATTTAAGAGTCTGTTTTTCATTTGTTTATTTGTTTGTTTGTTTTTTAGGTTCCACATATAAGTGAAGTCATACGCTATTTACCTTTCTCTGACTTATTTCACTTATCATAATACCCTTAAGGTCAATCCATGTTGTCACAAATGACAAGATCTCATTCTTTTTTATGGCTGAATAATATCCCATTGTATATATACATCACATTTTCTTTATCCATTCATCTATCTATGGACAGTTGTGTTGCTTTCATATCTTGGCTATTGTAAACAATGCTGCGATAAACATAGGGTGCATAATAATGCATAATGCATAGGGTGCATTTTCAAATTAGTGTTTTTGTTTTCTTGGGTAAATATCCAGTAATGAAATTACTGGATCCTATGTCATCTCTATTTTAATCTTTTTGTCTACTTTTAATCTTTTTATCTTTTTAGCCTAACCTCCAAACTGTTTTCCACAGTGACTGCACCAATTTACATTTCTATGAACAATGAATGAGGGTTCCTTTCTCTCCACCGATACTCATTATTTCTTGTCTTTTGGATACTAGCCATTCTGACAAGTATGAGGTGATATCTCACTGTGCTTTTGATTTGCATTTCCCTGATGATGAGTGATCTTGAACATTTTTTAGAAGATGCCCAGTTTTCCTAAAAAGTTTTTTGCTGGAATCAGGGACCTAGAATAGGAATACAGAGCAAAGTCTTTCTCAGAGTCTCAGTATGGAGGACACCAAGCCTCAGTAGAAAGAGGAATCTAAACTAACACACCGTAGGTTTTCTCTGGAGAGATAAAATCAAAAGTGAAGTGGATTGAAATAATCCTGCAACCTAACATCATGTGGCTAAATTGTGGAATGGATGGAAGTGAACAACCACCAATCCTCTCTACTCAATGAAGCAATGACAAGTCTTCCAGGGGGAAATCATGCTGAGCATTTTCTCTGACCACAGGGAAATTACAATAGAAATCTGTAACTGAAAGTAAGTTTGGAGAGTAAGAAACATTTCTAAAAAGTCTCTTGATCAAATAAAAATTCATAGGGAATTCTTTTAAATTTTGAATAAGGGAAACTTTTTAAAACCATGCATCAAAACTTGGAGAGAGCAAATAAATTCATAACTATAAGTGCATATATTAGAAAAGTGGAAACCAGTGATTAAGATTCCATCTTAGAAAACTGGAAAAATAAGAGCAAACTGAACCCCAAAAACTTAAGAGAAGCAATAAGAAAGATAAGAGCAGAACACAGATGCACAATTTAGTCAACAAAGACTAAAGCTGGTTCCTTGAAAAATAATAAAATAAGTACCTGGTAAAATTGATGAAGATAAAAAAGCACAATTTTCCAATATCAGGAATAAAAAAGAAAACATCATACTATAGATCTTCTAGACATTAAAAAAAGATAATTAGAATATACTACAAAGCATTTTTTGCTTATTATTACAAAATTTAATGAATTTTTAAAAATCTCTGAAAAACTGAATTTATATCATTATGGACACAAGAAAAAATAGAAAGTATTAATATTCCTATATCTCTTTTATTTTCTTTCTATCTACAAAGAATAGTTCCAGACATTTAAGAAATAAATAATACCAAATATTTCATAAACTCAGGGAGTAATTGGACAGAGTATGTTTTCCAACTTACTTTGTAAATTCAACATACTGCAAGGATCTGGCAGAGACGAAATGTATAGGCTGATAATTCTGAGGGAGACAGATACAAATGCACTAAAAAATTTATCAAATTATAATGAAATTTAAGCAAAATATTACAAAAGTTATATATAAAAATATGACTCAAGTGACATTTATTCTAGGAATTCAAGATTGATTTAACATTTGAAAAGCAATCAGTGGAATTTACCATATTAACAGAATAAAAGAAAAATAATCATCTCAAGGTGCAAAGAATTTGATATAATTCAACACCAATTCATGATAAAACTCCCAGCAAAGTGGTAATATTAAAATGAAAAAAAAATCTTATTTATGTAACACTTAAGTTTGTCTATTTCATATGTGAAATTTAAGAAGCAAAACAGATGAACATAGGGAGAGGGGGAGAGAAAAAGAAAGGGAGGCAAACCATAAGAAACCTAACTATAGAGAACAAACTGGGGATTACTGGAGGAAGGTGGGCAGGGGATGGGTTAAATGAGTGATGGGTATTAAGGAGGGCACTTGTGATGAGCACTAGGTATCATATGTAGGTGATGAATCACTAAATTTTACTCCTGAAACTAATATTATACTATATGCTAACTCACTAGAATTTAAATAAAAACTCAAAACAAGAAAATTAATTTAAAAATCCAATCCAGCTCAATTCATATGAGCATTTGTGTGCCAGCACTGAGTTCCTAAGATACTTGCCATCAGCATTATGGAAGGGATCAGGAAGAGAGCAAAAGAGATAAATAATTTAACAATGATTTTTTTTTCCTTTAAAGTACACCATAAAGAAAATAAAAAGACAGCACACACAGTGGGAAAAAAATATTTGCAAATTATATATCTAATTAAGGACTTACCATCTAAAAAATAAAAAAAATTAAAAAAGGACTTACCATCTAGAACATATAAAGAATGCTTACAACTTGATAATAAAAAAGATAAATAACCCAATTTAAAAATGGGCGAAGGACTGGAATAGATATTCTCCAAGGGAGATGTACAAATGGCAAATAAGTACATGAAAAGATGTTCAACATCATCATTAGGTATCAGGGAAGTGCAAATCAAAACCACAATGAGATATTACTTCATACTTACAAGGGTGGCTAGGATAAAAAAAAATCAGATAATAAGAAGTGTTTATAAGGATTGGAGAAATTGGCATCATCATATATTGCTGATGGGAATGTGGAATGATGAAGATGCTTTAGAAAATAGCCTGAAGGTTCTTCCAATGATTGAACTTACAGCTGCCTTATGATTTAGCAGTCTCATTCCTTGAATATGCCAAGATAAATTACAGCATATGCCTGCACAAAAACTGGTGTCTGAATGTTTATAGCAGCATTATCTGTAGCTAAAATAAGAGCTGAAAGGTAGAAACAACTCAAATGCCCATCAGCTGATGAATGGGTAAACAAAATGTGATCTATACATAAAATGAAATAGTATCTTAAGTGAAAGGCAGTTACATTGGTCCATATACTATATGATTAAATTCATAAATGTCCAGAATAAGGAAATATATAGAAACAGAAAGTAGATTAATGGTCAGTTATGGCTAGAAAAAAGGTTATAGCTAAGGGATTTCTTTCTGAAGTGATAAAAATGTTCTAAAATTATATTTTTCACTGCATATATTTGTGAATGACTAAGAGCCATTGAATTATTTACTTTAGTAAATTGTATGTTGTATGAATTGTATCTCAAGCTGTTAGAAAATGGGTGTTATAAATGGAATCTTCAAGAAGCAAGAATGATATTCAATATAAAGAAAAAAAAACTAAATACAACGAGTGCTATTTAGTAAAAAGAGTACAAATCTTAGCATCTTAAATGGGTTCTATTGTGAAGTCCCCTGATGACTATTTCTATGATTTTAAGCATCAGAGGCTGCTTTCTCATTTGGATAATAGAGATATCATCACCTACTTTAAAAGTTGTTTTTAGAATTCATTGAGAAAATGTGTGAAAATCATTTGCACGGTGCCTGACACACAGCACGTTCTCCCAAAATGTGTTAATTTCCAATTCCACCTCCCCGTTCTATGGAATGGAATCACATTAGAAGTGCCATGGTATCACATGCAAGAGAGCAACAATTGGCAAGTAAGGCCTGAGCTCTGAGTTGGGTTGAAGAATGCTAAGGATTTTACCAGGAGAGATTGTGGGACGTGGAGGGGGAGATGAAAAGTCAAGTACAAGGGGCCTATTTCTACCAGAGCAAAGGGAGGGAAGTATGTGATAGATAGTCAAAGTTGTATGTACATTTCCATTTTAGAGGCAAGCAAACGGAGTCTTACAAGGGTGAATGACAGATCAAAGTGCCTCAACTGATATGTGGCGAGGTGACACATGAGCACAGATCTTCTGACACCACATCTGAAGGATCTTTACAGTGAAAAATGGAAAAGTCCTTTCCTTTCTAAGTTTCTATAGGTGAAATTAGCTGTCATCAATGACGCCAAGTTCCCATATATCCTAATTCTTATGTTATCCCATTTCAGTCTGGTGAGTAGTCTTTGCTGTGTGTTCTCTCACAGATCCTACTACCATATACTCAGTGAGACTGTGCATCTCAGAGGAGGAAACATGTCTAGTTTGGTATCCAGCAAGACAAACATCTTCATGATTAGAAGAAAATGAGTTAAGTACAGTCATCTTCTACTTTTTGAAAGATCAAGTTATGGCACTTCACTTTTACGAAAGAAAGATCTACCTTAGTCCCTGTTTTCTTTAACTGAAAGAAATCTGAAAAGCATTTACATGTATATGAAAAAAAGAGAAAAAACAAAAATAGCACTCAGCAGGTGTTTTGCCCTGAGTAAGTATGGAGGCAGTGTGCTCCCCGAGCAGTGACAATGGCACCACCAAGCTCCTTCCCTGGGATTCACATTCAGTACCTCAGCATTAAGCTGCCATAGCTTTGACTGGTACATGTGAGCATCTGTGCTTTATCTCGATTTATTGTGTGTGTCTGTTAGCAAGATGTGTCCTGAGGTATCAGAATAGCATAAGAAAGGTCATTTTTGAGAGTCTGGGAATGCTAAAATTTTTCCATGTAAGTCAATGATAATTGCTTCTTTGCTTTATGCCATTTCAGTTTATGAAAAGTTTCATAGGAACCCCATACTTCCAGGTAGCAGGGGAAACCTGTAAAATGTATTCAATTGTAGAAGGTGTAATAATAAATCTGAGTGTTTTTGAACCATAAACACCTTGAATTGTCTTAAGGAACAAATCATTTTTTTAAAACGACTAGCTGGAACTCTTTGGAAAATCAGGGTTATTTCTAAATATTTTGGACCAATCGTGTATAAATTCTGATGCATTTAGAGAGGCAAAGAATGAAAAATAAGTGTTCATATCAAATATTCATTGAGATATGCAATGCAAAGATTTCTTTTGCCACAGAATAATATTGTAATTGCTCTCCTGTGAGTACTCAAAATATAAAATTCTGCACCAATTCCAAGAGAAGCTCCTTTATAATAAATAGATGATGCCTGTGCTTGCCTTTGTGGGAGCGCCTAATGGTAGTGCTTCAGTTTTTATCCCTCTCTGCTGTCATAAAAGCATATTTCAAACATTTTTGGGCTGCGATGTTCAAAGACACCTAACATCTTGATGCAAACATATTTAAAAATTATTCCCAGTAATAATGAAATCCCAAGCACAAGGTCAACAACCATCTGTAAAAGTTTTCCGTGAGTTTATTTCACAGTTCACGCAGACATCTGCAGATGAACACTAGCTGTGATTGCACTCAGTGGAATATTAAAAGTACATTATCCTTTACATTTTTCATAACTTTCACTTCAAAGATGTTGTCTGTACATATTTTGAAGGTTTTGTGCTTGTGTTGTGTGTGTGTGTGTATGTGTGTGGTGTTTGTTAGGGGATGGAATTTTTTTTTTTAAGATTTTATTTATTTATTCATGAGAGACACACAGAGAGAGGCAGAGAGAGAAGGAGGTTCCATGCAGGAAGCCTGATGTAGGACTTGATCCCAGGACCCTAGGATCATGCTCTGAGCCAAAGGGAGATACTCAATCGCTGAGCCACCCAGGCGTCCCTAGGGATGGAATCTTTCTTTAGTAGTTTGTTTTCTCCAACTGTCTCTATGTTACTATTTTTTTCTTGCCAGTTCTTATCTCTTTCTTCCACAATTTGATATGCTTAGCCTACAGTATTTAGAAATAAATTACATTTTAAATGTATATTTCTATCTTACATTATATTTTTATATTATATTTTAGTGGTACACTATATATTAATATTATGGGTTTTATCTGTATTGGGGGCGATTGGTGGCCTGTTTAATCCCTTTTACTAGACCAATGCGCCCATCCCTCTCCTACTGTGTGTGGTAGCTGCTGATGACTATACCAACCCCCCTCCCCCGCCCACTTCTACTTCTTTTTAGAGAATTGTTCTCATGTGAATGGAATATACCACTCTGGAAGTCGTGGCTCTCATTCACCTGGGAAGCCAGTGCCTGACTCTTGTGTACAAAAGTCTTCCTTCCTTCCTTCGTTGATTAGGCCAGGGATAGACTTACACTAAGATGCCTTTGCTCAGTTGTTTCCTTGTTTCTATTTTACTCTCAGAGTTTTTCTTAGAAGGAGACCATCAATAAGTCACTTATAAGAAAATTCCCATCTCAGCCTGTTTCTGGAAAAGCTGACCTTAGGGGTACCTGGCTCAGTGGTTGAGCATCTGCCTTTGGCTCAGGTCGTGATTCCGGGGTCCTGGGATCAAGTCCCACATCAGGAATCCTGCAGGGAGCCTGCTTCTCCCTCTGCCTATGTCTCTGCCTCTCTCTCTATGTCTCTAATGAATAAATAAACAAAATCTTAAAAAAAAAAAAGAAAAGAAAAGCTGACCTTAGTTGCAATCCCTGCATACCACTACATCTATCTACATATAGTTTATTCACTATTTAGTGAGACTTTATTCTAGGCCCAAGAATTGCCTTAAAGACCACTTAATGCTGACAATAATTCCATGAGGAGAAGTAAGCAATATTTTTGTTTGTTTCTTTACATTCTCATATCTTTTGAAATGGAGCCATACAGGGACCTCCAAACTAATGCAACAGTTATGCATGAGAATTCATACTTATTAAATGTAATAATAGGCATGGAAATACTTATGAAATATATAGAAAATACAAACAGAAGCTATAATATAACATAATGTTACATAATATAACAAAATATTCTAAACTTCTTCACGTTGCTAAGGATGAGGTCCTGAGCAAGCTCTATTGCCTGCCCTCATGCCCAGGGGATATAAGGAATGACAGGTATGGAGAAAGTATACAAGTTAATAATTATATTGTGTTTGTGAAATTTCCCAAGCAGTAAAAGTAAGGATCGTTTAATAAACATTAATTCAACAGTACTGGAAAAGAATTGGAATATAGTTATAAAAGTATATTTGAAATATATATATATTATTAAAATAAGGATTGTTTATATAAATGTCCATTTTTTCCTCATGGGCTTCGTTAATATAATTGAATTTTTGTATGTTGAAATTGCATTGAATAACTCCAATCCTAGAGGAAATTCTTAGAGGTGGTGGGAATGCAAATTAGTGTTACTCTTAGAGGAAAATTTGAGACTCAAAATAATACATATATTAATTATTAATTATATAATTTAAATATATAATTAAATATTATATAATATATATTATATATTAATATATATGTTAACCGAGTAATTTTACTTTTAGTTTTATTTCTTGGAGAAAATTCCTATGTGTATACAGAATAGAATGTACAAAGTGTTTTTAGGGTGCCATGTATAATAGAAAATCAATGGAAATCACCTAAATATCTTTCAATAAATAAATTATACTACGCTCATATTATGGAATACTCTGCAAGCTTTACAGGCAGGAAATATGAATTGTCAAGAAAAAGGATATGACATTTATTTCTTTATTTATGTTTTTATTTTTGAGAGAGAAATAGAGCAGGGATGAGGCGGTGGTGGCGGTGGAAGGACAGGGGGAAAGGAAGAGAGAGAAATTTAAGCAGGCTCTATGCCCAGCACAGAGCCTGATGCGGGTCTGGATCTCAAGACTCTGAGATTATGATATGAACTGAAATCAAGAGTTAGAAGCTTGACTGACTGAGCCACCCAGGCACTCCAGGACATGACATATTTTAAGTGAAAAAATAAGTTGCAGAAAATGTGCAAGATATATTTGTCTTTGGGTCATAAATGTAAGTATAATACATATTTGTTAATATAAATACATAATTATACACCTAGTGGATGTTCCTAGAAGTTCATAAACAATATATTAATAGAAGTTAACAAAGTTAAGAGAATTCAACTTTCTACCTTACATATTTTCTAATTGCTTGGTTTTTAAAATTTGTGCATATTTGGTATTTTGTAAACTTGAAAGCAATAAAGAAGGAAAATAATTTGTGCTAAAAATTTTATCTATTTATTTGTTTTTAATTTTATTTATTTATTCATGAGAGACACACAGAGGCAGAGATACAGGCAGAGGGAGAAGCAGGCCCCATGCTGGGAGCCAGATGTGGGACTCAATCCCAGGACTCCAGGATTATGCCCTGGTTGAAGGGAGGCGCTAAACCGTTGAGCTACCCTGGGATCCCCTAAAGATTTTAATTTTAAGTGAGATTATTTTGTGGAATCTCTGAAGCATCCCAATGTATACTCTTCAGATGCATCAACTACCCTTGGGTCCAAATTAATTTTTCTGTAGCCTTTTCATAATGTTCAAATCTTGCATTACTCATTACAAAATTATTTCTTCTGAGTATATAGCTGATTATACAGGAGAAAAGTTGGACAATATATATGCCTTTATGAACAGAATTGGGAAGCTAATACTCAGAACTACAGATCCCCTGTTCAGTTTTACTTCAAATTAATGAGATTATGCACCCGATAATTACATTCATTCAGGTCTCTCTTCACCATTACTCAAAGATAATTTAAAAATATGAGTTACTTTTTCTCTCCATTCTGAGGCAGCAAGAACAGTGGACCCTGTCCTTTCAAACACACTTGAAATCTTCTTTCTTAAAAACATTTCAATTTATTTAGACATGTCAATGAAATTTTAATTGTTCCTGCTTTATAAAAGTGGCAAGGTCACCTATTTATTTTGTAGAATGTAATTCTTAAGAATTACTATGTGGCTAAAAGTTCTACTAAACTCTCCTTTTGGATGGAGGAGTAATAGTAATTTTCAAAAAGAATCTTAAGTCTTTGAGAATAAAATTAACTAAAAAGAACTATTAGAAAATAAAACCATTTTGCAATTTTACAATTTGATGTATTACACTATGAATAGCTCTTGCCAGAGGAACATGTTTAACTATGCCATGAAATGCGGCCAGTGAGGTTAACTCTAATCAGCAGAATCGACATTCTCAAAGTTTAAAACTCCTAAATTGTTGATTGGGTAAAACATTTTTACATATGTTTTCACTTACTTCTGCTTTAGTCAAGTTGTTTTGGCCAATAACTTATTTATGGTTGAGGAATACATCCTCTCAACAGGGTTGTGTATATGTGTATATATGCATGACATTTGTGCATTTTTAGAGATTTAGTGTATTTCCAAGATTGATTTATTTTATGCTGAGAGAGAGAAGAAAAAATGTCAAGCCTGGTGAATTTCCTTTAGAGCAGGACAATTAACAAAAAATTAAAGTAGATATTGATCAAATATTAAACTTTGTTTATTTTTAAAAAGTGTCTATAAAGCAACTGATAGGAATTTTTATGCTATCATTCCACAAAGTAATTTACTAGGTTTCATGGAAAATTAATTATGATAAGAACCTTCAAAAGTTAAACTGGTATGACAAGCTCTTGAATTAATAAGCTTAAACAGGACATAAAGAGAAAGGGACAGGAGTGCACATCTAACTATTGCAGTATTTTTGGTATAATTAGGAAGGGCTTATGAAACATTTGCCAGACTGTAGAAATCTTCCCATAGATCATTTATTGGAAGCGGAATTTGGGAATCATAGGTAGATAAATAGGCAGGTAAATGGGACTTGTGGAGGTACCTGGGTGGCTCAGTGGTTGAGCACTGCCTTTGGTTCAGGTCATGATCCTGGGGTCCTGGAATAGAGTCCCACATCAGGCTCCCTGCAGGGAGCCTGCTTCTCCATCTGCCTGTGTCTCTGTCTTTCTCTCTGTGTCTCTCATGAATAAATAAATAAAATCTTTAAATAGTAACTGGGACTTGTGAATGTTTAAATAATACCATCCTATAAAAGATTTTTTATATTAAGGCTTGATATACAGCAATCAAGCAACAAATAAATAAATAAGGCCACAGAAAACATATCTTCATTCTAAAGTATTTCAATTTTATTAATCACTGATCACTTTAAAGTTCCATATTATAAACTTACTTTGAAATTTTGTAACAAGAAGATACATCTCTGATTTGTTGCTTTATTTTTTTCTTTGAAATGAAATTTAGGTTTCTTTCTTTACAATGTCTTCCAGAAACCTTAGAAATAGATTTAATATTCATGCACATTAATAGATTTGCTTAGAAGATGACTGGATTTGACTTCCGTTCTGCAATTTGGATTGGACATGTTCCTGTGTATTTGTGTATATGTGTGTGAGAGAGAGAGAGAAGGAAAGAGATGCTCATTATAGTTGTAAGACACTTCAAATCCATTTGAAGGAACATGCTACCAGATGGAAACTTGGTTCTTCAGGAAGCAATGAAAAATATCAGCTATAATTTTTTAAATTGTATAAATATAAAAGATTATCTTTTTTTCTGTTAGACACTTTTAGATTTACTTGATTATTTAGAGCAAACATTTAACATTGTCTTTTGGGATTTACATTATATAATGATATACATTACAACTGTAGCCTAAAAGGCCTGGGAAGGGGAAGGGAAAGAAAATAAAGTAAAATAAAAACAGAGGCAAACCATTAGAGACTCTTAAATATAGAGAACAAATGGAGGGTTGCTGAAGGGGAAGTGGGTGGGGGGATGGGCTAAATGGGTGATGGGCATTAAGGAGGGCACTTGTTGGGATGAGCACTGGGTCTTGCATGTAAGTGATGAATCACTGAATTCTACTCCTGAAACCATACTACACTATATGTTAACTAAAATTTAAAAAAAAATAAAAATCTTTTAAAAAGAAGACAATATTCAGCAGCCCCTTCGGGACTCATGCCCTGCTCTCCACAAAGCATTGCAGCATCTTTTAGAAATGATCAGCATTTCTGAGTGTGTCCTTTTTTAGGTATAAGAAGAAATTTTCTATAAATGTTCTATTTCTTTCCTTCTAAACCACGGATGACCTTGGAGAGGCACTCACATTTTCAATGCATTTTCTAAATATCAAATACTGTAAAGGAGATTGAAAAGATTATTATGAAATTAACAGCCCCCAAAGTAGAGGCAGGGTTTATATTACAGGCTGATTATATGTGAAACTATTCTCCTTCTTCTATTTTTTTTCCTTTGGATACCTCCAAATCACACACAAAAACCATTTTAAAGTAATAAAGTAATAAGAAATACACTCAACTTTCAATACATGATATGGTATTAACATTCTAATTATTTGGGACCATTGACTGGGTATATTTCTGTGAGCAACTGTAAAGAAAATGTCTTATTGTTCGTCACTGCTCATTTTCAGTGATATTGTGATTTTGCTGACAGAAATTGCTGAATTGATTGAGGTATTACGGTTTATACATTTTCACATGTAGTTTTATTTTATTTTTTAGCCAATGATTCCACTATGAATTAATTACTTTTTAAGTTTGTGCTCGACATGTAACATTTTTCTAGGTGCTGTTCAACTCTCTGCTTCCAACTTTTTCACATCAGGATTCTGGTGGCACAGCTTCAGAAAAGAATTGTATTTAAGTAGTTATTCATAAATATGAAGAGTTGATAAACATATTTGAATGCTCACAATGTAGAAAAATATAGGTGTTCATTTTAGTATAGGAAGATTGGTAGTCTGTAAGCTGATCCTGAGCAGGAGAAGCTGAACAAGCTTAGCTCTTAGAGTAAATACATTTCTTTTTTTTTTCTTCAAAAATTGGTATCAAAACAGCAGGATTTTATGTGATTATTGCATTTATATATCTTGTTTTAGCTATCTGAAGTTCAACAAATATAATTTTGCTTGCATCCTAATTACAATTTAGTATCTCAGAGCCTCTCAATTATGGTTTGAGCTTACTGTTTAACTCAAGTTAGTTCACATAATGATTCAAAGGATTTGTCACTGGAGTGTACCATATTTGGAGTTTGGACTCTACATTTTGATATTGTTTCATTTAGTAATAAAGGGTGGCATTGGTGTCAAAGAAAATTGCTTAATTAATATTTTGTACGCAGGTCTATATTTCAGTTTTATATTTATTAATGGTAGAATTAAAGCTTCCATTCTCATTACATTATAATAACTGGAAACTTCTGGGAACACTGAACCCTGACTGGATGTTCTAAGTGATAATTTTCCCCTGAAGTTTGTAGTTCCTGTTATGAGGCCTTAGGCAAGTCCCTTACATAGTTTGACCATCATCATTCTCTGTGAAAAAGACTCTGGACTAGGCAAAATCTCCATCTAGTTCTAATATTTATCCTACGATATTCTTCACATACTAGTCATTGAATTGTGTTCAAATGCAATGAGCTTTGTCTTAATGAATAAAACAGATGAAAGTATAAAAAACTGAAAGTTTAGAGGAGGTGCATATATAGAGTGACTAGGTATTTTAACTAGATCATCAATAACCTGTTTCCTTTTGTCTCTTCTCTGCCCAGACTTCTGGGTTAAAGTATCTCTAATTGAAGTCTAGGAAAAGATACCCTGACTTCTTGCAGGTATTCCAGAATAACAGAAATCTGTGTCTCCAAAGCCTCCATAATTCTTGCCACAGTAATTATTGACTTAAACTGGATACATAATTAGAACTGGTTCTTGAGCTAGGTAAATGCAGTGTGTGGACTGTTGTACAATTAATCAAGAAAAACTTGTTCTGAAAGGCAAGGACACTATCGATGACTACTGGACTATGTCCAAAGGACACAAGAATGGATTTGAAAATCTCTCACTAGTCAACGATGTAATAATTTAAACATAATTTAAGCACACCAGAAGGTGGCCCAGAGACAGTAGACACTGGACATGCTAAAATGGGGGTGGTAAAATCTGATCTGTGGGATTGCTTTTTGCTTCCTGTTTATTGAGGCTTTGTTTTTTACAGGCACATATTCATTTACATTGTCATGACTTTCCTATAAAAATTACCTTTTTATTGTTTTGAAACACCTTTCTTTATTTCTGATAATACTCTTGCCTAGAAGTATATTTTATCTGATGTTAATATAGGCATACCTCATAGATATTACTAGTTTGGTTCCAGACCACCACAATAAAGTAAACATCAGAATAAAATGAGTCAAATGAGGCTTTTTGGTTTTCCAGTGTATATAAAAGTTATGTGTACACAATACTATAGTCCATTAAGTATGCAAAAGCATTATGTCTGAAAAAAATAACATACATACCTTAATTTAAAAATACTTTGTAGTTAAAAAATGCTAACCATCATCTGAGCTTTCCACAAGACATAATCTTTTTGCATATGGAGGGTCTTGCCTCTATGCTAGTGGCTGCTGACCCATTAGGGTGGTTGTTGTTAAAGGCTGGGATGGCTGTGGCAATTTCTTAACATAAGACAACAACAAAGTTTGCCACATGGCTTGGCTCTTCCTTTTACAAATGATTTCTCTGTAGTATGAGATGCTGTTTGACAGCATTTTACCTACAGTGGGGTTTTTTTTCAAAATTAGTCAATCTTCTCAAGCCTTGCCACTGCTTTGTCAACTACATTTATATAATATTTTAAATCCTTTTGTTGTCATTTCAACAATCTTCAGAGTGAATAGATCCCATTTCAAGAAACCATTTTCTTTGCTCATCCATAAAGAGCACCTTCACATCCATTAAAATTATGATGAAATAGAAGCAATTCAAATATAATAATAATGAAAAAAATTGAAATATTGCAAGAATTACCAAAATGTGACACAGAGACACAACTTGAGCAAATTCTGTTGGAAAAATGGCGTCATCAGACTTGCTTGAAGCAGGGTTGCCACAAACCTTCAATTTGTAAAACATGTAATATCTGCCAAGTGCAGTAAAGCAAAGCGCAATAAAACAAGGCGTACTTGTATAGCCAATTCAGCTGTCTTTTCCTTTCATTTGTTTTTACCCAGTATGTGTCTTTATATGTAGAATGTGTCTTTTATAGCTAGCATATTACTAGATCTTGTCTTCTTATACACCTTGATAATCTCTGGCTTTAAATTGGAATGTCCAGACCATTAATATAAATGTAATTATTCATTTGGTTAGAATTAGATATGTCATCTTTTATTTTACCCTTTGTATCTCTGTTTTTTTGTCCCTCTGTTCTCCATTTTTTAACTTGTTTTTATGACTTGAATTCTTTACTTTGTTCCATTTAATTTACCTCTTGGCTTTTGGCTATATATCTTTGTATTACTCTTTTAGTGGTTTTCTCTAGGAATTAAAATATGCTTTCTTAAACTTTCAAAGTCCTCTATCAGTAAATATACCATTTTACAAAATTATGCAATAAACCTATAGCCATAGAGGTTCCTTTAGCTACTTCCTGATACTCTTTATAGAATAGTTGTCATATGTCTTACCCTTACTTACAGTAAGCATTCAATAAGACCATGTTATAATTTTTGCTTTAAATAATTATATATATCTTAAAGAACACAATGAAGAAGATAATATTACATATTTACTGAGATATTTGCTATTTCTAATGTTCCTAATTTGTTTTCATTTCTTTTTTTTTTTTAAGTTTTCCTTTAAATTCTAATTAGTTAACATAGAGTGTTATATTACTTTCAGGTGTACAATATAGTGATTCAACACCTCCATACAACATCCAGGGCTTATCCCCATCCCTTATCTGACCCATCCCCACCACCATCCCCACCACACCTGACTCTCTCTCTGGTAACCATCAGTTTGTTCTCTACAGTTAAGAATCTGTTTCTTGATTTCTCTCTCTCTCTCTCTCTCTCTCTCTCTTCCCACTTTGTCTGTTTGTTTTATTTCCTAAATTCCACATGTGAGTGAGATCCTATGATATTTGCCTTTTTCTGACTGACATCTTCCACTTTGCTCCATCCACATCATTGCAAATGATAAGATTTCATTCTTTCTGATGGCTGAGCAATATTCCCTTAAGTATATATACCATTCTTCTTTCTCTATTCATCAGTCAATAGACATAGGCTGTTTCCATAATTTGACTATTGTAGGTAATGCATTTCTTTCTAAAAATATTTCTTTCTGATAATTTCACTTCAGCCTGAGGAACTTCTCTTAGCACTTTTTCCCTCCTAATATAGACCTGAAGGTTATAAAGTGTCTTGATGTTCTTCAGTTTAAAGTGTCTTTGTTGGGACACCTGGGTGGCTCAGCGGTTGAGCTTCTGCCTTTGGCCCAGGGCATCATCTTGGAGTCCTGGGATTGAGTACCACATCAGGCTTTCTGCATGGAGCCTACTTCTCCCTGTGCCTTTGTATCTCCCTCTCTTTCTATCTGTGTCGCTCATGAAAAAATAAATAAAATCTGTTTAAAAATCTTTAAAATAATTGTTAAAAAATAAAGTGTCTCTGTTTGGCTTTTATTCCTGAAAGATATTTTTACAAGATATAGAATTCTGACTTGCCAGTTTTTCATTTTTTTAAAGTACTTTATAAAGTTTGTGCTCCGCTGTTTTCTGGCCTCTGTGATTTCTCATGAAACATCCATAGTCATTACAATTATTGTTGCTCTATGTGTAATTTTTTTTATTTTTTCTACTTGAATTTCTTTACTTTTTAGCTTTTATAAGTTTAAATACCATAAATTTGGCTCACTCCTTCCTTTCCTTCCTTCCTTCTTTCATTCCTCTCTCTCTTTTCTTTTCCCTTTCTTTCTATTTATCCTATCTGGGGTTTGCTGAAATTCTTGATTCTGAAAATTGATGCCTTTCAACAAATTCAACAGTGTTGATCAATAGGCCTTCAAATATTTTTCCTGTCCTACTCTTTCTCCTTTTCTTTCTGGTACAAGAGTTGTACATGAGTTAAAACTTTAATGATGAACCCATCCCCCCTCCCCATCCTTAGCTGATTCATTTTCTTTCTTTCTTTCTTTCTTTCTTTCTTTCTTTCTTTCTTTCTTTCTTTCTTTCTTTCTTTCTTTCTCTTTCTTTCTTTCTTTCTTTCTTTCTTTCTTTCTTCTTTCTTTCTTTCTTTTTTTCTTTCCTCTGCAGATTGGATAATTTGCATTAAATAGTTTCCTTTGTTTATATTCTACTAGTAGTCCCAGTGAATGTTTTATTTAATATAGTAATTTTCAACAACAACAAAAAAATAATATACTAATTTTCAGCTGTAAATTGTTATTTCTATTTATTTGCTGAGATTTTTCATGATTTTATCTATTTTTTAGTGCATTTCCCTTTGTTTTACTGAACATTGTTAAAAATAGTTGATTTCACATGTTTGTCAATTGTAACATCTGGATTATTTTGTGGTCATACTCCTCTGATTTTATTTTCTGTTGAGAGTGGGTCACACAAATTTTCCTGGTTCTTGAATGTTAAGAAATTTAGGGGTTGGTCTTGGATATTATGAATGCTCTGATATGAAGATTCTGAATTCTGTTACATTCTGTCAAACAATTTGATTCTTTTTGGTCATTGTTTTATTGGGCAATTAATTTGTTTTCATTCAAGCTAAACACTCTGACTCTTGAATAACAATAAAATTCTTAGTTCAGATCATTTATTCTTTAAAGGATGATTGAATATGTCTTGCTTAGACATTATTTAGTGGTCATCCAAGTACTTAGACAAGGCTATGCACTGATTTAGAGATCGCCTCCTGTGGCTCTCCTTCATGGAACTACATATCACTTTTCAAATATCTAGATTTTCTATGCTTTATTTCTCCTTGTTTTTCAGGTCAGAAAGATAGCGTGATTTCCATTAAAGTTCTAGCAGCTCTTTGCACCTAAGTGCATTCTATATTTAGAACAAAACCTATAGGAGACTGGAAAACCATTTTGTGGCACTCCCTTTTCCTTAATGTCAGCTTTCTACAATGTTTGTCTGCTTTTTATATTTTCTAGAGCTTCTGATAGTTCTTTTAAAAATATTTTTAATAGAGTTTAAATTTATTATTTCAGATCCAAAAAAAAAATTAGTTTTATTTTTAGTTTTTACAGATTTTTCTGATGGATAAAAGTGATAACTTCCAAGACAAATTTTTCTGGACCATCAGAGAAGTGAAGCTGTAGGATAAATTATTAACTCTGGAATCTGGTGTATTCAGAAACTTAGGAACTGAGATTCTGCTCACTAGGAGCAGAAGCTGCTAAATCCACAATCTAAAAAGATAAAGCAAGCATCAGAACTAGTCTCAGATATGACACAAATGCTGTATATTACTTGGGTATATGAAGTAACTAGGATTAATATGTTTAAGGATCTAATAGAAAAATAGAAAATATGCAAGAATATATGGGTACTGAAAGCAGAGAGATGGGAACTCAAAAAAAGAACTGAAGGAAGTAACAGAAAAAAAAAAAAGAAACAAAAAAGCTCCCACTGTAACAGAAAATAGAGTCTCTTTGACAGGCTCATCAGAACACCCAAGAGAGAGAATCAGAGGACTTAAAGATAGGTCAACAGAAAATTCTCACATCAAAAAAAAAAAAAAAAAAATTCTCACATCAAAAATCAAAGAAAAGGTATTTTTAAAAATGACACACAATAACTATGGGACAATATAAAAAGCTGTAACATATATTTTAAATAAACAGAGGATAAGAAAGAGAATGAAACAGGACTATTTGAAGTATTAATAGCTGTGAACTTTCCAACATTAATTATCAAAAGCAAACCAGAGATCTAGAAACACAGAAAACACCAAACAAGATAAACTTAAACCAACTAAACAAACAAAAACCAACTATATATATTATATTCAACTACAGAAAACTGAGTAGAAAAACTTGAAGGAAGCCAGAGAAATCTTAGAGTTCTATATCAACTGAAAATCCTCCTTTAAAAATGAGGAAGAAAAAAGACTTTCTTAAAAATCAAAAATTGAAGGAATGCATTAATCAGTAGACCTGCCTTAAAAGAAATATTAAAAGAAATTCTGCAGATGGATGTAAAATGATATAGGTCAGAAACTGCTGTCTCATAAACAAAACAAAACAAAAAACAGAAAAGTTCAGGAGAAGGAATAGGTGAACGTAAAATAACATTTTCTGTGTTTCTTATTTTTCATAGGTATAAAAGATAACTGTTTAAATAGTTTTAATAATTAATAATACTAATAATATCCTGAGTAGCATATGTAGCATGTGGATGAGTGAAACGAATGACCATAGTATCACAAGTATTGGAAAGGAGGAATTGGAAATAATCTGCCATAAGGTACTTGCACTTGGAGTGGAGTTATATAGCAGTATTTGAATCAGATGTGGGCCATTTTAGTGAATGTATATTGTAAATTCCAGGGCAACCACTAAATATAAAAACAAACATAATGATACAGGAGCCAATTCTCTAAAAAGACAAAAGAATCCTTACTGTGTATAAACCTGACAGAACTTCAAAATACATGAGGCAAAAGCTGGTGGAATTGAAAGGATGAATAGACAAATCCACTATTAGAACTGGAGTCTCCCACAATTTTCTTTCAGCAACTGATAGATCAAGAAGGCAGAAAATCAGTAAAGGTATGGATGACTTGAAGAGCATGATCAATCACCTTGACCTAATTGACATTTATAGGTTTCCCATCCAACAGTCACAGAATGCACATTCTCCTCAAGCTTGCATGGAACAATCACCAAGAAATAACACATTCTGAGCCAAAAATACACTCGAATAAGTCGAAAATAACCAAAATGATACAAAATATATTTTCAGACCACAGAGGAACTAGACTAGAAACAGGTGACTAAAAATAGCTTGAACCCCTCCCTCCAAACAAATATTTGGAAATTAAATGACATATCTCTGAATAAACTATGGGTCAAAGAATTATCAAGACAAACAAAAAATTCTTTTAAACTAAATGAAAATATGCATTGTAGATTGTACATTAATTATCTTTCAGTCTAGTAAGACTTACCTGGCCATTAAATTATATAACCGTTCTTAGAAATATTATCTTACTTCTTGTTTTTAAATACTATTTATACTATATAATGCAAACTGTTATTCTCTGGGATTTATCTGGTAAGTTTAATTTTTTCATGTATATTAAGATTACTGATATACTTGGTCTTTCTAGGTTTTAAATGATCAATTTTTTTCTCTACATCTTTCATTTTTCACTTCTGGCCTTCTTAGATTCATAATATTTTCATTAGTTCCTCCAATTTCTTATCTGTTAGTAATGTTCTTAATACTTGATGTGATATGATATATGAGCATGTATAATATTTAACATAATTGTTAAGATGCAAATTATCATTACAGATCCATAGTAGCTTATTCCAATCCCATGGTGCTAGATGTCTTTTTGCTTCAACATTTTTCAGATCTTAGAAAGATAATACATCCATTACATATTATGTAACATCAGGAGCAGGATCTGGAGAGGCATTTCTTAATTGCACATCAATCTGTCTGCACTGAATCATGTGGTCGTTGATACTGAATACGACAAATAAGACCTTACATATCCTTGCACATTAGTTAAGGTCACATTTTGCTGCCAAATTAGCTTTACTTCAAATTGAAGGGAAAGATTTCAAAAATAATTTTTATAATTTTTCATATTTCAGAATATCACATCAGAGGTTAGAAACCTGAATCTTTATCTTGCTTCTGTAGTAATATGGACCAAAAAAAGTTTTTATTAGAATCTTGCACACCCATCATCTTCTGTGTTACCCTTTATCAATATTTTAGCTCTATTTTGAATTTAAACTCCCCAGCACAGTCATCACTATATTTACAATAACATTTCATTTAGATTTGGCAATATGTTGCCTCTTATTCTACTTACCATTATTTCTTGCAACTCATTCCCTTTTCTGTGTGTCTCCTTTTGTTCTAAGGAAAATACTTTAGCATTTATTTAGTTAGTCTATGATTGGTAAGCACTCCCAGTCTTTCTAAGTCATGTATTTTCTTTTTCACATTCACTCTTGGATAACAGTGTAGTTGTGAGTAGAATTCTAGGTTTATACTTTCTCTAAATGTTTGAAAGACAACATTATAGTTGGTTTCCATTTTTGCTGATGAAATGGCTTTTGATTCATGATCTTTCTTTTATAGAAAAGTCTGGGTTTTTAGAAGTCTGAGAACTTTTAATATTTTCTCTCATTCTCTGAGCTCATATGTTTGTGTTTTGAATTTGAAAGATTGTATTTTTCACATCTAGGGTTTCTATTTGGTACTTTTTAAGATATGCCTATACCCTTCTATTCTTGCTTTTGATCATCTTTATGTTTTACCTCTTGATTATCTGAAACTCTTATTATTTCAAGAGCTTAGAATTCTTGTGTTTGGAGGAGATGTGATCATCTCTTTCTTGGTGCTCTCTTCAAATATTCCCTGAGAGACTTAGGGATTGTCTCAATGGGTACATCAGTCCAACCTTTACTGTCCTATTATTATCCCTGTACTGAGTCCTCAACTTTGAGCACAAGTTCACTGGTATTACTTCCACGGCCAATGACATCCAGCATCAGCACCATTTCCTTTCTGCCACAACCAGCACCATTGCTACAGGTACAGAGGCTCTTGCAACCCCTTCTGATAATGTCCAACATGGATTCAGTTATATGTAGACCCCTGAAAATGAATACTTTCTCAATTCACATCATTATGCTGGAACAAAGTAAACATGGGAATTCTTTCTTTCTCTACATTGAGATATTTTCTATTATATGGAAACCATAACAAGAGTGTTTGAGCCTCATGATGTTATAATAAATTATGTTCTCAATTTCACAGAAAGATATTTTTTCTCCAAGAAACACACATGGAATTTCTTGAAGTTTCCTAGGCCACAAAGCTTTCAACGAACATCTGTGATGCTCAGTCCAAGACTACAATTATCCTTGGAAATGTTCACTCTCCTGCTCATTTTGGCCTTATTCTCAAGGCCTATGGAAAATTCGTTGCAAATGGACATTTGTACCCCTCCTACCCTTCAAAACCTCAGATCAAAAGATGTACCTGTTTGTTTCAGAGCAGTTTTTACAGAATTGAAATTCTTATGCCAGAAAGTGTGTTAAACTCTGTATATGTACTGGAACGCAAACAAGGATTACTTAGGAAAATCTCTATAGATTAGCAGTATGCCGATATATCTCTGATATGCCCCTACATATGGGCAAAAGATATTTTCTCTTCCAGATTTGTTCAAAATCTAGTAATGGAGGTGAACAAAGGAATAGATCATCGCAGTACTACATAAGTGCAATTGTGAAGATAAATATTACCTCCAGTCAGACGTGATCAGAGTATAAAGGACTCACTTTCTTGCAGGACACGTCTCAGTGAGTTTAATGTTGTATTTGCATTTGTTTTGTTTAGTAGCTGCATCAAATGACAGACTCATTAAGCCAAAAACTCAAAATAATTCATTTGTGAAAATATTTCACTACTTCTCTACTGTGTAGCCATAGTAGTTTTCGGAGGGAAAAAAGTAAAAGGAAAAGCATAATAGAAAGTTACAACAGAAAATTCTAACAAGATTTCTACTATCCTTGTTCAACTGTTAATTTAGTTTCACACATTTTGGGGGGCTTTTATTAGCTTTAATAGTGAAACTTAGAAAGTGGAATGAGTAACATAAAATTTTATTAGTAGTTGGAGCTGTTACAGATCATAGTTGAATACAGACATGCATTATAATGAAAAGCAAAAATAGATACATCTAATATTTTCTATTGGAAGAAAAAAGATCCTATTAAAGAAACGAATGTGAAAAAGAGCAAGTAGTAAGTATGGCTATTCCAGTTAAAGTTTTCAGAAGGGAGAAAATATGATAGCTAGCATTTATTAATTTATTCATTTACTCAAGAAACATTTATTAAGTATCTACTGTCTACCAGCTCCTGTATTAGATGCTGATGAAGTACCAAAGAGCAAAACAAGTAAGAATCTATGTTTTTCTGGGACTTAGTTTCTAGTGTGAGAAAAAATAATCAAACATTAACTAGAAAATATATAGATTATGGAAGTGGCCAGTGCTATGGGAAAAAATAAAGCAAGAAAATAGGACATAGTGTCAGAAAACCATGACTTTACACTGGGCACTAAGCAATTCCTTGTGGCATAGCTGATGTTTGAGTAGAGCCAGTGGAGGCAAGTGGAGCAAGTCATAGGTCCATCAGGAGGGAGAGCACTTACTTGCTGTGTTTTACAAGCCACATAGAGAATAATACGGCCATAGAAGAGTAGATGAAAGGAAAGTAGTACAGCTCAAATGTAAAACCAGAGAAGTAATTTTTTCAATATTATGGAGTCATTTCTAAAAGACTCCCCTTGACAATGGAAGCTAGCCTCATCTTACCTTACCAGCCCAGTTTCTTCCTGTTATCTTCTCTGATATCAGGGAGATATCTTGCCATCTATCTATGCTCTGAGCTTATTGAATTCTTGCTATCCTTCCTCCAGATTATCTGTGTTCTTTTCAGCCACCAAGATTTTCACAAAGAAATTCCTTTGCTTAAACAGTTTTCCATTATTCCTTCACTTTAGTGTCAATACTAATCTTACTCAAGAGCTTAAATATATAATTCCTTTAGATTTTCCTTCTCCTAGAATTGGTGAGGCATGACTCCAAGTGCTACCATATTACAATGTGCCTAACTCTTACCACTTACAATCACACCATGTATTAAATGCTGGTTCTGCTTACCTGTCTCTCTATGTCTTCTTGAGTTAAAGAGCTTTATCTTATTTATATATATTTTCCCTATATGCAGCTCAAGTCTTGGCACAAATGTTTATGAATAAACAAAAATTCATTTGGCCTTGAAAATGATGATTACCACGATTACTTTAACCTCAAAAATCATAATAATCTTGCTTTGTAATGAAATGTTCACTGAACATGAGATAATATATTTTTAAAAATTTGACGTTCAGTTTGATTGATTAGCATTAGAAACAGAAAATCCACAAAAAAGGGAATCTAAACACTGAGAAAAAAATCTGAACGATTTCAAGGAAAGCAAAGTAAATTGCTGTTGATATGATTAGTTTCACTCTTTGACACATGTATCTCAGAGGGAAAAAAAACTACTTATGAAGGAGATTAGGCTGTTGATTAGCCTCTAATATGAGAGCAGTATTTCTTATGTATTCAAACTATGTCCTATGAGTGCTTGCACTGAGGGCTTGCATTTCCAAATTTCCAGCACTATTCTCTGTTTGAAGTACTTGAGTTTTTAAATTACATAGATAAGGATCCTTAAAAAATGGTGTCAGAAGAAAAAAAAAGTAGCTGTGATACCTTAATATTTTTGTTAATAAATTAAAATGTTTCATGTAAAACATACCCTCTTATAATGGATATTGCTTTTCCTTATTTCAGTATTTTCAGGTATACTTACATAATCTTGTTAGTTAATGCTATGAAATGGTATTTTAATAATCACAGACAGATGGCTTCTGTTGGTTAAATACGCATCATGCTTTCATATACTTCCATGTCTTGTTGACTAGGGCAAAGGTGAAATTAACTCCAATATATGGCTCCTAAAATTAATCATGTTAGTATGACCACAAATAACTTATGCCAGGATATGTTGATTACTCACTAAAAATATTACTTGCATTAGTAAAAATATGTTATCTGGGCAAAACATACCCCTGATATGAATAAATATCTCAGTGCAATCTTGCATGAATAAAAATATAGACACATATTTTTTCCTGATGATAATCAAATAAGAATGGTTTAATATGATTTGCTTCACATATATGTATGTATAATGTAAATGTATATACATTATTTCTTTCTTTTCTGCTTGCTTCTTTTATTGTTTTCCTCTGTGAAAGTATGAGTGACCAAGTTTAGTTTTGAACTTTAAGCCCTATATTCCTTCATATGCTGTTTTAGCTGAGCTAATAGTAAGATTTATAATAACTAACAGGAAGTGTGATTCCAAGTTCTCTTGATTAATTTCTGGAAAGAGCCATGAAGACAGTGAATAGTTTACTAAATCCAGGTTTGGAAACAACAGGGTATAATTAAGAATACAATGTGAATAGATATTCCTAAAGTCACCTCTAACTGATGCATCCTTACATGGATCTTGTACCTGGCATCCAAAGTATTGCCTAATGTCACTTGCAAAGTGTACAGGATCTATTTTCAAAATATTACTGAATAGATGGAAATAATCATCTGCAGAAAAATAATAGCAAAGAAACCCAGCTTGACATCTTTGGTTGTCTTTGTTTTTATTTTTCTCTGTACTCAAGATCAAGTGTGTTCAGCATAAACTGACCATGATCAAAAGAAGTGTCCCAAAAATCAGTCATCGTAAACACAGCTCACTACACACCATAAATCTAAAAGCTGAATACAGGTAGGTGTCTTCACATGTCTATAAGGTATGTCAGATTTCATTCTCTATCCTGGGAAGTCATTAGATCCAACATTGAATCTTATATCTGGACTTATAAAGAGTTTTCCACTGTAGACTCATCAGAATTGATGAATTAAAAAGACTAATATTACCATGAATTGGCGAACATACAACTCTAAAGGAATGCTCATACATTGCTGGTAGGACTGTAAATTGATGGGAAAAAATTGGTACATTGGTATAAACAACAACACTTTGTTTATATATTTATAGCAGAATTATTTACAATAGCCAAAATATGCAAACAGCTCAAGCATGCATCAATTGATGAATGGATAAATAAGATGTATACACACACACACACACACACACAAATATTATTCAGCCATAAAAAAGGATGAAATTGTGTTCCCATTTGGACATGGATGGAGCTAGAGAATATAATGCTAAGTGAATAAGGCAGTCTGAGAAAGACAAATACAATATAATTTCACTTATATGTGGAGTTTAAGAAACAAAACAAATGAGCAAAGGGGAAAAAAGAAAGACAAATCAAGAATCAGACTCTTAATGACAGAAAACAAATTCAAACTGATGGTTACCAGAGGGAGGTGGGTGGGAGCTGGATGAAATAGGTGAAGGAGATTAAGAATACCCTTATCTTGATGAATGCTGAGTAACATAAAGAACTGTTGATTTGCTATATTGTACACCTGAAACTAATATAACACTATATGTTAACTAACTGGAATTTAGATAAAAACTTAAAAAAAAAACATTTTGAAGAAACTTTTGCAGTTTCTACTAAATCTAGGTATACAAATTCCCTTTGACTCAAAAATTCTGTTCATTGGCATATAACCAAAAGAAGTTGCATGCTTATGTATATTCAAAAAATATATGCAAGAATGTTCTTAGATGTTTTAGTAATGACAACTAAAAGCAATAAAAAGTCCCACATACCCATTGACAGTAGAATAGGTAAATAACTGTGACATATTGAGAGAATATCACAGAGCATTGAAAAAGAATCAGCTCTGATATACTCAACAGAAAGGATATATTCCATAGATACAATATTGAGTGAAAGAAACCAAACACAAAAGTAGTGAATTTTATATGATTACACTTATACAATGTTCAAAAACTGAAAAATAATCTAAGGTGATAAAACCTAGAATAGTAATTACCCTTGAGGTATACTTATGTGGATGCTCTACATCTTGATTTGGACGGTGTCACATGGATGGTATTCTGTGAAAAAAGCATCAGCCTATATAGATTTGGAATGTGTGTATTTTGTGTTTGTATGCATATGCTTTCTCTCACATTCAGAATATAACCACATCAACTGTCTCGGAACTTAGAGCTCCCTTCTAGCAAATATGCTGGAAGTAGGGAGAGAGCTCTGAGCTGCACAGCAGGTTGATATGGTGATAGGGTAATCAGGCCTTCGACTTGGGACAGGGAGTGTCATGAAATCAGCTGAGGGTGGATTGAGAAGCTAGAAAACAAATAGCAGAGTAGGGGGGAAATACAACTGGGCAATGGGGGAACAGGAATCAGATTCCAAGTTAAGGGGGCGCCTGGGGGGCTCAGTCAGTTAGTCGTCTGCCTTCAGCTCAGGTCATGATCCCAGGACCCTGGGATGGAGCCCCGCATCCGTCCCTGCTGAGCAGGGAGCCTGCTTCCCCCTCTCTGTCTGCCTACTGCTCCCCCTGCTTGTGCTCTCTCTGTGTGTGTCAAATAAGTAAGTAAGTAAGTAAGTAAGTAAGTAAATAAATAAATAAATAAATAAATAAAATCTTTAAAAAAAAAAACAAAGGATTCCAAGTTGAGGATTGGGAATAAAAAACAGACAAACATGAGAAGGTTCCAGAGGTTTACTCCAGATACAGGAAGAGGGAGGTACCTAAAGAGTACCTTAAGGCAAAAGGGCAGGTATCAAGAATGTTGAGTTAAGTTAAACATAAGATGTCCTTCTTATTCTGTCTCTTGGGCAGTGATTTCCCCTGGTTCACTTCTGCTCCGTGGGCTTCCTGACGTTTGGAGGCAAGCTCTGTCACATACCTCTCCAGAGTATACCACTGGACAAGCATGTATGGAACATGTACAGTGTGCCAGGTTCAGCAATCATCATTGCATCATCAGATTTAGCACTTGCCTCAAAGCTTCCTCAGTTTTCACAAACCAAGTCATTCCAGTCTGTTACCAAGGCTAGAAGGTAGTGAGTAAGAAATTAAGGAGGCTTGTGCCTGGAATTTTGAGCTATTACTAGAAATACAAGTGTGAATGTATATAGGCCCTGTCTTAACCAGCACAAGATTTACTTGAACATCAAGTTCAAGTATTATGTCTTAGTCAAGATTCCATTCATTAAATGCTGACCGAAATACTGATCAAAAGAAAGAATTCTCATTTTGCTATCTCTGCAATGATGTATATAAGTGAATCAACATGCAAGACTCCAGATTTCAACTGTTTGTTAATGACACCCATTTTGCTCTCAAAAGTATCATGGATAATAACTTAGTTGGATAATAGTAACTTAGTCGGTCATTGGATAATAACTTAGTCGGTCATTCTACTTACCTTGTGGGTCACCCTACCTATGATCTATGCATGTACATCATGTTAATGATTGTCATGTGATATTGAAATGTATTGCTTTTCTGTCTCCCTCCATCAATGATAATTTCATTTTTGTACTTGCCATGTATTCCGTGAGTATTTTCTGAGTGAATATGTGAATCACTGATTTAAAAGCCTGGATGTTTCATGGGTTTCTGGGTGGCTCTGTGGTTGAGCATCTACCTTTGGTTCAGATCGTGATCATGGGGTCCTAGGATCAAGTCCCACATCAGGCTCCTGGCAGGGAGCCTGCTTCTCCCTCTGTCTATGTCTCTACCTGCCTTTCTCTCACTCTCTCTCTCTCTCTCTCTCTCTCTCTCTCTCTCTCTTTCTCTCTCTCTCTGTGTGTGTGTGTGTGTGTGTGTGTCTTTCACAAATAAACAAATAAAGTCTAAAGAAAACCAGACTGTTTCTATAGTTTGGTGAAGTAGAAAGTAATATGGATAACTAATATGGGAGTTGTTTGCCTGGATGTATCACAAAGCTGGCTCAGGAGAGCAGTAGTTTAAAAGTGTAAAACAAAACAAAACTAGTGACTACAATAGGCATCCAGAAGAAGCATTTATTAGCTAAATATATTCTAATTCAGGAAATAAAATCTCTCTTGGATATTTCAAGTTATGCTAGTTAGAATTTATAATCAACCCATAGTCATTTATCTCATTTCAAAAATAGACAATTATACTGTCAAGTTCAGGTCAGGTAGCTTGTTAGGTAGAGTTTATCTGGAATGAAGTGTGGAAAAAGGAGGAAATCATCCATCACTTAAAGCTATATTAAGAAAGCTAAGCCATCACTGCAAGTATGTGCTTCATCAGCATGATTGCATATTTTTGTTAACATTTTTAGCTTCAAAGTCTCTTCTTTTAATTGAAATCCAATATGTGTTTATTGCTGACACATGTTAAAAATCTTGCTTATACAGTACATAGATCTCTCTCCCAATCCAATAGTCCTACATTGTTTGTTTCCTAATTAGCACAGATACTATATGAAAAATGCAAGAGACACTGCCAGGTGAAGATGCCTATCAGTTTTAATTTTTTTTTTTTTTTTTTTTTGTCCTGGATAGTCCAGAGGTACTGATGGTTTGGGCTCATCTTGAAGGCTCTCTTAATGAGCACATTTTCCAGGTGTGTTTCACATAATACTAATTTGGAGGTATTTTTAGTAAGTTCTAGATTCACCTCACATAGTGATTGGTGGCAGTGTTGAACAGCAGGGATCATACTTTCTTGTCTAGATTGATCCAGAGTTTGAAATGAAGTCAAATAGGGTAAGTGTCCTGATAACAGAATGGCATAAGCTGCAGAAGACTAATTATAAAATGTGCTCTTTACTTTGAAGCTATTTAAAAAACTCACTACCTAGTCTGCAGCAGAGCTTGAGAAATAGACTTCAAATCTTCTATAGAATTATTATTTTTAATTAAAATACATTTGTTCTTGTGTTCTAGCCACAGCTAGACAATTAGTGGCCTATGGACTGTATTTATGGTACCATGCAATACCCTCCCTGTCTCTACCCTACACACACACACTTTACAATACACCAGCCTTATATGTATAATGAAATTTGTGCCCCTGTGCTGGCACTGACTAGTTATTTACTTTCTCTTTACTGTCTGAAATCAAAGCCATTCCTGCCTTCATTTTTGTATTCCTAATGTGTGGTACATTATCTGATATACTGAAGGAGCTCAGTAAATAATTGATAAATGAGTAAAACCTTGGGCAAACTATGATAAGCTTGTGTCCTCAGCTATAAGATGGAAATGATAATATCTGACCCATATTGCTATTGTGAAACAGATACCTCACACAAAGTATGAAATTCCACATCTAAAATACAAAATAGTATACCAAGGAATTAAGAGTTATATTTTCAAAATAAATTAATATGATTTTCTTTTCTTGCATATAAGTATCCCTGAATTTAGCCGGGAATATCTATGGTCTCAGAAAGGATTAAGATGAAAGATAGCTGATCATTTATTTAAAGGGAGTTGTTCGTTGGTGGAGGAGGGTAGTGGTGGTAGTGCATTTGCACACAGGTCAACACTAAATGTATTAATTCATTCCCCATACGTGACCACTGTCAATTAGAGAAGTATGCTGACATATACTGAGAGTCAACTTTATTCCTGTTGCAGCGCTATTTAATTTACAAACATCTTGTCAGCTAGTCATTACAGCAAACTCTGAGTTTGAAATTATTACCTACATTTAACAAAGGAGGGCACTAAGGTGAGAGAACTCATGTGCTGATGGTGGATTGGTATTCAAAATGCAACTTTCTCAGAATCATGTTTCTTAGGGGTCCAGCAGCCTGAGAGAGAAGAAAAGGGAATGTTCTAGGCATAGGGAAGACCTGAGTGAGTGCATCATGAAACTCCCAGATGCGTCTGTGAATTGTCTTTTCTAGTTTATATTCCCTACAATCTTTAAATCAGAGCAAGATAGAGTTAGACAAGACTTCATTAAATTTGATCTAACTCCCTGACCTTATTTATGTCAATGATAAACTATTCAGTGGCATTTTGTCTCTGTCCTTCTTCAAATTTCTCCTCTTCACCAAGAAAACCCTCAGGTTTCTTAATCCAAAAGGAAGTAATTACAATCAGAAGTATGGCTATCATTTGCTTAGTACATTTTCTAGTAGCAGCCAGTCTTCTAAATGTCAAGCCTGTAAGTTAATTTTATCCTAATTTTACAGATGAGTAAGCTGAAGCCCAGAGACATTAGTGGTTTATTCAAGGTCAAAATTTAGTATGGGACAGTCTCTTCTCTCTGACTCTAACATCTCTTTTCTTTACATCATGCTTCATCTTAGATTGAAATCGTTCAGCATAGCATACACAAAAATCTAACCAAACCAACCAATACACAAGCAAACAAACAAAATGAGGTCGGAAAGTCTTGTGCCAGAAATAATGCACTCCAAAGTAAATGGAGATGTGTCAGAAAGGACATCAGATTTTGAAAAGTCTCCAGTTTATCTGTCACTTTACTTCATTCTATTGTTGCTGCTAATTATTACTGCTCCATATAATTAATTACTTCTGACCTCTAGAGCATATATATTCTCTCCTATTTCTTTGTTTTTACACACTTTCAACTGCTATGATGTAATTCATGATCTGGTTGTAATACTCACTTATCTACTGAATGCCTATTTAAACTCTAAATCTTTTGATGGACACCGAGACTCCTTCCACAGTTTGGCTATTGTGGACATTGCTGCTATAAATATCTGGGTGCAGGTATCCCGGCGTTTCATTGCATCTGTATCTTTGGGGTAAATCCCCAGCAGTGCAATTGCTGGGTCATAGGGCAAATCTATTTTTAACTCTTTGAGGAACCTTCACACCGTTTTCCAGAGTGGCTGCACCACTTCACATTCCCACCAACAGTGCAAGAGGGTTCCCTTTTCTCCACATCCTCTCCAACATTTGTGGTTTCCTGCCTTGTTAATTTTCCCCATTCTCACTGGGGTGAGGTGGGATCTCATTGTGGTTTTCATTTGTATTTCCCTGATGGCAAGTGACGCAGAGCATTTTCTCATGTGCTTGTTGGCCATGTCTATGTCTTCCTCTGTGAGATTTCTGTTCATGTCTTTTGCCCATTTCATGATTGGATTGTTTGTTTCTTTGCTGTTGAGTTTAAGAAGTTCTTTATAGATCTTGGAAACTAGCCCTTTATCTGATATGTCATTTGCAAATATCTTCTCCCATTCTGTAGGTTGTCTTTGAGTTTTGTTGACTGTATCCTTTGCTGTGCAAAAGCTTCTTATCTTGATGAAGTCCCAGTAGTTCATTTTTGCTTTTGTTTCTTTTGCCTTCGTGGATGTATCTTGCAAGAAGTTACTGTGGCCGAGTTCAAAAAGGGTGTTGCCTGTGTTCTCCTCTAGGATTTTGATGGAATCTTGTCTTACATTTAGATCTTTCATCCATTTTGAGTTTATCTTTGTGTATGGTGAAAGAGAGTGGTCTAGTTTCATTCTTCTGCATGTGGATGTCCAATTTTCCCAGCACCATTTATTGAAGAGACTGTCTTTCTTCCAGTGGATAGTCTTTCCTCCTTTGTCGAATATTAGTTCACCAAAAAGTTGAGGGTCCACTTCTGGGTTCTCTATTCTGTTCCATTGATCTATGTGTCTGTTTTTGTGCCAGTACCACACTGTCTTGATGACCACAGCTTTGTAGTACAACCTGAAATCTGGCTTTGTGATGCCCCCAGCTATGGTTTTCTTTTTTTTAATTCCCCTGGCTATTCGGGGTCTTTTCTGATTCCACACATTGGAATATTACTCAGCCATTAGAAATGACAAATACCCACCATTTGCTTCAACGTGGATGGAACTGGAGGGTATTATGCTGAGTGAAATAAGTCAATCGGAGAAGTACAAACATTATATGGTCTCATTCATTTGGCGAATATAAAAAATAGTGAAAAGGAATAAAGGGGAAAGGAGAAAAAATAAGTGGGAAATATCAGAAAGGGAGACAGAGCATGAAAGACTCCTAACTCTGGGAAACGAACTAGGGGTGGTGGAAGGGGAGGTGGGCGGGGGTGGGGGTGACTGGGTGACGGGCACTGAGGTGGCTTGACAGGATGAGCACTGGGTATTATTCTATATGTTGGCAAACTGAACACTAATAAAAAATAAATTTACAAAAAAATATGCAAAAATGTCTTAATAAATTCATAAATATGAAAAAAAAACCTCTAAATCTTAGGTTAAAATCTCCCTCCTCCTTGATATCCTTTTCAACTGCCTTACAAGGACTTAAGGCTTTCTCTTCAGTATGCACATATTAAGTGCTTCCATTCCAGGTATAGTTTATCATTATATTAACTCAGAGTTATTTGAGAGTTGTGATGTTTACTTTTATATGTCAAGCTGGCTAGGTCCTGAGATGAAGATATTTGATCAAATATTATTTCAGATTTTTCTAGATGAAATTATTTTTATACAAGATTAACATTAAATCAGACTTTGAGTAAAGCAGGCTATCTTCCATTCTAGTGGGCCTCATCCAATCAGTTGAAGGCCTTAATAGAAAAAGACTAACCTTTCCTGATGAGAAAAAACTGCCAACAGTCAGCATTTAGACTAGAACTACAGCATCAACTCTTTCTTGGCCTCCAGCATGCTGGTCTCTTCTGTATATTTTGGACATAACAGTCTCCACAACTATATTAGCCAATTTCATAAAATAAATCTTTCCAGATAGATAGGCAGATAGGTAGATAGAAAGATAATATAGATACAGGTATAATTTTCTGAGTGTTCTGTTTTTTCTGGATAATTCTAAGACAAAAACCCTGTCTTGTCATCTTGGTATTCTTAGATACTAGAGAGTTTGGAGCAGCATGTTCTCAAAGAATGAAAGGATGAGAGATTTCATAAGAATGGGAAAAAAATGGGATGGTACTGGGTGATATGGAAAAGTCATAAATATATTTAGTATAACAAGAGCAAAGAGATTAGATTTGTTTAGGTTATATGAGAGTAGGTTTTTTTTTAATTTTTATTTATTTATGATAGTCACAGAGAGAGAGAGAGAGAGAGAGAGAGGCAGAGACATAGGCAGAGGGAGAAGCAGGCTCCATGCACCGGGCGCCCGACGTGGGATTGGATCCCGGGTCTCCAGGATCGTGCCCTGGGCCAAAGGCAGGCGCTAAACCGCTGCGCCACCCAGGGATCCCGAGAGTAGGTTTAAATTAAAATGCTTTTAAAAATTATGTTCTACAGTGTGTTGGCATATAGTATATGCTGGCCATTAAGAAAAAAATGTTTTTCTATTCATATACGGAAAAAATAGATGGAGTCTTTAAATAACCATTCAAAGAACCTTTCAAAAGAAGATATCACAGAAATCTCTAGGGTATTAGGTCTATAGGATAAATCAGTATTGTACCATATGGAAAGCCGGTTTGCAATAGATGATTGGAATCTTGGTCTGGCTAACCACCAGGAAAGAATTGTGGAATTATCCAGTGATTCTGCCTGCATATATTATGTTATATTTGAACAGAGTCTAAAAACCATGATTGCTGGATACATGGAAGACATATGAGTCAAAAAAAAAAAAAACTGTCTTTTTCACCTAAATTGTGAATTCATATATACGAAAAGTATTCTTAAATTATATGAAAAATGCCTTTGAGCAAATTCCAAATTACTCTTATTATAAAGAACTAAATTATACAAAATTGATACTATATTTGATAATTTGAGACCTATAATCATATTAGCTTAAAGTGTTTAACACTCTTATAGAATTAAAGCACCTTAAAGATAAAATAAGTTCTGAATTCTTATAAGGCAGAGCTTCTCAACTAGAGTGTGATTTTGCTCCTCCTGGAGGATATTTAGCAAAGTTTATAGATATTTTCTATTGTCACAACTCAGAGGCATACTACTGGTACCTAGTAAATAGAAGTTAGGATGCTGCTAAATATTCCACATTATGAAGGAAAGCCTCCCACAGTGAAGAATTACTCAGTCCAACAGGTCAATGTGCCAAGTTGAGAAACCTATCCTAGAGATTTTGGATTTTCCTTGAGGTGATCTGGAGCCATCTAAATAATTAATATCAGCATTTTCAAGGTCTTTACAGAAGCAGACCTAAACAACGCCTACCTCCTTGGATGCAGATTTTATTATTTCCCTTTCTCACTTGTGGCAATAAACAAAGGCCATCGAGATGAAAACAAGTGAAGGTTATCTTTATATATAACCCAGCCATCATCAATTTGTGTTTTTGGTCTCTAACAGCCCCACCCACAGACATAACTGCATGGGTTCCAGCATGAATGCTTGACTTAGATCTAAGGATGTCCACTACTAGGCATCTGTGACTCAACCCAGAAAGCACAATTTGAAAGGTTTATACAAATGAGTTTCCAAGTAGGAGATGAGACAATATGTAACTATTAACTTTAGAAAGTTTAAAAAGGGGATCCTACTCTCTTTATAATTCCATTATAGTTTATACATATGTTATTTTTCATGGGTACTCCCAACTCTATGCCTTGATCTTTTCTGCTTGGATTGTATATTCCTTATTTCCTTGCCTGCAAACTCTAGGTCAGTCCCTTCCAGTACAGAGCTCACAAAATAGATCCGAATATGGGAATAAAATTTAAAACAATGAAAACTAAGCCTCCCTGCTTCTGGCATCAACAAGGTAGCAGTTATTAACAATTCCAGGAACAACATGAGAAAGGAATAATCCCAGATTATAGCAGCCCAGGAGGAAGTAGTATTTTACTGGTGAGTCTTTAAAGAAGCATCTTCAGTTCCACAGCAACACACGATAACTTTTGGACTCTGACCCAGACACATCAATACTTTTGGTGCATGGGAATCATGCCTCTCTTTCAGCCATCTTCTTCACTCCTATGCCCCTAGTCTTCTTATACCAGGTCCCTACACTCATATAAGTATATTCAGTGTACCTATTTATATAGAGATATACATCTATCTATCTATTGAGAGAATTACTACTATATACAAGATTCTAACCAATATACTCATAAGTAATGCTCTGGGGAAAATGTTGAGGCTTTGAAAAAGAAACTTTAATTTCACTTAATATAAGTAGAATTTATTAATATCTGATATTTATTGAATATCAGATATTAATTGACTCATGGTTGAACTTAATCTTATCAACAGTGTATTGTTCAAGTAGCCAAGACTGGTTCAAGTACCTGAAGACTCTTAATTCTTTACTTCTACCTCTGTTATGAAGAATCATTGTCTGAGTTTTTTCAAATATGTTACAGAGAAATTACTTCCATTAATTTCCATTAATGAAATTTCTTCCATTATTGTTGGTTACAAAAAACATGCTTACTCAGCAAAGCCATCTATGATGTTCGCTTGGCTACCTTGAAAAACAAAGTATCTACTTTTCCTTTTGGATCATGCTTCCTGTTGATAAACCAAATACAGTTTTAGAGAGTGAAGGGTCATGCTGCTACATCAGCTTCTTCTTAAAGCCACGTCTATATAGGGCTAGGTTCTTTCTGAAATAAATATGCCTTGTAGTAGAATATTTAAATTTTCTAATTGCTTTTCCTTTAAAGCCATCTCTTGTGTTTGGAAAGAAAAGAAAAAGAAAAGGAAAAGAAAAAACTCTGTCTCCCTCACAATGCACACATCCCTTTACCTCATTACACAAGGCTTTCTTGTATTTAGTAAGTTTTCCTGATTTTATTTACATCAGAATACAGATTTAGAGTTCAGTTCTAATAAGATTGAAACAAGGTGTGAGTAGAACCTAAGATGGCAAATTTTGCAGTAATCTTTCCATTACTAGAATCCAATTTCTGCATATATTGTCTTAGAAATAAAGCTGGAATGACAGCAAAAGAAAAAACAACTCATTCTTTTCAGCCTAATTGATTTAGGGAAAGCAATAATCCTTTGATAATTTCTTCCATCAGAGCATATGTTGTAAAGAAGCACATTTAGAACAAAAGTAAGCTACATCAAGTACCAAGAAATAATGCAAAGAATGGTTTGCTTTCTGAATATGTGAGATTTTCAAGAAGCAAAGAAAGAGCCTTTTTCTATGGGATATGCAAACTCTTTCTAAGCAACAGCCACAAATTCTTGTGGGATACCAATCTTGCTATTTCAGGTTATTTCAGAGTGATACTGACTTCTTCCCTCATGGACTATGTTGTTTGAAAGTTGTAATCCAATTCAAAGTAATTTGGATTGCAAAAACACCAATTTTGAGGAAAAGTGTATTTGTTTTAAGAGATAGAAGTATCTCACAGTGTATCAGTTGGCTTCTACTGAAAAACACACCATCCCAAAGCATAGTGCCTTCATCTTAGTCTGTTTAGATTGTTATAACAAAAAAAAAAAATTTATTCTGGGTAGCTCAAACAGGAAACATTTGTTTTTGCACAGTTCTGGAGGCTGGGAAGTCCAAAATCAAGGTGCTGGCAAATTCAGCTTCTGGTGACCGTCCATTTCCTACCGAGTTCATAGATAGCTATTTTCTTGCTGGGTCCTCACATGAAGGAAGGAGCAAGGAGCTCTCTGGGGTGTCTTTTATAAGGATACTAATCTCATTCAAGAGGGCTCCACCCTCTTGAGCTAATCATATCCCAAGGCCCCCACCTTCAAATACCATCATATTGGACATTAAGTTTCAACATGTGAATTTTGGGAGCATACAAACATCAGTCTTTAGCAGCCTTAAAACAAGAAACATTTATAGGCACCAGGGCTCTGCCAATTATGGGTCATGGACCACCATATCAGACCAGCAGCCAGTTCTAGTATAATTCAAGGGTGGTTTCCACACTTTTAAAGGATTATAAATGAACAAAGAAGAATATGATATAGAGAAGTTATTTGGCTCACAAAGCCTAAAGTATTTATTTTCTGGCCCTTTCTAGAAAAACTGTGCCCACATCTGGTTTAGCTCATGCTTCTGTTATTCAGAAACACCCTGGGCTCAGCAGTCTGGGTTGTTTTTTGGGTTTTTTGTTTGTTTGTTTGTTTTGTTTTGTTTTGTTTTGTTTTGTTGGTGTTCACTAGGTTCTGTCACTCACCTATGGTCAGAAGCTTGTCAATTAAGGGGCTCTGCTTGTGGAATTAATGGCTGTTGATTGGGAGTTGGGAGTAACCAGACTTATCATCCACTAAGTAACCCAGACTTCTTTACATGGGGGCTCCAAGAAGGAATACAGTAGTACCCAAGGCTTCTCCTTCACATTTTATAGGCTAAAGTAAGTCTCAAGACTGGGGGATGAGAGGGTTATGTGTAGCTGTGTTTACAAACTACCACACGCAGAAAACAAGGGCTACAAGAGCAACGGACATTTCCCTGAACTGTAACAACAAAGTGGAAAGCTTTCAGCCACTGTAACCTCCATCCTGAGGCTCTCCTGCTTTCACATTTACATTTTGCTTTCTCTGTATTTTTTTTTTAAGATTTTATTTATTTATTCATGAGAGAGAGAGAGAGAGGCAGAGACATAAGCAGAGGGAGAAACAGGCTCCATGCAGGGAGCCCAAGGTGGGACTCAATCCCGGGTCTCCAGGATCACGCACTGGGCTGAAGGTGGCGCTAAACCGCAGAGCCACCCTGGCTGCCATTTCTGTATTTTTATATCTTGGTATCCACTCTTTGGCATGGTTCCCATGCCTCTTCATTCTTAGCCTTCTGTGGCTTTCTCTGCTTCTCTTTACCTAGATGCCAACTGTATCTCAGCCACCCCGAGCTCATATAGAACTTCTGGGGTAAGTAGTATCCTTTTCCTCTGTCAAACACACTTGGCAAATGAAGCACAGGCTGGTTTTTAGGCAATGTAATTTCATGGGTAAAACTTGCAAATTCATTTCCAGGAGCCCTAGTCACAGCCTAGTTCCAGATGCCTATGTATCTGCTCACTATGAGTATCAACTAAAACTGACTTCAGCAAGAATCTGACTATGTCTCGTTTCAAATACTTGTTCCTGGCCTATTTGGAGCTCACAGGTGACTAGAGGCATCCTGTGTCCCAACACCTATCCTGGGAGAAAACATCAGCACAAGCTCTGAGAAGCACAACTGGTCAAACTTTTAAAAGAGGTTGTAGAGAAGAAATGATTAGGAAGAATGGCTTGGACTCGTGAATATATTTTGTGCTAGAAATTGGAAGAAGGCTGAGCTTTATTTTATATTTACCTAGAGATTATAAATGACACAAGAACACATTTCTATCTCTGCTATATGTTTTGTATGTTATTATATAAAAACAACATGCTATAATAAACTGATTAAAGAAAAAGGTTTTGCTTTCATAACTTTTTCTCAGTGGGTACCTGAATATTGATGTAATTTTTTAAATAGGTTTTCTCAACCCATGTATCATTACCTCACTATCTGGAAGGATATAATGCCTGGAAAATTTAATAAAATAACACAAAGATGAGGTAAATATTATCAGATAATACTTTGCAATGAAAACTATGTAAAATTTACCAGTTTACTCAAGCATAATTGCATATAATTAAAAACATGCTATGAGATCTGTTATGAATTTTCAACTAATGAAAGCATTTAATTAGTTCTGAGTAAGAAAAGAGGCTACATAACCAGTATAGATTTTCTTTATCGTTCAAATTCTTTTCTTCTGGATAATCCATGCTCTGTTTATCGCCTTCCCACTGGTGCTGAGAAATCAGTATATGGTCTTTTATTATTATTATTATTATTATTATTATTATTGTAAGATTTTATTTATTTATTTATTTATTTATTTATGAGAGAGAGAGAGAGAGAGAGAGAGAGAACCCAAGCAGAGGGAGGGGCAAAGGGAGAGGGAGAAGCAGGCTTTCCACTCAGTAGGGCTCAATTCCTGGGCCCCAGAGTCACAACCTCAGTCAAAGGCAGATGCTTAACCAACTAAGCCACTCAGGTGCCCCTCAATATCTGTTCTTATATTCCCCTATTCCATATTACTTTCCTCAGTTTCTAAATGCATTATCAAACCACATTATGTAACTTAAAACTGTAAAGTATTTATCAAGAGTGCCTCGTTTCCTCCAGAAACCAGGGATGCCTTCTCATTTTACTTAGTACTGTCTGTCTTGCTCGGTGAGGGGGCAAAAAAACAATTTGCATTTGGTGATCTCTTTAGCAAAAAAGATCAGTGGATCCATGCCTATTTCTGTCATTTTGTATGCCTCTGTTTTTGGTACAAAACTCAGAAGACTTACTCTGAAAGAATTCCATGTTCTATGTTGGGGGGCCCTGGCTCATTTTTATTTTCCTGTGTCTTTCATAATCTTTCAAATAACTTTAAGGGTAAACTGGAAGGTGAGTTTTTTGGGCAAGCACAGGTGACTCTGAATCCCAGTTCCAGAATGTATAGCTGGGTAGGGTTTAAGTAAGACACTTACACGTTCTAAGTCTCCATTACAACGTCTGCAAAATGGAAATAAAAATATGTATCTCATTATACTGCTGGGAAGATTAAAAAAGAAATACATATGCATTCTGTGTCTGGGACATTTTTAAATTACTGGAAACTATGTTATTTTGTATTTTTAAATCTAAATAAAGGAAATTCTTTTGCTCTCTCCCTTCATCACCTTCATAGAAGTTAATGAGTGACTCTGCTCCTATTAATACTCTAACAGAGACTTAGTGTATAAGCATTTTATACTAAATGAAGGACTAACCTTTCCTTAAAAGCTGCATCTTTAGGATTCAGCCACATATAAAAGTAATCAACACATGCAGTTCAACTATGTTTAGATTTCACTGATTTTTTTCTCAGATTACAAAGCACCTAAAGGCAGGAGGTCTAGGATTAGTACAGTAGTTTCAATAATACTCCCTTTATCTTCTGCTCTGCCATCCTGTCACAGAATGGCTGTGACAGGGCTTTCTGGGCATTGTGTCTGTGCTCTAGGCTGAAGGAAGGCAGGAGGGGGGAAGCAAAGGCATGACACCTCAACCTGCCACTATTTATATGTGCAAAAACAGCCTTCTTGCTTGTCTTGACCAGTCAACTTCTGCTCATATCACATGGACAATGCCTATACATTGCCTATACGTTGCCTTTTTAAAGACATATTGTCTTACCAAATAAGATTGGAATTCTGTTAGCAAGAGGGCAATGGAAAGTGGTTATAAGTGGGCACCTAGCAATTTTTCACACAGATACCTACAGGCACTTCAAAGACAGCTTCTCCAGAAATATTTTAGCTCTCTTATAATCAGATGAAAGTGTAATGGTAATATTGTCCAGTAGAATAATTCAGACTTCAGTAAATACGGTGATGAGTAAAGTTCTGCCCATGGGTTGAGTTGTGAGGGAAAGATAGAGGTCATCCTCTCTAGATGAGGGGTGGTGTTCCCCTCAAAATGATGGGACAATCCCCACACTGTAGGTATAAACTAAAAAGTGTGGCAGAGTATCCAGATTAAGAACTGAAACATATCTACAACGAAAATCATTTGATATGGTCTTAAATTTTGGAACATTTTTTTCCTCCCTTGAATTGGGAGGAGGAGTACAGTAGGTATGCTATGTAATTTTTTTAAAACTCTCTTAGTTTTCTTTACTGTGTCCTATATATCATTAAAGTATTAAGCACTCACAGAGCCTAATCAGATGCTGTAGGGAATAAAGTCCTGAGACAGTAGAAGGAATCCTGGTCCATTGCAAGTCTTGTTCCCTGCTGCCTGTTGACATTTGGGATGAATTAGCAGTGGTCTCTCAAAAGAACTGTGCATGTAATTCCAAGAGGTGCCCAGTGATGAAGTCTGAGGTGGTTTGCAGGAAGGAATGATTATGAGGAGCTAGCATCTAGGTAGGCAGTCCAAGGGTTGAGACAGCTCCATCTTTCCCAAGATAGACTAGAGGAAGAGGTTTCTTGAAAAATTGATGATGGTGCCAGATTAGCTCTAAATTTCCTATCTGAAAAATTATTCTGGGAGTCTGAATTTTAATGTAGATCTGATGAGTTTGGAGAGGAACCAAAATGCTTTGCAATAATCAAGGTATGGAATGAGCTGCAAATCAGGCACTCCCATTTGCTCTCCAGCATAGTTTTGAATTGGTTCATCTAACAGGAAAGAGCACTGCATTTCTGTTCACCTGTATTATAAGGGGGTGGTACTAAATGTTATTACCAAGCACTTGCCCTGTTTCTCAATGCCGAAAGCATTTTATCCATTCTACAACTGTTCATAAAGAAATATTCTAGACAAATTAATGCATACATGGACTGCCAGAGAAAGCTGCCTGGGAAGTCATTAGCTATCATGTAAATAATAGAAAATTGCTACCAAAGTTTTATAAAAGGACAGATGAAGGAAAATTTTCTTTACCTAGCGGATTAAGGAGTCAGTGGGAAAATGGCCTTTAAGCTGAGCTTCAAAATATGTGTAGAATTTAATGGGTAGAGAAGGTGGGTGGTGTATTCCCAATTAAGAGAATAATGTTGGAAACTCATGGAGTTATAAATTAAAAGGTTAAAACAGAGAGGTGCAGTGGGAGATCCATAGTATTAACTGGAGGAAGACAAAGATAACTAGTTATTTTTCTTCTTCCTGCTTTACTCCTTCCACTCCCTCCCTCCCTTATTTCCTCCCTCCTTCCTTTTTCCCTTCCTCTTTTATCCTTCCTTCCTTCTTTCATCCCTCCCTCCTTTCTCCTTCCTTCCTTTCTCCCTTTCTCTTTTATCCTTCTCTTTTCTTCTTTCCTTTTTTCCTTCCTTCCTTCTTCCCCCTTCTTTCCTTCCTCTTCCCTCCCTCCCTCTTTCCTTCCTTCTTTTCTTCTTTCCATCAATTTTTTTTAACAGATTAATAAGCTGATTCAAGGAAGGAGAAGGGTTTTATCTAAGGTCACATTATTAGCAGCTAGGTATTGTGGCGTCTAAAAAATAAGAAAAAATCAGATCATGAAGCCCCTTGAATTCTACAACAGTTAGACTTATGACTTAGGTAGTCAAATGCCAAAAGAGTAGCATAGCCTTTCTTGGGATTTAGAAAAACAGTTCCAGAACTACTGGAAAGAATATGATTAGAGTTGGGACAATTAGTAAGAAAATAGTTGTAATCTGTAGGCAAGACCTGAGGAATATCACTGTAAAGGATTGAGAGAAGTTGAACATGAACAAAATGAAGATTGTTTAAATGTTCACATTTTGACACCTGAAAAACCTTGTCACAACATTCCATTCTTTATAGATGTGATTATCTATGCAATGCTACTATGACATAGTGGTGACTATAAGATACTGAGAATGTAGATAGTTGAATGTGTTTCTTCTTCCATTCCCATTTGTGGGAGAGAAGGTTGGCCTTACATCTCTTCTTGTTCTATTGTCAGAACACTGCCTGGGTAAGATAGAGCAGTGATTGCTGTTCTACTGCAATACTTACTATCAAAAATCCGTCCCCTGCATCAGTGCCAGATTACCTGTTCCCTACCTCCTTTATCCCTATGGTCAAATATATCAAACTTCTCAACTCCACTATCAATCCCTAACAATACAAACTCTTTTATTTTCATTTATTTATTTACTTTTAGTTTCTTCTAAGTTTAATCTCAGAAAACGTATATATTTAAAAAAAAAAAAAAAAAAGAGGGACACCTGGCTGGCTCAGTTGATACAGCATGTAATGTTTGACTTTGGGGTCATGAGTTTGAGCCCCACATCGGATATAGAGCTTACTTTAAAAAAAGAATAAAATAAAATACTGATACGTGGTACAATTAAAAAAAGAGAAGCGATTGAATCATATATCTAAAGAGTATGGGGGACTGTGCTAATTGTTCAGCTAAGTCCTACATCATTTTATACTCTATCTAGCATGTTACCTACAAGTAATTTCCTCAAACATGTTTTCTATCCTTCAGTAGCTAGTATCATGCTTCTAAGCTTCTGTTTTCTAATTTGGATAGATGAGTGAGCTTGGCTGAGGGGATGCATTGTCAAAGCTGATTTATGTTGTTGTCAATCCAAACTGCTTAGCTCTGTAGCTGAAATTATCCTTTATATGCCCATTGTTCAGAGTTCAGAAAAACACCGTCTGTTCTATTGTTCATCCATAGTCAGGATACAGATTTCCTGCGCTGCTGTTGTTCTTTTCCCTATGTATCAAGCTTTACTGCAATAGCAGATGACTTTACTGCAGAGGTTTTTGGAAGCCACTCATGAAAGGAGAGAGCAGTTTTACAAATGGGCCACAGTGTGCTGGAGGTGATGTAAAAAGAATATCTGAAAGCCTAAATAACTTTACCAGTCATTTTTATTTTCATAGAATACATTAAAATACTAATGAGAGAAACCAGTTTATTTTTTCATTATAGAATAAGCCATTAAAACCATAGTTCTTAGAGAAGACAAAGACAGCAGCATGTCAGAAGTATACATAAAGTGTGCTTAGTGATTATCTATGAGAAGCTCTAAGTAATTTCTCCGACAGTAGAGGGAATGGGGCTTTTCTATATATGCCTTTCTTTGATCAAACAGAATCTAAATAGAAAACAAAAGCTATACTCAAATTTGAGTAATTTGAGAAAGTTTGTTTGTAAATGAATTGTAAAAGGTAAAAAAAAAAAAAGGTGCCTGCATTGATCTTGGGAAAACTTTCTATTCTTACCACCCTGCACCAGAGTGAATTGAATGGTTATGGGATCTAGAACTAGAGAGCTATGCAGACAGTTACCTTGAGAGAAAGACTGGCTTTTGGTCAAAGGGACACTGCTAGCACCAGTATGTCTCAAGGAGGAAACTAGAGAAACATAGAAGTCCCTACCCTCCTACCTTTCTCATATCTATTGGAGCTCCCCATTGGCTAACCAGAACTGGGAACCAGAGAGCAAAGAATCCCAATGCTGCTGCTATAGGTTACAAGGCAACCTCCAAGATTAAAAAAAAAAAGCAGGATGGAATATGGAGAGGGGCAATCTGGTAAATTATTTCTTAAATTTTCCAATACTTATTTTCTCCTTGAAGTCACCTTTTCTTAAGGTTAATATCTTGACCTATTGATCACTGCATTTTCTTCAAGATCAAACTAATTTATACGTGGTATTTTTTTTTTCTCTCCATACTTAGAGTCTTTACACTAATGCTTAGGAGGCTACGCCTCCCAAGGCTAGGCCTATGACAAGATGTGTGGCCAAGGAATCTGCTCAGAAAGGAAGAAAAAGGATTTTCACCAACTGTATCACCTCTCAGCATGGTTACAAAATGTTTTCCAGTGCTTTACCTTATCCAGTTCTCACAAGACCATGAGATAGGCAATTCTATCCCTGCATCTGAAATAAGAAAACTAAAGCCAAGAAGCTGATTTTTCTTGGGTAGCATGGTACTTCTTTCTTTCTTTTTTTTCAAGATTTTATTTATTTATTCATGAGAGACACAGAGTGAGGGAGAGACATAGGCAGAGGGAGGAGCAGGCTCCCCTCTATCATGGAACTCTGGGATCATGCCCTGAGCTGAAGGCAGGGTCCCAACCTCTGAGTCACCCAGGTGTCTCAGCATTGTACTTCTGTTTTGGGTTCTATATGCTTGGCCCTGAGTCTCTGTATGTTCCTTGGGTCTGGAGAAGTTGCTATCATAATGCAGCTTCTAATGTTTGCTACTGTTTAGAAAACTTCACAACTTTGAAAAAAACTGTACACATCTTGCTTAAGTAAACCAATTCAAATCTTGAAAAATGAGTCATTTATAATAAACAACAAGCATCTGAACAATGGCTTCTGGGTTGTTCAGAGTTACAATTACATCTGCTGGACTGGAATGATTTACCTTTAGCCTCAGCATTATTCATAGCCTTTATATTACATGAGAGCCAAACAGTCTTTGGAATGGTTTTGGATGAATCTAGCAACAGCCCTGCAACTCACATCTTTAAGCATAAGGATAAACTTTGGAGTTCTTCATCTGACCTTTGCTGAAAGAAGGAAGTGAATTTCAAGTGAATTCAACTTTTCCAAGTGAATTCAACTTCTCCTAAGATCATCATTTTATTATATTATTAGACCTAAAATTCCATTTTTCCCCAAAAAGGATTGCTAGCACAGCATATACAGCTTGTCAAGAATTTTGGAGATCTTCCTTTGGAATAATCCTTTGAAATTATTATTATAATAATTCCTTTGAAATTATTCCTGACCTAAAATGAGGGTCTCACTTTCTTTCCTGATTTTAATGACAGCTTAAATCACTTTTGCTTTTAGCAATGCCTGTATTCCCAAAGTGAGATCTTGTATTTCCCCCACTGTGTATGGAAAAGTTAGACTCAAACTGGAAGTGAACATTTTGTTAGTCTTAATTTAAGCACTTTGTAAAACATCAAATATGAGCATTTACCTAGAGATGGGAAATATACTGTAAAAAATGGTCCTATTCTTTCCACTTTATAATGTAAATTGAACTGAAGAAATTCATGGATTTTTCCTTTTTGCAGTTAGTTAGCTTTCAATAGTTTCTTAGTAAAATGCATTTCAGAAAAAAAAATTCAATGAAGTCATTTTTGAGCTTCTTTCTTCCCACATTTGTGCTAGTGAACAAGAAACAATCACAGCAATGAATTAATTACTCTAATAACATCTCTCATAATCACATTCTTTAAAGAACAAGGGTCTTTTTCCTTCTTGTATTGAAGAGCAGCCAATCAAAATACAGAGATAATTGTTCTAAAACCTCCTTGCTCTCCTTTTTAATATAATTATTTTAAATATCTAGGGAGAAAAACTAAGGAGGCACAATCAGAGGAGGAATTAATTACTCTATTAACTTTGCTTTTACCCAGTTTCATTTATTCACAGTTCTGGAAGGGGCCCTCCAGAGGTCACCATTCCATGTATCTGCCACCTGTCAGGGATGCTTCTAAGCTGTGCAGACAGATGGGTACCTTCCTAATGTTTTGCTCCACCATGTAGGTTTCATTTTTTTTTCTTTCTCTGTCTTTCATTATTCCTTTTTCTGTGCCTTTGGGCTATAATTACCCAGAAGAATAAATAAATTATATATTATATACATCTTGTACATCTGTATATATATATACAGTATCCTCTCCTTTTTTTAAAATAATTTTTAATAATAATTTATTTTTATTGGTGTTCAATTTGCCAACATATAGAATAACAACCAGTGCTCATCCTGTCAAGTGCCCACCTCAGTGCCCGCCACCCAGTCACCCCCCCAGGCCTCCTCCCCTTCCACCTCCTCTAGTTCGTTTCCCAGAGTTAGGAGTCTTTCATGTTCTGTCTCCCTTTCTGATATTTCCCTCTTATTTTTTCTCCTTTCCCCTTTATTCCCTTTCACTATTATTTATATTCCCCAAATGAATGAGACCATATAATTTTTGTCCTCTCCGATTGACTTATTTCATTCAGCATAATACCCTCCAGTTCCATCCACGTCGAAGCAAATGGTGGGTATTTGTCATTTCTAATGGCTGAGTAATATTCCATTGTATACATAGACCACATCTTCTTTATCCATTCATCTTTCGATGGACACCGAGGCTCCTTCCACAGTTTGGCTATTGTGGACATTGCTGCTAGAAACATCAGTAGCCTCTTCTATCATTGTCCCTTCCCGCCATGATAGGTAGCAGATGAGCAGCCTGGCGGTGGTGCAGGGAACCCACCCTTTGCTTCAGTGGGCTCGCCTGCATCCCCCAACAGGTGCTCAGGACCCAAATGTCAGCAACACTCAGCCCTCCTCTTCAAAGTGTGCTCCTGAGGGCTCCACCCAGCATCACTGTAGCACAGTGTGTCACTAACCTTTCTTTTTGTGATATGGAAAAAAATGCTATAAATGTTAGAAGTAGTCATTGTATGTTGTACAAGCATTTGTGGACATGTAAAATAAAAGTTACATAATGCTTCTGTTTAAAAAATATATATATATAATATATACATATACATATACATATATATATATATATCTTCATTTTTCATTCTTTTCCAGGACCTTCTCCAATTTCTTGAAGATAATACACTATGTCAAAAGCGTACTTCATTAAATCTAGAACTTATTTTTGGAAAGGTAGCATGTCTTTAAAAATCTGTTTCTATTTTGAAGATGTAAGCTGAAAAACTGCAAGATGGATAATGATAGCATTCAGGAAACACTCCAGGGAGTAGAAAAAGACATGTTGGTAATACTGCCTCATTCCTACTCCTGGCCTTAAATTACATTTTGAACAATTTATTGAAAGCTTATTGCTGAGATTTTCTTTAGTCCTCTGCATGTTTATCACCTTTTAAACATTCTCTTTTAACATTTTAAAGAGAAAAAAATAAATTTTTCAAAATAAAAGTGATCATGTTTTTGTGTTTTGTTTTAATCTAGTGTAGTAATATTCTTTTGGAAAAAATTGTAAAATAGTTGAAAGACTCTGTGCTGGGGAATATCAGAGGAAAACTCCTCTAATCTTGTCCCATAAAATGAATGGCTATTGCAACTAGTCCTATATCCACATTCTCATGCTTTCTCCTTCTCAGCATTCGGGAGTTCAGAATTTGAGTTAAAAATTGAGTAGATATAAGTTATAACCTTTGAGTCCACATCTAAAGTCATAATGATTCTGATTTTCAGGAATTTTGGAGCAGAGTCTAGGTAATAATAGTTCTTTGTCCAGAGGCACCCTGTAGCCAGGAGCTTCTGTGGAACTAAATTCAAAAGATTAGATATTTCATACATCAGTCGGGATTCATGTTCAAAGATGCCTAATGATCTCAGGTATTATATTTCCTCTATGTATCTTTTTCTCCTGTGTGATTCTTATGAAAGGTTAATTAACAATACTGCAGTATCTTCAGCACTGGTGTTTATTATATTCATTTCTCTCTGAGCTCTAACAAGGAGGATGTTCACAATCTCGCAAAGAGAAAGACTGGAGTTATGTTCTCTCTGTTGTTTTAAGTTGATTTTGATATCAAATCTGCTCCCAATAAAATGAATATGGACAGCTGCATTAGCTTTTGCTATGGAAAAACATTTTAAAACAGTGGCTTAAAGTATCAACCATTTTCTCTAGTTCAGTTATGAGTTAGCTTGATGTTTCTTCTTGTACATCTGTGGTCATCTGGTGGGTTGGATGGTGGTTAGATAATCCGTGACATGGCCTCATTTGGAAGTTTGGTGGTTAGAAGTCTGATTGGTCTATTGGGGTCTCACGTGGTCTTCTGTCTTCCAGCAGGTTATCCCAAGCTTCTTCACATGATATGTACTTTTGAATAATGCTCCTTCAGAATTTTTGCCTACCTGGAACCTCAGAATATAACCTTATTTGGAAACAGTATCTTTGCAGACACAGTAAATTAAGATGAGGTTAAATGGATTATAAGTGGGCCCTATAACCAATTATCCAATAACTGGTGTCCTTATAAGAAGGCAAGAAGACACAGAGACACACACAGAGAAGGCCATGTGAAGATGGAGGTAGAAAAAAAGAAAAAAGAAGATGGAGGTAGAGATTGTAGTGATATAGCTATAAGTCAAGGTAAGTTAAGGATTGCTGAGAGACACCAGAAGTTAGGGGACACATAGAACAGATTTTCCTTCATGACCGTCAGAAGGAATCAACCCTACTGTCACTGTGATTCTAGATTTCTAGCCTCTAGATATGTAAGAAAATAAATGTGTTTTGTTTGTTTGTTTTCAGTACCAATTTACAGCATTTTTAATGGAAGCTCTAGGAAACTAATACATGGTGATTTCAGGAATCCAAAAAGAGAAAAGATGAGTAAATCTAATGTCCAAGTGTTTCCTAAGTCTCCATATCACATATGCTAATATTTCATAGATCGAAGTAAGTTATATGGCTAACCAGAGTGAAGTAATGAAAAACAATCTCCAGTTCTTGGTAGGAGGAGCTGTAAGTCACATTGAAAAGAGCCATGGACATATATGAGGATAATATCTGGCTGGTTTTTTTGCATTTCACCTCTGCAAACTTGAGATGTGGCTCCTACCCTATGTCTTAGGGAAGCACAATTTAGTCTATGGCTCAGGTATGCCCCTAAGGAGCATGTTGTTTTGAAAATGCTAAAAAAAGGACATTATTTGATTAACTGATAAAAAAGACCGCCTTGAGTTGTGCATTTAGGTTCTTGAATTTACAGATCAGAAATACAGTCTTTTGCGAAGAATGAACTGCAATTTAGATTTCAATTGGACATTTTGGACAGTTACAAAGAAGAAATTCTCATAGTTGCCCTATTGGCATAAAGACCTCTTAGAAGACAGGTTTGACCAGGAAGTTTCCTAAGGTCATATTCCTGTTTCTCTGATTTTTTTTTTTTTTTTTTGTCTTCTACATGGCTATATCAGTTTCATGCAAAGGCATAAATGACAAGTAACACAGCATCTTTGTTATTGTTGGTTTCTTTTGGTGCGCTGGAACATTAAGAAAACAATTCCCTGCAATTTCTCATATATGTTTGTTCAGATGATGTACTAACTAAGCTTAAGTTTCAAATGACTTTGTTCTTTTGAAAATGACATAAAGACATTACTAAGCCAAATGACAAAATTTTTATGTGGATTTTAGAGTAGACAAAATTACCTTATCAATGTAAATTTATAAGTGTGTCAACTCTATTGGTGGTATGTAGGGGAATATTCCCATTCTTAGAAAATACTCACTGAATATTAGGGGTATCAGGGACATGTATACAGCTTACCTTCAAATGGCTCAGAAAAAATTATGTAAACATCACACATAAGGCATGCAATAAATTGTAACAACTCAATAGAAGTAAAAATAGGTGTTCTTTTTACTATTTTAATTTTTACATTTTTAAGTTTGAAATTACTACAAAACATAAAAGCATCTTATTATTTTACAAAATCAAATAGCAATCAACTCACATCAGTTCTAATTTCTCAAGTTTCTTCTCTAACATTGCACAATATTATTTTTTTATTCTGGGAAAGAGGTGACATTGCCTTCTGTGGGAAGATTTTTATCAGGTCAGCTCAACTTTGGAAAGGCCAAATTCTTATGATTTTTTATACTCATGCAGAGGGTCTAAGTAGGCAAGCAATCTGTCTGTCAGGCTGCACCAGATGTCCCAGCTATTAAGTTGATCTACTACCCAGTGCCCACACTCTCTCAAAGACAGGCTAATGGGAGAGAAAAACAGGTAAGTGAAATGTCAAGGAGAACAGCAGTAAAAGCTCTGAATTGTATTCTAGTCTGCTTTGTAAACAAGAAGATGGATAGAACGTAAAGGCATTATGTTCAATGGCCCTCACTGAAGATGAAAAATAACTTTTTCTATATTAATAAATGGCATTAGGTATATTCATGCCTCCCTTTTATCACAGCCAACACAGTCATGCAGTCACAAACCCAATGATGAATAAGAAAATAGTCAATGTCTTAAAAATCATTTATTCAGTAACCAGTTTGTCAAGAAGGCTCAATGTGGTAGGGTTTAAAGGTGAAATGGCTTTATTTTTTCCATCACAGCTTTGTCAAATTTCACATTGCTATTCATTAATGATATGTGAATTTCACAGCTTTCCATTCACTCACAGTTATTAGAATTTGGACCATGTTAAAGCTTTAGAAACCAAACCAATTCACTGGCAGTTATTAAAATTTGGTCCATTTTAAAACTTCAAAGTTGAACTCAATTTGAAATTCATTTCCTTACCATACTCCACGTAATCCCCCATTCTCCTCCCAGCATCACTGGCAGCCAGTGCAAGCTTGAGCTAGGATGGTGGCTATAGAAAGAGAGGGTAAGATTTCTGGCTCTAAGACCCACACACGTCTTCTAGTCCAGCTCATTGAGAGAGCAGCAGAGGAGCGGGGAGGCATAAGTGAAATTTCTCCTTTATTAACCAGATAGAATTTTAATATTTTTGTTACGGACCATTCCTGTTGCTTGGTCAACACTGGCTGACCCTGGTTATCTTCTAAAGGCAGACCTGCTTTCCTCATGCATCTCACTGATGCATGATATATGTTTGACTATCACATTGTGAGGTCTCCCCTTTTTACCTCTCCCTGCTCCTGAGTTTGGAGATCTTAAATGGCACCAGATGACTCAAACTCAGCTGCCATTTGACTCATGGAAAACTCACATATTCCTCTCAGGTGTCTGCTATGTGCCAGCTCACTCTACTTCTCTTCTTATATCCTTAGAAAGATCCAGTGGATTTACTGGTCCTTTGCCCAAGCAAGTGTTCAACCAAACAATTGAAAACCAACCCCTCTCCATCTTGTAGCCATTCTTAACCACTTGTAGTCACTTTCATTTTCTTTGACAAGGAATAGTTGCTTTATTTTTCCTATCTACAAAACTTAAAAGATTTCCAATCCAAATCAAATGTAACGTGATTATATTCACCAGATTTCTGATACAAAAATGTTTTTTTTTTCCATGTTCTATTTCAAGTGTCCTGAAAAAAACGTGTCCTGAAAATTCCTCATAAGGAGCCTGGAATTCCATTATCATTAGGCTATAACAAGGCACTCCATCCCCACTCCATTCTTGCCAGGGGAATGATAAAGTATGGAAAAATGGGGAGCTGAAATTGTCACCCATGCTGGGTAATAATGAACCCCTTTGCAATTCCACCTTTCCATTTCTGTATCCCCCACAATGTGCTTGACAGTGGAGACTCCTATTCCCAGCTGGTAATACTGAGTATGGAGTTACTTCTTCCTTTCCCCAATGGGTTGATGTCAGAGGGGTTCTAGTGGAGAGGTAGGAGTTTTCCAGCCACTCTGCTGTAACTAGAACATTCACAACATGATGTAACCAGCCCCCTGCTCCCACATGGTAAGCTAGAATTCCCAGTCCTACTCAGCAGTAATAAAAAGGCTCTTTCCTTGAATATGAACAGAGATTGCTTGGGAAACCTAGACATTCACCTTCCACTGGCAGCAATGAGATAGCATTACTCTTTTCTTAATGCAGCAGTATCAAAGGAATACCACTTAAACAAAAAATTTAAGTAAGATTCATGTAAATACCCCAAATTCCAGGTTCAAATGAAAAATAAAAACAATTACCTGTCGTATCAAGAACTGTGAAAATAACTTGATTGGGAAAAGACAATAGACATCATAAAAAGGGTGACATGAATATTAGAATTCTCTGAAAAGGATTTTTTTCAGAAAACTATAGTTTAGACTACTTTTTGATTAGAAAAAATAATATAGTACAGGGAGTTCCAATATAACTCACCTCCATTTCTCTTATTATTATTATTATATTAGTATGGTACATTTGCCACAATAAATGAACCATTACTATTACTATTACTATTACTATTACATTGTTAACTGAAATCCATACTTTAATCCAATGTTCTTATTCTTTGCCTGGTGTCTGTTTCATTTCTATTATCCTTTCTAAATAAAACATTACATTTGGTTTTCGTATCTATTTAAGCACCTCTTCTTAGTGACAGTTTTTTAGACTTATTTTTGATGATCTTGACCATTTTGAAGAATGCTGGTCAAATGTTTTGTAGTATTCCCTTCTATTGGATTCTGCCTCATGTTTTTCTCAGACACAGGCTGGTGCTATGACTTTATAAGAGGAAATTCATGGAAGTAAAGTGTCATTTTCATCATATTGTCACAAGAATACCTACAAGAATACCTAATATCTACATGATTTATTGCCTTTGGTATTGACTTTGATTAATTGGTGGAGATCACATTTGATGTCTCCACTGTAAGGTTCCTCCTCCTCCTTTCCATGGCCTAGGTTCTGGAAGAAATTCTGTTTGCAAAATTAAGACATAAAGAGTGGAGACTTATGGTTGCCTATCAGATTATTTACATACATTATTTGGAATTCTTCTGCAAGTGAAATTTATCTCCTTTATTAATTTATTTATTAAATCATTGCTTTATATCAATATGAATATTGATTTTTTAGTTTGTGATCCAATACTACTTTATTTATTTTATTGTTCAAATTGTTTAAGATTTGTCCTTTGGCAGCACTTTCAGTTGGCTTCTGAACCCATTCTTTTTAGACTTTTTCAGTGAACAGAGAAAAAAATATATGTGTTTATACTAATCTGTGTATACACAAATATTTATAAATATTTCTATGTTTAATTATCTCGATATTAAACAAAATATAATTTTTTACTAATGTCTCTAACTCTAAACCATTAATATATGACTCATTCTTGTTTCTAGTCCTTGCTCACATGTGAATTCCACTCCAATGATAAAAAAGCTGGCTACCACTATCTGTCATCCATTTAATTAATTCTTTAATCCTAATATACATGTATGGTGGTTTCCAGTATAAAGATAAACAGACTGGTGACAAAGGACCTAGCTCAGAAATAAACCTATGTAAATATGTTAAACTGACCTTCAACATATGTACCCAGAATATACAATGAGGAGAGGATATGTATATAAGGTTAACTGAATACAAAATGAGGAAGTACAGTGTTGAGAAAAATGGATATCCATATGCAAAAGAATGAAATCAGACCCTTATATGATACACACACACAGACACACACACATACACACAAACAATCAAAATAAATTAAGGACTTAAACATGAAACTATGAAACTCTGAAAAAAATATAGGTGGAAAACTTCATAATATCAGTTTTGGCAATCATTTCTTGAATATGACACCAAAAGCACAAATAACAAAAAACAAAAATAAGCAAATTGGACTACTTCAAACTAAAAGGCCTCTGTACAGCAAAGGGAACAATCAACAGAGTTAAAAGACATCCTATGGAATTGGAGAAAATGTTTGTAAACTATATCTTTAATAAGATGTTAATATCCAAAATGTATAAGGAGCTCCTAGAAAAACAAATAATGCAATTTTAAAAGTGGATGAAGGACTTCAGTAAGAATATTTCTCAAAAGAAGACATACAAACGGCCAACAGGTATAATGAAGGGTGGTCAGCATCACTCATCACCAAGAAAATGCAAATTAAAACCACAATGAGATGTTACTTCTCATCGGTTACAATGGCTAGTATTAAAAAACAAAACAAGCATTGGAGAGAATGTGAAAAAATTGGAACCTTTGTACACTATTGGTAGGAATAGAAAGTGATATAACTGTTATGGAAAATAGTATGGAGGTTCTTCAAAAAATAAAAATAGAACTACCATATGATCTAGTAATCCCACTTTGAGGTTTTTGTCAAAAACAAACAAAAACAAAAACCAGAAATCAGAATCTTGAAGAGATGGCTGCATCCCTATGGTCATTGAGGCATTATTCACAATAATCAATATATGGAAGGAACCAAAATGTCCATTAATAGGTGAATGGATAAGGAAAATGTGGTATATACATACAAAACAATATTATTTATCCTTAAAACAAACACAAATCCTGCCATGTGCAACAACGTGAGTGAACCTAAAGGGCATCATGCTAAATGAAATAAGCCAGTTACAGAAGAACAAATACTGCATGATTCTCCTTATCTGAGAGATCTAAAATAGTCAAACTCAGGATGCCTGGGTGACTCAGTGGTTAAGTGTCTGCCTCCGGCTCAGGGCGTGATCCTGGAGTCCTGGGATCAAGTCCCACATTGGGCTCCTTCATGGAGCCTGCTTCTCCTGCCTGTGTCTCTGCCTCTCTCTCTTTGTGTCTCTCCTGAATAAATAAATAAAACTCTAAAAAATAAAAAAAAATAAATAAATAAATAGTCAAACTCATAGACACAGAGAACAGAATGATGGTAGCCAGGGGATGGGGGAAGAGGGAATGGGAATTTGATGTTCAATGTTTATGCAAGATAAGTAAGTTTTAAAGAACTTATTACAGATCTGCTACATAACATTGTGCCTATAGTTAATGCTATGTTGTGCACTTAAAATTTTAATAAGAGGCTAGATCTCACGTTAAGTGTTATTACTATAATACATACATACACAATTGAAATTGAGACCAAAAGGAAAGAGAGAAAACAAGAATTACTAATATCAGGAACGAACTGGAGGACATCACTGAAGACTCTACAAAGGTCAAAAAGAGTGCACTACAATAAGGTGCACTGCAAACAACTTTACACTATAAATTTGACAACTTAGATAAAATGGATCTAATCATCAAAAATCACAAAGTGCCACCACATGGTTAAAATAGATAATTTGAATAGTTCTATAATTGTTAAGGGAATTGAATTTTCTTTTTTTCCCTTTTTAAGAAAGCTTTTTTAAATTTAAATTCCACTTAACTAACATACAGTGTAATATTAGTTTCAGGTGAAGGAAATTGATTTTTTTTTTACATTTCTCAATATTTATTATGATCTGAAAGTCAAAACTATTTAAAAAGACAAACACGGGGTGCCTGGAAGACTCAGTCATTTATGCACCCAACTCTTGATCTTGGCTCAGGTTGTGATCTGAGGGTCATGATATGGAGCCCCAAGTAGGACTCTGCACTGGGCCTGGAGCCTGTTTAAGATTCTTTCTGTCCCTCTTCTTCTGTCCCTTCGTCTCTTTCTCTAAAAAACAAAAATAGGCAAACACAGAAATCCTCTTCTCTGCTTCAACCATTCCATTTCCCTTCCTTCTGTAGGCAACCATTTAAATTGCTCTCTTGTTTATCTTTCCAGCTGCTTTGTGCAAACATATGTATATATTCTTTTTTTCCATTTTTTATTGGCTTCAGAGGTAAAATTTAGTGTTTCATCAATTGCATATAACACCCAGTACTAAAAACAACAACAACAACAACAACAACAAAAAACCACCCAGTACTCATTACATCAAGTACCCTCCTTAATGCCCATCACTCACCCTCCTTAATGCCCATCACTCAGTTATACCTTCCCCTACCTACCTCCCCTCCAGCAACCTCAGTTTGTTTCCTAGAGTTCAGCATCTCATGGTTTGCCTCCCTTTCCGTTTTCATCTTATTTTATTTTTCCTTCCCTTTCTTTATGTTCAATAGAAAATCTCATGAAAAAGAAATCTCTAGGGCTTGAATGTTTTTATTGTAGAATTCTATCAAACGTTTAAAAAGGAATTACTGTAGCATCTCTTCCAGAAAATAGAAGGGGAAAGAATATTTCCGAAGTCATTTTATGAAACCTTTTGTCACTACCTTGACACCAAAACCAGAGAAAGATAATATAAAAAGAGGAAAAAAAGCAAAACAAACCCTACATATCCTACATGAACATGAATAAAAAATTCTTAAGAAAATATCACCAAGTATAGTTCAGCAATATATTTAAAAAATTATATGTCATCAGACTTGGCCTTAGGACACCAGGAATAAAGAGCTTCTTCAGCTTACTGAGGAATATCTACAAATAGCCTACAGCCAATATATATAATGCCTAATAATGGAAGACTGAACGTTTTACCTCCAATATTAGAAACAAAGCAAGGACATCTACTCTCACCACTGGTATTTGACATCATGTTGGAGACCTTAGATAGAACAATAAGACAAGAAAAGGAAACAGAATGCACATAGATCAGAAAGGAAAAAAATGACACTTTATTTATAAATGATATGACAATCTTCATGGAACATTCTGAGACTCTAAAAGTAGAAATAGCAAAAACAATAAAAATTCCTAGAATTAATAATTTAGTTCAGCAAAGAAATAATGTACTATATAAGATCAACATGTAAAATTCAATTGTATTTCTATATACTCAAAATAAGCATGTGGAAATTGAAATTCGAAATACAATATTTTTTACAACAGTTTAAATAATAAAACACATAGGTGTAAATCTAACAAAATATGTATAGGACTTAGATTTTGAAAATTAGTTCTATATTAGTAGACATAAATACTGTATCTAGTTGTTTATAGATCTGTCTTTCCCAGACTATGTGGTTCTTTAGTAGAAGTCATATCTAAACATTTTGGTATATCAGTATTAAGCATTCTTCTTATTTTGTAAATGTTATGTTTTGTTTTACAAAGAGACTAATAAGTAGATGAAATAATTACAAGTTGTATTTGGAGGTTTGAAACGTAGAACTTAATTTGGTAGTTAAACATCTTTTAATCATTAAATCCGGGCAGTGGAAGTTAACACTGCCTCATGACTTCTGTGTTATTGTGAAGACTAGACTTCATTGTGATTCGAATCTTCAAATGCCTTACAGCTTTCTCTGTGATACTTCCCCATTCTCTTCTAAACATACTTGAACTTTAGCTCTGCTAAAAAGGCAGGGAGGGACTGACATAAGAAGATTTAAAAATAATAATTTTCTAGGAGAAATACCTGCTCACCCTAAGGACATAGAGCAGTTAGTTAATTAGGGTCCTTAAAATCTCTCAAGGAAAATATTCCAATGCCTGTGACCTTTGTTTTGGTTCAAGTTCTTGATTTCTCTCTCTTCTGTGACTTCAATTTTTGCTTTGTTTTATGTTGATTATATAAATTGACAATTAAATGATCTTTAAAGGCAAGAGCATGGCATTATACATCTTTATATCTCTCACAAGTATAGCACAGCCATAATGCTTTGCTCATAGTTAAGTGCCCAAAAATAGTTGAGGAAAAAAAGAACAACTATTTATTTATTGCCTATGTGCAAAGCACTGTGTTACATTTTGAAACACACTGGTGAAAAAAAAAGACATTTAAGGGTAGGAGGCATACATTAAAACAAATAATCACATATGGAAATGTAAACTTACATAGTATTATAACTAACATTAAGGGAGATAATTGATTAATATGACTATGGTGGGAGTAGAACTATGCCCAGAGCCATAAAAAATATCTCTGAATAAATTATATTTAAGGTGACCTCTGGGCTGAGGAGTATACCAGGTAAAAAGCAAAGAAAAGAGCAGTCTAACAAGAAGGAGCAATTTTTATGAAAAGTAGGCAAATCCTTGGAAAACTGAAGTAGGTAACATAATTAGGGGCCCTCCCTATCTCTCTCTCCCCCCACTCCATATTCCTTCTCCATCTTTCCTCCATGTAAGAAGTTAGAAGATGCTCATCTCCCAAAGAAATAAGCTAGTTCACTAGAAGGTAGCTCCATCTTACCCATATCTGAGATCTATAGCAGCTGGGGATATCTAGTCACAGCAAGAGACACAAACATGTGTACCCCTGTTTCTCCAGTGTGATAAAACAAACAAACAAACAAACAAACAAACAAACAAACAAAATCTTACTAACCCACCAAGGTTGGGAGACTTACATAGTCAGGTAACCCTGATGTAAAAAATATTGACTATCTTCCTTATTCTAATGACTTTTGTCTTTAGTCAGTGACTGCTGAATTTTACTAACCTTAGCTACAGCCTAAATATTATTTTGTGTCTGGGAGGTTCATTTTTTTCATTTGGCAATTTTAAATCAAGTGCATTAAAGCACATTTTAGATTTGTTCAAAGTAGAGATACAGTTAATGAACATACCACATCAAATTGTGGGAGACTAAAATATGAATATAAAAAGATTTACTGTGTCTAAATTTTATGTGATTTGAAATTATTGATAGATATACAGTAAATTGAAATTTTTTCCACATCCGTGATATTATCAAAACTAGTTCTCTTTTAAATGACATTGGAAATGCTGTATCATTAAGAAAAAGAAAATTATGTTGAAACCCTAATCAACCTTGATATATAATGTAATAGCCATGCCTGCTATTATTATTAGCCACTGATGTTCCAAATAATTTGAAAGCATAGAGAAGATAGTTTTGTCACAGTGGAGGTCATGCCAAGTAGAATAAACACTAAGCTAAAAAATTAACATGTTCTAGAGAATTCTGGTAAGAGGTAATTTGTACATTTTCCTTTAATTTCTTTTTGTTCTCTTTTTTCAACTTGGGAAATTATCTAGACCAGTCTTTTGTATTTGCTTTTCCAGTAATTGTCAAGTAAGTAAGTCCTATAGCTTAGTATTCTCATAGAAACAGCAGCCCCTATTAACCATCTGTTGTCCTCTTAATTATGGTTCACTCTGATGACCAGAAGCATTCCTGTTAGCTTGAGAGAGTATTTCTATTCGACGTCTTTTTATTCCACATTCCAAAACCCATCAGGGAGTTTTATAAGATAAACGTTTGATCTATTTGACAATGGTGTATTAATAAATGATGCTTTTCAATAATGTTTAGGTTTAGAATAATTTAAAGGACCTCCGTCACACAGGAAGAATATGGTAAATTGATGAGTGCTTTGTAGATATAAGCATAACTATTTGACCTCAATATTTATTTTTTTCAAATTTACATTATGAGAAAATATTCAGGTGAATTATTCTTTCTTTTTTACAGCTAAAAGAAATGGAAATAGAGACAAGTTAGATACATAGCTACCAGAAAATTCCTAGTGACACCACAAGCATTTGATATTTGAACAGAGGACTTGGAAAACACAAACTAGGCTCATACTTTGAAAATATCCCATTTCACATGAAAGAATAGGAAAATAACCATTGTAATCAGTGTTTAACATTTGGATTGAAAAAAACAGTCATATGTTTTGAATTTCCACTATACTTTTTTTACTCAAAAAATAACATTTTAGACAATGAGTTAGGGTAGATAGATTCTGTATGAACATAATATAATTGTGAACTATTCCTGAAAAATTTTATAGTTATGAGACTTTGGAAAAGTTATTCATGTTTTTTGGGTCTAGGTGTTCTCAATAACTAAAAGCTTGCATATTAAACAAAACAATTAAAAGTTGAATATCGTGACTTCGAAATAATCTGTATTTTTCCTTCCTCTAACTTCTTTCAAAATGTTCTCCTTGTCTTTGGTAGCTGCAGTTTCATTATGATGGTCTAGCTATGGTTTTCTTTTTACTGCGTTCAATGTGGGATTTGTTGACCTTATGAAGTCTTTCTATTGCTGTTGTCATTTGTTTTGGAAACTTTGCCTTGCACACTTAAAATATTGCTTTGATCACATTTTATTTCTTATTCTTGACTAGAAATCTATCTGGGCTTATACTTACTATCTATCACTCCCTTTACTCAGGTATCCTTGGTCTTCTATCAGCTTTCTTTTTCTTCTAATGTATACAACTTTATTGAAATATAATTCACATACCACAAATGTTGCTAATGTAAAGTGTGTAATTTCATAGTTTTTAGTATATTTACAGAGTTGTTCAAACATTGCCATAATTAATTTTAAAATATTTTCTTCAACCCCAAAAGAAACCCTGTAAATATTAATCATCACTCCTCATTTCCTCTAAAATGACCCCCAGTCACAGGCAATTAGTAATGTACTTTCTGTCTCCATAGATTTCACTATGGTGGACATCTAATAAAAATGAAATTAGTCAATAGGAGGGCTTTGTAACTTCTTCTTTCACTAAGAATAATGTTTTCAGTGTTCATCCATGTTGTATCATGCATCAATTTTTCATTCCCTTTTATTACCAAATAATCTCTTGTATAAATATACCAACTTTATTTATCCATTAATCAGTTGATGGACCTTTGGATTATTTCCACTTTGGTTATTATGAATAATGCTACTATGAATATTTGTTGTGGGTTGAATTGGGTCCCCTTTTCATATGTTGAAGCCCTAGCACCTAATATCTCAGAATGTGACTGCTTTTAGAGATAGGGCCTATAAAAAAGTAAATGTGTTAAAATGGGATCCTTGAGATGGGCTATAACTCAATATGACTGATGTCCTCACAGGAAGAGATGATTAGGACACAGAAATGGAGAGGGATTAGCAATACCATGTGAAAACTCCCAAGGAAGATGATCAGCTATGAGTCAAGGAGAGAGGCTTCAGAAACAGCCTGACTTATACCTTGATCTCAGAGTTCTAACTTCCAGACATATAAAAAAACAAAACAAAACAAAACAAAACAAAAAATTTCTATTAGTTAAGTCACATAGTTTGTAGTATTTGTTACAGCAGCCTTAGAAAACTAATGCAAGATATGTCTACAAGTTGTTTTTTTAAAAATATTTTATTTACTTATTCATGAGAGACATAGAGAGAGAAAGAGAGGCAGAGACACAGGCAGAGAGAGAAGCAGGCTCCAATGCAGGGAGCCTGACATGGGACTCAATCCTGGGTCTCCAGGATCAGGCCCTGGGCTGAAGATGGCGCTAAACCACTGAGCCACCCCGGCTGCCCAGTCTATAAGTTTTTATGTCAATATGTTTTCATGTCTTTTGGCTGCATGCATATAAGAGTGAAATTGTTTGGCCCTGTGATAATTTTTAAGTTTTTTAAGCAATGGACAGACTGTTTTTCAATATGACTGTACCATTTAACTTCCCATCAGTAGTGTAAGAGACTCCATTTCTGTTTCCTAATCATCTCTTCCTTTTTTATGTTGTGTATCTTCTTTGGAGAAATTTCTAATCAAGTCCTTTGCCCATTTTTATGATTGGGTATGTGTCCTATTATTGATCAAAATTTGTCTTATATTCTCTAGATGCAACTCCTTTATCGTATACATATTATCCAAGTTTTTTTTTTTTTTTTCCATTCCATTGCCTTTCCACTTTCTTAATGGTGTCTATTTAGGTTGCTGGATTTGGTTTGTTAATATTTTGTTGAGGACGTCTTCCTCTATAGTGATGGCAGATATTGATCTGTAGTTTTCTTATAATGTTTTGGTCTTGTTTGGTATCAGGATAGGACAACTCATCAAATGACTTGAGAAATTTTACCTCCTCTTCTATTTTTTTTTTTTTTGGAAGAATTTGTGAAGAAGTTATTAATTCCTTACATATTTGGTGGAAATCATCAGTAACACCATCTAAGTCTGGGCCTCTTTTTGTTTGTTTTGCCCAAGGATTTAAAACCTCTGTACTTGTAATAGGACTATTTATGTTTTGTATTATTTCTTGAATCAGTTGATATTTGCATATTTCTAGGAATTAGGGTTTTTTTCTCTAATTTTTCCTTTTTTTTTTTGTACATTTGTTCATGGTATTACCTTATACTTTTTAAATAAAATTTAAATTTTATTTCCTTAAGTTATGTATCAATGTCTTCTGGCTCTAGTCATTTGAGTTCTCTCTCTCTCTCTCATTCTCTCTCTCTTTCTTTCTCTGTACAGTCTAGCTGAAAATTTTGTTGTTCTTTTCAAAGAACCAACTTTTGATTTTGTTGATTTTCCCTACTGTTTTTTTTTTTTTTTGCCAATTCTCTATTTTATTAATTTCTACTCTACTCTTTATTATTGGTTCTTTCTGCTTGCATTACATATTGTTTCCTCTGTTTTTTCAGTGTCTTCTGGTAAAAAGGTTTAATTACCGATTGGAGTTCTTCTTTATTTTTAGTACAGACATTTAGAGTTTCTCAATTCTCTTTAAGCACTGCCTTAGCTATATCTCATAAGTATGTGTGTATGTGATTTAATTTATTTTTTTACTAAGACTTTATTTTTTAGAGCAGTTTTTGGTTCATTTTTAAAATGAGGAGAAGTCACAGAGATTTCTTATATGCCTACCAACCACTCCCCAAAATGTACAGATTCCCCATTTATCAATATTCCCTACCAGAGTGGTATATTTGTTACAGTTGACAAACTTACATCATAATCACCAAAATTCCATAGTTTACATCACAGTTCACTCTTGGCGTTGTACATTTTATGGGCATAGGTAAATGTATAATAACAATATTCATCACTGTGGTATCATAGAGTATTTTCACTGCCCTAAAAATCCTCTGTGCTTTATCGAGTTATTCCTCTGCCACCAACATCTGGCAATCACTGACTCTTTTACTGTCTCTGTAATTTTACTTTTTCTAGAATGTCATATAATTAGAAACATGTAATAAATGTGTTTTATTTTTTTAATATTTTATTTATTTATTTATTCAGGACAGACACAGAGAGAGAGAGAAAGAGAGAGAGGCAGAGACACAGGCAGAGGGAGAAGCAGGCTCCATGCAGGAGCCCCACTCAGGACTCGATCCTGCGTCTCTAGGATCAGGCCCTGGGCTGAAGGGCTGAAGGTGGCACTAAACTGCTGAGCCACCTGGGCTGCCCTAAATGGACTTTCACATTATCTTGCTGTGCTTAGTAATATGCTTTTAAGTTTCCTCCATGTCCTTCATGGCTTGATAGCATTTATTTTTAGCACTGAATGATACTTATTTTTAGCACTGAATTATATGCCATGCATAGATGTAGAAAAAATTTTATCCATATACCCACTGCAGGACATATTTGTTGCTTTCTGGTTTTGGTAATTATCAATAAAGCTGTTATAAACATCCATATTGCAGGTATGTTATACATATTTGTAAGGACATAGTTTTTATTATTTGTTCTTTTTGTTTATATATATGTATATATATATATATATATGTCGATTTTAATTACTGTCTGGTGCTACTTAATTTCATTCTGAAGTACTTCCTTTAACGTTTTTCATTCAATGGGTCTGCTAGCATCGAGTGCTATCAGTTTCATCTAGAAATGGATTCCTTCTGCCTTTATGTTTTTCAGTTTGTTTTGTTAATGTCATATATTAGTATGGTATATTTGTTGAAACTAATAAATCAGTATTAATATATATTATCTATATAAATATTAACTAAATTGAATAATTTATTAAGATTTTCTTAGTTTTTAACTAAATGTTCTTTTTCTGTCCCAGAATCCCATTCAGGATATTGGGACAAATTACATTGTAATGTAATGTCTCTTATGTTCCTCTTAGTGGTGACTATTTATCAAATCTTTTATTTTTTAGTTTTTGATGACTGTGACAGTTTGGGGAAATAATCATCAGATATAAGTAGTCATCAGGTGTGTCAGGGGATGTCCCTGTACTGGAATGTTTTTACACATTATAAGCCTAGAGTTATGTATTTTGTCTTCATTTTTAAAAGATAGTTTTCTGGGATATAAGAATTTTGGTAGCTTTTTTATTATTATTATTATTATTTCTTGTAGGAGTTTGAATATGTCATTCCACTGTCTTGTGATCTACATTATTTCTGATGTGAAATCAACTGTTAATCTTATTGGAATTTTTTTTTTTTTTTTTTTGATGTACTAAAAGACATCCTTCACTGCTCTCAAGATGTTCTCTGTGTTTCAATATCTATGCCATGATAGGTCTGGGTGTGGATTCCATTGTTGCTAACCTACTTGGTATTTTTCTTGCTTCTTGCATTTGCAGGTTAATGTTTTTTATTCCATTTGGAAGGCTTTCTTACCATTATTTCTTGATTATTTTATCTATTTCTTTCTCTATCCCCTTCTGCTAGTCCCAGTATGCACCTGTCCGTAAGCTAAATGAAGTCCCACATTGCTCTGAGGTGTTTATTCATTTTCATTTTCTTTCTTTAGTTTTTCAAGTCACATAATTATTGATCTCTAAGTTCACCAATTCTTTCTCTACCATCTTAAATACACTTTTTTGTAACTTCTATTACTTTATTGAAGTTATCTATTCAATGAGACACTGTCACTATATCTTTCTTTAATTCTTATACAGTTTTCTTTAGTTCTTTGAACATAGTTATGGTAAACTGTTTTTAAGTTTTGTCGGTTGAATCCTACATAGGGGTACTCTTACACTCAAATTTTGTTCCCTACATTTTTTCCCTCATGCATGGGTCAAATGTTCTTGTTTCTTTTAGTGCTTTGTGGTTTTTGTTGTTGAAAACTGGAGGTTTTAAACAAAATGTTGTGGTAATTTGAATAGTTATGCCCATTCCTCTGGGGGTTGGTGTTGTTGTTTGTTTGCTTATTGCTCTACTGGTTTAGTGAAAAGTCACTCTTCTGGAAGCACAGCCTTGGCATATGCATAGTTACCCTAGGATGATTGCTTTCAACAGGACTGTCTTTAGTTATCTCTGTCCTTGATCTCTCCATTAAACTGTCTGACTTTGTTGGTCTCACATAAAGCTGTTAGATTCCATTAATTGCCAGCTGATTGCTTATTGATTTTGATAATGTTCCAGGACATACATTGCTCTATAATTTGAGTTCCATAAATTAAAGCCCCTCCATGGTGGTAACTTTGAGGCCAGTCTTTGAGGTTTTTTTCTCAACCCCAAAGGGCTCTTAGTTGCCTCTTTCTCCTGTTTTCTCTGGCAAAATAGCTGGCCTAGAGTTTAGTTTGGTATTCTCTTGAAGCTACCAGCTTTCTTTTAATTGCTTAACACAAAAATTCTCCATTATTTTCATAGGCGTTGAATTTCTTGAATTTCTTTATACTCTATTCTAATAAAGTTAGCCATTTCATATGATGGGGGCTTCAGAGCTCTCTGTTCTTAAGGCCTCTCTCTCACCCTGAGCAAAATCTCTATTTTACTACTCTGGACTTGAGAGCATGACCAATGGCTAGCTTCTCTTGGAGTGACAACTGTGCATTATGAGTTGGGAGCTGGGCAGGGACAGTGGCTGCTGTTTTCCCTAGCATGTCTCTCCCAGCATGGCTTCCATACTATGAGGGGCTGGGGAGAGGTTAACTGAGGACCTAATATACTGGTCTGATACTCCTGGAGGAAAGATTTCACTTCATGAGTGGAGGATGGGTATAGGACAGGAGTCTCTTACTCTCAGCTGTGCTCATCTAGAATTTAATGTCTATAACAAAGATCTGGGAGGATAGGATGAAAATGGTCTTCTTGGTCACTCTCACCTTAAGTGGACATGGAGGTGGTAGGAGTAGCAGCTTGGGTCTCATGTACCATACACATCAGTTCTTCTTTACTCAGATACAGTAGATTTTCTTAAACAAATGCTCTCCATCTTTTGTATGCCTTGAAAACAATTTCTAGAGACTTTAAATAGTTGTTTTTTAAATAATTTTCATAAATAAATAAATAAATAAATAAATAAATAAATAAATAGATAAATTTCATCAGTTATGATTGTTTCATTGGGAAGTGGGTCTGTGGTTGTCCTCATAATGTCATTTCAAAATCAGATTCTCTTTCCAGTCTCTTTGTTTTTCTTTCATTTTCCTAACTCTATCTTTAATTGTGCACAATGCTTTATATTTTTTAAATTTCAATTGCTTTGTAGTTTATTTCTAGAAGTTTTATAATTCATTTTTAATCATCTATGTAATTTCTTATAGTTCCTAATCTCTGCATTTATTTTCAAATTTGCTTCTTATTTCCTTAAACTTTTCATTATAGTTGTTTTATAATTTCTCTTTTATCTGTTTGTGGTAAATATACATAACAAAACATTAACCTTTTTAACTATATTTAATTGTACCATTAATGGCTTTAATTACATTCAGATTGTGCTCTCATAACTTGATATCTATTTCTTATGTATGTTATTTCTGCTGTTTTTTTTTTTTCATGGTGCCTGCTTTCTTGCATGTTTGATGAATTTTTAATGTAAGTCATTGGTATTTTTGGAAACATATTTATGTTTGAGGGCTGCAATAAAGCTGTGTTTTTCCAGAAATGTTTGCATGAGTTTCTTCCAGATACCTAAGAGGATACCCAAGTACCTCCTGAGAGGTAACTACTGTCACTTAAATTAATACATTACTTGAATATTTTTGGATTGCCTCCTATTATAGGCTAAGCAATGACCCCTGAAAATAGCAATGTCTTAATCCCTGGAAACTATGAATATGTTATCTTATTAGATGGGAAAATAAACTTTGCAAATATAATTGAGTTAAAAATTCTGAGATAGAAATATTATTCTCAATTTTCTGGGTAGACCCAATGTAATCACAGAGGTCCTTATTAGAGTGAGGCAAGAGGGTCAGAGTCATAAAAAGAAGATGTGAGGATGGAAGCAGAGGTCAGATAAGAGAGAAGATACTAGCCTGCTGGCTTTGAAGATGGAGTAAAAAAAAAAAGAGAAGGCCTCTAGATGTTGGAAAAAAGAAACAGATTCTTCCACAGAACCTACAGAAAGAACAAATCCCTTCATACCTATCTTAGAATTTAGAGAATATTTAATTATGGTTTACTCTGACTTGAAAAGTATAGTCTTTGGAGCTAAAGTTTTGGGGGAACTGTCTCCTATTAAACTCACTTTGGCTAGGCTTTAGGATTTTCCTCTCTTCTCTGTACTCACTGAAGTTTAAAAGACATCTTGTATTCCATTGGTTTGGCAAATGTCCTCAGGACAAATTATTTTAGGGCTTTGTTTATTTCTTTCATTTTATGCATTTATGTAGATACTACCCTTTCCCTTTGTCATCTTATTGACAATTTTAAGATATTATATTATTTTGTTTTAGTTTTGTTCTATTTTGTAATTGTTATATCTTAAATGCTAACATGAATAACTTTCCATATTATCAAAAACCAGAAAATTGTATTATTTCTTTAATCTTTCCTCCTACCTTTATATTTAATGTTATATATATACATTCATATACTTAAAATATCTAATTTATATTTCACACTATAAAGAACATTTTAGATAATGTAGTATTATCTTCAATCTCCATACTCATTCAAAAGTCCTGTCGTCATTTTGATGCTGTGTTCATGACTATAAATACTTTATGTCATTAAGTTTGCTATCTCATGCTTTCATATGGATGACTCTCCTAGACAGTGTTGATTTTTTTAAAGATTTTATTTATTTATTTATTTATTTATTTATTTATTTATTTATATTAGAGAGACATTGTAGTAGGGGGACAATAGAGGGGGAGGGAGAAAGAGGAGGAAAGAACCTCAAGTAGACCCCATACTAAGTAGGGAACCCAACATGGGACTCAATCTCATCACCCTGAGATCATGACCTGAGCCCAAACTAAAAGTCTGACACTTAACTAATTGAGCCACCCAGGCACCTTGGTGTTGATTTTTGTTTGAGCACTCCTCATGTGCTTTGGATTGTCTGTATATGCTAACAATAGCTGCACACACAGCCACCATTTGAGGAACAATGGGTCATGTTGCTGATCTGTTTTGTATTATATTGGTGAAGGAAAAGGTATGCTGAAATGTGGGCTATCTTAATGGATCTTATCTCTGTATTTGTACACACAGCTTAGCAAACACTGGAAAACTGACCCAAATACCCTCATTTATTGATCTTTCTTAATTATAGGTATTTTAACTCTACCACCAGTATCAAGGGGACCGAATGGAAATAATGCAGTAAATAATTCACTTGGAAACCTTTAGGGAAATTCAAATTAAAAATCCTGTAAATAACCACTGTGTCTCCTCCTACTCTGAGTACTTATATCTTAAAGTAGAAAGCAAATACTTGCATGTATTGGTCAAAAAAATTCTTTTTTCCATTTTTAAGAATGGTAAGGAATTTACTCATTTTAATAGATTTTGGAAAATTAGAGTAAAATATAGCATGTGTCTGATACAATAACTTGAAATCAATATATAGCAAATAGAAATTAGTATAAGATAAATTAATGTATATAAAGTATGACTCTGGAAATCAATGAGTTAAGGATAATTTATCCAACAAATTCTGTTGATATAATTATTTAACTCTTTGAAAAATTGGAAGATATTGTCAGATCATCATGTTTAAGAGGCTGTTTTAATCATAGAACAAACAGGAAAAATGACAGATTTGACAATGTAAAAATTGAATATTTCTTTTTTTTAAACTGAGGAAATAAATTATATAGTAAACAATTCACAATAACACTTAACATAATAAAAATTTGTCAGTTTACTTTTGACTCCCCCAGTACTTAACTAATAGTCCACTGTTGATTGGAAGCTCTGAGTAACAGAAACAGTTGATTAACACATATTTTGTATGTTATATGTATTATATACTGTATTCTGACAATAAAAGAAGCTAGAGAAAAGAAAATGTTATTAAGAAAATGATCAGGAAGGGCACCTGGAAGTCATGATACCAGCAAGGATCCTGAGATTGAGCCCTACATTGGGCTCCCTGCTCAGTGGGGAGTTTACTTCTCCATTTCCCTCTGCTGCTCCCCCTGCTTGTGCTTACTCTCTCTGTCACATAAATAAACAAAATCTTTAAAAAAATAATCATAAGGAGGGCAGCCTGGGTGGCTCAGTGGTTTAGCGCCGCCTTCAGCCCAGGGCCTGATCCTCGAGACCCAGGATCAAGTTTCATGTCGGGCTCCTGGCATGGAGCCTGCTTCTCCCTCTGCCTGTGTCTCTGCCTCTCTGTCTCTGTCTCTGTCTCTGTGTCTCTCATGAATAAATAAATAAAATCTTTAATAAAATCATAAGGAAGAAAAAATAAATTGATAGTACTGTACTGTATTTATAAAACAAAATCTGCTGTCTATATATATTCATCTGATGTTCTGTAATCCTTTCAAAGCCAGAAAATGACCTTGTAAGCAATGAAAGCTTCTAAGTTTTTTGAGTAGATGAGTGACAATGTTAAAGTGTGTGTGTTTTTCTGCGTATATGTGTGCATGTGTGATGGTTAATATGGTGGAAACACAGTTTGATGTATTATAAACTGGGGGTGCCTGGGTGGCTCAGTCAGTTAAGCGCCTGACTCTTGATCTAAGCTCAGGTCTTGATCTCAAAGTCCTGAGTTCAAGCTCTACATTGGGCTCCATGCTGGGTGTGGAGCCTACTTTAAAAAAAAAAGGTGATGTATTACAAACTGTATGTTCAGAGCTAGGGGCGTAAACTGAAGTATTATAACAAGATTTGGGAAAGGAAGAAAGAGAAAATCTAAAAGGGGTTTCACGATATTAGAGAGAAGGATTAATAATTTATTGATTCTCATATTAAAGGAACCAGAAGAATGAGGGAAGAATCAACACTGTTTATACTCAGAGTGAAAGTTTTTTTTTTTTTTTGAGTGAAAGTTTTCTGAAAATCTTTTGAAAAGATTCCTGAGAATCTCCTTTGATAAGTGCTGATACTAAAGCCAGAGAACCACCTCCTTCTGAAGATGTACATTTAGCCAAGAGTAGGAAATGTGGGAATTATATTCATGTTTCTTTTTATCTTTACGGGATTCTAATATTTTATTGCAAGAATTACAATGATTAGAGCAATGTAAAACAAAATGAAGGCTTCATTGAGTTAGCAATTTAAACTTGTGCTATGTTAGCATCATGCTGAATTATTACTCACCCTTGCTAATACAGCATTTAACAGGGAATTACACTGTCATGCCAGTCTAGTGTAAAAAGAAACCCTAATGGGGCATTTATCTTGCTGTAACATAAAATAAATCCAGATGTAAGCAGCATAGAGCTAGCTTAGAAGCTTTTGTCAGAGACCCATCCTGTTCCAGCTCTTCTTTGCCATCCTTAGGTCACCTATGGCTGATCAATAATGGCACCAATTCTTCACACTTCTCCTATTTAGAGATGAGGTCTATGTCCCCTCTCCTTGCATCTGGGCAGAATAAGTGACTTCTTTGAATAATAGAGTATGGCAGAAATAACACTGTGCCAATTTCAGACCCATGCCTCAAGGTACTGTCAGTTTCTACATCCTCCTTCTTGAAACACTTGTTCTTAGAGCCCTGAGCTGTCATGTAATAAATCCAGCTAGCCTACTGGAGAGATCATCCAGACAAGCTCAGAGACTATATAAAGGCAAGGGACCCAGCTGGGTTTCACCTTTTAGCCATTTGTTTCACAGTGCCAGAAATGAGAGTAAGTTGTCATGGTTCTTGCAAACCAGCCCTGCTGTCCAGCTAATTTTCAATGGGAGACCTCAAACAATGCTCTATGGAACAGAAAAATCACAAAATTGAGATATATAATTATATGTTTGTTTTTTAAGACACTAAGTTTTTAGGGTATTTTATATAAGTGCACCAATGGATATATTAGTAGATAATATATCCATAGATGCTGCAAGTATCACCTTGTGGTGCAAGATAAATTTAAGCCATCATATCATGTTTCAGAAAGACATACAGCAGAAAGGAGAAAAGACAAAAAAGTATATAATCCCTAACTTTAGGAAGACTTCTCAGAATAACACTTCTTTTTAAATGCAGTTGGCCAAAATTTGGTTACATTAGCTACCCATCCAAACAGATTCAGTTATTTTACCAAAGAAGAAGAGGAATGGACGTTGAGTGAGACAAATAGAATGTGTAATATATCCTTTCAATTCTTTCATTAATATAATCAATATTTTTTCTCATTAATTTTTTGATAATTTATTTTTAGGGAAAATTCACTTCACAGCAAAATTGAGAAGTTTCAGAAATTTCCCATATAGTCCCTGCCACCATATGCATAGCCTTCCTCATTATGATACTCCCCACCACAGTGGTATCTTGTTACAATTAATAAATTTACAATGACACATCATAATCACCCAAAGTCCATAGTTTATGATTCATTCTTGGTGGTGTGCATATTATGGGCTTGGACAAATGTATAATGATATTTATCCATCATTATGGTATTAGTATAGAGTATTTTCACTGTTCTAAAATCCTCTGTGCTCTATCTATTTTTTGCCTAAATCCACATCAATCTCTGACAGCCATTTTTGGAGATCTTTTTACCATCTTTATAGTTTTTTTTCTTATTTCAGAATGTCATATTGTTGGAATCATATAGTAAGTAGCCTTTTCACATTGGCGTTTTCGCATAATAATATGCATTTAAGGTTCCACTATGTTTTTTCTTGGCTCAATAGGGCTATTTTTTTTAGCCCTGAATAATATTTCATTCTATGGATGTACCACAAATTATATTTACCTATTCACCTACTGAAAGATTACTTACAAATTTTGGCAATTATGAAAAAGCTGCTATAAACATCCATAGGCAGGTTTTTGTGTGGACATAAGATTTCAACTACTTTGGGTAAATGCCAAGGAATACAATTGCTGCATCATATGATATGAGTATGTTTAGTTTTGTAAGAAACCACCAGACTGCCTTCCAAAGTGGCTGTACCATTTTGCAGTCCTACCAGCAATGTATGACAGTCCCTGTTGCTCAACATCTTCATCAGCATTTGCTGTGTGAGCATTTTGAATTTTGGCAATTCTAATAGGTATGTAGTGATACTTCATTGTTTTGATTTGCCTTTCAATGATGACCTCTGTATTAAGTTGAGGAAGTTCACTTTTATTCCTAGTTTACTGAGTTTTTATCACTGGATTTTGTCAAATAGTATTTCTACATTAATTAATATGATCATGTGATTTTTGTTTTTAGCCTATGGATGTGATAGATTATATTACCTGATTTTTGAATGTTTAATCAGCTTTATATGACACTTGGTTGTGGTGTATATTCTTTTTCCATTCTTAGATTCAATCTGTTAATATTCTGTTGAGGATTTTTGTATCTATGTTTATGAGAGAGATTTGCGTGTACTTTTTTTTTCTTCTAATATCTTTTCCAGGTTTTGATACTAGGATAATGCAGCTTCTATCCTTTGAAAAAGGTTATGAAAAGCTGGTATAATTTCTTCTTTAAATGTTTGGTCAAATTCACCAGTGAACTCATGTGGGTCTGATGTTTTCTCTTTTAGATGGCTATTAATTATTGACTCAATTTCTATAATAAATATAGGTCTATTCAGATTTATCTTTTTCCTTGTGTGAATTTTGGCAGCTGTGACTTTCAAGAAATGATCCATTTCAGGTTATCAGAAATGTGGGTAGAGTGTTGTTCATAATATTTTTGTATTATCCTTTTAATGTTCATGGATTCTGCAGTTATGTCCCCTTTTCATTTCTGATATGAATAATTTGTTTCCTACTCTTTCTTAGCCTAATCAACAGTTTTTGAACACTTAACATATTCTCAAATTTTCTTTTTTTTCAAAGATTTTATTTATTCATGAGAGACACAGAGAGAGAGAGAGAGAGAGAGGCAGAGACACAGGTAGAGGGAGAAACAGGATCCATTCAGAAAGCCTGACAAGGGACTCGATCCCGGGATTCCAGGATCATACCCTGGACTGAAGGTGGAGCTAAACTGCTGAGCCACCAGGGCTGCCCTCAAATTTTCATTAGAAAAAAATAATACACAATAAATTTTTATTACTTTTTATTGCTTCATAACAAATTACTAAAAATTTAGTAGAATAAAAACAATATACATTAATTAGCTTCTAATTCTTTAGGTCAGAATTCAGGTGGGCTTGACTGGGCTCTGCATAAAAGTTTCACAGGGCTGAAATCAAGGTTTCATCTGGGCCTATTATGCTAAGCAAAATAAGTCAGGTAGAGAAAGACAAATACCTTATGATTTCATGGGCAGCCCGGGTGGCTCAGTGGTTCAGCACTGCCTTCAGCCCAAGGCGTTATCCTGTAGACCGTATGATTTCACTCATATAAGGGATATAAGAAGCAAAGCAGATCAACATATGGGAAGAGGAACAGAGAAAGAGGGAGAGAGAAACAAATCATAAGAGACCCTAAAATAGTGAACAAACTGATGGTTGATGGAGGAAGATGGGTGGGGGGATGAGCTAAATGGTGATGGGCATTAAGGAAGGCACTTGTTTGTTTGTTTGTTTGTTTTTAAGATTTTATTTATTTATTTATTTATTTATTTATTTATTTATTTATGAGAGACACAGAGAGAGAGGCAGAGACACAGGCAGAGAGAGAAGCAAGCTCCATGCAGGGAGCCCGATGCGGGACTCAATCCTGGGACTCCAGGATCATGCACTGGGTGGAAGACAGATGCTCAACCACTGAGCCACCCAGGTGTCCCAAGGAGGGCATTTGCTATCATGTGCATTGGGTGTTATATGTATGTAATGAATCACTGAATTCAAATAATATTATAGTATACGTTAACTAACTAGAATTTAAATAAAATTTTGAAAAGAAAAAAAGAAATAAAAATTTTAAAATGTGTCACCTGAGCTAGTGTTTTATTAGGATGTTCTGATGAAGAATTTACTTCCATGCTCTCACTCAGATTGTTGGTTGAGTTCAGTTCATTGTGATGGCAGGACTGAGGTTCCTGTTTCTCAGCTGGGGGGATTCCCTCAGCAACTTGTGCCATCTGTGCTCCTCTTATCCAGTTTCTCCATCTTTAAAGCAGCAGCTCTGAGCTGAGTTCTCACACTTTGAACATCTCTGACATCTTAGCGTTCAGCCAGAAAAGCCTCCGTATTTTAAAAGATAGATATGTTTGGATTGGGCCCACCCAGATAATCTCCCTGTCTCAAAGTTAACTGCATGTAATACCATATTATTATAATATATTCAAAGGAATGATATCTCATCATATTCACAAGTTCTGTGGATTAGAGAGGAATATCTTTGGGGGTATATTTTAAAAATTCTTCCTACCATAGAATTCAATCCTATATTCATATTTACATGAAAGTTGACACTAAATTCTTCACCAAAATATAAAGTAAAAATAAAGACTAGGAAAGAACCATGTTTGTGATTTGTGCTCACCTGGCCTTTTATGAGTACAGCACTTTTTCATTCTTTCTCTTTCAAGTTCTCTATTAAACAAAAGAGTTTCATGCTTCTATGTCTCTGCCACACTACTAAGAATTCAGTTTCCTAAATGTGTGTTAGTGATCCTGGTTTTCAGATCTTAATTCAACTATTACTTCCTCTATGAAAGATTTCTCATTCTCCCCTTTAGATCCCAATAATGCTGATAATTCCATTTTTGTTTTCCTTGTATGTTCAACAGACTTCTATCCTTGTTTTCCTTGTATGTTCAACAGACTTCTATCCTGAATTACTATCCTGAATTACTATCCTGAATTACTAGAATTGTTTGCTCATATTCTACTTTGCCTACGAAACTGAAAATTATAAGCATGCATTTGTGTATGTCTATAATATTTAGCATGGATCCTAATACATGGATATCTGACATATATTTGTTCACCAGAGGAAAAGCTAGAAGACATTGAAACTAGTTTAAGTGGCCTTTAGGAGGACTCCACCACCCTGCAAGCATATATAGAAGAATTCAGGGAGAGAGAAACCATTAAACAAGCTGTAATTTAGACATTTACCTCAATAATTTTTTCTGCTGCTTAAGCTTATGCATAACAGTGAGAGAATTCTTTATTTTTCCATTGGAATCTAGAGACACCTTTTATTTCTTTAAAATGGTTCTTAGATACTGTCCTACATAAAAAATCACTACTACTTTTAAATTTTTCACAATTTGGGACGCCTTGGTGGCTCAGAGGTTGAACATCTGCCTTTGGTTCAGGGTATGATACTGGAGTCTCAGGATTGAGTCCCACATCAGGCTCCCTTCATGGAGCTTGCTTCTCCCTCTACTTATGCTTCTGCCTCTCTCTCTCTCTCTGTGTGTGTGTCTCTCATGAATAAATAAATAAAATCTTTAAAACTAAAATAAAATAAAAATTTCACAATTAAATTGGATTGCCTATGTGAAGAGCTGGTTCCCAGTGCCATCTTTTGCATTGTGCAATTTTGGGACGTCATTCATTCAAATATTAAGGATTGAGTTTCTGTTATATGAAAAATTGATGTTCACAGGATGGGATAAAGCTATAGTGTATGTATTGGAGAGTCCCAAAGTTCAATGGGGAAACAGACAAGGAAATAACTGAAGCTAATATCATTTGGACTAGTTTGGTCATGGGCAGCCCAGACTATATTAAAAAACAGTAGTGATGTCCTGGACTTTAATGAAAAGGAAAGCTTCCATGAAAAGTGACAGCAGAACTAAGTGTTAGCATCAGGGGAAGTGATGGTGGGGAGGAGAGGTCCAGCAGGGTTTCTTCTTTCTGCAATAAAATTACAAAATTTTCTATTTGGAGTTTAAGGGAAAATCAAACTGCCCTTGAGGGAGCAAACACAGCAAACCGTTACCCTCCCTGCACTTTTTAGACTTTAAACTCCAAAGACAAGATTATCATCACACATTGTATATTGGAAATATTTACAAATAACAGTATGAGAACTTTGTTCCTGCTTTTTGACTCTAGACGTACCTTTGGTTTTTTGGTTTTTTTTTTAAATGGCTGCTAAATCCTGTCTTACGTTACTTTTTAAAATTTCACAATTAAATGGTTAATCATGTACCTTAATTACAAAGGGAAATTGAAGGATACCATTATTAAATAGAAATGGCACATTAGTTACCTCTAATGAAAAAACTCAACAGACTGGATCATAGGACTTCAATGAGTTTAGAAAACAATAGGTAGATGGGGCCAGTATTTTGAATCACTGTACATAATAAATTCTTCCATGGGTCTGCTCAGAAAATATTTTTCTGCTGGTTGCTCCTGAAGAGTTCTGAGTTTGTCCTCCCTTTGACTTTGAATCTCTGTGTGTAGTAGTTTTCAGAAATTAGCTTTTATGTGATCAAACTGCTCGTTTTTGATTCTGGATTCAAAGCTTTTGTAATTATGTTCAGAGCACTGTAAAAAAAAGTATAAATGCATCTTTAATGTATGGAGATGGGGAGATCAGCAGTCAAGTGAAACTCTGCAGCATAGGAGAGAGTGCACAGGAGGTCAGTGGAACTGTTGAAAAGAATAGAAATTAGATCCTGTCAAAAAGAGGTGAAAGAATCAGATTCATCCTAGAAAAGAGCTGCCAAAGAGGAATTTAATAATGTATTCTTTTATTTGTGGAGGCAGAATATTAGACATTTATAAAAATGTAGATAATATGAAACCTGGCAATACTCACTACCTACTTACCCACCTACCAATTCAGGAAGAATCCAATTATTAGGTATTTTAAAAGTTCTATTGCATAGACAGCATTTGCTGAACATTAATGGAAATGTACAGCAGTTCACAGAGTGTTTACAAATATCCAAGACTGAGAAGGAAAAAGCACATACAAGGTAATATATGTTACATTATGAGAGATTTTTTTAGACCTCCAAAAATAAAAAGAATTGTAGAATTAAAAACTCTTCTAATTATTCTCTTATGGTATAAAAATCAAAGTGTATCCTGGAGACGAAATTTTGAAAAAAAACACAAACAAACAGTACCTCACATTCAATGTACTTTTTAGATTTCTGAACGATGTACCTTTTTGCAATAAGCCCCTTGGCATATGCTCATTACCAAGGAAAATAAAACAGTGATATGACTAATTAGATTTCAGTATATCAGTTCAGGAAAAGCCTGACAACCCACCCCTTGTTATCATAAACTAATGATGCCTCCCCACATTACATGAAACAATCAGTGGTGGTTCATTACAGCCATGTCGTCTTGCTCCATGAATGTCAAGAGATTAAAAGTGAAAGCTTTAGCTTCACGTTTTTTGTAGATGGGTTTTTAAAAGTTTAATGTAGTTGGATTATTTTAGGTGACAGTGACAGTTTCTTCATGATACCAAAATGTCTAGTAGAAAAGTGAAAAAACTGGTCAAAAACTTCTATTTATTCCTATTTGTATTCATATCAAATACTTTGTTTTATTGATTTCTTTCTTTTACTGTAATAGTTCACTGACAGGGTAAGCCAATGTTTGGAGTTTTAGAGACAAAAAGGCAATCTTTGTGTTTCTCAAACAGTTTATGGTGAATGAGCTTTGTGCACACACAGTGCTCTAATTGCTTAGCATATGAACTTCACAAGCACAAAGGTACCTTTCTTTTAAGATGTTCACAGCTTTCAGAAAGTCTGTTGTTTCATTTAGTTCAGTTCAGCATCTCCATGGTTTTGTAGTTAAGGCAATCTCTCAGTGTGCAATACTGTATAGAAATGATGTTCCCTGAAAAAAAAAAAAAAAAAACACTATGGGAAAAGCTGTTTAAATTACAGTGTGGAATATTTGTGACACACTCAACTCTGCATGAAAATTCTGAATCATTCATTGGAATAGATTTCTATAATAATGACAGGAGTCTATAGTAGCCTTCTCACCAATTTAAGCCTTTTACTGAATAGAAATCCCTTCCCTATTCTAGTTCCCTAATTATTCCCTCCAGAATTCAGTAGGAAATTAGAGATCACAATTAGGTTGGTTGAGTTTGAGGGTTTCTTTAGGAGTTTTTCCTCAGCTAGAAAAAGAGAGTTGGACTAAACAATTTCTAAGATCATTTGGAGCTTCTAATCTGATGTCTCAATGACCTAATTCTGTGACTAATTAATACCAAAAAAATCCCATTTCCTAAATGCTTTACATCCTTCATTATTATTTCAATATTCAACTATCCCAAAAAATACTATAGATTAAACAAGATGGAACACACAAAATCCATGGATAAAGTAGCAATAACAAAAGTAAAAAGCAGTAACATTTTTTGACATCTGCTAAATGCAATACATTCTCTAAATATGTTACTATGATTATTTTACTTAACCTTCATAGTAAACTTTCCTGCTGCCATACTAATAGTTCCCATTTACAGATGAGATTGAATCTCAAAGAGTTTGTGTAAACTACTCTATAGTTTACCCCTAGAAGTGGAACCATTTGGATGCAAATCCGGGTCAGGCTAATTTCAGTTTCATTTCTTTTTCATGTTATTTTGCTGGTATTACCATAGAAACAATCAATTTTAAGTTGAATGAAGAAAAAGAGATGGAAGCAAAAGGCATTTTCAAAAAAAAAAAAAAAGGCATTTTCAAAGAATGGAAAAACTAAGGAGAATCTGACTACAGGCACCCACTAGTAAAGCCCCGGGTAAGACAAAGTGAATATAAAATCTACTTAACTGAGAATATATTCTCAGAAAATAAAAAAATGCTGATAAAAATACTGAGCTGAAAAAAATTGAACTGAGCACCTGATTTGTATTCAAACAATTAGATTGCAAGAGCAGGTTTTGTTTAATTTGAATTTTTCATATTCACATTTTTGTTTATTTTAAGAACTATCTTAATGTTTTAAGAACCTGCATGCCACACGAAGCAGGGGATAAGAAGTAGTGTCATGGTTTTTATTGGATTCTGGAGAAATATGGACTGTTAATGAGACCAAACCCAGACTGCAGTAAAGAGGGTTGTTGAACTACAGGAATTTAAACTGTGATGAAGTGAAAACAATTTTGTTAAAAAAAAAAAATCAATTGTTTTTAGAAATCTAGGCTTTTAAAAAATTTTCAGTTCAAAGATATTAATGCTGTCTCATGTTTAAGACACTTAAAGCATCTTTTAGTGTTCTTTTAAAGAAATGAAGAAGAAATAAATTTCCTCTGAATAAGATTTTAGCAATTGTGTCAGTAATAGTCTAACTTCTCAGAGAAAAAACTAAAGGAACATTTATTTCAGGGATGATGGGGAATCTAGAAAACCAAATCAATTTTCCACTGAGATGTTATTCAGTTGCTAGAGAAGACATGATAATGGTCATAATAGAGTGTGATCAAAGGGTTAAAATAAATGAGAAGAAAAAGAAAAAAAGACCCAGAGGAAAAGAATGCCACAAGAAAATAGGTCCACTAATGAATGAGGAAGGGCATGAAATTAATGATGGCTCTAAAACGGCTGAGTTATTGAACTCATTTTTTAAATCTGCCTTTAACAAGAGAAATGAAGCAAAGAAATATAGACAATTAGAGAGTAATGAAGACATTGCAAAAATTGCTCTGGCCAACATGAAGATAAGGGAATTCCTTACTTGGCAAACATTGAAAGGCCCACATCACCCTGAGTTATTCACAGGATAGGTCAGCATGTTTACTAATCCAGGCATGTTCATTCTTAGAAAATGAAAGAATGTTAGAATATTGGAGAATATGTAGAAAAGAATTTCTTGAAAGGCAATGGAAACTTTTGCCCAGGAAGGTAACCATCAGTAAAGGTGTGGCATATGATACCCATGAAAAATATTAAGAATGGGAAACTGGTCTACTACCTTCAAAATGAATAAAATGGGACATACGAATTCATACCCCAGAAGAAACTGAAGGGAAAGTTTTTAAAAAAGCAAAAGTCAAACATTGGGACATTAGGGTCACTTTTGATTTGCTAAGTCACCCAGTTGTGCATGAAAAATTAATCTGAGTGATTCAAAGAAAAGTGATTTAATCATGGCTTTGGAAATAGGTCAAAGATCATCATGAGTGATGAGAATATATGGCAAATTATATAAATAACTAATGCATCTCAGTATGGGCTGGTATTGGTTCTGTTTTGTTCTAAAGCCTTGTTATTTATGATTAGCAATTGTTTAAAAGATTTTAAAATGGTATTATTCTCTTTGGCAGGGAATACTTGCAAAAAAGAACCAAAAAGATCAAAGCAGAGATTTACAAATCTCTAAATGAAGGTTATGCTAAAATGGAGGGGAGTGGTGAGAGTTCTACAGATCTCAGGGTCTGAGGTAGAGAATTATGCAACATCTTGCAGTTCAAATGGTGCAGAAGGCTAACATTTGTGGGAGCAGCAATGATGAAAGAGATCCCTGCATGTTCCCTTTCATCTTAGCTGTGCTAAAATTCTCTCAAAACCGGAAAGACTAGTTAATGTCATTTCTAATTTCATCAATAAAAAGCATGGGAAACATTGCATCTTGAGAACTGTAGATTCATAGAAATGCCACTTAAAAGAAAAAGAAATGGACACAAAAGAACCTGATGATGAGCAAGAATGCATTAACAAATCAGAAAACTTTGAGAACCTTAGTTCTGGGCTCCAGGTTTTTTTGAGGAAATTTAGCAGACGTACCCAATTCAGAAAGTGAAAAGACTAGGAAAAGTAGAACCAGATGAGAAAAGTTCTGGTCGAGTTGGTGAAAATAAATAGATTAACAGGAAAATATAAAGTCACAGAATTCGAAATGAAGCAAAAGGGTAGAGTAAGCAGTGATGATTTGGCATTGCAAAGAAATAAGTCATAAGGCATCTAATGAACACTTGCTGTTGCCTGGGATAACTAGGATGTGACAGCGGTAACTTCATCCACAGAGTGAGCTGGTGGGCCTTCTGATGCCTCTTGTATTTCACTCATGAGATGGAAGGGGAGGTATTCTAACTACCCAGTTCAAGGCATTTAAGTTCTTCTATCGATGAAAAGGCATCACTTCTCAAAGAAGATACATTATGTATTTTCCTTCTTTTCTTTATATAAGCAAATACTCTCTCAGTGTTAAGGAGAGCTATACCCTAACAAACACTTGCAATGTCTGACACACTATTTTTTTTAAAAAAAAATTTTAAGACTTATTTATTTTATTTATTTATGATAGACATAGAGAGAGAGAGAGAGAGAGGCAGAGACACAGGAGGAGGGAGAAGCAGGCTCCATGCTGGGAGCCCGATGCGGGACTCGATTCTGGGACTCCAGGATCGCGCCCTGGGCCAAAGGCAGGCGCTAAACCGCTGAGCCACCCAGGGATCCCCTGACTCACTGACTATTATCACTACCATTCACATCACCCTTCCAGGGCAGACATTGTTATTTATGCATCACAATAAGGAGAGGGATAGCATCTTCAAGTAGCATTTCCAGTGTTGCATAGTGAGGAGGTGAGGAGGCTGGATAGCAAACTCCGGTAACAGGCTCTAGAACCTCTTCTCTTGTTCCACGCACTGAGACCAACATAAAGTGCAGGATATTCTGTTCCTCTCACTCTCTGTAAAATCTCTGGTTTCACACTTTCTGTCAATGCTCTTTAATATATATATAATATTAATTAATTTATTTATTAATTTATTTGAGAGAGAGAGAAGCAGCTGAGCAGGGACCCCGCTGTGGGGCTGGATCCCAGGACTCGGGTATCATGACCTGAACCTAAGGCACACACTTAATGACTGACATTGTTCTTAATCCAAAGGAACTGAATTGTGTCCTTGGCAGAGTCAGTGATCTCAAGTGGAACAGCCCAAAAGGATTGCTAGTGATGAAGACATTTCCCTCCCCTGAAAGGTCTATGTCACATTGGCCCAGTGGTCACAGTTCTGACTACCGCCTTTGATGACTTGCCCTTGATACAAAGCATCCGCAGTAGTTCTGTAAACACAACCAGTGCCTGTAACTCCCATGGCAGTTGAGTTGTAGTTTCTGTGCTCAATAGCTATGTTTTGCCTGAACAAAATTCAGCAAGAGATACGGGAGTTTTTGTCTTATATCCCTCGCACAACCATCTATATGCATACCATATACATACAACATCTATATACATACAGGCACTCATCTTGGTGGCCTGTGATTTCAAATTCTTAATTCAAGGTTTTGGGGGTTTGTGCCAGATATCTAATTATTCAGAATAGCTGTTGATAGAGATGTAGGTGTCATTGGGTTCCTTTGAAATTCAGTATCTTCCTGAGCATAGCTTTATGTGAAAATATAATGTCAATTACCCAAGTAGTTCATTCATTCATTCATTTATTTTATTCATTCATTCATTCATAGAATCATTATACTTATATGTGCTAAGCTCTGACAGTATTTCAGGCATGGCATCCATCTTGGAACACAAGGACAAAAGCAAAAGATTCCATATATCCTCATCTTTTACTGGTGAATCTATTAAATTATGAAGCATTTGCTATTATTCGTTAAAACACTAAAATTTACAGATGACTTACCTATTATATAAAATAGATTCAAGGTTTTCCTTTTAATGTTTCACTCCCATGATTCTAATATGCTTTCCTAAATATGGAAGCAAATGAATTACTAACATAGAAGAATAAATAGCTTATAATTTTGAATATCCCCTTGGGAGTATATTGCTTAAGTGAACCTGTGGTTAAAACAGAAAAAAAAATAAAGTTGAAAAAGACTGGTTATTCACATACAAAGTGTGTATGAATGACATGCAACCACAAATGTTATGCTATACAAAGCACTGTGAGAACACAGAGTATACTGGGCAGTTTCCTATCAAAGTTGAAATTAGAAGTGGTCCACAATAGAGGAATCAGGATGATGAACCCTACCAGTGCAAGAGCCTAGTGCAGAGAGCTGGATTGGTGTCATGGATTTAAGCAGTGGTTTTGTCTAAATGGAGCACAAAGTTTATGAGCAAAGTGCTAGAATGAGCTAAGTTGGGAGAGGTGTCTGAGGGCGTTTTAAAATCATGCTAAGCATGTTTTGGACTGCATAATATAGTTATTGGCAAGCCTGCATACAACTACAGAAAATTTCAAAATACCACTCTTTTCATAGGCTTCTTTTCAAACTGCAATTATGAGCTAGGTCATCCAGGGCAAAGCAGCTTCTAGGTTCACGGAGAGTCAGTTCTGAGTTTGAGCCAGGCAAATTTCAGCCCCTAAACCCTCTCGGCAACAAAGGACAGTTGAGTCTAATCCACCATGATGCCCAGCCCTGTGTACCTTATTCACTGTCCCAAAAATCTCAAGCCATCAGTCTTCCACCATAACTCGACTGAAACCATTCTAGATGCTCTGCCTCACCCAGAGTTTTTGATGCCTTCTCCAACTCTCAAATATTTTTCTGTGCCTTTGAGGTTTCTACTTCTTAACTAGAAAATCCTCATAGGTTCTTAACCCCTTCTCTGAGTGTATTTGTGTTAATTGAAATAAAGCTTTTACCAAGTACACTTTCTCAAGCTGCACATCTCCTCATCTTAGAGAAGCCTGGATAATTTGTCATGGGTCAGATTTGCAAGCTACATTAGGGAGAATTCTGGACTTTTAAACAGTCTACATTTAGCCCAGGTCAGAGGATCAAGAAGGCCAATGGGAATATTTCTTATTTAGGAAAACTTATGTAGACAGAGAGGGTTTAGAAATTAAGAAATCAGATATTCTATAAAAGCAATAAAAACAGATTTGAATCCTAATCGTTAGTTATTAATGCTCTTCTATTCTAGGATCTCATGATTCCTGTATGAAGTTCAAACTTAAAAAGGCTTGTTTTGGGAGACAAAGAGAAAGTATGAACTATTAATATTAATACACTGTAAAATCTGTTGTAGTTGAAGTATAAATAAATGTTATGTGAATATCCACAGAAAAAAAGTTTTGTAAAACACTAGCTTTCTCCTGAAGAAGTCCAGTTTGAACACTGAATCCTCATAGTATTGAGTTTCGCTCTATAGCCCCAGTAAATTCCCACCAATTCTCCAATGTGTCAAACTCTGTGTTATTACTTCTCTTCTGTCTGAAACATCCTTTTCCATCCAATACCTTTACTCACTTGACTAAGTCCTTCTCGCTTTGTAGATTGCAGCTAAGATGTTACTTTTTTTCTGAAAGCCTGACCTTATTCATCAAGTGAAGTTTAGATGCCTCTAATATAAGTTCACATACAACTTATATTTTCCTTTATTTTAATACATGCCATGATATGCTGCCACTGTTTGTTCCATATTCCTTGATTTCCAACACCTGGAACAAGGCTTGCCATCATCAGTGTTCAATAAATATATCACTTGAACAAATAAAAGATGGAATGGATGAATGATAAAATTAGTAAATTGATGGATGTATATAGTTCTTTTTTTGCTAGTTTCTGAATGTTATACCAGAGAAAGTTACCATGTATAAAAAGAATGAAGTCAAATGAACTCAGAATTTAATCGAGAAATATACAAAAGTCATATTGAATTTATTTATTCTTATTCAATAATCAAATATTTATTAAATGCCTAGTTGTTACAACAAAAGTAACCCTTTTTAAAAACTGATTAAAACGTTTATTGGATTCTTACTGTGCATGTCATAAAGTATTCTTGCTACTTTGCTCCAATAATTTGTAGTTTTTCATGTGTTTTAGAAGTGAATCATGAGCTAAACCATTAAAAAACAACCTATCAGTTTTGCATATAGCACATATGTCAAAAGCTTGTTAATATTTTTTCTCTTTTCTTTCAAAGGACTTTTAAAGCATACATTAAAGAATACGTATGCATATTCAAAATAAGTGATTGCAAATCAATAGGGAAATTAGCTCTGTTCTGTCTGTATAGAGATCTCATTCGTAGTTTGGTGATCAGCATTCAGAACAGCTATAGCCCTAAGATTGAAGGAGAGCTCTGTCGATATACAGTCCACCATACACTAAGAATTACTTCAAGAGTTGAAATCTTGTTTCACTTAAGAAATTTTTAAAAATCAAGGTGAAACTAGGCACATGCAAAGAGCAATACTTACTTCAAATTAGACCTGAACTTCTGGATATCTAGTCAAATAGAGTAAATTGTCTTGAAGGTGGAAGAATGTTTGTAGATGGAAAAAAGATCTCTGAATATACCAGCCTTCATTCCTTATAAATCCCATGCCTTGTGGGCACCAGTGCCATCATTCTCCCCATGTTTGGAGTTGGCTCACTATCTGTCCTTAAATGACCTACTGATAATGTTACTATACTTACCAAGGTGTGGAAGCAAGCACTTTTTACCCAAAGAAACATGTAAATATCTCCAGGAATTTATGTAGTGTTTTTATCAGTATAGGGGCAGAAAGAACAAAAGTAAAAGAAAGGATGCATATAAAGTTATTAATATGGATATTGAGATAGATTATATAGATAGATCTCATACATAGAGAGATTATATATTCTAAACTAGATTTGGATTGTCACTGTTTATAAATTAGATGAGATTCTCCATTCCAACTACAGCCAACTTCTAGCTTTTGTTTGTAGGCTATATTCCAGTAAGACCCCTCTTACCTTAGGCTGGGTTGCAGATATTAAACCTTGACTTACCTGGCTTGTTTCATGAGAAACAGTTTATGTTACCACCACTAGCGGCCAAGCTTATTTTTAGTAGCTTTTCTGAGTTTCTAGAGTAATATGTAGCAAAACAAATCTCATGAGAATGAAAAAATATTCAGTGATCTCTGACAGTGCAATGTAATCAGGTTCCAGAATGTTTATAGCCTTTGTCAAAAGAATGGAACTAAGAGGAAACTAAGGTACTTGGTACAATATTTCACAATCCCTCCCATCACCATAACAACAGATAACCCAAGTATCTGGGACATTAGTAGCATATAGAGACACTCAGCTTTCCTTTGTGAACTTTACCTTCAATTTGTAGATGTTTGCCTTTGGAGGTTTCATGTGCTTTTTCTTAAGAAGTTTTGGCAGCTTAGGTCAGTATGCACAATTTAGGATCTGGAAAAATATTCCCAAGGGGACTAGATGTAACCAACATTTTTGACATTATGCATATTACTGTTCTTGCTTCTATACAGACTCAATAGGCCAAAAAATTAAATAAATTAATCTTTTATACTATCTTAATAAACTGAAAGGTAGTAGAGAGTGAGTTGTGTTACTGTCTAGGGTAAAAGCCATCCAGACAAGAGAAATCAAGGATGCATGAATCTTAAAACAAAAGAACCCAAGGAATGTTTGACAAGCAACACAGAGATGCATCTAGCAGGAGAGGAGAGAGAAGGAAGAATGGAAGTGGAGGCTAGACCACACAGGGACACATACATCTTTGTGAGGCTTTTGGCAGCTCCTCTGTGTAACATGAGAAACCATTGAAATATTTTTTTAAATTGAGGTGAAACTCACATAACTTAAAATTAACCATTTTATTTTTTTAAAAATTTTTTATTGAAGTGTAATGAACATACAATACAGTCTTATGTTAGTTTCAGGAGTACAGTACAATGGCTCAACATTTCTATGTATTACTCAGTGCTCATTACAATAAGCATACTCTTAATCCCTTTTTTCTATTTTAAAGTAAACAATTCATTTAGTACATTATAGTGTTGTGCAACCACCACCTTGATCCAGTTCAAAACATTTTCATCAGTCTAAACTAAGACTCAGAATACATTAAGGAATGACCCCCCATGTCTTCCTACCCTCAACCCTTGGTAACCATCAATCTGCTTTTTGTCCAGTGGATTAACCTACTCTGGATATTTCCTATACATGAAGTCCTTCTGTGACCTTTTGTGACTGAGTATACTGTTTTTTAGGTTCATCCATGTTGTAGCATGTATTAGCACTTCATTTCTTTTTATGGCTGAAAAATATTGCAATAATATATGAATACATGAAGATTAATTTATCCATTCATGTACTGATGGACATTTGAGTTGTTTCTACCTTTTGGCTATTGTGAATAACGTTTCCATGCACATTCATTTGCAATTTTGTTCGACACCCGTTTTCAACTATTTTGGATATATACCTAGGAGCAGAATTGCCTAGTTACATATAATTGTGTATTTAACTTTGTAAGGAACAAAAACTTGTTTTCAGTGAAGGAATTTTGGTAAGAGAAAGGGCCTGATACAATTTATGATTTAAAAGATTTTCTTAGTACTATGAAGAGAATAGCTTTCAGAGGATCAAGGCAGAAGCAATGAAATAATTCAGGTTTTAACTGCAATCATCTGCCTTGAAGCAGCATATAAGCAATGGAGAACAGAGAAAAGTGCTCCAATTTAGGGTAGTAAGGAAAAGATGACAAAATTTGCTGATGGCTTGGACATAATGGAAATAAAGGTGGCAAGGATGATTGTAAAATATCTGACTTGAGGAATTGGAAGATAGAAATGACCAGTGTTTTCTAAAAGGGAAACTGAGGAGTATTGGGTTTAGGGAATATAACCAAAGGTTCAACCTTGTATATCTTAAATTGGCAATATCTCTTTAACATCTGTATCAGATGCTATAACTATGTAACAAACTGCTACAAAATTTTGTGGTTTATTTGGTTTATGAATCTTTGTATTAGCAACTGGGTCTGAGCTCAGTTGACTGGTTCCGCAGACCTCATAGGGGGTTACTTGTAACCACAATAAGCTAGTGGATTAATTGCAGGATAGTTGACCTATGGTGTCTCAGATGGGTTAGATCATTCACCTCCACACGATCTTGTCCTCTGATACACTATCCTAGGTTTTTGTTTTTTGGCTTTTGTTTTTGTTGTTGTTGTTGTTGTTGTTTTACTTTGAGTGAGAGAGAGAGAGAAAGAGAGGGAGGGAGATAGTATGAGCAAGGGGGAGGGGGGAGGGGGAGAGGGAGAAGCAGACTCCCTGCTGAGCAGTCCCTCCCCTCCCCTGCTGATGCAGGGCTAGATCCCATGATACCGGGATCATGACCTGAGCCACAGGTAGATATTTAACTAACTGAGCCACCCAGGAGCCCCCATCCTAGACTCTTTTATGTGGAAATTTCAGGGCAAGATAAGAAAGTATGAAAATTGCAAGTTACTTTGAGTTTTGGCTTACAACTTACACAATATCACTTTCACTACATGAAAGAGATCAATGAAATAAGTTATAGATTCAACCAAGATTCGATGGGGCAAAGAAGATTCAACCTCTTGATAGGACTATCAATATCACATTGAAAAGATATATATATATATATATATATATATATATATATATATATATATATGAAAGAAAAGATATATATAAAGCCAGAGTAGAATCAGTGGCTTTTTAAAAATAGTTTAATCTATCACAGCATCAAAGTTGTGATATTGTACACATAATCAGTTACATGTTCCTGAAGTTCAGGAGGGAAGATTTGGCTGACAAGTGCATGGAGACTGATGAAGAGAATCTTTCCAAATGCTGAGCCCTGATGTTATCTGGAAATTTGAAAAACAATGAAATAAGGAGGAAACGGATGTATCAGGGAGGTAAGAGGAGACCAAGTAAAAGTTGTGTCCAGGAAGTTAAATTTGGCATTGAAATGTGCCAAAAATGACTGTGCATTTGTTGTTTATGCAGTAACTAGTGGCTTTTCTAACAGTTAAATATCTTTGAAGTTACCTGACCAACATAGTGACTGTTTTCTCTGTAGCCCTAGGCTAAGAGAGGGGCAGTAGTTTATGTGAATACCAAAATTCTTTCTGTACTAAGCTCATTAAAAGATCTAAACTTCCATTAATATCCAGGGAAAGTAGGCCAGAAATTGTCTGCAATGCTAATGGGAGCTATGAATTTGAATTTTCATTGAAGTAATAAGGCCATGTGTTTTAAACAGTGGTAAAACTCAGTGGTGAGGGCAATTGAAAGACATTCACTTTATAACCATGTTGAAAAGCATAATATTTATTAAACATCTTCCTATCCATAAAATTTTTCTAGGTCCTCACAATTACAGAAGATTGAACAAACCACTTGATCTTGTTTTCCAATGAGTTGCCATTTAAATAGGACCTCATAGATGAGATAATGAATTGTACAAACTGCTAAGGAGAAAAGAAGACTGATCATATTGACACAGAGACATACCTATGCAAATCATGGAAAGATATACTTAGTAACAGAGTATAGGAGAGAATGCATACATTAAAAAAAAAAAAAAAAAAAAGAGTAAGCATTAGGGGGCCGGAGCAAAATCCCAAACAATTAGTAGTGTCTATAAACAAATCTCTTAGTCTAATAAAAACATCAGCTCTCATTTATGGTTTTCACAATATTTGAAGCACCATTCTAAGTACACCCATATCTATTTACTTAGTCATCGCAGCAACTAATAAGGTACAAAACATTCTCTTGTGCTTACTTGTTTGCAGTGCACTTGGCCCGCACCCACCTCCCACAAATGCACATTCTGTGACTCTCTGCTTTCCTGCCTCTCAGAGTTCTTCTAAAGCCTTAAAGCCACACAGGTTGGGAGCAGTCCTTAACCAATGAGGGACAGGAGTCAGTGGATAAATACCTCAGCTTTCTTCCCTTTGGAGAGATCATCTTGAGATGAATTCTGTGGAGTTCCTTGCACAATCCCCAGAGCAACTGAGCTTTAGTTGTCCACCAGAGAAGCTAGTTTAGAGATGCATCTTTCATTACCTTTTCTTCCTTTATTATTTCATTGTCCTGTTTTCCTCACTCTGCTTTCTGTGATTACCTTTCAAATGAATTATATCCAAATCCATGTCTCAGGTACTGTTTGTAGAGAGCCCAAACTAATCCAAACAAATTGTTCTTCATTTTAACAGATAGAAAAAGGAGGTTATAAACATTTAAGAATTTGATCAAAATCATCTACAGACATTATTAGAATTTAGATTGGCCCCTAATCTATCATTAAACAATACTTAATCTCTCAGAATCAAGATTTTCATTATTTAATTTTTACACATAAATAAAAGATTTATAAACTCCACTGTAGGATTCTATGATTCCAAATTATAATTTCTTATGCATAAAATAAAGAAAATGTACTTTCTTGATAAGAAATTAAGACAGAACACTAAATATTCTGTGACAGAAAAGCTGTATTTCTCTACTATTCTCAAAATAAATTATTAAAGGAATATTCTCATATTTTAATCTCTGAATGCTTTATTGCCATAGGTAATACATTGAAAGATCCTATTTTTAGGATTCTTAAAAGGTTTTCTTTGTAATCTCTAACTGGTGGTTAAGATCCTTCCTCCTGGATTTACAGGGACTTAGATGACAATTATAGCCTCCACTTATATGCAATTTTATTGTTTAAAGTACTTGCACATATGTTATTTCCCTTAACTGTTACAACAACATTATGAGGTAGACGAAATAATTTTACAGATGAGGAAACTTAATTGCAGCGATTGAATCTTGCCCACACTAATGTACTTGGCATATAGCAGAGCTAGGTAATGAATCTATATCTTCTTGTGACCCAAAGCAGGGATTTGTCTCCCGTAGCTTAGCCATTTATGAAGTCTTTGACTACAGCCAATGCTGAGGAAGACAGTAAGAAATTAATTCTCGGGGTGGGTCATGTGGAAAGGAGATGGTTTGTGAGTTTATAAATAGCGGCTTCCTGTGAATTGCCATCTTTTATTCTCTACATTTCCAAAGTCCATGTGGATGCATAGAGAAATTGGGTTCTAATAGAAGTTACAGAAAAGAAATATAGTGTTTCACTACCAAGAACTTAAGTTTTAGATCCAGACAGGAATAGGTCATTATTCAACTCCACTGGAAATTCTTACCACTTACAGTTCTTTAGTCTCTTCACCTTCAGTTTGTTAACCTTTATAATTTATTTTAAAGATGTTCTTTATTTGTTCATGAGAAACACAGAGAGAGAAGCAGAGACAGAGACAGAGGGAGAAGCAGGCTCCCTGCAGGGAGTCTGATGTGGGACTCGATCCCAGAACCCTGGGATCACCACCTAAGCCAAAGGCATATGCTCAACCACGAGCCACCCAGAAGTCCCAGTTTGTTCATCTTTAAAATGATACTGATAGGGGCAGCATGGGCGGCTCAGTGGTTTAGCGCCTCCTTCAGCCCAGGGCTTGATCCTGGAGACCTGGGATCAAGTCCCACGTCAGGCTACCTGCATGGAGCCTGTTTCTCCCTCTGCCCGTGTCTCTGCCTCTCTCTCTCTCTTTGTGTGTGTGTCTCACATAAATAAATAAATAAAATCTTTAAAATAAAAAAATAAAAGTAAAATGATACTGATAATGATGTTTCAAATAAATATGAACATGAACTTAATTTCAAACATAGAGCGGAGTCAAGTCATAAATAGCCATGATCAACCTTTTGCTAATTTCTATATTCTGTTTTTCAACACATTGAAAAGGAGAAAACAAAAGAATCTATGTAAAATTACTTCACACTGGCCCTTTCTTAAAAGAGAAATCATTTTTAAGTTAGTTTTTTCAATCTGAGCAGTTTTATAGGGCAAGATTTTATATGTTCTTCATCCTTTCACCCCCAACTGAAGAGTGAGAAATTCTATCTGCATGATATTTTCATGTAATATTAACAAGTCAACAATACCTACTCTGATCTACAATACCCCAAGCTCTGTTCTAATCTGTTGACACCATGTCTTCTTTTTTTCCTACAAGTTATTGATATCCTTTAAAACATTTATTTTGGTAAAATATACATAAGATAATATTTATCATCTCAACTCTTTTTTTAGAAGATTTTTATTTATTTATTCATGGGAGACACACACAGAGAGAGGCAGAGACACAGACAGAGAGAGAAGCAGGCTCCATGCAGGGAGCCCCACGTGGGACTCGATCCCGGGTCTCCAGGATCAGGCCCTGGGCTGAAGGCAGCGCTAAATCACTGAATCACTGGGGCTGCCGTATCATCTCAACTCTGTAAATTTATTCACATGGTTGTGTAACCATCACTACAATCCATCCTTATAAACCCCTTTGTTCTGTAAAATCAATATTTTATATATATTAAACAATAACTCCTCTTCTCCCCTCTCGCCAGCCCGTGGCAACCACCATTCTACTTGTTGTCTCTGAATTGGACTACTCAAAATACCTCATATAAGTGGAATCATGCAACGTGTATCTTTTTGTGGCTGACTTATTTCACTTAGCATTATGTCCTCTAGGTTCATCTCACATTGAAACGTGTATCAAAGTTGCCTTCCTCTCTTTGAGGGCTAAATAATATTATACTGTATGTATAAACAACATTTTATGTATCCAATCATCCATTGATGATGCTTGGATTGCTTCAACTTCAACTCTATTGTCAACAGTGCTGCTTTGAACATGGGTGTATAAATATCTCCTAGATTGTGCTTTCAGTTCTTTTAGATTTAGTAGACTTGCTGGATCATTTAGTAGTCCTATTTCAATTTTTTGAGAAAATTCCATGCTATTTGCCAGAAAAGAAGTTGCACCCTTTTTCATTCCCATCAACAGTAACCAAGAGTCATGAGGTGACTGCTTATTATAGTTTTGATTTGCAATTACCTAATGATTGAGTATCTTTTCACATGCTTGTCAGACATCTGTATATCATTTTGGGGGGAGATCTCTAAACATCTTCTTTGCCCATTTTTAAAACTATGAATATTTCATGTGTTTGAATATTGTCCTTGCACCAGAGCCTGTTAATCTTCTCTGTATCTTTATAATTTTAGTATATATGCTGCTAAAGCAAACATCTAAGTTGTCGATGCTTAGTTTGAATTTTTAGTGTTTCATTAACACATTTTCCTCTTCCCAACAAACCACCATCCCCCACTGTGCACCTACAGTTAACATTTTTTCCCATAAAAAACATAAAAGGAGATTTGTATATATTCTTGAACTTATTTCTTGTTCATGTTCAAGTTATTGTATCTTTCCCTTGCTTGATTATTTATAGTCTTTGAGTTTTGTTTTGTACTTTTTCACATCACTAGGTTTAGGGAAGTGGAAAACTTTAAGGTCTGACTTAATGATGCCACCTTAAACAGCCTGATCAAGGTAGAGATGAGTAAGGAGCAATATTTCAACCTTGCATCTAAAGAGGACATTAATCTTGTTCTTTTTAAAAAATTTTTAATCAGAAGTTCCTAATTTTCTCACCATTGATGTAAAAATCATTTATGCTTGCAGTGCAACCAACATAAATCATTAACACACAAAAGAATAGTAAGCAATCTTTAATCAATATCACTTCCTTCTATGAGACTCAGTGGAAATGAAAAAAAAATACAATTTGTCATCGATCAAGAGTCTTGCAAATATTTATCCAGGGTCCCATATCTTCCCAGTTACCTACTTTGCTGTAGCCATGCTGGCCTTTTTTATGTTTTTAGGACAAATCAAGGTCATTTTCTTCACATGAACTATGCACATTTTTTTTTTATTATTTCATCTTTCATAGAGGTTTTAGCTCAATGTCATCTCCTTAGAGAGGCCTCCTGACATCTAACTCAATGGTGCTATCTCCTGGCCTGTCATTTTCTATTGCTGCATCCACTTTGTTTTCTTCGCAGCACAATGACCTTCTGAAATTATCTTATTAATTATTTACTGGTACACTTTTATTTTCAGCCACCCTCCCTCATTATGATATATGTTCCATGATTGCAGAGGACTTTGTCCTTGTTCACTTCAGTGCCTGAACCAGTGCCTGATTAATAGTATATGTTTAGGGATCCCTGGGTGGCTCAGCAGTTTGGCGCCTGCCTTTGGCCCAGGGCGCGATCCTGGAGTCCCGGGATCGAGTCCCGCGTCGGGCTCCCGGCATGGAGCCTGCTTCTCCCTCCTCCTGTGTCTCTGCCTCTCTCTCTCTTTCTGTCTATCATAAATAAATAAAAAAATAATAATAAATAAATAAATAAATAAAACTTTAAAAAATAGTATATGTTTAATAAATATGTGATGAATTAATACTTGGCAACAATGTCAATTAGAGATAAAAAAACATTTTCTGTAAAAGGACAGATATTTTAGGTTTTGCAGACTATATGGTCTCTGTTACAACTGCTCAACCTTGCTAGGGTAAATCAAAAGCAGCCATTATAAAAAAAGAATAAGCTTGACTGTATTGTGTAAAATTTTATTTACAGAAACAAGGAATAGACTAGATTTGGCCTATGGATCATAGTGTACAGACTGTCAGAGTAGATCATCTCTTGTCAATTTTAGTGGCAAGGTATACTCAGGTGCTGATTCATTCATTTTGGCTAGTGTTTGCAAAAGAAACAAAGATAAAATTGAATTTACTTCAAAACTATAAGTAATAATTTAGATAAAGATTAAAAGAATATTCCAGATTTTCTGTGGAGTAGTATAATTCTTGTTCAATCAGCAGCATTAATGGGAAAAGGCAATTGGTGTTAAAGATAACATGTTGGTAGGAGAGAATGTGAAATCATCTTTACTGTATAGCAGTGGTACTAATACCTGAGTGTGCTTTCAAATCATCAGTGATTGCCAGTTCACACCCCAAGGTGACCAGTAACTCTGGGGTGGTGCCTGAGAATTTGTGCTATCTAGTTCCAGGTGATGCTAATGCTGGTGGGGTAGAAGCTGGTAAATGGAGAGGAGATGCATGTGAAGATGTGGCTAAGGTAATATAGGTAAGAAATGGTCCGCATGATGGTAGGGGCTGTGGAAAAGATGAGGGAATTATCCAGAAGAGTAGTACACACAAGAGTTAATTTATAGAAAAACTGAATTTATGGGAAAAAGATGAAATGGCCCTTGGGGGATGTACTGAATAAGAAGAGAATAAAGCCTCAGAAATAAACTATATTAGATTAACTGCATTTTTTTTTCTTTAACAGAAATACTAGACTCTAGTCATATGGCTGCATTGGATTACACATGGCATTTGATGATATATTTCCTGATATTGGATGAATCGACCCACTGACTTTGACAATATATGGCATTAGCACCTGCTTTATGAATGTAGGCAAAGGATGTTGACACATGTGCAGAACAATTGCGAAGGAGGATGACTAATGGTGGCAGTGTCTTCCCTCAGCCATATACCATTGACATATATGTCAGGATGGCTAAATTGATGTTTTTGACATAAAACTAGAGGAAATATGTTAAATGAGAGAATGTTTGTGACATGATGAAGTAAAAAGTTAAATCTTATCACATTTTTTTAAATAAACAAATAAATCTAGCTCTTTTCCTAGTAGGAAAAGAGAAACAACATGTGGAGCTGAAAGATATCAATACTAAGATGGGATACACAAACTTAAGTGTTTATGTAATCTAATTAAGTATAAATGGACCACACTTTCCAATTAAAGGAAGAAAGCTTCAGATAGGCTCAAAATTTAAAATTAGAAGTTAAAAAAAGTCAAAACTGGACTATATGTTGTCTACATGATAAGTTGAAAACAAAGAATAGAAAAAAATATGGCATGTACACTTTAACAAGAAGAAAAAATACTAAACAAAGTATATTTTAAGACAAGGCTTATTACCCAAAATAAGGCGGAACATTCCATCATGATAAAAGGAAGTTACCTAGGAAAATATACTAATACTAAATGTGAATATACCTAATAAGAGAGCTTCAATAGGCATGCAGCAAAAGCTATCAGAATCAAAGGAAGAAATAGAAAAATCTACAATTAAACTTGTTAATGTTCATTCCCCTCCTTCAGTTATTGGCAGAACAACTAAGCAAACAATTCAGTAATATACAGTGGACTCAACATAATCAGCTTGAATTAATCGACATTTAAGGAATCTTCTCCTAAAAGATCAAAAGCTATAAACTTTTGGAGGAAAAGAAGCAAGTCTCTGAGTGGCTCTCCACATTTATTATTTTCCAGGCATATCAGACATAGCTATAGGAGTATATGTCCTTTTTGGGACCTGTGCACCCTCTGCAGCCCACTTCCTATTGAGAGTTATTTTAAGACTTGCCAAAACAATAACAGAACTTTCAGATGAGGCTAATGTTCTTTGCAACTTAATTTTTTCAAAATCTGATTAGCTTTCTTATTTTTTTACTTCTAATCAGTTTTATGTATGAGTAGCCACACCAAAAATTATTTTTGAAACAGTTCTCCGATGTTCTTTATTTACTTGTTTTCCAGTTCCCATAAACAGCTCAACTTAACAGCAGAAACCTAAGGAGATGAGGCCTGAATACAGTACACCTCAAATCTGACCACTTTACTGAAGTAAAAATGATCATCATGTCTTTGTGAAAAAAAAAAACCCACAAATTTCTAAATGTCCAATTTTTAGTTCGCTCCTCAACAATGTAAATGTGAAGTTCCTTATCCAAAATAATTATATTTTCTAACTATTGACAAAGGGTGTAAGTTCAGCTTAACAAGCACTTCATTCATTTGTTGCTATTAAATTATTTGCAAATAACAATTTCATTTAGTTACATAATTTTGTGAGTTAGGAATATGGGAAGGGTTTAGATGAGTAATTTTTCTGTTCCATGTGGTTTCCATTGGAATCATTCATTGCTGTTTTAACTGGCAGGTGAGTTTGAAGTGTTCAAGATGGCATCATGTATATGGCTGTTGTATTCAAGGCCAATCTTACATAGAACCTCTTCCTATAAATGAATTCATAGGGTTTTTTGGTTCTATCTCTCTAACAGAATAATGGAACATTTTCCAGTTAGCTCAGACATCCAAGAGAACCAGACAGAAGCTATCAGTCTTCTAGACTCGGAACATAGAAGCATAAAATCACTTCTGCCATAATCAATGCAAAGGAAATATTCTCCATGTTGCATATGTTTTGCATAGGATATAGTTTTTGTAAAGGGGACATCTTGCCACATGCCTAAGCTTGCAGACAGAATGAATCAGATTAGTATATGCTCATGAAAGGGCCCAAGGCTTTCTTGAGCAAGTCAGTATTCTCAGAAACAGAAACCAAATAGCAACCAGGTTTAGAAGCATGAAGCTCTGTCTTTCTGCTTATTTAATTTCAACCAGAAGAAAAAATAAGAAACATTGCCCATGTACTCAAACAGTAGTCTAAATTATACCTTATTTTGGAGATTGAGAAAGAGCACAGCCAAATGTGAAACCCAACTTGGGTGCAATACAGGGGAGAGGCAGTTCAGGCATACGTTTAGTTTTTGTGCCTTTCCTTCAACAATCCAGGGAATCTGAGAAGCTTTAAACACTAATATGATCTAATTTGGGCTACAAAATCTTAAGTGTTTTACCTTGTTTCTGAAGTGTATCCACCACCCACCCTTTAACTTGCAACACCCTTAACTTGTTCCTTGTCTCAGCTCACTAAACCTTCCTGATATATCCCCATCCTTCTTTTAAGAAGCTTATTATTATCATTATTATTACTTTGCTTTAGTAAGAGGTGGGAAAGAAGTCTTCATTATGTAAAATGTGATATATAAATCTGTGTGGAGTGCTTCTAAAAGTAGAATGTCTGCCAAGTTCTTTAGCAACGTTACCAGTGTATAATTAAGTACTCATTTAAACTATAGTTTATGTTTGTGTGAAGGGAGAGTGTGGAACTCAGAAATAGAAGTTGTTGTGGGGTGGGATTTTTTCTGTATTTTTAAATTATATGTTAGATTCCGTTTTTGACAGCTATGACTTTTAAAGTCACAAAACTAGATTTTCAGTTCTAACAATATGGTGGTCTTGGTGACCAGAGCAATCCTTGAGAAATATAGTACTTAAAAAAGTTCTGGATAAAATATAAGATGTAGATTGAAATAAGACAATTTACAGAGGCCAAATATTGAGAAAGAAAGTAAATTTAGAACAGTATTGAGTATTGACTATGGTACATTTTCTGGAGTATTTGATTATCTCTGATGGCCTAGAGCTAAGTATTTAAGTCAGTCTTTTTGTGTTAGAATGGAGATAAAGTCAGAGACCCATGCAATGCACGTGGATTTCATACAAGACCTTGTTATTAAGTCTGCATTTATGAAAGCCAAAACCCACAGTGAACTGAAGAAAAAATGATACAGTGGGAGATGGACCAGATAGCTGTATTTCATCCTTGATTTTGAATGGAAGGTAATTAATATATAATAAAATAACTATAATTAAATATACATACATAGATTCATACACATGCACAGTTATTTTGCGAGTTGCTAAAAATAGTGACAAATTTAAATATTTGTGTAGCAAAAACCCTCTCAAAGACAAAGTTTAGTTTAAGGTCATCCTATGTTGGTTAAATGTCCCTACTTGAAGAAAAACTGAAATAAAAAATACTCTCTGGAGAAACATAACTTAGAACTTAACCTTCAGGAATCAAAGATGTTTTACAGATAAGGTTTCAAAAACTCATGACTTCACAATAGAAATAACAATAGTAATAAATAAAAATATCTTATACACAAGAAACCAAGCCACTAGGAATAGAACTTCTGGTGAGAGATTAAAAAACAAAACAATACAAAACAAAAAATAGTGAGATCACATATATTAAGACAGTAGATCTTGAATTTATCAGTTGAATATATTTAATAAAAACATATTAGTATGACTTTTTAAGATTCCATTATATGTATGAGGAAAGAATAAAAATCAAATTAACAGATGTATTTGTAAAAGACAAGAATTATAACAATTATATATACATGGATATAGATACAGATAAATGTATAGTTTTATTTTTTTATTTTCATTTCAGTTTATGTACATAAATAATATATATGTAATTGGAAAATGGACAATCTAAAGAGCATATTAGACAGAGTGAAAGAGAGAAATAACCAAGCATTGCTATGTCTGATAATGCAGCAGACTGCAGACATTAAAAAGATGAAAACAACATACAAAAAAGATGCTAAATGACAATGATGAGTAAGGAGTCTAACTTGAAGACAAATGCAATTCTAAGGAGAAAACCTCAATGAGAAAAAGAATTAATATTTGGGAAAAAAATAACTGAAGATTTTCCCAAATTTATGAAAGAAGCAAATCATCAGATTCAAGATAACCAAAGAATCCTCTAAACTCAATATTTAAAAAAAAAACAACTAAAAATAATAAAAATACCTACACCAGTATATCATAATTTAAGTTAGAAGACCAGAGTAAGAGAAACTATAAGCAGCCAGAGAGAAAAATAGGTTATCATGAAATAATAAACTGAGAACTGACCTCCCAAAAACATTAGAAGAAGGCCCAAATCAGTCTGATAATATCAAAAATATGGAAAGAAAAAATTGCAAATCTGCAAGTATATTTAACCTTACATGGGGTAAAAAGATGACATTTTAAAAGACCAAATATATTTTGTATTTAAAGACATTAATTGATGACATATCTAAAAATGTGTACCTGAGGTGAAAGAAGTCTTATTAAACAAAGGAAATACTAAACATGTGAATAAATCTAAATAAATGTTTATAATAGTACTAAGAGTCTTTAGTGTTAAAAAAAATTACAAGGTAAGTGGGTCAGTAGGTTAAGTAGCCAACTTTTGATTCTGATCAGGTCATAATCTCAGAGTCCTGGAATCAAGCCCAGTAGAGACACCCACACTCAGCAGGGAGACTGTTTGAGGATTCCCTCTCTCTCTCTCCCTCTGCCCCTTCCCTGCTAGTGCTGTCTCTCTGTCTCTCTAAAATGAATAAATATATCTAAAAAAAAATAAGGTAAATTTTAAATGTACACAGCCTAAAATATAGATAAGAAAAGGATTCAATAATACCTAAGATCTTTATTGGAATTTTAGACTTGTCTAAATGTGTAAATTTAGACTTGTCTAAATGTGTAAATTCTGATCTAACTTTATATTTGTTTTCCTCTCTGTTTCCTTTTGGACATTTTCTTATTGAACTGTTTTTAGTTTTCTTAAAACTAAATTTAGTGTTTCTTAAAACACCTTTTACTGTAATCATTCTATTTTTGAACATATTTCCCAACTTGGATATTGTATTGTTCATTTTCAGAATGTCCCTTTGGTTCTTTAATATAGGCTTCAATTCTTTATTGAAATTCACCATATTATCCATCTTTTCTTCTATTTCCTTTAACTTAATAATCATAATTTTTAAGTGGGCTAGTATATAGTCAGCTCTTTCATTGATCATAAATATGTTTTATTTCCTTCTATACATATCTAGTAATTTTTCATTTTATGCCAGACATGGTAGCAAAAGAGCCTACTAAGATTTAGATATTTGTATTTGATAAATGAAAATTCTCTTTAGGGAGGAAAAAAGAGAAAAGTTAATAACATTAATTCAATTTTAAATTAATCTGAGTTAGGAGTACAGTATAATTTGAAAGGTTTAATCTTTTGAGTTCCCCCAATCTTTGGTTGAACCCAACCAGGATTTTGACTCAATCCTTGTGTCTTGTGGGTCTCAGTTACTTCAGCTTTAAGGAGTGGAGTGAGAGTGGGGTGTGGGGAGAAGGAAAACTTCAGGAAACAGTGTTCTGTCATCTGTCATTCAGTTTCCAGCTCAGGTTCTTGGTATTTTAATTCTGTAGGTCTTTGTTTCTTAAGAAGCATAAGACCAGAAGATAATACTCTCTGCCTTTCAGAATCTTTTAACTTGAATCTGTAGCTTCCCAAGCAGCCATAGCACTCATCAAATGTCCCATAGGGAAAACTGACCATTATTTGTGTTCTCTCAAATTTCTAATTTGTCATGCTAGCACCATTAATAATTTGCATATTTCTATAACACTTAGCAGAGGTTCTCTGCCAGAGCAAGCTGGATCCTCAACTTGCATCCAATAACAGAAAATTTTCTGGTAAAATTTTTTTTTTTTTTGAGAGTTGGAGAGTTCTAACTTGTCTCAGAGATGTTCTCTCACCTCTGAAATTTAATTTCTGAGCCTCATTGCTTCCATTCCTCTACAATGCCTTTAAATTATGAAATTTAAATTTTTTTTCTATTTGTTGCAGGAAAATTGTTCTTCAGTGAACTTCCACATCCTATCTAGAATTCTTGAATTTCCCTGATGGCAATGATGTTGAGCAAATTTTCATAGATTTACTGAACATTTGGATATCCTCTTCACTTCTCTTGCCCAGATTTTTGTTTTTTTAATATCTGTTCTTATTGATTGATAGGACTTTGAAAAATTTAGTGAATGATTCCTTTGACATTCGTAGACATTGCAAATATCTCCTGTTTAGAGCTTGACTTTTTACTCAATTGATAACAGGATTTTTTAATTACAATTTAGTTCAGATGTGTAAATTTTTTTTCTTAGTAGTTAGTGATATTTGAGTCTAGTTTAAAATACCATTTCCTATTCCATGGTCATTAGTATATTCCTCTATGTTAAGTCCTTGAAGATTTATTGTTTCATTTTTCACATTTAGGTAAAAAATTTACCACAAATGATTTTTATATGAGGTTACCTAGTTATGTTACATTGTTTTTCTATGTTCATATCCAAATAATCCAATATAATTTGGTGAGAAGACTGCCATTTTTTTACTGTTCTACTTACCAACTGTATCATAAATCAAAAGTTCATACATGCATCTACTAACAAATACTGTTGTTTCTTTTGTTGTTTGTTTATCCTTTACCAGACAACATACTGTCTTAATTAATATAAATGTTTTATTCCTTAGTATATAGTATAATAAATCTCCCAACATAGTTCATTCTCAAGATTATCATAGCTTTTCATAGCTCATTTCTCTTTGTGAGTATGTTGAAATACTATTTACTCAGACTAAAATGCACATATCAGTAACTATATAGCTTAATAAAATTTTATATATGTTACACCTATATAACTCTCACAATAAATTCAATTTACACAAAAAATACTTGCTGAGATTTTGAGCGGGTTTTGTTGTAGACTGACTTCTTTACTGGCCCTAATTATTGATCTCCCTCAATCTCCCCTATGTAATATAACTTCGCTGTTTATCTCGAGAAATATAGTTTATTTCTATTCTTCTTAAATCTAGAATAGCCTTATAATTTGCATGGCCAATAAGATTTAGCAAAGGTGACATTGTCTCAGTGCAAACCTAGGCCTCAAAAGGCCTTGCTTACTTCTACTTGGTCTTATGAACCTCTTCCTTTCCATGAAAGAATTGCCCGACTAGTCTGTTCGAGGGATATAAGAGCAACACCAACAGTTAGCCAATCCATGGAAACAAAGCTACCTAATTTTGAAGCATGACAGAAACTGGTTGAGATAAAGAGTGTCCAGCTAAAAAAAAAAAATGTGTGTCCAGCTATAGCCATATATCAACATATAGAATTATAAGCTATATAGGATATTGTTATTTTATGTCACTATTTTTTGTAGGTTTTTTTTCTCCCATAGCATTATTTTGGGAGTAGATGGCCAATATAGGTTTCCATTATTGCATTATAAATCATTTCAGTATAATCAACATCTTTACAATGTTAAATTTTCTGTTTCACGAATATAGATTACTCTTCCATTAATTTAAATCTTTAATTTCTTTCAATAAAATGCTATGTATGTAGAAGTCTTACACACAAGCTTTTAGATTTAGTTCTAAATATTGACTATTCTTATGCTATACCTAATCATCCCTCAGACTTATTTCATGATCATTATTATAACATAAAAATAGTTATTGGTTGTGTATCGACATTGTATTTCATCAAATTGATAAATTCATTTATTAACTATAATACATCTAAATATTTTTTATTTATATGAATAAAATCTGCAATCAATGGCTGGTTTTGTTTTGTTTTCAATTCACATAACTTTTTTTTAAATGCTTCAAGTTTTTATTTAAATTCTAGCTAACATGTAGTGTAATATTAGTGTTAACATGTAGTGAAATATTAGTTTTAGGAGTAGAATTGAGTGATTCATCACTTCATATATAATAGCCAGTGCTCATCACAAGTGCCCTCCATAATACGCATCACCCATTTAACCCATTCCCTACGCACTTGCCTCCATCAACCCTCAGTTTGTTCTTTATTGTAGTTTCTTTTGTTTCTCTCTCTCCCTCTTGCTTTCTCTCTTCTTTCCCTTTTTCATGTTTATCTGCTTTATTTCTTAAATCCCATATATAAATAAAATCATATGTTATTTGCCTTTCTCTGACTTATTTCACTTAACTATAATACCCTCTAAGTCCATCCTGTCGTTTCAAATGGTAAAATTTCATTCTCTTTTATGACTGAGATACATATATTCTTTACCCATTCATCAGCTGATGAACATTTGAGCTTTGTCCATACTTGGGCTATTTTTGATAATGCTGTTATAAACATCAGGGTGCATGTGCCTCTTCAAATCAGTATTTTTGTACTCTTTAAGTAAATACCTAGCAATGCAATTGCTGGTTCATAAGGTAGTTCTGTTTTTAACTTTTGCAGGAAACTCCATACTGTTTTCCAGAGTGGGTACCTGAGTTTTCATTCCCACCAACAGTGTAAGAGAGTTCCCTTTCTCCCCATCCCCACTGAAATCTGTTGTTTCCTGAGTTGTTAATTTTAGCCATTCTGACAGATGCGAGGTGGCATCTCATTGTGGTTTGATTTGTATTTCCCTGATGATGAGTGACGTTGGGCATCTTTTTATATGTCTAGTAGCTATCTGCATGTCTTCTTCGGAAAAGTGTCTATTCATGTCTTCTACCCATTTCTTGACTGTATTATGTTTTTTAGGTGTTGAGTTTGATAAGTTCTTTATAGATTTTGATACTAATGCTTTATCAGATATGTCATTTGCAAATATCTTCTTCCATTTTTAAGATTGCCTTTTAGTTTCTTTGATTGTTTCCTTTGCTGTGCAGAAGTTTTTACCTTGATGAAGTCTCAGTAATTCATTTTTGCTTTAGTTTCTCTTGCTTCCAGAGACATGCTACAGCTGATATCGGAAGTTGCTGCTTGTGTTATCCTCTGGATTTTGATGCTTCTTTGTCTCACATTTTGACCTTTCATCCTTTTTGATTTTATTTTTGTGTGTGGTGTAAGAAAATGATACAGTTGCATTCTTCCACGTGTTATCCAGTTTTCCCAACACCATGTTTTGATGAGATTGTCTTTTTTCCATTGGATATTATTTCCTGTTTTGTAAAAGATTAGTTGACTATATACTTGTGGGTCATTTATAGTTTTTTATTCAGTTCCATTGGTGTATGTGTCTGTTTTTGTGCCAGACCATACAGTTTTGATAAACTACAGCTTGTAATGTAGCCTTAAATCTGGAATTGTGATGCCTCCAGCATTGCTTTTCTTTTTTTTTTAATAAATTTATTTTTTATTGGTGTTCAATTTACCAAGATACAGAATAACACCCAGTGCTCATCCTGTCAAATGCTCCCCTCAGTGCCCGTCACCCATTCGCCCCCACCCCCCACCCTCCTCCCCTTACACCACCCCTAGTTCGTTTCCCAGAGTTAGGAGTGTTTATGTTCTGTCTCCCTTTCTGATAATTCCTACACATTTCTTCTCCCTTCCCTTATATTCCCTTTCACTATTATTTATATTCCCCAAATGAATGAGAACATATAACGTTTGTCCTTCTCCGATTGATTTACTTCACTCAGCATAATACCCTCCAGTTCCATTCAAGTTGAAGCAAATGGTGGGTATTTGTCGTTTCTAATAGCTGAGTAATATTCCATTGTATACATAAACCACATCTTCTTTATCCATTCACCTTTCGATGGACACCGAGGCTCCTTCCACAGTTTGGCTATTGTGGACATTGCTGCTAGAAACATCGGGGTGCAGGTGTCCCGGCATTTCATTGCATCTGTATCTTTCGGGTAAATCCCCAACAGTGCAATTGCTGGGTCGTAGGGCAGGTCTATTTTTAAGTTTTTGAGGAACCTCCACACCGTTTTCCAGAGTGGCTGCACCAGTTCACATTCCCACCAACAGTGCAAGACGGTTCCCTTTTCTCCGCATCCTCTCCAACATTTGTTATTTCCTGCCTTGTTAATATTCCCCATTCTCACTGGTGTGAGGTGGTATCTCATTGTGGTTTTGATTTGTATTTCCCTGATGGCAAGTGATGCAGAGTATTTTCTCATGTGCGTGTTGGCCATGTCTATGTCTTCCTCTGTGAGATTTCTGTTCATGTCTTTTGCCCATTTCATGATTGGATTGTTTGTTTCTTTGGTGTTGAGTTTAATAAGTTCTTTATAGATCTTGGAAACTAGCCCTTTATCTGATACTTCATTTGCAAATATCTTCTCCCATTCTGTAGGTTGTCTTTGAGTTTTGTTGACTGTATCCTTTGCTGTGCAGAAGCTTCTTATCTTGATGAAGTCCCAATAGTTCATTTTTGCTTTTGTTTCTTTTGCCTTCGTGGATGTATCTTGCAAGAGGTTACTATGGCCGAGTTCAAAAAGGGTGTTGCCTGAGTTCTCCTCTAGGATTTTGATGGAATCTTGTCTCACATTTAGATCTTTCATCCATTTTGAGCTTATCTTTGTGTATGGTGAAAGAGAATGGTCTAGTTTCATTCTTCTGCATGTGGATGTCCAATTTTCCCAGCACCATTTATTGAAGAGACTGTCTTTCTTCCAATGGATAGTCTTTCCTCTTTTATTGAATATTAGTTGACCATAAAGTTCAGAGTCCACTTCTGGGTTCTCTATTCTGTTCCACTGATCTATGTGTCTGTTTTTGTGCCAGTACCACACTGTCTTGATGACCACAGCTTTGTAGTACAACCTGAAATCTGGCATTGTGATGCCCCCAGCATTGGTTTTCTTTTTTAAAATTCCCCTGGCTATTCGGGGTCTTTTCTGATTCCACACAAATCTTAAAATAATTTGTTCTAACTCTCTGAAGAAAGTCCATGGTATTTTGATAGGGATTGCATTAAACGTGTAAATCGCCCTGGGTAACATTGACATTTTCACAATATTAATTCTGCCAATCCATGAGCATGGAATATTTTTCCATCTCTTTGTGTCTTCCTCAATTTCTTTCAGAAGTGTTCTATAGTTTTGAGGGTATAGATCCTTTACATCTTTGGTTAGGTTTATTCCTAGGTATCTTATGCTTTTGGGTGCAATTGTAAATGGGATTGACTCCTTAATTTCTCTTTCTTCAGTCTCATTGTTAGTGTATAGAAATGCCACTGACTTCTGGGCATTGATTTGGTATCCTGCCACACTGCAAAATTCCTGTATGAGTTCTAGCAATTATGGGGTGGAGGCTTTTGGGTTTTCTATGTAGTGTATCATGTCATCGGCGAAGAGGGAGAGTTTGACTTCTTCTTTGCCAATGTGAATGCCTTTAATGTCTTTTTGTTGTCTGATTGCTGAGGCTAGGACTTCCAGTACTATGTTGAATAGCCGTGGTGAGAGTGGACATCCCTGTCTTGTTCCTGATCTTAGGGGAAAGGCTCCCAGTGCTTCCCCATTGAGAATGATATTTGCTGTGGGCTTTTCGTAGATGGCTTTTAAGATGTTGAGGAATGTTCCCTCTATCCCTACACTCTGAAGAGTTTTGATCAGGAATGGATGCTGTATTTTGTCAAATGCTTTCTCTGCATCCAATGAGAGGATCATATGGTTCTTGGTTTTTCTCTTGCTGATATGATGAATCACATTGATTGTTTTACGAGTGTTGAACCAGCCTTGTGTCCCAGGGATAAATCCTACTTGGTCATGGTGAATAATTTTCTTAATGTGTTGTTGGATCCTATTGGCTGGTATCTTGTTGAGAATTTTTGCATCCATGTTCATCAGGGATATTGGTCTGTAATTCTCCTTTTTGGTAGGGTCTTTGTCTGGTTTTGGAATTAAGGTGATGCTGGCCTCATAGAATGAATTTGGAAGTACTCCATCTCTTTCTATCTTTCCAAACAGCTTAGGAGAATAGGTATGGTTTCTTCTTTAAACGTTTGATAGAATTCCCCTGGGAAGCCATCTGGCCCTGGACTTTTGTGTCTTGGGAGGTTTTTGATGACTGCTTCAATTTCCTCCCTGGTTATTGGCCTGTTCAGGTTTTCTATTTCTTTCTGTTCCAGAGGCTTTCCAGGAATGAGTCCATTTCTTCTAGATTGTCTAATTTATTGGCGTATAGCTGTTCATAATATGTTTTTAAAATCGTTTGTATTTCCTTGGTGTTGGTAGTGATCTCTCCTTTCTCATTCATGATTTTATTAATTTGAGTCTTCTCTCTCTTCTTTTTAATAAGGCTGGCTAATGGTTTATCTATCTTATTAATTCTTTCAAAGAACCAACTCGTGATTTTGTTGATCTGTTCCACAGTTCTTCTAGTCTCGATTTCGTTGAGTTCTGCTCGAATCTTTATTACCTCTCTTCTTCTGCTGGGTGTAGGATCTATCTGCTGTTTTTTCTCTAGCTCCTTTATGTGTAAGGTTAGCTTTTGTATTTGAGTTCTTTCCAGTTTTTGAATGGATTCTTGTATTGGGATGTATTTCCCCCTTAGGACTGCTTTTGCTGAATCCCAAAGATTTTGAACAGTTGTATCTTCATTCTCATTAGTTTCCATGAATCCTTTTAATTCTTCCTTAATTTCCTGGTTGACCCTTTCATCTTTTAGCAGGATGGTCCTTAAACTCCATGTGTTTGAGGTCCTTCCAAACTTCTTGTTGTGATTTAGTTCTAATTTCAAGGCATTATGGTCTGAGAATATGCAGGGGACGATCCCAATCTTTTGGTATCAGTTCAGACCCGATTTGTGACCCAGTATGTGGTCTATTCTGGAGAAAGTTCCATGTGCACTTGAGAAGAATGTGTATTCAGTTGAGTTTGGATGTAAAGTTCTGTAGATATCTGTGAAATCCATCCGGTCCAGTGTATCATTTAAAGCTCTCGTTTCTTTGGAGATGTTTTGCTTAGAAGACCTATCGAGTATAGAAAGATCTAGATTGAAGTCACCAAGTATAAGTGTATTATTATCTAAGTATTTCTTCACTTTGGTTATTAATTGATTGATATATTTGGCAGCTCCCACATTCGGGGCATATATATTGAGGATTGTTAAGTCCTCTTGTTGGATAGATCCTTTAAGTATGATATAGTGTCCCTCTTCATCTCTCACTACAGTCTTCGGGGTAAATTTTAGTTTATCTGATATAAGGATGGCTACCCTGCTTTCTTTTGAGGACCATTTGAATGGTAAATGGTTCTCCAACCTTTTATTTTCAGGCTGTAGGTGTACTTCTGTCTTTTTTTTTTTTTAATTTTTATTTATTTATTTATGATAGAGAGAGAGAGAAAGAGAGGCAGAGACATAGGCAGAGGGAGTAGCAGGCTTCATGCACCGGGAGCCCGATGTGGGATTCAATCCCGGGTCTCCAGGATCGCGCCCTGGGCCAAAGGCAGGGGCCAAACCACTGCGCCACCCAGGGATCCCGTACTTCTGTCTTAAATGAGTCTCTTTTGGACAGCAAATAGATGGATCCTGCTTTTTTATCCAGTCTGAAACCCTGCGCCTTTTGATGGGGTCATTAAGCCCGTTCACGTTCAGAGTTACTATTGAGAGATATGAGTTTAGTGTCACCATGATAACTATTCAGTCCTTGTTTTTGTGGATTGTTCCAGTGAATTTTTTCTTAAAGGGGAATTTTAAGAGTCCCCCTTAAAATTTCCTGCAGAGCTGGTTTGGAGGTCACATATTCTTTCAGTTCCTGCCTGTCTTGGAAGCTCTTTATCTCTCCTTCCATTCTGAATGACAGCCTTGCTGGATAAAGTATTCTTGGTTGCATGTTCTTCTCATTTAGGACCCTGAATATATCCTGCCAGCCCTTTCTGGCCTGCCAGGTCTCTGTGGAGAGGTCTGCTGTTACCCTAATACTCCTCCCCATAAAAGTCAGGGATTTCTTGTCTCTTGCTGCTTTAAGGATCTTCTGTTTATCTTTGGAATTTGCAAGCTTCACTATTAAATGTCGAGGTGTTGAACGGTTTTTATTGATTTTAGGGGGGATCTCTCTATTTTCTGGATCTGAATGCCTGTTTCCCTTCCCAGATTAGGAAAGTTTTCAGCTATGATTTGTTCAAATACATATTCTGGCCCTCTGGCCCTTTCGGCGCCCTTGGGAACCCCAATTAAACGTAGGTTTTACTTCCTCAGGCTGTCGTTTCAAGATTGCTTTGGCTATTCAGGAAATCAGGAAAGAAGCCAAACTTTCACTATTTGTAGATGACATAATACCCTATGTGGAAAATCTAAAAGACACCACCAAAATTTGTTATAACTATTACATGAATTTAGTAAAGTTGAAGGATACAAAATCAGCATACGGCAATCTGTTATAATTCTATACATCAATAATGAAGCAGCAGAAAAATAAATTTAAAAAATTCTATCTTATTTGTTTTACAATTACATGAAAGAACATAAGATACCTAGGAATAAACCTAACCAAAGAGATAAAAGATCTGTACTCTGAAAACTATAGAACACTTATGAACAAAATTGAAGATGACACAAAGAAATGGAACAACATTCCATGCTTATGGATTGGAAGAACAAATATTGTTAAAATGTCTATACTACCCCAAACAATTTGCACATTTAATTCAATCCCTATCAATCCACATATCTTTTCATTATTCTGCTTGCTTCATTGTGCTGGCATAGGTTTTTAGCCCATTGTTAAACAGACCGTTCAAAAGGATGTTTTTGTTAGTCATTTACAGATAACTTTATATAAGATAAAGAAAGTACTCTTTTATTTCTGGTTTATGAGAGTTATTTTTTTCATAAATTTCTGATAAGTTGTATCAAATGCTCTATCGTTTTCTCTAAGACAGTTAAATTAGATTTATCTACATCCATGAAAGAAGCTGGTCTATATTTTGTTTCTTTTCAGATATCCTGTCAGAATTTGGGTATCAGATTCTATTCTACTCATAGTTACCTAAGAAGATATCATAGATCTGCTTGGTGGTATTTACCATGGAAGGCAGGTAAGCATTGAGATCTCCATGTTTGAATGATTCAATTGTAGAATCATTAAAGAGTTATAATATAAGCTGTTACTTTATTTATTCTTATATTAGTTCTTAGAATATATCTATTTCTTTTTAAAGATTTTATTTCTTTATTCATGAGAGACACACAGAGAGAGAGGCAGAGGCATAGACAGAGAGAGAAGCAGGCTCTATGCAGGGAGCCCGATTTGGCACTCAATCCTGGGACTCCAGGATCATGCCCTAGGCCAAAGGCAGATGCTCAACCACTGAGCCACCCAGGTATTCCTATCTATTTTTTGGCCAATTTTCAAATGCATTGTCATATTTCATATTTTTGTATCTTTTAAATATTAGTAGAATCAATATTTCTGCCTCAATTATTCTTCCTCATATCAGTCATTAAAATATGTCTTATAAGAATTTTTTAATCTAATTATATGTATTTTTTCATTTTGTTTATTTTGTTTCCTTTGGTTTCTTTTATTTCTTTTTTAAAGTGTATTCTACAGCCACCACGGGGCTCAAATTCATAACCCTGAGATCAAGGGTCATACACTCTACTGACTGAGACAGCCAGCCACGTCTAATTTGTTATTTTATTTCTAACTTCTGTAGATGATTGATTTTTAATCTTCCTTCTCTTATAATACATGCATTTAAGGCTATGTATGTCCTTGTAAAAACATCTTTAGCTATTTTCCAAATTTTTCATAGATGCTGTTTCTTTCACTGAATTTGAATTTTAAAATATTGCCTAATATCCATTATTAGTTAATATTTTATCCATTCATCATTTAGAAGTGTATGAGCTAATTTCCAATTATTCCTGATATTTTATGTTGTTCTATTTGTTATCAACTTTTAACTTAGTTCTATTTCTATAAGGGAACATCTCAGTATAATTTCAATCATCTGAAATTTGTTAGAATCTGCTTTCTGGTCCAGCCTAGTATTAAATTTTCTAAGTGTTTTATATGTGCTTGAAAAATATGTATTCTATAGTTTTGAGGTATAGTGATTAATGTATCGGTTACATTTATTCATGTTACTCAAATCCGATCCATATCTTGTTTTTTTGCATTATTTGATGAGTTACTGTGTGTTAAAATCATCCACTATGTCTTCAATTGCTATGTTCAGAAGGAGAAATGATAAAGAGGTACAATAAAACTTTCAGGAGTGACAGATACATTCATCATTGTGATTGTGGTAGTGATCTCAAGACTGCATATACATGTTACAATTTATCAAATGATATACTTTTAATAGGCTAAATTTACTATATGTAAACTGTATCTCAATAGAGGTGTTAAAATGAGCCAACATATTTCATTACTTAACAAAGTAAAGGGGAATGCAAGGTGATCATAATAGACACAAAAATTCATTTGATAAATTTTAATTCATTCATGAAAGAAGATATTAGTGTATTAGAACCTGATAGAAAATTTCTTAATCTTTTGTAAAAAAAAAAAAAAAAATTGCTGAGGTGGTTAAGCAGTGTAGCATCTATCTTCAGTGCCGGTCATGATCCCAGAACCCTGGGATAGAGACCCACATCAGGTTCCCTGAGCCTGCTTCTCCTTCTCCCTCTGCCTGCCACATTCCCTGCTTGTGTGTGCATGCTTGTTCTCTCTCTCGCTCTCTCTCTCTGTCAAATAAAATCTTCAAAAAAAAAAAAAAAATGAAAATAGCAGACACAGATACTTTCTCTGCTTTATTAGTCATTTTTAATCAACTTTATGTGAAACTTCCTATTGAAGTTCCAATTAAAGCCAAAAAGATAAAAGGGTTTCAATACTGCAAGTTTTCACTGGAGTATCCTATCAACAGAAACCAATGCTGGGTATACACATGCACAACTATGGCTATCATGATATTTAGTGATGAAGTATTCAAAGCCTTCTTCAGTAGAATGAGAATGAGTTAAGTTCACCCTCTATTGCTCTATATATTATATATTAAACACCATACTAGTTAACTTAGATATAGTTAAATCTATACTCAAATTAGTGATTTAAAAAATATTGACAGATAAATAAATAAATGTGTCAAGGATCAGAAATTGTATTTCTAAGAATACTTCCGATCTCTATCAAACACTTAACTGTGGTTCTTAAAATGACTAAGCTTTAATGCCTTAACTCATCTATTACATTTAATGAATGAACTTCTATGCATCTAGATGGGCAAAAGTTCTATATCATTATTAGGAGAACTTAGAAAGTAGTCACTCTAATCATTTTCTGTGTTCCAAGGCTCAGATGAAGAACTTGGGTTGAATAAGGCTGATTGAGACCATGATTAAAGATTCTAGTCACACATTTGTAAAGATTTCTTAGTACAGATCTTCTTTAATTTATCATGGGGTTCCATCCTGATAAATGCATCATAAGCTGAAAATGCATTTAATACACCCAAACTAAAGAACATAAGTAGGACCACCCTACCTCAACCATGCTCAAAATACTTATATTAGCCTAAAGTTGGGGAAAATCATATAACATGAAGTCTATCTCATAATAAAGTCTTGCTATCTCATGTAATGTATTGAATATTGTGGAAGTGAAAAAACAGAATGGTTTTGTGGGTACAGAATGGTTGTAGGTATATTTGTTGTTTACATTTGTGAATGGGTAGGTGACTGAGAGCTGAAGCTTCCTGCCACTGCCCAGAATCATATTACATATGATTGCTCATATTACATATCACTAGCTTGGGAAAAGATCAAAATTCAAAATTCAAAGTACAGGTTCTATTAAATGTGTATCACTTGGCACCATTATAAGTTGAAACATTGTAAGTAAAACCATTGTAAGTCAAGGACCATCTGTACTGTACATGTGGCTGTAGAGCAATCATTATGTTCAGTGAGTCTTTTTCAAAGGTTTATCGTTTTGAAGAATTTTTTTTTTTTTGATGGCATACAGAACTTAGGGTATGGATACCTAACAGCAAATAAAATAGCTATCATTCACTTCATTAGATGATATTAACTATAAATTGAGTGACTGTCCTCAGGAATATTTATGAGCCTTTCCTTTAACAAATGTTACTCTTGTTCTGAATCTCCTCCATCTGCTCAAGTACTTCTGGATACTTTTGCACTGCCCTCAGTAAGTTTTGTCAGCAAGAAAACTTTGTAAGTTTCTGCTCAAATGCAACAATCACTACTTGTTATTTTTCAATTTAATTTCAGTATAAATTAACTTATCTCTGTGCAAGTAGCATTAAAGCTAATAACCCTAAAAAGGATTAAGATTAGAAAGTAACGCTGTCAGTGACAAAGCTCATTAACAGCTTTTATCACTACAAGCTGATGAACTACATCTAGGATAATTGGTCTAATTATAATACATTTGTTTCTTTAGCCAGGTATTCTTTGCTTCACTCTCTACTGATTACTTATGGGTCTCAGTTTGGCCAATTAAATTTCTCTTCCCACTCTATCCATTTCTAAAACTGATAGCATATAGCTCAGATGTCAGTATACCTGTTCTCTGAATAGAACTTCCTTAAGGAGATAAGAAATAGGCAAAGGGATAGCTTTATCCTAGGGTGTAGGTCATAAAACAAGATATAGAGTGAATAACAATTCTTTTAGGGTTTCCACCCTAAAATTTTAAGTGGAGTTGCTAAAATTTATTTAAAACCTAACTATCCCATAGACCCCTAATATATTCTACTTGCATCATTCCCATAGAACACATTCGTTTATTTTTTACTTTCCTAGCAAGGAACAGAACATCCAACTAGAAGTGACTTAACAACAAAAAGAGTTAAATTACTTTATATAACAGATTATCTGAAGTTAGAGAATTTCACATTTGGAAAAGTAGCTAATGAGTATCTCTAAGGAGATTTTTGCTCAGCTTCTACTCTATCATCCTCAGGATATCAGTTTTTCTTTCTTGTACCTATAAGCCCTCATTGTCTCAAGACTATTTCCATAGTTCCAGGTATCTGGACCACACTCAAAGCCTAAAAACAAGACAGAAATTAGAACAGAGAAAGTGAGTCATCACATGATTTTCTTTCCTATTGTCAGAAAAGCGAAATAGTTCCACAAGACCTTCCCTTACATTTTATTGGCCAAAAACTGATAATATATTCATGTCTAATTGAGAGACATTGGGAAAATACCTGATTTTTCAGTGTTTTTACTTAGAAAGGGAAGGAATAAAAGTGTTTGGTAATGACTTTTGAATTTCCAACTAAAGGTGTACTTAAGAGGAAGATTGTCCCTTTTTTAGTTAAGTGGAAATCTCCATGAAACTTTATTTCTCCCTATTTATCCTTACTGTATTGTGTGTATTATAAAGGGATGAATTTGAATTCAAGTACTTGGAGATAGATCAGTATTTCCAGCTGAGTTCTCCTTGAGCATTAGGATTCACTACAATGACAGTGATCAAGTTATTCATTGTCCAGAATAGATATATTTGAGACTGAAAATGGGGACTAATTACTCTTGGACAAGTGAAAGCTCAGTAATGTCCCAAACAAACTGGTACATGCGGGACCTTACCTTTAAAAGCCCTATGTATATCAGAGCCATAATCTCACTGATTCCTAACTGTTGGTTTTATGCCCAAGACAGGTAAAAATGACAGATTAATAACAGATAAAACCATTGGTGAAAGAGTGAAGCAACTGCTGCCAACTGATACCGAAATACATAGGTGATTCATATGTAAAACCAGCCTGAAACCTCTTCTCTCCCCTTCTCATTGCCATTGTCAACAAAAAGGAAAAGCTTCCAGATCTGAAATTCATCGATACTCCTCAGGCTGCCCTTGACAAAAGCTCTCACTCTGACTACAAGGCTTATTTGTACTCCAACTAAAAAACAACGGGGCAAGTAAAAGTAAAAATACTACTTAAACTGGATTTAAGAAGTGGTTACCTGCAACCCAAACCTATCTTTTGGTTGATCAATCTATCTCTCCCCTCAGTCACATTCAATTTTACAGAGAGAGAGAGAGAGAGAGAGAGAGAGAGAACTGTCTTATATTAGGGTTTTAAATCATATATGTATTTTTAGATTTTATTTATTCATGAAAGATGCACAGAGAGAGGCAGAGACACAGACAGAGGGAGAAGCAGGCTTCTCGCAAGGAGCCCAATGCGGGACTCAGTCCCCAGACCCGGGATTATGACCTGAGCGAAAGGCAGATGCTCAATAGCTGAGCCACCCAGGCATCCCTTAAACTATATTTTATCACAAGTTTGCCATGGGCTTGTTTCAGTTTCAGTAAACTGAGTACACATAAACTTTATTTATGGGTTCATTAAAAATATTATATTAAATAGGGCATATTAGTCAGGAATTTGCATTTAGCTGCGTGTAACACAACCTTCTCCCACCCATCACATACACATGCACAAAGTTAGTGATTTAGTAAAATGAGACTATATTATGTTTTCCTTGGAATAATAGCTTTGAAGTTATGAAGTTGTAGTTTGTGATCCTATGGCTCAAATACTTTTCAACAAAAGAATTCTCTTGGCTTTTATTTCTTAATTACAAGAGGTTGGTACAGTTTCAGCCATCAGGTCAATATTCCAGGCAAGAGAAAGGAAGGAGGTGACAAAAAAGAACACCATGTGCCTTCCTCTGCCTTCTTTAAAGAGTATTCCTCGAAGTTTTACCTAAAAGTTACCACTTAAAGCTCAATGAACAGAAATGTGCTATCAGTGTACATATATATCAAATAATTAGGTTGTATACTTAAATTAATACAATGTTATACATCAATTCTGTTTTAATAAAACTGGAAAAAAATAGTATGTTACTATCATTTGGAAGCAAATTAAGCTGGACACATTGCTGCATCCAAGAAAACTGGTTTCTTTTAATAGGGATGAGAAGATATATACTGCAGAAGTCCTTGTCATATATATGGTATATAATAATGTGACTGATCATTTATCAATGGAAATTTAACCATCCTTTCCCTCAATTTTCACTATTATTATTAGTATTTCACATCTGTCTTTAAAGTGATGGTAACAGCAACGCAGTATCATAAAGTTTCCCTCTCTCAAATTTGACAAAACTATATCAAAATATAAGCTATGATCAATTAGTTTTTTCTTTTGTTTTACTCCCCTCACCAAAAAGTGGAAAAAATTCTCAAACTTTTCATAGATACTCTCAACTTAGTTGGGAAGAAGGGTAAGGTGACAACCTGGGAAGAAAAGTTTGTAATGCTCTTCTCTCCTAGAAATGTCTATTCTTTTATATGCTTCACTGTAATGTTTTTCCCTACTTCCTTTCAGGAAGGTAAATTGCTATTTATCCTTTGATTATACCTAAAAACCACACTTCTCTAAGCAAAATGTTTTCTATCCAATGGTTCTTTTCTTATATGTATTCAGAGATCATACATCTGTCTTTCAGAATACTTAAACAGCATTTGTGCTGGTATTATCTGTGTGATTGTTTAATTATTGTCGTATTTTACTATATACCTTAAGTGCTCTATATTGAAACAATAATAATTAATTTTATAAGTGTATATTGAATGTTTATGATATACAAGGGATTGTCTAGTGCTCAGGATACCATGGTTAACAAGACACAAACAGGAATAGAATATAGTGATTTTGATGAACTGTATTTGATAAGGCTAGTACGGAAGACATTTAAGAATAAATGTGATACATGCAAGTTAAAGATATAAAGAATTAGAAAGAAATAGATATTTAAAAAGCACGAAGGAGTAAGTAATATCAGACTTACAACCTAGCTGTAAAAATTCTAAAAATGGATAAAACATTCGAGGCAACTGTGTCTGGCACTCAGAACCATGACAGTTAAGAAGAAAAATAAACAAGCTGATCTTCTGACTGTAACAGGCCTAATGGAGTAGGTCTTCTGTGGGCTGATAACTGAACTGAGAGAACACCCAAGATTACATAATGCTGGTTCCAAGAATAATTTTTTTTAAATGGACGAACCCTAATAAGAATAAAAACAAACCTGACAGGAGTGAAACGACCTGCCAATAATTTATCTGTTTATAAAAACAAAAATTACCCTGTGGAGGAAGGTAGGTATTCCAAACTCTGTACAACGTATCATCCATGATTTTCAGAATAAATTAAAAAATACTAATTATAAAAGTAGTAGAAAACATAGCCAATAATTAGTTTTTAAAAAGTCAATAGATTCTGATACAATATAAATGTTGGAAATAGATTAGAAACTTTACAACTAGCAATAATGGTGCCTTGGATAAACCTAATTGACTACAATACTACCACTGTGCAAAGCTAGGTTAACAACTTTAATGCAGCTAATAAAAGTATGTTTGGCATTTTAAAGAGAAATAAGGCATAATGGGCGATTAGAAAGGAAAACTTAGAAATTTTAAGAAGGTAGAATGGAAATTCCAAAAATAACAGTACAGTAGTTGAAATGTATAATTCATCCAATTTGCTTAACAGGAAGAGGTAGAGGGCAGAAAAGAAGAGCCAACAAATTAGAGAACAACCTAAAGAACACAGAAACTTCTGAAAGCAAAGCAGGTAGGTTATTAATGATCAGTATGCAATGTGAAGGGATTTTTTTTTAAGATTTTATTTTGTTTTTTTTTATTTATGAGAGAGAGAGAGAGAGAGAGAGAGAGAGGCAGAGACACAGGCAGAGGGAGAAGCAGGCTCCATGCAGGGAGCCCGATGTGGGACTTGATCCTGGGTCTCCAGGATCAGGCCCTGGGCTGAAGGCAGCACTAAACCGCTGAGCCACCCGAGCTGCCCAATGTGAAGGTATTTAATATTAAAATTTCAGAGTCCCAGAAAGAAAAGGGAGTTATCAAAACAGAAAAAAATAAAAATAAAAATAATTAAATTTGAGAATTTTCCAAATTTGATTAAAAATATAAACTCACAGAGGCAACTAAAACTATATATAGACACAAAAGTGCCAAAAACCAAACTCAAAGAAGAAATCTTAAAAACAAACCAAGAAAAAAAAAACCACATTTCTTAGAAAGGAACAAAAATAGGATTAATGGCTTACTTTTTGTCAAAAACAGTAAAGACAAAGACATAATAGGATTAGAGGTAAGACTAAAATTATTAAGCAAAAAGCTACCCAGAAGTTTATATACCCAGAAGTTTAGAAGTTTATCTATAAGTGAAGATATCCTTTAAAAAATAATATTAAACAGAGCCATTTTAAGATAATCAAATGCTGAGAGAATTTATTGACTGCTGATGTGCTCTACAAGTAATGCTATAGAAAGTTTTTCAGAGAGAGGAAATACACCATAAGGAAACTTGAGTCTACAGAAAAAAATGAGAAACAAAGAACATGACAAATATGAAAGCAAATATAAGATATTATACCTTGTTCTTTCTTTTGATATCTTTATAGACAATTGAAATTTTAAAAAAAATTATAACTTTGTAAATTGTTATATACAACATATAAATTAAAAGCTCATGGCAACATTACCACAAAAATTGTGGTAGAAGAGTAGAATTATACCACTGAATGTTTCTTACACTTTACACAGAGTGGTACAATATTAATTCTAAGCAAACAGAGATAAGTTAGGACACACACACACACACACACACACACACTCACACACATAAACAGAGGATCAACAACAACTAAAAAAAGTCCATGGAAGTGTTAAAATAAAATATTGAAAGTAACATATTTAAGCCACAAGTAGGAATAAAATAATGAAAAAGGAACAGGAAACAGAATGATCCAGTGGGGAAAAAAATTCAAGATGATATATTAAATCACAAAAAAAATCATACATTAAATGTAAATGGGCTAAATACTCCAAATAAATGCAAAGATTGTTACACTGATTAAAAAGAAAAAAAAGTCAGTGTAGTTTGTTTATAACAAACTATATAAGGATATATACCTTAATGGCTCACATAGTTGAAAAGTAAAAAGTAAAAAGATGGAAAAGAATGTATATTTAAAAGCACGAAAAATCATTTGTTATTCTTAATGTTAATCAAGATAAAATCCTAGACACTTAGTATTACCAGAGAAAAAAAGGGGAATTTTATAACACTAAAAAAATCAATTTGTCGAGATATATATATCCAAAAGTATATACATGTAAAAACATTAAAAATATATTCAACATAAGTGAGAGAAGAGGAAAAATAGACAAAAGGATAATTTCTAACCAAGGTATTGATAGAACCAATAAAATACCACACTAGTTTTCCCTTTAAAATGCCCATTCCTCATATTTTGTATGGCTGACTAAAATGCTCCTTTCTCTCATCAATTGAGTCTTAGCATTCTAATTCAAAACAGCCTCCCTTAACATTCATCTAGAAGGAAACATGACTGACTAGTATTTTTTTTTAGTGTTACTTTTTTTATGTAGAATGTATTGGTTTTATTTATTTATTTATTTATTTATTTATTTATTTATTTATTTATTATTTATGTTGTCATTGCTAGTTTCTCATCTACCCAAATGTAAGCTCCATGACTGCAGTCTTCTCTGCCTTACTGCTCGCTGTTATGCCCCCACACCAGCAGTAGGGTCTGACAGAGAGAGGCTACACAATTAGTATGTCCTGAATGTGTAGATACCTGAACATAGAATGATAAGTTTATGATCTAATGTTTTTAATTGAAGACAATATGTGTTGATTATGAAGAAATACAATGTTAAGAATCATAAACATTTAAAGAAAAGCTTTGTAACATAATAAAAAATTTTTTTAAATGTGTTTGTGTAAGAAAAAATAGAGTACTGGCAATGTAAATAGGAGGCAACATGCCTGGGTGGCAAAGTTGTTTAAATGTCTGACTCTTGATTTCAGCTCACTTTGTGATCTCAGAGTTGTTAGATCAAGGCCCTGTGGGGCTCTGGGCTGGGTGTGGAGCCTGCTTGAGATTCTCTTTTTCCCTCTCCCTCTGCCCATCTCTCCTTCTCTCTTTCTCTCTCTAAAAAGAAAAAAGAGAGAGAGAGAAATAGAAGAAAATAGGATGTTAAACAAATTTAAACATACTAATTTAATTACCTTTCATAGTAGGAAATTATTATACTAAAAAGTTGATCAATTAAGAAATTGAGATGTTAGTCTCTCATTAGAAAATATAAAGGCGGGATCCCTGGGTGGCGCAGTGGTTTGGCGCCTGCCTTTGGCCCAGGGCGCGATCCTGGAGACCCGGGATCGAGTCCCACGTCGGGCTCCCGGTGCATGGAGCCTGCTTCTCCCTCTGCCTATGTCTCTGCCTCTCTCTCTCTCTCTCTCTGTGTGACTATCATAAATAAATAAAAATTTAAAAAAAAAGAAAATATAAAGGCAAGCAGCAGTAATAAATTAAAATTTAGGCTCTATACATTTCAAGTGACTAAAGATAAAATAAAAAGGAAAGCAAAAGCAATATAGCAAATATAACACATATAACAAAAGATAGATACAAAGGAAATAAAGTTAATTCTAACAATGATAAAAGTAAACTGGAAAATTTGGCTGAGTAAATGGGAAAAACAATGTTATGGAACGTTATTCTTGTATAAAAGAGACATATGTAAAAGAAAGTGACACATTATTATTGAAAATAATAAGAATTGGCAAAGACACACAGGCACATGCAAACAAATATTAAGCAGGGTCCTGACATTAACATCACATGAGAGTTAATTAAAGGCCAAATGCATTGTACAAGACAAATGTGCTGTGTGCCTTATAATTATAATACATGCAATCTACAGAAATATGTAACAGTTATGAATCTTTTTATAAACCAAACAACTTGGCATCAAAAATATAGATTCAAAACTGGATGAAATTGAAGTAGAACTAAAAGCTCAATAATTCTTTCAGCCAATAGTAGATGAAAAAAATTAAAATAAATAAGCCTATAGAGCCTTTGATTAATAATTTGTTCAATAAAACATACTCTTTTAAAGCATTCTTAAAATAATTTAAAATGGCTATACATTAAGCCACAAAAAAATCACAACAAATTCCAAAATCTGTAAGCATATATTACAATGTTTTGAATACTAGTGGGAAAAAGTAGTAAAAATTAACTAAATTCTATGCAATTTAAAACTATCTCTCTCAAATAATTCTTGAGTTAAACAAGAACCGTTTTTATCATTTATTTATTACATCTTTAAGACTTTACTTATTAGAGCAATTTTAGGTTTACAATAAAAATGAGAGAAAGGTGCAGGAATTCTCATTCACCTCTTCCCTCACATATGCATAATCTCCCCTATTATCCACATCACTCACTGGAATGCTACATTTTTACTGGGGATGAACCTACACTGACACAACATAATCATCCAAAATCCATAGCCTACCTTGCTATGGGTTTTGCTCTTAGTGTTTGTATAGCCTATAGGATTGGACAGATGTAGAATGATAAATATTCATCACTGTAATCCTATACAGAGTACTTTCACTGCCTTAAAATTCCTCCATGATCAATCTTTTCATTTCTCTCCTTCTCATAGTTTATTTTTTAATATAAGTGAAATATATCCAAACCCACAGAGTGTAAGTAACCCTAGTGTAAAAGGGAAATTTTTGCCTCAAACATTCAGATAACTGAAGAAGAAAGAATAGAAATGTGTAAAATAGTGAAATTCAATTTGTTTAAATTGGAAAAAAAAAGAAAAAGAAAAATTTAAGAGGAAGGCATTTGCAAATATAAAGCAACACTTATATGCTTATAAACAAGATACTTACAAGATAATAACAAGCACACATGATTTAAAAGCTTAGTGAATTATTAGGAAAACAAAGAACAAAACGAGTCACTAGATAAATAAAAAGATAAAAGTTTATAGACTGAGAACTGAGAATTCAGAAATAATTACAAACATATGGATTTGGAAATAAGTAGTGAGAAGTATTCTCCAAGTCATGCAAATACATTTGAAGGTCTATACAAAATAGATGGCTTCTCAAAAAACATCTTGACAAAAATTACTCAAGAAGAAAAAGAAAATATAATTAGATCTATGATTACAGAATATACTAAGGAAGTTAAAAATAATGTCGGGTCAAGGTGTTTTCTCAGTTGAATTATTAAAACCTTCAAAGAGCAGGTATCTTAAGTGCTATATAAATAGGGCATAGAGAGAGAGAAAAAAAAGTTTTAAAAATAATCCTAGAAAAGCAACAGGGAACAAATAACACAATATGCAAAATAGCAAATAGGAAAGTGTAGACCTGCACTGCCCAATATGGTAGTGACTAGGCCAATGTGGTTTTATTAATTTTAACTTTTTAAGATTCAATTTCTGAGTTGCACTAGTCACATGTCACATTGCAACTGTTTTTTAGCTTTTTATTTTTTTTAAATTTTTATTTACTTTTATTTTTTGACAATAAGTTCAATGTTTTTTGCATGAATTCCTTCTGCATTTTTTTTGTATATTTTTTATTGGAGTTCAATTTGCCAACATATAGTATAACATACAGTCCTCATCCCATTAAGTGCCCCCCTCAGTGCCTGTTACCCAGCCACACCATCCCCCCCACCCACCTCCCCTTCCACTACCCCTTGTTCATTTCCCAAAGTTAGGAATCTCTCATGTTCTGTCACCCTGTCTGATTTTTCCCACTCATTTTCTCTCCTTTCCCCTTTATTCCCTTTCACTATTTTTTATATTCCCCGTATGAATGAGACCATATAATATTTGTCCTTCTCCTATTGACTTGCTTCATTCAGCATAATACCCTCCAGTTCTAGCCCCACTGTGCAACTGTTTAATAGCCACATTTGGCTAGTAGTTTCCCTGCTGAATGTTTGAGAAACATAACACTTCAGACTTCACAAGCAGTTGTAGAAGAAAGCCCTAGTGAATTCCTCATTCCTGAACACATCACTGAGAAACAAACTGGGATAGTCTAATTGGCTAAACTTGATCCATCAACCCACCTCTGAGGCCAGAGAACAGGGATACAGGGAGACACTGTGATTTATGGTTCCTGTAGAATCTCAAGGTAAAACAAACAATCCATGTCACCACACACTTTAAAATACACTATACTTCCTTGGCACAAAAGCTTTCTGAGACACATAGACATCACACAGAATACAAACAGAAACTCACAGACAGAGACACTAGGAAATTGCTCAAGCTCATTCTGCTGAAAAAAAATGCCAAAGCCAGCTCTTAAACCTAGCTGTTCTGAATATAGGCCCCGTGGAGTCCTTATGATATATCACTGGATGCTTGCTCAAAGCAGGTACTTTGGCATTCTCCTGGTGCTTAGAATTATTGGCATAACATGTGTCCATGTTACTGAAAGATAATTTGTAATCCACAAGAGCCTACAAACTCTTAAGTGTAGCATATAGAATCCAGCATGTAGATTTTCAGTAATAATATTAGCACTTGTCATTTGCCAGGTTATAAACATTATAACATTTAATATATTGTATGCAAAAAGAAAGAGAGACAGATGTGGGGAAAGAAATTATTTGGTAAAAATAATAATATAAAGGAGATTGGGGAAAAAATAAAGGAGATTGGGGAACATAATGCTGATCCAATTTTATACAGAAACAGATTAGGAAAATAAAATATTCTTTGTGAAAATGTCTAGCACACATACACATGGTAGGTACTTAAAAAATGTCTGTGGCTGTTGTTGCTGGAAAACTTTAGAGAACTGAAATGTATCTCCCATACTTTACAAACAAGTAATGGCCTTTTTTTTTCTTGGAAACCAGCTATCTAACAGTAGGGCCTAAGAATAAATTAAGGAACAAGTACTATATACTGTAATATTTGTCAATCTAGTGGCCTCCTTTTTGGTTTGACTATATAGGATCAGTGTCAGTGGAATAATTGAGCTGACCTCAAAACAATCACAAACTGAACTCTAAAATAAAATGCCCCCATTGCAGTTTGCTGCCATTCACTTCCATAGCAGCATCCATGCCCAAAGCACATGCAATGGCAGATCTGATGCTAGCAGAGAGGGGAGATTAATCTGACTACAGATTACCAAGCTCATGTAATGCATATGTCCTGACTCTGGGTATTGACACAGCTGCAGAGTGTACCACCAGGAAGCCTATTTCTGTGGACGTGGCCAGGAGAGTTTTCCTCTTAGGCATCAGTGGAAGACCCAGGAGCCTACTTAACCATGAAACTAACTGGAAAATTGGAGTGAGGAAAGGGAGGGAGGTACATTGAAGAATGAAGTTCACCACTCTGAAAAATTCGAAATTGCTCATCCTAGGTCTTGGGCATGGTTCAGGAAGGTATTAAACTGGCAGAGTTCTAACAACACATTTGGAGAAGAGAATGCTATAGATAAGACGACCAGTGAGAACACTAACAGTTTCAAAATGGATGCTATAGTGGGGTTGGGAAGACAATGGTTCAGAGTAAGAGACATCAGCAGTTTGATGCACTGATTTATTCACTCAACCAAAATTGATTATCTATTATAGAAAAACTCTGTTTTTGGTGAGAGGCTATGACAAAGAGAAGAAAAAATGTCCAAAACCCAAGCACCTATGTTTCAAGAAGTCGCAGACTAGAGTAGACAAATACATATCAATAAATAATAAAAGTATACTAATAACTTCCATTTGGTAAAATCTATGAGTAAGAAGAAATAAAGTATGATAGTGATGTTTCTGAGAAACATAATGAGAACTGACCAAAGAAGTAGGTTTCCTATAACAAGATAAGAGATTTGCTTTTGTATATAAGTTTAAGATTCCAGAATAGACATGTGTGCTAAGGGTATGAGCAGGGAAAGAGACATAAATAGGATGAACTAACAGGCAAAATCAACACAAAAAAAGCCAAAAAGTTCATTTTTATCTCATTTTAACACAGAATGTTGCATTTGAAGTACCAGGGAAAAGCATATGTTGATACCAGTATCTAGTGGTAAGGAGGAAATATTTATGGCATAAAAAACATGCAGTTCTGGTAGTGTGGAATAAGACCTAAGAGAAATTGCTTATTAACTTTAAAAATTCATTTAAAAATCATAGGAAGTCAACTATGTCATTTTTGTGAATAAGGAAAGTTAAAATTTACTTTAAAAAAAAAAGGCACAGGTGCTGAATGAATGCAGCTGCAGTATCCATGTTGTGATCATAGATGATGAATTTCTCCTAAATGGCATCCTTCCCACCAGTGGAAAATAAAAAATGGTGAGGATCGGTATACTCACCATGGTCCTATGAGACATCAAGAACTTTAAAAGTGTATGGAATTATGGGACGCCTTGGTGGCTCAGTGTTTGAGCATCTGCCTTCAGCTCAGGGCTTAATTCCAGGGTCCTGAGATCGAGTCCCACATCTGGCTCCCTGCAAGGAGACTACTTCTTCATCTGCCCATGTCTCTGCCTCTCTCTCTCTCTGTGTCTCTCGTGAATAAATAAATAAAATCCTCAAGAAAAAATGTATGAAATTAAAAATGCTTTCAAGTACTTAGCAGCATTTTTTTTTTAAATTGAAATGGGCAAATTAAGCATGGAAATTCAAAGACAAGACACTGTTCAACTCTTCAAAAGTCCAATTGAGAATTAAAACACATTAACAATTAAGTATGGGAAAACAAAATGCTTTGTTAAAGACATTTATTTATCTGTTTACAAAACACATTTTTTTCTTTGACCACTTAATTCTGACACTAATGCAGAGATAATAACTTAGTAATAATAGATTTATCATCCTATAACATAGATGAGGAAAAAGAACCAAAGATCGCTTTATTGACTGGAAAATGGTTAAAGTTTTTGCAGGACAAGAATCCAGGTTTTCTAATAGTGAATGATTGAGTTTTGCATTCAAGTAATAATAGGCTTCCAAAATAAGAAATGGATTTTTCCTTATTATTGAAATGGTAAAGATACAAAACAAGACACCATGTCTATAGAAAACCAAAAAATCAGTCACATTACTCAATGATTCAGTATATTATCTGGAAATACTTTCCCCATGATGTTTTTTATCTACATTATTTGCCTTGTTTACCAAGTTGGTCAGACATTTTGGCATGGCTTCAAGATGGATGGTAGCCTAACATTGGAAAAATATTTCACCCAATGACTCCAAATGCTATTTACATGATCTGCCAAGATTGCCTTGCTGCCACTAGCACATATTCTTAGACTAAAAACTATCAAAGGTAAGAAAGACAGCACATTTCAGGCAGATGGTTAATAAATGATAAAGATTAGGCTTTGTACAGTCTTACCTTCACTTCAGTGATGGCAGAGAAGAGAGAAGATAGTGAGGCACTGAATCTCCAAGGGATGTCCACATTCAGATCTCCATCCCCAGATCAAGGGATCCCCACATCCCTTCCCAGCTCTTAAACTCCCTAGCTACCTTGGAGAGAATTTCAGATATGTCTTATATTGGTCAATCCTTGTATAACTTTGGATTAAATCGGAAGATTAATGGGAAGTCCAGCTACCAAAATTATCCTCAGAATTGATAACCTCAATGTAAAAGGATAATAAAACTTGATATTTATCAAATGCCTACTTATTTTAGGCCCTTGTCTTAATTTAAAATATTGTAAGATAGATGGTGGTGTGTTTTAATTATAAATTCAAGAATTCAAGGAATCATGGAAACAATAGCTTGACTACACAGTGCATATTTTATTTCCCTCCATGAGGTACACTAAGCTGTCATCTAGCTGACTAAGCACCTCTATTTTAGGCTTCTGTATTATTTGACAACAGATCCATTACTTCTTATGCCACATCGCACAATTTTCTATTCCCTTTTATTCCATCCATTGCTGTAGTAGACACCTAGACACAGGGGTAAATCGACAACATTTTGTCTCAGCTGTCCAAGGGTATATATTGCTTCCATAGGTATTCTCAAAGATCATAGAGATCTACAGGAACCCCCTCACTCTCACTTATACACAAACATGGAAATATGAGGGATTTAGCACCTCTTGTGACAACTCTTACCAATGAGGCATGGGAGCCAAAAGAAAACTGCTCTATTCCTTGAGTAGAAAGTTCTGGGGCAAGTGATGCATGACATTTTGAGGAATCCAGCAGGGGACTGATTCCCAGTTGCCAGAGCAATGATAAGCTAAACAATGCACTCTTTGAATTGCTTTCTCTCTTTTCTGCTTTTGTACTTGCCTTTTCTGCATTCCTGTACCTTGAATCACTTCCTAAAATAAAGTATCCACTTGTGTACCTTTTTCTTTGGCTTTGTTTACTGAAACAGAGACTACGACAGGACAGTCACCAGCCATCATGAAGAAAGACACTTTCCAACCCTGACTTATCATGTACAGTAGCCTCAAGGCTCTCTTCTCTCATTTACGTGTCTGATTTAAAAGGGATTCATATTATCCAATCCATGGATAGATGAGTGAATAAGCCAGGGGAGTAAATGTGGCTAAGTTTCATGTGCTTCAAATTAAAGTAATCTCTAAGGTTGAAGAAAAGAGCCCAAAGTATGGCTTCCAAACTAGTTGTAGGCAAAATGTGAAATATGAAGGGCCTAGGGTCTATCCAGTTTCCACCATGACACTTCAGGATTCCAGTAACATAACACTAATGCAAAACCAATTAACCTGTATTGTGGACCATAAGAATAATGATTCTTAAAATATTTCAATACTAATAATCTGGAGGCATAGTTTAAATAAATGAACTCAAAAGTGGTGGTAGTAAAATCCGTAGGGTGTCTCTCTTTAGGTATGCAAGCTAACATAAGAATAAAGAGTAAAAATAGGAATATGAGGAAACCATATGTGGTAAGTTAGAATTCTGGGGGTAGTACTATATATGTCTATGTATTTTCACCTGAGAAAGACCATCTCTAGTCTTGAGTCTACATGTACCTGTGTATGTGCTGATCCCATTGAGAGCTGGGACAGTTGGAAATGTGTCACTAAGCAATAACTGTTTACTGTTGAATTGAACATCTACCAACTGGAAGTCAATGTGCCAAGCAAAAGGATATATTCTTATTCACCTGACTTTGAGTCCAAATACTTGATTTGAGTAGCTTAGTAGCTGTGTATCTTGGACGAGCACAGACTCACAAGGTCTTGCTTTACTGTTTATAACAGAGGGTGTTCATTCTTTATTGATCTGTCTTACAGAGTTCATAAGAGTGTAAAAGGAATATATGTGTGATAGAGAATTTTGATCATACAATATCATATACACTTGAAATATTATTGCTGATTGGGACCCTCCCAGATCAGGCCACTATACCTGACTGAGGTTTGTGTTTTCCAGGGCACCTGGAGCAGACTACTGGAGAAATGAAGCCTTTCCCATTGAGTCCTCAAAAGATTGAGAAAATAATTCAAAGGCTGAAAGGATTGATCTACAGGGCAAGATTAAAGGAGGACATGTAGTTTATCATTCTGTTAGGCAATGCCTAATGGAGGGTCAGGCCTGCAAAGATATATTTCAAAGGGGTAAACATTAAAGAGGGGGAAGAATTATTTCTGTTGAGACAAAAAGAAATAAGTAAAATCATTGAAAATGAAATGAAAAGTATGTGGATAGCAGAAAATGATCAAAGTTCTTTTATTTGGAATCTTTCAAGCTAACATAAAAAGCCTGGGTTTTTCCATCTTTGCTCCAGTTTGTCATTGAGATGGTCTCCAACGGTATTGCTCTGACCCACTGACCCCCTCATTAGATAGATGCTCATCCTGAATCACAATCTTATCTTTTGAATTCAGATATCCATAGGAGAAAAATCATCACAAAATATGTTATTTGTTCCAAGGTATCAAAATCTTTTCCATTTAGCTTTTTAAAAATTTTTGAAAAGATTTTCTTACCACAAACTTTTCATTTCATATTTTTCTTGGGGAATACTTCTGTGAGTGTATGAGTGGAACTAATTGAAAAGATCAAATTTCATAGAATTTAAACTTACTAAAGGGGGAGGTAAGTTTAGTTGCATTACTATCTGAGGGGATGTGACAAGACCAAGTGAGATCTTAAGAACAGCTACTGGAACAGCTCCGTAAATGTTGTAAACACTGGAGTCTGCTTTTATATTCCTTGAAAGAAGATAGACATAATTCAAATAAGTTGTCATAATTTTTTAATCCAGAGGGGCACATATCAGTATGTTTTATTCTGGCAAAGAAATGTGGTCCAAAGATGGGCAAGAAAAAAAAATAAATTCTTCCCACTCTCAAAATAGCAAGACTATATTTCTCTTCAGATTCAATAAAGAATTGTTGTTTCATTTGAAGAAGGCAATAGTTTATATGATACTTTTCAAGGGATAAACCATTGACAAAACTGTGACACTGGGTAAGTTTGTTTTCAACTTGGCTTAGAGTCCATCTTGAGTTGGTCTTGAGCCCTAGACTTCTCTTTTCACATTGATGGAAGTCAGTTAGTTACCTGGATTCCCATTTAGGCCTCATTCCCATTTAGGCCTGCTGAAAGTAAATGATGATGAGGTCTTGCTGTACAGTGTAGCACAGCCTTGTATGTATTTGGTTTTCCCAATAATAGTAGGCATATTGATTCTTAAATTCAGAGGTCCCTCCACTTGCTCCCATTGTATAAAGTTCTCATGTTCTGGTACTTTTGATCCTGGATCTTCCTTGCCATCAAAATTACCCACTTTGTGACTTTTTTTCCATCTAGGGACTGTCATGAGCGAATCCTGGAGGTTGTAGGAATTTAGTCTTTAATTTCAGGGTTGTGAGTTCTTGCATTAGTCACCCACTTCTTTGACTCTGTTTCTGCATGTAATTTAAAGACAAGATGGTTTTTAAACATTCTGTCCCATCACCTTAAACCAGGACTTTTCAAATTTAGCACCATTGACATTTTAGGGTGGATAGTTGTTTGTTGTAAAAGGATGACCTGTGCCTAATAGGGTCTTTAGTAGCATCCCTGAACTCTACCCAGTGGATGTCAGTGGTCAATAGCACCTCTCCAACAGACATCAAAAAAGTCTTCAGATATTGCCAAATATTTTCTGGAGGGGCTAGGGCTTAGGGGTGTAAAATCACCCACATTAGAGAGCAATCAATCGAATTTCACTTTAAGAAAGCATTTCCTCTTACAAAATGGTAACACAGGTCTCAGGCAATTATCTTGAGGAAATTCCTCAATCCTAAAGTGACCTAAAATATGAATTCCATATTTAGTAGAAATCCATTGCCCACTTACCATTCCTGCAATATAGCAGATCCATCTTTTCTCTTTCTCCCCTGTTTAATGCTGCTTCTGCATCACCATATGTGGCCTGATCAAGGCTCCCTGGACAATGTGTTCCAAGACGATTTGCCACAGCTGGTGCTGCTACATTCAGTTACAGTTTCTGTCTGTGGCTACAAGTAGGCCTGTTCCAATATCAGTCTTTGTGCCATCTTGTTATGCTCCTCTCCTCCCCTCCCTGAAGTCCTATCTGCACACTCACCTCACCCTACTCTGCCCCACCTGAGAGGTTCATGGTTTCCTTTTTATGGCTTACCCACCCCCACCATGACTGTTGAGGGGAGCCACATCTGTGAAGAACTGTTTCTCCACCTGCACTGTGTCTGGAACAACCATGCTGCTGTGTTCTCTGGGTGATGTGCCCACATCTCAACACTGTGCTATTGGGGAAAATGTATGAATAATAATCGGTGCATGTGTAGCCTGATGCTATGAAATGAATATTTGAAAGTCCATGCCTTATATTCACACTCTTTTTGGATTTAGCACAGGCATGCTATATAATGCCAAAATTAAAAATCATTTATAAGCATTATTTTATATACTTGTTAATAACAACTCTATATGGATTAAAAATGTGTTGATATATGTTGAAGACTTAAAACAAAAGCTTTAGTTTTGTTTTTGCCAACAATGCAAAAAGAATCTTTTGGATTCTTTAAATAATTATGTATTCCCTTTTCCAAGACCCTATTGGGAGGATTATTTTCATTTGAATTACTAGGGGACAAAACTCTGTCATAAATACAGTCTCTGGAAACATTATGTAGATAGATTCATTCATGTGACAGTCAGGCCTGAGATATGCCAGGCAAAAGAGATCTCTACCTACCTAGAAGTTTAATAAGTTTTGGAAGATCTGATGAACAGTAATACTTCCATTCTACATGTCATCATTTCTCTAATACTTCTGCCTCCACTAGTAAATATTAATGAGAAAAATTGTTATAATTAGTAAGTACAATGGTGTCTCTTACCATGATTATTGCATTTACTAATTTCAAAGTTGGTTAATGGCCTGTTTGCATGATCAAAACTGCTCCAAGCAAGGCAAGGCTAACTAGGACTGGACTTTTCTTTCATTTCATTGGGCCATCAAGAAACCAAGGAAGCCATTTGTCATTTACCAGGCACAAGATGGGATCCTTAGTCTGAACTATAAGAAGCGGAATTCTGGAACCAGCCATTGATGTGTGTTCTAAATTCTTTGGCTCTAGGCACCAAGAACTTCCCTGGAGCAGTGAACAATCTAGTGAGAGACACAGACTAAGCACAAAAAACATACAGGAGAGAAAATCAGTGGCATATGTTCCCATCCAGGTGCAGTTCTTCACTAGATGGGATGGTCCATACAATAAATGGAAATAGTTATCATGAAGAAGATAGCAGCATAAAGGATTCATTTTCAAAGATAACAACTCTGTCCTTAAAATTCAACTCTGTCCTTAACATTTTCTCTGTAAGAAGGCCCTCATGGTTAACACAGTCCTTTGGCTGCTCTTAAACAACATTTTGTAAAACATCTTCATTGAGATACAATTCACATGCCATATACTTCACCCATTTAAAGTATACAATTATCTTTGGCATATTACACGATTAATTAATTTAAGTTGTGATAAAATGCATGTAACAAAATTTGTCATTGTTATCTTTTTAAGTATATCATTCATTGACTTTAACTGCACTTACAATGTTATGCAACTATTACTTCTGTTTCCAAACTTTTTCATTATGCCAAACAGAAGCTCTATACCCCTTAAGCAATAATCCCTCCACTTCTCTCTCTCTCCAGCTCCCAGGGGGGAGGGTCTAATCTATTTTCTATCTCCTTGAATTTGCTTATTTTAATTATTTCATATAAGAGAAATCATATAATATTTGTGCCTGGCTTATTACAATATTTTCAAGACTTATCCATGTTGTAGCTTGTTCTGCTACTTCATTCCTTATTATGGTTGAATAATATTACATTGTATATATATACAATGTAATATTATATATATATATATATATATATATATATATATATATATATATATATGGCACATATTGCATTTGGGTTGTATCCACCTTTGGGCTATTGTGACTAATACATCAATGAACCTCGGTATTCAAGTGCCTATTGCCTTCCTACTTTCCGTTCCTTTGTTTATATCCTAGGAATGGAATTGCCAGATCACGTGGGAATTCTATGTTTAGCTTTTGGAGGAATTGCCAACTCTTTTCCATAGTGTCTGCACCCTTTTATAATATCATTAGCAATGCATGAAGGTTTCAATTTCTCTATATCCTTGCTAAGACTTGTTATTGTCTTCTTTATTATGACCATCCTAGTAGATGTTAAGAGGTATCACATTGTAGGATTTTTTTTTTTTAATTTGTCTTTCTGTAACAATTAACAATGTTGAGGATTTTCTCATATATTAATTGGTCATTTGTATGTCTTCCTTGGACAAATGTCTACTCAAGTTCTTTGCTCATTTTAAAATTGGATTGTATTTTTTTTTTAGTTATTTATTTTTAAAGATTTTATTTATTTACTCATGAGAAACACAGAAAGAGGCAGAGACAGAGGCAGAGGGAGAAGCAGGTGCCATGCAGGGAGCCCAATGTGGGATCCTGGGACCATGGGATCACGACCTGAGCCGAAGGCAGATGCTCAACTGCTGAGCCACCCAGGCATCCCTGGATGTCTTTTTATTGTTGAGTTTTAGGAGTTCTTGATATGTTCTGGAGATTAGCCCCTTGCCAAATATATGATTTCCAAATATTTTCTCCCAGTTTATAGGTTGTCTTTACATGTGCTCGATAATGTATCTTGATGTAAAAAAGTTTTTAATTTAGATGAAGTTTTTTATCTATCTGTTTTATTTGCATGACTTTTAATAAAGCAAGAATTAAATTAAAGTCAAAATCTAACACTTAAATATGAAATTATTGGCCAAGTAAGAAACTACAGCTGTTATGGGTATTGCCTTACATAATCACTATAGGTATTACATATTATACCCAGCATTACAGATGCTTGCCCAATTAGTATTAGTATTGCCCAATACTATTATTCTGTGAAGAATAATAGTATTGATGATGACAATGAACAAGGACTATCTTTTGCCCAAAAAGAGAATGGAGCAGAGGGAGGCATGGTGAAAACAAGTAGAAAGCACCTAAAGAGATGGGTATTTTCTCTTTCTCCAGGAAAGGTCACTCTAAACACAGAAATATAAAAAGAAAACTATTCCCTTATTGCCCCTATGTGGAATAATGCAAAACATGTATTTTCTATATCAGTTGAGAACCCGGCTAAGTAATCCAACTCTACTGCAGCATTATAAAAATCATTCCTTCACCACAGTATAAGATTTAAATGCATCTGCACAAGGGTGCACACTATATAGAGGAGTAAAGTTGCTGCTACCCTGCAAACCACTTCTGGTCCTGACCCAAGTCCTACTGTAATATCAGTGGTCTGGATGGTTTTATCCAAATCAATCATATTTTAGAAATAAAGCATTTAAAAAGACAGGTCAAAGTGTCTCAGTAACCATATCTCCAACTCAATTTCATCTATTTAAATGTTATATTTGCCTTTTGCTAATAAGTCTTTATTTCACTCAAACTAAGAGATAAATCTTCTACACTGAGTATCTTCCTTGCCCAATTAGTCCAAAGGGAAAAAAAACCCTGAAATTATTAGTAAAGAAAAATGTAAGGACTAACACACTATTTAAATAAGTTTTTTAAGTATTTTTAAGGTTTAAAAAATGTTTAAAGTTTGTAATTCCTAGTAGGAAGACATCTGAATGAATACCCAAATGGCAAACCACTGCAGAATGTTTCAGTTGTATATGCCACAGAGGGGTATGAATTCTCTTCACAGTACACCAGCTTTCTTCATGAAACGGTCAGAAGTATACTGGTTTATATTATTGTGACATCCATTGGTGATCAAAGTTGTTTTTCCTTCAGGAAAGGCTTTATTTTTAAGGACATTACACATGACCTCTAAATTTGGCTAACAATTTACTGATCAGATTCATCACCTTTGGGTTACTCTGATATTGTGACATATTTGTTGGGTTCTGGGTCACATCCTGGAAGGCCACCACCACTTCTGGATCCTGCATAGCTTTAAGAACCTCTGGATCACTAAGAATTTCATTGACCCCAGGCATTCCTGCCACTCCAGGCATCTCCCTGCCATTTCAGGTATTCCCCTGGGAAAATTACCAGGCATTTTCCTGAGAAAGCCACCTAGGAAAGAGCCATACTGAGCTCCTGGTTGTCAGCTGACTTCTTGCTCCCTCTGGGCTCTCTGATGTTCTTCCAAAGCCTTTGCAACCCTTTCTATTCTTTTTTTGATCTTTCACTCCACATTTTTGCTCATACTTTCTCTGACACTCAGCAATTTTCTGGGCCCTCAGTTGAACTTCTTTCAGCATTGCACTAGCATCTTCGCCATAACCCAGTTTACCAGCAAGGGCAAGATCATGTGCTTTTTTCCCCCAATGGCCCAGAAGTCTGTGTGCTTTCCCTGGCCACTTCTAAAGGCTGAGCTGAATCAGGATTTCAATAGCTCTGTCACAGTCTCGAATGTGGCTTCTGTAATTTGGTGAAGACACTGGCCCTCTTGGCATACAGAATGGCCAAGTGAGGATTCAGTTTGATGGCAGTGTGAACAAGTCAATGGCTTTCTGTAGTTCACCATCATTTAGGGCATCCACAGCAGCCACTTTTTTTTTTTAATCATTTACCTGATCCATCATTTCCTCGGTTATCTGTACATTTTCATCTCCTGTTTCTTGAGGGGAATCAGTATCTGGTTCAATCAGACCTTCATTGTCAATTTCTAGATCACTGTCCTCAGTTGATGGTTCTTCTGTCTTTATGTTTTCCTTCTCCTTCTTACTATCTATTTTTTCTTCCTTGATACTGTCTTCTGATTTAGTTTTTTGAGCAGCAGGTAGCATTTTACCCCCCCCCCATACTCTCCACCCACCCCACAGCAAGGACATGTCTTTGGTGTGCAGAGCGCTCAGATCCGACTTACACATTTTCATAAAAGCTAGAAGCTCCCTAACTTTACAAGAGTCTATATGGTCCAGAGGTGTGGCAGGCCTTGCTAAGGTTGGGGCCTGATTCCAGGCATGGGTACTAGCTCAGAATGACCGTGTGGAAGGGGACAGCTGTTGTGAGGCAGAATAGACTAGAACCTCCCTGGCCATTGGATCCTCTTACCCAACAGTCTCCTGACCCCAGGTGCTTTGATGGTCAGTTCCTTCCCACAACCTCTGCCTCTGCCCCTGCACACTGCCTAAAACCTTCCAGAAGTGTGTCTGTAGGTTGCTTTTTAGTTTTGTTGGCTGTTTCTTTCACTGTGTAAAAGCTTTTTATTTTGATAAAGTCCCAATAGTTTTATTTTATTTTATTTTATTTTATTTTATTTTATTTTATTTTATTTTATTTTATTTCCTTTGCTTCATGTGACATATCTAGTAAGAAGTTGCTGTGGCTGAGTAACATCAAAGATGTTACTGTGTGCTCTTCTCTAGGATTTTGATGGTTTCCTGTGTCACATTTAAGTCTTTCACCGATTTTGAATTACTTTTGCATATGGTGTAAGACAGTGATCCAGTATCATCCTTCTGCATGTTGCTGTCCAGTTTTCCCAACACAATTGGTTGAAGAGATAATTTTTTTTCCTACTAGAAAGTTTTTCCTGCTTTGTCAAAGATTAGTTAACCATACAGTTGAGGGTCCATTTCTGGGTTCTCCATTCTGTTCCATTGATCTATGCGTCTATTTTTGTGCCAGTAACACACTGTCTTGATGACTACAATTTGTAGTAGGAATATAGCTTGAAGTCTGGAGTTGTGAGGCCTCCAGTTTTGCTTTTTATTTTCAACATTCTTTTGGCTATTCAGGGACTTTTTGGTTTCATAATATTTTTTTAATAATAAATTTATTTTTTATTGGTGTTCAATTTGCCAACATACAGAATAACACCCAGTGCTCATCCCGTCAAGTGCCCCCCTCAGTGCCCGTCACCCATGCACCCCCACCCCCCTCCCTGCTCCCCTTCCACCACCCCTAGTTCATTTCCCAGAGTTAGGAATCTTTATGTTCTGTCTCCCTTTCTGATGTTTCCTACCCATTTCTTCTCCCTTCCCTTCTATTCCCTTTCACTATTATTTATATTCCCCAAATAAATGAGACCATATAATGTTTGTCCTTCTCCGATTGACTTACTTCACTCAGCATAATACCCTCCAGTTCCATCCACGTCGAAGCAAATGGTGGGTATTTGTCGTTTCTAATGGCTGAGGAATATTCCATTGTATACATAAACCACATCTTCTTTATCCATTCATCTTTCGATGGACACTGAGGTTCCTTCCACAGTTTGGCTATTGTGGACATTGCTGCTAGAAACATCGGGGTGCAGGTGTATCTTTGGGGTAAATCCCCAGCAGTGCAATTGCTGGGTTGTAGGGCAAGTCTATTTGGTTCCATAATAATTATAAGATTACTTCTTCTGTGAAAAATGTTGGTGTTATTTTGATAGGGATTTCATTAAATGTGTAGATTGCTTTGGGTAGTATAGACATTTTAACAATATGTGTTCTTCCAATCCATGAGCATGCAATATATTTCCATTCCTTTGTGTCATCTTCAATTTCTTCATCAGTTTTTTATAGTTTTCAGAATAGAGATCTTTCACCTGTTTGGTAAGTTTTATTCCTAGATATCTTACATTTTTTATGGAATTTGTAAATGAGATTGATTTCTCTTTCTGCTGCTTCATTATTGACATATCAAAATGCAACAGATTTTTGTATGTTGATTTATATCCTGTGACTTTACTGAGTTCATGTATCAGTTCTAGCAAAATTTTGGGGGGAAACTTTGGGTTTTCTATATCATGTTATTTGCAAATAATGAAAGTTTGCCTTCTTCCTTGCCTATCTGGATGCCTTTTATTTCTTTTTGTTGTTTTATTGCTGAGGCTGGGACTTCTAGTACTGTGTTAAATAACTGGTGAGAGTGGACAACTGTCTTTTTCCCGACCTCAGAGGAAAAGTTCTCAGTTTTTCCCCATTGAGGATGATATTAGCTGTGGGGTTTTTTGATATATGGTCTTTCTTATGTTGAGGTATGTTCCTTCTATCCCTACTTTGTTGAGGGTTTTTATCATGAATGAATATTGTACTTTGTCAAATGTTTTTTCTGCATCTATTGATAGGATCATATGGTTCTTGTGCTTTCTTTTATTAACGTGGTGTATCATGTTGATTGATTTGAGAATATTGAACCACTCTTTCAGCCCAGGAATAAATCCCACCTGATCATGGTGAATGATCCTTTTAATGTACTGTTGGATTCAATTTACTAATACTTTGTTGGGAATTTTTCCATCCATGTTCATCAGGGATATTGGCCTATAATTCTCTCTTTAGTGGAGTAAATTTTCTGGTTTTAGACTTAGGGCAGTGCTGGCTTCCTAGAATGAGTTTGGAAGTTTTTGTTCCATTTCTATTTTTTGGAATAGTTTGAGAAAAATAGGTATAAACTCTTCTTTAAATGTTTGGCAGAATTTCCCTGTGAGGCCAACTGGCCCTGGACTTTTGTTTGTTGGGAAATTTTTGATTATTGATTCAAGTTCTTTGTTAGTTATCAGTCTGTTCAAGTTTTCTATTTTTTTCCTGTTTTCAGCTTAGGTAGTTTATATGTTTCTAGGAATTTGTCCATTTCTTCCAGATTGCCCAATTTGGCATTTAATTTTTCTTTTTTTTTTAATTTTTTTTTTTTTTATGATAGTCACACACAGAGAGAGAGAGGCAGAGACACAGGCAGAGGGAGAAGCAGGCTCCATGCACCGAGAGCCCGACGTGGGATTCGATCCCGGGTCTCCAGGATCGCGCCCTGGGCCAAAGGCAGGCGCCAAACCGCTGTGCCACCCAGGGATCCCTAATTTTTCATATTCTCTTATAACTTTTAAAATTTCTGTGGTGTTGGTTGTTATTTCTCCTTTCTCATTTGTGATTTTATTTGAGTCCTTTCTCTTTTCTTTTTGATATATATGGCTAGGTGGTTATCAATTTTATTTTTTTTTTCAAATAAACAGCTCCTGGTGTCATTGATGTATTCTACTGATTTTTTAGTTTCTATATAATTTATTTCTACTCTTATCTTTTTTATTTCCCTTCTTCTGCTGGCTTTAAGCTTCATGTTATTCTTTTTTTCCTATTTAAGTTTAAGTTTAAGATTAGGTTTAAGATTAAGATTAAGATTAGGTTGGTTGATGGGGTGGTGGAAAGGGAGGTGGGTGGGGGCTGACTGGGTGACAGACACTGAGTGGGGCACTTGATGGGATGAGCACTGGGTGTTATGCTATAGGTTGAACTATAAATTGAACTCCAATTAAAAAAAATATGTAAAAAAAAAAACTACTGAAAAAAAATAAAAAAAGATTAGGTTGGTTGTTTGAGATTTTTCTTGCTTCTTGAAGTAGGCCTATATTACTATATACTTCCCTCCTAGGACCACATTTGCTGCATCCCAAAGGATTGGACTGTCCTGTTTTCATTTTAATTTGTTTCCATGTATTTTTAAATTTCTTCTTTGATTTCCTGGTTGATCCATTCATTCTTCAGTAGCAAGTTGTTTAGCCTCCATGTATTTGTGGTCTTTCCAAATTTTTTCTTGTGGTTGACTGCAAGCTTCATGGTCTGATTAGAAAATATGCATGGTATGATCTCAATCTCTTTGTACTTGTTGAGATCTGATTTGTGACCCAGTACATGATTTATTCTGGAGGATTCCCGTAGTCCACTAGAAAAAAAAAAAATGTGTCTTCTGCTGCTTTAGGATGAAATGTTCTGAATATATCTGTTAAGTTCATCTAGTCCAGTCTCATTCAAAGCCATCGTTTTCTTGTTGATTTTCTGCTTAGATGATCTTTCCATTGCTATAAGTGGGATGTTCAAGTCCCCTACTATTATTATATTCTTATCAATTAGTTCCTTTATGTTTGTTAGTAATTATTTTATATATTTGGGTGCTTTCAACTTGAGTATATAAATATTTACAACTATTAGATCTTCTTGTTGGATAGACCTCTTTACTGTGATAGAGTGTCCTTCTTCATCTCTTATCTTTGGTTTATTTATTTATTTTTTTAATTATCTTTTTCTTTTTTTTTCTTTTTTTTTAAATTTTTATTTATTTATGATAGTCACACAGAGAGAGAGAAAGAGGCAGAGACACAGGCAGAGGGAGAAGCAGGCTCCATGCACTGGGAGCCCGATGTGGGACTCGATCCCGGGTCTCCAGGATCGTGCCCTGGGCCAAAGGCAGGCGCTAAACCGCTGCGCCACCCAGGTATCCCCTTATCTTTGGTTTAAAATCTAATTCATCTTTTATAAGTATTGCTACTCCAACTTCCTTTTGACTTAAAAAGGGACTTTAAAAAAAAAAAAAAGGGACTTTAGATTTACAAAAAGAACAGTAGGTAAAGAATATTTAAGCTAAAGACACAAGCTTGAGTGTTTGCGTAGCTTGGAGACAGGGGATGGAGATTACCAATGTTGATAAAGCCACACACCTTTATTCTTGTTTTTTTCAGTTTGGCATTGTGTTGATCATTTTTCTATTTTTAAACATTTGTTAAGATATAATTCCCATCCTATTAAATTTACTCACTTAAAAATGTACAAGTTAATGCTTTTTAGTATATCCAAAGGGTTGTGCAACTATCACTAAAAACAAAGTTTAGAACTTATCCCCCAAAGGATTGCCATACCCATTAACAACAACTACACATTCCTCCCATAATTCCTTTTCACACCTAGCCCTAGGCAACCACAAGTATACTGTTTGTCTCCATGGTTTTCCCTATTTTGAATATTTTCTATAAATGAAATTTTGAAATTATGTAATCTTTTGTGACTCGCTTCTTTCACTTAGCATGTTTTCAAGGTTCATCATGCTGTGACATGCATCATTTGATTCCTTTTTATTGCTAATAATTCATTCATAGTTAATGTTATGATTGATTTGGTTATATTTGCACCTGCCATTTTGCTCTTTATTTTCTGTTTCTTGTTTTAGTTATTTCTCTATTCCTCCACATATTGCTTTCTTTTGTATTAATGGAATATTTATAATATTTTGATACCTCTAATGATTTGTTAAATATATTTTTTACTTTTCCTAGTGATTACACAAGAGCTTACAATATATATCTTATCAAAATCTATTGTAGAGTCACACTTTTACTGGAACTCTTGTTTGTTCATGTGGTTTTTATTTATTATCTGGTTTTCCTTGGTTTCAGCCTGGAAAACTTCTTTCAGTATACCGTATGAATCAGGAATATGTAGCAACAATTTTATAAGATTTTGTTTTTCTGGCAATGTCTTTGTTTTGTCTTCCTTTTGGAAAGATACTTATTTTTGGATATAAGATCCTTCACTGACAATTTTTTTACATTTAGCCCTTTAAATGTGTTTCAAATATGAAGTCAGTTGTTAATCTTATTGGGGTTCCTTTGTGCATGATGAACCACATATCTCTTAGTGTTTTAAGATTTTCCCTAACTCTGGCTTTTGAAATTTTTACTGTGATATGAATCTCTTTGACGATTCATCCTGCTTGAAAGTCATTGTGTTTTTTGGATATGTAGATTAATGTTTTTCATCTAATTTGGGAAGTTTTCAGCCATTACTTTCTTAAACATTTCTTTCTCTCCTTTTATCTTTTTTTTGTTAATCCCATTGTGCATATGATGCTATGTTTAATCATGTCCCACTTTTCCTTAGGGTTCTATTCATTTTCCTCTTTCTTTTTCCTTTCTATTCTTCAGATTGCATAATATATCTTCAAGTTTGTTGATTATTCTCTCCTGTCAGTTCTAATCTATTGTTGAGCCCTTCTCTTGTTTTTAAAATTCTGGTTATAATACCTATCAACTCCAGAATCTCCTTTGGATATAGATGTAGATGTAGGTGTAGATATAGATATAAATGTAGATTTTTTTTTCCTGTCTCTACATTGATGTTCTACATTTGGTGAGACAATGTCATTATACTTTCCCTTAAATCGTTAGATGTGGTTTTTGTACATTCTTTTCACTTATTTATGGTATCTTCTCTGAGTTCTCTGTCTGTTAAGTTAGATATTTGTTTCCCCCCTCCATGCTACATTTTTTTGCTTTCTTTCATTCCTGTGTATTGGGCATGATTTCCCATTTTTTGATAAGTCTTATATTTTTCATGAAAATTGGCCATTTTAAAAAATATATTGCAGTAACTCTGAATAATGATTCCCTAGCCCCTCCTTGGGATTGATATTATTTTTTGCTTGGTCATGTATTTATTGTTTAGTGGCTTGGCTGAACTAACTCTCTGAAGCTTATTTCCCCCACTGTATACAGACTCTGATGTCCCTATTCATATATTGTTCCTTGTTTTCATCTTTTAGGCTGGCTACCTATGTGTTGCCTCTGGGTCAGCATAAAGTAGTTGTTAGTGAAAGGTTGCCCTTGAGTCCCCTAGCTATTTATTTCTTACCTTTTAATGTTAGATGCATATGGCTTTGAGGCTGTTATCCTATTTTATTTACATTTCTGCCCCATATACAACCAGGAAATGGTAGCTTGGAGTTTTCTCTTTAATTTCTTCAGAAAGGGCAGCCTAGGGCATGTATGCAGTTTTACAGACTATTGAAAATGAGTGTGATTATTTTTTAAAGTCTGCCTTCCTAGAAATTTCCACTGGATAAGAATAACTTACTATTTAACCAGTGTTTGGTCAGTGGTTATAGACTTAACCTTTGGCCAAACAGTGAGGCTTCACCCTCGTTGATGGATCTGTGTGTTAGTTGGGGAATGCTTGCAAGCCTACTTCATTATGTTCTGATCACTCCTAAGTAGATGAAGCCTCACACAAGTGCAGTGTTTCCAATCCCAAAGGTTGTTTGTGATCCTAGGAGGCCTCTTCTTTGCTATGTCTTTTCCTGGTGCTCTCTATTAAATTAGCTGCCCCCCATTTTATATGTTGCTGTCAGAGTCATTTCTGGGAGAGTTAATTTTCTTCCACTTCTTCTTGTCCATTGCTTGACAAGGCTTCTATTGTTTAAGCATGGAATTCTTTATATGATGATCCAAATAAAGTCAGTCCTCTCAGGCATGCTTCTCACCTTTGGGCACAATCCCTAAGCTACTAAACCAGAGCTAGTATGAATAGTGGACCTGACAAGCTTCAGCATCCACAGCCTGTCATGTCTCAGGAGATATTTCACCATATGAGTAAAGACTATGAAGGAGAAAATAAGTCTTAGTCCTTTGTTCTTTGCCCTCCAGAATAGAGCTTCTGCAACACAAGATTGGGGAAGGGAGTGAGGGGGATGAGAAAAACCAGTGGTCTGCATCTCTTGTGTTGAAATCATGTAGCCCTAGACTGGGAGCCCCTGTCTTCTCAGCTGTACCCATTGGTTTCCATGAAGTGGGGACAAAATTTGGGTATCTCAAATACCACTGACTCCTGGTATTTTAATGAGATATAGTTGATTTTGTTGAGTAAGTGTGTTTCTATGTTATATGTGCTTTTTAGAAAATTTCCAGAACTTTAAAGAAAAAATTTTTTTAATGATTTGTACCAGATAAATTATTGTTTTGCTTGGCACAGGTTCTGCAGACCTTGCTCCTCCACTCTGGAGCTCCAACCCTCAGTAGGTTTCTAATGTATAGTCAAATAAAATTATTCTTTTTAAAAATATTTTATTTATTTATTCATGAGAGCCACAGAGAGAGAGGCAGAAAAATGGGCAGCTGGAGAAGCAGGCTCCCTGCAGGGAGCCCAATGCAGGGCTCAATCCCAGGACTCTGGGATCACAACCTGAGTCAAAGGCAGATGCTCAACTGCTGAGCCACCCAGGTGTCCCTAAATTGTTCTGATTAATAATTATTTTCCTTCAATATCTAATTCCTGAATCATTTTGCCCTTTCTGACCTCACTGAGGACACGGTCATGAATTTGGTAGACACTTATTTCTTGAGGTTTCCTATCTTGGACAGATTGCCCCAACCTCTCTACTTCTATTCTACCTATTACTTAGATTTTAGTTTTAGTTTTTAGTTTAGATTTTAGTTTTTCCAATTTCTTCACATATTTGTTAATCTTTTCTCTGATTCCCTAATATAGCCATAAGGGTAATGTGAAGATACATGCTTTTGCTGTTTGTGACTTAAAGGATCATTATGTCCCCTGTCAAAGGAGACCTATATCAGTTGTTGTTAAGATGACCATCTTCCTCTTATCTGGAGAGGTTATAACTAGGGCATTTCAGATTCTACAAAAAGGGTAAATATCACCCTAATTGCAGTTCAGTTAACTTAGCATTTAAATTGGTAATCATTTATTAAGATGCTAAATTTCTTGTGAAAACAGATAAAATTTTCAGTAATTTTGCTTGGATAAAAGTTTTATGCCCAATATTTTTAGAAAAACTTATCTGGTTATTCTTGTGACTTAAAATTTCTTGTCAACTGGAAACATCCTTAAGACTGAACAAAATTGGGATCCCTGGGTGGCGCAGTGGTTTGGCGCCTACCTTTGGCCCAGGGCGCGATCCCGCAGACCCGGGATTGAATTCCACGTCAGGCTCCCGGTGCATGGAGCCTGCTTCTCCCTCTGCCTGTGTCTCTGCCTCTCTATCTCTCTGCGTGTGACTATCATAAATAAATAAAATTTAAAAAAAAAGACTGAACAAAATTAATAATAATGTTCACATAATAATTAACTTTCACAACTGTTCAAATATTTTCTCCAAAATAGCTTAATGATGCATATATTTTGCATTTTTGATGAAAAAAATTAAAGCATAGATCACTGTTCAACTTTGCATATTGGTAGCACAAGTCTGTCTGAAGCTTGTCTTCAAAGCCTATACTCTGAAGTATATTCTAAAGTGATTGCTGTAGGGATCCCTGGGTGGCGCAGCGGTTTGGCGCCTGCCTTTGGCCCAGGGCGTGATCCTGGAGACCCGGGATCGAATCCCACATCAGGCTCCCGGTGCATGGAGCCTGCTTCTCCCTCTGCCTGTGTCTCTGCCTCTCTCTCTCTCTCTCTCTCTCTGTGACTATCATAAATAAATAAAAAAAAATAAAAATTAAAAAATAAAGTGATTGCTGTAAATGGAACATGCCCTCAACACTTCTGTGTATCTGGGAAATAGAAAACAAAGACCATGTGCAAAGACACAAAGGAATAGGCAATGCACTGCTTTGCAACAATCTGCTTATAGACAGGAGCCCTTGAAGCCTAAGCAAGGCATCAGATTCCTTCCAAGAAGATCTTGTATATTATCACCAGTCTATGGAAACTAATTCTTTTGGGAAAGGTTCAATCATCTAAACTCATAATGAAGTAATGAATTAATTCAAAGATTTATATCATGAGTCATCATCACTTCTCTCCCTATTATCCTTTGTCCCTGCTCTCTTCACCTGGACAACGTGTTCTCTTTCACATTTCACTTAGGACTCTCTCACTAGTAAGTCAGCTGTTCTGCTCTGTAATTTCACCCTCATGGTGCTGATCCCATGGTAGATTTGCTACCATTTCCATGCTTCTGTGGGATTGCAAGGTCTGCTAGGAGAACCTCTGGAAGTTATCCCATAACATCTACAAATTTATTCAATATAATCATGAATAAAAATATCCTCTCCTATTATTAACTCCTGAAGATAACTGTGATCTTAGAGTTTTCATATCTCTGTAGAAACACTTGCAACTTGTTATCCTTCCCTCTTATTTTCTAATTTTCTTCTTACCTTCCCCTGATTTTATATCTTAGTAATAAGATTATTTGACTTTCTATTGTTGAGAGTACCTCTTTGTTTAAAAATAGTAATAATGTATACATGACAGACTTTTTGGACCATCCAGCTCAGCAATCTAGATTGCCTAGAATATGAACTTAGATTTTTATTGATGAATATAGATTTTTTTCTCTTTTACCATATTATAGTTTTAAAGATTTTTTTAGAATTCAATTTGGAAAACCCTTTCTCCTTTTATCTTATTAATAAACCCTCATCTTTGTTTTTCAGTCCAATATATACATTTATTAATGGCAATAATGTGAAAAGTACTTTGGTTGGTGATGCTGGTAATTAAAAGGCAAATAGGACATGCATATGTTCTCTAGGACCTTACTATCACAGGGGAGCCAGACAAAAATAAATCACACAACACACACACGGCAAGCTGTTATAAGTATTCTGAAAGACATTCCTCAGTAAAACAAGGTGCCCTGTGTTCTAACATTAAAGTCTGTGACTTTAATGATCCCATGCACAGTACATGATAGGAAAATTTTTTTTACTCTAGGCAGATATTTCCTGAAAATATCATGATTTTAGGAAGGAAAGCATGGAATACTTACTGAAAAGAAGAATGGCAAAGTAGGCAAAATGTTTTGGAGAGTGGAAAAGAAGAATTATTTATTTTTTTGTTTTGTTTTGTTTTTTGCTTTGGTCACAAAAGGTTGTTCATCCTTTGTAGAGGAACTGCATTTCCTTGACCATATACTACAAAGAATGTTCCCCAAACAGTGATATTTATCTATATGCTTGTGGCCAAAACAATGTAAATCTATATTTCCTTTTTTGTTGTAGAATTCATTATTTGATAATAAACTCCTATGCTCTTTGTTGCTTCAATTCACCAGTGTTTTCACTGAGCTTTCAACCTAAATGTTATTTGAACTTGGGTAAATTCGAAATTGATGCCAGGCTTCAGTTCAGCTTATTTCCCTAATAGCCTACTCCTCCATCTCTTCTGGGATCATCCACCAAAACACTTGTAAAGAAGGGTTTCTCAGCTTTACTTGAATGATTCAGAGTCAGTCTTCTGCTCCGTGCTCTGGAAATATTAAAATCCATCTCAGCCGTTTCTTCAATATATGCACTATTCTCAACTGGAATTTCCAGTAAACATAAATTGAGTCTTTCAACGTAAAAAACAAAACAGAACAGAACTAAGTTTGAATGTTACAGGCAGAAACATTTTTTTTTATTGCTCTTGGGTTTCTTGGTTATCAGTTTAGTGTTTTAAAATTATATACAGTCTGCTTCTCAGAAATCAAGGCACTATTTTCTTCTTAATATTACATTTTTTGGCACACAAAACAGAGTTGAAGTTTGATTTTCTCTTTTCTACATTTAAACTCATGGTCCTTTAGTTCAGCTTCTTTGTCTAGCTGGATCCTAAATGTATTAGTACAGTATTATTTCCAAGAAATAGGAATTCTCAATTTCTCCCACTTTTTAAGGATTACATATTTAGCTTTGAGATTTCTACTTCCTTAAATCAGAAAAATGTTTCACTCCCACTAGAGTAATGACTCAGTAAGTTGTTTTTTTGTGGTTGTTATAACCCAAAATTGAAAGACTATAGAAAATCCCAGATTAAATGTCTCTATCAGTGAGCATGTAGCTATATCTTGAACCTGCTAGCCTTAGGAAGTTCTCAGACAGTGTTTCACTTTGAGAAACTGCTCTTTGATTCATATGTTGTGTCGTAGTTACTTCTTTAATTTCGAATAAGTTAAAATTTCCTTTCAATTTATTGGTTATGTTATAGATACTGGCTTCAGACATACTACAACCTGTAATATAAATAGAAGACTTATTTCACAGAGGCCTGTAGCTCATATTTGTATTAAATAGAAGCTAAGTTCATCAAAAGTGCACATCATTAACAGAGAAGAGAACTATCCAATTATATTTTAATAAAACTACTCAAAAGGTAGAATACATGCTTAAAATTTATTGTTATTTTATTTCTTCCTACCTCTGCCTCACCCCATGTTTCACTGTGTTGCTCATGCTTTAATACAAAAATAATGAGCTCACCATATTATGTGCACTTCCTAAATCTATGGATTTTTCTAGACTGACATAGCACTGCTATCTTTAACCCAGGTGACAAGAGGTTTGAGGAAAGAAAGAAAATACACCCTGAGGTTTAATGGTGAGGAGGGTCTTTCATGTTTGAATCTTTGCTATTATCTATAACGAATGCAATTTATACCATTAAATTCTAATTCTTCCTTTAAGTGAAGCATGATACCAAAAAACTATTTTTAAAGAAATATTGCAAACCAGTTAGCAACATGTTAAAGGAACCCATCACTTTAAGCACTTGAGAGTGCTGAGTGATACCCTTTCTTGTCTTGTGAAGCATGGATAATATACAGAATGCTGACAAGAAATTCTGCCAATCTGGTACCTCCAGATGGTTGGGAGATAGGAATTTATCAATCAGATTGCTACCTTTACCAAACACATCATACAGTGCTGGTCATTTTTCTCCTTATAATATGCCTCATTAAGTAAAAGATTTTAAAGATGCTTGAATAAAATTGTGCATAAGATGGTATCCAGGTGTCCTGAATAACTTGACTCAGCTTCCCCATGAATAGGACTTACATTTGCAGATTCTCTCGGCCTTTGGACATTTTAGTTCTCTGAAACTTTAAGACATTATCTAGTGCTTAGGAAAAGTTAAGGGCACCATATCACTTTAGGAATATTAAATTCATCTTCTCATACAACCCTTTGACATTTTTATGCCCTCAAATCAGATATAGGCATCCATATACATGGTTAGGTTTTGCATATATGGAATTTGAGAGTTTTTGTTGACAAGTTGAAGTAAGTTTTAAGATTTCAAATAAATAAATATAATGCAGCCATAGTATATAATCACATTACTATCATTGCCCAACTACCAAATAATTGACATAAATTCAAGTGACAGTCACATAAAGTTTCTATTTGTAGCTTAACATACCATGTGCCTTCATTCAATAGGAGATGGATGAAAATGAAGCTGAACTTGGAAAGAAATATTATGGCTATTAAATTTCATCATGGAATGTACAAGAACTGACCATCACACATCAAGCTGAACTACATATTGAACTTTCTTCTCAATCTAGTTCTACAAGCTTTGAATTCAGTTTTCCAAAAACCTTGATTAAATCACTAATGAACATATTGGACTCACCAATACATTTTCCTGACACTTCCTGGTCAGTTTAAGGGAGACCACTAGGGAATGGTAGAGCATCTTAGGGTGAATGACAGAGGGAAGCAATTGTCAAGTGTAAGCCTAAGGGGATAAATAAAAAAAGATGTTGCTACAACACAGACCAAGACCTATCAGGTGGGGACCCCAGCAGGATGTGGCCTGTCAAAAGGAAATACAACCACCACCAATCCATGGTCAGGAGGAAGAGATCCAGGAAACTGAAAACAATGTCTCTTTCTTATTCCAAACATCTGCTTAGGTCTCTTATTGACTGGACACAACCTGAAGTCTTAGAATAAGGAAGTGTTGGGTCAGTCTCTCAGGTTATGGAGCATGGTAGGGACATGTGAAAAATAAATTTGGCATTAGAAAGTTGCTAAAAGAGTAAATCCCAAAATTCCTCATCACAAGAAAAGGAATTGCTTTAGCTATGTGAGGTGATGGAAATTAGGTAAACTTATGTGGTGATTACCACATAATGATTATTTCACAATGTATACATATGTCAAGTTATTATGCTGTATTCCTTAAACTTATACAGTGTTGTATGCCTATCATTTATCAATAAAACTGGAAGTGAATAAAAATAAAGTAAAAGTAGATTTGATGTGACAAACAGGGAATAATATCTGGATTCAGGAACTGTGCTGATTCACAATCCCAGGTGTGGTTGGCATACTTCTTTCACATTATAGTCATAAGAGTAAAATTTGTCTGGCTTGTTTATTATTATTTAAAGAAATTTCATTTATGAAAAGCAAAAATGACCTCTGTTCTCCAGGGCACACATTCTGGAAGCAAAAATAAGATTACATTAATAGCTTCAAAATAGATTTTTTACAGCCCACTTAAATATCCATTTTCCTTTTCCATTGAAGTACCTCCCACTTCATGATTTATGATAGTTCAGCAGGGCCTGGACTAGGCTGAGGCAAATGGGACACTCATATCAGATGTAAAATTAAGAGAAGAGCAAAATCTCAATAATCAAGATGATTAATATCTTAGAGCAGTACCTTAGAATAATATTTTAAAAACAAAATTATGCAGGAATCCATAATGAATAGTGCAGGAATCCATAATGAACAAATTATCACAATTTTAAATGAGGATAATACCCAACCCCACTCTTGAACAATGCTGCCTCACTTGTTTTACCCTAATTCTTGTCCATTGCCACAAACATTTCTCTTCATGTCTACCCTAAACTGCATTATAATGGCAAAATTTTAAGTGAAACCAAAACAAATATGTAATGCAAAGGAGTACAAGAAAAGTTGTCAATTAACTAGAAGATATATAGTGGATGAGATTAATTTTAAAGAAAAATAAAACATTAAAATAAAAAATAAAAACATTAAATTAGAGTCCAATACACTAAAAGTAAGATTTATGAGCAGAGACCCAGAAATGCTCAAAGCTGAGTCAACAAATGTAAAGTCAAAAAATCTTCAAGTGTAAAACAATCACATGTAGTAAAAAAAAAAAAAAAAAAAAAAAAAAAAAAAGACTTAAAAGTCAACAAATTTAAGAGCAAGGGAGATCTCACATAGAAGAGGATATGCCAAACAGTTTAGAATTTTCCCTAATGTATTTTAAACTAATTTAACTTAATTTTATTTCACTCTTTTATAGATTTAAATATTTTCATAGTTAAAAATTCAAATAATGGAAAAGACCATATGATGAAAACTTAATAAAGCCAAGTTATGAGAGAGAAGAATGAGGGTATAAAAAGGGAATAAGCAACACTACATAAACAATAGAATAATTCAAGGAAGGAAATCTTAATTTGATAGATTCCAGGAGATATTACAGAAATAAAATGTAAGAACAGGACACAATGGAAAGGAGCAAACAGAAATTAGACAGAACATCTTAGAAATTAACATTATAGAGGCACCTGTGTGGCTCAGTGGTTGAGAGTCTGCCTTTGGCTCAGACTTGTAATCCTGGGGTCCTGGGATGGAGTCCCACATCAGGCTCCCATCAAGGAGCTGCTTCTCCCTCTGCCTATGTCTTTGCCTCTCTCTGTGTCTCTCATGATTAAATAAATAAAATATTTAAAAAGGAGAGAGATAAATTAACATTATAATTGTCAAAATACTTTAAAATATTTAACACAGAGGTTGAATAGATATACTTTTTATAGCTGACAACTAAACTCATTTGAAGGTAAATTCAGTTTTATTACAGGAATCCAGATTAAAAAGGCAATAAGTACTTGTTAGTGTACTTTAAACTATTTGCTGTGTAAAAGAACTTTACATGTCTTTAATAAAAGTAAGTCAGCACTTCTGGGAAGCTCTTGTCTAACCAAAGATTCAAGAACCCAACCTTCTTACACCTTCATTTCACCATCTCATGACTTCCAAGTTGCACTGCCATTTGTTAGCTTTCAGGTGAAGGAAAGAGAGAACATGACATAAACCACTTGTTATCTACATCAACATGTACTGAAAGGACACAGATGACTTTATTTTAACTTCCCATTGGCCAGACTATTCAAACACACAGGGGCACTGGGAAATGATGTTTTACTGAGTTTCAATGGGAAATGACATGATTTAGTGACCAAATGGCCTTATATCCACCACAGAGGGAAATAAGTAACCTCATAGAGGAATGTAGAGGTTTGGAGAAAATATCCAAGTAGACTGTCATCCTTTAGTAAGAATTCTAAATGGAGAGAAACAGGCATAAATGAAAAGGAAAAATAATGAATTAAAAGAGAAGTGTTCTGGAATGAAGAAATAATTATATAATGAGGTGACATATTGAGTGGAAAACAGGATTAATGAAATATTGTTCCCATATACATGCATTGAAAATCCATAACCTCAGAAACAAAGGGAATATTATAAAACCTCCCAAAGAGCAACAGAAAGTTATTCATAAAGAAGACAACTATCCACCTTCTCAACAATATTGAATACAAAAAAATGAAAAATATCCTCAAATTATGAAGGAGAAGAATCACTTTTGAACTTTCTATCCCCAATCAAAGGTGGGAACAAAGTAAAGAACATGAAAGACGCTAGGACTCTCATGATCAAAACACTTTATAAAACACATTCATCAGGATGTTGCTTCAGCAAAATTAAAAGTAACATAAGGAATGACATGCGCTAAAATAAACAATGGCAATTGATCATGATACATAACAGGAAAGCTAGAAAAAAACCCCTGTAACTTAGCATACTGAAATACAAGTACAATTCAAGTTGATAATTTAAAAATTTATAGGATCTAAGGTTAATTTTCTTCTATGTGATTTCAGCTATAGGGTCCCATTGTTTTATTAATGAGCTACAGGTGCACATAATCATATTATGAATTCTACTATTTTTATTTTTAAAATCATAATATAGACAAATCACAAAGAATTCAGTGTTATTTAACAGAACAAAATGTATATGCTATAAACCTTATTAATGTAAAATACAATATTTATAATAATTAGAATAAGGATGTGAGGTGGAAGAAACAATAAGACCTTTAACCCCTTCTCTTTTATAGCAGGAAATTAGTAGGTGCTTTCAAAGTTTAATTAATGAAGAAATGGGAATTAAGGTTTAGTATTTAAACCTAAAATGTCAACCTTTGCAAGAAACACAAAGAACAATAATATATTCAAAATTATTGAGGGTGGAGGGTGGATGGGAACAAAGTTTGGAAATGGGAAGTAATGTATGAACCAATTTTCTAAAACACAGAAATAATAGAACTTGTCTAGAAAACAAGAATCAAAAATGGTAGTACACATGTATTACACAATGTAAAAATGATAACCAAGGAAACTAACCAGAAATTTTTATTTACTTTTTTCTCTAGGAAATGGGATTAAAGAAGAGACTTATTTGTTATTATATTACCGTCACCACAGTTGGCATTTTTTTCATTGTGAAAATATCTCATTTTTATACCTACAGCATAAAAATGATATAAATATTATCCCCAAATAGTGTTGTTAGTTCTCAGGGATTATTTTATATATAATTCACACAGATTCTGTAATTTTTTTCCTAAGAAGACATATGCTCCACTTATAATTTTTTGTGGCCTGGGAACATTCATTAATGTTTATTTTTAGCCTTATGACACTTTCTAAAGATAGATGCTATAAATTAGATGGTACTCATGGAAATGAATGTCCATTATTCCCAATTGTTTATCCTTTGAGAATGCAATTAGAAGAAATTTGTAGGCTGATGTCATGAAAGTTAAAAGTAGAACTTAAAGACAAGTGAAGCAAATGACTGGAATCTTAAGGTAGAGTGTGAAAAAGTACAGAAAGCTAATGCATAAAGAGGAAGAATTTGAAAGTCAATGAAGATGGAGTTTGGAGAAGTGTGGAGAAGATCCAGGTAAGTGCTTTGCCTCAATATCATTGGGTTGCAAATTGATACTTTCTATTCAGACTTAAGAACCAAGGTCAACTTCTATTTCTGGGCTGATAATAAAAAGTCATTTAAAAAAATAAGTAAGTATATAAAAACACCCATGTCAAGAGGTTGTGATTTTTACATTTTTTTGAAGACTATAAACAGCACACATGTGTCGTCATGATTGTATCCTTTTGCGATTTCAGTTTTGATTTCATCTTTGTGTTTCATTAGGTTGGTGTGTTGAGGTTTTCTTTAAGGTTTCCATAGGAATGATTTTCTAAATTCCTCATGAGTGGTTAAACAGAGGCTTTTACTGGAGTATAAAGCTTTCACATATATTCATTTATTCAAACTGATTGTTTTCTCTGGGCAATCTGCATCTCAATTTCATGATCTATATAAAATGCTATGAGTAAGTACTTTCTGTCAATTTTTTCTTACAACATCTGAGTTATCCATTTAAATTGATTTATACTGTGATGCCCATGGATGGGTTCAAATTGTGTATTTTACCTTTATTATCTTATACTATCTTTCTCTTGTTTAATATTTTAGACCTGAAATCAAGTTTATTGGCTATTTTTATTGCATTCCAACTATTTTATTAACTTAAATTTAGCAATTGTTTTTCTATTCTTTGAATTTTGAAAAATCCTGTATTCAACATACAGGTTGGGTTTAAAAATTTGAGAAAATCTGGTTATTTTAAGATGTACAAACATTCTATTTATATTTTATAATTGCCTTTATTCCTTCCTTTCAAATCCTTTTTATACCTTTTTTGTTTTATGCTTCCATGATTTATCGTATAAATTTTCTTCCAGTTATTTTGTAGTACTTTATATTTGAATAAGCATATTCCTCTGCTAATTTGGAAGTAATGGATTCCTATAAGAGCTTCTAGTAGTTACTGTTGTAAACTGGAGTGGACTCTACTCATCCAGCTCTTGTCTTAGTTGTCCGAATACATGGACTACTAAGATATACTAGGAGAACAGAGAAAATTAGCACAATCATATCAGTCCCACTTCCTCTCTCTATTTTCTTTTATTGAAGTAGACACAATGTTGTGTACAACATAGTGATTAGACAGGTCTATATGTTACGCTGTGCTTGCTACAAGTGTAGCCACCATCTGTCATCATACAGCACTATTATAATACTGTGGATTTTATTCCTTACGTTGTACCTTTCATCCCTTTGACTTATTCATTCTATAAATGGAAGCCTATTATCTGCCACCCCCTTTCACACATTTTTCCCATCTACCACTTCTTTCCTCTCTGCCAATCACCAGTTTGTTCTCTGTATTTATGGGTCTGTTTCTTCTTTTTCTGTTTGTTTAATTTTTTAGATTCCATATATAAGTGAATTCATATGGTATTTGTCTTTATCTGATTTATTTCATTTTGCATAATACTTTCTACATCCACTATGTTGTTGCAGATAGCAAGATTTCATTCTTTTTTATGGCTGAGTAAGTCTATCTATAGCCTATATAGACTATACATATATATATGTGTGTGTGTGTGTGTGTGTGTGTGTGTGTGTGTGTGTGTATAAAGTGACTTTCTTATCCATTCATCTATCCATGGACACCTGAGTTTCTTCCATATCTTGGCTATTGTACATAATGCTGCAATAAATATAGAGGTGCATATATTTTTTTCAAATTAATGTTTTTGTTTTCTTTGGAAAATACACAATAGTGGAATTATTAGATTATATGGTATTCCTACTTTTAGTTTTATAAAATAGAATGACATACAATCTACCTATTTTCATTTACTGGTTTTATGTGGTTATATTCTTAGTTCCAGTTTTTTTTTTTTTCTTTTCTGGAGTTTCTTTCATTACTTCATACAATATACTAAAACCACTGTGTTTTTGGGTTTTTTAAACCAATGTTATTATATTTTCTTCCTTTTTCTATCTATTCTGAGGGTTTGTTACATTGTTGTTTGAAGATTTGTTTATTTATTTTTGAGGGAGATGGGGAAAGAAAGAGAGCATACAGGTGGGGGGAAGGGCAGAGGGAGAGAATTTTCAAGCAGACTCCCCACTGAGCATAGAGTCCAATGTGGGGCTCTGTTTCATGACCCATGCAATCATGACCAGAACTGAGACCAACAGTCAGATGCCCAACCAACTAAGCTACCCAAGCACCCCTGTTGCACTGTTGTTTGAATTTACATTTTCAAGTTTTATAATTTGTACTTTATTAAAAAGTATTTTGCAAAGTTGATATGTCACTAAATCTGTATTCTAATGAAGTCATTCCCACCTATAATTATCAAGAGTTTTTCTCTCAACTCTTGTTGGGTGGACATGCACACTGGTGTGTGTGTGTGTGTGTGTGTGTGTGTGATTAATCATAATTTACTTTGTTGCTGTGGTCCTGAGCTGTTTTGGTTTGACTAAACTTACCTGACAATCTTATATATAACTTATAACTTGACTATGTATACTATACTTTTGCATTGGTTCTCCTCAAAACTGTTTTTCAAATCAGGCTGCATATTAGAATCATCTAGAGAGCTTTTAAATCTTTCAGTGCCCAAGCTGCTTCCCAGACCAAATAAATCAGAATCTGTGGAGGTGGGGAGCAAGCATTTTTGTTTTGTCTTTATTTTTTCTGTATATATTTTTGTTAACTCCCCAGTTGATTCCAATGGGCAACTAGTTATCAAAGCATGTCTTAGATATAGTGAGACTCACTCAGTTCCATCTAGCCCTGGATTTGGGGTCAGCTGAAGATTGCATAGAGTGTTCCCCCAGCCTCAACCTGACTATGAATTTCATTTAACTTCCTTTTTTCTTAAAGAAGTCTTTCATTGTCTTTAAAATTCATTTACTTAAACATGTGTCTGTGTACTCATTGTACAAATATGCTGTTAGAATATGATATGCCTTTTAGATTTCACAATCTATTCTTTCTCTAATTCAAGAATATTCTTGCTTTTATCTATACTCTTATTTTCATTTAATCTTGATCTGAGTTTATACTTGCTAAACATTTCAATATTCTTTTACATCTTATTGATCAAACAATAAAATTTAAAATTCTATTTTTTGTAATTTTTTTACTTTGAATTTTCCTTTTATTTTAGAATTATTATCATATGTCTGATTGAGTGTTTTTATTTTCATTGCATTCATAGAAAATTTTGTTTGATTGTCTAGCACTAGGACTTATGATTATGTTTTGTCCATGTTGGACACTTTCCTACATCCCCATGTTATATCTTCATAATTAAATCTTGCATATTTAGGATTTCAGTGGCCTGTGAAAGGGAGGAAACTCTTGCCAAAGGAATCTTATAGAACATATCTTCACCCCTTGTCATCAGCAAAAATTAACTTGAGGAGCCTTGTCTTTACTCCAACTACTAAGCCTGTTGTGTCTCAGAGAGCTGTGCCAACAGTTTTGCTTTATTTAGCAGGCTCCCATGCTAGTAAAGCTGGGTATATTTACTGAAGCTAACGGCAACTCAGGTTATTGCTGGTACATTTCCAGTTGAAATCTAACCACATCAACTGCACCTGGACCTGCCTCCCTCCCTAATCTTAATTCTGAGCCACAGATAGGCTGCAACTTCCCTGCTGCTGGTGACTCATTAACTTTAATCCAGTTGTTCTGGCTGCAGGTATTATTTGTGATGCATACCTGGTATCCTAAGTTACTTTTGCCTCAGCCATTATAAAGCCACATAAGGATTGGTAAATGCCATGTGCAACTCTTAACGATGTTTTTTGACAAACCAGGTTTGCTCTAGTCTCTTCTAATTTGAGTTGTACAGTTTGGGGTTCTGCTTATCCCCATACCACTGCTTCCCAAATGAACTTTACTTAAGCATGTGTGAAATTGCTGGTATTCAAAACTCTTTCCATCCCATCACACCTGCACAATGCCTTCCAGAAATGTTGAAAAGTTTATTGCTTACTTGTTGCCCATTTCTTTTATTTTTTGGTCATTTCTGAGAGAACTTGAAGAGAATGAAGGTAAATGTGGAATCAACTCTCCGTCTTGCTCTGACCTGGTCCCACATTCTTGTTCTTCCTTATCTATAAAATGTCCATGAACTTATGTACAGAACTAGTTATTTCTTCAAAGTCCATAATTAATTTTCTCTGCCCAGAGGAAAAATAGTTTCAAAATCATATGAATGTAAAAATGAATCATGAATTTGGTGACTTCTTTTTCAGTTCTCAAGGACCCCTGTGAAATCTAACTTCACAATATCATGTTGTCAACCACTTCACATTATCATCAACTCATGGATAAGTTAAACATGTTGTATTTGGTATGTGATGCTCTTGTTTGGGATTACAGAACTTTACACACACACACACACACACACACACACACACACACGAACAGCAGTCAGTCCTTTGGCTTTCCCAAATGCTGTTCTTCAGGATCTGTGGCTCTGAAGAACAGATCTCCTTAAATGTTTATATGTGAACAATTATATGCCAACAAACTAGACAACCTAGAAGAAATGGACAAATTTCTAGAAACAAAATCTTCCAAGACTGAATCAGGAAGAAATAGAAAATCTTAGCAGAACAATTACTAGCAAAGATGTTGAACCAGTGATCAAAAACCTTTCAATAAACAAAAATCCAGGACCAGATAACTTTACTGATGAATTCTACCAAACATTCACAGAAGAATTAATGCAATCCTTTTTAAATTCTTCCAAAAAATAAAAAAAGGACTTCTAAATTCATTTTACTACTCTAGCATTACCATGATAACAAAACCATACAAGGACACTGCAAGAAAAGAAAATTATAGGGCAATATCCCTGATGAATATAAATACAAAAATCCTCAACAGAATATTAGCAAACTAAATTCAACAGTACATTAAAAGAATCATACACCATTATCAAGTGAGATTTTTACAGATGATTCAATCTTCTGTAAATCATACCAATCACTGAATATGCCACATTAAAAAATGAAGGATAAAAATTATATGATCATCTTAATAGAAGTAGAAAAAGTATTTGACAAAATCCAACATCCATTCATGAAAAAACTCTCAACAAAGTGGGTATAGAGAGAACATACCTCAACATAATATAGGCTGTATGTCATAAGCCCACAGCTAACATCATACTCATTGGTGAAAAGTTGAAAGCTTTTCCTCTAAGATTAGACTTAAAATAAGCATGCCCATTCTCATTATTTTTATTTAATGTAGTACTAGAAGTTCTAGCCAGAGCTTTTAGGGAAGAAAAAAAATAAAAGGGATCCATAAAAGACAGGAAGAAGTGAAATTATCTCTATTTGCAGATGACATAATATCACATATAGAAAATCCTAAAGACTTTACCAAAAAAACTGTTGGAACTAATCAACAAATTCAGTAATGCTGAAGGATACAAATTCAATATATAAAAATCAGTTGTAATTCTATATGCTAATAATGAACTATCAGGAAGAGAAGTTAAGAAAACAATTCCACTTACAACTGTATCAAAAAGAGTGAAATGCTTCGGAATAAAGCTAACCAAAAAGGTGTAAGATCAGTACACTGAAAACTATAAGATTCTGAAGAAAGAAACTGAAGAGGACACAGATAGGTGGAAAGATACACCATGCTCATGGATTGGAAAAATTAGATTGCTAAAATATCCATTTACCTGAAGTGATCTACAAATTCAGTGCAATTCTTATCAAAATTCCAATAGCATTCTTCACAGAAATAGAAAAAAATCCTAGAAACAAAAGCAAAAATGAACTATTGGGACTTCATCAAGATAAGAAGCTTTTGCACAGCAAAGGATACAGTCAACAAAACTCAAAGACAACCTACAGAATGGGAGAAGATATTTGCAAATGACCTATCAGATAAAGGGCTAGTTTCCAAGATCTATAAAGAACTTATTAAACTCAACACCAAAGAAACAAACAATCCAATCATGAAATGGGCAAAAGACATGAAGAGAAATCTCACAGAGGAAGACATAGACATGGCCAACATGCATATGAGAAAATGCTCTGCATCACTTGCCATCAGGGAAATACAAATCAAAACCACAATGAGATACCACCTTACACCGGTGAGAATGGGGCAAATTAACAAGGCAGGAAACAACAAATGTTGGAGGGGATGCGGAGAAAAGGGAACCCTCTTACACTGTTGGTGGGAATGTGAACTGGTGCAGCCACTCTGGAAAACTGTGTGGAGGTTCCTCAAAGAGTTAAAAATAGACTTGCCCTACGACCCAGCAATTGCACTATTGGGGATTTACCCCAAAGATACAGATGCAGTGAAACGCCGGGACACCTGCACCCCGATGTTTATAGCAGCAATGGCCACAATAGCCAAACTGTGGAAGGAGCCTCGGTGTCCAACGAAAGATGAATGGATAAAGAAGATGTGGTCTATGTATACAATGGAATATTACTCAGCCATTAGAAATGACAAATACCCACCATTTGCTTCAACGTGGATGGAACTGGAGGGTATTATGCTGAGTGAAGTAAGTCAGTCGGAGAAGGACAAACATTATATGTTCTCATTCATTTGGGGAATATAAATAATAGTGAAAGGGAATAGAAGGGAAGGGAGAAGAAATGTGTGGGAAATATCAGAAAGGGAGACAGAACGTAAAGACTGCTAACTCTGGGAAACGAACTAGGGGTGGTAGAAGGGGAGGAGGGCAGGGGGTGGGAGTGAATGGGTGACGGGCACTGGGTGTTATTCTGTATGTTAGTAAATTGAACACCAATAAAAAATTAAAAAAAAAAAAAGAAAAAAATCCTAAAATTTGTATGGAACTGCAAAGGATCCTGGATCACCAAAGGGAACTTGAGAGAGACTAAAGCTGAAAACATCACACTTTCTGATTTCAAACCTTATTATAAAGCTATAGTAATCAAAAGAGTATGGTAAAAATGATACACAGATCAATGAAACAGAATAGAGAGCCCAGAAATAAACCCAGGCATGGTCAATTGACTCATGACAAAGTAGCCAAGAATATATTATAGGAAAAGAACAGTCCCACTTCTGGGGATATATTAAAAGGAAATGAAAATTGAATCTCACAGAGATATGTGTACTCCCGTGTTTATTGCAGCATTATTCACAATAGGCAAGGTATGGGAACAACTTTAATATCAATGAATAGATGAATGGATAAAGATGTGGTACACATATATATGTGAAATATATTTAATAATATATAGTATTTCATTATACTTATATAAAAGTATACTTATATACTCTACTTATATCATTATGTAGAGATATATTCTTATATAAATATAATGAAATATATATATTTTAAATTTTAAAAATATATATTAATATATAGAAGTATATAAATATATTATGTATTTATTATATATAATAATATTATATATATGAAATATTATAAAGCCACAAGAAAGAAGGAAATCCCACCATTTGTAACAGCATGAATGGAATTGACAATATTATGCTAAGTGATATATAAGTCAAACATGGAAAGACAAATGCTGTGTGATCTCACTCATATGTAGAATCTAAAAAAGCCAAACAGAAACAGAAACTGGAATGGGTGTTACTAAGAGCTAAGAGGTAGAGAAAATGGGAGATGTTCAAAGAACCCAACATTCTAGTAATAAGATAAGTACTGGAGATCTAATGTATCACATGATAATTATAATTAATAATACTGTATTATATACTTGAAAGTTGCTAAGAGAGTAGATTTTAAATGTTTTCACCTCAAAAATGAAATGATAATTATGAGATAAGATTGGTGTATCAGCTAACACTATAGTGGTAATGATTTTGTAATATATATCAAATCAACACATCATATACCTTAAACTTATACAATGTCATATATCAATTACATCTCAATAAAATGGGAAAAAAATGCAAACAAACAAAACCCCACAAACGTCTATTTGTCATTTGAATTTTTAAAATTTTTGTCATTCTAAAAAGTAACTTTATGGTAAGGTTACTTTTAACCTAATGTCAGTATACACATTTATTGACAAACAAAATGATGAGTATTGCTTGTAGAATTAGAGATCATTAGAATTTTGAGAACTGGGATCCCTGGGTGGCTCAGCGGTTTAGCGCCTGCTTTGGCTCAGGGCATGATCCCAAGGACCCAGGATCAAGTCCCACATCAGGCTCCTGCATGGAGCCTGCTTCTCTCTCCGCCTGTGTCTCTGCCTCTCTCTGTGTGTCTCTCATGAATAAATAAATAAAATCTTTAAAAAAAAAAAAGAATTTTGAGAACTTTGAGGAATCAGCTACTATCCATGGGGACACAAACTTAACTGCCTAAAAAATGAGTAGCAGGGATCAGCCCTGAGAACTGAAGAGTGTTTTTCAACCCTGGACCAGCCAATCCAAATTAGTTGGACGATCAGTTTGTGTATATGGCCTTCAGAGAAGAATAGTCATAATTCAACTGCCTCATTTTACTAATGACAAAGCAGAGGTCACCAGATGGGAGATTTTAGTGTCATTGTCAGTGCCATTGTTATGCTAGATACGGGTAAGACATGCGAGTGCCTCTGTCTTCTAATTTTTCTCCAGGACACTTGTCACTGAGAAAATAGAAAACTTACATGTGTATCTTCCAGACAATCCATCCTCAATTTTTCTATTAAAATCTTACAAATTCTACACCAAAAATTAGGGAACACAAATGATTTCTACAGTTGCATACTGTGTGCAGTTCAGAGAATGATTAAGACCAATATTGTAAGTCCTAAAATGTCCTTCTGAAATGAATGAATTTGTTTTGTCCTCATAATGAAGATGTAACGAATTAATTTGTCTTAGCAAGTAATGTAGATTGCAGATAGGCCTGAAATAAACACTATTATGTAACTGTGGAAGGCTCTGAAATGGATTCTGAATAACAAATTGCTGCTAAAGAATATAGACTCTATTTTCTAAGTGACACCTATTGAACTCATTACACAATCAATACAAAATGAGATTATATCTTTTGATGCTGTTTGCAGAAGTGACACTTAGCGACTTCAGAATGTTAAATGAATCTGAGTTAATAAAAACAAAAGAAAGAAATATGATAATACTGCAGAGCAGTGTATATTTATATAACATACATATGAAACAGGTGACATAGTACATAGATTAAGTTATATATTTAAGAATCTGGCTGGATTTTTTGTTTGTTTTGTTTTGGTGGAGTGGTGAGGTAATGTGGTCAGAGGCAAAACATTTCAAATAAATCTTTAAAGAAATCCAAGACCACATTGCTAATAAACTATTCCTTTAAAGGAATACAAAGTGAACCTTTGACATAAACTAATCCAACATTTCAAATCCTGCATCTTTTGTCCAAAATGTTTTATTATTAACCTAAGCCCGAATAGCTCCAATTAGTTAGGCCGTGAAAAATAAACCTGTAGCATTTAACAAACCAGGGCTAAGGAGAAGACTGAGAATCCTAAGCTTCTGATGTTTTAAAATCAACTAAAGTTTGGTTTCAGGAAACAAACAAACAAACAAACAAAATAAATAAATAAATCTCTGGAAAATAAACATACACAATAAATGTAAATAAAAATATTTACTTTGTTTTTTGGGGTGTGGATGAGCTCAGTTCTGGATAAAATTGTACTATAAAAATAGAATTTAGAATATGCAGAATTTTGTATTTGTAGATTACTTTAATTCTTCCTAAAAATTGCTAACATGATTAACAAAACTCAGCTATTTCAATCAAGTTAAGATACAAAGGATTTCAACCACATATGGCTAAATTATAAACACAATAAAAAAAAATTGTCAGCTGAGATTGCATTTTTCAAGAGACCACTAACCATTCAATTTTAAGAAATCTATTAAGATACTACATTATTTAAAAGGTTAAGAAGGGAGAAAAAGCAATTATCTTCATAGTTGTAGAAAAGGTGTTTGATTAAATTCAACATCCATTCCTGATGAAAACTCTTAATTTAAAAAGTAATAGTTACTATTTTAACATTAAAAATATGTATGTCAAGCTGAGATATGTATTTCAAGCTGAGAGTCACAATCATGCTTATGATCACATTATTGGAAACATTCTTGTTAAATACAAAATATGACAAGTAAAGATATTATCTTCGTTGATACTGAAAAGCTTCTAAGAGGAATTATACAAGAGAAAGATACAAGCTCTTCTAGAATTTAAGCTCCACAAGGGTCACATTTGTATCTAATTCAGTATATATTTACTATTGAATTAATTGCTAAAATACATAAATTAAAAAGAAAAAAATGTTTATATTTTTAAATTACTATGATCATTAACTTAAATGCCCCAGAGGAGCAACTAAAAGGCAATTAGATGTAAATGATTAACAACAAAAACAAAATTTAGGATTTATAAAAAGCCTAAGGCAAATAAAGAACATTTGAATAAATGGTATAAGACACCTAATTTGGAGATAGATGATATTCATATTTTAAAAGTAGTTATTAAAACAAAATTAACTAGGGATCCCTGGGTGGCGCAGCGGTTTGGCGCCTGCCTTTGGCCCAGGGCACGATCCCGGAGACCCGGGATCGAATCCCATGTCGGGCTCCGGGTGCATGGAGCCTGCTTCTCCCTCTGCCTGTGTCTCTGCCTCGCTCTCTCTCTCTCTCTCTCTCTCTCTCTCTCTCTGTGTGACTATTATAAATAAATAAAAAAAAAATTAAAAAAAAAAAAAAACAAAATTAACTGAAATATTTGATTTTTTACTATAAAATTGATCAGAGAACAACAAATATCACATGATTTCACTCATATGTGGAATCCAAAAAACAAAACAAACAAATAAATAAAAATCAAACAGACTCTTAAATATGAGAACAAACTGGTGGTTGTCAGATGTGAGGTGGATGAGGGGGTAGGAAAAACAGATAATGGGGATTAAGAGGTACATACTTCCATACATAAAATAAATAATGGGGATGAAAACTACAGCATAGGGACTATATAGTCAACAATACTATAATAACATTATATGGTGACAGACTGTGACTACACTTGTTTTGGTGAACACTGAATAATGTATGGAATTGTTGAATCGATATGTTGTATATCTGAGACTAATATAGTGTTGTATGTCAAATATACTTCAATAATAATGATGATAATAAACTGATTATAAATTAAATATGAAATAACATATTTGTGCATGAGGAGCAAAGTATATCCTACTGGGCAATAAAATGTGTTATAAAGATGAAGTTAAAAGAATATGTTAATAGTTCAGGAATATACCCTTTGAAACAAAAAAGAAAGTATAGAAATAGACTCAAGTAGATATAAACATAAAATGAGATTCACAATCCAAATCAATGAAAGAAATGGATCAGTTAATGAAACCTACAGCCTAAGTTACCAAATGCTTGATTATTCTACCCTAAAGAAATTCTGGCTAACTTGATTTATGAGCTGTTCCGCAGTAGTTGACCCAACCACCTATAAGACTACCAAAGGCTGGAGGAAATGGATAGAAATCCTGCAGATGCCAGAAGGGACCAAGAGGGAAGGAAAGTAACCTAACACAACCTGAGATCTTGCTCTTCCTTCATGCTAGTGCTGCCACTTTGTACTTACAAGGTATGTACCTGTAGATCATTGGGTGACACCTTCACAGACACATCCATATTTTCTCCCTACCTCACCTTTTCCCAACCTCCAATCACCTGCATCCACTTTCAAAACCCATAGAATCCCATAAATAATCAGTTCCCCTTATCCTCTCAGAGGTGGATTTGAAAAATTTCTTCCACTCCCCTTGCTTGGCGCCCTGCCACAACACCTCTTCTCTGCCACAAAAAAACAAAAACAAAAACAAAAAAAACAGTGTAGGTGTCTGGCTTCATGTAAGCCTAGCAGCAGGACTTGGTTGGCTAACATTAACAAACAGAGGCACAAAAAATCTGAACACAGGTAAAGCCAATTTATCTTACTTCTTGCTCAAACAATGGTGCATGAAAGCATGAAAATAGTGAAAAAAAACCTGTGAGAACTCAGAAGGCCTAACAGAGTGAGAGCATTAAAGATTACTACCCTTGTTTTTTAAAATATAAGGTGACAAACATAAAGTCAAAAGACAAACGATAAAATGGGAAAATAGGGGGATCCCTGGGTGGCTCAGTGGTTTAGCGCCTGCCTTTGGCCCAGTGCATGATCCTGGAGCCCCGGGATGGAGTCCCGCATCGGGCTCCCAGCATGGAGCTTGCCTCTCCCTCTGCCGGTGTCTCTGCCTCTCTCTCTCTCTCTGTGTCTATCATAAATAAATAAAATCTTAAAAGAAAAAAATGGGAAAATAGTAGTTTTGACATGTATACCTTACAGAGGATTAATTCCAGCTTTACACTTAAATCATGCATGTTCTCTGACATTAATAAGGAAAAAAATTCATCCAGGAAAAAAATGGGGGAAAGATATGAAAAAATATTTCACAGAAACTAAAATAAATAAAGGAATTTTTTTTAAAGGTTTTATTTATTTATTTGAGAGGGAGAGCATGAGAGAGCAGGAAGGGAGGAGGGAGAAGGGGCAGGGGGAGAGGGAGAAGCAGACTCCCGGCTGAGCAGGGAGCCCCACCCAGGCTCTATTCCAGGACCCTTGGGATCATGACATGAGCTTAACCAGCTGAGCCATCTATTTACAGGATTTTTCTTTGCTGGTGCCCGCGGATCTTGTTCACACAACTTCAAAGAATGAAGAGGTAGAACAGACAGTGGTGGGAAGAAAAGTAAGGTTTATTGAGGAATAGGAAAGTGATAGTACAAAGCTCCAGAGGAGGGAGGGGACTCAAGAGGGCTGCTACCTGCATTTCGAAGTCTAGGGGCGTTTATGGGCTTGTTGGCTGGCTGTTTTAATCTGATTAACCCTCCCTGCGCCTGTCATCCAATCCGGTTTTTGTGACTCGGGAAAGGGTACTGGGCTCCTTCCAGACTGGTATAAAGTCCTTTTAAGGATAGTTTCCTCTTGGGATTGGGGTAAGGGGTGCTTGTCCCTGCCTGCCTTTCAACTATCCTTCATTACCTAGGACCCCCAAATAAAGGATTTCTTATAATAAAATAATTTTAAAACACTTGAATTAAATAAATATATATTAAAATAATGAGATAGTACTTTTTAACCAAACAAATTGGCAAATATAAACTATTGATTTTACAAGTGCTGGTAAGCATGTAGAAAACTAATCCTTTCATCCAGTTCTGGTGATAATATAAAGTGTGCTTGGAAATTTGTTATTATCTATCAAAATTTAAAATGCATACTCCCTTCAACCCAAATTTTGCTTCTACCATTCTCTTATGTGTCATGTCTTCTGTAAAAGGCTGTGTGTTATTCAGGAGAAGAGGACTCGGTTTAAACCATTTTAATGTAAAGTTATCTTTTAGTATAATAATATTCCTTTAGGTCTGTTCCTTAACCAAACCAAGGCTACTCTAAAAGCAAGTATTTCTTGGTGAGGGTTAAGGTGGGACTGGGGTGGGGTGGGGAGGTTATTTGGCATTTTCTTACTGCCAATAATCTCAGAAAATTCACTCTAAGTGCAAAAGTCATTCTCATTAAGCATCTAGGAGACAGCGATTGTCCTAGACATTTATATAAACACTGCTTCTAATTCTTCCTTTCATTCATCAAGGTAGGTGATCTTATCCACATATTAAAGATAAGGGAATTTGCTTTTCAGGAATGAAAGAGCAAGTTTGGATCCCCAAGGGGAAAAGATCCGATAAGGTAACATGGTGACAAGTATTGTATAAGAGGTGAGCAATAGCTACTGTCTATGGCTGAGCTTAGAGAGAAGAATTCAGTATCACTTTATGTTAATCTCTAGGTCAATGCAATTAGTTTCACCCTGAGAAAATTTGCTTTCTTCAAATTTATATAACGTAACACAGGAAGCTAGAAGTCAGCAGAAGTTAAATTTGAATTTATAGAAGTATTCTCCTAATCATCTTGCAGTATAAAGAAGGATAAGCCTAGAGGCTCTTTACACTGAAGGTAGACATAAGAAAATATTACTGACCAAGTTTGTTCAGTGCACTGGAATATTTACATGAAGGGGATTGGATGATTCCTATTTATGAGAGTCTTGATCTCAATTAGGATGCTTACAGCTACAAATATCTGCAAATCCAATAAACATGACTTAAAGAAATAGGAATTTGATAGCCTTGTGTAACAAGAAGTAGAGAGGCAGAGTAGGCCCAGGACCAGTGAGTAGATTGGTTCAATGATGTCAGGGCTTTCTCATTGGTTTCCCTGTGACTACCTCAGAATTGTAAGGTTGCTGTCAGATAGCAAGCATCATATCCAAAACATGGATAGGGAGATCTCAGATTTGCGTTTCTCCTTACAAGTGAAAATAACTTCCCAGAAGGCCTCTAACATTTTCTTGTATGTCTCATTGACTAGGGTTGTGTTCTGTGCTCGTATCAAAATAATCACTGGTCAAGTCAGGAATTCCTATGGACAACTCCTTTTAATCAACATTCAGTGATTGGGATTGATGAGTAGCCCACAAAACATGTAAAACCAAGCTTGAATAGCCAGTGTCTGCAAAATCATTATGGAATCACATTGTTTTTAAATGCAGGATGATTCCTCAAAAATTGGAAAAAAATTTTCATATTCTCCATTCATCTCTTATACAAGTTCTTGTCTAAAATACCAAAATGGACACATTTCTTTATGTATTTTGGCATATTAACACTTATAAATAACACATATATATATTTTATATAAGATATACATATCTTATAAATATATTTAGTAATTATTTAATGAATATTCTAATTCTGATCTCTCTGCCAATGGAACTGACATTGCTGGCACACTTCCCAAACTGACCATGGCAAGACACAAAATAATTCTCATAGTTGAGATGACACCACATCTTGTGAATCTCTCACTTTAAGTAAATAATGAAATATTATTATTTTTATATATTCCTTTTTTTAAAAGGTTTTATTTATTTATTCATTAGACAGAGAGAGAGAGAGAGGTGGAGACATAGTCAGAGGGAGAAGCAGGCTCCATGCAGGGGGCCCAATGTGGGGCTCCATCCTGGGACTCCAGGATCATGCCTAGGGCCGAAGGCAGGCGCTTAACTGCTGAGCCACTCAAGCATCCTTGAAATATTATTAATCAGCCTTTTCATTCACTTCTGAAAAGAAGTTTTAAATTCAGGTGCTTCCATAGTCTTAGTTAATTTTAAAACTTCAGGACTGAAGAAGCCCATCAATTTGGGAAAAAAAAAATCCATGGATTTATTTTATTTCTACTGATTGAAATATATTGGTTTTTAGAGGAACTGTCTTCTGGTTCCAAATTATGTATATTGTGCAACCTCTGTATGTATTTTCCAAGTGATTTAAATGAATTTGAATCAGCTCATTAGGTTCCAGACTGGTGCTGAACATAATGACTCATTCCTAAATTAATATTGTCTACCCTGAACTACTCCTGTCTAAATCACTTTAATCACTGGAAAGATTCATACTTTTCAAAAGGACAGTCACATTCAAATGAATCCTGCAACAGTTCATTAGGTAATGATGTCATTTACGTTTCCTGGGTCAGCAACTGTGTTCCTGCTCAGCTTTAAAAATGGACTGACTATGAGCAGATAAACAGGTACTTTGTATGCATTTGACGTTCATACATGCACAGAAGGGAGGCATTATGTTGGCATGAAATGTTTCAATTTGGGACATTGGTATGTCTCAGATTCAGCCTCATTTTTTTTTTTTTATTTTCTTAGCTTAGCAGCTTTATTGGACACATGTTCCTGTTTTTCAGAAGCAGTTAATGTGTCAAATGCTTTGTCACATGTCAGTGACACCAGACAGTTTAAAAGGAGGTTCTAACTGGACTCTAGTTTGGGCACAACATAAAGCATGCTTTTAGAAAGAACATCATATTTGACATTTAAATGAAGGGTACTTCAGGAAGACCCTGGAAGTGGTAGACGTGATTACATTTCTAAGGAATAGCAAATAAATAATCTAAGACACACACCCCTTCTCTGTCCCTTGATTTTTTTTTTTTTAAAGATTTTATTTATTTATTCATGACAGAGAGAGAGAGAGAGAGAGGCAGAGACACAGGCAGAGGGAGAAGAGGCTCCATGCAGGGAGCCCAAAGTGGGACTCGATTCCGTCTCTAGGATCACACCCTGGGCTGAAGGCGGCGCTAAACCACTGGGCCACCGGCGCTGCCCTGTCCATTGAATTATTTTAAAAAGGACAAACTGGGAGTTGAATGTGCTTAACATCTTAGCATACTGATGACCCATCTTTGAAACCAACTTGTCTGGCAGTTCCTGAATGTGTATTCAAGAATAAATGTCAGGCCAATTCCACATGAATCACCAGGGAAAGAGTCCCCTGCCCTCTCCTACAAGGTTCTCCTTCAGGTGAGACCCACAGAGGTATGTGATTTATCTTAGTTCATAGTGCTGGAAATAAAACAAGAGTTAAACTGTGATCCTAATAGCAGATTCACAAATTTACTGATCTATTAAATAATCCAAAGCATTTAGTATGTAAAATATCTACCTGTTGAGTGAGCTAATCTGACACTAAGATTTTTTAAATATTAAAATATATAAAATAAAATATTTTTAAGATAAAATAATTTAATCTTTATAGCAGTTTTATATTATGGACAGAACACAGTTGGGACAGGTAATATATGCTCTGTGACTACTGTCATCTCAAAGTTGGAAGACTCAGACAGAGCCTGAGGTGGCTCATTGGCTAGGGACTAGAATTTTTTTTTTTAATATTATCTTCATTACATATTTGATAATTGATGCTGGCCATTTGCTAGGAGCTCACCTGGACTTTTCAGCTGTGACACTTCATGTTACCTTGACACGTGGCCTGGGGTTCCTCAAAGCATGGTAGCTGTGCTCTCTGGGTGAGCATTCCAAGAAACCCAGGATGAAGCTGAATCACTTTTGTATGACCTACCTTCAGAAATCAATTAGTTTCTTTCTGCTTGGGTCACGAGCCTGCCTAAGTTCAAGAGGCGGGAACATAGAGACACATTCCTCAATGGAAGGAGGATCAAAGTTGCATTGAAGGGCATGAGAGTTTGTTACAGCCATCTTTAATAGATGAAATCTGCCACACTCTACTTGACTAAAATAATGGAAAGCAGCCACTAGACCAGAGAACGTGAGCAAATAACCAAATACTGTAGATTTCTCTATAGGCTTACTGGTGTACCAAGTAAAACTTTATAATGGAATCCTAAATATCATATTTAAAATGCTATGCAGGTGAACCAGTGACTATGTTTATGTGATTCTTTTCTTTCAATGAGGGACTTATTCTTTATTTTCTTTGCCAGTGCACAGAGCAAAGTATCTCAAGTAATAGTAGGCCTCCTCAGGCAGAAAAGTTGTCCATTTTCTTTATATTAAATAGAAGAAATGGTTTGAGGAAAGACACACAAGTTAAGGAAAAAGCCCACAGGAGAACATACAGTATTAAAACCTGAAGAAATGGATTCTTCTAAGAACTTATTTTATGATAACTTTTTATTAATTTTTTATGAAGTTCACAATTAGATTAAGATGTGAAACACAGATATTTTGATATTGTAACTCTAATTGTAGCTAATGCATTTTCTCCTCTTGCAAAAGTGATTAACGTGGAGAAATCTTTTTCTAATCTGTTGTATCATCTAAAATTATCCAGGCTATTTTTTTAACTCTGCCATCTAGGACAAGAGTGACAAAATATAAAAATCTGCAGGAGCCCAAGAGGTGATGGTAGAAAGTAAACTGGCTGGTAAGATGCAAGAACATTCTTTAGACAAGGAGCATGGTAAAAAGACATATATATAAATATGATATGTGTATGTGGAAGACGGGAAAAGAGAATAATCATCTAGAAGTGAAAATTCTGCAAAAACAAACAAACAAACAAAAAAAACGGCGCGTACATTCTTATTCTAAAAGTGCATTAATCATTGAAATTCAGATAATTGCTGCCATGTGGGAAAGTGACCCTAATGCTTCCTGCTGTGCTAAAAACCTTAAATAAACTGGAAATGTAGATTTTATTTTTAAAAAATACTTTGAAAATTTATTGATGACAAATTCATTTTCTCTAAAATATTCTAGCACAGGACAGGAATTCCTTCATATTCTGGTCTCATGGTATAATATTTCGGTGAAGGCTTTATTCCTCCACTTTCTCTCTTTTAGGAATGATTACCCCATTTGGGGGGAAGCTTTTATGTGTGAATCAAGGTCTTGATCATATAATGCCTTAAAGGTGGGACTGTCTGTACATTGTTCAATCTTGAATCACTGGCAACCAACACAAAATCTGGCACTGACACAGTCCTAACAAAAGAATGAAAAAAATATCAGAACATTGTTTCGAAGTTAGATGATTTGCATAACCTTAGTCTAATTCCAAAACATCAAAGAAAGGAATGGACTTCAAGCCTGAGAATAGCCAGGGATAGAAATCCCCACATGAGGTAAATCTCCATTTCTTTGTAGTCCCTGATGGAAACATAGCATATAGCCGATTGGTCCAGCTGGGTTGAAATAAATCATTTTTTTCTAATATATATTTCAAAAAACGTTTCTTTATGGATAAGTGTTTCTGTCCCAAGAATTACTTCTAAAATGAATCTGTAATAACAAATCTTAGTTGTGCTATTTAGGCATTGAAAATATTCCTATGGCACATTTCTAGACATGTGTTGTTAAAAAAACCTGAATCCTTAAAATACTGGATTCATCAAATATTAAATTTCACTACTAGTACTAACCTAGTTAGTACTAGTACTAACTGGCATTCCTTTTGAATGCTTAACAAACTTAATATTCCACCATAAGTAAATGAAAATATCTTGTTTCTTCACATTCTTATCAATATAAACATTAACAATGCTTATGATTTTTTTCCAATTTAATGAATGAGAACTAATAATTTGTTATCAATTTATGTTTCTCTGAATGCTAGTGAATTTAGGTATAGGTTCATGTATTTATTGGTGTGTTTTTCTCTTTCTGTGAATTACTTGTTCATATTTTTTAAAGATTTTATTTATTATTTATTCATTAGAGACACATAGAGAGAGAGGCAGAGACACAGGCAGAGGGAGAAGCAGGCTTCATGCAGGGAGCCCGATGTGGGACTTGATCCGGGGTCTCCAGGATCATGCCCTGGGCTGAAGGTGGCACTAAACCGCCAAGCCACCTCAGCTGGCCTACTTGTTCATATTTGCCTGATTATCCCTGGGCTCTTTTATTGATTTTTATTATATTTTTATATATTATATATATTAACCCATGATATATTGTATATATTAACCCATGATTTCTTAAATATGTTTAATTTTTTTTCTTTTTGCCTATGTATTTAGCTTTGAGCTAATTTCTGTCTCTGTAGATTAAGAATGAGAGAATGTGACCTGGTGAAGCAACTTAATCTCTCTGTGCCAAATTTTCTCAGTTAAAAATGATAATAATCATAATATGGTATTTTGATTATTCAACAGGTACAATGTGTTAATACACGTAAATTGGGTAGCACTGTACCTGGTACATATTAAGCAGTCAATAAATGTTAACCATTATAGTTTTTATGAGGAATCATACTTCGTATTAATTATAATTTTGTAATTGGTGGATTTGGTTCTCATATTTTCTTTATTTTTGTTATCAGTGTTCATAAATGAGCCTGACTTATAGTTAGGTTCTGTACTGAGCTTTATGGATTCTGATGGTCTCACAAAATCAACTACACAAAGCAACATAATTCATCTATGTTTTTGTTCTCTTCAAGAAGGAGGCAGGAAATTATTTCTGAAGGTAACTCATTTGGCCTCTGAAGTTCTTAATTCCAATGTCTATTTAAGAAACAATCCACAACTGGATAAGCATACAAATAGCTCCAATCCAAGTTTTCCAATCAATGCTAATGACAAAAGTTCATGTGTCTGAGACATGATACAAGCAAGTTAATATTATCATAAATGCACTTCATTCTTCACTATAAACATTTCTTTCCTGTAGAACATGACTTGTACAATATAAAAGGTCTTGATGAGGACAGAATTCATTGCCAAAGTCCTACAAATTTGATTCTTATCATTTGTTATCCACTCACAACCATGCAAACTATGCAAATAAGAAATGAATACTGGCATGTAGCATTATATGACCACAAAAAATCCCAGATGTAGACAATAAGATAAATTCCATGATGTATCTTATTTTGATGAAAGAAGGTTGCTCTATTTCTATGTCAACTGAATACAAGGGGAACTCAGAGAAGACATTGACAAAATCAAACGAGCCAGAAGTCAAGTCACTGAATAGAACCTCTTTTAAAAGGGGAGAAATATGGAAGCAAATAATTCTAATAATTCTTGATGCACAACATTCCTGATATTGGTGGAAGACAGAAGTAAAAGTAAGACAAAATGGAGTAAATTTGGAAAATACTGATAAAGGGAAATGAAGATGAAGAAGGATAAGAAAATGAGGGCAAATAAGAGAACTCAAAATTACAAGAACTTTTATCTTTTACAATTTTTCTCTAGTTGTTCATAGGAATAGACAGCCTTTTTTCATTTTGTCTTATGTTTGTGTTTTATTTAATTACACCATTCCTTGAAGTCTTTCTTCTTTCTGATTAATGTCATTATTCAAAACATATTTTGGAAAGGAAGATCTTTACTGAATATAGTGGGAAAATCATGTTTTTATGTTTCAAAACAGAAACTCCATATACACCAGCCTACCACTAAGTTCTAAAATTCAAAAAGAAAAAAAAACAAATTTATTTTCTTCCCTTATATTTGCCAGAGCTTTAGAATCCCAGATTTTTATATGCTAGGATATAGCTTTTATCATCTTTTTAAAAAGATTTTATTTATTCATGAGACACATACAGAGAGGCAGAGACATAGGCAGAGGGAGAAGCAGGCTCCCTGTGGGGAGTCCAATGCGGGACTCGATCCCAGGATCCTGGGATCATGACCTAAGCCTAAGTTAGATGTTCAATCACTGAGCCACCCTGGCATCCTCCTTTTATCATCTTTTATATATAAATCTCAGAGTTGGGATGCCCAGGTGGCTCAGCTGTTAAGTGTCCGCCTTTGGCCCAGGGCATGATCCTGGAGTCCTGGGTTCAAGTCCCACATCTGGCTCTCTGCAGGGAGCCTGCTTCTTCCTCTGCCTGTGTCTCTGCCTCTTTCTGTAGTCTCTCATGAATAAATAAATAAAATCTTTAAAATAAAATAAAATAAATCTCAGAGTTTACATTATTTTTATCTGAATGTAGACAGTACCATTTACTGGCATAGTTGCCTATTCCCCACTATTAAAAAAAAAATGAAACTTATGTTAAAACAACTGAATGGGTTAAATCAGCATTTGGGGGAGCTATCTTCTCCTTAGGAATGTTTAGTAATGAAATCTATCAGACGATATTGTAGCTTATGTATTAAAAAGGAAGGCATGGTTTTGAGGGTATAGATCCTTTACATCTTTGGTTAGGTTTATTCCTAGGTATCTTATGCTTTTGGGTGCAATTGTAAATGGGATTGACTCCTTAATTTCTCTTTCTTCAGTCTCATTGTTAGTGTATAGAAATGCCACTGACTTCTGGGCATTGATTTGGTATCCTGCCACGCTACCGAATTGCTGTATGAGTTCTAGCAATCTTGGGGTGGAGACTTTTGGGTTTTCTATGTAGAGTATCATGTCATCAGCGAAGAGGGAGAGTTTGACTTCTTCTTTGCCAATTTGAATGCCTTTAATGTCTTTTTGTTGTCTGATTGCTGAGGCTAGGACTTCCAGTACTATGTTGAACAGCAGTGGTGAGAGTGGACATCCCTGTCTTGTTCCTGATCTTAGGGGAAAGGCTCCCAGTGCTTCCCCATTGAGAATGATATTTGCTGTGGGCTTTTCATAGATGGCTTTTAAGATGTTGAGGAATGTTCCCACTATAGAACACTTCTGAAAGAAATTGAGGAAGACACAAAGAGATGGAAAAATATTCCATGCTCATGGATTGGCAGAATTAATATTGTGAAAATGTCAATGTTACCCAGGGTAATATACACGTTTAATGCAATCCCTATCAAAATACCATGGACTTTCTTCAGAGAGTTAGAACAAATTATTTTAAGATTTGTGTGGAATCAGAAAAGACCCCGAATAGCCAGGGGAATTTTAAAAAAGAAAACCATATCTGGGGGCATCACAATGCCAGATTTCAGGTTGTACTACAAAGCTGTGGTCATCAAGACAGTGTGGTACTGGCACAAAAACAGACACATAGATCAGTGGAACAGAATAGAGAATCCAGAAGTGGACCCTGAACTTTATGGGCAACTAATATTTGATAAAGGAGGAAAGACTATCCATTGGAAGAAAGACAGTCTCTTCAATAAATGGTGCTGGGAAAATTGGACATCCACATGCAGAAGAATGAAACTAGACCACTCTCTTTCACCATACACAAAGATAAACTCAAAACGGATGAAAGATCTAAATGTGAGACAAGATTCCATCAAAATCCTAGAGAAGAACACAGGCAACACCCTTTTTGAACTCGGCCATAGTAACTTCTTGCAAGATACATCCACGAAGGCAAAAGAAACAAAAGCAAAAAAGAACTATTGGGACTTAATCAAGATAAGAAGCTTTTGCACAGCAAAGGATACAGTCAACAAAACTCAAAGACAACCTACAGAATGGGAGAAGATATTTGCAAATGACATATCAGATAAAGGGCTAGTTTCCAAGATCTATAAAGAACTTCTTAAACTCAACACCAAAGAAACAAACAATCCAATCATGAAATGGGCAAAAGACATGAACAGAAATCTCACAGAGGAAGACATAGACATGGCCAACATGCACATGAGAAAATGCTCTGCATCACTTGCCATCAGGGAAATACAAATCAAAACCACAATGAGATACCACCTCACACCAGTGAGAATGGGGAAAATTAACAAGGCAGGAAACAACAAATGTTGGAGAGGATGTGGAGAAAAGGGAACCCTCATACACTGTTGGTGGGAATGTGAACTGGTGCAGCCACTCTGGAAAACTGTGTGGAGGTTCCTCAAACAGTTAAAAATATACCTGCCCTACGACCCAGCAATTGCACTGCTGGGGATTTACCCCAAAGATACAGATGCAATGAAACGCCAGGACACCTGCACCCCGATGTTTATAGCAGCAATGGCCACGATAGCCAAACTGTGGAAGGAGCCTCGGTGTCCAACGAAAGATGAATGGATAAAGAAGATGTGGTTTATGTATACAATGGAATATTACTCAGCTATTAGAAATGACAAATACCCACCATTTGCTTCAACGTGGATGGAACTGGAGGGTATTATGCTGAGTGAAGTAAGCCAGTCGGAGAAGGACAAACATTATATGTTCTCATTCATTTGGGGAATATAAATAATAGTGAAAGGGAATATAAGGGAAGGGGGAAGAAATGTGTGGGAAATATCAGAAAGGGAGACAGAATGTAAAGACTGCTAACTCTGGGAAATGAACTAGGGATGTTGGAAGGGGAGGAGGGCGGGGGGTGGGAGTGAATGGGTGACGGGCACTGGGGGTTATTCTGTATGTTAGTAAATTGAACACCAATAAAAAATAAAAAAAAATAAAAAATAAAAAAAAAGGAAGGCATGGTTTCATACATTGATTAATGATCATCCAAAAAATTATGATGAAATCAACTCCCAATAAAATGATAAAATTTAATTATTTAATAAAATTTAATTATCTTTCTGTTTTAAAAATTACTTATTATATATATATATTATATATATAATATATATGTATATATTACATTGCTTATATTTTAAAGCATCAAGGGTTGTAAGAAAATGAGGGCTAGTGGAATAGAAGTCCAGAGAGGAGAGACCAGCAGAGGTGACCTGAAGATCCTAGTCATTTTTGCTCTAGTGACATTTACTAGGTTTGAGTGCAGGTTAGGAATTGAGATGTGTGGCACATTTCAGGCAGGGGGACCTTCCTAGGGAAGAGAAGACAGCAGATCTTTCACCAGTTATATAGAGTTAAAGTGAGAAAGAATATATACATGGAGAGACCTCTTATACTATTGTGGACTTGCTTCTAAAATTTCTGATTCCTGAAGCTATACAGAAAACTAAAGAAATAAGCCTAAGCATTCTAAATGGCAAAGGAGCATCCTGGTCTTTAGAAAACACCAGAGAGTATCAGTGTGCAAGCAAGGAGGTGAAATCCAGACTTGGCCCTGACAGAAAATCTCCTGCCTTAGAAATAGAGGCAATCAAAGATCTCTTTACCAAAATGTAACCTGATTTATATTGAGGTTGTCAGCCCCACATTCTTTCTGCCTAACAGAGCACAGTGTTAAACCCGTCTGGCTGACTATTACATAATCTGGAGTCTGTGGTTCTTTTTTACACAATCAAAACACTAAACTTGAAAAAGTACAAGACTATGTGAATTGTAATCAACAATTTAAAAAATAGTCAATAGAACAAGACCCATGGATATTGGAATTAGCAGGAGAAGATTATGAAATATATGAATTAGCAGGAGAAGATTATGAAATATATGAAAATAATTATGAAAAATATGCTCACGGGATAGACAAAAAAAAAATGAAAAAAGAGAGATAAGAGGATGGAAAATTGCAACCCAAAACTGAAACCTATAAAAAACAAATGGACATTTTTGAACCAAAAAGTAAATACCTGAAATTAGGAACTTTAAGGTGGATTTAACAATAAATTGGACATAGCATGATTAGTTAATAGAAAAACAGATAAATGAAAAATACAAAACTGATGCACAGACAGAAGCAGGGGAAAAAGGGTGAGAGACACGTCCCACATATTCAATGAGTCTGATAGTTGTGTAAATGGAGTCTCAGAGGAAGAAAAGAGAATGAACATGATGGTAGAAATTAGAAATAAAGAGATAATCACCAAACATTTTCCACAATTGATGAATGACATCAATCCTGATACAAAGTTAACAGAAAAGGAAACTGAAAATCTTAATCTCATCTAAATCTAAATCAAGAATTTGAATCTGTTATTAAAAACAATTCCAGAAAGAAAAACCCAAACCCACATGGCCTCAAAGTCAGTTCTTCTGAATATTCAAGGAAGAAATAACACTAATATTGAACGAATTTATCCAGCAAGTAAGAAAAAGAAGGAATACTTTCCAGCTCCTTTGTAAGACCCAGGGAAATCCAACACCAAAACTTCACAAGGATATTAAAGGAAAGGAAAATTACCAACTAATTTCTTTCAGCCACATAAATGCAGTGATCCTAAATCCAATCCTAGAAAATCAGACCCAGCAACATATAAATAGGATAATATATCACGAAACGTGTGGTTTATTCCAGGAATATAAGGTCGGTTTAGCATTTGGAAAAATGCATGCATATGTTCACTAAAAGACATTCACATGAATATTCATAGCAGCAGTATTCATAAAGCCAACCTGGAAACTACCCAAAGGCTTATCAACAGTTGAATGGATAAATAAATGATGGTATATTCACACAATGCAATACTATATAGCAATGAGAATGAACAAAATATAGCCACTCACAAATATAGTATTGAGGGGAAACAAGCCAGAAAGAAAAAAAGTACCTATCTCAAATGCAATTTACATAAAGTACAAAAAGAGGCAAAGTAATCCATGATGTTAAAAGTCTGGATAATGGCTCCCCTGCGGTGAAAGAAAGATCATGATTAGAAAGAGGCATGAGGGGGGCTTCTCTGGGTTAGTACATTGTGTGTTACATTTGTAAAAACGTATTAAGCTTTACACTTATGCTATATGCACTTTCCTGTGTGTATCATCACTTCAAAGCCAAATTAACGAATAAATGTGTTCTATGTGGGGAAAGTGCCTCACTTCAGGACAATCTTTAAAAAAAGGAATTTAGTTTCTCCCTCCATCACTCATATTTGTTATTTTAGGAACAATACTCAAGAAAATAAGAAGTGTGGGATGAGGTTGTGTTATTTGAAGTATTGAGACTATTTATGATTGATTTACTTAATCGAGGACTGTGTTTGCCTTTTACAAATGATTATAGGTTTACATTTTTCTGCAGGTGGAATTATTCACTCCAGGATGAAACAAAGGATACCTACTGATCAAAAGTAAGAAAACAAAAGATATGTCTGGGACAAAAAAAAAAACTCCTCTCTAACAAATCCATTAGAGAAGTAGCTTAACTTTGAACAGCATCATTTACAGAATCAATCTCATAATTTTCTCTTTTGGCAGATTTTCAAAGTTTCCAAAATATAACTAGTTTTATAATTTAAGTCCCACAGCAGTGGTGCCGAGTTAATTTTCTAATTTCTTAGTATGAGAGTCAATCTGCATAATCAGTTTCTGAAACAATGGTGTATATTTTCCCTGTTAAGTATCTGCATAAAGGAGAGTATTCTTTGATCGGTGATTTATAAAAGAGAAAGATAATGAAGCTAAATACAATTAGTTCAGATCAACATATATTTTTTAAAATTTTATTTAAATTCAGTTTAGCTAACATATACTGTATTTTTAGTTTCAGAGGTAGAATTTAGTGATCCATCAGTTGCATAAATACCCAATCCTCATTACATCAAGTGGCCTCTTAATGCCCATCACTCAATAACCCCATCCCTCCACCCACCTCCCTTCCAGCAACCCTCACTTTGTTTCCTATAGATGGAACTAGAGGGTATTTTACTAAGTGAAATAAGTCAGTAAGAGAAAGACAAATAGCATATGATTTGACTCATGTGGAATTTAAGAAACAAAACAGATGAATATAAGAGAAGGGAAGGAAAAATAAAATAAGATGAAAATAGAGAGGGAGGCAAACGAACACACATTTAAGAGCATCCAAAATGCCCAAGTACTTGCTATGTGATAATTCATATGTTAACAATGGCTACTAGTTTGTAAATAATTAAATTAAAGCAACTTTAAATAATTGAAATTAATAATGTAAATACAGAATGTGTATTTCTGAAAAAAAAAGCAAGGATTTATGTTCCTAGTATAGAGTTCTATAGAGTATACAGTTATGTTCCTAGTATAGTATAGATGGCTAACCAGGAAGTTCATATACATTCCTCAGACAGATAAAGTAAGAGTAACCCTCCTGAAAGAAAGGTATTCTTTCAGGAATACCTACAATTTTGCAAGGTATTGTGTTTTCATGGAAATGTAAAAAGTATAGTATCAATCAATACAATTGACAGTTGGGAATAGGTTTTCAGAATAAGTTGGCTTTTGTATGCTACTCATAGGTAATGGGTCTTTACATAAGGACCTATGGGTCCCATGATTAGGTCTGCCTCTTAATGAGAGGACTAGGGCATTAGATTGGAAATAGATCTGAGATGGTGAGGAGCTGAGCAAGCATGGCCATCAATTCATCAAGGATGCCTCAAGTGACATGCATAGAAGGGTAAAACATTAAGTGAAATTTGGATACAATTCTCAGTCATATTCTGTTTTGTGTGTGTGTGTTTTGTTTTACTGGTCAACAATTATGGAGTTCTCGTTTCAGATATGGGAGTAAAAGCATCTGGAAATCCTTCCCATATAGCTATAATATTCTTCGTTAAAGTAACATTTCCAATCATCAGTGTTTCAGATGTGTAAACGTTCCCATGAGTCTTATGCAGACAACTGTGGACCCCTGTGGATATGCATTTCCAAGTATCCTAAGATATCTACCTATTTACCTATAACTTTCTATCCCATAATAATAGAAGCTGTGTACATGCCTTGAGAAAGGCTAACCATTACTCTGTTGGCTCATCACTCTTCCCCACTGGAAGGGTAAGGTAATCTTTCAAAATAATATATAAAGTCACTGTTTTGGCCATCCTTACTAGCCATTCTGATGCACTGACATAACACCAGTTAACACAAATAATGGAAATTTGCTATATTCTAAGGTAGATGAGCTGAAACAAATACATATTGAACTTTCATCTTGGAGTATGAGCTCAGTATCCTGAGAACATAACTTAGTGCAGTTTTGGCTACATAGCAAAGGGTCAGTACATACTTAATTGAACTGAACTGACTGGAAGAACATAGTATTTTTAACTTATGAGAAGACTATTTCATTATACCAACTGGAAGTACTCTCTAGTAGCCATGATTTCTTCCACAAAATGGCCAAAAGCTAGTCCTGTTCTAATGTTTGTCATTGTCCCCCTGAACTTAATTTATTAAGCTCTGATCATTAATTTACTAAACTTCATGGGGGACAGTGTGGTCACAGTGAAGTAGAATATCATACAGGGGTATGAAAATCAGAATTTTATACTTGAGCTCATCTGAGACTTGGGTTAAGTCACTGGCTTTTCTGTCTCTGGAAAATGTATTTGGCATTTAGATATGTCGCTCCCAAATATGAGCTACTTTATATCTAGGGATTTCTGTAAAAGGTAATATGGTTGTTAGGAAGGTCCTTTGAGATTATTTGAGGAAAAGATCTGACATGTGACATGTGAGAGCTTATTGTTTTATTAAATTAGAGTCAAGTGGAAGGTTCTAGTTCAAGAAATTACTAGCAAAATAGTACTCAAAAAGATTCAAAGAGCTAATGTCCAGAGAGTGATATGCTTGGGAAATATGCCCTGCCCTCAGAGAGCTGAGTTTTTGGAAACAATAAACATTAAACACTGAAGATTAATTTTTTGGTCTATTTTGCATATTTTCCCTCAAAATCACAGCAAAGATAAGCTCTATATTTTAAATTTTTGTTGAAGTCATTTTTACAATGATATTCTTCTTTTCAGATTGCTCTTGAGATACTAGTTTAATTGCATCACATAATTAACTGTTTTGCATATACAAATAACATTTTGTTATTTGGCTGGGGTACGGCTTCCATCCTTTGTTGAAAAAAATTAATTATAATCTGACACAGAGATTAGATAAATTACTGTTAGTTCCAAATGTTAAAACCAAGGCACTATTAATACTTGCTAGATCAAATATTAGTAGGCCTACTAAATATTCATTAATTCTCAGATACCTAATATACCTAGAAATCATTGCACTGTATCCTGTCCCTCCCTGCTCCGCCACTGTATCCACTGTTGTATTTACCGTCACTAACAATGGGGTTTTGGCTGCCTACTCTGTATGTCATGCTGCAGGACTGGCTGTTGAGCCTGCCTTTTAAAATACAAGGAAATTGCAAGAAAAGACAAAGGAGTAAGATTTGCCCAGTATTCTATGCTGTTAGGTCATATTCTAGAATTGCTCCCTATCCTCCAATTCTTTTGAGCTAAAATTTGCCAAAGTAGATAGAAAATGACTAAACTATTGATTTTATTTGCCACATGAATGTTTGTCTTTTTATGCAAGTGTCCAACATTATAAATCATCTATGATACCTAATACAGATTTAAGTATCCTACATTTACCTAATACAGATTTGCAACAAAAGTTGCAAAACATTATCAGTGGTGACACGGTGGTGATAATGATGAAGATGAGCCTATGTCATAAAAAGTTTCCAGCAAGAATTTAGTACAGTTATCAAGCACTTCTAGAAAATGAGCATGCACCAACGTATTTCACACATTCCTGAGAAATGAGTCTGGGGTAGAAATGGTGGTATAAATTGCAGTGTAATGTGATATAACATAAATATGAATTTTACAGTATATCATTTGGCTTTTGGCTGCTGTTACTGAATATTTAAGTGTCCTCTGGATGCCTGCAAATCACATTGCTTCAGAAACGGAATGTGGTGAGGTCCTTTTTGTTTAAATATCCTGCAACAATAACTCACCCACCATCAACAAAATGGGCCTGCAGATGAAAAAATGGTAGCATTTGGAAGTCAGTTGATAATGTGTTTTTGGACTTTGGATAAGCTGCTTATTTTGAAGAGCTGCTGCCAATATCTCTTCCCACCACCAAGCTGTCAGGAGCATTTTGTAGTCGTGCTTAGTGTAGTGCATTTATGGATATGTTTGCCTGGGTGTTTGAATGATGAGATCACAGGCCTGTGTGTCACTTGTGGAAGAAAGCTGGAAAACAATCCTGCCTTGCTAGGTGTTCAGTAACATTTGTGGTTAGGGAATTTGGGAGGAAATAAAGGAAATTTTGAATTAAGCTTCAAGAAGGAGAAAGAAGGAAGCAAGGATGAAGGTATTACATGACTGTATCAGACTTTCTAGACTAAAATAAATCCAGATTATCATTCCACAGCAGTGTTATACAGTAGAAGTAAATGCAAACCATATACGACAAATTTTCTGGTAGTCAGATTTAAAAAGTAAAACCAATTGGGCAGCCCAGGTGGCTCAGCGGTTTAGCGCCGCCTTCAACCCAGGGCCTGATCCTGGAGACCCGGGATCAAGCCCCACTTTGGGGTCCCTGCATGGAGCCTGCTTCTCCCTCTGCCTGTGTCTCTGCTTCTCTCTCTCTCTATGTGTGTCTCTCATGAATAAATAAATAAGAGTTAAAAAAAAAAACATTTAAAAAGTAAAACCAAATGGGTGTGATTTGTAATAATATACTTTAGTTAATCCACAATTATATTATTTCAACCTGTAATCAATAAAAAACTATCCATGACATATTTTACTTTTCTTTTGTACTGTATCCATGACCTGGTATATATTTTACATTTGCAGCACATCTCAGCTCAAGTTAACCACATCTCCAGCACCTGACTGCTATATGTGGCTAGTGGCCACTCTACTAGATGCTGCAGGACCAGAGCTCCTTATAAGATCAGCTTAAAGCCAATCCCTAGTGAAGACCACATCACTTCTTAGCGTCTACCCCTTACCTATTCTGCTTTTTTCATCTATTTCTCCCCCAAATACATCACTTCTACAAAAAAATTCTCATCTTGGGCTTTGCTTCTAGGACAATTGATCTAAGCCAATGCTTCATAAAAGTCATTATTTAATGATGAATCAGACGTATTTCTTATTGATATGACCTCAGCCTTGCCATAACTCCTGTCTCCCTGCTCTTCAACTTCTACTCATCTCTTCCCAATTCCACCTGTACTGGAGAACACAGTGGTGTTCTATAGGAACCACCACAGTTGGCTGTAGGACTTCTCCCTATCCATTGAAAAAGAGACACCGAGTCACATAGTAAGGTGACAAACAGTGATGACTATGGATTTGGACTTTATTTTCCAATTTGGAACTAACTTTTGTGCAAGGTGTTCATAACACTTCTATCTCTGGAATGTGTTCTGCCTGTTTTTAATTTCTCCAAATGCAATCCCAGGTCAGCAAGAATGTTCAGAGTGAGCGATAAATGCACTGAGGTAAAATATCAAAACAAAAACCCTTTTCAAAAAACCAGTATCAAAATGGAGAATAAGATTTTTATAATTCCCTGTGAGATATATTTGAATATATCCTTAACTGTATTCCATTTTTAATATCACTCACTCAAGTTCCATTAAGAGAGACAACAAGCATTTGTTTCCTCTCATCATTTGGGAGCAAAATAAAAGACCTTTACAAGCATTCCCATTTTTATGTAGCCCAGGCATAGTGATGGGTAGATTGCTAACTATTCCCAAGATGGCAGAAAATTGGCTAACAAGGGAAAATGTAATGCATCTTCAGACAGAATTGACTTGAAGATAACACTGAAGCCGTCTGTCTGTCAGGCAGCTATGCAATTTTATTTTATTGACTTTTTTTTTTTGCTTGCTTTTTGTTTGTTTATTTTTAAGACTTGAGCAGAGGCAAACTGGCAAGTTGCAAACCTGCTGACTGGCAAGTGGTAAGAACATTAATGACATTTTAAAATCAGTTCAAAAGAAGTTGAAAGTAGAAAACTTCACAATTTTGAATTAAGCTTCAAATAGTTCTGATATTTGTTCTCATTCATTTGAATTCATGGTAATCTCAAGTGCATTTTTTCTAAGGAATTCTTAGAAAATTAGACATGGTCATAAATAGGAGAATTGGTGAACACAAATTTTTGTTTCTTTCATCAGTGAAGATGATCAATTGAAATAGAGGATAAGAAAATAGGAGAATTGGTGAACACAAATTTTTGTTTCTTTCATCAGTGAAGATGATCAATTGAAATAGAGGATAAGAAAAGGTAATAAAAAAATGAAGGAAAAAAAAATAAATGACATCAAAGTAAACCAAACTGTCAAGTGAAAGATAGAATATCATTAGGATGAGTGTTTCAATCCAGTCAAGCAGCTATAACAAATGCAATAAACTGGGTAATATATAAATGACAGAAATTTATTTCTCACAGTTCTGGAGTCTGGGAAATCCAAAATCCACGCACCAACAGATTTTGTGTTTGGTGAAGGCCCATTTCCTAGTTCATAAATGGCCACCGGTCTTCTCTCTTTGTCCTCCCTTGGCAGAAGGGTAAAGGGAGCTCTTTGGGGTCTCTTTTATAATGGTGCTAATCGCATTCAGGGGGGGCTCTGTTTTATGACCTACTAATCACCTCCCAAAAGCCCCACATTTTAATACCTTCACATGGGTGGTTAGTTTTCCCCCACATGAATTTGGGGGTGGGGTAGGGGCAGGGCACATGCACAAATAATCAGTTTATAACAGCAAATATCAAACTGATCAGATGATGGGAATTATATTCGTTAACATCTGACCTTACTGGAAACACTCAACCTTTTAGAGCCACAGTGTTCATCTGTAAAGGGGAGGACTGGACTAAGTAATTATTAAGCTCCCCACCAGTACTATGGTTCTCTTATTCCAAGTCATATAACTATTGTAAGATTCTTGATGTGGAACTGCTTGCTTTGCCCTGACTGGAGGTATATTCCTGGGTCAGTACGTATGGTGGAAAGAGTTTTGAGGACAGATAAATTCAAGTTTAAATTCTACACCTTCTACTTATCTTTATGACCTTGAGCAAATTACCGGCTCATCTGAAAAACAGAGATAATAATACCTACTTCCTGAGTTTTGCTGACGTCCTTGAACAATGTCTGGAACAAAATAAGCTTGGGAAAAAAAAAAAATCTTCCTTTTCTTTTCAGTTACTGGGAGGCCATTTTCCTGACACATCTCCCCTGTATGTGAGAAAATATTTCTCCACAGGAAACTGGCTTCTTCCTTAGCCTGTGCAAAGCAGTGTGGATGGAAGAAGGCCAAGGGGGCCTCAGTCCACTCCTAGAAACAACTTGTGATGCCCCAGGGGATGCCATTCTATGTTAACCATGTCCCCCAGAAGACCAAAAGAATCTAAGGGGACCAGGTGGCTGCTTAGGTAAATAAGCAGACTGATACAAAGAAATGTTTCCTAAGATTCAACTTACAACAAGAGATCTAGAGAAATAATGCAGAACACTGCAGAAGAGGAGTTAGGAGAGAGAAGGGGAAACTGACCTATGGATCTGTCTTGATTCCTGGCAGCTTTCATGTGGGATCAGGGCACAATTGACTTTCAGTACACTTGGCATTTTGATCCACTGGCAGAAGAAAGGATTTGGGAGTTTTCCACATCAAAATTGCAAAAAGAATACTGCTTTATATTTTTCATAATGTAAAATAAAGCCACTGGCATTGTGGTTCATTTTCTCTAGCACTTTCTCAGTAGATAATAAGCAACATAGGTTGTGATGGTGGTATCTTTTTGCATGATTTTTCTGAGTAGATGAAGATATTTTGTATGTCAAATCATCATTATATCTAATATCTCCCGTTTAATGTGTCCAGGAACGTAATTTTTGATTTGAGCAATTTGCATATGCATATTGTCTCATTATCTTAATACAATACTGTTTGGGAAGACTGATTCCTAAACACATGATGGGAATACAATTATTCTGATGAGCTCTGATTTAAATTATCAGAAAACTTTCTAAATGTGTTTACATTCTGGATTGTATAAATTAATCATTAAAAAAAGAATTAAGGATTTAGTAGAAAGGTTGTATGGCTTCTTAACTAGGTTTCCTCTTTTTTTTTTTTCCTTTTATACATGTATACTGAGGTGTTCCCTATTAACTGTGAGTTATGTCTAGACTGCTAATACACTGGAAGAGAAGTGAAAAGAAAGCAAGAGAACCCTGATATTTAGGACAATCACATCAAAGTAGAAAGAGGTTGACCATTTTATTTATTTTTTTAAGAAAATTAGATTTTTACCAAACCTGTAAATACTAAATATAACTTAATAATCTTTTAGTAAAACTTGTTTGCATGAAGAACTCCATTTTAATTATGGGTCTTAGCTTCGATGCTTCATGTGTATTATAAACTGCTTGAAGGATAATAATCAGTAAGGACTACAGGAACATGGATTATCTATCATGCTACATAATCATTCATTCAAGAAAACATTTACTGCCCACATGCTATGTGCCAGGCACACAGCCAGAAGCCAAGTGTATAGCAATAGTGATGACAGAAACCGTGTCACAGGAACTGTCAGCTTAGCAGGACAGAGATAAATGAGCAATTACCATTGACTCTTGTGTTGCTCAAAGCTGAAGAGCAAGACCCCTCCAAAAAGCCATGCATTCCCACAGTTGTAATTAATATTCCTTGTTCCTCCTACCAAATGCATACAGATATTTGGGTTTTACAACCTTCTTATGTTCAGAAAGACGTGAATATGCTGTGCTCCCACTGAGATTTGTGTCTTATACAGTTTTCTGTTCTAACTGGTGCTGTTTCTATTCTGAAAATACTAAGTAAATTCAAAGGAAGAGAAGAAGGGAAGGAATGGCGAAGGGAGGAGGAAGAATCATTCTACTATTGCATAGTCGGAATGCATGGACTTTGGAGTCAGAAACAACTGGGATTTAATTCCCTGTCCTCAATTTCTAGTTATGTGACTTTGAAGAAAAATCAATTAAGCTTTAAGAGACTCATTTCCTTTTTCATGCTATGAGAGAGGAGACTCCTATGCCACAGGGTGACCATAAGAATTAGAACAGGTAATTATATACCATTTCTCTGTACCTCATCTGTGAAACACCATAGTTGCAGTCCTATACAGAAAAGGTTTAATTCAGCCGATGCATCAGCATTTGACTGCTTAGACCATAGAACTGGACTCAGAATTTGAACAGCTTTGCCCATTAAAAGCTTTTTGGACCTGTCTATCGTCCAAATTCTCCTGAAATCTCAAAGCCCTCCACTTAGCTCCATTTCCTCATAGAGGAAGCCTTCTCATACCCCAGCCATTCATAAGTTGTTCTCTGAACAACCCTAAAGCATCAGCACTTTTAAGATTAATACATTTATGCACAAGGCATTTAAGGTGATAAGCTTAACAGAAGAAACAAAGGCTCTGACCATCTTTTGCTAAGAGAGTGATGCATTGACCTCTTTGAGTCTTGGTTCTTTCATCTGTGAAGCAAGAGTAGAACTCCCTATGAGTATTTAGTGAACAACAGACGGTCTGGCATAAACATGATGACCTATAACATGAATCCTGCAGATTCTGATTACTTTCTCTACCAGTTTCCTAAGGTTAACATGGCAAATTACTACAAACTGGATGTCTTAAAATGTTGCAAGTGTATCCTCTGATAGTCTGGTGGCCCAGAAATCCCAAATCAAGGTGTCAGTAGGGTGGGTTCCATCTGGAGGTTCTGAGGGATAATCTGCCGCACGTTTCCTTCCTAACTTCTGGTGATTGCCAGCAATTCTTGACATTCTTGACACAGTTTGTAGCTACATCACTCCAATCTCTATCTCAGTCTTTACATGGACTTCTCCCCTCTGTGTGTATCCTTCGGATTTCTGCTTCCAAGTCTCTGTCTCCTTTCTCTTATAAAGATGCTGGTCATTGAATATTTAGGACTATAGTATGACCATATTTAAACTTAACTAATTATATCTGCAAAAGTCCTATTTTCAAATTATGTCACAATCTGGGGCTCCCAGTGGATGTGAATTTGGGAGTGGGGGCACTATCCCACTCACTATCCTTTAATTATATTCTGGTGTCCCCCCATAACATCTTACATAATGCTGAGCATATCGGAACTATTGAACAGGTAGCATTTAGGTAATAATGAGCCTGAGCTTTTTCAAGAAAAGCCTTGGCTTCATAGCCAAAGACTGTATCTCTTAAGCTTCAAATGTACTGTCTGAAAAATTCACTCTTTTGTTCACAAACAACAAAATTATTAGCACAGCAGACCGAAAGTGCTTTTTAAAACCCATACCCATATTAGTGATGACTAAGTAATAGCATAAATGCAAGAGACAGGAACACTTCCTGCTTAAAGCATACACCGAGGCCAGCATTTTCCTTATACTGTGAAAATGTGTCTAAAAGCTAGAAGTATACCCACACGCAAGCAGGAATAATTTTTCAAATGAATTAGATCTTTTTACTCACATCTCAATACCTACATTTCGGTGATAACTGTGTGTGCTCTTTGCCTGAGGTTTTGTTGGTGTCCTTTCTAAAGTTGGAAGTCATGAACCAAAAGAGCATGGAGTTAATCCTGCTATCTTTTCTATCTAAAATAATAGGTCCATCTAGCCTTTTACTTTATCATTACTTTTCTCGTGAGGATGTAGGAGCTTTTGAATTTCTAACCCTTTTGAGAATTGCAAAGATAAACTGACCTTTACAGAATCCATTTGGGATTTAGCAGTTCCTCTCCCACTTATCTTACAAATCACCACCTCTATTTCCTAATATTATAGTAGGATGTCTTAATACAAACATTTAAAACAATATACGCAGAAAATTACAATATGTTGTAATTAAGGGTATATTATTATTAAACAAGGAATTCAGCCTGAATACTTACTCTAGCAAGGCATCCATGAGTGCTACTCAAATGGGAAGTACATGACCATCTTCAGAGATTGTTGATAGAGTTCATGCTTTTACTTCTGGGATAAGGTCTACAGTCTTGGGGCACCTGGGTGGCTCAGTCAGTTAAGCACCTGCCTTTGGCTCAGGTCATGATCCCAAGGTCTAAGTTGAGCCCAACATTGGGATCCTTGCTCAGCAAAGACTCTGCTTCTCCCTCTGCTCCTCCCTGAATGCTCATGCTCTCTCACTCTCTCTCTCTCTCTCTCTCTCAAATAAATAAATCAAATCTTTAAAAAAAACAAACAAACAAACAAATGAACTCAGTCATGGTATGCCAACCAAGGGCTTTCAGAATCTATTCCTACTTTCCCCTTGCCCACCTATCTTTACCTACCATGACTGTGCCATAATTATTCATCCCTGAAAACTAATGAACCCTGAGCATTCCTTGAATATACCAAGCTTCCTAACCTCTATGCCTTTGTGCACATCTATTTTTCTGACTGATTCCAGTTTGATTCCAATCTCCTTCCCTTTGGGTTGTATGTTATGTGTACTTAAAGATATATGTGGCCCTAGGGAGGAAAAATCTATAGTACTATGTCTTTTCTTAAGTACACAAAATTAATTATAATTGTTGGTTATAAACAAAAATAGAGTCCTTATCTCACTGAATGAGGCAAGTACCTCCAGAAGTGGAAGGAAGGGAAGGCCTCCAGCTCTGCTCTTCTGCCATTCTCCTGTGTTGGCTGCATTATCAGAGCATAGAAGTTCCAAGAGGTGCATATTAGCATACCTAGTAGAACAAAAATTAGTCACTTTTGTCTTGTGCTTCTTTCATTGGAGAGAAAATAAAACCTTCCCAGAGCTCACAGAACACACCTTATTCCTGAACCAGATACCAGGTTTTCAGGATTCACATAATCTAATTATTTGGGGTGCATAGATGTTGAGATTCTACTACATTATTATTGTTAAATCCCACAATATCCTGGAAATGAGGGCAGAGGCAATTGAAATTTGTCATAACCCTCAAATTTCAAAATCCAGGTCCAAAGATGCATTATGATCTTGTGCACCCAGGTCTTCATTGTGAGGGAGGAAACAAAGTCTTCATTTGATGGTCCCACTTACTAATTATATGATATGAATCAGTTAATTTTGTTCCTCTGGAAACTTGTGCGTTTGTGTTTATAATAAATAACTTTGGTAAGAAATTATGTTCTCTATGGGTTTTATTTATAATGACTAGATTTTTGCATTTGTATGTTAAAATTAAAGCTCCAGTGCATTTACAATGCTATAAAAATATACATAGTAGCTTAAGTAAATCTGGATAAATATGAGGGAGATAAAATAGTGTGTTTAAGATGGGATTGATGAGGTGGTTCAAAATTTCACATTCTCATTTGCTATTCCTTTAGTCTTCATTCACACTATTAATGAGCTTACAAAGCTGTCACTTGGCCATTGTCCATTACTAGAGATGTACCAAAGAACTTTCTACAATAATGGAAATGTTCTATTACTATTCTATCCAATATGGTAGCCACTAGCCAAATGGCCATTGAGCATTTGGAATGTGGCTACTGTGACTGAGAAATGGAATTTTAAATTTTTTTTAAGATTTTATTTATTCATTGGAGACACAGAGAGAGAGACAGAGAGAGGCAGAGACACAGGCAGAGGGAGAAGCAGGCTCCATGCAGGGAACCTGATGTGGGACTTAATCCCGGGTCTCCAGGATCAGGCCCTGGACTGAAGGTGGCGATAAACCGCTGAGCCACCTGGGCTGCCCTAATTTTATTTCATTCAAATAAACATATGGCACTAGATTCTATTGGACAGCCAAGTCTATAGTCTCAATTGCTCCCTTGCTTCACTTCAGGTATAATCAACTATAAGCGGCTTTCACAGTTGCCATGCCATTTTGTGTCTAATGTACCTTTGTCATCATCTCTTCCTTGCCTGCAGTGCCCTTCCCCTTTTATCTACCTGATAAACTTGCTCCTCTTTTAAAATCAAATTGTCACTTCCAATTAACCTATTCATCCCTAATTGCTCCTTCCTTTGATGTTTCATGATAGTGTGTATTACTATTATCCTTTTTAAAATAATGTTAGGTGAAACTATTATGTCACTGTTCATTATTATTCATCTCAATGTGTTTGCAAATAAACCTAGCTTTTAGGATTGTATTTTTTATAGTACTGTGATTTTCAGAAGATTAATTGATATTGTGACAAAGAAATGTCAGTATATGATTATGAGAATTATAAACTTGCTATCTGAGAATCCATGGAGACAGTGGAAATAGCTCTGCCAAATTAATTGATAATAACAAATTCACCTAAGTTAGATTAATGAAAAGTAAAAACAAAGACAAATTGACTGTTGATACTACTATAAGGGGTAACATTTCTAGGGAAGAAGCATGAAACACGGGCCATTAGTAAGAAATACTGCATAAAAATATTCAATGAGAAATACCCCCAAACAATGCTAGACTACTCAGTTGATGCTGAAATATGCTGTAAATATTACTGAATCCTCAGCATCAGTTTTAACATTAGTTGGTGAAGTAGTTAGTATAATGGAAACCTGGAAAATGTGATTCTCATCTCACCCCTTAGATTTGCAGGCTCTGTGATCTTGGGTGTTAGAAGTTGGAAGAGAGTCAGTAAAGTGTCCTTCATATTGAGAAGGCACTTTGAGACCAAAAATGAGGGAAGCCACTCCATACTGTTTATACAAACATTTATTCAGAGTAACTTACTGACAAGAGGGAATTGGGCTGGTGAATGATCCATGCAGCTACACAATTCTGCTCCTCCATCCTCTGCCAAGTCCCAGCCATAATCCCCAGCCTACATATAGAGCAAAGGGCATGGTGGTAAGGTCACAAGGTAGTTGTCTAAAACGGTGCCATCTATGCACTACCTTGGAGAAGATCAGAACAAGCATCCCCACATTTTGGTCAGAGCATTCATTAACCCACATGAGGTTCAGAACACATGGCCCCCAGAGAAGTCATTGGGCAGGCATGAACAAGATGGAGAGGCAAAACCAGAGCCCGTATCATCATCACTCCTACACTGAGAACGTTTCTTAACTATTCTGAAGTTTTCCCAACTACAAAATTACCTGGCTCACATACAATCCCATGAGATGATAATGCATGTGAGATGTATTCTATAAACTGTATAATAAAGACATTGCCATGGTGGTGATGCTTATTGTTATTATTTCCTAGTCAATCTATTCAATAAATAGTTTCTGAAAACCTGTCTTTTATCTGTCCTATGGTACCATTTCTTCCAATAGGTACTATTTAGTAGACACATGAATAGAAGTTAACATTCATGGAAAAGTTCTAGGAAGTACCAGATACTCATGTCTAAAAATCAAAGCATTTAAGATCTAGCAACCTGAAGGACAAATGAAGTTTGATAGGACAAGCCAGTTTGATATGGAAGGTAAGTACAGAATTCTATAGCACTTTATTATTACTGCTCAATAAACATACTAAAAATTATCTCTGCAATTTTGCTTTTCTACCCATATAAAATCTTCAAATCATCTTTGACCACATCATATTCTTTATTTCCAGAGGATATTAACTCCATTCCTTCCCATTCATATTACAATTTTTTTTTTAAAGGTTTTGCAGGGGCTTTGGTTTTTTTGTTTTTTTTTTTAATTTTTTTTTTATTTATGTATGATAGTCACAGAGAGAGAGAGAGAGAGAGAGAGAGGTAGAGACACAGGCAGAGGGAGAAGCAGGCTCCATGCACCGGGAGCCCGATGTGGGATTCGATCCTGGGTCTCCAGGATCACGCCCTAGGCCAAAGGCAGGCGCCAAACCGCTGCGCCACCTAGGGATCCCTCATATTACAAATTTCTTGATAGGTTTTCTTTCTCCCATGATTTTTGTTGCTGATCTACTCTTCCCGATTTTTCCAGGTTGGAATGCACTTTCCAAATTCAAATATGTCATCATTTTCCTCCATAGATACTTCCATTACCGCTGAAGGACTATGGATGAACCCAGGTTTCTTAGCTGGTTTACAGGACCCCTTGTCTCATTTGTAAACCCATCTCCACCATTCTGACAAACATGTCCATGTTGTTTGCATACTGTGGTTTCCCTGGGAACAGAGTTTGTTTGGATATTTCACTTCCTCTGTAAGAGCATCCTTCATTACCTCCATTGACTGAAGAACTTTCATCATCAAGATTTAAATGAATATAATCTCTATGTACCAAGCTCCTCAAAACAGGACTAATCTATCACTCTTATAGGATTCTCGTTAATGTGGTTTTAGCTCTTAATAGTGAGTACTTCCAGGATCCCTGGGTGGCGAGCGGTTTGGCGCCTGCCTTTGGCCCAGGGCGCGATCCTGGAGACCCGGGATCGAATCCCACGTCGGGCTCCTGGTGCATGGAGCCTACATGGAGCCTGCTTCTCCTTCTGCCTATGTCTCTGCCTCTCTCTCTCTGTGTGACTATCATAAATAAATAAAAATTTAAAAAAATGTAAAAAAAAAATAGTGAGTACTTCCCAGAGGTCTGAACATCCACGAATGACTGCAAAAACCTCTCTGAGGTCCTCAGCATGCAAAGGACTTAAGTTATAATAAGAAGAAATAGCACACCTGGTATTTAGGAGCAGAAGGTCCTAATAGGCATCCTCGAATCACCCCTTTACTGGCTGTTCTGGCTAATCATAATTTAAGTCATTATCGAGCCTCTATGAGATGCCAAGTGATTTCTTTACAAATGCTGCACAGGGGACATCTAGGGAATTGGTTCAGGATAACGATTCTGCCATTTTTATTCCTGCAAATATAGGACAAAGCAGCAAATAGCATCACCCGAGGGGTGCAATGCTCAGGAATTTCAATTAAAAAAAGTAATAAGTTAAATTTCACCAAAAATGTTACCCACTGCTCTTCAAGTGAGTACAATAAAATAAATGCAGATTTGGAGTTTTATATCAGACTATATTCATATCGGACTATATTTATATAAAATACCAGATAGAACTGATTTTTTTTAGAAAGCTGGAGAACCTACACTTCTTTTCAAAGGCTTGTAACTTAAAAACTGCTTCTATATTTCAGTCAAAGTTTTCTGAAAGGAATTTTTCTTCCGGCCAGAGATTTTACAAGAAAATGTTCAAATGGGGGGGGGGGAAAGGAAAAAAAAAGAAAAAGAAAAAGCTTTTAACAGAAAGTTAATAGGGTGGCCTAAATGGAACCTGAAATGGAAGCATTCACCCCCTTAATGTGACTCTCTGTGGAACTTCAAAAGAAAAGACAGCCTGACAGGCCTTCACTAAATGCAGGAATGAGGGTGGGCTGCAGTTGTCATTAGCTGGGATGGCTACTTCATTTCTCAATGTATTTTCTCTACAACTAAAGCAGTTGCTCATAGTATTTAGATTATTTAAGCACCAAAATACTCATTGGCTAGAAAATTAGTATGTTTCTCTGTGGACTTTGTTTTCAGCTCTGTGGAGAGAACAATCATGTTGAGTTGTCATTTTTCATCTTAAAGAAAATGTGCTCCTAAGAACAGAAGGCATTAGAGACATATTCTTGTACTTTGGGAAAAATAACTGATAGTGTGATATTTTCCATTTTCTTTCTGATTTTTGTCATGAAAATGAGAGCTCTGACTGTGAATATTTGTTCTCTAAATGCCAGTGATGGTCCTTCACACTCATACATGTGAGTGTTGGTGGAATATCCACTTCTTGTGCGAACAGTGGCTCTTTGCTTGGTGTGAGGTAACACTTGGAATATTACTTCAACATGAATTATTTCATCCTCAATCTTGCCCAAAGCCTGAGATATGAAATATTATTATCTACATTATCTAACCTCTGGGTTTTTTGAATTTAGGTTTAGCTCCATTTATAGTTGAATAGTTTTGTGTGAAAACACAAAATATAAAATTTAATAATGTAGTATAGTTGGCTCTCCACTCAGAATAATATTTATTAGCATGTGATTCACACTTGAATGTCTAATAAGTAATATATCTAAGCTATTACTGCTATATTCCTGTTTTCATCAAAATTCCTCCTAACCAAAACCTTGAAGAGACCAAGCTTATGTGGGATCCCAGGGCCAAGGAAAGAGCATTCCATTGACTAGCAGCCCCGAGGGATGAAGGCTTTGTGAGATGGATCATGGGATAATGAACAGCCAGATGCCCCATCTGCCCAAAGCACAAGCACAAGGCTAAGACAAGAGGAGTCAAAGCCAGGTAGAATCAGGAAGCAGGCACACATGATACACAGATGATGATCAGGAGAAAGTGTAAGCCAATCAATTGAGCTAGTGGAACGGTATAGTGTATGATTCATGGTATAATCTGAAAAGGCACAGAAATGGCATGAACTTCTTTATTCAAACAGTTGTTTAGAAAAGAAACAACTATACCTGGAGGTCTCAAAGAAATAAAGATAGATTGAGATATGTATAAAATACCTCTTACTGATAACTGTAGTGCCCAGGCCACAGAAAGCAATTTTCTAGGGGTAGTTCTGAAAGCAAGCTCATTCCACTGATTGCAGAACTTGAATTTCATGTGAACCACTTACTAGCTATGTGACCTTGGGCAACGTTGGCTTTTTTTTTAAACATCTCTTTGCCTCAGTTTTCTCATTTCCTAAGTGAGAATTAAATAGTATATCTCATACAATGTTGTCATTAATATTATATGAGTCAATATATATTTAAGTGCTTAAAGCACTGTGATTATGGGTCGTGTTTCCCAGGACATTGCTAGGATAAGAAAAAAGCTTCAGAGTTGTAATGGCCATGTACAATAAAAGGAATCTGGAAGCTCCCCAAATATAGATCTCATCCTCCCTGCTTGCCTGCTATTCTGGCCGACTACCTGGCATTGCAGGAGAGGTGGCAGAGAGGTGGGCGTGTGCTACAAGAAGGAAATCTCTCATAGCCATGAAGTATTTATATCCCAAAAATCTTCAAGAGGAAGAGTCCTAAAATTTAAAAGAAAGCAAGATATATGCACAATGAAGATTTTAAAAACCAAATGTGAATTGAAACTAATTAAAGCTATACACAACTCAAACACAGTTCAATACCTGAAAAAAATCAAAGAGAACATTCTTTCTCCTTATCTTCCTGACCATAGAATTTGTATGGCCCTTTCGGTGAAAAATTTTACTCCAGTCTTTATTGTTTGTACTTAAACCAAATGTCCAGAATACAACAAAAATGTATGGAAAAGCATAAAAGATTTGAAAATATGACACATAAGCAAAGGTAAATATATACAGTACAAGCAGACCCACACATATTCTGACATTAAAATTTTAAAACAGTGTGTTGAAAATCAGTATTATAAATCTGGTAAAGAAATTATTGGAAAAAATGGACAAAAATGTGTTAGATGATGGAGAATTTCAGCAAAGAAAAATGAAACAGAAAAGTAAATATTTAGAAATATGTATTACATATGTATATATATGTATATTACATACCATACATATAAATATATGAGGAAGAATAGATGAACAGTTCAAAACAGAGAGCCCAGAAATGAGTCAAATGTAATCAATCAATTTTTGTAAATAGAACAAAGGCAATTCAATGGAGAAGGATAGTTTTTTAAATAAATGATTTGGGAACAGCTGTACATCCATGTGCAAAAAAAATTAATCTAGATATCTAGATACAGACCTTATACTTTTCATGAAAGTTACCTCAAGTAGAATCATAGACCTAAATGCCAAATGTAAACTATAAAACTCCTGGGAAATAATATATGACAGAATCCAGATGACCTCAATTTTGACAATAATGTCTTAGACACAACAGCAAAATTAATAAATTAGGCTTCATTAAAATGAAAAATATCTGTTCTTCAAAAGATTTGGTTAAGACAATAAAAAAACAAGCCCCTGACTAGAGAAAATATTTGCAGAGCACATACCTGAAAAAGGATTGGTATCTAAAATATGCACACACTTTTAAAACTCAACAATAAGAAAACAAATAACCAGATTAAATAAATGGAACAAAGACCTTAACAGACACATCACAGAGTAAGATATGAAATACAAGATAAATAAGAAATAAGATAGAAAACAACCGTATAAAAAATGCTTCATATCCTCTGTTATCAGGGGATTGCAAATTAAAAGAACAAGGAGGTATCATTATACACCTATTAAAATGGCCAAAATCCAAAACAATGACAACACCAAATGCCAGCAAAGATGTGGAACAACAGAAAGTTTGATTGAAAGTGGGGATGCAAAATGGTATAGCTCTTTGGAAGTCTGTTTAGACATTTCTAACTTAGCATACCTTTACCACAGGACCCAGCAATCATGCTCTTTGGTATTTAACCAAATTAGCTGAAAACCTACATTCACACAATAACCTGCAAATGAATATTTATAGATTCATTTATTTATTTATCTTAATTTTTTCAGTAAAGTTGACACACGATGTTATATTAGTTTGTATATAAGTGATTCATCTTCTCTATATGTTATGTTGTGCTTACCACAAGTGTAGCTAGCTACAGTCTGTTACCATGCAACTCTATTACAGTATCATTGACTGTGTTCCCTACGCTGTACCTTTTATTCTCATGACTTATTCATTCCATAACTGGAAGTCCCTATCTCCTACTCCCCTTCACCCACTTTGCCCATCCCCCAGATCTCTTTCCTCTGGGATCCATCAGTTTGTTCTTTGTTTTTATAGGTCTGATTCTACTTTCTTTGTTTATCCGTTTCATTTTTAGATTAGCAGTTTTATTGATAACTGATTGATATTGGAAGAAATCAAGATGATTTTCAGTAAAATAAGTGAATGGATAAGTAAACTGTAGTATAGCCATACAATGAGATATTATTTAGCAATAAAAAAATGATCTATCAATCCACAAAAAGACATAGAGTAAGTTCAAAGGCACATTGCTAAGTGAAAAGAAGCCAGTCTGCAAGTCTCCATACCATATTATTCCAGATTTATGACATTTTGGAAAAAGATAGACTATAGGGACATAAAAAGATCAGTGGTTGCCAGGATTTCTGGGGGAAGAAGAGAAGGATAAATAAGTGAACACAGGGAGTTTTTAGTGCAATGAAACTGTTTTATGTGCTATAATGATTGATGCAGATCATTTTACATTTCTTAGTCTATAGAATATATAACACAAGGAGTGAACTCTGATATAAACTATATATTTTTAGTTAATAATGTACAAATATTCATTCATCAATTGTAACAAATGACCACACAAATATTAATAAGAAGGAAACTGGGAGTAGGCTCATAGGGCATATAAAAACCCTATTTACAGGTGTGCCTGTGTGGTTCAGTCAGTTAAGCATTTGACTCTTGATTTCAGCTCAGGTCATGATCTCAGGATTGTGGGACGGACCCCACATTGGGCTCTGCATTGGGCATGGAGCCTGCTTACGATTCTCTCCCTTCCTCTCCCCTTCCATTCTCTCTCCCCCATTTTCTTAAAAAAACAAAAACAAAAACAAGACCCAAAACCTATTTAATCTCTCAGTTTCATGTAAATCTAAAACTTCCCCAAAAAATAAAGTCTATTAATTACAAATAAATAAATACATGATAGGTAGATAAATGTGTAGAAATTCTAGAATTTAATATCTGATGTTAAGAATTTTTTGGATGTGCAAAATAGAAGCAAATAAATATGATTAGTGAAACTAAAAAAAAAAAAAAAAAAAAAAAAGGTCCACTATATACTTCCCAAACTGAAGACAGCTTGGGAAAAGAATGAAGAAGTAAAATAGAACAATAGAGAACTATTTCAAATGGTTTAATATATGATTAATTGAATTGCCAGAATATTGGAAAGAGAGAGAATGAAGAAGATGATATTTTTGAGAAGCCAATTGCTAAGATTTTCCAAAACTGGTGCAAAACATTGTCCCACATATGCAAGAAATTCAGTGAACCCCAACCAAAATATATTAGAAGAAAATTCCACCTTGAGCATCATAATTAAACCACTGAAAACTAAAGATAAAATGAAATTCTGAAAAATAACCAAATATTTTATTTACAGTTTTTGTTTGTTTGTTTTTACTTTTGGATAATTTCCAGTCTGGGGCTCTTATAAATTAAAGTGCTATAAACATTTGTGTACAAGGTCCTGTATGAAAATAAGATTTCATTTTTATGGAATAAATGCACAAGAGTACAACTGTTGGGTCTTATAGTAAATCCATTTTTAGTCTTGAAAATAATTGCCCAGCTAGTGTTCAGCATGACTACAGTCTCTCCTGCAACCTATGAGTGATGCAATTTCTCCACATCCTTGCCAGCTTTTATTATCACTATTTTTTTTAATTTTAGCCATTGATGTACTGCGATATCTCACTGCAGTTTTAACTTTAATTTTTTTAATGACTAATGATGTTTGATATCTTCTCACTAGTTTATTTGGCATCTGTATATCTTCTTTGGTGAAACAATTGTTTATGGTCTTTTGCCCATTTTCTAATTAGATTGTTTGTCTTCTTAATGTTGGGTTTGGAGAATTTAATACATTCTGGATATTAGATCCCGGCCAGGTATGTGACTCAGGTATTTCCTCCTAGTGTGCTATTTGTCTTTGCATCCTTTTCACAGGGTCATTCACAGCACAAAAGTTTTAAATATTGATGAGGTATAATTTATCAGTTTTTTTTTTAATGGATCATGCTTTTGGTGTCAACTCTAAAAACTCTTCGCCTTGTTCTAGGGCTTGGATATTTTTTCCTATATTCTTCTCTAGGACTTTTATAATTTACGTTTTAAGGCCATGACTTACCCTGAGTTAATTTTTGTGGAAGGTGTGAGGTTTAGATCAAGTTTTTGTTTTTGTTTTGATCTTTGGGTTTTTGTTGTTGTTGTTGTTGTTTTTCTTTTAGTCTGATCATATATCTGGAAAAGTTACTGAAATCTATTATTAGTCATAATAGCTCATTGTTGATTCTAGTGCTCTTTCTATATAATATTATAGTCTACAATAAGAAGACTTATTTAAAATTAAAAATTTTTTGAATTTAAAACAGCTTAAGTACATGGTATAATTAAAAACATCAGCTGACTTTCCATCAGAAACACTGGAAACTAGATTCAATGAATTGACATCAAAAAAATATTGAAAGTAAAAACACAATAGTCTAAAGTTGTATAACCAGCAAAAATACACTTATTAACAATATCAGGAATAAAAATGGAGTGCTCTTCAATTCCCGTGAGAATTATGTGGGTAATATGAGAATATTTGAAAAAATCTTATGCCAAGCAGTCCTACAATTTAGATGAAACAGGTAAATTTTTTGAAAGACACAAATTACCAAAACTGATACAAAAATAAAATATCTGAGTTACTCTATATCTATGAAATCTAGTAAAATAAATACGTAGCTAAATTTCCCTGAAGAAACCTAAGCACAGATTACTTCACAGGTAAATTAAATCAAACATTTGTAGAAAGAATACCAACCCTACACTAACTCATTTGGAAATTAGTGGAAAAGGAAACACTTTTTAGCTCAAAAGACCAGCATCACTTTGATACTAAATTCAGAAAAATGTATTAGAGGAGTAGAAAGCTATAGATCATTATCCCTTTTGATCACAGATATAAAAATCCTTGACAAATATGTGCAAATCAATTTCAACAATATATAAACAAGAAAATGCATCAAGGTCAGGTCAAACTTATCCCAGGAATCCAAGATTGCTTTAATATTTAAAGTCAATTAATGCAATTTACTATATATACAAAAGAGAAAAAAATATCATCACCTCAATAAAGACAAATCATCACAAAATTTTGTATATATTCATGGTAAAAATTTTGAGCTGTTAGCCTTATGGGATTTTTTACAGCATGAAAATCAGCAAATGTTACAAATATTTTTTTCTGCCTCTGAAGAGCTGGTTGTTGAACATTTTACTGGCACACCAACTGATCATACAGTCTTGTGGCAGAAGGAAAAATTCAATTTGAAGACACAGAGAGAACAGTACTCATAAGCTTCCTAAATTAATTTAAAAGGTTTAGGGCATCTGTGTGGCTTAGTTGGTTAAGCCTGCCTTTGGGTCAGGTAATGATCCCTGGTCCTGGAATGGAGCCCCTCATCCGGCTCCTTGCTCAGCTGGGAGTCTGCTTCCCCTCCCCCCTTCTTCCCTTACTTCCTTCCTTCTTTCCTTCTCCTTTTCCCCTCCCCCACTTCCTCCCTTTCCCCCTCCCATTGCTCCTGGGCACTCTCTCACCTGTGCATATTTTCTTTCTCTCAAATAAAATCTTTAAAAAAGCTCATAATAAATTTATTTTGGCCAGTTATTTAACTCCAATTTATCAATTTATGCTAAATAAGAATAGGTATTTATTTTTTTAAGATTTTATTATTTATTAATTCATGAGAGACACAGAGAGAGAGAGAGGCAGAGACACAGGCAGAGAGAGAAGCAGGCTCCATGCAGGGAGCCCGACCTGGGACTTAATCACGGGTCTCCAGGATCACGCCCTGGGCTGAAGGCGATGCTAAACCGCTGAGCCACCTGGGCTGCCCAGGTATTGACTTTAAACATAGGTGTTTATGTTTTAAATCTTACTATGTATATTATTTCTTCGCTAATGTCTATCAAATTTTTTGAGGTGTGATAATCATGAGGCATATGAATAGGCTAAGCAATTCTTACTAACCCAGATTGATTAAGCAGGAGGATATTAGAACTTTGGAGTTTGATACATGATATTAATTTCAAATTTCCAGATTTCTGTCTTGCCTTGTGGCATACAATAAAGAGTAAGGAAGGAAAGCTAAAATAAAAAGATGACCAAGCAGTACATAGTCTCTTTTTTCCTTTCTCGCTCTACAGGTATACAAAAAGGAAAGATTAAAAATTAGCTCATTTAAAGTAAAAATAAGCTATTGGGACTACATCAAAATAAAAAGCTTCTGCACAGCAGAGGAAGCAATAAAACTAAGTCAACCTACAGAATGGGAGAAGATATTTGCAAATGACAAGTTTGATAAAGGGTTAGTATCCAAAATATATAATTTATAAAACCCAATACCCAAAAAACAAATAATCCAATTAAAAAATGAGCAGAAGACATGAACAGACATTTCTCCAAAGAAGACATCCAGATGGCCAACAGACACATGAAAAGATGTTCATCATCACTTACCATCCGGGAAATGCAAATCAAAACTACAATGAGATATCACCTCACACCTGTCAGAATGGCTAAAATCAACAACACAAGAAACAACAGTTGTTGATGAGGATGTGGAGAAAAAGGAACCCTTGTCCACTGTTGGTGGGAATGCAAACTGGTGCAACCAGTCTGGACAACAACATGGAGGTTTCTCAAAAAGTTGAAAATAGAGCTACCTTGTGATCCAGCAATCATACTGTTGGGTATTTACCCCCCAAAATACAAAAGCACTAATCAAAGGGATACGTGCACCTCTATGTTTATAGCAGCATTATCTGCATAGCTAAGGTATGGAAGCTGCCTGCATGTCTATCAGTTGAGAATGGATAAAGAAGAGGTGATTATATAGATATAGATAGATATAGATAGATATAGATATAGATATATAGATGTCTATATATATAGATATCTATATATATAGATATCTAAATATATATAGATATATATATTTCCATGATATGTATCATGGAACATATTATTCATCCATAAAAAGAATAAAATCTTGCCATTGGCAATGATGTGGATGGAGCTAGAGTGTATTATACTAAGCAAAATAAGTCAGAGAAAGACATATATCATATGATTTCACTCATATGTGGAATTTAGGAAACAAAACAAACAAAGGGGAAAAAAGAATAAGAGGCAAACCAAGAAACACTCTTAACCACAGAGAACAAACTGATGGTTACCAGACTGGAGGCAGGTGGGGGGGATGGGGTAAATAAGGAATGGGGATTAAGGTGTGCACTTGTAGTGATGAGCAGTGGGTGCTCTATGAAAGTGCTGAATCACTATATCGTACACCTGAAGCTAACAGTGTATGTTAACTAGAATTGAAATAAAAACTTAAACAAAACAAGTAAAAAAAAATAGCTCATTCATTTCTATGGCTCATTCTGTAAAGAGAGAAATTGATATAATACAAAAGTTCTTTTGGTATTTTACTTCTTAGCTGCCTCATGCAGCTTTATTTCTCATACCTCCATTCAGAATTTTAAAAATGAATCTCTTTGTCTCTTGCATTTGTCATCTTTGGGATATTTTTAGCCAGATTTATTAAGTAAAAAAAGTAGTCTTACAGTTTTCCTACTAGGCATGCTGGGGTTAGCTTCAGACAGGAGAAAACAGTGCAGTTCAATAATGCTCTTCCTTTGAGTACCTCTTCCCGGGCAAGAGATGCTTTAGCTCTTCAGAGGATTCTTTCTCCAAACTCCAAATTTACTGCATGGAAAGCCAGAGCACCTACATAACAAAAAAATTAAAATAAATTTATGGATATAATTTACCTGCTTTCATAGTTGTTGTTGTTGTTTTCCTACTTAGAAAGGTAGCCTAGTGTATTGGAACACTGTGGATGTTGGGCCCTCAAAGAGAGACTTTTATCACAGCACTTCCTCTTGCTAGCTGCAAATCCTTTAAAATCTCTATCAATTTCCTTTCCTATAACAAAGAAAGGCAATACCCACCTCAGAAGTCATTATGGGATTAAATGAAATCCTAATAAGCACTTGACACATAGAAAATGCTTGTGAGCCATTGCTTGTGTCGTTAGAGTTATTGCAATAATTGTCATTGCTATAGGAAATAAAAGTTGTCATTCCTGAGATTCACATATTTTTGGTAATAGCTAGGCTTCAGCCAAACAGGAATTATGTAGTAAGATTATCTTTGAAATTGGGAGGGGGTTGGTGGGTATGGAGTTTATATAGTATTTGAAAGTTTTGGTAGCATAAGAATCTCTTGGGATACATGTTAAAAATGCAGGTTCCCGTGTTGCAGCCATAGAGCTTTTGATTCAGCAGCTCTGCTGTGGAACTTGAGGGACTGCACCATAACAAGCCACCTTACGATTTTCAGGCAGGGCATTCCAGGACCAAATCGGGGATGTATTCATTCATTTCTAGATGGGCCATGCAGTCTACATTTGTTATCTCATTTCATTCTGAGGGTTCAAATTGGGGGAGAAAATGGAGCTGAGAGATTTTAGATCTATTTCAATATATCCATAACGGAGCACGTGTTTCAAACCATTGCTTAACCTAGTCACAGCAGCTCTGTGCGAAGCCTGCTGGGCCCTTGGCAGAGGGTAGCACATCAAGTTATGTTTGCTTAATCTGGGTCTTCTTGAGCCATACCCTCCCCCAGGGATTCATGGATGATCATCTAGGGGATATGGGGTACAGAGCAGTCTTGCCTGGCATATGACCTGTGCAGACCCACAGGGCTCTGCACTAAAAAAGGCCCTATACTTGCTTTAATGCTTTGCTGTAATTGTCTGGACATTTTCAATAATTTTTGAACAAGGTATTTCTCATCTTCTTTGATATTGAGTCCCACAAATATGTCCCACAATGAGGAAGTTTGATCATATCAAGGCATTAAATCACTCTTAGGTAACAAAGTAAGAATCTCAGATATGGTTTTATATGCCCCACATCACATTGATCAAAATGAATAGAACCTAAATAATTTGAATTGAGGTTGGTATTGGCCGTGAGATCCTTATTCTGCAAGTAACTATAGAAGCCATCCCGGGAAAGGTCTACATCCAGGAGAAGCCCACAGGCAGCAACGCAATTAAAGAGCCGAGCCGAGAGGAAGATTAGTGTTTAAGTCCTAGGGACTGGTCCTGCAGCAGTGCAGACAGCAACCCCAGGCCCTCCTTTCCTGACTTAATCATGCTCCCATCCTTCCTGCTGCAGCTTGAAGCCTATTTCCCTGGGCTGCTGGTGCAGGAGAGATAAAGATAACCAAAAATATTCCTCTTTTGCACCCTCATTTTCAACTTAAAAATATTCACTACTTTTTGTCCTACTCACATTTTAAAGTAACACAACAGCAACACAGATACAAATGTTTTCTCCCCTTTCCTATGTTCCATGCTCCTCCTTTGTTTTACATTTGACCTGCAAAGCACGCCAAGATAAGCCCCATCTTTCTCTCCTCCCTTCATCTTCAATAGCATTTCGCAAGGGTGTTTTTATTTATTTATTTTTTTTATACCTACTCCTTTATTTATTTATTTATTTTTATTTTTTTTTAATTTATTTTTTATTGGTGTTCAATTTACTAACATACAGAATAACCCCCAGTGCCCGTCACCCATTCACTCCCACCCCCCGCCCTCCTCCCCTTCTACCACCCCTAGTTCATTTCCTAGAGTTAGGAGTCTTTATGTTCTGTCTCCCTTTCTGATATTTCCCACACATTTCTTCTCCCTTCCCTTCTATTCCCTTTCACTATTCTTTATATTCCCCAAATGAATGAGAACATATAATGTTTGTCCTTCTCCGACTGGCTTACTTCACTCAGCATAATACCCTCCAGTTCCATCCACGTTGAAGCAAATGGTGGGTATTTGTCATTTCTAATAGCTGAGTAATATTCCAGTGTATACATAGACCACATCTTCTTTATCCATTCATCTTTCGTTGGACACGGAGGCTCCTTCCACAGTTTGGCTATCGTGGCCATTGCTGCTATAAACATCGGGGTGCAGGTGTCCCGGCGTTTCATTGCATCTGTATCTTTGGGGTAAATCCCCAACAGTGCAATTGCTGGGTCGTAGGGCAGATCTATTTTTAACTCTTTGAGGAACCTCCACACAGTTTTCCAGAGTGGCTGCACCAGTTCACATTCCCACCAACAGTGTAAGAGGGTTCCCTTTTCTCCGCATCCTCTCCAACATTTGTGGTTTCCTGCCTTGTTAATTTTCCCCATTCTCACTGGTGTGAGGTGGTATCTCAAAAGCAGTCCTAAGGGGCAAGGGTGTTTTTAAAGTGAAGATGAAAAAGTAACACAGAGGGACTATGAAAGAAGAGGAAAGAAATGCTAAGTGATTAAGAACTGTCTTGCAGTTTTCCTGGTGATCGGTATCGGAAACAAAAGCATTTGGCTTTGTTTCATTTATAAGTAGAGCTAAGCTAACTCAGTAACACCTGTAAATTTCAAGCCTCAAATATGTGTCCCCACAAACCAGAAGTATAGTACAGGTGTCACAGACAACACCAGAGGCTGCTACATAGAAGGTAGAGCAGTGAGGAACGGGCAACGAGGGATTGGCAGGCAGGCAGGTGAAAACAGTTTTGGCTCCCAGATGAAGCATTTGAGAATTGTGTTGCTTGGGAGTAATTTTGAGCTTCTGTCAGCCGGGGTTTCTTCATTCCTGAAATGGCAATTGCATTAGAGACATCAAAAGGTAGATGCTAATTTTTTTTTAAATCTTTTTTAAAGAAGACTTTATTTATTTATTCATGACAGACACAGAGAGAGAGAGAGGCAGAGACACAGGCAGAGGGAGAAGCAGGATGCGGGGAGCCCGACGCGGGACTGGATCCCGGGTCTCCAGGATCACGCCCTGGGCCGAAGGCGGCACTAAACCGCTGAGCCACCTGGGCTACCCGGTAGATGCAAAATTTAAATAAAAATGGATCGGGAGCTGAAAGAAGAGGGTTAATTACCCTTCCTGGGAAAGGATGCTCTCATAACAGTGCCCCTGCAGCTCAGCTTCTTTCCATCCAGAGAGATGGTGGAAGGATTGACAGCAAAGTGGGGGAAGCAAGCAGGGTAGAGCACAAACCAAAAGATCCACATACGTGAGAAAATCAGTGGAACAGGGGAAATCGAACTGGCCACCAAACAAGGATGCAGCCGGAGCAGGTATGAGATGCTAGAGGGGCAGCACCAGGGAGATGCTAGGAGCCCTCATGTCTCTCCCGTGAGGAGATCAAGGGCCCAGGTTATTTGTCAAAAGGCAACTTTGCCCCTCCCAGTTTCTGGTACTTTGGAAATTTCTGCCAGTTCTTTGCAGTTGTACACAGACATTGTTTAATTGTAAAGAAATGTGTAAAGAAGATATAGAAACATCGAAGGGGAGAGTAGGACAGCTGTGACCTTTGAGGACATTCTTCCTGGGGACATATTCCAAGATGGTGCTTCCTAAACTGTAGTGTGTCACAGAATCCCACACAGGAGTTTGTTAAAATTGGTCATGAGATACACCTCCAGAGTTTCTGATTGAGTAGAAGTGGGATAGATCCTAAGAATGAACATTTCCAGTGGGTTCCCAGGTGACGCGGATGCTGCTAAACCAGGGACACTCTGAGAACCACTGTTGATGGAGATTAGTTTAACTACAATTGGAAGCAGTTACTACAGCTCCAAAATCAGCATATTGGTGGTATTGTCTTATCTGCAAGTTTCCTATTTTCAATGCCCAGCACAAAGTGCCATCAAACTGCCATCAGAAATTACTAGACATGGGGATCCCTGGGTGGCGCAGCGGTTTAGCGCCTGCCTTTGGCCCAGGGCGCGATCCTGGAGACCCGGGATCGAATCCCACGTCGGGCTCCCGGTGCATGGAGCCTGCTTCTCCCTCTGCCTGTGTCTCTGCCCCTCTCTCTCTCTCTGTGTGACTATCATAAATAAATGAAAAAAAAAAAAAATTTAAAAAAAAAAAAAAAAAAAAAAAAAAAAAAAAAAAAAGAAATTACTAGACATGACTGGCCCCCCAAAATGAAGTCCTAAAGGAGGTATTCATCTTCCAAATTTGAAATCGCTCTTTGTATGTCTTCAGTGTTTGATTTTTCCCCACTTCAAAGGCCTACTTTGTTATACTTTCAATAATAGTTGCTTACAGAAAAAAGGGGTAAAATCCTTACACAGGAACGTAACCTTTTAAAAACCATTACAGAACACAGCTGAGCCTCTGAAAGGTGCATTAGGAGGACAGCTGTGGAGGAGGCATTTTGAGGAAATCTCCAAGCCTGCAATTTGAAGTTCCTTTTAACCACCTCCAGTGTCCCAAAGATCTCAAGCTTTCATTCTTCAAGACAAAATGATATTTCCAGAATTTTCCCTTTGGTTGCCTAGGATTCCAACACATGAACTCCCATTTATTTTTTTAAATCTTTTTATTTCTGACTCCTTGGAGATGTACTCAGAGTGAGCTCCAGGCAGTCTGCTGCAGTTGTATGAGAGCATGGGCAGCAGACCCTGACCATCTTCAAAAAATAGCATTCGTGATACATTAAGAATAAAATCAAAGAGGAAACACAAGAGAGTGATATGCTGAGCAAGATATTTAATCCTTTCTGGTATTTGCCTCTCACCCCAGTAGGTAAAGACAAGCAGATTTATGTGGGAATGGCTTGCTTAAAGTTTGGGGCCATATAGGCATTAGGCTACATCAGAATAGATAACTAGAAGAAAACAAAAATCATGAGACCACTTTTTGTGGTTCTACTGGGTAGAAAGTAAGGCTCAGCAGCAGCAGCATAAGAAACAAGATGTTTGGTTGGGGATGTCTACCCTACATATCACTTTCCATTCAATGCATACGCACATCTTCCTCTGATCCCTTGGTAGGTTCCTGTAGCAAAAAGGCAGAGAAGATGTTGACAACTTTACCAATTAAAAAAAAAAAAAAAGATAAAATAAAATAAAAACAAGGGCTTCCAAAGTGTTATTTCTTTATCATTTTTTTCCAGACTGTCAGATTGTTCTTTTCATACCTTGCAAGCACTGCAGCTAAATATGATATTCATACTATTTAATAACAGGCATGGCATGGGCAGGAGTTGATCAAAATAGGTGCTGACTAAACACCGCTAGTGTGGATAAGCTGGTGCATATTAGCTGAATCCCCACTCTGATTTGAGTAATGGTCAACCAAAAGAAAATATCCCCTTCATCATTATCTCTCCAAAATCACTAGTATGTTTTATACTTGTATATTTTAAAATAGTGGCTTAGGATCAAATACAGGATGTGGAACATTCTCTGCTCCTTGTACTGTATCTCGTAAGGCATACCAAAGTTGCTGAAAATTATCTTGGTAATGAAACTTTAATGGGACCCACATGATTGAGGAAATAACATCCCAAAACATACTAAGAAGAGGACTTCCATAAAAAGTGGCAGTAAAAGAAGACAGTAGCCCCATTGGTACTTCCAGTCTAGAGATGACAGAGACTAGGAATAGGATGTGACCAACTTGTGAAGAACTCACCAAGTGGCCTCCACTTCTCTTGTTCATGTGGGTTATAGCTATTTCATGGCTTCAGAATTAAAACTAAAAATAATTGAAAATATTTACTTATCTTAAAATAACATGAATAAACCTGTTAAATTTTAACAGAAATGACACATTAAAAAATAACTATATTTCCCCAAGGCGAAATGAATTTACTGAGAAGAAAACACAGTTTTACCTTTTACAAATATCTCTAATTTCCAACTGAAAGAAGACAACTGGTTTCTCATACTGCCTCTGCATGAAATGTTTTGTGGCCTTTTGTTTTAGTTAAAGTAAGTGAAAAAAAAATTGGCCTCACATATATACAGTTGGGAAAGGGAGGGTGATTTTCAGAGCCTTTTCAGGTAAATACAGATATTCTTCTTTGAAACACGCCACTCTTCTCAAGTGCTCGTTTTGTAAATGTTAGTTAAAATGTAGAATCTGAAACCATATCAATGAAAATTTTCATACTGTTATATTGAAACTCATTGTTCTATCTTGCATGTTAAATGGGTATTTTATTCATGCGTGATTTCATAACCCAACACAACATACACACACATACAGGTTATACCAAGGAAATGCTGAACAGAAAAAAAGTGAAGCAATATTAACATTGGCCAAAATTGACATGAGGCAAGCAGGATAAAGGATTTGAAGAGAAATCATTTCCCTCCAATATTTAGGGCCTCTGCAACATATCTTTTATATCAATAAAGCAAAATCTATGATAATAATAGAGCAATTTCATGTCCCTCTCTCAGAAGTTGGCAGATCAGAAAATAAAAAACCTAAAGGGAGAGGAAATTTGAACACTAAAAATGAACAAGTCTTATTTCATAGATGCAGTAAGAATAAAAGAAAGATGAAGGAAGGAAAGAATCTTTGAGTCCAGTAAATATAGAATGCTAATTCTTACCAAATGTATTTATGATATCAAGTACATGTTGATGTAAGAAAGATGTGAGGTTCAGAACCCATGGCCAAGAAGGAATTCTTGAGATGTCTTTGGTGCAAAAAGGTGGTTTTATTAAAACACGAGGACAGGGATTGTAGAAAGAGCTGCACTGAGGTCGTCAGGCTTGGCCCATTATAGACCTTCAAGTTGGGAGGGGGTCAAGGGCAGCATAAGTCTCTAAGGAATTTTAGAAGCAAGATCTCCAGGACCAGGATGCCTGGGTGGCTCAGCAGTTGAGCATCTGCCTTTGGCTCAGGGTGTGATCCCGGAGTCCCAGGATTGAGTCCCATGTCAGGTTCCTTGCATGGAGCCTGTTTCTCCCTCTGTGTATGTCTCTGCCTCTCTCTCTGTATCTCTCATGAATAAATAAAATCTTAAAAAAAAAATAAAGATTTCCAGGGCCATGAAAGACTGGCTATTGTTGGGGAAATGTCATTTATTGCTGTCTAATAAAACCGTAGTCATAAGACCCTTCAGATGTATAGTGGTAGGTCATATGCTTGGGGGATGATTGCCAACATGCATCTTAGGGGGTAGAGATAAAGGAAGTTTCCAAAGGAATTTTTACATGTGAAAGTGGACTTACAGGATCCTAGAGGTTGGGCTAAGATATCTTTTGCCTTTAGCAATGTATTAACATCCAGGCAGCTGAGTTCATAGAGGAAGGTCGCTCTGCTTGTTTCAAGAACTTGTGAATGGGCTGTAAGTAGTAAGAAAATTTAATTTTTCTTTTGCCTATACTTCCCACATCACATGTGATATGATGTGATATTAGGCTGCAAAGAAATCTTCACAAGTTACAAAAAGCAGTAATCATAAATGCTATTCTCCTGACCATGACACAGAAATGAACATACAGACACAAAAAATAGAGCTCCCAAGTATCTTTCCACTGAAAGTTTAAATTATTGTCCCTGGTTACACAAAATGTAGTCAGAAGTAGTCAGAGAAAATATAACAGGCAAACTGCATTAGTTTTAATGTAAACTATCCCTGGAGAATGAGATGGAAAGTGTATGTTTGTTTCCATCTTTCTGCAAAATAGGATTTATCTTTATAATAATAATTTTACAAAATCAAAAAATTGAACACAAAACACTGTACGTATGTAAATGACAGAAGCTTAATCAATTAGGATTCACCATATGCAAGTGTCCATTGAGTGGATTTAGTTGAGACATGAATGAGTCCAAGTTCTTCAAGGGATGTCCTCACATTTTGTCTCTTCAGCCTTGGGTTCTATGTGGTCTTTTTCAAGTGTTGATTTTATGCTTGTTGGCAAAAACAATATCAAGCATTTCCAGATCTGCATCCTACTAGTATAGCAATTGCAAGTAAAAGTGAATTTCTCTTTCCTAATAATTTTAGCAAAAATTCTGAGTAAGAATCTCATCTGTAATGTAACTCCCTACAATAGCAAAGTGAAATGTTTGTGGGAAGTGTAGGAATATGTCATTTCAATTGATGGCAAGAATACAATTGGTGATTTTTAAAAATGCTCATTTGGAAAGCTAGATTTTAGCCTAAGATTAAGGAAAACTCCAAAATTTGATTTAGCTCTCAAAGAGAAAACAACAATGAAGCTTTAAATAAGCATAAAATAAGATTGAAATGAAATATGACATACACATTATGGGATGGTAAAATGTGAAATTATAAAGATGTCAATCCCTTCCAAATTCATCATGATTGAAGTCCCAAAAGAATTTTTAAAGACTCTTGGAAAGGATATTTTAAAATTTATCTGCTCCACTAGAAAAAAAAAGTGCAAGAAAAGTCAAGACAATGTTTATGAAATTATGAGATCTTTGTCAGTATGCAGAAAAAATACTCTAAAGAAACAATAATTAGTCCACTGTAATATTAGCATGCGAATAGATAGGTAAATGCCAGACTCCATGGAGAAAGACCCATGAATAACTAATGAAAATGATCTTTATGATTAATTTCACACTTTAAATCACTGAGGTCAAAATAGACTCTTTAATAAATTAATATGTTGATAATTTATTGGTAACCTTTGGGGGAACACTATTAGATTTATTTTTCTCACCTTGCAAACTAGATTTCTCCATGTCAGCAGGCATATTCTTGTATGTTCCTATTTTTATTCATATTTATAAAAACATAGATTACTTTATCTTCATAAAAATGATTAAAGACCAAAGAAAAGAAGGAAGTAAAAAAGAATTTTTATTAAAAAAATTCTAGCAATTTTATATTCCCAGAACTACAATTTTTATAATGCTTTAAGTTTAAAAAGAGATTATGGTAGATAATCCTCTCTGGGGAAGATGAGTTGGGGGTGGGGATAAGTGAAATATATTTGCTTTTTGCCATTTTATTGGCAACCACACAAGCAAGATTAACTTAAATTAGCAATACATGTCATCTCCAGAATGAATCGTCTACATATCCTCAGTACTCATGTCCTGGCTCTCCTCCTCGGGTTGGTTCTCATTGGCTTTCACAGTCGTCTTGACTTTTTAAATGTCCTGTTCTCTTAGACATTATTTTTTTCAGATCAGACTCCTGGAATTACAGTCATTGGTAACCATGAGGATGGGTTTCCTGGGACCAACCTCCAATTTGGTAGAGTCCTATTGAAATGTCAATCAAAGTTCTAGGCAGCCGGGGAAGAAGGCTTCCCGGGAGCATTCATATTCTGAAATGTAAATTATGGTTTGCCTTGACTTCCACTGCAATCTTTAAGATGTCCTCCTCCCTTTGTTCAGAAAACATTCTCAGTGCAGCTGGGAATGCTATTTCCAATTAACAGATAAATCTCCATGTAAGGAAAGTAAGACTATTAACATTCTACAGTTGAGTTTGGAGGCTTTTTCTCATAGGCTACATCAGCTTTCCCATGTCTGAAAAGAATCATGGTTGGGGTGGAATATGATAGATTTAGAATGGAATAAAATTTTACTACGAAGTATGCTTATAGAGCTCAGGAATCATGAACGAGAAACTCTTGCCAGCCTATTTAGGTTTGTGTACTATTATAATTAAAGAGCATTTTATAAGTGCAAATAAATAAAAATCTATTTTGTAATTCAGATTATCACTTTAAAATATTTATTTTCCTTTGAGAAATGTTAAAAATAATGAGGAAGAATCACTTTTGAGGAATATCAAAGTTATACACACTCACTCATTCACACATACACGGACACACTGATGGCCTGTTTACATGCCTATTATACCTTTTCCCAAATGTGCTAGAATTGAACTATTACCTTCAACAAGTCATCCTCCCATCTGTATGCACCTTTGCCATGTCATTTTGCTGTCTCTTTCACTAAAGGTAGAGCGCGTTTCCCACTGCTTGATTTTGGACAATGGGATATTTGCAGATCTGATGCAAGCAAAGGCTCTGAATGCTGCTTGAAAATGCTTAACTGACTCTGCTTATTTAACAGCTTAAGGGCAGAACCAACTGTTAAACAACTTAAGGAAAAAGTTTCTGATTTGGTGCAGTTAATGATTTCTATGATATAAATACTCCCACCATAGCCAGTTTCAAGCTACCCATGAGACACTGGTGAATGTGAAACTGGGAAGAAATATGTAGTAACAATACCATTTTATAGGAAGTCCAATGAAGGGACGGAAACATCCTTCCTCTACGCTTCAAGGTCTTCCAGTTGGACTAGAATTAAATTGACATAAGACAGATTAAGGGGAGAAAAACCTAAAGATTTATTACATGTGCACTGAGTCCCAATAATGAAATGGAGACCTAAAGAAATGACCAAGGCAGGCAGTTTTTATACTTTTTAGACAAAGAGATAATCAATCTGAGACATTGACAGAACAAAGACAACTTAACTTAGGTGAGCTTCAATTAGTAAGAAATTCTGAGCCTTATTTGGACTGAGGTAATAAATTTTTTTTTAATTTTTATTTATTTATGATAGTCACACAGAGAGAGACAGAGAAGCAGAGACATAGGCAGAGGGAGAAGCAGGCTCCATGCACCGGGAGCCCGATGTGGGATTCGATCCCGGGTCTCCAGGATCGCGCCCTGGGCCAAAGGCAGGCGCCAAACCGCTGCGCCACCCAGGGATCCCAGGTAATAAATTAATAAAAAGAAACAGGGTTGTTTATATATACACTTCTCAGCTCTAAATTTCCATATTTGGTGATGAGGATGTCTCTTTACCTCTTGGTACATGGACGACATCTTTCACATGGAGATTTATTTCCTGCTGTCAGAGGGACAGAGGGTCTTAGTGTCCTTCCTGCACAGGCTGTCTCTTAAGTAATTTGTATTTAAAATAATCAGCTTGCCAAAGTGGCACATTTGGAGTCAGCCTGCCCTTTGACCCCTACCATACAGATACAATAGACCTAAATGACCTCAAGTTTCTAGATAATAAGAGAATATTAAAAAAAAATCAGCAGAAATGGTGAGTTTTGAATATTTGTCTGTTTTCAATGTATTTAACTGTATATAATTTAAGTCTTAATAATGGCTGTTTTTAACAATCAGCCTACAAAAGGCTGAAAACGTAACAATCAACTCTTATAAATAAGTACAACCAGCTGCAGCACACCTCTGCTTGAAATGAACTTTTCTCGTTGGCCATGCTCCACCTCATCCTTGCCATTTCTCTGAGAAGAAAGCATCTGGGCCAGCTCACTGGTTCAAGGGGAATAAAGACATGAAGCAGTGTCTCCCAGCTTATTCACAAGCTTGCAACCTGAAGCAGAACCTCCCTGCTAACGTCTCCCGGAGCTTGAGCAGACAGACATACAACTGCTGAGATCCATGCAAATGAATGATTGCTATTACAAGCGACTGAGTTTAGAAGTAATTTGTTACCTGGTATTAGTGTAGTAGTGTGTGATTAACATATCAAATTCTTTCTGAGAGTTAAAGAAATAATATCCTATTTTTAAAATTATAAGTCAGTAAGTTATTAATCATTATCTGAGCTAATTATTATTATTTATTTTCATAATTTTTGATGGAAAGGAATTTAAAAAGATACAAAGTTATATCCTGGATCATCTGTCTGGCCCGTTTATTTATAGGAGTCATTGTGTTACTTTAGTGATTGCATTTGCTTGATATTTACAATTATTTTGATACCAAGTAAGTATTCATAGTAACAGCATTTAGCTATTAATGTGTTGGTAAGCAAACCTGACTGACATCAGGAGGGTGTGTTTTAATGTCAACTTGTCCAAAGTCATCTCAGGCCTACATCTGTTTTAAATTACCAGTAATGTAGATACACTTCTTCTCACAATAATAACTCACAATCAGAGGATAGTTCTACAGAATGAGATTCTGTGGTTAAGTTTTTAATAAAATGAGGCATTGATTTGACATCATGAAAATGCCAATGTAAAGGAGGCAATGGAATTAATTTCATTGTTGTCTAATGAACAACAAAAGCATAGAAAAGAATTTAGTATGCAACCATCTATAGACAAAAAATGAAAGTCATGGCATGCAATGTAGCCATAGCATGTAGGACAGTGATGGTTTCCCAACTGTTAAAAAAAAAAATGGAGGAAAAAGAAAGAGAGAGAGAAAAATAAAAGGTCCCATCACATAGACCTTACAAGTATGCTAGCCTTAAAATCACACATGGATTAGCAAGCAATTTCATATTTATATCACATCAAAGAGTGCTCTGCCAGAAACATGTCACTTCTTCCAACTTCCACTGCCCCCACCCTGGTCTAAGTCACCCTGAAGTTGTACCTGCTCTCTCCCTGAACACCACTCCTTCTGCCCTTGTTTCCTATACTTATTCTGCTAAAACAGAACTCACATCACAATCATCTGCTCAGAACCTGCCAAGGCCTTCTCATCTCACTTAGAGGGGCTTCAAGTGTCTCTGGGATCCTTCTCACCTTCCTGCTTGCTTTCTCTTCCTTCACTTTCTCTTCTATTCCACCCTGTTTCTTACTGCTTTGCTCACCCTGAGAGTACAATTCCCTCTCTAGACAATCAACCACCATGTGCTAGAACTGTGAGAGCTTTAGTTATTGCTATTCTCAGGGCCCCAACTTTGCTCCCCACATTATCCTTACTGTTGACTCCTTATACTCAAGCTCTAATAAGACTGTTTTCTAGTGAGGCCATCTCTGACCATCTTACTGGAAGTTGAACACCGTGCCCTTTCTCTCATTACCTCTGTCAATACAAAAATAACTATATGCTATATTATGCCAATTTATATCATGATCTCTTTCCTTCCACAAGAATGTAAGCTCCATGTGGGCAGGAATATGGATCTATTTTGTTCACTGCAGTATGTTCAGCACCCAGAGCAGTGTCTGCACATAATACATGTTCAATAAATAGCTGCCAATTAGATAATTGTTTGCTAATAAAGCTGTGAAGGTTAGATGGGGTCACCTATGCACAAGGTTTGGCATTGTGTATTGTTTTACAGAAATCTCCCAGCAAATATTAGTGGTGATCATAATCTTTTTCTTATTGAAAGTCAAATGAAGGTGACAATGTGTAAAATATGGAAGAGGGACTTAAAACTTAAGAGTCGGGCACATTTTTTAAAAGTGTTCTAAATAAATCTCTAACAGACCTGATGATTTTTCAAAACTATTTAGAAGCTTTGGACTTAACATTATAAAATACCAAATTTCAAATTCACTCAGATCTCTCTCCATTTCAATTCTCAAGAGAAAGTAAATAAAGTGACAGATGAAACAAATGTGATGAAAGGCTTACATTCTTGGGTACTTCTCCTTATGTTCGAACTCAATAAAGAGCTGACTTGTCTCTGGAGCCTTTGCCAGCAAATAAACACACTTTTCCTTTGCTGACTCCCCTTCCTGGCAGGCTCACTAACGATGCATTGTTCCAAGCTCTTTAGTTTCTTCTTCAAGGCACTATCCCTCAATGAACTCCCTGCTCATGTGTTTGTAGCTATCACCCAGGCTCAGATTGTACCCAGCTTCCTCTGGTTTTCTTCATTTCTCCTTCTTTCTACAGTTTTACATTCCTTGCTATTTCTCAATCTCTTTTTATCTGTCATAACTCTGTTAGAAATGTGGAACTCTCTCACTAGGATATCACTTGCCTAAGTTATTCTACTGTCTTCACTCTTTACTTTCATTCCCTTGGAATGTTTCATCAAAGATCTTAACTTTTTTTTTTCTTATACTAATTAATTCCTTGGATCTTTCTTTACGTTTTCCACCTGCAGTTGCATTTGCAACAAAGTATATTGAAATACATTAAGATATGTTTCCATTGTTTTCTGATTATTCATTAGTACTTTTATTATAAAATATTTCTGCAATATAAAGTATACTGAGAAGAAATATCTAATATCCATATACCTACCACTCAGAATGAGAAACACAATATTAGAAAATGTTGAAGCCCCTTATGCACTCTTCTGTGATCAGTCTTTTTTTCCACAAATAACAACCGACTTACTAAATTCATTTTTTATCTTTCCCATGCATGACTTCAAAGTAAAGCTATACATTTTTGTTTATATTTATTTCTTTAAGCAGTAACTGATATTTTTCATGTTTTACATTTCATGTAAGTGTTATCATACTGTTTTTATTCTTGGCATTATGCTTCAGAGATTCATCTGTGGTGACATATGTACTTCTAGTTCATTCTTTTTCACTGCTATATAGTACTCTATCACTTAAATATTCCATAATTAATTTTTGTAGTTTGCTATAGAATCTTATTTGATCTCCTCTGCCTAACAGCTGCTTAAATAATCTTTCTTAATTGCCAGCTTAGGAACATAAGTAGCTCTCCATTGCCTATAATAACACTAATTCTTCTATGGCTAATATTTAAGATATTTTACTGCACTCTTCAATAGCACTACCATTCTCCCAAATATTTTCTCTATAGCTTGGTAAAACCTATCCTATTCTCATCCCTTAATAACATCTTACAAATACACCACAGGAAACTAGCCACTGCAGTAATTTTTCTTTTCCTTCACTCTTTTATCTACTACCCTGTTATTTCAAATCTTTTACATGATTTAGACCTGTTTTTTCTACTTTAATCTCTACCTACTTCTCTTTCTTGCCCCTGCCAACATCCTTCTTACACTAGTGGTAAATATTCTTTTTCATGAATACTCATTCAAAGTACCCATTCTCTTTAAAAGTATTCATTGGACCTCCACTGGGAAGAGGTGGAATACAAAGCCAGATACAGATACAGAATAAAACCCCTGTCCTTTAGAGACTCAGATAATTACATGTCCATAGGCAATGAAAGTTCAGCAGAGTGAATACCATGTTCAGATTTTACGTAAGGTGTTGTAGAAGCACAGACATGACTTCTTGCTTGCCTTAGGGAGAGAGGGAAGAACAGAACTTTAGGAAGAAAATAATAGACCCATAATGAGTTTTAAAGGATGAATAACCAGTTGAGAAGTAAGATGGGAAGCAAATGGAAAGAGGAAGGAATATGAACAAAATCTTACAAGGTACATCAAATCACACAGTGGGAAAAATTTGAAACTTGAGAGTTAGGGAGTGATCAAATAGCATTTCCCTCATAGAAGTGTTGTAAGGATTAATGAGTCAATATATCTAAAGTGCTGTACTTTTTTAGTTCCCAACACCCAGTAAATAATCTTTAATTGTTAGCCAAACAATAGGAGGCCTTGAATGCTAGGGTACAGTTCTTGGATCACGGCAAGTTTAAAAAGGGATTTAAATGAGGAAATGACATAGTAGGCTTTGCTCTTTATAGGGAACACTCTAAAGGTATTGTGAATGGATAAGACAGGAAGGAGGGGCAAGAGTTAAGAGGAAACTGCAGTTCCCACTAAGGAGGCCAGGCCAGGTAAAAGCAGTTGCAGTGAAGATGAGGAGGATGAGTGTTCAACAGCCATGTAAGTTGTTGATCTGCCACTGAATGTGGTAATTGAGGGAGAAGGAAGACCCAAAATGGTAGACAGATGGCTGCAAAGAAGAAGGTGCACCAAGTGAAATGAGGAAATTCTCTTTAAGAAACTGAGAGCATTTCCTGTTTGTTCCTCACTGAACCATCTAATAATGGCCTAATATCTGGCTCTCAATACAATGTGCCCAAAAATGTGGTTGATGATGACTGAGACCAGGAAACAATGATCTCTAATGAGGTGTATTATGACATATGACATTAATGGATCATGTACATTAAAAGCAATTAGAGCAATGTTAGCTGAGCAGAATGAGCACAGTTTCTGGTACCTAAGGAAAAGGCAGGTATTAATTTACAAAAACAAAAACATGCTTCTGAGAGTGATTCCTGAATTGAGACTGAAAGCCACTTTTTTTATGATTGAGAAAATTTTGTCTTCAGAGTAGTATACTAATTGCAGCTGTCAGATTCATGTTCTTTAGTTGCTCTGTTGAGATAAATGTAATATTTTAAAATATTAATGCCATAATGAGGCTTAAAATACAACCAGGAGTGTATCATGATAGCTTCCTAACATGGAGACCAAGGCCTAACTAGCTGTTTTAATTCAATAGCCATTAAATCAACCTCCCTTGGCTTCTTCTATGTTTATCAGAGGTCAGGAAGTATTTTAGGAAGTGGAGAAAAAAGGATAAAGAACAAAAATTCTGCCTTGGATTAGATCACAGTTAACCCCAAACAAATAGACAAATAAAATAGAGAAGAACCCAATTATAGCAAAAGTATGCATAAGACACAAGGATAGTCTGTCAAAGGTTTGAGATCTAAGAAAGGATGTGGCAACATATCTGAGATATATTTCCAAAGTATCTCTTTGTCTATAATGTGGGGAATGGACTGAACAAAACCAACACGAGAGACAGGAGGATATGATACATGGCTGTTGGACTGTCCAGTTGAGGAAAGAATTCATACTTTAACTAGGGCATAATGTAGAATATGGGGGGATAGAGATGAAGAAGATGGTGGCCAAAGGAGTTTTGGAGAAGAGCAAAGAACATGAAAGTGGTGGTCTACTGAACATATGGTGATGTAGGCATATGATTTCCATCTAACACCAACTGGATGAACCAGCAGAGGTGACATGATATGGTGGATGAGGGCACACTTTGCCTGAATTTGAATCCTGGAATCGCCACTTATTCTGCTGAGTGTCCTTAGGCTTTTTTGCTTACACAAGCCTCTCATTTTTCATGTCACAACAATCATCAGAGACCTTAATCTCTAGAGGAAATAAAACCAGCCAAGTCACATAGTTACCATCCTGAGACATTACCTCTCTAGTACCTACCTTATTGAGTTATTGTGAAGACTTAATGCATTAAAATGTAAGAGTGCTTAAAATAGTGTCTGACATATAGGAAACACAATGGGAGTGTTGGCAATCATTATCTTATTCCAACATCCAGGTGGACAGTCTGGTAGCATCTGAGAATTTCCAGAGGATGTATAATATCTTGTACATCCTAAAAGTAGATGATGCTTTCCTGCCAGAAGGAAAGTGTGGCACCCAGGGAGAAGCTGGCACTCTGCATAGCTCTCAACACCCCAACTTTGCTCCCACTCACCAGAACTTCTTCCTCTCTTTTAATTATGGCCTTGCTCGGCATCATTCAGAAAAGTCCCTTATGCTTAATCTGTGACTCATAGTCCAACCATTTGAACAGTACAAATGTTTCCTCTGCAGAAAGGAGCAGATGCTCTGGTGGAAAACAAGGAGGGGGGAAATAAAGCAGGGAGACTCATAAATGCGGAGGAAGTTGGGGCTAAAGAAATCACAAGTTTTCACAGACATATTAGCTTATACAAGCTCCTTATTTTTCATAACACAATAATCATTAGTGACCTTTGTCTCTACACAAGATAAATCCAGCCACAGTCACATCAGTTACCATTCCAAGAGTGTTGATCTGCCATTGGATGCCACACTGAGTGGGAAAGGCTTCTCTCCAGGTAGCAATAAAAGAGTTATGAACTCACTCTGGTACTCCTCTGGGACCCAAAAAGAAAAAAAAAACAAAAAAAAAAAAACATCTAAGTCTGGCACCTAGGTACTTTCCTGAGTGGGTTGTCATGGCAACAGGACATAGCAACTGTTTTCAGGATTCTAAGACCTTGGCAATTCTCACGAGTTTCTCTGCCTCAGCTTCTATGTATGCACAGACATATGGATACTAGAAATGGTGCCAGAATTGAGAAAACGATTTGAAATTCATGCCAGAATTCCTCTGGGTTACACAAGACCTCAGCCGACCTCACAGAGTTTAGCTTGCTCGGCACCACCACTGATAGTATGACCCATCCAGTTCATACTGCTGGGGCTCAGTTGCTCCAGCTATAAAATGAAAGGGTTGGACTCAGCAAGCACAAAGGTTAATGTGAGCTTCACAATGTTATGAGTCTTAGGAATTTTACAGAGTATACTTCTAGAGTTCTTCATGATTAAGCTTGACTATGCTGTTGCAAGAAAGAAAAAAAGAAAACCTCCACTAGAAGTATTATTGATGTAATCATTTACTATTGATTATGTAGCTTGTTATTCAAAGAAACTATCTAACTTATTGTGTACAATATACAATACGTGTGTGTGCGTGTGTGTGAATTCAGCTTTAAGTCAAGCTCTATTCTCCCCCAAGAATCCAGAAAAGGAAGAAAAGGATATACTTTTTATGAGTTCAGTGATTGTGTCTATCTTGTTCACTATTATATCCTTAACACTTTGGACATGATTAATAAATATTTGGGGCATAATTGAATGAATCAATGAATGAGCAAATGAATGATGAACATGTGAATGAGACACAATAGGCCTACCTAAGTTTCTTCACATCTGCTAAAAAGTGCCTCGTGAGAAAGCACACCCTACATGTTGAAGTTTTCTAAAGTTCTATTACAAATAACCCTAAAATGTGGTGGCAAAAAAAAATCATTTAAAATTTTATACTGGTAGATTTCTGTGAGTCATGAATTCAAGAAGAGTATAGTGTTGAGAGCTCTTTGTTCCCCTGAATGCCTGGAGCCTCAACTGGGGCTGACTTCTACAGCTGGACACTGAAAGATATGGAATTGAGGGATGCACTTACAAGATCCTTCTTCAATCATAAGTGTAGTGCTGCTGGAGATTGCTGAAAGTCTGGGCTTATCTAGGAGAACTCCCACATGGGACTTGAGCTTCTGTCAACATGGGGACTGACTTTAGAGAGGGATGATTTAGAGTATGGGCAATTCAACAGATCAAAGCAGAAGCTGCAACTTATTTTGACTTAGCCTCAGAGGAATTGTGTCACTCTGCCATGTTTTATTGACTGTGAGTCATTAAAACTCATCCAGACTCAAGAATGAGTGATAGTGCACAGTCCCAGTTGTGCTGGGATGAGTGACAAGCCACCAGTTGCAGGAAGGATGGCAGAGTACAAAAGGCTCTGTTAAAAAATTTGATGTCAGTCTGATTTTTGTTTCTTTGTACATGGTCTATATTCTCTGAAAGCTTTTAGAGCATTCTTTGTGTCTCTTCTGTTCTGGGATTTTACTTCATTATGTTGAAACATGCATTTTCTCCTTCTTAGTCCTGCTAGACTTTCTATGAGCCACTTCCATCTTAGGTTTTTATTTTTATTTAATTATGGAAAATGTATATTCATCAAGTATTTCCTATGATCCATTCTTTGGCTCCTTTTGGAACATTATTATCCAGTCTTTACCACCTCTACTTTAATTCACCTTACTTTCCTTGTATCATACCCTGCTATCTTCTAAGAAAATTCTTCCATCTTGTCTTTCACTTTTTTAACCAGTTTCATCTGTGTCCATTTTGGTACTTATACCATCCACCAAATATTATATTTTGTCTACTAAGTATTTGCTACAAAATATTTTTACTTGTTTAAAATTTAAGACTTCTCTTCCTCATTTCATATTGCCAGTATTTCCCTCACTTGAGGAATATTTATTGTACTCATTTTAAAAAGTCATCTGTTTGACTATTTCTTTCTTTCATAAAGCACTTGTAACTTTCAGGTGTCTAGTCATGTTGATTTGATATATATATCATATATATATAATGTATAATGTAATGGGTAAAAGGTCTGGTCTTGGTGTATCCCCACTGAGATACCACAGAATGGCTTTGGATGTACTCACAAGCAATGCTGCCAGTCAGCAAATCACTTTTAGATTTTTAAGGTAAAATGATATAAAGATATTTTTCATTACTGTAATCCACCAGCCATGAGAATTGGGCGGAAGGGGCTAAAATAATGAATACTCAAGAGTTGTTTTAATCAAGCCTTCACCCCACAGGCTCTTTTATACTGCTCTTATACTAAACATTCAACACCAACAACCTGGTCATTGCAATTTCTGTGGGAAAATGTCAAGAAATAGCTCCGTAAATGTCTAGCTTCTTAACTGCCTCAAGTCCCTAGCACCACCCCCACCCACAACACACACACACACACACACACACACCCTGGAGCATGATAGCCTTATATTTCCCCCAAATCCTCTTACCCTTGTATTTTTCTGATTTTAAGAAAGGAGATCCAGCAGCCTATATTCATTTTCCATCTCATCAATAATAAAGTCCTCCAATATTTTCCTAAGTAAATATATTTCAAATAGGAAAGGGATAATGAAATATCATTATTCTCTCTAATTAGGTGCCCAAAGAACACACATGTTTTGTTGGAATTTCACTTCAGACATAATAATGATGATTATAATTATAATCAACATTATCATCATCATCATCACTGTTGCTGTAGCTATTATTATAAACATTTTAATGTATTCACTAGTTCCTTTGTGCCATATTCTATAATAATCATTTTACATCTACAGCCATTGAAATCTAGGGCCTTTGGACAGGTTCCTTAATAAGGTCATATGCAAAGCTTCAGAATTCAACAGAATGAAATAAAACAAAACAAAATGAAGAGACCAATTCCTTATTCCAATCTCTCAGAGAGCACAAATGGAAACTTAGTCTGCCTCTTTTCCTCACCTTCCTAGCTCTTGGCCTTCCCGTGTTCCCCAGGCTTTCATTATACGCCCTCCTCCCATCTCTTTACTCTGTTGTTTACTCATTTAACTTCTCTGCTAAATTCTTCCCATCTTCTTCCCATCTGATAGGCTCTTACTCTGAGTCTTAAGTCTGATTCTTTTGGGCTTATTCTGTATCACAAGACTTCTCTGGCAGAGATGTACTCTAAATATGGGTCAAACACTGGAAACTTGGAGTTACAACTGAAGTATTCTTTTCGGTAGAGTGAAGAAGGCATGAATATCTTAGTACTTCCTTATTAATATTTTCCTCTCACAAGCCTGTGACCTCATTTACTTCTCTTGACAACTCTATGGGTTAGATACCATAACTATATTTTCATGTGAGGACAGCAAGTCACAGAGAGGTCAAATTCTTGTCCAAGGTTATAGTAGATAGTCTTGTGAATGAAGGAATAATGATTTAGAGACAGATGTTCTGCTCTTGATGCCCATTCCTTAACTCTATGGTATTGCTCTACTTTTTCCTGAGGTACAATTCCAAAAAGAACATCAAAGTCCAGATTCTCGTATAAACTGTCCTTTTCACCTGAACGTTTTTGTCAAGGGAGATATTGTATTTAAAAGAACCTGTCTGAGCATTCTGATTTTGCTCCTGCTTGCTCAAGTGTATCTCCATTCCCAAAAGAGCTGCTCACCTGAGGTCATCACTGCAATTTTAGTCTACATAATTTAATAGACCTGTTACCAGTGTAACAGTTATTAACAACCCATTAGTAGTCATTCAGGTAAAGCTAGACAATCTCATGTACCAAAGCTTTTATTGTAGAATTTTAAGTCATTAGTTTAATAAATAATAAACTATCTACCAGAGATATTCACTATAAAAGACCACACTTTGAATGTGCTGGCATACGTTATTAAATATAATTAAATTATCCAACTGAAGACTTGAAGCAGCATTTCTCACAACCCACTCTGCTCATGAACTTATAACCAGCTCAGGAAACCCAGTACTGAATTCTGAAACCAGAATTCAATTTCCAGTTGCTGTGAAGACAAATATGAGGTTTGTCTACTCATTCGAGATATGCCTACAGAATGCCAACAAGTCACCCTACCTGGAGAAATCTTGTTGTATTTGGTAAACTGAAGAACCAAAAGAAAATAATGGGACTTTTAAGATGTGAAGCTTCATTTGTACCTGTGGGCCAAATCTCTAGTAGCAAAGAACAAACAAACATTTGAACAATTATTTAGAGAATACTTTACCTGCCTTCATAAACAATTCTAGACAGAAATAAACTAGATACATTTTTGTTTCTGGCATGAAAACCAAGGAGAAGTAAGAACAGTCAATTCCAGGGTTCAGAATCTGCAAATCTGTAAAAACTTTAAGATCAAATGATAGGCTTTTTATCCTCCTGTGCAATATTCCAGCTCAAAATAGTTAACTCACTGGTACTCAACAAACAGGTAATGAATGAATTAAGGAATAAACGAACTTTATATTTCTGTAGTGCTTTTTAAGTGTCTTTAAAAGTGTATTTATTTAAGCCCTAATAAGAAATGGCAGGAATTGGTGCTATTATTGCCTTACAAATAAAAAAGCCAAGGCACACACAGAACAATATGGAAGAAAAAACAAGGGCTTTAGAGCAAAGAGGATCCATCATAAATTTTACCTCTATCTTCACATTAGCTTTTAGTTCAGGCATTCCTCTCCAGGCTTGCATCCCCCAGCAATCCAATGGTAATAAAAATATCTAATTCTGGAGTTGTCATGAAGTGTCAAGGATCATGTATCAGGGAATAACAAGTATCCAATAAATCTTCTTTCTTTTCTGCTTCATTTTCTAGCTTTGTTTATGGAAATCTTGAATGTTGATCTTGCTTTATGACAATTAGAAAGATGTTACTACCTTTGTTGTTATATACAGCTTCTTTAAATTTGCCAGGCTTGAGAAACATAAGATAGTCTGATGGAAATCATTCATTAATTTTACTTATTGACCTAATCTTTCTCTATCACTCACATATTCCTATTCCATCTCATAGTGAGGCCATGCTAGATCCAGAGCTAAGGGAACATTCAATATTGCTGATCTTGTCTTAGCCTAAAATTTTGATATTTGGTTCATCATGAATTTTCTACATTAATTTTAAGTTTTATATATATATATATATATATATATATATATATATATATATATTACATTGAGGGACACTTTCCTCACTTTCAGTAGAGTATGTGACACTTGATCTCAGGGTCATAAGTCCAAGCCCCAAGTTGAGTGTAGAGCTTACTTTTGGAAAGAAGAAGAAGAAAAAGAAAGAAAGAAAGAAAGAAAGAAAGAAAGAAAGAAAGAAAGAAAGAAAGAAAGAAAGAAAGAAAGGAAGGAAGTAAGTTTGGTTACTGAGTTTTTTGAGGATTCTTTAATTTTGCACCCAAGTTGAGTGTATTACTTGCCTCATCCCATTCCAGGCTCTGTAACTCCATGATCATCTTCATATGTTCAATCTCATTTTTCAGCAGTCTGAATCTGGCTTAAGCTAGCAGATACCAGAAGTGTTCAAAAAGTAGGGGAGGCCTCTGCCATTGGACCTTACAAGGCCATGGAAGTAGAAGAACCTCCTACTGTTCCATGAAATTGAAAACATCAGGGCAGAACACAAAGTCTGTTAAGCCCAGAGCTTAACTGGAATGATTGTATTTGGTTTGGTTGTTTGCAAGATTTTTATTTATTTGGTTGTTTTTATTTACTTTGACAGCAAGCTATGGACAATCTTAATTAGGGATTGAAGAGAGGAGATGGAGATGTTCTGTTCTCACATTGTTTGGCCAGTCACTTCCCCAGAGCTGCGATTTACATGACGATAGGCCCAATGAGCTCCATTAAATCCCTCTTGACCCTTTATCTCAGCAGCACGAGTTGCACTTCACAGGGTGGTCCAGAGCCCTTCCTCCATTTTCCCAAGAATATCAATTCAAAACCATGCACACCAAGTAAAGTGGAACCCAGATGACACAGCAAGAACTGAGCCCTTGTGTTTCCTGACCAGCATTAGCTCGGCTTGAGTCAGAGCATGATATGTTTGTGGCTGGGTTCCCAGGAGGTCACTGCATTGGCTACCTTGCTGATAAAAAATTAAATGCTGAGCTTAATACTGATAACAGACCCCATTTTGGCAGACGCTAAAAAATCAGAAATCAAAATTGACTTGGTGCAGGAAAAGTGAACAATGTGGACCAGCAAGCATAATTTAGTTTAGTGCTTCCTAAAATATTTTCTACACAGGAAATTAACAATAATTAACATTTATTGCCTGCTTATGAGGAGCCTGGTGCTGATCTTGGTCCTTTTGTTAATATATTTAACTGTTGCAATGACCTTGTAAGATAGTCATTATTTTTAGACTTGCTGAAGGTCACCCTGCCAGGCCATGGAGCTCTGGCAGGCTCTTGAATCTGTGCCCTAGACACTGTGTAATATACCTCTCAAGTTATTAAGGAAAATAAGCTTTAGAAAAAATCAAGTACACAGAATCTGTTACAGACTGAATGTTTGTGTTCCCCCAGAATTCATATGTGGAAGCTCTATGCCCCAGTGTGATAGTGTTTGGACATAGGGACTTTGGGAGATACTCAGGTTGAGTTGAGGTCCCAGAGGTGGGGCCATCATGATGGCTTTGGTGTCTTTAAAAGAGAACATACCAGACTAGCTTTCTTTTCACCATGTAGGAGTGTAACCAGAAGGCAGTTGTCTGCAAACTAGGAGGAGGATTCTCACCAGGAATTGAATCTTCTAGCACTTTGATCTTGGATTTTCTAGCTTTCAAAACTGTGAGAAAGAAACTGGTGTTTAAACCATCCAGGCTATGGTATTTTGTTACAGCAGCCTGAGCTAAGGTGCAATACATGGTATGTCTGCTTAAGTATGTATATGTGTTTGGGATCTGTCTCTCCAAGGTCAAAATTTTGAAGGACTGTGTCAAGCAAAGTTAAGTAGATTTTCAATTGCAAACCTTATCAGAACCTTCAATAGACTAAGGTGAACAATGCTTCTCTAAGAGAAGAGTTTTGAGGGTAAGTTTTTCCAAAGATATTTGATTTGGACCATCTCACTGTGTTGGAACCTTGTTTCTAAGGTGCATTTCATTTTGTCCTGGCCCCTTAGTGTTAGCAGTGACTGCCTGGATGGTAACCACAAGTTTACCACCAACAGCGGGTCACTGCTACCACCACATAGATTTCTGCCTGTCTTAAGTTGTTACACCAACCTCTGACTGAGGAATGTTTAATAAAGTGTGGTCACGGGATCCCTGGGTGGCGCAGTGGTTTAGCGCCTGCCTTTGGCCCAGGGCGCGATCCTGGAGACCCGGGATCGAATCCCACATCGGGCTCCCGGTGCATGGAGCCTGCTTCTCCCTCTGCCTGTGTCTCTGCCTCTCTCTCTCTCTCTGTGTGTGACTATCATAAATAAATAAAAATTTAAAAAAAAAAAAATAAAAAAAAAAAATAAAGTGTGGTCACACATGCCTGCCCCGGCCCTGAGAGAGACACAGGCATGAAGCACAGCTGGCCAGGCAGCCAGCTGAAAGTCTAAGTGATGACTCAGAAGGGTATGCAGAGTCATTGGGATTTCTTAATGGGCACTTACTGCCTTGTGGAAAGGGTAAGAAGAGATTTCATGGAGCTTGCTGAGTCTGTTGCTGTGTAAGTCCCACCTCTGGGGAAGTGACTGGCACAACAGTATCAGATGTCAGTGGTGCAGACATTTAGCAGATGCAGTGGCGCCGCACGTGCCAGTGTGCGAGCTACAAGGGAGGATCTGACTGTGTGAGCGTAGGAGTGTGTGTGGATTGGTACTGTTTTTTAAATCCGTTGCCCACCAAGCAGGAGCAGAATTTGAATGGTGGAATTTAACGTGAGATTTGGTGCACATAGGTAGAAGTAGCTTCATTCCCACAGCTGCATTTTTAAAGCAAAAGTCCCAGACATACACACTCTCACACATACATGAGAGAAATCAAATTGCCCGGGGCACCCATGGGAAAGGCGTGCTATTACTCTGCTTCCAAAGCAGTTGTCAGATCTCTGGTAATATCTCAAACCAGAGCCTCGCCTTTTATGTGACAAAGACTCTTAAAAGCCTGATAGCTTGTTCTAGGGAGAAAAAAAAAGAAAGAAAAGAAAGTGAATAGATGGAATTATTCGAAGTTGAAGTTGAGAGAAAAAAAGAGGTAGAGAATTCACATTAATACATGATATTTTATTCTTATTATGCATTTTTATCCTCTGATTTTCAAGCAAATAGTGCCCAAAGTAGGGCTGGTCTCAAAGCAGATACTCAGAATTCTTGAGTTGTATTGAATTAAGTTGAATCAAATCAAACCAAATCAAATAGGTTCGGTGAGTGTTCACCTCTGTCCAAGGAAAGATTATGCAAGATACTAGATTTAAGAGAGATACCATGACTCCTCAGTATGGCACATGAAGCAAGGAGAAAATGAAATCTGTGTCCCAGGCAAGAGTCTCTAGCAAGCACGAGAAAGTCTCGTCTTTTATGTCCAGAGTGAGAGCAAGATCAGAAGCAAAGTTTCAGACAGGAAACAGATCTGAGAAAGTAATTTGGAATTTAGAGCCCAGAGAAAAATCACCAAATCTCTGTGCTCAGGGAAAAGCTTGCTGGGGCTAGGAATGGGTTATTAATGTGGAATATTTATGATGGTCTAGTCAATTGGTCAAGAGTGATAACAAGGAGGCCTGATATTCAGAGTTGCAGACCACTGTGGTGATCAGTATTTTCCAAATTTCAGGAGCAAGGGCTAGGAGAACTATTAGGGCAATGAAATTAGAGCAAGGCTTGGTTTGGGACGCTGATCCTGAGAATCCTCACCTCTCTCAAAGCCAGAGCATTAGAAAATGGTTAGGTGGCTTTACACGGGGTTGAAAATGGTTAGGTGGCTTTACACGGGGTTGAAGCACATGAGCCAAGCAAAGCATCTATTCATATTAAATAAGATGATTTTCACAGAAATAATTGTGACATTATTTTCTCTTATTATTTGTACTTCCAAAAAGGAAACTCACTTAAATGTCCCAAAAGGTATAGCCCTGCTCCCTTACTTAGCCTTTACTCTAAGTAAATACAGTCTGGCATGCTCTTGAAAAGATAGCAAATCATCCTCCCACCTCAAGGCTATATTTTATGGGTCCCCAAGTGGTTATCAATGTGCTAAAACCATTTAAAAATCTCCAGATCCTCAGCTAACTACCACTTAACCTTCCAAACCTCCTATTTTCCCACTTGTAAAATTTTGCTAAGAGTAATTGCCAGCATTTACCTGATGGTCACTCTATGACAAATTCCATTCTAAGGTCTTTATATGAATTCACCCATTTTAATGCCCATAATCACCCAGTAACTCAGACTACAACTATCTCCATTTTAGGATGTGAAATTGAAGTGTGAAAAAGATAAAGACCTAAGTGAGAACATCCGCATTTGAACCCAGGCCATGTTTTCTAAGTCAATTTATTTAATCAGAAAATTACGTCTCCTTCCAGGGACATTCATTCTTATGTAGTATGAACATAGTAAAGGTGAAATGTTAAAGAGGCACAGGGTAAAGCCTGCTAAATGTTGTTTTCCTTCTTGTTTTGTCCAACACTTACTTCCCAGGCTCCTCTCAGATTATGAGCAGGGGAAAGGAAACTAGAGTATATGTGACTTTTAATCCCTTAGGTAATTCTGAAAGAATTCTAAAATTGACAAGTTTTATGTTTTGTGAACCCATTTCACAGTTTGTAACATTCGTTCTCAGGAGGTTCCTTCCTGACTTCTGACTTAATTCAAACACAAGGAACAATAAGGTGTTTTTCTCTTGTTCTATTAAGAATTCTGTTTTACAACACTCCTAGGAGTTTATGATTATGTCAAACATGCCAAGTTTGTTTGGTCAAAAATCGTTTGGCTCTCTGAAGGAGTTCTTTTTTCTGATGTTTTCTTGTACAGCCATTGCATTTCTATATCAGCAGACATCTCCAGACAGCAAGTACATTCTGCTTCCTGAGTTGCCAACAACTATTTCCAAAAATTAGGTCTGAGTGTGATGTGCTGCGGTATTCTGATTCACTAACTGCAGCCTGAGCTAGATTCTATATGTGCCATCTCTGTGTTTTCCTCCTTCTCCCCATCCTGGGCTTCTTTATAGAAGTCTTTGGAATCCTAGCAAATATCTTAAGAATATGAAAAATATCAGGCCAGTCTAGAACCATTCAATGTCTCCACAGATTATCACAGGTTTAGGGTTTAGGGTGGCTTTCCTTTCATGATCAAAGATGAGAAATATATGTAGATGCCCCATCATTTTTTTTCATAGCTGGATGAATCTAACCTCTGTGCATGCTTATGAAGCATTGCAAAGCAATTTAGTACAGTAGAAAATGAGAACAATAAGATAGAATCAGTATATCTATATCTTTAAGTAAAGATTCATGTTTTATTTGAATAAAATTGGCAAGTAGACATTTTGTAGCATTTTGCAAGAGTGAGGAGGATACTGCCTTCCTACTACTCCCATGGATTATGAATTTTTCAGATGGACTTTGGAGAATACATGAACCCTGAAGTGATATTCAAAATTTTATAGTTGCATTTTGTGGGGAGAGGATTCAAATCTTTTTATTTTTTATTTTTTTTATGTTCTTCAGATGGCCTATGACCTAGTGAATTAAGAGCTAGGGAAAATAAATAGATATGAGCTCAATGTTCATCTCTGTACCAATTGGAAATTTGGCCTACATGTAACTTGTTGTATTTTTAAAAATACATCATCCAAAACTCTTTACTGAGTTTCTAATGTGTGCCAAACACAGTGCCAGTTGCTAAGGACAGTATAGAACTTCAGATCCTTTCCCTCAGAGACCTAGACCCTAACAGGGAATTCATGGACAGGTCTGCATTGGTGCCTGCCACTGGTTGACTCCCAGGTTTGCCATTCACTCTACCTTCTCTATTACTTTGCCACTTGAAATGGATTCTCCAGTTCTTGCCCATCTCCTCATCTTTTCTGGACCTCACTGAGAATAAGGAAATAATGGGATGGTTTTTAATGTTTTTCAAGTCTAAGAAGTATCTAGACTCTCTTCCAGCATAATAAGATGAAGGAGTAGGGACTCCTCGGTAGCTCAGTGGTTGAGCGTCTGCCTTTGGCTCAGGGCGTGATCCTGGAGTTTCAGGATCGCGTTCCACATCAGGCTCCTGGGAGGAACGTGCTTCTCCCTCTGCCTGTGTCTCTGCCTCTCTCTATCTCTCTGTGTCTCTCATGAAAAAATAAATAAAATCTTTTAAAAGAATAAGATACAGAAGCTATAGGTACAGAAAATTAATCATAATGCTAAGTGCTTGACTGTATTTTTTGATACTCCTGTATGATTTCAGACTTCTATGAAGGTCTCTGTCCTTGCATTCCTCCCTGACTTATCTTGAAGACCTTGTGGGGAAAAAAAAGTTAGACACTGACATTGCAAGGAGGGAGATAGGTAATGGAGGGAGTCCTGAGAAGAAATGCAGAGCCCTTCTGCCAACTGAACCACACAGCCATGGGATGTACCTTAATAATCTAGGATGAGTTTCTGTGCCTGTGGTAACAGCAAAAGAGCATGTATGTTGAATACACAGACCATTTAAAAATCTCCACCATCCAATGGTATCATCCACATGATAACTTATCATTTGAGCATGAGGTAAAGCACAGGTTTCTCTAGAAATCTGTATGTGCCTAACTACCTAATACACAGTTTTATAGAAACAGTACCACTCTAATCTTTCATGATATCACCAACCAATTCAATAACCAAGTTTTAAGGTTAGAATACAGAAATCAGTTAACATTACTCATCTGTGGACAATTAACTAAATAGTACATTTGCCAAAGTTAAAGTAGGTGACTTATAAAGGGAGGGAATGGGTGTAATGATACCAGGAAACCTAAGCTATTTTGGTTAGTTCCAGTAACTATCAGCTTAACCCTGGACTTTGTATGAGAAAGGATGAACAAAATAAACCGTGAAGTCACAGAACAGGTAACTGACCTCAGTTTGTGGCATGGGGGGAAAGAATTTGAAAGATAAATTTCTCGTCCAACCATTTACGCTGACGAAGCTGTAAAGTTAACTCTGAGATTGAAGTTCATTGCAATGGAAGTTTCATATTATAAGTCAGGTTTTATTCCTAAATATTTCTCTGTGTCATTGGCTCAGAAATATTTAAGTACAGGATACGCCTGGGTGGCTCAGCAGTTGAGCATCTGCCTTCAGTTCAGTCTCTCATGAATAAATAAATAAGATCTTAAAATAGAGAAATATTTAAGTACAGTATTCATTTCTGCTTAGGACTTCAGAGCTCGTAGAAGATATAGCTGTTGCTGTTGCTATCTGGTCTGATGCTGCTCTAATTTTCTTACTTTCTTACTCCTGCACAAATCCTCAGTTTGGGCATTTGCAGGGGTAGAATCTGTTTTAGTATGTTAACAATTGTCTCTAAAGTGAGAGTTGGTGCTTTTCAAACAAAGCACTACATTTTACTTAACATTTTCTGGAATGAATTCAGGAAAGTTGCTCTGAATTTCAGTTTATATAAACTAAGATTTCAGATTACATAAAATAAAACAGTCTATATTGACTGAGGACTCTATAATTAGTCATTTTGGCCAAGAATATAATTGGAAATATTTCTATGTACTGTGTAATATTTTTGCAACACCTATCTTGGAGACAGGGACCTGTTCTGAGAAAACCTTGTTTTGTGTCTATAGAATCACTGAGATCCTTGACATTATTTAGGCCACTATTAGAGAGAACAAGATGGATCAGCAATTTTGTTTTTAGTTCTTAAACTGTGAAAATATCAAACTATCTTCCCAGTGAGTTAGTGTATATTATATGGAATCAGAGTGACTCTCATCCTGCAAATCTGCTAGACAGGGAGGCTACATAAATCCAAGGGATTACAAACTCACCAGAGAAGGAGCTGGAATGACTGAGCCAACCTATAAATTATTTACCTTGGTCATCCTGTAACCCCACTGTCCTGTCCTGTACATATCATATCTTTAGCCCTTCAATAGTGAATGGGGGCTGTCTCCAAAATTTGGCTATTGTTGATTATGCTGCTATAAACATCAGAGTGCTCATATCCCTTCAAATCTGTATTTTTCTATCCTTTGGGTAAATACCTAGCAGGGCAATTGCTGGATCATATGGTAGTTCTATTTGTTAACATTTTGAGGAACTCCACACAGTTTTCCAGAGTGGCTGCACCACTTTGCATTCCCACTAATAGTGCAAGAGGGTTCCCCTTTCTCCACATCCTCACCAACATTTGTTGTTTCCTGTGTTGTTAATTTTAGCCACTCTGACAGGTGTGAGGTGGTATCATCATGGTTTTGAGTTGTATTTCCCTGATGATGAGTGATATGGAGCATCTTTTCATGTGTCTATTAGCCATCTGGATGTGTTTTTTGGAAAAGTGTCTATTCATGTCTTCTGCCCATTTCTTAATTGGGTTATTTGTATTTTGGGTGTTAAGCTTCATAAGTTCTTTGAAGGTTTTCGATACTAACTCTTTATCACATACATTGTTTGCAATTATCTTCTCCCATTTGTAAGATTGCCTTTTAGTTTTGTTGATTATTTACTTCCCTGTGCAGAAGCTTTTTATCTTGATGAAGTTACAATGGTTCATTTTGCCTTTTGTTTCCCTGGCCTGGAGTGAAGTAAGTATCTAGTAGGAAGTTACTATGGCTGATGTCAGAGACTTCTATCTGTGTTTTCCTCTAGGATTCTGATGGTTTCCCATTTCACATTAAGGTCTTTCATCAATTTTGAATTAATTTTTTGTATGGTGTAAGAAAGTGGTCCAGTCATTATTCTGTATGTTGCTGTCCAGTTTTCCCAACATCATGTGTTGAAGAGTGTCTTTTTTCCATTGAATATTCTTTCTTTTTTTTGTGGAAGATTAGTTGACCATGTAGTTGTGGGTCCATTTATGGGTTTTCTAGTCTGTTCCATTGATGTCTGTATCTGTTTTTGTGTCAGTACCATTCTATCTTGATGACTATAGCTTTGTAATATAGCTTGAAATCCAGAATCATGGTGTCTCCAGTTTTGTTTTTCTTTTTCAGAATTGCTTTGACTATTTGGTCTTTGTGGTTCCATACAGTTTTAGGGTTGTTTGTTCTAACTCTATGAAGAATACTGGTAGCATTTTGATGGAGATTGCATTAAATGTGTAGAGATTGCTTTGGGTAGTATAGACATTTTAACAATGTTTGCTCTACCTCAACATAATAAAGGCCATATACAAAAGACCCACAGCTAATATCCTCCTCAATGGGGAAAACCTGAGAGCCTTCCCTCTACAGTCAGGAACCAAGACAAGGATGGCCACTCTCACCACTACTATTTAACATAGTACTGGAAGGCTTAGCCTCAGCAATCAGACAAAAAAAAAAAAAAAAAGGCATCCAAATTGGCAAGGAAGAAGTCACTATTTGCAGATGACATGATACTCCATGTAGAAAACCTGAAAGACTCCACCAAAAACTTCCTAGAACTCATACAAGAATTCAGCAAAGTCACAGGATGTAAAGTCATTCTGCAGAAATCTGTTGTATTTCTATACACCTATAACAAAGCAGCATAAAAAGAAATTAAGGAATCAATCCCACTTACAATTGTACCAAAAACAGTTGCATACCTAGGAATAAATCTAACTAATGAAGTAAAAGATCTATACTCTCAAAACTATAGAACAATTATGAAAGAAATTGAAGAGGACATAAGGAAATAGCCTTAAAACTAAAGGGTTTTTTCATATCCTCTATATTCAAAGAATTCCTTCTTGGTATGAGTTCTTTGATAATGAAAGAGATATACATACTGACTAAAGAATTCTCCATGTTCAGTGCATTGGTTTTGTTTGCTGTGCCTTTGATGATAGCTAATAAGGGTCAAATACCAACTGAAGGCTTCTCCACATTCAAGACGTTGATAACATTTTTTCTTTTTTATGGATGAGCCAATGTCAAATAAGTGTTCAATCCTGACTAAAAGGTCTTTCATACTGACTACATGTCTAGAGTTTTTCTTTGGTGTGCATCCTCTTGCCTTAAACATAAACCCCCAGATTCTTTTAGTTGAACTAAGAGAGGCATCCCAGAGACAAACAATGGGAAGTCAGCACATTTGTGTCCAGTAAGTCATAGTGTCTAAGAATTCTGGACTGAGGTTACTCACCCCAAGTAAGACTAGAAGTTCCTTAGGATTATCTATCCCCTGGTTAAAAGAGAGCCTGTTCTATACACCCAAAATTATTCTTTATATTCTGAGATGCCATTTCTGCAAGTGCTGTCATCCCCAAGTAAAGTTCCACCCGGGGGATTTATATATAGGACATAGAGCTGCAGTTGGCCTTTGGCCATATTTTCAAATCTGGCTTTTGGTCTTTCATAAGCGAGCATACCTAACATCAGCACATTTGTTCTAACTTTTTCTTGTCTACTTTTTTTTTTTCTCTCCAAGGAAGTAACTTTTTTTGTTGTTGTTTTTAACCACCTGGGAACACTGTAAGATGTGGAAATGCTGAAAAATAATAGAGAAGTTGACATTTGCCTCTTATCGTATATAATCTTTTTGCTCTCCTCTCTTTTCCTTTTGCCATTTTTCACTCCTTCTTCCATCCTTTAATTCTTTATTTTTTTTTCCTAAATGTAATAAGTCTTGACTGCTATGATTTTGCTTATTCTTTCAGGTCCTTCACACAATAAATACTATCAAAGAATGGAAAGGGAGGGGAGCTCAGATAAAAATAAAAAAGGAAGCTCTGCAGCTTTTGTTACATTCCTTATCCTATAGTCATCTTTCTTTCCTATGATTCAAGGACACGTTTGTTCTTCTTTTATTTTTTTCCTGGATATCATAACACATATTTTTATTCTCTCCTGAGACATTTATCAGTTAGGCTATAAAACAAGTCATGCCAAAATTAATGACTTAAAACAATAACCATCTGTTAAGCTCACAATTCTATGCATTGTCAGTTTGCACTGGGCTCAACTGAACAGTTCTGCTTATCTGGCCAGGGTTGGTTGTTCTCAACTGGGCTCATCCATTTGTCAGGAGTCAGCTTCCAGACTGGCTGTGGATTAGTTGGTCAAAGGTGGCCCAGGTTGTTGGTTGGTTTCACTTGCTCTTTCATCCTTCGGCAGGCAAGACCAGGCCTACTCACTTGAGTCCAGGGCAGGATAACCCAGTGCTGACAGGAAATGTACAAGTTCTCTTGAGACTGCCTCAGAACTTACAAAATGACATTTGATTGCATTTTATTAAACAATTCAAATCAAATATTAGAAGAGGAAAAGCGACATAGATTCCAACTCTCAATAGGTGGGCAAAAGCTTGCAACCATTCTTGTAATCTACCACAGAGAATAAATAGAGTAGTGCAGTGTAGCTCTGAAGTTTGAGTTTGGAGTCAAAATATCACAAACCCCACCTTTCACAAATGACTAATAATGTTCACATTCTTTAACTCTCTTTGGTTCTGTTTCTAAATGTAAAATAGGGGTAAAAATAATATCTGTGATATAGAGTTGTTGAAGATAAAATAAGAATATATTTATATTCCCATATATTATGAACTTAGCACAGTATCTGATACATAGTAAGAAAATATATTTGAGCTATTGTTGGAGTGTTGTCATATTTTTATTATTAGAGCTCTAGCCTGGTTCTCCATTTAGATATACTATGGTTTATGTGTAGTTTTTCAAGGCCTTATAAATTCCATTGAATCCCACAAACACCTTTGTCTTAAAAAAATATTTTTGTATTTGTTGACCACATACATACTTGACCTTGGGATGGCAAATGACTCTAATCTTCTTCTAACTTCATGGCAGATGCAATTCATTGATTTTGGCAAATTTTTTTTTTCAGAATTTTTTTTGAACAGACCTCCAGAAAATTACTATCTGATGACTAGAGGTGGTACAAGAGATAAAATGTTCTTACTATACTAGAGATGGGGTCAGAAGGTGATGAGCACTCTGGCAATTAGTCTATCTAATTAGGCTAATTAGAACCAATTAGGCTTCTAAGGAGGAAAAATAATTGCAAAAACAAAGAAGCCTCTTTAGAAAGGATCATAATTCATCATGAAAAGTCAGGCTGTTTTCAGAGAGCAGCCTGGCTTATGGGTGAGAGAATGTGTAGGATACCTGTTCTGGAAATCAGATTATATTATAATCATTAGAAGATTTTAGCAATAAATTTACAGAGGAGTGACTTTCGGCAAACCACTTAATCTCTCTGAATCTGATTATTCATCTGTTAAATAGGAAATAGAGCTGTGAAAGACTAGAGAGGAGCTGAAAAGAAACTGATCAAGGTACTTTAAGAAATAAGAGACTAAGCAATCAGTTCAGCTCTGTGTCTAAAATATAGAATATTTAGATTGAAATATGTTTCAAATACTTCAGTGCCATGTACCTCATAGACAATACAGTTGGGAGTGGGTAGTTTCTCACCGTTTAAGAGAATATTTTTGAAAATCTATGTTACAAGAGTTCAAAAGAACTCTGATGCAGTCCCGAGTCTCTCTCCTTAGATGAGAAGGAAAACTACTTCCACATTTATCCTTGCCTCTTCTGATTCACAATTAACCTGATAGGCTTGGTTATAGTGAAGGGGATAACCACACAACAGTCTGTAAGTAATAAATACTATCTCAAATACTGGTTTGTAGTTTTCCCAGCAAACTTAGTGGGGAAGCCTTGTGGTTTCACATCTTCATGAGTAAGTCTCAGAAAGTGAAGTGCTTTCCCCAAGATTGTGCAAGAAGTCACTAACAGAGCAAGTCCTCAAAGACAGCTTTTTTCCAATGTTCCTGGCTCAATTCACAATACTCGATGCTTAAGGGAACATGACCACTTGATAAGTTTGTAAATGCCATGTTTGATTGCAAAAGTGTCAGAAGGCTACTTAAATAAATATTTTCAACACAGAATCCTTATGATAAAATACCTTATCCTCAGTAGAAAAAAATTAATTTGGAGCTTTTATTAACTCCTTATTTTCTTGTTAACTTATATTTTGCATTTACCATATACATTATATGAATAAAATAATCATTAAACCAAAAGTAAATAGGTCTTAGAATATTCTCCTGTTAGCCCCTATGATGGAATTATTGGCTTTTATTCCTAAGGATTCAGAGCACGAAGACTTTATAGTATAAGATGATGATGATGGTCCATCATTGAGCTTCTGTGTGGCACTTTGGAAGAGTAAAATGTCTTATGTCACACATTATTTTGCATAGCAATCCCAGGAGTTAAGTCAGTAGGATGTGCACTTCACAATTAGAAAAATGGGGAATGCCAAATGTAAGAAAAGCCCAGTAATATGATAACTCTCACCTGATTTTAACACATTTCAAGCAATAGAACTGTCAAGATACAAAAATAACATTAATTTACCACCATTTCAATACTATACTTGGATATGAACATAAAAGAGCCAAGAGGCTTTATGGACATCAAGTGCATAAAGATGATTTATTCATTTATTCAATGACCCAGGTTCAGAGTTAGGTTCTAGAGATACAGAACATAAGTAAGAACATAAACATCGAAATTCCTGATAGAGCATACACTCTTCTAAGTGAAGAGATTGATGAAAAATTTAAACAAGTAAAAAAATTTGAAAATTTAACTACAATGTTATAGGGATCTGGTATATTGAGGGAAGATTGCCTAAAAATGTAATGCTCAAGGTGAACAAGATGGTTAATTTCATGTGTCAACACAACTGGGCTGAGAGATGCTCAGATAGCTGGTGAAACATTTCTGGGTTTGTCGATGAGGGTGTTTCCAGATGACATTAGTATTTGAATCAGCAGACTGAAGAGTATGCCCCCTAATGATTACAGATATCATACAATCTGTTGAGGGCCCAAATAGAACAAAAAAGTGGAGGAAGAGCAAATTCTCTCACACTCTCTACTTGAGCAGGGATATCTATCTTCGTCTACTCTTGCACATTGGAGCTACTAGTTCTATAGACTTTGGACTCCAGGACTTATACCAGTGGCCCCACTTGTTCTCAGGCCTTGGGACTTGGACTGAGTTATACCACCAGCTTTCCTGGTTCCATAGCTTATGGACAGCATATCATAGCATAGCAAAGCCTTCATAATCATGTGAGCCAATTCCAGTAATAACTCTATTCTTATCTATCTATCTATCATCTATCTATCTATCTATCTATCTATCTATTTGGTTTTGTTTCTCTGGAGAAGCATGATAACATAATGAGGCATTACATTCAGTTAGAAGTGAACTAACTGGAGAAAGAAAGAGAGAGAGAGAGCTCCTGTAGGCAGAAGGAACAGCATGGTTAGAGTCCCAGTGACAAGAAAGAACACTGCATATGCAGTATGACTGGAAGACAAAACTGGCGGGGAATGTAGTATAAGATGAAACTGAGCAAAAGTCAGACATGGATTTTGTTAAATCTCCTTAAGTGATTTTTAACTTCATCCGAAAAGCAAATGTAGTGTCTTAATTAAAGATAGATACAGATAGTAAATAAGATATGTATTTTTGAAAAAGTCTCTGTGGTTTTAGTATAGAAAGGCATTCAGAGTGAGGAGGGTGCATGAGGATGGTGGGTCCTGCTATGGGGCTGGTAGCTTGTTAAAGGGCACATAAGTTAAGCTAACAAAAAGTAGAGAGATAGAGGTTAAGGAGTAAAGAAATTGAAGGTACATGGATTTTGTTAAATGATAAGATTGGGAAAAAGGAAGAAGTAAGAATAACTACATTTCTGGCTTATTGAAGTACATGAGTGGTGGAACCCTTCACCAAGATGGGAAGAACTGAAGAAGCTTATGGGAGTTCCTGTGATGGTCGATCTGGAAAAGGAATATGGAGGTACTGTGTTTGCATCTCTCAAATATCCCAGAGAATATGTGAGGTCATCTGTCTATTACATCAGGCTAGAATTTGAAGGACAAATCTCAGAAGGTGGTATTTAAAAAAAGGAGTCATTTAGAGTAAACACCCCATTGACCACAGGCCCAATGTTGAGAAATTCCAACTTTTACCATAGAGAAAACAATGTAAATGAGTCAGAGAAGAGGAATATTCAAAGAAGAAAAACAAAAAAACAAAATAAAACAAAAAAACCCCAAGAGAATAATATGCCACAGACACCCAGACACAAGCCTATTTAAAGAAGCCCAAAGTTCCAAGTGCTGCTCAATTATCAAATAAAATAAGATCTATAAAATAATCACTAAATTTAATAGCCATCACTACTCTTAGGTTTTGGTAGAATTATAGCAGCAGAATTCAGCTTGAAGTGCAAATGAAGGAGAGAGTAAAGTGGCTGAGAATGGAGTACAGGGAAAGAGAAGTTTTGGTGTAAAAAGCAGTAAAGATCAAGAGAATGGGAAGACAAGCCACAGACCAGGAAAAAATCTTTGCAAAAGACATATCTGATAAAGGACTGGTATTCAAAATATCCCTGCCCCCTCAAAAAAACAAAACAATTGAAAACAAAAACTACTATTAAACAATAAGAAAATAATCCATTTTTTTAAATGAGCAAAAGATCTAAACAAACATCTCACCAAAAAAGATATACAGATGGCAAGGAAGTATATGAAAAGATGCTCCATTTCATATACAGTCAGGGAAATGAAAATCAAACAATGAGCTGTGACTATTAGATGCACCTATAAAAATGGCTAAAATCCAAAACGCTGAGAACTTCAAATGCTGGTGAGGCTGTGAATCAATAAGAACTTTCATTCATTGTTGGTGAGAATGCCAAATGACACACATCTATTTTTGGAAGACACTTTGGCAGTTTCTTATAAACCAAACATATTCTTACCACATAATCCAGTAATTATATTCCTTGGTATCTGCCCAAAGTAGTTGGAAACTTATGGCCACACAAAAGCCTCACAAAGATATTTATACCAGATTTATTAATAATTGCCCAGACTTGGAATCAACCAAGATGTCCTTCAGTGAATGGATAAACTGTGGTAAAAACAGACAATGGAATATTATTCAGTGTTAAAAAGAAATGTATTTTCTGTTCAACAACACTCATTACCAGTGAAGTTCAAATAAAAACCACCTCACACCTATCAGAATGGCTAAAATCAAAAAGATAAGAAATAACAAGTGTTGACAAGGATGTGGAAAAAAAAGGAATCCTTGGGCATCATTGGAGAGAATGTAAATTGGTGCAGCCATGTGGAAAACAGTATGGAGAATTCTTAAAAAATTAAAATAGAAATATATTATCTAGTAATTCGACTACCACGTATTTACCCCCCAAAAATGAAAACACTAATTTGTGTTTATTGCAGCATTATTTCCAATAGCCAAGATATGGAAGCAAACTGAGTACCTATAGGTAGCCAAATAGATAAGGAAGACGTGATGTGTGTTTTTACACACATGCATGAAGAATATTACATAGTCATAAAAAGGATGAGATTCTTGCCATTTGCAACAATAAGGATGGGCCTATAGGGTGTTATACTAAGTGAACACAAATACCATATGATTTCACTCATATATGGAATTTAAAAAAACAAAATAGATGAATAAAAAAATCAGAATCAAACCTGAAAATACAGGAGGGGAGGGGCAGGATGGCGAAGAGTCGGGTCCCCAAGTCACCTGTCCCCACCAAATTACCTAGATAACCTTCAAATCATCCTGAAAATCTACGAATTCGGCCTGAGATTTAAGGAGAGACCAGCTGGAATGCTACAGTGAGAAGAGCTCGCGCTTCTATCAAGGTGGGAAGACGGGGAAAAAGAAATAAAGGAACAAAAGGCCTCCAAGGGGGAGGGGCCCACGAGGAGCTAGACTGAGGCTGGGGCGAGTGTCCCCAGGACAAGAGAGCCCCGTCCCGGAGGAGCAGGAGCTGCACCGACCTTCCCGGGCGGAAAGGGGCTCCAGGGAGGTGGAGCAGGACCCAGGAGGGCGGGGATGCCCTCGGGCTCCCGGGGACACTAACAGACACCTGCGCCCCGGGAGAGCGCCCCGAGCTCCCTAAGGGCTGCAGCGCGCACGGGGGACCCGGAGCAGCTCAGAGGGGCTCGGGGGCGGCTCCGCGGAGGGGGCTGCGGGGCGGGAGAGAATCCAACAGCGCAGCCCCGGAGCACAGGGCGCCGAGACACAGCCCAGGATCCGGCCTACCCCGGGACAGGCAGAGGCCGGGAGGGCCCAGGACAGCGAGGACGCTCCTGCCGCGAGCTGAGCAGATCAGCGGCCCCGCCCGGAGCCTCCAGGCCCTGCAGACGGAGGAGAGCTCTGGAGTTCCTGCGGGGGCTGAATCCGGGGCTCTAGAGCTGGCCCCGCCACTGGGGTTGTTCCTCCTGCGGCCTCACAGGGTAAACAACCCCCACTGAGCCCTGCACCAGGCAGGGGGCAGAGCAGCTCCCCCAAGTGCTAACACCTGAAAATCAGCACAACAGGCCCCTCCCCCAGAAGACCCGCTAGACGGACAAGTTCCAGGGGAAGTCAAGGGACTTAAAGTACACAGAATCAGAAGATACTCCCCCGTGCTTTTGGTTTTTTCTTTTTCATTTCTGATTGCTTCCCCCACCCTTTTTTTTTTCACCATTCTTTCTTTTTCTTTCTCTTTTTCTTCTCTTTTTTCCTTTTTTTCTTCCTTGTTTCTTTTTTCTTTTTCTCTTTTCTTTCCTTCTCTCTCTCTCTTTTTACCCTTTTCCCAATACAACTTGTTTTTGGCCACTCTGCACTGAGCAAAATAACTAGAAAGAAAACCTCACTTCAAAAGAAAGAATCAGAAACAGTCCTCTTTCCCACACAGTTACAAAATCTGGATTACAATTCAATGTCAGAAAGCCAATTCAGAAGCACTATTATACAGCTACTGGTGGCTCTAGAAAAAACCATAAAGGACTCAAGAGACTTCATGACTGCAGAATTTAGATCCTAATCAGGCAGAAATTAAAAATCAATTGAATGAGATGCAATCCAAACTAGAAGTCCTAACGACGAGGGTTAACGAGGTGGAAGAACGAGTGAGTGACATAGAAGACAAGTGGATGGCAAAGAGGGAAACTGAGGAAAAAAGAGACAATTAAAAGACCATGAAGACAGATTAAGGGAAATAAACGACAGCCTGAGGAAGAAAAACCTACATTTAATTGGGGTTCCCGAGGGCGCAGAAAGGGCCAGAGGGCCAGAATATGTATTTGAACAAATCCTAGCTGAAAACTTTCCTAATCTGGGAAGGGAAACAGGCATTCCAGATCCAGGAAATAGATCCCCCCCTAAAATCAATAAAAAACCATTCAACACCTCGACATTTAATAGTTAAGCTTGCAAATTCCATAGATAAAGAGAAGATCCTTAAAGCAGCAAGAGACAAGAAATCCCTGACTTTTATGGGGAGGAGTATTAGGGTAACAGCAGACCTCTCCACAGAGACCTGGCAGGCCAGAAAGGGCTGGCAGGATATATTCAGGGTCCTAAATGAGAAGAACATGCAACCAAGAATACTTTATCCAGCAAGGCTCTCATTCAAACTGGAAGGAGAGATAAAGAGCTTCCAAGACAGGCAGGAACTGAAAGAATATGTGACCTCCAAACCAGCTCTGCAAAAATTTTAAGGAGGACTCTTAAAATTCCCATTTAAGAAGAAGTTCAGTGCAACAATCCACAAAAACAAGGACTGAATAGATCTCATGATGACACTAAACTCATACTCTCAATAGTAACTCTGAACATGAACGGGCTTAATGACCACATCAAAAGGCGCAGGGTTTCAGACTGGATAAAAAAGCAGGACCCATCTATTTGCTGTCTACAAGAGACTCATTTTAGACAGAAGGACACCTACAGCCTGAAAATAAAAGGTTGGAGAACCATTTGCCATTCGAATGGTCCTCAAAAGAAAGCAGGGGTAGCCATCCTTATATCAGATAAACTAAAATTTACCCCGAAGACTGTAGTGAGAGATGAAGAGGGACACTATATCATACTTAAAGGATCTATGCAACAAGAGGACTTAACAATCCTCAATATATACGCCCCAAATGTGGGAGCTGCCAAATATTTAAACCAATTAGTACCAAAGTGAAGAAATACTTAAATAATAATACACTTATACTTGGTGACTTCAATCTACCTCTTTCTACCCTCGATAGGTGTTCTAAGCACAACATCTCCAAAGAAACGAGAGCTTTAAATGATACACTGGACCAGATGGATTTCAAGATATCTACAGAACTTTACATCCAAACTCAACTAAATACACATTCTTCTCAAGTGCACATGGAAGTTTCTCCAGAATAGACCACATATTGGGTCACAAATCGGGTCTGAACTGATAACAAAAGATTGGGATCGTCCCCTGCATATTCTCAGACCATAATACCTTGAAATTAGAACTAAATCACAACAAGAAGTTTGGAAGGACCTCAAACACGTGGAGGTTAAGGACCATCCTGCTAAAAGATGAAACGGTTCACCAGGAAATTAAGGAAGAATTCAAAATATTCATGGAAACTAATGAGAATGAAGATACAACCTTCAAAATCTTTGGGATGCAGCAAAAGCAGTCCTGAGGGGGAAATACATCGCAATACAAGCATCCATTCAAAAACTGGAAAGACTCAAATACAAAAGCTAACCTTACACATAAAGGAACTAGAGAAAAAACAGCAGATGGACTCCCACGCCCAGCAGAAGAGAGTTAATTAAAATTTGAGCAGAACTCAACGAAATCGAGACCAGAAGAACTGTAGAAAAGATCAAGAGAACCAGGAGTTGGTTCCTTGAAAGAATTAATAAGATAGATAAACCATTAGCCAGCCGTATTAAAAAGAAGAGAGAGGAGACTTAAATTAATAAAATCATGAATGAGAAAGGAGACCAAGGAAATGGAAACGATTTTAAAAACATATTATGAGCAGCTATACGCCAATAAATTCGGCAATCTAGGAGAAATGGACGCATTCCTGGAAAGCCACAAACTACCAAAACTGGAACAGGAAGAAATAGAAAACCTGAACAGGCCAATAACCAGGGAGGAAATTGAAGCAGTCATCAAAACCTCCCAAGACACAAAAGTCCAGGGCCAGATGGCTTCCCTGGGGAATTCTATCAAACGTTTAAAGAAGAAACCATACCTATTCTACTAAAGCTGTTTGGAAAGATAGAAAGAGATGGAGTACTTCCAAATTCGTTCTATGAGGCCAGCATCACCTTAATTCCAAAACCAGACAAAGACCCCACCAAAAAGGAGAATTACAGATCAATATCCCTGATGAACATGGATGCAAAAATTCTCAACAAGATACTAGCCAATAGGATCCAACAGTACATTAAGAATATTATTCACCATGACCAAGTAGGATTTATTCCCGGGACACAAGGCTGGTTCAACATTCGTAAAACAATCAATGTGATTCATCATATCAGCAAGAGAAAAACCAAGAACCATATGATCCTCTCATTAGATGCAGAGAAAGCATTTGACATAATACAGCATCCATTCCTGATCAAAACTCTTCAGAGTGTAGGGATAGAGGGAACATTCCTCAACATCTTAAAAGCCATCTACGTAAAGCCCACAGCAAATATCATTCTCAATGGGGAAGCACTAGGAGCCTTTCCCCTAAGATCAGAACAAGACAGGGATGTCCACTCTCACCACTGCTGTTCAACATAGTACTGGAAGTTCTAGCCTCAGCAATCAGACAACAAAAAGACATTAAAGGCATTCAAATTGGCAAAGAAGAAGTCAAACTCTCCCTCTTCGCCGATGACATGATACTCTACATAGAAAACCCAAAAGCCTCCACCCCAAGATTGCTAGAACTCATACAGCAATTTGGTAGCGTGGCAGGATACAAAATCAATGCCCAGAAATCAATGGCATTTCTATACACTAACAATGAGACTGAAGAAAGAGAAATTAAGGAGTCAATCCCATTTACAATTGCACCCGAAAGCATAAGATACCTAGGAATAAACCTAACCAAAGAGGTAAAGGATCTATACCCTAAGAACTATAGAACACTTCTGAAAGAAATTGAGGAAGACACAAAGAGATGGAAAAATATTCCATGCTCATGGATTGGAAGAATATTCTGAAAATGTCATTGTTACCCAGGGCAATTTACACGTTTAATGCAATCCCTATCAAAATACCATGGACTTTCTTCAGAGAGTTAGACAAATTATTTTAAGATTTTTGTGGAATCAGAAAAGACCCTGAATAGCCAGGGGAATTTTAAAAAAGAAAACCATAGCTGGGAGCATCACAATGCCAGATTTCAGGTTGTACTACAAAGCTGTGGTCATCAAGACAGTGTGGTACTGGCACAAAAACAGACACATAGATCAATGGAACAGAATAGAGAACCCAGAAGTGGACCCTCAATTTTATGGTCAACTAATATTCGATAAAGGAGGAAAGACTATCCACTGGAAGAAAGACAGTCTCTTCAATAAATGGTGCTGGGAAAATTGGACATCCACATGCAGAAGAATGAAACTAGACCACTCTCTTGCACCAGACACAAAGATAAACTCAAAATGGATGAAAGACCTAAATTGAGACAAGATTCCATCAAAATCCTAGAGGAGAACACAGGCAACACCCTTTTTGAACTCGGCTACAAGATACATGATACATCCACGAAGGCAAAAGAAACAAAAGCAAAAATGAACTATTGGGACCTCATCAAGATAAGAAGCTTTTGCACAGCAAAGGATACAGTCAACAAAACTAAAAGACAACCTACAGAATGGGAGAAGATATTTGCAAATGACCTATCAGATAAAGGGCTAGTTTCCAAGATCTATAAAGAACTTACTAAACTCAACACCAAAGAAACAAACAATCCAATCATGAAATGGGCAAAAGACATTAAGAGAAATCTCACAGAGGAAGACCTACACATGGCCAACATGTACATGAGAAAATGCTCCGCATCACTTGCCATCAGGGAAATACAAATCAAAACCACAATGAGATCCCACCTCACACCAGTGAGAATGGGGAAAATTAACAAGGCAGGAAACCACAAATGTTGGAGAGGATGTGGAGAAAGGGGAACCCTCTTGCACTGTTGGTGGGAATGTGAACTGGTGCAGCCACTCTGGAAAACTGTGTGGAGGTTCCTCAAAGAGTTAAAAATAGACCTGCCCTACGACCCAGCAATTGCACTGCTGGGGATTTACCCCAAAGATACAGATGCAGTGAAACCCCAGGACACCTGCACCCCGATGTTTATAGCAGCAATGTCCACAATAGCCAAACTGTGGAAGGAGCCTCGGTGTCCATCGAAAGATGAATGGATAAAGGAGATGTGGCCTATGTATACAATGGAATATTACTCAGCTATTAGAAATGACAAATACCCACCATTTGCTTCACCGTGGATGGAACTGGAGGGTATTATGCTGAGTGAAGTAAGTCAATCGGAGAAGGACAAACATTATATGTTCTCATTCATTTGGGGAATATAAATAATAGTGAAAGGGAATATAAGGGAAGGGAGAAGAAATGTGTGGGAAGTATCAGAAAGGGAGACAGAACATAAAGACTCCTAACTCTGGGAAAGGAACTAGGGGGGGTGGAGGGGAGGAGGGTGGGGGGTGGGGGTGACTGGGTGACGAGCACTGAGGGGGACACTTGACGGGATGAGCACTGGGTGTTATTCTGTATGTTGGTAAATTGAACAGCAATAAAAAATTATTTTATTAAAAAAAAAACCTGAAAATACAGAAAATAAACTGATGGTTGTCAGAGGAGAGGTGAGAAAAGGATGGGCAAAATGGTGAAGGGGAGTAGAAGATACAGGCTTCCAGCTGTGAAACGCATAAGTCATGGGAACAAAACGCAAGCATAGGAAACATAATCAGTGATATAATAGTACTGTGTGGTGACAGATGGGAACTACACTTGTGGTGAGCATAGCGTAAGATACAGAGAAGTTGAATCACCAAGGTTTATTATATCTGAAACTAATGCTAACATTGCATGTCAACTATATTCAGATAAAAGTAAAGTAAGTAAGTAAAAAGAAATACATTATCAAGGCACAAAAAGACCTGGAATATGCATATTACTAAGTAAATTGCATATTATTAGTGAAATAAACCATTGTGAAAAGGATACCTAGTATTATTCCCACTGTATGACCCTCTGGCAAAGGCAAAACTGTAGAGACAATAAAAAATTCAGTGGCTAATAAGGATTAGAGGGCGGTAGCAATAAATGGACAAGGCAAAGAGGATTTTAAGGGAGGGAGTTAAACTATTGTCTATGATACTATAATAGTGGATATATATCATTATATACTTTTCAAAATCCATAGAATACAAATTAAGAGCAAACCTGATATGAAATGAGGATTTTGGTTGATAATGATGTATCAATAATGCAGATTCACAGACTACAACAAATGTCCCATCGTAGTATAGGATGTTGGTAATGGAGGAAACTGTGCATATATGGGGGTGGGTGGTATCTATGAACTCTCCATACTTACTTTTCAACTTTGCAGTAAACCTAAAATTGTTCTAACAATAAAATCTATTTGAAAAAAAAAAAAGAAAGGAAAAAAGTAGAAAATAGAAAGAAGAACAGAGAGTTTTTCTTTTTCTTTTTAATGAGAGAGTCTTGAACAGGCTTAAATGCATGGGAATAAATTAATTAAAAGGAAAGGATAAGTAGAATAGATATATAGAGATTTGTTTATTAATCCTAAAAATCTACTATTTTTAATAAAAAATAGTGCAATGTTACATAGAGAGTTAGATACTAAATTGACTAAGAAATATAGTAGGACAGGTGTGCAGTGTTGCATACCCACTTGGAATTGGTTATCACAAACTTATAATGAAATTAGTTTATGCTATTAGGTAGGATTCTCTATAAGTGCTCAAATTCTCATCTTGTAGGCATATAAAAAGTGACTATTTGGGTTTATGCAAGGCTGGCATTTTTGATAGATAAGTGAAAGGGTAAGGGAGTTTATGACATTCCCAAGGGTAAATCACAGACTAAAGGTAAGTTAGTATGATCCAAAGAACCCTGATTACTTGATTTTACATATTTATTCATTAATTCATTCACTTTTTATTACCTATTTACTGCATGCTAGAATATTTGGGTTTTGGGTTAGAAGAGTAAAACAACAACAAATTCTTCTTCTGTGGAATTTACTTTTTACACAAATGGACAAATGCATATAAAAACCTCAAGTTTCATGAGTTTATGAAAAAATAAGGCAGTGTACAGAGGATATAGAGGATCTAACACTTTATTAGACTTCAAGGTTGACATACATTGCATTCTGTGTATGTGTTGCCCCCCTCTAGATGTGAGAGAAAGGATGGCCCTGCTGGTCCAAGCTGTGGCTATTTTAGACAACAGGGTAATGGAGCACACAAGTATAAGCAAATGAAGGAGGGGAATAGGAGGAGGTATGGGAGAAGAACATTTTAGACAGAGGGAAGAGTGAATAATGAATACACTGTGGTAGAAGTGTGCTTGTTAATTTCAACCACCTGAAAGAAGTGTAGAGGTAGACAGAAGGAAGCAGTATACCTTGTAGTGTTTTTAAGACCATGGTAAGGACTTTGGCTTTTACTCCAAGTAAGAATATATTTTGACTTACATATTAACAAAATCTCTCTGGCTATTATCTTGAGACTAGATTGGTGGGGCAGAGGTTGGGGAGAGAAGCAGTGGGTGAACAATCAGCAGCTTTAGTGGGTCAATTAGGAAGCAATGAGACAGATGAAAGGTGATATCTTGGTTCCAGGTGGTGATTTTAAAGATACCAAAAGCACATCAGATTCTTGAAACATTTAAGATGTAAAGCCAACAGGACTTACTGTTGTTATGAAATTTGTATACTATTATACCAATAAGTTTAATTGGTAACTGGGTCCCCCCATCCCAACACAGAACATCTATTCTTTTTAAATAAACTTTTGTGCAAGAAAGGAATAGAAATATTTTCATATAGATGGAATTTGGAGTCCAACATCTAGGATTCACAGCTACATCACTTGTGGAAGCCTGGACAAAAAATTCCATCTCTTGGTTTTATACTTTTGTCATAAGTGTTAAATGAAAAGATGTGCATATAAATGCCTAATACTTTGCCTAACAGAGATGAGATGCTTGACTCTTGATAGCCACTGGATTCCTGTGCTAGGACCTTGTCCTGAATGCTTTGATAGTTATGGTTAAGCAGCTGGCACTTGAACTGAAATGGACCAAGCATCTCTTTGGACTGACACATATTTCATTTATTTCACTTATTTTATATTATTGTTTTTATTTCTTCAAGGTAGTTGAAGTAAGGTATAAAGCATAGAAACATTGTGACCTGCCATGCTTTTTATCATGGGATGAAAGCCAGATGACAGCAAGGAGCCTGGATGATGCTATATATCAGAAGGAAGCAGAAGTGAGAGATGAAGAGAAATGTCATTTCTGCTTGTTTCTGAGTCTCTTACTGTAATTGCCCTTCCAGAAGCTTGCTGGCTTGTTTTCTGAACAACTCATGTCTGTAGAGGTTTTTTTTTTTTTTTTTTTTTTTTTTTTTTTGCCTTATAGATCGTTGCATATAGGGACCTCTGGGTGGTTCAGTGGTCGAGTGTCTGCCTTTGACTCAAGATGTGATCCCGGAGTCTGAGATCGAGTCCCACATCAGGCTCCCTGCATGGAGCCTGCTTCTCCCTCTGCCTGTGTCTCTGCCTCTCTCTCTCTCTCTGTCTCTCATGGATAAATAAATATAATCTTTAAAAAAAGATGGTTGCATATAAAATAATGATGATATAATAATAATAATTAGTATTTTCATCATCATTATTATTATTTACATCCTAAGAAGTCCCTATCTCTTTAAAGAGATTGCATTTTATATTGTATATAGTGAGGACATCGAAGTGTTTTATTTGGAGGGTTGCAATGAATAGATCTGTATTTTGGAACCATCATTCTCCTAACTGCAGAAGGAGCGATTTGAGAGGAAGAACACTGGAGCATGGAGAGCTTTTTGAGACTAGTGCAGTACTGTAGGTAAGATATAATGGGAGACTGAGCCACACGGAAAGTTTGGATGGAAAAGAGACATACCTGGATGGTAAAGATGATCATGACTTTAAAGTGATTTGTTGTTGAGACAGGATGAGGGCACATTTTTAAAATAAAGTTTATAGTCGAAATGCCAAATTAGATAAACTGTTAAAAAATACATTAGAATGAGAATAATGCATTCAGCTGGAATACACTGGGCCTGAGATACTGTCATTTCTGGGTGATTGTACGGATGACTTGAAGGGATCCTCAATAAGAGGTGGGAAGAAGACACTGTACTAATGGTATAGACTGGGGTGGGGGGTGGTCAGCAGTATACCTGCTGTACTAAATTCATACAAGGTGTCAGAACCCACTCAGAGATGACAGAATGTAGACAGTAGTGAAACAGTCTGCTGGGGAACAGCAAAATTTAGGGTCAGACAGTAGAAGAAAAATGTCCCAAGAATTTAGAGTCATATCAGAGAGGTAGAGGCAGAATCTGGAAAGGATATTATCAAAATAAAGGTAGTGTTAAGGAGGAGTCCTTCCCTTTAAAAGTCAAAGAAAGATACACTAAGGAGGAAACAAAAATAACATTTTGGGTTTTATAGTTAGAACATTATTGAGTGCCTAGAATTAGCTCAGTAGGTACATTTGATTGGATGATAGATGTAATACAACTTTGCAGATTAAAACACTCAGAGAGTAGGTCCCCTGAAATGTCAGTCCTTTCTGCAGATCATTATTAGGAGCTTCTGGTATGATAAAGATGTTTATAAGGTAAGGCACAAAGCCTCAACAAAAGAAGTTATGACTCAAAGTCCTTTCTGCTTTGTCCTCATGTTTAGACTTCAGTTTGTGTTTAGGGAGAACAAAAGAGAGCGAGAGAGATGTTGCCTGCGGACATACTTTAAATGCTAAGGTAATTTCAAAAGAAGCTCCTTATTTGGGTCACTGCAGTCCTGGTTCTGGAACTCAACTGTACTGGTCAGGAAATCTGATGCTGTCCTGGTGCTGGAGCTGACTCACAGGAAGTGACTACCTTAACTGAACTCTCAAATGGATTATAAACAAACCAGGAAACTAATTTAATTTCCATGGCTCTGAATTGACCCAATTTTTCATGTCCACTGAATTATACACCTCTCTAGGGTAATCAGAGCCATATAAGACCAAAAGACATCTGGTAAACATGATATCAGGGCATAGACAGTAGGAAGGAAGGTTATAGGCATAACTCATCAGTTCAAAACCAGCAGAAATGTTTTTGCTTCACCTCAGAGCTTTTTCCCTGGATGTAGAAAGTACCTTGCCTTGTTCAATGGAGTGGATCTCTCATAGAAATTCTTGTTATGGTCACTAATTACTTTATCTTTGCTCATCTTTCCTTGAGCACCATTCAGGCTGCCATTTTCATTTGTGGCCCAAAACACATCAACTTATGAAATGCAATTCACCATACAAGTAAGTTTGGGAGTCAGGCCAGCATTTACTTATTTATTTACTTATTATTTATTTACTTATGAATGACTTTGAGCAACTCAAACAATTTGATTGCTTTCTTAGCCTACTTCATAATATGTGAAAAGCAATACCTAATCTTCAGTATATTGTGAGAGTAGAAGAGATAATGTACCTAGTCCTACATTCAGCACATAGTACACACACAACAAAACATAGAGACTGTTTTCTCTGTTTATGCTTTTCTCTCTGTCTCTCTCTCATTCCGCTATATTTGTACCTGGATTCAACTACACATTGCTTTGATGTGGCCATTCAACCCAATAACTATGCAAACTTGTGGTAATCGAGTACTGATCACTGAGAGGTGGCAGGGAGGAAGCCACTCTAAAAATTGCATGCATTTGAGTGTTACTTTTTTTTTTTAACACATCAACTATTTCAAAATTCATAGAGATTAAAATTTGAAATAACATATAAATTGGTAGGTGAGCATTTCCTTAATTTATTACATGTTTTTAAACTTTAAGACCTCTAAAAATGTGTAAGAACTTTGAGAAACTGTACAAGAATTTCTAACAGTAAAAGAAGGAAAAGAACAATTGGAAATATAAAAACTAGTGAAATAATGCAGGACAAATCAAAGATGGATGCTCAATGTAAATAGTCAATAAGTTACAATCAACATGAAAAACAAAATATGAGCAAAATATATTACATCTGTGATCCATGTAGCGCTAGATATTGGGGGCACAAGTTAATAACAGCAAATACAGCAAATGTGCTTATTGTTCCTGAGAAGGAAGATTTTCACTACTATCTAATATTTGGTCTATTCTGAGACACGGAGTTTACTTGTGAAACAAATCTATAGACAGTGCAATTTAGGAAAAGTCACCGAGATTAATTTACTTCCAGTATCTAACCACAGATTACTATGTGTTAACTCTTAAAAGAGTTTAATCACGCACTCAGTAAATTCGGTATTTGAGAAGAACATGATTGTTAATTATCTTTACAATTTAAATTAATTAAGAGTATTACTAGGAACTCTGTTAAGTGATAATAGGTCTATATATTTTAAACTGGATAAAGCTAGTAATTATACCTATTGCTTTTGTTGTTTGTCATTGCTATTATTGTTAATGCTTTCTCATACATTAATATAATTGCTATCACCAATAAGGGTATACTCAGGCCTCATTGTTAGAATTGATGATGACTATGTCCATTTTATACATTTATTGTAATTGGTTAAATTATGGTTTATCAGGTATGTTGGTAAATTTCATCTTCCTGAGGTTTTTGCCCTGGGCATTTTAACCGATCCAGCAATGTCACACATTCTCAGTCATAAATTTCTAGACTCTTCCTGAGCATAGGTCATTTTTAACTGATTACTAATTTAATTCAGGTTTTACCAGAGTTTGACTTGCTTAACAGTTTATGATTGAAATTATTTTCTGTATGCTCTTAAACATTCTGTATTCCATACTGTTTCAAAAAGGTCACAATGGAATCAAACTAGAACAAAAATGATACAACTAAAAATACAATATGTGTTGCCAAATATGGATAATTTAAATAATATAAAAATACAAGACAGTTTAAAGTAGGTCAAGAGAGTGAGGCATTTTGCAAATTACTAATATTGCTTTGAGGAAGAAAAAGAAATGTGATTAGTTACATTGTCGTTGACGGGGGAAAAATACAAATATATATAGATATTCCTCTTGAGAAGCAGGTCTTTCAGGGAGCAGAAGTGATTAAAGCTATCCTTTATTTCCCTATTTTGTTAAGGAGGAAAGGGGTCTAGCTTCACACTGAGAAGTCAAGTCGGAGGATTAAATATCGCTTCTTGTATTCAAAGCACCACAGGCTGTTTCTGCTGGGTTTTCCAAATTTTACTTCTGATACTTTTCCTTGTAGAAGTTTTGACTTTGAAAGTTCAGGCATTTTTAAGTTTTATCCGTCTGCAAAGCACATCTTGACTTTCTTTAATGTAACTTGCAAGCTTGTTCTGTATTTATTTCACCCTTGCATAACTCAAAAGTAGCGGAACAGATTGTACTCAGATTGGGCAAAAGCAATTACCAAACCCTTAGATGAGGGCTAGTCATGGTTCCAGAAGATAATTTTGGGGAAAGCCATGATGGCACATAAATAGAGGGTTATTAAAGGTTTTCACGGACAGCTTGGCACCATAGTGCTTTCTAGCACCAATCCTCTCAAAAAGATCTACATTGTCACCTCAGAAATTGGGCAGCATATTTTACATTCGGCATTACCTTCAGGTTTAGCATATGCTCCTGGATCTATGCTCATGACAAATTACAATGGCAATGAAAATAATAAATATTGACTAAGGTGCTTGACAAGGTGCTTTCATTATTATGTTTTCCAATAGATCTTTACAAACCTGTGTCATAAATGACTTTTCCTTCTTTTTTACAAATAAGACAACTGAGACTGACTAAATTAGTAAAATACCACAATTCCACTTAGGCTTTTAAGAGGTTAGATCAGAACTCTGATCCTTTCTTCATTCATTCGATAAGGAAAAGCACAGTGCTCTGTGAGGGGAAAATACAAGCACCTGAATGAGGCTAGGTGGCCTTTGTGAAGAAGATACAGCTAAATGCAGACAAGAAGGGAGGCTCTTCTTAGCAGGCTCTGGCTCTGCATCTCACTTTCCAACATTCTACTCACTCTCTTGGAACAAAGTTTTGACAATGACACAAAGAAATTTCAACATTAAAAAAATAAAGACCTCATCTTTGTCTTTATTTAAAAAGAAAAAAAAATAAAACTGGATAACAGTCAAAATTCATTTAATCTTTAACAACTTTCAGGATAATAGGCCAGCATATAAGTACACAGGCTTCTCCAGAAAGTGCTTCTAGATCCTCAGCCCAAATGTGACAGATTGCCTCCTGAAGCCATGTAAGACTTTATTGAGTCTCCTCTTCAGACACTTATACCTACCTTGGGTATAATTAGTTCTGTCCACAAGGGCAGACAACCATGACATTTCCACATTTGCATTCTCGAAGGCATGCTGCTTCAATATTTGATGTTTAATTGAATTGGTGAATGGAGATACATAATCTGTGTATGGGAACGATACACACACATATGAAGCAGCAGGGTGTAGCAAAAGAGGAGGGGCTGTGGTGCCGGATCGAGTTGGATTTGGGTTCTCGCCCCACAGTTTGGCCTTGCTTAGTTACACTGCTCTGGACATTGGACTCCTGTTTGTAAAATAGATACTAACACCTCACCTTTTGTGTTGGCCGTTGCAGAGAGCAAACACAATCTACATGAAAATAAGATGGGTTGATTCAATAGCTCAGAGATTGGTAACTACTATTAATTTCTTATAATTCTCTTTCATTTATGGTTACCAATCTCCTATAGCTATCTGGAATTTGGTCAAGGAAAATGGGGAAGGTCAGGGAATTCTTAGTGTTAAGATATTTAACATACCATATAAGTATTTGTGACGTATCAGCATGTAATATATGATAACAGTTCAAGACATTATAATCTATGAAGCAAACAATCATATACAGATTACATTTCATTCTCAACAATTAACTAATATAGCATTCCTGTCCAATAAAAATGTATTATGACATGAATGATACTGTTTCCAAGATTTTTTTAAAGATTATTGGAAGGTATCTGAAAATAATTGCAAAGTAATAGGACTGCATAAGGTAGAAATCATTTAATACCTCTATATGTGTTAAATCACCTTTCCTTGGTTCCTATAAAGGTATCTTTAATAACCACCATCCCTGGTGAATCTTCCTGCTGACTTTGCAACTGATGAGAATAAGCAAACAAGCCATGCCAGCCCTAGCCCTTCTCTGACCCACAGAGAGAGAAGAAGAGGAGCAGAAAGAAAAATGTGAATTCAAACTGTTCAGCCAAAGTAGGGATGTTAATCCCCAAAGCTCATGGAGAGAAATCAATAAAGTCAAAATAATAATAGAAAATATCCATCTTTGTTGGTGTTTCAAACTCACCAAAAATAACATGAGCAAGAAAGACTCTAAATAAACGGAGAGCATCTTTGCAGTAACCCATCAGTGTCCCTTTATAGCTACATTTGCCCTCAGAGAGAAAAAACAATACTACAGATCTATTTACATTTAAATTTCTTCTAGTTGTTGAGACAATATTGCCACTTAAATGCTGCCTGTGTGGAACATAGCAGACAATGGTCTGATTATCCTTAACATTATTATTTTCAATCTCTTCTTTCTCCTATCCTGGTAACTACTATCTGGAATCATATTCAAGTATAGAGGAGATCGGGTGTTTCCAGCCATCCCTGGGCATTTCCTGGTAGTCTTAATTGTCACACGCTGATGGACCATACGGCAGAGCTCTCTTCGCCGAGTGATTTGATTTATACATTCACACATTTGGGTGCTCTGAGCAGCTTTTGCTAGTAGATCCCACCTGGTGCGCAGCTGATAAATCGCAAGAGAAACATGGTGCTGCCCTTCCCACATTCAGCTTTATGAACAGTGGCTTTTATCCACTTGGCTGATGCAAAATCTGTCCACTTCAAGAGTGGGAAGAGTAAGCTTCAAGTTCCTTTGATGCCAATTGGGCCAAGATATTCGAATCGAGGGTACCTGACTCATGTCTCCTTTCTTTGCGGTGACCATGGAAACAGCATTATAGATGCTCTGTGTGTGCAGTAGGCTGAATGTCTGTTTGAAATGCTCAGGGAAAGATAACCTTTTAAAATTTTAAAAACAAAATTTTTGACACAGGCCTAACACTGGGTTTAATGAAGCTGCAAACAACCCACTAAAATAGAGTGCAATTGTTCTCTGATATTGTAACCAGAGCAGTTCAGGCTAAGAGTAGTGTAGGTTACAAACATGTATAATGTACCCCTTCAAGAGTCAGGACAAAGAGTACTTTGTGTTATTCTAAGATTCAGTACTACCTTGGGATGTGTATGTGTGTATCTGTGTGTATGAACATGCATGCCCTCACCCTTGGTGCACGCATATATGCTTTCCTCCCCAGATGGCCTTCTTTCCTTCCACTCTGCTCTTACTGCCATCTCTGTCTAGAGTCTACCTATCTTTAAGGTTCCACTAACATATCACCTACTTTACATAGTTAACCTGGTCCTCTTCAGCTGGGAGAAACCTGTTGTACCTCTGAATTCACAGTTATCTGATTCTCTCTAACAACCTTGTTTGTCTTGTGTTTAAGTTGAGTGAACATAGTTCACTCATGTCCCAGTAGAAGGGTATCTTAACAGCCTTATTTGACACATTGGTGGCCTCAGAAAATGAATTTTTTAAAGTTTTTATTTATTCATGAGAGACACACAGAGAGAGGCAGAGACATAGGCAGAGGGAGAAGCAGACTCCCTGTAAGGAGCCTGATGCAGGACTCAATCCCAGGACCCCGGGGTCACAGCCTGAGCCAAAGGCAGACACGCAACCATTGAGCCACCCAGGCATCCTGAAAATGAATGTTAAATAAATGTGGAACACTCACAAGTATCATACCACAAACCCAAGGCCTAATGTGGGTAGTATAGGTAATAGAAATCAATACACCGGTACCAAATTCAAATGTTCAAGATTCTCTAATTTCCTGAGAAATCTGAGTGGGTTCTTCAAGTGTCCCTAATGCCTGAATAGAGGAATATATGTTTACTGCATCATAGTGAGGTACATAAATTAGCCCAGCTGACAGGTTTTCATTCCCTGTAACTCTACCTCCATCAGGCAATGTACCAACACCCAAAAAAAGCAATGTCTTAACTGGAGTGGGGATCCAAAAACAAACCAAAGAGCAAAAAGGCCAACTGAGAAAAGGACTTCTTAATTTTTGGCAACACAGCCATGGCTCGTTTAACGTCGACTTTAAATATTTTGGTAAAATGTGTTTTAATTGGTTCAGAAAGCACTTATTGATAACCTTGCTGGGTTCTGTGGGAGGGTACTAAACAACAAGAAAGAAGCACCTTTGGCAGTAACCAAAACTGGACATATACATGTAAATAGTTTAATGCTTTATTATTTTTGAAGATGCCACCATCTTTCAAAGCAACCAAATGCCAACTTACCTTTTAATCTTATTTCTACCTTTCTTTCAGCATTTATTTACTTGCCATTTCTAATTTCATATTTTTCTCACTTATTTGCTTATTTATTACTGCTTTACTTAGAAATGTTAGGAGTGTACTGTGAGGACTTTCACAGTATACATGGTCACACTTTGAGCATATTGTACTGTCCTTTTATATAACGCTCCTGCCACATTTCCCTACAAAGTGGACATTTTTGTTCCCATAATCTGAGTATTGGAACCTATTTGAATGTCACTTAGTCTAGGTTTCTCCCAGTTGGATAAGTGCCCTTTTCAGGAAGCAGACACACACTGATCGACATGTACATGGCAGCCTCCAGTGTCAGCTTACTAAATCCCCAGATAACTAAAAGCAAATTCCTCTTCTGGACAGCTTTCATTTTACAGAGTAGTGTGCTTATTTGGTTGGCTGTGTTTTGTTGTTTTCCGTTACTTATTTGTTACTTATCTTTTTAGTTAAGATTTCATTTTTGCAGAGCAGTTTTAGGTTCACAGCAAAATTGAGGAGAAGGTGTGGAGATTTCTTACACGCCTCTTGCCCCCACACACGCACAGCTTCTCCTATCAACATTCCCCATCAGGGTGTTATACTTGCTAAAACTGATGAATCTATGTTGACACATCACAATCACCCAAAGTCCATAGTTTACTTTAGTATTGTACATTCTATGGGTTTGTATAATACATAATGACACTTAATCACCATTACAGATAATAAAGAATAGCTTCACAGCCCTGAAAATCCTCTGTGCTCTGCCTATTTATCTTTCCTTTTCTTCTGGACCCCTGGCAATAACTGATCTTTTTACTATCTCCTTAGTTTTGCCTTTTCCAAAATGTCACAGAGTTGAAATAATACACTAAGTAGACTTTCCACATTGTTATCTTTCACTTCCTAATATACATTTAAGACTCCTCTATGTCTCTCCATGGCTTGATAGCTTATACCTTTTTAGTGTTGAATAATATTCCATTCTCTGGATGTACCACAGTTTATTTATTCACTTAGCTACTGAAAGACAATGTGGGCTCCTTCCAAATTTTGACAATTATGAATAAAGCTGCCGTAAACATCCATGTGCATATTTTTGTGTGGATATGTTTTCAACTCCTATAGGTAAATACCAAAAAGCATGATTACTGAATTGTGTTGTAAAAGTATGGTTAATGTAGTAAGAAATCACTAGATTGGTTTCTAAAATGACTGTACCATTTTTTCATTCCTACCATCAATGCATGAGCCCTCCTGTTGCTCTATATCTGTACCAGCATTTGGTGTTGTCAGTGTTTTCAATGTTGTCTATTCTAATGTGTACCATTCTCAAGTGTATAGCGGTATCTCATTGTTGTTTGAATTTGTATTTCTATGATGACCTATAATGCAGAGAGTCTTTTCATATGCTTACTTGGTATATATTCTTCGGTGAGGAGTCTGTTAAGGTTTGTGACCAATTTTTAAATCAGATTGTTAAATTTTGAATTATTTGTATATTTTATTCCAGTCTGTCACTTATCTTCTCATTTTCTTGCCACTATCTTTCACAGAGAAATTTTTAGTTTTAATGAAGTCCAGCTTATCAATTATTTCTTTCATGGATCATGCCTTTCTGTTGAATCTAAATCACCACCATATACAAAATCATTTAGGTTTTCTCCTATGTTATCCTTTGGGAGAAACTTGTTTATTTCATTGTGGGAAGTGCTAATAGGATTATGTTTCAAATTCCACTTGTACTTTGCTGGCATATAAGAAAATGATTAACTTTTGTATATTAACTTTGTATCCTGCAACCTTGCCGTAATTGCATATTATTAGTTCCAGGAGGTTTTTTTTTTTTTTTTTTTTTTTGTCAATTCTTTTGATTTTTTACATAGACAATTATGTCATCTGTGAACAAAGACTCTTTTATGTTTTCTTTCCCATTCTGTACACCTTTTATTTCTATGTCTTGCCTTCTTGCATTAGCAAGGACTCTAGTACAGTGTTGAAAAGGAGTGGTGAGAGAGGACCACCTTGCTTTATACCTAATCTTAGTGGAAAAGCTTCAAGTTTCTCACCCTTAAGTATGATGTTAGCTGTATGTTTTTTGTACATTGCCTTTATCAAGTTGAGAAAGTTTCTCTCAATTTCTAGTTTACTGAGAAATTTTATCATGATTATGTATTGGATGTTGCCAATTTTTCTGCATCTATATGTTCATATTATTTACTTTTTAAAAATCTAATGATATGATTACATTAACTTTTTTAAAGCATTGACTAGCTCTTACTATCTGGGATAAATTCTACTTGGTCATGGCATGGTGCATAATTTTGTTTAAGTATTCTTGGATTCATTTTGTTGATATTCTGTTGAGGGATTTTGTATCTATTTTCATGAGAGATTTTGGTCATAGTTTTCTTATAAAGTTAGAGTCTAGTTTTTATATTAAGGTAATGCTGGACTCAGAATGAATCAGGAAGTGTGCCCTCTGCTACTATCCTGTAAAAGAAATTGTAGAGAATTGGCATAATTTCCTCCTTAAATGTTTGGTAGAATCTATTATCTATTTTTATACTGAACTTCAAAGGACCTGATTTCAGGAACAGACATGTTCTTATCTATCTACAGTTCATCTCAGTCAGCCATTCCAAACTAAATGTCAAAAGTTCAGTTTGTGGCCTTAAGAGAGAAAAAAACATGTTTTTCACAAGAATAAAACCCATAGCTTTAAGCTTTTCATTATCGTGTACATTCTTACTCAGTGTAAACCCTAGCTCACCATTTAAAGTGTAAGTTCTTAAATAATTTTTAAAAAAATTCTCTAAGCTTCAATTTCTTTGTCCGTAAATTTGGCTTAAGATAATATCTTTGTCTTTCTCATATAATAATTTTGAAGGTCAAATAACTGAAAGCTTACAAAAATACTAAATAAGCTGCCTATAAATGAATAATTTGTGACATACAAGCTTATGTGCATTCAAAATATTACCTTGAAGCAGAGTATCTAAGTAACTATATGATTCTGGAAGAAAAGAATGACTCCAGACTCATTTCATCTGAATACACACCACCATGAAGAATATTTGGATGCCAAATGCCATTATTAACTTGCTCCATTGTGATCCCTTTGAATATTCTAGGAGCATCTGGGTATGGAAAGTTCAAGAAAAGCAACCTCAGGTGTTTTATGGTAGGCTGGTTTTCCCTTTGACTATTTTAATACTCCAGCCCTGTTTCATTTGGCTATATAACTTGCCCTCCCTTTCTATGAGTTCTAGAACCATTTCTAGGCTGTGATGGGAAGAAAAATTCTTTATTTTGGCTTATTGACTTAGCAATTACATCTAAGAGGTACCCTTGTCATGCCCCCACACCCAGATTTGTCACTAATGTGGGGATAATCATTCACAACTAGAAACCACCAAACAGTTACTTGAGAGGACTCTCCTCTTTGCTTAAGTGGCTCTCACGTGGCACATAACACAAAAAGCCCATGTTTTCTAGGAAACACCCCTTCCTCCGCTTCAGCCTGAGATAACAACAGATCCTGCCCCTGATCAGGCATCAGTAGGAATATATCTGTCACATAATTGAGGAGGTTGTGGCATTGGGAGACCTAAGTCTTTGACCTATAACCTTCTGTCACTTGCACAGTAAAGACAGAAGAAATCACATTATTCATTGTGGTGGCTAAATAAGGAGCAGTGTGTGTAAGGATTTACTTTGGTAGGATTTTTCATTTAATTAAATCTGATTTTACATCTGTGCAAGGGACCTCATTGATAAGGGGATGGGTACTGGAAAGCTTTGTTGTCCTATAGAACTTATTCCTGCTATAATATAATGAATAGCCTATCCATTGGTTTCAGTTCTTGAGGAAGGTTACTTGAGCCAACACTGTCATCTCTATCCTGTATTTACGGAGCAATCTTATTAGTCTGTGACCTTGGGCAAGTCACTTAACCCTTCTGACTTTTGGTATCAAGAAATTATTAATGTATACTAAACAGAGCTGTTGTCAGGATTACATGAGGTAATGAATGTGAAAAAGCCACATTACTTAGAAGGGGAAACTACCTGCATTACTTCAGTTCAACTCACACAACATCAGTGGGTGAAGGATAGGCCAGTTTATTCATTTGGGGCCTGTGTGTGTGTGTGTGTGTGTGTGTGTGTGCACGTACCCACACACCCATATGCTTAAATTCCAAATTGACTCTCATTATGATACAAAATAACAGATATTTAAAAGAGCAGACAAAAGACTCCATTAGGAATCTACCAAAACTGGACATAGAATGGAGAACACTCACTTTGGAGTAGAACCAGTGGTGTGCTGGAGTAGTTTGTACTGTCTTGTGAGACAAAACTATCCAATCCTTGGGAGTCTTTTTAGCCAGTTGTTAAACACAGCCATTATTAAAAGTTAAATTTCATAAACCTAATTAATTAAATTATAGTAAAAATAAAGGTAATGAATACTCAAAATGTATCACTTCCTAATTTTGTTTTTACTACATTTTACTATTATTTATATTCTTAGGCATATTGTGTCTGTATGGTATACTATATAATGGTCACTTACTGTGCGTATGGCAGAAGTAATGGCATGTCCTTGTAATAGTAGGGTATCAAAGGCTGTAGCTTCCATCTTGGGTTTTTGTCTCTCGGATCACTCAATCTGGGGAGGCCAGCTGCCATGTCCTCAGGACACTCAGGCAGCCTATGGAGAGCTTACGTGGCAAGGAAATGAGGTCTCCAGTCTACAGCCAGAGAGCAACTGAGGCCTGCCAATAACCACATGAGTTTGGAAGTGTTCAAATGTCTGTAGTCCCAGCAACAGCTTCACAGCAACCTCATGAAAGACCTTGAACCAGCCAATTAAGCTGATCCCAGGAACTTATCAGTTCTACTATAGCAGCAAAATATCTAAATATTCTTCAATTTGATGTCTGATTTTAAAGGGGTTTGTGGAAACCTCTATCTTTTCCTAAATGTTACAAAGTTGTGGACAAACCCAAAATTATGCCCGCACTTAGTATAAATACTTCTCTTTTTATATTTTGCTTGTTAGTAGGTCCAGGCAAAGGACAATCAACTCTACAGTCCAAATCTATTTCATTTGAGGGGAAAGCTTATTATTTTAAATGTGAATTTAGATATGAAATAACATAGTCTGCTTGACAATCCTTATTTTTTTCTCTTAAAGTATGAACAGTCAACATACAAAATTAAATCAGAGTTATCTAAGAAAGCCTCTGGAAGGTCTATGCAGGGTATGTGTAGTTTCTTCTTAACAAAAGTAAAAAAATATGGAGTTGTCCCTTTTTGGGTGAGAGAGGAATGATGGTCAGGCAAATGAAGAATCGTTACCAAAGATACAAGATTAAGTCATAAATATCTGAAGACAAGAAATAGTTATAATGAGCATTGTAAAAAACATACACAATAAACGATTGTTGAAAATTAAGCTTTTAAAAAGTAAGAAATAGTATTTCAGTGATTTAAGGATATGAAAAAGGCACAGAGAACTAAAAGGACATTTTGGAGCCAAGGAAGAAACTTTATAAATGTTACCAAAAAATAACTTACAAGTAGATGATAAATTTATAGCTTTAAAATATAATATCAGTATGTTAAAAAACAATGTATTTATAATATTAGATCAATCTTTATAAACAACAGCTTTATAAACAAATAGAAAATAATACTCATTATTTTGTATACATATTCAAATTTTTCTAGAACTATTAAACTAGCATAGTTAAAAGTTTATAATAATCATTATCTTTTTTTAATAATAAATTTAATTTTTATTGGTGTTCAATTTCCCAACATACAGAATAACACCCAGTGCTCATCCCATCAAGTGCCCCCCTCAGTGCCTGTCACCCATTCACCCCCACCCCTTGCCCTCCTCCCCTTCCACCACCCCTAGTTCGTTTCCCAGAGTTAGGAATCTTCATGTTCTGTCTCCCTTTCTGATATTTCCCACCTATTTCTTCTCCCTTCCCTTCTATTCCCTTTCACTATTATTTATATTCCCCAAATGAATGAGAACATATAATGCTTGTCCTTCTTTGATTGACTCATTTCACTCAGCATAATACCCTCCAGTTCCATCCACGTCGAAGCAAATGGTGGGTGTTATTTCTAATGGCTGAGGAATATTCCAATGAATACATAGACCACATCTTCTTTATCCATTCATCTTTCGATGGACACCGAGGCTCCTTCCACAGTTTGGCTATTGTGGACATTGCTGCTAGCAGGAAAATACAAATGTTGGAGAGGATGCAGAGAAAAGGGAACCCTCTTACACTGTTGGTGGGAATGTGAACTGGTGCAGCCACTCTGGAAAACTGGATGGAGTTTCCTCAAAGAGTTAAAAATAGACCTGCCCTACGACCCAGCAATTACACTGCTGGGGATTTACCCCAAAGATGCAGATGCAATGAAACGCCGGGACACCTGCACCCCAATGTTTATAGCAGCGATGTCCACAATAATCATTATCTTTAATCAGATTTTGTGTTCTCTAGTCAAAGGACAGAAATCTAATACCTGTCCAGCTGTTATATAAAGTGACCACTTATTTTGCATATTTTTTATAATTTGTAGCTTTTTAAGAGATAAAAGTATATTAATGTATGTTTAGTAACTAGCGTTTTGTGTCCATTTTTACTTCTAAATTGTCTGAGCACCCAAAGATTATTTACTGGTTAACTCAATAATGTATGGAAGTTACAATTTAATTTACACATGAAATCCTTATGATTTGTAGCATTGTCAGAATTTCATACAAGTAAACCCTTTAGGAAGACATCCATAATGAGTACTCCATCTAGTTCACTCTGCCCAATCTTATCAGATCTCTGAAATTCTGGTCAGCTTCCCAGCAGCCATGCTCTGCATGGCCTCCCGTGCAGTCTCACCCTGGACCATGAGCAGCTGAAGATCAATTTTTACTCAGATTTTCATGACCTTTTTGCTCCATTTCACTTTTCTGTAGTATCCTGCACCTAAAATCCCATCTGCCCCAGTAGATTTAAACTCTAATTGGTATTTCTTCAGTTTAGTCCTGCCTGTTTAGATTCTATTTCCCCACACAGGCATTCATATGGTGGACTCCTACATTACCCCAAAGATTTAGATGTTTCCCAATTCATCCCTCATATTATTAAATCATGAAGTAAAATTTTCTTTTTAAAGAGCATATTTCCTTTTGGATTTTTTTCTGGAAGGAAAATCTCAGGAGTTGAGTTCCTAGGGACAAAAGAATGACCAGTTTTTCAATAATTCATAATATGGCAAATGCACTCTGATATACAACTGGGAATCTTTGCTGCTTATAGAAGTGGCACAAGTGAGATATTTTTATCCTAAGCAGCCAAAAATCCCACACCTAAGCATCACTAGAAAACATATCTATTGGGTCTTGGGTTTGCCCACAGTTGTATCCTACATATATTTAGAGGTACCCAGGCTTCAGTTATATATATAATCTGTATTGATATCTATATCATCTATCTATACATTCAGATTATCTATATATAAATAGAAACAAATTATAAATGCTAACACAAACTTAATTCTACAATAATAGGCTAGGAACTTCACTGGAACTCATCATATTTGTGTTGCTGAAAATAAAAGAAAGCATCTACAATTCCATGGGACAGCCTCATGCTTTTAGGCATACATACCAAAAATTGTAATATTTTGGGAAATATGAAAAAGATGTACAGAATTTTTAAGTGTTCCAAAAGTTGCCAAGTGAGATCATTTCCTGAATTGAAGGACTATGCCAAAAACATTTTGAAGATTCCGAATAATAAAGTTCTTGAGTCATTGGTTATGCTGTGGTTTTATAGCAGAAGAAAAGCTAAGGCAGCCCAGATACAGTTACTAAAATAAGTCCAAGACTCACAGTTTTTCTCCCTTGTTCTATCTTTTGTGTTATTTTCCTGTGTGTGTGTGTAAGTTTGTGTGTGTGTGTGTGTGTGTGTAAGTGTGGAGGGATTTCCTATACTAAATCCTTTACCTCTCATATTTTTAGGAAGTGATACTTAAAACAACTTGGGGGAGGAGCTGTAGGAAATTGCAGTGAGGCAGGATTCAAACCTAGGAGACATTTTGTCTTTCATGTATATTTATGCAAGTGAGTTATTTCAGTCTTTCATTTTTCCCAGCCAAGGAAGATGGTGGCAAGGTTATTTTCTAGGCAAAGCCTCTCTCTTCTGACACACAGAAGATGGCTTCCTTCAAATTTAGCTTTTCTGTGCAAAACTTCTCTCAGCCCCCCTCTTCTGATTTAAAACATTGAACTCGGTCTAGGAAAGGTCTTCCCCAGGCTTCACACACCTCATTTCCATCCTTGGGAAGGAGAGGTTTATCTTTGACCTGTCAGTATGTCCCTCACCTTTAGAATTGTTATTTGTTGGCTCTTCCTAAACTCTACAGCCACAGATATGTATTATTTTTTTTAATTATTTTTTTAAGATTTTATTTATTCATGAGAGACACACAGAGAAAGAGAGGCAGAGACACAGGCAGAGGGAAAAGCAGGCTCCATACAGGAAGCCTGATGTGGAACTCGATCCCAGGACTCCAGGATCACGCCCTGGGCTAAAGGCCAGCGCTAAACTGCTGAGCCACCCAGGGATCCCCCATAGATGTGTATTCAAAAGTTCTTCCTCCTATTCCTCTGTTCAGTTTCAACTACTCTGGGCAGTCATTCCTCTTATTTTGTCTATATTTTCAGCTTTCTCCATGTTTCACTCAAAACACATTTACATTTTTATTTCTTATCCTCGTTGATATTTTTAGAGCATTTCTCAAAAGAAAAGGGATAAATGCTGGTTTTTGCCATTATTTTCAACCTGGATGCCCAGTTCTTTTGTTTTAAATAGGTACACATGGTTGGATCATTAATCCAGTCCAGAGATTTTCTTTAGATTCTGTTACTACCTACTGTTTAGAATTTTAAAAAGTTGATGTCTAAAGCGTTTACAACAGTGGAGGAAATGATGCTGCTAATACAGAATTCTGGGATTCTGTTCATTTCAGTTTTCTGCTGTAAGCAAACCTCAGTAGGTACAACCATTTACCAGGTTTAATAATATTGGTACTATAAAAAGCAAACAGAGGCACTCATCAGCTATGACTCCTCCATTACCTACATTGCCTCAAAATTACTTTCAGCATAATTTTAATATTCACAGGGTAGTTTTCAAATGAGCCTAAATTTTACTCTGAATGCATAAGGAATAAATTATATCTATTCCTTGAATTTGCGTCCAGGTTTTTTTGATGGGCTTCTGGTACTGGAATTCATTTACAGTATGGTAAAGTTCTGTGATTCATTTTTAAAAAAGAGAGAGAGATCATGAGAGTTGAAAAAAGAAAAAAGTGTGTGAGAAGTTAAATTCCATATAAAAATAGCTGCACTTTTAAAACATAACAAGTAGGAGAGATTAAAAATCAACGTGTCTAGATATTTATGGGTTTTTTTTTATCCTTTGGCTTGAATTATTCCACCACAGTATTTATTCCAACTGTTAAATAGCAGTTGTAGACAATCTTCTCTACTTCTTTTTGGGGTGTCTCAGAGATCGTCAGTAAATATATTCCTGGCCAAAAGATTCTCAGATTGATGGTGCTGGAAACCAAATCTCATGATGATGCAAGAAGTTCTTTCGTTTGGTTAAGGGGTTCTGATTTTGGCTTATGTGTTCTCCTCCTGTAAAGTTCAAGTGAACCTGGTTCTAGGACTAATGCATATGAATTTTAATAAACAGACAAAAATATGAGAGGGAAAAGAGTCATATCCAGTGACAAATGGGTCCTGGTTTCTCCTGAGGAGGTAGGTAGTCTTAGAAAGGACATTTCTGCTGAAGCCCAAGCTATTCCAGGAGGGTAGGTACACAGCCCCTTCCAGAGGGTGCATTGAGGAAGTAAACTTTACCAGTATGTACAAGGCAAGAAAGAGTAGAATCCCAGAAAGTCAGAGAAGCAAGGCACTCAGTGCATGCCAGACCTGGCCAGGAGTCCACACGGATTCAATGATCAATGTTGAGAACAATCTATGTAGCTCAAGAGGTTTCTGAGATTAGGGAGAACTGATAGACATGGTACTTAAATGACCAGAAATAGAAGTGATGGTACTGATGCTGTAGCCAACATGGCGAGGTGTTGTTAAAATCAAACCAAATGGAGAGCAGGCTTGAAAATCCTCCAACAGATATTGTCACTTAAGCCATGTAAACAAAACTAAATCTACTTTATTTCATGATCATAAACAAAACTTAACTTAGGCTATTTCTTATAAATGCTTCTCATTATCATAAAAGAAACATCTTTCTAAAATGGTGTAAGATAATAACTTTTAACCAATCTCCTGCTGTCTGAATACCCCCATTGTAATAACCAATGATATAAAGGTTAAAACACCTTCCTCATTTTCACTTTATTTAGCCATCCTGTGATATCATGCCTCTCAGCTTCATATCAGTTTTGGATTTGTCTTTTTTGTTTTGTGCATGTCCCAGTGGTAGGATTCTTACTTCCTCCCTTTTTCCCTGGAGTGAACTAAATAAGTTCTACTCTCCGAGAGAGTTATTCCTTGTGTATCAAATGCACATTTCTGTGGCTCCCTAGGAACTATCTCATCCAGCAGGGTGGAATTTTAATTTTTTTAAAAAAATTTTAATTTCAGTATAGTTAATATACAGTGTTTTTTAATTTTTTTTTATTGGAGTTCAATTTGCCAACATTTAGCATAACACCCAGTGCTCATCCTGCCAGGTGCCCCCCTCAGTAATACGCAGTGTTATATTAGTTTCAGCTGTACAATATAGTGATTCAACAATTCCATACATTATTGGATACAGATGATGTGGAGTATACTCTAATCCCCATCACCTATCTCACTCATCCACCCACCCACCTCATCTCTGGTAGCTGTTTCTTCTCTCTATAGTCTATTTCTTGGTTTCTCTCTCTTTTTTTCCTTTGCTCATTTGTTTGATTTTTAAATTCTACATATGAGTGATATTATATGGTATTTTGCTTCCTCTGATTGGCTTACTTCACTTAATATTATAGTCTCTAGCTCCATTCATGTCATGTCAAATGGTAAGATTTCATTTATTTTGAAATGAAAATCAAAATTCTTTATCCATTCATCAATCAATGGACACTTGGGCTGCTTCCATAATTTAACTATTGTAGATAATGCTGCTATAAACCTAGGGGTGCATGTATCTCTTTGAATTAGTGTTTTTGTATTCTTTGGGTATATACCCACTAGTGTGGTTGCTGGATCATGGGGTAGTTCTATTTTCAATGTTTTGAGGAACCGCCATACTGTTTTCCAGAGTGGCTGCACCAGTTTGCATTCCCACCAACAGTGCATAAATGCTCCTTTTTTTCTGCAACCTCACCAACACTTGTCATTTCTTGTATTTTTTTATTTTAGCCCTTCTGACAGGTGTGAAGTGATAACTCATGGTAGTTTTCATTTTTGGATTTGAAGACCCACAGCTTGTGAGCTGTTCTTTTGTGAACAATAAACTCATTAAATACTATTTTACTGATCTGTTTTAATTTTGTCTACCTCTGGGTTTTTGACAGTTTGGGTACTTTAAAGTCAGACTTACTCAAGGCTTGCCCCTAGAGGCAAGTAGCCAATGAGAAAGAGGAGCCACAAGATTGGGAATTTGCATCTTAATACAAGGAAAATATACAAAAGGATCAGGAAGTACTTTTCAAATATATTCTACCACAACAACCTAAAAAGCTGAGACAAAAGTACTATTGATGAGAAAATGGATCCCTGTCCTAAAACAATGGGTCTCTGTTCTGAGTCTCCATTTTTTTTTCCAGTAAGAACCAAATAAAAGTAGTAGAGATAAAGAAATTAATACCCAGACCTGGTCCTTATTTTTGCCAAGGAGGTAGAACCATTTAAGTAAACCACTTGTGAATGATGTATGCAAAAATCATATACATATAGGTAACCATTAACTTAGGCAATTATATGCAGAATGTATATGTACATTTATATTCATTTATATTGCCATCTTTACTTATTATGGGCCCTCTGGAGTTTCAAGGGTAACATAACCAGGGTAAGACTAGTCTGGCTAGCTAGCTCAAAGAGAAATATTTTATGGAGATGTACACATGGCACTAGGCTTTTCTCAGTCCCTTAAATTTCAGTCTTTCTCTATTACCACAATGGGGACTCTTACCAAAAGGTGTTTTAAAAAGCAGCATTTATGTATGGAGATCTCTCTGGAGCATCTTTTGGTGAAATTTGGCACTATCCCAATGATACAGAACATTTTTTCAGACAAGTTGGTGACTTGAAACATCTCAATTCAAGAAAAATCTTTTTAAGAGCATCCAGAGAAGAATTCTGCACTAATAATACCTCAATCACAAAGAAGAATATAAAAACCTTACGTCATAACGAAACACACAAATTCAACGCAAAATGACAACTTGATAAAATAAAGATAAAATTCAACATTTTCAGGTAAGACAGGAATCCAGAGAGTTCAGGTAAGACAGGAATCCAGAGAGTTTACTCGTGTACACAGAGCATCCCTCCTTGCTGAGACAAAAAACAGGGTTGGACCAAGAATCTGAGCATGCCACAACCTCAGTCTCTTGTTCTCAGAGATGCCCTGGTAACTGCCTGTGAAAATACAATTTATAAGATGCCATTTGAATGACCTCAGAAAGACATCATTAGTTAATGAAATTGTAGCTATTTAAGCACCTATAATAAGTAATGGGAATTTCAATTCTACTGATAAAAGGATATTATTTATAATGAGCCATACCACCAAATGAGCTCTGAATGTGGAAAGCTAACTGTTACATTGTGACTCAGGACATTAGCATAAAGTCTGAAGCTGCGCATGCTGATTGCAAGGAGAACCAGGATATGGAGAAAGCATGAGAGCTAATGAGCCCAGCCCGCAGGAATATTTGCCTCTAGATTCTTCTTGGGTTGTTGAGGCAGATATGGGAGAAGGGAAACTAGTTCAGAAAGAGGGAACTTTTTCCATATTATTATAAGATTCAAAGGGAAATCCAATGGTTTTTTAAATATTGCTAGAATGTTTTGCATTTTACCTCTATGAAATGTCAGCAGCAACTGTATGTAGAGAGATCATCCAATGCTGTAAACTTCTAAGGATCAGGGCTCCTTGGCCCTCGTAACATTTTTTAGAATACTCTCCCTCCAGAAAAACCATCTTTAAGTTTGAGATCTTCATGTTCTACTACCTTCAGTTCTTAAACTATCGAGACTTAGGACATTTACTTCCCTTGAAGATTTTAAGCTCCAGGTTTATAGCCATCTTCATTATGTTCTGCCGGCCATTATCCTTGGCGATGCTAGTATTCACATAGTCTTCCAATTTAGTAGTTTTTCACTTCCTTGACCTCCTCTCCTCAAGTGATTTTGTCCTCCACTCTGACTAAGCTACGGTCATACCTAAACCTTTTCATTGCCAGTTATTTAAACCCTCCATAATCTCAAACTTAGCCTACCATCTTTCTGTCTTTCCAGTTCACTTAATTCATAACCCAATACCAAATATCTGTGAATCCCCCAAGGACTCATGAACCCTGCATTACTGATCATATCACCTTTTTCTCTGTCTCTTACTGTCTCTTGCTTTCAAATGCTTCCTTATACTACATAGATAGTACCTGTTGTCCTACTATACAATATGTATTAATAGTGCCATTATTCATGCTTAAAGTGTTTCAGTCTTTAAAAGAGAAGACAGGCAAGGAGTGCACCAAGGTTTTGCAAGAAGTAGATTTGTGAAGCCCTTCAGTTATGATTGACAATACTTCCCAAATTTACTTCAAAACAACTCTGTGAGGACACCTGGGTGGCTCAGTCAGTTGAGCATCCAACACTTGGTTTCAGCTCAGGTCATGATCTCAGGTCATGGGCTAGAGCTCCACCTAAGCCCTTTGCTTCTCTCCCTTTGCTTTTAACCCCATTGCTCTCTTAATCTCTCTCTCTCCGAAATAAATAAATAAAATCTATTTAAAAAAAAAACAAAATTCTACAAAACTTAATATCTTGCAAGACACATGTATTAATAAATATTACTGCAGAAAGCACCAGATCCTAGTCATTACTGAGAAGACATGCCATCTTGGGCAGCCACTTAATTATAGACTTCATTGTTTCATTTTAAAAGCAATGTAACACATATGTATAATCCACCAACTCTGTGGGCCTGACACTGCTCTAAATATAGCTGACATAACAACGAATAAAAAAGTTTTTGCATTTATGGAGCTTGGATTATACTGGGAGAGAAAAAAAAATAAGTCAGCACACAAATATTAGGTCAGATAGTGGTGAAAACTCTAACAGAAATAAATCATAGAAGCAGCTGTGGTGATAGGATAAAGAAAAACAACTATAAAGGGGATAGAAAGGTGAATGCATTTGAGCAGAGTGGACAGTGGGATAAATATGATAGTCAGTGGGATAGAAAGGTAAATGCATTTGAGCAGAGTGGACAGCCAGTGCAAAAGTCCTAAGGTAGAAGCAACAAAGGAAAGCAGAGTTTGCTACCCAAAATATGCCTCTTTGGCATAAGGATTATCTTGAGCTGGTTATTAAAAACAAACAAACAAATCCAGCAGATAAAGCAGAAGCTCTAAAAACTGAGTAAAAGTTACCTTTTTGTAAGATACGTTTACATTTATAAAGGAAAACTCCATTTGTGAGGGTGTCCCTCTCTTGTACAAAGAAGGCTTACGTTTGTGTGTTTGTGTAACACTATCAGTGGAAAAGACCTACTTTTGCATAACAACCTGACCCTTGTTTCCTGTGCTTCTCCTGACCTCTTCATAACTGGCATCCCTCTCCCCCTCCAACATTTTTTGTCTTTAGGTGCAGGTGGTATTTAAGGAAATGGGTTGGGCCACTGTGGGGAGTTACTTGATTTTTCCGGGAATCTCACAGGGGTATAAGGAGGTATACATGTTATTCAACTTCTCTTTGTTTTTCTTCTGTCGGGCTGTCTTTTATTATAGGGGCATCTCAGCCAACAACCTAGAATCATAGAGGGAAAACTATTTTTCCTTCCCTACAGTTTACTTGGTAGAGTAGTGGACAGCAAAGAGGCCAATATGATTAAAGCCTAGTGAGCAATAGGGGAAGTAGAAGAAGATGGGAATCAGAAGAGAAAGTCAAGCACCAGTGGAGCCTTCAGGACAAGGAAAGGCTTTGGGATTGAACCCATCAGATGATTTACAGCAGGGGGTCATCTAGGCTTCTGGGAAATTAATAAACCACAGCGGTAGAGAGTGACTATTTGGCACATTCTTGTTTTAATCCAGGTTAGAACTAATGGTGGCTTCAAGGACAATGACAGGGTAGAATTATCATAAATGGTAAAATTCTGAATATATTTACTGATAAGTTTAATGTATGTTCTGTTGACCAAGAGGTAATTCACTGAAAATTGAAGCAACCAATCATTTATTTGGGCAATTAGAATTACAATTCAGGAGATAGAGATACAATTAAAAATCTGACTCATGTTCCCAGGAAGAGGAAGATGTGGCTGGGTTATAAAAGAGAAAGGTTACAAGGGCAGTTCTCAATCAAGTCTGTTATTTAAAATAGGGATTGAAACAAGGCTGGGATACCTGGATGGCTCAGCGTTTGAGCATCTGCCTTCCTCCCAGGGCGTGATCTTGGAGTCCCACATCAGGTTCCCTGTATGGAGCCTGCTTCTCTCTCTGCCTGTGTCTCTGCCTCTCTCTCTGTGTGTCTCTCATAAATAAATACATAAAATTAAAAAAAAAAACACCAAAAAGTATGTCCAATCAAGTTAGCTCCTCTTAAAATGAAGAATGTGAACAATTCAGATGTCATGGTAAAGAGGGGGTTATATCCAGGTTTAAGAAGGGCTTGCAGCTGACAACAAGTTCATATTTCCTCTGATGTGTATGTGCATATTTTTCTTCTTCCATTTTAACATACTTTAAAAGAGTATCTCTTAGCAAGGCTTTCTTGCTCTGTTTTTGAAATGATCTTTCACAGTTATGAAAGAACCTAAGGAGACAAATTTTTAATCTGAGTAACTGTTCAATTTACTAAAATTGAGACCTTTGAGGAAAGAGCAGGTTGCAGACCAGGGTTTGGGAGGAAAAAAAAAATATATATATATATATGTATATATTTAACTTGAGTCAAAATTTGATTCCCTTAAATATTTATTCATTGGTCATTATTCAGTCTTATGAAATCATGCAAAAAGTTCATCTAAGAGCCTTTAGAACATATGAAGACAGTAATTACTTCTGATGTGAGGTTTCTCTGTTCTGTGTTAAATATCCTCATTTTAAAATGACTCACTCTATACACTAAATTGGTTTCCTAGACCCTTTATTCCTAGACTACTTTATTCTTTCCCTAAAAATATGCTGGTAGTTAGCAAAACCCCTTACAAACATGTATCTTGAAATAAGACAACCACAGTCCTTCTCATCATTTACGTTAAGCTAAAAGTAAAATGTATACCCAAATATTTTATACAGCAACATGATCCCATGTCTCTCCATGGAAGACAGGCCTATTGTGCTTAAAAGAAAATAACAAAAACTAAAAGCAATGTTTCTATAAACACAACACATTTTCATTTAATTTTGAGTTGTAACTGGGAATGAAATCCTTCAGGCTACTGATACTCTGGTAATGCTGGTAAAAAAATATTCTAATCAGTAGAATTTATAAGTTTAATTTGTTTGTTTCCTCTGAATCTGCTAAACTGACTTAAATCCCTTGCCCTATCTTTTCATGAAGGTTAATGCAACAAAAGTTTCACTGTGAAAAAATAAATACAGTTTTGAACAGTTAGTAAAGAATAAAAAACAGTATCTTGTATGCAAAAGCAACAATGAGAAGAGGTAGAATTACTACATTTAATTGTCTAAATTAAAATCAAATTACTGTTTTTTCCTTAAAAACACTTCTTGCTATATATAAAGAATAGGGAACAAAAGTGAAGTTCTGTACTTCGACATCAGTAAAATGCCTGCCAACGTATGAAATGAAATATGACCCAGAAAATTGGTTTAAATTGACTTGCAAAAGAACACAGGAGCATGGATTAGAAACTAGCTAAATCATGAAAAAGAGCAATGATCATTACATCTGTGGCCTCTCTATGCTTCAGATCTCTGTGCATAGTTAACCTTCTTATTAGGGATGTTTTCAACATGGCAATCTGCAAATGTAGTGGCTTAGGAAGTACCAGATTCATGCTGGTGTTCAAATGAGCTTTATGTTGAATTAAAGTTGACCACAAATTATCTGACAGTCTTTCCATCAAGAAGTGCACTTTATGTCCTTTCCCCCATGAATATGAACTGTGGCTACTTTGATCAACAGCATATAGAAGTGACCTTGTGACAATTTCTTGTTCCTGGAACAAAATCTTCTACTTCTATCTCCCTTTTGTTTGCTGCCTCTGGAATCCAGCCATTCTACTGTGGGAAACTCAAACCACACAGAGAAGGCATATATAGGTCCTTCAGGCGATGGACTAGCTAAGGTACCAGCCAACAATGAGGACCAACTGTCAACCCTGTGGAGAAACCACCTAGTCCAATGGAGTCTCACATGATGCCAGTTCCTGCTACTATCTGAAGACATCCGCACGACAACTCCAAGCAAGGACCACCCCCCATCTTACCCCTCCAATCCATAGAACTATAAGAAATTGTAATAAATTTGGAGAGTAGGCATGGTTGTAACACAGCAATAGATAACTATAACTACCTTTAAATAGTGACAAATGTAGACTTTAAAACATAAAGTTATAATCCCTCAGTAAAAGAAGATGTTCTTATTGATTTATTTTGGAAAGCATTTGAAGATGCATGCACTGGATACTAAGATGAAATCTACAAATAAATGTCATTCTTACCCCACAAAAAGTCTACCATAAACTTATTTTTTTTAATTTCCTTTTGAAGTCAGTAAAGGGTAAAAGAGTTTTGCTCTATCTACTCTTCTACGTAGTCTGATTTAAGATAAAAATTTCCTTATGTTTTAATAATATTTTAAAAAGTTAACAGGATTTATTTTATTTTTATTGTTTTTTGAGTTTTAGGTTATAATATTATACAGATCTCAGGTTATAATTTTAATAGCCATACTTGGGATAAGCTATATTTAAAGTCAGAAGAAAGTATTGCAAAACAAACCAAAATTTCCTCTGTGGGGAGAAAAGGTGTTCACCATTTTACAAAGTAAGTGTGATATATGTGAAATAGTCACTGACATAGGAATGAATAGTCTTTTTAGCCCTTAGTAGGCACTCAACAAGTACCTGTTAATCAACTGATTGATGGCCTCTCCTACATATAGAGCTTCCTTGTCATAAAGACAGACAACTTTGTACATCTCTGGCTGTATCCTGCATGCAAGGAAATGCTCCAGGCTGCAAAGCAAACACATTTATATAAATCAACACCTGGAGGACTCTCTTAAGTCTTTCCTTCATCAATCTTTATCTAACTCTCTGACAGTTTATGGCATAGTATTAAATGTCCCAGGACAATCTGGGTCTGGATTTTAGACGTAGTAATTGATTTAGGACTGTCTCCAATTCCTTCAAGAGAGAAGAGAAAGAAAGAGAATTGCGTTAACTTGTTATTTTTTTTTTCAATATCCATAGCAAACACACATAGGGATTAAAATGCTGGCATGGAAGAATTTATACTGCTTTAAGAACTAATTTTGATTTTTTTTCAAAATCTTTTAAATAAATAAAATAATTGGCAAGAGTAACCAGACAATTCAAGTAGAGTGAACTTTGAAATTGCCACCTCTATTAAAAACAAAAACAAAAACAAAAAACTCTTTCCACTCTAGCACTGTGATCAGCTAGTATAATCCATTACTGACTCCAACTGGGATTTTTGCCAACATTCAAATTGCCACCTTATCAAGACTCCTTCCCCTCTTTCTGTGTATGCCTTTTCCTAAGAAAAGATGAATTTGAAAGAAAAACGAGCAGGTGTGTACAGAAAATTAGTTTTGTTAGAAGGATGAGGAAAGGTATGATGTGAGAAGCTCAGAAATAGATGCTTTCTTGTCACTTCCTGTCTTTTGGTGTGTGAGGAAGATCTTTTCAGTATTTCCATCAGAGTAAAGAGGACTTAAATTTAAGTGAAAGAGAGAGAATTTCTCTCACTGACATTTCCTTTATCCTAAATCATTCAACCTGAGGGAAAATAAAACAGATTCTCATCCCATTTTCTGTAAATACCCTATTCTCTCAGTTGTTTTTTTGAACCATTGTTTGTACGGTACCTGTGTGAGTGTGTGTGGTGCCTCTGTGTGCATGTGTGAAGGTATCCTCTACTGTAATTCAATTCTGAAGTTTCAAAGTATACGGCAAGGTTGCAGAAGAGCACCTAATTGAAAGACATTTGGCAGCCGACTTTGTTCACATTTCATCTATTGGATAGTGAACATGACTGTTTTGAAACTCTGCTGGATGCTGTATCACAGAGATTATCAGCCTAAGTGAGACAAAAATGAATCTGCAAAAATGAAATATGATATAGAGACCTACTGAATTTCAAGGTTAAAGAAATGTTTAAGACACTCAGACATAAAAAGTAAAACACCAATTTCAGGTTCCCAAAATTTCATTGGTGAATTTATCAAACATTTAACTCATCAATCTCACACAAACACTTCTAGAGAAGAGAGAAAAGGAAATACTGACTAGTTTGTTTTATGGGGCGATTATAACCGTGGTATAAAAATATAATAAGTGCATAATAAGGAAGGGAAATTACAGGTCAATTTAAATTTAATATTCAGATACAAAAAAAAATGGTACCACAATTTATTTTAGAACTAACACTATTAAAAGAAAAAAACGGATGGGAAAATGTATTCTCTTCCTACATTCTATCTCAATATTTTTAAGATGAATATTGTCCCCTCCCCAATATCATTTCTACATTCCTTGCAACCATAATTGAAATACCAGTTGTTGTTTGTTTTTGTTGTTTTTGGTAAGTACAGTGACTGGCTTATTCAAATATTAACATAGAAATGAAAATAGACCCAAAAGCAAGAGAATCTTGAAGGAGAAAACATGTATGAAGCAGAATTCAAAAATGAGAAATAGGTCCCTACAAATAACTTACCTTCAGTAAGGCTGAAAATTGGGTTTTTCATTAATTTTATATCACTGTTCTCCCCACATAATTCTTTATTTAAACTACAGACTTACATGAGTTAGTAAGCACCTTTATATTTATAATAAATTGTAAAATCTAACAGTAACTCTTTGGCTCTACAATGTCACAGACAGCATTTGTCTTACTGACCACTATATTTCTAAGCTTAGCACAATGCCTGATACATAGTAAATTCTCAATAAATATTTGGACATAAATGTGTTGATGATTAACAGAAGAAGCAAGTAAGGATAAAACAAAGAAATCTGATGATCCTCATGCCAATTTCTTAATATGTAGTAAAGGAAAAGTTAATTTTCCTAGTAGGATACAAAGTGATGATATTTTAAAATGATTCAGTAATAAAGACTGGGTGCATAAAGTTATGTAAGTAAAAAGAAAGTTGTAAGAGAATAAAAATTGATAAGCAAAAACAATACTAAGAAGAGAGGAAATGCAGATTTAATGCAACTGTAAAGAAATATAGGTTAATCCATAATGAAAAGCACATGGTTATGCATGAACCTGAAGTTTATCCAATGTGTAAAGTACTCAATCAACTCTTCCTTGTGCTACAAAGTCATAAACCCAAGAGTCAAATATTCTACTATGAACTGGCTAAGTAGATGTAGGGGGCTCAGATTTTATTTGTTTCACATGGGCAAGTATATGTATTTATCTTAATTTAAAATCTTCCTTGCCCATAAGACATTTCTTCCTGAAGGTTTTTTTTTTTTTTTAACCCTATCTACTTGGATCAAAAGACCAAAATAATAGGCCTAATTTTATCTACTAGAGATGATAAGGTACAGTCTTTTTGGTTTATTTTTTATTGATTTTGGATTATGGCTCCATTAGATATTAGAGTGAATCACAAGCTCAAAAAATATAGAAACAGTGTAAGAGGATTCCCTTTTCTCCACGTCCTCTCCAACATTTTTGGTTTCCTGTGGAGAAAAGGGAACCCTCTTACACTGTTGGTGGGAATGTGAACTGGTGCAGCCACTCTGAAAAACTGTGTGGAGGTTCCTCAAAGAGTTAAAAATAGACCTGCCCTACGACCCAGCAATTGCACTGTTGGGGATTTACCCCAAGATACAGATGCAATGAAACGCCGGGACACCTGCACCCCGATGTTTCTAGCAGCAATGTCCAACAATAGCTACACTGACTTTCAAAAAGTAAGTAAAAGTTAGAAGCAATAAAAAAGAAAGGAAAGAAGGAGGGAAGAAAGGGAGGGAAGGAGAAAGGAAGGAAGGATGATAGAATAGTTATATTCTTTTTATATACATATAAAAAGCCATATACAGCTACATGAGCACCCACAAGTAAAGAGCTCGGAAGTTGGCACTCTTGTCCTTAGGTCTTTCTTGCAACCATTAGAGAACTAAGGTCAAAAGTTATATTGTCACCCTTATCTATGGAAAGACAGGTGCATCCGGAGAGACAGCACCAAGATCTACTCTAGCCACAAACTAATAAGAGCTTTTCAATGGTAATGTTTATGAATTGCTGGAGGCTGAGTATGGAACAGAGTGAGAGAGAGAAACTCCTGAAGAGGCAATGTTAGGAGTCCCTCTACATATCTGTGGACTCTCTCTTCATGAATTCTACCAGGTTCTCCAGGTGAGAAAAGAAAAGTCTTCTATGGCCCTGGCAGTGGTGAAGAATAATCATTGTGAGATCCACCCAGAGCCTTCTTCATAATAAAGACTTGCCCTCTGGAAAGAGCTTGAGGAGAGCAGGAGTTTGATACCTGATCTGGGTGGTTGAGGGGAATTCCTTCCCCAGTCCCAGCCCCTCCAGGCATCAGGAGAGAATGCATACTGCTTTTCCCCTCACTTCAGATAGATGATAAATAGGTGAACAGACAGATAGATAATAGAAGATAATAGAGTTAGATAAATTTTTTTAAATAAAGTTTACAAAACTTATGTCTTAGACTTATTGAGAACTGCTAGATTGAAATTCTATGTTTTATAATATAATTATGCTTCTTACAGTACTAAAAAACCAAAGGCTATCTTTCTAATTTACGACAACTTGGATAACCAATAGAAGGTAACAACCTAAACAAATTATCTTTCCTTTGTAAATTGAATTACATGCTTGAATGGTTCAAACAAATGTATGCTTTTCTCTAATGGTGTAATTAAAAAAAAATCTATCCTGTTACTGGAAAAATGATATGTATACATTAAAATTAAAAATGTTTTCATATTTGTGATATGAAATCACACAAAATTCCATCATATAGGCATTCACTCTCTGTTTTTGATGAACATCATTGCAGACATCAAAATTTGCATACAGAAAAAATGGGTAGATAGATGCCTTTTTAAAAAATATAATCACAAACATGAGATTTCTATAAATGCTCATTAAGTTTCACCAGAAATTAATTGAAGAATATGTAAATTTTACTAGAAATTAATTGAAGACAATATAAAGCAAATGTGGCAGATTAAATATTTTTAACTCTACCGTCTCTTAAAAAGATCACTAAAACAACACTATGTAGACAAAATGGTCATAAACTTTTAAGTAGGAAGAAAACAAGAGCAAAAACAATAGGGAAAGAGAGATTATCAGCGCAATTTTGGAGTTTAGAAAGTAGATATACAAGAGCTTAAACCTCCAACATCTAGAAAGCCTAGAGCTAAGCGTCTTGCAAGAAAAGGGGGGGAAAAGGCTAGAACAAACTCAAGGAATGGAAACACACACACAAATTCTCATTATTACAAAATTTCAGAATGATAGAGATAAAAGATGGGTGTCAGATACAAATGATCAGTTATTAAAATTCTCAATGACTAAAATTTGAAAATCCATAAAGCAATATGTTAAAATCAGAGGAAATGATTTGTATCTTAGAATTGTATACCTGTTCAAACTGTCAATCGAGAGTAAAAGTCTTGATTTATTCCTTTTATGCACCCATTATCCAGAAGTTAAAGCATGATTATCCTACCAAAATGAAAGAATCAAGAAACAGGAGTTTATGTAACTTATAAATATTGTTTTCAGAATGTAAGATAGGAGAGGGAATTTCTGGAATTTTTGTAAAAGGAAATCCCAAAGGTGAGTTGTACAGTAGGTATACAAAGCAAGTGGATTACATGGAATTGATCAGTAATAAATACGCAGGGCAATTTGGGAAGATAGAAATGTGTCAGAACATTACTACTTGGTCCAGCTGTAAATATATTTATAATAGAATATAATTTGTACAATGCTTTAATAAAAAACCTAAGATAATATCTACATTATGGAATATTGGGGATTTGAAAGGAGAAAATTATGTTCATGAAAACATAATCCACAAAGCTAAATTCCCATTTTTTATATTAGGATGAAAAAATGTAATATGTGAAACAGAAAAAAAAGAATAAATTTTATGCAACTGCAGAAATTAAAAACAGCTAAGAAAATAGTTAAAAGTAATAATTTCCAGAGTGTGGAAAGAAGTTATGGAATTGACCTGGAGGAAAGAATGCTATCTTTTTTATTATATATAGCTTTTAGAACAAATTTTACATATTCTGCAATGCATTTTTGTATAAAAACGAAATCTAAATTTCAAAAATTAAGGATTTAAAATGAAACCAAAGGTATTGCTGAAATTCATATATATCTTTTTCCTAATTTTACCTTTTAGTTTAAATAGTAAAGCTTTAAGCAAAATCTGGAATTTAGGATCATTATTTTTTTCTGTTTCAAAGCGTAAAGGTTTATAGATTCCACTAATAATGATAACAAGGAATTAAACACTCCTACCTTGCCCCTTGCTGTCCTCTGTCCCTACCAGTTTTGGTTAGGGATATTACCACTTTAACAGTATCACGATCTGTAGAATTTCCACTTGGTTTCTACCCAAATTCACAGAGTAAGTTAGCTTTGGTTTAATATTTAAATGGATTATTGCACACTGCTCATTGTTTTACCATGACTTTGACATTTTTGAATTCCTGATGTTTATTCATCTTCCAATTGTATCGACCTCATTTTACAGTTTTTTTTTTTTTGCATTATTATTCAAGAAAGGCTCACCAACAGCATATTCCCCAATCCTCTGTATTTGACCTTGTCAGATCATTGCCAAAATGGAAGCATGGCTTGTCTCCTTACAAAACTCTTGTGTTGCACTTTGTGTTTTGATGCTAGTTATTGTTAGGAAACTGTGTTCCTCTTTGATGCGTGGATGTAGATCTTTACCATGAAAGTACTGTCTTTTTAATTTTAATGTTTCCGTTCTTGTTTCCATTTCTTTGATTTTTATTTCCAGAAATAATGTCATATATGCCTGTTTCCCTCCTTGTCTCTCTCCTTATTATTCTCAACTGTTCATTATCTCTCCCTCACGGCCTCCCTTTCCCTCTTTTTTTTTTTTTTTTTTTTTTTACTTTGTGTGACTTAAAAGTTTCCTAACATGTATGTGACATGTGACAGTTTGCTTTCCCACTTACCTTTCTTCCCACGTGGCTTTCATCTCCCCAGTGGCTTTACTTTTCACTTCCATTTCTTTCCCAATCTTGTTGAGTTCATTTTGATCACCTGTGGTTTTTGTCATCCTATTTTAACTCATCAACATTTCTGATTTCCATTTCAGAGAAAACATGTTTTCATTACTCTTTCCTGGCACTATGGAAAACTATTTGGACTCTTTCATCTTCTGGAGTAAGAATTCTCCCGGGGGATGCTTTCTCTTTTATTTTGTTCATCCTCTTTTTCTCCTTCTGATTTCTGTCAATGTCAATGTCTATGACCAGGTCTTCAGCCAATACCATATTGATAATTATAAATATTGAATAGGGTGTTTAGCTACATGCTAGAAAGGATTGTGGGGAATGTAGGAAAGGTATGAGCTAGGAAGGGCTGAACCTAGCTAGATTCTATTTGTGCCCAACACTCATCAGATCCCACGTGCCCTGTTCTGAAGGCACATTTCCTCTGGGGTTATGCTGCCTGGATGGTTTGTGAGGCTCATGAGGAATCCCAACCAGAAGTTTGTGTTATGATCTGGCTATTTTCTTTGTCCCCTTCATCCTTCACCTGGAAGTATTTCAGTCACTGTCCCCTAACCAGGAGGCTGAATTATACATAAAAAGATGATGTGCCTTCAGTTTCTTTTTCTTTCTCTTCCAATTATCTGCCATTCTCTACTCTTGCATTCATCCTGTCCTTGGTGACCAGTAGGATTAAATCACAGACTCAGAGAATAAAGAAAAGTTATAGCAGAGGGAATTTTCAATTGGAAACTGTAGAGACAGAAAAGTCAGAAAACTTCAAATTTGGAGCTGTGACTGATATGTTTGCTTCCTGAGAATGATGTTCTGCTTGATTTATATTGATTTCACAATATATTATAAAGGTAGGATGGGACTGAGCATCCACACAGAAGACTATAGCTGTAAGCTGGCGAAGTAAAATTCTTAAAAATCTTCACACCAGATACCAGCATGAAATGTGTGGATGCTATAGTGAAAATGTATCTTCCTAGATGAATATGGATACTGGCTATCACAGTGATGTTATGCTTGGAGTTATTTTAGCTCTTATGCTTGCTGCTCTGACACTCATCACATACAGTAGAATCCTCAGTCTACTAAATATTGGCGACTGAAGATTTTGAAAGTTAACCGCTAACCATTAACTGTTCTTATATGCCATTTCAGTTAGTTAAATCAAATGTCAGGATGTCACTGCAAGATGATTGCCAGCTTGAGTGTACTTGCACTATTTAGTAAAAACATGAAACATGATAGCACAGTTATTAACATGGAGGGCTTGTTCAGATCATATTTCTCATCTCTCTGAAGTGATGCTTTGCTACTGTAAATTTTGTTTCTATTCATTGTATTTTATAATTAACCTCTGGGGTAAAAATTTGAAAAAAATCTATAAGCAAAAACAACACTTTGGGAACAGATATGTCCAGCACAATCCCAGTGTCATGCATCAACACATTCATTTGGCACATATATTCTTTTATATTTTATATGAACATACACATGAGAAAATGTAATTTTACTTTTATTTTCTTTTTCCATGTAACGATATAGAGAATAACAGATTTTTTTCTATAGTATCATACAGCTTTTTTACAAAAATATAATAATGCATTTTTAGCAACTTTAAGGTTTTAAATCATGGTTCAGATCATGGAGCACTTGTTTTAAAGCTCCTTATAGTTCATTACATTCTTTGACACATTTGCCTTATCTGGCATTTACTTCTACCTTAGGGATTTCCCCCTTATTTGTTGTTTTATACTAGCTTTCGATGAATATTTCAATTCAATATTAATGAAGTAAACACAGAAGAGGAATTTTCAGATTAAAAGAATATGAATTTTTAAAGCTTCTGTTACATTTCAACAACCACTTTCTACTAAATTTACACCGGCTTGTAATTGTAATTTATATGAGGCTGTGCATTACCTTGCACTGTCCCAGGCACTAATGGTTAATCAATAGTTATAACTTAGCCAAAAGTCAAAAACTGAATGAGATAATTTTGTTCTCTGAAGTCTTACTTTTTGAATTACTGTAAATGAGAAAATATCACTCTGTTTAATAGTGATTTACAATGATTTTTCATTGAATACTCCTGTAAATTCTTTCACCATTTTTTCCACTAGAGTTCCATTTTTTTCAAATAAATGTATATATTGTATATGTGTTTATATATGTGCATATATGTAATATAATCTCTCTCTGACATTGACTCTTCTTTGTCACTTGCTTTTTAATTTTGTTCACAGCTATTTTATATTAAGAGAAATATGGTAGTTTTTAGGTAATAAAATCCATCAGTATTTTATATTACAGCTTCAGAGCCTACTGTCATAATATGAAATACCTTCAGCAACCCAAAATTATATCTCTGCTTTCATATTTTTATAAATGTATTTTATTGCAAGAGTATATTAATACATCTACACTTAATTTGATGTTAGAAAGAATTCTAACATACCTCCTCTCTTGTCCAAACACAATTTATTGAATTAATTATTTTAACCATTGGTTGGAATTCCAATTGTATTATGTAATAAGTTGTTATAATAAGTTCTTGGGCCTATTTTTCAACTGCATAGTCATTTTCACTGCTCTGTTTGTCTTTTTCTGTACCAAATTCTGCCCTTGTTCTTCTTTTAGTATTCACAAAGTTTTCAATTTGTTCTTTTATTTTTTTTTTCTGAAAACGAAGTATAGAATAATTTTGTCAAGTTTCTAATATAATCCAAATAAAATTTTAAGAAGAATTAATTTCTTCTTAAGTATGGATGGATGGAATTTATGCATTCAAGGACATGAGAAGCATCTATTTTTATGTGAAATTTTCCATTGATCAAATAATGAACTCTTGTTTCCAAAAAGGCCTTGTACAATTATTGTTACATTAAGCATTTTGTTTTTTGTTTCCATAATGGGACCTTTCTCCATCCCATCCACATCTAATATTCTTACAAGCTCTTCATGTTTGTATGTCATTTTTTAAACTGCATCTTGAAGAATTATATTATTAGTTAAAATACCTTTGCAATTTATTATCTTTACTTTTTAATTAAACACTACTGCTGATAACTATTATTTATTATGCATATATTATATACCAGGTTTTATACAAATATTTGGCACTTGTTTAATGACATCACATGACAATTTAAATGATCTGTTATATAATCTTGTCTGATTGCAGTATTCTAGCCAATAAGAGCTAGATCAATGTCAAGTCACAGTTCTAGTGTTCTATCTTTATCTCTGACTTCATTGGGAATGCATCAATTATTTTACTTCTAAGTTAAAATCAACTATTAGTTTGAGATAGAATGCACAAGTAATATGCAATTTCTCTTATAATAAAAATTTCTCATTATAAAATACATATAGTAAGTACTATCAAATGCATTTTAACATTTTTAGTAGTATCTATCATAAAGATTGCATTTTTCATTGCGATATATCAATATATTGTAACTCTATTACTATATCAGTATAATGAGGTTATATCACAGTTTAAAAACACTATGATATGGACACCTGGGTTGCTCAGTGGTTAAATGTCTGCCTTTAGCTCAGGGTGTGAACCTAGAGTCCTGGAATCGAGTCCCACATCGGACTCCCTGCATGGAGCCTGCTTTTCCCTCTCCCTAGGTCTCTGCCTCTCTCTCTGTGTGTCTCTCATGAATAAATAAATAAAATATTTTTTTAAAAAGTTTTAAAATGAAATTAAATAGAAACACTATGATAGTCTTTTTTTCTTAAAATTAATATAGTATTTAAGAAGTCATATTAATTCCTTGGTTAAAGAATTCTGTTTTAATAAATTTTCCTTCAGTAAATGTATACAAGGTATTGTATACCTAAATTACATTAGAAAACACAAACAAGGGGCGCCTGGGTGGGCTTAGTCTGTTGAGCAATCAGTTCTTGATTTCAGCTCAGGATTGGGGGATCAAGCCCCACATCAGGTTCCCCACTTGGCAGAAAGTCTGCTTGAGATTCTGTCTCCCTCTCTCTCCCTCTACCACTCCCCAACCTACACATGTGTTCTCGCTCACTCTCTCTTTCAAAATATAAATAAATAAATCTTAAAAAAAAAAGAAAAGAAAAACAAAATTATTACTCCAAAAATATTACTTGGTAATGGGATTTAACCAAGAAATTTTACTTTCATCAAAATTAATTGGAAAACATTACATCATTTTGTTTTAAAGCATATAATGTAACAAATTATATGACATATTTCACTCATAAAATTATATGAATAGGATCATGTAGGAAGTTAGATTATTAATTTTGGACATTTTAAGTTTATTTAATTATTATTACTCTGTTTAGGTATATATATATATTTGTTTTAGTCAAATTGGTAATTTAGGGTTTCATATATGTTTAGTATTCACTCACACCTGCAGTTATACCATCTTTCTAATTGGTATAGTTTACTTATTTCTCCTGATTTTACTTGATAACTTAGCTAAAAGCTTAGGTGCTCTATTAGTTTTTCTTAAGAATAAACGTTGTTTTGTTACCAACTTCACTATTATGTTTTTAAATTACTATTTTCATCTTTACTCATTCTCTTTTACTTGTTTCTCAGAATTATTATATTATTCTTGCTTATTGGAGCAAATACTTGATAGACATATATTCATTTATCTTGAATAATAAATCAATAAAGACATGAAATTCTAGGGAAGAATATTTGTTTAAGCACTTGTTTTGATGTGCAGTTTTATGATTAACTTCTTCTATTTAAGTAATCTGTATTGAAGCTACCTTTTCAATTTAATTTAATTTCTTAGAAATTTGTGAATTTGTGGATGTGTAGGGGGTATTTCATGATAGACTACTTAGTGCTGCAGTAACAAAGAAGGCTCAATACTTCAATTTCTTCAAATGACAAAGGCTTACTTATTTCTCTGACACATCACCGCCAATTCAGGTTAGGTGGTGCAGGCATCTGGTCTACTTCCATTCTACAATTGTTTTGTTCTTACATTTTTTTATTTATTTGAGAAAGAGATCACAAGCAGGAGATAGCAAGAGAGGGAGAAATAGGCTCCCCACTGAGCAAGGAGCCAGATGTTAGACTAAATCTCAGGACCCTGGGATCATGACCTGCTAAAGGCAGATACCTAACCAACTGAGCCATCCAGGTGCCCCCCCATTCTGCAAATCTATTATCATAGAGTCCCTCCTTCCCAGCTTCAAAGGGGTAGAAATTGAGACTATTATAAATTCCCATAATATAAAGAAATATGTTTCTTCTCTCCAAATCCCATTGACAGGAATTGAGCCACATGGTCCCAACCTCACAACATGAGAGGCTGGGAAATGTAGTCTTCCTCATGTCCAGGAAAGAGAAATGGAGTGATAACCACATCACAGTTCTGTGTCACTATATGTATGTTTATTTTCCAATCATTTAATTAATTAATTTATCCCTGGTTATTAATTTTGCAACTTGCTGAGTTGTGTCTGGAAAATAGACTGTGAAGTTAAAGTGTGTTGAGTTTTTCTTTAAGAACTTGGATACAATTAATTTTGTTAAATATCCCATGAACATTCAAAAAGTATGTGAATTCCTTCAAAAACAGAAAATTTGATATATCTGTAATCAAGTTTCTTAACTTTATTCTTAAACATTTCCTATATATCATATCTATACCTAGAAAAATATTTTGTAATTTCTTCATATATGTGGATTAGTTGCTTTATTTGAACTAAAGTCCATGCTTTTTCAGACTTCCTTAGTATTTCCCTACTGTCTTGTTTTCAGAATCTAGTCCAGGTTACCACATTAAATTCAGTCTTCATGTCTCCATAGGTGTTTCTGGACTGTAGCAGTTTCTTAGATCTTCTTTATTTTTGATGACCTTGATAGGTTAGAAGATATTGTGTAGCATGTCCTACTTGAAGTAGGATTTGTGTGATGCTGTCAATATAATTAGAGTGCAGTGATAGGTTTGGAGGAAAAAACAACAGCAGAAAAATGCTATTACATCACATCATATCAAGGATACATACTTATCACAGTTTATTTTAACTTTCATTACCTGGCAGTTCTCTTCATTATAAAGTTCTTTTTCTTCCCTTTTCCACACTATGTGTACTCTCTGCAGGTAAGTCACTAGAGGTAGCTGACACTTAAGGAATGATACCTAAGCTCCTGTTCAGCGTCAAGTGTCTACCTAAATTGTTTGAAATTCCTCTTCATGGGAGATTTGTCTATTCTCCACATTTATTTTTATATCGGTATGTACTCATGAATATATGTTTTGTACTTTGCATTGTAATCCTGCACTACCTAATTTTGTTGCTCAGATTTTTCTAGCTTTGGCTATTGTAAGTTCATTTAGTTAGTTTCTGTTTCCATTTTGTTACACCCATGGACTTATTTTTACACTTACTTTGCCTACACCAATCCTAGAATAAGACATTTCTTCAAGGGGTCATGGTTCCTTTTTTTTTTTTTTTTAAGATTTTGTTTATTTATTCATGAGAGACAGAGAGAGAGAGAGAAAGAGCGAGAGAGAGAGAGAGAGAGAGAGAGAGAGGCAGAGACACAGGCAGAGGAAGAAGCAGGCTCCATGCAGGGAGCCTGACCTGGGCCTCCATCCCAGGTCTCCAGGATCAGGCTCTGGGCTGAAGGTGGCGCTAAACCGCTGAGCCATCGGGGCTGCCCCCATGGTTCCTTTTAATTAGAAAAGATATCAGAAACCAACCCTGAGTGCTGGGTGTATTCATTGCTCTGGATACCTTTGCTTCAAGGCCTCCCCAGCAAACAGAGCAAAGAAATATATGTATATATAGTAACCTGTGTATTACACATACCTAAGTATTTCTATATGTAACCATCCATATCTATTTTAGCCAAATTTGAGTTTATATTGATGTCTCCAACTCTATTACCACAAGGATTATCCACATCTATTCCCTCTTGCTTATCTGTAAACTCCTATTCCAACAGTGAGAGAAACCTGGCTCCTATCATCTGCCATCCATTTAATTAATTGTTCAATTCCAGTATATATATATATATATATATATATATATATATATATATATATATCAGTGTCAAAATTAACTCATATACCTATGAGAATCAACTTTATCAACTACAGTGTAGTGATTATGAATTATTTCCTTTTGCCTTTAGTCTTATAGACTTTAGACATTTCCAAAGTCATGTCACACATTTCTCCTCCATCCCTTTCAGTGAGATTGTTTTATACATTTATAATACTGGTTGATTGTTTCATCATATTCTGTACTCCATACTGGGATTCTCGCAATATCCTAAATCACTTTTTTAATTAAATTAAAATTTTAAATTAATTTAGTTAAGATTCATTCTTGGTGCTATAAAATTCTGTGAGTTTTAACAAATACATAGTATAATACATGGAGCATTATCATATCATACAAAATAATTTCAACACCCTAAAATATACCCTGTGATTTATCTATTAAATTTTACCCACCTCTTCCTAATCCACTGGCAACCACTGCTCTATTTACCACCTATATAGTTTTATTTTTTTCCAGATTGCCATAAAATTGGAATCTTGAAATTATTTAGCCTTTTCAGATTGACTACTTCATTTAGCAATATGTTCTTAAGGCTCATTAATGGCTTTTCATTGTTTGATGGCTCATTTATTTTCAATGCAGAATAATATCCCATTGTATGGATATGTCAGAGTTTGTTTACCCTGTCATGTATTGAAGGACATCTTCGCTGCTTCCAGTTTTGGGGATGATGAATAAAGCTTCCATAAACATTATAGGAAATTTTGTGCGCACATAAGTTTTCATATCAGTTGGATAAATATCTAAAAGTGTGATTGCTGGATCATATGGTAAAGACTAAGTTTAGCTACAGAAAAAACTGCCAAACTGTCTTCCAAAGTGGCTGTACCATTATGCATTCCCACCTGCAAAGAATGAGAGTTCCTGTTGTTCCTTGCCAGTAATTGAGATCGCCACTTTGGGATTTTGAGTCTTCTAATGGGTCTGTATTGGTCCCTGATGGTCATTATCATTTGCTATTTTCTAATGCCAAATGGTTTTGAGTATCAATGGATGTGAGTATTTACCATCCATGTATCTCTTTTGTTGTGTTTGTTGAGTTCTTTGCCCATTTTTTGATTAGATTGCTTTCTATTATTAGATTTTAAAAGTTCTTTGAATATTATTGACAAAATTCTTTATCACATATATGTTTTGCAGGTTATCTGTGGCTCTATCTTTTCATTCTCTTAACACTATCTTTCTCAGGGCAGAAATACTCATTTTTAAAATGTTCACCTTATTAGTTGTTTTCTTTCTTTCATCATGCTTTTGATGCTGTAGCTAAAAATGATCTCCAAATCGAAGGCTACTTAGATCCTACTATATTTTCTTCTAAAAAAATGTATAACTTTGTGTTTCACTTTTTTGTGAAAATCTTTGTGTCCAGATTCACTTTTTTATTTTTCCTTTATGTACATCCAATTGTTGATGTACCCTTTATTGAAAAGAGTATGTTTTCTCCCATGAATAACTTTTGTTCCTTTGTCAAAGACTAGTTGACCATATTTATGAATGTCTATTTCTGAGCTCTTTATTCTGTTTCATTGATTTATATATTCATTCTTTCACCAATACTATATTGTCTTGACTACTGTAGCTTTAAGGTAAATCTTAAAGTTAGATACTGTGATCCTTTGAAATTTGTTCTTCTATTTCAGTATTATGTTTTCTATTCCAGGTCTTTTACTTTTCCAAATAAACTTTAATGTCAATTTGTCATGATGTAAAAATAATCTGTTGGTGTTTTGATAGAGTTTGTATTGAATCTATATACCAGAACTGGAGAGAATTGACATCTTAACAATATTAACTACTCCAATCTACATATGTTTAGGTCTTCTCTGATTCATTTCATCAGAGTTGTATAATTATCAGTGCATGGAATTGGAATCTGCACATATATTGTTAGATTAATATCTAAGTATTTAATTTGGGGGGTTGCTATGTGTTATTGATTTTTAACTTCACATTGCTGATACACTGAGAAACAATCAGCCTTTTTATATGAGGTTTTCTCCTGTGACTTTACTAATCTCACTCATTTCCTGGAGTTTGTCTGATTCTTTAGAATTTTTTACATAATCAGGTTATCTGCAAGTAAAAACAGTTTTAATTCTCTCTTCCTCATCTGTTGACCTTTTGTCTCATTTTTTTTTTATCTTATTGCACTATCCAGGACTTTGAGTATGATGTCAAATAGGAATGGTAAGAGAGGTTATCTTTGCCTATCTGTTACCAATTTTAAGGGGATAGTAATACTGTTTTCCATGAGTATTTCCTAATTTACTGAGCACATTTATCATGAATAGGTATTAGATTTTGTCAAATACTTTTTCTGCATTCATCTATATGGTCATATAATTTTTCTTCTTTAGCCTATTGATATGGTGCATTACATCAGTTGGTCTTTAAATTATTGGGCAAAACTCATATACCTTAGAATAAATCTCAAGTAGTCATGATATATATTTTTTATACATTTTTGAATTGTATTTGTTAATATTTTGTTGAGGATTTCTGCTCCTATGTTAATGAGATATACTGAGTTGTAACTTATCTCATAATAGTTTTATCTGGATTTAGAATTAAAATAATACTGATCTCCTAGAATGTTTAGTAACTATTTCCTCTGCTTCTATTGTTTTGGAAGAAATTGTGGAAAGTAAGTATATTTTCTTTCTTAAATATAAAGAAGAATCTACCAATGAATTGCCATCTGGACATGGTGGGTTTTTTAAATTATAACATCAATTTCTTTATTAACTATAGGCATATTCAGACTACCTATTTATTGGCATAAGTTTTGATAGTTTGTTTCTCTCAAATAATTAGTTCATTTTACTTGATTTATCATATATGGGGCCATAAGTTATTTATAGCATACCTTTATTATCCCTTTAATATCCATGTAATCAGCAGTAATAATCCCTATTGCTTTTCTAATATCCATAATTTGTTTTCTTTCTCCCCTTTCTAGTAGCCTATTCAGAAGTTTGATACCTTTGACCTTTTCAAAAAAAACCAGTTTTTGGTTTCATGGATATTTTTCTATTGTTTTTCTGATTACAACTTCATCAATTCCCACCCTAGTTTTTATTATTTACTTTCTTCTGCTTGCTTTAGGCTTAGATTGCTCTTCTTCTATTTTCATAAGTTGAAAACTTAGGTTATTGATTATAGATCTTTTTTCCTTTTTTTAATTGATAAACTCAATACTATGCATTTTCCTCTAAGCAGTGCTTTCACTGCATCTCAAAATTTTGATAGGTAGTATTTTTGTTTTCATTTATTTCAAATTAAATTTCTCCTGAAGCACTTTATTTGACCATTGCTCTCTTACTCCTGTGTGCTGTCAGCTCTATCCATTGGAGTTAGTAAATTAACCATAATTGTTTCAAATTCCTGTTCTGATAATTCTAACATTGTTATCATATCTGAATCTGATTCTGATAACTTTGGGTATGTCTTATAATTGTTTTTTTTTTATTTTTTTATTTTTTTATTTTTATTTTTTATTTATGATAGTCACATAGAGAGAGAGAGAGAGAGGCAGAGACACAGGCAGAGGGAGAAGCAGGCTCCATGCACCGGGAGCCCGACGTGGGATTCGATCCGGGGTCTCCAGGATCGCGCCCTGGGCCAAAGGCAGGCGCCAAACCGCTGCGCCACCCAGGGATCCCTTATAATTGTTTCTTAATAGCCATGTATGATAAATTAGAACTTCTGTAAATAGGCTTTGAGTAATTGCTGAGAAACTGAAGGGTTTGAAACATCCTACAGTTCTTGATTAAGTCTCAGTATTTTAGGGATCCCTGGGTGGCGCAGCGGTTTGGCGCCTGCCTTTGGCCCGGGGCGCGGTACTGGAGACGCGGGATCGAATCCCACGTCGGGCTCCCGGTGCATGGAGCCTGCTTCTCTCTCTGACTGTGTCTCTGCCTCTCTCTCTCTCTCTCTCTGTGTGACTATCATAAGTAAAAAAAAAAAAAAAAGTCTCAGTATTTTAGTGAACTTGTGCCTCTGGACTGTGGCCTTTTCACAAGCTTCTCGGTCTTCCCCTCCTCATCTTATCCTTTGGTTGGACAGGATACCTAGAGTGGGGTGGAGTTGAGTATTTCCCTTTGTCCAGTTAGGGTCTTATAAAACCCCAGCAGGGTATGGTCTGGTTGAGTAGTTTCTCAAGAGAATAGACCTTGTTAAGAAGAAATGAATCTGGTGTCTTTATAAATGATGCCTTTCCCCTACCCCATGCTGGAAGCTCTGGATAATTTTTTCTGATGTTTACTGTGAGAACCTTCTAGAGATCCAGGTGGTAAAACTCAGGAAGGAGTGGGGTCTCCAGTGAAAAGATCCTTTTATAGTTTTTGACTCTCAGGGTTGTCCACACTGAGCCTCTAGCACTTTGTCAATTACAGTTCAAGTTTCACTACCCAACCCTGGTTCCACCAGAGGTTTCTGCTCTGGTTAGTCTTCCTTCTTAAAACACTTGTCACGTGTCTCTATTTGAGAGACAGCATTTTCCCCATGACTTACTTCTCTGCCTGATCTAAGAAGAGTTGTCATTCTTCAGATCATTCAGCTATTTACTTATGGCTAAGATAAAATGGTAACTTCTAAGTTTCTTACATGCTGGATCAGAAACTGGAAGTCTCCCTTATTGCACAATATGGTACATATTAAAACATTTGTGCTCTGTTTTGTACAGCTGACTCTATGAAAAATATCATGGATATAGTTACTAAAATCTATCAATATAAAACTCAAATGACATGAAATCAATATTTTATGGAAATGTTCATAGAAATAGAAGACATGGCATTCAATTCTCTGCCAATGCTTGTTGGTTGAGTTGTGGAAGAGATTGACAGATTTGTATTACCACTGAATCCCATACACTAGTTTTTGGAACAAAGAGATGCTTGTTCATTCAACTTTTAATTATTTGAGAAATTGAATAGTTGTAGAGTTTATATATTCAAAAAGGAATCAGAAATGAAAGTGGCAGTGTAATTTATGTTTTCTCACTTAAATTACATTGCATATAAATGACCTAAATTTGAGCTCTAAGTAAAGAAATTACTTATGACTTAACTATACAAGTTTGTGAATTTGTATTGAAATTGAAGCTTTTTTCATAATAATAATAGCTTTATACATTTTGTAACATGAATAAAAATGCAGAAGATTTCAGTTATAGTTGTCATGTAATTGACTAAAAAGCTATAAGAAACATTGAGGCATTGAAAAATATTGATAATTGATATTGATAATTTTATAGTTACTTTTCCCTGTATAGAATATGTCTTTAATTTGATGTTGACAAAACTGAGCTTCTATATAAACCAAAAATTTACTTGAATTGGACAGTGTTAAAACTAATATTCTTACTTTTTTTAAAAAAAATATTTTATTTATTTATTCATTGAGATGCAGAGAGAGAGAGAGAGGTAGAGACACAGGCAGAGGGAGTAGCAGGCTCCATGCAGAGAGCCCGATGTGGGACTCCATACAGGGTCTCCAGGATCATGCCCTGGGCTGCAGGTGGGGCTAAACCGCTGCACCATCAGGGCTGCCCGATATTCTTACTTTTAAATCAAATTGAATACTCTAAAAACAATAAATGTATTTTGTTAAGAAGATTGCAATATTAGAGGAAAAGGATTTTTTGATACTAATTCAGATTTTGCAAAACATTTGAGTATATTTGGAATAACTTGGATTTGAAAAACTACTTTAAAAAAAATAGGCAAAGGAGGAAAAGAAGGGGGAGAGAGAGAGAGAGAGAGACTCAAGCAGATTCCCTGTTGAGCATGGAGCCCAATCGGGCCTCAATCTTATGATCCTGAGATCATGACCTGAGCCAAAAGTAAGAGTCAGTTGCTTACACAACTGAGCCACCCAGGTGTCCCATCTACTTTTTCAACTATAGCTTTTATAAATTGTAAATACAGATCATATACTTTTGATGAAGATTTAACAATCAAATTGAGGTGTGCTAAAATACATGGAATTTTAGAGTTAGTACAAAAATGTAAAATATTTCATAAATGCTTTTAAATGTTGATTATATTCTGAAATTAACATACTTTTATAGATTGGATTACATATTATTTTTAGCCCAACATTGGCTACCAGAAAACTTAACATTGCATATGTCATTCATATTATATTTTGTTTGGATAATATCAATCTAAACAAGAAATGAGGTTTGTCTTAGGCTAGTGATAGAAAATAGTAGGGTAGAAGAAATTTAAGAAAAAAGAAAAGTGAAGAGATGACAGAAATTGATAGGCCCAATCTACAGGATTTACTGATGGATTTGGATGATGGGTAGAAAGAAAAAAGGAGAGAAGGGAGAATGATTGCCAGATCCCTGACCTGAGCATTTTGGGGTTATAATCTGAGATAAGTCAAATGTAAGAATAGATTTATGGATTAAAATGCATCAAATGAAAAATTGTAGAACTTCTAAATGATAGTTTCAGCCCAGTGGAAGGCAGCTAGAATAAGAGAAAATCACCTATATTAGGCTATAGTTCCATTCTGGAAAGGCTCAATCTACTTTGATTTAACCACACAGAATCCACCAGGGACTCCAATTGAGAACCAGGGAATTTATTAGGGCCCCTTCTCCTTGGCAAGACCTGAACTCCATCTTTGCTATCAACACAATGAGACAGCTGAAATTCTTGCTGGGTTTTTTTGCTTTTTTTTTTTTTTTTTTTTTGTTGTTGTTTTGATTTGTTTTGTTTTTGTTTGTTTGTTTTTCTTTTTGGCCATCATCTCAACAGCTTTTAGGCTCTTACCCCAGAAAACTTATATATAAGTCACTCTCTGGAGAAGAAAGTCCAAAAATATTGAACTTACTTCTCACTTCCCTTCTGTCTAGGATATTGACCTCTCAAGTTCTGGATGTGTTGGTAGACCACAAATACAACTTTTGTTTCCCAGTTATTTGGGATTGCTCGAAGTCCTCCGACTTCTGTGACCCTTAGTAGTTTTCCTCTCCTCAACTTCTCAGCCTCTCTCCATAAACCACGAATGGGCACATCCCCTGAGGAGAAATGTGGTATGCAGAAAGTTAGTCTTATTTCATTCTGAGATTCCATCTCTTCCTGTCCTGGTTGCCTCAGCAGCTCTCCAGTACTTTCAAACAGGCAATGGTCAGCTACAAACTACTACTACTTCATTATCCAAAGCAGAAGCCCAATCATTTATGGGTCATGAATTCAGTTATTTTGGTGCAATATTGCTCCAACAATCCTCATCTGCATTATTGTTCTAACTTCTCCAATGATCAGATATATGGGCACATATTAAGTCTTAACTTGGCAAATCTCCATTTCTCTTATTGTTCTAAGGATAGTTCAGAGGAAATAAAATTCTAGGGGGATGCCTGGGTGGCTCAGTGGTTGGATGTCTGCCTTCGGCCCTGGGTGTGATCCTGGGATCCCAGGATCAAGTTCCATATCAGGCTTCCTGCATGGAGCCTGCTTCTCCCTCTGCCTATGTCTCTGCCTCTCTCTGTGTCTCTCATGAATAAATAAATAAAATCTTTTTAAAAAAATCTATCATTTTTACAATCTGTGTTTTTTTTATTCTTTTATTTTTAACCCTTCTATATCACCTTATTTTAGGTATATTTCTTAGATACAGAAAGCTTGCTTATTTATTTATTTATTTATTTATTTATTTATTTATTTATTTATTTATTTTACAGATCTGAAAGTCTTTGTTTCTAATCTGGAAATTATGCTCTGATAGATGCCAAAATATGTCACTTAAAAAAGATGACTAGAGGAGTCTAGAACATGGCACCTAATTTGTGCCTTTTTGAGATATTGATTATTTTGAGCTGTAGGCCCTTCAGAAATAGCAAATATAGTGGAGGCTTTCTCTGAACTCTCCCTAACTGCCTCAAGACAGAGCCTCCAAAGGAAGCTCAGATGACATAGATTTCCCTTCCCTTCCCCTCACCCCAGGAGTTTCAACAACTGGAGAACATTGCACTTGCCACAGTAGAGGGGACTAGAAGTCCCACCACACCTGGACACACTTGGTCACAAACTATGACACCTCCCAACTGTTCTTCTGAGGGTCCATTCATCTTTCCTACAAATCATTTACTCTCTCCTAGGAAGAGCACACATCCCTGGCCTTTTCCTATTAAGCTGATAGTTAAAGCTGAACCCTAAGTCACCTTGAAGAGACACTTACTTTTCCCTGTATACCTCCCATGTATACATGAGGTATACATGTTAATAAATCATGATTCTTTTTCTTTCATAAATTTTTCTTTTGTTACAGGGGTCTCAGCCAAGAATTTAGAAAGGTAGAGGACATTTATTTTCTCCTTCCCTCTACCTCAAACCCAAATACTGTGATAGCCAATGGACATGATCTTATTCTCCTTATCTTAAATGTTTATATTCTCATTCATTCCTCTTTGGTTTGTAAAATTCTTACATGTTTCCTATTGCTTAAGATACATATGTTCTTTTTTCCATTAATTTATAAATTATTAATATGATTTTTATTTTAGTAACAGTATGTGTAATATAAAAACCAAAACCTGTATACCTATGCATTTCTACAAAGGTCAAGAGTAATTAAAATTGTAACGGTTCACATTATACTTTCTGATGCCAATTTCTCACATTAATTCTAAGAATACAAGACTTCACAGAAGAATATTTTCTCCTCTTTTTGTCTTTTATATGTTTTCTTTAAGAAATTATTTCTGATATTTATATTGTATCATACATGATTAACAAATAATAAAACAGGAATTCTACTTTATATTTTTTAAATTTTTATTTATTTATGATAGTCACAGAGAGAGAGAGAGAGAGAGAGGCAGAGACACAGGCCGAGGGAGAAGCAGGCTCCATGCACAAGGAGCCCAACGTGGGATTCGATCCCGCGTCTCCAGGATCGCGCCCTGGGCCAAAAGCAGGCGCCAAACCGCTGCTCCACCCAGGGATTCCCAGGAATTCTACTTTTATAGTTTTTGTTGTTCATGGTCCTTTTTATCCTCAATGCTATTTCTTCCCCATTTGTAATATCTTTATTTTATTTAGTCTTATTGGCCACTCTATTTCCTCAGGTAACACTTTCAAGAAAAGAACAAGAATGATAAATTATCTGAACCTGATAACTGTAATGATTATTTTCTTGTTCATAAATACAATAACTTATTTGCACACGCAATTATTTTTTCCTCAAAACTGATAAGAATTTATCCATTTTTTAAACTAGTACTTAGTGTTGCATAAAACTGTTGCCAACAATATTTTTTTCACTGTAGGACAATAATCAAGTTTTTTTTAAGTATGAGTGTGTGTGTTCCTATCTAGACTTGTGGACAAAAACAATTACAGCTTTTCAATTGTTACTGTGTTAGTCTCTTTTCCTTCATTTTACCTGAATTTCAGCAATTTCTACTAACAAACACATTTTCTTTATTCTCAGAAACATCTGGTATTATTTATTTGAATATTTATTTTCTTCTATCTTTTTTTCATTTCTTTTGTTACATGTTCACAATGACCTCAAAAGTGGGTATCATACCCCACTTACAGATTGGTGAACTAAAGCACAGAAGATTTTACAACTCTCCCAGGCTGATCAGACTACAGTACTTCTCTCTTTTCTATGAGAAAAGGAATATATTCAGTTAATGTGCTTTTAAAAATACATCTATGGGAGGGCCCCTGGGTGGCCCAGTCAGTTAAGAAGAGTCTGCCTTGAGCTCAGACTCAGGATCCCAGATCCTAGGATTTAGCCCCACATTGGGCTCTCTGCTCAGTGGGGAGCCTGCTTCTCCCTCTCCCTCTGCCTCCCCCCACCCCACCACATGCTTGTGCGCTCTCCCTCTCAAATAAATAAATAAAATCTTTTTAAAAAATTAAATATATATTTATATTTAAATATATATATATATATATATGGGAAAATATATCTATTGGAAAAGCTGATATATTTACCAATATATCTATTGGTAAAGCTCAAGGGAGTACACAATTTGTGTTAAATACTGTCACATAATACATTGCCAGGGGGAAAATACTAAATACTATAACTATAAAATACGGGGCTATCTTTTCTAATACTTCTAGTTCTTCTAATTTCTAATATTTAAAAATAGTTTTCAAAAATGAGCCACAGAAGACAAAGTCTTGATTTCCACAGTTCACAGGAATGCATCTCAGGAGGGGCACTGTGAAGGACTGCCTGGCCCCTGTGGATGGGACCCACAAACAAATACTTGCAACCAAGAGAATTGTTTGTAAATTCCTCTGCATGCAGCTATGCAACCTGGTTCCTAAAACCAGCCTGTTCCTTTTTTATTAAGAAGACTTTGCAGTGGCAAAGCAGTCATCAGCTTATGCAAATTCCTATGGGCACAAAAAAAGGGGACCTTTTAAGCTGCCTATTACTTTATTATTGCTGAAAGAAAGAAAAGAAAAGCATAAAGGGGGGAGACAGGGTGGGGAGAATTAAGGATCTAATAACAGTGAGAGCTCGCTGCCCAGGTTGCGTCTCTTGCTGTGTTTGAATGATTTTTCTTTGTCGACAGCCTTGCACTGGGCTATTTTTAGCATCTCTTTAATAATTGAGCTGTAGCAATTGTGCTCAGCAGCTGGAACAGGCAGGGAAAATAGCAGCTCAAAGAAATAGTGCAGCAGGGTCATAATTTAAGTCAAGCTGCATTATAGAGCATACCTTTCTCAAAGGTAGAATGCTGAGGTAGAAAAAAAAACTTAAGAAGAGCAGAAAGAAAGAAAGACAAAAGTGAGTGACAGATGGAGAGGCTTTTTTTGTCTTTTTGGTTTTTTTAGTTTTCTATTTTTTTAAACAATCCTGAGAAGGAGCCCTGTTGGACAGATTCTTTTGATGGTACAGAAAGCAGGTATGAAGGGCCTTGCTTCAAAACGTGGCAAACAGGACAAGGAAACTAAGATTGATAGCAGAATTGACACTTTTCCTTGTCCCCAGGGCTGACGGGGAAAAGCCTTCCTGCATAACACAGGCAACCCAATGACACAGAGTGGCATGCTGCCAGAAAGTTAGAAAAGGAAATTTTAGCCACCTGCAGAGGAAGTTTGATGACAAAGGGTAAATCTCACATTCCCCAACATCTTCCTATCTAGACAGGGTGCGGGCAGGGAGTATACATCTTTGGAGAATATAGCTGGACTTTTCAAAGTCCCATTGTCAGATCCATCATTAAATACCTGACTTAGGTCATTAAGCCTGTGGGTATATGCATCTCCCTTTGCTGAAACATTTGACTGCATTGCTGGGTCCCTTCTAGGAAGAGTCTGAAGAGCCCAATGAGAGATGGGTATTTGCCAAATGGAGACTTAAGAAGGGCCCTTATGTCTGATCAGCAGAGACATTCATCTGACTAATTCGGGCAATCTAAACAAACGAATAAATAAATAACCAAAATGATCAAGGTTATGAGAATTAATTAAATGTTCAAACTAACTAGAAAGCTGTCTTCTGATCTCGCAGAGACTGCTAGAGATTGATGGGGTTGTAAGCTTTCTTCCTCAGCACAAACTTTCTTCCTTTTACGTGTTCCTTTTTTTTTTTTTTTTTTGCTTCACTACAACCTTCTTTGTCCTACACTATCACCATGTGTTTCCTTTGCTTGCTTCCTTTTCTTCACTGTATTTCCCTCTGCCGCCCCCCCCCCCCCCCCACTTCTTTAATTTCCTTTGGGTTTTCAGGCTGAAACCTTAAGCAATAGGAGGAAGTTTCTATACTGAGAGGGAGTGGTGTGACATTCCATCCAGTAGAGGTCAATATGACAAAGGGAATTTCTATAGCGACCTAGACAGACTATGGACAGGATATAACACAGGTGACTGGCTACCCATGATTGCGCACATGGCAAAGAAACAATCTGCCCCACCAGCATCTGTGTCTTTCAATTATCAAAACTGACATTTACTTTAAAACTAGTCTTTAGAAACTTTGAAATAGAAAGTCAATATAAAGAAGAAACACTTTTCGGGCAGCCCTGGTGGCTCAGAGGTTTAGCCCCGCCTTCAGCCCAGGGCGTGATCCTGGAGACCCAGGATCGAGTCTCACGTTGGGCTCCCTGCATGGAGCCTGCTTCTCCCTCTGCCTGTGTCTCTGCCTCTCTCTCTGTGTCTCTCATGAATAAATAAATAAATCTTAAAAAAAAAGAAGAAACACTTTTCATATACTCCTCAAACATCATGGTAAATATCAATTCATGCTTTCTTCTAGATAGGAAAAAGAAAAGAAAGAAAGAAAGAAAGAAAGAAAGAAAGAAAGAAAGAAAGAAAGCAAGCCAGCAAGCTCTGTTTAAAGTTCCAGTCATGATATATGAGTCTAAGTACCTGACAGATATTTTAAATCTTTAGTACATCAACAAGGGAGAGTTTTCAGGTGTAATAAACTTGAACAACCACCAAAAGAATCAAGTTAGATCAGTGTGAAACCTGGTGCATGTCAGAACTCACTTTTCCATAAGACTTCATTCGGTAATAATTGTTATGATGTAATGAAGGAACAATCGGATAAGTTTGTTTGGCTGGACAGCACTCTCCTAGATACAAAGAAATTGCAAGGTATTTGTAGAATTGTTTCTGAATTTTCTGAGGCTTTTATTCTTCCTGTCTTTGAGCTGTTCAACACACAGAGCATGCTGGGTTCTGTCTTCTTGCGGGCAAGGAGAGATAGCCATATATCACTACACTCGTAGGCATTTAGGTGAATGTCAATTTTTAACTTCACAGGTTTTCCTGAAGGTCTACTGCAGCAGTCAATTGGATCCATGAAATTGAAAATGAGATCTGGTGGGGTTGGAGGGATTAGAACTTCGGAGGAGGAACTTGTTTTCTATGAATCCCCTGACTTGGGCCACAGAATTTAGTTGCCCTCTGTATTATTGTTCTAGAACCTCTGGAACAAATTGCCACAAACTTGGTGACTCAGAACAACAAATATTTATTCTTTTACAATTCTGGAGGCCATTTCTTCCAGAAACTCTAGGGGGAGATCCATTCCTTGCAACTTTCAATTTCTCGTGGCTCTTGGCATTCCTTATTTTGTCACACTTCATGTCAGCTCTAACCTCTGTGTCACATTGCTTCCTCCTCTTCTGTCATATTTCCCTTTGTCTCATTCTTAAATGGACATTTGTAATTGGATTTAGGGCCCACTCAGATAACTCAGGATAATGTCCCCATCTCAAGATCCTTAAACTAATTACATCTGCAGAGATTCTTTCTCCAGATACGGTAATGTTCACAAGTTCCAAGGATTTGAAGGTGGTCATATCTTCTGGGAAGGCTGCTGTTCCACCCACTACACACTCTCAGCCCAATAAAATGCCCACATTCCCAGATCCATTCAGACACTGTGGATACTCCAAATAAGACATTTTACTTGTTGTTGTTGTTTTTTTGCATGACGGCCCTAAAAATAAGGAGAGCTAATATTTATTGAGTGATTAGCCTCATAGGGGCCCATAACTCATAAGAGAATTCTGTATTTGGCTGAAACATATAGAACCTCTAATATTTGTTAGTTTTTGCCCACAAAACCAGCCATTTAATTTGGTTTACTCACAAATATTCAGTCATTTAAAACTAATATTTGTTCCATAGGAAGATGGTCATTATTATCCCCAGTCTACAGGAAAAGAAAGGAAGTAGAGAATGCAAGAGAACCTACTCAAAGTCACATAGGCAGCTTTTAGTAGCATCAGTATTCACCCAAGATGGCCAAGTTCTTACGCTTCTACTTTTACCTGCCTCCAACCCAGTTGTTCTGTTGTGTGTGAGCGACTTCTGGGCTTCTGCCAGATGGTGAGCTGCACCCATCCCTTGTTCTTGACGGCAATCAGGGCATTTTATGTCTTTTCTTAAATCTGTATAGAAAAGGTAGAAAAGGAATGAAGAAAGAAGATGGATTTTATGAAGCAGGTGGGGGAGAAAAGTACAAAAGATAAATAAACAGTTACAACACAGAGAAAATGAGTTGAAAACAAAATAAATAAGATTCTTTTTCTGAAAGAAAAGGGTAGGAAAGACACATGTTTGGGCAGTGCTCCTAATACCCAGAACCATCCTGAAGATGAATTTCACTAGGTGCTAAGTAACCACAATGCCCTACAAGGTTGCACCTGTAATCCCCAATTTATACCGGGAAACCATGGTTAGTCACTCAGCAAGGTACACACTAGAAACTAGATATTCAAAAATGAAAGCGAGGAGAAGGGGGTGAGGAAGAGGAAGAAGAAACATTTCATTGTTTATTATTTTTCAAATCATGAAGAAACAAGCCAAATAAAATACTCAGCAATCTGTAAGTGCTAAACTTCTGAAACCAACACCAGCTCATATGGTCCCTTCATTTAAAGAGTAAGAGGTAAAGAGTACAGAATTAGAGTCACCACCATGAGTGAGAAAGGAAGAAAGTGAAAGAAGACAGAACAAATATATATACATATACATATAATATAATATATATATCACGTACATCACAGATATAGGTCTTGTATATATACAAATACATAGGCATGTACAAATATAGAGATATATATTATATCTCTATATAATAATATCTGCATTATTCATATACACATGCAAGTTAAGCTTTTGGTAAGTTATGTTACATTAATAGAAATGAATGGATGAATAAATGAATGAATGAAGAACAGTCCGAGGGCAGAATTTCTATTCGGTTTTACATTAAACCATGTTCTACCGATCTGTAATAAAAAAAAAAAAAGTAAATCATAACCTCACAGTAGAAAACATGAAGTCTTCTTTTTCTTTAATTTTATTCTTTTTGTGTCTTTTGTTTTATGCAACACCAAGAACTGAAGATTAGGAATGCTTGTCCCCTGAAAACAAATCTCTGTGAAAGGAACAGCTACAAATATATACAGAATGGGGTATTGAAAAAAGGCACAGGGGTGTCCCCAAATGCCATATCTTTTCAATGTCGCCTTGTGAGGAAATTGGGCCTCTACCTTTTATTAAGATGTAGTGATTTCCTTCTTAAATACCATCTGCTCAGATAGGATACCTGCTGAAAGAAACTGTTACTTGAGGTTTTTGACATATGCTTTGTTTTTGTTCTTGTGGGAACTGAGTTATTCTTTATCCTTCCTTGCATACGGCAAAATCTTAACTATGATGTTTGATGTTCAGGCTATTTACATGATTAAAAAAATGATAGCATTTTTCATACTGTTTAAGGAGCACTGCATATTCACTATAAAGAATTTGGAAATTTGAACAAATAAAAAAGATGAAATTACTCAATAATCCTAATAACCAGAACTGACCATTATTAATGTTTACTAAATTTCCTTCAAATTCTCTTTGTGTTATACACAAATATCCTAAAATGCAATAATACTGTATGGACAGTACTGCTTTTCATCCTTTTTACTTTACATCAAATAATGAATGTTTTCTAAGCTTAAATATTCTCTACAATGTGATTTTAATAATAAGATGATTCTTTCTTAATATGTACATAAGAAGTCAGGATTCTCTAGAGAAACAGAACGAATAAGATACATGTAAATACACACACACACACACACAGAGGCTTATAATGTGGGTGGGCCTCATCTAATCAGTGTGGTTTGTGTATGTAGGGGAAGAAAAAAAAGATATCGATTTAGTATAAGGAATTGGCTCATATAATTATAAGGATTCATTTAGTCCAAAATCAGTAGGGTGAGCCTAGGTATAGGAGATGCAGAGAGAACTTATGTTCCAATTCAAAGGCCATTAGGCAGGAAGATTCAATGTGGCAGATGAAATTTAAAGGCAGTCAGTAGTAGATTTCTCTCTTACTCAGGGGCAGGTTTGTTGTCTCATCCTACTAAGACCTTTAGCTGATTAGATGAGGCTCACCCACGTTATGGAGAGCAATCGACATTATTCTAAATCCATTGATTTGAGTGTTATTCCCTCCCCAAAACACACAGAATAAATATCTGGGTACCTTGTGGCCTAGAGAATAAAAACACCAGAATAAATATCTGACTAAATATCTGGGTACTTTGTGGCCTAGCCTAGCATATACAAATTAACCATTATAATGTGTATACTTTGATTTATTGAATTAAATGTTATGGGCAGATATTTATGTGATTTTTATTTTATTATTTTTTTAAGATTCTATTTATTTGGCAGAGAGAGAGCACAAGTAGGAGGATGACAGGCAGAGGAAGAGGGAAAAGCAGGCTCCCTGCCAAGCAGAGAGCCTAAACACAGGGCTCAATCCCAGGACTCTGGGATCATGACCTGACCAAAGGTAGATGCTTAATGGACTGAGCCACCCAGGCACCTCTAGGTGATTTTTATATACATGGAACTTTACAATCAATTATCCCCTCCTCACCCATGGTAGACAGTGATATTTTCTCACACAATTCTTCCTACTAAGAACGGACTAACAGAACTTTTTTAAAAACAGTGACCCAGGACCCACACTGTCAGCTAATCAAAGTTGGTATATCCCCAGAAGTATATTTCCTATTTCTCATCCCATGTGAATGATATGAACTCATTGTCCCCCCTCTTCTCTATTTGTCTGAAATAACTAGAGTATAGGGACCATCACTGTTTGCAACATCCACTGCTAATAGGACCTCCCTTGTCAGCATCTCCTACTTTAATTGTAGGAGCTACAGCCCATTAAAATGTAATACCTAACTCACTGACCATCCCCACCCTACTTCTTAGGCCTATCCCCCCCCCCCCCCAATTCTTACTTTAAATGGATTTTTTAAGTAAGGATGAGGGCATGGAAGTAGGAGGCACTATTGAGGCATAGTAAATAAACAATACTCAGACATCTCAAAAAGCAACACACAGTAAGAGCAGGAGCAGGAGAAGTCTAAGTGGGCATGCAATTTTCATTACTTACTTTTTGAATATTTGGTCAAGACAAAATTGTGGGAGATATGCCAATTGTCTTTTTAACTCCTGCACTGCCCCCCATCCCCTCCCAAATTCTTTTTTTATGAAGACTAATCTATTTATGTCATGAGGTGCATTTCAGATGTCGGTGGCTATGCTTTAGTCTCTAATTCAGCTCAATTGATCTCATTTTTAGAATGAGTTCCCTCCAGTTCTAGAATGGCCTAGGAAGTAGAGTTTTCTAATCAGTGTTGGTGAGATTTTCATCTTTATTCATATTTTCAATTGCAGAGAAGTTGAGAAAGACCATTGCTAGACCTGCAAATCAGACACAATTTTGACCCATGGCATATGTTTAAAATATGAATTCACACTTCTATTATCTTGAGCTGTTATATGCCCACTACAATCCACAAAGGCCAGTGACCTAACAAATTGAAGTGACTTGATAAAGTTATTTCTTAATACTCTATTGTGGATTTTACATTTGCAACTGTAACTAATTGCATTGAACGTGAAATCTAATTAAAACCTCATTGTACCATCTGTGTTCTTTGGTTAAAGGACATTACTATTAAACATGTGTTGAAAAGGAAGTATTGAAAGAGTTACTTAAAATTCAGTTTCTTCCATTCTCAAAGACTGGATGGTGGCAGAGTGTAGTACTCCATTGTTGTAGCCAGTCTCTGAAAGCTCCTCAGAACCATAACTAATTTTCCTATTAGTCACAGACTAGAGATTGCACTACCAAATTAAACCTCACAATTTCAGCAATGGTGAAGAGAGAAACACATACACACACACAGAAAGAAGGGAAGAACCTTGGTAATGCACACACACACAACAGTTTTCCAAGAGTCCAAGGGTAGCATCTTATCTTCTCTTACCTTATTTAGTATAAATGAAAAGTATGTTGTTTAACCAGTGAGTTTGGGATTTCCTTTGCCTGTAAATGAACTAGTTTCAGATTGTAACCTCTCAGTATTACACGATACAAAAGTTAGAAGTAAAAAAAAGGAGCATAAAAAGGATACCATTGGAGTAAAATCCACATGCACGACGGCAAAAATAATAATTGACTACCATAACTTAGCCCCTGCTGATATATGCTATACTTAGTTTATTCCTCTTTCATGGTCACATGATATCCACAAATAAATCACTGACTTTGAGTCTTAGTTGAGATACTAAAACCAGTTGGAAAGGAAGTTATTGCAGTCTCCTAGTCTGTTACAAAGCTAGAAAATATTAAGACATTTCCTCTTGGTAAGTCTTACTTAGGTTAAAAAAGAAGTCCTAGAGTAGCCTCCAGTTGATTTATATTCTAGCAGCTGCAGTCATGACATCAAGATGCAATAAAACTATCTCTCATTTATGCATGCACCTGTTGTTAAAGGGGAAATCTAGGACAGATGCGCAGGTGCTGTAGGGTTCTAAGTAGTGGTGGGCACCCTGATAAAATATCTGCATTTTCAGGGCAGCTGGGCCAGGGGCATAGGCATATGCCCTTATCAAAACAAAGGACCCTTATCGGTCCTTTGTTAAACTGACCTCCTTATTCACATACAAGCAGCCATCAATTTCCATGTGCTACTCACAACAAAACGTGTTGGAAATATTCTGTTTTCCCCTTGTTTCTGAAGCTGGGTACCCTGCAGCAGAAGACTCAGGAGCATACAATAGACCCCAACAAATATGATTGACTCATGGGGCAACAAGAGCTTTAATTTTTAAACATATTTTAAAACTTATTTTAATTTAAAAAAAATTTTGTGGGGCAACAGGATGATCCAGGACAATTACAATATAGATGTTTTAAAAAGTAGCTGCCCAGGGGCTCCTGAGTGGCTCAGTTAGGTAAGCACTGGTTTTGGTTAGGTCATGATGTCAAGGTCATGAGATGGAAGTCCCAAGTTGGGCTCATGCTGAGTGTGGAATCTGATTAACCTTCTCTTTCTCTCTCTGTCTCTGTCCCTCCCACCTGTGCTTTCTTTCTCTCTCTCTTTAGAACAAAATGGCTGTCTGAAGTAAGGATCAAGCAGACTCAATGATCTATGAGTCTCCCAACAGCCATATCAAATAGGCAAAGCAGAGATTCTGTTTTGACACTTGAGGATGCTGAGGTTCACAGAAGTTGAGTGATTTGCCCAAGGTCACATACCCCAAAGCTGATCCAGGATGAGTATTCATCCGTTAAACAGCTCTGAGTTACCTGGGTATACCCATATCTGAATCTACTTTCTGACTTTATCCCTTGTTTCCTCACTGCTACTCAAGTCTTCTCATCTGCACATGGTTTGATGGGAGATCAAATGTAATGACCTACGCCTGACAAGAACAACATGAATAACAAACTCAGGACTGTAACGGCAGACGGCAGGTGGCCTGTACATTCTGTTCCCCGCTCTCCTTCTGAGTGAGCATACACCTAAAATACCTAGGAAGTTTAAAGGGAACTGCAAGGATCTGTGTCTCCTCTGAGGCAGTTGTCTCTGCCCAGGCATAGCCTGATCACAATCAAGTCAAGATTGGGCTCTGGTTTGAAATCAGTCAGTCCACCCTAAAGGTAATTCAGCCTTTGATTTAAGGTCCTTGGTGTTCACATGCTTCCCACCCAGCTGACCACACCTCCCATTTGCCCTGGGAAGCTGGGTAGTGGGGAGTGAGAGGCATCAGTAGTCATGTGAAACCATCCGCTGAGAACAACTGAGAAATACTTGATACTGTGAAGAAAATCTCATGCTTTTCCAGTTTATTGTTATTTTCAAAAGGAGAGAATGTCCTCAGTCTTTTGACATAAGTGACGTATGTGACTCTCAGCCTTGGAGGAAGTTCTAAAAGGAATATTAGTCAGTAGACTCCTTATGTCCAAACAATCATTTAGATGACAAAACTCTCCGACCCTTGCAAAGTAGGCTCTGTGGCTAGAATGCCTGAGTTCTCTTTATCAACTCTCAGCAATAAATCATCCTGTATTGGCAAGCCAGGCTTCAGTCAGGACTTGGGAACTGTCAGCATTTCAAGCAGCATTAGGAATTCCTTACCTCCAGTTTTTACATATAAATAAAACTATGGTAATCACATTGGTGACAAATAAGTCCACTGGGCTCTTGCTAGTTGCTAATCACCACACCAAGACTTGACAAACAATAACACTCTAAAATAGGTAATATTAACTGCATGTTATGGAAAAGAAAACCCAAAGAGCTTATAATAGTACTCATGGCAGTCACATATGTTGCTTACTATGTGCTACTATGAACTATTATCTCTCTATATCTATATCTATTATCTATATCTCTCCACATATAGATATATAGAGAGATATAGATAATAATATATATTATATATATATTTTTTTAAGATTTATTTATTCATGAGAGGCACAGAGAGAGGGGCAAAGACATAGGCACAGGGAGAAGCAGCCTCCCCGCAGGGGACCTGATGTAGGACTGGATCCCAGGACTCCAGGATCAACCACTGAGCCTCCTAGGCGTCCCTACATATAATTTTAGAACAATCTTCTGAGAGAAATATTGTTTTATTCCTATTCACAGGTGAAAAAAATGGAGGCAAAGGAGGATAAGTAACTTGGTCAAAGTCACACAAGAATAGTACAGAACAGACCTGAGCCCAGGAGATCCAGTTCAGAGTCCATACCTAATCAGAAGTTAGAGAGCCTCTCAAGTGCAAATAAAATATTTGCTTTAAAAAAGGATAAATAAATGGATGTATGAATGTTCCTATGGTAATGTAGCAAATATGGTATATGATATAACAGAAATTCCTGCTCTGAACAAGTACATTATTGTGCTTGTTATTTGGTTCTTAAAAAATTTCTGTCAGCTTGGATTTTTCCTTTTACAAACAAAATACTTGAAACAAAGGAAAAACTTTGTTTTCTGCTTTCATTGATTGTGGAATGAGACATCAGCTGCACAGTGATTATAAGGCCTCTGGGATAATGCAAATGTATCTTGCTTAATATTACTTTCAGTAATTGGATAAAATATTCTGAATATATCATATAAGAATTAATGAGAGGGGGGCCTGGGTGGCTCAGTGGGTTAAATGTCTGCCTTCAGCTCAGGTCATGATCCCAGAGTCCTGGGATCGAATCCCAGGCTGGCAGGTTCTCTGCTCAGTGAGGAGCCTGCTTCTCCCTTTCCTCCCTGCTCTTGATCTCTCTTGCTATCTCTGTCTCTCTCTCTCGAATAAATAAAATCTTTTTAAAAAATTAATGAGAAAAAAAAATCAGGAATTTATTATCCAACTCCCTTACAAACAGAAGCAGAAACTATCTTGGTTTAATATCACTAGGTCTGATATTTAAGGTAATAGAATGGGGAAGTTGGATTATGACACAATATTCAGGAATTACGTGGGATGACTGACCCTTCATAGTATGAAAAGTAAGCTTTTATTACTTATGATGATAATTTTACAACTAATGTCTGATTTATTAAAACGAAATTCTTTCAAATTCTTTTTTCTGATTCTCAACATCTCCAAGATACAGTGTGCATTTGATGGTTTGTAACCTCCTTAAAGCATCCCAGGTGCAATCTGAAGGTGGCCCCCTGTATGCAGAGGACAAGGAGAGATGAAGAAAGAGGCAGGCTTCTCCAGGTTGGTAGATGCAGGTATAATAAACAAAGGGAACCTACACAGGTGGCTTGTCTTGAGCAGCAGCAAGACAAGAGGATCCCCACACATACCTGCCATATCTTAGTTTATAAAGAGGCTCTCAGTTACATATACTGTGCAGATGTCCTGAACACCACAAATCATCTCAAGACTGTCCCTGAAGCAGCCTCTGGGAGCAGGAAAGGCAAACAGAACCCACATTCCAAGGCAAGAAAGGGGATAGGACTCCAAAGTAACCAGGCCCAGCTCATGGGTCAACAAGTGATCACATCTTTTTGATGACCTTCCCCAACAGCATTGGATAACCGTGGTCAAGTGGATTGAGGCTTTAAAATCCAAATTTAAATTCGGGTAGAGATGTTCAGCTGGCTCTTTTTTTAAAATGATTAATATGGGACGCCTGGGTGGCTCAGCCGTTGAGCGTCTGCCTTCAGCTCAGGGCATGGTTCCAGAGATCTGGAATCGAGTCCCCCATCGGGCTCTCTGCATGGAGCCTGCTTCTCCCTCTGCCTGTGTCTCTGCCTTCTCTCTGTGTCTCTCATGAATAAATGGATAAAATCTTTAAAAAAATAAATAAATAAAATGATTAATATTTGTATGAGTATAAAAAAGGAAAATACAGAAAAACATACAAATAAAACTTAAATATCAGTGTTTTAATTAATATATTGATGTGTTCCAAATTATGTCAACTGCTTGCTTATGTCTGTGGATTTTACAAAGTAAGGATCTTTCATGATGATATGTATACATATCATTATCATTTTCCATGTGATTAAGTATTTCTCAAAACATAATTTTAATGCATGCAGAATATTTTATGGGGTTAGTGAGCCCTAGTGTATTTAACCAATCCCCAATTAAAATTTAGATTTCCAGGGATCCCTGGGTGGTGCAGCGGTTTAGCGCCTGCCTTTGGCCCAGGGCGCGATAGTGGAGACCTGGGATCAAATCCCACGTCCGGCTCCCTGCATGGAGCCTGCTTCTCCCTCTGCCTATGTCTCTGCCTCTCTCTCTCTGTCTCTCTCTGTGACTATCATAAATAAATAAAATTTTAAAAATAAAAATAAAAATCCTTTAAAAATTTTAGATTTCCTGTTATAAACAATACTATAGTAAGCATTCCTGAACACTGTCTGCATCTCTGATAGGATCTACAGAGTATCTACGTGTTTCTCAATAATTTCATGAGGATTAATATCTTAAGAAAAATGCCTATGAATGCTGTTCGCAAAGTATATCAAAGAAGAAAAAATTGAAAGTGCTGTATGCTATTTCATTTGCAAGTAAAAGCATCGATTAGGTATAAATTCAAGCAATGTCATCAGATGATAGTTTTCTAAGTTGTATCTTTATTGTAACAGTTGAAAAACAATCTTGTTACATTATTCTAGTTTCAGTTGAATGTATTTGAAATGACAATTTCATTGTAACCTTTATTTACATTACTTACTGGCCCATGTGAAAAAGTATAAATGGAGAGAAATAATAGCATATTATTTCTTAAGAAATAATGATGTTTCACAAGTAATTACCATAACAATTAACACATTTTTGTAAAGGAAATTGGAATTTTACAGGATGAAATAAAAGCTATCTACTTGGATACTACTTTGATATGAAGTTTGGAGAGTACTCACTATCCAAATATAGCTTTGAATTTAGGGCATCTAGGTGGCTCAGGGGTTGAGCGTCTGCCTTTGGCTCAGTTCATGATCTCAGGATTCTGGGATTGAGTCCTGCATCAGGCTCCCTGCAGGGAGCCTGCTTCTCTCTCTGCCAATGTCTCTCCCTATGTTTCTGCCTCTCTCTGCTTCTCTCATGAGTAAATAAAATATTTTTTAAATATATGTAACTTTGAATTTATAAAAGTACTCACGAGGCAAAATTATGGAGACAATAAAAAAGATCAGTGGTTTTTCAAGGGTTGGGGTTGGGGTGGAGAATGAGTAGTTGGAGCATAGAGGACTTTTAGGGCAGTAAAAATATTCTGTATGATATTATAATGAAGAATACTAGTCATTGCACATTCATCCAAACCTACAGATGAGAAATATGGACTTTGTATGATTATGATGTGTCTGTGTGGGTCCATCAAGTATAACATGTGTACCACTCCAGTGAGTAATATTGGTAATGGGGGAGATATGCATCTGGTGACAAGAAGGAGTATATAGGAAATCTCTATCCCTTTCTCTCACTTTTACTATGAACATAAAACTGCTCTTAAGAAATGAAGCCACTTAAAAAAAAGTACTCATGTTCTCACATCATTATTTTTTCAATAGGAGTATAGTGAATAAACCAAAGAAAACACACATTCATGTAAAACACTTCCTTTTCCAAGAAAAAAAAGAAAGAAAAAAATAGCAAACATACCCATTTTTTACCTCAAATATTACATACATATTCTTACTTTATTATTTCATGCTGCCATGTAGAGATTTATATGGGTTAACTAGTACCTTCTTTTAAAAAATAACTACTGGCAGGAAGTTTAAATACGTGCCCTTCTTTGTACAGTCTGGTAGTTTCGTTTGACTGGTTTTAATACTGAGCTGAAATTCTTAGTGTGAACAATTGGTACTCCCAGGGAAGAAGAATTGACATGGATGCAGTTTGTAGCTCTTCAGGATAGTCTAGGTCTGGCTGTAACAATTAGAGATGCTGTAGGAAATAATAAAGAAAGTTGAATAATGGGTGTAAATTTCCCTAACTCATCAAATCCATTTGCTTTTGCATAGAATATTATTGATTTAGTAAGATTCACTCTCTCTACTATTAATGAGAAGTTCTTGCTGTCATATGCATGTGTGCTCTAGTGCCTCTGTTACTGTGTGATGTATCCCCTTAACTCACCTCTGTTTTCAGCCACATCTACAGGGGCAGTTCTTTGTTTTATATTTTACTTTCTATTTATTCTATGTATTATTGAAGTGTAGTTGGCACATAGTGTTATATCATTTTCAGGTGCACAACATAGTGATTTCACAATTGTATACCTTACTCAATGCTTAACATGCAGAGCTATGATAATATCATTGGCTATATTCCCTGTATTATATTTTTCATCTCTTTTTCATCTCTATGATTGATTGATTGATAATTGACATAGAGCTGGCATACAATGTTACATCAGTTTCGGGCATACAACATAGTAATTTAGCAACTCTACGTGTTATGCTGTGCTCACCACAAATGTATCTCCCATCTGTCATCATACACCTTTAGTACGGTACCATTGCCTATATTCCCTATGCTGTAATTTTCATTTCCATACTTTTTTATTTTATAGCTGGAAATTTGTACCTCTTAATCCTCTTCACCTCTTTTACCCATTCCACCATGACTAACTTCCCTTCTAGCAACTACCAGTTTGTTCTCTGTATTTGAGGTAGTTTCTTTGTTTATTTGTTTTGTTTGTTAGATTCCACATCTAAGTGAAACCATGGTATTTGTCGTCCTATTTCCTCTATCTGCCGCCTTGTGCTGCTGGCATATAGAGCAAGTACCAAGGCCTCTCTGGATTCTGCTAAGGGCCTTTTCTGAAGTTCCTGTGCTCATTGGGCTGGGTTTACAAGATTATTCTGGAAGTACATAACTCTTTAATGCCCTAGAAGTAACCCTCATCCAAGGAGGTGGAGTCAGTGGATTAATGCCCATGCTGGCTTTCCATCTTCAGCTGAAGATGGAACCTTGAAGAGTATCCTACCTCCTCCTCAGGAAGGTCTGATAGAATCAAGACCCTTTTGCTTCTAGGAAGGATACTGATGACTAACTTTTATCTGGATTTTCTTCCTTTTCTTTCTCACGCTCTCTATTCCCTCATTCCTGCTTCTTGGGATCACTTCATCACTTCTTTAATTAACCTCCAATACTGGAGTCTTTCAGATTGTCTTTGTAGGGGACCCCAATGAAAACATTGGGAGGGGGGGAGAAAATATTCTGTGGTTTATAAAAATTGACAAAATGAGTTAATGAATAAATGCAGTTTTTGAGTGAACATGCTTCTTTCAAAAGATTATATACATGAAGATAAAAGCAATATATAGACTTATAAATATTAGAGACAGGGCAGCCCAGGTGGCTCAGCAGTTTAGCGCCACCTTCAGCCCAGGGCATGATACTGGAGACCCGGAGTTAAGTCCCAGGTCAGGCTTCCTGCATGGAGCCTGCTTCTCCCTCTGCCTATATCTCTGCCTCTCTCTCTCTGTGTCTCTCATGAATAAGTAAATAAAATCTTTAAAAAAAAAAAAAAGATAGATAGATAGATAGATAGATAGATAAATAAATAAATAGATAAATAAATAAATATTAGAGACATTTCTTTAAGGATTAATAATTTGTAATTGAAAATCACGAACTTCAAAAAAAAAAAAAAAGAAAAGAAAATCACGAACTTCAACAAAAGGGACAAAACAGAAAATCAGTCGATTCTGAAATTTGATTCCTCTTAGAGGTTTTCCTCGACATGGAATTAGAACAAATAATTGGTCTCAAAACAATATTTAACAAAAATTTGAGTCTTCTAAGTTATGTGATATCACAAACCAAGCACAGCTCAAGAGACTGATTTTCCCCTTCAGCTGCTGCTTTCTGCCACTGTCCCTCATACCTCTATCCACTTCTGCCAAGCAAATAATAAAGACCCATGACACTTTGCCTATACCAAGGAGCTTCTGGTGAGACCAGCTCAAAGAAAGGAAATAACTCATACTAATGCAATGGGAGTAAACCTTGGAGTGGATTACAGTATTCTTAAATTATTATACATTTTGAGCCAATGGTTTTCTCTGTTGTTTTTTTTTTTCCTTCAATTTTCTGTACTTTACTGTAATTGATCAACTCAGCATAATCAACATCCTGGAAATGACTAAATTTGAAGACAAACCAGTATTATCTTGAGTTTTAAGAACAAATTCATATAAGGGTAGACAATTAACAAATCACTATAGGAAGGCTTGCTTTGAAAGACAAAAGGTCAACAGTAAATATTCACTTTCTCCTGAAGCTTTTCTCATAACCATTAAGTACAACACTGGTTTTCCCTTAGAGATTATCCAATCCAGGCATTTCAAATACAGCTATTCTCACTCTCCAACCCTAATTGATTAATGATGGCTGCCAGATTAGCTATGTTCAGAGGATTATAAGACTTTGCACAGAAACAAGAGAAAGGAAACTGTGATAGATTAATAATGTCTGTCATGGCCTAAATGGGAAGGTTGTCAGTTATGCAGAATCTTAATTCCAACCTTCACTTCTAGAAAAGGACACTAATTCTTTCAATGCTGAGACTTCAATTTTGAGGAAATCATTAACATTTAAAAGTGTTAAAAACATTGAAACTGAACTAAATTTTTTTTTAAATGTGGTTATGATCAATCTAATGGTGCTGAAATTTCTGTGTATGGCTTATCTAAGTCATCTTGGATATCTTTTTTTCAACAAAATTGAGCTATAACAAATATGGGATGTTAAATCATCAGTGTGGTCAGGATGTAAACATTGCAATACTCCAGAAGTTCCCACTCAATCTCTACCCAGTCACTAAACCCAGAAGTAATTCCATCTATCTTCTAAAACCATTGATTAGTTTTGTATGTTCTTAAACTGCATAGAAATGGAACTGGAGTATGTACATGGGCATCTTTTTATCAATGTCAGCTTATTTTCTGTCTCTGTGCTGGTAAGTGATTATTCACAGTATTATTTTTTTTATTTATGATAGTCAGAGAGAGAGAGAGAGAGAGAGAGAGAGAGGCAGAGACACAGGCAGAGGGAGAAGCAGGCTCCATGCATCAGGAGCCTGACGTGGGATTCGATCCCGGGTCTCCAGGATCGCGACCTGGGCCAAAGGCAGGCGCTAAACTGCTGCGCCACCCAGGGTTCCCTATTCACAGTAAATTAATTGAAAGCCCAGCATCATAGGAACAGAAAAAGTATTGTAATTTATAAAAGAGATTGTTATGGAGAAAGGGTTATCTTATATTCTATGCAAATCCCTAATATCACTGCAGTACCTCTTTAACAGGGCTAAACTTCCACCTGCACCTTGGAAAGGCTTTCTGGAAAACTGGATGCTCTAAGAAACCTCTATATAGAAATAACTAGTAATGTTAGATAAAATATAACAAATAGTCTTTTAAATGCACAAATGGCTTCAACAAGCCTCCAAAGAAAATTGCCAAGGACCAGAGCAGAATAAAGAAAACTGAAAACCAGAAAAGCAGTTTCACAATCTACTTCCACAGCTTCCTTGCAATAAGGGGATAAGAGGAAACCACACTCCACAATCAGGGAGAAGAGATGGAAAATTCTGCCCTTTCAAGGGGTGGCCCTGGAACTGAGACAGCCTCTTAAGCTAGGATACATCAGAATGTCCCATGTGCAGTCCAAGTACAAGCAAGAAATAAACCTTTTTCAGTTGGTGCAGGGAGGACAAAGGAGATGGTAGAAATTGAACAAAAACAAAACCAAAATCTACATAGAATTTACTTAGATCATCTTGCCTGGATTTGAGATTCCAATTTAAACAGCCTGTGTGGTCTGGAAACTCTTAACAAAGAAATTAACATAAACATGGCCATACACCTGGAACACCTGACAGAGGCAGTCATGCATCCTTAACCCAGATCTACAGGATTGTTATGAGTGCAAGAGCCCTACTACAATTACAAGATAAGTGGGTGAGAATCAAGATTTACAGAGAACAATGTTATTCATGTGATTTAATTTATTAAACTTGTTAATTATGATTAAAAAGACTAAAGCTAAAAAGCAAATAAAAACTGTAAGAAAAAACAAAATACTATCAGGAAGAGAAGAAAAAGGTCAACATAAAATTATACAATTAAGTATATATGTATATGCACATATATATATACATATTTATACTTAAACATTTAGATATAATATATACAAGTTATAAAAAGTATAAAATCATTGGTGAAGTTGAAGATACATATAAGGCCATTATGCAGAAAGAAACAGCAAGAATTAAAAGATAAAAAATACGAGAGAATTTAAGAAAAATGAGAGAGGACATAAAAATAAAACTTAGCATACCCAATAATGAGTGATCCATGATAAAAGAATTCAAGGAACTGGAGCAAAAGAAACAAAGATGGGCTTTTCTAGGATTAACGAAAAGCATGAGTTTTTAGGTTTACAAAGCATAACGCATCCCAAGCACAGTAAATAAAAAGGAATCCTCTCCTACTAGGAAAAGTGTGGAACACTAGAGAAAAAGAAAAGCTTAAAGACAGGAAGTAAATACTAGATTGTAAGAATGACACAGATTTCTCAAAAGCAAAACAAAGATTAAAAGTGTTCAATTATATTTGTAAAATTATGAGGACAAATGATCATCAACCTGAAATTTTATGTCTAGAAACATTATTCAGGAGTAAGTATCAAATAAATATAGTCTCAATAATAAATCAAACATGACAGAGTGCATCTGTGTTTTTCCTTTCTTTTATGCCATTCTCTGGTTTTTATTATTCAAGTCAAATTCACTTATGTATATTACTGTACAATTTTTAAACACAACATTAGAAAATCAAATCCAACACTGCACCAAAACTGTGTAGTCTTCTAAATTTAATGTTGATTATTAAGTTTGGCTTATCCCAGAAATACAAGAATGTAATATTAGAAATCACTCAAAAATATGTGTTTAATAACACAAACCCTTTTCATTTGAGTTACACATTTTTGGTCATTTTGTAGATAAAACACTGTAGAAGTTAATCTACTGTGATGCCTAAGACAAAATAATATTTAATATTTAAAAATATAGATATATAAAATTATATTTAATGTTATATTCATTATATACTGCTGTATAACAATGTTACCACAAACTTGTGGCTGAAAATAGCACTCTTTTATTACCTCAGAGTTTATTAGATAGGAGTTTTCAAACAGCTTAACTGGGTGGTCTGCATTATGATCTCACAAGGCTGAAATCCAAGTGTTGGTTGGGGCTGTAGTATCATTTGAAGCTCATTTGAGAAGAATATACTTCCAAGATCATGTGGTTGTTGGCAACATTTAGTCCCTTGGCTATTGGACTGGGACTCTCCATCTCTTGTTGGCTGTCAGCTACAGGCCTTCATCTGTGTCTTGCCATTAGGCCTTCTCAAGAAAATTGTTTGTCAAAACTCCTAAACTTATTCTATGAGGCCAGTATTACCCTGATCCCAAAACTAGACAAAAGCCCCACTAAAAAGAGAACTACATATGATCCTCTCAATAGATGCAGAAAAAGCATTTGACAAAATACAGCATCCTTTCTTGATTAAAACTCTCTGCTGAATAGGGATGGAGGGAACACACCTCAATATCATAAAAGCCATATATGAAAGACCCACAGCAAATAGCATTTGCAACAGGGAAAAACTGAGAGCTTTTCCCCTAAGGTCAGGAACATGACGGTGATGCCCACTCTCACCACTCTTGTTCAACATAGTACTGTAAGTCCTAACCTCAGCAATCAGACAACAAAAAGAAATAAAAGGCATCCAAATCAGCAAAGCAGAAGTTAAGCTTTCACTCTTTGCAAACAAAATGATTGATACTCTATGTAGAAAACCCAAAACTCCACCAAAAAAATGATGTTGGGAAAACTGGACAGTCAGTCACATGCAGAAGAATGAAACTGGACCACTTTCTTACACCATACACAAAAATAAACTCAAAATGGATGAAAGACTTAAAAGTGACAGGAATCCATCAAAATCCTAGAGGGAACACAGGCAGCAACTTCTTTAACCTCAGCTGCAGCAATTTCTTGCTAGACATGTCTCCAAAGACGAGGGAAACAAAAGTAGAAATGAACTATTGGGACTTCATCAAGATAAAAAAAAATTGTAAAGCAAAGGAAACAGTCGATAAAACTAAAAGACAACCTATGGAATGGAAGAAGATATTTGTAAATGATTTATTAGATAAAGAGCTGGTATCCAAATCTATAAAGAACTTATCAAACTCAATACCCATAAGTCAAATAATCCAATCAGTAGATGGGCAGAAGACATGAAGAGACATTTCTCCAAAGAAGACATGCAGACAGCTAATAGACATATAAAAAAATGCTAAACATCACTCAGCATCAGGGAAATACAAATCAAAACCACAAGATACCACCTCTGCGGGTCAGAGTGTCTAAAATTAACAAGTCAGGAAATGACAAGTGTCAGTGAGAATGCAAAGAAAGAGGAATCTTCCTAACTGTTTATGGGAATGCAAACTGGTGTAGCAACTCTGGAAAACAGTATGAAGTTTTCTCAAAAAGTTAAAAATAGAGCTACCCTATGACCCAGCAATTACACCACTAGATGTTTACCCAATTGGTAAAAAAATACTGTTTTGACAGGACACATGCTCCCTAATGTTTATAGGAGCAATGTTCACGATAGCCAAAATATGGAAAGAGCCCAGATGTCCACTGACATATAAATGAATAAAGAAGATGTGGTATATATATGCAATGGAATATTACTCAGCCATCAAGAAGAATGACATTTTGTCATTTGCAACAACATGGATGGAACTAGAGGGTATTATGCTAAGCAAAATAAGTCAGTTGGGGAAAGACAAATACCATATGTCACTCACATGTAGAATATAAGAAACTAAGCAGATGAATATAGGGGAAGGGAAAGAAAAATAAAATAAGATGAAAATAGAGAGGGAGGTAAACCACAAGAGACTCTTAACCCTAGAAAACAAACTGAAGGCTGCTGGAGGGGAGGGGGGTGGGGGGATGGGGTAACTGGGTGAAAAGCATTAAGGAGGGAGCCTGGGTGTTATATGCAACTGATGAATCACTAAATTCTACCCCTGAAACTAATAATATAGTATATGTTATCTAAGTTGCATTTAAATTTTAAAAAAAGTAACTGTTTGCTTTTCAAAGCCTACAAGAAAGTCTCCTAGCAAAATGAGCGAAAGTAAGATCATCATGATAATGACATTTTATCACCTTTTCCATATTCTACCGATTAGAAGCAAGACACAAGTCCCAAGCACAGTCGAGAGGCAGGAATTTCACAAGGCACGAATAAGATCATAGAAATCTTGAAAGCCACCTTTCAGCAGTGATGGTAATCACTAATGTATTTTTATATTTAATATATCTTATAGCTATAAAAAGATGAAAATAAGTTATTTTTCTTTTCTTAACTTTTCTAGTCTCTTTTTCTTCATTTCTCTCTTCCCTAACATTTATCTTTTTATAAGGCAAATACTATGCACATCTCTTAAGTTGAGATAGCTTACATGCAAGGTAAGTACTGATCATGGCTACCTGTCTGTATCACAGCACACAAACGATACTCTTAAAGAAGTAAATTCACCAAAAGCTTTGAAGTGCATGATGTTTTCTAATGCTTACTAATTTTAAAAGATAATGATATAATAAGAGCCAACTGAGTGGGGAAAGACAAGGTTCTGGAGATATATTCCAAATTTTTTAGCTTTAACAAAACACTACGGTATAGAAAAAAATTAATTTACACATTTCATTGAATGCAACTACCTCAAGTTGAGGTCTACCAGACCAACTGACTGACAGTAAAATTCTCCCCTTGTGCATTGGTCTGAGATTCTCTTACTGTACATCTGCAGAATGAATTTTTCAGGGGAAGTGATTTATGTCTATTACATTGTCTCTCAGAAAGACTAATTTCTTTCAAACAAGTAGGGCTCATTAATTTAGACTACTTCTTGGAAAGTGTGACCAAAATATTCAGAAATAACTATACTTGTTCAAAAAATACCGCATAAGCTCTTACTATATAAAGACTACTATACTTTAGACTTCAGAGTACATAATGTTATAATTGTGTCCTTGTATTAAAGAAGAGTGACGTCACTATCTATAGTGAAATACAATAACTCAAACTATACCAGCAAAAAGATGCTTAGGTTTGGAACTAATGAGATTTTGGTTTTTCTTAAAGTTTTATTTATTTATTTATTTATTTATTTATTTATTTATTTGAGAGCAAGAGAGAGTATAAGTGGTGGGGTGAGGCAGAGGGAGAAAGAGAGAAAGAAGCAGACTCCCTGCTGAGCAGGAAGCCCAACTCGGGGCTACATCCCTGGACCCAGTGATCATGACCTGAGCTGAAGGCAGACGCTTAACCTCCTGAGTGACTCAGGCATGCCAAGATTATGTTTTAGTAATCTATATTCTTTCCTCTTTAATAACTTATGCATCCTTTTTTTCTGTTTTAATTGTCTTAGACTTACCAGCATTACATGACTAACTACTTTGGTATTTTGTTAGTGGTAACTAAATGATCTTTATTCGCTTACTCCAAACCAAGTTTTTTTCTGAGAAATTCATTTGTAGACACCAAATTGTCTTAAGTTGCATCTCAAAATTGTTAGAATAGCTTCTTTCTAAAGTAGAGGGAAGGGGGCAGCCCCAGTGGCCCAGCAGTTTAGTGCCACCTTCGGCCGGGGCCTGATCCTGGAGACCTGGGATCGAGTCCCACGTCGGGCTCCCTACATGGAGCCTGCTTCTCCCTCTGCCTGTGTCTCTGCCTCTCTCTCTCTCTATCTGTCATGAATAGATTTTTAAAAAATAAAGTAGAGGGAAGACCTCGGCATCCTACATAAGAATCAGGAATCTGAAATTTTAGCCATTATTTCTGCTCCCTAATTGTCTACATTAAGCAATTTTGAATCTGCTTCCTATTGAAGAGAGACACCCTGGGATAGCCTCAAATCATTTTGTCTTAAAATGTTTTCTACCTTGTCCCTAGTTCATATGAAGAATTGCTGTATCAAGTCAGAGGAAGAGATCAAATATCAATGTATTAGTAATGACTGAATTCATCAGTATTATATGCATATTATATGCAGGTCTTGAGAAGAATAGATGGAGTTTAAAAGATAAAGGACAGGTTATTATGATTAATGATGTATCCTTCATTCTTCCAATCCTTTATGTATTCAAAAGCCAAAGTTGTATTAAAAAACAAAACAAAACTCTCTCTTTCATTTCTTTCTGGTAACTGTTTATCATTTTCCATTGCTTTAGGATAAAGTCCAAATTTCTAAAAATGTTCTTAGGGTTTTTTACTATTTGACCTATACATACCTCTTCAGCTTCAATTTATACTGTTTCCACCCCACATCTTCAGTTTATATCACCCATACCCAGATCTTTTATTCCTGCCACTGTGGCACTTTTCTCAGTTCCTCAATGCCATATGCTCTCTTCCACCACAGTATCTTTGTACATACACTTCCCTTCCCTTTACCTGAAAGTATTCTCCCTTAACACAAAAACTTTCTCTCCCTATCTCTCTCTCTCCCCCTAGTTAACTCTATCTATACCTTTAGGCCTCAGGTCAATTTTTACTTGCTCAAAATAGCCTTCCCTAGTTTTCTAGATGAGATTTAATCTCAGTATTATAGCATTTAACAATATGTGCATCTTTTCACTAGCAATTAACATAATTGTAATTTTCTATAATTTGTGTGACTATATGCCCATCTGTTTCACTAGACTGTAAGCTGCATCAGGGTAATATCTATTTTGCTCACCATTTCCTAAGTCATGTCACCTAGTTAGGATTTAATAAATCTTTACTATTGAATTAATTTATCATGGCTTTACCATAATGTTCTCTCCCACGCTGTCATATAATGTAGATAGTTACTCTATTATGACAGAAGAGAGCAATAATTTGAAAAGATGGTTCTGTACTATCTGCATTGTGGCAAAGGGCTTCCTTTGATGTACAGGAGTCTTTTCAATAGGCTCAAAGAGCACAGGGTCTTTAATTTTCATGATGAAAATTATAGCTTGCTTGACTAGCCTTTGTCATCACTTAATGACCAAGAACAAGATTATGAAAAAGGAAGGAAATAATGACACAAAAGCAAATTTACACCCACTTCCTCCAAAACCTGGCAAAACATACCAATACAATTTAATAATGTATCTATATTACAAAACCATATATGATTCAACTTTTACTAATGAATCAATAAGGCAAAAAGATCAAATCCTTAAAAACAAAAAAATCAGATATACCTCACTAATAGCTTTACAAGGAAGGATGTGAACAAAAGGTATTGCATTTATGACACAGTTGTAAAGAATCTGGAAGCCCCTTTAGAAAAACAAAAACAACAACTACAACAGCAACAAAATTACCTGCCATTGTGGATAATCAATAACTCAAAGGATAAAGGGAGAATTATTTAATTTGCCGTTTATTTTTCCCTGGCTATGAGAAATGCAGGAATGAGCACAGAGAAAGAACTAATCGTTAAAAAATGATTAAGCTAATCATTAAATTAATCGGTAAAAACACATGGAAAATGCCTTTTGAAAATCTCCCTTCCAATGATGATTAAGTGTTCTATATTCAAAACATTAAAGCATTGTCTATTTTCTCTTTCCTTCTATCCCTTCATTGCTGCTCTTGGCAATAAAAGAGTAGATAGAAAAGTAACCTTCAAATAAGACAAAAAAAATGATGGCACTTATAGGGACTAAAAAAGACAAAATTAATCAGGAAAGAACCACTCAAAATACATTTGACTAGGAATATTATAGATCACCATTTAATGACTTTTTATTTTGGTAAATAATAGCATAATTAGAAAAGTTCTAAAACTCATCTACTTGGAAATATTTTAAAACTTTCTCTTGAACAACTTCTGGATTGCAGAGAAAATCAAAATCCCAACTGTACAGTACAAAAATAGCAATAATAAAGTCTCTGAATATGAAATCAAGCATTTAAACTGTATGAAAAGACATTGCAGAATGTTAAACACTTGCATTATTAAACAAGAGAGGAGAAAATAAATGACTTTTTTTTCAAACTCATTAAGAAAAAGAACAATGCAATTGAAAAAAAGAAGAAAACTAGTAAAAGGAAACACACAGAAAATAATTATTTAGTAAATACTCAGGTAATAAAAATAGCCTTGATATATAAATTTAGGTACTGATTTTTAAAATCTAATAACATCTAGCTTTTAAAAATAAATTTTAAAAGGGAATCCAATCACAAATTAGTAAAAAAGCAAAGGTAAATAATCATATCTTACGGAATAGAAAAAATATATCATAAAACCATAGGCAAAGTTTCAAAATCTATGTGTATTTTTTTGAAATGTCTTTCAATTTATCTGTCTCCTTCAATTTCTTTCAGAAATGCCTTATAGTTTTTAGTGTAAATTGAAATGTTTTGTTAATTTCCTTTATTGATAGTTCCTTGTTAGTGTATGGAAAGACAACTGATTTTTGTGTGTTGATTTTTTTAAATCTTTTTTAATCTTCCAACTTTGTTGAATCCTAACTTTTACAGAACCTTTAGGATTTTCTGAGTTGTGCACTTAGATTTTTATCTTTTTAAATTTTTTTATTTTTTAATAATCACTTAGATTTTTATTAAAGTGAAACTTATGTGAGAAGATTCTATAGAAAATGCCCTTCTAAAATCTATAGTTATCACTTTCTATAAATGTGTATTTTTCATATTGAACTGTAGTTGACGCACAATGTTATATTAGTTTTAAGCATACACCGTGATTTGGTGAGTTAATACATCGTGCTATGCTTAACACTAGTGTAGCTACCATCCATCTCCCTACAACACTATTACAGTACCATTGACTATATTCCCTATCCTATAACTTTCATCCCCATAACTCATTCATTCCTCAACTGGAAGCCTTTCTCTTCCACTGGCCTTCACCCATTTTGCCTATCCCCCTACCTCATCCCCTCTGGCAACCACCAGCTTGTTCTCTATTTGTGGGTCTGTCTCTGCTTCTTGTTTGTTTATTCATGTTTTGTTCTTTAAATTCCACATATAAGTGAAATCATATGGTATTTTTCTCTCACTATCTGACTTATTTCATTTAAAATAATACTGTGGGGCAGCCGGGGTGGCTCAGAGGTTTAGTGCTGCATTCAGCCCGGGTCATGATCCTGGGGCCCCGGGATCGAGTCCCACATTGGGCTCCCTGCATGGAGCCTGCTTCTCCCTCTGCCTTTCTCTGTCTCTCTCTGTGTCTCTCATGAATGAATAAATAAAATCTTAAAAAAAAAAAAAAAAAAAAGGGCAGCCCAGGTGACTCAGCAGTTTAGTGATGCCTTAGCCCAGGGTATGATTCTGGAGACCCGGGATCAAGTCCCACGTCAGGCTCTCTGCATGGAGCCTGCTTCTCCCTCTGCCTGTGTCTGTTCCCCCTCCCCCATCTCTCTCATGAATAAATAAAATCTTTAAAAATTTTTTGAAAAAAAAAGAATAATACTGCGTAGGTCCATCCATTTTGTCACAAATCACAGGATTTCATTATTTTTTATGGAAGAATAATATTCCATTGAATAGATATACCACATTTTCGGTATTTTTTTAAAGATATAGAAATTAATTTAATTAACTACAAAGGTTATTAAAATGCTTTGGAAAAAAATATCCAATAGCCATTCCTGGTTGTATATTCTTAAAGAAATAGAAACAGATGGGCAATTTTGACATGACTTCTCTCTCTCTCTCTCATTTACAAACACACACACGAATGCACACATACAGATAATGCCTAGAAACTTTTAAAAATGCCCAGGAATATCACTATGATTTATCAATATCATCGTTATACCAAAGCAATTAGTTAAGAGTATAAAATAAGAGATGAAAATAGAGATTGAAAGAGACAAAATTATTATTTTTTGAAGATGTTATCAATATATGCCAGAAAACATATATTGAGAGAATAAAAATTTTTTTAAAAATAGGAATCCAATAGAGTGGTTGCAAAATCAATGTATTTCATCTATACAAACAATTAACAAGTTCAGAATATAATGAGACAAGTTCCTTTCACATAAGTGACCAGAAAAAATGAAATGTTTCTGAATGAAGTTAGTAAGTAAAACACTATATGAAGAAAAACTTAAAACTCTACTTAACAACATCAAAGAAGGCTTGAATAAAGCAGAACACTTAACTAACTAGTTTTGGATAAGAAAATTCAACATTGCCAGTATTCCATGCCATAAAATTTACATTTCCATTTCAAATGAGTTTATAGGAAGTTTGTTAGTTTATTAGTGTATACCTAAGATGGTGGTGTGTGTGTGTGTAAGTCAGAGGGAGGGGCTGGGAGAGAGAGAAAAGACACCAAGGGCGGGCAATCAGGGAAATAGACTTGGAAAATAATACAGTAAAATTGTTAGGAAAAAGTTTTTTTAAATGTGCAAAAAAGAAAGATAACTGCAGATAATAGACCATGTAAAGCTTAATTTTTGTTTTATTCCGGCATTCAGAGACATAAAAATCAATGAAATGACTTAAAGATTTCACACAGCCTTAAATAAATATTGGAATAAATGTGTGATAAGGACAATATTTCAGACAAATGATGTGAAAAAGAGAAAAAAAATGCATAATCTTTCTCTCTTTAGACTACAATAGCAGTTCAATTTAAAAATTTTAAGTATGGGATGCCTACGTGACTCAGCAGTTAAGCATCTGCCTTTGGCTCAGTGCGTGATCCTGGAGTCCCAGGATCAAGTCCCACATTGGGCTCCCTGCATGGAGCCTGCTTCTTCATTTGCCTATGTCTCTGCCTCTCTCTCTCTCTCTCTCTCTGTGTCTCTCTCATGAATAAATAAATAAAATCTTTTTAAAAATTTAAATATAATGTATTTAAAAGAACTGTAAAAAAGCATGAGTGATTGGTTTGTATCTTACCTGAAGAAGGCATTTTTAATGATAGCATGAATTCTAAAATAAATAAATAAATTTGAAGCAAATATTTTAAAACATTGATACTAATGACAGATTTTTATTAAGACAGTAAACTAAAGATATAATTTGCACATATTTTATATTTATATAATTACAAATAAATTTCAAAGAACTTTTGTCAATATTAATAAACAGTCACTCTATAGAAAAAAAGTCAAAGAATAAGAAAATCCAGTGCACTGAAAAAGAAATACAAATAATGTTGAGAAAATGTATTAAATTTTATTAAGAACCAAGTGCAAATAAAACAATTAGACACAATGCTCATATGCAAATATTTTTAAATTTGCAAAGATTACATTTTAATCTGTTTAATGAGCCATTGAATAGGGTCATTTTTAAGACAAGAGAGAAAATGATGTTTTGACTGTGTAGACTTGGTATTTGATTATAATAGCAAACTGTTCATTTTATTGAGTTCAACAATGATGCAGTGGTTGCATAAAAAAGTGTCCTTGTGTATTATAAATGGAAACTGAAATAATGAGGGATAAACATAATATGATATCATAGTTTTATTAAACACTTCAGAAAGAAGAGATGAAGCAAAAGAATGTCCAAATATTAATATTGTATCTATGTGATGAATACATTATACTATTTTCCCCACTTTAGGTCTTTGAAATTGTTCATAGTAGAAGGTTAAATAAAATAATTTCCTATATGGGCCAGTATGTGAAGAAGTAGGCAGCCTCTTGTATCTAAAGGTCAAATTGGGTGCCCATTTTTAATCCTCATCTTAGTGGATAACGTCTTGGACTCTCCTCCACTGTCTCTCTAAATTCTCTAGAGAGCTCTGTCTCCTCCTTACCCCCACTTCACTTACACCAATACACAGAATATTCTTATTCATGCAGTGGTTGCAAGGACTGGCATAGGCCATCTTACCATCTTACAAAGGGATGAGTGGTTACTAGGGTTACTAGGAATATGGATACACACATACATGTACATGTATCTACATATAATCTATATCTAAATATATTTATAACTATATAGATTTTTAGATTCATATATAAATGTACATATATATACACTTACATATATATAGTGATATATATAGTGCTTATAACAGTGCCTCAAATCTTTTTTTTTTTAAGATTTTTTTGTTTATTCATGAGAGACACACAGAGAGGCTCAGAGACACAGGCAGAGGGAGAGGCAGGCTCCCCACTGAGCAGGCAGCCCAATGTGGGACTCCATCCCAGGATCCTGGGATCATGACCTGAGCCAAAGGCAGACATTCAACCATTGAGCCACCCAGGTGCCCCAACAGTGCCTGAAATCTAAGGAGTCCAATTAATGAAAGCTAATATTATTGCCAAACATATACCCCTAAGCCTTATTTTCATGTAATTTGGTGGCTATTTGATATCTCCAAAGACATCTATATGCATATCCAAACTTAGTTTTTTACCTGGCACCTGAACCAGGTCCTCTTTCGGTGTTTCTTATGCCAATAAATAATACCACTATCCAATTTGTTGCACAAAGGAGAATCTAGCATGTTAAGTTTCTATTCCTGCTGTAGCAAATTATCACAAATTAGTGGCTTAAAAGAACACAAATTTATTGTCTTATAATCCTGAAGATCAGGATCTCAATCTGAAATGGGTCTCACTGAGCTAAAATCAAAGTATTGACAGGGCTTCATTCCTTTGGGAGCCCCCCAGAGGAAACTGATCCTAGGTTTTCAAGTGCTGCTCATGGCAATGTTTCTGTTGTCTCTCTAATTTCCTCCCATAATTTCACTGTGAGGATCTCTGCAAGTAAAATTGAAGAGAATGTCTCAGAAAAGAGTAGGTAAGTAGATGGTATTTTTAAGACCAAATGAAAGAAGATCTCACATAAATGCATTAATTTTATCAGAATAAGTTTATTTAAAGAAAATAGGGTTGATAGACCAGTAAGAAAGAAAGCCAGATTCCATGGCATCCCTAATTAAGAGAAAGCAGAAAAAATATATATAAGCACTGAGTGTCAGTGTAAGAAATGCATTTACTATTAGAAGGACTGATAGGTTTGGATCCTGATTCTGATCATTATCTATCTATAAAAAATATGGAGAAACAGAGGGTCTGTGTAACAACAGGAAATGAGTAAATTAATTAAGCAGTTCCATGAAGTCCTAGGGAAGAAGAGTGATTTTGTTGAAACTAGGAAAGATTCTAGTGAGAAATTCTTAGGAATGCAGGTATGTATCAAAGTAGAAGAGAAGAGAATGAAAGTGAGAGAAAAAGCTAATGCCTGGGAAGTATATACTTACTTCTAAACAAAACTGAGGAAACCAGCAGCTCTATGTGAAACCAAAAAAGATGGAGAATATATAAGATCCTGACAAAATAATAAAGACCTATTATTAGAGAATACAGTCATGTAAGAAGAGGCAAATATCTTCCATGCATGTAAAGAAATAAACTGAGATATCACAATTTAAAAGTTAAGATCATTTGGCATAACTAGAAAATAAGCTTAATAGTCATATTGTATAGTTACTTATAATTAAGAGATGTGATATATTTTAAATAAACCTGTAACATCTGGATTATTAGTCTATTCAATTAACATTTAATGTAGAATTTAATGAAACTACTTTATTAAAGTTCTTCCTTCATAAAAAAATGAAAATAGGGAAGGAATTTATTAATGAAGACAAAATGAGATGGGATTTGCTTACACAGATCCAAAGTCTAAGATCAGAAACTTCCAGTTAATTCCACTTGTACATCACCTTCATTTACACTCAGGACAGGCTGTAAAGCCCTCTATGGAAATAGTTTATTGAAATAATTATGTACTATATCATGGACATTAGTCTGCAGGCTACAAAATTGGAATCTTATTGACTTGGGTTTTCTTCACTGGAAATAAAACAGGCAATTAGAATTGTGTGTGTGTGTGTGTGTGTGTGTGTTAGCCAAAGCCCATCCAGCAAGTAGGGAATGAATATACTTGAGAGGAGGCACCAATTTGATTTCTATGCCACATATTCAAATATGCATAAGAAACTAACTCACACTAGAAGTATCATAAAATCAGACATTAAATGATGAAACGACATCCTTTATCTCTGAATTGTTGACAGAGTCCAAGTCTAGACCTATCTACCCTTGCTTTTGTCCACTTGGTTTCATATTACCCTTACTCTGCCCAACAAACTGCCTGATTCCTCAACTGCTCTTCTCAGTGAGAGAGATAATATGTATCTTCTTCTCTCCAGCAATAGGAAAGGACTTTCATTTTGATACCTGCTTATTGTGACATTAATTTCTTATTAGGTTCTTAGTGCAGTAACCTGTGTTGCTCTACTCTTTACCCAGTACTTATTCCATCGAGCATTCTTATTTCTGATTAAAAGATTATTGTTGTGGTAACCATGGACATTCAAATCAGAACTTCTAAGACCTAGTGACAATAAGCCTGCTCTTTGTACCCCTTCTCCAGCTTTTATCCTCCACTTTTCTCAACTCTCCTATGTCCATCAAAGGGTCTTCTATTCCTGTTTGCATAAACTGCAAATGATAGAACCATGATAAAAACACCAGAACAACAAGAGATGTTAGAAAACACCTACCTATATTCTACATTGGAAACTGATTCTGTTGTGAATGCACCATTTCTTCAGTTGTTATTGACTATCTAGATATCTAACTGATAAGGATAATGAGGCTTTATTTGTACCCAATAGGAAAGCTCCATGATTATTAACAATGTCTGGTTCAGTCATGGGATGAGATAGTGAGGTCAGTTAAACTAGAAATGGCACATTTTGGTCTACTCCACTTTCCTTCTTATCAGTTGAAGGATATAAGGTTTTTAAAGTTTAAATATCTAGTTTTCTAACACAACAGCTAATGGATGTCACTGCTGGAAAGAGAAACCAGATTCTCTGAGACCTAGAAGCCCAATGTCCAGGTATCAAAGGAAGTCTGATCCCACAAGCCACATTATCTTTAGTTCTTGCTGTGGTGAATCACAGTCACAACCATTTTAAACTTTTCCTTCTTTATTTATATCCTTTCCAGCACTTAAGTGCATTCTGTTGCCTTCTCAAAAACTGATGTCACTGGAGTTTTTGTTTATTTGTTTTCTATCTCTCACTGATTATTACTGTAATCAATTTTGTTCTTGGTACTAGATAGATCTTCCTTATGTGCTATAATCATAGTCTTAATCTCAAATTTAAAAATGATCAACACTAAGTATTTCCAAGATATAATTCATTCCTCCAACTACATTTTAAGTTCTTCCTTGATGTCAAACTACCACTTTGGAAAAATGTCTCCTACTATGATCAAAAAAGCTCTTTTGTTTTTTCCATATACCTGAATATGGCATCATAAGTTCGATGTAACAAAACCCTCCATCTGTTGTCTCTACCCAATTGTTGGCAACTACTTCACTCTTTACAGCAGCTCATCCTACCTCAGTGCAAACATCCACACACATAGATTCAGTTTACTTTTAGCCAACAGAAATCTCATCAGTGCTGCCAGCTGAAATAACTTCAAGACCAAAGTATTACATGAGGAACTTAGCAGATGAGGAATCACAAAGAATGTTGGCTCAAATCTATGCCATACGTAGTAAGAAACCCAATAAATGTTTTTCTGTTAATGATGTTGATATAAAAAGATTGTAGTTACTCAGTTTGCTTATAATTTCATTAGCTTGGAGTATATCTACATACTGATTTTCTCCCAAAATAGACCCTTTAAAATCCCTAGACAATTCTTTTCATTACTTTCCTGAAATTGATCAATTTCATCCCTGGCTTGTTTGACAGTCAACAAGGAAATTGAATTGCTTTTGAACAAGTAAATGGGTTTCCACTCCTTTTCCTACTTGAAAGAAAATACTTATTTGCAGCCCAGATAAACAGCACACATGTCCATTTCCACAATACAAAAGTACTTTGAAGAATTCATTCAACTGGAAAATATATGGGGGTAAGAAATTATACACAAGTCCAGAAAACACATTAAGGTTAAAAAAAAAATCTGACAGTGTCTCTACCTATTTATTCCTTGTATAAGGGACTGCAGTAGCACCAAAAGCTCCAGTTATTTTTGGCATCTCTTAACTATAAACTGAGTGGGCTGAGATTGTGGGAGATGAGCGTAGGGAAGGGAAAATATCAGCTAGATATATTAGGATTTTTTTAAATGTTGTTTGTTTGATAGTGTTTTTAATTTGATTAATTTTAAGAGAAAATTAGGAAATAGTATTAGTTAATAATAGTTAAATTTTGGATACATATAATCCCATAGAATCCTGTATCCCCTACAGATACACTATATCACTTACAGCCTATAGGAAGCATATTGTCAAAGACTCTTCCATGGGTCTTATCATAAAGTCTGCCTCATGGCCTTCTACTATGTGGTCAGTTCACGTTTTCTCCTGAAAAGACAATTCTACCAAGGTGGCTCTCTGTGATGTACTCATTCGGCCCATGGTCATTTTGTTCTCTGTGCCTAGCAGGGTCAATTGTGGCTTTTTCTTTTTTTCCTGAGAGTTCTATGTTTTAAACTAGAATCCAGTTGTCCCTGGTGTATTTACAATTAACCCAGGAGTTTTCCTCCTGACATGATCATTGAGTACTGCTCTTCTATGGCAGCCATAGCTTTAGAAATTAGTTGTCAGTTTAGAAATTCCAATTTCTGGGCAGCTCGGGTGGCTCAGCAGTTTAGCGCCTGCCTTCAGCTTAGGGCGTGATCCTGGGGACCCAGATCGAGTCCCACTTCAGGCTCCCAGCATGGAGCCTGCTTCTCCCTCGGCCTATGTCTCTGACTCTCTCTCTCTCTCATAAATAAATAAAATCTTAAAGAAAATAAATTCCAATTTCAGGACTCTAGTTATTTCTGTTTTCCAAGTAGATGCTACTTTACATCATCAACATCATATCATTAAATTTTAATATTTATATGCCAATGTATACAGATCTACATTTTAAAAATGCAACAGGTTTTATGAATGTATCACGATTTATTTTACTTTTATTTTTCACCTCAGTAAAAAAATACCTACACTTCTCAGAAGCTATGAAGTCAAGAAGAGAGTGTAGTGGAATATTAAGTGTTGAAGGAAAAAACACACCAACTCTAAATTCTGCATCCTCACAAAAGTATTCCTCAAAAAAGAAGTCTACAGCCATACCATCTTGAATGTGCCTGATCTCATCAAAAGTGAAAGAGATATGCTAAGAAAAAAAGGGAAAATTAAATCACTTAAATGCTTAATTAAAACCACAAAAGACAATGTAAAGCCATAAAAGAGTGGAAGACAGAAATTGGAACAAAAAAACAAGAGCAACAAATAGAAAACACTAACAAATGTGGTAGATATTAACCTAACTATATCAATAATCATTTTAAAGACAAGTGGTCTAAATATACCAATTAAAAGAAATTATCAGAGTGGATTAAAAAAACAGACCCAACTGTATCTTGTCTATAGAACATCCATTTAAAATATAAAGACAAATACAGATGAAAAGTAAAGAGTTTGAGAAAAAAAATCCATGCTGACACTAAAAAGAAACGAGGAGTACTTATACTAATTTCACATAGAGTAAATGTCAGAGCAAGGAAAATTATAAGGGATAAAGAGGTACATTACCTAATAATAAAGGGATCAATAATCCAAGAAGATAACACAATCTTTAATGCATATGCATTAAAGAATCAAAATACTTGAGAAAAACTGTTAAGCTATAAGGAGAAACAGGTGAATCCACTATTTGGCTGGAGATTTTATCATTACTCTATCACAAGTGAACATATCAAATAGAAAATCAGTGAAGAATACAGTTGAAATCAGTAATACAGTCAACTGCATATAATTGACATCTAGAGACTATGTCATCTAACAATGAATCCAGATACAGACTTTATATCCTTTGCAAAAATTAACTCAAAATTGACTGTAGACCTAAATGTAAAACACAAGAGGATAAAGCTCTGAGAATATATCTAGAAGGTAATCTAGATAAGGTAGGACATGGCAATGAATTCTTGGATACAACACTAAACACAAAATCCAAGAAAAATATAATTGATAATCTGGACTTATTAAAATAAAATTTAAAAATTGCTCTGTGAAAGACAATACCAGAGAATGAGAAGACAAAGGGACACAGACTGGGAGAAATATTTGCAACAGAAAAATCTGAAAAAGGACTGTTAGCCAAAATAGACAAAGAACTCTTAAAACTCAACAATAAGAAAATGCACAACACAGTTAAAAAATGGACAAAAGACCTAAACAAGTACCTCACTAAGAAAGATGCACAACTGACAAATAAACATATAATTAAGCACATGAAAAGAGGCTTAATGTCATCAGAAAAATGCAAGTTAAAAACAACAGTGAGATACTATCTACACAACTATTAGAATGACCCAAATCCAGAACACTGTGAAGACCAAATGCTGGCAAGGATGTGAAGCAAAAGAAATTTTCTTTGGGAATGTAAAGTGGTGTAGACTCTTTCAAAGACTGGAAGTTTCTCACAAAACTAAACCATACTTTTGTTCATACAACCCAACAATTGCACTCCTTGGTATTTACTCAAAGTGCTTGAAAACTTATATCCATAGAAAATCCTGCACATGGAGGTTTATAGCAGCTATATCCATAACTACCAAAACTTGGAAGCAACCAAGATATCCCTCAGTAGGTGAATGGACATATAAGTTATGGTACATTCATGATGGAATATTATTCAGTGCTAAAAAGAAATTAGCTATCAAGTCATAAAAAGATATGGAAGAGCTTTGAATACATACTACAAAGTGAAAGAAACCACTATAATCTCAATTATATTGCATTCTAGAAAAGACAGAATCATGAAGACATTTAAAGATCAGTGGTTGACAAAAGCTATTTAAAAGGAAAAATAATTATCAACTTAAGTTTTAAACTATTTAATAATATTCCATAACATGAATATTATGTAACTACTGAAGTCATTCTCCAATTGATGGAAATTTGTATTTTTGTTAAGAGTAAGGCTGTAAGAAAATTCATTTTTCACAATTGTTCTAACCTTAGACTTAAATTATTAAAAGTAGAAATTGGCCCAGAGACTGAGAAATTTTGGAATTTGATACTGATTGACAAATGCTCTCTGAAACCTGATGCCAACATTTAATTCTACTAATAGAATATGAAAGTTAATTTTTCCCTGAAACTACACTGACATTGAGCACTATTATTACTTTTTTGATCTTTACCAAACCAATGGTGGTAGACACATAAATCATTATAAATATTTGCATGTTTCTTATTGTGCAGATGAAATATTCTTCATATGTTTATAGGTCATTTGTATTTTTTCAATAATTGCTAGTTTATATACTTGTCATTTTTCTGCTGAGTGGTTTGTCTCTGATTATTAAATAAGAATAAGTGATTGAACTAAGTATCCAAATTAAAATGTTAAAAAAAAGATGAAAACAAAAAGAATAAGACAAATCTTCAAAAGAGGGAGAAAAATAATAATAAAGTAATAATATTTGTAATTTATAATAAATATTAAAGCATTAAAAGAATTTTATTTTATACATATAAAATAAATATACATGGATGTTTATTTTATAAAAATGTTAAAATAATAATAATAAAAATGTTTAAAAAATAATAATTGTATAAAATAATTATACAAATAGACTAAATAATTACAAGAATTTTTAAATACTACTGAGGTTATAATCATAGACATATAAAAGATTAAATATAAAAACACACTGTACACTATCCCATGCTAATACATTTGAAAATCAGGGTGAAATATCTTTTTTAGAAGATTGTAAATTACTGGAACTGATTTGAGAAGAGATTAATAACTGGAAGAACATTATAAAATTTGTCTAAAGTACCCAAAGAAATGTTTCATGGACATCTATTTCCTGGGTAATATTTTTAAATGAGTGAAAAATAATATCGATGTATTTATTTAAAAAGTTTTTGCTTTTTTTCTGAGACATGTAATGCATTATAGGAAATATATTTGAATTTTAAAAAAGATTACTGCTAGAATTATGAATATTGCTTAAGAAATTTAAAAGTCAATTTTCTTTGCTGGCCCTTAGTAATACAAGCTCTAATCACTTCCATTTATTCAAAAAGTACACATGGTTGGATAAATAAATGGAATCTATTGGAAACTATAGATGTTGGCTTCATTCTGTGTGTGTCTCTAGGAAGTAATTTTATTAAAATTGTCATACTTTATTTGCAAAGGTAAATTTGCAATGATGATTAGTTTTAAGTGAGGTCCTCAGCCCAGGTAGTTTTATGGATGAAGTCTATCAAACCTTCAAAAAATGACAATGCCAAGTGCAATATGAAGTTCTAGAACATAGACAATCCCAGCTTTCCCATTAATATTATACAGCTCTCAAAACCCTAAAATGCAATTAGATTTGAAAAAGCCCAACAGGAAATGTAAAGACCCATCTCAACTAGAGTAAATAGTGACTCATCATATTGTGAGTAAATAGTGTTTTGAAAGAAATAAAGAGTTGTTTGATATAAGAATAGCGACTAATATAATTAACTATATTAATACAATTTTTAAAGGGATCTTTTCATTGGTTTAAGAAAAAAACAACAGTTATTAGGGACACTTGGGTGGCTCAATCAATTAAATCTCTTACTTCAGCTCTGGTCATAATCTCAGGGTCCTGGAATTGAGCCATGCATTGGGCTCCCTGCTCAGCAAGGATTCTGCTTCTCCCTCTCTCTCTCTGCCCCTCTCCCTGCTTGTGCTCCCTCTCTCTCAGAAAAGAATAAATAAAATCTTAAAAACAAAAAGCAGGAGGCACCTGGGTGGCTCAGTGGTCCAGCATTAGCCTTAGGCTCAGGCCTTGACCCTGGGGTCCTGGGATAGAGTCCCACATTGGGCTCCCTGCGTGGAGCCTGCTTCTCCCTCTGCCTGTGTCTCTGTGCCACCCCCCAACCTCTGTCTCTCATGAATAAATAAATAGAATCTTAAAAAAAAAAAAGGAAGAAAGAAGAAAGAAAGAAAGAAAGAAAGAAAGAAAGAAAGAAAGAAAGAAAAGAAAGATAGAAAGAAAGAAAGAAAGAAAGAAAGAAAGAAAGAAAGAAAAGAGGCATGACTCTACTGATTTTATGACCTAAAAATACATTAAAAGGAAAACATGATAATCAAGGAAATAGCCAAGTATAAAAATTAATCAGTGCTAGCCATTTACAAAACATAATGAAAAGTATTCCCACAATAGCTAAAAAGCTATATAATATAAAAAAATAAGGAAAATATGCAAATTCATAATAACATTTCAAACTTTTAATTCTGGATATCAAATAATACTTGAGTAAATGCAAATGCAAAACTGTACCACATCTCTAGGAGGTGAGAGTTAATTTTGTAAAATATCTATTTTTTATGAAAACTTATACATACACCATAATTTATAATCAATATGTCAATATTTTTGCTGTGTTGTTGTTTTTAAATCATTTTGAGTTTTAATTTTGGTGCAATGTTGAGCACTTGTAATACAATCAAATTTCATTTAGAAAAATATTTTTTTGGAATATTTAAGACAATTTTTAAAATTTAAGACAATTTTGAACCCAAATGAGAAATAGAGGCAATATAAAAAATTAATAAATAGCTATAAAATTACAATAGAATGTGTCAAATAGATGAGTGGTTTAATTTGACATGTTGAAAATCTAGAAGAAAATAAAAGCATAATACTTAGTACTTATTAAGCAGTAGCTATGTGCTAGACAATTTTCTAAGGGCTTTATATACAATTACAATTTATTCTACACTACAACCCTTAGAAATAAGTCCTAGTATTATCATTCTCATTATCAAAGGGGAAAAATGAGACATCTTAAGTAATAATTTGTCTTTCTATACATTATATTATGCAATCTCTAAATGCATACGAAAATTGTAATCTAAAATCAGTGGAACACAGATAATCATTATAAATGATACAAAAATAATGGGTAAATAAATAATGTGATATGCCTTATTCCTTATTCCTTATTAATTATATGTTTATAAAGGGGCAGGATGGTGGAAGAGTAGGGTTCCCAAGACACCTGTCCCCACCAAATTACCTAGACAACCTTCAAATCATCCTGAAAATCTACGAATTCGGCCTGAGATTTAAAGAGAGACCAGCTGGAATGCTACGGTGAGAAGAGTTCAGCTTCTATCAAGGTAGGAAGACGGAGAAAAAGAAATAAAGAAACAAAGGCCTCCAAGGGGGAGGGGCCCTGCAAGGAGCCGGGCTGAGGCCGGGGCGAGTGTCCCCAGGACAGGAGAGCCCCGTCCCGGAGGAGCAGGAGCTGCACCGACCTTCCCGGGCGGAAAGGGGCTCGCGGGGAGTTAGAGCAGGACCCAGGAGGGCGGGGATGCCCTCGGGCTCCCCGGGACAGTAACAGCAACTGCGCGCCCAGGAGAGTGCGCCGAGCTCCCTAAGGGCTGCAGCGCGCACGGCGGGACCTGGAGCAGCTCGGGGGGCTCGGGGGCGGCTCCGCGGAGGGGGCTGCGGGGCGGGAGCAGCTCGGGGGGCTCGGGGGCGGCTCCGCGGAGGGGGCTGCGGGGCGGGAGCAGCTCGGGGGACTCGGGGGCAGCTCCCTGGAGGGGGCTGCGGGGCGGGAACAGCTCGGGGGGCTCGGGCAGAGGAAGAGGCTCCGCGGAGGGGGCTGCGGGGCGGGAGCGCGAATCCAACAGCGCAGGCCCCGGAGCACAGGGCGCCCGGACACAGCCCAGGATCCGGCCTCCCCCTGGGACAGGCAGAGGCCGGGAGGCCCCAGGACAGCGAGGACGCTCCTGCCCGGAGCTGAGCAGATCAGCGGCCCCGCCCGGAGCCTCCAGGCCCTGCAGACGGAGAGCTCCTGAGCTACTGCGGGAGCTGACTCCAGGGCTGCAGAGCTGGCCCCGCCACTGGGGTTGTTCCTCCTGGGGCCTCACGGGGTAAACAACCCCCACTGAGCCCTGCACCAGGCAGGGGGCAGAGCAGCTCCCCGAAGTGCTAACACCTGAAAATCAGCACAACAGGCCCCTCCCCCAGGAGACCAGCTGAGGGACAAGTTCCAGGGGAATTCAAGGGACTTAAAGTACACAGAATCAGAAGATACTCCCCCGTGGTTTTCGTTTGTTTATTTGTTTTGTGTTTGGTTTTTTTTGGGGGGCAGGGTTGCTTTTTGATTTGTTTCCTTCACCCACCCTTTTTTTCCTCCTTTCTTTTTTTCTTCTTTTTTCCTTTTATCTTCCTCTTTTCTTTTTTTTTTTTTTTCTCATTTCTTACCTTCTTTCTCTCCTCTCTTTTTCTCCTTTTCCCAATACAACTTGTTTTTGGCCACTCTGCACTGAGCAAAATGACTAGAAGGAAAACGTCACCTCAAAAGAAAGAATCAGAAACAGTCCTCTCTCCCACAGAGTTACAAAATCTGGATTACAATTCAATGACAGAAAACCAATTCAGAAGCACTATTATACAGCTACTGGTGGCTCTAGAAAAAAGCATAAAGGACTCAAGAGACTTCATGACTGCAGAATTTAGAGCCAATCTGGCAGAAATTAAAAATCAACTGAATGAGATGCAATCCAAACTAGAAGTCCTAATAACAAGGGTTAATGAGGTGGAAGAACGAGTGAGTGACATAGAAGACAAGTGGATGGCAAAGAGGGAAACCGAGGAAAAAAGAGACAATTAAAATATCATGAGGATCGATTAAGGGAAATAAACGACAGCCTGAGGAAGAAAAACCTACGTTTAATTGGGGTTCCCGAGGGCGCCGAAAGGGCCAGAGGGCCAGAATATGTATTTGAACAAATCATAGCTGAAAACATTCCTAATCTGGGAAAGGAAACAGGCATTCAGATCCAGGAAATAGTTCCCCCCTAAAATCAATAAAAACCGTTCAACACCTCGACGTTTAATAGGTAAGCTTGCAAATTCCAAAGATAAAGAGAAGATCCTTAAAGCAGCAAGAGACAAGAAATCCCTGATTTTATGGGGACGAGTATTAGGGTAACAGCAGACCTCTCCACAGAGACCTGGCAGGCCAGAAAGGGCTGGCAGGATATATTCAGGGTCCTAAATGCGAAAACCATGCAACCAAGAATACTTTATCCAGCAAGGCTCTCATTCAGAATGGAAGAAGAGATAAAGAGCTTCCAAGACTGGCAGGAACTGAAAGAATATGTGACCTCCAAACCAGCTCTGAAAGAAATTTTAAGGGGGACTCTTAAAATTCCCCATTAAGAAGAAGTTCAGTGGAACAATCCACAGAAACAAGGACTGAATAGATATCATGATGACACTAAACTCATCTATCAATAGTAACCCTGAACGTGAACGGGCTTAATGACCCCAACAAAAGGCGCAGGGTTTCAGACTGGATAAAAAAGCAGGACCTATCTATTTGCTGTCTACAAGAGACTCATTTTAGACAGAAGGACACCTACAGCCTGAAAATAAAAGGTTGGAGAACCATTTGCCATTCGAATGGTCCTCAAAAGAAAGCAGGGGTAGCCATCCTTATATCAGATAAACTAAAATTTACCCCTAAGACTGTAGTGAGAGATGAAGAGGGACACTATCTCATACTTAAAGGATCTATCCAACAAGAGGACTTAACAATCCTCAATATATATGCCCCGAATGTGGGAGCTGACAAATATATCAATCAATTAATAAGCAAAGTGAAGAAATACTTAGATAATAATACTTATACTTGGTGACTTCAATCTAGCACTTTCTACACTCAATAGGTCTCCTAAGCACAACATCTCCAAAGAAACGAGAGCTTTAAATGATACACTGGACCAGATGGATTTCACAGATATCTACAGAACTTTACATCCAAACTCAACTGAATACACATTCTTCTCAAGTGCACATGGAACTTTCTCCAGAATAGACCACATACTGGGTCACAAATCGGGTCTGAACCGATACCAAAAGATTGGGATCGTCCCCTGCATATTCTCAGTCCATAAAGCCTTGAAATTAGAACTAAATCACAACAAGAAGTTTGGAAGGACTTCAAGCACATGGAGGTTAAAGACCATCCTGCTAAAAGATGAAAGGGTCAACCAGGATATTAAGGAAGAATTAAAAAGATTCATGGAAACTAATGAGAATGATGATACAACCATTCAAAATCTTTGGGATGCAGCAAAAGCAGTCCTAAGGGGGAAATACATGGCAATACAAGCATCCATTCAAAAACTGGAAGAACTCAAATACAAAAGCTAACCTTACACATAAAGGAGCTAGAGAAAAAACAACAAATAGATCCTACACCCAGCAGAACAAGAGAGTTAATTAAAATTCCAGCAGAACTCAACAAAATTGAGACCAGAAGAACTGTGGAACAGATCAACAGAACCAGGAGTTGGTTCTTTGAAAGAATTAATAAGATAGATAAACCATTAGCCAGCCTTATTAAAAAGAAGAAAGAGAAGACTCAAATTAATAAAATCATGAATGAGAAAGGAGAGATCACTACCAACACCAAGGAAATACAAACGATTTTAAAAACATATTATGAACAGCTATACGCCAATAAATTAGGCAGTCTAGGAGAAATGGACGCATTCCTGGGAAGCAACAAACTACCAAAACTGGAACAGGAAGAAATAGAAAACATGAACAGGCCAATAACCAGGGAGGAAATTGAAGCAGTCATCAAAAACCTCCCAAGACACAAGAGTCCAGGGCCAGATGGCTTCCCAGGGGAATTTTATCAAACGTTTAAAGAAGAAACCATACCTATTCTCCTAAAGCTGTTTGGAAAGATAGAAAGAGATGGAGTACTTCCAAATGCGTTCTATGAGGCCAGCATCACCTTAATTCCAAAACCAGACAAAGACCCCACCAAAAAGGAGAATTACAGACCAATATCCCTGATGAACATGGATCAAAAATTCTCAACAAGATACTAGCCAGTAGGATCCAATAGCACATTAAGAAAATTATTCACCATGACCAAGTAGGATTTATCCCTGGGACACAAGGCTGGTTCAACACCCGTAAAACAATCAATGTGATTCATCATATCAGCAAGAGAAAAACCAAGAATCATATGATCCTCTCATTAGATGCAAAGAAAGCATTTGACAAAATACAGCATCCATTCCTGATCAAAACTCTTCAGAGTGTAGGGATAGAGGGAACATTCCTCGACATCTTAAAAGCCATCTATGAAAAGCCCACAGCAAATATCATTCTCAATGGGGAAGCACTGGGAGCCTTTCCCCTAAGATCAGGAACAAGACAGGGATGTCTACTCTCACCACTGCTATTCAACATAGTACTGGAAGTCCTAGCCTCAGCAATCAGACAACAAAAAGACATTAAAGGCATTCAAATTGGCAAAGAAGAAGTCAAACTCTCCCTCTTCGCCGATGACATGATACTCTACATAGAAAACCCAAAAGTCTCCACCCCAAGATTGCTAGAACTCATACAGCAATTCGGTAGCGTGGCAGGATACAAAATCAATGCCCAGAAGTCAGTGGCATTTCTATACACTAACAATGAGACTGAAGAAAGAGAAATTAAGGAGTCAATCCCATTTACAATCGCACCCAAAAGCATAAGATACCTAGGAATAAACCTAACCAAAGAGGTAAAGGATCTATACCCTAAAAACTACAGAACACTTCTGAAAGAAATTGAGGAAGACACAAAGAGATGGAAAAATATTCCATGCTCATGGATTGGCAGAATTAATATTGTGAAAATGTTACCCAGGGCGATTTACACGTTTAATGCAATCCCTATCAAAATACCATGGACTTTCTTCAGAGAGTTAGAGCAAATTATTTTAAGATTTTTGTGGAATCAGAAAAGACCCCGAATAGCCAGGGGAACTTTATGGTCAACTAATATTCGATATAGGAGGAAAGACTATCCATTGGAAGAAAGACAGTCTCTTCAATAAATGGTGCTGGGAAAATTGGACATCCATATGCAGAAGAATGAAACTAGACCGCTCTCTTTCACCATACACAAAGATAAACTCAAAATGGATGAAAGATCTAAATGTGAGACAAGATTCCATCAAAATCCTAGAGGAGAACACAGGCAACACCCTTTTTGAACTCGGCCACAAGATACATGATACATCCACGAAGGCAAAAGAAACAAAAGCAAAAATGAACTATTGGGACTTCATCAAGATAAGAAGCTTTTGCACAGCAAAGGATACAGTCAACAAAACTAAAAGACAACCTACAGAATGGGAGAAGATATTTGCAAAGGACGTATCAGATAAAGGGCTAGTTTCCAAGATCTATAAAGAACTTATTAAACTCAACAGCAAAGAAACAAACAATCCAATCATGAAATGGGCAAAAGACATGAACAGAAATCTCACAGATGAAGACATAGACGTGGCGAACATGCACATGAGAAAATGCTCTGCATCACTTGCCATCAGGGAAATACAAATCAAAACCACAATGAGATACCACCTCACACCAGTGAGAATGCGGAAAATTAACAAGGCAGGAAACCACAAATGTTGGAGAGGATGCGGAGAAAAGGGAACCCTCTTGCACTGTGGGTGGGAATGTGAACTGGTGCAGCCACTCTGCAAAACTGTGTGGAGGTTCCTCAAAGAGTTAAAAATAGACCTACCCTACGTCCCAGCAATTGCACTGCTGGGGATTTACCCCAAAGATTCAGATGCAATGAAACGCCGGGACACCTGCACCCCGGTGTTTCTAGCAGCAATGTCCACAATAGCCAAACTGTGGAAGGAGCCTCAGTGTCCATCGAAAGGTGAATCGATAAAGATGTGATCTATGTATACAATGGAATGTTACTGAGCCATTAGAAATTACAAATACCCACCATGTGCTTCAACGTGGATGGAACTGGAGGGTGTTATGCTGAGTGAAGTAAGTCATTCGGAGACAGACAAACATTATATGTTCTCATTCATTTGGGGAATATAAATAATAGTGAAAGGGAATAGAAGGGAAGGGAGAAGAAATGTGTGGGAAATATCAGAAAGGGAGACAGAACATAAAGACTCCTAACTCTGGGAAACGAACTAGGGGTGGTAGAAGGGGAGGAGGGTGGGGGGGGGAGGTGAATGGGTGACGGGCACTGAGGGGGGCACTTGAAGGGATGAGAACTGGGTGTTATTCTGTATGTTGGTAAATTGAACACCAATAAAAAATAAATTTATTTTAAAAAATTAAAAAAAATAAAAGTGAAAAAATTATATGTTTATAAACATATTAATAAAATAATGTTCCTTATTCCTTATTTTATAAAAATATATTATTGATATAATTAAGATCTAAATGTAACTATATGGTTTCACAAATAAAATGTGGAATTGAAGAAACAAAACAAATGTCAAAGAAAAAAAAGAGACAAACAAAAAAACAGACTCAAGTACAGAGAACAAACTAGCAGTTTCCAGAGGGGATACAGAATTGTTGAATCATATTGTACAACTGAAACCAACATTTTTTATTAATTATACTTCAATAAAAAGATAAATTTTTAAAAAATGTAATTAAAAAAGTAAATTTTGAAGTGGAGAAGTCTTGGAGTTTCTAAGCATGAAAAGAGCAGAAATTGCAAATAAATATATTGAAAAACCTGATTATAAGAATGATATGATTTTCTGTATAAGGGATATTGATAAACCCAATGGAAAAGGCACCAGTAAAAGAATCAGAAAGTTACTTGAGGAAGATATTCTTCCACATCTGCCTTGCTTCTAATCAGTTCTTAAATGACTTACATTTACATATAAACAGTCAGGCAAGGATCACTAGACCCTTAAGGAAAGACTATAAACTGTTAGAAAACAAAACAAAACTAAACTAAAATAAACAAGCATAAGTAGTTTGAAAAAAAAGCCAGGACAATTGAAGGAAAAATTTTAAAATGCTACACTTAATACCTTCTCAATGATGGGATGTTGCATCCTTGAAAAAGAAGAGGATATTACAAAAAGCAAACAACATGAAAGATCTCTAGAAAAGTTTTCCTTTATGGACAAAATACTTAATGAAATGGTGACATTTTAAATTTGTGGAAATTTGGGCAGCCCTGGTGGCTTAGCAGTTTAGCGCCGCCTACAGCCCAGGGCGTGATCTTGGAGAGCTGGGATTGAGTCCCACATCAGGCTCCTGCAGGGAGCCTGCTTCTCCCTCTGCTGTGTCTCTGCTTCTTTCTCTTTCTCCTCTCTGTGTATTCTCATGAATAAATAAATAATCTTAAAAAAAAAAATTGTGGAAATTTAAATAAAATGAGAATCCTCCCTCCAATAAAACAAAAGAGATAATGGAAAATCAGCCAGAAAGTATGATATCAAAGTAAGCTACCCTGTCCCTCAAAAAGAGAGAAAAACTATAGGAAGAATTTATAAACATATTAATGAAATTACCTTAAAGAACTGAGAGAAATGAACTTCCACATTGAAAACTTTCATGAGCACAATAAATAAAAACAACTAGCAGCAAGACATGCTATTGAAAAACTTCAGAAGCCTGGATTAAAAACAAGGTTTTAATGTTCCAATAAAGAAAAATAACAAGCCACATGCAAAAGTATTAGAATCATAATGCCACCATATCTCTTAAAATAAACAATGGGTGTTGGAGAAAAAACGTGCAAAAAATTGAAAATTCAAGAGTAAAAGTAGGAGACATCTTTTCAAAAAGTAGTAAGCAAAATGGTAAAGTTCTCAAAATGTGATTTTTAAAGTAATCTCAAAAATTGACAAGTAAATTGAAAGAAGGTAATAAAAAGATGGACATGAAAACTAGGGAAGCTATTGATAAAGGAAAAAGATATATAGGCAACTACTCTTAGGAAGATATGCTGCATCATCACAAAAGATTAAACCAAGTAACAATAGCAATAATACTGATGCCAACAAAACAAGACTTGAAGCTGCAAAATAAAACGTGTGATTATTTGGGGTCTTAGGGATGGCAATCCAGGAGACGCAGATTCTGTAACTGAGCTAATGTAGAAGTCCCTCCATGGTGAGTTGTAGATAGCAACTACACCAAGTGGAGTTGTCACACAAAGGAAACTATTTGCAGTAAATAAGACCACAGGGAATAACTTCCCAACCCCTAACTTGGTAAGCAGGGGTCAGTGAGTTCTTATTACTTAGGGTTTAGGATGAATATTCAGAAAAGGGAGCTTGGTCATCACATGCAAGCCTGACATAAGGTTATGCAGGTATACTTATAAAACATGCCTGTATATGCATCCTATGTTATGTTAATGAAATTCGTGCTCCTCATAGAGCAAAGACTTTAACATTATAATGAACCAGAGGTAACTGTGGACAAGGGGAAGGCACTTTGTGGTAGCTCCCACAGGCAGTATAAACTAGATGTGGTCTTGGGCTCCTTATCTTCTGATAAGGAGTGTAGGGCCTTGCTTACTTTTGAAACAGTACTGGGAATTTTACTACTGCTTTGTTGTCTTTGATATGGTTAGGCTATTTCCTGGCCTGATAGAGACTGTTGGTTTTTTCTGTTCCCTTTGTTTCCTTAAAATCCTTAACTACTGAGGTTTTTGTATTTCTTGAAATTCTGACATCTCCTAGGAAGGTCTGCAGGAAGTGTGCTTGGCCAAGTAGAGCCAAGCATAGAGCATGGAAAATAGCTGGGCACCTAAAATGACGTTTTACAGGTAGATCTAGTCTTTCTTTCTGAGGACTCCTAACTCTTTCTGCTTACAATTTGATCAAAATTGAAAGTCTGTTCCAGAGAGACGAAGGAAGTTAGAGTTTATAAGGAGCAAAGAAGGAACCTACATCATTTGTTTTGAATAAAATGCGATTGGTGCTTGGCGTTAGTTACAGTTACACTCATCTATATGTGATTGGTTGTCAGGGCTAGTGTTAAGCATTTATGTACAGTCCATTTATGTACATTTTAACATGCAGCAGATGTCTTGACTTTCAGCTGAGTTCAGCCAAGATTCTGAGATTTTGAAATAGAAGATGTGCATAGGTCCAATTTCCTCAATGTCCTCCTGACTCCATTTTAAATAACCGTCTTAACAAACCTTACTCTATCCATTATGGCTAAGAAATAAAAAAAAAAATTCCAAAATAAAATTGCCCCACAACAATAGTAGAGTATAAGGCTTAAAAAGTATCTAGTTTTGATTGAAGCCAGAAGATAGAGGACCAGAAAGTTCCCAGGGCAGGATTGAGAGCAACAAGAAATGCAACTGAGTGATCAATTGATGTTGAGACCATCTTGAAAAGAATTTGTTGAATGAATGAAGGGAAGGGAAAGTGTAGGAGGAATTTGAGGATAATGTAAAAAATACGAATCCTCAGTGTCCGTGTTAGGAAGTCACTACATCATCTATACCACTGAAAATCATGAGATAGTACCCTAAGAATCTGTTTAGAAGTATGAAAGGAATACTAGAATAAATCGCTAAAATGTTAGGAAAAATTATAAGAGTTAGAAGTAATGTTGGATACAAGACCACTTTATTTTCATTTTCAGCTTTGTGATACTTTCTGTTTTACTCTTTAAACTACAGTTGTCTAGTAATTTCATAAAATAAAATTGAATTTTCTGTACATTAAATAATTGCTTAATGAAAGCTTAAAAAACAAATAGTGAACCAAGAAAAATGGCTAACAAACAATAAGCAGTGTTTAAGGTCATTAATACACATTGTTTATCTAAAAATTAAGATCACAACAAGAAAATGAAAAATAAGACCCAGAAGGGCAATTTGTAAAGAAAAAAAATAAAAATAAAGCAAACGCAAACAATGTCCAATTTGAACTGCCAGTTAAGGAGATTCTCTGTCATTTTCTTTTTAAGATTTTTATTTATTTATTTATTCATGAGAGACACACGGAGAGAGGCAGACACAGGCAGAGGGAGAAGCAGGCTTCATGCAGGGAGTCTGATGTAGGACTCCATCCTGGAACTCTAGGATCATGCTCTGAGCCAAAGGCAGATAGACGCTCAACTGCTGAGCTACCCAACCATCCCTCTGTTATTTTTATACAACATCTTTTAAAAGTTTGTTTGTTTGTTTGTTTGTTTGTTTGGAAAGATTTCTTTTATATAGCAGATGACTGCTGATTAGAGTTTGAATACTATTTTTGTAGAGCAATTGTGGCAAAATTTATTAAAATATTTTAGACATGTATATTCTTTTTAATATGGTCATTCTAATTCTAACAATGTATACTAAGAAAATGAGAAAGGCTGTATATCATAGTAAATGATGAAAGGTATTTGCATTGCACCTAGCTATCTCATGGTCACGCTTTTAACCTTAGATCCATAAAATAATCTAAATGGCCAGTGATGTGAATTAGTTAATATATTATAAAACATTCCAGATAATATATCAACATGCAAATATGTTTGTATATTTGTGAAAGAACTTCAGAAAGTACTATTTTTCATATCATTTTGCTAAATTTCTGTCATCATCCATACCTCTGTTTTTTATAGCAGTGGAGAATCTGCTTTTTGCTGCTTCTAACACAGCTTCCATTCCCTAAGAGTTTCATTATAACCCATTCTCCATGATCTTGATCTTCTATGGCTCAGTTTCTCCACAGAGTCAACCTCTAGAACCCTGGAAGAAGAAGATATGGAGAGATGTGAATGAGCTAACTATTTGTAAGTAACTTAGGTGACTTCTCTACTATTCGGTTTGTGTGCTCTGTCTCTGCCTTCCAGGAGACCTAGCATGTCAGAGGATAAGGCTTTCTCTACTCCTGCAGGAAGATCACCTTTTCTCCATTGCCTCTGGTATAGTCACTTCAGTTTTAACTTCTTTCACTTAGATGCCAGTCCCCTCTCCTTTGCCTCCTTCTCATCCTATCCTTTCACATTCATGTTTTTCCTTCTCTTATTCTTGCTGCCTTTGCCTGATTATATCTCTTTGTATTTCATTTTCATAATTTAATTCATTTTGGAAAGAAACAAAGACAGCCATCATGTATTCGGTCCTTTGTGTGTAGCGGGAAATACAGTAAGTCCTTTTCAAAGTGGGAGTGGATGTTACTGGACAAATGATTTACAAAAGGCTAGGAAAGAGTCGGTCATATGAGATTCTTTAGCCTTCTTTTTCTTCCTCCACCTGGGACCAGGAGCAGCATTGTATCTTATCACACAGGAACTCATCTGCCCCATACACTCATGGCCAGCTCATTGTACGAAGGGCATCTCTGCATGTTCACTGGTTAAGTCACACTTTTCTCACAGCCCATTATTTCATACCAGGTTTAGGGAAATTCTTGGGTTTTGATCATGCCACTCTAAACAAGGAGGCATTGGACTTGCCAATCAGGGAATATTTAGTTTGAAAGACTTAGGATCCTTGGGTGCCTCAATGGTTTAGTGCCTGCGTTCGGCCCAGGGCATGGTCCTGGAGTCCCGTCCCGGGATTGAGTCCCACATCAGGCTCCCTGCATGGAGCCTGCTTCTCCCTCTGCCTGTGTCTCTGCCTCTGTGTGTGTGTGTGTCTCTCATGAATAAATAAAAATCTTTTAAAAAAATTTAAAAAGAAGAAAAACTCTTAATAATTTGAACTGTGTGATTCTGTATATAAAAAAAATATATGGATAGCTTGCTTGAAAATATATGTAAGGTACGTTATGTAGGATAGTGTCATGTAGGTTTATGCTTTAGTGTAAGTAACAGACATTTCCAGTGCTCCACTCAGTTCCTTTGGATAGGATTCCTTTATTACTATAGCACACCCCAGCTTGACTAACAAAAGCTAGCCCCTCGATTCTTGTTCAGAGGACTGCCATGAGGCTGCTATAGCCCTTTTTTCCTAAATGTGTAGAGAGCCAGAGGCACCTGAGGATTTCATCTTCTCACTGGCCCTCTGAAAATAACTGTTGTTATGGAACTATGGAAACCCAGTTCCTTTGCCTTGGATGAGGATACCTCTGAGTTATAACTTATGTCCCTAAATGTACCTATGAAATCAGCCTGTAGCCATCTTCCATGGAATTTTACCTGAGATTATACCCTTGACTGCCTCCTTGTGCTTCCTTGTCTGGCTCCCTGACTTACTTACATGTGTCTCCGGGTAGCACTTAATATATCATGTGCATACAAGTTTTAATATATCATGATTACTGGTTCCTAAGAATTGGACCTGAGACATAAAACATTCATTTTATTTCATGTCTTAATTTTATGTGATAGAGTATATGTTAGTTTTAAAATAAAATTGCACTCTGCATCAACCTTCTCTATAACTCAAAGTACTTCTGATGACATGACATCTAATGAGTTTTGAGGGAAGACAGTTTTCTATTGCAAAATTCTAACCTTAATGAGTAAAATGAGTTTTGAGAGAAGACAGTTTTCTATTGGAAGATTCTAACCTTAAGAAAGTCAACAAAAATACATTATCAGATGTACAAACATTCAGAGAATATGGCAGCTGTGTATTATTCTTTGAAAACTTTCCTGAAGTCATAAACTATTATTCTATGAAATAAATAAAAACAAGAATTGAAAACTCTAAAATAGTAGATAAATTTTAAGACCTATCTTTTGTGCTGATTACAAAACAAAAACAAAAAACAGATAAAATGTTTTGATGACCAACATATTTTAAGTGCTACTTCATACCAGGCAGATACTGCTACATCAGGAATACAATGGTGAGCAAACAAATAAGAGTCTGTCTTCATGAAGCTTAGACTTTATTGAAGAGACAAATATTAATTATAATAATAAATGTTAAATTTTGTCTGTCCTAGTGATGTGGTTTGGGGTGGTGGGGTTTGAAGCTGACAGTTAAGAAATAATTCTTGAGATGACAGGAGCCAAGGGCAGAAAAAGCTGCATTACAAGTTTGAAGAGTGACTGATTATATAAGATTTTCTATCCTAGGGAGGTGAAGGTGATGTTAGGGTACTAGGAGATTGAGTCTATAGGTTTGTGGAACTCTAGCTATTGATAAGATTGCTTTTTTTCATTGCCTAATGATTTCATTAAGACAGTTGCAAACTGTTGAAGACTCATCCTGCTTGACTGTGGTCTCTATCAGTTCACCACTTGTTTTTCCCTTTCCTTTGTTCTTGGGCAGCCAGGAGTAACACAAGAATATCATACATATCCCAGCTGCAGGGGGGAAGTTGGGTTGCAGGGTATAATCTTGTGTTTTTCTCTCAGCTTGCCTTTTATTCCCTTATCACTGGATACTATAAGATTTGACCTAATAAATTCAAGGATGAGTATGAATTCCTCACAAATTCCTACAACTTTCAAATGCCAGTCACTTATCGTTGATATCCATAATGCTGTTAAAGAATTCTTTTGATCATCAAAGAGATTAGACTGATATCCTGTGTAATCTGTGTGAACTGTACTTCTGTCCCCAACAATCTGCAGAGACTGATCTTCAGATCACCATAATCACCAATCACCAGATCTAATGATATCTGTGCACATGTCTTCAGTACTTCACACCACGACTTCTTACTTAGGAGCCCCTTCTCTCTTACTTGTCTTGTGCTGTGCTTTTGCCATTCACCTATGGGTACTCTGTCTAAAACTTCTTCCTATCTTCTAAAGATTTCCAGTCTCCTGGGTTACAGCCTTGCTTGCAAAGTTATGATCCCAAGTGGCACCTGTAGGCAAGTAGACTCCCAAACTGTATCCAGTCCCCATCTTTTTCCAATATCCCACCCAAAAACCTATCTGCATGGATATTTAATGCACAACTCCAAAACATACATCTTTGAAGTTCACTGTTGCTGTTAATCATATTACTCTTCTTGCAGTAACATGTTAAAATTTTTATCATAATGCCAGCTTCTCTCTTATGTAACCTTATTATAATTATCTATTTACATCTTTGTCCTTATCATATATATAAATGTATACAACATAGTTGTATCATATATATATACACATATACATATTTATATGTAATATATGTATATGTATTATATTACTATATATATAACATATTTACTCAACAAAGTATCTTGCACATATCAAGGATATAAATATAATTTTGATGAAAGAATGAAAGAATTAAATGTGCAGGTTGACCAAGCCATTTGCTTGTTGTACATTAACATGGCTCCATATTAAAAGAGAATTCATGAGCAATCCATTCAAAATAACTTATAATGCACATACTGCATGTCAGGGATAAAAATCTTTGAGGACACAACATGAATAAGTCATAGGTCTTGCCCTTGAGGAGCTCACAGTCTAAGAAAAGATAATATAGGCCCATAAAATACATCCATAGTGGATTTGCTTCAAGAAGAAAATTATTTTCTATTACAAAAGTCACTTGCACTAGCAGTAAAGTCCTACCTTAATTTAAATCCTCAGCAGAATACCCATCACATAAATGACAACTTGGGGAAGTACTTCACTTTGGAGTGTATGCCTGGATTTTGAATTTTAGCTTCCCCTAAGCCCAGTTCAGTGGATGATAGTGGATTGATTCTCACATCAAAAAGAAAGCAAAGCTATACATACTTAACCTTTGTAACCAGCTACTGCTGGAAAAATAATAAGCAAGTCTTAGGAAAGGAAAGGAGCTACTTGAAATTCTGCAGTTCTTTTAATCTTGTGAGGGATGGTTTATAAATCAATAAATAACAATAACATCAAGAGGTGTAATTACATTCTCTATCCACTTAAAAACACTGGGAAGAAGTGGTTGGTTCCAACAACTTTGTTCCTTTAAAAGTAATAACAGACTTAATCTTTACTTCTGGAAATAGGACATGAGTCTGGGTCTGGTCAGCGTCCTTTCACTGTGCTAGAAACATTCTCACAAAACTAAATTGAAAAATAAGTCTATTTCAAGGGATTTTCCCCCAAAACTTTCTCAAATTAGAAACACCTACATCTGTAAAGCTATATATTAAATAGCTCCAAAAAGTAACTATTCAAAAATGTATTAAGATATTTGGAATCTTAGAGATCAAGTGACTCATTTCAAGTGAGAAAAAAGTGACTTAACTAAAGCAATACAGCTACTTTTTTTGATATTACCATATTATAATCCTACCTAAAGGCAAAAACCCTGCTTAAGAATTTAACTGAACTTGGTGTAATATCACTCAACATTTTTTCTTCTTTTGTAGGTAAGCAATTGCTTCTATGCCAAAGGTTTTTCATTTTTTAATTTAGAACTGTTGGGCCCTTCCCCTGATTCATTTGATTAAAATGACAGTGAATTTTACTTTCTAGAAAGAGATAGCTTTATACCTGTTCAATTGTATGTGTAAAACAATTTCCCTAAACATTCAAATGGAAAGTAATCCGTGAATTTGTGCTCAGAGTTCATCAACATATGTTTCCTTCTTCTTAAATTAAATTCTTCTCTTACTTAGCTCTTGGATTTTTAAAACGGGAGGTTTGATGTAGGGTTTTAGAGCAGTACAAATCCCAATAGGAACCCAGGCAGAAGGGAGGATTCATCAAAAGATTTAAGTGGGATGAGCTGGAATAATAAATAAATAGGTAAAATTACACCAGTGACTCATGAAAACCTTGTTAGAATTTATTGAAGATTAGGTCAGGGCAGATACACTGGGAACATGCTACAGTGGCTTGTTTTTACAGAGGTATGATATTCAGGTGCCACTGACCCTTTCCAACTCAAATCTTTTTTATCATATGAACTTCTTTTTTCAGCTATAATAAGCAACCAGACAGAGTTTCCAGGCTCATTCATCAAGAAGAGAGAATCTTACATGGATATTCACTAGGGAAATAATCTTTTTAAAGAGATATAAAAAGATGATGGCAATAGCTTCACCCCAGCAGACAGCTAAATTGAGAATTTGTGTACCTGGGTTTACCTCCTCTTCCATGCCCCACAGGTCTGAGGTTTGGGCTGCAATCAACTATGTGACAGAAACTTATCTGTCTGTCTGTCTATCTCTTTCTCACTCTCCTGATTTTTGATTGTAAATACAACTCAGATACAGAATACCAGACAAAACAAATGAATAGTGAATTTTTATAAAGCAAATACTGTTATCAAACAACACAGATTAAATAGAACTTTGCAAGCTAATGCAGAAGATCTTATCTTCCCACCAAAAAGTAACCTTTCTCTTGATGTTGACTGCAATCTTGCCTGTAATGGCTTAACAAATAAATACATTAAATAAACACGCTAGAAAAGGAAATAATAAAGTAAGGTACATTCAGTGACATACTATGCAGCAGCTATAAGATTAAAACTGAAGTATTCAGTAAATCCTTTGTGAATGTGCAGACACAGTTCTAGCTTTTGAGAATATGGAGATGAACAAAATAAACAGTATTCATGTCCTTTTAGAGGTAACATTTGAATGGAGGAGACAGAACAAACAAATAGTATGATCGTAGTTAGTAGAAATACTCGGAAAAGCAATAGGATAGAAAGATGCTGCCCAAGGGAAGGGCCTTTGGATCCATGAGCATGTGAGCAGGGAGCAAAGTAAGGTAAGAGAGAGGATTCCAGCCAATATGACTAGCAAGGAAGACACAATCTTTGATTAAGAGCAAAACTAGAGTGGCAATGTATCAGGAGATAAATTCCAGGGGAGAAAAGTGCAGATCCTAAAAAGGATCAGAAGCCAAGGTAAGGAGTTTGGATTTTATTTTTATTGCATTAGGAAACCTTTGGAGGCTTTGAACAAAGAACCATCATGGTTATGTTTTTAAAGACCATGTTGGCAGCGAGGAGGAGGAGAAATATTTAGGGGCCTCTTGCTGTATGTCTAGAGGACGATGATGAGGAAGGAAGCTCTGTAGAGAAAAATATGGAAAGGCCTCCAAGGCATATTGTTGATTTAAAAAAGAGAAAGCAAAACATGTCTAATGTGTGATCCTCCTTATGTAAAAATAGCAAAATTAGTACTTTCAAACCACACAATATAAACTGTATGTGTGTGAGTGTGTGTAAATGCTTATTTAAAAGGCCCTCAGGAGAGGCATAGAAGGCAACACACTAGACAAGTAAAATAACTCTGGGAACAGAGTGGGTTTGGCCGTGGGTGGGGATGAACACTTTTGCATGATTTATTTTTATTTTTGTTTTTGCAGCAATTATGTATTCATTTATTGGTTGCATATCTAAAATACAAATTATTAGGAGTATAAAGCTGAATGAAACTGGTGGGTATTGTCAAAATAACGATTATAAAGATTTTTTTAACTGCTACCTTAAAAAAGATAAATATCTTAGAGAGTAGGTGAATCTGGAAGTATAAACTAAGTCCAATAATTTTACATTTACAAATTTACCGTTGAAAGGAAACCCCAAATGTGATGCCCCAAAATATGCCATTTTGGCATGTGGATTACTTTGAGCTGAAGTCCGTCCAGACCCAGCAGGTTCAAAAACAAACAAACAAACAAACAAAAACATGTACCTCTCTCTAAACCATCTAAAAAAATTTATATGGGGAGCTTGGTCCCGAAAGACAGCCAGAGTTAATTTTTATCTGAAAGGTCTATCTGTAAGGCAAGGCAAACATCTAATTATCAAACGTCTGCTCTTCTTTTCATCCTGTGAGTTACTCTCCTCTCTTTTGAAGTCCTAGGTCCCTATCCTATCCCATAGCTCAGGATGGCATATAAACCTCAACTGCCTGATTGCCCTTGAGCCTCATACCTTTGGGGTTCTGATATGAAATTAAATTTGTTTTTCTCCTGTTAATCTATTTTATAGCAATTTAATTATTAGACCAGCCAAGGAAGCTAGAGGGAAGAAGGAAAACATTTTCCGCCCCTACACTGTCAAATTACTTTACTACAAAGTTAATTTTGAAAAAGATTGGATATACATTTACAAAGAAGTTGAGTAGGATGTTGAGAAGGTGTGAGAACATGTACAGATTTATGACAGATCATCCAGAGATTTGGATCTAGAATTGCTGATAGAGAATAAACAGAGAGGAAAAGCTAGTTTTAAGAGCAGAGGGTTTGAAAAAAGGAGAATCTTGAGAAGGAACCTCTTTCTCCATTTTCTAAGGGGACAATGGAGGCAGGTCACACATAACCTCTCTAAACCTTCATTTCCTCTCTGCTAAAATGTGGCTAACCCTTCCTACCTGATAGAGGAAAGAAGATAGGAAGATAGAGGAAAGAAGAAAGACAGACAAAAGGAGAAGTTTGTTATTTAAAAGCACAACTGACAGCTACAGCTTCTACCCCCTAAGGAAGTGGTTGTCTTTTCTCCCTGGGGCAGGTAACCTTTTGTTTAGCAAAACAAAATGATAGGATATTTGGCTGTGATAATATTGGCCTCAAGGCATGGTAAGAAAAAAAATCTTGTGAAATGAAGGTTAAATTGCTGTACAGGATAAATCAGAATTTGTGTTTCAGAACTGAGAGAAAGGAGCCTTCTAGAATGAGAAAGGTGTGGATTTCAGCCAAGGAGAGAAGCTCAAGGCCTTCTTAAGAAAGCAACCATCTAATAATAGCCAATTTTAATCTGTTTCCTGGTTGCATGGTAGTGTGGCATACTGACACCCATTATCCACAAATTTCAATAAAAGACTGCCCCAAAGGTGGGGGGGAGTTTTTGATTCTTAGAACTCTAGTGAATGGATATTGGGAAGGCGTCTGTTTTGGGGGATTCAAAAGTAAACTATGTGTAAGATTCCAGAAGAATCATGGGTTTCTGCCACAAGTGCAATAGAATTTGTCACCAGTGACAGGTATATCTGAGTTGCATAGAGGTGGTTGAAACAATGCCAGGAACAAAGCAAGTGATCAATGAATATTACTTTGTGTGTGTGTTTGTATTTTTTTATTGGAGTTTAATTTGCCAACATATAGCATAACACCCAGTGCTCAGCCCATCAAGTGCCCCCCCAGTGCCCATCACCCAGTCACCCCACCCCTCACCCATCTCCCTTCTACCACCTCTTGTTTGTGTCTCTCATGTTCTGTGACCCTCATTGATATTTCCCACTCATTTTCCCTCCTTTCCCCTTTATTCCCTTTCACTATGTTTTATATTCCCCAAATGAATGAGACCATATAATGTTTGTCCTTCTCTGTTTGACTTACTTCACTCAGCCTAATACCCTCCAGTTCCAACCACGTGGAAGCAAATGGTGGGTATTTGTCGTTTCTAATGGCTGAGGAATATTCCATTGTATACATAGACCACATCTTCTTTATCCATTCACCTTTCGATGGACACCTAGGCTCCTTCCACAGTTTGGCTATTGTGGATATTGCTGCTACAAACATTGGGGTGCCGGTGTCTCGATCTTCACTGCATCTGTAATGAATATTACTTCTGACTGACCATAGGGAGTGTTTGAGATAGCTGCCTCATTGAGTGTGGTCATAATTCTAGTTTAGCCAGCAATGTCAGCATTGCATATTGCCTGCCACTGGGCAATGTACTATTCTCTGGACCTCAGTTTCCTTATTTATAAAATCTGAATACTAATTTTAACTTATACATGAATGTGTTTGCAAGAATTAAGTAAGTTGACATTTATATGCCTTGAATATTGAAGTAAATAATACATATTATTATTATTAAATATTTATTTCCTGTACTTATTGTACTATAAAGTAATGTTATAGCATTTAATTGCAATGGAGGCAGCAAGACATTCTGGAAACAGCAGTAACCCCAGGAGATGAAGAGCCCAGCCCCACAGTGCCATTTACTCACTGAGGGAGGGATTCTGAGCCCAACATCCCTGAGCTAAAAATGCTTATTTATAAAGCATAGACTTAAAACCAGATACTGCAAAGATATATTTCCATTCTTACCATCAAATTTTGAATCTCTAATTATATATAAATGTATCCATTACTAAAGTTCACATACGTGTTTTTTTATAATAAATTTAATTTTTATTGGTGTTCAATTTCCCAACATACAGAATAACACCCAGTTCTCATCCCGTCATGTGCCCCCCGTCAGTGCCCGTCACCCATTCACCCCCACCCCCCGCCCTCCTCCCCTTCCACCACCCCTAGTTCATTTCCCAGAGTTAGGAGTCTTCATGTTCTGTCTCCCTTTCTGATATTTCCCACACATTTCTTCTCCCTTCCCTTCTATTCCCTTTCACTATTATTTATATTCCCCAAATGAATGAGAACATATAAGGCTTGTCCTTCTCCGATTGCCTTACTTCACTGAGCATAATACCCTCCAGGTCCATCCTCGTTGAGGCAATTGGTGGGTATTTGTCGTTTCAATGGCTGAGTAATATTCCAGTGTATACATAGACCACATCTTCTTTATCCATTCACCTTTCGATGGACACCGAGGCTCCTTCCACAGTGTGGCTATTGTGGTCATTGCTGCTAGAAACATCGGGGTACAGGTGTCCCGGCGTTTCACTGCATCTGTATCTTTGGGGTAAATCCCCAGCAGTGCAATTGTTGGGTCGTAGGGCAGGTCTATTTTTAACTCTTTGAAGAACCTCCACACAGTTTTCCAGAGTGGCTGCACCAGTTCACATTCCCACCAACAGTGCAAGAGGGCTCCCTTTTCTCCGCATCCTCTCCAACATTTGTGGTTTCCTGCCTTGTTAATTTTCCCCATTCTCACTGAGGTGAGGTGGTATCTCGTTGTGGTTTTGATTTGTATTTCCCTGATGGCAAGTAATGCGGAGCATTTTCTCATGTGCGTGTTGGCCATGTGTAGGTCTTCCTCTGTGAGATTTCTGTCCATGTCTTTTGCCCATTTCATGATTGGATTGTTTGTTTCTTTGCTGTTGAGTTTAATAAGTTCTTTATAGATCTTGCAAACTAGCCCTTTATCTGATGCGTCATTTGCAAGTATCTTCTCCCATTCTGTAGGTTGTCTTTGAGTTTTGTTGACTGTATCCTTTGCTGTGCAAAAGCTTCTTATCTTGATGAAGTCCCAATAGTTCATTTTTGCTTTTGTTCCTTTTGCCTTCGTGGATGTATCTTGCAGGAAGTTACTGTGGCCGAGTTCAAAAAGGGTGTTGCCTGTGTTCTCCTCTAGGATTTTGATGGAATCTTCTCTCACATTTAGATCTTTCATCTATTTTGAGTTTATCTTTGTGTATGGTGCAAGAGAGTGGTCTAGTTTCATTCTTCTGCATGTGGATGTCCAATTTTCCCAGCACCATTTATTGAAGAGACTGTCTTTCTTCCAATGGATAGTCTTTCCTCCTTTATCGAATATTAGTTGCCCATAAAGTTCAGGGTCCACTTCTGGGTTCTCTATTCTGTTCCACTGATCTATGTGTCTGTTTTTGTGCCAGTACCACACTGTCTTGATGACCACAGCTTTGTAGTACAACCTGAAATCTGGCATTGTGATGCCCCCAGATACGGTTTTCTTTTTTAAAATTCCCCTGGCTATTTGGGGTCTTTTCTGATTCCACACAAATCTTAAAATAATTTTTTCTAACTCTCTGAAGAGTCCATGGTATTTTGATAGGGATTGCATTAAACATATAAATTGCCCTGGGTAACATTGACATTTTCAGACCCGATTTGTGACCCAGTATGTGGTCTATTCTGGAGAAAGTTCCATGTGCACTTGAGAAGAATGTGTATTCAGTTGAGTTTGGATATAAAGCTCTGTAGATATCTGTGAAATCCATCTGGTCCAATGTATCATTTAAAGCTCTCATTTCTTTGGAGATGTTGTGTTTAGGAGACCTATCGAGTGTAGAAAGCGCTAGATTGAAGTCACCAAGCATAAGTGTATTATTATCTAGTTATTTCTTCACTTTGGTTATTAATTGATTGATATATTTGGCAGCTCCCACATTCGGGGCATATATATTGAGGATTGTTAAGTCCTCTTGTTGGATAGATCCTTTAATTATGATATAGTGTCCTTCTTTATCTCTCACTACAGTCTTCGGGGTAAATTTTAGTTTATCTGATATAAGGATGGCTACCCCTGCTTTCTTTTGAGGACCATTCAAATGGTAAATGGTTCTCCAACCTTTTATTTTCAGGCTGTAGGTGTCCTTCTGTCTAAAATGAGTCTCTTGTAGACAGCAAATAGATGGGTCCTGCTTTTTTATCCAGTCTGAAACCCTGCACCTTTTGTTGGGGTCATTAAGCCCGTTCACGTTCAGGGTTACTATTGAAAGATATGAGTTTAGTGTCACCATGATATCTATTCAGTCCTTGTTTTTGTGGATTGTTCCACTGAACTTCTTCTTAAAGGGGAATTTTAAGAGTCCCCTTAAAATTTCTTGCAGAGCTGGTTTGGAGGTCACATATTCTTTCAGTTCCTGCCTGTCTTGGAAGCTCTTTATCTCTCCTTCCATTCTGAATGAGAGCCTTGCTGGATAAAGTATTCTTGGTTGCATGTTCTTCTCATTTAGGACCCTGAATATTCAGCCCTTTCTGGCCTGCCAGGTCGCTGTGGAGAGGTCTGCTGTTACCCTAATACTCTTCCCCATAAAATCAGGGATTTCTTGTCTCTTGCTGCTTTAAGGATCTTCTCTTTATCTTTGGAATTTGCAAGCTTACCTATTAAATGTCGAGGTGTTGAATGGTTTTTATTGATTTTAGGGGGGATCTCTCTATTCCTGGATCTGAATGCCTGTTTCCCTTCCCAAATTAGGAAAGTTTTCAGCTATGATTTGTTCAAATACATATTCTGACACTCTGTCCCTTTCGGCGCCCTTGGGAACCCCAATTAAATGTAGGTTTTTCTTCCTCAGGCTGTCATTTATTTCCCTTAATCTGTCTTCGTGGTCTTTTAATTGTCTTTAATCTGTCTCTTTTTTCCTCAGTTTCCCTCTTTGCCATCCACTTGTCTTCTATGTCACTCACTCGTTCTACCACCTTGTTAACCCTCGTCGTTAGGACTTCTAGTTTGGATTGCATCTCTTTCAATTGATTTTTAATTTCTGCCTGATTAGCTCTAAATTCTGCAGTCATGAAGTCTCTTGAGTCCTTTATGCTTTTTTCTAGAGCCACCAGTAGCTGTATAATACTGCTTCTGAATTGGCTTTCTGACATTGAATTGTAATCCAGATTTTGTAACTGTGTGGGAGAGAGGACTGTTTCTGATTCTTTCTTTTGAGGTGAGGTTTTCCTTCTAGTCATTTTGCTCAGTGCAGAGTGGCCAAAAGCAAGTTGTATTGGGAAAAGGAGAAAAAGAGAGGAGAGAAAGAAGGAAAGAAAAGAGAAAGAGAAAAAAAAAAGGAAGAAAAAAAGAAAAAAGAAGAAGAAAAAGAGAAAGAAAAAGAAAGAAAGTGAAAAAAAGGGTGGGGGAAGCAAACAAATCAAAAAGCAAAAACAAAACAAAACAAAAACAAAAACAAAAAAGAAAAAACAAACAAACAAACAAAACACAGGGAGTACCTTTGGATTCTGTATACTTTAAGGCCCTTGACTTCCCCTGGAACTTGTCCGTCTAGTTGGTCTCCTGGGGGAGGGGCTTGTTGTGCTGATTTTCTGGTGTGAGCACTTGGGGGAGCTGCTCTGCCCCCTGCCTGGTGCAGGGCTCAGTGGGGGTTGTTTACCCCGTGAGGCCCCAGGAGGAACAACCCCAGTGGCGGGGCCAGCTCTACAGCCCTGGAGTCAGCTCCCACAGTAGCTCCAGAGCTCTCCATCTGCAGGGCCTAGAGGCTCCAGGCAGCGCGCTGATCTGCTCAGCTCGGGGCAGGAGCGACCTCGCTGTCCTGGGCCCTCCCGGCCTCTGCCTGTCCCGGGGGAGGCCGGATCCTGGGCTGTGTCCGGGCGCCCTGTGCTCCGGAGCCTGCGCTGTTGGATTCACGCTCCCGCCCTGCAGCCCCCTCCGCGGAGCCTCTTCCTCTGCCCAAGCCCCCCCAGCTGCTCCCGCCCCGCAGCCCCCTCCGCGGAGCCGCCCCCGAGCCCCCCCGAGCTGCTCCTGCCCCGCAGCCCCCTCCGCGTAGCCGCCCCCGAGCCCCCGCGAGCTGCTCCCGCCCCGCAGCCCCCTCCGCGGATCCGCCCCCGAGCCCCCCGAGCTGCTCCGGGTCCCCCCGTGCGCGCTGCAGCCCTTAGGGAGCTCGGCGCACTCTCCCGGGGCGCAGGTGTCTGTCAGTGTCCCCGGAGCCCGAGGGCATCCCCGCCCTCCCGGATCCTGCTCCACTTCCCTGGAGCCCCTTTCCCCCGGGAAGGTCGGTGCAGCTCCTGCTCCTCCGGGACGGGGCTCTCCTGTCCTGGGGACACTCGCCCCGGCCTCAGCCCGGCTCCTCGCGGGGCCCCTCCCCCTTGGAGGCCTTTTGTTTCTTTATTTCTTTTTCCCCCTCTTCCTACCGTGATAGAAGCGCGAGCTCTTCTCACTGTAGCATTCCAGCTGGTCTCTCTTTAAATCTCAGGCCGAATTCGTAGATTTTCAGGATGATTTGAAGGTTATCTAGGTAATTTGGTGGGGACAGGTGACTTGGGGACCCGAGTCTTCTGCCGTCATGCCCCTCTCTTAAGGCACATACGTGTTATTTAAATATCTTATATATAAACACAATTAAGCTCGTTTCCCATCTTCTTGGTAGAATTCTCTAGTGGTTCATAAAGTGAAAAGTGGATTTTTGTCTAAGCCACATATTTTTATGTTAATGCCTTTGTCTCTGTGAGGCTTGGGCTGCCCATGTATTAAAAATAAAAGGTCGTTTCAGAAGAACGGGATAATATTTTGACCCAGTATTTAGGGTGTCAGAATGGATGGAGGAAGGAGGCAAGGGGAAGTTGGAGGTATGGCATACTTTCTGGTTCTGAGGGTTGCCAGTGAGAAGGCATGGTCACTAGGGAGCAAAAAGGAAGCCAGAGTCTTCCGGGAATATAAGCAGATTAAAGGTACCATTGGGAAGAAGGTAGTAACAGAAAGGGAGGGGCCAGAATTTATGTGAGGCAGGAAGATAACTTCCGAGTTTTTCCCCAAACTAGCTAATATGAAAGTGACTTGCAGGTGAGAAAAAAAAAAAAAAAATCCTCTTCACACCTAATGTATCAGGCTAGAGAAGAGAATATCTTGAACCAAACTATTGGCGGTAGAGAGAAATGGTATGTTTGCAATATCTTTGCAAGTAAAATAGAGAGATTTACTAATTGATGCAGTAGATGGGGGTTTGGGAAGAGGAGGAATGAAGGATGATGCTACGTTTCTGACTTAAGCAACTGAGTATTTGTTAATGTCACTTAATTAGGTGGGAATGACTAGAAAAGAAATAAACATAGGAAAGAAAATAGGAAACTTGGTGTTTCCATTTTGGACCTGTTAATTTGAGATGGATGTGTAACTTCCAAATGGAGAAATCAAATAGTAGTTTGATAAATAATTCTGGCATACAGAGGACAAGTTCGAGGTAGACATATTCTCTCTGTTGTAGCCCACCATGAGTGGCATTTTAAAGCATCCCAGAATAGATGAAATCACTAACACCAGGAGGGCCTAGCATCAAACCCAGGGAACCAGCATATAGATTGGAAAAGAAGAAACTAATAGAGGGGAAAGAGAAAGAGGGGTTAAAGGGGTAGGTGACCTTTAGAGAGGTCTTTAAGGAGGCTAGAATATTCAGCTTTGTGAATTGCAGCTAAGAAAAGAAGGAGGTCAAGCATAGAGAAGAATCTTTTGGGTTTTGAACATGGTAGTTACTATTGACCTTATAAGAACAATTTTGATGGTGTCATGGGAGCAAAAACCCAATTGAAGGTTTTCAGAAATGAGCTTAAGGTATGACTGAAGTAATTCTTGCAGTAAATTATTTTGCAAAAATTAGTTGTTGTTGTTGTTGTTGTTGTTGTTGTTGTTGTTTTTCTTAAAGGCAGAAATATAGAGGGGAGCATGATCAATCTGAATTTGTTAAAGGTTTCTTAAGTGTTTTTGAGTGTTTCGTGCTCATTGCTTGGTATCTCATCCTAACACAGTCTCTGACTAAAATGAACTAGTAGTGGTGGCTCTGTATCTACCATTCCTGGTTTTTGCAGGAATTCAATTTAGTTGGAAACCTCCAACTAAATTTAGATGGAGACCTCTTGTTCATTATGGGCTTATAGAAGTCCCTCAGAAGCTTGGAGCCATCCTTGATTTGAAGCCAGAGGCTAAGGATGATACTAAAGCAATCCAGGTAGAAGTATCTCATTTAGGTGTGGAATTGGTTAGGAATGTTGTAGGGACTGAGTTAATGTACACAAAACATTGCTCATTCTACTTGGGGCACTGTAACTAATGGGGAGGAATCAAGGTTGCAGTTAAAAGCAATGCCTTGTGATAACCTTGAAGAGAAGCTGCGGAAGTATCTAATGATACATGATTAGCTTAAACTATGAAGCAGTCCTTCCAAGGTCTGAATTACACATTAAAATTTTGTCAAAACTTATTTTCTTTCTCAATATTCTGGCTTTGGCACAGCTTCACTGATCCCAGGAACAGTTTACCCACTTAGTTGACTCAGACACAAGTGCTCTTGTCCTAAGAGGAGACCCATGGCTGGTACCTAGTGAAATGGGATCTGAGAGGTAGAGATAATCAGCTTGAGGCCCTTAGTGAGTTAACTGCTGGTCATGTTGAGTGGAGCCTACACAGATCTTTCTAGCACAATTCAGAACCTAGAGAGTCCAATTACATTCAAGTTAATTGACATCAGATAGAAGAATAAGTAGAGTAAGTTGAAGTCAGTAATTTAGGGGCCTTCTCCTAGCAAAAAGTGGCATAGGCCACTTGGAGTTTCTTCTCTGGGATTTGAAATTTAGAAGAATAAAAAGACTAAAATGTCTGGTATCCATTTGGTCCCCATAAATGTGTGCTGAGCAATCAGGACTGTGATTCTGCTTCTTACTTCTGCCAACTGCCCTACTTCCTACCTTGTTCCTTTAATCTAATCAATTCAGCTCCTGATATCCTTCTGGGGGATTTCATTTTGCCTAAATGCATTAGGGCTGAATTTTTGTTGCTTACAATCAAGGAGCCCTGACTTGTTCTGTGGACAAAATCCTGCAGAAGTTAGATAAAAAGAAGTGGGTAAAAACATACACCAGAAACCACAAGGATGATGAAGGTGAACAAGAAGGAGCCACAGATGAGGTTTCATTTATCCAAATCTCAAGTGCAAGAAATGTTTTTTTAAACTTATCATCATACTTAATCTGCTCAGAGAGCCTCCTTTTCATCTGAATGACATATTATTTAATCTGAGTTATTGCAGTCTTCCTCTTCCTATTCTGAAGTATACAAGAAACCAGAACTTACTTGTCATCAGAAAAGGAAGGAAGAGCCCTGCTCTTGATCTGATGTGGGTCCTTTGGTCATCTCTCTTTACTCCACAGTGCTGATTTCAGATGCCACATCACAGCTGTCTTTCTGTCACCCCATCTGCCACCGCACTATGGACCGAAGAGCAATGACCAAAGGACCCATAGTAGAGACCACATCAGACCAGGAGCAGGTCCTTCGGTCACCCCATCATCCAGAGAAGAAGGTGCCAGAAGGACACCTGTCTTCAATTTCCCCCTCAGTGCCCAATTCTTGCTCCACAACAAGCTGGAATTGAAATTCCAGCTACTACAACTTCTCTAAATCAGATATTCTGGTCCATACCCTCCCTCTACCCTGGATAATCCAAACCCAACAGAATAGTTGGCTTTTAGAACCTCAACAATGACTGCTTTCTTGGAGGTAGAGGTGCAGAAAAGAAATGCTAACACCAGTTAGTCTTTTTTTTTTCTTAATAGCATTCTCTTTTAAGTAACTGATACAACACATACCTTATCATGCCTAATCACTTTGTTTCTAACTGTAAAATCTATAACAACATGAAAAATTTGATCTATCTTTACATGCCTAGTCCCTGGTTCCTAGACCTATTGAATACTCAATAAATGATTGTTAAATAGAACACCACAAAAATGCACTATTTTTAAAAGACTCATTTTAACGTCTTTGCTCCATTTCTGAGAATACCTTTTGTGAAGTCATAAAAATGCATTGATGAGTAGAGAACATCCCCAAACCAAGATATTCAAGTGCTTTTCAATAATTAAACTCTGAGGAACAATTTAAGGCTTGCATAGTTTTCTCTCAAATACTCTCTAGAGACAGCTGGTACTCGCTGGGGTTCATGGGCTTCATTACAAGTTCATTTTCCTCTTTTCAGTGTTGGATGTACAGGTTGAAGTGAAGAGGAGGGAACAGGAACACAAGTTAAACAGGTGGGATCTGGAAGGTGGCAAAGCCCTTGTATACATAGTTAAATAGCAGTCTGTGTCCAATCCTGGCAATTCTAGGCTTTCATGTTCTAAATGAAATCAAGCCAGCGGTTGCATGGGCATAAGAAGGCATGTGGGGACTACAGTTCTAAGATCTGTTCAGTCAATGAGATGCCCTCAACAAGTCTGTTAGACATTTTGAGCCTCATCTCTCTCTCTCTCTGAATAACATGATTTATAAACTGCTGTCCCAAGAGAAAAGGGTAAAACAAATGGACTTTCCACATACCCAGCAGCATATAGACCATGCTAGAACTTTAATTCAAAGGGGTACTTGGGTTACCCAAGTTAGAATTTAACAAAAGTATGCAGGAGACCTTTCTGTTTGTATCCACTCAGATCCCTGAGGCCTTGCCATCATGTTAGGGCTTCCCAGAACTAACTCTCCCCCTTTATCTTTCTTATCCCATTATAGAAACACCTGTCAGTCCTGCTGACTGTGTAAGAAAATAGTGTGTTCTCAGATAACAGCTTCTAAGCCCTAAAGAATGATCTCTGGTGAAAATTTTAGACTGCACATCATGGGCAATGGAGAAGGCACGTGGTAGGAGGTAGTGGTGAGAAGAGTTCACATCAAGCTAAATGTGAAGGATGGTCTGAGAGAGACTATTAGGGACAAGCCCCCCACACACACACACTGCCCCCCCCCCCCCCCGCAAGAGGAAACTAACCTTAAAAGTATTTTAACACCACCCTGGAAGGAGCCCTCTACTCTTTCCCACAGTAAACAACTACCTGATAGGTAGGTAAGCACGTGGACCAAAATCTGATTGAGTGGCGGATGCATGGAAAGTTGGTCAGATTGAAACAGCCCCCCAAAATTTCATAAAAATCCATAGACTCAGAACTTTGGGGTGCACCACTCTTTGTACAGTCTATCTCTCCATTCTTCAAAGCAGTGTGACCAAGAGCCACAGGCACTAAAGAAAAAGAAATCCTACAACATAGCTCTAGAGAACATTTCTATATCCTGCACAGTGACTAGGAAATGCTGAGAACCACACTTTGATTTAAATAAAAGCCACTACATACCTGTGGAATGGCAAGGGATTGAATGTTTCACAGTTCACATTTCAAAGGACATCCTATCAATTATCTAATTTTATCCTCACTAACAAAGCACCTTATAATTAGACAGGATTAATCATTAAGCATAATGTCACAAGGTAGATCATACAGAAGAAAAGAGGGGGAAAAAGCACTATTTTTAGTTCTGCCCTTATATTGTGGACTGGCACTGAGAGGATTAAGGCCTACATAATGCATGGGAAGATTGCAAGATTAGCATGATCACCATCCTTATTGCTACCATTGGAGGTAAGGCCTGTGGGAAATCTATGCTATACCTAAATTTAAACATTTTAATATTTAAGTTGTGTCTCTTATAAATGCTTTATGTTACAACATGAGATTCTTATCTTTGTTAAATTTTTAAACTCAGATTAACTCAGGTAGTAGATCAAAAGTAGAAACTGATAAATAATCTAGGGCCTTGGTTGGTCTTCCCATCTCTGATTTAGAGTAATAAGTTTTTTGTGTTTTTTTGTTTCTGTTTTTTGAAAGAGAGTAAGAGAGAAAGTGCAGAGAAGGACAGAGGGAGAGGGAGAGAGAATCTTAATCAGGCTCCATGCCCAGGGTGGAGCCTGGCAGTGCAGGGCTAATCTTGGTACCCTGAGATTATGACCTGAGCTAAAATCAAGAGTTGGACACTTAACCAACTGAGTCACCCAGATGCCCTTAGAATAATCAGCTTGTAAACCAATTATTTATTCAACAAATATTTATTGAGCTGCTTATGTTTTCAGGCACAATTTTAGGTGTTGGTGTTTCAGCAATAAACAAAAGAGGTAAAATTTTTACCCTCTTGACCTTTATGTTGTGGGGGGTGCTCTTGGATAATTGAAGATATAGGACATTAATTAGATCCAGATGGTCTCAAGAGAAGAAAGAGCACATAGGAAATCTTTGGTCCAGGGATGAAATTACTATCCTGTGGTGACATTTAATCCAAATATACAAGCAGCAGCTTTGCCCAATTAGAAACACTTTGACCATGACAGGTGACAGTGGGATAAGTACATTCAAGGACAGGTGTGTGCAAAATGGGAAAGATGTGTTTGACTTACTAGCTTGCTTCAGAAAGGATGTGAGTTTTTAGTTTGGTTTTATATTTTAATTTGGAATCTCAAGTCACTGAATCATGTCATCTTAAAGGTGGAAGGATCTGCAATAGATACCTTATTTAAACTGTCCCAGTCTAAGACATCAACAACTGAGCCCAGACTTACCCATTGAAATTATTTAACAAGTACTTTGAATCATGCTTAGCACAGATCACCTCTTTAACAAATATGTATTTCTACATTTATTTTCAAGAAATGATGGAATCTTACAGGATTATGTTAGCTGAGGGACTGGTATATTATATTTAAGTTGTGATGACAGGTATGTTGTCCATTTATTAATGAGAACTACTTCCTTTTGCTACCATTGCTCCCAGGGGAAGGAGATGAGAGACCTAGATTCTAGTCTTGCTTTAGAACCTGAGAAAATTATGAAATTCTTGAATATATTGTTCTTATGATTTAAAAGATAATATCTATCCTGCTTCCTTTATGTAGACTCAGTGAGGTTCGTGAAGTCATGAATGTAAAAGTTCCTTAAATAAAATATTTTAAAATACTGGACTGATACTAAACAATCTTGCTGCTCTACAGACATACTAAAGAATTGACTGTTTTTGGATCAATCTTCAAGGCCATCAAACTTCCCCAATACCTCTTTCAGTTACATCTTCTTTGCCTTAGAATGTTGTGGTTAAGAAAGGAAAAAATATATATAATATTAAAATATATGTACGGTATCCAAGACAGTTGATGGACTGGGCAGCAATTTTGAATGACTTCATTGAGTATGATTTTTTTTAGCAATTCATTTTGAAAGCTGTAACACAATATGGTGTAAAGATACAGGGGTCATTCAGTATTTTCCTGACACCTATGTATATGCTTTCATATTAATTATTTGATGTGTTGGGTGGAGTTGTTGCCTATTGGGAACACCAGTTAAATATTGTTTTGCAAAATTTTCACTTACACAGAAGTGGTAATGACATAGCTCAGTCCTCATGGAAGCAAATGCTTCATTGGTTATCTAGAAACTTCTTCTATTTTATTAGTTACTATAGGCCATATAGGCCTATACAGTGTCACTAGACATGTGAGAAATAAGTCCTGATCTCTGAGGTCTTATGCCACAACTACTAATGTGACAAGATAGTGAGGTACAAAAGATCAAAGCAGAAGAAAACTAAACCTTCTTTTCATTCAATAGGTCATTAGAAATACATTTACTATTTGACTTTCTTATTGGTAATGTAAGAAAGATTTCTAGGTAAAAAAAAAAAAAAAAAGTTGTTATCTTGCCAAAGTATTATTGGATTTTTTTTTCATTAGTTGAGCTAAATCAAGTCTCAGATGGGTAGTAAACTGAAAACTATTTAGACTGTGTTTTTTGTTTGTTTGTTTTTAACTAGCCACATTTGCAAAAACAATTGTCTTATAAAATACCAACCAATGGAGTCTTTTTCACTTGATTCCTTAGAGAAAAACAAACAAAAAAAGCACAAACATCAACAACAACAAAAAAACAAAACCAAAATACTATTCTTAGCAGCCATCCTTAAAAGAAAGACCCCAAGCTAACATAATCAAAGAAGTTTGGATGATTCTGGGGGTCAATTTTTCTCTCCGCTTACTGTGAGCTAAGGACCTTTCCCCTATTCTTTCTTCTATTACCACATTGCAATACTATTCTGTATGTGGGTCAGCCTCCCTAGTTTGGGTCTGCATGATAAGGGCAAGACCTTATCTTCAGGCTGCCTGAGCCCCAGAGAGGGAGAGTTTTTCACTAAGAAATGGAAAAGAGAGTCTATTTGGTTCAATTGAAATATTTATTCTACCCAATTGCTGCGAAAGTGATGATTCCTTTATGAACACATGTTCCCAGTAGTTGGTGTGAAGGAAAAGAAGACATGACTCGAGGGCATAGCCTTGACCAAAGGCTCTGGAATTAAAAGATGGCATATTAGAGGCCAGGAATGAGGTTAGGGGTGAAGGGAAAGCAATTGGATGTTAAAACCCCCTGTTTATACTTCCACAGTTGGACTCAGGTGCAGCTCTGTTTTGCTAAGATCCTACAGTTTAGTTTTTGACTTGAGAGAAGAGCTGAGAAAAAGCTGACCTTGGAAGAACTAAACAGATAGCCTTAAAGTTAGTTCATACATTCATATCAAACTTCCCAGTGTATAAGGGCCTATATGTGCTTTCCTTTTTAAGGAATGTATTATAAATATCAGAAATGTATTTCTTACTATCATGTATTCCTTACTAAGAAATCCATCATAAATATCAAAAATCTTTTAGGTAACATTAATCATGCTGCACATGGAAGGCCCTAATAATAGTATCTAGAATACTTTAAACAAGAATTTGCAGGGGCAACTGGTGGCTCAGCGGTTGAACATCTGCCTTTGGTTCAGGGCTTGATCCCAGAATCGAGTCCCACATCCGGCTCCCCACAGGAAGCCTGCTTCTTTCTCCCTCTGCCTATATTTCTGCCTCTTTCCCTGTGTCTCTCATGAATAAATTAAAAAAAAAAAAAAAGAATTTGCAGTTATATAAGATAAATAAGTCAACAGATCTAATTTACAATGTGATGACTATACTTCATATTTCTGCATCAAATACTGGAAATTTGCTAAAAGAGTAGGTTACAAGTGCTCTCACAACACACACCCACAAATGGTAACCATGTAAAGAGATAAGATGTTAATTAGTTTGTCTGTAGTAATCATTTCACTATGTATATCAAATAATCATGCTACACACCTTTAATACATATAATTTATATTTAAAATAGATTAAAATAAATAATTTAGTAAACAAGAATTTGTTGTTCAAGTTGACAGAATAACATTATAGAAAATTACTGTTCCCATAGTCAACTGCAGTTTTAAACATTTTAATGAAAAAAAGAAATGTATATTTATGAAACTTATGAAAATATGAATAATTCACAAAACACAAATGGCTTAATCCCTCATGCCTAATATAGTCAAATTTATAATTCTGCAGGGAAAAGAAGACCCATAGTGTTGATAGTAGTAGGTGGTAATTTTTATTTTTCTCTCTATATTCTTCATATTTTCAAGTTATTAATAACATGTATTAATATCTAATATAATTAGGAAAAAATCCATTAAAAACTTCTTTGATTAGATTTCCAAAAACCTGCCTCTTCTTAGAGATTTTTTTGTGTGTGTGCTATTCTGCTATAAATCATTCCAGATGACTACATGTCTTTATATTCATGAAATAATAAAGAGCTTTTATTTTTAACATTCAACTGTACATTCCTGACTTTTATAGTTAATATTTTGATGGGACTGGCTCTCTAAAATGTCTTTTCTGAAGCCTTAGGTAGACTTTTTTGTGGACTCAGATTGTATAAAGTGATTGTCACGAATCTGAAAATCTTTCTTCACAGTGTTCATTCTACCTCTGACTAAATTAAAAATAATCCATACTCTCAGACATGACTTTTTGAAAGCTTTTCTAGTCTGTCTTTAATTTTGTTGTTGTTTTATTAACTGTTCATCCTGTCATAAGTGACATCTCTGAATATCATATACATTAAAAAATTTTATGTCTTGACAGTACTGCTATAAAACCAATGCCAGGTAGGGTCAGAGTAAGTTGTCAAGCTGTCAGCCACTTCAGCCAGCTTTAGTGTTCATATTATTGGACCGCTCAAAGCAAAATTATAAAGTAATCAAAGTTCGTTATTAGTGGTTCTCTACTTTTTCACTTAATAATGTCATTGTGTTTCCAGGAGCTCACACCTCCCTTAATCAATTCACTACCCCTCAGTTTTATTCTTGAGCAGTGTCTCAAAAACTGTTTCTTACTTCCTTCAACTCTTATCAAAAATGATCTGTTCTATAATCTCTAGGGAACCCTGTTCCCTGCATTCCCTAACACCATAATCTGGTCTTGTAAAATTTATAGTAGATAATTTAATTATCAGCAAATAGACAATGACCATCTATATCGTATACCTTTACACATGCATTTTCTTACAGAGGAAAGTATTACCACCTCATTCCCAAATACCTGAGAAAGTCTCTGTAGATACAGATGACAGAGTGGCTGAAGGGGAACTTAAAATGAAAAAGCTAGCTGCAAGAGGTCACATGACCTGGTCATTAGCAAGTGGCAGAGCTGCACACCCTTGGTTGACTGTACTTCTCTCTCCTCTGGTCCATTTATAAAAACAGGATTTGCTAGAAAACAATGGAAATAGTGATTTGTATATGGGGGAAGCATTGATATGCTGGAAGAAGCAAGGGTTCTCTGCCCCATTCACAGAATGGACTGGAACAGATCAGGCTTTTTTCTAATTTACTTTACTTTGAGACACACATCAACTTGGAAAATATATTGTAAGCTGATTCTTATAAGATACTTCGAAAAACAGAGAGAAACAAAGACAGAGAGATAGCGAGAAATAGAGATAAGAGACAGACAAACAGGAGACACTGAGGCTGAGGCCATACATTTTCCTGTCCCCAATCCCTCCATGTGGATACTGTCAGCATTCTAAATCTCATTATAATAATAAAAGCAGATCCCATGAACTTCAGAGCCTTTCCATTCTGGTCTCTATTCCAAGCCAGATGGCCCTTTCATTTTTCAGAGCAGTAACTGAGATAACTAATAAGCAAAAAATAAATACTGGCTCTGCTGGAGGAACAGAGGTTCCCCAGTTCACCTTTAATAAAATGTGTTCACACCTGTTAAACAGCATCGTGACATTCCTACAGACTGATTTCTTAAGGTTTAAGCGGTTCTTGAATATTTCATATGATATTTCTTCAAAGATTCGTATAACCTCAGAACACGGTCAGCAACTTTCAATAATACCAAAAGGAAGCAAAAGTGAAGGTAGCACAGAGAAAGATGCACACATTTTCTAAAGTTTGTTCCACTTCCTATCATCTTCCTGCCTTTAAAATGCCCTATGTCTTTCAGGTCATCATAGTTTTCTCAAGCTGAGGACACCCTTCTGATTGGCCTGTGGGAGCTGAAAACTTCACAACCTCTCTTTGTCAACCTTTATAGATTCACTTCCTGCTGCAATTCCTACCTGCCTCTTTCTTTTACTTGATTGTGTTTATAACCAACCCCTAACCACCTCCCATTAGCTCCAGCTCACCTCTCCACATTTATAGAATGATTTGACATCTGTTGTTAATTAGCTTCTAATGATCTTATCTTATAGTATTTATACCCCCTGCAAGTCTCCCTACACACTGAATCAGGGCTGGTCAGGCCTGACAATGAACAAGTTCTAGGACTAGTCAGTTAAGGCCCCTGGGGCCTCTGTTCTGTTCTCTTAGATTGTTTGCCCTGAGGAGTAATAGATACCATGTTGTAAGGTCACTCAAGAGGCCCAGAGAGAGAAGAGCTGAGGCCTCCTGCTCACAGCCTGGATAATTTGGCAGCCATGTGAGTTACCTTGAAAGCCAATCCTCCAGCCATAGTCAAGCCTTCAGATGATTGCAGCACTCATCAACATCTAACTGAACTCAGAATAAATGTTGAGTTAGCTCTGCCCAGCCAAACCACTCCTGAATTCCTGGTCCAGAAACTGTGAAAGACAATACACATTTACTGTTCTTTTAAGCACTAAGTTTTGGAACCATTTGTTATGCAGATAACTGATACAACATTTTCCTGTAGCTATGATGTTTGCCCCTGTGTGGGCTGAATGGCTCCTCACTGTGATTCTGTGGCCTCAAGTGCTTTCAGACCTCATATGAGCCATGTCAAAATTTAATCTTGGCTTATTTAGTTTTCTTGTCTATCTTGATCACTTGCTACAAAATGTTTGAGGAATTACCAAATTCTCTCATCCCTGAAGGCTGCAAGCCACAGTAGCATTTAATTGTCACAGATAACATATATCATGGACTGGTTAGAATTAATGAATAACCTCAATTTTGCCCTAGTGATAAAGGGAGAGAGAGGGAGTGCCACCTAATTCTATTCCACCTGAACTTTCATAAACATAAACCATTTGATTTGTTTACAACTCTGATTTGCCTAGATATTTCCTCTGCAATATGCAGTGGTAGAAAAGCCTCAGCAGAATATTTCCAGATGAAGATTATAGGTGAAACACACATGTTTATCTTTTTCCCACTAAAATGATGGCAAGACAAAGAGGAAAAGACAGCAGATAGCCGATGGGAAATAGTGGCTAATTTTTGAAAGATGCAGAATTATTGGGAATCAATGAGTTAATAGCGTTATTACAGCTATGAACCTAGAGGACTATTGGAAGTTTCTATGAAGAGTAGTTAGATCCCTGGCTCTGCTCCAAACTCCAATAACCAGGTCTAACCCAGAAGGGCAAGAGTATAATTCTATAAAGAAACAGAACAACCAGGAATGCAGAGAGGGCAAACAGGGTGCTGAATTGCAAATGATGGCTCCTGAAATTAGGCAAGTGGCCTAATATCTCCTCAGTTAAGGGAATAGCAAAATGTTTCATCCCTACCTTATCACTGCTTGAGGAGCTCAGTCAGTCCTCCCTTTCCCATACAGACACAGAGCTTCCAATAGATAGCTTAGTGCCTTCTTTAACAAAAGGGGCAACCAATAATCAAAGACATTTATTTGGTGGATGTCTCAAACACAAGAGCTAGAGAAAAATATAATCAAATATAACAAAGGAAATGAAAGTGAAAAGAGAAAAAAAGAATACAGGAAGCAGAATAAAATGTCCAAAATATGACTTTATCATAAATATTTCCAGAAAGGTAAGAAAAGGGGCTGCAGCCATGCAACCAGAATAGGAAACAAAAATACCAAAGTAAAGAAAACAGTCGGAGTACAAAAAAGAGATAAATAAATACACAATAAAAAATACACAGTAGCAAAATTTCAAATAATCAAGACAAGAGTTAGAAGAATTTGAAGAAATCTAAAATACTGTATAAAATACAAAGTTAGAAAATAAGAGAAAATTCAAAAGAAAAGTAGAGGATGTATGCATGAGGGTGAACATCCACTATATTAGTCCAGCAAAAGAAAACAGAGGACAGATGTACAAAAAATAAGTGCTCTAGTCTTAGAGGGCTAAAGAAAGAAAAATGAGGATTCCCAAGTATTAATATAGATATTAATAGTATATTTAAGCTAAATAGAGGGACCTAGCATCAACTGGGTAACTGCTGAATATGTTAGGTGTTTACAAAGTTAAGTTAATTTCATTTTCTTAACAACTCCATGGGAAAGGCACTATTTCCCTCAGTGTACATATGAATAGATTGATGTTTAGCAAGTTCAAGCTAGTTCATAATTGCTAATAAATGATGAAGCCTGAGTTAAAATTTATGCCTTTATACCATTGTATTCAAACTTCTAATACTCTTCCAAAACTTTTCTCAAAAAAATCTTCCATAAAAAAAATACTATTCCCTTATGGCTTTGTAAACCTGATGCTGCTGAAGAAAACTTCAAAAAAGCATGGCAGAAAAATAATAGTGAGCAGAACAGATCCTGCCCTGTATGTCTTTTATTATTAATGTGCACTGCTTTGCTTTATAGGCCTTGCACTCTTACAAAATAAACTGGTAGATAACTGTTTACCCCCCTTTCCTAGACTCATCTGAAAAGGACTTGTGGGCTTCTGGAAGAACTGTTGCAAGTAGAGATTTGAAGGTGAATCTACCAATGAAGGATGTCCAAAAACAATCCAGTGGTTGGGGGTGGGCAACCTGTGCTTACTATTGCATCTTTTTCTTTTTTTCTGGTCTGCCTTAGGGCTATGTTCATTTTCACTGAGCGGGTCTCATTGCTTATTAGTTCTAATTAGGTATGGACATTTCAGCCATCGAATGAGGACGTTTGAGACTATGACCACACAATATGTTCCCACTGTCTCCATGAGGCAGTGGGACTAACAGTCAGCTCTTAAACCAATAGTATCTTGGATTTCTCCTTCTCCTTTCTTGGAGCCGGTGGAAAAGAATTAGTAAGCAAGATATTAGTTTGAAATTGCTCTTGATTACAAAGCACATCAGCAGAGAAAGGGAATGAGAAAGAATTAGTCCTGTTATTTGCTGGCAAAGCTTGGTTTAGAAAACATATGACTGTAACATAATTCTGAATTTGTCCTATTTTCTATTGCTTATAATCTGGTATTTATGAGTTAAGAATGTTGGATAAATGTGAATACATTTTTTTTAAGAGATGTATTTACTTATTTGAGAGAGAGAGCGAGAACTCACAGGAGTTGGGGGAGGGGCAACGGGGGAGGGAGAAGCAGACTACCCATGCAGGGAGCCCAAGGATACTGCTGCAGGGCTTGATCCCAGGACCCGGGACTAGGACCTGAGCCAACAGCAGATGCCTAACCAACTGAGCCACCCAGGAGTCCCTAAATACATATTTGTACACTTTTTTAAAGAAACTGTTGGAAAAAAAAAAAAAGAAACTGTTGGAACTTGCCAAATAGTACTTAATATATGTGTAAAATTCTGCAGAACAATCTCATTAATCCAAAATTAAAGAGAAAATGTGAATTAGTATATCTTTTTATCCCACATAACAATAAGAGCACTAAATAGTAGCACTTGTGTGAAACTTCCTTGTATTTAAATAAAGGCCTGGGGGCAGCCTGGGTGGCTCAGCGGTTTAGCGCCGCCTTCAGCCCAAAGCCTGATCCTGGAGACCCGGAATCCAGTCCCACGTTGGGCTCCCTGCATGGAGCCTGCTTCTCCCTCTGCCTGTGTCTTTCTTTCTCTCTCTCTTTCTCTGTGTCTCTCATGAAAAAATAAATAAAATCTTTAAAAACAAACAAACAAATAAATAAATAAATGCCTGTCTTCATTTAATGCTTCATTTAAATGCTTCGTGTGTATATAGGAACTCCCTGAAGCCACACAGCAACCTTTGCGGTTTCTATTATTTCCACTATTTTAAAAGAAGAACACAGTTAAATGATTTGTCCAGCATTACCCATCTAGTAAGTGGAAGGTGAAGGGTGTGAAATTCTAGAAATCTCACTTGAATGTCCAGTCTTAGCTACTAAGGTGCACTGCCTTTTGTAAACAAATATAGTTTTATTGCTCTTAAACCATAGAGCAAATGATATAATCTCCAAGAAATGCCCAGTGCCTTGTATGCACTGAATTAACACTAATCTCCTGACTTAATTTCAAATGCATCCATTGTTACTTATGTTAATTTAGAAAACCATTTGGAGCCATTACAAAATATAGGAAATGATAGGATTTTTTCTAACAGAAAACTACAAAAGTAAACAAGAAAATTAACCTGCTCAAAAAAGGTATGTTAATATCAACTAATCTAATTTTTTTCTATGTATAAGTTTCTATTGCTATTTTAACACAAGTAGGATCGTTTTGGACCTTTTCATAAATTTTTTTCTTAAAATACCTTATATGTGTGTGTGTGTATATATATATACACCATATATATATACACATATATATGGTACCTTATATGTATATATACCTTATATGTGTGAGTATATATATATCTACTACATACATATATATATGGTATACACACACACATATATATATATATACATACACATGTGTGTGTGGATAGATAGATAGATAGATAGATAGATAGATAGATGATATACGGTTTGGTCTACTTTCTATATCAATAGTATTTTATGGCTACTTATTCCATTTTGTCATATTCCTGTTAGTGGATAAGTATCTGTTCCATCACTAAAAAAAAAAAAAAAAACTAACTAAATTGTGACACATAAATGGGACAACTCATTAGTGGAGTATTTGAGCTAAACATGTTTCTTACTATTGTGACTTTCTACTGTGTCAGTTTAGCTAATTCAGAATGATGTCTTCCAGAATTCCTCTGTCTGTACGGTTATGGATAAGAACTGACCAGAAGAGAAATTCAAGATTTGGAAGGTGGAAGCAAAACAGCAGCCATGGTTATACTTGGCAAGTCAGTGTGATGTCTGTGATGTCTGGCACTGTTGCTATTCATGCACATACCATACACCTGCTGGCTCACCTTTATTGGCCAAGTGAGGCTCAACAGTGGGGTCCCCCTCTCTTCCAGCAATCATTATTTTTCCTCCTTTGGCATCTCCACTCCCGTGCCAATTGTGTGCTTAATTCCGTAGTGCAAGCCACCTGCATCATCAAAGTTGGTCACTTCAAAGCAAAGACTGACAGGGGCTCCAGCTTGTCCTCACAAATGTCAGCACATTTTCACTGCTTCCAGTTTGTTCTTGTTCTCACCTACTTTACGCTCATATTCCAAGTGCAGCTGGTACCCAGCTAACAATTGTGAATATTTGAGAACTGTTATTTGCCTGCTTTGCTCACTTTAGACTCAGCATTAGGGCAGAAGCCAATTGTGCAAGGTCAAATCCCTATAACAAATCTCCTATTCAGGAGATAAGATACATTAATAAAGACATTGATAGAAATACAGATGTAGATCTTACTGGTTCTACTTCTCTGGTTAAGCTCTAATTGTTATACTTCTTAAGAAAGATATTAAACTGAGGTTTCCAATCCTTAACAGCTGAGATTGAGTTTCAAAAGGAAATTCAGTAAATTAAGATATCTCCAATTTGGGAAAAGTTCTGAAGTAAAATTCACTTGATTCCATCTCAAAGATGGCCATTATAAGAAATTTGTTAGCAAAGGTTGACAGTTATAAGTATATAACTTCAGAAAAAATTCAATTTTAAATAATTCATTAGAAATATTATAATAATGGTGTTAACAGATTCAGGATGGTGAATGTTCTAGATTCTATAAAACTTAGATCAGCTTCTGATCCACAGAAGAGAAATTGTCCACACCTGATTGTTAAGAGATTTTTGTGCTTCTACATTCTCTTAGCTGATGAATGCTAAACCTGCTGTTATGATTCACCCTGGACAGTAAATATAAGCCTTTCTGGGAAACACACAATATATATATATATTTTTTTAGAATCTGAAGAATTTGTTATAAACAAACAAACAAACTGCACTCTTGGCTCCCAATCATAGTTCAGTGGAGACTGATTTATGCCACTTCCTGGCCTAACCACTGTACTATGGCTCTGTCTTCTGGCCACCCGTGTCTGTCTACTAGGATGATACAAAGCTTAGCAGGATGGAATTGCATGATATAGCCGTGCTCAACTGGAATGAGTTTTGTTTGTGAATCAGACTTAGATATTCTGGTTTGGAAAGAGCCAACCAAATGAAACTTAAGCCTCTTGACCTTGGACTGAATTCTGTTCAGGTTATACTTTTCTAATGTAAAGTTTATTACTTTCTATTCCTTTTCCTGCGTAGCACTTAGCATACTTAACAGAGGACTCTGGCATAACTAGGTGGTATTTATTCTGACAAAATATTACTGGGAATATAAATATTTCAGAAAACATTTGCATACCATGATAGTGATACCTTAAGTTTTAGAACCAGCTAATAAAATGGCTAGTCTAACTGCATAGTTTTGTTTATTTGTTTCCACTAATTTAGCATGGGCCTAGACAGCTGCTGTCTTAATTGCTCCAAAACAGTTTTCTGTTGTTTGAATATTTAGTGGAAATTTTTATGAGTACTTAAGATGCTTCTTTGGTGAAATGCTTATAATGGAAAAACAGTTTTGTTTTGTTTTGTTTTATTTTATGTTTTTATTTATTTTTGGTGACCCCCAAGTCAATATCTCTTGGCTTATGTGGATATGGGTACAGTGTGCCATGTAATTTGTGGCTTCAACCATTGATACATCACTGCTTTTTCTGTGGCATGAATTTAATATATAAGAATACTGGACAGGAGCTGCATGGAAGAGTTCTAATGAGGCTGGCCAACACATGCTCAGCTACTGCTGAGGAAGATGGATTGTCAAATAAGCTACCCAGCGCTCTGACAAGCTACCTTGGTGTGATAATCTAGTTTAAGATCTTGTTACATTATTCATTACTTTTCTCTGCTACTAATCTTTACAGCATGCTTCTGTTATGTTACTGTTTGCATTCTCAGTGCTGTGGAGACTGTTGTTTTATGATAAAGATAAAGCCCTTCATTAATTTGCCCATGCTTTGCAGGGAGAGCAAGAGAAAGCAATGATAGTTTGCTGGTAGTGTGCTGTTCACAGACTGCTTCCTGCAACTGGTCATTCCCACTGGCTGCAGAAGAATTAATTATATGTAAGTTGAGATGATAGCAGGTTTCAACTAGGTCTCTGTCAAACACCCATGGAAAGGGGGACTAATTAAAAGACTTCTGAGTGCATACCTCCTTATTACATCACCAACCTGTTTCCACCATGTTAGCATGTTTGCTTATAAGCAGATGGGTGCAAGGGCACACACACACACGAATAGTGATGGTTTGGCAAACACCCACAGTCCATTGTCTTTCAGCATCAGCACCACTGTAAGAATAAGGAGAGTTAGCATGCATATGCAGTTGAGGAATTGCAGAAATTTTTTTTTCCTCAAGAAATAAACAGAATAAGCCCTAGAAAACATTTTCTAAAAATAGTTCCAAATAATACACTGAAAAAATTGTAAAAATTGAAAGGAATTGAAATGTTATATTAGAATTAATTTTCTTAATGCAAAAGAAAGCAATAAAAGAGGAATACAGAAACAAAAAGATAGGAAACAAAACAAAAAGTAAAACGGAGAACATAAATCCAATTATATCAATAGTAACATTAAATGTGACCCGATTAAACACCCAAAAGGCAGAGATTATCAGAATGGATCCTAAAAGAAGATCCAACTATTTGATGACTATCAGGCCCACACTTTATATTCAAAGATACAAATAGGTTGAATGTAAATGAATGGAAAAAGATACACAATGCAAATAGAAGCCATAGGAAAGCTGGAATAGCTACAGTAATATCAAACGAAATAGACTTTAAAATAAAATTAAATGTTGCAGGAGATAAAAAGGAGGATTTTATATAATGATAAAAATGTCAATCTTCAGGAGGATATGACAATTATAAACATATATGCACCTAATAACAGAGCCCCCAAAATACATGAAGCAAAAACTGATAGAATTGAAGTGAAAACAGGCAATTAAAAAATCATAGTTGATGCTTCTCCCTCTGCCTATGTGTCTCTGCCTCTCTGTGTCTCTCATGAATAAATAAAGTCTTAAAATAATAGTTGGATATTTCAATACCTTACTCTCAATAATAAACAAAACAACTTGACAGAAAATCAACAAGGAAACAGAAGACTTGAGCAATACTAGAAGTCAACTTGACCTAAAAGCCATCTTTAGAACATACTACCCACCACCAACAGAACGTACATTCTTCTCAAGTGAACATTGAACATTCTCCAGAATAGATCATATTTTTCAAGACAAACCTCAATAGATTTAAAAAGTTTGAAAACATGTAGTGTATCTACTTTAACCACAATGGAATAAAATGATAAATCAATAACAAAAACCAAGTTAGAAATTGGAAATAAAATAATATACTCTATATAACCAAAGACTCAAGAAACAGAAGGGGAATCAGAAAATACTTGGTGATGAATGACAATAAAGACACAGTATAACAAAATGTATGGGACATAGCAATGATTATGGGGAAATTTATAGCTTGAAACACCCATATTAAAGAGAAACATCACAAGTCAATAACCTAACCTTTCACTCTAATCCACTGGAAAAAGAGATCAAGATATACCTAACAAAAGCAGAAGAAAAGAAATGGTAAAGATTTCATTGGAAATTTGTGAGAGAATAAGAAAAAGAAAAACCAAAACTTGAATCTTCAGATAAGTCAACAAAATTGACAAAACTTTAGCTATTAGCCAAGAAAAGAAAGAGGAGATTCAAATTACTAAAACCAAGAATTGGGATCCCTGGGTGGCGCAGCAGTTTGGCGCCTGCCTTTGGCCCAGGGCGCGATCCTGGAGACCCAGGATCGAATCCCACATCAGGCTCCCGGTGCATGGAGCCTGCTTCTCCCTCTGCCTATGTCTCTGCCTCTCTCTCTCTCTCTCTCTCTCTCTCTGTGACTATCATAAATAAATAAAAATTTAAAAAAATTTAAAACCAAGAATTAAAGAGGGAATATTAATACTGCCCATATAGAAATGAAAAAAAATCATAAAAACTATGAACAATCACATGCCAACAAATTAGATAGCATGGATACAGTTATACAGGTATAAATTTTGAGAAAGGCACATACTACAAAGTGAATCAGTAAGAAATAGAAATGTGAATAAATGTATAACAAGAAATTGAATTAGTAATCAAAAAGATATCCATAGGGAAAAATTCAGCAACGGTGGTTTCAATGACATATACCATAAAACATAAAAGAATGTATATATTTTTATACATACAATATGTATTCTTAAGGTATAAAATATAAAACAAGGTGTAAAATAAAATATACATTTTAAACAAAATAAAATATGAAAGAATATATTATCTATAAAATAATCCATATTCTATATAATCTGTACATTAAATATACATTCTTAGTTTGAGATATAGTTGACAAAATTATAATATATTTAAAGTGTACATGATGATATATGAATATGTGTAAATGGATTCCCACAATCAAGTTAATTAACACATCTGTCACTCTACACACTTACCTTTCTTTGTTGTTGTTGATGTTATTTTGTTTCGGTGAGATCACTTAAGTTCTACTTTTTCACCAAAAATCAATTATACAATATAATATTATCAATGATAGTCACCATATAATCCATTATATTCCCATACTTTATTCATCTTATAACTGAAGATTTGTACCTTTTAACAATTTCTCCTTATTGCTCCCATCTCTCAACCCCTGACAAGGCAACCATCCTATTCTGTGTATTTTGTTTTCTTTTTTGAGATTCCACATATAAATGATACTATGCAGTATTTGTCTTTCTCTGTCTGGCTTATTTCATTTAGCATAATACCCTTTAGGTTTATCCAAGTTCTTGCAAATGGCAGGATTTGTATCTTTTTTAAAGCCGAATTATATTCTGTATGTATATATGTATATATATATATATATATATATATATATATACATAATTTTCTTTAATCATTCATCCATTGATGGGTACTTAGATTGTTTCTATACCATGGGTACTGTGAATAATGATCTGGCAAAATTATGAATTATTTTGTCAGTTCTAAGTAAGATTCAGTTATTTTTATTTTATTTAGCAAACAATCTAGCATAACTGGGCAAAGATACAATGACAAGTTAATTCACTGTGCTTTACCCTCTGTTGAATTAAATGAAAGGGTTTTTTTTTACATAACATTTGATTTTACATACAATATAAGTAAGAACTTCCTTTGAAAATCATCATCATGAAAGCAACATTAAATACTATAAATCTAGTGACCTGATTATAAGGCTTATTATTAAGTTTTTAATAAGGAATTAAACTTTAAGGTATTTATAAAAGAGATGAAAGACTTCAAGACCTCTATGCTTTTTTTTTTTCATCAAGAGAAATCTTCAGCTTAAAACCTCATAATTTTTAAGACCTCAGAGTTTTCTACTGCATTTTAATATAGGAATTGTCATTGGATTGTGTATCTCTCTGCAACCTAAGAAAAATCAGAATTGGTTTACACTTCTATGTTATTTAAATAGCTAAAATAAAAGCTAGGCAATATTCTGGTAAGCTAGGAATCATGTAATTATATTTTAACTACAGGATTAATGTTATTACAGGTGGGACTTTGAAACATCAGTCATTGCTTTGGGTAAGCTAATAATAATAAAGAAACTTGATGTCAGAAGGCTACATGGGAAAATGGGTGTGATTGGTCCATACATGGTCTCTATCTTTCCCTAGTTAGCAAGAGTGAGTTTATTATAGAAGCAAATTCAGCACACTGAAAACTCTCAAGGGCCAGACCTCAAGTTAGAGAAAGTTAACTTTGCTTGGATATTTGAGCCTTAATAAATATAGGAGGCCAGTGTGGAAAGGCCCTGGGAATAGTGGCATCACGAGAGAGGAAAAAGCTTTGATAAACGGGGCCCTAGACTATCTGTAATTATAGAAGCAACCTAAGCAACATGGAGTGACAATTATTGGGAGCTTACTTTATGCAAGGCACTGTGCTAAGAACTCTATACACAGAAAATCAAAAGAGATATTATTTCACTATACAGATGGGAAAAGAGATTCAGTAGCACATGTAACTTACCTAAGATCACAGAAAGCAAGGATTCTATTGCATGTATTCTGGCACCAAAGTTTAGGTGCATTAATTCTACCCTCATGCAGAAATGGGAGACTCGAATGCTCAGTGGCACCTAGACAGGATGAAAGTGAAGTGATGTAAGTTGAGTGTAAAAAACCAGGAATGGTGCCTATGGAGGAGATACAACCTATATTCATTCCTTAGAAAGGCTTAATTTTAATTTGCTTTGCTTTGCTCTTTTAAATTTAAAAACATTTACTAGTCAAAAAAAAAATTTACTAGTTAAAGACAGATTCAACACAGCTTGCCCATTGAAAGCCTACCAAAGAGGGGGTCAAGTTCAAGGGCTTTGAGGGAAGTCAGACCCAGAAAACTAGACATTTTTTTTTTCTCCTGAGAAATAAGTGGATCATTTTCAATTAACACTTGCATCAACTAGGAAAAAAGAAATGGGTGCTAAAGCCTACAGAGCTTGGCTCTTCTCTCTGTCCTCTACTCATACTTTTCTTTTTTCCCCGATGCATTTTGCAAAACAAATTCAAGAATCCACTTTAATTGGTGGGATGTCAGCTCCTTAAGTCTAAGGCAGTAAAACTCAAAAACATAGAGATGAACCACAAGCCTCTGAAGTAGCTTGTCCTTAATCAAGCCTCACTACATGGAACGGAATAGGCTGGAGAGAGGTGCTCAGAGGAATGCTTTTTCCTTATAAGTACAAAATAATAAGTTGAAATGTTTGTTTCCTTGAATTATGCCTTGTATTTGCTTTCCTATGCAACACTTTGCTAACTCTTACGTATTGTTGACATGTTGTTTCATAAGGCACAGTAAAGAGGACTGCCTATAAACCTAAGCTTTACAGCAAACATGCCTGGATTTGATTCCTGACTCTCTTTTTAAAGGCTACTTGTGTAAAAGTTATTCCATTTATGAGTACTTTAGCTTCCTTAATTGTAAGATGAGGATAGTAGTACCTGTTCAAGATTGTTGTAAAGGTAAAAAGTAAATGTCTCTTGTTAAGATTATTGTTACTTGCCAACTTCCCAACCCTCCAGGTTGGGTGTCCACAGCCAAATCTACTGGTATTTCTCCCATCAGACTAAATTATCTTGATAGAAGTTTTCCTTCCTTCTCCCATTTGTGTATAGGTCCCATATTTGTCCTTTTTATGACACTTATTTAAATAGGTGTCATAGAAATGTTATATCATTTTTTCCCATTTAACTTATAATGTTGTAAAGGTTGAAGCTGTATCTTATTCACCATTTATACCCATTGATGTCCAGTATAATATCTTGCTGGTAATAATGACTCAAAAACATTGATTGAATAAATCCAACACTCTTTCAAGCATTTTACTTACAAACATTAAATTGCACAAATTGTAGTTGTATAGGATGGTAAGATGATGTAAAGTGAATATATTCCATCACTAAGGTTAAATAACATATTATTAGTGTATCACCAGTACCTGGAAAGCCACTTCTCAAAGCCTGCCAATTATATCTATCAACTCTTATACTGATGATCTCTATCCCAGCATTTAACACCCTGCAGTATTTTAGTTATGTCTATGTTTAACTATTTGTATCTTTCTATGTGTAATACATATTCATAGATAAGAGTGTTTATTATTTTTTTGTTTTCTGTTGTTACAGATATAATTATTCCATGTCACCTTATGTAACAGAGTTCTTTCAATGTATTTGCAAGTAGCATTTCATCCTATGAATATTTCACCATCTATCCATTCTAGTATTGATGGAATTATAGCTTATTTTTTGTATTTGTGGATTTTATTTTATTTATTTTTTTAAAGATTTTATTTATTTATTCATGATAGACATAGAGAGAGAGAGAGGCAGAGACACAGGCAGAAGGAGAAGCAGGCCCCCTGCAGGGAGCCTGATGCAGGACTCAATCTCAGGTCTCCAGGATCGCGCCCTGGGCTGGAGGCAGGCGCTAAACTGCTGAGCCACCCAGGGATCCCCAGTATTTGTGGATTTTAAATGCACTTCTAAATAACCCATACGAAAAAGAATATACCTTAATGGAAATGAGATGTCATTAAGGTCATTTTTACAGTTGAATTTATGGCCTAAGATGCATATATTAGAAAAGAGGAACACTCAAACATAAATCAATATTCTTAGCATTTATATTAAGAATTTAGAAAAAGAATAAACTTAATTTCAGGAAAAAATAATAAAGATAAATTTAGAATATGGTGAAATAGGAAAAACATGCAATAAAGGTCATCTACAAAGTCAAAGTTCAGTTCTTTGAAAAGACATTAAAATTGACAAGCACTGGGACACATGAGTGATGTAGTTGGTTAAGCATCTGATTCTTGGTTTTGGCTCAGTGTCCTGAGATCAAGCCCTGCATTGGGCTCCACACTCAGCATGGAGTCTGCTTCAGATTCTCTCTCACTCTCCCTCTGTCTCTCTTGCTCATGTTCTTGCTCTCTCTAAAATAAATAAATATATCTTTACTAAATAAATAAATAAATAATAAAATCGAAAAGCTTTGGCAAAACTAATTAAGGAAAAATAAAAGACAAGGCTCAATAACAAATCAAAACAAAAAGTTACATCACTACAGATCCTACATTTATAAACAAATAGTAGGATATTCTGAAAAACTTTATGTCAATGATATATGGAAATTATACAAAATGCATAAATTATAGGAAAACATAAAAATTGACACAATTTTCAATCTCTTTTTCTAGTGTCTATGAAATAAAGAAGTAAGGAAAGGATACAAAAGTGATTAAAATTTGCCTTTTGTTTGAAGGACTTTGCAATCTGGTAGACTAATTAATGGACATAAATCTATAATAAGAGATAAAGTAAAATAGGGAATTGGAGCTATGTAGATATTCTACTTTGAGCACTTCTGATGTCCTAAGTTTTTTCAGACCAACTGATGATAAACATAAAATGCTAAATAAAAGTATTTCAAAAATTTGGCAGCAAAAACTAACAAAATAATAATGTATTATACAATCAGAAAATTTGAAAGGAAAATGGGAACTCAGAGGTAAGCAATTTAGCTTTTCCTGGAGGGCATTTGATCCTGGGCATTTGAACTTTACTTTTGATATCTTACCCTGAGTGACAGAAAATAATTAAAGATCAGAATTCACACAATGAGGGGAACATAAACCCACAAATATCTTGTCTCCTAAAACACTACAGCCTTGGGATAAGATTGAATCAAATTATCATGGGCATTTTTGTAGCCTGGTTCATATGGACTTCATGATTTGAATTTGATTTAAGGTGGTCTAAGACAGTGAGTGCCTTCAGCTACTTGGGAAAAGAAGGTGCATATCCTCTTTAGAACAGCACGCCTTCACCCATGACCTGATATTCCTAAAATAGTTTTACAAATATAACAAGCATCCCACTGTGAAGGCAACCAAGCAAACAAAGTAAAAAGATACCATGAGGAAGAACTAAGGCAAGGGAAACAGACCAGCAAAGACTTTATATACTGGAGTTATCACATACAATTTAATACATAAAGAATATCTTAAAATATTTGCAAATAACAGAAAACTAGAAAAAGTGATAGATGTTATGTTATGACAGCTTATTTAGAAGAGATAGAAAATTCAGCTGGCAGAATGGCGTAGGCTTTCTGAATGTGGCAACATTTAAGTTGACCTAGGAATATTTTTACAGGGAAATATAGAATTGGCAATGCCTTTCAGATGGGAAAAATCTCCTAAATAATGACATGAGGCCTGTAGCTTTAGGTATCTGTTATAAGTGAAAACATATAACATATGTTATATGTTATCAGACATATATAGTCTGATTTGGTGAATTGGATATATGAAAGGGAGGGTTAGGGATAAGACCAGTGATGTATTTCAAATGTTAGGCTCTGTGATGATGAGATGGACATTACTCTTGTCATCATTTTTCCTGCTCCTGAAGCCTTAACTACTTTTCCAATTTAAAACTAAATACAACCTATCATCTAGGCAACTCTTAACTACTCTAGTCATCCAGAAGATTCTTAACCCAATTATACAGGTGACTAGAGGAAGGCATTGGGGATAATCTTCAAAAAGCCAAAAAAAAAAAACTTTTTTACTGTATAAAAAAGTAACTGAGAAAAGCCTTGGATCATGAATCCTCTTAAAGTATATCTACAAAACCATGGTAGAAAATGACAAAAGATACCCGTGATAGGAATTTTAAATTCTTCAGCATGCTCATGCAGTCATGCAGCGGACAAGAGAACAAATCATAATTCAAGATCTGAAAAGATACCACAGCCATATATTTGTTATTCTGGATGTAACTGCCTGGTTAGGACATTAAACTGTGCTACAATCAGGCACTCTCTATGCAATTTCAATGGTAGAGATATGATAAATAACAATGATTATATATGTGTAGTCAAAGTCTATGTCTTCTTAAGATGAAAGAGTGAAAACAACACTGATGAGAGAGAAAGGCCATGTCCCTGTCAGCTCTGAAAATTTAGACAAATTTGTGGACAATAACAAGTGATTGGAAATGGATTGATGGACAAACTAGAGCAGAGAGAAACAGCTACTAGTGCCCTTTGGAAGTGGCTGAAGAAGATGAGAAATGCTCTTCTATGAATAGAGAAATTCAAACTTGGAGAAGTGAGGGTCAGACAATGGGGATGAGAGGGATAAAAACCAAAATGATCAATTTAAAAACTACTTATGGAATAAATGTGTCAATCACATCTTTTCTTTTTCCTATCCTTTATCAAGAGTCAATGATATGGCTCATTCAACCTCCATAATGAAACCAGAGTGATCCTCTGTGAAGAAATAAAAATAAAATAATCTTTCTGGAGGAAATGAAGGGTCCTAGTCTAACGGTGGACAACTGGCTCCAGAGCAAATACCTCTAAATTATAGTGACTTAAAATGGTGGCCTATTTTTCATCATTTCTATTGAGATGCTTTGTAACATGATGACTGACTTCCCAGAGAGAACATTCTTCAAGGATCAGCCTCAATTACAAACACTGAACAAAATAAAGTGTGAAGGCAAAATAAAGACTTACTCAGAAATGGATGCACAAATTTAATTTCTATTAACTTTCATGGGGAAAAAAAGTGAACTCTGGCAAAATCAAACAAACAAAAACAAACAAACAACAACAACAACAAAGAAAAACAAGTAAAACAAAGAAGGAGAGGGAGGAGGGAATATGGCAGATCCCAGTCAGGGATCTCAGAAAGAGCTCACACGTTGAAGTATAGTGTTGATCACCTGAAATGGTTATGTTCACTCCTAGGGAGTAAACTAGTTTGGGAGGGAATGGAGGCAAGCTTAATTTTTATTTAACTCCATTAGCACAGATCAAATTAGTATTTAATACCAGTATTACTTTTACAGTGATTTTTCAAAGCAAAGCTCAAAAAAACTTATAGTTTTCTTCAATATCAAATATAAAATTTATTTTAAAGTTAATAACTTTCTATAGTCCTCAGATTCTTCTCATTTATACTTTTGGGATTATCTTTGATGTAAGTTTGATGTCCTTTAGGATTTTCACTGTTTCAGAAAGCAGACTTGATTTTTTTATAGCTTCCTCTAATTCTTCTGGTCTTTGAGTTTGTTTGTTTGTTGTTGTTTTTTTCCTCTGACCTTCATCTCACTCAGTGGTTTTTTGATTACATATAGAATTGCTGATGGGAAGATACTGCCCTTGACTTTTATGTTCTACCTTTCTGATTATGCACTAATTAAGAAAATCAGACATCACAAGAAGTGTAACTTTACTCAAAACAAAGGAGCATGGGTGATCAACAAATCTATTCATTTACAACCACAGTGGGCAATCTACATTGAAGAGGGAAATTTAAAAAAGAGGCAGAAAGAAAGGAGAGAGGAAGAAGGGAAGGAAAGAAGGGAGACAACAGGTATAGGGGAGAGTGAATACAACCCTCTTTGTATAAAACATCTTCTAAAAAGAGAGCCTTTCTCTGGGGATTAAACTATGCTTTGTGTACATTATCTGATTGAACTTGTTGGCATTCAGTAAATTGAGAACAATGAACAAATTTGGGATAGAGTGGAATTGTGATTCACAGAATGAGAGCAAGGCCTAAATCATATTTTCCTTACTCTCTAGCTATTCTACTATTACATATCATAATTATAAAGTCTCACCTTGCAACCTTACAGATCTAGCAAGGAAGGTCTCTAGGAGTTTATGAAAAAGTCAAACATGAGGGTGTATTTCTGTGTTTGAGGTTGCATTTTTAAGTTGGAATAAAGTTTGAACTATGTAAGTAGTCAAGCCCAAACTATCTGACCCCTCTTGGCCTTTTCCTACTCATAGGAGAAGTATGGGTATCCTACAATTGGGGAAAATCCAGTTCAATACGCATATGACAGTATCAAACAACATGCCATCAGTTACATTTCTGTGGTGTAGAAAACCTTATTAAATATCTGACTGGCAGATCTCAAAGCCCAAGCCTTGTGTTTTAGTTTAACTACTGTTACATAATAATACACTCTCAAACCCAGTGGCTTAAAATAGCAACCATTTATGCAGCTCACAAGTCTGTGTGTTGGCAATTTAGCCTGGACTTGGCTGAGTGATCCTTTGGTCTCAGTAGGTCTCTCCCCTGAATATATCGTTAGCCTCAGTTCTGCAGAACTGTGTGTCTGAAAGTTGCCTACTATTGGTGGGGTGATATAGAGGTAACAGTGTCGTGCATCTTTGCTCATCCTCCAGCATCATTGCTGTAGAATTTCTCATGGTGATCAGGCAGGCTTCTGAAAGAGCAAACATCAGCATTGAAAACTTTAAGGCCTAGGCTTGAAACTGACACTTCTGTTTGGTACAGCCTACTGTCTAAAGTAAGTCACAAGCGCAGCCCAGATTCAAGAAGTCCACCACCAGATGGGAGGAAGTCCAAAATAATATTAGAAAAGATGTCTGATGCCTGGAGCCGAATTATTGCAGTCATTTTTATAAACAATCCACTTTATCGTCTTTATTGTTTTCTGATACTGCTTTTAGGGTTCTCCACCATTACATGTCAAATCCAAGATAAATCACAAATTAATTTTGGAAATCAGGAACTACCCCAGAAATGACAAGATGTTTTAACATTAAAAATCTATATTTAGAATTCAGTGTATTAACAAAGGGTAATGTTTAATATCTAATTGTAATTGTTCTATGCTTAGAACATTTCCTTTGTCATTCTTGATACAAGGTTGAATACAATGTTTATATCCATTGCCTCATTTAAATTGTAACAAAAACACAAAGAGATCAATGCTAATGTCACATAGTTTGTAAGTAAGAAACTGAGTCTTAGATGTTATAAGGCACTTGTCCAGAGTCACACGGGAATTAGCAGATAGGGACTAAAATACTACTTACAAAGTAAAATCATCTTAACTCAAAAGCACAGAACCCCAATGATGATAGGACCAATAAAAGGGTTTCTCTATACTTCCCCAGTCTCCTCTCTCCACTCACAGTGTACAATCTTTAAGAAGCAAATCATATTTTCTAGTGAGTATGATGAAGGTTTACTTTGCTAAGCGCTTTATGCAAAAAGGGTTCAAAGTCCATGACATCATAGAGCTGACAGCATATGAAGGCTTAAATTCCTTGGGAACCAAATAGCGGGAACATTTAGAAAAGGACAGTGTGAAACTGAAACTTTGTGCTTTGGATTTTAGAGGACAAAGGATCATACAGTCATTCCAGGAAGCAAGAAAGCTGAGCTCCAAAATATTGCATTTACACGTAACACGACTTGGATGTTAGGGAAGCTAACGTGTCTCTCTTGGGGGAAGTAAAGATCTGATGAGTTAGTCCACTGGTCAGCCATACCTCAGTGTTTTTTTTTTTTTTTTTTTCATTAGATCACAGCCTAGCTGAGTCACTGAATCAGGACTAAGAGCCTTGATTTGGAACCAAGATAGTTTAGGAGGATTGGGAGAATGAAAATATAGAAGGAATAAAGAAAGCATTCATTCATTCATCAACCAAAAAGACTGCTAAACAACAGGCAGCACTCAGTTTGATGATGGAGAAAATCTGATTAAAGTGAAATTATTACTATTATTTGGATAAAACATAGGCAATTCCTGAGATAAGAAAGAAAGCCTAGTGAAGAGAATAAATGATAGTCATTATTGTTGTTTTATTTACTATTCACATTAGATGCTGAGAAAACTCATGTTTGGGAATGATTAATTCTTCCCTAAGTGGAGATGTGCAGGATGAGAAGTGGTTTCACTGATGGGGTGGCATGTGAGCAAGATCTTGAAGAATGAGTAGGAGTGTGAAAAATATGCTAAGCTACCTTCTCTGAACACTGAAAATGTAGTATGAGAGGTTATTATGAAGCAACTGTAGTTAGTACTCTGCCTTGTATAACAACAGAGGCACAGCATGACAAGTAAAGGATCACAATTATTGAGTTCTAATCATGATTACCAAGCTTGTTTCCTTAGCTTAGGGAGTTAGTTTCTAATAGCTGCAGAAATCAATGAGTGACCATGCTTTCTGTAAGTCTTTCAGACAGATCTGCTACTAATTGCTCTGTAACTGTGAGTCTGACTCTGTTATCAACCTTACTTCTCAAGTGATCCTGTTCGGGTGTAATTCTCCTTTTAATGGCTATTTGTACAGAATGGCAGAACCACAATGGCCCTTGGAGACATCTTGTCCAGACTTTTATCATTGGAGCCCTTTCTCTAGACACAATCCCATTTAACATTGTAAACAAATCAAAGAGGAGTACTCAACTTAAGGATTTCTTGTATGATCTAATCTGTTCAACCACTGCTCAGACTCACAGCTGCAGTGACCCTGAAAGAAGCTCCCTGTCACCTGATCAAAAATAGTGATTGCAGTCTTATCTAAAACCTTGTTTTTTACAGGGGAGGAAATTGATACCCAGAAAAGTGAAGTGATTACTTGAGGTCACACAGCAAAGATTTGTGATAACAACCCCACATTCATGTCACCTTCTAGTCTACCATGGTTAATGTCCCAGGTCTCCTTAGTAACAAATATCAGAGGTTGGGCACAAAGAGAAGGATAACATTTCTGCCACTTAGAATAAAGCTCATTTCTTTCTTTCATCTCCTCACATGAAATAATCAAACAGAAAATGTCTCAAAAACTTGTTAACAACACAGAATTCTTGGCCCCATTTTGGAATTAATAAGTTAAAATTTTCTAGGTCAGAACATGAGGTCAGATATTTTACAAGGTCATCCAGGTGATTCTGATGTAGCCCACCAGGCAACAGTCAGGATTTGTCACTGGACTTCTTATTCTAGGTAAGTTGTGACTTATAAAACTTTGGCACTTAGAAGTGCAAGTATAGAAGAATATGTGAGTGATATTAAACTTACAGCAGGACAAGATAATTTCACCCATGGAAGAATTCCATAGAGAGCTCATCAACAACTCTAGTTTGGGTGAGCTGTGGGCATTCCCACCAGTCGCATTGTGTAGATTTCTGCATAAAACTAATTGACATGTACATTATCACATGACTACAAAGTCCAATGCGGAAGGCTACAGGAATCACATTAATACTTTCACTTAGTTATCTCTCTATATGTAACGATCTGATAGTAAGGATATGCTCAAGTAAAACTTCAGCCTCCAAAATAAAGAGCTTCAGTATAGATGTAGGAAACATAAAAACAGTCAAAGTGAATCTTTCCGTAAAAAATCAGTCAAGGGGGCAGCCCCGGTGGCCCAGCAGTTTAGCGCCACTTTCAGCCCCAGGTGTGATCCTGGAGACCCAGGATTGAGTCCCATGTCAGGCTCCTTGCATGGAGCCTGCTTCTCCCTCTGCCTGTGTCTCTGCCTCTCTCTCTTTCTGTGCCTGTCATGAATAAATAAATAAAATCTTTAAAAATATCAGTCAAGGAATTCACAAAAAAAAGATATAAAATACAGTAACAAGTACCTAAAATGTGGAGAAGAGAGCAGAGAAGAATGGTTCCAACTTAAATGATGATCAACCTAAAATAGACTGTCATATGTAGAAGTTATATACAAAGCTAATGGTAACCATATATTAAAAACCACAATAAATATGCAAAGAATAAAGAGAAGAAATCCAAATATATCACTAATGAAAATCAATAAAACATGAAAGAAAGACAAGGAGCAGAGAAAATTTTCAGAAATTACCACAAAACAAGTAATAAAATGAAAATAAATATGTATCTATCAATAATTACTTTGAATGTAAATGGAGCAATGCTCCAATCAAAAGACTAAGGATGACAGAATGGATCAAATGACAAGACCTATCTATATGCTGCCTACCAGAGACCCATTTTAGACCTAAAGACACCTACAGGTTAAAAGTGAGAGAATGGAGTAAGATTTATCATGCAAAAGAAACCCAGAGTAGCAATACTTCTGTTGGGGAACATAGACTTTAAAGCAAAGACTATAACAATAGACAAAGAAGGACACTAGATAGTAATAAAGGGGATAATGCAACAAGATGCTATCAATGTATCAACAATTGATAATGCAACAAGATGATATAAATATTTATGCACCCATTATAGGAGGACCCAAATACATTAAAAAGTTAATAATAAACATAAAGGGACTAATTGATAATAACACAATAATAGCTGGGTACCTTAACACCCCGCTGACATCAATGGACAGATCATCAAAACAAAATAAACAAGAAAATAGTGGCTGAATGACACTGGAACAGATGGACTTAACAGATATATTCAGAACATTCAGGCCTCAAATAGCAGAATATCCTTCAGAATATAACACATATTAGCACACAAACCTCAACAAATTCAAGAAGATAGAAGTCATTCCATGTATCTTTTCTGACCACAACACCATGAAACTAGAACTTCACCATAAGAAAAAATCTAGAAAGACCACAAATATGTGGAGGTTAAATAACATGCTGCTAAACAATGGAAATCAATTAAATAATCAAAAAAACAAAAATAAAAAAGTACATGGAAACAAATGAAAATGAAAACACCATGGTCTGAAACCTCTGGGACTCAGCAAAAGTGAGGGGGAAGTTTATAGCAATACAGGCCTACCTCAAGAAGCAAGAACAATCTGAAATAACCTAACCTTTCACCTAAATGAGCTAGAAAAGAACCATGAATAAAACCTAAAGCCAGCTGAAGGAAGGAAACAATAAAGATTAGAGCATAAATAAACGATATAGAAAAAAAAAAAGAACAGATCAATGGAACTAAGGGCTAGTTTTTTTAATTTATTTTTTATTTATTTTTTATTTATTATTTTTTAAAAGATTTTATTTATTTATTCATGATAGTCACACAGAGAGAGACAGAGAGGCAGAGACACAGGCAGAGGGAGAAACAGGCTCCATGCAGGGAGCCCGATGTGGGATTCGATCCCAGGTCTCCAGGATCGCGCCCTGGGCCAAAGGCAGGCGCCAAAGCGCTGCGCCACCCAGGGATCCCGCTAGTTTTATTTTTTTTTTAATCAATAAAATTGATAAGTATCTAGCCAGACTTATCAAGAAAAAAGAGAAAACTCAAATAAACCATGAATAAGAAAGGAAAAATAACAACCAATACCACAGAAATACAATCATAGAAGAATATTTTGTAAAACTATGACAGCAAATTGTTGGATAACCTGGAAAAAATGAATAAATTCCTAGAAACATACAAACTAGCAAAACTGAAACAGGAGGAAATAGAAAATTTGAACAGACTGATAACCAGTAAAGAAACTGAGTCTATAAAACAAAACAAAACAAAATAAAAAAAACTTCAAACAAACAAAAGTCCAGAACCAGATGGCTTCACAGGCCAATTCTACCAAATATTTAAGTAAGAGTTTATACCCACTCTTCTTAAATTATTTCAAACTATAGAAAAGAAAGGAAAAAAAAAAAAAGAAAAGGAAGGAAAAGTTCCAAATTCATTCTGTGAAGTCATTATTACCCTGATACCAAAATAAGATAAAGATACCACTGAAAGAGAGAACTATAAGCCAATATCCCTGATGAATATAGATGCTATAATTCGTAATAAAATACTAGCAGATTGAATTCAACAATACATTAAAAAAAATCATCCACCACAATCCAGTGGGACTTATTCCTGGATTGCAAGACAAAAAGGAATAAAAGGAATCCAAGTCAGTAAAGAAGAAGTAAAATTTTCACTATTTGAGGGTGACATGATCTGTATATAGAAAACCTGAAAATTTTCACCAAAAAAACTTCTAGAGCTGATATGTGAATTCAGTAAAGTCACAGGATACAAGACAATGTACAGAATCTGGCACATACACCAAAAATGAAGCAAGAAAAGAGAAATTAAGAAAACAATCCCATTTATAACTGCACCCAAAATAATAAGACACCTAGGAATGAACCTAATCAAAGAAGTGAAAGATTTGTACTCTGAAAACTATAAAACACTGATGAAAGAAATTTAAGAAGACACAAAACATTGGAAAGAAATTCCATCTCATGGATTGGAAAAATAATCATTGTTAAAATGTTTATACTACCTAAATCAACCTACACATTTAATGCAATCCCAATCAAAATATGCACAAAACTCTTCACAGAACTAGAACAATCAAGCCTAAAATTTGTATGGAACCTCTCCAAATAGCCAAAGCCATCTTGAAAAAGAAAAGCAAAGCTGGAAGCATCACAATTCCAGACTTCAAGTTATATTACAAAATTGTAGTGATCAAAACAGTATGGTACTGGCACAAAAATAGACACAGAGAGAAATAGAACAGAATAGAAAATCCAGAAATAAATCCAAAATTATATAGTCAATCTTCAACAAAACAGGAATGAATATTCAATGGGAAAAAGCCTTTTCAACAAATGATGTTGGGAAAACTGGACAGCAACATGCAAAAGAATGAAACTGGAATACTTTCTGGTACTATACACAATAATAAATTCAAATGGATTAAAGAACTAGATGTGAGACCTGAAACCATATAAATCCTAGAAGAGAACACAGGTAGTAACTTCTTTGACATCAGCTATAGCAACTTTTTTTCTGGGTATATTCTCCTGAGGCAAGAGAAATAAAAACAAAAATAAACTATTGGGACTACATCAAAATAAAAAGCTTCTGCACAACAAAGGAAACAATCAACAATGGGATTGGCTGGGTGGTTCAGTGGTTTAGTGCCTGCCTTTAGCCCAGGGTGTGATCCTGCAGTCGGGGGATTGAGTCCCACGTTGGGCTCCCTGCCCGGAGCCTGCTTCTCTCTCTGCCTGTGTCTCTGCCTCTCTCTCTCTCTGTCTCTTATGAATAAATAAATAAAATCTTTTTTTTTTAAAGGAAACAACAAAACTAAAATACAGCTTACAGTATGGGAGAAGATCTTTGCAAATGACCTGATAAAGGGGTAGACATGTATAGAATTTATAAAACTAAACACCCGCAAAATGAATGACCCAATTAAAAAATGAGCAGAAGATATGAATAGACATTCCTCCAAAGAACACATACAGATGGCCAACAGACACAGAAAAAATACTCATCATCATTTATTATCAAACTACAATAAGGGGTCATCTCTATCAGAATGGCTGAAATCAACAATATAAGAAACAACATACATTGGCTAAGATGTGAAGAAAAAGGAATACTCGTGTGCACTGTTGGTGGAAATGCAAACTGGTGCAGCCACTCTGGAAAACACCATAGATGTTCCTCAGAAAGTTGAAAATAGAACTACCTTGTGATCCAGCAAGCACAGTGCTGGGTATTTACCCAAAGAATACAAAAAACACTAATTCAAAGGGATATAGGTAGCCCTGTTTAATAGCATTATTGACAGTAGCCATGATATGGAAACACCCAAGTGTCCATCGATAGATGAATGGATAAAAAAGTGGTATATATCCACAATGGAATAGTACTCAATCATAAAAAGGAGTGAAATCCTGCCATTTGCAACAATATGGATGGAGCTGGAGAGAATATTGCTAAACAAAAGTCAGAGAAAGATAAATACCATATGATTTTACTCATATGTAGAATCTAAGAAACAAAACATATATGGAAAAGGAAGAAAATAAGGGAGAGAGAGAGAGAGACAAAGCAAGAAATAGACTCTTAATTACAAAGAACAAACTCATGGTTACCAGAGGGGGAAGGGAAGGGGTCAAAATAGGTGATGAAGATTAGGGAGTGCACTTATCCTGATGAGCACAGGGTGATATATGGAAGTGTTGAATTATTATATTGTACATCTGAAACTAATATAACACTATATGTTAACCAATTGGAATTAAAATAAAAACTTAAAGGGGCACCTAGGTGGCTCAGTTGGTTAAGCATCTGCCTTCTGCTCAGGTCATGATCTCAGGGTCAGGCTCCCTGCTAAGTGAGGAGTCATTTCTCCCTCTCCCTCTTGCCGCCCCCCTCACTTATGCTCTCTCTTGCCTTCTCTTTCAAATGAATAAATAAACATTTTTTAAAAAGAAATAAAAACATATAAAAAAATTTAGCCTCCAAAATTAAGGCCACTAAATCTCTTGAAAAATCTCAATATCCAAATGTATTTGCAGCCTACTTCTAATGTAGGTGAAGTAGAGATGCCTTTTTTTAAAACAAAATAATGAGCTTTGCAGATTTCAAAGGGATCTCAAAAATCAAACAGTTTATAGTTTATAGAGACTGATTAGGGCTAAGGTGGGGCCCATTCATAGGTGGCATCAGGCTCGATGTGGGATTCGATCCCGGGTCTCCAGGATCGCGCCCTGGGCCGAAGGCAGGCGCTAAACCGCTGCGCCACCCAGGGATCCCGACACTGTGATTTTAGATGGAAAATTTTCCACAAAGAAGGATCAAAGGGCCAGCATGCTAATAACAGTGATTCTAGGGGCTGTCCTAAAAAATGCTCAGTCCATTAAGCAGACATTCACTCTTTAACCGTAACTCATACCTCTGAGCATATGCATTTTATTCACTGAAATTTGGCATTTGATAAAATGTATAGTTCTGCCTGAATGTGCCAATGGCTGTGGCTTAGGTAGCTCTGTCCCCAACTCTTCTTAACTCCATCAGTTTACAAAAGAGATGTGAAGGGGACAAGTCTGCCTGCTGATGAGGACAGAACCAGGAAGCTATGTGTTACTACCTGCCCTACCCCCTCTCTGCCCCCAGCTATCTCTTCTTGCCAGCCATGGTTAGAGCAGTAGGGAAAGCACAGGAACACAGGAAATGCTTCTTCCTATGGTGGGATGGTCTGGGTCTGTGTGCCAACAAGTGTGGTGCTTGGATGTGTATCATCTTGGGATCCAAAGAGTCCTAGAACCTTGCTTTCACATCTAAGATCTCATGCAAATTATTTCATCAGTCTGATGGTGTGCCACCTTTGGGCCTTAGTTTTACAACATGAGGAAGATAAGAACACTAGCTCCTTCTCAGATCTGCTGAGTTCATTTTTTTCTTTTCAGCACTTGCTGCAAAGCAATTAGTTTTCTCCTCAAACTTCATCATAGATTTGATGCCCAGATGCCTTTCTTTTGACAAGTATACCAGTTAGCTTGCATTGTGTAACGAACCACTCCAAAACATTTGAAACAAGAATAATTTCCTGAGGTCAGAGTTCTGCAGATTGGCAATTTGGGCTGGATTTAGCTGGTGGTGTGTTAGGAATTTGGCTTCTCTTGGCTGGGCTTGCCCATGCATCTGCATTTAGCTGGTAAGTCAACTGAAGCTGTCTGCAACAATGTCCCTTTATCCATTTGAAGAGCCGGGATTTCTTCCCATGGAAATAGTGGAGAGACCAAGAAAGCAGAGTGGAATCTGTAAGATCTCTTGAGACCCAGGCTAGGGACAAATACAATGTTGCTTCTGCCACATTCTTTGGGCTAAATCAAATCATAAACCCAGCCTAGATTTAAAGGGTGTAAAAGAAATTCCTTTCCTTGATGAGGAGCTGAAAGAATTGGTGCAATGTTTGTAATCTCCCACAGCAGGAGATCTGGAGACTATTTTTAATTGATGGAAGGAGCACTATACTGCAAGACAATGCTTAGTTCATTGTGATTTCACTGTGATTTTACTACCATCATCTACAAAGCATGACATTTGGACCGAATCTTTGCTATTTTATTTTAATTTAAACTTGCGTCTCCTTGTGACTCATCCAGAGCTAAGATAAGCATGGATGCCATGCATTTATTTATTTGGGAGTTGAGGGCTCCTCCTTTTTTTTTTTTTTCTTTTTGACAGGTGTCCTGGGAAATCCTTCTGGAGTAGCAATCTGGCCCTTCTTCTCATTTTGCCAATCTGATCACCCTAGGGTAGGGTGATTTAACAAGAGTAATTAATCATTGTGTTTTCCGAAATTGGAAGCCAAGGCACATTAGCCTCATACCAGAGAACATGTATGCAAGTGAGGGGGTTATGAAGGAGTGTGTGTAATGAGAGAGGTGAGAGTCTTATAATTAAGGAGGAGCATAAATAATAATGAAAGTCATTAGTGCCACTCGGTTGAAAGAATGTCATAAATGTAATTGGGGCATTAAAGTGAAATCCATTATGACAAACATTAACACATACAAAGGAGGAAAAAATGTGGTTCTTGAGCTTGACAGATAGTGTCAGCTTCCAGTGGGGCCCAGATGGCATTCAGGAAAATGTTATGAACAGTTTTATTTTAATATTTTTGGTTATGTGATATTTGGGAATCGAATGACACAAACACACAAGGAATTTTCACATGCCTGGCCTTGAAGCGGCTGGCAGAGAAGAGAGGTCACCAAAGGCAGCAGCGGCAGGAGGACTTCTCTTCTGGTCACACCAGTGTTTTCCTAGGTACTGCGGTAAGTCGAGGCAGATGATGCATCTTGGCATTTGTCCCCTGTAAAATTCCCTCCTGAACCAGACATGCAGTTTGGATGCTTTCTTTAAAAAATAGCAAAGTGTGGGGAGAGCGACAGGGATGAGAACGAGGACATTTAAACAATTATGCAGGAAATTATATGATGCTAAAATTGAACACGGACAGACTGTTCAATGGCAGGATTCCCACTCGTGCTGAGCTTTGCAAAGGGGAGGATTCTTTTCTTTCTCTCCAAGACTGTAATTTTTGAGCATGAAATAATTCAGAATATAAAACAATAGAAAAAAATTAAATATGTCTAGAGATGGAGGCAAAGAGAAACAGAAAGAAGGCAATTAAAAAAAGAGAATTAAGATGAAGCGTATGTGTGTGTGTGTGCTCAAGGGGAGGGAATGAATAACAATAGTGATAGTAGTTTGGGAAGAGAAATATTCTTCTCTTGGGTTTCTTTTCAGTGCAAAAAAGACTCAAGGGGATCAAATCCTTGCCAGAGAAGGGTATGAGGACTCAATGTGTCCTTATGTGTAAAAGGTGTAGCACACTGGAAAATGGTGACTCTCAATAAAAGGCAGGTATAGTAACCATTATTATAAATGTTATTGTATGTCAAGGCTTATAGAACAATCCATACATGTCAGGGATCTAGATCATTCATGCATTATGGGGAAGAGGGAGGAATAGACTGACATCTGTTATAAGCCCAATCTATGCAGAGATTTAGATAATATGTTAGCTCATTTAATTCACATTACAAAGCTGTTCAGCAGGTATTTTGCCTATAATCAAGGACACAAAGATCAGATAGATTAATACACGTAAAACAGTCACCAATATATAATAAAGGCTCAACAAATGTTCACTCTTATGATTGGTACCCTCAAAGTCACACAGCCAATCACTGAAGAGTCAAGATTTAAACTCTTTTCTCTTTAATTTCATTTGCACCACGCTACTTCGCACATGACTCACTTGGAAATATCCACACCCCCACAGATGAATGTTCTGTAGTGAAAAGGCCACAGAGACAGCTGGGAAATAATAGAAAGTCTTACAATCCTGGAGGCAGAAAGTTGGGTTGCAATTTCTGCTACAGTCCCTTAGATGTCCACAGTAGGACATATATAGTGCACATGCAGACATGGTGCACAGAGTTCCCTTCCAGAAAGGACAGCTACCCCAGTTACTGGGAGGACTATTAGCAGACAGTCTTGTCAGCCTTTCAGAGATTACTTCGGTTGTACAAGGTCATGGCTCTTCCTGAGACAGGCCGTGCTTGATGACTGATGGCTATGGGAGTATAAAAGCATAGGCATCCCACTCAGCAGGAGCAGCTCTGAGGGGCCATCATAGCTCTAGGGCTCCTCATGGGTATGTGCATAAAGGTCAGCTGAGGCTGTCAGCAGGACTGCAGGGCAATTCGATGTCTGTCTCCAATCCTCAGGCCTTTCCAACCCCTCCATAGGAGTAGATCCCAAGTGTTCTTTTTAATAAATATGCCACAGATGAAACTCTAGCTCAGAATCTGCTTCTGGGGAACTCAAGTGGAGACAGTTTGGATCTGTAAAGGAAGCCAGTATGGTAGTTAAAGAGAGATTTCTGTGAAGATCAGCCTATTCAGCCAGGAGCACAGTTGTGAGCACGTGAAAGATTTTCAGAAAACATTACTAAATCTAAAGCTGAGTGGCTTGAAGAAACGGTGATTGCACGCATCTTAAAATCAACACTGAGCAGGGCATTTAGGGCAGTGGAATTTCAGTTAACTTCTCTACCCCACCCCAAGGGATGCCATCCCTCATCCAGGCTCACCCCTAGGGTGTTTGCCAGGCAAAAGATGCTGTGTGAGTAGCAATGTGCTGAACTTCCTTCACGTAGGTGCTCTGGTGTAGAAGAAACCTCTTTAAAATGAACATTAAAGGCATCAGACAAGGGATGCCTGGCTGGCTCAGTTGTTTAAGTGTCTGACTCTTGATTGGGGCTCAGGTGATGATCTCAGAGTCATGAGATGGAGCCCTGAGCGGGGAGTCAGCTTGGGATTTTCTCTCTCTGCCTTTCCCCCTGCTTGTACTATAAATAAATAAATAAATAAATAAATAAATAAATAAATAAATAAATAAATTCTTTAAAAAAAGAACTCAAAGGCATCAGATAAGACGAAGAAAGAGTCATAGAGAGGGGAGATATGGAGAATAGGCTTGTGTCTTGATTTTAAGAGCCTGATTTGTGAGTCTGAATGCAAAAGAGCAGGACATGAACTGTTATGAGAATGGAACTGAGAAGGTGGAGGCAGAAGCTAGACACTTGCTTCATTTTACTTATTTGCTTCTTGTTTTTATATTTCTTAGGTTTTTATTTTAATTCCAGTTAGTTAACATACAGTGTAATATTAGTTTCAGATGTATAATATAATGATTCAATACTTCCATACACCATCCAGTGCTCATCACAGCAAGTGCACTCTGTAATTTCCCTCCCCTAGTCACTCACCTCCCCTCTAGTAATCATTAGTATGTTCTCTATAGTTAGGCATCTATTGCTTCCTTGTTTTTAAATTACATTTTTATTCACTTTAAAGTAAATGAGCAATACATGAATTTAATGTAATAATAAAAATATATGTTAGTCTTTTAAACGTTCTAATGCTAAACATGCTTCTCATCCCATGGGTTTCCTTTAGGAAGAGAGATTTTGGGGCTAGAGATTCTTTTCAACTAATGAGCAATGGGGGATTTTTTGAGGTGGGTGGGGCATTTTTCAATTACTTTCTGTGGGGTTTTTTTCCTTATACTTTAAGATACCCATTTCATCAGACTTTTAAAAATCATTTGTTGTTTGTAGCTTACTTTAGAATTAAACAAAAGGAACCCTTCATATTTATAGCACTGTTAACTTTTTACTTCCTAAGAGTGTTTATTTGTATGTTCTTTATTTTTTTCTTAGATAATTATCTGATTTTCAAAGAATAAACTGTTTTGAAAAAAAATTGTTTTGGTTATAATAAAATTATAGTAAGTTGGTCTTATCCTTTTATATTATTTTAAATTTTGGTTTAACTGTACTTGTTTTTCTATATTTTTCTATGGATACTTAGATAATCACTATTCAATATTCTATCTATCCATATCTATCATATGTAGGGCTATGAAATACCCTCTGAGAACAGCTTTAGCTACTTCCCACTGGCTTGGAAAAAAAAGTCATTTATTTTAAGTAGTTCTATATTGCATTTTTATTCAGTTTATCATTTGAAAGCGTGAAATTTAAATTCCCAACATGTTTTGAAAGGTATTAGCCACGAATGTATTATTGCTTTCTAATTTCATTTCACCAGGGTTAGAAAATATGTTGTCTATTTTTTTTTAATGAAAGGTAATTCCTTCTTGCCTAGCACATAATCTGTATTTATAATGTTTCATATGTTTGTGAAGAATGCACATGTCTTCTTTGAAAGGTATGAACTACTCTAGAGAGGTATTTGATCATATTTATTGTGTCATTTAACTCTGATACTTTTGCTATTTTTCTCTTCTTTTATATTTCTAGGTTTTTCCTTTGAATTCTCCCATTTAAGCTCTCTATATTGCAAAATCTCTTTTTGCATTTTCAGAACTCTATCATTAGAAATGAATTACTCTGTATCCAAATAGATTTTTATTTTAAAAAAATGTTCTAATGAAATGCCATCAGCCTTGGAAAAGGTGATACTTCCAGCTGGCCTAGCAATCACAAGGTATTTACGCCATCTCTCTTCACTCCTGGGCCTTTGCCAGACTTGGCTAATTGATCAAGGTCTTCCTACCTGCAGAGTCCAGATGCTACCTTGGAATATACTGCTTGAGTCAGTTGCTACCAACTGATTACAGTCTGCCCTTCAGTTAAAACCTATTTGCCCTCCTTGCTTAAAATATTATCAGTCAAGATAAGAAAGAAAGTTGACCAATGTCTAGTAGGTTTGGAGGAGAACATTGAATTAATACTCTATCTGGGAAGCTATTTTTCAAGGCAATTGGCCAACACTGTTAAACTTGGGAAATGTCAAGGTAAAAAGCATCTATGAGAAATTCTTCAAATAATTATTTGATAAAATCCAGACAACCAAGAGATGAATCAAAATAAGCAATCCTGCATTAAAGAAACTATGAAAAATTGAATAAGAGTAACCAATTATAGTTAAAGGACAGAATGTACATAATTTATATTTGACCGTGGAAATGAAGAATGTATTAAGGAGAAATAAGTTAAAACAGCTGACCCACGATTATTGGGAGGATATTGTTGGGGAAGGAAAGAGTCTGTGAAATCTATCTAAACTTCTTTTAAGCATATTGGTAATTAAATGCCTTGGTAAATAGACTAGTGATATTTGTTAGAAGAAAGAGTTCTCTCTTTTTTTAAAGATTTTATTTGTTTATTCATGAGAGAGAGAGAGAGAGGCAGAAGCAGGCTCCATGCGGGGAGCCCGACGTGGGACTCTATCCCGGGACTCCAGGATCAGGCCCTGGGCTGAAGGCAGGAGCTAAACCACTTAGCTACTCAGGGATCCCCAGAAGAAAGAGTTCTTATCTATGGAATATTCTTAGTGGAATATCCCTAGTTAGATTTGCTTATGATGGACAAGACTAGTATAAATGAATTTATGAAGCATGGTTCCTAAGGAATATCCTGTAAGCTATACGACTAAAACATGTGTTAGTATATGTTTATGATTAAAACATTTTCCATTGTGTAAGGCTTTGACAAATTTCAATAAGAGGCTTACATATTACTTTGGCCTAAAGACATTTTGTCCTTTAAAGGAAGAAAGAAGCTGAGGAACCATGCAAGATCTCTGGGGCTTCTTTTTGCGTTGCTTGGATATCTTAATTCTTGTATATTTAAATTATTAGTAAAGCTTAATATTGGAAAAGATCATTGATTTGTGTGATTTGTGTTTGACAGTCAACTCTGTTGAATAACAAAAATTTGGGAGATGTACAGATGGACAGAAGTACAGAATGCCTACTTCTGTTTTAGCATAGAGTCTAGTAATACTGCTCAAAATTGAAGCATGGAGCTAATAAAATTTTTTAATATCAATCTTTAATGTTTTTCATAATATTTTTGTGTCTTCCAAAATATTTTTATATATTTAGGAAACTCCATCTCTTAAAGTGTGAAAAATTTTGTCTGAGATTTAACAGATCATATTGTTTTGCTCCTATTGTTTCTCATTCAATATCCAGTAAGTTATTACTATTATTATTATTAATGTTACTAAAATTAGCCTTACCATACTCCCATAAATTCCTCTTAAAATCATAATACCCATAAATCCTTCAAAAACTTTCTGTCTCTATAGACCTGCCTACCTACCTATATATTTTTTAAAAAGAAAGCACACATTAGAAAGATTATTTAATCTTGAATTCTTTATAATAGGTAAAACGATAAATGGTTTTTTATTTTTATTTTTTTAAGATATTTATTTATTTATTTATGAGAGACACAGAGAGAGAGAGAGACAGAGACAGAGACAGAGACACAGGCAGAGGGAGAAGCAGGCTCCATGCAGGGTGCGAGACTTGATCCTGGGACCCCAGTATCATGCCCTAGGTCAAATACAGGCTCTATATCGCTGAGCTACCAATAACAATATTATTGTTAATGACCTATAATTGGAAGCTTCCTGTCTTTTTTTTGTTTGCTCCTGTGGAAAGTACTGAAAAGATTGTTTCATTTTGTTGTCTTTTTATAAAAGGGGAGGTGGAGAGACTCCTTCAGAGCAGGGATTGTGCCGGGAGAGTGCCTCTGACTTTGGGATATTTCATCCACAGAAATTTCCAAGCTGATGGTTGGGGGGTGGGAGGCAGTTTTTATTTTTGTTTGTTTCTGGTTTGGGAAAACAAGCATTTTTACCGCGCACATAAATTGGTCAGCAGGAAAGGGAGCCCAGGAGTGGTAGCAGATGGACCTATGCCCTTGCTGGGTTTCCTTTTTATCTAGGACTGTGAGTGGGGGGAAATGGTTTTTAGAGGTGAGGGTTATTAGTCCCTCTGGAGGAAAGAAATGTCTCTGGGGACAGAGGATCCCAGGAGTCCCATCGTATTTCCTGTAATCTGCTCTGAGATGTGGCCTTGCCAGGAGAGCCTGCCCTCCTCAGAACGCAGGGCCAGACACCCCGCCTCCATCTTTCCAAGCACCGGGGCAAAAAGCCACAAAGGAAAGGGATCCCAATAAACAGTTTTTTAGTTATCTAGAAATTACTAGCCAGATCCTTAGTAGGAAACAAAATGATCCTTTGTGGGAAAAAAAAAATCCTTTGGAAACACTAGAGGATGGGAGGAAGGAGGGTTAAAATGCAGTACCCAGAATTCCCAGTTATAACATTTAATCTCCAATCTAATGCTTCATACAATATTTTAGATTGTCTATGCTACCTCCATTTTTTCTATATGCATATGTATTTACTCTACCCCAAGCACTCTTTCAAGTGCCAATAAAGTGAAAAAAGGTAGAGGCTTTTCCCTTCAAGGAGTTTATAGTCCAAAGTAAAATTTAGTAAAGGTGTAGTGTGTTAACAGGAATAAGCACAGTGTAAAGTGCTCTGCGGACTTGGATGGTGGTGGCAGTAACTGCCTAGAGCAACTGAGGAAGCCTCCCATGAAGAGGGAACCAGTCTATCAATCAAGGATATCCATTTCATCATACATATGGAACTTTGAAGACTTTCCATTATTCAAAATAGCACCTTGACTGGAGAAAGAAATCCAATATCACACCTGACTAACATGGGAAGAAGAAACACAGTGTCCAAGGCAGCCCCCTAGTAAAATTAAAAGAACACTAGCCAACAAAATGGAGAGATGTGGTGGGTTTCATTCCTGACATCTACAATTAACATCATAAATAATGCGAATTAGTGAAGTGACATAAAACTGCTGAGTTTTTATTTTCTTCATCTGATAGGAGGTGGGGTTAAATCATATTGCCTAATACTTTTTGGACACAGGAACCTAAAGTATAGAGTGGTGTTGCCATAACTTATAATAAATTTATACCAGAAGAGAGAAACGACTATAACCAAAACCTAGCTGAGGAGGCTTTGACTTGGCAATCAGACAGCAGGTGGTGAGTAGAAATGAAAAAAAAAAGTAGAAGTTCTAATGTTAAAAAAGCAGACTGCTTCTAGAGTCAAGTTAAGAGGTTTTTTAAAAAATTTTTATTTATTTATGATAGCCACACAGAGAGAGAGAGAGAGAAAGGCAGAGACACAGGCAGAGGGAGAAGCAGGCTCCATGCACCGGGAGCCCGATGTGGGATTCGATCCCGGGTCTCCAGGATTGCACCCTGGGCCAAAGGCAGGCGCCAAATTGCTGTACCACCCAGGGATCCCAAGTTAAGAGGTTTTGAATGGAAAAATACCCACTAAAGTTGATCATTCAATTAAAATGATCTAAGCAAAAATTAAAACAAGTGTAGATTATATACTTATTGTCAAATTTTTTCAGTGGATTAATGTGCTTCAGGGCAAAGATTGGACAAAGGGTGTAGCCTTCATACCTATGATTATAGATAGCCTGTTGGGAGCAGAAGAGAGAAAGAGAGAAGAAAGAAGAGGAAGAGGACAAAGAGGAGAAGGAGGAGGAGGGAAACAGGGAGAAAGAGGAAGAGAAGAAGAAGAGCAAGAGAACTGTAAGTACAGTTGTTAGCATGTGGAATTTACTGAAATCAAAATATAAGAAGCCTACTAAGTTTTGAAATATAGTTACTACCAAAGAAACCACAAAGAACTTGAGACTTAAAAATGATCCTTTGACTCTTAAATTTTTGCAGGCAGGAGGCACAACAAGAAAGCTGCATGACGTTCCAGAAGGGTCAAAGAAGTACAAGTATGTCCCAAATATTATAAAAAAGGAAGAACCTCCCAGAGGGCGTCATCTAGAGTCTTCAAGAGCAAAGATAAGGTTGCTTCTCTCCAAGAGCAGAATCAAGACATAAAGAATTCTCTGTACCCAGAGAGTAGAAAGTCTTGAAGAATGTCTGCCCAGAAGGATTTCAAAATGTTACAAACCTGTGACTGTATCTCTCATTTTTCTACTTTCCAAATGGATATGTTTATTGTGGCTATCCTCTCCTTGTCCAACCTTGCATTTTGGGGTGGGATGGAGGAGGGGCCAGCAGGTAATTCCTTTAAACTTATGAATTTCTGGAACATTGTATGGAGCACCTTCTGGATCTGATATAATAATTACTACTAATGATAAGTAGATCATTGAGAGATCCTAGGTTTAGAAATAAATGTGTTGGTTAGTGGATATTTGAGATTGTGGATATTTGAGATTATCTCCCAGGACAAATGAGTAATTTTTGTTTTTTACTAGTGGGAAGCAGATAACAAAGGGTCTATATGATGATCATTAGTATGGAAAGTTACAGTCTTTATAGTTTATATGACTGAAAGTAAAAAATATCAAGGACAGCTGAATTTAATAATCACTGTTCATGTCTAGGTGTTCTACTGATGGCTCAACAGTATATGAATGACTAATATGAAAATATATATACTATAAAAATCAATGTATATGTATTCTATACAATTGACTTTTCTTGCCTTCCCTTCAGGTAAAATCAATAATTATGTTGTTATGCAAAGTTTGTCCTCTAATCTGTGTTCAAGTGACAGCAGTGATATAAAAGATTAAAATATAAAGTAGATATCTATTCAAAGTGTAGACTACTTGAATATGAAACAAATGTAAACAATCAAAAAACTATATTTTCAGGAATGTTAGTTTTCTTCTAAAGTATTATTTTCTATTAAGAAGTAAAAAATGATATCACAAATTTGAACACAAATTTAATGAAATTAATTTGCATTTATATTTTGAAATTTTTGTAAATCATATTCAGTATGCTTTTATTTTTTATTTATTTTTTTGACAGGACGATATAGCCAGAGAGCACAAGTGGGGGAATGCAGAAGGAGAGAGAGAAGCAGGCTTCCAGCTGAGCAGGGAGCCCGACACAGGGCTCGATCCCAGGAGTCAGGTTCATTACCTGAGCCGAAAACAGACCCAAATGACTAAGCCCCCCCGCCCCCTCTCAGTATGTTTTTAGACATAACACTATTCACAATTCTAGTCTTTAATATCATCTAGTTGCTAGTGTGAACAATCGATATTGTCCTTCAGGCATATTGCCAATTTTATCAAATGAAAATATAAGACGGGCAGCCCTGGTGGCCCAGCGGTTTAGCGCCACCTTAGGCCTGAGGTGTGATCTTGGAGACCTGGGATCAAGTCTCATGTCAGACTCCCTGCATGGAACCTGCTTCTCCCTCTGCCTATGTCTCTGCCTCTCTCTCTCTCTCTCTGTCTCTCATGAATAAATAAATCTTAAAAATAATATATAAGACACTCCATTAAATCTGAATTTCAGATAAACACCAATTGTTTATAGTACAAGTATGTCCCAAATACTATATAAGATGTCTCATTCTTAAAAAGTTATCCACTTTTTAAATTTAAAATTCAAATGTAACTGGCTGTACTATATTTTATTGGGCAATCCTAATGTATATATAAATTTTAAAATAACAGAATTTGCTTAATATTGCAACATGTTCCAGAGCCACTAGTTCCAATTGTTGCAAATAGGCGAATAGTGTGATGATACATAAGTAAATACCTTGGGAGGGGTTAATTGAAAACCTAAGTAGCAACAAAGCAGACACTTGGCAATACTGGGAACATATTACATATGTATAAATCATATGTATGTATGTACATATACACACAACATTAAATTCACATCCAGAGGAAAGATTTGACATGTTAATTTATCTTTTTTCTTACTAAGTGCTTCCACTGCTCAAATTCCCCCTGCATTCTGAAGCAGCACCCATGTTTATATTTAGCAATACAGAATAGTTTCATGGTAGTTGAACACAGTTGCCTTCTATCTCTAGGTCAGAGGGCAGAAATCCTGGAGTAGCGTTTTCCCCTTGAGACCTGAAACCTGAAATGGTGTTAGTCATGAGAGTGGAGGTTAAGAGTTATGGGTCGTGCTCTGAAGTGCAAAGTCCTTCATTTCCAAAGACATTGGGGCCCATTATATTCTTCGGTGCGTGTGTGTGTGTATGTGTTCTCAAGAATTCCCGCGCTCTTGAAACTACAAGACTCAGAGTAGACACCCTTCATACCCAGATGTAAACATGAATAAATTCAACTGTGGATATACACTTCTTTCTCAGGTATCTATGTTCCAACAATTTCCCTGTCCCCTTTGTAGGCCCCCTTTAGGCCACGTGTATAGTTCTAGACAAGGACTGTGACCAGAACTGTATGCCATATCTATGCCATTTCAGAACTGGTGTGGCATCCTTGGGCTGGCCCAAATTACAGCGACTGTGTCCAGAGAGTAACACAAGACTCTAGAGCCTCCACTTTTGACCAAGTGAAAAAAAAGCCCCCTCCAACCCACATTAGACATTATGCAAAAGCACGCATAAATAAATAAATAAATAAATAAATAAATAAATAAATAAATAAATAAATATTTGTTAGAGAAAGCCAGAAGGATTTTAGAGAGTTTTCCTCCCACCAAAGCACAGCCTGGCATGACCCGAATAATAGCAGTTCTATACTCAAATAGCTTTCCACATTCTAAGATTACATACCCACTTATGAGTGGGTATATTACATATATATATATACTCTATGTAATATATACTACATATGGGTCAGCTGTGACCCAGACCACATTCCCGAAAAGCCTAAAATCTTTACTAAAATCTCGTGTATATATATATATATATACACACACACACACACACACATACACACACACTTTGTACTTTACATTTAAATAGTTAATCAGACTATTTAAATTAAATAGTTAATTTAAATCAAAAATTTAAAAATTTTTAAATTTTTTTTTATTTTGAAATATTTTATTTGTTTATTCGTGAGAGACACACAGAGAGGCAGAGACACAGGCAGAGGGAGAGGCAGGCTCCCTGCAAGAAACCTGATATGGGACTTGATCCCAGGACCCCGAGATCAGAGCCTGGGCCGAAGGCTGCCATTCAGCCCCTGAGCCACCTAGACACTGCAGAATACATTTTAGTATAACATTTAGTATATATTTAAGATTTTATTTTACAAAACTGTCCAGATAGAATTTATTACATAATCAATTTCCCCAATAATTTCCAATAACACTTCTGTCATCCACCGAATCAGGATCGTAAACTGTGTCCTGAAAGCCAAATCCAGCTGCTGCCTGTTTTTTTTTTTTATAAATAAAGTTTTATTAAAAGCAGTCATGCTCATTTGTTTATACATTGTCTATGGCTGCTTTTATGCTATAACAGAATTGAGCAGCTGTGACCCAGACCACATTCCCAAAAAGCCTAAAATCTTTACTCTCTGGACCTTTAAAGAAAAATTTTGTCAACCTTTACACTAAATTCTTGTGACTCTATGGTGAAAGGTCTAATATGACATGCTTTCTTGACATCTAGTAAAACCAGGAGGGCCTCAAGTGGACAAACCATAAGATCCCTTCCCCACTGTGCTCCCTGGAATAGAGTCCCCAGGTCAAACAACCCTCTTTATCAAGGGTGCCAAGCAGAGTCCCTGCTTATACCTGAGTAGTGTGTATCATGCAACAGCCATGGGATTATTCAAACACGCCGATCTTGTCCTCCTGCATAACCTTTAGGGAGAACCCCACCCACTGAATACCACACAGTCTACCTCCTACAGCCTTTGGTGCTTTACTCTTTTCCTGCATGCAGCCCCCATGTGGATCCACATGTTTTTTCTCTCCTGAAGAAATTTTTGAGCATAATAAATGTCCACTGCTAAGCGTCCTGTGTTCAACCACCTCACAACCCCAGGGTAGAAATCCCTCCATCGGGGATCCCTGGGTGGCGCAGCGGTTTGGCGCCTGCCTTTGGCTCAGGGCGCGATCCTGGAGTCCCGGATCGAGTCCCACGTCGGGCTCCCAGCATGGAGCCTGCTTCTCCCTCTGCCTATGTCTCTGCCCCCGCCCCTCTCTATGTCTATCATGAATAAATAAGTAAAATCTTAAAAAAAAAAAAAAGAAATCTCTCCATCACCAATGACGTGAATAGGAGATGATTCAAATATACACCTATCTCCAGACTTCTTAGTTTCTCCCATTGTTTTGTTTTGTTTTGTTTTGCTGCACTGCAATGATGATATAAAGATTCAAAATTGGAAAGATATTTTATAGTCATATGAAAATTTATTTTACTAACATATTCCATTTATTAAATTGCTGTGGTAAATTGGAAACATTTTTCTTCTAGATAAAAATTTAGACTCTTCCGCTTTTCAATCAAAGGGATCCAGCTGAGATATTAAGTAGAATTTCACATACATATAGACTGATATAGGGAATACTGTCATTCAAAATCTGTTTTGTTTTCCTACATTTTTAATTTTATAATACTAATCTCATAAATCTTCAGTATATATTAAGTTTTATCTTAAGGTATTATTTTAGTTGTTGTAGTTGATTTATTTTTAGTGCTATTGTCGTTACATCTTTGTGCTTCTTTTTTATGATATTCATTTAATGAGTAATCACTTTTATGTGGAGAAGCTATTTAATTTTGTCTTTTTTATTTGTAAATGAATTATCTTAGTAACTGTTTTATTAATTGCATTGGGAGGATATCTATATAAAAGTCATTTGCAAATAATTTTCATTTTGGTCTTCTTGTTTCCAATGCTTATACCTATTTTCTAGAGCATTAGTCTCCTATGGCTACTGTAACAAATCATCACAAACGTGGTGACATAAAAAGCTGAAATTTATTCTCTCAAGATTCTGGAGGCCAGAGGTCTAGAATCAGTATCAATGGGCTGAAATCAAGTGTCAGCCTGACCTTACTCCTCCCTCAACAGGCACTGGGAGGAGAATCCGTTCTTACTTCTTACTGTTTCTGGTGGCGGCTTGGTTGCTCCATCTTTCATAAATCTGTGCCTCTTTCTTCACACTGCCTTCTCTTCTTCTGTCTGTGTAATCTCCTCGTACCGTTCTTTTATAAGGACACTGGCATTAGATTTAGAACTCACTCGTATAATCTAGAATGATCTTTTCATTTTAAGTTTCATAATTACATCTGCAAACCTGATTTTCCAAATAAGGTAGCATTTACAGGTTTACACAATTTATTGACACAATTTATAGGACATGGATTTTTTTTCCCTTCGTAGGGGAGGCATTTTAGCTTACCATATCCAATTTGTTCATTTTATTGCAATGGATGAAACTCCAGAATAATGGTAAATAGTAATGGGGATGGTAGTTGTATTTAGTGAGAGAGTTGGTCTACACTTAGTTTGCTATTAAGAGAAGAAAAAAGATGCTTTATTCTTTATGCCTTCTTTTAGCCATCTTTATAATTCCTCCATAAGGCATTCATTTTCTCTTTAATTAAAATTTTGCATCACATTTTATTCTTTTAAAATTTATCTATGAATTTATGCACTTATTTCACATATGAAATTCATATGGCTCTAATTGTATGTTGTGTCTCTAATTTTTATAAAACTGCAAAAAAGAATCATATATGCACATTAATGTTTAATATACTTTTACTGTTCACATTTTGTGTCTGTGTGTTCATCTTTACATGTCAATTTATATTGTTGTATATCATTATGATTAACAGCTCTTTACATAGTATACATACTGCTAAAGTGTTAGAAATGAGATCATCTTGCTTTTCACTCTTAAATTATGCCACAAAGAGCATCTATGTATACTTTTACCTATCTAGCTAGCTTACTAGTTACCTACATATTTAAACACTTGGTAAAAGTGTAAAATTAAAAGTGGAAATGGGGGAAAGGAAGTATAATATTATAAATTTGTTAGTCTATCCATAAAGGGACATGATTTCACTTGTAGACAGACTATGATAACTTAGAGATGTGTACTATACACACTAAATCAAGCACTTACATTTTTTTAAAAAGGGTTTTAGGCAATAAGTCTGTAAAAGAAAACTGTATCAGAAAACTGTCAATTAATACAGAAATTAATAGGCAGAAAATGTAAAGAAGAGAAGGAAAAAAGACACAAGATAAACAGAAAAAAATAGGAAGATGACAGACTTAAACACAACCATGTCAAGAGCCACACTGAATGCAAATGGTCTTAATACTCCATTCAATATTTAGAAATTTTAAGATTGATTGAAAAAGCAAGAAGTAATTATGTGCATTATAAGAAACACATGTATTTTAAATATAAAGACACAAATAGGTTAAAGATGAAAGGATAAAACGTATGTCATGCTACCGCTAGATTTAGAAATCTGGAATGGCTACATTAAGCTCATGTCAAAAAGATTCAAACTTAAGAAAAAAAGAGGACAAGAGAAAAATAATGTTATTTCATAATAATGAAGAGATCAATTCATCAAGCAAACATAAAAATTCCAAACATATATGTGCCTAAATACAGCTTTATAATATATGAATTAAAAACTGATGAAACTATAAGTAATAAATCCATAATCTTAGCAAAATTTCAATTATCCACTCTTAGTAATTGATAGAACAAGTGGGCAGAAAAATGAGTAAGGATATGGAAAACTTGAACAGTATCAATGCACTTTACTGTCATTTATAAAACACTGTAGCCAACAATGGCAAAATACACGTTCTTTCCAAGTGCACATGGAAGATTGACTGAGACAGACAATATTCTGGGTCATAAAACATGTCTCAATAAATATAAAAAGATTTCCTTCCCTTATATTCTAAGACAGGGCTGACCAAACCATACCAATGCCTTCATACTTAGGGATATAGAAATAGAAAAATATGGAAAATAAGGTAATAAAGACAAAAATAGAAATGGAATGGAGGAGGAAAGAAATTTGGGGGAAGATCTGAGAGGGACCAAGTAACAAGTAGCTGTTCAGGAAGGAGAAGTGGGTTTGAGGAGAGATTTTAAGGAGTGTTGCTATGGATTACATATTTTGTTACTAAAGATATACAGATAAGGAATTTTAATTATTTTGACATCATTTCATTATTACTGGACTGAATTACACATTTCACTGAAGTTGTACATCTAAGACCCAGAAATATCAGAACAAGATACAAAATTAATATGTAATTGAAGAATCGTGCAATATATTGCGTTACCTCTGATTCTTGGATTCTTTTTTTGTTTGTTTGTTTGTTTCTTTGAAATTAATGAGACTTTTCCTGTGCTTGGTAATTTTTCTCTCTTCACTATTCCTTCTCTATGTTTATCAAGAAGGAAAAGATTTTTCAGAGGTTTCCCCCAACAAGCTTCTCTTTATGTCTTATTGTTTATAAAGGGGATTATGACCACCACTCTCTTGGCTGAGATATATTTCAAAAATGCCTGACAGAAGGAAAAAAGATTGCTATGATTGACTTCGTTCAATTAGTTTATTTTATCATCTGAAGCCTGGCCACCCTGAACAAAATTAGAATTTTTGTGTTTGTTTGTTTTAATCCAGGAGTCTGTATAGAGACATTAATGGTGTTAAGTATTTAAAATAACATATTTAAGGGACACCTGGGTAGCTCAGCAGTTGAGAATCTGCCTTCAGCTCAGAGAGTGATCCTGGAGTTCCGGGATCGAGTCCTACATCAGGCTCCCTGCTTCTCCCTCCACCTATGTCTCTGCCTCTCTCTCTCTGTGTCTCTCATGAACGGATGAATAAAATCTTTAAAAAATAGTATATTTATTCATAATCATGGAGATACATGTAGTATTAACTAAAATATATTTCTGTTTTGGACTAGACCATAGATTTAAGTCTTCAAAAGTTAGACATGAACAAATTAGGTGATTTGACCAGTAAACTCTGAGATGTATGTCTTTAAGAAACTCTTTCACAGCTAGTACACTGAACTATGTACCAGCATGTTCGAAGCATCATTACCTGAAGTTGTTGAAAACCAGAAGCGATGCAAATGTTTGTCATGAAAAAATGGTTAATCATGCAATGGAATATTACATAGTAATGTGAAGAAATGAACTACTGCTATATAGAAAGCATAGCCAAACTTAGAAATATAGTATTGACTTTAAAAGACCATGTTCAATAAACTACAGATAGAATATGTGTATTTTTAAATTTTCTTCATACAAATAAAACAGGAAATATTAACAATATATTGATTTGAAATACATACATATATGGTGTCAAGCCATTTAAAAAGGCACGTGATAAAACAAAAACCAAGATAGTAATGATATTTAGCAGTGAAGGAATGGGATAGGACTTTGGAGGAGGTCATGGGCAGGTTTCAATAATACTGAAAATATTCTAGATAACATTCTAGATAATGTCTAGTCCATGGATTTAGAACTGTTTGAGTATCTTGCTTTAAAATTTTATGCTTATTTCAAAGTTCTTTTGTATATATCTTTTTTTTATTTTTAGAAATTAAAATATAATGAAAATATTGACTCTACAAGTCAACTGTTTGTTCTTTGATAAAAATCAGACTTCATTGTTTTCTTACTGACAGATAATTGTGCCTGAGCTCCATGTAAAAAAAATAAAGGAGAACTTATAAATACTAAGGAGAGAAAGAAAAAGAACTCCATAAAAAATAATTTAATTTTGCCAGTGCCATACTGGGCCTGATTCAGTGGAACAGCAGCTACGTCTTTGCACTAATGTCCTGGGAAGCATTAGACAATCATCATACAGAAAGCATCATGGAGCTGCTAAGGTCAACAAGGAGGGATATGTGAAGAGATACTACATAGAAAATTTGAAGGCATCTATTTTTCTAATGCAACTTTCTCAGTTTCCTAACTGAAAAAGGGTGGCACAAGATCCTGGTGAGCATAGCCTGGAAGAAAAGCCACAGTTTCAGAGTCCTCGGTTTAAAGAGAGCAGCCTGTTCCTGGTAAGCAGAAATTATTTCAATACATTTCACATATATCTGAGGGAGCAAACTTCCAGAACAATCAATTTCCAAAGACTGGGCACCTGAAGTGAACACTGAGCAACCTGCAAGGCAATGACACTGAGAGCAAGAATAATCACTGATGAATATTAATTCTAGTGCCACCTCATGACCAGCTCCTCAGAATGATGGGACCAGGCCACACCACCACAGAAGCTGAGTGTGGAGCCACCAGCACATCATACACAGCAGCAGCCATGTGATTTTAATATGTTGCTTATAAAACCTCTGTGCTCACTGCCATTGTCCACAAGCTTCAGGTAACGTTCTGTTTCATTTCTAAGTCATGGCCTTTTAGATCTGACCCTACTAGAGAGCTGCCGGTGTGGCCACATTAATCTCTACCAAATTTTATTTGGCAGTAGAATAATTTAGAGGTTTTGTTTTTTGTTTTTTTTTTCCTGTAAGTTAATCCAAACTTCTTTAATAATATTTCTTTTTAGAGACTTGGGACATGGAGATAGTACCCACGATATTCCTGAATTTTTACAGGTCTGTTTCTTTGAAGTCTAGACAATGCTTCTGACACTGCCCTAGACACCATATTCCAAGGTGGCTGTAACATCCTTTGGGTCTCCTTCTTGTTCTCTAGTGTGTAGATCTGGGCCTGGAATAGGGTTTTTCTGCTACTTACGGGGGTGAAGTTGCAAGAGAGGCACATCAAGAATTTATCAGGTTCACACCTTTTAGGCAAATCAGACTTTCGAGCAATTGAAAAGGTGTTCGAGGTCCCTCACGGTGGCTGTATTTTCCCCTTGTGCCAGTTTTATGACCAATGCAAGGAACCCAGCCTCCATCTGGCCCAGTGGTCCTCCGCTCAATGATCCCACTGTACTGCCTTTTCTCTCTTTATTTTCACCTAAATGTTCTCTACCCTGGTTCAAAAGCCACGTGGCAGGTGTGTATATCTTTCTGACTCATCACACTATTTCCCCTCTCCTAATAGACTTGTAGATTCTGGACAAGTTACACACTTTCACTGCTTTTTTCCTGTCATGACCTTTTTTTCAGGCATACTGAAGTGCCACATGGGACATCATATTTACTAATACAGCATTCTTGGTTATCACTAATGTTCATCTATTTTTGTCCTCATTGACATTGGTGCTGATATCTCCCATCTACTCAGAACCTCTTGTTTTGAGCTTCATTTTATTTAACAACTCCTCCATTTATGATAGGAACTCCTTGTGTTCTCTAAGAAGCAAGACCAGTTGTTCTGAAACATTTTTTTCTTTCCTGTGACATGCCAAACATTTTTTATAGGGGTGAAACATTCCCAAGTAAAAATTTAAAGTATTTAGATTTCCTTCTTTACCTTCTCTTCAAGTAAGCATATAAGCATGTGAGAAGTCCGAATGACATTGTTAGAGAAATAACACTGAATTTAATGTATTTTTACAGTACCTGGCAACACTTGATATTTAAATATAGTTGATATTTAAATATTATTTGTAACTAATTGATACACACTTCACAACTTTTTGCAATATTCTGCTATATTGCACTAAGGTTAATAAGCACAAGAAGAGTGAAGGAAACCTTAAACATTTTACCTTCATCTGAGAGACCAGCTTGGATTTTATCTACTCTAGTGTGGTGAATATATCCAGCAGGAAGATGTAAAAAACACACCCAAAAGTCCTGTGAAATAATTCCCCTGTTTATAGTGAGAGGATTTAAGTGTCTGCTGTCGTCAAAGCCTGAGAGCTGATGAAATAAAATGCTTTTCTTCTATTCTTGAAGAACTCTATTCCATAAAATCTATCCAAACTAGATTGGTTGAAACAAGTATGCCTGTGTTTCAGAGAGGAAGATCCAGTCTTCAAACTTCATAAGGAAGTTGAAGTGTGTAAAAAATTTAGAAACCAAAGTAGAGACAGTGGCAGGTAATGTACTTCAATCTACCTGACACCTATTTCAGCTTCCTTTACCCAGTCTTCCTCAACTATAGAGGATGACAAGGGAGCCTGGAAATGTGTAGGCTTCCTTACATCAAGACATGGTAATGAGACATAGCTTTTGACAATAGAACATAAGCAAGAGAACCTGGGTATGATATCTTTTCCTTGTGTTCAGAAGCAGAGTTTCATGAATAGTATTTTCTTTGTCTTCTAATTTGCCTCTTTCTTTCCTATGCCATGAAGAGTCTCACCACTTAATTAGCCTTCCTACTACATTTTTTATTTAAAGTTTATTTTATTAGAATGACCTTTATAAATTCTAATTCCTCTTGCTGTCTTCCAGATGACTGTATTAAAAAAAAAAAAAAAAGCTTATAGAACTCAGGGGAATATTCAGGTCTGCTTCCTGTATGGCTGAATAAACTTCTAACAGACCAAATCTCCCTGAGATGACAATAATAAACTCTGGGGAATAAAAGAAAGCAAATTTTGGAAGGGAACTTATCCTTAAATTAAAGGACTAGTATGGTTGAATTAAACATTTTATATGGCTTGTAGATTGAGGGCAATCAAAAGTTAGCACTGTATTTTGGCAAAGACTATGATTTGAACAGACCCATTGGCACAAAAAATCTGAAGGACCACTCGAATATTAAGGGGAGATTTCTGGAAAGGACAGACTCAGAAAGAAGGAGCCTCAAATTCTGTCTATAAACTCTTCTAAAATCTCTAGTTGATACCTGAGCCACACTTGCAAGAAGTAGCTTGCAAGGAGTCCAATTTAAAAATAAAAATCTGAGACTTCAGCTGCTTGACTTAACTGTCAAGTGTGCAGTTGGAGCCCAATCAAGTTAATACCTGCTAAAGCAAAAATATCTACACTCCTTATTGAACTCTAAAACCACACAGTATCTCTACAATGTAACATTCACATGATACATGATACAACCCAAAACTGTTTGATATACAAACTTCAGCCCTGCAGAACATTGTTACTCATTACCAAGAGAAAAAAAAAAAATCAGTGAAGGCTGACTTCCAAATAGTCCTGATTTTGGAATTAGTAAATAACATTAAAACAGCGATCCTAACCAAGCTAAATGAGCTAAGTGAAAATATATTTGTAATGAATGAATAGATAGGAAATCTTAGCAAAGAAATAAAAAGTGTAAAAGAATAAAATATAAAATAATAAAATATTTTAACAAATATTATATTTATAAAATATAAAAATAAAATATATTTCATATGTTTATAATATATAAAACATAAAATATGAAAAGTATTTATAAATATTTTAATAAAATAAAATAAAAAATAAAATTATACTATCTGAATTTTTTTAAATTACTGGATAAAAATTGCTCTTAATTAGGCCAAAGAGAATATATTTTGTTTCTGGGTGGGTTTAAGGCTATGTAAGAAATAAGTTTGGGGCAGCCTGGGTGGCTCAGCAGTTTAGCACTGCCTTCAGCTAAGGGGACCAGCCTGGTTCTGGGGACCCGGGATCGAGTCCCATGTCAGGCTCCCTGTATGGAGCCTGCTTCTCCCCCTGCCTGTGTCTCTGCCTGTTTTTCTCTCTGTGTGTCTCTCATGAATAAATAAATAAAATCTTAAAAAAAAAAGAAAGAAGTTTGAACACGGACTTAAGACTTAGATAAAATTAGCTTATATATATTAGACATCAAAGAAACTTGCCAAAAAAGTTAATGCATATTTTTGTGTATCTATATGTGTGTGCTAATTATACATAATATGTAACTTATAACATATCATATTTATATAATATATATTACATGTCAAACTGTTATATATTTAAAACTTTCATTGTGTGAATAAATGTATGTGCATATATATTATGTAAATATGTAATATATTACAAATGTATATTTATTTACATAATATATATTTATATATTACATAATATATACACATATAATATTATATATGTATACACTATGTAAATACATTATGTAAATATTATGTATATATTATGTAAATATATATACATATATAATACACAGCATATATAATATATAATATTATGTGATATGTGAATATATACACACACATTCTGATGCAATTTTAGAAGCAGATTAGCACAACTAAAAAGAAAAATTTTGAAGTTAGATACAAGCCTATACAGCTATCAGAAAACATGCTGAAAGTTTTTATATATATACTATATACCATATGTGCTATAATATTATATATGCTGTTATATATGTGTGCATATGTGCCAATATATGATATATTTGTATAAATATTTGTTTTTGACCTGTTTGGCATAGACCAACCTAGCAAATATTGCTTTCCAAAGGTAAACAAAAAAAAATGACGTGTTTTATAATGTAAATATAGTATTACACATCTTTTTGGGAAAGAGTGATTTATGAGCTTCTCTCCTTTCTAATAAAAACCTAAGAAAAAAGAAAAGATATGCAGTTAATTTTACCATGGCATGCTAGCTATATGCTGAAGCCACTTCTTTCTGGCCTAAATCCATAAAAATGGACAAAATTGCATAGGGAAATTACAAAGGAGTGTCAATAGTGCATTAGTAATCTTGGAAAAGGAAATGTAGATGGAAGAGGGGGGGTTCAGTTGAGAATGTCATCCAAAACCTTTACTGCAAAAAGAGGCTTCGAAGGGGTTTCTTTCCCAAACGTGGTAGCTTTTTAGAAGTAACAGAAGCTCTGTGGCAATTGCAGAGATGACAGTTCACAGAACCACAGTTGGTGATCCTAGTTTGATACCAGCTTATCCATTCATCCATTCATGCACCCCTTGTTTTGATCAGGATGTATGAGAAAAGAAATAAAAAGTACATCGCTATAACAGGAGGTAATTTTTTTTAATGTGTGTAAGAATAAAATGTACAACTGTATACCAAGAATCTGAGAATATGGGGAAAAAATGAAATTTTTTTGGAGAATATAAAGTTAAATTTTTAATACAAGAAAAACTACAAATCCAGAATATGTCAGAAATCACACTTGAAATTGAAATGTATCCTTAAATTCTACTTTTTACCAAGCCATCAAAATCAGACTTTAATACAGATAATTATTTTTATTCATACTTCTGTCTTCTGGAAGACAGAAAATCATGGAAAGTCAGTTAGTACATTAACTATGTGATTCTAATTATTCCTCTGATACTTGCAATAGATAAGGAAAGCCTAAGAAGAAAAAACTATAGATCAACCTAATTTAGGCACCTGTAATAGAGTATTGGAAAAATGAACAAAATAGAAATTTTAGAATAAAATAAAATATAATATATACAGTTGTTGAAATAATAATTTAAAAATCAATAGATGTTTAAAGAAGAACACTAAACACACTGTAAAGAAAAATGGCAAAGTTAGATGTGAGGAAATCATACAGAAATCTGTGCAGAGAGATAAGTCCCTAGAAAGATTAATGCAAACAAACTAAAACAAACTCTGAGATTATATTTTGTAGAGGACATCAGTTTTATGTTTTTAAATGGCACATAACTACAATATAGAGAATATATATACATGTATTATACATAAAATTTGAAACGAATCAAATACATATTAGCACATTCTAAGACTTCTAATGTCTATATTAATGGCAGACAAAATAGAATCTAGTGTAAAATCATTAAAAGATATAAATAGCATAGTTGATATTGAAAACAATCTATCAAGAAAACATATTATTTGTAAATTTGTATCCATTTAATCAAACACAATAAAAATACATAAGGCAAAATTGAAATGACCTAAAAAAATTAACAAATCCATAAGAAAAATAAAATATGTTAGCACAATTCTCTCAGAAACAGATAGATCAAACTATCAGAATTGAAAGGACAATAGATTTTTTCAAAGGGATCCCTGGGTGGCTCAGTGGTTTAGCACCTGCCTTTGGCCCAGGGCATGATCCTGGAGTCTTGAGATCGAGTCCCACGTCAGGCTCCCGGCATGGAGCCTGCTTCTCCCTCCTTCGGTGTCCCTGCCTCTCTCTCTCTCTCTCTGTCTATCACAAATAAATAAATAAATCTTTAAAAAAAATACAAATCAGTTTAATTTTACAAATCCAAACTAATAGATGTACATAGAACCTTGTATTAGAGAACATGCATTGTTCTCAAGAACACATAGACTATTAACAAAAATTGTTCATATCTCAGACCTTAACTAAGGGTTTAACAAATTCAAAATCATTGATGAAAATGAAATAAAATTAAAGCCCAATAATAAAAAGTGAGCACGCCCTATAAAATTGTACCTTTATATACTAAAATTAAAAAGAAAAAAATCATTTATATAGTCTGCAGGATGACTTGTAATGGGAATTGTAATATACAGTCAAATGACAAGAAGGTACTAATGGTAAATCTTTTCATATGCAGCTAAAACGTACTGTGATAAAAAATGTATATTAAGTGTGTATAATAGGAAATAAATATTAAAATTGAATGAACTAAGCTTACTGTTTAAGAGGCTATAAAATAATAATTGAAAAACCTTCAAATAATGGAAAGAAAAATACAAATGTAGGACTTAATGAAATAGAATTTGCAGATTTTTTTAAAAAGTTGTTTATTTGGAAGAAGTAATACAAAAATTCTGGCAATATTAACAACAAATAGTTAAGAGATGGTACAATTAAACAGCTTTAGAAATTAATGAGGCTATAACAAAATAATATAGATAAATACCAAGGGACACTAAAAAAATGACTGTAAATAAAAGACACGGATTACATTCATACTTAGGAAGTCAAAACTAAGATGCTAGTTCTTCTCCAACCACTTTATAAGTTCAAAGCAATAAAACTACCAGGAAAATGTTTTATAAAATGTTTTAGGCTATTTCTAGGATTCAAATAAAAAACAAAGAGTAAAGGTAAAAAACATATAGCCAGAATAATTATTAAAAATAAGAATTCTCAAGGTGACTGGGTGGCTCAGTCATTTAGCATCCAACTCTTGATTTTGGCTCAGGTCATAATCTCGGGGTCAATAGGCTCAGGCTCCCTGTTCAGCGAGTAGTCTGCTCAAGATTCTCTCTCACCCTCTCGCTCTGCCCCTCCCCCCATCACTCCCTTTCTCTCTCTAAATTAAATAAATAAATTTTTTTATAAAAAAGAATTCTCAGAAAAGAAAAATGATGAATATGCAAGGTAATGGATGTATTAATTGACTAGATGGGTGGTGGGAATCCTTTTTCAATGTACATATATCAAATTACTATGAATACACTTCAAATATCTTACAATTTTATTTGTCAATTATACCTCAGTAAAACTGAAAAAAAAAAAAAAAGAAGAAGAGGGTCTCGCCTGGAAGATGTCAAGCCCTAATATAACACAGTAATTAGAATTGTGACATTTGTTAGATGAACACTTAATGCTACTGCCTAATTTTACAAAATCAGGAAAGAAAAGTAACTGAGGCTTTAAGGTAGAAATGACTTATTCAAGTCTCATGGTAATTTAGTGGCTAATGTAAGACCAAAATTCTGATCTCCTAAATCCCAGTCCCGGCCTCAGTTTACTACAGTAAATGTTACTCTCTCACATGCTGTTAAACTAACACAGAGTTTATAAATCAGGCAATCGAGATTGTGCTGCAGTAACAAACAATCCCCAAAACTCAGTAGCTCAAAATACAATATATATTTTTTTCCTTGCTTGATTTGTATGTCTGATATGGGTCAGTGTTGAAGTCTGCTCCACGCAGTCACTCAGTGATCCAGGCCGATGGAATCTACATCATCATGTAGCTAGAATGTCTGGACATTTGATCTCATCTGTATGAGAGGTCCTTCATTTGTATTTTTCTTTCCATGGGAGTCAAAGAGAATCTGAATAATTTCAGAGGCTTTTCATTGCCTCAGCCCAGAAGTGGTATATATCAGTTCTGTCCACATGCCATGATGAGAACACATCACATGGCCCTTCCTGAGTGCAAGAGGGAGTGATGTGTCTTGTATGTCTAGGAAGGGAAGAACTGGATATTGTGAACCATGGATTTTAATGACATGTAGTAACATGAAAGTGACTTTGAATTTTTAGGCTGATGAGTCCTATCTGATTTTTTTTTCTCTCTACTGAGGCTTCTAGTTTTTAAATGTATTCCTGTGTATCTGTGTCTGCACTCCTATCCTAAGATTTAAAGGATAAATATATAATACTGTAAGTCAAATTAGTGATCTTTGGCTCTGTGTAGTCCAAATGATTAAAATGATAAGCAAAGAAAGAGGACCAAAACAATAGTTTGGAGGTTTTCCCATGGTTGCTAGGGATTTGCTTTATTTCTGGAATGAAAAAAGACAGCTATCTGCAGTCCACCAAATTATAGCTTCTTGGCCAGTAAAGGTTCACACAGCTTCCTCAAATACTTACCTTTCTTATGAAGAAAAAATAGTGGTATCTGTGATAAGAGAAAAGTATGAATCCAAAAGATAATTAGTAAACTTACATGTTTTTTTAATTTAATTCTCTTTCCATAACAAATATTTTTTCCTTAATTTAATACAATTTAATTAAAAATATGCATAGAAAAACACTTAATATGTTTTTAATGTTATGTTTATTTTTAAATTTATACCAGGAAGGAAATATCTTTAATAAAGATCAGTTATTAAAACAAAATATATTTTGAAGCTATAAATCATCTTTAAATCTAGTGTTATGCCAAAATGTAAAGTATAGGTACTCTTGATGATCAACTCAGATGTTGAAGATTTGCCCAGAGGGGATAACCCTCCAATGTGGAAGCCATGTTCACCAATAGCTTTCACTTATGCATAATACACACATATCTTGTATTTAATATGCTACTATGTGCTCATTAATATATGGAAATAGTCAATGTCACAGAAAGAACTCCCATGACTTATTCTAAAGTAGAAGCAGGGAGCTGGAGCAGATTATAAAGTAGCATGCATTTATGCAATCCATTTATGTAAAACATTGCTTTATATTTGTGGATATATATGCACAGAGATTGGCTAAGCACCAAAGTGATAGCTGTTTGGGTGGTGGTATTTTGAGATATTTTTATTTTGTTCCTTTAAAATTTTGACCCTCAACCTCTTTTTTTTTTTTCAACCTCTTTTTTTTTCCTCACAATAAAACTCTATAGATTTTGCAAATGTACATTTGTTTTTTTAAAAAAGGGGGGGGGGTTTCTTCAAAGAGTAGTTTTGGAGAACAAGCTATACATTCATGCAAAATTACAAATCGCCATAATGTTCTTCTTCAGATGCCAGGTATGGCCTACAACCAAGTTTCCAATAAGATCTTAGCACTGTTGAAATATGAACATGGGGGGCAGCCCAGGTGGCTCAGCGGTTCAGCACAGCCTTCAGCCCAGGGCCTGATCCTGGAGACCCCGGATCGAGTCCAACGTCAGGCTCCCTGCATGGAGCGTGCTTCTCCCTCTCCCTGTGTCTCTGCCTCTCTCTCTCTCTCTCTCTCTCCATGTCTCTCATGAATGAATAAATAAATAAATAAATAAATAAATAAATAAATAAATAAAATATTTAAAAAAAAGAAATATGAACATGGTGGATATATTTTACCTTTTAAACACACCCCCCCCCCACACACACACACCATTTTAAGTCATGAAGCATAGTTTTAAAATGCAAATGTCCTGTATTTCATTAGAAATGGATTGTTGCTGCTTTATTCTAATGGCTAATTCATAGACCTTTTAATATTATCTCATTGTCAAGAAGCCAACTATATTATTCCAAGTTCTGAATAACTTGGTAAACTTTGTCTTCCTTTGAGTGAAATGGAGAAGAGTGTTCATTACGAGGAAAATACTGTATCTCAGAAACAGGAGTGTGAGAATAGAGGCAAGATGACACACAGTGCTTTGGCAAACGTTAGGTTATGCTCTGTATCATTCCTTGCATTCCAGCAGCTAACATTAACCTCCATTCTCCTCATATATACTCTCATTGCTTCTTTTCAGGGCTTAGTTTTTAAAAATCAAAGTCACTTTTTGTAGATTCCGCAGGAGGTTGAGAGCACTTCCTGCTGAAGCAGGTCCTGGAGGGAAGTGCTAACGCTGGCCACGTAGACAGGGCCTGCTAGACATCCTGCCTGCATGCACCTGCACTGCAGTCAGCAAGGGCTCCTGCATCTGTGAACTCTGCTGCCTGCTGCACAAGCCTCAGCTACGCCAACGCCACGGGTCCCTCAGGGCAGAGAATGTAGAGAATGAGGACGCACACAGCTCTGGGGGCCAGGGGGACAAAACACCCCAATACTAAGGAAGTGTCTGAATGCCGCATTTCTGTCCCAAGAGATGAGGAAAAGAAATAGTACAATTTAGGCAACAGCCTTTCTAGTCGTCTGGTGCTCAGATTTTTTAGCGACAGTTTTTCTAAACACCTCCTTACTTGCCTCTTCCTTTCCTTCTCATTGTCCCTCCTCTGATTTAGATGCATCGCCATGAAGATACTACACAAATTCATTTTTGAGGAAATTTCTTGGTTTGCATTCTCAGCAAAGCATCACTGTGTGCGTGTGCAGGACAGTGTTCACTTATGGTCTGCCTGTGAGAACACCGAGGGTTCGTGAAGATTAATTTTCTTACACTGTGCGCTGCAGACTACAGAGGAGACGTGGCTGCCCGTCAAGGGATCTGTGCCATCAGAACATTTGGTTTCTCGTCTCCCAAATCCTCTTTGTTTTTGATCGTGACATTTCTTCATGCTCAGATGCATACGTGATGTAACATTCTTTGTTGATGTTCTGAAATGTGTTTTAGAGTTATTTTGGCTTAGCACAAAATAAGAATGGGGAACTAAACTTTTCTGGTTGAAATGCAAATCTCCCCCCGCCCCCCCTTCTGATTCCCCTGCCTTTCCACACCTCGCATATTTGTATGGCTTTAAACCCAAGACCGGTATTTAATAGACCCTAGACGGTTTTGTTAAAAACAGGGCAAATGAGAAGTCTCTCCAGGGGATCCGTGGGCCTTTCCTGTGGTGGGGAGAATGCCCTACAGGGGCGTTCCTCCCAGCCTAATTGTTGAGGAATGATGGAAGTTCAACAGCATGGAAATTCCACTTCTCGCTTCAGCTGAAAAGGTGCTTATAAAGGTAGTAGGCTATTTTAGCAATTTGCCTTCTTTTGAAAATCTAATTTGGAAGCTTCATTAAAGGGCACTAATTTAGTGTCTTAGGGGAATATGTGTTTAAAGGAGCTTGTCGACAATCTTAAATGTTTGCCAGTGTGTAGGTGAGCTCTACTCCCCAAGCTGAGGTTACCTGGTTACATGTATGCTCTTTCATTTCAATCTGATACAAAATAAATTCAAAGGCATCCAGACGAAGGTAGTAATAGCACAACCTCTTCCTTCCCCATTACCACTACTTCCCCTAAAGTTGGGATGCTTTCGATGCATAAACGCTTCTGCAACTAGCATTATGGACCTGTCACCCAGAGGCCCAATAGGTGCCCAGCAGTTTTCATGAGTCTAGTAGTAGCTATGTAATGACAGGCCAAGGACTGCAAGGAAGAGCAACTGTTTCAAATTTGTTTAAGGAAATAGACTTTTTGAATATCTAGAAGAATCACCTATTGCTCATTGCCTGCCCCATATTCCCAGAAGTATATTTCAGTCCCACCTTGGGACAGAAAATTTAACACCGGAGAGCTGAATGCTGATTATCTATATGGCCTTGAATAAACTTGAGGTTTCTCCAATTCCTAGTTTGTTGGCAAAATATTTTGAGGACAGGTAAACAAAATTTTTAAAGTTTTATTTATGTATTTTTAGGGACACAGTGAGTGCAAGCAGGGGGAGAGGCAGAGGGAGAGTGAGAGAGAATCTAAACTAGACTCCCCACTGAGTATGGAGGCCACACTAGGCTCCCTCTTGCTATTCTGAGATCATGACTGAAGCAGAAATCAAGAGTCCAGAACTTAACAGACTGAGCAACCCAGGTGCCACAGGTAGAAAATTTTAGTTGAAGCAAGTTAATGTTATTCTTCTTAGAGTTCTTTCTTCTTTCTTTCTTTCTTTCTTTCTTTCTTTCTTTCTTTCTTTCTTTCTTTCTTCTTTCTTTCCTTTCTTTCTTTCTTTCAAGATTTGTTTTATTTATTTGTGAGAGAGAGCTTGCAGAGGCATGCTTGAGAAGGGGAGGGGCAGAGGCAGAGAGAGAGAGAGAGAGAGAGAGAAAGAGAGGAGAGAATCCTCAAGGGAACACCCTGCTGAGGGGAGCCTGACATGGGGCTCCATCCCAGAACCTTGAGATCAAGACCTGAGCCTAAATCAAGAGTCAGATGTTCAACCAACTGAGCCACCCATGCAGGTGCTCTCTTTTTTAAATAAAGGCTAAAATTCATGAGAAAATACAAATTGTGTCATCATGTCTGTGTATGCACTGAAGTGCTTGAAATATTCCATCTTGTTCTTTTACGTAATAAGTATGAATAGTACTGATTGAGTGCCCCATCCTTCTACTCAATTTCTAAAATTTCTATATCTGGTCTATGGGATAGAGGTGTGGTATTGTTTTGTTTTGTTTTTTGTTTTGGTCAACTCTCAGAGTGAAATCTGATTCATTCCAGGAAAACTTTGTATTAAGAGTAAGCTGTTAAGGTTTCTTGTTAGTAGACCACCCATCTATCCATTCAAGAGACGCTTAGGTGTAGCCCTTACCAGAAAGATAATCAAGAACATGACTTCAGATGAAAGAAAGGAAAGAGAATTAATAAGAAATACCTTTTTTGAAATTCTCCCTTGAATTCTATTTGGCTGGCTGGAGAGGGGACAGGGAATGCCTGTCAAAACGCTTTTGGAGAGCACTGAGGAGCAATCCTCAGAAAATAGATCAACATAACAGTCTTAAATATTTCGGGCTTCCTTTGCTGAAACCTTATACGGCGGATTCCTTCTTATTCCAGCAAGAGCTGATTCCCAAGGGAGACAGTTTCCAGTATTTGGAAAATAATTATCTGTTCATGAAGGACAAGTACGACATTATCCGATTTTTATAGCGTTTTCTAGAACTACACATATCGTCTGCGTGATATTTAGAATCAATATCTTAGTATATGTGAACAGGGATACAGTCGCTGAAATTACATTCCTATAAAAAGTAGAAGCCATATCCTTTAATAAATCTGTTTATAATTTCTGTCATTAGGAATGGATGCCAATAAATGAAACTAAAAGGACACAGAAATGTTCATGGCATGGTTTATGCTAGTGATTTATTTGTTGTCTATTCATAGGGTTACTAATTGCAGCTGGTGAAAGTTGATTTTCTCCTCTTCAATTTATTGTGGGATGGAGTATTCATTGCACCAGATCTATAGTTATTCAGCGTCTACGTTTTAAAAACTGAAATGCTGGATACTGTCAAAATGAGCTTTGGCAATTCCATGCAGGCGTGTACAACTATAATTTCGCTTCACATTAATAACAACCTAGCAAAGAAGCCCAGAATCAAATGCCTTGCTCTCAGCTGGGGGCAGAAAGCCAGAGTGATCTATCTTGGCTGGTGACCTATAATGTTGGAAAAGTAGGCTCCACGTTCACTCAGGAGGGGTGGGCGGTGTTCCGGATCCGCAGCCCCGTTCCTCCGCGATTCCTTCCCCCCACCCCTGGGGTGGTGTGTGCCCCGAGACAATGAAAAAAAAATGAATTACAGATAATAAAAATAGCCCATCTCCAGAACAAATGGGAAATGCAGCGCTTTAATTTCTTCGGATGTCAACTCTGTTCGCGGCCCCCCGCCCTGCGCTGCCCGGCCCCGCGCTGCCCTGCCCCGCGCTGCCCTGCCCTGCCCCGCCCGGGCCCGCGGCACCTCGGCGACTCGCGGGCGGCGGCGCTCGGGGGCCGCGGTCTGGGCGGGTGGGCGGGTGCGCGGGCGGCCGCGGGGAGGGCAGGGGCCGCGGCACGCCCGGACTCTCGGCCTCGCTTGGCGCCGACAGTCTCGGAGAGCTCGGCGCTGCGGCTTCGTCCGGGTGGGGTGAGGTGTGGCCGTTGCGGGGTGTTCCCCGCAGAGTTGGCCGACGGTGAGCCGCGGAGGAGGGGAGTGAGCCGCGCCCGGGCAGGTGTCCGCAGGGCCGGGGGCGCCCCGGGGAGGTACCGCGGAGGGCGAGGGCGAGGGCGCGGGGCGAGGGGCGGGGCGCGGGGCGGGGCGCGGGGCCGGGGCCGGGGTCGGGGACGGGGACCGGGACGGGGACCGGGACGGGGACGGGGACGGGGACGGGGACGCGGCCGGCGCCAGTCTTTCCCTCTGATGAATGACGCTCGCGCCGCCGCGCGTGGCTCCGGCGCTTTGTCTCCAGCCTCGGGGCGGGCGGAGAACCCCGCGCGCCGGGCGCTCCCGGCAGGTGCCCGCGCTCCGGCCCCGCCAACTGCGGCCGCGCCCGGGGGCCCAGCCCCCAGCCCCCAGCCCCCCGCGGCGCCGGGGCGTGGCGGGCGTGGCGGGCGTGGCGGGCCCGGGGGCCGGGGGCCGCGGCCGGGGCTGCGGGGAGGAGCCGGGCGCGTGGGAGGGCAGGGACGCGCGGAGGGGCCGGCGGCGGAGGCGGGGAGGCAGGGGCGCGGGACGGAGGGACGGGCCGAGGCTGGCTGGCTGGGGCGGGACGCAGAGTGACAGCAGCGGCCGGGCGGGAGCAGTTAGACAGCTCGAGCCGCGGAGAGCAGAGCGCAGAGGAGACGCGGAGAGGAAGAGCGAGCGCGCGCAGCCCCCCGCGCGCCCTCCCTGCGGACGCCCTCCGCCCTCCGCCCTCCGCAGGCGGCGGCCGGGCTCTGAGATGCGGGCGCGGCGGCCGGCGGCCGGCTCCCCGCGGGGCTAGTGGGCTGCGGGAGCGCCGAGGGACGCACGGCCCGACCCACGCGCGGACTGCGGCCGGCGGGAGCGCAGCTCGGGGGGCCGCGCGGCACAGCGAGAATCCGCGGGAGCGGCCCGGCGGAGCGACCGGCGGGCGGGCAGCCCGACGCGCGGAGGGACGGACAGACCGGCGGACGGGGCGCGGGGGTGCGCCCAGCCTGCGAGGCCAGCCGGGCCGGGAAGGCGGCGGCGGCGGCGCCCTGAGCTCGTCGGGAGCCCGGCGGGCGGCGGGGGCAGCCGGGTCGCCAGCCTTGGCCGCTCGGGCCGCCGCACCCGCGCGTGGACCCCGGCCCCGGCCGCCGACGCTGCAGGAGGCTCCTTTTGCTGGCAGTTGAATAAAGCGAGCAAAACCCAAAACCAAACCAAACCAAACCAAAAACAGCCAAAAAAGCCAAGCCAAACCAAACCAATCCAGCCAATTCAATCATTGAGAAACAATATTGATAAAAGCCAAAAACTAAGTCAATCAAGGCACCGAGACGCTGGGGGGATGCCCACTGTTCTGTCAAGGTAATGATCAAGGTCTTCCGACGTGAACCTTGCGCGTCTTTTGTGATTTTTCTGTTTTCTCCTCCTCTGTCTTCCATCTGTGTTTTCCTGTAGGTCTGTTTCTCGTCTGCATTTCTCCTTCGTATTGTGGAAAATTGTTGATGTTATACCTGTTTTATGTTTTTATGTTTCATCGAAGGAGGGGTAGGCTGCCCTCCCCCAGATGAGGCAGACCAGGAAGAGAACCGAGAAGCGCCGTTCTTTTCCTCAGAGAAATCTACAGCGGTTTATGCAGGTTTCATGGTAGAAAGTTTGAGATCCTCTTATTTCATTTGAAAGGGCACTATGCAAGGGGCAGAAAAGTTGTGATCAGTTTGTTGTTCCTGCAGGACTCAGGGTCCTGCTCCCAAGGGCTTTCCCGGTGGACACATGTTACCTTTGGTTTTTACATGTTTGAAATCTGTGTTGCATCGCAAACTCCACATTTAATGTTTTCTGACTCAGGTTGCAGATACGGTGGTGGAATTGAGTTGAACTGACATGTATTCAGAAAGTTTCTTAGGAAGAGAAATGGGCTCAGTCAGTGTTTATGCATAGAAACAGAACTGGACTGGATGTGGTTGCTGACAGCTGCTCAGGCTCAGTGCTTGGTCACCTCCTTGAGATAGGAGACGAGAGAGAGTCCAAGCCGAAAAGGAAACGGAAAGGGGGCATTGAAAGTTGCAAAGGGAAGGGAAGCTAGTAAGCGCAGTGCAAGGCTGGTAGAAATCATTTCTTGGGAATGTGTTCCGAGTGCAGATTTCCACTTTGAGTTCTGATTTTTAAAGGCTACTGGTATGACACTTTAGCTTCTCCAAAAAGAATGACATTCCCCAAAATTGAATGAATCTGCACAAGATTTTGCTCAAATGCTATAATTCCAAAGGACTCCCACCTCCTCCTCACCTACATTGGAGATCAAAATTACTATGACTGTTTTAAGAAAACAGAGAACTGTAGATGACAGGAAATCATTTTTCATTTGGTAAAAGTTAGAAAACCTTTGACATACACTTTAAAATAGATGCACCTACTCCTTTGATCTTCTGTATTTGTGTCACCATGGGACTTGTATGTCTTAATAGGATTTTAGTTAATGTCATTTTCACAAAAGACGGTCACTTGGAAGCCAATAGCTCTAGCTATGTTCTGTTCAAATAGTCGAGTAATATACTATTTTGGCAGTGATTGCTTCTGCTGCACTCCTAATACGGATCACGTGTGAAAAATTCTATATGCGCTCATTTCAGGTTTATATGGATTTGTAAGGTATGTATTTGTGTTTGATCCTGTATTTCCTCTCTTACCACGTTCCTTTACTTCTTTTTATCATTTCAACTAACAGAATATTCTTAGATTTCCTGGAGAATGAGTTTAGTATATTCTTTAAGGAAGACACTTTGTCACAAAAGATACAAAAAGCTAACTGCCCTTCCTTATCAACATTGATTGTTTGCTGTAAATAATTTGGTTTAGATGTAGTTTTTTAAGACATTTAGATCCTAAGCATATATGGCTCCATCTCTCTGGATGTGATTTATGTTATTTGATAAATAATAATTTAACTCAATTGCCATGGGTGAATGCCTACTCTACAGAATACTTGGTTTAGGGAAGGCATATTTACGGAAACTTCTGCAGCTTCAGAAATGGACTTTCAGCTTCTCAGTGACTTGATTTCACTACACGCTGATTTCTCTTTTACAGTATTCAACTCAGACAGAGACAGGTTTGTGTGAGCTATTAGATTTGCAAATTGCCGATCTCCCAGTGACTTTCCCTCTTAGATCCCAGCTGAGTGTGGTTACCTTGAGAACTGTGGCATTAGCCCTGTTAGAGCATGCTCCACTGGGGAGTTCTGTGCTGTCTATTTTTAATGCTATTTAATGAAGGAGCGAGCGCCTCACTCAGCAATAAAAGAAGCGTGATGGAAGACAGAGCAGTGCATGGTTTTGGATACTGGAGATGGATATATGAAAAGGTACAGACTGGCTGTGGGATATGGTGATTTTAATTAGTCCTAATGTATTGTACTAACAGGAGTCAATTGATTTTAGTGAGAGAATTAAACATGAATAGTCTGGTATGTGTTTTCATAGACCTCTTCAATAATTCTTAGAAAGACGACTTAATCATTTGAATGCATTAAAACTTGAAGGAGATACCAAGGAGTTGCAGCACACATACTATTTTTTTTGTACAAGCTGTCAGATTCTTGGATGGTGAGAAGTACAGAAATAATTTCAGATTCCTAAAATACTGTTCTAGGGAAGGGTTTCGAGCTTGTAAAATGTTTTGGGCATGAAATAACTAACATCCTTCTAAGATGCTACAACTTGAAGCTCTGCCTTGTGAATTTTTGTCTTTCTTTTATAAACTTGGGAGTCTATGTCCAGAATTGTGGCAACTAAGTGAAGCGGGGAGTTTTGGTTGAACTTGATAGAATATTTGAGTTGTTTTCTCTCCTTATTTTGAGATAAACACAACAGATCATCTTACTGAAGGTTAAGTATTTTTAAAATGTAGATAGCAGAGGCAGTACTAATAATTTTTGGAACGTTATAATGAGGGGAGAATATCTTAATGTCATAGTGCGTAAAACATACGAAGCCATCTGTCTGCAGCGTTTGTGTAATGCAGAACACCTGTCTTGAGGTAGGCACTGAAAACGCTCAATCGGAAAGGTCTCTGTTGTTCATTTTCATATTAACAACATACTGTAATCAGGTTATATCTTTGTGCAAAGTGAAGCTAATTAAACAAATGCCTAAGTAGTTTCAAAACTAATAAACATAAGAGAAAGTGAGAAGTTTTTATTACGTGGGGAAGTGAGTTATGTAATTATTGTTAAATAAACCTGTTAGAGCAACCAACAGAGTTGTTCTAGAGTTTGCCAGTATATACCGAGAATAATCCCCCCACAAATAAACTAAGAGAAATGCACTGCAAGGAGTTCCCCTAATTTGTTGTTGCTGTTGTTGTTGTTGTCGTTGTGTTTTCTACTTTGTACTTCTAGGGGGGAAAAGTAATTACAGACTGGCTGTCATACATATTGTCTTTAGTGGTCATGCTATTGGGACCACAATGCCGATACCTTTCTCAAGATTCTCAAGTCAGTGGGCATTCTCATCTGAATTCAATGTAAATTTGTCTGTGGACAAGATAATGATAAGCTACAGGAGTAGAGTGTGGAGTGAGTCAGCCACTGAAGACACAATGTACAATGTAGGCAGAAGTGAATATGACTGAGGGGTCTCATTAGGAAATGGGAGACAGTTGAAGTCCATAAGGGTGTAAATTGCAAACGAACCATTTGCATCTAAGTTGATGTCATGCAGATCTGCTTTGTGACAAGGTTAGGAAAGAATAGGGGGCTTAGATGATGTGGACAGTGAAAGTCATCTCTTCAAATGGTAAGTACTGGCATCGTTCTAACTGGTACCACACGGTGGTAGCGTGCTTAGAAATTTGTGGAATTCTAATCAGAAAATGAATTGGCTTCCTTGGAAATGCATTATGTCACCTGGAAAGTTCTGGACACATTTTAAGTGAGTGATGAACTTATAAAATACAGACTTCCTCTCTTTAGACAAAGGATCTTTTTTATATTTAGGGAATCTATGGTTCTAGAGGCTCTATGTTTCTGCTGACTTTGTTTTGTTTTGTTTTGTTTTATTCTAACATTTAGAGTTACATATGATAAATAATTTCAAGCAGTGCTATAAGTAAGTGCTGAAGGACTATTGAAGGTAAAGAATAGTAGCAAGATGTATCTGTGACTAGATTTTTTTTTTTTTTTCAGACTATCTGTGCTTCTAAGTGTTAGTTTCCTTTAAGGTACATTTATGCCAAGTCCTAATAAATTGTTTTTTTTTTTTTAGTGCCTTATCTAAATTATTTTTGCTCATTTTGGATTAAACTTGGCCCTGGTTGTTCACAGGATTTATTACTTGTGTTTACATCACAACCATTTCATTGCCATGAGGGTCAGATATAAGCTGAGGCACAAAGTGTTTAAATTGTATAAGTAAATATAATATTCTTGATAAAGAATAAAGTGCTTGGGATGGAGTATCATGTTTATGCAGCAGCTTTTAATGTTTGGTAACATTGTTATCTTTTGGTCTCAAAATCCTTTGTCATCGGGTGATATTTTCTTAAGGCATTAAATGTCCATATAACATTTTGAATACACTTTTGTCTAATACTACTAGGGCATTTCTGTACCCCGGGAAATAGCTGTGCAGGTAAACCAAAAAATGAATTAAAATGATTATACAGGGAAAATGGAGAGTGTATTGAAAAAAACAAAAGGATTGGCCTGAATACACCAAATTGTCTATTTTCAAACTGAATCTTTGGCATTATGTTATGCTCCTCTTTTCTAGCTGCCAGCATAGACCTTAGTGCTGCCAGGTGGAATGAGTGTTAATCACTATCTATGGCCACAGAAGATCAATATTTTGAATTCCTCCACACACTTTTCCCAAGGAAATTTCTTCCGGCAGTTTTTTTTATACCCTTGCTTAATGTACATGTCAATGCCACATGTTATATAAGGTTTTTCTAAGTTTTATAATCCAGTGATGCCTATTAGGATAAAATTGCAATTTCAATTTATTAAAATGCTGAAAAATTAGTCCAAATTTCTCTCACTCAAGACACATTTACATAATAAATTTATGCATTTTTAAAGTAATATAGTTTATAATTATTCCTTCTGTCTAGCAACAGGAAATAATTTCATTTTCTCCAGGTGAAGGGGGAAGGGGATCTGCTCATAATTATCTCTTTTAAAAACAGGCCTCTTAACCACCTTCTCACATTTCACACTATTTCAGAATGACACAACAGTTCCTAAATTAGAAATCCACAATGGATAATACACAAAATATTGGGATCTTGTTAACAAAATCACTTCTGCAAATAACAACATTGATTTTAAGATAATTAAAAATTTAAAAATATAGTTTTAATTGAGAAAAAAGATTTGGGATTTTTAACAAGAAAACAATTATGTCACTTTTTATTTCAAATATTTTGGCAAAGTTTGAGATTTGTTTGGCATTTTGTGGTTTATGTTTCCACCCAGAATCACATTGTGTAATACATAATCTTTTTTTCTGCAGTTCTGAGACATATTCACAAAGCTTATCTACCAAGATAAACCAGTAATCTCTTCCTAATACCCACACAAGCTAGGAAATAAGTCCTTGTGATAGGGACAACCAAAAGAAGAACTTGGTGAATTCTTAACTAGATTTAGTGCAGGAATGCTTAATAATGGATATGCATTCCCTTATATTTGTATGATCGTCCCTTGATTTTTTATTACACACTAAATACTTGAGATAAGAACGAGGACCATCTCTAGGGAAGTGGAAACCAGATGAACAGCTTTTTTTCTAAATGCTAAAATACAATACTCACTTTAAAACATTCTCATCCCTAGAATCATACTTTAAGAGGGGGAAAAAACGCATATTGACATATTTTGATCTACTTGAATTTAAGAAGCAATACCAATAATTGAGGTAAAAATGTTGCAGCATCTTTGGAGAACAAAATAGAACATCAATTTCAAAAACTTTTAAGATCCTAGAGGTCCATATATATACTACCCCTGGACATGTAAATCGGAAGACCTAGCTATCTTCTAACTGTTCAGTAACTTGAGTTGCTTTCAGGTGATCTCATCACTGTCACAGAGGCCTAGAAGCATCAAGCCATGGTCAAAAGAGAGTGAAGGCAGGCATGGAAACTCATTGGAATTCAGGGCCTACCCATAATTGCTTAACTGTTATTTGTTCATGAACTCAATAGGAAAATAAAGAGCTATTAAATTGCTTTTGTAGCTTTTATAAAAACTTATATATTAAAATGTTTCTAGAAACACAAGCTGAAATTCTCACGTGAAGTTCTAAAAGTTTGAACTTTATGAAAAGTTCAATTTGAAATGAAAATATGAAAATAGCTGTACTCTGCATTGATATGTTTTTCTTAGCATTTTGTTTGTTAAAATGTGAGTTTGGTGGAAATCCCAGCATTGCTGGCATTAGATTCAATTTAATCACCAAAGAACTTTTGGACAGAAAGGGAGTAGATTCTATGTGAATATGTGACAGAATCAAGATTTCTGCAGCATTTGCAAGCTTCACATAGTACTGGTTCTTTAAAAAAACTATTTTAAAAAATGAGATTGAGAGTTAAAAAAAAAAAAACCTTTTACTAGAAATATGGCTTTCTTTCCTTCCTTCCTTCCTTCCTTCCTTCCTTCCTTCCTTCCTTCCTTCCTTCCTTCCTTCTTTCTTTCTTTTTTCTTTCTTTCTTTCTTTCTTTCTTTTAGAAAAAGAACCAACACAGCAGACAGTAGAGTTAAAATTGCTATTGAATTCTGCCAAATTTATTAATTTCCAGGACTTTGCAGCCATATCTATGATCCTATTTCTTTTATCTGGCTTATGGAAATGATCAGGTAATACTTTTAAATTATATAGTTTCATATTTGTTTATTTTAAACTTACTTCGATACATTGGTATTATGGAATTTTAGGAAACCACTAAATAACTGGCATAGCACTAAAGATGAATTAAAAAAAAAAAAGAACCACTGAACACAGCTAGCTGGTATTAATGACTCTTAATTGTTTTTTCACTCCAGTGATGATTTAACTTTGGTCATGGCATCTAATTCCTTTGTGAACATTAAAGTCTTTTTCCAGCCTGAAATTTTACATAACCACTAACAGAGTTCTGGAAAGATAAAATAATAGAGAGTGGTATCATGTTATGCATACGTACCATTGCTCTCTGCCTAAGCGCAGTTAGATACTCGAACTGGACACCTTAGTGTTTAATTATGATTATTGTCTTCATCGACAACAAAGGATGACTTAGTTTTTAGTGGAGTTTTTTAGCATCAAGAGATGTGAGAGTATACATAGTTAAATGTGAGAGTTTATATATTAAAACAATTATATATTCTAGGACAAGGATGTAAATATCCCTCCAAGAGAGATTATTTTCTTCCACATGTGACCATAATATCACGTAGTCATTTTTTTGTTGTTGAATAGGATATCAGGAGCTCTAGACAGGTGTTTTGAATTCAGTGGAGCTTCCGAAGGAAAGTCAGATTAAACCTAAGAGGTATTCTCTGGGCTTACCTGAGAGGGAGCTGGTGACTGGCTGTGTGTGATGAAGACAGGCTTTCCCGCGGAGCCTTCATGGGGTTCTGCGGTTACAGATATGTGCAAAACTTGGATTGAAATAAAAGGTCTTGGGTGGCAAGGTGTAAATGTGGTGTTGTATCCACATCTTACTACTCCACAACTTACCTCCATAAATATGCAATTTAGGACCTGAACAACCAATCCTGATGTCTGGCTTCTGGGTCTGAGTAAATAACAGTGTGACGATGGCCATGACTCTAAACCTCACCATGTGTCACAGTTTCTGCAGGTAAAATTGTGAGCGACATAAAATTGTGAGCAACACCAGGCCAATACAAACAAATTACTAGTGATGCAGCTTTAGCGATTTAGTGAATTCCTCATTGCTTCAATTTTCTCATTTATAAAGTCAGATCAGGCATACCTTGAAGGAATGAGGCAGAAATGAAGTACTTAGCACAGGCACATGGGTATTATTCACTAAAGAGAAGCTATCATCTTTTCTTTCTTTCTTTCTTCCTTTCTTTCTTTCTTTCTTCTTTCTTTCTTTCTTTCTTTCTTCTTTCTTTCTTAAGATTTTATTTATTTATTCATGAGAGACACACAGAGAAAGAGGAAAAGACACAGGCAGAGGGAGAAGCAGGTTCCATGCAGGGAGCCCGACGTGGGACTCCATCCCGGGACTCCAGGATCACGCCCTGGGCCGAAGGCGGCGCTAAATCGCCACCCGGACTGCCCACTATCATCTTTTCATATAAAAACCTTTTGAGATTTAACCTGATGACATAAACAAGACAAATTTCCCTGTAATATTTTGTTCTTGCTGTTGTTGCTAGTAATTTAAAGTACAGCTCTCTTTTTTTCTACCCTATAACATTTTTGATGGTTAAAATTGGAGACTATAGCTTTACTCTTTTTCTGTGTCTATGAAATATGAAAGGCCAAGCTAAAGTAGGAACTACTGTCAGAGTGTACACTGAGTAAGAATCCTGATGTCTAACAAGGCCAGTACCTTGTGTCAGTGTCTAAGGGAAGGGGTAGCCCAATCAGATTTGTCTACAAGGTGAACATATTATTTCTCCAAAGCAGTTCGATTGTGTCATTTTTACCATCTAAAAGGGGTGGCTGAAGATCAGAATCATTGAGCCAGAAGAAATTAGACTGGATCCATGAAGGAATGACCTTAAATCCTGCATTAATAGGTGAAAGCTTTTAAGTGGCAGATTGGGGCTGGCTTGGGAGATGGAAATATCCTCAACTACCTCTGAGACATTAAAGCAAGTGCCGCTATGGGCTTGCTGGTAGGCTCCCTGGCTCCCCACAGAAGGCTTTGGTTTCTAAGCACCGGGTGAGCTGTTTGGACTGAGTTGCTGATCTGGTTTCTGATTCTGGAGCATCTGTTCTTACTGTTGCTGAAATGAATCATTTCTGCACTTGTGTGAAAGTGGCCAGAGGAGGGGAGAAACTGCCCTCATAAGTGGGGTTTAATCAGTTGGTTCACCTATCAGGGAATGGGAAAACGCAAGTAAGTGTTCTGTGCAGAAGAAGGTGAGCTGTGCAAAGCAATAAGTTTATCAGGTAATTGAGCTTAATTTTCTATTATAATTTGAATATCAGCCATTTTTTGAAGGAAAACACAATCAGAAAGTTATCTAATGAAACTTCTCAGAAGGTATCTGAGAATAAGTTTATAATCCTCCACTATTCTGATATTTGCTGGAAAGCAAACTAAAAACAAGGAAAGGGTAGACAGATTTTACATATATATATAATATTATATAGAGAGATCTATCTGTATAACTCTATATAACTCTATCTATATATATATATATATAAATATCTTGTCCATCATATATATCTTATATGTAAGGTTTATCTTATGTATCTCATCTATCATATATATGGTATACATCCAAAATCATCATATATCTGTATCTATACCTATATCAAGAATCTGCATATTGTACATGCTTAGAGTTGTCTAATTAACTTGCCTTAAGCAAAAAAAGTAATTTGGCCTAAAAACATATTTCCTAATACATGTTTTCCACTGTCCTTAGCAGTCCTTGCTTGCATGTACCAGATATTTAATTAGAATCTGTTGAATTAAAAATTGATCTTTATACTGTTTTTTTTTTTTAATTTTTATTTATTTATGATAGTCACAGAGAGAGAGAGAGAGAGAGGCAGAGACATAGGCAGAGGGAGAAGCAGGCTCCATGCACCGGGAGCCTGATGTGGGATTCGATCCCAGGTCTCCAGGATCGCGCCCTGGGCCAAAGGCAGGCGCCAAACCGCTGCGCCACCCAGGGATCCCTGATCTTTATACTGTTGATGGTGTCTAATAATCAGGACTTAAAATCAGCCCCTAGTAAAGTTTTAATTGTATTTTCCCCCCTAAAGTTTCAGCTTAGTGGACTTGACTTTCATCTTTCTGAAAAAGAGAATAAAGAGGTGCTCTCGTATGTGGGATTTTTAACTGCATGCACAATTGTTTGGGCTCCCATAAAGAAGTCCCTTTGTCAGATCTCCAGCTCTGGCTAGGGCTTCTACAGGAATAACAAGGCCCCTGAAACTTCAGTCCACTTGAACGGAATACATAGATCACTTGTCCATCTGCATGGGAGGGAACTAAGGTCAACACGCAGTTAATATGATCTTGAGAGAAGGGATGAGGCAAAGGCAGTTTCACAAGAAATTTCCAAATCAGTGGTACACAGAACCAGTGACAACTCATGTTTACTGGACGGATGCCTGTGGAGAGATTAACCATAGTGAAGGTGATCCAGGATGTGGGGAGAGAATTCACTCCTCTGAAGGCTCAGTGAGCAGGCTGTGTTGGATTAAAAGGCAGGAGTGAGGAAGGGAGGGAGAAGAGAATCTGGCAAGCTGGTGGCCTCCAGTCCCTGCTTCCTGCCAGAAGCAGAGCAGCTCTAACCAAACCATAGGAGGAACTCCCTTCTCTTCCTGATGATGGGAAAGAGAGTTTGGGGCATGGAGGATTTAGAATTCCATGTGTACACAAAATCCCATGTAGTATTTTATTATTTGCCATTGCTGACTCTCCTGGGATAAGATTATGGGCTCAATGCTTCTTTACAAAGAAAGTTAACTAGGCCTCCTTCTGGATTTGTCTAGAAATACTATAGAGAGTTTACTCTTAGCACCTTTCCAGGGGCAATTTGGGACTTTTTCTAAGAACTAGGAATGATCTCAAATGAAATTGTGGTATATTTGTGATTTGTACACTTAGCAGATAAAACTAATAGCTATATCCAACAGAAGGCCATGTGTATAATCAGAGATTTGCCCAATGGATCTGGCAAGAGAAAAGAGCTCTAAAATCAATTTTTCTAAAATCACTAGAAAATATTACTTCATTGTTTTGACCGAGCTGTGAGAATAGATTGGTTTTGATGTTTTAGGAAAGAATGAGGGAATATCACTTGTTTTATCATTTATGGATTAGATCCTGGGGCTTAGGCGAGGATCAGATGGTTTGCACTGATAGTCAAGGAATTCATAGCAGTGAGAAGAACCCAGACCTGCAGACTTGAAAGAGGTTATATATTTTACCTCAAGTCTTGCTGAACTAATGTACTGAACTGATAGGAAGCCAACTTTTGGGTATTCCGGGTAAAGTACATCATAAACATTAAGGAAATCTAAAGGAAAGGAATGCTGTATGTTTCTGTATTTTTAGGGAAGCTAGTGAGTGGCCATTTGTGGAGGAAATCTGTACTTATTTCTGTATTGATTAGGTCATTAGTGCCATTTGTTTTCCTCTGAGGGAATTACTTTACTTGGCTTACTCCTGCTCTGTGAATTACCTCGTTTCTCCAGGCAAAAACTCTTTATCAACATAGAAATCCAAGATTTCGGTAGTTCTCCCTGTATCATTTGCGGAAGCCACAAAGATGGTGATAAGAAGAATCAACATTCCTCTATTAATTCTGACTTTACCTTTGGATCATTTTTGATCGAAAGCTCTTTGTGGGGTGGTTGTTTTGGAAAAATAATTTGCTCAATTGTTTTGCAGTGTAAATATTAGCTGATATTTATGAGCCACCTCTTGTGTGAAAGGGACTTGTGTGCCTATGTGACGTTCACACCAATCTACCCTTGGTTGTGAACACAGCTGTGGCAAAGCTTCTGTCCTAGCGCACTTGGAATTCTTATCTAAGGAAAAAGAAAAACGTGTATTTCATCCTCCTTGAGTTTTTTTCTTTGAAATGTAATTTACATTGTCATATGTGATAGCCATGGGAAACACAGGGATTTAGAGCTAACCTAGAGATTAGGAAGTGAGAACCAAGGTGTAGTGGAAGAATTTGTGGTGGTGACATGGCGTAGAAAGACATGGAAATTATCTTGTAAAACTGATACAGAGTGACTGGAAATATTTCTGCCTGCATCTCAAATTTGTACTTGTGGCTGCTCCTTGAGACAAGAATGGATTTCACCTCTGCTTGGGACATACTTTCACCTGGTGTCATGGAAAGGCACTAGGCTCAAGGTCAAAGTGACCTAAATTTGAATTTCATCTCTGCCTCTCATTGGCCTAGGCAAGTTTTCAATTTTCTTTCCTTTTTTTTTTTTTTTTAAAGATTATTTGTTTATTTATTTGACAGAAAGAGTGAGCGAGAGAGAGCACACAAGCAGAGGAAACGGCAGGCAGAGGGAGAGGGAGAAGCAGGCTCCCCACCAAGCAGGGAGCCCGAATGTGGGGCTCGATCCCAGGACCCCAAGATCATGACCTGAGCTGAAGTCAGACATCTAACCGACTGAGCCACCCAGGCACCCCCAATTTTCTTATTACAATATTGTGGGCAGCAATACTCCCTTCATGAGTTATCATATGTAAAATGTTTGCCACAAAATGGAAATGTTATCTATCTCCTCCCTGCTTTCTCCTATAGGGACTGTTTATCCATTAAAGCATGGAAACCTAGAAGAACATGTGTAATGAAATTATATATCCGTGCTTGTTTTGAAAATAGTATAGAATTGTAGTTTGAGTCATTAACTACTCTATGTGTCCATGGATTACTGAAAAAAAAAAGATAAAATGATTTTTGGGATGGTGGGATTCTTTTGCATTGGCTTTTATAAGATGTTAACAACACATATCACATAGTTAAGGAAAATAATTTAAAGAAAAAAAATGACAGCAGATCTACACATGTATCTTTACTCACTGCCCAACAATCTGAAGCAATGTCTTGATTTAAGGGACCCAATGGTTCACACTTACACAAAAACAGATGACCAGGAATAAGTGACTAAGTGAAAATATTAAGAATTTTTTGAGCATATAAATGAAAAAAATGATTTGAAGATACTAAGTTATAGGTGGAGTTTTTTTTAAGATTTTATTTATTTATTTGAGAGAGAGCAAGAGAGCACAAACAGGGGAAGAGGTAAGAGAGGGAGAGAGCAGGCTCCCTGCTCAGGGTCCATCCCAGGACCCTGGCTGGGATCAGGACCTCAGCTAGCCAGCTGAGCCACCCAGGTGCCCCTGTAGGTGGAGTTTAAAGAAGAATTGTCTTTCTTTTCTTGTTTTCTTTCTTTTTTTTTTTTCCTAATGGATTCACAGGATTTGGTCTTTTAAATGCATGCTGTTGGCACTCTTTTGCAATTCTTTGTAGTTAAGGCAGCTCACCTTTCTCTGCAAATAAGGGTTCTGGAGCTATCCCTTGTTAAGTTGGGGAAAGTGCTACGTTGTATATTTATACTCTGCCTTCTGTCCCACGGGAAAGAGACAACTCCAGGTGCATAAACGTATTGTCAGTCCACCTGCCAACACCTATTTATGCAATTACTGATATTGAGGATGGAATTACCCGCTTTTACTAATATGTTCCCCCTGAAATTATCTTCAGGAAAACTTGAGTTAGAATTAGCCAGTGTGAGCTTTGTTCATAGAGTGTTTGCCCCCAATTTGTTTTCTACCAAGTGAACCCCAGACACCTGGAGCACCACACACTCGTTTTTTTGCCTGTACATTCCATGTGTTTGGCACAGAGGGTGACAGTTGCTTTTGGCAGATGTACAGGATCAAAGTGGCCTTTTTACCCTTCTACCCTCAGGGTGTCAGTTTCTCAGATAAAGGAAGTGGTGAGGTTAACAGAAATTTCAGCTTATCCTGAAATAATAGTGAAGCGTAGTAGGTATGACAAACCTATTAATTAATTATTTGTCAAGGCAATTGCTTTTTTAAGTTATTGGACAGGGAAATTTGGGAACAATGCATGCTTTTAGTAAGTTAATGTTTCTACCATATTTTGTGGCCCGAAGGAAACTAATAATCAAAATAATCATATTTATTTTCCCCTTTTAGCTAACTTGAAGAAATGGAAAATATTAGAAATACTATCTATAGGTTAATATAAGGATTTATTTGATAGCAGTGTGTTTACCTTAGAGAGTATCGCTCCAAATTTCTTAACCTGTATAATTTATCATATGCATTAGCTAGGTTTACTTGGATAAATATTGGCCTAGGACTAGAGGATTTCTGTAATTTTATTTTGGGGAATTTTTTTCTGAAGAGAAAACAAAACAGAAAATAAGTATGTATATAAACTTTTTAATAATACACATTTGTGTATATGTTGAAAAATACATAAATATACACACATATGTTATATACTATGTATTACATATGATATCATTTATTTTATACATATTTATATGTATACATTTGAAATCTGGTTATATTATAAAATTATACACATACACCTAATATATATTAGATGTGATATATATATAAATTGGGGATCTGGTTATATTTTAAAAAGAATACTCCCTCTTATTGGGAGATCAGTGATGGTGTGAACTAAGTTAGCTGCTTTTCTACTTAATTTTCCTTCTGAATTCACTTATTTCACTGATAATGAATAATACCAATTAAGTATAGGGTTATAGAATGGTATCAGCAAAGAGAGGAAACTTTCATCTATCCCTGTTCTCTGCCCATCTGCACCAATAAAATGATAAGATAGAAATAGAGGGTAGGGTGATAAATTTATCCTTTCAAATGAAGACTTAGGGATCTCTGTAGACTTTAGGTTTTGATTCCATGGCTCTTCCCCAGTGACCAAAATGAACTATACCATCTGTCTTATAAATGTCAGTTGGTGATCTAGGACCCATATCTCAACACAAATGAGCCATCCTATTCCTTAAGTGAATCCTATTATGGAAGGGAGGAAGTGTGGGTGAGTACCAAGGATGTCATCTCAAGGGCATCCCCAAAGTAGTGGCTCTTAAACCTGCACATGCATCAGAATCAGTTGGAGGCTTTATTCAGGTACAGTTCGCTGGACCAACCAGCAGTTTCTGATTCAGTGGACCTGGGGTGAGTCCCGAGTAGTTGCATTTCTAACAGGTTTCTATGTGGTGCTGATGCTGCTGGTCTGTGGACCATAACATGGGAACCACCAATCTAAAACATAAAACTTGTCAATGTAGATTTTGCATGATTGGTGTTTCATAATCTGAAACATTAAAGAAACACTGTAACATTTCAAAACAAATACATTTTAATAAATTTATCTCAATTTACTTTGATTTAAAAATTATTTTTTAAAAATATAGCATCTTAAGAGAAGAGATAAGAATTGCAAATTCTACTAGAAAAAGGAGTAGGAGCCTGGATGATTATAGGGAGTTGAAAGTTTCTCCCAAGCTTGTATTCTAAGAGTCTCCAGTGTAGGACTTTAAGTCCATGGAGACAGAATAATCCCTAATCTATAAAACTGGTTATTCTGGGGGTAAAAAAAAAAAAAAAAAAAAAAACAACCTTGAAATAAAAACTAGTGAGCACTAAAGATGAAAACTGTGAATGCAAAAATTGTGTAGACAGCAGTTTATAATAGCTTTATTCATAATTGCCTCAAACTGGAAGCAATCGAAATGTCCTTCCAAAGGTGACTGAGCAAACTGTGGTGCATCCATATAGTGGAATATTACTCAGTGATAAAAAGGAGCAAATTACAAATACAGGCAATAATTTGGTTGGCTCTCAAGGGCTTAATGCTGAGTGAAAGAAGCCAATCTCAAAACGTCACAGACTGCATGATCCCATTTATATAACACCTCAAAATGGAAAAAAATATAGCAACAAAGGAGGATGAATTAATGAATGCCAAGAGACATGTCAGAGAGGAGGTGTGATTAGCAAGGGATGACACAAGGGAGCTTCCAGGTGCTGGAACTCTTCTGTAGCCTGATTATTTACACAAACTTATACATGTGTTAAAACCCATGGAACTATATAGCCCCGACTCACAACAGGCCAAGTTTACTATATGACAATTTTATGATCGTATGAAAATTATTTATCAATTTAAAAAAGATAAAAATAAGAATAGTACTGTTTTTAGTTTCACTAAGTAACTGGATTTGCACCATTTTATGAAGTGAAAGTATCAATTTATTTAAATAAATAAGTGTGCTTTATCTCAAGCAAAAGGAAACAAATGATATCTGTAAGAAGGATTCTTTATAAATGTTCTTAAAGCCATTTGCTGCAGGCAGGAATCCTAGGAAAAATTTGGAAGTTGGTCATCTCTAGCAATGTCATCCCATTTCCTCCTTTGCTCTTCTTCTTGGAGTCTTTCTCTGTAAGCTTTGTCACTTTCAATGTGAATTTCACGGGCAGGTTTGTTCTTATCATTTATACTAGCTGGAAAAGACAGACGATGCTAGAACTGTCATCCAGATACCTCCTACATATATGTGTGAAGCCTCAGGAATTGCCATCTACCCACATCTTGAACAGTGCAGTGATGGCTCCCTCAGAGTCTTGGACAGAAGCCAGTATCATTTTGAAGTGTCTATAATTTTTAGAGACACTGAAGTCTTTAGAAGTGTCTAGAAGGTCTGGGTCTCCAGAAGTGTTGGCAGTTGAATTCCAGCCAGAGCTCTAATCAGGTAATATCCATAAATCTCTGTTGAATGGATGCATGTGCTTGTCCCAGTAAGAGAGAGTCAGTTGCTAATACCTATAGAATGCTCCCTATGTGTGAGGTACTTGTCTGAGTACTTTACATGAATTCACTTGTTTAATCCTCACAATCATCTGTGAGGTAGAGGCTCTTCCTATTTCCATTTTCACATAAGGAAACTGAGGCATGGAGACCATTAGTAACTTGCTCTGTCAGTAGAGGAAGCAGGCTTCCATTCTGGAAGTCCAGCTTCAGAGTCCAAGCAGTTCACAGATGTACAACACTCTGGTTTTTGTGGTGTTTTCTTTTGTGATATTTTCTCCTTTTCAGGCAGACTGCAATTGTCAGTAGTGCATTTCAGTCTACATGTGACCTACTGACCCTGAGGTTATTCATGAACTCTTGAACAGAATTGACCTTCTTGCACCAGCAAGGCAGGATGTGCAGATTCTACTTTGAACCCAGTCCCAAAAGACAGCTGTGGATTGAGACTGCGCCATCTTAGGATCTGGCACATTCCTCAAAGAAATTTCCAAACCTGAATCCTAACATGGTGATCAAGATGAGATTTCATGAACCTTAGAACTAGCCCTTCTCCAGACAGGGTAGCTTTCTGGCTCGGACCAGAGGTCACGCGTCCACTTTATAGTATGAGTCTTCTGTAGCTCATTTGCTTCTCAGCTTTAAGATTAGTAAAAGAATCAAGTACTGAGTATGCTTTTCTTATATTTCAGTGGGATATCCAAATCAGCTTTACCAATAAAAAATAATTGCATGTTTCTGACTTTCATACTTTGCTATAATAAAAGGTGTAGTTATTATGTGGTTTGGCATCTCTCTGGAATAAACACTCATGATTGTATACATGGATATTGCATTCACTTCTCAATGAACACATACCAAATGCATAGGTTGAACAACATGCGGGGAGGCATTTGACAGGGCATGGGTACTTGAGACCTACATTTGAATAATATCAGTGTTATTTGACCTTGGGCGGGGACTCATCTTTTCTGAAACTTAACACTTCTTCCCTCCGTGTCTCCCTCCCTTCCTTAAATATTGTGCGTGAGATTAATGTAAAGTATTCCTTGTAGCATTTGGCACATAATATAATATATGAAAACATAGTGACTATTATTTTTTATAGTAAGAGTCAAGGCAGATGTGTTTAAGTGAGTTAAATATGAACCACTAGGGGAATTTGTGATTACCATTATTCCAATACCAATTTTGTGATTCACTTAAAAAAAAGGATAGCAAGTATCCATTTCCTTTGGCTACAAAAGATGCTTCAAAAGCTCTTCTCCTGGTGATACATCAGTAAGTCTTGTGAGGAAATAAAGTACTTTAAATACAAGTTTAATTCCATCACAACCATAGAGGAAAATCTATGTCTATAAAATGAAGCACTTGATGCCTTAATTAGCTACCTTATAGACAGGTTCTTTCTGAACTGACCCTCTTTGGCCCCCAGACCTTGGTGTGTTTGGCTGGACTCGTGTGAGGCTGAATTTAAGAGCGAGTGTTATGCACACTTACACGTGGTGAGACATGGAGTGCAGGCCAATATTCTGCAGCTGGGAAGAGCAATTAGCAGCTTCATGAATTAGGGACTTGTTTACACTGTTGTCCAAGATAATCATTTGTTTGTTTTAACGAAGATGTTCTATCTTCATCAGAGGCATCCATCGTCATATTTAAATGATAAGGTCTTTGCATCTCACAAATAATGTTTGGATTTCACAGCAGGATCCCTATCACAGCCAGTATTTTCTCTCGCTGACTTTGGTAATCAAGACATGAGTTACATATATATTTCAATTTACTCCTCAGCCATGAAAACATTATGTGATCTCTTCCAGCAACTTTTTTGACAGACTTATTTTTAAAAATGTTTTTATGTGAACTCCATCACACAGACATAGGTATATGTGCACAGATACACACCCCACACTTGCATACACATATGTGAAATAAAATTTTACAAAAGAAGTCTTAGCCTTACCAAGGGCAACAATATACTCTAATTCTTACCTATTCTAGTCTAGTTCATTTCACTCCATTCCATTCTGTGTTCTGTTTATTTCATTTTAAAAATTGAACCCAATGATTTAACTTCATGATTTCCTCACAGGTCATAACCTAAAGTTTGAAAAACATTGATCAACATGCAAATTCACTTATGATTCTTTTTTTCTTTTTTTTAAAGATTTTATTTATTTGAGAGAGAGAGAGAGCACAAGCAGGGGAGAAGCAGAGGGAGAAGCAGACTTCTCACTGAGCAGGGAGCCAGATGCGGGCCAGTCCGAGGATCCTGGGATCCTGACCTGACCCAAAGGCAGACGCTCAACTGACTGAGCCACCCAGGAGCCCCCACTTAATGATTCTGTCGTCTGTCCCAGAATTTGTAGAAAGGAGTGCATCTGTCATTACTGTGTCTTTTGGATCTTCAGCTATGTGTAATCTTAATATATTGGTCTACTAAGTAAATAAATACCAATTAGTACCCCTTGAAGACAATAATAATAACCTACTCACTCAATAGGTACTCACAGATGAATCAGATGAAGTAGTTCAGAAATCATGAAGTGAGTCATTAGTAAACTATGTCCAGTTTTCCCAGAAGAGGGACTTCTCAAATAAGGTGGCCAATGTATTTCTAGAAAATGTGTGCTGATCTTAGTTGTGTTCTTCATAAAGCCAAGATCAGTTTTTTCCAAGGCATATGCCTAAATATTTAATTTTATTTTATTTTTTATTTTATTTTATTTTATTTTTTAAAGATGTATTTATTTATGATACACACACATAGAGAGAGAGAGAGAGAGGCAGAGACACAGGAGGAGGGAGAAGCAGGCTCCATGCTGGGAGCCCGACGCAGGACTCGATTCCGGGACTCCAGGATCACGCCCTGGGCCAAAGGCAGGCGCTAAACCACTGAGCCACCCAGGGATCCCCGCCTAAATATTTTATTTTATTTTATTTTTTAATTTTTTAAAATATTTTATAATATGATACTATTGATATACTATAAACAGTTAATATTTTAAACGATTGCAAAACTAATCCACCTCTCCTGGTTCAGTTGATTAGAGGACATTCACAGAAGACATTGATCTTTTGAGAAACATTTGCTAATTTCTTATTATGTTCCAGATACTTTGGTGGTTCCTAGGGACCCATAAATAAGCAAGCCATAGTCCCTGTCCATGGGGGAACATACAGCCTGAGCTTCCGACAACTTTAGGACCCTGTGTGAGGAGCACTGAAATGGAGATGTTTGCCCTGATAGAGCTCAGTGTGCGCACAAAGAAAGACTGACCATAGGCAGTGGGGAGATAGAGATTTGATAAGGGAAGAGGTGACTTCTTAATCTCATCTTGTTGGTTAATATATAGGTTTAGAGTCGTAATCCCTCACATATTGTAAGAATGATTTCTCCAAAGAAGGAAATCTTTGGAGATTGGAGGGGTTGGGCTGTGGCCCCAACTGGTGGAGGGGCTTCCTGTTTTATAACAAAAACACTATGTAGGTCAGCAGCAGCTAAATCAAGAGACACACGGGTACACTGGACCCTGGATGTGTAAAGATTCATGTAAATTCTTGTAATAAAAACTTCAGAGAGCTGTTTTGTGACGTGTCGCAGGTGTGCATTGCACCATCTGCTGGCACAGGGAGAGCATGAAACATGCTGCCACGGGCCAGATCCATGCTCTAGCCCTGACAAGCCTTCCTGGCGTTCTTCTCAGGGATCCTCAGGTTAACAGACCTTGACTTCTTACTCTTTTTGACCTGGTTGAAGGCAAAAGATGGTTTTATAAACAATCTTAAGGAATTGTTTCTAAATTACTGTAAATTATTTTAAGTTCACAATTAAATTGTTCTTTTGAGTTTCTTTAGCAGGGCCTAGGGGACTGGTCTATTCACACACTGAGCAGTGAGCAAAATGACATCTGTAAAAGGTGGGTCTAGCCACCAGAGGACCATTTGCCGTCCCACATCTGTGCTTGTTCCTGACTCCAGCTTCTTATTCTGGTTTGATCCTTCCAGATGTCAGCAAACTTTGCCAACCACTCTCCCTGCATATTTGCCCTAAGTGTGTATTCTTGCTTCAACCTCACTTCTCTGCCCTTTGAAGCATCCTCACCACTGGCTGAACCTGTGCCCTTCTTTCCAATTTCTGCATCCCATCCATGGAGAAAGGTTTAGAAAAAGAGAGCCATACTTGGGAGGGAGAGAAGGAGGTGGCTCCCATCTCTTCAATATGTGTAATAACAGATTAAGATAATGTGAAACCACAGTCCTAAAGTTCACTTCTCATCAGTAATTGTTGGACTCAAAAGGACAATTCTTAATTCTTGACTGAGTAGTTGGAGTAAATATTTCCTTTCTTACTTACAGGATATCACTCTCTTCATCCTATTGGAAGAAAAGGAGTTTTCTTTGGATTATGAATTAGTTTAATCTAACTTTTTCCCTTGAAAATTAGTGTAATACTTGATAAGGATTCATTTGGAATTCACTGTTTAGCATGTTTATGGAAAAAAAGAGAAGTCTTTGAAGAGCTGAGTTGAGTAAGTCATCATTTTTAGCACATTATAAATCTCTTCTAGGCAGATGCTGGACTGTAAAAATTGTACCTCTCACAATTCCTAGTGGGATGTTGTGTACCTAGTAGGGGCTGACTAAATAATTGTTTATTGACTCCATTACATGAACAGGCCTGATTACACACACGATCACACACACATGGATTATCTGCACAATTAGAGCTAGGTCCTCCAAGAGACCACATGTTTTACTTTGGCCAATTTAAACACAAATCTTCTCAGCCTTGTAAAACATCAAATACCTAATACAATTTAATATTCTCTTATTGATTCATTGTCAGAGTATGAAAATTAGTTATTGAGCTATGCTCATGAGAATAATGATTCGTGCTATTAAAACTTCACCTCCGAGGCCTATCCAGAAAGAGAAGTGGAAAATGGTGGGACATAAAGATGGATAGAGAGATAAAGGGACTCTGTGAGTCTTTACTGAAGTTCAAAGGATACTACTCAAAGTGTAGGAACACAATGCCAATGTTAGCTGCTATTATGATTGTTTAGGCTGCTCTGTTCCTAGAATCCGGAAAGTGCTAATGCATATACACTGCATGGAGGAACAGAGAAATCAGAATACTTAGAGATTTCTTACAGCTGGCTGTAATATTTTTAAAATCAGCATATTCAATTCTTACCGTATTGTGTCCTGCCTGTTCTCTAAAAGAGTACATTAGATAGACAACAATAATAAATATCTCCTGGGGATAAAGTGAGGGCTGGTCAGTGTCTTTCAACTTGTGTAATCTTGGGCAGGTTTCTTGGCCCTGCTGAGTTTCAGTCATCCCATCTGCAGAGTGGAAACAGTGGCAGCTAATTATTCATGATTGTAGGGAAGCAAATGAAATACTTTTCATAAACTGCCTAATGTTTCATTGGCATTAACTCATAGGTTATCACGGCACCTTTAATGTCTCCTATGTAGCAGCAACATGTTCATTGCCAGTGGTTTTGGAATTGCATTTAGGGTAGTAATTTTTGGAGGTGCCTACAAGGAGACATATGTTAGATTTGAGGTTGCAGGATTATGTAACTGAGTAGTGGCCTCTGAGAATTGGAGGTAAAAAATAGAATCACATTTCATGTATAAGTGAGAATTTATAACTTTGGGGAGAGTCATAGATTTTTTTTTAATTGACTAGAACTAAATATGTGGTTATGTAAGAACTGGTAACTCAGAATTACGGTTCAGCATACAAACACAAATTGTATGTACATGTTTTAGTACCTTTATAAATATTGAAAGCTTTGAATTAGCAACAATGAAGTGTCAAGGGTTGGAGAAACTCACAAGGGTTTTAAGCCAACCAATGATTCTGAAGCTGGATTTTATTACTGCCACAGTGTGATTCCCACCTTCCAAAGGGATGTCCTGAGGTGTCCCAGGTAGGCTTCTGGGAGCCTGACTCTGAGATGGAATTTGGTGTGCCAGATGTTTACTGGGGAGAGTTCTTGCAACCAGTGCCACGAGGGGCAGGGAGGGAGAAGGAGTGTGCAGAGGGAGAAGGCAAGCCACAGTTCAGGCCAAAGAATGAGAACAGATCTCAAAGAACACCGACTCCAGTGAGGTGTTCTTTATCTGGCTAGAATGGCCTTCGGGTTGTCTTGCAAGGGTTGAGAGAGCCAGATCATATACTCCCCCTCGATCAGTTATTGCATATAAATTACTGTAGAAAAAGTGTGCCATTGGGCCACTCAACTCTCTGCAGCTAAAATAATCCCCCAAGAGGTCCGTCCTCCAAGAGGATCTATGTCTACCCCTGAGGTTGACCAGAGAGGTAAAAAATTAACACCAGGATGCCCTAGAGCTAGTCTGTTTCAAAGCATGCATCAGGGTTGAAGAAAATCTGTCTCGTATCACTCTTAGTGAGAAAAACCTTGACTCGACATGGGTCAGTTTTTCAAAGAAGCCACAGTCTGTAATGGGTCCTCAAACCTCTCACATTCTCCCTGGAAACAAGTATCATCTCCCAGAAATCAGAATCTCTCTCATCTCGACTAAAGCCTTCTTTGAGTGCATAGTATTTGTACTCAAAGATTATTTAATCCCAAAGAACCTGTTACACTTCAAACTTTTTATTATGAAAGATTTCAAAACATACACAAAACAGAAGTAATTGAATGAGAGACCCCCACATGCACATCACAAAGGCTCAACATTTTGTCCATCTCCAGAAGATTTTTTAATAGCATAAAGCGTAGCCTCTCTTGTTGTTCTGAGACAGATACGGACACAGACATGTCCTCAGAGGAGGGTGAGATTTCACAATGTTTGAAGTCATGGATGTCTCTTAATAGTGCTGACGTGAGTTGAAGCTGTCAGAGCCCTGGTTCTGGGAAGTGGCAGGCTCATCCCCACGGACTTTCACTGTCCTGTGTCTGCGTTCCACAGCACCCAAGAAGGCCACACCGTGAGTCCCAGGCCAAGGAAGATACAGGACATTTAATGCATTTGCTTCATTTTCATACTTGTGTTAAGAGGACTCCTGGAAATCAGTGAACTTGGAAATGGTTTGCCAGTTTTCTGTGCTCTCAGCAATTTTTCAACCCACTGTTTTTTGATTTTTCAAGACCAAAATCAAAATTTCTGTTTAGGCAAGGGGTATCTCAGGAAAATGCTACAGAGAATATCCAAAGCAGTCCTATTAGGACCCCATGATTTGAACATCCGAACCGTATCTGATTCCCGTGCAAGTTCAGGCCCGCAGGTGGCCTGCCAAAGTGTTCAGACTGATGCTTCAACCTGTCAGACCATGCCTTTGCTTGCCTGTCCTGAGCAGATCAGCTCTGGCATGCTCAGGAGTGATTCAGCAGTCCGTCTTACCCCTGCAAGAGCCAGCAGGAACGTGGTCTTTGTTTGGCCCCAGAGCAGGTGGCAGTGGGGGCTGTGGCGGTTGCATTTCCTCTTGGAGGTGGGGGCTCAGCTGTTTCCTTGGTCACGCGCCCCTAGTAAGTGCTTGGCGGAGGCAGGGGGCCAAGAATACAGCTGAGACTTGAGCTGCTGCCAGCTCCCAGCAGCTGCTACTCTGTTCTCTGAGCTGGAACCAACCCCAGGCTGCAATGTGGCCTGATCTGGCATTTGGGGAGGGGCCTGTGAGAAGTGTCACTTGCACATTCTGAGTGGCTTAACCCACCTGCTGTGTGTGTGTGTGTGTGTGTGTGTGTGTGGCCTAATTTAGGGGACAATTGTCTGACATTCAAACTACATGAAGAATTTTAGATCAGTGAAGAAAGCAAGACTTCCACTCTTTTGAGGTCGGTGGATTTGCAGATATTTGAGGAATTATTGTAAAAGATAAAGTTGAGGGTACCATCCCAAGTCAGAATGCACATGGTTAACATAAACATGATTTGGTTTAAATTTATGTCTTTCTACATATGGACTGAAGCAGCTTGGGAAGAATAGTGCGCTAGGAGAAGAAGGACTAAGTCCTAGTGGTCATGTGGCCTTTACAAAGATAGACGCATGATTTTGGACATCATCACTGACCCTGGCCTAAGCTTTTGGTTTATTTGTTTGTTTAATATGTTAAGTGAAGATAATCTCCAGGATCAGTTGATGAGAGCTTGTTTTTTGGAGAAGCAAGGAAGCTAAAGTAACTGGAAAGTTCTAAGCAAAATGCTATATATGGGCACTCTAAAGAAACTACAGAATCAAAACTGTATTGAGATACCCATGCACATCTCTGTATCTATTTCTACAGAGCAATAGTTGCTGGGTCTTTTAAAATCAAGTCGTTTTATGTAATGTAAACACATCCATTTGGAGGTTAAGAGATCATATCAAATATTCAGGATAAGTTCTTTCCTATATTTGAGAAACCAGAAATAAATTCTCTGGGTAAACATGACATGAGTTCATGAAACTATCCTCTCCTACTGAGAAGCGCCCTCGTTTTTGCCCACCTAACAGACTCTACCCAATTTTGTAAACAATTAATACAAGTCCCCCCTCAAGTCCGAGTCCTCCAGGAGAGGCGGGTTATATTCTAGTTGTCTCTGTTCCCCCTGTTTCTACCAAGGTATTTACTAAGAGTATGTAGATTAAACGAGTGGTATTCAATTTATTCTGTTTGTTATGGCTTTGAAAGGAAAACATAATGATGTGTGTTGTGATGTTAGAAAATACCCAGATCATTGCTCGTGGTATAAGGGCTCAACTGGTCTTTCTCCAAATTCTCAGACCTTTGGTCCAGCCTTGCCCTCAAAGAACAGTGGCTGCAGGCTGGAGCTGTTTAAAAGTGACAAACCTATATGGGGACTGCTCAGTAAAAGAGTTGAATAGATGTATACAGGGAGAATGCTATATACAATTACAGATGTCACCCGTGTACCTTTCTCTGAATCCAAATCAACAATGTAGAAGGGAATCACATTTCTTTTAGTGAAGTTACATGGTCTCTCTACATACTATTAATTTTCCTTGGCACTTTTTGGCTGATTTCTCATAGAGGGAAGTCAGTTTAAAACACAATATTCAAGTCAGTGGCTCTGTATAAAAATATCTTCAAATTCTTAAGAAATTTGAGGGCAGTCTCACTTGCAGTTGTTGCTGACTTGATTTTTTTTTAAAGATTTTATTTATTCATGAGAGACAGAAAGAGGGAGAGAGACAGAGAGAGAGAGAGAGGCAGAGAGAGAAGCAGGCTCCATGCAGGGAACCTGATGTGGGACTTGATCCCAGATCTCCGGGATCATGTTCTGGGCTGAAGGAGTGCTAAACCGCTGAGCCACCCTGCCTGCCCAGATGACTTGATTTTTAAATGCAATTGAGTTGTATTGATTTTGATATTTATTCCAAGTGCAAAAGATATGTTGCGATAATTTAAATGTTTATTATTTTGGCATTTTAAAAGTAGATTTAAAATTTTTATTACATTGGTTTGTGTGTAGGGTATTTTTCATCAGTTTTGTCTTTGACATCCATTTGTCTTGATCTCCATGAAAATGTGTTTTCATAGACTTAGCTCCTTTTATTGCACATTGGATTAGATGTACTTATTCTATACTTCTGCTTTTATTAACAATTTTCTTCATTACCTTTACTTCTGTGTTTTCTGACTAAATAGATAATTACATTGCCCCACAAACATGCTGGACAGTGCAATTAACACTGCAAATTAGTTACTTGCAGTGTTATTCACTCACTATTTTTTTGGTTTCTTCTCTATCTTTTTGTTTACTTTTTTAAATATAAGAGTAAAAAAATTTCACTTGAGAATATTTAGAAAGGTATCATCATGCACATACCCTCCATCTCATGAGTCACTCCTGGCATCACTTTGGGACCCCATTATTATTTATTATCTGGCCTGTGGAACCTGTGATCCTCACTCATTTCAAAGTGTTGCAGTTAAAGTTGAAGTTTGGGAACCCATGTGTCAGAATTTGAACTCTAACCCCACCCTTTCCTAGCGTAAAATCTTGGCTATGTTACTTCATGTCTCTCTGACTCAGCTTTCTCCACTCCAAAATGAAATATTTAAGGATTAATCCATTTATATGATATTTTTCATCAAAATAATGTCAGGCACAGAGTGAGTATCCAATAGATGCATTGGAATTGTTTCAAATTGACTCTGTTCATATTAGCATTTAACTTCATTTTTATGTAAAATCTTAAATTCTATCACGGTAAAAATAGTTTTATTTACCAATGTGATTTATGGCAATGATAATGGGGACATAATTGCTAATTTGAAAGTGAGACCTCCACAGTTTTGCATCATGACAAGGCACTGTAATCTCATGACTTGTTAAATTTATGTGTTAATTTATTAAATTAGTACTTCCTCAAACCATTACTAAATGTCTGGTGTTTCAGTACAATAAAAATAGGGATAGTCCCTGTTTTTAAATAACTTATGTAAAAGAGAGATAAGTAACTGATGGATTCTTCCTAAAGAAACAAGTCTTTTTTGCAATGTTCTTTGAAAGCTGGGCTCCATCTGTAGCTTGGCTCACTTCTTTTTTTTTTTAAAAAGTTTTATTTAAATTCAATTAATTAACATATGATATATTATTAGTTTCAGAGATAGAGTTCAGAGATTCATCAGTTTCCTGTAACACCCAGTGCTCATTACATCACGTGCCCTCCTTAATGTCCATCAGTCAGTTACCCCATCTCCCATCACCCTCCCCTACAGTGATCCTCAGTTTGTTTCCCATGACTAAGAGTTTCTTATGGTTTGTCTACCTCTCTGATTTAGACTTGTTTTATTTTTTCCTCTCTTCCCCTATGATCCTCTGTGTTGTTTCTTAAATTCCACATATGAGTGAGATCATATGATAATTGTCTTTGTCTGATTGACATATTTTGCTCAGCATAATACGCTCCAGTTCCATCCACATTGTTGCAAATGGCAAGCTTGGCTTACTTCTTAATACATTCTGGAGAGGTGCTGCATTAAAAGAAAAGAGGAAAGAGGCACTGTAAGATTCTTATAGTTAAAGGGAAATACAATCTAGTTTGAAATGGGGAATTAGAGGGTACAGTATCTTAACTTGTAATGAAATTTTGAATGATATCAATATAGCAGCTCTCTGAAATAATGCACTCTGGGAGCCAGCAATGGGACAGCATTTGGACACCAAATATATCCTTGAATAGACACTGATTTTAAAAAGGCATATCTTTATATACTGGGCTTACAGCAGTGGTGTACCAGGAATGGTGACTAGAATATCCCTGTATCATCTATGACTTTGTTTTATCCATTTTGGGGGGAGGAGTAGTCCTAAATATTGAAGTATTCATTTTTGTGGGAACATATCTCTATTAAAATAAGGCTAGAAAAAAATTGCAGCCACAATTCTTGGGGAAAGCTGTATATATTACTTCTAAGAAATATTGTATTTATTGCATTCTCTATGTACATATATCCCAGGTGTGTGTGTGTTCATGTGTGTGTAGGTGTAGATAGAGTTTGTATTAAGAAGGCTGGAGGGTACACTTTAAATAGGCCATGGTGGGGCAGCCCTGGTGGCCCAGCAGTTTAGCGCCGCCTTCCGCCCAGAGCAGTGATCCTGGAGACCCGAGATCGAGTCCCATGTCAGGCTCCCTGCATGGAGCCTGCTTCTCCCTCTGCCTGTTTCTCTGCCCCTCTCTCTCTCTCTCTCTCTGTGTCTGTCATGAATAAATAAGCAAATAAATCTTTAAATAAATAAATAGGCCATGGTGAATATAATATCGGTAACTTATTAATGCTAGTCGTAAAAGAAACTTGCTCCAATACTTATTTCAAGAAAACCCTGCAATTATTTTTGAAAATCCACTAAGAGGCATGCCCAAATAATTCAGCCATAACGCTTTAAGGAGAAAAGAAAAAACAAAAAGCAATAAATTTACTCCTGACTCATTCGCACAACTTTTGAAAAGATAAAATATGTGAAAATGCTGCATCCTAATACCTTTTCAAAGAAAGCTTCCTAAATTTTCTAACCAGTTTTTAATAATGATGCCATGTCACAAAACTGGCAACAAAGCCCAGGCCATTCAACCAGGTTGCTCCCAGAGAAGGCCAGGTAATGAGGAAGGTTTTTACTTGTAACCACAGCACTTTTTTAAGAACAAAGTCTTCCAAAATGTGGCTGATTAAATTCATGTCTAAATGCTACAGCACGAGGGAGCATCTAGATAGGCAGCACTTTTTTGAGGTTTGCAGAATCACCTTAAGTCTGGCATCTTGGTGAGTCCAGTGGATTGTCAGCAGAGGGAAGAGCCTACATGTTCTGCTCATGAGTTACTATCCTCTTGCTCATGCTGGGGTCTCTGAGAATTAGAATAATTGTGACCTGACCTGAAATTGGCATCTGTGGGTGTGTGCGAGCCTCATAGGAATAGTTAGACCGTAGAGTTTTCAACAGAGAGCCTGTATTTCCAGAATTAAAATGGAGGTTATAAATATAGTTTTAGACCACAGAGGATTGTTTCAAATGCCTGGACAAATTATATATGCACAAGCACACATGCATTCTGTCTCTGTCTCTCCCTCCTTGCACCTCTTTCCCTCCCTCCTTCATTCTTTCCTCATCCCTCACTCTCTCTTCCTCAGTAGATAGATGGATGGATGGATGGATAGATAGATAGATAGATAGATAGATAGATAGATAGACAGACTTTCATCCTTCCTTAGTATGTAAACCTTGTGAGGCTAGTTATTTATGTTAATATAATTAGAATTTATTGGCACTTATACATCAAATTACTTTTCTTGTCTTCATGTAGATTACTTTGGAAGGTAACAAGATCCCCTTGTGTTCTTTACTTCCCTTATATCTTCTTTTATTTTTTAGAGAAAATATGTAATCATTTGAAGTATAGAGCATATTTTCCCATATACCATACTTTAGCAAATACAGGGCAATGCTATCCCTAACACATTGTTTATTTAATGAACACTCTTGTCTCTGTTTAAATGTTAATAATAATGGATGATTGACTCTTTTTGTTTTTCTGTGTTTAAATCTATGTGTGAAAATTATTTTTTTTGCAGGCTTCATCATGCATTCCTCCAAATAGTCCATGTTCTATTTTCACAGGTAAATTTCACATGTTGTTTCTGACAGTTGGGCCAGCCTGCCTGCCTTCTTCCTTTCATTCCATCCCCACCTCCTTCCTCTTCCTTTCTAATTTACCATTATGAGTAAAGAAAGGTTATGATATTTTTCCCCACTGTATAGTTTTTCCCCGTGTTGAGGTCTTGGACTTTTTATGAAGGAGACCATATCCAGCAAAACAGATTCTACTTCTGAGCATGTCTTACTATGTATTATGAATAAATGACTGACTTCTTTTTTATTTATGTTTAAAATCTTGAAGGTATCACATATAAGCCTGGAGCTCAAAAGCTGAGTATTGCATGTTACATAAGATTGGCCAATATTTTATTTCTGTGATATATCAAATCACAAATTTGCTTCTTTCCCAGACAATTTCAGCCTGGCATTTCCAATCTGTAGCCCGGATGTACATTCTTGCAAACTTTTAATAACTGAATTCACATATGTTTTCGTTCTTTGGTGCGATATCAATTTCCAGCCTCATTCTAGGGATCAGGCTGTCCTACTTTGTTGTAGAGATGCTATATCCATTTGATTTTTTAAGTGCAAGGTTGCCTAGCAGAGACACTGAAGTGGGTGAGATGGCCTCATGCCTTATAGAAATGTCAATTTGCGTCAGGTTCCTATCAGTGTTCTTCTACTGAAGTGCCTAGAAAGCAAGTAAGCTTCAAGACTATTTCATTTTAATGATTCGACACATGTATAGCATGGATAAACCCCCTCAAGGCTCTTAGTTTAGGGATTATAGAATCCATAAATAAAATGACCCCAAATCTTCAATCTCCCCATGGCCTTGGGAATTCCTGCAAACAACTCAAGAGTCACAGGAACAGTCAGCCCTGGGACCACACGCTGACATCTCTCAACTCTTGTGTTGAGACTGCTCATGTGTCTTTTGAATTGCATTGATCATTTCTGCCAGTTCTTTCACAGAGTGCTTTGAGAACCTATTTTGTTCTCTTTCTTCATCAGTGGCTAACCCCAGCAGGCTGTAATATCTCACAGAGCTTGTGAAAGCTCATATTTTTATAAGTTTATCAAAATCTATTAGATATTTAAAAATATAGAGAATTTAAAAGAGCAAAAAGCCCATTTGCCTTGATGTGGGTTTCTCAGGGTTAAAGGGTCTTGTCAGAAGGTTTGTACAGGGAACATCCAAGGTAGGAGGGTCCATCAAAGGAGAAGGTATTCACCTGCAAATGCTTGTAGTCTTGAATGAATGCAACTAACTCTTTAACTTTTAACTGTCCCTTTAAGTGAAAACATTTTGTTAAAAAAATAATAAAAACTTTGCATGAGGTTGGGACAGGGAGAAGCAGGGAGACAGCATCGTGTCTGACTAGCCTTTCATGTGATTGCAGTTCTGACATTGAGTGGCCGCAGGCAAGCCAGCTTTAAACTGCAGCCCGTCTCTTTCAAAGGACCAACCACATGTACTTTCCAAGTGTAGCATCTGGGGTCCAAAAAGCATTGTCACAGATGGCCCTAGAGCTGGAGTCCCACCCAACACAAGCAGGCACACACCAGTTCATACGTCTCCTGGCTGCTCTGGGCGCCACAAAAATGCAGACTCTAGGTTGTAGGTTTCCTGAAAATACCCACTTCTCCTTTAAACAAACTGGTGTGGATCACATTTCTGCCGTGAGTTAAGCACATCACCAGTCCAAGATACATTCCAGTGGCCACATTAGTCATCTACAACATTTCTTCAGAATGCTTATATTTAGAGCAGGATCTAGATCAAGCCAAACTCTTGGTGGCTTAGAAATAAAAGCTTGGAGACACTGCCTTGCATGTTGGTTTTCATTTCTTATACATTTGTTCCACCCAAGTCTCTGCCTTTCTATGTAGATAAATCATTCCTTCCACTTGCTGACTGCTTTTCTGTCCTCCAGAAGAGGAGGCATCATCTGAAGCACTTTTACCACTTCTTCAGCACTTGAGATGCTGAACGCACACCTGTCCTGTGGTGGTTTTGCAGTTGCTCTCCTACATCGACCTTTGAAATAGGCTTTCTAGAGATTTAATTGTGGTGAGGAAAAATTCTAACACAATGTTGCCACCCATTGGAACCCAAAACATGCCAGTGTCAAAGGCATTCATTTACCCAGTCTTTTAGGGGCATCATCTTATGGAAGTCTGAGGCTAGCAGGAAATATTTATCGGGCACTTCTATTCTTTGCTAGCAAATGTGTTGACCTCAGCACAGCGGCTTTTTAGTTTTCACGACTGGGTTTGTAGGGTTGTCACTGCGTGATTTTGTGTAGAACTATGTTAGGTGGTATAGAGAAGGGAAAAACACAACAGGAAAAGTCAAAGGCTCTTGCATTGGAGAAGGGGGCAGAGCTGGCACATGCGGTGGAGATGGATCATCTTCTTTGTGGTGTGAATGCCACTGCACCTGAAGTGCACAGCGCTTCATCCTGAGAGGCGTCCTGATATTTGGGTGGGAGCTCGGTAGGGGGAGCACTCACGGAAACCTCATGTCATCAGTCAAAGAGGTAGGTAGATTCAGAAGAGATGAGAGGCACTACTGCTATAACCCCATTAGCCTGGAAATGTGAGCAAGGCCAGCTGACTTATGATAAGTATGCATTTGATTGATGCCATCACTCTTCTCAAGAAAACTTAGAAACTACCAACAACCTGAAGAAACTTGCCTGCCATGTGTATCTTCCATTCAGGGGACCAACATTTTCTTTTGATCTTTAGGAAAAATGTCTTTGATTGTCTGTTTTCTGTTAATTGTATCTACTGGTTCCCTTAAGATTGCTGTCAAAATCATCCTTTGAGAACAGAAGACTGAAAAAACCTTGTACATGTATGTCGCTTGTGTTAAATGCTTTAGTCTGGATTGCTTTGCTCTCGAATCTCTTGTCTGTCGAATTCTCTAGGTAGATTGGTAATTCCTTCGGGTCCAGGATAATTTCTTTCCTTTCTCTGGTATCCTATCCAGCAGGTCATGGAATGTCCCATGCAGTAGATGCTCAATAAATAAGCTCCCATGCTCTCTCGCCAGTGCATAGGCTCACTATCAGAGCAAAGCCAGACAGGAACCGTCTTGAGATCCATACATTCAGAAACATGTCATGGTTTTGTCTTTTACCTTTTAGTACCTTAACCCTTACCATATTGATAAGTAGGTCTCTGAGTGATTAGATGCCTTGGCTTTTAGGTGGAGAAAGCAGAAACCCAGAAAAGTCCCCCAGTCGTCACTGATTAGAATGCAGACAGATCTGGAGCTTCTTTTCCTTCACTGAGGCAACAAGCCCTACTCCATGCCAGGCATTGTTCATAGCACTGAAGTTAATCTAGAAGTAGACTTAAGCAGAAATCTCTACCACTGTGCTACTTATGTAATAGTGGGGGGAGAGTGATTTTTAGTACTTGATTCAAATAGGGAGCCTTGTTAAAAAATGACTCATTTGCATTTCTAAGACTTGGGAGATTCAGTGATTGAAGGAGTCAACAACCAGCAGACTTCACACTTAAGAGACAGGACAAGTAGGCAGCTTGCTGTCTTCCCCGTGATAGGCTGGCAGTGAATGGGGTGGTTGATATGAGGACAAAATGTCATAATCTAGGGAAAACAGGCCAAAATGATCCATGTCAAAGTAAATACTCAAGAAAAACATTTGTTGGTGGGGTTGTTGATTCTGTTGAAAGAGCTTGCTGTTAGGATGCTAACACACAATGAAGCCCAGAGAGGTGGTACCCTCCATAAGTAGAAATTCCCTCTGTGCCCGAGTCTCCTGAAATTCCCCGTGCTGTACTTAGGATGGCAGCATTCATCCATTTCTGCTAAACCTCTCCCTCCTGCTTCTCTACCTCCCTTTTGGGAGTAGAGCACGCCTGTCCTGCAATCAGAGACCCTAAAGACCTTAGGACATTTCAGCATTTTATTTTGGGGAAGCACCCTTTGATTGCTTTCCTCCCTCCCTTGGAAAACCTTTTTATTCTTCTGCTGTGGGCTGGGGGGTGCGGGGGAGGCAGAGGTGAAATCATGGGTGGGTAATTTAAACTCTTGTGTTAATCCTTTTGATTAGGTTTGGTAACGATGTTAGCTAATGATAATTCTGAAAAAGCAACATTAAGGTGTGAAATATTCATAATCTATAGCACCAAACACTACATGTTGACATAAGGGAAAACAAAGATACCATTGCAGTGAAAACCTCTTATTTTTCCTAATTTACATTTGGGAAAAACATGAATTTTATGGTCATTTCAAACATCTGACAGAGTAACAATTTATCAATTTATCTTTGCTTTTATTCATTTTATCTACATGTCTCTTCCTTTCTTCTCTTCTGCAAGAAAGATTTTAATGACTCAAACATTTAATGACTCCCACTCTGCCACCTATCATTGCGTCACATTTGTTAAGTTTCATTGTTTCTGAAGTGACAGATGCTTCTTTTACTTCTTGTAGGAATGAAGGCAAAGAGTTCATGTCACATGTGCTGAATAAAATTAATATTTCTCCCCTCTCTTTTTTTGAAGTGCCTATTTGCTTCATGATGAATTTTTATAATTTTGAATCTGTTAAGCCAGAGTTGAGAATGTGCATTTTATGACAAATCCTCACTCCATTACAGGGTGTCTCCAGTACAAATAACTGAGAATAGATAATGGATTATTTTCTTGGCTTCAAGATCCTCCAAAAGAGGACATTTTTGAATACTGTATTGAACTGGACTGAATTTAGGATATGGATGTTTGAGCACCTGTGAGAAGAATAACACCCAAGCAAGAGTACCATTTCAGTTGATCACCCCCCAATCCCTGAAATAGGATGGCTTGTTGTAGAAGATCACAGTACAGGGATATTGAGAGAAATATGTAGGATGAATGTGTAACTCAGTGGGATTTCTGGAAAATCTAATTATTTAGGAACATTTTTGTTTTGGCAAAGTTACATGGTATCACCATCAACAAGATCCCAGCAGTGTTATTTAAGTTCATAAAAATTGTGTTTTAGTTATACTTGGAATTACAAGGCAACTCCTCAAGTCTAAGATCCTGATTTTTTTGCCTGAAGATCAGGGAGGGAGACATTAATTTCTAAAGGTTACATGTGTTCTGGCACCAGTATAGATTCTAATTAATTGTTCCACATTAAAAATTTATAATGCCTTCCTGCAAACCCTGAGCACACTTTATCTGAGAATCCTGCAGGCATGCGATTTCCTGTATGGCTTCTGGAAAGATGGGTACTGTGAGTTCTACAAGTAGAAGGAGGAAATTGGGCAGATAGCTAGCAGATAACTTTAGGTCATTCTGATAATTATGGTTTATGAGCTTTTAGGATTTTAAAAGAGAAAGACTAAGAAAAATGTCTAGAAAACTACATATGTCCATGTAATATTAGGGATAAAATCAGAAGAAACACCATCATCAGACGCTGTATTTGTGCAATTTCTGTGCAGTATTTACTGGCTCCTGTGAGAGGAAGATAGTGGTCTAGTGAAAAACAATCTATTGGTCTCTCTTGCACTATCCTGAAAATTAAATGCATAGATTAGGTGAGCCTGGTCTAGATTTCTAAGAGAGTCGTCCCTAGAGGAACATGGTATTAACAAGAGCTCTGATCCCCAATCAAAATGACAGTGTTTTCAACCCCACCCGGTCACTATATTTTTGTGGATCTTGCCCAGGTCACTGATGGAATGTGGGCTAGACTGGCTGATATCAAGAGTCTTTGCAGTGCTGTGGGTCTCTGGGTACTTGCACATTTGTTTTTTCTTTAAGATCGGACCTGACTAGAGATAGATGATATTACCTTGTAAATGTAAATTCTAGGCTCTAAGATGGGATAGGAAATAAAGGTGGTATGGATTGTGAAAGTTGAGACTATTTAAAATCTCCAAGAATAGTCCCAGTCCCAGTGATCACAGAGTAAGGCCCATATCATCCTCAATGCTTTCTCAGAGTCTTGGATTATTTTCAATTATGGCAGCAGGGTTATTAGCGCTGTTCTCTGAGGCATTGATTTTGGTCAGAAAATTCTCCTTTTCTACAATAAAAAATAAGCAAAAAATGAGTCCCTGACATGACCAGCTCCTACTGACCAGCTGCTTTGTTACATCCAGCTCTCTCATCCAAATTATTGACAGCCCCATGTCTGCATTACACTAAGAATGTGCCCAGAATTGTTTTTTTCAGTTAGAAGCAGTGTCTGTTACCTGGTATGGGTGAAAACACATTGGCCACGCACACACTGATTCTGGCAGAACCTTCCACCAGAACGAAACATCCTATCCTCTTTATTCTTGGAATGTCCACATTGGATAAAATAAATTAAATAGCAAAGCTTATCTTGCCAAAAACAAGACTGCTAAGATGGTGATATGGTGATGATGGTCCCCTTTATTGGGTATCTATGTCAGACAAGTACAAACCTGGGTGGCTTATATCCACAGAACCCATCTTTACATGTATATATTATCGACACATCAGAGGAAATTTGTAAAGTAGAATGATAGTTCCTCCTCTTGTACTGTCATTTTCTGCCTTTGATGCCTTTGTATGTATATTGATTTGTTTACTTGTGATTTATATCATATTCAGGAAGAAAAAGGTTTTGTAGTTTCTTTTTCATTGCAATAAAATATACATAATATGATATTTGTCATTTTAACCTTTCCTAAATGTACAATTTAGTGGCATTAAATGCATTCACAGTGTTGCATAACCATTACCACATCTATACCCACAACTTTTTCATCATCCCTCAAAAAGCTCTGTACGAATTAAACAGCAGCTCCTTTCCTCCTTACCTCCATCCCCTAAAAACATCTACTCTCTGTTTCTATGGACTGGCCTATTCTACATACTTTATATAAGTGGAATCATGCAATATTTGTTCTGTGTCTGGGTCAAAATGTTTTCATAGTCTATCCATGTTGTAGCATGTATCTGGATTCTATTCCTTTCTAAGGCTGAGTAATATCCCATTGCATGTGTATAGTGCATTCTGTTTATCCATTCATCTGTCAATAGACGCTTGGGTTGTTTTGAACGCTTTGGCTGTTAGAAGTAATTTTGCCATGAATACTGGTATACAAATACATATATCTGGTCAGTCCTTTTGGATATACATTTAGGAGTTGAAGTACTGGGTCATATGGTAGTTCTATGTTTAAAAAGGTAGGTTCTATTTTTTTCTTTCTTTTTCCTAGTTCTAAATTTTGGAGGAAGACCAAGGCTAATTTCTCTTTCTCTGAATATTCCTTAAGCATTTGAAAATAGCTATGATGTCCTTTCTAAGTCTTCTCATGTCTAAGCTAAAAATTCTAAGTGATGTAACCTGTTTTTCTGGAACCCAAATGTAAAATCTTCTATCAGCCCCAGCTACATTTAATGTCATTACTTTCATCAATTTGTTCATTCTTTGGGGATTTCCAAATACTTACTCTGAGATCCAGTGCATTAGACTCCTTTCCCAAATTTATATTTCTTGCCTTTGAGATACACTGAGGAAATATTTAAGAATTATAAAAGCAAAAATCATCTTTCTTTTCCACTGCATGAATAATCACAAAGTGGATGGTGAAAATAAAATTACTTAATTACTTAAAATTTCTCATGTGGATCCATTAGAAGTATTTAACTTTTCTTTTGTATTTTTAGAAAAAAAGTGTTTTGTTGAGATTGTATTACTTGACTTGAATACCCTATCATAATGTAGAACACCCTTGCACATGGTATACGTTCCATAAGACTTGTTATAAGAATGAACAATGGAAACATCGGCTTTTTTCCATTGGCTGTTTTTACGGAGATCAGACCTCTCTTGTTTTAAAGGCACTTGTGATTATTGTAGGGCTGTTCTTATGTCCAAAACTGTGACATCAGTTATGCTCATTATTGGAATTTTGCTAAATGTTGATCTAAGTTATGTTAGCATTTAGTTTATTATACCGGTTAAAGAAGAAAACGTGATATTCTACATATGATCTACTACATGTTTACAAGCTGCAAAGCTCTTAAAATTCAAATACGAGGGGCACCTAGGTGACTCAGTGGTTGAGCATCTGCCTTTGGCTCAGGTCATGATCCCGGAGTCCTGAGATCGAGTCCCTGCTTATCGGGGAGCCTGCTTCTCCCTCTGCCTGTGTCTCTGCCTCTTTCTCTGTCTCTCATGAATAAATAAATAAATTTTTTAAAAAATTCAAATAAGAATATTCAGTAAAATATTTTTACCCCTAAAACCCTAGTATGAAAATTCCTTTTCTTAAACATGCCCTTAGGGTCTTTCTACAAAACAATTGTCTGGTTATTTTGGTATTTGCAAGAGTAATTCAAGAATCTTATAGAATGCCTGTGCATGGGGTTGACCAAAGAGTTTAATTAAAGGATAGACCTCCTGGTTGACCATTTCTTGTATTGATAAAGAAAATTTGGGGGGGGAATGAAACTTATGTGAAAATTTGTTATTGATGGTTTTGTTACCCTGGGAAAATTTCCAACTTGCTGAAGATGTTAGTATATATACCCTGTTCATCTCATATTGGATCTCATTTCTGAAAGGATCATCTTCCAATTTTTTTTTTACTCTTTAAACTTAATTTTACATACTCAGAATATTTTAAAGCATTAACAGAGTAACTGTTTTGAGAATAGAATGTACCTTTAGTTTCTAAGGTGTCACGGTAAAACCTCACACAGCCAGCTTGACAAATTGTATTACCACAATTTATAAGTGGCATACATTTGCAGAACTTTGACCAGCTTAAAAAAAAAAAGAAAAAAGAAAAAGAAGAAGGAGCAATACATTAGGGGAGAAATATTTCAATTGTTCAAATAAATACATGTTGATTGTAGCATTTCATCATGCATTACCTATATTGACTTGGTATAAGATTAGTCATCCTGTGTTCATTTTTACTGAAGGGATTATGAGGAAAGTGACTAATAAAGTGACCTTCCCAACTTGCTAATAGAATTCAACTTTAATTTCCCATTTTAGATATCCGCTGAGAACTAAATCACTCCTGGAATTTGAACCTAATCCTGAGTTTTCTCCACGTGACAGTCCAGCATTGTGCCTTGCTCCCCTTTCACTGGCTTTCTTATCCCCATGATCCCACAATTGCTCCTTTTTTCAACTCTAAAGTAACCTCGAGAAGAGATAACATAAATATAATGAGAAGTGGTAGTGCTTTTCCTTATTTTCCTCATCGTAAACAGTTGACAGTGCTGCTGATCAATTTCCTATAGCTTGTTTGCAAGCGATTGACTGCCTTTGCTAAAGAAATACTTATCCCTTAAATTATGATTAAAATATTGTTTCCACTGAAAGAACTACAGTAACTTTTATTTTGTGCATTTGTATAGGGTCTCCTTTTGCTCCCTCCACCCCTCCCACTATAACAATTAAAAATTGGCCAGTATATCCATTAATCAAATGTCGGATAAAAGATATTTGTTAAAAATAATTTAGCCTTTTTGTGAACATGGGAAAAAATTTAAACAGATTAAGATTAAATAGCAGTGGAAGAGTCGGGTAGTTTGGCGGACAGAGAGCTGGAGTAGGGTTGATTTCCTGGCACTGCTTTCTTAGCAAAGAGAACAATTTTAATCAGTTACAAAAATATTTGTGATCCATATGTTCCTTTCTGCTCATTCCCATATGCCCATATTCCCTTTTATCTCGGTAGATGATGACTTTATGATTCAGGCATGCAAGAATAATACCTCGCTGACTTTAGAGCTCAGTGCTATTTCAAAACGTGTCCTGGTAATTACGTACACACATGTATCCAGGCTGTTCACGCTCTGAGTTGGTTACGTGAATATCAGTTTGTTCTTCCTTTTTCTTCATGGAAAGAATTATATCTTGCATCCACCTACTGGGGCTGGAATAATGCATCTAAGGCTTAGATTTGAAAACTGCATTGCCATTCGCCTGCTGGATTAAATGCCACTGTACAAATATGAGGATCAGAGAAAGAAGACAAAAAGATTTCGGTGATCTTTGATAACTTCATTTTCTTTGGGAACAGGAAAACAGAATCCAAAAAGCATGTGGTAATTTCATCACTGGTGCCTATTCTATGACATATTAGATAATGGACTGGTTACTTAAATAGATTGTAATTTTAAGACATGTTGACTTCTATTTAATATCAAGTGTTAGTCATAGTAGCCATGGTGAAACTGGTCAAAATCGAAAAATTAAAATGACTGTTGATTAGCAATCCATTTTTGTCCTCAATGCATGTTCGCTTATCTGTCATAGCTAGAAATTATTGACTATATTAGTGATCGCATCTTCAACAGTTGTTTCTCTCTTGCACAACAAATGGTGTTGTAATCCAATATGTTGTTAATATAACCACAGTAAAATCCGGTGAGGAACCGGCTGTGCTCATTTAAACTAGGGAGGGGGGCAGAAGGGGGAGGCAGAGAGTGTTTTTCAACTGGAGACAAAATAACTGAGAGTCATTTAGTGTTTGCAAAGATGGGTGTGTGATGGGAGAGGTATGCATGCTGGTGGATTTAGCAGGTGTGCCCTAGAGTTGCAGTAGAAGGGAGAGATACCGCTTGGTTTTGGCAAATATTATTAGGAATCCATCTCTGCATTCAAGCTGTCTTTGCCGCTGCTCCGGTAGGAGTTGTGAGAAAAAGAAAGTGCACATTATAGCATGGATTCTTCTCAACAGGCTCAAAGTTTGCAAATCTGTTGAATCCCTCTGACAGTCTTTCTGTGCTGTCAAGCAGAATGCCCAGCTGGTGGTGACAATCCTGATGGGGAGGGAGGGGAATGGGGGGACCCCGTTCACTGCCCAGGGAGAACATTAGGAACTCTTTCCAAACTGTAAGTGAGGAAGAAAATGCTCCCTCAGCCATGCCCTTGTGAAAGTTTTCTTTTTCTTTTTTTTTTTCACTTTTATAGATAATGCCCGTTAAATTGAAATCTTTAAATATGCCTCATTAGGATAACTTTCCTAAAGAAAGGAGTCTCAGAAAGAGCATTAAAGTATATTATATTAATCTATAATGAAAACAAAGACTTTGGTTAAAAAAAAGGAGGCAAGGCTTTTTTAGCGCATAGGTGATCTGGATTCTCATTGAGGCAAACACACAGGCTTGTTTTTTTTTTTTTTTTTTTTTAACTACAAAGTGCGAGATTTCACTAAAAAAGGTTAAAATTGAAGTGAGTAATCTTCAGTGCATAATGCAATTGTTAATTTTAGCTCCCTGCGTGGGTGCCGCTCTGACTTGAACAGCCGGGCTGTAGCCTTCATTAGAGAAGAAGCAGGCAGCCCGAGACAGGTGGGGCTGGATCAAGCTGTGAACGTGATTTGCTGGAAGCTGGTCATTAGTGTTCAAAATCTGATCTTATTTATTTGGTCCTTCACCCTACCATGACTATTGCAATTATTGTTATTGACTTTTCATCTTTTTTCAGGTTGATGATGTGTCAAACTGTGTAAGGGAATCGCATGGAGATGGGCATTCTGAACTGTTAATGGGGACATGGGACTCCAGTTGTCTCTGATCGATTGTGTGGATTTTCCCGGTGTAGAACGACAGAAGCCGCTAGTAAGTCGCCAAGACCTACAGCAGGAATTCTGCACGAAAGGTAAAGGCCTTGTTGTCTGGCTGTCATCTCATCTGTATTTTGTTATTATATAAATGTGCCTGTTTGCATAGAAGAGGTCATTCAGTGTAACCAAAACAGACCGGATCTATAGCAGGGACTCAACTGGCTTATAGTTTATAAAATTAGAGCTCAATTTGTTCATTTCATTTTAAATCTAGTCACAATCTGCTTTTGTGCTGAAATGCTTTGAAGACAGAGTTAGGGCAACAGAAGTCCCATCTCCTCCCTCTACCCAATAAATTGAGAAACAGGCTGTTAGCCATGGAGAAACAGAACCTTTGTTAACTACACACATAACCCAGCCAGTGTCACCGAAATATGAGGAATCTATCTGAATGCACTGAATGGAATATCCTCAAATTTCCCCACACTTAAAAGCATTGCTCACCAGTAACTCACAGACTCCAGCCACCATCCTTTAGAAAACTCTTCCTTTTATGTTCCCATAATCCTTTGCCAAGTAAGCCTGCATTTTTTTTTTTTTAAGATAACATTAGATACCATCTGTTCTGTCATGGTAGATCTTATTAAATTTGCAACAGAAATTGCTGTGGTTTAGATTTTTCTTATGCTTCTTATATCCAGTTGGAAATAAAGTTACTGAGTTAGTAAATGGTGATTAAACACTCCCAAACGCATATAGCCCTGATTTGTCCAATAATCATTACTGTTGTAATGACTGGGAAGAGGACAGTCATTGTTTGGGAATTTCTGTGGAAGAACTGACTTTCTAGGTCAGAAGAACTGACTTTCACTATGTCAATTCCCTTTTCTCTTTTTCTTCTTTTTCCTTCCTTCATTCCTTCTGTATTTCTTTCCTTTCTCTTTTTTCCCCTCTCTCATCTTAAAAAAAAAAAAAAAACTGAGGAGGAAGTAAATGCTAAATTATTCATGAATCTTATTTGACAGCATATCAGGAGGGGGAGTGTCAGGGGTTGTATGGAGGTAGGGAGAAAAAAAATAATAACAGGCTTTAACTTTGAAAAGCCATTTCCAGTGTCTGTGTAGTAGTACACTGTGAGTCTATAGTAGCGGGGTTCAGTGGCTATAGCTTCATTAGAGCTGCCTGCCAGAGACTTCCTTCCACAGGCTCTGTGCAGCACCAGCAACTGGCAGGAGCTCAGGAGAGCACTCTTGCTTTTAATAATGTAGCTGTCAGTTTGAAGCCTGAAAAATGTTGGCCCGAAAGGTTTATTGCAAATTTAGAACCTGTACTTATACAGAATTATCAGCTCTTAAATTGATTTTGCCCCTACTTCTAGAGTACACAGTATTCCGTATGCCCAGGAAAGCTTGTCTATGGGTTGAAACTTGCAAATAATTTTTGAATCATCTTAGACATGCAGCAGAACTCCAATACCACCTCTTGACTCAGCCACTGAGGGTTATCTCTTCAAGACTTGGAGCAGTACCCTCTTTTTCTTTTTCTTCTACTTTGTCCTGAGGCATAGGGCCTGGTAGATGTGTGGGAGTTCTGTGTCTCCACTTAAGACTTGTCAACCCATTTCCCTGGGAAGGTGTATTCACAAGTGTGTGTGTACGGGTGCAGAGGGGGTGTGGACAGGGCGGCTGAATCTGCCTCGTGCATCTGACTTGGGTACTGGATTTGATCTTGCCTTATTATTCTCCTTTCGTATAAAATTGGCAGAGATGCCTGAGTTGCTCGTTTGAATTTGAATACAAAGGGAGAAATGAAACACCACAAGAATAATAGGAAGTGCTTCACCACGCACTGACTTTATGTTCTGACTTCTTAACCTTGTAGGGCATCACACCTTGTTGTTTTAATTTGTGTCTGGGAGAATGTCTGAGCCAGGAGACCTGAATCGGGCAGTAGTGGAGGAGGGCGGGACTGAGCAGGATTCGGCCACCCCAGAGAATGGCATTGTGAAATCCGAGAGCCTGGATGAAGAGGAGAAGCTGGAACTGCAGGTAAGCTTGGAAACCCGGTCTCTTTGGCTGGCACCACTGTGCGCAGTTCCTTTCTTTCATATGCAGAATACTTTGAAGGTTTGTTCATTTGTTTTTGTTTTTTTTTTTTTCACTTAAGAGTTTGAGTAGTATTGGGGCACCTGGGTGGCTCAATGGTTGTGTCTGCCTTCAGCCCGGGGCATGATTCTGGGGTCTGGGGATCGAGGCCCACATTGGGCTCCCACACTGGCCTGCTTCTCCCTCTGCCTATGTCTCTGCCTCTCTCTGTGTGTCTTCACAAATAAATAAATACAATATTAAAAAAAGAGTTTGACTAGTGAATGAATAGGAAATCCATAAACCTACTCCTCTCCTTTCCTAAATATTAATCACTTTTTTTTCTGACCAAAGGTACTATAAAATGCCCTTTGAAATGAAATAAATAAATAAATAAAATAACCAGAGATCGTATTTAATGACTGAATGTGTGCACAGCATCTCCAGAGTGATTTCCAGACCACCTCAACGAGTTTGTGAATGGTTTCTCCCAGAGGCAGCTTTAGGCTAGCTGAGTTTTAAAAATGGATTTGCTATTTCTGGGAAAGCCAAAGACCTAGCTCATGATAGACTAAGAAAAATCAAAGATGTGAGCTCTGTGGACCTTTGAGGGCAGGCAAAGGTCCACTTCATATTAGCAAACAAACCTAAGCCTTAGAATTCACAATCAGAGAGAGAGAGAGAGAGAGAGAGACAGAGCGAGCCCTAGAAAAGGGTGGTTGGGGGGAGTACTGGGGGGGTTGAGGGATGATTGACGGTACTGAAAGAGTGATATGATTAAGTACACCATGATTTATAAGAGCAAGAGATTTGGTAGAGGGAAAACAAACTACTTGCAAATAGCCTGTATTGATTTATTTGAACCAACTACAAACTGTTAACTCTTTTTGTATATCAGTGAACAAAGGCAGATAACCACGAAATGGTCCAAAGCCTTCAAGGCAGGCTTCCCTGCGCCCCCTACCCAATTGCTGCTGTAAGGAGAAGGAGCTAAAGTTAAAAGGTCAAAAGTTTGAGGGAGAAAGGGCAGGGCAGCCTTCCACAATGATTATAATACGTTCTTGATTTCTGGACTAATGACACTTCTTTTCTCTCTCCCTCTCTCTTCTCCCCCCACCCCCCGGTTGTTGGTTTACTGTTTGTTTGTTTGTTGTTTGTTTGTTTGACTTTGTTTCTAACATACAGAGGCGGTTGGCAGCTCAGAACCAAGAAAGAAGAAAATCCAAGGTAGGGTTCTGGAGATGCCACATTGACCTGATATCATGGCTGTCAGTTGCTTATTTCAGACGGGGGTTAACAGGTTTGTTGCCAGTTCAGATGGCTCCACTGGCCCTGTCTGCTTTCAACGAGGTCCTGTTGACACTACACTTGTCTTTCTGTCTCTCTCTGTATGCTTTGCAGTTAGAGCATTTAGGGTTCCCATAGCCGCAGATGCATGTGTCTGATCCCGTTTTCGCAATGGCGGACTTGACAGCGCTTCACAAAATGAGTAGCTTCTTTTGTTTTCATTTTAAATAAAATCTGGGGCAGATGTGTTAGTCTGGCCAGTTGATTTCTCCCTTGGAGTAAACAGGTGCCGGTGTGTTTTAGGTCCCTCCCCTCATCATCTTAAACATCTTTTCAATCAGATCCGTCCCAGACTCAGTCTTAGCAGAAATTAATTTCTGTCATCCTTCTCTCCTTGTATGTTCACAAAATGGCAGCAGTTGCTTCCTTACATGTTTCCGACGTGAGGGGCCCAATTTGCGACAGGTGCCCCTTAAATCCACGTTATTCACAATCGCCTCCACCTGCATCACCACCAACACGGGGCTCTGAATCTTGAAGCCGGTGTAGACAGACAGCACGGGGCAGCCAATTTGAAGCTCGTTTTAGGAATCTGGTTTGGGAGGTCCTGGGAGGGTGGTGAGGAATTGACAGCCCCGAGAATGTTTTCTGTTTGTTGTCTTTATTCGCCTTGCCTTGCCTCTTCTTTCCCCTCCCCAGTCAGGAGCAGGGAAAGGTAAACTGACTCGCAGTCTTGCCGTTTGTGAAGAATCCTCAGCCAGACCAGGAGGGGAAAGTCTTCAGGATCAGGTATTACCCCCTGGCACTTTCACTAACTGCATGAGTGGGATCTGTCTTCGTGTGCATGGGTCTGAGTCTGGCATCACACAGAGTTTTGGGGGAGAAGAAATAAAGAGAGTTTTCCGGCTTTATCCTCTGCTTATGAGACATTCTAAACTAGCTTAACAGTTTGTCACAGAGTATTACGTTTGTTTTTTTCCAGACTCTCTGAAAACTGCAAATGGAAAGGAATTCAAAAGAATTTAGTTAAAAAAAAAAAAAAAACTTAAAAAGTAAGCACGGTAGTGCCGAATTTCCTCAAAGGCTCTCTCTTGATAAGACTGAACCAAATATAGTCCTAAGCATCCCATCTCCTTCCTTATTGGAGATTCTTACCTCTCACTTCCCCAAAATGCACTTGCCTATAAGAAACACAACTCTTGGCTCTTATGAAACTTTGGAAATAGTGACTAAGGTGCATTAATCTTTGGAGACATGTTTTTATGGGCTTTCGTTAGAGATTTCCGAATGCTGGAAAAATTGTCCAGAAATGAAATCTGAGGTGATGGTGGATTTCATATTATTAAATTTATATGAATTTAATATTATATATCACTGTGGGCTCTTCCACTTATTTTTGCTCCTTATAGCAACACTATTAGGGCCTGAAAATTCAGATTCTGTCAAAACCCTCCCGTGACCAAATGGGAACTTCATGTCATATTTATTTTTGTTTGCCTTTTAGGCATTGTATTAGCTTTTATAAAAAATAGTCTAGCAGCTGAAATTTTCCTTATTTTATCCGAGAAGTCAAGACAACAGCAAAATGATTTATCTGAGCCCAGGGGAGTGCAAATTGATTAAGATATCATTATTTTTGTTTGGTCTTGTTTGCCTTCCTCTTTTTATTTTAATTGAAATACTCTAAATTCTTCTCATGGATACAGACAGCATTGAGAGCACTTTCTTTAAAAGGACCAAAAATAAATACCTTATAGATTTTGTCCTAAGAGTATTTTTTTTTCCTAGCTTCATTTTCTGACCGTGCCACTCATGTCGTAAGGCATGGACCAGCTATCTTTCTCTAGCCATCACTATGTTTCATACACAAGCTTTATTTTACTTGGGCTCTGAGAAATGTGTGGCTTTTCTTCAGCATTTTATTTGTGCTTCTATTTCTAATGGAGATTGAAAAGGGGGAATGATGTGACTATCATGGCTTATATTTTTAAATGTTGATTGATGGCTTATAATGTACTGCACACAATATATGTTAACTCTGCAGAATGACAGACTCTGGGAGAAGTCATGCCCCAGTTGTCCCCTACTCCTAATACCAGGCAGAGGAGGACAGCCTTTAGAGACTTAATCTGCTTCTCATGCCATTTGACAAGGTACCAGGAGGAAATTTTTTAAGAGATCATCTGTATGTAGTGCCCGTTCTGGACCTAAGTCTAGTTTCTCCATACAGTTGGTACAGAGAAATAAGATGCAATCGGTGCTTTGTTCCTGCTGGTTTCAAGCTCAGTGACCAAGACTAGCTGTGTAGGAAAGAATTAGAACTCGCACACCTCTCTTTTGACTGGCTCAGGGGTGGCGGGAGCAGGCGGCCGACAGAAAATACCCAGACACACATGGTAGCCAGTGGGTGTGTTACTTTTTAGGGAATAAAGAAGCAGACCTTTGAGCTTATATGCAAATGCCTTCATTAGGTACCATCGGCACTTACAAAATGTGGGAACTGAATCCCAGAGAACCCTGGCAGACGTATACAGTAACAGTATATGGATTGTATTGCTTCCCTAATATTTGTATATTCACAGTATTTGAAAACTGCCTTCATTTTCCTGTGTGGGAAAAACTCTTGCTACCTGTATTACTTGATCTCAGACCCATAGCTGATGGTTCAGTCTGTCCTTCAGTTAAAGGAGTTTTGCTTTTCTAATGTTATATTCTTTACCTATCAGTGTATTACTGTGACTTGAATCATTCTTTTATTGTTGTTGGATATAAACTTATCCTGTACCAATGTATTTATTAACACTTGTATTTTATTATTGAGCATATCAATAAAAATATTAAAAAATAACAGATTGTTTTTTACCAACTCTATAGCACTTTTGTGTGTTCTTTCAACACCAGAATATATATTTACGTATAGAAAAGATAGGTATTTTTCTGAGAATAGTATTTGTCCACACGTGGCGTGAGTTTGTCCTTTTTTTTTTTTTTTTTGGTGGAAGATGTCTTTTAGCCTCTGCTCTTGTAGTTATGCTTCCAGGCCTCTTTGATTGTAGACTCAAACTGACAGAGGCTGGGGGATGCAATAGGTTTTGAAGAAGCAATGAGACCAACCACTCTGATGGCCTGGTGCCCTCAGTTTCCCCTCCTGTTCAATTATTGAGTTGATTCTTCCCCAACCCCCAACTGTGTTTTCTGAACCAGAAATGTTCCAGCTGTTTCCTTAGCAAGCAGAAGCAAATCAAAACCTTAAAATCAGCCTGAACCTTTGCAGACTAAGACATTTCTGTCCCAAATCACATGACAAAAGAATCTATAATCAAGTTACACTCAGTTTTACATATTTTGTGTCTGTCCATCCCCAGGATAAACACGTAGATGTCAGGAAATCTAGCTAAGATAAATATTTATCATGAGAAGGAAATATTTATTTCCTCCTCTCTATCATATGTCTTTCCAGCTGTGGTGCCTTTTTATTCCAGCTAGGAGTTCACAATGGAGCCCCAACTAAAACACAAACTTGGTTTTGGTGGTCTTGTTTTATGCTTGTTAGATTAGCCAGGTTTATCAAGAACCCGAAGGATCCCAAGATGGCCGTAATTTGAGGAGGTACAAGCATTGCTTTAGTCACGTGTACAGGAGCATTAGTTTAGTTAGAAACACTATTAGTCATTGGGAATATTTTTCTTTCACATCATAAATTTTAATGTTACTGGTAGAAAAAAGCTTTCCCATCAAATGATCTCTTACATAAGAGAAAGCAGGTTTAATGTTGGTTAATTTGTCATAGTTTTAATCATAGGATAGGCTTTTTATAAAACTTTTTAAAAGCTATGATTTGGCTCATTCTTCTTCAAAACAGTGAACATGTTATCAGCCCAATGGCTGATATGTGGATTAAAACAAGGCGATCTGTTTCCAGTGTAAAATAAATAAATATAAAAGTGGATCCAGTCCCAATACTGTAAATGGTCAATAGTGTACAAAGCATCAGTTCAAGAGATTTTACATTTTGGAAAGAACTGACTGATACAAAAATTAAAATATTATTTATATTTAATTGATGGGAAATATATTTCTGCTTTCTACCTTTTCTAAAAGGCAATGCTGATTCTAACCGTATATTACGATGACTTACTAATGGCGTTTGTAAACGAGGTGTGATAATCATCCATACCTGGGATTCCTGCACCTAGCTTGGTTTTTGTAAATAGTAGAAATCATTGTTGATGTAGCTCTAAAACAGACTTTTTACTGTAAATTGGCTATTAAGGCCTTTATGTCTGTTCTATCTGTAATTATGATTCGTAATATCTGTCTATGTTTGTGCAGATTTCTCCTTATAAGGAATTATAAAAAAGAACTCAAAAGGCTTTTTTTTCCTTTTTTTGAGACATGGCAGTGGCTGTGACGTAAGCTGACTGATAAGGAAATGTTTCCTAAGTGTTTAAAAATAAACCTGTAGAGGAAATAAGAGGTATGATCCAGGGGAAAGTAACTTGCTTAAAGTTAATATTCATGAGGCTAAGTTTTAGTACTAGATGTTTCTCATGACCTCCCATTGACTTCTGAAGTTTAATTCACCCTAAAGGGAAATTATTTTTCTGACAGGTTTAATTTTTTTTACCATTTAAGAAAAAAAAATCTGCTCCTGGCTTTCATTTTCCTGTATTTAATAACCTCTATGCAAAATGGAACCAGACAGAGAGTCTTAAATCTGGCCCTAAATTATTATATTTTTTCCCCAACAGGAATCAATTCATTTACAGCTTTCCAGTTTTCCCAGCCTGCAAGAGGATGATAAATCTAGGAAAGATGACTCAGAAAGAGAAAAAGAAAAGGATAAAAACAAAGATAAAACCTCTGAAAAACCCAAGATCAGAATGTTATCAAAAGGTGAATGTGAACATGTTTCCTTAACTTACTGAATTTGGACAGATAAATAGTCACAGAGTACATCCTCGATTTACACACATATTCACCTGCCACCAGACTCTGCATATACTTCTATATGTGTATGCGTGTGTGTGTGTGTGTGTGTAAAAGATGTGAACTCTATTTCCTTTCTGTTAATGGTGTCATTATTTGTGTATCAAGAAAGGTTATTTTTAGGCTCACTTATTTCTTTGGATTTTCATTTGGGTCTTCTGTTTTCAATGATAAGTTTGTACAAAAGACTGAGTATAAATCTGCTCTTAACTCAGGTTCATTAGTCTGATTAACCTGAGCTGATGTACAGTAATGGTATTCAGTTTTATATCTTAACTTCCATGTTTATCTTAAAAAACAGATAATGAATTAGCAATTCACAGCCAACAAGTGATGTTGTCCCCAAAGCATAGACGTAAATAAGTCAATGTCCTGGGTGGGAATATGTGATTGACGTTGTATCTGCCACAAATGGATTTGGTCTCTGCAACCCACATAACCCACCACATCATGTCTCACCTAAAAAAAATATACATTTCTACTTCAATAAAATTTTTTCCAAGAAAATAAAAAAGCTATACCTTCTCAAACCCCAAAGCCATAGTCCAGACTTTTCAGATTGTTGCCATACATACAGTGGTACAAAAATCAAACCCAAAAAAATAAAATGAAACAAAGGTTAAAACAAAACTAAGTTATGTTAAAATGAAGAATACCATAATAAATAGCTTTGCAGTAGACTTTTTTTTTTTTTAATAACAGAGAAAGAACAAGGCATCTGATCAGCTGAGGAATGATGTCTGCTTGTATTATGCTCTGTAAACATGTATCTGCTTATAATGATTACTTCTGCTACTGAATATCTAAAACCCAAGGTGTGACAGGAGTAAAGAAGTGCAGGTTCCTAAAATGGCTTTAGAAATTAAGCTTTAGCCAGCATCAGAAGATTTGAAAGGCTTGGAAATATTCAGTGCCCTCCTATTGTACTGATGAATATTTAGACGGTCTTATCACAGAACTTTCACTTTTTGCCCTCTCTGTTTTAAGAGAAAAAGGGTTTCCCAGAATCTCAAGCTGTTGAGAGCTCTCTCTGTGGGTTGGTACTACCTGTCACGTGTAGCTCATGGCCTTGCTGATTGACAGCAGGGAATGAACACGTGACATTTCACCCCACCCACCTCCTACCCTACTGTGCCCACAGCCCCTCCTGTGACGGCTGGATCTTTCCACACTCAGGATCTACTGGGTTCCTCCATCTCAAATCTGGTTTTCATTCTAGTGTTATACTGCTGATTTGCTAGTTTTGAAACCTGTACCTTCACGCCAATAGCTTTATCTAAAATATACCCAGCAAGAGGGAAACCTTTCCACCCCTCTTCCTTATCAGCATTCCTGACAAATCCATCCTGCTATTTGTTTCAGATTGCAGCCAAGAATACACGGATTCTACTGGCATAGACTTACATGAGTTTCTGATTAACACATTAAAGAATAATTCCAGGTAAATTATTAAATGAACCTCTTATTTTTAGAAGAGTCCAGTAGAATACTGCAAAGTCATTTGTCCAACACTTCCAAGTACAAAGTTGTAAAATGCAGGCACCTTTTCTAATGTCTTAAACTGTCTCTTATATTTTCTATTTTCTGCTAATAGTTTGCATGTTTATTGTTTACAGATAGTCTTAATTCGTGGGTAGTTACTCAAAGAATAAATTATAGTTCACAAGTTTTGCTTTTCTGGTCACAAAGAGATACTGATTAAGGAAAAAAAGAGAATTAGAATCAATGTTAAAGAAACCAATTATGCCCTACTGACTTATTGGGCTTTGCTTTGCTCTAGTTTCCTATTAATTTAAAATATACAACGTATCTGATGTGTCTTATGGGCTTAATCCCTTACATGTCTTAATTAACATTAAAACTACAGAAGTTTCAATATTACAAAATGCTTAACAAACAAGATGAGAAATAATCTTAAGTAGGATGAAATCACATGTATATGGACTGCATATTCCAGAGAAGAGCTAGATTAAAGATTTATAGTCACATGGGTTCAACCAATCTTTTTCAGACATGCAAATGAACTTTTTAGGTCTTTGAGAATGGCAAGTACATCAAACCTTTTCATTTTGACATTTGTTTTTGCAGGGACAGGATGATACTCTTGAAAATGGAGCAGGAAATTATTGATTTCATTGGTGACAACAAGTATGTTTTATTGCAGTGCTGATTAATTTATATGATGTGTCTTAGTTTGGTATTTGGATTTAATTATTCATTCTGGAAAGATTTAGGGATAGATAAAACATTATTTAATATGTTTGCCAATTTGTTAAATGGAGATGCTATTAGGATTAGAAGCTATATATTGATGGGAATTGTTGCTTGGACCATGTGTGTGCCTGCTTGTTAAATTCCTGACAAAATGACTATAAACAGGGGGCTGCTGATTAGCATAGAGTAGCTGTGACAAGAAGCAACCCTTTTCATTTTTATTATAGTTTTTTAATGGGCTCCAGCTGGCTGCAGTCAGTTATGCCTGGTCATAATTGTGCTGCTTTCAGTGTAAACCGTGTAATGACACATCTCCAGATAGGCATCTGCAGTCACATACTATGTCATATCATTTGTCCCGTGCCTGGCTCTGTTGATAAGGTATCATGAACTAAAATAGAATACTTTCCAACAGACATTAAGTTCTCTTTGCTAAGAGAAATGTGCAACTATGAAACAAAAGATGCTTATTGTAGCTTAATCGATAAATCCATAGTAAGTGGAAAATTGTCTGGAAATGAGGACATGAAGTGATGCCAGAGATGAACTAAGCTTAGTGGTTTGGATGAAATAGGAATGGTTTTACATGTGTACCTATAGAATGCCCTACAGGCCCAAAACGCAAGTGCTGATTCCACTGTTTCTTATATTCCTTTTCAGTAATCATTATAAAAAGTTCCCTCAGATGTCATCCTATCAGAGGATGCTTGTTCATCGAGTGGCAGCTTACTTTGGGTTGGATCACAATGTGGATCAAACAGGGAAATCTGTTATCATCAACAAGACCAGCAACACAAGAATGTAAGCCCATTGCTGTATTTATTTAGCATTTTCTTTTTCTCTTATGGATTCATTTATAAGAGCATGTTATAAAATTCAAAATACATGGCATTTAAAATGTGCAGTGTTATTTATCTCTTGCACTTATCAGCGGTATGTGGCATTTATCTGTAAAAGATTATCTGAGGACCAGGAAAGTTTATAAAATTTAGACAGTAAAGTGGGTTTATTCTTGGATCTTTTACACAGCTCCTGAAACATAATTTTCTTTCTTTCATCAATACTCCATGTGATTACAGAGAAAAGCGTAGAACATTTTATGTCAAAGTATAACTCAAGTAAAAAAACAGGCATTTTAAAACAGCAAGGACATATACAGGATAATTGTCCTTTTCTTTCTTTTTCTGGTCCATAGACATCTGTCTTACTGTGGTTTCTAGATTAACAAAGAGCTTTGCCCCCCAGAGACAGAAATCCTGTGCCTAAAGTCACCATTCTTTTACTTAATAGCTGTGTGACTTGAAATAAGTCAGTTCAAATCTGCCATCTCGTTTTTTTTTTTTTCACCTGTAAAAGGAGAATTTTGAGCTGAATAGCTCAGTTCTAGCTCTAAAAGGAAGATGTTTATTTGCTTTTCCTCCTTAAAATAATCATTTGCTTCTATCTTAATATCTCTTCACGGTCCCATTGAGTCCCCAAAAGTGTAGGATGAGTAGTCATTTGCTTTGGAAATTTGCACTTGGATCTCTTAAAAGCATGTGTGTTTTGAGCACAGTGCAAGCCCCTTTTATAGCAGATACGTGTTAACTTGAAAAATGGTCCCTATGCAAAGCATTCGCTTAAAACACTTGTGCCTTGTAATTTCTTTTTTCACAGTGTGCTTAGTAAATTGTGTAAATTGCATGGTTTTTAGGAATGCTGTGTTAGTGAAGGGAGCTTTTGTGTCAAGCAGAGCAGCGTGTTTTAGACACTCCATTTTCTGCTCCCCAGAGGCTGGACAAGTAGGGCTAGAGATGAGGCTCTTTCTCTACTCAAGGTTCAGTCTGTGTTCCGCAGAACAAGAGTGAAGGTCACAGTGGAGAGAACACAAACAGAGATCTGGGACGGAGCTGGGCTATTATCTCAGGGACACCAAGCACTTCGCTTCTCTTGGCTTCCAACTACTTATTTATCTGCAGGAGAGTTTAAAGTGGATGATATTTAAGGGTCCTCGAAGCTTCAGAATTATTGGGTCCTATGGTTGCGTTCTACTGTGCTGGCAAAATACATTTTTAAATTTATCAGTGTTCCACTTTATCTGATTGTTAGCACATGTACCTCCCATTTTCAATTGTCATAAGAATGAAAGTCACTGTCCTTTCATCCTTTATATGTCCCCTCTCCATCAAGCATCCCTCATTGTTGCTGTTGTGGATTTTCATTCTCTATCCTGGTTTCACTTATGACTTTCACATACCATAAGTGCAGGGACACACTGATTGTGAAATAGGCCAGCAGTGGACAATCTTTTTTTTCCATTTGTTTTTCTCTTCTTTTTCTATTTAGGCCATAACAGACATGGAAAAGCTCAATGATCAAGTATATTGTTTGATACAGGTTCAGCTAGTAGAGATAGTGCATTTATTTTTAATTCATGTCACTTTTGCAATCCCATGGTTACAATATTAGCACACGTGTTTGAGACCTGTTTCTGGGTAGAGTGGTTTTTGAGAAAATTAAGCCCCATGTGAAGACTTTCCGTGAGCTTTGAGTGATGGTTCTAAACTTGCTATGCCAGTACGGTAGCCCCTAACTACATATAGCTATGTATGTTTTGTTTTAAATCAATTAAATTTAAATAAAATTTAAGCTTCAAAATTCAGTTCCTTGGTCAGGCTAGCCACATTTCAAGTGCTCCTATGAGACAGAACATATATAGCATATTGCCATTGTTTCAGAAAGTTCTGTTGAGTAGCTCTTGTCTGAACCTGTGTTATTCTTGCAAGTTTCCAACTATGACTGGAGGATATAATTTATCCCTTAAAACTTTTATTTTCTGGCTAATGGGTATCATATTATCATGTTATTGGACTTCTTCACTTCTGGGAGAACACTAGGCTGTTTGTGTGTGTGTGTGTGTTTTCTAATGGCCAATTTGAAATAGACGCCTCATGTCTATGCCTTCAGGGGGAGCTAAGAGAGTACATGCCTAGAACACTTCAGGTATAGTTGCTGTGATGCAAGGCCTGGACTGGCTCTTCCTCGTGCCTGTTCTTGTACACACCTTCTAGTCCCGCTTGAGTCAGGCCTTGCCTAAACAGAAAGACAAATGACTGTACATCATGGACTGTTAAGGTATTTCCTGAAGGGTCGAGCTTACTAATGTTCAATCCAGAGCTGTCAAGTCGTGCTGTTCTCTTCTGGCCATCTTACTGAGGATCCTCTATTTGAGTGGCTGTTGTTTGGGGGTGAGGGGGAGGGAGTGCTGATATCTTTCAGGACAAGAGAAGTGGATGAGTTAAATGTCATTTTTCAGATAGTAATAAGTCACATCCCCAGAATATGAATCACTGTTGGCAGCTTTAGCAGAGGAGAAATGTTGTTCTGTAGAAAGATGTATGTTTAAAAGTATTTTAAAAGTTTGTTACCATGTTCTTTTGGATTTGAAGTTTAAACTGGAATATTCCTTTCAGAACATTTTAAGTCTTGGGTGTCTTTATTTGCTTTGGTTCTCTGAAACTTTCGAGAGTCGCACTCTCAGGGCAATTGGCACGTGTTGGTTGTGGGGACCACAGTAACAGATGGATTATAATAGATGCCTTATTGGATGGAGATGTTTTTTCCATTTATATGAAGGAGGGAAGCAGAGGTGGAAATTCCTCAGATGACTCCTCATGGGTTTTGTGTTTGGGGAATACCCTTTCAGGGTGGGGGGCGGTCTGATGCTACTTTAGTGCAAATACATGAAAGTGCATTTTTTAAATGGCACCATAGCTTGGGAGAAATGCAGAAAAATGCAGATGGAGAACACAAAAGCGAACTAAAGGACTGACAGAGAGAAAGCATGTTTTAATATAATTTTTAACTTTTCTTCCTCAATGACACTGATCCTCTGACATCGATACCTATCAGCAACAAAATGGCTGGCGTTTATTTCCTGGAATCCTTGTTTCCTAGGTTATAAATAGTTCAAGTGATTATACAATGTAACTTGAGAATATTAAGTTTTCTCAGAGATAGAATAGTTTCATATGAAGTTCAAAACATTTACTCATGACAATGTACTGTGAGGATTACATACGTGTGTATATGTAGTTTACTCACATCTAGTATTTCTAAGATCCTGAGGTAAAACATATCTGTCCTTTATGATGGAAAAAAAATTTGTCCAAGGACTGACTTTTCAGTTACATGTGATATAAGAGCATTACCTACTAATTATTCATTGCACTGGATAATCTTATTGCATATATATTATTTCATTTCATCCTGAAAACATATTTACAACCTAAGTAATTAGAGTCTTATTTTACAGAAGCAGAAAATGAGGCACGCACTCAAGTTCAAATCTGGACTCACAGAGAGGCAATGATTAGCATGGCTGGGATCCAAGTTAGTTTGTTAAATATCAAGAACAATTTTCTTAAATAATCTGTCTTAGAGCAAAAACACCCAGAACATCTTGAGCAAAATCCTCAACAAGATTCCCCAGATTGGTTGGGAATTCTGCCTCTTTAAGTCTTTTGCTGTCTGATAAGAAATAATGAATGGGCCTGCGGGGAAGGGGAGATATTTTGGAAGATGAACCCAGTAGTATCAGTAAATAACATATACTTCCCACAATTTGATAGTTCTTGCTACATCCTCTGTGTTTATCACTATTACAAGGTATGATATTTGGTAGGGGGATGATATCAATTCAATTTCAACCTTGCTTTACTCCAATCATTTCCCTCCTTAAAAATGAAAAAGCTACACTTATCAATAATGTCAGTGTAGGAGGTAAACCTGCCTATTGTATTATTACAAAATTACCGCAACAATCAACCCAATTGTCCAAATCCAGGGTTTCATGCCAGAGCCACAAGAGCATGGGATGAGGCTGACAGATGCAGTAGTCCAGAGAGAGTAGGAAATGAGAGCCATGCTCATGTGGGAGACATTCCAGGAAAGTGCCTTCCTTTGAGCAAACCTGGGTACTTTAGAGAATTGACAAGGAAGTCACCCGACCCTCGACCCTCATAGCACAGTGGCCTTGGTGGTTCTCTGAGCTAGCCAGGTTAAGAGTAGGTGAGTATATGTAACCTGAAGCCTCCCAGCACACTGATTGGTCCACAGATTGGGTCTGAATAGCTGAGGGAGCCTCTCATTAGAATTTACTGCCTTTTGTTGAAATGAAGAATGGTGGTTTTGAGCTGAGACTCACCCTGTCATATTCTGTCCCTTTCGTTTATCCCTCTTTCCCCCCATATGTTGCCAGAAATAAGTTTCACTTTCTAGCACTTAATTTTTTTTTTTTTCCTGTTGGGATTCTTTGTTAACTGTCAGTGGTAGCATCAAATGAGCCCCTTGGGAATTCAGGTAGGAATGTTAGGGCCTCTGTTATTTTAGTACTACACATGATATTTAAAACGTACTTACTCTCTATACTGTTGTTTTTGTTTGTTTTTAGTATTGAGGTTAAAAATATGAACAAAGATTTTATTGAAAAATATTTAAGTGCTATAAATATATGAGTCTATTTTTATATGAGAAACTTTACCCTTTGCTTTGTTTGCCTTTCTGATCTATACTTTGTCATTTGCTTATTCTTTTAAGTGTTTAGCCCAAAGCATCCCATTGTTCTCTTATTAGATGATTTTCCTCACCTCTGTCTGCCTTCCTCCATCTTAGAGAAAGGACATAAGCTCAGATTCTATCATTTGGAGGCTTGAAACTATCTCCTTGCATTAGTGTTTTCCAAAGGGCCAAGATCAGTCATAGGCAAAGAGAGTCCCATGAGTATCTGAATGTTTTTGCATATGTCAGAGTAACTGTTTAACTAGTCCCAGATAATTGTCATGTTAAAAGGTTGTCATCTCTTGAATTTTTTTCTTTTGACTTGGCACCCGCCCACTGTCATTGCCTCAAATCCCCTACTTCCAGAGTGCAGAGCAAAGAAGGAAATGGCGCCTCCACTGGAGGAGAGAGGTCCCTGCTCCAGAAACCATGAAATATGAGTAGTGACCCAAAGGCAGAGATAGGCCTACATCTTAAGTGAGCACAAGGCCTGAATTCCGGAGACACGTGGACCTGTCCCATCACCTGCAGTGATGACCATAGTTTGCTTGTTCATTTTTTTCAGAAACGATAATTACCTGGGCTAGCTATTTGGTAAATCACAAGAGCCATGAACTTGTTCAAGTTACAAATAAAGCTTCTCTTTGGTGAAGCAGCTGAGCCCAGTTGACTTTGTTAAGAATCCCTGAAGTGCAGAATATATCTGACTAAAGAGGGAGGACTGTGGAACCTTCCACCTGCCCAGCAGCAGACACAGAGAGGAGATGTCAGAACAGCAACAGATGTCTGTTCTGCTCACTTTCCTGAAGAGGCTATTTCAGATGGGAATCCTTGATTTTTGATCCTTAGCATTTCATTCCCTGCAGGTGATCCAGGGCTTATACCAAAACAAACTAAGTAAAACCCCAAGTTTTCCCTCCCCTACATGTGTTTTTTTTTTTTTTTTTTTTTTTTTTTTTTTTTTTTTTTTTGGTCGGGCATGTGAATGGCACTGTCAGTAACCAAGTAGCATCCGGATACTGCTGCTTAAAAATCCTCGGAAGATCAGACCTCAATTTAATCAAGTGGCTCTTGTAAATCTGTGAGTGGTTGGTTGGCATCTTGTTATTTTAAATTTTGATAAATTTACTCTGCACTTTTTATGGGACTAGCCCTGAAAAGCATCTGACTTGAAGCCAAAGATCAGAAACCTAAGAATCACACTGATCTCAGGAAAGCGATGAAGCTTTATTTACTGAACTGATAACCTAGTCCTTTAATCAATACCGAAGCTCAAAGTAAGACCAATTTGTTAACATCATATCATTTCTCTCAACTATTATATTTTCTCACATTATTATTCTCAAATACCTCAGAGAATGAATCCTGTAGATAGGTAAGTCTCATATCGTGAGGAGAGAAAATAAGTTTATTGCGTTCCTTTCCCCACTTAAAATTATTTATGAGGCTTGGAATGTTGCATGAATGATTTACCCCTTGATTTTGGAAATGAAATATGCATGCTCCTTCTACAACAGAATCTTTAATATAACTTTTTTGTTAAGAGAGCTTTTCCACAGAGTGATGATGTTAAATAAATAAATAAATATTTATTTAGTTCACAACATTCGAGGCAGATGAAGCTAGACCATTTTACAGGAGCAAAAACTGAGATTTGTGTTTTGATCTTACTTACTCAATCCATAGAAGATCTAAGACTGAAATCTGCTGTTCCTGCCTCAGCCATGACCCTTCTCCTAAGTTCAGGGAAACAAGAACTAATGTGAATAGAAGCAATACTCTGAAATGATGAAAACATAAGAAGAAAACCAAACGCTATCCCTTGGTTTCCTTATAAAATCCTAATTTGCATTTCATTATTTTTTAAAGTTTTTATTTATTTATTCATAAGAGATACAGAGAGAGAGGCAGAGACACAGGCAGAGGGAGAAGCAGGCTCTCCTCCAGCAGGGAGCCCATTGCGGGACTCGATCCCAGGAACCCAGGATCATGACCTGAGCCAGAAGCGGATGCTTAACCACTGAGCCACCCAGGTGCCCCACATTTCATTATGTTTAAAGTTGAACAGAAAACTCAGTGAAACAACAGTAATACTAAAATGGATGTTAAAACTGTGGTGCCAACAAAACTCCAGAACCACAGAACACACTTGATAGAAAACTGTCCTCGCATATGTAGAAGTAAAACAAAACCCAATTCCATGTTCCTAGACTGTGCCAAGTGAAAAGTGTTTCTCCGATGTTCAGCGTCATGCTTTGAACAAAAGAAATATAGGCTATATAATATGCCCATCTTCTGTTTGTAGTTTATTTAAGGAACCAAGATAATTTTGATCAGGCTTGTGTGTGTTTGCATGCCTGCATGCTTGTGTGTGTGCATAAATATATGATCTGTGTCATACAGTTTGGGAAAGTTGGAGAGGTGTTCACTGTACATATATATATACAAACAATATTATCCCAAATGTGCAAGAGTTTTATCTTCCACCTGCAGCTTTGCTTGCTGTAGGCCACAGAATTATACCCAGTTCCAGAGCTCTCCCTTTCTTGCTTCTGGATCTCCCTTTAGGGTTGACAGTCCCATCAGCACTTGTGTCCTGGGGAAAGTTTTTAGGCATACTCACAGATCTGAGTCTGGCTATATATAATGAATAGCTGGTCTTCTTGATGTAGTTCTTGTGTCCTGTTGATGTTAAGATTTCTGATAGTCAAGAGGTCATTAACATATTATCATGACTTTGGGAAAGATAGAATTGGCCATACAGTAGAAAGAGAAGTTGTGGTTTACTGGTCGAAGGTGTTTGGTTTCCAATGAATCTCATATTTAAATGCTAGATTATCAGTACCAATCTTCAAACAATAAATTAGTATCTACCTCGAGAAGTGGATGCGCTTCTGATACATTTTACCCCACAGCTGTCCTCCTTTCACCCTCCTAGCCTTCCTAGATTCCACACTATTCCCAGAGGAGCACAGCCCTTGCTTCCCACTCACCTGCCCTTTAAACCAGGAAAACGAAAAAACAGCATTTCTTCACACATACAAAAAATATTTAGTCGTTCTCTATCAGTTAAAGCACACTGATCACTCTGTACCTTCTCAGCAAGTAAAATACTATATTTGCATATAAGCTTAAATGGAATGTTTTTATACACAGCATTGTAATGTGTAAGCAAAAAGCTTTTCATGCCAAGAAACAATAATCACATTCAGCAGTTTCCAAAGAAAACATTACTTTTAGACAATTGTTACTGCTTCATTTGGAATTCATGACTCAAACCATTATTTGAATATCATAGTACAGATTGGATTTATCCTAATTAAAATTAACACTAATGTAAATGCTGGTTCAATATTCATTGGGGATATGGTACCTTTAGATTTTGACTACTCTGAAAGATACGGACAATGGTAGTGATGGTTTATAACATTTAAGGAGTGCTGTACTAGTGCCTGGCATTGGGCTTGACACTTGCATTATCTTATATCTCATTGATCCTCTCAAATACTTTAAGATAAGAATTATTACCTCCCATTTTTATAACAAAACAACACCTCTGTCTTAAGGAAATCAAGTAAATTGCAAAAAGAACACATTTAGTAAGATGCAGAGCTGAAAAGGCCCAACAATGCATGTTTTGCAAAGATAAACTTTTGTTAGGCCCACTTATCAGCATTTACATGTGAGTTGTTTAAAACTTAGTTTAATTATTAAAAGTACTGCTATGTTAAGTCAGGTATGGTAGTTCACATCCATTTTATATAAAAATATTGGATTATTCAAAGGCATTGTGTTTCAAGCTCCGTTGAAGGGAATGGAGCTTTGGCCATTGCATATATTAATGCCACTACCTTTTACTGTTCACGTAATAGTGAAATGTAAGGATGGAGGAGAACTTAAAGACAGAAAAGTTCAGTGACAATCTGGCCCTTGAAAAAAATTTTCTCATTTGTGGAAATTCTCAATTTATAGATAAACTTCCAGAAACATGCTTGTTTTGTTAGGTTAAGCATACCCATCTGATGTGTGTGCCACTTTGGTATTGTTGGTGATACCATGCTCGGTATTGTTCAGAAACAGCCAAATTCATAAATATACAGATATGTATCTGTATATTTAGAAGGTTATATGTATATAACCGTCTAGGTCTTAATGCATAAGATTCCTTTCTCTTTTTCAAATTTCATAATTTCTCCCTTTTTTTCTCATCCCTCTTATTTTTTTCTGTATCTTATCTTTTTTCTGTATCATTACTATTTGGATTCTCTCTTTAAAGAGGAAAAAAAAGTCTTGAGATTGAACGCTATCGGTTATTATCATTAGAGTGTCATTAGTAAGTGCATGTCTCTACATATTGATCAACAAGGACATAGCAGTAAAAGTGTTTTTGACAAAAATGAAACAACTAAATATTCATTTTAGGTAATAGAATAGTATAGGACATGAAAGAAAATATTCAAAGGATAAGAATATTTTATTTGTCCACAACCCAGTGATTATATACCAACCACTTGTAGGTTGTTGAATTGGTCTCCTATCTTTTTAAACCAATAGCATTTATTATTTGTTGTTATAAAATGCTATTTATTATAATAATCACAAATATATAAAAGGTTAGAAGTAAAAGTTGCCCATTACCTCACATCCAGAGACAACTACTATCATTATTCTTAATAGATATTATACTTGCAGCATAAATGTGATTATAGTATATTCTTTCAGACATCATTTTACTGTTAGTCATTTAGCCTTAGATATCATTTTATATAGCCGCATTTTACATATGGAGATATTTTCAGCTACTACTTAATCAGGCCCCTGGGGATTTCCACTGCTTTGCTGTCTTGAAAAATGAAACTGTATATGCATGTGTTATCGTTTTCTTTGGCTTCGTTCTTAGAAATGGAATCACTTTGTCAGGGCCGACTGATACTCTCAAGTCTCTTAATGCACCCAGCCTGCTTTTCAGGGTGCTGGCGCCAATAAGAGGAGATGCCTTATGTACCATTGTTGTCTTGGAGTATTCTGCTTAATTTTATCATTGCTGATAGACAGCCTTATGTTAAAGGAGGGCTCAGGTCAGGTCCCATGTTAGCTTGCATGTCTCTGTTTATATGTACAGTACAATTGAGACAGAGAAGAATAAAATAAATTTGTCAAAGATAAAATTGAGAATGGGAGTTTGAAAGATGCTAATAAAGGAAACTAAATACTTAGCACTGTATATATGGATTTTGTAAGATGTAGTCTCATTTAAAAGAGAACAAAAAGGTATAAAATGACAAAATGGTAGTGGAAGCTGCAAAATACTTGAAGAATGTAGGACTTTATTTCTTAAACAAAAGACATCAGCTATAAATATTTTAATTGAAGACTTATAAAAGTACTAAAGGAGCAGTTCTAGACTCCTCTAATATGTTCATCTACTAAAATATTTTTGATAGATGTCTTACACCATCAAAATATTTTATCCTGTTGTGCACAGAAACCTTTCTTTGTTAAGATACTTATGCATATTGATGACTGTCTTTCAGTTATTCGGTATGAAATTCAAAGGCTCCCGTTTGAGCCTGTCCATATTCAGTAGAATTGAATTCTTCATCTGTGTGTATATGAGGGAGACAGGGAATTAGGTTTAACTATTTGGAAGAAAAGTAATAAATTTGGTCTCAAGAACTTGGTAGTGAAAATATTTCCAGATGAAAAAGATTTTAAAAATAATAATGAGTGTTCATTTATTTTAAGCCTCAAAGGGAAGAAACCCTAAAATTGAAACAGACTGATTAGAAGACAGAGTTTGAATGTCTTGCTCAGGGTCTCTCACTCAGCCACATTGCCTCTCTGTTCATGAGCTGTGTCTAATAAGGAACAGTGAAGACTTCATTCTGATTTTTCAGAGGTTTGATTGGAGATACGAAGACACTACTAGAAACGCGAGTACTGTTCACCACACATGAACAATGAGTTTCACAGTAAATACCTACTACAAACTGTGCCTTAAGAAAAAGAAACTACCTTTCATCAAGAAGAAATATTAGGTCCTTTTCCTCTGCTTTTTGATGATGATATAGAGAAAGCTAGAAATAATACACCATGGACTAAAGTCCATCAAAAAAAAAAACTATTAGGCATGTGTTACACATGACTATGAGATATGTATGTAGTCAACTCTAGTTATCATTATTTTAATAAATACCATGACATTTTGCAGCGTGGAGAAGTTTGTCTTAGAGTTACATCTTCATATTGATACACTGAGAGTTATTCATTCCCATTTTAAATAAAGGTCCATAATATATTACTTCAGTTCCATTCATTTTATGGCTAAGAAATAATATTGCTATGATGTTAAATTTGTGGTAAAAAGGATTTTTTAAAAACTCTAATATAATGGTGCATTACCAGTAATTTGTAGTTCAATCACATGCAATACTCAGTTGTATACTTTAGTTTGCTTGAGTTTAAACTGCAAATTGCCCTTTAGCTCTAGAATAATAGTTAATTCTTGATAAAAATTAACCTGGAACAATCTTCATAAGTTTTTTTTTCCTTTTAACAAACTTCAAATGGTTATTTTCAAAATATTTTTGGAATGTCATGAACAAATTAATAATTTGGACTATTAGCTTCTAAAATCTAAAAAAAAATTTAAACAAGGTATTTTTTGAAAAGCTATTGTGGAGAATGCACTTTGCATAGTATGTATCAGAACAAGAAATGCTTTTGCTCCAAATCATGTTCACAGTATTGATTAGAACAAACTCCTTATTCTTTTCTAATATGCTATATGTATTTTCCTAAATATGTCCTGCTATGAAACACAAATAAACCAGCACTATGAAGAAATGCAAATGAAATTTCAAAAATAATGTTTGAACACCTCTTGTAGTTATGATACTTTAAACTGAGAAGTTCTAAAACTAAAAAAGGAAAAAACCCACAGATTCTTATTTCCACCTCTTTTCCCAAAATACCCTCAAATTATAAAAACTTTTATAAAGTAACATGATTCTTTTGTATCAGTTTGAACCAAAACATAAATTTGATTTTTAAAGATTTTCCTTGTGTTCTAAATTTGAATTTATGATCCTACTAACCAAACTCTCTAGTTCTGTTTTATAATTTAAAAATTTATGACTGCATATCTTATTCAGTGACTCTTTGGATCTGTCCCTGAAATAAAGTGATTCATATGCATCTCTATTAAATTTTCATCCATTCATACAATGATTAATTTATTTATTCAACCAAATGCTTCCCATATTCTGGGCACTGTTCTAGGCACTAAGAATTTAGTATTTAAAAAACAAGGTTTCTACCAACATGAACCTCACATTCTTGCCCTGGTTAGTATGCTGAAATCTCAAAGTGGTTTTCTTCTTAAAGAAGAGTTTAGTCTAAAGCACATTCATCTTATGCTCATGAGTCAAAAAGTTCACATTTCGAGATGATTTTCTATCTAAAGGAACAGTTACAGACGATTAGCAACAAATACAAGAAATAGATCTGTAAACTTAGCAGCAAGCAAAGCATTTTTATCTACTAGAATTCGCCAGACTATGGAGTTTAAGTGCATTTAGGAGAGACTTACTTAGCATTGATGCCATCAGCATTTGTATTTAAGCTGACATCCCAATTTTACTTGCCGCCTCAAAAACAAGGTAACAGCTAAGTATTGGCTGAAAATATCAGGAAGCTTTAAAAAACTTCCTGGAGATTGTCATCATTTACAGTGGTCTCCCAGTACTCAAGGAACATTAGAAGACCTTCCAGGGGAGTAGAAAGTGTTCTGTGACCATGCTGCACGTGAAGCATGTTTCACTTCTCCGCTGTGAATGGCCTTTTCACGGTAAAGTGCAAGTTTACTTTTTTCCCTCAGTTGTTCTGACTTTAAAATGTCATATTTGCACCTCCAGATTGTTGTGTCATCTTTTACATTTTAATTTTTGTGGAAAGCATTTCCATCGATCTTTCGGGTGATACCATGCAGGGGTTTTGTCCTTCAGTGCGAGGTTGGAGGGCCTCCAGCCCACTGTGTGCTGTGTAAGCAGAGATGCTGAATCACATCACTGCAGGGATGTGAATGGGCTGTTTGATACCTGTGGCTTGCCAGGAGAATCTAGAAACTTGCGAGTCAGAAGGATCATGAGGGATGGTTTCTTTACCTGTAAAAGAAGCATAAAACATTTGTTTCTGCTACATCAGAGTTTTATTGTAAGGATTGAGTAAGATGACAATACCATTTTTCAAAAATTATACAGAGTTCTGGAAGCTATAGCTGGTATTATTCCAATTTCCACCAATATCGTGTAATTTGTGTACGTGTATCTAAGAAAAGGTTGCATCTCATCAAGAATTCAACTATATACACTAAACAACTCCTTTGTTTTCAACATGCCATTTGCTTGTTTTGGAGTTAGAAGGAAACTATGAGATTCCCTTAATTACTGGTCACCCATATTAAACAACAGACACTATGAAGTGGCTTTCCAATAACAGAATGCATAATGAACCCAGTAGGGATAGAAAACCCACTGGACTTCAGAAGTAATACATCAGACATGACAGAGATGCTTTAATGAGAATCATCAATCACAACTTCTTCTAAACCTGGGACACACATTCTAGCACTTCCGCTGGGGGTGAACCCATGCCCAAGCCATTCATTGAGTTCTGTGCCATGCAGTGACGAGTGTGGGAAATTAACACTAATGTGGAGCCCTTTCCAGTAATAATACAGAATGATTAAGAGAACCTAAAAAAAAATCAATTGACTAATCAATAGTGTGTAACAGCTTGGAGCGTTTTACCCATGCTAATCAGCCATTAAGTTATTTAAACTAAATATGTCCAGTTTGCCCAATTACTGAACTGATTTACAAGACATGGTCAAGGATGTCAGAGTCTACTGGAGCCAGATGCCAGAGCATTTGTCTTTGACAAAGATGGAAAGAATTTATAGGTGATCCTCTCTCATCATGGATTCTGATGGCTCTCGAAAGGGAGGATATGACAGGAGTTGTCGTAGTCTGCAGACACTGGTGAATTAATATGGTCTGCCCAAGTTCTAAACATGTGTATCTGTTTGACATTGTGGCTGGGAACTTGATTGAATTCAGGAGCGATGGAGGTCGAAGCAATGAAAGAAAACATCTATATGCTATATGTGTTCAGGCCTTTAAAGTGTTTTTTTAACTTCAGCCATGGTGAGAAGCAAGCATTCAGCAAACAAGACAATGGATTCAAAACAACAAAAGGTATTCTAACAAGACCTGTAAAGTGACATATTATTAACCTACCTGTATAATGCCAGCAATTCTAGCATCGAAACCACGTGTAACTTCTTTTTCTTTCTTTCTTTTTTTTCTTTTTTTCTTTAAGTTGAATGCCTCTATGGGGGAAGAACAGCACTAATAAAATAACTTTAAATGGGGGGAAAACTTTTTTATTGATATGTTTTACTTTGCTGGCAGACCAGAGCAAAGGTTTTGTGAACATTTAAAAGATGAAAAAGGTGAAGAATCCCAGAAGCGGTTTATCTTGAAGCGAGATAACTCTAGTATTGATAAAGAAGACAATCAGGTTGGTTCTCAAGTTTGAGAGTGGCTGACATTGTTGTTTTTGAAGGTGGGCTGACTTATGTTCTTGTCGTTCTGTGGTCCCCTTCTCCCTCCCCCAACTCCCCCTGCCTCTGAGACAACTGTCCTCTTTCCAACCTCTTTGCCCCCTGGCCTCCCCCTTTGGCATTCAGTGGGTAGCCAAGAAAACCTGTCCTGGTTGCTTCAGCAATGGCTCTGTGTTGGGCTGCATGGGTGGTGCTTGGCGCAGTTCCCGCTGCATGTGTTGGGCGGGTTGGGATGCCAGCGGCCGGAGCTGTCGGGAAAAGCTTTGTCATCGCATTTCCAGATGTCTGTGTAACTATGGCAGCCCTTCCACCCCTACAGCACAAATTGAGCTGGATTCTCAGTACGGACCGATGACCAACCGGTGTAGCTGTAAACAACAAACCTTGTTATGGTGAGGACAGGTGGATTTTGCAACTATCCTAAAATAAGTCTTCACAGAAAAGAATCGAGTTCATGTTTTCGTCTCCCCTCCCCCTCCCATGTTCTACTGTCCATGTAAACTGTGTGCTTGTTTTGCATGAACCGTAGCAGAACTTTCTCCTTCTGTGTATTCTGCTTGTGACGGAACATTCCATTGTGCTAGGGAGCCTTATTCATGGTCCCTTGGCAAGGGCAGAGAGACTTTGCTAAACCTCTTCTCCAGGTTGGGGCTGGGGGTAGTGTGGGACCCAGGGTGATGAGGAGGAAAGCTGAGTGAATGGCGAAGGGAAACAAAGGTCAAACAATAATTAGAACAGTAGAGAGTTACATAATGCCTTTACAATGACACTTTGTGTCTCTGACAATCCAAATAGATCTTTTGAAAATAGACTCTGCTTTAGAATTCTTAAAGGTAAGACCATATGCATCTCACTCAAGTTATTTTAATTACTCTCAGTGAGTCACTGGGAGCCAGTACATGCGTCTCTGACGCACTTTTTTTTTTTTTAAACCTTTCATCATTGGTATCTCATTTCTCCCTACCCCCCCCACCCCACCACCATCCAGCTACAGGTAGCTCCTGTTGACTCTGAGCCATGTGCCTGTGTCGTGTACTTAGTGGGCGTTTGTTGAATGGTTGGATGAACCTGGTTAACACAGGGCAGCTTGTGAGGAATGGCAAGAAGACGATGCGGAGGGTGGGGGGATGCAGGCAGTGGTGCAGATGCAAGGCAGTCCTCATGCTGGGTTCTTTGGATTGTTACTTTAAGGTTCCTTGATACCTTGATACTGACCCTGAACAATAAACAGGCTTTTCAAATTTAGTTTCTGCTTTCTACACCAAACACAGAGTACAAGGTCAGTCAGTCACTGAGTAAAGAAGAAACACAAATTGGGACATGGAGACATTATGTCCAGTTTCCTTTCTGCCCATTTATTTCTCTGTTCCCTTGTTCTGTGTCTCGAGTACCCAAGCTTTTAGAGCCATTTCTTCCCTGGACCGCCTTGAACTAGCCAGCTACTTCCTCAACGATATGCCTTCATCTGAGGACCCCAAAGCACACAGGTTAGCAAAGGAGACAGAGTCCATCACTGTGACCCACGTCATAGCTGAACTGGCTGAACACCTGAGGCACATCCAGGTGCCTTCATTCTGGAAACAGCTGTCCTACCTGCATCCAGTAGGGAAGCAAACAGGAGCAGCAGACACCTGCCACTGTGTGTCATGCACACACAACACACACACCAGCACAGCCGCCTTAGGGACCAGAGGGAATGAGACTCTTCATGCTCCATTTATTTAAGTGAACATTTATTATTCTCAGCTGACAGTTGCTTAACTGCAGATTTCCAACAGCTCAACTTGGATAACCGTACTGATTTCTTTTTTCTGTTCAGCAAAACAGAATGCATCCATTTAGAGATGACAGACGAAGTAAATCAATTGAAGAGAGAGAAGAGGAATATCAGAGAGTGAGGGAGAGAATATTTGCACATGATGTGAGTAGTTGTTTTAATTGCCTCTTTAGTGTGGTCCTTCCCCAGACAGCGAGCTGGCAGGACTCAGGAAGCTGGAGCCAGGGACAAATCGAACTGCAGCATACCTGAGGTGTTTCTGGAAGAGGACCTGGTTCAGGGAAGTGATGGAAAAGTAGCCAAGGGTTGTGTGTGTTCCCAGGATATGACCTAAGAGGGAACAGAGGTGTGATTTTGGTCAGTAAGATGGACCCTAAGTCCACAGCGAGGTTGCCAGATTGGAAAAAAAAAATGCCTTCACATCTATGTTAGCCTGCAGACAGCCAACTGTTGTCTTTTCTGGCTTTAATATTGTGCAGAGGAAAGACCTATAAAAAAGAACGAGATTCTATTAATCACATACATAAACACAGAATTTTCTGTATTCTTAGAAGCGCAGGCATTTTATTATATCAAAGTGAAATGATAATACTCATCATCCTCCTCAGTTTCACATCAAATTAGGTCTGTGAACAGTTTATCAAGGGAATAATCATAAAATGATTTCTTTTGTTCAAATCCCAGCAAAGAAAATGTGGTGGGGATTTTTCTATCCTTTTACCCACTGTGGCCAAAATCAAATGCAATTAAATAAAAATGAAAAAGTGATTTAAGGGCAGCCCAGGTGGCTCAGCGGTTTAGCGCCGCCTTCAGCCCAGGGCCTGATCCTGGAGACCAGGGATCGAGTCCCATGGGCCTGCTTCTCCCTCTGCATGTGTCTCTGCCTCTCTCTCTCTGTGTCTCTCATGAATAAATAAATAAAATCTTAAAAAAAAAGAAAAAGAAAAAGAAAAAGTGATTTTAAAAACAGTTGGATTTAAATGCAAGAAAGTGAAAAGGGCAAGCTTTTCCATTCTGTGAAATCACGTGTTAGCCTCCTAAGATGTCATGGGCTCTTCCCTTTGCAAAAGTAGAGATGGGAGCTCCTTCGTGTAGATCTTCCATGGCTTTGCTGGGTTAGGGGGGCCATCCTACTTCCTGTTGTGATTTGCTCTGTAGGCCATTACCAAGCCAGACTGGAGACCTAGGCTCCACCTAGGTCTGTCTTAGCATGGAGGAGGCCTTCTGACCTTGGAGGTTCAGGCCCAAGCCAGTTTCTCTGGTCCTCCAGCTCATGCTGGATCCTTCAGTATAAAGCTCCAGAGGAAATTTAAATTCCACCAGCAGTGCATTCTTTCATGTTTATACAGGTTTCTGTTATCTCTTCTAGATTCTTGCTGTCTTTCTTGGATACAATAAAATAGAACTTTCATGATTGAATAATGTGGCTCAGAGCTCTGGAGTTAGCAGAGTATGAAAGAGGTAGCTGTAGAAGGATAGTGTCCATGTGCAATTCTAGAAGATTTTGCATATGTGTGGGCTATTTAGACTTTTCTTATGATCAGAGTTATTGATGGTGCAAAGCATAGCTTGACACATGGTAGGCCTTTCATTGTGTTTCCTCGATAAAGGGATGAAGTAAGGAGAGGCTCCGTTATAGTAGTCATGATAGTGTAGGGATGCCTGCAGTGGACTTGGACTGGGAGGTGGCATGTGCCATCTGATGAGCTTCATGAAGGGAGAGTTTTCTGAAGGCTAGTTTACTTTTTATGCTTTTTCTTTCTTTCTCTCTACCCATCCTCCCTTCCCCTTGTCTTACACACATGCATGCACATACATGTGCACACACATGAAGACACAAAATTTCCCTCTGACTTTCATTCTAGCAAGTCATAAAATTTATGAATGAGTTGTGTTGAAAAGCAAATATTAATCACCCAGATAATATACAAATAGTATGTTGTTTTTTTCTTTTTCAAAGTAGTGCCACACTGCTGAACACTCAAGGGCTAGGTGGCAGAAGTATCCCTGATGCCCACCTGTGAGGAGGATGATTCCTGTGCTGCTGCCCTTCATGTGGACATCCCCACATCCATAGGGAGGTCGTCACAGGCAGGAGGGGTCAGTATGACTCCCTGTCCACATTGCATTTCCCTACAGCCCTATGAAGGAGATTAACACAAGGAACCTGGGTCCCAGGTTAAAGATTAGAGGCAAGTGCTGAGGTTTCAAGCCTCTATAGCTAACTGCTGAATTAACATTTTTTTGAAAAGTTAAAGCAGGCTGAGGGGCCCCTGGGGGAATAGCTGGTTGAGTGTTGACTCTTGATCTCAGCTCAGGTCTTGACCTTAGGGTCATGAGTCTGAGTCCGTAATTGGGTTCCACTCTGCATATGGTGCCTACTTTAAAAAAAGAAGAAAAGAAAAGAAAAGAAAAGAAAAGAAAAGAAAGAAAAGAAAAGAAAAGGAAAGAAAAGAAAAGAAAAGAAAAGAAAAGAAAAGAAGAGAAAAGAAAAGAGAGTAAAAGCAGGCTGCTAAAGTGTGGGAAAGCTCAAAAGCCAAGATGCTGACATAGCCTTTCCAATCTGTGGTATCATCGGCAACCTCTGAAATGCTGTGGCTTCTTCCCCCTCCAGGAGTAGAGTAGAGGTGTGAGCTCCTGTGAAAGGCTTCCTGGAAGCCAGCACCAGCACTGCTGGGGTTAATAATCCAAGTAGGGCACCTGCCTGTTTCTGGCACTCCTTTTCCACTTGATCTCCTGGGGCCAGGGTTTTTTAATTGGCATCCTTTAGCCGGAGTATACTCATAGAAAGGCTTCAAAGATTAAAGTCCTCAACATCATCTGCAAAATATTACATCTATGACTGTAGGTACATTTTTCTAAGGAAATGATCTTTATTGTTTATTGTAGTTTTACAAATTGTCATCACCCTTAAAAGGCTAAGAGCCACTATCTTAGAAGGAAAAAAGTTGCCCAGCACCTTTCTCCTTAGCCCTGTAGCTCTGTAGAAACAATGCAGTCATAAGGCTGGTGTTCCCCGTGTTAAAGCTATTAACTGCTGCATAACAAATTGTCCCAATGTTTGACAGCTTAAAACAAACAAACAAAATGCTTTTACCTCAGTTTCTGTGGGTCAGGAATCTGAGGGTGGCTTAGCTGGCCAGTTCTGGGTCGCTGTCTTTTATGAGGTTAGAGTCAAGCTGTCAGCTGGGGCTGCAGTCATCTGAAGGCTTGATGGAATGGTTGTCTGCTTCCAAACTCATCTACATGGTTATTGGCAGGCCTCAGGTCCTCACTGGCTATACAGAGATCTCAATTCTCACTGTGTGGGCCTCTCCATAGGCTATTGAGTGTCTTTATGACATGGCAACTAGCTTCCCCAAAGCAAGTGATCTAAGAGAGAAAGAAAGAGAGCCCAAAGCTACAGGCTCTTATAACCTAATCCTGGAGTTGACATATCTTCTCTTCTGCTGTATTTGGTTGGAGGCACAGACCAAACTTGGTACGATGTGGGAGGTACTACAAAATGTTGTGAATACCAACAGGCAGGGATCACTGGGGGCCACCATGTGTTAACAGTTTATCACTGGATCTTTTATTAATGTAAATGCAGGGACATAACATAGCAGTATGAACTTCCTTCAATACATATAATAACAAATCTTCTTTACCACTCAAGTAAAGACAGAAGAACACTTTGGAGAGCCTTCATCTATGCAATTCCAAATTCCCTAATGACCATTGCTACTTCCCAGATTGTTGAGGTACACAAGATAATAACTCAAGTAGAGTAAGTCAATTATAAATGCAAAGAATCCAGCATAAGGAAACTAAGTTATAGGTGTCTAATCTCTTTCTTAGCTGACCTTTAATTTAGTGTCTTCATAATTTAAAAACTGAGGTAATAAAAGCAGCCTCCCTTGCCACTTATTATTTAAGTAGTGGAATCATTCAAACAGGTTCAAATAGCAACATATTTATGTTGCAGGTTTATTTTTCTACTTGAAGTCACAATAGTTATAGAGAAATACTTCCTGGTATTTACACTTCAGCAAAATCGAAATTTATTTTAAAATTAGTAGTGTTCTTGAATATTTTACAAATGTATCTTGGTGTCTAAGGTGTATGTGTTTGTGTGTGTGTATGTGCATGTGTGTTTTTTTAATTTAAGTCCACAATCAACATATGCAGATTATTTGGGAATTTTCTAGAGAAATAACTTCAATATAGTTTGAGAATTTGGGTAGCCTGAGATAAGACACATTTATGATTTGAGAATGAAGTTGTTGTAAGTCAAGTCACACAACAATTTAGTTCTCAAATAAAAAATGAGTGTATTTTTGTAGTCAGAAATATTTGAAATACAACTCTTGTTTCCTTTACCAAGAATTTCAGCTTATTTTATGATTAATTCAGTGCAATGATGCAGGCTTTGGCAAGGTTACGTTGAAAAAGCAATATAATTGAGAAAGACATGTTTTGCCTGGAGGATGGTTTCTGAAGGATATTTATGTATAAGTAGGGATTCTGGGAGGAGCTCTTCCACAGTATCCCCAGCATGCACCGGGATCCCTCTTCTTTGACAACCGATGAGAAGGGCATGTAGTGCCACCTGGATTGGGGGTGTGGGAGACAATTCTGTAACTCATTAGGCAAAATCATTTCCTCCTTAAAAGAAAGAAAAAAAAGAGCCCTTTATATCTGAGAATGCATATAAGTGACAGCTTTGAATGCTGCACTTAATTACTGTGACAATTTTATCTTTCTCTGCTATTAAAATTTGAAAGTTATTAATATAACATTTTTAAAAAGTTTATTTTCATCAGCTACTGAGTCACAGCCCATAACCATATCTGTCTTATTTATGAAAATGTGTTGGATGGATCATGTGATAAATTTTTAGGACCTTTGCACAAAAATTGGAAAATACTCTCGAGATATGTTTTTGGGAAAGTTATCTTGAACTTGCAGGTGCCTTATTTTTTCATTCAAAGAGTTATGGCAGCTTAACTTTCCCCCAAATACCAGTGGATTAATGAGTCTGAAGAGGTCAGTGTGTCTTTGATCAACTCTTTCAAAGACTTAGTAGAGTTTCAGTAACTTCACTACCAAGCCGAACATTATAAACATAATTGACCTCTTTCTGACTACAAGAGCTGAATAGTAGCAAAGTATTGAGCTCTTAATGTATACCTGAGACAATTAATTCCATGATTTGAATCAAACCAGGAGTAAAACCAAACTAAAGGAAATGAAGGTGGTGGGATTTTTTGCTTACTATGAAGAGATCTTCACAGGAATAATATCAGTGGTACATAAATTATATTTATTTATAAGCACAAATGTCAAATTAAAAAAGATTTTCTGAAACGCTTTTCTCTTAATTGACTTTTTTCTTTTTGTTAAATAAGATTTTTGTGCACTTGATACTCAGGATGCATGTTAAATGCAAAGGTTAAGACAGAAATAGTTCTAGAGATGCCCTCACTGAAACGTTCAGAGCACTGAGGAAAACACGTTATGCCCAAAGCTAGTCCTTTGGTTTAGTGGAAGGAAATGATTTCTACAACAAAATGTACAGAGAAACCAATATCCTGCTTGCCTCTCTGAGTAGTGGTTACATTAGCTGATCTTTTAATTTAAGAATTCAATATTGAAAGATTCTTTTTTTACTTTAGTTTTATTTTCTCTTCAAATGGACCTGTTAGGTCTCAATTTATCTGCTTAGCAGGTCATTTATTCATCATTTAGAAAATCTACACATATAGTATGGCACATATATTTATGTTTAGAAACTCAGTACTTTGAGAACTTTTTTGTTAATTCCTAAACACAGCCACTATGTTACAGGGCCATTGCACCATAGTTTGTTTAGACTTCTCTTTTTCTGCTAGGTAAAATTTAATTTGATTTGCCTTTTCCCAGCTTGCAATGGTAATGGGATTCTCTCTTCCCTATGTGTGTATTAAACACAGGATAGTAGAGAAGTGATAGCTAGGGGAATGGAAGCTATGAAGAAAGTCATTTTATTGACTTAGATGGGCTTGACTTTTTTTTTCTAATTAGCTTCATTTTGTTCTCACTTGTCTTCTGCGCACCCTTCCCACTCTCCACATTGATTGATGGCATCTCTTCAATTTTGAGAGTCTTACAGTCAATCTGTTATCTCACAAGTCTGTCATTGCCAGGTAATAACTGCAGCGTTGTGGTTCTACGGCTCTCCCATCCTCAGGTGGATTGTGCTAAGTGCACGCACTCTGCCTTGATTTGCACCAGTCCTTTGACTCTTGTTGGGGGCTGCATCTTCACAGCCCCAGAAGAAACCACTAGCTCAGGATCCAGTGGTCACATGGTTCTCCGATTCTCCGACAGTGTCATTCACCTCTCTCTCCTTCTGACCTTGATGCTGAATGGGCTAAATCTATCTGTAACCTGGAGATGCCCTCATGGAAAAGTACTCGTGTGCTGAAAGAGAAAGAGAATGGTTTACACTTCTAACTCTAACCGAATTTTTCCCTTTTTTATTTCCACTTATTCAAAACATTGTGCATATTTTTCTTATTTCTTCTCCTCTCAGAGGGGAAAAGTAGTTTTAAAATCAGGCAAGGATTTGGGATTGCTCAGCACATCCAGAACGTCTGATACAATGCCTTTTTTTATTTTTCAGTCAGTTTGCTCCCAGGAAAGCCTTTTTGTGGAAAACAGGTAAAATGAAATTTGTTTTTTCATGTCTTTAGAGGAACAAAGTCTGTTATGTGTGTCCTGTATATTCATAGGTATATATCCCATATATAAGTGTGTACTTGAATATATGTATAAGTAAATACATATATCTATGCGTACATACTTATATGCATACACATATGTGTTATCTAGCATGCCAAAAAAGACTATTTAATTTGAGGAAATATTTCTCTGTTACTTCCAAACATAAGTTTGTCCATTTTCCTTATTTAAAGTCTCAATTTCCAGTCCTTCCGGAAGTCTAATTCCTGCTACCTTTACCAGGCATTACTAGGCATAAATGAACTTGCAATTTCATTGGCTTATGGATTAGGCTGTTAACAGTATTTGTATATTGAGCATTATTAGCCACTTCCTGTGCCGCATACTTATATATGGCCATGCAAACAAAGATTGGAATAATATTGTTTTAAGTTTCTCACTGTAAACAACCTATTAGTCTAACTTGGAAATCTATCTAAGCTCATCTAGATTTAGTAACTTGGGAGTTGGTAGGAGGGTGGTTGTTGTGAGATGAATGAGTTATAGAACTTATACAAAGTCTTGAGCATATGAGCCAAAGGTTTTCAAATTTAACATATACTTTTAAGAAATAATTCTAAACTGAAATAGGTATTCAAATGTTCCATTGATTTAATTGCAGCTTTTCAAGGGGAATTAAAGAATTCTACTTTAGCTGTATTAATCACATTTGAGGTACATCAGAGTGGGCAAGTTGGAATGTAAATATAGTATCACTTCAGAAAGCAATACTTAACTTTATTTCAGATGTTGGCTTAATGGGTGCTCCTGTAAAACTGATTAAATGGAGGCTGTTTGATAAATTCCAGTACTTAGAGAAAATTTAAACTGGGCATTAGAGGTGATTGGGGAAAAAAGTGAACTTTTATTTTAGCAGTTAGAAATCTTTCTTTTTCTTTTTTTTTTTTTTTTTTTTTTTTTTTAGTTAGAAATCTTTCTAACTGCTAACTAACCCTCTCAATTGAACAATCTCTTCTAGAAGAATGGGTGAAAGTTGATAACATGTCTACAGAAGGCATTCAAAAACAACCTCAAAAATCTGTACAGATTTAAGTGAATGTTCTCTATTTATAGTTAAATTAAGGATCCATAAGCACTAACATTATCGGGATGATTCTGAAGCATCCCAAAATTCTATATTCTAACTAAAAGGATGAAGGGAGTGCTTATAATTCAGAGAAAAACATTATTCACTAGTCATCCAGCCAATCATTTCCCCTGCCTTACACCCGAATTTTTATTCATTTACTTGGATTTTGCAGAAAAAGACTGCTAATGCACATTACATGTCTTTTAGATTCAAATTGAATTATATTCTTCATTACAATAATTGGTCACGTACATGAATTGCATATATGAATAAGTCTTGATATTTCCAAAAACAGAAATATAATTGAGTAGATTCTCTACAAAAATAAAAACATTTCTTGGATACCTGTCTTTGAAATGTCAGTATTATCCTCTAATAAAAGATAACTTTTATATTACCAAGGGAAAAAAATCACAACTAGTATTAAATTAAATTTAATTAAATGTCTATTAAATTAAATTTAATTAAATGTCTATTAAACATCAGCTTATTTTGTTTTCCTCTCATCTTCCATTCCTTCTATTTTTTCTTCCTTTCTTTCTTATCTAGTATTGGCACCTTAATCCTAGGATAGGGAAAATGCAGGCTGTCATTAACTTATTATTGCAAAACTCAACATCATACACAAAACAATAGTCTGTGGGGTTGACTTGCAAGAGAGGTAGGTTACAAAGGAGTACACATCCTTTTAACATAGGGCATTTAGTGTCAGTAGGATTAATATCATAAAAACCATGTTTTTCATTTCCAGTAGGCTCTTGGAAGACAGTAACATATGCAATGAGACCTATAAGAAAAGACAGCTCTTTCGGTTGGTATGGTTTACTTTTTTAAAATGTGTTTTCAGATTATGTGGCAGAATCAATGTTAAATATAAGTGTATTAGTGTAAAATATCTGTTCATGAAATAAATATGTTTGGTTACATCTTTGTAAAGCTTGTTACATAGCTAGCGCTGAGGCCATATTGGATAATGTGAGATACAGGGCTAGGAAATTATTGCTTTGTATATAATCCTCTTGAGTTCTTCCTCTGATTTCCCATTTTTGGTGGGGTTTTGTTTTTGTTTTCCCCTCAAAGGTTAACTTTGGAAGCACTCTGATTTAACATTCTCAGTTCAACTTTGGTGAATTACATTACACCAAGTTAAAATTTATTTGATAGTCTCCAATTATATATACATACCTGATCCTGGAAAAGAAACCAATGACAAAGCCATTTGATAGTTGAGTTTTGGCTACTACTGTCCATCATAATACTTCAAACAATGCATTTTTCAAGCACAGATTTTATTTCTAAAGGAAATTACAGGGTTACTTCCAATTATAATGAACTTTATAAGTTTAAGGTAAGGTAAGATCTTTGTAAGATAAGGGGAATGGATATATATGTACTTATTATGTATTAATATTGCATATTTTAAGTTCTATACTAGGCTGAAAGCTCCATGAAAACAGAGGGACCATGCCCATGTTGTTACTATCCTATTAAATATACCTCTAATATGCACTATAGGGCAAAAAGAATACATAACGCTATCAATGTACTCAATATGTTTTATATATTTAATATGTTACTGCTTTTAGGAATGTTAGGATTCATCTCTGTTGTAGGAAAGAGAAAACTTATTTGTTTACAAACAAAACCTCTTGCTCTCTTAGAAAGAAGAAAAGACCAAAAAAAAATTATTGGATTGAGTGCTCAGAAAATTTTTGTAGTAAATGTGAATTTAGGACCTCATCATTAGAAAAGTTGAATTAATTTGTTCCCTTTTCAGCTTGGCAGAAATAAAAATACTTTTTAAAAATTTCCTTCACTTTTCTAGATTGAATTACATAGCCTAATTGCCTTCCCCTTGTTATCAATGGAACATTTATTATCACATTTGTAGATTAAAAAGATAACACGGCATTGTTCTTCTCAAAACCCAGAGAACAAGAAGAATTTACCAGTACTCCTATGCTCCCACCACAGCCTGGTTTATTTAGGCCAATGAATATGTGAAATGTGAGTTCTTGCCCCTATAGTGGGCCACTTGGTTTTACACAGGCCCAAATCTGGTCCCCAGCCAGAGTTACCACCTACTCAGATCAGTCAACTCTAATATGAGTGCATCACACACCAAGTCACCAAACACAGAAACTCAGGAAGATGAGTTAGCACAAAGACATGTGCATAATGGTAAAAGCAACTCAAAGCATACATCATATCTAAATTGGTAAAAAGCAAACAAAACAAAACCATGTGCAGATATGAAGGAAAATAAATATTATTTATATTAATCAGCAGAGAAATAGAACTTGGAGAATATATGCTTTATGACTACTCTGGGATCAAATTCTCATTACATACACCAAGGCCAACTTCTCCTGATGAGCAGACACTTCATTATTATTGTCTTTCTGGTTTCTAGTAGGAAAAGAACAAGACTTGGCTTAGGAGATAGGTAGGCACTTGTGGTTATGCTTGTCTATGAAGTCTATGCTTCTACTCCCAAATAGATATGAAACTCAATTCTGGACCTCATCTTGTGAGTGCTAAGGTGAATAATCAGTAGATGGAGCTGTAAAGTATTGTTTCAGTGTATAAATGGGGATCCATAAATCAGAATTAGATGCATTATTATAAATCTCATTAATGTTAACTCTAAAGCAGCAACCTAAATTCCCTCTTTTGGGAATTTTGACAGCTCTTAATTTGGGATGCTGCTTTGAATTGGTGGAGTAGAGGTAGAAAAAGTTAAGGAAATCTTAGTTTGCCTTATTGGCTTAGCATGTGGCACAAGTCTAGAGGAGTTACCCAATGCCAGAGTGAAGCCTGCCAACTCCAGCACACTACTTTGCACCCAAGGATAGCGATAGATACTCCTTTGCAGACAGGCTCAGCCACACTGGCATTTCCTCCCACAGAGGTACATAGGGAGAGGGAAACTCAAGCATAGTTCATGATCATCACCTGCATATGGAGAGCCTCCTTCTGAGGCATCCTATATGCTGAGGCTAAGGACTATCCCAAATCTTTTCCTATATGCATTATTCCAAATTAGCTACAAGTGTGACTATTGTCACATCCCTGGTGCATTCATAGTTGCTGAATAATGATTTTTGCCAGGTTTTAATCAAAAACAAGTCAAATTAATCAGAATTAAATGCAAAAAGAATAAAGTTGAATTTGGAACTTGAACGGAAAACAATCAGGGATGCCTGGGTGGCTCAGCAGTTGAGCATTTTTTGCCTTCAGCCCAGGGCATGATCCCGGGGTCCTGGGATTGAGTTCCACATCAGGCTCCCTGAATGGAGCTTTCGTCTCGCTCTGCCTTTGTCTCTGCTCTCTCTCTCTCTCCCTCTCTCTCTCTCTCTCTGTGTCTCTCATGAACAAATAAATAAAATCTTAAAAAAAAAAAAAGGAAAATAATCAGGAATGGAACACCACACCCTAGAAAAGGCTGTTTCTTCCCTCCACCCTACCTCCTCTGGCTTTATTGAATTTAAGAGAAGTTTTAAGAACTCAAGCCACCTGGCCATTGGTGAGTGTGTGATTCTATCTACTCACAATGTGGTCTCTTTTTAGATCCTCTTTCTAAGCCCAGCAAGCCCTGAGGTGTTAACAGAGAGAATATAAGAAAATATTGATGCAAGACAGCAGGGCACTGAGTGCTTTTTGTTTTGTGAGTTTGCTGTCCTCCCCTCATTTTACAAAGTTCCTATCACAGATGAGCCATTTCATTTTTATTGTCTCTTGGATCTATTTACCATCTTAAGTTCTTATAAAACAGAAAAAACGTTAAGTAAAGTTGAAACAAAACTTAAAATTTTCTGTGTACCTTCCATATAATTTGGTTGGTGAGCATTTCAATCACATGTGTGAACTCCTAACATCTCCACAGTCTACTGTTGTCTTTAGAAGAATATTTTTTTTTTTTAGAAGAATATTTTTAACAAAGCTACTGACCACATCTGTGAGATTTGGATCAAGACTTGAGCATGCCACATTGCTTAGTGATCATGAAATTAGAGGTTGTATCTATTGCCCATGATTTATGTTGCCCTTTACTTAGTTGTAAGCCATGAGAATAATCTTAGAGTATTTTCATCATGTCTTATTTCTAACTGCAGGAAAAGCTTTGAAAATATTCACTAAGTTCTTCTTTAAGCAGATTGGAAACCAATGAAAATGCAAATTTCATCAACTTTCTCTATAAAACACATGTGATTTTTTGTGTCCAACATGGAGATATTCTGGTGTCTTCAGAATTCACTTCTGCTTATTGGATCTCTTCCAATACATTCACTCTTTTTCAATTTGAATTTTGAACCAGTGTGTTCTTTCACCTGTGGAGCTTTGTCATTTCCATTGATCCTCTCAGAAATTGTCATGTCAGTGTAGTGTTTATACTGGTCTTGTTATTATCACAAGTTTTACTATGTGAAAAGGATTAAAAGATGCTTTCCTCTGCCCAGGAAGGTTAAACTCACTGGGCAAAACTCTCACCCTAGGCTAACAGAATAATTTCTGTGATTTCTGTGCTGTTAAAGCCCTAATGAATTCAGATAGACATCTCATAAAGTTAGAAAATAACAAATGGCTTCACTGGTTCTGTGTGCATCTTCCCATGGTCCCAATTCTTTAATGCTAAAGGGACAAAGCTTGTCTTCAGTGGGAGTTGCTCCTAGAATCATTTGAGATCCTATTTGTTCCCAAACATTGATTCATTGTTGACTTAGGTCAGGAAAATTTATCCTCTTCTCCTCTCCACAAGAGAAGTTAACCACTGTATTTTATACCATGTTTTTTCCTACCTGTTTCTCCTTCACTGGCAGAGGGATGGTGTGATATTTCTAGGTTTGGTTTTTCTGTTTATAAACATGCATATTATATGTGATATGTTATCCATCTGCACATCAATGAAGTATATGTGGCACTGTTTGTAAGGCAACAGGCTTCATGGGAAGGGTTGCAAGAAGGGTCTTGGGGAGATGGCTCTTCCAAGAAAGGTCCCGCCCTATGTTCATGCTGCTCATGGAAGGTAACACTATCCCTGTGCATCTTTCCGGTGGCTGTGCTCCAGAGGCAACAGAGATGGCTCCGGGAGAACCTCTGGGAGTCGACAGAGCAGCTCGGAGAATGAGCTAAAGTGGTCGGACCACCAGAGGGCCTGGAGCAGCACAGACTCTGACAGCTCCAATCGCAATCTCAAGCCCACCATGACCAAGACGGCAAGTTTTGGGGGCATCACGGTGCTGACCAGGGGTGACAGCACATCCAGTACGAGGAGTACCGGGAAATTGTCCAAAGCAGGTAGTTAGTACTGAATGGGTTTATGTCCTATTGTATTTTCTAGATTCCACCCAACTGGTATGGTCATTATTCCCTTTGCTTCCAGTTAATTAATGATGGTGATATTAATTGCTGGGATACTTGGGGGCGTTAGGGCATGCAATTTAAATACCAATCCTGTCTTTTGCTAGCTGTGTGCCTAGGTCTCTAATCTTCGGCTTCCTTATCTGTTGTCAATCTGAAATTGTCAGGAGTCAATAACCGAGCAAGAGCATTTATTTGGAATGAAAGCATTACAATTCAAGGTACACAGATACGGGTAGCAACCCAAATAGTCCCACCTGGGAGCAGAAGTCAGAGGTTTTTGAAGCAAAAAGAAAACTCTTGTATGTGCTATTTACAAAGAATTTTTTTGTTGGTGTTAATGGCACAATGCTGTTCTTGATGGAATATAATTGTTTTCAAAGGCTATCACTAAGCTGTCTCTTACTGAAGCATGTTGCAGGTGTTTGGGCTGGGTCTTTGGCATATTTGCAGTCTGGTCCGGTTCAAAAGCTCACAGTTCTACAGGTGAGGACAAGTCTAATGCCGGTCTCCTCAATGGCCTCCTGACTCCATTTAAAAACTTCTTGACATAAATGACCCTATGTCATTTCAACTTTGATACTATGAAATGTAGGTTATAATACAATATGACGTTACTCCCCCTCAACAAACTATTATATATGTTTAGATTCAATTATTTATATACAAATGGTTACAAAAGCACCTGCACATGATAACTTTTTAACAAAAGTTAGCTATTTTTTAAAAAATTTAATACTGTGATTGGTTTCTTAAAACCACACTGTAAGATAATTACAACATTAATAGTTTGGGTTGCTGCTTTGGTATGCTGTTAGTATAATTATGGGCAAGTTATTTAACCTATTTGTGTCTCAGTTTTCTCATCTGAGAAATGGGAATAACTGTAGTCCCTATAAGGCAAGGTTATTGTGAAGTTAATATACACAGAGCAATTAAAGTAGGTTGTAAGCCCTCCATAAACATGAGGTCATGTTTATCTTTATTACTGTTACTCAGTGCTTCCATCCCTGCTTTGCAGATAAGGAACGTGAGCCTCAGAAAGGCTTAGAGTTCCAAGTAGCCAGGTGCAGGCATCTCTCTCTCTCTCTTCTTTTTTACCTTGTGTTTTCTTCTAAGTGAATAGTGATCTTTTTGAGGTAGTTCAAGTTTGCATGGACAGTCTTTGGGAGGTCCCAATGAGGACCATGACCTAGAAACAGCTTTAAACTGACGGAAGCATTAATATCATGGGGTTCATATGAGTCCAGAAATCCTCAACATGGTCTGCCATTCCTAGCTCCTCTGTCTCCCAAGAATCTGTCACCATCGTTTTCAAATTATTTGCAAATGGTCTCAGTCAAAATATCTCTTAGAATCCCAGGAAGGTAACAGGTGACCATTCAGTAGTTATCCATGAACTTTGGTTCGTGATTATGATTTGTAATGTTTCTGTTTGGTTTTGGCTTTGCCTAGGGTGGAGGTTGAGAGCTGTGATTCATCAACATGTCCTGGATGTCGCACATACTGGGGGTTGCAGGACAGGGAGGGGAATGTGAATGGCTAACACCAACCAGAGACTAGACATGGGTTGCCCTAACTGTGGATACTTTCCTAGCCAAGCTTCACACTCACACTAGGGGGCACTCTGAAATCTAGGCTCATTATGCTAATGGTTTAACATAATTGTGTTGCTGAACATGTTCCTAAGAAATTATCTCGTGTTTCCCTACACAGGCAGAAAATTAATAGCATTTAGTCACAGCCACTACTGTATATACATATTTCCTGCTCCTTGGAGAGATTCAGGTGGGCTCACACTGCCTTCTGCCTTCTGTTATATCACCATTTGCTGAATTCTTGATTTCTTACTCTAATTAATTGCTCTTATATCCCATTATTGCAGCAACTGAAGTCAAGAAAACCCACTGTGGTGCACTTGAGCTCCTGTAAACTAAGAAAGGTTAAATAGTTTTAAATCTCCTTTAAATGCAAAAACCAAGGACCTTAAACGGTGCACTTAAAAATTCCAGCACACCAAGAGAACTCTTAAGATTTTTAAACTAATCATCATTCTCCATACACCACCCCCAATCACTTCCAAAGAAAAGCTCTTTGGAAACATTTAAAACACTTCAAGAACGCTAAAATACCATGTTCTTTGAAGAATGATTAGAAATTGTAAGTGCCTCAGACATTTTTTTTTTTTTTCCTTTTTAATCTAAGTGTCTCCTTTTGAAAGCTTGTCAAGGTGCAGGAACTGAAAGAAAAAAAAAATTAAGGGCGATCAAGATAGAATGTCAAAACAAACTTACAATTTCCCAGGATGGTTTTATGAAGCAAAGCTGTCAGTTTTGCTGTCATGGATCTTCAGAACAGCGCAAGTTTTTAATTTTTTGTCTCATTATTCACACTGGAATTGCAAACTTTTTTTTGACCTTTCAGAAACCAAGCCTGGAGTTGTGACATTTAAGTTACTCTTCTCCTCCTCTAATTACATAGGTTCAAGCTTTAAATAGATAATGATGAGACTCTCTCCAGGTGGGAACACGTTTTCCTACATTTTATAAAGAGCTTATTGCTGAAGTCTGAACGTATAAGCACATGCTCCGAAGGCCTGGGCTGTCTTTCCCTTCATGTATCCCCAACACTGAGCTTAGTGACAATCACCTACCAGATGTCCAGTGCACAGCTACAGAGGTAGACTGCGTCATTTTGTCATGACATCCTCCTGGATGTGGAGAGGACAGAAACAGTGCTTGTACTGTACCCTCTGCTGCTTCTTGGTCATAGCAATGAGGTTAGAAAATGAGTAGACATCTATTTCTTTCCACCCTGGCCAGAGGACATTGCTTTACTATAGTGCTCTCTCTCGATCTCCAGACCAGGGGTTCTCGACTTTAACTGCACCAGAATCACCGGAAGGACTTATGAAAGCACAGATTGCTTGTTTTCAAATCATACTTTGAGAACAACTGCTCTGGAGAGAGAAGATATCCTTATGATTTGTTTTAGTAATTTTACATGGTGTGGTGTTTTGTTTTCAGGATCCTAGTGTATCCTTGTTGTTGTCACCTTCCTCATCTACATTCCAGAGTACTTTTAGAGGCAGTGCAAGACACCTCATCTCTCTATCAAGTCCTCTTCTTCGTATTTAGTTTCATTCAGCGCTAATGCAGACTGGATGCAATTTCTTTCTCCTTGAAATTTCAGAAGCTTTCAGTCATGCTACTGAATTCTCTGACCCCTGAATCTAGAAACATTTTCTTGAATTATTAATTCAGGGAAAACTACTTATAGTTCAGGGTCCTTATAAAAGAAGAATTGCATCGGACCAAAGGAACAGATAAAGAAGGCTCTATTCATGACTATTGCAGTCAGGGTCAAAACTATTGCAAGGAGAGAAAGACTGAACTCCACCCCGTACAGTGAATTGTAGGGGAGTTTTAAGTGCTGGAGTGAACCAGTGGAAAAGCACTGGGGCAAGGTAGACAGGGGTTGGTAAGTTCAATGAAATCATCCTTGCTAATTGGAACGTATCAAAGTCAGGATTCTTTCTACCCTCCCGCAGAAACTGGCAGACAAAAGCACTTGCTCTCTTGATTATTACATTTGAAAGAGACGGCCCCTGAATCTGTAAGAAAGACATACCTGATTGTAAAATGGGTAAGGGGCTAGTGGAAGATTTACACCCTGAAGGGGCAGAAATGCTCTAAGAAAAGGGAGGTAGAGGGACAATCCTCTGAAAGAAGCCAATCCAAAGATTGGTCAAGCTGAGAGGAACTTTAAGGCCAATGTCCTCATAGCTACTCACCGTTTAGTCCAGTGACTTATATTTTACAAAAGAGGATACAAAGGTCTGAAGAAGTAGTCAGGCACCTGGGGGATGCAGTCAGTTAAGCGTCCGACTCTTGGTTTTGATTCAGGTTGTGATCTCAGTTGTGAGATGGAGCCCCACATTGGGCTCCAGGCTCAGTGCAGAGTTTGCTTGAGTTTCATTCTCCCTCTCCCTATTTCTCCCCTCCACAATCTCTCTCTCTCTCAAATAAATAGACAAATCTTAAAAAACAAAAACAAAAACAAAAAAAAAGGTAGTCAGTGGCCAAACAAGAACTAAAAGGATGCTTCCTCCCTGGGGAGTGGGTGCTCCCTACTCCAAGGGAATCTGCCCACACCCTTCCTCTCTGACCAGTTATCAGTTTTGCTTTGCCTTGCAATCTTTTATACAACTGTCCCCCCATTTTTCCCCTTTTCCCTTTCCTATCTTTCTTTTGAGTGTTCACCAGAGTCCCCCATCAGTCATCACCTTCCACCAGCTGCCCCTAAAAGTCAAGCTTCCACTTCTGAGCAGTATCTCCTAGAACTTGGAATAGTCCTGGTCAGGACCCTGGCCCTACCTGCAGGTCACTCAAGTGACTCTGGGCATAGGGTGTGGTCCATGAGGTCCTGTTGCCTGGGTCTGAATGCAGACTCTGCCATACGTGAAGTATATTTGGGAAATTTACTTAACATCTCTGAGGATCAGTTCTCATTTTCAAAATGAGGTTGCTGTGAAAATGAGACCAGGTAATTCACATAGTGATGAGCACAGTGCTTGTCATGTAGACATACTGTTTAAATATTTGCCATTGTTAACATTTCCGTCCCTGAGAAAAGGAGACTGGACACACTTTGCCTCTCAACACCTAAAGCAGTAAAGTTCTCAAATATCAGTTTCTTTATTTTTTTATTTTTTGAACACTTCTAATCCTGTGCATTTCATCACCATTGCTAGCCTCCATTTTTTTGATCAAGATCTTCAGTAACACTGGCTATATGTAGAACACAGACTGATGCTTACAGGCTGTTCAAAGTTGGTTGTAAGCCAGCCAAAAAAGGCCAGTTACTAACCCTGGCTGCATGGTGATTGCTGAGCCACCCCTCTAATGAGGGTTCACTGTCTCCATCTTTGCAAGTGTTGAGAGTTTAAGCTAAATTTGTCTCCTTTCTTCCTTTTAACCTGTGGAATAAGGTTCTTTACATTGTCTTTGCACCCCACTTTCTCATTGTTCCTGTTGAAGGTACTGCTTTTCTCCAGTTGATAGAAGGACATGACATTGCACATCAGTGATGCATAGCCATTTTCTGAAAGCCAAAAAGAAAAAAAACACTCTGGGTTTTCCCAGAGTGGCACATCAGCTGTGTACATCAGTCCCCTCTCTTGACACCCCATGCCAGCACCAGCTGACACCTCGAATTACTCAGGACATGCCTCCTTAGTCCCAACCCTTTCCCACTGCTGTCTGACCCCTCAGCCCAGAGGTGGGCTGAACCTATTTTGTATGAACTTCATTGTCTGCAGCCTGGAAGTTTTGTTATCAGTTTATTACTGTTGTTGTTTTTCCCTCCACACTAGTGTCAGACTTGGTATGTAGCATCAGATCACATGGGGTGAGTCCACGAACACACTCTACCATTTGCACTGGGGCTTCCATGTTGGGGGCATCGTGTCAGCAATACACTCTCAAAACTACTCTTAGCATTTTCAGATCTCTTTTTAGATTCTTTATTTTTCTCCCATACATAACTCAGAACCCACCAGCATTCTAAACCAGATTGGTACATCCTGAATTAACTTAAAGCTTTATCATTATTAATAATCAAGTCTCGGGAAAAGCAGAGAAGATTCCCAGCTGAGAACATTCATGGCAGTACCTAGCATATGCATGTGATTGCTTTCAGGAGGCAGTGTTGGGTCACAGTTAAACCTATCAGCCTACCCAGATCACATCCCTCTCTGACCATAGCTATACAGTTGGCTTTAGTTATTGGATTTCTCTATCCTTCAACTTCCCTATCTGTGTAGCCAGTAATAGTACTTATTATCACAGTGTGTCCAGGTGCTCACACATACTAAGTGCTTAATAAATATCACTGTCCTCCTCCTGGAAAACTATGTCCTCCTCTAAACTCTCCAGTGGCCCTTCTTCTTTGCAATTACATACTGCATTCCTATCACTTATTTTTAAAGGTCTCCAGTTTAATTCAAGGACACATTTTAGGATCTTGAAAACAATGTTAACTCTTTCTGATATATGATTTCCCTTTAATGACACAGAAGAATGCATTTTTAATGACATCGATTGTTGGTTGTAGGGTAACATAGTTTTTAAAATTCCTATTGCAACCTATGGTATCACCCAGATCATCTGTTAGTTAGAATTCACTGATAGCAAAATGTCACTTGGTGCATTTTCTCTCCAGTGCTCTGGTTAATATTCAGTGCCCAGGACAGCGGTGGTCAACGGTGCTGGAGCTGCTTGGCCCTGGTGGTGGTGAAGGGCAGGTACAGCCTAATGGACATGGGATATAACAGGTGTTTCTTTGTCCACAGTAGAGGGAGAAGGGGACGGTTGGGTTAGATTCCACCTTGGAACCCAATTACCTAGGATATTTACAAAATACACAGTCTACAAACCTCCCCATGATTTTACTCTTCTGTGTCATCTAAACAATGATGCAGCATTCTTGTTAAGGCCAAGCCCTTTCAGGGTCTGCCTTTTGGGCATATTCATAAGATTTATGTGAAATACATACCTTAAACACCCTCAGCAGGAGTGACCCAGTTCTTCTACTCACATCTGAGGGGAAAAGATTATTTTGGGCCATGCCCCTTTAAAATGCAGCTTTATGGATGTTATAGGACCAGCACCTTAGAGCTATGCCCATGATCAGCACATTCTTGGACTCTTTCTTAAACTACAATCTCTTTAACACCCACCTCGCATTTTATTCTCCTAACTCCAATGAGACAGCCCCCTGGCTTTAATAACTCCTGGGCATCTCCAGGCACTGGGTCGGCACCTTTAGGGTACCAAAGGACCATCCTAGGGACACGTGAGAGGCTGAAGGAGAGTGCTCATTCTTAACATCCCTTTTCCTAGGAAATCAACACATCAGAAACATATGTTGCAGATATCTCAAAATGTGAGCCCCAAATGTTGCCCTGGTCCTGCTGTATTCACCTCTCATTCTTTAAGGATGGATTATGTAAACTAAGCATTTAGATCGGAAGCTCTCTGTGTTGGATGATTTTCTGTTCCTTTTCTCTGTGGCAGGCTCTGAGTCTAACAGCAGCACGGGCTCTTCGGGGTCTCTGCCCCGCACCCACGCCCCCCTGCAGAGCACACCCCTGGCTGCCAGCGTGGCCACTGGCTCTCCTAGCTGTGTGCCCTATCCGGAGAGTGGAGCAGGGGGCCAAGCAGCCCCCAGCACCAGCTACATCCTCCTTCCACTTGAGGCTGCAACAGGCATCCCACCCGGAAGCATCCTTCTGAATCCGCATACAGGTTAGTTCTTTACCTCTGCTATGGCAGGGACTCAAGATCAGAGTTCTGTTTTTCTGTTTGAGCTTATAAATTCATCAGCAAATTTTCTTTAAGTTCCTGAGCAAAAGAGCTAGGTGCATGAACCAGTGTATAGGGTCTTGATTTAGGAAGAGCATATCTATTGCTGTAATCTCTATCTCTATAATGATATCAATATTGATATGTAGTTATTAGTATAGATTCTTCCCAGAAATATCCACTCTTCTCTCTGTCCTCTTTGTCTTGACCATGGTGTGTCTCATGTATTCCTCGGAGCTAAGACCGGAGACATACAGTGATGATCTGGGAAATACTAATTAAAATACTGTGTTTCTCAGACTAAATCCCAGATTAGCCTGTTATTATGTCAAAAGTGGTTTTTGCATCCAATATTTCACAAACTTGAGATATCGATTGGGACACACAAGCAGATTCTTTTTTTTTTTTTTTTTTTTTCACAGCAGATTCTTACCTATTGAAGTTGCTTTCTTGCTTCACCCAGTTCTAGCTGGGGAATAAGGAATGACAGTGACAAATAGGACATAGGGAGCAAATTTTTTACTTATTTTAGGGATTCTAAGACTAGACTTTTTTGGTGAGGTTTGGAAAATTGGAGGTTTTAGAAAATGGTGACTTCATGATGATCATTTTTTGATGATGAATGGTTCTTCATTTTTTCATTTCTCCAGTGGTCAGTTAACTTCCACACTGATTCCAAAGAATCAGTAAATAGGGGGTAAATAGACTAATAAGCGTCTGCCTCATGGGGGAAACTTCTCAACCAGGGGCAATTGTGCCCACACCTCCAAGGCTATTTGGCAATATCTACCAACATTTTTACTATCATGACTGAGGGAGGAGGGTGCTGCTAATGGCATCTAAGAAAGTAGAGGCCAGAGATGCTGCTAAACATCCTACTATGCACAGGGCAGCCCCTTGCAACAGGAATTATCCAGCCCAAAATATCAGTAGTGCCGTGGTGGGAAACCTAGGGTTATAAGGCTTGACATTGACTAGTCACCTCTTTGGAAGCCCTTATAAGTAATTGGAAAAAAAATTGAATTGTCTCAAAATATGTCTAAGGTTTGGTTTTGATGATTCCAGGGTATTTCTGTGATTAGCTAAACTTGAAAATGCAAAAGTGAATGAGAATCTCGTAAAAGCAATCTGACTCAATCTTCTCACGTATATAGCACTACTAGTAATTAGGAAATTCAGAGAAACATGAGAATGATAGTAAAATAGTTACTTGAATAATTGCTACATTTTCATGAAAACATATGGCACATTCTCAAGGCATGGTGTTTGATTGAGACATTTTGAAAATGCCGTAAGCTTGAGGGAAAAGAAGGCATAATCATTTTATTGAAAACCATTTGAAAGCTTTCAAAATAGATACTTCTAAGGAGAATATTAGATTGCTTTTATTTTATTTGGATCATTGTAAGCACTAAAAGGAAATTAAAAGAAAACCAGGATTATAGTCATTACTCTGGGCACTGATAGAAGTATGGTCTGACTCTGTTGGCTTAAATCCCTTCACTTTTAATTGAGACAGAGGGCTTGCAGACAAGAGCACACACAAGCATTAGTTTTGAGTCATTTGTTTTAAGCAAAATTGCTGTGTTTCAGAAAAGCTTAATAGTATTTTTTAGGGCATAATGAAGAAATATTATTTGTAATGATATAATGGTTGTGTGTGTGTTATGTGTATATTATCATGCATAATCTTGCTTATAATAGAAAAAGAAATAAAGTGCTTTCTGGTACCCAGTCCTAATTCTTATTTATTAGATCCACTCACTTAGAGCTGTTATCAAAATATCTCTTTTGAAGCAAGATCCTAACTGAGGAAAAGGATCTAAGAACATTGTTGAACAGCTTCTCTATACACGTATCTCTGATTTGAAAAATAAAATATCCCAAGATCAGAAGGAAAATGTATTAATATTCTGTATACCATGACTGAGTGGTGGGATGTAAGGTGGATGATGTTTCTTTTTTCCTAGAATGTGTTTATTTTTGTAAATTGAAAATATGCAAATGTGTATATGTGTACAGATCCATCATGTATCATATACACATATACATGTATATATGTCTATGGTGTATATGTGTGCATGTCTGTCTATCCATTCATCCATCTATATATTTAGTCTCATTTGACTCTGCTATGGAAACTGGAAATTTGCCTTCTTTGGACTGGAACTCATCCTTCTCTGTCATTGCTGTAAACTCCTTAAATCCACACTTATCACCCTTCCTTAAATACTCTTCTGCCAAATGCATGATAGAAATTCTTTAGTGTTAGGAACCAACAGCGTATGACTACTTTACTTCTTGTGTGAATAGCCCTTGGATTCATTACCCTGTCACCAGCACATTTATAAGCTCCTTGTAGGAAGGGGCCATCCTTGGCTATTTTTTTCACTTCACTGGAGTGGATAACAAAGTAGTCTTAACATGTGCTCAATTTACATAGTATTGAAATAATATCTATCATTCCCTATGCTGTGTCTTTTATTCCCATAATTTATTGATTCCATAGCTGGAAGCCTGTACCTCCCACTCTCCTTCCCCCATTGTGCTCATCCCTTCTTTCCCCTCCCCTCTGGCAACCACCAGTTTGTTCTCTGTATTTACAGGTCTGATTCTGCTTTCTGTTTATTCCTAAAGTATCTATCTTAAGCAGGCATAGGACAAGCAATAATCTGAGAACACCACGATGACTTCCAGTCGTGTCTACTAAATGAAACAAAATGAAACTTCCTTTATCAGCACAATTGATTTGGCTCTTCCTAAGTACTGAATATTTGGCAACCTGAAACCTACCCACCCGCATAAATCTTGGTAGTTCCTCAAACGCAATCACAACTTTTTATTTTGTCTGGCCTTAGACTCAGCTTTCAGCAGGTCTGCTTCTAACTCAGGACCTCTGGCCTCTTCTTTCCTGGCTCTTCCGGCATCTGGATGAGTGAGTTGCTGCAGAGGTTCTTTCTCAAAGTCATCCCCGTATAATGTATTCCTCCTTATAAGGCAGACCTGGGTTTGACTCTCCAGTTTGATCTTCCTGATGTCTTAGACTTGGTATCCTTTTAGAGATTTTTAGCAGAAAGCTCATCTTTGGCAATTTTCTTTTAATTCAGAGCTATCCAGAGATGCCAACAGGGATTACATCCCCCACGTACTCATTAGTGCCCATATATGTGGTTTTGCCATTTCACTTTGCCTTCATCTGGCACAAATTCACGAGTGTGTGATGTAAGGGCATGCCATTGGCTGGGACTTTGCTTTGAACTGCCTTTTAGGGCTCATCTCTTTCAAATGCTCCTGATGGTCTCTCACAGCACTCCACTTTGTAGTTGTCACAGGACTTCTGGCAACTATTTATCCAAACTGATTCCACCTCTTTCTATTATTTTCCACCTCTTTCTTAAATGTACCATGAAGTTCTTGTATGTGACATGTCTGTAAATGTATCTTTAAGAGATCTGAGTTAACCTTTGCCTATCTGTTAACAGCAGCATCCTTATCATTTGATTGATCACCTCCTAAGGACTAGGAAAGGAAAAGTCTTTTTCTCACACCCTCTCTATCTTTTTAAATAAATACCCTTCTGCCAAGTATGTGGCAGAAATGCTTTGGTGTTAGAAATCAAGAGCATTTTATTACTTTGCTTCTAGTATGAATTGCCATTGGGTTCACTTCCTCACTACCAGCGTATTTATATATTTATAAGCACTTTGTGGGGAGGGATCAGACTCAGTTTTTTTTTTTTTTTTGGTTTTGTTTTTGTTTCTGCATCCCTAGAATGGATAACCAAGTCTTGGTCCTCATGCAGATACTCAATAATCATATATTAGTATACTTGATAATTACATAGTCCAGCACAGGATGCCTGGGTGGTACAGTGGCTTAAGCATCCGACTCTCGGTTTCAGCTCAGGTTGTGATCTCAGGGTCCTAAGATCAAGCCCCACGTCAGGCTGTGACCTCAGCAAGGAGTCTGCTAAAGACTATCCCTCTCCCTTTGCTCCTCCTTGCCACTCACTCTCTCTCTCTCAAATAAATAAATAAAATATTAAAAAAATAATATCTACTGCACATTATTCATGTTAGTGGAGAAGCTTTCCATCAAAGGCCACATATTAAGGGTAATGAGCAATTGGCCAGCTCATGGCACCCCAATTTACCTCTGCTTCTACACCCTTTACCTGTGCCAACACACATGCCAGGGCCTGCCAGGCATGCTTGAGCCATTCCTGACATGAAAACCTCTTCTAAGCTGGATGGTCTTAGGGCCAACTAGTCTTTCTTTCCCCTCTGGTCTTTAGAAGCTGTCATTCAAACTACTAGCCTATATTCGGTTATAATTACATCTGGATTGGCCAAAGTAGCAGATTCTAAGAGAGGCCACCAGAATCATGCCTGACTTGAAAACCAATAGTCACCTGTCCTAATTCTCTTGGGAAATTGTGTCTGTTCCCTTCCATGCCATCTATCTTTCTTGGGACTTTCTCACTTCTTTCCACCTCTCCTTACTGAGCATAAAAGCAGTACTTTATATTTTCTCTTCTCTTCCAGAAGAACCTGCCACCTATCTCCACCCAAGGTGTAGAGTACCCAAGTTAGAGTACCCAAGTTCTGAGTACTTTTCATATGCAGTTATCTGGAAATGTTTCTTTCGCCTATTTCATAGCCCATTAGTAATATTTCACACAGATGATCTAAAATTTATCAAAAGGACATCTGGGACAGCCCGGGTGGTTCAGCAGTTTAGCACTGCCTTCAGCGCAGGGCGTGATCCTGGAGTCCCGGGATCAAGTCCCACGTCAGGGTCCCTGCATGGAGCCTGCTTCTCCCTCTGCCTGTGTCTCTGCCTCTCTCTCTCTCTCTCTCTCTCTCATGAATAAATAAATAAAAAATCTTTAAAAAAAAAACCAAAAGGACATCTTAATAATTTGTGATCATGTTTTTCACCCTAATTATGGTCCTTTTTTCACACTACCTTTCTTCTCACCGGGGTAAATTGGAAGTCATAGAAAATATAGTAAATATCATTTTATTTTTACTTTCCATTTCTGTGTGTTTGAGTGTGTGTGTGTGTGAGCACAGAATGAGACTGATTTTGAAATGATTTCTTATAAAGTTGCTGTGAAGCTTTTTTTTTAATGCTAGGTATCTAAAATTTTCTTCTTTTTACCATAAAAAAGGGAGGAGGATTAAGAATTAGAACACTAAATGGGCTGATGGGATTTTGTAAATTGAACCATTTTTTCATTCTATCCCAAGTTGATGCTTTGGGGAGAAAAAAATGAGTTGCAGATTTTAAATCTAATAGAAAGTTATTTTTGGGAAAAAAGTATTTAAAATAATTAAAAGTAGCTAAAATTAAATGACAGTGGTAAGAAAACATGCACCTATGAAGAACAGGAACTTTTTAAAAAATATCTCTAAATTTAGTCGTTCTGTGACTATAATTCTGGCACATTTGCTCTTCCATCATGGCACATTATAGTTGGTTATGAAACTGTTATCAGAACTTCCTTAGTTCTGGCAGGTATGGAGCATTTAAGGGTTTCATGTTACACACATGCAAGTACATTTGGGCTGAAAATATGAGGTAATGATGGGAACCTGAGGCTCCCAGTTCCTAACTGGGCTTAAATCAAGTTTGGGGTCAATTTGTTTGACTTCACTACAACCTTACCATTTGCCTTCCAAACCTCCTTCAAAATATCTTCTCACTGTTATTTATAAAACGCACATACCTGACATGTAGCATTGGCAGGTATTTATATATATGAACCCCTGTGCGAATACTACCTGGAAGGAGACATCTTCTGGTAGACTCCCTCCTGCCCCGAGAGGTCTCATTCTTCAGACTCCCATTACCATTAACTTCCGCCTGACCGTGAATGTATTAGAAATGTAGTTGTAGGAGCACCTGGGTGGCTTGGTGGTTGAGCGTCTACCTTTGGCTCAGGTGGTAATCTGGAGTCCTGGGATGGAGCCCCACATCAGGTTCCCCACAGGGAGCCTGCTTCTCCCTCTACCTATGTCTCTACCTCTCTCTCTATCTGTGTGTGTGTCTCTCTTGAATAAATTAATAAAATCTTTTAAAAAAGAAGAAATGCAGTTGTATATTTCCCTAAAAGCTGCCCTTTGGGGACCTGCTTCTTTCACTTAGTGTTCAGTAGCTAATTAGCTCCCATTTTATAACAGTCTATTCTTGTTGGATTCTACATATTTTTTTCTCCACTAAAGCACTGTTTTGTTTGGGTCAGTTTTTATGTTTTCACTCTCTGACCTGTTTTGTTGCTAATTTTACTCACATCACTGGTGATTAATATATCATTAATAACAATATGTATTGTTAATGAAAAAGACTGCCTTCCTTAGCCATCATATGGTGCCCACATCCCAGAACAATTGGCTCTAACCTATCTGCTTGGGAGGATTTTCATTTATGATTGGATGTTTCTCATTGTACCTCATTGGAGCGTGTACATGTTATGTAAACTTGGATAATCCACTGAAGTTATTTGGTGCAATGGGAAGTGAATGGATTTCAGAGTCATTCTGACCCGGGCCTTTTCCTGACTCTCATGTACTGGTTTGGCATTTCTGAGTGAGCTGCTTAGTCCACGTGAACCCTGTTGTTTTTTTTTTTTTTTTTTTTCTTTTTGGTCTCTAAAGTGGAATGAGATCGCACATCTGTGGGTCACCAGAAGAGCTGAGACAGTGTGTACAGGGTGCCTGTCCCTGTGCGTGCCACACTGGAGCTTGATTTGTTCTCCCTTCCTTTCCCTCTCCTTTTCCTTGCTTCCATCCATCTACTGCTCTTGTTCTCCTCCCTTCTGCTCCTTCCTTTCGCCTGCTTCCTTTCCTTTCCAGTAGGCCTTCACTATCTCAGCCGCAGAATAGGGAGATGATACTGTCCTTCCTCCCAGAGTCATGCTGAGGATCCAATGATGCTATTTTGCAAACCATGAAATACTCCTCAAATAATAGTAATAATAATAGTGAGCCATTCCATTATTTCAAAAAGCGAAACAATGCATATTTGCTTCACCATCAGGAGATGATGTTGTGATACTTTTATTATGCATAACCTTTAAAATCTAAACCCCTGTCTGCTCATTGTTGAGTCTGTTTAGAGGAGCGAGTGTGTGGATGTGGCATATTCTGTTGTGTATGTATCAGTAGAACCGACCACAGTTCTGAGTTGGTGCAAGGCCAGTGGAAGCAAAACAAATGTATTAGTAAATAATGTGTAACCCAATGTAGTGGGGATGGGTAGAGGGAAAGCGACCCTATCTCTCAGTGTGTGCAATCTTGCTGATAACGATGAAGTGCAGGCAGCAAACACATGGCTTCATGAAGATTGCTTCTCCATAGGCCCTCTCCACTAGGCGCCACTGTACACACATGCACTCAGCCTTGGCAGATCTTTCTGAAGGCAGTGGATTTAGTTGTTGCTTCTTAAATTTCTCTGGGCTTACGCTGTTAGCTAGCTTAATCGAACAGGTCATAAACAGGAAAGTCTTCACATTGGTGAGGGTTCTGGTGCCCTGGATTTCCACTGCCCTGCCCCTTTACTTTAGGTTACTTGCTGAGTATCTTATCAGCATGGTTTTTCCTGCAAAAGGCGAGACTGAGAAGCTCGCCTGAACCCAGCTACAATTCCTTTGCAGGCCAGCCCTTCGTGAATCCTGATGGAACCCCTGCAATATACAACCCCCCCACCAGCCAGCAGCCCCTGCGAGGGGCAATGATGGGGCAGTCCCAGCAGCCGCCACAGCAACAGCCTTCTCCTCAGCCACAGCAGCAGGTGCAACCACCCCAGCCACACATGGGAGGCCCACTGGTCACTCAGGTAGGAGCAGGCTGGAAGGTGGGGAGGGGAAGTGTTCCAAGACAAAGGCTGTGTGGTCCTCAGAGCAGTAAAAGGTGCCTTAGAAAGAGGTGATACTTTCCATTGGGGCCACCTCCACCCACTCATAGATAGATAAATCCTAGCAGCCTAGGGCCCTTGATAGCAGGTTGATAAGATTTCATCTGGATCCTTAGGTTTAGATAGACATGAATGCCCCATCCAATGATTTGCATGGTGAGCACGCTGCAGTGGCGAAAATGAATGCCAAGTTTTCTTTTAGGTCTAGATGCTATTTTTATGCATCACGAGCCTATCTTGGAGACTGAAGTCATAACCCCAACCAGGCCTTTGTATTACCTTGCTCATTCATTCCCAACCTAGACCAAGTGCTCATGTCTGCAAAGGGATGATATTAAATGCTTTACAATGGGAAGGACAGAGACCAGTTAATTCTGAGGTGGCCTGCCTGTTCTTCAGGACATGCAGAGTGGCCCTCCCTCCCTAGAGCCACACATGGAAATTGCCACAGAAATCAGAGTAGATTGCTAGAGTGAACTTCGTTTGTAATTTTTTCCCTTCTTTCTTGTCCCTGGGCAATATTCTTAGACCAAATAGATTTCACTAACAACAATGACATGAAAAGTATGGCAGTAACTTCTTAAAGTGGTGTTCACTCCGAGAAAACATGCCTCCTGCAAGGCTGGCTGGCTGGTCTGCATGGCTTTGACTTTCCACTGGTGGCTGGTTTTCCTCTCTGGAGTGCACTGAGCCAAGAGGATCTGTAGGGTGGTGTGGGTGGTGTGTTTCCGATAAGACAGACTTCCTGTGGGATTTCCACCCCCAGTGCTTCCCCATTACCTGATCAAGCTTTTTCTTTCCTCCAGTCGGTGCAGGGGCTGCAGGCTTCCTCCCAGTCAGTGCAATACCCAGCGGTCTCTTTTCCTCCCCAGCACCTCCTGCCTGTGTCTCCAACGCAGCAGTTCCCCATGGTACCGTATTACCTGCTTGTGACCTTTCCCCTGAGACAGCATGTTCATGGGCTTTCTTCCGCTCCTGTGCAGGGCTGGCTGATGCTGGGTGGGTGCCCTGGGCTGACTGCGACAGGGCGTGAGTGAGTGTCTCATTCCAGAACACTGCAACCCATCTCCAAAATAATGGTTTCCATTCTGTCGTCTGCCCCATGTTTGCTGCTTCTGCAATTGGGTACCCTTTTAAGAATTTACCAGCTGAGCAGGAATTGAATGCCCTGGGAGTTAGAAGCCAGAAGTAGAGAGACACATGAACTCTGTGTGATGGCTTGGGAAACAGCCTAAAGTCAGTTGGGGTGGTTGTCACTCTGTGCTACTGATGCGGGCGATTCCCCTGGCTCCCTGACCCCCCACTCTCCCTTCCTTTCACCTCAATGCACTAAGTCCCTTTGGACACCGAGAATGAGCATTGGCACTAAATTTCAGGCCAGGCCAGTAAAAAATACTCCCTGATAAGTGATGACACCGTGGTGGCTCCGTCTCTGCAGCAGCCATGGGTAATGGTGAATACAATCCCTTCTGCCTCTCTCCAGAAAGCTGAGGATGTGGTTACTCCTGTGAAGCCTAGCCAACCCTTCAGGACAGGACACCAAGCCCTCTTTGCCTCAGGGCCATCCAGAGGAGCTTGAACCCTTAGTTAAAAAATAATGATTTATTTTTCCCATTGAAGGAGGGAGATTTTGCCAAATGTTTACCATCTCTGATCCTCTGGATGATTAAAATCTGTTGTCCCTTGTTATGTTCTCTTGTTCTGGGCAGAGAATTCCTTTCTGTTATTGTTTTCAATTTGTACACCCTCCCTCACCCACAGTGACAAGCATGTGGTTCATGTGCCTCTCCCATTACTGAGCTGGTCTTGCCAATTTCCTCTTTGTTTCTGTGCAGAGAGACGATGTGGCGACACAGTTCACCCAGATGAACCTGAGCCGGCAATCCTCAGGAGAGACTCCTGAGCCCCCACCTGGTCCTGTCTATCCGCCGTCCCTCATGGCACAGCCAACCCAACAGACAAGCTACGTCATTGCCTCTACAGGCCAGCAGCTCCCTACAGGGGGGTTCTCAGGCTCTGGACCTCCCATCTCCCAGCAAGTCCTCCAGGCCCCTCCCTCACCACAGGGATTTGTGCAACAGCCTCCACCAGCACAGGTAAGCATGCTTTTTCTTGCACCTGTGACTTACAGCTTATCTGTTGGGTATTTTGACATCTACATGTCCACTTCCACATGGATTATCACCAGATCAGCCTGTGTTGCTCTTTCTGGTCCATATTGATATCTCCCACGTATCGGACCTAGTCTGTCTTATTCAGCAGTTGTGCCAAGCTGTGGTGCTCAGAAAGTAAGTTTAGTGAAACTGACCCAGCTGCCCGTGATACAATGAGGGAATGTCCCATTTTCCAGGTTGTGGGTATGGGAGCCGCAGGAAAGCATTCCCTCCTGTGCAATGTCTTGCTCACTGGATTACCTAGGAATTGAAAGCACGAAGGAAGAAGAGAACCTGCTCCTCAGGGACTTTCAACTCTCCCCTGATGCTCTCTAGAAATGTGGTTTTTCCTTAGGCATTTTCTGGAGCTAATCTGGTGCTCCAGGCAGGAGCTCCCCTATGAATAAAAAAGAGGAAGCTAAAGTGGACATCCACTGTCCTTTCCTCTCCCAAGGGGGAGGCAGAGCTCCTACGTGCTCTCACAGGTAGTCATTAATCATATTTAATTGACTTGAGCATGTAAGACACCACAGATCACTGATTTTTACTGTCTTTTTGAAGACTGATTATCTGTTACTGTTCACCACCAAACATCTCTGGTGCTCTCCTGGGTATCCCTTGCAGAATATTGCAAGTGATTACTGTCAAGATGTAAAATGCACAGAGGCATTTTCTGGTCCATTTTCAAGGCACATATATCCCAAGCAAATCCCATCCTAATTAAGAAATACTGCATTGGATGAGCTGTTTAAAGTACAGTGTCACCTTTGTATTATTTGTTTCACTGCCTTAACATATTGAATAAATTATTTTATTTTCAAGCCATGCAGAACCCTTCACCATGAAATGGCTTTCATTCAGTTGTTCATTTTGTTTTGGATGATTAATTAATTGTTCATCTTCAGTTGTCTTCTCTGCAGTATCTCTTTACTAGGAGGATTTAAGGAGATCTGAAAAAATAATTTTAAGTTACAGGAGAAAGGGCCTCATTAATATATTAATTATTTTAGTAATAAATTAAATACTTTCAGTTTAATTAATGGGAAAAATATTGTAGCTCTTTTATCCTAAACAGCATCTAAGTGTTCTTACCCATTTCTGCTATCAAGGAGAAGAGCTGGAAGATATTTAATTGGAGACTTTTTAAAAGGCTTTAAAAAAAAAATCCTTGATGAATGAATTTCAATATTAGTGCACCACAGGAGCAAAGACAACTCAGAACCCCTGGTGTGTCTGCAACAGAAATGCTTTCATCTCTTCTTCAAAAGATTTAGAAATAGAAAGGGAGGGGAGTAGAAAAAAAACCCAAAACAGATGTTCATGTTTCATGGTCAGTCTGGACATCCATGAACTTCTTAGGTACAGGATATAATCCATTGTGAGTTTCAATTTAGTAAACATTTTAAAGCTTGCTTACTCAACTATGGAACAATGAAAAGAACTCGAGGTATAATCCTCAAGCATATGGAAATACATGAAATGCATGCAGAGAGTGAACCTACTTAATAACCTTGAAGTCAGTTTTGTCTGCCGTGTTATGTAGGCCTTCTGAGCACCCCCTGGAAGGTTAAGGAAGAAACACATGGAGAAGGCAAAGAGGGACTTGAAGAAGGTGGGGAGAAGAGGCTTTCTTCGTTTTAAATAAGGCTCCTTCTTCTTTCTCATTTATTTCCTTCCTCTCCTAATCTACTCATAATTTGGTTCTCCATGTGTTTTAAAGTATACATAGTTGTTGAAAATATACATTTTCTCCTTTTGGAAGCTATCTTTACTGTTTTATCCCTTCCAACCTTTCATTTGGATCCTTTGATGACTCCTCTTGGTCCCACTCAACAGCTTGCTCCATGGAGGAGGATGAGGGTGAGCCACGTGTCCATGTCCCATTTGCTTCATATAATTGGGAGCTCTAACTCCTCAGAGCTGACCAATGCTCTACTTGGGGGAGGAACTGGATGGAGGTGATCAAACCTCTAGCACAGCCTGTCAGGGTTTCAAAGAAGATAGGGTGGGAGGAAAAAACCAAGAACAAAACAGGACAACTACGTACTAAAAATTGAGGCTTCCCTCAAGACATCATACTTTCATCTAAACCATTAGTGCTCATCAGGACTTTTTCAAGTGTTTGAACTCTGGCCCTCATCCGTGAAGGTATTTTCATGTTTCATATTGAATGTGAGAGAAGAGCCCTAGGATTGGGTAACATATTTATGAGCTTATATTGAACCAAGTCAAGAAAGGATTCCATAAGCAAGGAAACAAGTTCCTTTCCTAAAGGAACAAACTTTTATTCTTCCCAAAGAACATAGAAATATAGGTACATGAATAAATTCCATAATAGTTGTTCTTAATTTGAGGAAGGATCTGATGCATAATGGTAGTAATCTTTACTAGCACCATGATTTACCAAAGCATAACTAAAACCTGTTAATACTCTAGGATTATTTGGGTTTTTATTGTTAACTGCCTTACAAAGAAAGGGAGGAATAGGAAGGAAAAAATCACTATAAATAAAATGTACAATCAATTAGTTGCCAGATACTGACCCATGTTTGATGGAGACTCGTTCAGTCTCTTACCCTTGGATATCCATATTGCCAGTCAGAATTATAATTCATAAAAATTCTGGGGCACCTGGACTTGGGTGGCTCAGTGGTTAAGTGTTTGCCTTTGGCTCAGGTCATGATCCCAGGGTCCTGGGATGGAGCCCTGCATCAGGCTTCCTGCAGGGAGCCTGCTTTTCCCTCTGCCTGTGTCTCTGCCTCTGTCTGGGTGTCTCTCATGAATAAATAAAATCTTTAAAAAGAATTCATGACAATTTCATGGGTTTGCAGAACCACAGCTCAACACAAACTAAGTTATCTTTTGTTCCTACTTTATGGTAAGGCAGGAAAACAGTATGTGTGTTTCAATTGCAAGATTGAATAAAAGTGTTTCCTATTTGACATGCTCAAATCAGAAAATAAAATACCCATTAAAATCACAGGTGTCAAGTAGAGATGGCTGGTAATTTTATTTTGTGCGCATGATACTTGTAGGATGTGTCCTGATATACATCTGTCTACACTTTAAAGAAGATGGTAGAAGAATGGTCAGAAGCCCAGAGATGAAAAAAACCTTTAAGATTAATAAGAGATCAGCCTTAATATAAATGAACTGAGGCAGGCAAGAAAGCCTTTCAAGAAACATTTGATTGGAATCTTATTCGAAGTAATTAGAATATTATCAGACATTCCCAGTCACTAGAAAGTGACAGCAGGTGACATAAACAATATTTTATACATCATTTCCTTTTATCAGATTGAACATAAATTCTTTTGGATACTGGCTATGTGCAATTACTCCGCCAAGTGCTTTGACAGACTTGACCATATTTTGTAATTCCAACCCCCTGCTCCTTGCTGGCTAGAGATTCGCAATTTTCACATCTCACTTGTGTATCCATTAGAAAAATAATTCACATTAGATAGAATATTTAAAACTACCATAAACTTTTTGTTGTTGTAGATGACTGTTTCTATTCACTCTTGTTTCATTTTGAAAACACAAAATCCACTGTTTTAAGATAACAACCATTATGCTGCTCACGACTAGGTCAGCAATTAGAGCAGGACTCAGCAAGGCTGGTTCAGCTCTGCTTCGTGTGGTAATGGCTCCAGCAGCGTGACTGGGGATGGCCTTGCTCACATGGCCAGAACATCAGTGTAGGCCATCCACTGGATGCCTGTCTTCTCCACATGGCCTCTTTCTCTAGCAGGATGGCCTAAACTTCTTTTTCTGATGACTGGGTGCTCCTCTTGTGTGTGAGCAGAAGTGCAAGTCTTCTTTAAGCACCTGGCTTGCAAGTCTCAGAAGTCACTATTTCTGCCTCAGGACATTGGTCAAAGAGAGTCACAGAATCAGCCCAGATGGCAAGAGCTTGGGGGCTAGATTTCACATCTTCATGAGAAGGGTAATATGCATGCATGCGCACATAGAGCAGGGTGACATGTTTGGTGGTCATTGCCATCTTTACAATGTACTGCAGTCATGGTACATCATAACATGACCATATATTTCTGTTTAAAAATGTTACTTTTTATACATACATTTCTCATCCCCTCTGGTTTTCCTCTCTTCCACAGATGTCTGTGTATTATTATCCATCTGGTCAGTACCCTACCTCAACCACGCAGCAGTACCGGCCCCTGGCCTCAGTTCAGTACAGTGCTCAGAGGAGTCAGCAGATGCCACAAACAGCACAGCAAGCAGGTACTTAGAATCCGTTTTCCATGTCCTCCCCTAACCCAGTGATTTTTGCATGTAAATCTCTCAGCTGTCCTCTTTGGATGAGTATCCAAGCTTGGCAATTTAAATTGCCTCATTTCCCTTACCCAGAGAAGATAACCGAGCATTGGATTAATGCTGTGTGGAAAAGTAACAGGTACAAGAAGGTGAAGCCCTCGTCACTCTGGCACCCCAGACATGCATGCTAAATACAGCTTCCATAAATTATTTTTGGATCTTCTTAGTTTCTTTTAAACCAGAGTGCTGACCGCATCCTTATCTTCCTAGTTCATACCTTTTCTTTCTTTTCTTTTCTCTTTTCTTTTCGCTTTTGTTTTCAACTTGAAGAAAATCCTTCCCCTGTTCCTAAGGCTAGAGGGGACCAAGTTAGGTTGTTTCTATACCATCCTAAAAAGTCCTGTCTTTAGAAGAAGGCCCCTGACACTGCAGCCCATGTCCCGGTGGAACTCTGACTCCATGGCTCACTTTCTCGAGGGCCACACGCCTCCCGCCCAGAGCTTGGCAGCCACTGTGCAGTGGGAAGGGGGGCCGATACACTGTACGAGAGTGAGTAGCAGGTCTCACAGTGAACCGGTCTCTTTCCCTACTGTGTCACACTCCTAATGGCATGCCAGTGCCCAGAGAGCAGCAGGAACCCAGCAGGGCTGAGTGACTTGTGCTAGGGAGAGGCTTGTGTCCTTCCTGATGACCACCCTGCAGGGGAAACCACTAATTGCCATGCCGAAGACCGCCTGACTGGGAGACTCTGCCTTCCGTAAGTAGGTTTTACTACAGCACGTGCTCCCAATGCTGCTCCTGAACGGCTGGCTGTTCGGCCATCTGATCTCTATGCTGATTATATGTATATGCATATGATATGTACAGACATGTGTGGTGTACAGGAGGTGTGCAATTTTTATGAGCTAATAATAAGCACAGTCCTTGCCAAGGGCTAACACCAAGAGCAGACACCCCAAAAGTATGAATGCAGACACGACTAGCATCTTATCAGATTGGGGAAATGCCTCAATTTTTCTGTATCATAGATAGGTAAATACTCTTTAGTTCATCTCATGGCCTATTTAAAGTCTGTGGGAGAAGAATTAAAGAAATGTAGAGCAACCAGCCAGATGCCCTTTTGTTTCAACACTGTAATAGTTTGGGGGGAAAATACATATTGACTTCTGAATTGACTTTACATTTTTATAGCAATAAGAAGACAAAAGGGTTTAAAATAGTTACTTGAAGAAAAGAGTTGGTAATATTTTCTCTGATTGTTAGAAAATATTATACTTCTATCACTTGGTGGTAACTATGCCATGAGGTTAGGTATGTACTCTAGTAATGTGGCTGCTTGCATTCCTCCTGCTAATGTTTGCCAGAGTGAATTTAAGACTCCTACCTGCTGGTCCAGAGTCCACTGTGAAGTTTTCCTTTTGGCTACCAATGCCTGTAGAAGAAAGATGCAGATGTCTAATGATAATGACTGACTAAATTTTAGTTTACTGCCATTATTTGAGTTTCCTAAAGAGCTATTTCAGGGTTGTGTTAGGGTATAGTTCCTATGCAGGCGTACGGTTACAAACATTCTGGAACTTACTAAACCTGGATACACCAGGTCTGTGTGAGGGGCTGAGAAAGTTGGATGACTATGTTCACTGGGCAACAGAAGTAGACTTAGGACAAGCCTCATGCTCCTCTTGATCCTTCTCCACTAACTTTGTTAGTGAGTGTCAACACTAGTGAGAACATTGTGACATTTTTTATCTTTTTTAAAACGTGGTGGGAGAATTTGGGGATGCAGAAGCTCCCCCCAATCTAACCAATCTACAGAGACCTAACTGGCCCCAGCTACATTCCATGGCAGCCTGGAGGCATTGACTTATCCTGTGCTCCCACCTCACCATGGAAATGCCCCCTCCACGGCGCTGTAATGACACTGTAATTAGAAGGGTGCATTTTAAAGTAATATCATATCCAAAATAGAAGTGCTTCAGGTGGCAAGGAGGTGAGTGGAGCTAAGGTGGTCAGTACGGACTGGGGAGATCATGTGTGAATGATGTCCTCCTGAAAGTGGCAGCATCAACATACACATGAGACCTTCAAGCTCTTGGCATTTGAGACCACGACACCGATATCAGCCTAAGATCTCAATACAGTTTCCACCACACTGTCGAATTTACTAAAGGTTTGGGAAGACAGATGGTGTCCCCTGGCATCACTAAGAATCACCTCTGCTAACAAAATCCTGGTAATCCAGCTTAATTCAATGGCTCCTTGACAGTACATGACTATAGCTAGGAGGCCTTTTGCTGAGTTTAGTGACACTAACAGAGACTTCCCAAAGGAACATGATGGATACCTGGGGGAGCCACATTTCCTGGAGGAGCTTGAGGAAAGGCCCTCTCTCTCTGTAAATCGATCTTGGGACCAGGGTTGGGCTGGCACCATCCCACAGTGATGCCCTGACTTGCTCTTGCCCTTCCTTCCACCTCCTGCTCTCTTTCCTCTGTGATCTGACCTTCTCCCACCTTCATCTGGTACTGATTAGCCTGCTTACAGTAAGCTCCACATCATGTGGTTAGGTGTTAGCATGGAGCAAATTTGTCTCAGTTATAACCAAATGAGAGTTTGCTTCTCAACACTGTTCTTAGTCTTTATTTAATTGTAGTGAAAAGCATCCCTTTGTCCTACATTCTTGACCAAATTGAAATCTCCATGAGTCACAACACCTTTCCTAGGCCCTAAGATTACACACAGTGAATTTTTATAAAGAAAATCAGATACTCCACAACTGACTAAATAGGACACCTGCATTACCCTGAGGCTCAATAGGGGTATATAAATTCTTCCTCCTGGTGATTTTGGACTCTTTACACTAACAGTGGGTGATCAAGGTGCTAAGCATCTGGAAGAAGAAGCCTACACTTCTTTATAAACAAAATTTTGAAGGCATTAAGTGATAGATTTGAACAGTAATCTTTGAATTTTGTAGCTGTGCATACAAGGTAAATAAAAACCATTAATAGAGAAGTGTCTCTAATGGAAAAAAAGATGTGTTGTCAACTTAACGTTATCAGGTACCCACACAGTGAAGGTAGATCATTTTCTTTACAAGGCAGTTGTTGATGACTGGAAATTGCATAAAAAGACACTTATCGGGTTAGAGCTAAAAAGGCTGTGGTTTTCAAATCCTTCCAGCTTTGAAAGACTTAGAAGCAAGGGTGTCCCACCTGAGAACAGGTGGCTGTCCCAGGGGTCAAATACCAAAATAAAGTGCTGATGAGCAAGCCTTTCATTTCATAATGTTTTAGGCTTTCTTAGTTAGCATATCACTTTTACTTAATACCTATGTTGCTATGCCTTTATCCTGGTTTAAAAACATTTTTAAGGTCACAAACATGTTAGTAGTAATTCTAGCCATCGTCAGTTAGGTCTCTAATGTGCTAGTTGCTATGCTAAGTCTTTATAAACACTGCATTGCCTCATCCCCACCACAAATTTACAAGGGAAATAGTAGCTGTGAACACCCCTGTTCAGAAATAAGTTACTTAGGGTCCCAGGGTTGATCAGATTGGGAGGACAATCCAGGCTGGCCTGGTTTTAAACTTGCACATTAACCACTTTATCATAATCCTATGAACAGAGTTACTAGTGTTGCCTTTATTTCCTGTCATGGACAATCACAGAGAAATGAGCACGTTGGCACTAAACCAGCAGGCCCATGTTTCGGAGGTAGATAGCATTTAATTAATTACCCAAGTACGCAGTTTGACTAATAGCAGAACAAATGGGGGAACTCTGGACTTTGGCTCCCAACCCACCACAGGCTTTCCTATTCCTGTGCAGAGCTGGTCACTGACAGCAAATGACAGAGCACAGCTGAAACATTTATGTGCGGATCACATATTGAAAAGAGGGAGAGAGAGAGAGAGAGAAAAAAAAAAAAAAGAATTTGTCTTGAATCTCGTCTCCAAGTCCAAATTCCCTTCTCAGTTTGACTAAAAAAGAAGTATAGGTAGCTTCATTCTCCATTCTCCACAATCCTGCACGTTTCCTAAAAGCCACAAAAATGGGCTTGTAGGGCCCTATACACTTGCCTAAGTGGGCATGTAGAGATGAATAAGTCCTGGTTTGGGTGTCAGGATAATAATGGCCTCAGAAAATAAGTTGGGGAGCATTCCCTCCTCTTCTGTTTTTTGGAAAGAATTGTGTAAAAATGGTGCTGACTCTTCCTTAAATGTTAAATCCTCCAGTGACCCTGTCTGAGCCTGGGGATTTTCAGAAGCATTATTTTTTACTTTTCATGTGAATATAATTCCTAGAGCCTTTAATTATGAAATTGTTATGGTTATAAGAGTATTCAGGTGATCTGTCTCACTTTTGCTGAGTTTTGGTCCTCTGTGGTCATTGAGGAATTGGTTCATTTCTTCTAAGTTGTGGGATTTATAAGTGGAAGAGTTATTAGTGGTTATTTCTTTATTATACTTTGAATGGCTGCAGGATATGTTGAGATATCCTGTTTTATTCTTACTGTTGGTGATTTTTAAATTCTCATTTCTTAGTTTTGTAAGTCTCACTAGGTTTATCAATTTCACTGATCTTTTCAAAGACCTACCACTATATTTCATTGATTTTCTCCATTGTTTTATTGTTTTGATTTCATTGATTTCTGTTCTTGCCTTTTCTATTTTCCTGCTTCTGCACACTTTAGCTTTATTTTATATTGCTTTATGTAATTTCTTGAGGTAGGAGGTGAGATCATTGTTTTAAGACTTTTTCTCTTTTCTAATGCCAGCATTTTGTGCGATAGCCCTGCTTTAAGAGTGTGCCACATATTTTTATGTGCTTTATTTCTATTTTCATTCATCTGTATATATATTTTTTATTTCCTGTGAGATTTCCTCCTTGATCTATGGATTATTTAGAGGTGTTTTGTTTAATACTCAAGCATTTGGAGGTTTTCCTGTTGTATTTCTGTTATTGATTCTAGACTGATTCCATTACAGTCAAAGAATATGCTCTGTATGATTTTAACTCTTAAAAGATTGTTGAGGTTGGTTTCACGGACCAGGATATGATCTAAACTCCTGAAAACAATTGGGTATTCTGCTGTTGTTTGGTGGAATGTTTTAGACTTGTCAATTAAAATCCTGTCAGTTTATTTTGTTGTTCAGATCTTCTGTATTTTTGCTGATGTTCTGCTTACTAGTTCTATCTGTGGCTGAAAGGTGATAGTCACGACTCCAGCTCTAAGACTTCCTCCAGTCCTGACATGAATCTCAAGGCAAAGGTTACCTCCAGTTTCTCTGAAGTCCAAGGATGCAGGGGAGACTTTGAAGTTATTCAAAGCATGTTATCATTTTTTTCCTCAAATAATTAAGACATGTTTGATTCCCTAAAAAAAAGAAACATTCCATGAAAATATCTGGAAGGTAAGACCCTATGACCAATGAGGTATGGGTAAGCTGTTCCTAGACACTGTTGTCTACATCCCTCACGTGCCAGGCTTTAGCACTTTTCTTAATGCCAATAATGTTACTTTAGGTTTAGGTAGAAGAATAATATGGAATACTGTTTACAACAGGCAGTCCAAAACTGCTGATTTTCTTGTAGACCAGGAGAGCTTGGATTCTTAAATGTCATGAAAGTAGAGTAATAGGAAGATAGACTGTCAGCAGAGCAGGAAGGGGGGAAACACAATACTTGAGGGAACCCTTAATTCGATTAGTTTATAACTGCAGCAAATCCTTTGGTGTAGATTATGAAAACTCTGGAGATGCCTCTTACCTCTGCTTTTTAAATCCCTTTCCTGGCCATTCTCCCACTCCCAACCATCTGCTGGATCCTTCATTTGGGTAAAAATCAGTTTCATAGAGCAATTTCCATGAATATGTTTTACTTTTCAAATTATAGCTCAGAAGGAAACCATGAAAAATAAGTCTTAAATATTGCATCATATTGCAAAAACCTGTGCAGCTTTTGTAGGGCTTCCTTAGACCTATTTAATTTACTCCTGCTCTGGTTCCGTCAGGGCTCTGTGTTGGGTCAATGACGAGCCAACCCACCTTGCAAAGCAGAGTTGGAATCCTTGCAGGAGACAGTGACAGAGGTCTTCAAAATTGTTTGAGCTGCTTTACTAACTCTTTCACTAGTATTTAACATAAGCCTCACTTGGATTTTCTCTTACACTCTGCTGAACAGCCATCATGAGGTATGAATAGTAGAGACAGAATTTAAATGTTCGTTTGGTTAAATGAGGAAACTGTGGAAGGTCGGCCTCCTGCTCAGTGGAGTCTTTCTTGTCAGAGCCAGAAAGGGGGCTTCTACTACCTCCATCTTTATAGATTCAGTGACAAATGTAGGTTTCAGAAACCCAGCAGACTTACTCCGTGTGACAAAGTCTGATTGTGAAATTCTGCCCTTGGGTATTTGAACTTAGTACCACATGCAGGTTATAAGGAGAGCATGCAAACAAGAGTAAAACAATATCCAGAATATTTGGAGATGTGTTATCACCCCTTCCACTTCATAAGACAGAAATCAGAGTATCCCCACCTCTTAGAGTATTGTCTTTCTCTGTCCTATTAAAGAGGAGAGACAAAGCCTTGCAACAGGCTTCCCATTGTCCCGTTAATCAGAGAGAAGAATGATGGATGCAGATAAAGAATTTTTGCCATGAATTCAAAATATATGTCAATTAAAAGCTTACGGAAGAACACCCAGGGAAGAGAAAACCAGGGAAGAGAATGTTAGATCCTGTTTGTTATTTTGCTAACTGATGATGGGATAACAGAATAATCCAGGAATCTTTAGGGACACATAGACCTTTAGGATATAGATTGCATTGATTCAAACCTCCATTCTACATATGCAGAAAACCTTTTATGTATAGGGAGTTCTTCACTGAAGAATCATAGAATTGGAGGGTTCAGCCTGTCAGAAATACTAACTATATAACAAGCCACTGGATTTTTCCATGCCTCTCTGGATTCTTGAGAACAGCTTATAAATGCCATTCTCACCACCTCACATGTTGTGGGTTTATGAGGGAGGGTTACTGTAGCCAGTGCTGCCCCAACTTCAGTGAGCATATACACCACCCAGGATCTTGATCAAATGCATATTTTGACACAGTAGTTCTGGGGTAAGTCCTGAGATTTAACTTTTCGAGCACACTCCTAGGGGATGTGGATGCTAATGGTCTGCCATCTGGAGAGCAATGTCATAACAAATTTTTAATCATGACTGGCCTGTGCATAAGGTGTTTCAAAGGGAAAAAAAACCTACCTAAATTCACTCTTTGATTTAACATCGTTTACATTTCAGGCAAAAATTAATACTTCACAGTTAGCATATGACTCTTATGAATTATAGCTAGTAAATATTAGAATTAGTGTATTCATGTTTACAGATCCAAATTTTGAGATAGACAGTAAATATAACATGATTGCACTACACAGCAGCACTCAGAAATGTTGAAAGAATGAATAATGTGTGTACCTCTTTTCAAGTTAGCATGAACACAGCAAGTTAGGTGGCTGTGTGTATGTGTTGATGTGTGTGAGAGAGAGATGAGAATTTGGGAAGATGTAAAAGGCTAAATGGAAATATCTTAGCCATCTCAAATATTGATAAAAGCAAAACTGTAGTTAAATGTTATGAAATCAGATAGAGAGACAGCCTAACAAAATAATCACAGCAACAAACAAATACACACATTTTTCAAAGTTCAGACATTTGCCCGAGAAATAGGTCACAGATCCTTTGGGCCACTTGCAAGGGGATAGTATGGTTAGTTTTTTTGTGTGTGCTGAGAAATTTAGGAATCTCTTTTTCCTTTTATTTCTCTCATTTTTTTTCTTTTTGATTTAGAGATTTCTATAAATTTAAAGGAATAATGTTCCCATCAACACTCATTTCAGCTGACTAGTTTTGAAAGTGTTCAGATGGCAGGGAATAACCAGACCCTGAATGTTACTCAGAGCACCCTGTGTTCAAGGCAGCTCTTTCCTTCAGTTAGTTCTCTTTTGAGTGTTTAACAAAGGAATGGACTCGGTGGCATCTCTGGCAGGAAGATGTCATTTTCTGTGACACATGTATATTTGAAAATAGACCAAAGCCACAGTTCCTTTCCTGATAGGCCTGCATTGAAGTTCAATAAACAGCGTATGTTTAGCTTTTTTCTTCTTGTAGTAGTACTATTTTTGTTGTGATAGAATATTGTTCATAATAACATCTCCTAGTAGGAAAAAGGATTATTGTCTCTTTAATGTTCCTGAAACACATTTGGGATGGGGCAAAATGTACCTTAATGGAGTCTATAAATTTATTTAACCAGAGCACTTGCGTGAGGTTGACAGTGAATCCAGTATTTTTAGTGTGACTTATTAAGGAGTGCCAGTGCGGCTGAGAGGAGTTTTATCTTTGAAAAAGCGCTTCTCTTTCTTTGTTCTTATGATATTCCTCCCCTTGACTTTTTTCCCCTTGGGGATGGAGAGAGATGGATAGAGGGACCATCAGAGCTAAAGAAAGAATTTGGAAAACCAGTGTGATCAATAAGATACATTAATTTCTAGACAGTGGGATTTTCTTTTTTAATCGTAAATCACCTTCTCCAAATTTGAAAGTTTTAAAAAAATTTTGTCTAATTATCCTATGTATGATTTACATTGCATGTTAATGTTTAAAATCTTATTAATTTATGTATTTTAAATACATTTTTAAAAAACATATAACCAGTAATCACTCAAAGAAGCTACGGAGAAATTGTTATACTTGACCACCTTGAGGAAACCATTCTCCATTCTTACCTTGGGTGTCTGCTTTATTATGTTACTAAAAGCAGAGGGGGTCGATTATCAAAGAGTTACACGGGATTTAATTGTCTGATTTCTGTTAACATCAGTGGAAGTCACATGGATAAATCCTTGTGGAACATGCTGTTCTGAAAATACAAGTCTGGAAAAGGTTTCTATGGAAATGTTCGTGTGTTTCTTTCATTAATTGGTCTATGTATTCCATTTACAAAAATGGGAATGAGAAGTATTAAGCTGGGGTTATGAGAAAGGTTAACATTATTAGAGCAATAATAGGAATCATGCTATTTTTAGATCTGAAAGTCTTGTAGGTTAACAAAACGATATAGATGGTCAGGTCCCCTCTGTCCCTTAGGCGGTTATAGTAAAAGGGACTTATTCAACATGTTTCTAAGAGTTGCTTGGCACTTTGCATTTTATGTACCTTTTGGTGTTTACACACTCATTTGTTTTTCAGTTAAGCACTACTGATGTGGTTAGGATTTCTGTTTTCCTATAAAGATGGGGAATAAGACATATCATAGCAGTATCTTATTTTTTTCTTGTATTATTTAACCAAAAGTGGAAGCAGTGGTTTGTTAGAAAAAAAAAAAAAAAGAAAGATTTGGATTAGAGATGGAAAGGAAAGAAAGGTGGCAAGAAAAGCATACACATTATGGTTTTTTTTTTTTTTTTCAAAATTCTGACATTTCTGTGCAGCTTTCCTAAGAGAGAATCTGAACTCTAGAAAAAAAAAATCTAAACCCAAACTACTAGTTCCAAGTGGTCAGGTTTACCTGGTGGTTTCACAGACTTAAATGAAGAGAAGTTAAGATATGCAGTCTTGGCCCAACCTTTTAATTTTCACCTCCTTTTCTTTTCTGTTAATATGTTGCCAATTTCTTATTAATTTCTACAGAGAGCTATGCCTCCGTGGATAAATTGCCTTATTTTTCAGCCCCTCCTTTCTTTGGAAGCACTTTGTTCTTTCAGTTCTTCTCCGCATTCTCTGCTTCCCTATCTCCAAATCTATCTTCTCATTTTATTAACTTTCTATCTTTAATTCTCTGGACCTCTCTCTCTCTTTTTTTTTTTGTTTCTTTTCCTTATAATAAATATGCTTTTCACTCTGAACTGGGTGATTTTCATATCATGCTTTAGTTGTCTGAATTTCTCCTCATTTTAATTTATTAAACTTATTTCCATCCCACACACTCCTTTCCATTATGAGATAGGACACCTCACCTCATTCCTCCAGAGATATACATGATGCAACATTCCAATGATTAAAAAGAAGATGCTGGGTTTTCCCCAGCTTCTGATGAGGTGGCATCAAGAGTTCCAACCCGTCATCTCTCCACCCTATTGTCCTGAGAGCCAATATAAAGTTACCCTCAGGGTTGGTGACTTAAAACTCAGAAATTTGTAGTGATAGAAAAAGGGAAAACAACACAAGAATGTTATTTTTATTTTGTTTCCCAAGTTCAATGATGCAGTGGTGCCTACAGGAAATTGTCAGATGATGTTTAAATTTGTCATTTCCAAGGGGTTCACTATCACTTAGATATTTTGGTGTTCTTTCTTTGAACAGAAAGCAGCGTACACATCATTAAATTTAAAGGACACGACCTCAGAAGTCAGAAGCCCTGAAATGTACTGTTTCTGAAATTCTTTCTTCTTTCCACTACCTTCAGATGCTGCTTTTTGTGAGGATGTAAATGTATATTCAGTAAAACCAGTCTGCTTGGACTCACACATGCTCATTTGCCACTTCCCCAGACCATCAGCATAAGAACAAATTCTAATCACCCCCTACAGCCCCGAAATGTGGGGCTGTCCATATGAGTGGTTCATAAACATTATAGTTCAGAACTAAGGAGTAATCTCTATAGCCCAAGAAGGCTAGAGGATTGTGTGAGTCTAGAAGTAGTATAATTCTAGAAGAAGCACAGTGACTGCCACCTCACACACCCTCTTTAGAGCCGGTGGGTTGGGGCGGGGGGGGGGGGGGCGGGGAGGGTGGTTTGTATGCTTACAAGTAGGGTCACTAATTGATTCAGCTGTTACAACATGATTCCATGGCACAGGCATTTCTGCACATCTGTTCTTTGGAAGAGCATGTCAGCAGCATGCAATAGCCTTCACACTTACACTCTCATCCAAATCCTTGAAGCTGCCACAGACCTCCCTCTGGGGTCTCTCCCAGGTGCTATTCCCAGTTGCCTGCTGACCCTCCCTGGCTGCCATGATGGTTTTGATGCCCTTCAAGGACTGGCACCAATCCCTAATTGCCTGCTGACATCTTCCTGATTCCTCACTATTTCCTTGAAGGCACCTAGAGACTCATAATTGAATTTTCAACATTCTCCCAGATGCTCTTACTCTTGTGTTTTATTCTTATTTTTGTATTAGGTCCAGCACCATTGCACTTTTCATGAGCCATGTGGGTCATAATTGCTTTGAGAATAAGAAATTCATGGCAGAAAGAGGAGCCAGAATAGAGCCCCAAACACACTTTGCCGAATGCAGGATAGTGCAGTGCAGCACACATTCCAAGGTATTTTAAGAGCACGCAGTAGAATTTGCTGAGCCAGCTCCATGCAGGCATTGCATGCATTGTTTTCCAACAGTAGCAACTTATCAACAAATATCACTCTAATTACTCACCTATGAGTGTTAGCCAGAGTGTGTGGTATTACATTGAGACGATCAGAAAGCTTGAGGCCCTCTTCCGCGAATCTTGATGGACACCTTGATTTCCCCAGTTGAGACTAACTAGATCTCTCTGGTCTGAAAGGCTCAGCTTCTACTGTGGAGGTGAATCAAAAAGAACAATACAAAGTATGAATCTGAGAGAAAAGATCCTGCCTTGCTGAAAATTGTGGCAAAAATTAGGAGGAAGAGAAGGTTCTAATGGGTAATTCTTGTTTTCTTCTGCATATGTAATTTTTATAGACTGTCCAAACAGCACAGTACTTGCAGTAAAGAATGTTTTAAAAGACACAAAAACTCCATGCCAATACAATAATGAATTATTTTGTGTCCTCTTTTTCTGCCTTTGAGCCTATATATGTACACATGATAGACACACATGTGTATTGCAATCATGGGTCATGCCACTTCCTTATTAATATAGCATTTTTACTCACTCGAAACTCATTTTATACTTGCATGTAAACTGATTCTTCCAACATTTCTGTGGCATTGTCTTTTTTAGAAGTAAAAATTGTATTTGCAGATGACACACATAGTTACATAAAAAATTCTAAATAGTATACAAAACAACTACTAGAACTCGTTAGGGAATTTAACAATACTGCAGAATATAAGAACAATATACAGGAATCACTATTTAACATACAATATTTTTATATACTGGCAGAAAACAAATGGAAAATTTAAAGATTCAGTTTGGAATAGTATGTGTGACAATTTTAATAACAATGATGGCAGTCACCCGGCTCCCAACCTTGTAGGTCCAAGAGGCCCATGGCATTGCCTCAGTCATTGGGAACTACTCACAGTTAGCCCCAAACACCCCACAGAGTCTTCTAGAATGACAGCAATTACAGCATGAAATATTCCCAAAGCAGTCTTTACATTCCTGGTTTCTCCTTCAAAGGAAAAGTATATAATGGGTGGAGGGGGGAGCTTTCAATCTTTCAAATCTCTCATTTATCTACCCTATCTAATTTCCATATCCAACAAATATTTCATAATAAACTGTTGTTATTGGCTTCCCAGTGCTCTCCAAGCGAGGAAGACACCACAGAAGCTTCAGGGTATTTTTCCACCTTCTGTCAGGTGCTTTTGTCTTTTTAATTTTCCGTTGTTAAAACTGATGCAATTCAAGGAGCTCACACTCTTTGAGTTGGAGTCTACTTCAAGTGCCTCTGTGAACACTACACAAAGGAGACGGTTTCCTTGGTAACAGGAATGTGGCAAAAAAAAATGTGCTCCCTCCCTCCTTCCTACTGCCCCTCTGCACTGCTGTTTGCCAGGCACAGAAACTACCATTCAGACAAGAATCCCTGCTCTTGATCAGCTAGCCATTGAGTGTGAGGCACCACTACCAACCTCTTGCTCTATTTCCCCATCAATGAAAACAGTTCAGCTGTGAAATGGGCCTTCTCTCATCATGGCCTTTAGCTGGTCTTTTTTAGACATTTAAAAATAGAGAAAGAGGAAACTGGGCTTTAATCCGTGTGTGTGTGTGTGTGTGTGTGTGTGTGTGTGTGTGTGAATGTGATTGCCCTAATGAAGGGAATTTAGATGGTTGGTAGCACTTACTTTTACATTTACTTTCAGTTTCTGAAATTTGCATCAAAAGTATTTTTAAATTTCTGGCAGGACATAATGGCATGTTTGGTGACTGCTGTGAAAATTAATGTATTAATTTGGCAAAACTCATGACGTACTTATTAAGGATACTTCTAAATAAGCTCCCATAAGCCCAAAATGACTTTCTTCCTCCTATTGAAAACAGGCAAATATAGGCATGTGAATTTATAGATAGGTATCTATGAAGTCGAATTTCAGAGGTGTCATTTAGCAAGCATGGGGAATAACTCATATGATTCTTAGTCCTGGGCTCTCACTGTGCTCCAGGGTATCAATAAAACCGTACTGGGAGCCAAAGCTCTATATCTTCCCCATCCACTTTATCCATCTTATCTGTATTTTTTCCTCCTCAGAACAATGAAAGAGAATATGAAGACTGTACAGTTGATTTCTGAATTATTCGGCTGCTGAGCTTGTCAGTTATTGAAGGATATTTAGGGTACTGTAGGCTTTTGCTTCCTTTTCTGGGTAATTGAGCCACCTGCTCAGCTAGTTTGCCAGGAGTTTAGTCTCTTATTCAGGAATGAGACTTCAGCTCAAGTAACAAAGTTCAGATAATTAGTATCTGCTTTGTTTGTATATGGGGGGAGGTAGTGGTGTAAACAACTGACATTTTTTTTTTCCTGACACTTATGAGATCTAGCAGTCGTAGGTCAAGTTGTCAGCTGGTTTGGTTTTCTTGCCTTGCCTTGTGTAAGTCTACCTTTTCTTTTCAAACTGAAGAGGGGAGGAAAGATATTAAGGTGGAAAACTGATGTGCTTTGCCAAAGCGTTCTTATAATGTTGTCAACAAACACTAGCACGTTGGATTGTTTCACCACCAGCTAGAATTAACCAGAACAGAAACAGCATTTCTGTGTTCCTTCTCATTTTGAGCCACTCTATTGTTGTAGGAATTACATTATACCTTCAGGAACTAGATGGCATATATTAAACATCCCATTGTATCTGTGTGTGTTTATAATTGGAGATTAAAAACCTAAAAAGGACATGCCAGGGTTTATTCAAGAGGCTGTGAAAAAACAGAGTAAAAAGACACCGAAAGCTTTCTTTCTTTTTCTTTTTTTCTCCCTTTGTTGTTGTTGTCTTTGTTGTTGGTTTGTGGTGACAGTAACTGACTATAAATTATGTGAATCAGTAATGCCAGCTCTCAGCACCCTGGGAGCTCTCTTCCTTCTCCAGCTCACACTGGTGGCCCTCTGGGTCTGCAGTTTTGTTGCGAAGACTGGCTATGCAATTCTGTACATTTGCCTGGTGGTGACAGCCAGCACTTATAGGACAACTGCCATCTGGCTCTTTCTGCTAGATTTGTAGCAGAAGTCTCTCTTGGGTTTGGGGAATGTGAGAGTCTCCAGGGAAGCCAGAACCTCTGTGAAATCACCACAGATGGCTTAATTTGGGGAGCTAACAGGCATGGAAGTAGAAGTAGAAAGTGGAAAAATAAATCAACTGGGAGTTTAATGTCTGCTGTCCTTCAAGGGATTTGAGATGAATTTCATCGATTTATTAGAACTTTATTATGTACCTGGAAGAATTTGGAGGCATAGTGAAAACGAATTGAAACATTGAAGACTTCAGTTAAAGACCCCATCATGTAACAGTAGATGCTAGACTTTTTCTTTAGGAGCGTGATGATGTGATAGAAATCAGCCATGGGAAGAATGCACTTGCATAGTTCCTAAGTCATTGTTTTCCAAGAGATGTTCCACCCACATTAGGATGAGGAAGGGAACTTATTAAAAAGACAGATAACTGGATTTTCCTGAGTTTCTGAGGGTTGGGTACCACCTCCCTCCAGGGATTACTCATTTTTTATGGGGAGGCTGTGTTTCTCCAGTCTCTGTAAAAGCTTTTTTTTTTTTCTTTTTAAACTAGGTGTAACTGATTCTAATGCTCAGAGAGATCAGCTTTTCTCAAGGAATTAACATGCATTAATATTCAGGTGGTCAAAGATGATTTCATTTCTCAGTCCAAACAAATCTACTTTGAGAGTTCTGATTTTTATTTCCTTCCCTATGTTCTAAAATATCCATGGGAAGGATAGTGTCAGGGTCAAACTGGATGCACATTTCCTTCCACATTTTTCAAGGTGTGTATGTTGCCAGGAATACCATCTGATAAGCAAATGTTTTTTTTCTCTAGATTTGGGGATGTGTTCAGAGATGATTCTGACTAGAAGGTGGCCGAGTGTTTTGATGGAGGCAAGGTACACGAAAAAAGTGGCATCTGGCCAGCAAGTTTGATGACTTATAAGGCAAAGCGACTTCTAAACTGCTCATATGACCTCATTGCCTTCATAAGAATTTCTTCTTTATGCAATAACATGATGAATTTATAGAGTAACTGCTCACATGAAGACAGGAACTTTGTGTTGGAGAATAGCCTTCCTGCATTACCTTCTCCTCTGTGCTTTGAAGCGGATGGAGGTATCCCATTGAAACAGTCAGCAAAGTTGGTGTTCTACTCTGTTATTTTCTCTTTCATTTGTTTTTATTGAAGTTTGATTTGCCAACATACAGTACAACACCCAGTGCTCATCCCATCAAGTGCCCTCCTCAGTGCCCGTCACTCTGTTTTTAAAAGGAATATTCTAATCTTCTCTGAAGGAAAAATAATCTGAGTGGAACCAATGTGATTCTATATTATTAAATGGTGGAAAGTGGGAGCTAAGATATGGATTCCCAGAAGGTAGAGACTGGAAAGATTAGCCGTTATAGCCACCAGTGATTTTAATGCCTTGTGAGCAAGGAGATTTCTCCAGGGTATATCATGAGTTCTGTTTCTACAGGTTGAATTTCCAAGTGAAAGCCAGACATCAATTTTGTAACCAGGTATTTATTCCACAAGTGTTTATTGAGTCCCTCATAGAAGGACCGGGCAGAAATCCAATGATATCTGGAGATACAGACCTGGTGTCTCCCATGTTGAAGCCATTTGCACTATTCATCACAAACCCACTCCAATCTGTTGTGATTTTATAACATGTTTAAGTAACAAAGAGCTTTTTCCAAATACAGAGCCCTCAAGACCAAAGTCAAAAACTTTGTAATAACCACACACACATAGACACACACATGCACACTCACATACACATATGGAATGTGTATCATTATTCTTACACATAAAAAATGATTCCCCAAAAGTTAGTTGATATTTCTTCATATATATTTTAAACCAAAATGGCAGAGATCTTCTGTCATGGAAAATATTCTTATTTGTGTTTGTAAACAAGATAGACTATACTTTACTTTGACAACTGTAAAAATGATATTTGTGATGCGATTAGGGAAATGCTAATATAATTTCTCAGTTTCAATGTATTTGCTTTTCAATGTACAGTCAACAATATTGGCAACAGGTGTGATACTATTCAAGTCATTAGCATATTGGACCCTCAGCCTAAGACTTGCAGGTCCTCATGTATTTCCTCTCATTATAATGTCTCCTAATTTCTGATGAATATTGGATTCATGGGGGCTAAAAGGTGGGCAAAGGAAAGTATCCTTGACTACTTACGACCAGTTGATACCAACTGTGTTAATATAAACCTCATGTAGCAGGCCCACAGGCAGGATTTCTTAAATGAACAAATGGCAGATGCCACAATTCCCTAAAATAATAAGACCAAATGCTGGAAAAGATGCTTGTAAGTGTATGATTGAATCCTGATTCAAAGACTTGCCTATGTTGGGGTTTTGTTAAGGCTTCATTTAGCATCGTATTGACGGCCATAAGTTTAAAACCAGATGGGGCCTTTGGAGCCAAGTAAACTATAAAGCACCATCATTCACAAGATTACCCAGTCCTTCTGGGAAGGGGTCATCTCTCCACTGTCCCTCAGTGATTCTTTTTACTGAATGTTTCTGATTCTGATGCTCAGGCAGTCTAGGTTCTCTGAAATACTTCAGACTTGAAATAACCACAGGAGAACTGAATCAGGGGGCCTTAGTAAGGGATACAAACATAGGACCAAACAATTAGACAGAATAAAGGAAAGCCCCTTGGACATAGGTCTAAGATTAGTGATTCCGTGTGTCTTTTTAAGATTATGATTGATTACACAACTGGGGTTGAGGAAACTATCCAAAGTTCTCTAATAAAATTAAATGGCATACTTTGGGTTCATTGAGCTCCCAATGCTTCTGATGAAGAGTTCCCCCACTTATCTCATTTCTGCTCCTCTTGGAAATCTCCCTTCCAAACTGGGTCTTGGTAGAAGAAGGTGGGATTCTCATGCAGCCTTAGGACAACTCGTAAGAGAGTCAACACAACCTTGTGTGTGGGTTGACATCTGTGGAGGACTGCCTAGAATTTTGTGCATCTGATAATGTTATTTAAGTCTTGATGTGTGTGTAACATCCACTTGTCATGGAGGGCATGGAAACAGGCAGTGGCTGCCTGCCTCACCTTACTTTTTACCATGCAGTTACACTCAGTAAGGAAAAGAACTATTTATTACCTAATGCCATGGATCCATATGGGTCTTGGACAGTCACCAAATGGTAACCTGGTGGTTTTCTTTTGGACAGTCAAAAGTCTTTTAGAGATCACTGTAAAATCTTATAGATTCTACATAAGTGAATATAGTATATTGATTTTGAGTTTGAAGTCATAACTGACTTTAATGACAAATTAGAGGCCTAGAGAGGGGCATTCCACAGTTCCAGTATAGGAATCTAGTGTTAAGTGATGTTATTTCCAAATTTTTCATTGCCTTTTGATACTTGCAGAAATATTCAGAAATTGTTCATAAACAGTAAAATTTTGCAAATGACAGTTTTATATTCCAAATATGATTTTCAGATGGGGTAGAATTACTGAGGCTGACAAGAATTTGAAAATGCATTGAAAAGATTTTTACTTGCTTTAGGCAATTGTTAGCATCTCTTCTTGTCCCATTGAAGAGTATGGCAAAAGTTTTAACTTTTGTTGGTAAGTTTTAAAAAATGTAAGAGTGATAGAAATAATAGTTTAGTTCTTGTGAAGTCTCTTAGTCAAGAAAAATTATAGCTGTATTGTCTCCATACTTTTGAATGATAAATAATAGCATTTTTAGAAATGTTTGCTTTTAATACTGTGCCTTTGATTTTCAAACCTGAGAGCTTGCACTAGACGTATAACACTTAACTAACATAAAGTTGTGTGGCAACAGATTTCAGTATTTTTTTTCCTCTGTGTGTTCTTTTTTTATTTTTTCTCTCCAATGGCTGATGTATGCCCCTGGTCTTCAAGACTAAATTTGGATTGTTATGTGCTTTCCTGCATTAGCCCTGTGGGGATAGCAGCTTAGGACATAATGGGTGGAAGTCAGGAATTGACCTCACTGTCACACCTACATCCCTAATTCCAGGTGACCCACTCAAGTACAGTTTTCTTTGGTCACAAAAGAGGTCAGTAAGAACACAGAATTACTCAGCAAAAGAGGGAAATCTGGATAGTGTTTTGTGGGAGTTTTAGTTTTCTGTTTGCATATATACTCAGTTTGTTTTTCTAGTTGTTTATAGAGGGGTACATGTAAGTCTACCACTTTTACTAAAAAATTATAGTTCTGTTGCTTCTATGTGAAAAATAGAAATATTCATTATATACACACACATATAGATATACAGAGTCTATAGAGGATATTTAACTACTTATTGAGTTATGGCAAGGAGTTTAATACTGAATATTTTCAAAACCTCTTCACTACTCAGGATCTGAAGTAGTTCTCTTATGTTCTATTGATTAAATACAAAGTCACCACATCAGAATTAAATTATGAGAAATACATTGTTCTCTCATGTAGGTGCTATTGCTGAAAGAGAAAATTCTGCTTAGGTGAATTTTTTTAAAATTATTTTTTAAGTAATTGGACTTAAATCCAGAAGTGTACTTTCCCACCTTACTAAACAAAGTATACACTGAACATAAGATTGTTTGTTCTTACCCTAAATATCCCAAGCCTATACTTGTTTTTCCTGGTTTACATATGTCAAAATGCCAAATTCTAAGCAGAATTGCCTTGACTTCCTTTTTTTTTTTTTTTTTTTTTTTTTTTTTTACCTCTTCTCTGGTTAGGATTGAGAGTATGATAACAAAGTTTGTTAGAAACATGTCGGAGATTGATTCTGAAGATAAGCTTCTTAAGTAAGAATGAAAAGCATGGGGTTTAGTACAGAGACACTGACATGTAGTTTACAGGGTCATCTCTTTGCCCTGAGTCCTTTAGCTTATTATGTAAGTGAAGCATCAGTGTACAGAAAGTCAGTCAGCAATCCTTCTTATCAACCAGGCATAGCCAGAATACAATTTTCCATGCTTTCTCTCCAAGGAACAAAGCTCAGCCATCCCAATAAACAAAGAGGTGACATAAAAGTGTAATGAGAGGAGAATGCTGAATGCTTAGTAAATTAATTGAATGTAAGTAATTTCTTCTTACTGAGATCAAAACTGAGTAAGATGAAAAAGATAAAAATCAGTCCTTTTAAATATATTGGCTTCAATAATTATTGCACATAAACAATTTATTGTATATAATGGAATGGTTCGTAATAAGAACTAAGAAGTTAGATTAACTGGCTTCAGATCTCTGCCTCGTATGGCTGACTTTGGGCACATTAACCACTGCCTCAGTGTTCTGTTCTGTAAAACGAAGATACTCCTAGACCTAACTCATCAGTCACCAATGCAGTAATGAGACTAGACTGTTTCCATTGTTGGCGCTTAGTAAGTGCCTGATGCATAGACAGCCAGGTCTGGTGAGTAATGTAGCTTTGGGAACCTCATAGAGCCTGCAGAGGACATGAGCAGCAATACTGGAGATTTACTCTTCCAAGGCACCTCTTTTCTACTTAGGCAGGCTAAGAGCCAATGCAGTAAAATGCTCCATTCGGTGGTCTTCTGCTAGAAATTAAACTTTCTGAATTTTCAGTGCTTGTCCCATGTTAGAGTCATGTTTTTATTCTTTCAAGAAGAAACTGGGCATTTTGGATTCTTTGGTAAAATCCAAAGAATTGTCTTTGGACAAAATGTGTCTTTGCCCAGTTTTGTTCTGGAACCAATTTGTAAATCTCCACCAATTATAGTTTTAATGGCACACATGCTTAAGGTAATGTTGAATGCAGTATGGAGGTGCCAATCTCTTTATTGATGAAAACAAGAGAAGCTTTATTATTAAACAAATAATAAAAACACTATCGCAAAATAAAACCATCAGGTGCTAATTTGTTTCTTTGCCTACCCTAGATGCCACTGCATATGAGGAATTATCATGGAAAACACATTCTTGCTGTAATTTGGAGCCTTTAGGTATTTGATGAGCCAATTGCCTCCACTTGAATCTGGTCTGTAATTTATCATTGGTGTGTCCTACCCTGCACAAACGCACCCTTTGTGGGTAGAGGCAAAGCTAATATACTTTCCAAGTGTATTTGAATTGCTTCAATAAATCACAGCTGCCACTGTAAGCAGTTTTATCATTTGCCAGAACAATAAGTTATCTCCATGCTTTATAGATGCAATGCTATCCAAGACTTTTATTTGTGTAAATTGTAATGTATCATAACCCATTTCCTAAAATGAAATTAGGAAGCTCATAATATATTTTTTAAGATGCAAGGAAACATTCCAAGGAAGTCCTGTAAGCTCACTGAGAAATGCAGCAGTTTTTATCCTGCTCATTATTTAGTAGCACTTTATTCCTTTATGATTACTGTAATAATGCGGGCATTAAATGCTTGCAATTGGGGTTAAACTTCATTTAGCTCTTTACTGCTCCAGTGTCTCAGTGAAACCAGTCCACAAACAAATAAGACTCCGTACAAATCGTTCCTGTTGGGTCTGCTATGCAAGAGGTGAAGAAACCAGATGTTTAGCAAGTATGTGTCTCTACTGACAGCTCTAAAGACAGTCATTCCAATTAATCAGGCTGCAGGATTACATTTTTGCCCATACTGATCTCTGGGATTGACTTCCAATTTTCCTTTTATTTCGCAATGACCAAACATGAATTCAAACCTGATTTGAACCCTTTAGACTCCTGAGAGGGAAAATGTATTATATAATGATATTGTGTCTGCAGTTCCCAATGAGGACAACATAATCTAATTTTAATAGTATTTCAGGACTCTGTTCAGCATGATGGACAATAAAGTGTGGTGTTCTTTTATTGGCTTAACTGAAAAACTGCTAAATATTTATAAACTAATTTGCCATCACTTCTTACATGGTAGGAAAATACTTTTGTCTGTAATCGCCTCAATAGTTCATTCCAAGCAGAGAAAACAGTGTCTATAAAGGAGCCAGGTTTTATAATTAGAAACTAATTTATTTGTTTCATAGCCAAGGGTTCTCCCATGTGCACTGCAATATTTGAATAAGCGTTCATTCTTTCTGTCTTTATTATCAAGAGGGGACTTACATGTCCTATCATGGAATTTCAGATTCTTCTACCCTTCTCTTGCGAGTTGCCATGTTCTTCATCTTGATATCCAACTACCCGCTAGCTGCTATTGAGAACTTCATAAACCCTTCCTTCATGCCTGATAACTTCAAACCAGTGTTTTACAGCTTCTGGGGGGTGGGCCCATCCTGCCCATGAAACAGTACTTGCACATCAACGTCTAAATCAAGCATCACAACAGGTGAATCAGGACGCGCCCCAGGATTTTCATCCCCTCATTACCCCTAGTTTCCTGGTTTCTGGCCTCCACCTCCATGCCTCTCTGATGGCAAACCCAGGAAAACCCACCCCAGCTCCAGGGTCACACCCTGCTCCTTGCCTATGTGTTCCTCTGAATGTGTGCATGTGTCTATTGTGTGTGGGTGTGGGTGTGTGTATGGGTGTGGGATGAAAAAAGGATGGAGGAAAGGCTAGGGTTGGAGATGGACACTCAGATTCTCAACTCTTTTAAGTAGGTAGAGTTCTGCCTCTTCCCATTTCTTTTTCCTAGGCATTCCATTCCCTTCTCTCCTTGACACCATGGAAGGGAGCTGGTTTCTTGCCCTCCTGCACCCCAGATGGATTCAGTTGACAAATTCCACTCCAAACAGTTTAAGTAAAAGATTATCATCATTTTTTGGAAGATTTACTCATTTTCCCAAAATATGAGACATTGCCTAACATGTATTTAGCGATTCCTTTTCTAGAAGAGCAATAATTTATGGGACTACTGCTATTGTGTAAATATCCATTCAAAAAAAGAAAAAACAACTGATAGTTTATGGTAATATCATTGATTTTAATAGCAGTATATTTTTTAAAGAAAAGAGCTATATAATAATAAAAGAGCAATCCTTCATGGATGGTCATTTGCACACTTAATTGGCAACTCGTCCACGCAGAATCCCATTCACAGATTTGCTTTTTATACTAAAAGTTCCATTGTAGCATGTTGAGTTTTACATTTTTTTAAGTGCTTAACTGAGCATGACTCACTCTCATTTATTTGTCTTTTCACTGAAAGGCCATCTGCATTCTTTTCCAAATTATTACAGTATGATGATATTATTACTATAATTGTTTTATCATTAAATGCTTGCAATTTATTGTCATATTGTCCCTTAAACACGGGCAGGATATTTTTCAGTATCCTAAGTTTGCTTCAAAGGCATAGTTTACTATAGAATTAAAATGTTATGGAAATGAAAAAGAGTTAGAATTGAAGGAATTTTGCTTGCGGGGTGCTCCATCTGTGGGAAACCTGGGAAGAAGGTAAAGGGAAATGAAGATTGATAATCCTTGAAGACACTATGCTTTCTCTCTCTCTCTCTCCCTCCTCTCTATCTCTCCATCTCTTTCTCTGTATGTATCTGTATCTTGTGAAAGTGAAAACTAGCTCAGTCTGAGAAAGTAAAAATCTGTGCAGCCATTCATCAGGCTGGAATATCAGAAACAGACAGCAGCAGGTGCAATGTTAATGGGAAATGTGTCTCCCCAGGACCTGTTGTATGAGCTGTAGTCATAATAACCCCCTTATCTGAATAATGACTACTGTCCTCTTATTCACTGGGAAATCTTGTCCCCTAAAATTATAGACTACCAAACTTTGTTCTTTGAAGTTATATCCATTGAGAATAGTAATTCCCACTCTCGCTTGGAAGACCTCAGTCATTGTAACATAAAGAACAGCCTCAATTCAGAGCCCACATGCAGGGTTTCAGATAGGAGCTTCTGGATATGACACTCCAGAATCTACCACTACTTTGTGGTTCCCAAGGAGATAGGACCCTGGATCTACTATGCAACCCAGACAGGATATTGACTCCTTGACACAGCCTTGCTTTGCTTCTGATAAACTCCCTCTGATAACTCTATTTTCCTCTATCCTTTGTTGGTGAGACACCCCATTGTTCCTCTGCTGTAGGGCCTTCCTCACTGTAATGAGTAATAATTTGTCAGATTACAGCTTTATTCTTGGTAGTCAGGCAGACTGTCCTAGAACAATCTTTATCTATCTATCCAGCCCCTTTGATAGTAATTTAGGGCAAACTTTCTTTGCTACCTGCCTAGAAAAGTATGCATTCCTGTAGCCAAATAAGTACATCCTAATTAAGAAACAGAAAAGGCAGTTGGACATGGAAACATAGTGTGTGAGTAAAGGCCTTGCTTAGAAGGGCATGGAGTGGTTTGGGTTAAAAATTCACAAAAGCTCACCCCTAACTACAAAAATAAAAAGTATACAAGTCTGTGGGAGTGTGGGGTATGTATCCTACTGAAGAGAGGTTTCACAATTCCAGGGACTCACTGTAATTTGCTGTGTTGTCACAGTTAAAAGAAACCATTGCATCAGTGAAAGTCTAAAGGTGGCTAGAAAGTTTCTCAACTGCCCCATTTATGAGCAAAATACTCATCTAAAATATGCTGATTTTTCATCGTCTCTGCGATTAAAACCAAACCTGTTTTGTATGATGCCCTTCTTCCCAGCAGAGCCCTGGCTGGGCTCCTAAATTCTCTTGAAGAAGGCACTTCGATGTTTTAGATGTCTGAAATTATTCTTTTTATGATGTCTGAAATTATTCTTTTTATTCATTTCTTTTCTTTTCACTAGCTTGGCCGAGGAAAGAATAGCTTGGATTTTGTAATGACAGTTTCTTTAAGGGTATGTGTTAGTAGGGTTAGAAAAATGACTTATCATCCTTGGTCTTGAGAGCCATTTGAAGTTTGGACAGCTCAGGCTACCTCTTAGAATTGCAGCTTTTTATCTTGGTGATTTGGAGACGGAACATTCTGAATGACATTCATGTCGTTCTTGTTATCCCAAGCAGCCTTTACTGTTTGTGGTAAAACAGTCACTGCCACATTTTTGAAGACTCTTAAAGGATGGCCTGGACTACCCCCCCCCCCCCCGCCTCAGCCTTCTGAAGTGAGAACATATTTGATTATGAGTCTTCACTGGTGGTCAGTGACTTTGCCAACTTGTATTGATGCCACACTTGCTGAGCATCATTTTTGAGCCTGGTAGATACCCTGCAGAAGAATTAAATATGAATTGTTAAAATCAGGACCAGTAGTTTGCTGATTGTATTCCCACACCAGGATTCTATATGCCCTAATAGATATTTTGTATCACTTAGGTGATTTATGTAACAATAAGGAGGATATGTGGGAGATCACTGCTGCGATATATTATTTTGGTCAGTGGATGGTTATTTGGTGTGACAAATAGAATGAATTAATTGTCAATAAGGAACCCAGTGTTTTCAAAGTAGAGAAAAGAATGCCTGTCAATATGGGTGAAACATTAAGGGCATGAATTCTCGGAGCTGGAGGAATCATCCAGTTTTCTCATTTTTCACTTGAGAAACAGGGATAGTTACATGCTTTGCCCAAATCACAGCATTCCTCTGTGTGTGACCTGTGGTTCCACTGGGAGAGAATTCCCTTTCTCTTTATTTTGTTGGAAATGTCTCTCCATGGGGCACCTGGGTGGCTCAATGTTTGAGCATTGCCTTTGGCTCAGGTTGTGATCTGGGGTCCTGGGATTGAGTCCTGCATCAGGCTCCCCACAGGGAGCTTACTTCTCCCCCTGGCTGTGTCTCTGCCTCTATCTGTGTGTCTCTCATGAATAAATAAATAAAATCTTTAAAAAAAAATGAAATGTCTTTCCTTGGTAGTTAAAGTCACACTTGGCAGGATGGGAAGTCAGTAGAGTAGACAGGCTATCAGAGTTCCTCCCAGCTTGGTTCCCGGGGCCCAGGGGCACATTCCTGTCCTTTGTCTATTCTGCTTGTTGACCTCTGAGTTCTACTCTTTAGAAACAAGATGTTTAGGTGAAATGTTATGTAATATCAGGTGGCAATGCCTTTTTGTTTAAATCTATGGACATTTATTCAACAGTAACAATGAATTTATTGAGCATCTGCTATGTATGCAGGCTTTGCAACCACATGGAGGGTGTGGGGAAAGCAAAGTGGGAAAAATGAGACAGAGATAAATAACACAAAGCTATTACCCTCAAGAAGGAAAAGAAAAGTGACTTAAAATCATTGCATAGTCATATACATGAACAAACTATTTTTAAAGGCCTTTTGAACTATCCTTTCTTCAGATCAAGAGGATTTTTTTTTTTTTTTGGTTGTTTTGTTTGTTTTCTGCCAAAGAAATAGATTAGATTGACCTTAACAGGCTCCATAAAGATCCACTTCACATCAGGCAAGATCCATTTTTTTTTCTTTAAACAAACTTACTATCAGATTTGGTGCAGGCTCAATATTATCTTTTTAAGTAACAAATGTAGCTGTTCTTTGAAGCCATTTTAGTTCTAATTTTGGTTGCAGCTGGTTACTGTGCCCAGTCAGAAATGTACCCTTTGATGAATTGGACAGGTTTAAGATCTGAAGCATTTGGGGACATCTGTTAAAGTAGTATTAGTATCAGCTATTCTTGGAAGTGGGATCAAAAGAAAGGATATTTAAATGAGAAACCTCTTCCAGAGCTTAAAAAGTTTGCATCAGAAAATCATTTACTTAATTGTTCTCCATAGAGCAATCCTGTTTAATTTTTAGAAATGTCAGGCTCTGGAGAGATCTTAGAAGAGCCAGTTTAGCTCAGTACCCCAACTTTAGGGTCCTACTGCCGGCAGGAAAACAAAGACCAAAGGTGAGAAAGGCACTTGCTCAGAGCCACACGAGGGAGTCCAGCTGTGAGCTGACTTTCAGACTGCCAAGCAGTCAGGCAGTGATCAATCAGTAAGGCCATCCTTATTGCAGAGATGGGGCATGTTTTTTGCATTCAGAGGTGAGGTCCCGTCCTCCTAGGTGGTCCCCACGATCTCAGATTCTCCATCACATCTCCTTTATGCCTTTTCAAAGCCAACCTGCTTTCTTTGTGGCCCAGTGAATCTACTTCTACTAGACGTAATCCTCCTTTTTATTCCACTTTATTTTCGGCAATCATCTGGGTGGTGATCACAGATTTCTTAGCTGCAGAGAAATTAAAGGGCTTAGGATGCCTGAGAACAGCTGCCCGGCTCTTCCCGGGTTGATGTATTGATGTCAGCTTCCCAGCGTAGGGTGTGAGCCGGAACCTGGATCAGCTGTTCTTCCAGAATTGCACTTCTGTAACAGAGCCTGGCATTATTAGATTGCAATTATTTTTGCCTTCAGCAGGCTGTTCCTCATAGATATTTTACTTTTTATTGAAGCGAGATCAAAAGGATTTTGTACTTTAAGAAATGGGTTTTTAGCCATATCTCCTGCCTCAGCATTGAGTTTCTTACTATTCATAAGACTCAAAACTGTGTCTTGAAAAATGAATAAAAGTATGTCATCTTGAGGATAAAGCATATTATTAGAGTGTGATGCCTTTTGGGCAACCCTGGGGGTGGCGTGCTCTTAGCAGCAAGTGAATTTTTAACTTCAAATAATTTTTTAAAGTTCTAAATAAAAGCAACTTTCCATATGCCAGACAGCAGGCTTAGAGGTGTTATGCTACTTAATCCTCACCCCAGTCCTCTGAGACAGATATCATCATTGTATCTCCTTCCTCATTTACAGATGATGGAAATCAAGGTTTGGCAATGGGAGGGAACTGCTCTTGGGGACACACGAGGCCTGTCTCCCAAAGCTGGATCTTTACCATAATACACTGCCTCTCATGACTTGACAGTTTGTGCCTACAAAATAAAACAGTAACCATCCTTGCTTCCTCCCAGAGAAATGATTTACTGATCTTAGGATGAGAGGTGTGCATCCACTGAGACGTCATTAGATGTGTGGTTATGGGTATTAGATATCAAATAACAGCACTTTCACACCTAGGTAAAAGAGTTGTAATCATCTATTTTTAAACTGCTCAACTATGTCCTTCATCATGATCTTGTTAATAATGCCAGGCCGCTTAGGACCTAAGGGTCCTGAGATTTCATCATATAAGCTTTCCAAGGGCCCTCACCTGCTGAAATACAGCTTTCCTTAATTAAAATTGTATTCTCAAAAGAAACAGCTCTATGTGTTTTTCGGCAAGTTAATAATGGAGCTAATTATTGTGCTGCACTGCATCTTCAGCTACATCTACTTAAATACGGGCATTTGTAGCTTTGTGTTCCCCAGCAGCACTGTGGAGGCACAGGGTCAGCTAGGCTGACGTTTTTTGTTGGGAGGTTGTGCCGACTCCGTTTTACTCACTTTGGTAAGACAGTGTCTGTGTCCTGTCTTTGCAGCCATCCTATCGATGGCCAGGTACAAAAGCCTAGTAGTTAAATGTTCTTTGTCTATGGAGTGGAGGTACAATGGAGAACGTCCCTCTAAAATGTGCTTACCGATTAATAATAGCTTAGAAAGGATTTCCCATGTGACATACAATTTAAAAAATCATGGCCATAAATAAGACTGAATGAGAGGCATTTAACTGATAGGCTTTATACTTAGGGAGGTGCACAACAGGACAAATTCCCTCCCATAGTCAATTCACAAAGGTCTCTCAAAGGAGCATGTTACTTTCGTCGGCAGTCTCCCTTGGATCAGTCATAGACACTTGAACTTGTCTAAGTGACATTAAATTACTCTTCATCAATGCGATGTGTTCCACTATGTTCCTCAAGCCCTGCCTCCCTCTCTTCCACTGCTTTTAACACTTAGGATCTTGCAGGGAGGACTGAGAAGGGGACTCCATTCGAATTGTGTTATATTTGAATGGTGAAGAATGAGAATTGCTCATCTCTCTGGCTAGATCAAGAGTTTTAAATTCTGGGTTCTGTGATTGGATTTCTGGAGTTCCTAAAACCAGAGAAGCTTTAGGCAAACTTTTTTTGTATGTGCCTGAGTACAGCAGACTAGAAAAAGAGTTCAAGACTTTATCACATTCCCAGTATGATCCATCCTCCCCTGTGATTGTTAAATGCCAGCGTCCTTGTCCAATGAAGAGTCAGTGGTGTCTACTGTTGTAGTGCTCATTCTTTCAAAGATTTGCAAAGCATTTAAACAGCAATTCTCAAACTGGGCTTTCAGGGCTTCTGGGAGTCCTTGCTGTCGAAACCAGTAAATGTGCCAAATTTAAGGAAGAATAATACATCATGTTAATATAACCACCTCCTGCCCCTCCCTGCCCCTGAGAAAAATAACTCTGAAGATGTGCTCTGGGTGGGAGGCTATTAGTAGATTAGATGAGCAGGCCTTCTTCACTCAGTCACACATGCCTTTGGCACTATTCTGAACCCAATTATCTGCCAAACTGTTTCAAATAGCTTTGATTCTAAGCTATACATTGTTTAACTTGTATGCATTATGGCCCATTGGTTAAGGACAGGAAGAAAAAGGACAACAAATGTTGTAATGGAATTTGTGAGCAGCACACAAAGTAGTATTCCTCGAACTTCATTGCAATAAAATCATCACTATCTTCATCAAAGTTTATTTACATGTACATATGCATATACATGCAAAAGCACACATGCATCTTTATGTAAAAGTACATATGTGTGTATTTATCGATGTGCATGTGTACATGTACCTACTTATATATTGCACAGTTACTATGCACACACACATATATAGTAACAGAACCGTTTATCATCTAAACCCTTACATGTTTGAGAATGAAAAGGAAGGCTATTAATAATTGCACTAGAGCAACAGGCATTAATAGATGCATATGGGCCACCTACATATAACTGCAAAATTTGCCTCTAGGATTTAAAGAAAAAAAGTTATAGATTTTAATCTTCATTTTGTGCTCCTTTAAGACAATATATATTAAATAAAAACTAGTGATGAAAAGTAAAAAATAAATACATTCCAAAGTTTAAAAGAGGAAAATGATGACATTTATATCCAATTTGGCCTCTTGTTTAGAAGGAATAAAGGCTACCTATGATCTACCATGTGTCTTTTTGCAGCTAAGTGCTTTCAGTGACCAGCGTGAATCCTTGTGTCTTATCAATTAGAAACAAAACACAAAAATCCTCAAAACCAGCCTGTTGATTTTTAATGCGTAAAGTTTAACATTTCCAAACATCAAGTTAAAGTTCATGTTTCAAATCTTTCTTGGTACTTTAATATGTCTTTAACCAAAGTGCTCATTTTATTTTTTATTCAGTTGGTTTCCAGGCCCAAAATTTCAAAAGGTATATGTTCACAAATCATGACTTTTTTTCCCTTACATAGTTAAAAAGAAAACAAATGAAACTTCGTGTCACTTGTTGAATGGGAGGAAGTAAAATCATCCCATATATATTATGAATATTATTAAATATTGCATTTAAAAGAATACTATAATATAATCAACAATATATTAATTGAGAAGATAATTTTTCTCAAAAATCACTTGCTTAATCATCTAGCACAAAAAACAGTACAAGATGATTAGTTTAGAACTATTTGGAAAGTGGAAGATTCTCTGTCCCTCTGCAAACGTCGCAGGGGTTCTAGATGTAGGGAAGCACTGTAATAGTCGAACAAGTTAGGAGATGGCCTTTGGTGAAAGCAGCTGGCCTGGGGAAGCAGATGAGGGGGCCACTGCTTTATGTCTTGTCTTTGATGTGATAACAGAGTCTCCGTTAAATGGGCTTATTAAAGTCACCAGAAAAAGATTGAAAGGCGCCTGCCGGAGCCCAGGATGCACTCAGTACCCTTTTGCTCTGAGATAGCTTTAGATGAAGGAGAGCGCTCCTTTCTCTGAGTACTCTGATCAAGGGGAGCACACGAAGCCTCTGGGAGCCGCAAGCATAGCTCTGATTAGGAGACCAGAGGCAGAGGAGAACTGGTTTGTTTCTTACACGGAAACAAAAGGAGACCTCACGTTCTGCTGAATCTTTGGTAACAAACACAGGAGTAGAGCCTGGAACGAAAGGGCATACATAGTACCCTGGCTGCCCTAAAGCTACAATCTAGAGATTGGTGTTCGACCAGTGCCTGGATGACTTGCCAAATGATTCCCGCATGGACATCTGCTCCCCAGCTTTGACCAGCTTGCCTTTTCCATCCACTGCTGTACTGGGTATTTGGCCAACCTTCACATTCAGAACTGCTTCTGCTGGTTTTTTGTTTGTTTGTTTGTTTGGTTTGGTTTGGTTTGGTTTGCTACTAGAGGTGACACGTCCATATCCAAGGGCAGAGAAGCATAATCACTGCATTATCCATTGTTAGGTCCATGTAAACTGGACTGAATGACAGGGCTTTGGCTGATAAGGAGATTTGGGGTACCAAAGGCTCCATACTGTCAGCTAGAAGGAGCAGTACCAGGTACTTTTATTTTGTTTCGGGTTTTTGGCAGGTGGAATCTGTCCTGGTCTATCAACACCCAGTTTGTTCTTCATTTAAGATATAATTTTGGAGGGAGTGAGAATACGTTTATTTACATAGCATCATTTGGTGGAAACACATGTCAACCACCATGTAGTAAATGCCATGCACTGAAGAACATGCTAGTCACATTACTTTCATTACTACTCGACTTTCACAAAAGCGCTAGGAAATTGGGAATTATTAGCTCCCAGTTAATAAGCAAGCGAAACAAGAAACAAAGCTTGATGATATTAGGTAACTTTCCCCACTCACAGAGCCAGTGGATAGAAGAGGTAGCCTTTTGCTCCTTGTCTGTGATGACAGAGCCTGTGATTTTTCCATTAGGGAACAGAAACTCCTTAGATTTAACACCAGAAGCCTTACTTAAAGTCTCATTTAAGTATTCCTTCAAATCATTTCACCTTACCAATAGTTGCTTTAAATGTTTGAACAAAAATATGGCTACATGTACTAAATTGAAGACCAATTTATAGCAGAGCTTTTTCTAAACCAAATATGCTTTGGGAATGCACGGGTCAGTTAGGGGCATTGTAGAAATAAACTAGATCCTCCTTTTTCCTTTCTCAATTTCCCCTGAAATATTTTCTGCCCATTGTTATCCATTTGATCTAGCCATTGGGTTCTGCTGCCAGTGAAGGAAAATGTCAGGTTCAACAAAATGAGTAGTACTGCTTGAGTTGAAACATAATTTAACTTTTTCTTTTCCTTTGCCCTACAGATATTTAAACAGTGACATTACTTAATAGTACTTCCTAAGTTATTATCAATTCCCTACAAACATTGCCATTTCCTCAAAATGGAAAGGCAAGAATCAGAGTAAAGAGTCAAATAGTCTGCTCTAATATCTAATGATATATAACTTTGAGAGTTAACATTTACTTAATTGCCAAAGCAGTCATGCTAAGTGCACAGTCTGACATATTATCAGGTGTTAGAAAGGATAATTTCTGAAAGGAAAAAAGAGATCTATGAAACCACAAGACAAGACTGCTAAAATCATTATCCACTCTCTTTGGAATCTTTATTTGAGCAGGTCAGTATGGTAGTTTGGGAATTGGTGCATGACCTAGGAGTGTACTCCTTGTAGTCTTTGAGGTACAGGGGTGTGGGCTTATTTTCTGTTGGGCTCTCCCCCCATCCTATAGCTGTTTTCTTTCTATCTATTCTGACTCCACAGACTGGATCTCCCAGGTTATTTTGCCCTTGGGCTTCCAGGTGGATTCCGTAATAAAAGGCATCAGCGGCAGGAATGCTCAGTGGCTCCCTGCCTGCCACGGAATGCAGGAGGCAGGACGAGGGACACAGTTGGTTCTCAGTAAGACAACTCCAGCTCTTTTTTTATTATTATTATTGGAGTACAATTTGCCAACATATAGCATAACATCCAGTGCTCATCCCACCAAATGCCCCCCTCAGTGCCCATCACCCAGTCACCTCAACCCCCCACCCACCTCCCCTTCCACTACCCCTTGTTCATTTCCGTTAGGTGTCTCTCATGTTTTGTCACCCTCACTGATATTTTCACTCATTTTCTCTCCTTTCTGTTTATTCCCTTTCACTAATTTTTATATTCCCCAAATGAATGCGACCATATAATGTTTGTCCTTCTCCGATTGACTTACTTCGCTCAGCATAATACCCTCCAGGTCCATCCATGTTGAAGTAAATGGTGGGTATTTGTCGTTTCTAATGGCCGAGGAATATTCCATTGTATACATAGACCACATCTTCTTTATCCATCATCTTTCGATGGACACCGAGGCTCCTTCCACAGTTTGGCTATTGTGGCCATTGGGGCTAGGAACATCGGGGTGCAGGTGTCCCGGCATTTCACTGCATCTGTATCTTTGGGGTAAATCCCTAACAGTGCAATTGCTGGGTCGTAGGGCAGGTCTATTTTTAACTCTTTGAGGAACCTCCACACAGTTTTCCAGAGTGGCTGCACCATTTCACATTCCCACCAACAGTGTAAGAGGGTTCCCCTTTCTCCACATCCTCTCCATTTGTGGTTTCCTGTCTTGTTAATTTTCACCATTCTCCCTGGACACCTCCAGCTCTTAAGGCTTCTGATGATACTGGCTCCTCCCCTAAGACTTTCAAGCCAAAGAGTGACAACAGTGCCCCCTCTGTTGTTAGGCTCTGGGTTCTTCCCTCACTTGTTCTGTTAACTTGCCTATTCATGGGTGCTGCTGTCTTTATTAATGTTCCTTCAGATTGATCCTTTGAGTGGAATACTGTTGCCTGCCAGGCCCCTGAGGTAGATAAAACAGTAGTATATGCCCCTGCTTCAGTCTGTTGCTTCAGTGCTACATGGCCCTAACCAATCTACTCAAAATTCCTTGTGCTTCATTTCATCCTCTGTAAAATGAGAATAATAAATGTACCCACTTATAAATGATTAGCTCAGTGAATACAGATAGGTACATCAGTAAGTATTACTACCATCTTTGATGATGTAGGGCGAATGCTTGCTTTTCCTAGATTGAGTTAGTGCAAGGGTAGTCTATACTGATCCATAGTGTGACCTCTGGGAATGTTGCCTATTGGAAAATAACTGCTAATACCTGTATCTAAACTTTAGGGTACCATTGCGCTAATGAGCTTGCTTGCTTTCTTTCTTTCTTTCTTTCTTTCTTTCTTTCTTTCTTTCTCTTTCTTTCTTTTTAAACTTTGGGATACCATTGCACTGATGAGTTCCTTTCTTTCTTTCTTTCTTTCTTCTTTCTTTCTTTCTTTCTTTCTTTCTTTCTTTCTTTTTTTTCTTTCAAGATTTTATTTATTTTTCATGAGAGACACAGAGAGGGAGGCAGAGACAGGCAGAGGGAGAAGTAGGCTCCCTGCGGGAAGCCTGATGTGGGACTTGATCCCAGGACCCAAGGATCATGACCTGAGCCAAAGGCAAATGCTAAACCACTAAGCCAGCCAGGTGCCCTGGCTGATGAGTTTCAAAAAAGAGGGTTCGATTCTGGTTTTTGTGACTCTTAAGTTCCCTGAGTCTCCAAAACTCTTATTTTTTTCCTCCCTAAGGCCCTACTGTGTGTTATCTTAGAAAAGTGTGTTGGTAGCTATTGTAGACAAGCTCTGTGAGCTTCAGGTCAGGTACACAAGATGTTTTTCTCCAAGCTCTTAGTAATAATATCATAATAGTAGAGTTTTCACATATGTGGAAAGGAAGTGGCATTCTCGTTCAATTATGAAACACACATGGATTATTTCCAATATGACACAAGACAAATCTTTAGTGTGAACATTTAGGAAACAGAAACATTCCAAGCAGTGCAGGCTACCCTGTTTGGAGGAAGTATTGTAGGAGGTATGCTCCTACAATGACTAATAAGAAAATGAGATTTAGTTCCCAGTTTATAAGAAATTCTATCTGTGATCCTGTGCAAGTGCTTTCTTTACCTATAAACCTCAGCTTCACCCCCTCAAGCTGGTTGGATCAGGCAAGTCCAGATCCACGGTCCACGTCCACAGTAAGTTGAATGCCTGCAGGCTTCGTGGGGGCCGACAGAAGAATTAGAAAAAGAAGGAAAATCAGTTTGAATTATACCAGGGAATGAGAGTGAGGTCTAGGATTCTTGTCTGCTTTTCTTTTAGGACAAAGGAAGGTTGAGGCATAGCCACAAGGCACATAACCATTGGTTAGCAAACTCACAGTGACCTCCTGAGGCTACATCTCCTTTGGTTTCCCAAATGCCTCACCAAATGCTAACAGAGTTGAGAATGACAAGCATAATCTGTTTCAGATGCATTTGTCCTTCTCTCCCCCACCCCCTTTGTCAGCTCCTACCCAGATGTCCCACTCTTTTGCTTTTCTGGGCCTATTTCTGCCTCCATCTCAACAGCAAGAGGTGAATTTAGAAAACAGTGCTATGCCCTCTTGATTTGCCATTAGAAGGAACTTGTCCAGAGGCAAAGGGAATAAGAGAAAGTAGTTAAGATCTAGTCAGCTTTTCAGTCTTCTGTGGAGTAGACAAATCCTTTGTCTCCTGCCACCCCTCATGCACAGACAGAACTTTGGGTTCTCTGTTCTAAGTATATCACTTCTTCATTCTTTTCTTTCAAATTTTTGTTTGTTGGCTTATTTTCTATTATGTCACATTGCAGGATTCTTGTGCAGTGATTGTAGTAACAGTAGTTTTTCCATTGGTACTGTCAGTAAGTGCTCTTGAAATCCTGAATGTAGAATCCTGAATGTGGGCTAGGCGGAGATGCATAATACACTTTCTCTTCCTGAGGATTGTAATCTCCCTGGGAAGCAGGACCTAAAGAAGTAATATAATATAATCCAAGTCCATACAAGATGGAAAGTACAAAGAGCAGGGGAAGGTGGGACACCTGAACATATGCCTTTGGTTCAGGTCATGATCCTGGGATCTTGGGATCGAGTTCCACATCAGGCTCCTGGCAGGGCAGCTCCCTCTGCCTGTGTCTCTGCCTCTCTCTGTGTGTCTCTCATGAATAAATACATAACAATCTTTAAAAAGAAAAAAAAATATCAGGGAGGCAGGAGGTCACACATGCTGGTCATTGCCAGGTGCTCAGTTACTGGGGTGTGTCACACAAGAGGGCTCATAGTCCATCCTAACATCCACTAAGAATAAGATTGTCCCCATTTTATAGATACAAGTCAAAGAGAAGAGATGGCCTCCCACAGAGTGTGATTTGCCTGATCCCATCACCCACTCTGTAAGGGTTAAACAATAGGAATTCAAGGCAAAGGTATTTTTTGAGAGCCAAGGCCCAGCAGTGCTTCTCAAAGTATGGCCCTCCGACCAGCAGTATTAGCATCACTTGAGAACTTGTCAAAAATGCAAATTATTGTTACCAAACCTACTGAACTGGGGACCAGTGATTCATGTTTTAAATGGCCCTCTTAGTTATTCAGAGACAGGCTATCACTGAGAACCACGGACCCAGAGAAGAGCTCCAGCTGGATGGAGCAGGCAGTTGGAAATGGAAGCAGGTTGATGAGGCAGGATTGAGTGCCCAAAGCTCTGAGATGCCACCCTGCAAACCTTGCTGGGTAAGGATGGGCCTTGTACAGTACTTTCTCAGAGGTACTTCTGGGAGTAGCCTGGTATCCTGCCAAGGATAAAACCTGAGGCCTTTGCCGGCTCTGCCTTACCCAGTGTGTTGGCATCATCTCACTGCACTGAAGAGAGCAGTGGTCATTTGGCCCAGAGGGCTCCCTCTGCCTAAGGTTTGGACCGCTGGCCTGTGCCATGTTGGGGGTTCCTCTGAGGCCAGAAAGGGATCATCAAGCAAGAAAGGTTGTGACTATTTTAAAATGCTCGTACTCCATTTGGGTGCTTTAAAGCATTTAACCATGTGAAATGTGAATATCACCCCTGAATGCCTTAGGTTGAAGGGAAAAATTAACAAGTGAATGATCTGAATCATTTCTCTTCCTGCCCTGGAGCAAGCCACTAAAAAAATGAAACTGCTCTGTCATGGGGGAGACAGCCTGCCCTAGAGGGATGATTGAAAGAATCTTCAGGACACACCATTTGTCCTGCAATTTCATTTTCACTTTAATTATTGTAAAATCAGATTTAAATGTTGACCATAGGCTGCAATTCCAGTCAGCTGAAGAGATAAGCACATTTGTATTTGTGTGGACAAGGCTGAAGATCTCTGATTGCTGTATCAATTCAGATGAAAACAATGCTTTTAAATAACAGTCTCCTACATAGGGAGATTAAAGGTATTTCTTATACTGTTATCAAGGATTACCACAATTGATTATGTAAATGAACAGAACGTGCCTCTTTATTGTCCCCATCTGGTACCAGAGGCTTTATTTTGGGGTCATCTGTTGAATATTGATAAAGAGTATTAGGACCATAAAGGAATCAGAAATCATGTTTCCCAAATTCTATCTATAAACAGACCAATACAAAGGTTTATCTCCAGATTGTTCTTGGAAAACAGCTGTAGGTAGAATGCATACATTTATATCAAGTTCCGTGGTGAATTTTGTTTTGATTCATTTTAGCTATACAGTGCATAATCTAGAATCAGTCAATCACTCTTGGATTGTAATTAAATGTAAATAAATTGAACTTTTAACTCTTTTGGCATCCTGAAGTTCAAAACTGATTGATCTATTCAGACTTTAAGGAAAAATCAGAAAAACTAGATCTTGAAAACATTAGCTCTTGGCATTTTTGCACATATGTTCAAAGAATATGTGTCCAATGTGTAACAGAAAATCTCTTCCTCATGCCTGTTTCAGTTTTGTGTTGATGGAAATTACACTTGATTATCTACTGCAGTAGATAATGTAGAGCTTGTCATCACCTCAGTGGATCCTTGGATTGATTTTGAATGGAGAGTTTGTGATAACATGGGCTTCTCATTCACCTCTAATTAAGACTTCCTTCCTGTAATTCCATGTGAATCAAACACTGATCAGATTCATAAAGTGAAAAAAAAAATAAAGTGAATAAGGGCCTCTTTCCTTCAGATTCTTGTCAGAAGTTATCTTGGTTATTTTAAGTATTTTAAGAAGGCCTAACTTTAACAAAGTTAGGCCTTCTTAAAATAACGTCACAGTATCTTGTCATGTCTCCTCCTAAGTTCTCTGAGCTGTCTTGTGTCTTCAACCAATTTAGCAGAGAGGAAAGACCGGAGATATATTACTACTGGGTCAAATGAGGTATATAATTGTAAGGAGGTCACACGGGAAACTGGGATGGGTGGGAAAGAAAATACAGACTCCCTGTCACTCCGGTCCCAGCCTTCTTGGTTATGTGCATCCCTTGATGCATAATGTGCTATGAATCATGACAAGCTCGTAGATTTTCTTATTCTCTTCCAGATTGTTAATCTTTTTCTCTTTATTTCATTTTCTAAAAGATAAAAACCCTTACATTCATCACATATTAAAACAGTAAAACCAAACTCACAGAATCCTGTTCACTCTATGTCCCTTTGTAGCTCTTTGCTCTTTTCTCTGCCCACAACTTGGTCTCACTGTCAGCCTTCTCAAAGGATTCTCCTTTCTTCCTTTTCCTTCCTATTTGTCTGCTTTGCCCATCACTGCCTTTGCTTGTGTCAAGATGACCAGCATATTTTTGAACTGAAGATCTCATTTCTTCTCTTTGTTGGCAATTCTACAGCTTTAGTCATGAGCATATTTCTCTTTCTTGAAATATTCCTCTCCCTTTTTTGATGACACCATTCCCTTCTGGTTATTCTAATTTTCCCATCACTCATCACTCTTCTATTCAAGTGTTGCATTCTCTCAAATCAGTATTTGAATATTATGCCTTAAGGCCCCATCTTGTTTGTCTTCCCAGTCTGTACCCACTCATAAATATATTGTCTTCAAGAGCAACTATGTCCTGATGACTTCTGAATCTGTGCCCCTAAGAACAGTCTGATGGCCTGAACTCTACACCTCTTTCATTCATGTGTTTCCTGCTCCTCTCCATTTACTTGTCCCTCTTATATTTACTGCTAAGCCACTATAGTCAACTCCCCTAAGCAGACCAGGACTTGAGATTGATTCTTGGGTTTTTCCTTTCCATCACTCCACCCTGCAGTTCCTAGATGCCAGTGTCTGATGGTTCACAGGCCAAGTATGTCTTTGAGGTGTCCATTCACTCCACCCCTACCAATCCAATGCATGTCTTCATTGTCTCTGCCCTAGATGATTGCCATGGCCTCCCAGGAGGAGATTCCCTACCTCTAGGAATGTCACCCCCAAGTGACTCCTGAAGAATATTCATGAAATGGCCATCCATCATTTTACTGTTCAGCTTATTAGCCTTACATGGCACCCTAAATTTTTCAACATTAAGTTCCAGTTTTATAGATAGTGCTCAAGATCCTAGGATTTGAAGACAACTCCTTTTCTCTCCCCTTGTACTGCCTCTCCCCACTTCTAACCTGCTGCCACCCCTAAATACTTAAAATTCTTGAACATATTTGGGCTGTGGGATTTTCATAAATCTGTGGGCTTTTCATAAATCACTCCATATGTTTTACCTCGTTTATCCTGATTATTCCCACTTCATCCCACCCCATTAGAAGTTACCTACTATTTTCTAATACTAGGTTCAAATGATCTCCTAGAAGCCTCCTATCATATGTTTCCCATTTCGTCACTCTCACCACAAGTAAATCTGCCTCTCAGTGATCCTAGAGTCTGAGACATGCTTCTATTCCAGGGCCATCCAAATTTCTATTCATAGCTGGTTGCCACCACTTGCCTAAGCTCTGTGAATGGCTCTTATAATCATTCTTATGCCAAATGTCAAAGAGCAAATAGTAAATAAGATTTGAAAAGTAAGGATAAGAAAATGAAACTGAACTGAACTAAAAATTTCATTGCTTGCCAATGAATTTAGGTTAGTGGTATGCCACTATGCCCAACCATCTCATTCTGGCTCAGAAGAACTGTTGAAAAAAATCAAGGAATCTTTCCAGCTAGTTCCTAAGGTGTTTGTAGCTTGAAATAGGCCATGTTGGGAATATTTATGCTAGGGAAACCAGGAAGAACTACAAATAAGGACCTTTGTTTTTCATAGAATCAGTTTTCCAGTGGATGACTGTTATTCATCATGGTAATGGTGGTGGTATAGTCAATTAATCCATGTTCATGTCCATCAAGCATGTGATACCACTGAAACTCCTAGATGCTTTCATGGTCTCTGCCCTAGGTCAGTGCTATTGCTTCCCAGAAGATTGCCACTAGACCAATATTATTGTTAAATGTACCACTAGAATAAGGTTTGGATAAGAACCCTGCCAGTCTGGAATTGAAGAAAAGAAGATAATTATGTTTGATGACTTGGGAAAAATAATGCATAATGCTTTCTTTTATAAAGGGGTGTACTTTTGATTCACCATTAGTTGCCTGGAACTAGTTTTTCTAGTTACAGTGATGGGCAGATTTCTACATATTGTATCTATGTTCACAGCACTTATTTTCAAAATAGTTGGCCAGGGCCAGGTTATACCCAGTAGCCCTATGACAGTGACGGTCATTTGATCACAGTGATGTTAACCCCATGACACTTGACCTCACAATTTTCCTGTTTGAGCCAGCTGATCAACAGCAATTCATCAGCGAAGATATCTACCAAGGGGGATGATATTATACGGACTGTGATCAGAGCTATTTCCAAACTTGACTTTGCCCCAAGCCTAGTCTAGGGAAAGAGGTCCTCAAGTTGCCTCAGCAGCGGTTGGCTATTGCCCATGCTGGCTGTGTTATGCCCACAGTTAATTCTGGCAGAGGTTCAGGGATGCAAGAACGCCACTTTATCTTCTAAGACATGCAGCCTTGCAGCAGCCCTATTAGGAAAGTAAAACGTTTTTGAGTCTTTTATGCAGCTTTTCTCTCTCTGGCTTGTTGAAGCTCTCTGGCTGTCAGCATAGCACTCTGGGCCGGGAAAGTTCAGAGAATTACTTCAATAATATGACAGCCTCTTCCATTTAAAATGGGATTTAGCTCAGCTTCTCTCAGAGGCGTTCATTGAAAGTCCATGCATGATTCATTCCTCTAGTCATTCAACAATGTCTCTCATGTTTGCCCTGATTTAAAAAAGAGAGAGAGAGAGAGAGAGAAAGAAAACGAGCTTTGTAGTTGCGATAACATGGATCAGGATAGTATAATTGCAGTGAAGAGGCCCCCAAGCTGGCAGTAATAGGCTGGTTCATCTGATGTGTCCTGCCATTAGAAAATGACCCATGTGTGAATGTTCTCGGGGGACAGGAAAGAGGCTTTTAAGAATTACGCTCTGTGCACTATGAAAGCTAATGAGCAAAAGAACAAGTGTGAAGAAAAACTACTGCTTCATGAAGCATAGTTCCACTTAGAGCCTGTGACAGCCTTCCTCAAATTCATTAGGATGAACTGGTCTTTGCACGGGCGTGTACTGCATTTCCTCTGTTCCCGTGCAGACTCCCTGCAGGTCATTCTGCATCATGTTCCTATGAAATTAATACCACAGAATAATAAATGGCAAGGAAAAGAGGCTGGGTGCAGAAACAGTCAACAAATAAGGTGGAGGCAGACATATACACAAAGATGAAAGAAGTCCTGATGGGCTTTAACAGGGGAAAAAAACACACAACTACTTGCACTGCTCTTTTTGAAGGTTTGGGACCATTTTCTGCCATTTCACTTCATATATAAGAACATTAGAGTATCTGATTATGATTTCTAGACTAGGTATTCTTGTCCTATATCTTAATTTGTTGATATATTGAAAGATAAAAAAAAATGTCTTCCAATCTAGTCTATACTGCTCTCCTATTTTAAAAGTCTTACATAGGTTTAGGTCATGTAAACTAGGAGTATGGCATAGAGGCAAGTGCTTCAAAAGGTTAACACCTTACTTGTCAAAGTTGAGCCCACTTGGCCTACACTGTGACACCTGGGATTTATTGTCCGACTATTGTACTAGAACAGGCCAACATCTGCAAAGGCCAGAATCAGGTGTCTGCCTTAATATCTGAAGACCTTCTGGTTCTGGGAGGCCTGAAGGTAAGATGTTGAAGTGATATTCCACTTTAGATGAGGGTGGGGTGACAGGCAAGGGACATGCATCACCCCAGATCTACCTCTCTAACACATAAGATAGTGGTTCCTCTTTCAGAAAACCATAGAGATATCATGCTACCTATCCATCCCCTCTACCCAAGGCCACCTGTAACATCAAGGTGCTATAGGTAGATGAAGCTGAAAAAGACCCCCTATCGTAGTGACAGTGTCCCAGTAGCAAGTAAAACTTGGTACAAAAGTCATAGTATTCATAGAACTAGAAAATATAATGATGGCAGTCTATAAGCTCCAAAAGTACAGCCATCTCTAAGTGGCCTGGGGGATCTTGATTTCTCCAGGCCTTCATCTGACATCCTAGGTCATTTTACAGGGTCTCTGTGTATCTCCTTTCTCCTCTTTATTTCTGTCTCTCAAAATTATTAATGCTAGTTTGTTTACAAAGGCCAAGTGACTTTCCTAGAGGCAACCAGCTACCTCAAACAATCAAATGATTAATCTTGTATTTAATGTAGGCACAAGTTACTTTTACCTTATATTTTAAGATCATTTTTGAGGAAACAGCCCAGAGTAAATATACAGGTCTTCAAAGATTGTAAAGACAGCCATTATTTGAAATAGTCCTAATAATTGAAAACTATAGTATCAGCTTATTAGAAACGAATGAAGTGAATGACGGGACTGGAGTCTATATGGCTCACCCCTACCCTACTCTAAACCATCTGCCCATCTAGTGTCCCCTAATCTGAGTGAAAAGATATTAAAATTGTTATTGAGTGGTATGAGTTGGTTTTGACAGGACAGTTATGCTCTGCCTTTGATTTTTTTCTTTGATACTAATAAGATCTTCTTGACAAACTGTAGATCAAAAGTCTTTTCTTTTAATTTTGTCAATTATTGAGAAACAATTAATTCAATAAATGACCATTGAATACCTGCCACACTGAAGGAAGTGTTAGGGTATGAGAATCAGAAGAATGTATAATAAAGAGTATCACAGTTTATATCACAGTTTAGCAAGTATAGGCAAGGATGCTGATGTCAGAAAACCACTACTAAAATTCAGGCTTTCCCTCCTAGTAATTGTGTGACCTTGACAAAACACTACCCCTAAGTCAGATTTCTCTTTTGTAAAAGGAGTTTAAGAATAGTGACTATGTCCCAGGTTATCATGGTGAGAGGTAAAAGCATTTAATTCACTGTTTGGATTAGACTAAGTTATCAACAAATCTAACTAGTTAGCTAGTTTATAATGGAAAATCTTCATTTCCATTTCCAAATGGAAAGTGTAAAGGAATTGATAGGAAACCAAGAAACAGAGCTGGGAAGATACTGGAAAATGGTCCAAATACACAAAATGTAAAAATTCAGCAAAGGGAGAGGCCAGTTCTGAATAAGCATTTTTCTTCTGATTCTTCACCAGCCATGCCACAGCCGAGTTACTGAAATTCCATCTCAAAACTATGTACAAAGAGCAGAATTTGGATTCATACACAGCTAGCATGTTCCCTAGGAACTTAGAGAAATGTTTGTATCTTCGTTTATCCAAGATAAGCAATTTTTGTATTAAAAATTATTAATTTTAATATTTGAAAAGACATTCCAGCACATTAAGAATATTTTATTTAATAAATGCAACATGTAAATTACACCAGTCGGGTGGGTTGCAGAAGTCAGTAAGAAGTGGCTGGCTTCTCATTAATTTGTTCTAGAGATATTTACTCTCTTAACTACTCATTTCTTCATCATCACCTCTGTAACCAACAGCAGCTGAGGCAACAAAAACCTGAAAATGCAGTTTGCTACTTTGTCATTACATTCATTTCACAATGTTGTATCTGTAACAAAATATTCAAATACTGGTTAAAATAAGGTCAGTCGCAATCATGCCAATTTATAATCCCTAATCAATGTACATTCTGATTTTTCATAATTGCGGTACATCCAGAGAAATGTTTCCTTGACAGAATATTGATGAATAATCCTCAAGTTACAAAGTCTTCAATAACTGTTGTATTTTAGTAGAAATACTATTAAATTTTCAGATTGGTAAAATCCAGACACTTTAAATTTTATAACCCCTCAATCTTAAAAGAGTGCATTCTTTTATTTGCAAGAGACATTTGTCCATTCCTAACCTTTTTACCTTCAGAAAACAAATAATGCATGTGACTTTAAAATTGAATTAATCTTCACTGAAAAAGAAATAAAAATAGCTAATGTCTTTATGATTTCCATAGCAAGCCTACAGGGCAGATACTGTTGCTGTTTCTGTTTTGTAAGATGCATTATATCTTGCTAATCCTCAATAAATATGAAAAACTGATCATTTCACAGCTCAGAATTGACAAACTGGAACACATTTCTCGTTTGAATAGACGAGATAAGCAGGTTGCCACTAGCTCTGTCATCGCTGCCGTCCGGTAGGCTGCGTCCTGGGCAGACAGTGTTAGTTCATTCTTAGGTCACTGCTCTCACATTTCTATTTGTCTATTTCTGGACCAGGGCTCAGCTTCACATTCCAAAAAGCCTCCTGTCTTAAGGACCTTTCTGCTACCTGCTGTAATTTAAAGAAATGGGCACCTCCAATTAAACCATTCCAGGTGTAAATTTCTTGCCTGAGGAGTGAATTGAGACATGAATGGGATTCATGAATATTAATTGGGCTTTCTTTACACTTAAGTTTTCGTTTTGAAATTGTAGAGCATCATTTACACCCCACAGAAATCTTCATGTGCCCTAAGTGTGTTTACTACAGGAACCCCGCGCTGAGCTGGTAAGTCGTGGCTCTGCATTCCTGAGTATTTATATTCACAAATCCTGAGGCAGAGGCAGCCCGGGAAGGGAGCCACTGCAGTGCACTGCATCAGTGCTCTCCGACAGATGCACCACACCCTCAGGTCTGCACCTGCCCTGTGATGAGGCCACACAGCCTCCTTAGGCCTTTTGTCTTCTTGAATATTATTTGACGTGCACTTTCTCTTCCTATCAAGACATTTCTGTTTCTGTCTAAACAGCTCTATTATCATAAGACATTCCCTTTAGCCTCAATTTGGTTTGAGCTGGTGCAATAAATGAATCTCTCATAGGCCACCTCAATGTAGTTTTGAATATTTTGAAGATGACTCTGTGAAGAATGGTTCAATAGGCAAATATATAACCTTTAGAAGCAAGGCCCTTGCACTTCTCCTTGTCCCCCACTCCCTTCCATGATTCCTCTCCTTTTGTTCCCATCTTAGTTATGCGTGTTCTGCAAAAAGTCCATTGACACCAACAGGGCTTTCACCATGTGACCAGGTGTAAGTCAGAATTTTAAAAGACATCCCTCACTTTTTCAACCTGTGCTTTGAATCTTCCACCAGAAAAGAGGCTCTATTACGTTTATGATCACATGGACTATAAACAGTGTTCACGCATTGCCTATTCTTTGCTGTGGAATTCAATGGTAAGGAAGACTGTTGGTGATGAATTTTCTACATTCATACCAAGTTACTTTCTTACATGTGTAACAGTTCTTGCTAGCATTAATTTGATATGGCTAGGGATAATGTCATAATAAAATAACACAATAGCAAGAGAATTTTTTAGGGCCAATAGATACATGAATTAGAGTGGAAGATCCAGACAATGGATATAATAGAAAACAATGACAAGCATACCTTGGAGATGCTGTGGGTTCAGTTCCAGATCACTGTAATGAAGTAAATATCATAATAAAGCGAATCAAATGAATTTTTTGGCTTCCCAGTGCATATAAAAGTTATGCTTAGGGCAGCCCAGGTGGCTCAGCGGTTTAGCGCTGCCTTCAGCCCAGGGCCTGATCCTGAAGACCCGGGATCGAGTCTCATGTCAGGCTCTCTGCATGGAGCCTGCTTCTCCCTCTGCTTATGTCTCTGCCCCCACCCCCCACCCCCTCCCCCCGTCTCTCTCTCTCTCTGTGTCTCATGAATAAATAAATAAAATCTTTAAAAAAAGTTATGTTTACACTATGGTCTATTAAGTATAGCACAGAATTATGTCTAAAAATATAATGTGTGTACCTTAATTAAAAAATACTATTGATGGGATGTCTGGATGATTGAATTGAGTGAGCATCTGACTCTTAATCTCAGGTCAAGTCTCTTGAGGCCCATTTGGGCTCCATGTTGAGCATGAAGCCTACTTTAAAAAATATATCTATATCTATATTGCTAAAATATGCTAGCCATCATCTGAGTTTCTACAACTTATAAACACTGATCACAGATCACCATAAGAAACATAATAATGAGAACATTTGAAATGCTGTGAGAATTACAGAATGTGACACAGAGACATGAAGTGAGCAATAATGTTGGAAAAATGGCACTAATAGACTTGTTCAAAGCAGGGTTGCTGCAAACCTTCAATTTATAAAAAAATACAGTATCTGCAAAGCATGTTCAAGAAAGCTCAATAAAAAGAGATATGTCTGCATGTTAAAATAAATTTCTCCCAAGTGCTTCTGCATGCAAGGCATTCTGGGAGATAGTGAGGACCATGACATGGCCTTCATCCCAGCTCCCTGTCTGGTAGGTTTTCCTTATTGTATAACCTGTAAACCTGCTAAGTATGCAGCACCCTGAGCTGCACTTCTTAGTCTTTACATAGGCCTCCAGAGCATGTCCAGAGAAGGATTTGACTATGTACCATGGGCACAAAGTACATGGTCATTACTCTTAATTATATTCTTAATATGTGGTGGTGTCCTTACAAGAATTTAAAATGACTCAATAAGTTAAAACCACTATGAGGTCATTAGTAAGGTGACTAATGTGAACACAAATCAATGGGGTGTGAAAGGAAGATCAGAGGATGATTTTCTAATTCTACATTTGCCTCGCCCAGTGGCAGGCACAGGTCAGCACCCCCCCCCCCCATGTGGTTTTTCCCCGGGCTTCCTCTCTTGGGTGTTCCAGACTGACTACACCTTATTTCTATCTAGTTTGATGAACTGAACTATTCTCCTAACTTAGTGACTATTTGCAAACCACTGTTTCCACAATATTTCTAAGATAAGGTAATTTTATGTATTCCAAAGAATAGCAACATATTTTCCCCTGCAGAGATTATGCACTCTCACATGCCCTCAAAACACAGGATATTTATTAAGAATGCATATTGAGGAGTACCTGGGTAGCTCAGTCAGTCAAAAGTCTGACTCTTCGTTTCAGCTCAGGTCATGATCTCAAGGCTGTGAAATTGAGCAGCAAATTGGGCTCTGTGGCTCAGCACAGTCTGCTTCAGATTCACTCTCCCTCCTGCTCATGCTCTCTCCCTCTCTCAAATAAATAAATACAAATCTTTATAAATATATTGATTAGGAATTTTTAATCCTTTTTTTCAATTTTTAAAATCTGATTGTAAAACACAGTTTACCGTTTGTGTTAAAAAAAAATCTAGGATTTTAGGAGTGCCTGGGTGGGTCAGTCCTTTAAGCCTCTGCTTTTGGGTCAGGCCATGATCCCAGCACCTTGGGATAGAGCCCCATGTAGAGCTCCCTGCTCAGTGGGGAGTCTGCTTCTCCCTCTCTGTCTGCTCCTTCCTCCTCTTATGCGCTCTCTCTCACTCTCTCTCTCAAATAAATATATCTTTTACAAAATCTAGGATTTTAAAATTTTCCTCTCAGAGAATTGTATTAAAACAGCAGTTCTACTTTCTCTCAAGAAGTCAGTATGGGGATCCCTGGGTGGCGCAGCGGTTTGGCGCCTGCCTTTGGCCCAGGGCGCGATCCTGGAGACCTGGGATCGAATCCCACGTCGGGCTCCCGGTGCATGGAGCCTGCCTGCTTCTCTCTCTGCCTGTGTCTCTGCCTCTCTCTCTCTCTCTCTGATGTGACTATCATAAATAAATAAAATAAAAAAAATTAAAAAAAAAAAAAAAAAGAAGTCAGTATGGTTAATAATACGAGCTCTAGAAGGACCTTATGAAGTGAATTGTTTCATTTTTCTAACACCACATCATTTTCACCTAAATTATAACCTTCTTCCCAGAATTTATACAAATAGTTCACTTCCTTTAAGAATGCATTTTAAACCACTTGTGGTGGGGATTAAAATAATTACAAATAAATTATGATCCATTTCAAAAAAAAAAAAAAAGAAACCCACACAACTGACCCACTCAGAAGGATGCAATGGATAAAAATTTTTAAGTGCTGAATTCTATATTATCTGTTATATGTATATGGTGACTTAGTGTTTTACCAGAATATTCTCCTGGGAGCTAGAGAACAAAAGAACAGAAGAACAAAAGAACAAAACAAAAGGATATCATATTTTTCTCTTGTTGCTGCCTTTTGTTTAAGGCAGTGGACGTTGAACTAGGGTAGTGAATCATTCACTAAAAGGTGGAAAATAGAAAGTTATTAGGCAGTTTGATCTCTGGGTGAAATGAGTTTGTGTAGAAAGGTGAGATAGTAAGAGAATGAGTCCTTTAGAAGAAAAACACTTGATAATTTGTGAATACTTCAAATATCATTGAAACAAAGCAAGCAACAGATGTGAGAAGTGTAATTTATAGCTATCAAAAGATGCCAATAGAGATTACCATGTTTGTGCTGTAAAAAAATCTACCATTGTCATAACATACTCATTGGGCTACTCTGCATAACGATGAAGTATCCGTGACTATTTTGGCTTCATACTCTTGTCCGTTCTTCGAGAAAAAAAAAAAAAAAACACATTCTTAGGAAATAAGCATTTGAATAACATATTGCCGATGGAGAGACTGAAATGTCTGAAGGGTGCCTTGTGAACAAGTGCTCTTAAACCCTATGAAACTTGTGTTCTTCCTGGCACAACCAGTTCAAAAGGTGGTTTTTCTTTGCAGGTTACCAGCCAGTCTTGTCTGGTCAGCAGGGGTTCCAAGGCCTAATAGGAGTACAGCAGCAGCCTCAAAGTCAGAGCGTGATGAGCAACCAACCAGGAGCTCCGGTGCAAAGCGTGATGGTCTCCTACCCAACAATGTCTTCTTATCAGGTGCACATCAGCAGCTTGGAAAATTGTGGTTTAATAAAGTAGCACTTGCCAAAGTAGAGGCTGTGGGTATGTTTCTCATTGTTTGGTTAGTGGGGTGATGGGTGCTATGCCCATCACCCTGTTAAGATTATAAGTAGAAAATGGGACATGTATGCTCCTCTAACTACTGTGGCTTTTGAATGTCCTGCTAAATGTGATTCTATACAAACTTCTTGGAAGAAAAGTCTGTGTTCTAAAGTTTTATTCATGAAGACCTTTGGCTATTCCACCATAATTTTGCTTATTCTGAAAGAAGCCTCATGACAAATTTGTAGTCATTTTTGCACACAGCCTCCAAAATTTCACCATTTTAAGTTAAAAGAGATTTTTGAATGGCATCTCAGATTCATTCAAAGGGCATGGGTAGGGCTTTACCAACCTCATTTTCTAGACTAAACCATACTGGGTATTTAAAAAATGTCATGCATCCTTTTGTGATTTATATCCTAACATACACTGGAAGTAGAAGTGAAGGGTTAATGACATGCTTTGACTGTTAAATTTGCTGCACCAGCTACTTCTGGCCCTTAAAACAAAACAAAACAAAACAAAACCTATCCTTGGGCCTCTTACTTGACAGTCCTATTCACATTGCATCAGTTTTTACCTACAGCTCTGTTTTAGATTGTCCTCTAAGGCTGCAGGTTGAAAGTGGGTTAGGTGCCTGGGACAAACCCTCTTTTGCTCTATGGCTCCAGGCCACTTTATTTGCATGAAACAAGAATGGGAGTGTCTCTTTCCAAACAGAGAAAACACTGGCAGGTGATCCAAACTGGGGTCCCCTGAGGGAGGGTAATGAGAAAGGAAGGAAGGAAACTCAGAACACCTTTTGAGCAATCCCTAGGCTTATCCCAGCACTGTACATCATCCCTGTAATCTTTTCAGTGGCACTTTGAAGAAGTGCAAATGGTCTAGGCAATCAGAGAGAGTAAGTGAGTTGCCCAATGCCAAACAGTCGATAAAAGATAAAAGATAGTGCTGGGGTAGGTGACCAGTTAGGTCTAACCCAAATGCTTGTGTGTTTTTCCTGACACCACAGTAGCTCACTGGACATGCAAACACAACCTCTTTATGAAGGGCTGTCTCTTATGTCTTCCTACAGGTGCCAATGACCCAGGGTTCTCAAGGACTGCCCCAGCAGTCATACCAACAGCCAATTATACTACCTAACCAGGCAGGTCAAGGATCACTCCCAGCCACTGGAATGCCTGTTTACTGTAACGTCACACCACCGACCCCTCAGAACAACCTTAGGCTGATTGGTCCACACTGCCCTTCCAGCACTGTCCCTGTGATGTCGGCTAGCTGCAGGACAAACTGTGCAAGTATGAGCAACACTGGGTGGCAGGTCAAATTCTGAGTGCTCTGGCTGTGGTACATTTGTTGAGTACTCGTGGCCTTTAAGGGAAGAGCAAGGTGTGAAACTGGCTGAGGACTTAAGTATTCACTCAACACTCAAATGATTGCTGCTGGTATTCTGTAAAAAAACAAAAAACAAAAAACAAACAAAAAAACCACAAAGACTAATACACACATTAGCTGGTTAATGGTGCATATTTTTGTCATGTCTGCTAGGTATGCCTTTATAGCTTAGCTAGTGACATGATTTCATCAAGGTAAGATTTTCTCCTACCACTGAATACCACTGTGTAGATTATAATATCCCTAATTTGGATTATTAGTTTTGTACTTTGTGTTGAGTTTGTGATGCTAAAAGTATTTAAAAATTATATACTGAAATCACATTGTACCAAAGCTGTAATAGAAAAGAAAAGAATTGATGAATGGAAGGAATAATTTATATACACTATAGAGTTTTCTTTTTTAATGGATATATACTGTATTGTAGTGTTTAATCAAAATAAAACTATTTGACCTTATGGAGGAAGGTCATGTTTTTACCACCAGTTTGGTTTACTCTCTCTTTCAATATGTGTTTTTGTATATGTCACTGTTATCCCTTTGAACACTATTTCATGAGCAATGCACAGTAATGATGTTCCAGGTATAAGTGAACTGGGATCACATCAGGAGATGTGGGAGGCAAACACTTAACCAACTGTAGTTTCTTGTCCTAACACTACAGAGGTCCTGGGAATAAGGTGGCTTCCGTTTCAAACATTCATCAACTTCACATTTTTGAAATATATACCTTGATTTTAGTTTTAGGGGTATTGAATGCATGTAGCTGTACTTTCCCAGTTTGGAAAACCTGAGTGACTTATAATAGCAGACCTCTACCAAAACCTGTTCCAACTTCTTTGAAGTTGGTGAAGTTGGTGAAATCCACCACCTATCTGGAAAACAAGTTTTCTTTGTTTAGAGGGAAATTGGAAGAGACATGGTCTAATTCTGTCGAATATATTGAGTCATACAATGTAAAGTGCTTTGAGGGTAGTCAACAACTCAAAAGTGCTAATGTTTATTCAAGTAACTGAAAAGAAGGTAAAATATATCAACAATGTAGTCGCAAAGATTCAGAACATTGAAAAAAAATTTAGAAGAAGCCTGTTCCTAATCCTTAAATGTTTATCTAAATCCCCTGTAGATTCTTCAATAAGGTTGGTTTATGACACCTTTGGAAAATAATAACAGAATTCCAAATATCAGCTTTGGTCCTTCTGGGAGGTATTTAATGGGGAGAACATAACCCCACAGCTTCCACTTTGCTATCACAGTACAATGACTAATGGTTTTCTCTTTTATACTCTCGGCCTAAAAATCATTATTATTAATGAGAGGGGGTTTGGAAAGTAATTTGGATAATTCCCATTATTCTTCATGTTATCACATTCTCCATATTAGATCTTTCCATTTTCATGTGGCTTAGTTGGAGGTAGCATTAAACTACTAGTTAAAAACTCCATGTAGAATTACCCTTTCTCAATTTTATACTCTCATTTTCTTTTTCTTTTAAAATGGAACTTTTACATATTCTCTCATTAGCTTCATTCCTTGTGACATCTGTCCCATTTCCCCAAATGTCAGTATCCTGAATTCTTCATTGTAAATAAGCCCTACCCATGAAAAAATGTTATAAAAAGAGGATGTTGCTTTTTTTTTTTTTTAATTGAGCCATTAAGCCAGTAGGCTGAGTAGCTATTAAACCAATAGCTACTCTGAGAAGCAGCCATGTGTTTGCCTAATTAATACCTTCCTCTACTGGAAGGAGGGGCTGACCAATCACTAGAGAGTCACTTGAGAAATATAATCTCCATTTAACTCTCTCATGTTGGCAGTGATTCCAAACTCAAAGATCCAAATGAGTCTGAATATTTATCCTCTTTTCACAGAATTCTGAGAAACTTTTACCTTTTTTTTTTTTTTATTGATTCCTGGCATGACTCAGCCTTCTTTTTCTGAAACATACATCATGCTGTGGTAAAGACAGGCCTTCTCTGTCTTTGGTCACCTTCCTGCAAAAGTGCCACACTCTTTTCCACTTGATGGTTGACTTTTCCTGCATAAAGCCCTTTGGACACTGTCTCAGGCCGAGCCTTTTTTCTCTACTTTCTCTAAATATTGACACCCAGCATTATATTATTCCAGCTCTTACGTTATACTTACTGTCTTTTACACTATGATATTTGAGAAGACTGCATAGAAAGATGGCTTTATCAGTGAAGCATTTCCAGGATTTAAGTTATCTTCAGAACATTCCATTTTTTCATGTTAGATAATAATTTTATCACAATCACATTTTGTAATTACATGTTATTCAGTTCATAAGCTTATAGAGAGAGCCATGGATACATATATAGGTAACTATAGATATTTAGATAGTCATCCCTAATGATCCTCTGTGTAAGCAAAAATGAGAACAAGAGTGACTTATGCATTCATTTATTCAGCAAACTTTTATTGCATACTTGATTATATCCTAATTACGTGGCACCATTCCAAACGAGTACAAATAAATTTAAAGCACTAGATTTATTCTTGTAAGTTTGATCATACACTTTGTTATTCTGCAATAGTTGGAACTAAATGTTCTAACTAGGATGCCAATGAATTCCAGCCATAATTATTTTATTGCTTTAATATAGTTTCACAGGATGTGGGGTGGGATAGGAAAGCATGTTATATAACGTTATGGAAATGGAATTACGTAATTAATTATAAGTGTGGTTGGAGGATTTAAAATAAAGTTATAAATCATGATAACAAAAATAAGTGTTGTACACATGATCCAGAGCAGCTTTATAAGAGAGATTTGAAGTACAGAGCAAATACAATCAGGGAAGGAAGAACATTACAGCAGAAATGGCTTTGAGGTCTAACAAATGCACTTTCTGACTCCCCTTCCACTTTCACCAGCAGCTAGAGTGTGGTGGGAAGTTTTAAACCACCATCCTGCACTACCTGTATTCTGTGCACACAGGTATACACTGTTTGTAGAAGTATAGGCCCACCCCTCATCTCTACTCTGGCACTTGTCATTGCAGGTCACTTGATCACTTACAGGCTAAAAAGGAAAGCATTATAAATATCTTACCCTAAGAGAAGAGTTAAAACAAATAATTTGGGTTTTGTTCCCAAGTAATACCTTAGATCAGTAGTTTCTAAAATATTTTCCATAGTAGACCCTTTTGTTTTGAGATACAAATAGCTGGGGATGCCTGGGTGGCTCAGCAGTTGAGCCTCTGACTTTGGCTCAGGGCGTGATTCTGGAGTCCCGGGATGGAGTCCCATATTGGGCTCCCTGTGTGGAGCCTGCTTCTCCCTCTGCCTGTGTCTCTGTCAGTCTCTCTGTGTATCTCTCATGAATAAATAAATAAAATCTTTTTAAAAAAAGAGAGAGATACAGAGAGCTGTTATCTGAAAAAGACTATTCCAAGGATAATAATGGTTGGGAAATAGGTTAATGAAGATTAAGCATTCTTTTTAAAGATTCCAATTTCTGCAAACTTTTTAATATATCACTATAGATTATGAGTTTCCAAGTGGGTGACATAATTTGCAGTTTCTCAAACCTAGTTGAGCTCAATAACATTTCTTCACAGATGTATCAAAATACTAACATTATGAGGAACATATATTTTAAAACATTATGTTAGAGACTCCTAAGGAAAGAATACAAATATAGTTCATTTATCACTATAGAAACTACATAATATATCAACATGTAGTATCACAACCCTACTTCCAACTATGTCATCTTTGGGTAACTGCTCTAGTGAGCATGCTTTCCTCCATGAGTGTGTGAGCCTTGAAGGCGATGCCATATTGACAATATTTCTGGGCTTTTCTTTTTTAATCCTTAATGTTGAAAGAATTTATATCTAAAATTATAGTATCAGTTATATAGATATATAGATGAAGTTATCTCTAATGATTCTGCATACCTCTCTATGAATGTAAAAGAGAACAAGAGTGATTTATGCATTTTTTTATTCCACGACCTTTTAATGTGTACTTGCTAGTTTCCACACTTTGTGCCAGTCTTTAGAACCCCTGCCTTTATGAAGTTTATGAGTTTTCAGAATAAATTATACCAGTGTACAAATGACTAAAGATATAGGAAATTAGTCATAGGCCTCAAATGAAAAACACACATAAAAATTTTAGAGAAGCAGCAGATATTTTCTGCCTATAGTTTTATGAGGCTTTTGACCTGGGCCATGCTGGTTAGATGGAATTTGAAAATGCAGGCAAGAGGAGGGTGAGTCATAACCCCGGCTAGAGAAATACCTGAAAGCAAAAAAAAAAAAATAATAATAATAATAAATAAGCACAGGAACCCATGGATATTCTCATTCAGGTTAGTTGAAGTGGGAGGTAGCTAGACAGAGGAAGAGGACAGGAGGAGGACTTTGAGGTTTATAGTGGGCCTGGTTAGCATGACCTTGACAGCCAGGTAGAGTTAACAGGGGCTTCTGAAGAGTTTTGAATCAAAGGTGATATGATCCAGCCATGGCTCATAAAGAAGCATCAACCTTGAAAGTTGGATGGGTTAGACTCAAAATGGCTCTTCATTCATCAAGTGGAGATGAACACAATTATAGTTAAGGTTTGTCATTGAGCTACAGCTGCCAGCAGCCTTGTTGGGAGAAATCAGAAATGATCCTTGGTTCTTAACCCTTAGCAATTTTGTTGCAGGCACAGACAAGCTTTTTATAGCAGTATAGATCTTGTTTTTCCTTCTTAGAAACTTGTACATGTACATGCCCTGTCTTCAGCTGCATCATCTGACACCGTTACTATACCTGTCAGGGTAAAAGAAAGGGAGTCTGAGTTGAGATTGGAGACAGCATGGGAGCGCTGCCAAGTATTCAGTATCAATACACAATGCACAGTGAAATCTGGTATCAATTTCCTCTATATACCCCCTTGTCTAAATAAATCGTGAGAACATTTTTCCATTAGAGCTCAGAAAAAAACAGTTGTTTTCTGTACCCTTATGGATGACAGTTCTTCTACACAAGACCAAAAATCTTTGCTTCTTTCCATATTATTTTTCTCCCCCAAATTCTGCTTTTTAAGGAAGTTGTCCTCATTAGAGCTTTGAGATTATTTTCCAATAGTTCTCAGCTTTAGTGCTTGTTTCAAGTTCAAACATTTATCATCCACTTTCTGTGGGGTTTTGCAGCCTCCACTCTTCTCTACAAAAAGATATACCACTATTCTATGTCACCAATGGCAAGGAAGGCTCACTCTGAGCTGGGTGCTCTACTGCTTCAACATTGTGGACACAGTGAGGGTGCAGACATCTGCTACTCTTCCGTAAAGGAAAATCATTTCCCAAGTGATGTCCTAACAAAGAACTGATTCCTCTTCTGGGCATGAGGCTGCATTCTCATATTAACCAACTCCCTGACTGTGGAAGCTCAGGGAATGCTTTCATGTTTGTGTTCATGATTTGATTTGTTTTGTTTTACTGCTTTATTCCATTTTACTCCCAGTGTTGGCATAAAAGAGTCAGGAGAGGTCAGATATTGAGCAAACAGGAAGAGACATAAATCTCAATAGGGGTGAACACTGAAACTGGATTTGATAGACAATCAAGAAGCAAACCCAGCAGGCAATCATGATGGTGTGCGTGCAGATGATGCACAGGCCCAGACCCACTGATACAGCTGGATAGCATCTTGTTGGAGGAGAGTCACCTTTTGAATACTCAAGGTCTCACTCCTTCAGTGCCTGGGATACACAGGGGATGGAGGGGGTAGGGGATGCAAAGGTGGAGAAGGAGAAGGTGAGGCACAGAGATATAAAATTCCTGGTATTCAAAATCAAAATAGGACACTATTTTTTGTGAAATTTTGAATCGTGTTTCTTATCACAGCACCCCCATAAGAATGGCCCAAGAAAAGAGAGGGTTCTGAGTACAACTAAGGGCCATATTGTTCCATCTGTATCCTGAAAGTTTTTACTGTGCTAATAGCTTTGAAACTATCAATATTTGCCTTGCCAGAGTGCTATCATAAGACTCCCCACCCTCTTATAGCTCTGTCTCTTTTGCACATGGAGTCTGCAGTTGATTCTTCTGGGTTCTTGAGCAAGTAAGTCAATGGACACCTCAATCTCTGCAGATATGTTCTCCTCCTTTGTGTAAAATGCCTCAGCTAATGCTAGGCTCCCATTTCCTTGAAGAAATGGGTGTGTTTACCTCTCCATTATAGGGATGCTACAAGAAACACCAGGTGTATAGTGCCATCTGGGTCATTGTATCAGTTTCTAAGCTGGTGAAAACCTCAGAAGCAAAACAAAAAACAAAACAAAACAAAAAACAAAAACAAAAACATCTGTTTTTCCAAGAAACAGGATGCTCACCTGTCCTTTTCAAGTGTTTCAAATTTTTGATCTACAAGAATGAGGTCACATTTCTAAATGAAATGTACAAGCCAATTTCATCCTCTTCAAAAAAGAAAGGAGTTATGGTGCTTAATAGTAATATAATAGAGAGCAATGGCTTGAGATGGAAAAAAAGCAACAATTTAAATTGGACATTAAGGAAATTTCACTCAAAGCCAGGGCAATTATGCAATGAAATAATTTCCTAAGGGAGAAACAGTGAGATGCCATTAAAAGAATTGTTTAAAAGACAGTAGATAAACACACTTGCAGCTGAGTCTGCTGGCAGATCATTTGATGATTTATTGCTTTACTTTGCCTGTATGTCATCCTCACTGGGGACTACCAGGCTTGGTTAGCTTCCTTTCCATCAGGGAAGGATCCCCACTGTACCAGAAGATGATGGTGACTGTATTCTGTTTTTCTTTATGTGAAAATATAAAGCTCTATGGAATACTGGTAAAAGAGGCATGGAAAGCACAGGAGCTTCTAGTTGCTCAAAATCTGCTTTGTGTCCAACAGTATCCCCGGATATTTGTTGACACACACCCACACCCCTTCACACGTATCTACATCTATTATCTATCTATCATCTATCTGTCGATCGAATCTTATTCAAACCTAAGCAACTAATAGATCTATTTGTTCAAATTGGTGGCTGTTCATCAGTTGGTGTTACTTGACATAAGGATGCATGACATGGTTACTCCTTCACACCAACCTATTGCCATACCTGTGGTGTAAGATATAAAAAGCTTCCTTTACTTGATGTCTGAAGTCTCAAGTTTGAATCCCAGCAATGCCCCCAAACTGCCCAGCCTGCCACAACATACACAAGCTCCCTGGGATTTGTGCAAACCCCTTAGCCTCCCTCAGTTTCACACAGGCTACATTTGTAAACACAAGTGCAAAATGCCATATTGGTTGAACGACGTTCATGTGTAGAGGTTAAGCCAAGTTTTAGTGCATCTTTGCATGTAATTCTAAACGAGCAGGATGCTGATGCTGCCACATTCACTTGAAAATTTTTCTTGAAATTCTCACTACTAAAGTACTTTTTGGAAACCTACACATTTTTTGTGATATTTAAAATTTTCTCTTACACTCTCTGAGAGAATCCAGCACTGGAGACTCCTTTTCTGACCTTGCTGTCCTCTACTCATTCAGGAAAAGGGGCACATGACACCCTCACTCAGCTCCCATCACAGTACACTACACCTAAACCATGCCCAGTCCTTGTTTGCATTGGGCTCCCCTTGGGACAATCTCAAAATCCAGTGCTCATATCCAGCCTCACGTAACATGTCTGTGTGCAAGTACTACACTACCAGTAGAGATGGACACACACCGTGGCTGCCCAAGTGTGGGCTCAGCTTCATATGGAAGGATCAAGTCATAAGGGCAGAGGACCCACAATGCCTCTAGGCATTGAGAATGTGCACAGTTCTTTTTTTCCCCTTGTCCTCAAACTCTGTATCAGTTTCTTATGGTCGTTGTAACAAAATACCACAAACTAACTAGCTTCAAATAACAAAAATATATTCTTGTACAGTTTTAGAGGATAGAAGTCCAAAACCAAGGTGCTGGTAGGACCGTGTTCCCTCCAAAGCATCTTAGGGAGAATGCTTCCTCATTTCTTTCAGGTTTTCATGTCCTCAGGTGTCCCTTGGCATGTGGCAGCATGGCTCCAACCTCTGCCTCTGTCTTCTTCACATGGCTGTCTGTCATTTGTGTCTCTGTCTCAGGGTCTCTCTTTTCTCCTCTCCTCAGGACACCTATCAGAGGCTTAAGGCCCGCTTCATGACCCATCTTAACTTGATTACAACTGCAAAGATCCTATTTCCAAATAAGTTTACACTCATGATTTCTGGGAATTAGGACTTGAACATATCTTTTTGGGGTACACAGTTTAACCTATAACAGACCCGCAGCCTGCAGGTCTCAAGGTATAGTCAAACCTCAGTCTATGCTGTCTGCTATGGTCCATCATCAGCCCTGCAATGGTTGGTTGTGTTTCATAGAGCACAATCAGGCTTTGGGTAAAAAAAAAAAAAAAATCAGGTTTCAAGTCCTGATATATATTACTTGGGCAACATTGGACAAGCTTTCGTTTCTTCAAGCATTTCTTCTTTTGGACACTTTGTCTTAACTTCCCAATCCCCTAATAAGACCCAGTAGATTTCCCTTTCTCCATGCTATTTTCATTAAGTTTCATATAATTGCATTAAAACTCCCTCTTCCTGACTGTGGGGTCCATCTTCTCTCCTTAGATAAATTATTCAATCACTGAATCTTTATTTACCAATCTCCAAAATAGAGACATATGACTTCTCCTTCACTTAACAACTTGAAGGACAAGGAAGAGACTTTATATAGGAAGTCTCTCCAAGCCTCCAACACTGCTGGAAGTGCTGTCCATATGCCCATCACTGCAGTGCCCATTGTGGTGTCATTGTCCTTAGGTAGTCTGAGTGTTTATGAAGTTTGGGAGACTTATGGCCAACAAGAGGGGTAGGTGGTGGAGAATAGGATTTCAGGGTCTCATCTATTTGGAAATATTTGCCAAAGGCTTTGCTGATCAGTGAGATTTGGACTAGGTGACTTTGAAATCCCTGACATATCTAAGAGACTCTGAAGACCTATGTTAGAAAGTCTAGGTCATGATCTTAAGGCATAACTTCCATCTGAATTATTCAGGACTGTGAGAGTGTTTAGGGTAATTCTCTGAGTGTTAAAAAGGAGACAACTCAAGGCCATGGGTGGAAAGCACAGAGCTTTCTTTTTTTTTAATAATAAATTTATTTTTTGTTGGTGTTCAATTTGCCAACATACAGAATAACACCCAGTGCTCATCCCATCAAGTGCCCCCCTCAGTGCCCGCAACCCAGTCACCCCACTCCCCACCCTCCTCCCCTTCCACCACCCGTAGTTCGTTTCCCAGAGTTAGGAGTCTTTATGTTCTGTCTCCCTTTCTGATATTTCCTACCCATTTCTTCTCCCCTCCCCTCTATTCCCTTTCACTATTACTTATATTCCCCAAAGAAGATGTAGTTTATGTATACAATGGAATATTACTCAGCCATTAGAAACGCACCATTTGCTTCAACGTGGATGGAACTGGAGGGTATTATGCTGAGTGAAATAAGTCAATCATAGAGCTTTCAAGAATAGAATTTTGTGAGGGCGGGGGTGGCAAAAACCTAGTCCTCCTTTATAATTTATTTTAAAAAATAACATTACTGAAATAACTTTTTGTTGGAACAGCCACCTTCAGCCTTCTCCTCTTCCACTCTTGCCTTTCTGGTGGTAGATGTTGTCTGCCTTTCTATTTCATCCCAAAATACCACCCCAAACTTACCTGTCATTGTAGTAATTGTGGCTTTAGCTTACGGTGACTGTCATTTTGAGGTGCCATGATTCCTATAGATAATAGTGTGCCTAGCTCTGTGACCACATCTCCTACCATCAGCCTGGTCTTGAGAGCAGGCCACTGCTAATCTTAATAATGCTGGTGTTCTTATGAATACATGTATGATGATTTTGATGAATCATGTGTCCTCCAGCTCTCCTAAGATTTCTAGCAGATCTTCTGACTTTTCAAAACATATCCGCCCATCAAGCCCACCTCCTCAACGCTTATCATTTCCTTCTCCATCATCTACCAGTAGATCTTGGGGTTTTCTACTTCTCTCAGGACTGAGCATCATTTTTTTCAGGACAGTAAAACCATCCCCAGGGTCCTTGCCAGAATGTTAAACTCCATGTCCTGAGAAAGTCTTACATCCTAACTCCCATTCTGAGCACTCTCAGAATCTAACCTCCAAAATATTCCTCTGGGTCCTGTTGGTACATGTTCTCTAATAGAACAGTAATGTTCTATTACTGTTCCATCCTTTATTAACCTATTTCTCTCTTACCAGGCCCAACAGTTGTCCAATCATTTTATGCAGGGATTTAACACTGGTTACCAGGCTAGCAGCCATAAGAGGAAGAAAGGGCATCTGCTGAGGGTAGCACTACTTCCATGGTGTCTCCCATATAACCTGCTTCCTCTGGGAGCTCTGAAGTTTCAGAGGGACCTGCAGAACCAACATCCCCTGGATGGATATCAATTAAGATATTCTCATTCCATGTTTCAGGGTCTCTATTTTCCTCAACTATGGCCTTAATTTAGCATTGCAGACTTTCCCAGATGAGCATTTGATATCTCTGTAGATCTGAAATTCTAGTAGATTTTATATTTGTTGTTTGATGCTCAGCTCTCTCCCCTCTTCCACTGCAGAAGTTAAAAGCAATTTGTAAGCTCCCAAAGTCACCTCTGCCTCTAGCCATTAAGACTGTAACTGTTTGTTAATGGTCTTTGGTTCTTCATTAGCTTTCTGCAAAGTGTCAACACAACTTATCAATAACCTTAACCACCACTCTTCTACTTTTGTGGGCATTTTTCCCCTTATATCTCTTATATGCTTGAATCATTGAATCTAGAAGGTCATTTTTCTCCACAGACATACTTTCCCCATCAATGCCATTGCAATATTTAGCCACTGAGCTATGTGCCAGGGAATAATGGATGATGTCTTCTTTGCCAATCCTGAACTCCATCTTACTGCCCATTATTTATACCACACTTGTCACCACTTGTGTTAGTTTAGGTCCTCTGAAAAGCATATGCCAAGATAGGATTAGACTTTTTAGAGATTTAGGAGGAAGGAAAAATGCCAAGGGAGCTGGAGGAGGAGATTCATCTGACACTCATGCAAGTCTGACCCCCACAGAGGAGAGAGGGGAGGAGAAAAAGTCTGGGTAGGACAAGTCTCAGAATGCCATGCAATTCAAGAAAGTTTCATCAAGATCAATGGGGAGTCTTCAAGTCAAAGTAACTGTCAGAGGAGACCTGCCTGTCTCAGGAATGAGCCCACCTTAGCATCTCTGCTGAATGCAGTCACTGCCTTTGGACAGCATGTGCAATAACTGATACTGCTGTGAAGACAGAGATGGTTTTCAGAGGATAGTGGCTGGGGTCCTCACTCAATCTCCCTGAGGTTTGAGGTTTGAGAGGTGCAGTCCCATGGCTGCCAGGGACATGGACCCAGAGTCCTTCCATCTTAAAGATTCATCCTTCTTTATAGTCCCAAAGTCCTCAGTATTCAACCAGTGCATAGGAAAGGTGAGAGGTGACACACAGACCTCTGTTCACATTGAAGATCAATCACATAGATGCACTTCCTGGAAAAGGGCCTGAAAACTGTGTTCCTAATTAGGAGGTCACTTAGCAGCAAGAAGTCTACAATATAGAAAAGAAATGCAAACCTTTGTTGGATGGGGTCCTTCCTGTTACTTAGAATAAATAAAAGTGGGTGAAAAGATTAATAAAAGTGTTGTTATTCTAATGGGATTGATAAAAAAGAAAAAATAATATTAGAAAGGGAAAATGGGGCTTAAATATAAGGACAGCATAAATAAAAATAGTGTTAATACTCTCAACAACTATGCCAATAAATTTGAAAAATAGATAAAATATTTGCACAATATTAATTAGCAAAAAATGAGGACTAAATACAAAAGCTGAATGATATGGTAACATAAAAAATAATGTATAGTTAAAGATATTCCAGTCCCCAAACACCAGTCCCAGAAATGTTTACAGTGGGTTGCATGAAAAATCTTACATACATTTTCCAGAGTTTTTTTGTTTTTGTTTTTGTAAAGACTATCTCTAAAACACTGTATGAATCTACTAAAACTCTGAAATTTACACAAAACAGGGGAAGAATAAGACAAATTATAGGCCAAACTCATTCATGAAAATACATGCAAAAATTTGGGATACAACATTAACAAATGCAACCTAACAATTGAATCTACTAAAACTCTGAAATTTACACAAAACAGGGGAAGAATAAGACAAATTATAGGCCAAACTCATTCATGAAAATACATGCAAAAATTTGGGATACAACATTAACAAATGCAACCTAACAATATCTATGTATTTCTGTGATCACATCAGAAGACACAAAACCTACACACATCATAGTCTTTAAGCCTCCAGAATAGCGAGAAATAAATTTCGGTTGTTTAAGCCACTCATTCTGTGGTATTGTTTTATGGAAACACTGGTAAAATAATACATCAGTTTTCCACATGTTAAACTATGAATTGAAATCAATTCTAAACTGAGTTTCTACATATTTTTAAAAACCTTCAAAATTGTATTCTAAATACCCTATGTCAAAGCAAGTAGCTAAGAACATCATGTGAATATTGAGACTCAAGATGATGACATTGCTCTATCAAATATCAAGACATTTTCTAAAGGTATATAATTAAAGATACATGGTATTAACACAACAATAGACTAATATATCCATAGCAATAAGATAAAGAACCCAGAAACAGATAATCCACAGGTGAAAATAATGCGATGCAAACTGGGAAAATGATATTTTGTCCAGAAATGGGAATGAAATATTTGTAATCTCAATGAAAAAATGAGATCAGAAGCTGTATCACACAAAAATCTACAGAAATAACATAGAAGTGGATGACAATCCTAAATAAGTGAAGTAGGTGATGGATGTGATGATTAACTCAAAAGGAAATCCTTTCACAATGTGTACATATATCAAGTCATTATAGTGTATACTTTATGTATCGTACAGCTTTATTTGTCAATTATACCTCAATAGAGCTGAAAAAAGAAGAAAATCCTAAATGCAAAAAAATACATAATATGTTAGGAGAAACTATAAAAGAATAGCATTTCCTCAAGTTATGTATTGAATTTTTTTTAAAATCTTTTTTTTTTTTTTAATTTTTATTTATTTAATGTATTGAATTTTTATAGAAGACACAATAACCACATAAAGAAAAATTATTACTACATTTTGGTTACTATAAAAATTAAAACCTCTCTAAAGAAATGTCATCATGGCAAGGTGAAGAGAAAAGCCATTGACTAGAAAATATTAAATATATTCAAAATATATAAAGAACACTTACTCATATATCAATTTTAAAAAGATACCACTCAATAGAAAAATCAAGCAATCAATTCACAGAAGTGTAAACCTTAATGGTTCATAAACTTATTTAAATAAAAGTTCAATATCACTAGTGGTCAGGGAAATGACAAATTTAAAATTCCAGACACATTACTCTCACAATAGTAATAAATAACAAATTTGATAACAAAAAAGTATTAGGTGAAAATGTGAAGCAATGCAGCTCTTGCTCTCTTTTTTTGTGAAGTGATGGGAGCTTTCAGCCACAACAGGGAATATGGGCAATAAATTGGTACCATCACTTTGGAAAAGAAAGTAGCAATATCTAGTAACATTGAAAATAAGCACATCCAGCATCCAGCAATTCTACTTGTAGGGAAATACACTAGAGTATCCTTTGCACAGGTGGTCAAGAACATGCTTACAAAAATGATTAATGACAATGTTTCTAGAAGAGAAAAATTAAAATTAATCTAAATGCCAAAATTATCCAAGTAGGAGAATGGATAAGTTAATACATTCATACAATGAAATATAAAGCAGCGGTAATAATGAATGAAACAGAGCTGCATCTATCAGCATGGAAAAGTCCTCCAAATATAAATTTCCGATAAATATATAAATAAATACTTAAAATATAATTTTTAAAAATTTTTAAAAAGATTTTACTTATTTATTCATGAGAGGCACAGAGAGAAAGAAAGACAGAGACACAGGCAGAGGGAGAAGCAGGCTCCATGCAGGGAGCCCGACGTGGGACTTGATCCCAGGTCTCCAGGATTACACCCTGGGCTGAAGGCAGGTGCTAAATCGCTGAGCCACCCAGGGATCCCAAAATATAATTTTAAATAAATGTGAAAACATTCAAAATAAATCAAGGTATGGTTTATGAATATGGATAAAGTATGATTTAAAATATGCAATAAAATATGCACATGAATAATATTAAGTTCAGTCTAGTGGTTAATTTGGGGGAAAAGAGGATAAAGAATGGAAAGGGCAGATTTACCTAAGAAGCTTCAACTAGATCGGAAGTTTAAAATGTGAAATAAATATAAAAACAGTTATTTCACAAAAACAAGTGTTTAAACATCTGATTGTTTGCACAATTTATTCTTACATTTTCCTAAAAGTTTGACAATAAAAGTAAAAATAATTTTAAGACACACAGGTAAAGAGGTTTTGTTGTTGTGCATTTTATTTTATTGCTTTATCTTTGAGTTTGGTGAGTGTTCACAACTTAGAAATATCTTGCATTTCTTCTTATAAGCAGTATAGTGTATAAAAGAATACATTTTGGAGGTTTGATAGCTCACCTAGAGTACTACCAGCATTTTATCTTTGGCCTGTGTCAGGAGAAGTGCTACTTCACATGGGCATCTGGATACTGGCTGCCTATTTAAATATTGTGACATTCTCAGCAAAGAAAGCAGAACTAACATTATGTTAATAGAAGAAAAGAATGTGCGTGCACATGTGTGGCCTCAGATTATGTGGATTATTTGCTAAAATGAGTAGAATTCAATTGCCCAAAACTTTCTGGGCATTTGGCTATTGTTGGTACTTTTGTGTTCAGTTGAATTCAAATAACATCATTTCTATTTTTATTGTAAAATACATAAACACCATCTACTAGCTACTCATTGAATACTGACACTAATGGCTAACTGAAAAAGTGAATTAACCATATTTTTAAAGATCTGAAAATAAATATGCTTCTTCAGGGTTCCTGTTTACTTTTCTGGGGATGCTCAAATGTCCATGAGTAAAGCTGATTTGAAAGTCCTAAGCAATTTCTACAGCTATAAGCAAGTTAACCCATGTTTTGTTTTTTTTTTTGTTTTTTTTTTAATTTTTTTTTATTGGAGTTCAATTTGCCAACATATAGCATAACACCCATTGCTCATCCCGCCAAGTGCCCCCCTCATTGCCCATGTTTTGGGCCTGAGTTTCCTCATCTCAGAAAGGTATCATTAAACTTAAACTCTGTTTATTCTTCTCCTTTCCACAAGACTTCCTACATCACTATAGCAGTAGGAAATCATTGAATTGTAAACTCTTGCACATAACAAGACTGTAGAGAGCATTTAATGCTACCAGAAGCCCCTCAGGGTAAATTTTGATAGCTTATAGTGAGTGTCAGGACTACAAGCCAGATGTTCTAGTTTCCATCTTAGTATTTATTCATTCTAAAATGAATTCACTTCATTATTTTCCCTCTTTGGGAAAAAAGTAATATGATATCATCTATCAGTCTCAATATTTTTTATTCACATTGCCTAACTTAAATAAAAAGAATCAAAAGACATTGTAAGGAGAATAAAAAGAAAAGAATCAGATAATAGAAGCAAATCCAAAGTTAAGTAAGATATTGCAGTAACTGGGGAAGTTGAAAATGATGATCATAAATAAGTTAGAGAAAATAGATTTTTTAAAATAAATTTAATTTGAGACTTGGGATTTACCAAAAAAGGATCAAATGGGCATTCTAGGAAAAAAAAAAAAAAAGCACAATGTCTACAACTGGGAACTACTAGGTTGGAGCAATGGGACATTCAGCAGAAGCCAGAATTTGTGCACTCAAAGATAGACAGAATATATTAAGGAGGGCACATGATGAGATGAGCACTGGGTGTTATACTATATATTGGAAAATTGAATTTAAATTAAAAAAATAATATACTAAAATTAAAGCAAAAAGGCACAGGAATGATGGAAAGTTTAGAACAGCACAGGAAATGTGTAGGACACAGATGGTCTAACAAATAGGTGAAAGTAGTCCATAAAAGGACAGAGAGATACAGTAATCAAACAGGTCAAGATGTTTCCTAACATCCCGAAAATGGTTGACACATAGATTCAATAAGCTCAGCAAAAACTAAAGATTAATCCGAAGAAAATTACACAATGTTTTGAGTGATTTGGGCCAAGTTCATGGATCTGCATGGTCAGAGGCTGGGTTGCCTGGGGCTGAATGGTGTGGGATGGCCCTATCTAGGAGGAACTGTACTGGCTCCACACAGTGGCTCCTCCTCCAAGAGGCCAACCTGCTTATGCTCAAGGCAGCAAGGGGATTCTAATGAGGAAGAAATAAGGCCCAGAACTGACACATGACTCTTCTACCACATTCTATGAGCCAAAGCAAAATACAAAGCCAGATCAGACTCAAGGACAGGAGAAATAGTCTCCACTTTTTGATGGATGAGCTGTAAAGTCACATCACATGGAATATGAATACAGATGGAAGAGTAACTGCAGACAATTTTGTAATAATCTACTAATGCTTATGCAGGAAACCCAGGGCTCTTGCATATACATACAATTTCTTGTAATTCACAACCAGTCTGGGTTAGGTTTTGTGAATGAGAAAATTCAAAGAAAAAGGACGTCACATAATCTGTTTAAGATTATAATGAGCGGTAGATAGGTCATTCACTCTTTTATAAGATGTTGCCTCTCAAATGCCTGTTCAAAGTATTACAAGAGTGATCACCCTGCCAATTAAACATGTCTTAAAATGTGCTTTATTTGGTCATTAAATTGTTTTCACTAGTTGCTGAAGGTTTCAAGTCCCAAATCCAACTTCCTCTTGAGATCAGAAGATCCATAGCACAGAATCCATTCTGCTTCATTTCAGCAACCATGTAAGAGAATGTTTTTCCCCATCTTCCCCAGCTCCAGCATCCCTGCCACCACCATACCCACAAGCAGATCCTTCCATTCCACAAGCAGTTACCCTCCTGGCCTTTAGATGCATTTGGATTTGTGACTCCCATCTCTTTGCCAGGAATTCAATTCTGTCATTAATTAATTTATGAGCTAAATTTTTCTTAGCATAGAAGAATGAAACATGAGAAGAACTTATCTTTTCCTCCCTGCCCTCTAACCTAAGAAGAATTAGTGATGCACAGAGTCCTAGAGTTGTGGATCTTGTAAAAATGTTGATTGGGTTGCAGGAGATCTGGCTGTGGTCTGAGATTCTGCATTGATAAACAAACTTCCAGGTTGATGCTTTGCTGCTGGACCTCACTTTGAGCAGCAATATTGTAGGCAGTGCAGCCTCCATAAGCTCCAGGGCAGGGTTTAAGGCTTTGTTTTCTCTACTCAAAGTCCAAGGAGACAAAGAGCTGCTTTGTCCAGCAGGAGAACAGATTGCCATTTAAAGAATGGGGTGGAGAATCTGGCCAGAATGAAGCCAAGAGCTAAGGTTTTGTGGCTTCCCTAATTAACAAGGATCTGTTTCCTTAAAGAGCCAGCCTCCCAGAATTCTGATAAGGTGATTCAAGGTGACCTAGATTTTCTGACATAAAGAATGTAATAGGAGATCAGGCTTCATGGACATGCCATCTTTGTAGTTCCACAGGCCCATACTTACAAGGACCTGCTCTTGGTTTAAAGCTCTGCTCTCACCATGTTGAAATTCTTAATAAATTTGAATGAGAGATTCTGAGTTTTCTCTTTTTTTCTTCACTGAATCCCACGCATTACGTAGCTGTTTCTGAGTATCAGTGAGAATTACTTCAAAGGATGCCCATTTGACAAGAAGCAAGGGAGCCACCCATCTTTGAGGTTAACTCCTGAGTTCAGATAAGGAGCATTTAAGAGGCAATCACAATGAACTTCTCTCTAAGCCCATCTATCCCATCCCTTTTTCTCACCTGAATGCTACAGAAGACTCAGAAAATGTTTGCAGCTAAAAAATAAAAAATAAAATAAAAAAAAAGTCCTCAAACATGACTGTGCTTGAATTTCTTGTCATTCAGAGGGGTACAGGCTCAGGATTAAATTTAATTTGATTTAGATAGATAACAAAGCATTTTCTAAAATCCTGGGTGGTTTAACAAGGAACATAACCACTGCACATGTTTAGAAAAACAGCTCAATCTGATGTAGAATTTTACAGGCAGTCAAGAACAATTATAAGTATATAAACACCTAGCCAAAAGGACATCATGTCAGCTAAATTGATTGTTAAATGGAGGGTAGCTTGTGATTACATCTGTTTGACAGACTGTTGTACCCACATCATCAAAGCAGTGCTATTGTGGCTGTGAGCCAACAAGGGGAGAAGGTAGTGTTATGGGGACTGGGTGCCCTGGTGGCATTCATTAAAATCAGATGCTGTCAGGCATCTTGAGTGATGAACTAGAACAGGAAGCAATTGACATTTGTTCAGATCTTTCAAGGAAAGCTGGATGTGTGAACAAGAGGAGTTTGAGGAAGATCTTCATTAGTGATGAAGTGATGCATCAAAGCTTGCAGGGGAGACTTTGATGCCCAGAGGCCCAAGAAAATATATGTGTCAAAATCAGAAGTGAAGCCCATGTTGATTTTTTTTACTCCTTTGACATCAATCGCCTTGCTCATGTAAAATTAATTTCACAGGGTCCACCTATCCTATATGGTTAGAAATTAAGACACAAATGAGAATGTCTGTATAATCTAATAGAATTGAAACGTGCTTTTTCCTTTAGAAATTGAGCAAGTAATCTAACAAGCACCCAACCTATGAGCAACCCTCTACTTTGTGCAAAGGTTTATATGAATACAAAGATGAATCAACCTTTGGTCCTGCAATCAAAATTATATATACTTTGCAGAGATAGATGAGAAACAGAAAAAAAAAATAAGATAAGTCATGCCATGCGAAAAGTACTGTGAAAAATGCTTAAGCTTATTGTAAATCCAAAAGTTTTATTCCCACTTGGGAAGACTGGATGGATTAGGACAAATTGACAGATGATGCACCCTTCTTGTTGGGTTTTAAGATGTAGCATTTGACTGCTTACCATTAATGGGGAAGGCCATTTCAGGTACAATAAGCAACTTGCATAAAGTCATGGAGGCAATGAATTGTAGGCATATATGAAAATTTTTACAGAGAATGAGCCTCTCCAGGTTCTAGAGTATGTGGTTCTGAAACACATCATGGAATGAGAACTGCAACAGAGAGAGAGACAAAAAGTTTTAATTCCTTAGGTTGTATTAAAGCTTTCCATTGTTACCTTGTTGGTTGGTTTGTGCATTTATTTTTGGAGGGATTCTAAAGATTTTAATATTTTTATGTTCATACTAATTCTCAAAAAGGAAGATGCTGAAGAGTTTGTTGTTTTTAAGTAAAATTTAACTTTGAAACAGTTTTGGATTTACAGAATTATTGCAAAAGATTCTGTGTATATGACATCCAGTTTCCCAATTGTTGGTATCTTATATTAATATGGTACATTTATCACAATAAAGTATATTGATGTATTATTATATTATTATAATGATATATATTTATATGTTATTCTTATCTAAACTCCATACTTTATTCAGATTTCCTTAGTTTTTAATCTGCCATTTTTTATTCCAGGATGCCATTAAGGTGACCACAGTAAATTTACTAGTCTTGACTCCTGAAGATTCTCTTGGTTGTGCCAGTCTCTCAGACTTTTCTTGCTTTTGATGGCCTCAACAGTTTTGAAGGTTGATGCTCAGGTAGTTTGTATAATGTCCCTTAAATTAGATTTGTCTGATATTTTCCCCATAGTTATATTGGAGCTATGGGTTTTGGGAGAAGAGCACGAGGTAAAGTGCCATATTCATCACACCATATCAAGTGTACATAGTACCAACATGGCTTATCACTGCTGATGTTGACCTTGATTCCCTGGCTGAGGTCTTGTTTGTCAGGGGTCTCCAGAGTAAAGTTATTTTACTTTTCCCCTAGTTTCCATACTCTTTGGAGGAAGTGACTACATTTAGCCAACACTTCTGGAGTAAGGAGCTGTGTTCCACCTCCTTAAAAGCAGAGGGTCTACAGTTAACTATATTTGTGTGAGCCCACTGGCAGGCATAGCATTCTGCTCCATGGATCTATGTAGATAGAACAGAATTCTATCAACAATACCATGCTGTCCTGATCACTGCAGTCATATAAGAAATCTTGATATCAATGGTGCCTTCCATCTTTGCCCTTCCTTCTTCAGTGTTTTGATGTTTATTCAGTCTTCCGCTGTCTCATTAACCTTTACAATTCATTATAATTACCTACAAAATAGATAATAAACATGTAGACTAGAGAATGAATAAGGCAATTTAAAGTTGTGGAGGGGGATCCCTGGGTGGCGCAGCAGTTTGGCGCCTGCCTTTGGCCCAGGGCGTGATCCTGGAGACCCGGGATCGAATCCCACGTCGGGCTCCCGGTGCATGGAGCCTGCTTCTCGCTCTGCCTCTCTCTCTCTCTCTCTCTCTCTCTCTGTGACTATCATGAATAAATAAATAAAATCTTTAAAAAATAAATAAATAAAGTTGTGGAGGTAAGTGGTAGTGGTATGTATAAGAGAGTGAGTAGGGAGCTAATTTTGCCAGTGGGATTAGGGAAGTCCTCCTCAAGGACTGTCATTTGAGATAACAATGAAGGGAAAGAGTGAGTCTTGTCAAGTTCAAGAACACTGATCTTCAGGGAAGAGATTGAAGAGCAGTGAAGGGCTTTGAGCAAGGTTCAGTTTGCTTTGTTTTAGCAACTCCAAGAAGGTCAATATGATTGCTTCCAAGTAAGCTGGGGAGAAAGCTCTAAGAGATGCAGTGGAATGAAGTTGGAACACTAGCAAGGATTTAGAACATATAGATGCTGGTGGGCATTACAGACAGAGTTTTTAGAGAGGGATGAAGTTAGAGTGACTCTGGACAATTGTTTGACAGAACCCAGGGAGGCACCCTTAGACTTGACTGAAATTCACATTCAACAGAGAATTCTTTGCACTTCGTTCAAATTTTTTCCCACTCTTATGTACCTTTGTAGCAGCTATAAAGGCAGGCTAGAAAATGTGAAAAGAAAGAATTTAGAGATCTGTACTTTCCAAGATGAAACAGAGTTTCCAGTAACCATATACACCTGCTTCACTTGTAGAAGATAGGTTAAAATGTAAGCAATAAGTGTCCATGTAATCTGGGACATACTTCATGATCTTGGATTTATGTACAGTCTCTCGTTAAACTTCTTAGCAATCTTTTCTTATATCTCTCCTCCTACCCTCTTTTTCTCTCTCACTTCCTCCTACTTTTTGTCCTCCCTCCCTATTTCCCTCCTCCCTCTTTAAATCGAGCTATCTATCTATCATCTCTAATCTGATCGAATTCAAGGACCTCCAAAGGTAAATGTTAGCATTTGCAGCATTGGCAATGCTAGAGATACTGGAGAAACTTTAGGCTTCAACAAGCTAGAATTATTTGCTATTTTCCAAACTCCTTCTGCCTTCTCTGTTTATTCTTACTGTTTCTCTTCTCTTGGATTATCTCCACCAGGCCTCACCCTAGAGAAATCCTGCCAATATTGCACCAGTTCGAATACTAGCTTCTCCTAAAATCACTTCCTGAAAGTCAAAATGCTAGAGATGACTTTTGGCTTGGGTAGAGCTGGATCTGAACTGTGCTTTGGGGAAATTACTCTGTCATCAGTGTGCAGAATAACTGCAAGATAAAGACATAAAAGGGAGACTCCAGGTTGGTAAGACTCAGCAACCATTATTTCTGAAGGAACCACCTTCCCCAACTCTGCAGTTTTTACACCTTTCCCCTAGTCATATGTGTCAGTGACACAGGGGGCTAGTAATTTTATTTCTTAATGAGAACAAATGAGTCCTGGATGTTTGACTGAGGGTGACTGAGTTCCCGTGATGATGACAAAATCACTAGCTTGGCCTCTAGGTTTGAAGAATACTCTGTAAACACGGCTGTGAGTCATATGTATTCAATTTAGGCAATTGCATTTAGACATGTGATGATTCTATCTGAAAATGGGATCAGTCAGGGAGAAAAATGGACTTTGTGAGGCTGAACAAACAAGTAGCTCACCAAAAATTGAAATTTCCATTCTATCTCTAAGTTCTTAGATGAAGCTGTCCATGTCTCTGAAGCTCTAGAGAGTGCTTTTTCTTCCTTTGTGTCAAATACGATGTACTGTGTGTGTGTGTGTGTGTGTGTGAGAGAGAGAGAGAGAGAGAGAGAGAGAGAGAGAGATTACCAAATGCCTACAATAATCCTGATGTATTTGGTACAGAGCAAGATGCAAGGCAATATAGATTTTGTAAATCTGTATCCTGCATGGCATAAGCGACAGGTCAGTTACCTAATTCTCTCTCTCTCTCTCTCTCACTTCCCTTCATCTCCCTTCCTACTTTCTCCATCTGAATCAAATTGAAAAATGATAATAAAATCTGCCTTTGCAAGCTAATTGAGTTTGTCCAGACAAAAAAAGATAACACTAGAGATCTTTGGGAGCAAGAGCTAACTTTGTTTGTAAAAATATAATTTCCTCTTCTTCTGTTTCTTGAGCTAATCTGAAATGTGCATTATCATTCTTGTTTCTGTGGGCATAGAGACTTCATTTCTGGGTCAGACCATCCTCTAACATACTTTTAGCGACTGAGGCAACAACTACAGGTCAAGATTCTCTATTTAGAATGGACTCAACAGTTTATAGTAGTAGCAGCAGTAATGGTAGTAGTAGTAGTAGTGATGATGATGATGATGATGATAATAATAATAATAATAATAATAATAATAATAATAATTGCCTTGTTTGGCATTTACTACGTACCAGCCTTGGCTCCAAGCACTCAATGCACAGTATCTAATTTAACCCATCCATTCTTCCTCTGCAATAACAATTCCCATGTTGGCAATGAGGCAGTTCAGGCTCAGTGAGTCTACAGGGTAAATAGCTTATAAGTAATAGAGCCTGGATTCAATGTCAGCTCTCCTGAAATTGCCATCTTAATCCTCTAACATATCACCACTCAGAACCTTTAGGAAGAGAAGTCCTTACATCTGAGACTAGAATATATTAATTGTTTTTTGCAAGAAATGGGATGACGAGGGTAGGGTTTATTGTAGAAATTACCCACCCACAGCAGCGGTATTTTCTACACTGAATAGCAGAGCATGAAGTCTTGTAATATGGTAATGAAAGGACACATTGGCTGCTAAATGGAATTCATGAACATATATTGATTCCCACTAAACATGAGGTATGTATAAGCACTAAATGAAGGGTGATGTATTAGATCCAATCCTCAAGTTCAAGCATACTTAGAAAAAAAAAAAAGGCTCCAAAGGCTCCTACTTATAACAATCAAGGTCACATTGTTAAAAAGCACTGTAACAAAGACACATAAAAGTGAATGCAGTGGTCAAGGAACAACAGATCATTTGTAATAGTTGGAACATTGTATTTTGAACTGTAATATTCTAGGAAGTTACAGATTGACAATTATATGAAACCATGTCAAGGGGTATCACAAGGACTGAAGAGAATGAAAAATCAATGAAGACGTGTGTCTTCATTTTTTAAAAGATTTTATTTATTTATTCATGAGAGACACAGAGAGAGAGAGAGAGAAATAGAGAGAGAGAGAGAGAGAGAGAGAGGCACAGACACAGGCAGAGAGAGAGAAGCAGGCTCCATGCAGGGAGCTCCATGTGGGACTTGATTCCGGGACCCCAGGATCATGCCATGGGCCAAAGGCAGGAGCTCAACCGCTGAGCCACCCAGGCCTCCCAAGGCATGTGTCTTCAATAACTTGAGAAAGAAGTGTGAAATCAATGATTCTCTTCTTGACTCATGATGAGCAATGGTTGTGGATTCATAGATTTATCAAACTGTGAAGGACCAACTTTTTCAACTCCCTTAATTTACAATAATGAAAACCCTGAAAGGATCATATAATTTATTCAATATCATTTATTCAACTAGGCTCCAAGTGTCCAGGCTACTATTTCTGGGTTCCTTAGGGAAAGGTGCTTTCTTAAGTCTCTGCCACACAGGGTTATCACACAGGCTGGTGGCCGTCCAAACAGAGGAGGCATTGAGAGATGGGCCCTCTTCTTTATCTCTTGAGCAACTCTCAGAGAACAGGATCATCAAATGTCAATGTCTGAGAAAGAGCTCCCAAACTATAAAAAATCTCAAATACCCCCAACCAATGGGAAAGGAAAAATCAGTTGAGGCACTTAAGCCTGCTGTGTCTTTTCTTTTCAAACAAAAATTGCCAATTACTGAATTGTCATAGGCAGTTTGAAATGCCCAAGGAAGGTACAGTGGTTAAGAGTGTGGCTGAAGCTAGACTCATCTTGTGCCATCACTTACCTTAACCAAACTAGTATTCTCATTCTCCAAAACAAGGATAATAAATAATAATAGGATGTTATTCAAAGCTTATGGAATGATTAGTGAATTGATATGAATAAAGTACTAAGCATGTTATCTGGTGCAGGAAAACTTCTCAATAAATGACATCTACTACTATAATTATTTCTAAGGGTGATATTAATATTAATTCAATAAATATCAGTTGAGTGCCAGTTGCATGCTTGGGAACAAAGGTCTCAAGAGAGGTAATAGAAGTAAGAACCAAATTCTCAGTAGAATTGAAGCTGGTTAGAAGAAAATGCAGTGAGCCCTTTGAGAGAGTGCAGGTCATCTGTCCAGCTCTGCTGGGAGCTTCTGTACTGACTTGAGTTCTTTCTGAAATCAGACTCTGAGACAATGATTCAAGTGCAAATATTTAAAGCTGGGTGTGATCCCAGGAAACCAAGTTAAGGGATTGGGGAGGTGAGGCAGAGAAGAGAAGGAAACCAATAGTGGATGTGTTGTTAAACAGGGGCTACTATGGAAAAGTAGATCTCAGCCCTGCTGGGAGACTCTGAGAGACACTGCAGGATAGGCCTCAGCATGACCCCACTTAGAAGCAAGGGATCCAGAGTATTTTCCCACATAGTCTGTATTTATTCTTGGCAGAGGGGGCTGCTTTTGCCAGCATTAACACACAGACATTGAATGTCCTTTGCCTTCCAGGATATAGCTCTCAGGTATGAATAATAAATAACTTTAGAGGGATGAAGTGAATGGCTAGGGGCAATGACAGTGCCCAAAAGAGTCAAAATAAGGCAATATTTGTGTTTCCTCCCTCAAATACTAGTGTTCTGAGACTGGTTTTGTTGATGACTTTTGGAATCCCAGGCATTGATTACAGTTTTAGTTATGAATAATGTAATATGATTTGGGTCAGCAGTGGAAGACATAAAATAGCAGGAGGAGACAACTTGCTGAGATACTAGGATGGAAGGAAGAGTCAAGTAGTTTTCATATAAGCCAGGCTGGGGAAATGTCCCAGGTAAAGTACTCCCTTTCAGTGGACCTGGGGCATTGGGGGTGAGAAAGAAGTTTCACTCTGGTGTGAAAAATTGTATATGTAAACCAAGTAGAAAAGTGTGTAACTTCTCCAATCTTGAAAATGCCTTGTCTACCCCAAGGCAGCAAGTAGAACTTTCAAGGAGCAGTACTGAATTTCCTGCTTGAATGCCACTCCTGCTCAAAAGAATATGTTCTATTTTTTCATACCTTGCTGTGTTTTGAGGAACTGTAACTTAACCTCACCTACAACAGCCTCCATGTAAAATGGATTGAAATAGGCCCAATCCAAGTTAGTTGGAGAATCAGACCAAAGTCCATGTTCTTTCCACCCACCTCATTTTCAGATCTTTTGTGGGGGGCAGCCTATGCCACATATTGGGCTAGGAACCATTGCACAAATGACCTCAGTTAATTTTAGAGAGCCAACTCCAGCGTTGAGTCAAGAACATTATCCTGATTCTATATTGCTCCTCTGGATAGTGGTTTTCCCTTATCTCCCAGTACACTCATCCACCACCACTACATTAGGTCTGTTACCTAAAACCCACAAAATATGAACCTGTCATTTCCCTCCTTTCTACTTTTGACAAACATGCCCAATTTAGCATGCGAATCAAAATTTAAAAGTAATAGAATTTTTTTTTTCATAATGAGAAATCAAAGGAAGTGTTTGCCAAAGTCATTGGGATTGTATTTGTGTTCAGCTATCACTTATTTTATTGAACCCTTTGAGGTACAAATGTGTGCTCTGAATATAGCTGTTTTATCCAAAGTAGGAGTCTGGCTTTAGAGTTATTTCAAAATATTGTATTAGAGGGAAATGTTTTTAGGAGACCATCAAGAAATAGCTACATTATTTCAAGCTGCACTCATTGTAAAATGCAAACTCTTCCTTATCTGTCCTACTGGCAGATTAATGGTTTAAATTTCTAGATACCAGGCTATTCAAATGTCAAATTTGTTCAGACAAAAACAGGATTCCTCAAATACTAATGGTCACTCGTAATCATCATCAACTGGAAAAATGTGTTAAACTGCTGATTCTCAGGATTTATTCAAGAGATTCATATTAATAACTCAGGCATGCTATGTGATATGTGTGATGCATGTGTATGTGCTTTACAAATGAACTAGATTATTCTTATGAAAGTAATTAGATCAATAATAAAATGACCTTATTTTTTTAAAGATTTTATTTTTTTACTTATTTATTTATTCATTTATTTATTCATCTATTTGAGAGAGAAAGAGCACAAGCAGGGGGAGCAGCAGGCAGAGGGAGAAGCAGACTCCTTGCTGAGGGGGTACTCCAACGAGGGGCTCAATCCCTAGACCCTGAAATCATGACCTGAGCTGAAGGCAGATGCTTAACTGACTGAGTCACTCAGGGACCCTAAAATGACTTTAAATGTCCTCTTGAAAAATAATTTGGCCATATGAACTAAGCAATTTGACACTATAACTTCACTTCTGGAGATTCAGTTTATAGAAATGAATTTACAGATGAGAGAAGTCCATGTTCAGTGTGGTAATGATCCTCATTGTCTTCTTGAGATAGTGGTAACCCAAGAAGTACAAAATGTCTAAGTATAGGGGAATGTGAATTTATGCAAATTATTTAATCACTGTGAAACTCAGTTTCCCCAAATGCAACAATAAGATAACATTTAATAATTCTTACCTAAGAAAGTTGTTAAGATTATAGAACAAATGTCTGCAAAGTGCTTACTCAGTACCTTTTTAATGTTAATATCCACGCTGCTCCTTCCCTTACACCCACCAAGATACTATGTAGACAATAAGATCATGCATACCAACTACTGAGTAAAATTCAAAGATCTTTGCAATGCAGTGTTAACTAAAAAGCAGAGTCAGTATTATAAGTACAATATAAAGCAGTTGACAAATGTGTTATCACCTACTACATATTAGACACTATATAAAGACTTCAGGAAACTAATGAAACAGACTTGGACTCTTCTGATGGAGCTTGCACATTTTTTTAAAAAGATTTATTGATTGATTGATTGATTGATGAGAGACACACAGACAGAGGCAGACATAGGCAGAGGGAGAAACAGCCTTTCAGCAGGGACCCTGATGTAGGACTCGATCCCAGGACCCCAGGATCAAGGCTTGAGTAGAAGGCAGACTCAACCACTGAGGCACCCAGGTGCCCAAGCTAGCATGTTTTAGCTTAGAGGCCAGCAAACTTGGCCTGAAAGGACCAATTAGTAAATATTTTAAGCTCTGTGAGATACGTAATTTTTGTTACAAACTACTCAATTCTGCCACTTTAGCATAAAAATAGACATAGATGATTTGTAAAATATTGTGTATACAAAGACTAGAAGGAAATGTCCCAGAATTTAAATTAGGTGGCATTTAAGTAGTTGAATTATGTGTGATTGTTTTATTTAGTGTACATTTTTGTATTTTACATAATGTCTCAAATGAGTATACACTACCTCCAAAATGAAGATGTAAAAAACAACATTTGATATTTATGTATTATTTGACCCTTGGAATAGCAAGAAGATTCTAACCTGAGATTAAAATATTGCTATAAAATACTACCAACAAGACTATTTGGACAACGTGGGATTTCAAGTGCAAGGCTTCACTTTTAGAAGCGTAGTGTACTTTTGAGCTTAAAGCTCTGTGTGTAACCACTCTTTGTCAGACAGTTTGAACCATGTAGGATTTTATGTGTATATTTATCCTGCTGTATGGGCATGATTCCATTCTTGTTGCACATGAAACCTGGAGGTCTCATAATCAAACCAACTACATGCAATAGGTGTTTGGAATTTGCTTAGCAGCAAGATAGGAGCTGTGAAACACAAATTGAGATACCACAATCAAGATTCTCAAGAGTATGTTTAAAAAGAAAAACTCAGAATGTTGCACATGATGGCACTGACCACTGTTAAGTAGTTTCACTTACTGATGATGTTAACATCCCAGTGCCACTTCTCTTGGTGATAGGTATGATGGATTGTATTATGCCCCTCAAATGATGTGCTGAAGTTCTAATTCCTAGTATCTAGACCTTATTTGGAAATAGGGTCTTTTCAAATGTAATCAAGTTAAGATGTGGTCATGGGGTGGGGAACCCTAATCCAATATGACTGATCTCTTTCTAAGAAGACAGAAATTTAGACAGAGACACAGGGAAAATGCCATGTGAAAACAAAAGCAGAGTTAGGGTGATGCATCCATCAGCCAAGCAATGCCAAGGATTATAGCAACTACCAGAAGCTAGGAGAGAGGCATGGGACACATTCTCCCTCAGAGCCCTCAGAAGGAACCAATACTACCAACACCTTGATTTTGGGTTTTTCAGCTTCCAAGTCTGTGAGAGTATAATTGTATGCTGTTTTAAGTCACTCAGTTTGTGGTGCTTTAATGCATTATAAAAAAATGAACCTCAGATACATGAGAAAAGAGGTTTATAATTTATTTGGAAGCATGCTGTTTGTGGTCCTTGAGAGCAGTTTTATTAGAGTGTTCAGTAGATCATCTCCAGAGAGTTACCACAGTTCCTCCCATCCTTATAAGCAAACTACATTCCTCATAGTAAGGGGTAGAGGCTACAGTGTTGCCTTTCTTTGATCAATAGAATACAGAGGTTGGCATTCTGGGACTTCTAAACCCAGGCCTTAGGATGACAGCTTCTGCTTGCTTCTTTTTTTGGAGGCCAGCCTCCATACCGCAAGGAAGTCTAGGCTAAACTACTAAGTGATTATAAAACACCTGGGGGGAGACCCTAAATGAGGAAAGTTCATCTTGATATTCCAGTTCTATCTGAACTCTTAGTTGATTATACTCACTCAAGTGATCCCAGTCAACATTTCAGAGAACAAAAGAACTACCTAGCTGAACCTTTTCCCAGTTCCTGACCTTCAGAATTGTGATAATTAATAGTTTTTGTTTTATTTTACCAAGTTTGGGACTTCTTATTACACGACAATGGAGAATTGATACAATTTAAGTATTCATGTATGAGTGCTGGGATCTGGGGACAAACATAGGGAGGGGGGCAGTGGGCTAGATTATGCTGGATTAAGACAGACATGAGTGGAGGAAGAAGGCAAAGACTATTGAGATTAGGAATTTAGCATAAAGTACAGAAGTTAACCTGCTAACAACAAGGTATAGATTGGATTTGTCAGGTTTGATTGTTTCCAGACCAGGGTAAGTTGTGTGCTTGTAGAAAGGAGCCAATGGCTGAGGAATAATTGATCATTACCAATTTTAACTTGAAGCTCTTTAAAGAACTTTCCCTCACACAGTTTGGTCTAAACGGCAGAAGACCAATGTCCAGAGGTCCATCACTAAATATTTTGATTATGTGCCTCTTAGCATTGAATTTTCCCAATTCATTTTCTCTTCTTATTCAGGATAAGTTTTTTAGCAAAAAGTGTGCCATGTGTTTTAAAGATAACATACCCATGTTTAATCAATTGCCGTATTTATTTGGTGTTCTTGTTGCCTAAATGCTTTAAGAAGACTTTGTTCTAGCACATGTAGTTCAGATAATGCAAATTATAATTGTGATAATGCCCAGCTATACAGACCACTTTGTGGTCAAAAGAAAATGAAAACATGAGCAAGTGCTATGTCATGACCCTGTGCTTTTTTTGTATGAGCTTCTTGAACATTCTAGACCCTAGATGCTGCTTTTCCTCCTCCCGTTCCCATCCTACACAAATGAACATAGTCACCATTCGGGCAAATTCACACTCATGCTATAAATGAGCATATGATCTGGCATCAGAATCTATGACATTATGATCTTGTATGAGTCACCTAACTTCCCAGTGCTTCGGTACTTCTTGATCTCTAGCTGAAAGGAAGTGGTTGCTACTTGCTCCGGTCTACTCTGTGCTGTTTTTTTTTTTTCTGAAGTTAAACCAGTCAAGCATCATAAAACACTGAGAAGATAAGGGATATGGAACACTGCCAGCTGGTAACAAAATCCCAAGGTATCTCGAAGAGACCTGTCAATTGGGGAAAAGCCATGGAATGCAGCTCCAAGCACCGATATTTTGACACCTGCAGAATCTTGTCTATATGTCAGGCTGGTGTCAGGGATCCTGAGGGCACAGCTATGTGTCCTGCTGATTGATGTTCATAGTCAGCTCTGCTAGCACCTGTTTGGATGTATCATTAAGGGTGAACATGTAACACTGCTGCACTTGGCTCTGATATTCAATTTCATATTCATTCTTTATTTATCTACAACAGTTGAAAACTTTTTATAGTTCTGAATTCCAACGTAACAGGAATTCAAGGCTGGGATCCTCTAGGACAGGCAGACGTTAGCCCTGGAATATGGTGGCCAATTCTGGCCATGTGGTCCCATTCTGAATCAGATGAATATTTGGATGAAAAGCATATATTACTGTTTAAATGCAAATAAACAGCACACACGTAAATATGCTTTCTAAAATTTTTCACACTTCAATGTTTCTACCTTCCAATATTTTCTAAAATTTGCCACAACAAAGGATTCTCCAACTCCATTTAAGCCACACAGCTGATGCTGTAAAGAGCAGAGCTGTTTCCTTCAAGCCCTGCCCAAACTAAAGATACTCCAGAGAAAAAAAGAAAAAAAAAAAAAAAAAAAAACTAAGTGTTTTCTTTTTAAGTCTTATGGGGTGATTTCTTGTATGACAAATGATTACTTATATACCCCAATCCTCTCCATTCCTAATTCCTACTCTTAGAAGCAGCTATTTAAAACTTGTTTTGCTATTTCTTTTGGAAATTGCTTCCATATTTCTAGTGAATGTTATCTCAATACCCATTAGGGGAAGTTGTACACACTTTCTGAGACCTAGTCTTACTATTTATAAAATTAGATAGCAATCATAGCTTTGTCATTGGTTCTTCTATGACACATACTATAGGGAATGGTACATAGTAACTACTCAACAAATTATGTTTATAATTAGGAGAAAATTGTATTTTTTATGTAAATGTAGAATAATAAAGACAGTATAAACCCCTATCAGAGATACACATGGCCAAGATCTATTTAAAATTAACTTGACCTTGAAACAGAGAATTGTGTCAAGCACAGTTGAATCATATATATGTGATTATATCTATATATATACCTGTATCTATTTATCTATCTATCTATCTACCTATCCCATAAGAAGATGGTACTTATAGGGATTACAGAGGCATTCTCTCCTCTTTCTCTCTGCTATTATAATATCACAAATTTTGATTTAATCAATATTTAGTGTTCATATTACTCTAACCATCTAAATATTTTTATATGGTTATATTCTGCAACTGTTTCTTTTCAAGAGGAAACTTTACAGCTCTTTTGTTGTTTTGCTTCATTTTCTATGTACCTGCCATTAATTCATGAATATGCTCTTGCCTTAAGCTTTCCTCTGATTCTTGGCTGTCTGTTCAAGTTTGCAAGTGAGTTCCTAAAATTCTGCCTGAAATGGACAGTACATAAGGAAGACAAACTGACAGGTGGTTTTGAATATAGAGTGATAAGGAATTAAATGAATTTTTATTAAGATATCCCTAATGTTATTCTTTGTAGCTATGGTCCTTGGACTGAGGAATCCTCTAACCTAACCTCCTGCCTGGGGTAGGTAAGTCTGGTGGCTGAAGCAGGGAAAGAGATCAGAGGTCCTCATCATTCACCTATTTTCAGATGGGAATTTCATTTACTACCTATGCCTAATAACCACACAATCCATAATTATAGCTCCCCAGAAAAGTAAATCTAATATGTCCTGGGGTTGTGGAGGGCTGTCATCTGGGTGTAAGGATTTGGAGAATGATGTAATGGGTCTAACTACTCCTTGAACAAACTGTCCATCCTTCTCTCTGCCCCTCCATCCAACACACCAACTTCAGATCCTACCTTTAGTTTTGCACTCTTTCTGGGATCCAGCGGCATGAATCAATTTGCTTCCTAAAAACATCCTCAGTACATACTTTCAACTCTGTCTGATATATGGAGTCAGGAATCATGTGTCCATGTTCTTCCCAGCCCCCCAAATTAATGGAGTTAACCTTTTAAATGGGCTGTTGTCTCCCACTGATTCTCATATCTCATACCTTCCTTCTTTTACTTCCACTGTATTAGAGTTTAAGAGGAAGTAAGGTGGATTATTTGTGTACATTAACATGTTTAACTGAGAATGTTTCTATAACTTCAATCTGTAATTCTCAAACATTCTCTGAGATTCTCTGAGAAGCCAAGAGCAGACCAAAGAGAAGTTGAATTCTAGGGAGAAGAGTTCCCTCCACTTTGTACCTTGGAATTGACTCGTTTTAGGGGAGCTTCCAAGCTCATTGGTTAGTGGAACCCTCATGAATGTAGTATGATTTTGGGGACATCTCCTGTAGAATCAGGCAGAGACTGACTCCTCATGAGTTTCATCAGAAAAGCAAGATAACAAAGGCTCTTTTGGAGGAAACACTATTATTCCTTATAGGATTTGGAGCCAGGGGCCCATTTTCAGCCTTAGCAATACATGAAAATTGGGAAAACCTCATCTCCCAAGTGGAAAGAAAAAAAACCTTCAGTGGTTTTCCATAAGGCCAAAGTGCAAACATAATCTCCATAAAGATCTTCATAACTGAAAAGGACCACAGTGAGGCCTCTGACTCACCGTTCGCTGACCCTTCCCAATCCCTCCTTGCTTGTTGCTTCCTTTATCCTCAGGACTGTTAATTTTAAATTTCTAAAACATTTATCTGACTGGAAATGTTAGTTTTATGTAGCAATGGACTACTTCAGAATTTGTTTTCATGTCCCCAGCTCTGCTGATTGAATGAAAATGTTGTCCCAACCTTAATTTATTTTTTAATTAATTATTTATTTTTATTTGTTTGTTTGTTTATTTATTTATTTATTCATTTATTTATTTAGAGAAGCAATGAAGGCGCATGTTCTCCCTGGCTGGGTCTCTTGATATGTGGGATTTTCTAGGACTTATCCTCAAACATTGTCTTTCTTCTCTGCAGTCTAAAACAAGTTCTTGGAAGTCGAGATTATAATGAAGAATAATAGAAATTGATAATCTTAAAATCAATTATAGCATAGTTAAAAAATGCTCCCCTGAGTGATGGGGAAAAAAACACACACATACATTTTTTTCTTTCAAATTTGTAGCCTATTCTCTTCTGAATAGATAATGAAATTAAATCAGACTTCTTTGTTTTACTCTTTTGGTAAATTAACTAACATTCAATATTCTGAGTAAATCTGAATAGAACAACTTCGCAATCCTAATCACTGAGAATCAGATCAACAAGCCCTTTATTGCTTATCTTTGCATCTTATTTATCCTTAACTATAGCAATTTTCTATTTGTCTTGAAGAAGGATGGTTTTAGAACCCAAACATTAGCAATTTCCTAAGTTATAAACAGTTGAGGGCACTTCATCCATTTCTCTACATTTTTCATGTGAGATCCCACAGACAAAAGAAGTAGGATTTCTATTTTGTTTGCATTCTTATAGTATTACCATATCTTCTCACTCCATTCTGTTTTGCTAAAAAGAATAACAAGGCCCAGCCCGATGTATTTTAGCAAAAAATCAATCTGGGCAACTCATTAAAAACAAGTTCTTCAAAAGTAAATGGCTTCCTTTTGATCCTCTCCTTCCCACTTTCCCCATCCCTACCCCTTTTCCCTCCCCTTTCTTCATCTTCTCCCTCCTTCTTTCCCCCTTTTTCTTCTAACACTGGTGTTTGACTGTAACTGAAATAAGATTATCCAAGAAAGATATTTAAGTCTATTCAACAGCTTGAAAAAACCAGGAAGAATAGTTTCAAATGCTGTAGTCTTGGTGATAAAAATCAAATATAGCTTTAAGATTTGACTCTTCTGTCATACATATCATTTCTCTGTTTTAGAAATCCCAAACCAGGGACTCCTGGGTGGCTCAGCAGTTGGGTGCCTGCCTTTGGCTCAGGTCGTGATCCCTGGATCTGGGATCAAGTCCCTCATCCGGCTCCGTGCGAGGAGCCTGCTTCTCTCTCTGCCTATGTCTCCGCCTCTCCTCTCAATCTGTGTCTCTCATGAATAAATAAATAAATCTTAAAAAAAAAAAAAAATCCCAAACCAATTTGTCAAGACAGATCAAAGAGGAAAGAATTTTTCCATTGGGATCATTGCTTCTAGAGTGAACAAAAGACAGATAATAAGTACAGACTAGAAAAAAAAAAACAACAATGAAAGAAAACAAAAACATGGTGTTTCAGATCCAATACTTTTTAAAAGGCCAACTAATGATGACTTTCACCATCCTCTTGATAAAGAGAAGCTACGGTGTTTCCATTTTGCCCTAATTTCTCTAAGATTTATTATAGTCTAATATCTTGTCCTTTATCTTGAAAGTCAAGAATTCTTACTATTTGCAATTCTTCCCTCAAAGCATATTATGGAATGCAGTGGGTGCTGTGATCTCAACATCTCTTATGTTATCATGGGTAATTCTTTTTGAGCTTCATTGTTCTCTCTGGAAAATCAGGGTCACAGTATTCTAGATGGGCATTACTTTGGTAGAATTTGGAAACCAAAGAATTCTCTGTCAACCTCACTCTAATCAGTTTGTCACATATGTATGTAATTCATTCACATCTGTGTGCATGCATGTATGTTAATTGGGGTGTATGAAGAAAGAGAGGAACATATTCAAGGATAGAAGAAGAAAATAAATAATATACAAAAGAGAGGATTAGGATTAATATATACATAGGCACATAAACACACACATGCATATATATAATTTAGCTGTGTGTTAAAAACCAGTTATGATTACATCAACATGACAAGAAAATATTCTTAAAAGAAATATTTTCCTTTTGCCTTTATAGGGGCAAGGATAAAACACAGGAAATTTAATCCAACCACACTGCCATTTTGTTTGTTCAAATGTGAGCATTGCAAAGGAGCTAGAATTAGGCTCATCTGAATACATTACATAATACATTACATAAATGTTGGCTAGTTTGGTCTTTGTTTAGTACAGATGTGTTTCATGAATTAATGTCACCTCTTGTTCTTTTCTAGATGTTGTTAAATTCCTATGTCTTTCTTTTTTAAAAAAAAAATTCAGCTATTCAAGGGGGAAAAGACTGTTGTGAGGATGTAATTTTGGAAATAAAAATAGCCCTTAGTGGTAGCTGTGGTATGTGGTTGTGAGGGGTCTCTGTGGCTATATGAGTGAGAGAGATTAGTGGACATAAGATATCAGACCGATAATACGAAAGAGTACTTCACATTATGATAGTATATAGATTTTTTTTTTGGTAGGAATATCTGCCTAGTTTAAGTCCCAAGAAAGATCTATTTGAAAATGTTCCAGGATTGTAATGTAACAAAAGCATAGGTTCTTGGCTGCCCCCTAATGGTCATTGAGCTAAGTAAGGAGGTCAGCTTTAGGGCACTTCATCCAAGGACCTCAAAGACATTTGTCTTATTTCAGATAATACAAATCTGTAAACAATGTAAGGATAATATTAGTAAACATTGTGTTAATTTATATGAGTTTTCACTTTACAGCTCATAAGTAGAGCTTACCATTTATTCCAATAAACAATAGTATAATCTATTAAGGTATTTATGCTTTGTTTTCCTTATTATAGTAGGTTGAGCATAATAGGAAGAATCAATCCCCCTCAAATTCCTTCAAACTTTGTAGAAGAGATTTTCACTCCTTACAACAATATTGTAAGAATCAAAGAAGTCATTTTCAGATCCCCAAAATAAAACATCAAATGAAAGCTTTTATTTGGTAGGAGAAAGAAATGAAATCTTCAGGTGGGGAGCAAAAGGAGGGCCAACCATAGTGGGGAAATATTCTTGATGACTTCTCTTAGACTGGGAAAGGAACAAATTTAATGCTTTTTCTGTGAATAGAAAACATCCAACCAGCTCCACTGCAGAGATCCTTCAAAGGACAGGATCATTTAGAGAGTGAGAGAACCCAAAGTTTGGAGAAAGGAAGTCAAATGAAAGAAATGGCTAAGGCCCTGGAATATGGAGTCAAAATTCCCTAAGGCTGACATTGGTTCAAAAAAGCTTAACTTCCTTCCTGAATGGATTTTAAAGACTAGGATTTTGAGTTTATCAATGGCCTTAAGCATGGAATGAAATTAGAAAGGCCTTTGTCATGCATTCTGGAATGCAAAGAGCCCATAAAGTTTGAATATTTCTGAATAGAGAAAGAGCTGCCACAACTCATGACTGAGATTGAATTTGCCACCAGCTGAGTCATACAGGGATCTTAGAACTGCTTTATATGATTTAATAAGATGAAGGAATGTGATATTTTTCACACCTGAGATTTGGGAGAAAAATTTATAGCAGTTACAGCATGTATTTTTCATTCAGGCAGATTTATAAGAGTAAAACTATAAATTAAATGCTGTCTTTCAATACAGGAGCTTAAGGTATTTTGGGAGATGAATTATAAATTGCAATGTTGGGTTATTTGGTCACTAATAAAACAGTGGTCAAAAAAAAAACAAAAAACAAAAAAACAGTGGTCAGTCGAAAGAGCAATGGAATGAGCCGGAGACAGGTGGGGAAGGGAAGACTTCTCGGGTGAAGTAATATGAGATCTTGAATGAGGAGTAAGACCTTGATCAATGGAAAATAGGCAGAATGCTATTTTACATAGGACACAAAGATTGTTAATGCACTTCATGAATTCTTGCATAGATTTTTGGAACTTTAAAGGTCAATAATTAGGAAGAAAGATAAAACTGGTGGGGTGAGCAGGAATTAGATCCTGAAAGGCCTTGCCAGCCAAGAGGGGTCTGCTATTTTTGATGACCACAGGATTCATGTGGAGCCTTTCTTCTTTTTGTAATTGAATAAAATTGGCATACAGTATTGTATTAGTTTCAGGTGTATAACAGTGATTCAGTAGTCTTATAAATTAGAAAATGATCATAATAGGTCTTGTTATGAATGGTCACCAGACAAAGTTATGCAATATTATTGACTATGTGTTTTCAGGCAGCAAAGCAACATGGTCAGCTCTGCAAGTGGAAAAACATGTTGATAAAGGTGGGGAGGAAGAGAGGAATGATTAGAGAATTTCAGAAGTTCAGATAAGGATTGGCAGGGACCTAAACTAAATGGAGAGGTAGAAATGGATATGGAAAATCTGGGATATGAAATCAATATGGCTGAGAAACAACTCAATCATGTTTGTGGTTCTATTGCTGGAAACTGGCATCTTACCTGGCACAAAGTATAAATTTGATAAATACTGCTTAAAAAGAGAAGAAGAGGGCCTGAGTTTCTCACCTTGATGACTGAAATACGAAACACAGGGGTGGTTGTGGACAAGAAAGTGAGTTTGGTTACTGACCCGTTGAATTTGAGGAGTCTCTGGGTTTTCTGGTTGGAAAGACCTAGTATGCAGGAAGATGTATGTGTCAGGAATTCAGATTGAGGTTGGAACAGAATACCACAAAGGAAGTTTTTCTCCTGGAAGACCATATACTCAGAACAAATGCTAGCTTACATACAGTTTTTATAAGGCAAATTTTAATTAAGGACTTTTTCTAAAAAGATCCCAAAGAAGTTTGTAAGAGAAATAAAGTTCCTTTAAAAAAAAAAAAAGCCTATACTGTTCCTAATACATTAGAAATAAAATATTACTTATAATGCTGTTTTCTAAAGGAAGGGGGGGTCCAGTCACATGATCAGATTTGTTTTTTTCTGCTGAGTACATCAAATAGTATGCTTATGTAAGTGTTTTGTGATAAGAAGGGAATATTAATTCCTCAGTTAAATAAGAAGAGAAGAATTTTAAGGAAGCCGGAAAGAGGGGATGTAAGAAATTAGAATGTGAAGGGAAGAGATGGGAAAGAAGGGAGAAGGAATCATTGGGAAAGTAGAAGGGTATAATTGAATTTCTTGAGGAAATTAATGAAAGGTCTAAATTTTAAAGTTGTGTGTATCTTGTGTAAAGGTTTTGGTTACTTGACTTATATGTGTATGTATAGGTTTTCATATGTATGAATACAGTAGCCCAGAGGAGAGGGGTTAAGATAACAGATGGTAGGTCCAGCAATCTTCAAGAGGCTTTGGACACTCTCAGATGGTAGAATTTGGTTTTGCTGAGCTTAATCATTGGGAGACACAAGTTTGCATCTGAATTATACTTCAGTAAAGCAATCCTATTCATGCGAAAAAAATCAGTATTATCAGTAAAATTTATGCATGTAGAAAGCTTGGAATTAGAGAATGCTATTTTAAACCAACTTTAGACACTGATTTACTACATATATTAAAACTATAAATTATGAGTTCTTAACATTTAGTTCAGTACCTATTGGGTCTATTCTCTGAGCCCTGTTGAATTAAAAACTGTGTGGAAAGAGTTGCATCGTTTGGGAAGAACAATGAATTCAGAGAGAATCAAGTCAGTGTTTCAAGACAGTACTAACACTTGTGGAATACATTTATTCATACCACATACTTTTTAATTAGCTTTCATGTTAAGCTGTTAAGTATTGGTGCTGATGATTCAGATATATAAATAAAACACTGTCTTTGCATTGCCTATGTTCTAATGCCCTGAGTGGGTGGGGTGGATTGAAAGGGAGAAAGAAATAATAGCAAATTTTAGTGAACTTAACTGCTATATTAAAATACCTAGAATGTACAGGGAGCTATTTAAGATTTTAAGCCTAGAAGTGATCAGAATTTAAATTTAGGAAGATCAATTTTGATGAGTTCAGAAAAGGGAATTCAGAAAATGGGAATTTGGGTCATAATAATAGTTGAGGTAATATATGATGAGAGCCTGAAACAAAACAGTGGCAGTAAGAAAAAAGGGAGAGCTACATGGAAGCAGCAGGATTTTGTCACTGTCAAATGTGTGTATGAGATGGGAGGAGTCATTTTCTGACGAGATGGATAGCACAATCACAGTCTAGGTTGGAGGTCAGGAGAGAATCAGAACTGAAGCTATAAGACTGTGAGTTGTCAACACGTAATTGACACTTGAAGTCATAAAAATGTCCTCAGGTGGTTCAAGCAAAAAAAAAGTCTATGAGAAGAGCAGTTTCCCTAAGGGACATCAGCACTTAATAATTCAACCAATGTCCATTTCCATCCTTGAACCTTATCTCCCATTTCTGGCATTGGGAGCCTTAGAAAAGTGGTACACTGGGATTCTGAAGGGTAAACGGACTCTCTCCACATCCTTGCCCACTTGTATACATCCTTTAGCCTCTGTCCCTACCCTCTAGCCAGCATCTCCACTGCTTTTATTTTTCAACATCTCATTGAAATTTTCACCCACTGATGTTCCCACTTGGGTTATTTTTATACATACATGCTATACCTTTTAAATTTAATGAAATAAAGACTCAATTTTAAAAATTGTTTCCTGGCAGCTTGTAAGGTTCAGTCTTCTCTCTTTCTCTTCTGCCCCAATCCGGGAAGCTGATGAGAAAGCCTGGGTGCTCCCTTCTTTACCACTGGGGAGGAGTTCAAGTCATATGCAGAAATCTTGACTCAGCTGCACTCAAAGACCATAATGAAAACTCAAAGGCTGTTTCTTTTTCTTGACTTCTCAAGCCATTTGCAAATCACTTGAGAGCCACCTTGACCTCCTCAGAATGTCTCATTATGTGGGTAAAAAAATTTTTTTTCATTTCCTCCTGGTGTGTGTGTGTGTGTGTATGACATCATCAGTGTCAACACCTGAATCAAACTTTGGGTGGGTGCCCATCTTTGCTCTGCAGAGTTGATATAATATTTCACTGTCATTTTAGATGGATCTTGGTACGGAGATAAATTCAAATGCCAACTCCACTATTTTCAATGGAGGCCTTCTTGATTCCACTCATTCTGGATCTTTGGGTTGTGATCAGAAAAAATAATACAAGCATATTTGTTCACCACCTGACATAATGCTCTACAGAAATTACAGGTGGATGACAGAAACTGTAAGAGGATAGTTATACTTTGATCAGGAGGAACAACCAGTTTTCTTAATTTGTGGGCTGTGTGGATGAAGTGAGCATTCAAATAAGGATGTGAGAAAGTAACATATTCATTGATTAGGATGCTCAGCAGCAATGTGTAAAACTACTGGTTCTTCCCGAGAGTTCTCATTTAAAGGAGCCACATTACCATGAAATATGTTTTTTGCCGAGGTCTAGAAATGACACATCACCAAATCTTTATGCCCTGCTTGGCATTGTACCCAACAGAATCCATCTTGCCTAGGAGACAGAAAAATATGCAAAATTAACCCACTTAGGAAGGCATGCATGGATTCAAATAAAGCACCTCAGAACCCTAATGTCTTGATGTTGCCAATATGTCTGGGAGGCCAAAATGGTAGACTGAAAGAGCCCGGACCTGGCTTCTCAAACATTCCTAACTTCATGCCTTCTGAAAGGTAAAAAGCAGCTACTCTGTAGAAAAATTCTTTCCTAGAAATGCGAAGACATAGATACAGTTGTGAAATGTCTGGAAAGACTGGAAAAACCCATTGCAGTCTTGGACTGGTATCTCACTCAATGTAAGCAGTGCAAGATACATGCTCAGATTTAGCCCACATGTGGAAGGGACAGTATTCTTTTTTTTAAAGATTTTTATTTATTTATTCATGAGAGACAGAGAGAGAGAGAGAGGCAGAGACCCAGGCAGAGGGAGAAGCAGGCTCCATGTAGGGAGCCCGACGTGGGACTCAATCCCGGGTCTCCAGGATCACACCCTGGGCTGAAGGTGGCACTAAACTGCTGAGCCACCTGGGCTGCCTAAAGGGGCAGTATTCTTGCTGTCAGAAGCACTGTGTTGCAACTAAAGATGGCCAACATCTGGACCTCCAGCTCACATATCTGGAAATGGATTGGGATAGGAGGCAGCTTAAAGATACAAACAGAAGAGTGGTATGGTTAAGATAGAATTCAGGAAGATGTCTATATTGGTCTGTGTAACATTTTTGAGGGGTTGATTTGGGTTGAATATGGAGAAAAGCATGGTAATGGATTCTAGATTTCTGGCCTTCAACAGTGAATGCATGATTACTCCATCAATAAAGAGGGAAAACCTAATTTTTTTTAAAGTTAAAAATAAAAATTATACCAAAGATCAAAGAGAGTGTTGGGTATCAGACAGTATGTAATGCATTTTACATACCTAATTTTATTTAATTCTTGAACAACCTTGTGGGGGGTCATTTCTTTACTAATTTTACAGGGAAAGACACTAGAGCTTAGCAAGACTGGTCAACGGTTCTGAAATCATCTAATTAAAAAGGATCATTTCAGATTCCAAACTCAGATTTGCCTGACCTCAAAGCAGTTGTGATTTTAATAATTTGGCCAAAGACAGTGAGTATTATGTTGGCCATGTGGCAGAGGTACTTGTCCTGCTCTGGTATTCGCTCACTCATTCATTCATGCAGCAACAATTACTGAAAACATATATGTGGGTAAGTTATTTTGTTCAGAATGCTTCAACTAAGAAAATCAAATTTCTGTTATCATATTTTGCCTGGAGTGTTGATACATCATGTGCTTTCCACTCTGGTCTGAGCAATTATTATGATAAATAAATGTTAGCTATTATCATTAGTAGTAACAATGGCAGTTGTATTAATAGTAGGCATTCTAATACTAGTATATTAATACTAATGTATAAAATTACACATACATAGTGAAAATTACCAATTCTTCTGAAATGTAATCATTTAGCCCATAATTGGACCTCAAATGATTTTATAGCAGCAAAGATAAATGACTTTGCTAGAGCCAGATGCCAGGTAAGTGATGTGCGCAACTCCTAAAATTTATATAAGATTGCTTTCAGGGACATCATGGACTTAATTCACTTCACAAAAAGACATCTGGCCAAGATGGTAAGGAACAGATGAAATCAAGTCCAATCTCCCCTTACCAACCATAGCTCCTTTTTCTAATCTACAAACATCCTCTGTCCATTCACCCAAGCCATACATCAATGCACCTGTGTCTCCCTAAAGGGAAAGAATGTTATTTCAAACTCTCACAGAGGTGCCATGTGGGCTAGTGATGACCACAGCTGTTTTGGATTCTCCACTGTGGACTCTGGACCTGCCATTCTCGAATGAAGTACAGTCAGTACTGCAATCTACCTGAGATTACCTTTTTGAAATTAACATTCTAGGTAATAATAAAAATACATTTCAAGTATAGGAATTTAAGAATATGATTAGAATTTTCTTCATTATTTCTAAATAATTTGCCTTTTGGAGGTTTTTGAGGCACAATGGATTGGATAAGACTGAACAATATCAATGGGCAGAGTGATGCTTGTTATTGTAGATGCTATCACATTCCTAATGATTAACAACAATGTCACACTGTTATGTCTGATCTCTGTATCTACAAAATCTTTGCTACTGTTTTCAAACTATAAATGAATCAGGGGTTGGAACTTCACAGTGGGGGGATTTTGAGGGTTTTATCACATGTTCTGAATGGAAAATACTTTCATCTCATTGTAAATACAAAAAAAAGTCTGTCTGAATTCATGTTCTCATGGCAACACATTCTGACACGAAAGCCTATCCCAAAAGAGTGAAAAACATCTGAAGGTGCTATTACAAAGAGGTCAGTGTTTGACCACCAGTCAATGGAAGGAAATATATATATATATATATATATATATATATATATATATATATATAACAAATTCTATGCATCCCATTGGATACCTTTGCTCCTTTTACTCCTGTCTCTCTGCTGGAGTTACATATTCCTGAATTTTCTCACTGCTGCCCTTCGTGACCATGACATCTCTACTCACCCAGTATTCAGCATGCTTCCATTTCTTTCAAGTGCCTCTTTGAAGCTTATCAAAGCCACTTCTCTCACAGCCTTTTAAGTTGTACCCTCTTAAATAGCCTCCAAACCTGAAGGTTCCTGACCTTGTTCTTTCTAGTTACTCTGAAGTGGTTCCTGTAGATAATAGATATTCCAATGACTATTTCTAGTTTAATGATTCTCAAATTATTCACATGGCCAGGCAGTCTTATGAATTCACTAGGGACTCACCATGAAGATGACTGAAACCCAAGTAAATGGTGAAACTCACAATTTGATGTTTCAGATGGATATGACCCAAATGTTCTGATCTTGAAAAGTCATGCTTGTGTGGTTAATAGAGAAGTTTCATTTTGATCAGATGTTCTGAAAATAGTAGCTGGGGGCATTTGAGACTTTGGCTTCTGGTGATGGCAGACTAGGCAAAGTAGACCAACCCTCCTGCTGGGAACAATTAGAATCATTGCAAATAAAGCCTGCTTAAAGACATTGGATTGATAACAAAGCTGTGAAGCATTACTAGGAAAAGAAATCTAGGAAAAAATGCAAAAAGGTAAGACTGTCATTTGAGGCTGCTTTTCCTCCAAAGTCCTCTGCTGGATTCAGAAGAGAGAGAGAGGGATCCCTGGGTGGCGCAGCGGTTTAGCGCCTGCCTTTGGCCCAGGGCGCGATCCTGGAGACCCGGGATCGAATCCCACGTCAGGCTCCCGGTGCATGGAGCCTGCTTCTCCCTCTGCCTGTGTCTCTGCCTCTCTCTCTCTCTCTGTGACTATCATAAATAAATAAAAATTAAAAAAAAAAAAGTGAGAAGAGAGAGAGAGAAAGATTGTTAGACTGGAAGCAGGCAGACTTTCTCAGCAAAGACCAGATAGCAAATATTTTTAGCTTTATTGGCCATACCATTTATGTTGTAAGCACTCAGCTCTGCTGTTGTAGCATGAAAGTGGCTGCAGACAATTCTTAAATGAGTGTGTCTGTGTCTCAGTAAAACTTGATTACAAAACCAGGCACTGAGGCTTCTTGCCAATCCCTGATTATATACTCTCGGAAAGGTGAACTGGAAATAGAAGAGCTTTCACGTAGGCTATATCTCCACCTGAACTGAGATCAATTCCTACATTTAGACTAAGGCAATCATGGATTACAATGATCCTAGGCACCTTCCAGAAACAAATTCAAACTATCTCTAGAGAAAGATAACATTGTGCAAGGCTTTAGCATATTTCTATACTTTTTAAACTCTCTATATTGAAATAGCTGTATATTCATATGTAGTGTAAGAAATAATAGATTATAATTTCTCCCCCAGTAACATCTTACACATTATAGTACAATAAATATCACACCCAGGAAAGTGAAATTGATAGAATCCATCCATCTTATTGATATTTTGTCAGTTTTACATGCATTTATTGTGTGTGTATATGTAGCTCACTGCAACTTTATCACATGTGCAGACACATGTGGCCACCACCGTAGTCAAGACACAGAAAAGTTCCTTCACAAGGATACCCCATGTTAGGCTTTTGTGGGCAAAACCTACTCATTCTCTCACCCTTCCTTAATTTCTGGCAATCACTAATATGTTCTCCAGCTCTACAATTTTGTCATTTCAAAAATGTTGTATGAGTAGAATTATATAGCATATAATTATATGAGTTTGCTCGCTCTGCCATAACAAAATACTGTAGACAGAGTGACTAAAATAACAGAAATGTATTTGATCACACTTCTGGAGGCTAGAAATTCAATGCCAAGGTGTGGGCAGGTTTAGTTCTTCCTGAGGCCTCTCTCCTTGGCTTGTAGATGTCACCTTCTCACTGTGTCCTCATCTGGTCATCCCTCTGTGCTCACAAACTTTTGTTCTCTCTTCCAATTCTTATAAGAACACCAGTCACATTGGATGAAAGCCCCACTCCAATAGCCCCATTTAACTTAATCATATCTGTAAATACCTTATTTCCAAATGCAGCTAAATTCTGAAGTACAGAGTTGAAACTTTAACACATGAATTTCGAGGATATAATTCAGCCCATAACAGTAATCTTTTGACTTTTTCATGTAACATAGTGACATTGAGAGCCATCCAAATTGTTTTATGATCAATAATCTGTTCTTTTTTTGTTTTGATGAGTAGTATTTATTAGTATGAATATACTATAGTTTTCTAACTATTCACCTGTTGAAAGATACTTGATTGTTTACAGCTTGAGACTATTACAAATGAAGCTGCTATGAACACTTTTGAATGTCTTTGTGTAAGCATAAACTTTTATTTGTCTGTGATATACACTGAATAGTGCAATTGCTAAGTTTGTGGTAAGCACCTGTTTGGCTTTAAGAAACACATTTTGTTAGTTTTAGTAAGAAATTGCCATATCTTTTCCAAAGTGGTTATATCAAATATATATTCCTAATGTCTGAATGATCCAGTTTCTCCATAAACTCACCAATTTTTTTTTACTGTGCTTAATTTTGTAATTCTGATTAGTATGCAGTGCCCCCCCTTTAGTTTCTATTTGTATTCCCCTAATGACTAATAATATTTAGCATCATTTCAGGTGCTTCTCATTTGTGAGAGGATAGGCTCTTCAGTAGGTATCTGTTCATATCTCTTGCCCATTTCCAACTGGAAAGCTTGTTACTTTTACTGTCAAATTTTGAGGGCTCTTTATATATTCTAGATATTAGTTCTTTGTTGGAGATATAGTCTGCAAATATTTTCTTCCAATCTACAGCTTGTTTTTTTTCTTTTTTTTTTTTTGAAAGATTTTATTTATTTATTCATGAGAGACACAAATAGAGAGGCAGAGACATAGGCAGAGGGAGAAACAGGCTCCATGTAGGGAGCTGGATGCAGGACTTGATCCCAGGGTTCCAGGATCACGCCCTGAGCCAAAGGCAGATGCTCAACTGCTGAGCCACCCAGGCATCCCTATAGCATTTTTTTCTCATCCTCCTCATGAAGTCTTTCTCAGAACAACATTTTAAAAGTTGATTTGGTACAATTTATTATTTATTCTCCTCTTATAGAACTTGCTTTTTACCTCCAGTCTAAGAACTTTTTTTCTGGGCCCTAAAGATTTTCTCCTGACCATTTTTCTGAAAGATTTAAAGTTAATGTAAAATTACATTTTACATTCACTCTGTGATCATTTTGAGTAAATTTTTGTATAAGGTAAGCAAGTTAGGTCAAGGTTGTTTTTTTGTTCTTGTTGTCGTTTTTTTTTTTGTTGTTGTTGTTGTTTTTGTCTATGGATATCAAATTGTGCTAGGACCATTTGTTGAAAAGATTGTCTTTCCTTCATTGAATTGTTTTTGCATCTTTATCAAAAATCATTTAAGGGTGCCTGGTGGCTCAGTCGGTTAAGCATCTTCCTTCAGCTCAGGTCATTATCTCAGGGTCCTGGGATTGAGTCCCACAGTGGGCTCCCTTCTCAACAGGGAGTCTGCTTATCCCTCTCTTCTGCCCCTCCCTCCTCTTTGTGCTCTATCTCAAATAAATAAATAAAATCTTAAAAAAAAATCAGCCTAGCATATTTGTACATCCTGTGACCCAAGCATATGTTACAAGAATGAAGATATTTTAAAAAGAAAGCATTTGTTTTTTCCATTGATATTTTTAATTAACTAATTAATGCTTCAAGTTTTTATTTAAATTCTAGTTAGTTAACATATAATGTAACATTAGATTCAGAAGTAGAATTTAGTGATTCATCACTTTACATACAACACCCAGTGCTCATCACAAGTGCCCTCCTTAGAAATGGAGGCAAATTAGGAGTTCATCATTAAGATAAAAAATAGATTAAAATGCAGTGGATAAATTCGTATTCTATATATAAACATAAATTAAATACACATTGAGCAGAAAAATAAGAACAGAATAAAGTATAAGAATAAGGTTTTTGTAAATTAAAACTTACAGCAAAATGCAATGCATTATACAAATGCATTTTTATGTAAGGATATATTAGAATGGGTCACCTATGTAGGGAGGATACAAGGAATGATCAATAGGATATAGGAAAAAAATATTAAAGGAGAGGAGCTCTGCACAGGTCACTGATTATAATTTAGTTTTTTTTTTTTTTCCCACTGAACATGGCATATGTTTAACTCAGTTCTTTAAACTTAGACTTTCTAAAACTTCAAAAAATGTAAACATAAAACAAAACCCCAACTTGCCTCCTTGGACTCCAAGCTGATGCTATTCTCTTATAATGTGAACTTGGCAAAAAAAAAACAAAAACAAAAACAAAGAAACAAAACAAAACAAAAACCTGATATTCAACTGGAAGTCTTTCCCACAGGGAGATATTTGTCAAGTTTTTGCATTAGTTTCTTCATTTAACTAGTGCAAAAGCACCTACCAGGAACTCTTTTAACCTAGCAAAGGGTCCAGGAGGCTCATTGCCCTGGGTGCAGCCATCTTCCACTCTTCCAATTGCAATTTGATATAGCAGTATATTTTCCACTAGAAGACAAATGTTTCTTTGAAACTTTGCCATCTCCTTCCAGCTAAGCTAGATGTAGAAGGAAGAATCTCATATTTGCTGATACTTCTACAAGTTGTGAAACATAAAAAGTTTCCAAAAGTCTCCAGTTGGTGGAAAGTTCCTTCTGGCATGTACTTCTTCCTCCTCTCTAAGAATCAGTATGAAAGAAATGAATGCTTTGCATTGATGTAATATTTTAATTTGGAAATTAAACCTCATCTTACATGTCTTTATTCCTTCTCAAAATGCAGCTCTTGCTACAGTCATGCAAGGAATTTTTTTTCCCTCTTCTCTTTAGTTAGGGAGCTCTCTCCAAAAGAATTGTGCTCCCTTCCTTGCCAAATACAACTATCTTCCCACTCAGTGATCTAATTCTGGTCTTCATTTTAAGTTTGATTTAAACTTCTGCTCCTCTACTAGACACGCTTGGAAAATATAGGTCATATTTTCCTTATGCCCTTCCATGATTCTAATGGCCCTTGTATACATTTCTAACCAAAAAAATTGATTTAAAAATTATCCCATTTATAATAGCATAAAAGATACTGCTTAGGAACACATTCAAACACTGCAAACTGTAAAATATTGCTAAAAGAAATTGATCAAATCAAACTGAACAAAGAGCCTATACATATATGGTCATCTAATTTTCAACAAAGATACCAGGAATATACAAGCAGGAAATAGTAGTCTTGTCAATAAATGGTTCTGGGAAATTGGATATCCACATACAAATATAATGAAATTGGACCCTTCTCTCATACCAAAGACAAAAACCAACTCAGTATAGATAAAAAATTTAAATGTAATATCAGAAATCATAAAGCTCCTAGAAGAAAACATAAGAATGAAAGTTCCTTGATATTGGTCTTGGCAATGTTTTTTGTTTTTGTTTTTGTTTTTGTTTTATCTGACACCAAAGCATAGACAACAAAAAGCAAAAATGAATGAATCGGACTACATGAGACTAAAAAGTTTCTGCACAGAAAGGAATAATCAACAAAATGAAAAGGCAGCCTATAAAACGGGAGGAAATATTTGCAAACTATGCTTCAAATAAGGTTTAATATCAAAACTATAAAGAACTCCTACAACTCAATACAAAACAAAACACCCAGTTTTAAAAATGGGCAAAGGACCTGAATAGATATATTTTTTCAAAGACAACATACAGCTAGCTAACAATATGTGAAAAGATGCTTAACATCACTAATCATCAGGGAAATGCTAATCAAAACCATGAGAGATCACTTCACACCTGTTATAATGGCTTCAGTCAAAAATACAAAAGATAAGAAATGCTGGCATACATGTGGACAAATGGAATTCTTGTGCACTGTTAATGGGAATATAAATTGGTGCAGCCATTATGGAAAGTGGTAAGGAGTATCTTTACAAAATTAAAAATTAAAAGTACCATATGAAAAAAAATAAAAATAAAAAAAAATAAAAGTACCATATGATCCAGCACTTCTGGGTATATATTCAAAGGAAATGAAATCAGTGTCTCAAAGAGATATCTTCACTATTATGTTCATTGCAACATTATTCAGAATAACCAAGATATGGAAACAACCTACATATCTGTTGACAGATGAACGGATAAGGAAAATTTAGTATATGTATTAAAATATTATTCAGCCATCAAAAGGAAATCTTACAATTTGTGACAACATGGATGAATGTTACACTAATTGAAATAAGCCAGACAGAGACAAACAAATACTATATGATCTCACTTAGATATGGAATCAATAAAAAGTCAAACTCACAGTATCAGAGAGGGGCTACAGGAGGGATGGGAAAAATAGGGACATGTTGGGCACAACATAGTTCCAACTTTCAGTTATGAGTTATGTTCTGAGAATGTAATGTACAGTGTGGTGATTATAATTAATTGTTATAATAATATTAACTGATTAGGGCAGCCCAGGTGGCTCAGCGGTTTAGCGCCACCTTTGGCCCAGGATGTGATCCTGGAGAGCCAGGATCATGTCCCATGTCAGGCTTCCTGCATGGAGCCTGCTTCTCCCTCTGCCTGTGTCTCTGCCTCTCTCTCTGTCTCTTCTGAATAAATTAAATTAAAAAAAATCTTTAAAAAAATATTAACTGATTATAGTTAATTTTATTGTATACTGAAATTTGCTAAGAGAGATCTTAGGTGTTCATACATACACACAAAAACAGTAACTATCTGAGATGAGGGATGGTAATCATTTCATAATGTATACATCAATTGGATTAACACATTTATACTTAAATATATTACAATTTTGATTTATCAATTATATCTCAATAAAGCTGGTGGGGGGGGAGGTGTATTCTCTTTCTCTCTTTCCTTCTTGTGGGTTTCCACAATTTTCAGAGCCCTCCCATTTCCACATTCACTAGGGAACTCCTCACTCGTACCACATTCTTTCATGACTCCAGTGGGAACATGACACTTCACTTAGACAAAGTATATTAATCTACCTGACCCAGACTGACTTAATATAGTAACCCACAAACAGTTGTTCCTGAGCCCCATCTGTACCCCTGTCCTTGACACAGCAAAAATATTTCACCATTCTCTTTTTTCACATACCACACTTGCATAGTAAATTCCCTATTTTGCATAAATTAAATTAAAAATTGGTTTTCTGTATTTTGAACTACAGAGAGCCTTGACCAAAGAACTACAACTTGATTATTAGTTTTGTGGGAAGACAAAAAAGATTTACAGTTGTGTTTTATAAAGATTTACAGTTGTGTGATATATAATTATATATATATGATGTATAATTGTATATGTGTTTGAACAAATGTACTTAGAATACTTATGGATGAAAATATAAAAGCAAACCATAAAGCCTTTTAGGTTTTTAAGCACTGTTAAATGTTGTTACTATATATTTTTACAGTATATTGTAGATACATAAAATATATACAGTATATTGTAAAGTTTAGTAGGTAATCATAAAACACACATACATGTACACATACACATATACCAAGCACCATCCTGATCAAGAAAAAGAACATTTCAGTCTTCCATATTTCCATCATGCTTCCCACCGATATCCAAAGGTTAACACTATCAAAATTTAACAGTAACTTAATTTTGTGTTTCCTGAAATTTCATAAATGGAATCATTAGATATGTCCTTTGTGCCCATTTCCTTTATAAGCTAAGATTATGTTTATAGGATTATTAGCATTGTAGCAAGTAGTTGTGGTTCATTTGCTTTACATTATATATTATTTGATTGACCATTCTACAATTGCTCACCCATTCTTTTGTTGATCGATGTGTCTTTTTTCTGTTTCTGTTTTCATTATTTCTTTTTTTGTTGTTACAAATAAAGTTGCTGTGAACATTTAGTATATGTGTGTGAAGATATGCATGCATTTTTGCTGTTTCTATACGTTGGAAAGGTGATAGCATAGACACTCCAGCTGTATAACAGTTTTTTTTTGTTTTTTGTTTTGTCTAACGGTTAACACATTTCATGACATATCTTTTTCCATCCTTTTTCTTGCAATCTATTCATGTTTTTAAGTCTAGGGTGTGTGTCTTTTGGACAGCATACAGTTGCAACTTATTTTTTCATCCTCAGTAACAATCCCTTTTGCAGAGGATTACATGGACACTGAATGTATTTGTTACTGTGGTTGTATTTACCATCTTGCAATTTGTTTTCTATTTGTCTCCTGTCTTTTGTGTTCCTCTCTTACCATCCATTTTTCATAAACTTTTTTTCATGACACTTTTATTCTGTTTTTACTATATTATTTTCATCTATTTTCTTAATGGTTGTTCTAGGTGAAAATGTACATTTTTATCTATTACAATTGACTTCAGAATTACAGTTACAATCCAGCTGTAATATTAGAAATTTCACTCCAAGGCATTTTTTCTTCCCCACATTTTGTCCTTTTGCTGTCATGTGTTTTAAATCTATAAGTTATATAACAACAATAATGCAATATTATAATTTTTGCTTTATACCATCTTATATCTTTTAAGGAAAGTAGAAGAATTATAAGAAAATATATAGCATTATAATTATCCACATATATTCAATTTTTCAGCTTTCTTCATTACTTCCTATGGATACAAGTTACCATCTAAGGTTATAGAGAAAGGACTAAAGGACCATTTCTACATTTTTGGAGGATGGAGGTGGGGTGCAGGTCTTCTAGTAACAATTAATTCCATTTTTAGAATATGTCTTCATTTTGTCTTCATTATTGAAGTATGTTTTTTTTCTTTCAAAACTGAATATCTTATTACTTGGTCTTATGAACGCCATTGTCTTTGATAAAAAGTCAGCCATTAATCATCTGTTTTTCCATCTGATGAGTCATTTCTCTCTTGCTACCTTCAAAATGATCTCATCTTTGGTTTTCAACAGTTTGATTGGTCTAAGTATAATTTTTTTTAAATTTTATTCTGCTTGGGGTTCATTTATATTCTTAGCATTATGGCCAAATATTTATCATAAATTTGAGAAGTTTTTAGTTATTTTTGAAGATTTATTTGCCTCTTTTCCTCCCTCCTGTGTTTCTAGGACTCCCATTCCCCATATGTTGGCATGTTTGATTTTGCCCCAACAGTCTTTAGGGCTCTGTCCATACTTCAATCTTTTTTCCTATGAATTTGTCAGATTAGATGATTTCTGTTAAATCTATCTTAAAATTCACTGATTCCCTTGCCATTTCCAATCTGCTGGTGAGCCCCTGTATTAAATTTCTCATCTCAGTTATCACATTTCAACCTTTTTATTTGCAATTCTAGGACTTACCTCATTTTGAGATTTTCTATTTTTTTTAAAAGATTTTATTTATTTATTCATAAAAGACAGAGAGAGAGAGAGAGAGAGAGAGAGAGAGAGAGGCAGAGACACAGGCAGAGAGAAAAGCAGGCTCCATGCAGGGAGCCTGACATGGGACTCTATCCCGGGACTCCAGGATCAGGCCCTGGGCTAAAGGTGGCACTAAACCACTGAGCCACCTGGGCTGCCCTGAGATTTTCTATTTGCTGATTGAATGTGATTACACTTTATTTTAAAAGTAGTTTATTTTGCCTCATTAATATGTCTAATTTATGTCTTCTTTGAATTATTCATCTGTAAAATCTAACATCTGAGAATGTGCAGATATAGTTCCAACCAACTCTTGTTTTTTTCCTAAGTATGAGTCATATATATTTTTGAATGTCTTGCAATATTTTCTTAAATATTAGGCATTTTAGATAAAATGTTGTACCAATTCTGGGTTCTTCCCCTGTCTGAGGGTGTTTGCTGTTTTGATATTGTAGTAACTTGCTCAGATAGAATTTGTAATGTCTGTCTCCCTCACAATGTGTGGCTGCTAACATATTTGCTCATTTTTAAAAATTTCTTCTCTTCATGTTTAACTCTGGCTTTCTAATCATTGGCCCTGTGGCCACATAGTTTAGTGCTCAAACTTTGGTCAGAAGTTGCATTCAAATATTTCAAGTCACTAAGGCTCCCACCCTCTGTTAATGGATTTGTTTGTAAGCTAGAAGGTACATTCAAAATCCAGGGCAGCGTGGCAGGGTGGCTCAGTGGTTTAGCGCTGCCTTCAGCCCAGCCTGGGTCCTGGAGACCCAGGATCGAGTCCCACATCAGGCTCCCTGCATGGAGCCTGCTTCTTCCTCTGCCTGTGTCTCTGTGTCTCTCATGAATAAGTAAATAAAATTTAAAAAAAATTCAGGTTATCCCCAAGGCTTCTATGGCTTTTACTGTGTACTAGACTCTCACATCTACTCTGTACAAGCTTGGGCTCTATCAATCAGGAAAATGCAGGTGATGGGCTCTGACACAGCCTCCAGTCATCCCAGGAAATGGGATGAGAATATCAAGTCCCCTTTGGGTTTTTCATATACAGGAACTCCTGGTAAAATCCCTAGTTAGTCCACTTGTCTGTTGTTTGCTCCCAAAAGATGAGCATCTGGCCTCCTGCCCACTTGCTGCTTATATTGTCCCTTTAATTGACAATGCTTTGATTCAAATGTACCTCATCTGGTAGTGGCAGTGAAGCTTATTGTTACACAGCCTGCCCCACCTTAGCTGAAAACCATTTCATTGAGCTTGGAGGCAACTCTCCCAAAGAATAGCATACTCATACGCTTTGTATCCACCTTCAGTAGTTTTTAACTACTAACTATATCAGTTTGCTGTATGCTTCTTGGTTAAATTTCTGAGCATTATAATGGTTGTTCTGGACTACTTTTTCCAGGTCTTTAGTTGCATTCTGGGGAAGTGACTTTTCATCCTTCTCACTCCATCATGCCAGAAATCAGAAGTCTTCCAAACTTTTCCAATCATCATCTCTTTGATGGTGTGCCCAGACCATCTTTATACCCCTTCTCCCCTTTTGGGATGGTTCTTTCATTGTCCTTATGTTTTACACACATCTCTATATTGCATATTGCTATACATCTTTTGTTACCTAGTCTGATAATCTATGACTTTTAATTTGATATTTTAATGATCTTTTATTAATGTGACATTTACATTTTCTTCTATAATTTTCCTTTTTCCCTTCAATTTTTATATTTTTCTTTCCTTTAATTTATTGAGGTTTTAATTCTTTTTCCACTTTTTCTTCTTCACTGGTTTTAAAATTTTAAATTCATCCTAAATTTCTTTAGTAGTTACTTTAAAATTTTTAACATACATAACTAAAAAAAAACCAAATCAGTGTACATATATTCTTCTTAAATATACAAGAAACTTAGGCAGTTTTAACTTCAAACGTTGCCTTGCATTTTTAATTTTGTGTTATTTTTGGTTACCTAGGAATTAGACTTTAAGAATATGTATTTTTGTAACTTTGTAAGTCAGACATTAAAAACATTCTATATTTTCAGAAATTGCTAAAATTTAGCCCATGGTTTTCTTTGCTTACTATTCCTGATGCATCACAGAGTAAGTTTAGAATTATTTTCCTTTATTTTGAAATCCTGTCAATGAAGTTCTCTGGATAAAAAAATTTAAAAAAATTTTTTTTTCTCTGACACTTCTTTATATTATCCTCTTGAAACAACTTTAGATTCTTTCAGCACTTTTATGATACTACTGACTTAACTTTTGAGTTCTGTTTTTATTTCTCTTTAGACAATCTTTTAACTGACTGCTGAGAATTTTTTTCTCTTTTTCCCTTGTTGCACACAGTTTACTATTGTGTCTACGTGTGGATTTCTTCTTTATCATGGTTGAGATTTCTTATGCTTTCTTAATATGAAATTTTTGGCTTCAATTTTTGAACAATCTTTGCTACTCTCTTAATATATTACCTGTTGTATTCTATTATAATTTGCTGATCAAATACAGCTTATTCTAATTTCATTAGGTTTAAGAATTTAATTTGAGAGAAAGAGCAAATAAGTGAGAAAGCCTAAGTAGGGGGAGGGGCAGAAATAGAGGGAGAAGTAGGTTCCTGGCTAAGCAGGGAGCCCAATGTGGGGCTCGATCCCAGGACCCTGAAATCATGACCTGAGCAGAAGGCAGACACCTAACTGACTGAACTACCAGGTGCCCCTCCAAATTCATCAGTTTTATATGCATTCCTATGTGTGTCTGTACAATTTCATGTGTAGCTTCCTATAAGCATCACCACAAGCAAGATCCTTGCATGTACTATTATAAGGCTCCTTTGATATTCTTTTATAGCCTCATTTGCCCTTCCATCCCTCTCCCTAACCCTTGCATGATTTTTGAATTTTGAGCCAGCCTTGCATAACTGGCATAAATCCCACTTGGCCTTGGGGTATACATTATTGAACTTGATTTGCTAATGTTTTTTGAGGATTTGTACATCTAAGGTCATTAGATATATTCATGTGTAGTTTTCTTTTTTTATGCTGTTTTGGTTTTGATATAAGAAAAATTCTGCCCTCATGGTATCAGTTAGGAAGTACTCTATCCTCTTCAATTTTCTGGAAGAAATTGTGTAGAATGGCATTAATTATTATTTAAATGCTTGGTAAAATTATGCTCCAATGAAACTGGGCCTGGATACATCATTTTTTGGACATTTTAGTTGCAAATTTAGTTTCTTTAATAGTTATAGAATAATTTGGGTTATCAATTTCATTTGGCTGACTTCTCATAGTCGGTAGTTTTTGAAGAATTAATCAGATTCTTCAAAATTGTCAAATTTAGGAACATAAAGTAGTTTGTAGTCTTCACTTACTATCTTCTCAGTGATTTCGGGATCTGTCGTGATATCGTCTGTTTTATTCCTGATGTATCTTTGCTTTTCATTTTTCTCAGTCTTACTAAAGGTTTTGATTTTATTGTTATAGAGAAGCCAGTTTTTGTTTTATTATTTTTCACTATTATTTTCTTGTTTTCAGTTTTATTGAGTTCTGCTCTATGCTATCTCCTTCTTTCTATTCACTTTTGGTTTATTTTGTTCTTTTTTCTAGTTTCTTGAGATAAAACCCTAGATTATTGGGTTAAGTTCTTTCTAATATAATTACTCAGTGCTGTAAGTTTCCCTTGCAACCCTGACTTAGCTGCATCTCACATAATTTTGACCTGTTTCAAAATTTTATTTATTATATTTATTCCCTTCAATAATTTCTTTCATCCGTGGATTACTTAGAAGTATCTTATTTAATTTCCAAGTGTTTAGACATTTTCCTATTGTAGTTGTGTTATTAATTTCTAGTTTGATTCCATTATAATGAAAATATGTACTATACATGATTTCAAATTTTTGAAATTTAAGATTTGTTTTATCACTCAGGATATGGTATGTATTGGTGAATATTCCATAGGTACTTGAACAGAATATATATTTGGTTGGTGCTGGGTGAAATGTTCTGCATAAATTCATTAGACCCTTCAGTTGATGGTTTTAGTTCTATATTATTGCTAATGCTCTCATATTTCTATAAATTACTGATTGTAAGTCGTTGAGATCTTTAGCCATAATTGTGAGACTATTTCTTTCAGCTCTGTTAGACTTTGTGTCATGTATTATGAAGCTTTGTTGTTTTTGTGTACATGTGTAAGATTATCACACCTTTCTGGTGGATTGATCCTTTTATCACTTTATAATATCCTACTTTGTCACTAATAATTTTCTTTGCTATGAAATCTAATTTCAATAGTAATTATTACCCTATTTTTAAGTCTGCTGCCAACAAAATAAGACAATGACTAAATAATTCAATAGTGAACTTCAACAACAGACTGGATTAAGCAGTAGAAAGAATCAGTGACTTTGAAGACAGATCATTAGAAATCATCCAGAAGAACAAAAAGAGAAAGGAATGAAGAAAAATGAAGAATGCCTGTGTAACACCATTTAGGAAAACAATCTATACATGTTTGGAGTCTCACAAGAAGAGAGAGGAAAAGAGGATAAAAGTTTAAGAAATAATTAATGAGAACTTACCAACCCTGGGGAGATATTTGTACATTCACATTTAAGAAGCCAATAGTTCACCAAATAATTTCAATCTAAAATTGTCTTCTCTAATACACATTATAATAAAACGATCTAAAATTTAAGCATGAGAAATTTTAAAAGTGGTGAGAGGAAAAAAAATTATCTCAAATAAGAGACCCCCCCATAAGGCTATGAGCAGATTTCTCAGCAAAAATTTGCAAGCCAGTAGAGAATAGCATGATCTATTCAAAAGGCTGAAAGAAAAAAAACAACAACAACCTGCCAACCAATAATACTTTACCTAAGAAAGCTGTCTTCAGAATTCAAGGAGATAAAAACTTTCCTCAAACAAATAAAACCTGAGGGAATTCATCACCATAAGTTCTGATGTACAAAAAAAAAAAAAAAAAAAAAAAAAGCTTAAAGAGTTCAAGCTCAGGGTGCCTACCTGGCATCATTTTTTTTTTAAAAAAGATTTTATTTATTTATTCATGAGAGGCACAGAGTGAGAGAGAGATTGAGAGGAAGAGGCAGAGACACAGGCAGAGGGAGAAGCAGACTCCATGCAGGGAGCCCAACATGGGACTCAATCCCAGGTCTCTAGGATCACACCCTGGGCTGAAGGCAGGGCCAAACCACTGAGCCACCAGGGCTGCTCCCTGCCTGGCATCATAGGTTGAATGTCAACTCTTGGTTTCAGGTCAGGTCATGATCTTGGGTAGTGGGATCAAGCCCTGCATCAGGTTCTGTGCTCAGCAGTGGGAGGGGTAAAGGTCTGCTTATGATTCTCCCCCTCTGCCCTACCCCTCCTTTTATGCACGCTCTCTCTCTCTCTCAAATAAATAAGTCAATCTCTTTTTTTTAAAGAGCTCAAGATGAAAGGAAAAGATACAAATTAATAGTAGCATCACACAATATGAAAACATAAAAGAGTAAAGGTAAATCAGATTTAGAGTAATACTATAATACTATGGTTTGTTAACCACTTAACTTTAATATAAAGGTAAAAAGTCAAAATATTAAAATAGCTATATGTACATTAATCTGTTAATGGGTACATTTGCAAAATATTGTAAATCATGACATCAATGCATAAAATGCTAAGATGGGGCGGGGAGTAAAATGTTAAAGTTCATAAAAGTGATCCAAGGTAAGTTGTTATCAGCTTAAAATTAAATATCAATAAAATGGGTAATCACAAAACAAAAACATACAGTATATACACATAAGAGAAAAATAAGGGTAACAAAGTATACTACTTTGGGAAATCATCAGTTCACAATGAAAGATAGCAAGAAAGAATGATAGAAACAAAAGAACTACAAAACTGCCAGAAAACAACAAGATGTCAATTACAAGTACTTACCTATCAGTATTTACTTTAAATGTAAATGGATTAAATACCCCCCCAAAGGCACAGAATGGATAAGTGGATAAAAAAATAATAAAACACAACTATATGAGGCCTAAAGTTTCCACCAAAACCTACTGCATCTATAGATTCAATGTAGTCTCTACAAAAATTCGAATGACATTTTTCACAAAAATGCAAAAGTAATCCTAAATAATCTACAAAAAACCCTGTTAGAATAAATAAATTTAGTAAAGCTTCAGGAAACAAAATCAATGTGCAAAGTTAGTTGTGTTTTCTAGGCTCCTATCAGTCAGTATAGCATATGACTCTTGATCTTGGGGTCTTGACTTCAAGTACAACATTGGTCATAGAGCCCACTTCTACATACATACATACCCATACATACATACATAAATAAGCCTGGATGGCTCAGTTGAACAATTTTCTTTGGCTCAGGTCTTGGGATCAAGCCCTGAGATGGGCCCTTGCCCGGTGGGGAGTCTGATTCTCCCTCTACCCCACCCCACCTCCTGCTTGTTCTCTTTCTCTCTCAAATAAATAAATAAAATATTTAAAATATATAATAAATAAATAAGTTGTGTTTCAATACACTAACAATCAACTATATGAAAAAAGAGAAATAAAACAATCTCATTTACGATAACACTAAACACAATACTTAGAAATAAATTTAACCAAGAAAAGGAAAAATCTATACACCAAAAATTATAAAATGAAAGAAATTGAAGATACAAATAAATGGAAGTTTATCCCGTGTTTACGAATCAGAAGAGTTAACATTATTAAAGTGTCAATACTACCAAAGACATTTATAGATTCTTTGCAATCTTTATAAAAATTCCAATGATATTTTTCACAGAAATATAAAAATAATGCTAAAATACATATGGAGTCATAAAAGCCCCCCAAGATTGCCAAAGCAATCTTGAAAACAAAGCGGAGGAATTCCACTTTCTGATTTTTAAGCTATAGTACAAAGCTAGAAGAATCAAACATTATAATACTAGCACTAAAATCAGACACATAGACCAATATGAAGCATAATTGAGAGGCCAAAAATAAACCCCTTTATTTCAGGTCAACTAGTATTTCACAGAATACTCAGTAGAGAGAGAATAATTTTTTAATAAATGATGTTGGGAAAATTTGATAACTGCATGCAGAAAAATGAAATTAGACCCTTATCTTACACTACTCAGAAAAATTAACTTGAAATGGAATAGACTTAAATTTAAGACCTAAAATTAAACTCCTAGAAAAAATAAATCAATCCTTGACATCAGGTTCTGTAATAATTTTTTGGATATGACACCTAAAGCAAAAGAAATAAAAACAGAAGTCAACATGTGGAACTATATCAAACTAAAAAGCTTCTGCACAACAAAAGGGAAATAAACAAAGTGAAAAACCAAGTTATAGAATGGGAGAAAGTATTTGCAAATCATATATGTAATAAGGGATTAATATCCACAACATATAAGGAACCTCTACAACATAAAAGCAAAGAACAAAACAACATAATTTTAAAATGAGTAGGGGCCTTGAACAGACATTTCTTCAAAGAAAACATACAAATGGCCAAAAAGTACATGAAATGGTGCTCCACCTCACTAGTCATCAAGGAAATTCAAATCAAAACCAAACTGAGATAGAGATTTCCTGCAGTATCCAAAAGTAGAGCATTCCTATGAAGTGTTTCATAAGCCAAAAAGGCATAAAGCAAATAAGCAATTATTTTGTGAGGGCAAAATCCTCTTTGGATTTCTTTCAGTTAGTGAAAACAGGTATTAATGTAAGTCTTTTATAAAAGCAGAGACATAAAGCCAACTTTTGGATAGTAGGGAAAACTGGTATCACTGCACACCTGTTAGAATAGTTATTATAAACAAGGCATAGGACATAAATGCTGGTAAGGATGTGGAGAAAAGGAAACCCTGGTGCACTGTTAGTGGGAATGTAAGTTGGCACAGCTGCTATGAAAGAATATAGAGATGCCTTAAATTAAAATTCCTTACATGCAGAAAACCTATTGTTTTTATTCCCTGCTATATTCTCCCTACTTAAAAGAGTCTTTAGGTATAAAAATGCTTGCCAAATAAATGAATGAGTATCCCTTATGCCTATTGAAGTATGGGACTTGCTTTATTTATCTGTAATTAATGGGATGTAGGAGATTCTCTGTATTGAATGAGTTAATCATTTTAAAATGCTGAGTTTTTGCTTGATCAGTATATTAATAATTGCTATTCTTGACTGTTGTGCAAAACATGTCAATAATTGGCACAGGAAAAAAAAGAGTAAATCTAGGGTGTAAAAGTCTTGATACAAATTGGTTCTATTTAGACTTGTCAATTGACCCATACTAAATTTGATTCTTCCTCCAGCTGTAATTTTGGTAAGTATCTTCTAAATCTCTCTGTTTTTGCTCATTACTTTTTGATTTATTGGCTTTTCTTGTCACTCTCATTTCTTTTTTCATAAAAAGTTAATTCATAAAGTGGGGTATGAGGGTCAGCTGGATCTCTGCATAGCTAACCAGGTGCTCTACTATCATAGGCATACTCTTCACGACTGGGCCAATTACATTTATTATCTTCACATAAAAACAACTCCAGTGCCATTTTTAGTCTTTCTGGGGACTTAAGTGACCAAAACTTTCTACCTTTTACTAGGAAGCTTTTATTTAAATAAAATCAACAGGAAATTGACAGCAAAGGGATTTAAGCATTCTTCAGTTGGCACATGATCTTCATATCCCTCAGGATGAGTCCACTGATTGTAGGATTATAGTACCTAAAAAAAGAGAGACTCCAAGGTTCAAGGAAACATGAATGAGTGTTGACAGTTCATACACACTAGTAGAGAGTTTCACTATGTTACTTGACATTTTAAGTGGTTTAAAAGTTAGTTTCTCCTTCATCAGAGACAGAACGTTCCAGTATGTTTCTGTGATTCAAGTACTGTTTGAGGTATTCATCTGTGGAGAGGAACATATTTTTATTTAAAAAAAAAAAGAAATACCTACTATAAACATTCACTCTACATCATTCAGTAGACTCTAATGCAACTCATTAGAAAACTTTGGTTTGGCTCATGTGACCTTACCAGTTGATATCCCACCTTCCCCCCTGTCCAAATGTTCACATTTGCTGAACTCACTATATACTCTCATTCTGTCAGTTCAGATGATACGTACTCTGAAATCTTACTTGGTCCATCCTAAGCTGTTAAGGGCATCCCTTTACCATATGCTATAACAATCTGTTTAGATATTCATCCCTCCCAGTATACTTTGGGATCATAACTGAATTTCCACTGAAATTTCAGAATTTCTTCAGAACCTGGAACTGTGGAAAAGGTTCATTTCTGAAGAATATTTAAAATAATTTTAGGTGCACACTGAATTCAATATCTCAGATGCTGGTCATTGTTTTATGATGTCAAGACAATTTTTCCTCACAAAATAAATTCTGAATATGTAAGGACCACAGCTTGATTTTTTAATTTTTCTTTACATATTTTTTTTAATTGGAGTTCAATTTGCCAACATATAGCATAACACCCAGTGCTCATCCCATCAAGTGCCCCCCTCAGTGCCTGTCACCCAATCACCCCCACCCCCCGTCCACCTCCCTTTCCACCACCCCTTGTTCGTTTCCCAGAGTTAGGAGTCTCTCATGTTCTGTCTCCCTTTCTTCATCTATTAGGCTACATCCTCTTAAGAGTCTGAAATTATGTCTGAATTCTTTAAGGTTGGCACCTATAGAGGGGCCTGATGCAGAAGAGGCACTCTAAATATTGGTTGAAAATATGGGTAGGATTAGAGGATTAAACCGGGTACCATTTTATAAAATTGAGTCATTACATTTGACTTTAAAAAATTTAGTATTTATAATACTACAAATAGAAGGGGTGTGAGGGATGAATCAGTGTTCTAAGATGAACTGAGCTACTGAAATAAGTTTAAAATTTTCAACTTAAAGTTAAGCTGTTTTTGGTAAAAATGCTTCCTTTAATTCCCTAAGAGATTGAATATTTGCTGTATATCCTTATACTAGTTTCCCTCTACTCTAAATTCCTGAAATAGAAACTGTGAGATTGGCTTTAGGTTTTTGATGTATTGCTATTCTTAGCTATCTAGTAACTCAACTTAGCATCCAGGAAACCAAGTCTGGGAATAATAAATTGGGGTTCATTTTTTTAGCAAGATTCAGTCTCAGAGAAGTGGTAGGTTCCCTCAATATTCCTAGGGAAGACTCCTTTAATGCAAGCCAGTCACATAATCTAATTTCCATCCTCATATAAAGTTTTATTCTTAAGTCCTTGCTGATAAGGGTCCTCAACATTAAATGGACTTAAATGTTTTAGCCATAAATGTCAATAATTTAAGATCAGGTATAGGAAGGAAGGAGAAGACAGAATTATCAGTTAAGAGCATCTACTTATAGACAAATAGAAACTCCTGATCCAGGAGAATTATATTCATGAATGCCATTGGTACATGGAAGGACCAAGAACTAGAGACAGGAAAGGAAAACATGATGGAAAAGTAAGTAAAGACATTATGTGAAATTCCTGGTATATGGTTTAATTTTATTTTGTATTTTAAAATGAGAATGAAAAAACATGTGCCAAAAAAAGATAGCTTTGTATTAACTCTTTTAAATTCCCAAATGTACAATTTTGGAAAGTGCTGAAGAAAATAGCACAATATTATACTGGTTCTGCATCCTGGGTTCCAAAGGCACCAACTTCACACAATTGAACAAAAAGTAGACAACTCTACAATATGGATATCTATCTTTCGGTTTCTTTCTATGTTTGATTTTACTACATAGATAGCCAATGGATGATATAGAATCACGAGGCTAAGACGAAAAAATGGTTGAATTTTTAAGTATTTGTTTTCACTCTGGGTTTAGAATTTTTCTATAGTAAGTTTCAGATCCAGGTTTCTCCTATTTCTTCATAGGGACTGTCATAGAACAATTGGTGTTTTAAACATCACTGAAGAAGGGGTATTCAGATTTGTTGGACTATAAGATTCTCTTGCCCTACTATTCAAAAAACCATGTTTTTATTCCATGGTTATCTAAGTTACTATCCTATTCGGCCTAATTCCTGAAATATTCTGTAGAAAAAAGTCTAAGTCTTTGGGTAAAAAGTACATGAAATCATTAGAAATTAAAATGCCATAAGTCTTCAATAATAGATAATAAGATCAAAGCTATTAACAACTTGACAAATGATAAGCAAAGGAATGTGGTTATATCTTAAATATTAGGGACAAAAGTTGTTACAAATAAAACCAGGCAATGTGAGATGTCTATGGATAAAACTAATACAAGGTATATAATGCTTTATGAAATAAGTTTATATATTTTGGAAAACAGTAGTGTAGACCTAAAAAGGAGGAAATACACTATGTTAATGATAAGAAGACTCAAGTAAAGATATAGGCACTCCAAAAATTAACCCAAGATTTGGTTTTTTAATTCTAATAGGAAAGCCAACAGATGACTAATAGAACTTGACAATTTGAGTTTAAATTTGTTTACAAAATAATAATATGGGGGAATAAGAAAAAGAATAAAAAGATAGAAAGACTTCTTGATTAAAATAGTGTGAATCTGGGCAGCCCTGGTGGCTCAGTGCTTTAGCGCCACCTTTAGCCCACGGTGTGATCCTGGAGACCTGGGATCGAGTCCCACATCAGGATCCCTGATGAGGGAGAGAAGCATGGAGCCTGCTTCTCCCTCTGCCTGTGTCTCTGCCTCTTTCTCTCTGTGTCTTTCATGCGTAAGTAAATACATATATCAATCAATCAATAAATCTAAAAAAAAAAACCAAAACAAGCAGTGTGATTTTTACCTAATGCCAAATGAAACAGAGAAAAAGTCCAGAAAGAGTCTAATGACAATATAGAAACTTAGTGATTGTCAATTCTGGTATTGTAGCTTAATGGGGAGAAGATGGAGTACTCAAAAAATAGTGTTATCTCCATCAGTTATACATGTGAGGAAAAATTGCAATTCCTAACTTTTGTAGAATTTTCTTTTATGATAGTCACAGAGAGAGAGAGAGAGAGAGGCAGAGACATAGGCAGAGGGAGAAGCAGGCTCCATGCACCGGGAGCCTGATGTGGGATTCGATCCCGGGTCTCCAGGATCGTGCCCTGGGCCAATGGCTGGTGCTAAACCGCTGCGCCACCCAGAGATCCCTTTTTTTTTTTTTTTTTTTTTTTTGTGGGAAGGGCTGCTTAAATATGCAGGGCAACTATACAATACTTGGAAAAAGTATGAATTATATTTATAAGAGTAATGAAGCAGTCATTAAACAAAATGGAGACATCCTCAATAAATGTGAGTATATTTAAATGAACGACCCTTATTTCTGAAAAACTATCATCAAGAAAATGAGAAGATACGTACTGGGAAAAAAGATATTTGTGCCATGTTCAACTAAAATAGTATTCTTATCTAAAATAGATTCTCAGTATGAAAAAAGACAAGAAATCCAGTAGAAAATTGATTTAAATGACTTAAGCAGCAACTTCACAGAACAGGAAACTCAAATGAACTTCCAGAGTTGTCCAAAAGTAATGAAACCAAGAACTTAATTTACAGTCACTTTTGATTCAGAGTCCTTAAAGACACCTTGCAGAAGCAGATGAAAATTCTCTGTTGAAAAACCCACATTATCTCAAGCCTCAAAGAATTTTTGTGCTTATAGTAGCAGCTCATATAGTAGCAGTGGAGGTGGCAGTGGATCACAGAATGCACAGAAAAACAAAGCTCATAATATAGTCATCAGAAACAAAACACATCATGATCAGAACCTAAAAATTACAGATACTGGAATTATACAATTCAAAAATAAAATGCTTAGTCTTTTTTAAGAAATTCACTGAGGCTTGAAAATATGAATAAGAAGCACAGACATATTATAAATTTGTAAATATCTCTAGAATTAGTGAAATAAAATAATTGAAATTAAATACTCATTGACAGTGCAGAAAGGATATAATCTGAGATGAAAAGTAGGAGATGCAAGGGGGAATCAAAAGCAAAGAATATAGCACATTATATCTTCCACTGACAAGGCTGTGGATAGCATAAATAAGCAAAATATTTTTAAAAATCTTCTTTGGCTTAGAGCTGGAACCTGAAACCACTACTTCTAAGAAGCAACCTCGGAGGAACCCCTGTCTTTGGTTGGGGGGGAAAATATGACAGATCCTTCTACCTTGACAGCACAGAGGTCTAAGTTTACCTGAAGGAATGAAGATGAGTAGGAGGGGAGAAATGTTTTCTTCATTCTTCAACTTAGTGTTTTAGTCAAATTTTTCTTTTAATTTTCTTTAGTTTCCAGCATGGGTTGGAACAGAGTAATGCTCAAGACCAAGAAATCTGGAACCTCATTGAGTGATCCCTGCACATCAAGTGCAGGTAAAAGAAGCTAAGACACCATCTTGCCATAGACCCTAACCCCTAGAACAGTAACACACAATTGGGAAGGAATTCACCACTCCCAGCCACTTCTTGAGGAGCCAAGGGTTTGTACCTAACATCTAGTGTACCAAATTTTATGATTTCCACCTGAGAGATGGGCCTCCAAAACATTTCACTCTGAAAGCCAGTAGGGCTTCTGTCCATGAGACAAGGCTATAGCAACTAAAGAAACATTTCCTAGTGGGCTCACAAGGACTCACCATGGCTATCTTCCTAGGGCTCAGTGCAGAGGCAGCAGACTGAAATGTCCAATCTTCCTATGAAAGAGGCTTATCTGTAGATTTTAAAAGCTACAGCCTGAGGGACAGGCTTCTAAGTTAACTCATATCTAGTAGCCAACTCTAATTCTCTCCAGAAACAAGGGAGGCCAGCAGAAGCCATCTTCACATTTTTCCTCTGCCTTACTCCAAATCACTAGTGTACTCTGTGAAAGGACAGAAAGGACTTGTACCCAGAAGACACATCTCTTGATAGCCTGACTCTGGTGACCAGTAGGGCATGTGTTCACAGGTTCAGTGGAATTGCAGCAAATAAAAATGTTCTTTACTGACTATCCCCACAGGGCTCAGAACAGAGGGGAAAGATAGAAATGTCCATCTCCAAGTCATTTCCTAAAAGATATATTTGCATACTTTAAAAGCTGCTGTCCAAGGGTCCAGCTTCCAATCAGCCTGCATCTAGGTACTGACTGAGACCCTCCCCTTTTGGACAGTGACACATTTTGTCACACCCTCAACTACCAGGAGCCAGTAAGAACAAAGAAGGCTGTTTGGAAATCACAAAGTTTTGTGAAACAACCGAGGGAGAGGACAAGTTTGAAAGATAAGCTTACAGAAGACCACTTCTTCAAGACTGGGAGAGATGCTGTTTATCAAATGCACAAAACTAACACGGAGCCAAGGAAAATGAAGAAACAGAAAAATATGCTCCAAACAAAAGAATAACATAAAATCCCAGAAAAAGATCTTAAGGATCTAATAATGAAGAGTTCAAACTAATGGTCATAAAGACATTCAACAAAATTAGAAAACAATGTATTAACAAAGTGAGAGTTTCAACAGATAGAAAATATAAGAAAATACCAAACAGAATACAGAGATGAAGAAAATTGAATTGAAAAATTCATCAGAAAGGTTCAACATAAGTCTAGATAAAGTGGAAGAAAGGATTGGTGAACTCCAAGACATGATAGCTGTGTACTATGGGCAATGGAATTCATCCGCAGAATGCAAAATGAAAAAAAGTGAAGACAGCCTAAAGACATCAAGAGAACTAACATTTATGTTATAGAGGTCTCAGAAAGAGAAGACAAAGAAACAGAAAGCTTATATGAAGAAGTAATGACTAAACATTTCCCTAACTGGGAGAAAGAAACAAATATCAGGATTCAAGAACCCAGAGAATTTCAAAAAAGATAAATACAAAGAAACTCACACCAAGACCCATTATAATTAAATTTTGAAAAGTTAAAAGAGATAACCTTCAAAGCAGCAAGAGGAAAGCATCTTGTTACCTACAAGGAAACTCCCTAAGACTATCAGATTTTTCAGAAGAAACTTTTGGAGGTCAGAAGATAGTGGCACAATATGTTCAAAGTGTGGGAACTTGGGAAGATGGGATAATAGGAGGACCCTGAGCTCACACCATCCCACATATTCAATAAGACATCATCCATATCCAGAGTACATGAATCGGAGAGTGATCTGAATATTGGAAAGACAAATTCTAAAACTAAAATGAGAGAAAAAGCTGCATCTGAAAAATTATAAAAAGTCTGAAAGACAGAGAGACTACCCACAGGAGGTGAGGGGGTGGGCATGAGGTAGTCTGTGCACACAGAGAGGGCAGAGAAATAGGCCCTCAGATCAGGGAGCTCACACCAGGAAGACTAATACTCACTAATACCAGAATTCAATGAGTTTGTAAAGCAAGTTTAATTTGGAGCCTGGAGCATTATAAGGCAGCAGGCTCAGCACTGGGCAAGCCAGGAGAATAAGTGATAGCTGGGTAACTGCCCTTAAAGAGACAGTAAATGGCTTGTGTAGAGAGGCAATATAAAAATGGCAGTTTACACATTGCCAGGGGGCAAACAAGAGACAGATCTGTTCATACTGATTTCAGACCTTGTTGGGGGGACTTCTCTGAAAAGGAGGGAGCTGGTAGATGCCATTCCCTCCCACCCAGCCTAAACACAGGGTCATCTATTGGAGGCTACACTGCAAAGACATTTCTTACATAATGCACTAAGAGTACACAATGCCTATGAGTTTTCCTGTGGACTCCCACTCCAGTCCCCTAGTCTTTGCCCTGGGTCTAGGGAAAATTTTATTAAAGGCATGTACAGGCCCTGCCTAGCCACTGAGTACACAGCTATCACCATGCTACATCTAGCCACTGAGCCATGCTCAGCTAACATACACAGCCACTGTTGCTCCATGCCTGCCTCACATCCCCAGCCAACCCCAGTGCAGTCCCTAGCCACCATGGCACTTCAGGGGATCTCTCATAGAACCAGTGACTCAGCACAAATTTTGCTAACCTTGCCACCCTACATCAAACTACTTCAGCACTCCCCCTCAGAGCTGGCCTGTCTGGGCCCCACTCACACCACAGAGACCAAGCAAAGACCATAACAGGCAGAGAGTCAGTGCAGACAACTACACTGAAAGGAAAGATGACTCAGACACAACAGCAGGGCATAAGCAACACACATGGCAAGCTCTCCTGGAGTGCCAGGTTCTAGAGAACAGGGGACACTGAACTACAGGGCACTCCAGGAACTCTTCTTCCTAAAGTCACTACGGTCAAGAGCAGAAGACACAGCTGACTTTCTTAACACAGAGGAACAGGCACAGACAGGCAGACAAAATGAGGAAACAGAGAAATCTGTCCCAAATGAAAGAACAGGACAAAGCCACTGCCAGAGATCTAAGAAAAGCTGGCATAAACAACATGCCTGATAGAGAATTTAAAGCAATGATCACAAGGACTTGAGAAAAGAGTAGAAGACATGAGTGAGACCCTTACCACAGACATAAGCAATAACATAGTGGAGATAAAGGGGCCAATAAATGAAAGGAGAAACATACTTGATGGAATGAGCAGCAGGATGGAAGAGCAGAGGGATGAATTAGTGACCTAGAAGACAGAATAATGGAAAGTATTCAAACTGAACAAAGGAAAGAAAATGAATTATGCAAAATGAGAGTAGATTTAGGGAACTCAGTGACTCCATCAAACATAATAGCATTTCTATTACAGGAGTCTCAGAGGGAGAGCAGAGAGGAAAGGGGCAGAAAATGTATTTCAAGAGATTATAGCTGAAAACTTCCCTAATCTAGAGAAGGAAACAAACACCCAGATCCAGGAGGCACAGAGACGTCCCATCAAAATCAACAAAAGCAGATTCACACCAAGACATAGTGCAAATAAGCTGGAAAAAAAGAAAATGTTTAATAGCAACAAGACAAAAAAGGACAGGAACTTACAAGGGAAAATCCATAAGGCCAGTAGGAGAGTTTTCAACAGAAACTTTGAAAGACAGAAGGGAGGGGTATGTTTTATTCAGACTGCCTAAGTAGGAAAAATCTGCAGCCAAGAACACTCTCTGTGCAAGGCTGTCATTCAGAATACAAGGAGACAAAGAGTTTCCCAAAGAAATAAAAACTTCAGTTCATGACCACTAAACCAGCCCTGCAAGAAAGATGAAAGGTACTCGTTGAGAGAGGAGGAGACATCAAAAGTGACAGTATAAGGTGGGAAACACAAAAGCAATAAAAATGAATATTTCTGTAAAAAAAACAGGGAACTCTCAAAGTATATAATATATAACAACATATACATAGGTGTGGGGAGGAAAGAAGTAAGGAATGGGGTTAAATTTGGACAATCACCAACTTAATATAGACTGCTATGCACAGAGGCAGGTTATATACAAACCTAATGGTAACCACATGTCAAAAACTACCAATAAACATGTAAAGAGTAAAGAGAAAGAAATCTAAATATATCACTACAGGAAATCTGTAAAACATGAAAGAAAGACAAGGAAAGATCAGAGAAAATCTTCAGAAACAACCCAAAGCAAAAATAAAGTGGCAATAAATACATATCTATCAATAAATAATCTGAATGTAAATGAGCTACATACTCTAAACAAAAGACAGAAGGTAAGAGAATGGATTAAAAACAATAACAACAACAACAACAACAAACAAGACCAAGCCATATGCTTCTTACAAGAGACTCATTTTGAACCTAAAGAGACCTACAGATTGAGAGTGAGGGCATGGATAAATAGCTATCAATCAATGGAGGTCAAAATGAAGTTCCATAGCTATAGCTATTTTGGACAAAATGGACTTTATAACAAAGTTTGTAACAATAGACAAAGAAGGACATTGTATCATAATAAAGGAGATGGTCCAACAAGAACATATAACAATTGTAAATATTTATGCACCTAATATAGGAGCACCCATGTACATAAACAGCTAATAACAAACATAAAGGAACTAATTGATGATAATACAATACTAGTAGAGGAACTTAATACCCCACTTACATCAATGGAAAGATAATCTAAACAAAAAATAAACAAGAAATAATTGCTTTGAATGACAACTGGAACAGATGGATGTAACAAATATATTCAGCACATTCTATCCTACAATAGCAGAATGCCATTCTTTTGAAGTGCACACAGTACATTCTCCAGAATAGATAACATATTAGCCCACAAAAGGGGCCTCAAAAAATTCAGATCAAAGTCAAACCATGCATCTCTTCCAACCACAACACTATGAAGCTAGAAGTCAACCAGAAGAAAAAACCTGGAAAGATCACAAATACATGGAGGCTCAATAACATGACTAAACTATGACTACTTCAACTAAGAAATCAAAGAAGAAGTTAAAAAGTACATGAAACAAGTGAAAATGAAAGCAAAACAGTCAAATATCTTTGGGATGAAGCAAAAGTGGTCCAAAGACAGAAGTTTATAGCAGTAAAAGCCTGCTTCAAGAAGCAAGAAAACTCTCAAATAAACAACCTTACCTTACCTTAATGGAGTTGGAAAAAGAACAATAAACAAAACCAAAAACCAGCAGAAGGGAGCAAATGATGAAGATTAGATTAAAAATAAATGATACAGAAACAAACAAAAAAGAAATAGAACAAATGAAACCAGGAGGTGGTTCTTTGAAAAAAAATCAATAAAATTGATAAACCTCTAGTCCAAATCATCAAGAAAAAATTTCAAAAAAATAAAGTGACAAGTGAGAGAGGAGAAATAACAACCAACACCACAGAAATACAAATAATTACAAAACAATATTATGAAAAAATATATGCCTATAAATAAAACCGGGCTACCTGGAAGAAATAGATAAACCAATTTCTATACAGATATAAGCCTTCAAAACTAAAACTGGAAAAAAAATAGAGAAATTGGACAGACCAATAATCTGCAAAGAAATTGAAGCAGATCAAAAAACTCCCAATAAAGTTTCAGGACCAGGTGGCTTCATGGGTAAATTCTACTAAACATTTAAAGAAGAATTAATATCTATTCTTCTCAAACTATTCCAAAGAATAGAAAAGAAGGAAAACTTCCAAATTCATTCTATGAGGCCAGGATTACCCTGATACCAAAATGAGATAAAGACACCACTAAAAATGAGAACTGCAGGCCAATATCCCTGATGAACATAGATGAAAAATCATTAAAAAATACTAGCAAACCTATTCCAACAATACACAGATTATTCATCATGACCAAGTGAGATTTATTCCTGGGTTGCAAGGGTTATTCAATGTTTGCAAATCAATCAACATGATATATCACATCAATAAGTGAAAGGATCACAATCATTTGATTATCTTAATAGACACAGAAAAAGCATTTGAGAAAGTACAGCATCCATCCATGATAAAAAGTCTTAACAACATAGGTTTAGAGGGAACATGCCTCAACATTTTAATAAAGGTCATCTAGAAACCCCACAGCTATCATCATCCTGAATGGAGAAATCCTGGAACTTTTCCTCTAAAGTAAGGAACAAGACAAGGATGTGCACTCTCACCACTTCTACTCAATATAGTAATGGAAGTCTTGCCATAGCAATCAGAGAACAGGAAGAAATAAAAGGTATCCAAATTATAAGAAAGAAGGAAACTTTTGCTATTTGCAGATGCATGATACTATATATAGAAAACCCAAAATATTCCACTAAAAAACTGATAAATGAATTTAGTAAAGTCACACGATACAAAATCAGTGCACAGATATCTTTTGCATTTCTATACACCAATAATGAAACAGAAGAAAGAGAAATTAGGAGCACAATCCTATTTACAAATACATCAAAAATTATAAGATATCTAGGAATAAACCTTACCAAAGAGAAGAAAGATTTGCTCTCTGAAAACTATAAAACACTGATGAAAGAAATTGAAAACAACACAAATAAATGGAAAGACATTCCATGTTTATGGACTAGAAGAACAAATATTATTAAAATGTGTATACTACCCAAATCAATCTACACATTTAATGCAATCCTTATCAAAATACCAACAGCATTTTTCACAGAAGTAGAACAAGCAATCCTAAAATTCATATGGAATCTCAAAAGACTCCAAATAGCCAAAGCCATCTTGGAAAAGCAAAGCAAAGCCAGAAGCATTACAATTCCAGACTTTAAGTTATATTACAAAGCTGTAGTAATCAAAACAGCATAGTATTGGCGAAAATATATATACATATGGATCAATAAAAGCGAATAGAAAATCCAGAAACAAATCCACAACTAATGATCAATTAAGCTTCCACAAAGCAGCAAAGATAAGACGACATTGTCTTCAACAAATGGTATTGGGAAAACTCAACAGGAAAATGCAAAAGAAATTGAATCACTTATTACACCATACACAGAAATGAATGCAAATTGACTTAAGGCCAAAATGTGAACCCCAAAACCATAAAAACCCTAGAAAAGAACATAGACAGTAACCTTTTTGAGATGGACTCTAGCAACTATTTTCTAGATATGTCTCCTGAGGCAAGTGAAACAAAAGCAAAAATGAACTGTTGATGTTACATCAAAATAGATTCTGCACAGTGAAGGAAACAAGAAAATTAAAAAGGTAACCTATGGAATGGGGAAAAGATATTTGCAAATGGCATATCTGATAAAAGGTTAATACCCAAAATGTATAAAGAACTTCTAAATCTCAACACCCAAAAAACCAATAATCAAATTAAAATGGGCAGAAGACATAAACAGACATTTGTCCAAGGAAGATGCACAGTTAGCCAATAGACACATGATGTTCATCATCACTTATCATCAGGGAAATCCAAATTCAAAGTATAATGAGCTATCACTTCACACCTGTTAAAATGGCTAAAATCAACAACACAAGAAAAACTGTGTTGGCCAGCACATGGAGAAAAAGGAACGCTTGTGCCCTGTTGGTGGGAATGCAAACTGGTATAGCCACTGTGGAAAACAGTATGGAGTTTCCTCAAAAAATTTAAAATAGAACTACCCTACAATCCAACAATTGCACAAGTACTTACCCAAAGAATACAAAAAAAAACATTAATTTAAAGGGATACATGCACCTCAATGTTTAGAGCAATGTTTAATAGCCAAATTATGGAAGCAGCCCAAGTGTTCATTGACTGATGAATGGATAATGAAGAAATGGTATACATATAAAATGGAATATTACTCAGCCATAAAAAGAATGAAATCTTACAAGGACATAGAAAGAGCTAGGGAGTGTAATCCTAAATTTAAAAAGTCACACAGTGAAAGAAGAATACCGTATTATTTGGCTCATATGTGGAAATTAAGAAACAAATGAGCAAAGAGAAAAAAAGAGAGAGAGTAAACAAAGAAACATACTCTTAACTATAGAGAACAAACTGATGGTTACTGGAGGTGAGGCGATGGGAAGATGGGCAAAACAGGTGGTGGGGATTAGGAGCTCACTTGTAGTGATGAGCATCAGTGATGTATGGAAGTTTTGAATCAGTATATTGTACACTTGAAATTAATATAACACTGTATGTTAACTAACTGAAATTAAAATAAATACTTACAATCAATAAAAGTTTGGTTCCTATATTTCCACCAGGTCTGGAAGATAGAGGTTCTATTTCCCTTGATGCTTATATTTCAAAAGGATGCCTCCAAAGTTCTTGAGAAATACATTCTTGGGTTATAAAACTAGCAAGAGTCTTAAAAAAATTATAACATTTACCAGTAGAGGTTTATGAAAAGAAAATGCTTTTATAAAAGAGGAGTCTTAGGGCCACTGGGTGGCTCAGTCACTTAAGCATCCACCTTTGACTCAGGTCATGAACCTGGGGTCCTGGAACCTAGCCTTGCCTCAGGCTCCCTCTTCAGTGGGGAGCCTGCTTCTCCCTCTTCCTCTGCTGCTCCCCCTGCTCAATCTCTCTCTCTCTTTCTCTCTCTCAAATAAATAAAATCTTTTTTAAAATATGAGAAGCCTTATTTTCCTTATTTTCAAGAGGAGAATTAAACTTCCATTTGCTCTTAAAACATCCAATAGAGTAAATTTTTTCACCTAGGTTCTTTATCTTAAAGAATACCTCCAGTTTCTTGATCATTTGCAATTCCTTAAAAATTTAGAATCACTTTCTCAGTTTTCATGAAAATGATTTGTGAAATTATGACCTGGGAGGTATTTGAAAATATACATCAAATTTAGTTTTCTAAAATTGAGTTGTCTAAACAATGTTTATGATATGTTTCTCCAATTATTTTGGGCTTCTTTAATATATTTCAGTAACATTTTATGTATTTTTTCCTTTTTAATCTTTAGCAACTTCATTGAGTATTTTATGCATCTTTGTGTAATTTTCATGCAAATCTTTTTGCTGGATTAATGTCTCGATATTGGATATATTTTGTCTTTTTTAAATGGTCTTCAGGGAGGAGGGCAAGATTGCTGAGGAGCAGGGTCCTCAACTCACCTGGCCCCACCAACTTACCTAGATGACTTTCAAATCATACTGAAAACCTACGAATTCGACCTGAGATTAAAGAGAGAACAGCTGAAACACTACAGAGAGAAGGGTTTTTGTTTCTAACAAGGTAGGGAGGCGGGGGTGGGGGTAGAATCCGGTGGGGAGGGGCCCCCGCGAGGAGCCGGGGAGTAGCAGGGACTTTACACGTTGGCGGCGGATTCTTCCCCGACCTAAAGGCACTCGCAGGGAACTCGGGCAGGCCGGGGAGGGGCGGGGGGGGGCCCCCAGGGTCCCGGGGTCACTAACACAGGAGGTGCCCGGGGGACAGCGCCCCGCGGGGCCTCGGGAGCGGCTCAGGCCGCGGCTCCGGGTGGGGGGGGGGGGGGGCTGCGCCCTGTGCCTTCGGGAGCCGCCCCGGGAGCGATTCCAGCAGCGCAGGCCCCGGAGCCCAGGGCGCGGGGGACACAGCCCACGACCCTGCGCTCCCCCGGGTCGGGCGGAGGCGGGGAGGACACAGGACAGCGAGGACGCTCCTGCCCTGGGGCGCCCCCAAGCTGTGCAGGTCCGCGCCCCCGCCCCCGGGAGCATCCAGGCCCGTGCGGACTGGGAGCTGCGGGAGTTACTGGGGGAGCTGACTCCAGGGCTGGGGAGCTGCCGCCGCCACTGTGGTGGTTCCTCGCGTGTCACCCCGTGCCTGGGACGGAGCGGGGCCACCAGGGAACAGGGGCCTCACGGGGTAAACAGCTCCCACTGAGCCGTGCACCTGGCAGGGGGCGGGGCAGCTCCCCCAGGTGCACACACCTGCGAGTCAGCACAGCAGGCCCCTCCCCCAGAAGGCCAGCTGCAGGGACAGGGGAAGAGCAAGTTCTTGACCACCCAGCGCTGGAAAGCTCCAGGGAAGTCGAGGGATTTACAGTAGATAGAACCACAGGGTACCCCTCCTTTTTTTTTCTTCCTTTTTCCAGTAAAACTCATTTTTGTATCAGACTGTAAATTTCCAAGTTTTTTCTCTATTCCCACCTTAATTACAATATTTTACCACCTCTTCATTTTTAAGATTCTTCCTTTTTGACTTTCATATTTCTATAATGACAAGCCCTATATATATTTTCCACTTCTAGATTCCCTTCAACATACTCAATTTTGGGAGATATACAAGATATGTTTTGTTTTGTTTTGTGTTTATTTTTTCTGCCTCATTTTGTTCTACAATGGCAGAAGTTAATACCTTCTAAAACATGACCAGTATGCACCCAGAACCAAGGAGTATACTGTACTGGTTCATTCTGTGAGATTCCTCATTCCCATTCTGCCCTCATTTTATCTCAATATTTTGGTGGTCAATGTTGGGGCCCTCTGCAAATTTTTCTGGTTTATATAAATTTGGGACTGAGCATCTTCTAACATACAGAACTTAATATACTCAGGAAAAAGAGAATCACCCTCTAGAACCCCTCAGGTAGACTACATTCTCCCTCCACTACAATTTTGCCACCACCACCATCTCCCAGTCACTCCCCCTTTTTTTTTTTCCCCTTTTTCTGTTTCTTTTCTTTTTCCATTTTTTCTCTTCTTTAGGATTCCTGGCTTTTTATTTTTCACTACGTTGTTTTAAAATCTGTTTTTAACTTTAGTGGTCCTTTTGTTTTCTTTCATTCTGATCTTTGTTTTCAAATTCTGGTCTCTGACCTTGGCAGAACCATCTAGGGTGAAATTTACTTAAGTCGTGGTTGATATTCTTGACACAGCCCACTCATACAGCCTTTCTGCACTGAGCAAAATGACTAAAAAGACGAACTCACCACAAAAGAATCAGAAATAGTTACAGAATTAACTCTTCCACAGAGTTACAGAATTTGGATTAAATTCGATTTCAGAAAGCCAATTCAGAAGCACAATTATAAAGCTACTGGTGGCTCTGGAATAAAGTATAAAGGATTCAAAAGACTTCATGACTGCAGAATTTAGATCTAATCAGACCAAAATTAAAAATCAATTAAAAAGGTGCAATCCAAACAGGAGGCCCTAATGACAAGGATTAACGAGGTAGAAGAAAGAGTGAGTGACATAGAAGACAAGTTGATGGCAAGGAAGGAAGCTGAGGAATAAAGAGAAAAACAATTAAAGACCATGAGGAAAGGTTAAGGAAAATAAATGACAGCCTCAGAAGGAAAAACCTACATTTAATTGGGGTTCCAGAGAGTGCCGAGAGGGAGAGAGGACCAGAAAGCATATTTGAACAAATCATAGCTGAGAACTTCCCTAATTTGAGGAGGGAAACAGGCATTCAGATCCAGGAGATAGGTCCCCCACCCAAAATCAATAAAAACCATTCAACACCTCAACATTTAATAGTAAAACTTGCAAATTCCAAAGATAAAATCCTTAAAACAGCAAGAGACAAGAGATCCCTAACTTATATGGGGAGAAGTATTAACAGCAGAGACCTGGCAGGCCAGAAAGGGCTGGCAGGATATATTCAGGGTCCTAAATGAGAAGAACATGCAGCCAAGAATACTCTATCCAGCAAGGCTCTCATTCAGAATAGAAGGAGAGATAAAGAGCTTCCAAGATAGGCAGAAACTGAAAGAATATGTGACCACCAAACCAGCTTTGCAAGAAATATTAAGGGGGTCTCTGTAAAAGAAAGAGGATTCCCAAAGAAATAATCCACAAAAACAGGGACTGAATAGGTATTATGATGACACTAAATTCAATTCATATCTTTCAAAAGTAACTCTGAATGTGAATGGGCTAAATGATCCCATTAAGAGATGCAGGGTTTCAATCATGAAATGGGCATCTACAAGAGCCTAATTTTAGACCTAAGGACTCCTATAACATGAAAATGAAAGGTTGGAGAGCCACTTACCATTCAAATTGTCCTCAAAAGAAAGCAGGGATAGCAATCCTTTTATCACATAAATTAAAGTTTATCCCAAAGACTGTCGTGAGAGATGAAGAGGTACACTATATCATACTTAAAGAATCTATCCACAAGAGGACCTAACAATCATGAATATTTTTGTCCCTAATGTGGGAGCTGCCAAGTATATCAATCAATTAATAGCCAAAGTACAGACATACTTAGATACTAATACACTAATACTGGGAGACTTCAACACGGCACTTTCTGCAAATGACAGATCTTCTAAGCACAACATCTCCAAAGAAGCAAGAACTTTAAATGATACACTGGACCAGATGGATTTCACAGATATTTACAGAACTTTGCATCCAAATGCAACTGAATACACATTCTTCTCAAGTGCACATAGAACTTTCTCTGGATTAGACCACATACTGTGTCACAAATTGGGTCTGAACCGATACCAAAAGATTGGGATCATCCCCTGCATATTCTCAGACCATAATGTCTTGAAATTAGAACTCAATTACAAGAAGAAATTTGGAAAAAACTCATACACGTGGAGGTTAAAAAGCATCCTGCTAAAAGATGAATCAACCAGGAAATTAGAGAAGAATTAAAAAGATTCGTGGAAACTAATGAAAATGAAGATAAAACCATTCAAAATCTTTGGGATACAGCAAAAGCAGCCCTAAGAGGGAAATACATTGCAATACAAGCATCCCTCAAAAAATTGGAAAAAACTCAAATACAGAAGGTAACCTCGCAGAAACTGGGGAAGAAACTGGGGAAAGACCAGAAAATAAAACCTATATGAAGCAGAAGAGAGTTAATAATGATCTGAGCAGAACTCCATGAAATAGAGACCAGAAGAACTTTAGAACAGATCAACAAAATCAGGAGTTGGTTCTTTGAAAGAATTAATAAGATAGATAAACCATTAGCCAGCCTTATGAAAAACAAAAGAGAAAAGACTATAAAATCATGAATGAAAAAGGAGAGATCACAATCAATACCAAGGAAATACAAACGATTTTAAAAACGTATTATGAGCAGCTATACACCAATAAATTAGGGAATCTAGAAGAAATGGATGCATTTCTGGAAAGCCACAAACTACCAAAACTGGAACAGGAAGAAATAGTAAACCTAAACAGGCCAATAACCAGGGAGGAAATTGAAGCAGTCATCAAAAACCTCCAAAGACACAAAAGTCCAGGGCCAGATGGCTTCCAGGGAAATTCTATCAAATGTTTAAAGAAGAAACAATACCTATGCTACTAAAGCTATTCCAAAAGATAGAAAGGGATAGAACACTTCCAAACTCATTTTATGAGGCCACCATCACCTTAATTCCAAAACCAGACAAAGACCCCACCAAAAAGGAGAATTATAGACCAATATCCTGATGAACACAGATGCAAAAATTATCAACAAGATACCAGCCAATAGGATCGAACAGTACATTAAGAAGATTATTCTCCATGACAAAGTGGGATTTATCCCCAGGATGCAAGGCTGGTTCAACACTCGTAAAGCAATCAACGTGATAGAGCATATCAACAAGAGAAAAAACAAGAACCATATGATCCTCTTAATAGATGCAGAGAAAGCATTTGACAAAATACAGCATCCATTCCTGATCAAAACTTTTCAGAGTGTAGGGATAGAGGGAACATTCCTCAACATCTTAAAAGCCATCTATGAAAAGCCCACAGCAAATATCATTCTCAATGGGGAAGCACTGGGAGCCTTTCCCCTAAGATCAGAGACAAGACAGGGATGTCCACTCTCACCACTGCTATGCAACACCCTTTTTGAACTTGGCCACAGCAACTTCTTGCAAGATATATCTATGAAGGCAAGGGAACAAAAGCAAAAATGAACTACTGGGACTTAAGATAAAAAGCTTCTGCACAGCAAAAGAAACAGTCAACAAAACTAATAGACAACTTACAGAATGGGAAAAGGTATTTGCAAATAAAATATCAGATAAAGGGTTAGTATCCAAGATCTATAAAGAACTTATTAAACTCAACAGCAAAGAAATAAACAATCCAATCATGAAATGGGCGTAAGACTGGAACAGAAATTTCAGTGGAAGACATAGACATGGCCAACAAGTACATGAGAACATGCTCCTCATCACTTGCCATCAGGGAAATACAAATCAAAACCACAATGAGATTCCATCTCACACCAGTGAGAATAGTGAAAATGAACAAGGCAGGAAACAACAAATATTGGAGAGGCTGTGGAGAAAGGGGGACTGTCTTGCACTGTTGGTGGGAATGTGAACTGGTGCAGCCACTCTGGAAAACTGTGTGGAGGTTCCTCAAAGAGTTAAAAATAGAACTTCTATCCCTATTCCTACAACCCAGCAATTGCACTCCTGGGGATTTACTCCAAAGATACAGATGCAATGAAACGCCGGGACACCTGCACCCCAATGTTTCTAGCAGCAATGTCCACAATAGCCAAACTGTGGAAGGAGTTTGGTGTCCATTGAAAGATGAATGGATAAAGAAGATGTGGTCTTTGTATACAATGGAGTATTCCTCAGCCATTAGAAACGACAAATACCCACCATTTGCTTCAACGTGGATGGAACTGGAGGGTATGATGCTGAGTGAAGTAAGCCAATCAGAGAAGGACAAACATATATGGTCTCATTCATTTGGGGAATATAAAAAATAATGGAAGGGATTATAGGGGAAAGGAGATAAAATGAATGGGTAATATCAATGAGGGTGACAGAACATGAGAGACACCTAACTCTGGGAAACGAACAAGGGATAGTGGAAAGGGAGGTGGGCGGGGGGATGGGGTAACTGAGTGATGGGCACTGAGGGGCCACTTGACAGGATGTGCACTGGGTGTTATGCTATATGTTGGCAAATTAAACTCCAATAAAAAAATATACAAACAATCTAAATGGTCTTCAAATTTTTTTTCTAATTGTTGGTTTATAGAACACTATTTTTGTGTTTAAATTCTAATTGATAATAGTTTTTCTATTATATAATCATTACACATATGAGTATGATTCATTTTACTGCTTCTTTCTTCATCTTATACATTTTACTTCTTTATATTGATTTTTTTTTCACCAGCTAAGACCTCATAATGTTGCAAAAAGTGATCTCTTTCTCAATCTCATTGGACCTTCGAAATATTTAAAAATCTTTCGGTAAGACTGTGGGTATGTCAATTTCTCCCATAAATTTTATACTTTTTGCATTCCTATAACTTGAGACTTTACAAATTTAGATTTGCTGTATGTTTCCAGTGAATTGAAATTCTTTATTATGAAATATTCTGTTTTATATATAATAAGACCTTTTGCATTTACATTTGCTTCTGGCAAGAGGCCAAGTGTACTACCAATTCTAGGTTAACCAGAACGGGTCTGCGTATTCAGTCTACTAACTTCTAGTCATTTGGAGTCTGAACCTAAGGACTCCTTGAAAACATGATTTTCTATTTTGGTATCTTTGTTCTTATCATTTTATTTCTATTTGTTTCTCTTTTTAAAATTTACTTCTTGTTCTCTTTGTGTGTTGTCTCATATGCCTGTTTTCCTCATATGCCTGGGAATCCTAAGAGTTTGGGTAACCTGCTCTGTTAGAGCCCCTACTGACTAGTTTGATTGGGTGCTATATACAGCAGGCCCAGTGATGCACTGACAGGCTTAGTTTTAAAGTGAGCATGCAGAGAGTTGAATATCACAATGTTAGTGCACCAAATGTCAAAATGAGGAGGTTTTGTTTTGTTTTGTTTTGTTTTCCTAAGGCATCAACATCCCTAGCTTTTTGCAGTCATTTTATTCAATGTCCTTCTAGAAATTGCTCTTCAAGAGGAGGTTGGGGATAATGGGGTTGCTGACTGATGCAGTGTCCTTGGTAAAAGATCTGCACACATAATCTTTGTCGTAGCACTGCTGCCTGCCATCTTTAAGTCCAGAGTTCCTCTAGTATTTCTACAGCAGACATATTCCTAGCTCTTCTCACAGTTCCTCTTAATATATCATAAGTTGTAGTTATTCTGCCTATTATCTCTGTTAAAAGTATCTCTGTTAGCACTTGAACTGTTTTTAATCTTTAAAAATTTTGTTGTAGTGTCTTACACATTGGTGACCTCTGGAGCATTCTTCATTCTCTTTTGTATTACTGGTTTATTCTTTAGCCTACTTCTGTACTTTTATTTCAGTGGAAATAGGAAGAAAGGGGAAATTATCTATGTTTAGGCTTCCTTCTTGAACCTGGAGTCTTTGTGAAATATTTCTATTCATAGAATTGTAAAATTAATCCCTAATACTGTTGTGTGAAGTGAAGCTGTTTGCTTTTATGTGCAATCCTTACTTTAAAGCTCTCATTTAAGGACTTTATTCCAACCTTAACATTTTACAATGAGAACAGTAGTCCTTAACAGATAGATAAATCTAATTTTATTTTCACCAAAGTGAATGTGATTGAGCCTCGTGATATTGTTTCACTATATTCTCAAATAAATACTTCATGGGGTTCAATACTTCATTTGACCTTCAGGAGAATGCTCTGGGAAGTGTGGTAGGGTGGCTTCAAAGAATTCGTCAAGCTCTATACTCCAAAAAATATGCATGTTAATAAGAGAGAGGGAAGGGAGGTGAGGCAAAGGGGAGGAGGTATAGGAGGGCAAATAAAATCACAGACTTTGAGTAGGATAAGCCTGAGGAGCAAATCTTGACTCTTCCATTTGTTTGGGCAAATAACCCAAATAACCCCAAGAGGTTCTATTTTTTCATCTCTATTAAAAAGTGAGGATACTAAACCTCTTCAGACCAAGTGAAATTTATATAAAAATCATGGAGGAAAATACCTATAACACTTAGAGGCACCCTGAAATTTGAATTTTTCTCATGCCTATAATCATACATAAATCAAATTGAAAGACATTGTGCCAAATCTTATTGTATATGGTTTTCTTATATTTATTTATTTAATCTTCACAAAAACAGTAAAAGGGATATATTATGATCTCTATTTAAAACAAAACCAAACAAAAAAAGAGCAAAAAAAAAAAAAAAAAAAAGGCACAAAAGTATCAAGTAACTTGACTAAGTGTATAACCAGAAGAGTAACCAAGCAGGAATTCCACTGTAGAGCCCTGCCCCATCCCTATTCCTAAGAACTACACCGTGCTGCCTCCAATGCCCACCTAGAGTCCTGGGGAAGGGCCAGGCTTGGCAGTAAAAATTCAATTTAATATTAACAGATATAAATATAAAAAAAACTAATATATTCATATGCAATCATTGTCAAGTCCCTTTACCAGAGCATTTTAGACTCTCTTTTTTGGTTGTATTTGTCACTGCAAAAGGAGAAAGAAGGAGAGAAGCAAATATGAAATATGCTTTAGATCCGTGCTTCCCAGTGCAGGTGTGGTCCAGGGACCTGCAGCATCAACATCACCTGAAAGCTTGTTAGAAATGCAAATTCTTAAACTCCTCTCCAGACCTGCTGAATTAGAAGCATCAGGGATGGAACCCAGAAATAGATATTTCACAGGTTCCCTGGGTGATTTTGGTACCCTGTAGTGTTTGAGAACTGCTTTAAAGTTTGCAGCTACTCTCAAGTTCCCTGTAAGAATCTTACCTCCAACTTATGAAGTAGAAATGACTTGATCCACTTTACAATGAAGTAAGAGAAGTATACGAGGTAAATATCCTCTTGAATTATCACTACTTAGTATTCTTTCATCTGCACCTACCTAGTTGTGTTGGATTCTCATTCTTATGTTCTACTTTCCTCCTATTGTTGTAAGATATTTTTGTTTATTTTCTGGAATGGGGAGAGAGCATATCAAGGAATTGCATGAGATAATAAAATCAAATAGGGATAGAAGAGGGATAACCCCATATGAATATTGTTTATATGGAACATAGTTCCTCATCCCCCTAGACCACCTGTCAGGACTTTCCCCATATCCCACCTGATTCCCAAAGTTATTTTTTTTCTGGATTTTAGAAACCTGGGCTTTTGGATTAACCCAATATCTACCAGAATAATAAAAAAAAGTCTTAGAATTTTTCTCTCTGTATCTACTCCTTTGAGATGGCTAAATGTGGAGATGGTCCAGTTGAATATTGATATGTTGCTGAACTGCAAATAATTTGTGCAAAGACCAGCACATTTTCTACTTTGGTCTATTTTTAAAAGCTGCAACTCCTGGGGGGGGGGGGGAAGCTTGCTAGAAAAATGAGCTAATCCCACAGTTGCATTGAGAGGCAAGAGAAGTGTTTAGGATTCAAATAATGTTACCGAGGGAGTCCATGTATTTGCTGCAGAGAACTGAGTTGAGGAGACCAGCAGAGAGTCAGCACTCATATAATCAAGGCTAGCAGCTGAGGTCATTGGATCCAGTTATGCTTTCCCAAATCATGGCTTAAGTCTCTATACTCCAAATCATGGTAATATTAAAAGCAAACTTCTATTGAGGGCTTGTTGCATAGCACAATACTATAAAGAAATACAGTTGACCCTCAAACAACATGGGGGTTGGGGGCGCCAATTCTGGAGCAGCCAAAAATCTGTGTGTAACTACCCTGAAACATTACTAATAGCCTACTGTTGATGGGAAGACTTTTCGATGACATAAAGTCAATTAACAGAGATTTTATATGTTATATGTATTAGATACTGTATTCTTACAATAAAGTAAGCTAGAGAAAATGTTAAGAAAATCATAAAGAAAATACATTTTCTGCACTGTCTTTATAAAAAATAATCTGTATATAAGTGGACTCACATAGTTCAAACCTATGTTGTTCAAAAGTCAACTGTATTGTTATCCCACTTTATAGTTAAGGAAACTGAAGCCACAGAGGTAGACAATTTATCGAAGGGCACACAACTGGTAAAGGATGACCCAGCATTTGTGTATTTTTTGTTTTGCTTTGACTTTTTTTTGGTGTGATTCTAGAGCCTGTGTTAACAATGCACAATGTGTGTTCTCAGCTCTCAATGATGAGCTTAGACCTCAGAGAGCCTTGGGGTGAGTTTTTTTTTTTTTAAGATTTTATTTATTTATCATGAGAGACACAGAGAGAGGCAGAGACATGGACAGAGGGAGAAGCAGGCTCCTTGCAGAGAGCCTGATGTGGGACCCCATTCCCGGATCCAGGATCACACCCTGAGCTGAAGGCAGATGCTCAACCTCTCAGCCACCAAGGCGTCCCCTTAGGGTGAGTTTTGGAATATCTAAATATTATTCCTTTAACCTAGTGCTTCTCAAACTTTATTATGCATATGCATCATTTGGGGATCTTTAAATGCAGATTCTGTTCAGTGGGTCTGGATGGGGCCCAAGAAACTGCAGCCCAAGAACCTCCCTGGTGACCCCGAAGCTGCCAGTCTCCAGCTTTGAAAAGGAGGAAAGGAAGCTAAACAACAGTAAATTCTGTTAAGTCAAGCTGCAGTGCAGAGGGCATATCTGCATCTACTTGCTTTGATTGGCTGGACACTTCCAGCTGCTGTGTATTTACCCTTCAGGGGTCAGCTCACTTAATTAATGAGCTGCATAAACTGTTTCATCAATTTGCCCTCAGTGGATGGAATTACAAGAAAGAATCTCTTTGTCTCTTCCTGATTTTTCTTCATGCTCTGGAGCAGGCTGTGAAATAGGTAATTTATGCCAGCGGTTACAGATTACACGTTTATTTAGCTAACTGAGAGCAATAATAAGACTCTGCAGGAGGCAGTACGGGTTTCCAGGTTGATGGGATGCTGACAATCTCTACTCAGATGTAGCAATTATGCAGGTTTCCGTGGTCTCCTCATGCAACCCCAGGTAGAAAAGCAATCAATCCTCATGATATTAAATGTGAATCTGGCTAGTGACCTATTGGTGTCCTTTTCAAAGGATTTCTAGTTCTTCTATATTTTATTTCTGGGCACATAGGAGAAAGCTGAACTGTGTAATTAATTTGATAAGCTACACATGTCAGAGGCAGTAGCACCCCTGATTGCTTCCTTCACCCTGTGTGGGACTCAGGATGAAGACACTCTTTCACTTGGTGTCTTGGCTGCTGCTGCTCTGGTAATCCCCAACAGCATTTATTTTGCACTGATAAGGAGGGGAAATGAAACTATGGTAGTGCCAGCTGATCCCCGGGACCCTTTCTACCTATCTCTCTGGGCCAAGCTCTAGGAGTTACACAATGTGACAAATGGTACCTGTAAGGTCATTGCTCTCAACCTAAGTAGGACAAAGTGACAACAAGGCATATCTCTACGGAGGAGATATTATGTGGGACACACTTGACTTCTGTTAGGTTTATAAAATTTGGGCAGATTATCTTTATAAAGAAGATTACCATATTAGGTGCAGACCCTCTAGTGGTCCTGTGCAAGGGAGGGACTCTGAAGCTTAAACTTCATTAGCTCTCCAGCCAGTTCACCTCTGCCTGTCTTATTGCTTTTTGATTTATCTTCATCTTCAAGGCCTTATATTTTCATTACATTTCTGCCACTCATCATGTCAGCTAAATATATTTTCTTTGCTTGTCTTGTCACTTCATGAGTCCTTGTCTGCTCTGGTGGCTTTCCAGGCCATCATCATCTGTATGGCCCAGAATGACTTCCTGAGGTTTCCTGTGGCTCCAGAGACACTTTAAAAACCAGAATTGCTTCAGGCCTCATTACCTCTTCTCATGCACCTACTCTTCTTCCAGTAATTTTTTGTTGCTTTTTTTTTCCCCTCCAGTTTTCTCCACAAGCCTACAAATCAAGAGGAAATTTTCTTATTTACTGCTACAAAGGGTCTTGGTGGAGTAACATTTAAATGGATAGCTTTGGTTTCCACATTTCATCCAGCAGTTAGCCAGGTATGTCCCATTATCTTCTTATTCACTAGCTATAATGTTTATGGTCTCTAGTATGTGAAAGGTACTAGCATCCCCAGCACTTCATGTGCCATATCTCATTACATTTTTTATATTCCATTCAAAGAATGATTACTTGTGCTGGTGAGCTTCTCCATGTTTCCTGTAGACCTAAATGAAAGTTGATATATTTCCAAGAGTGGGGCTGTGTCCTAAATAGTGCTAGATTTTTTCTTCCCTGGGATGGTGGTGCCAGTTTGTATTCCCACCAAGAGTGCAAGAGATATCATGTTTTCTTATATCCCTGATAGTATTTGATATCATTCTAGTTGTCTAATGTCAGTCTGGAGGAGGATCATTGGTATCTCTTTTAAAATAGTCTACTGTGTTTACTTTTCAATCCTTTTAACTTCTTATTGAAATATAATAAACATGCAAAAATATATATTCTGTTCCCTTTTTACAAAGATAAGATCTATATTGATGACAAATGATCATAGTATTGGGTTTTTTGGCACTTTAAGTTTTTATTTTAATTCCAGTTAACATAACGTTATTAGTTTCAGGTATTTAATATAATGACTCAATAATTCTATACATTACTCAGTGCTCATCATGATTTGTACTCTTAATCCCCTTTACCTGTTTCCCCCATTCCTATACCCATCACCTTCTGGTAACCACCAGTTTGTCTTCTGTAGTTAAGAGTCTTTATTTTTGTCTCTTTTTTCTTCATTTGTTTATTAAATTTCACATGAGTGAAATCATGGTATTTATCTTTTTCTGACTTATTTCACTTAGCACAATACTCTCTAGCTCTATCCACATCATTTCAAATGGCAAGATTTCATTATTCTATGGCTGAGTAACATTCTATTACATATATATATATATATATATATATATATATATATATATATATAATCACATCTTCATTATTTGAACTATTGATGGACACCGGGTTGCTTCCCAAACAAATATCATGTTCCTTTGTTTATCTTTCTGCTGTACAAGTGGTTCTTTTACATTCCAGAATTTACTTACTTGTTTTAAATGTTAGAAATATCTTCTGCTGGCCTGCCTTAGATCCTTAGGTGTTTCTAATGTATTAGAGCTTCTATAAATGAGGACTAGGAGACCTGTATGTTTCAAAAGTAATAATCAATAAAAAGCCAGGGACCTTGTCTTTAAAACAGAAAATGTTTCCACCCATATAGTAAAAGGACTGCAAACTCCAGTCAGTGGTTAGGCATTAAATAGGGTAGTATTTGGTCATAAAAGTAAAAAAGACCATCTTTTTGGACTTTTCAGAAAAGCTAGAAAGAAAAACACATTAATACGCAAACTTAGTTGATCCGATACAACACCTGTTGGTGTTGCTGTTACTTTTCATGAAATAAAGTCTACTTGGCAAATATAATTGCTTTACTTTAACCTTATTGCTTTGCCTGTCTCTTCACTCAAGGGTCCCTGGTTGACAGCTTGATGGCTGCTAAATGGTTTTTTTCATAGAATTAGATCCAAGTGAGTCTACTAAATTAATTGAAAGGGCTTTGGATTTTAGACCACCTGTTCCTCAGCTGTCTTAAAGCTATAGGCATGGCAGATAGTCCACTGGGTTTAATTTACCTTACTTCTTGAAAACAATCAAATTTGTAAAATATAGAAGGAAAATGCAGCATTTAATTGGAAACAGTAAAGACAAACTCCTTGGATTCCAGTATCACTTTTACTCTGATACTTAAAATAAGCCATTATCCAATGCAAGGTAGTATGAATGAGGAACAATGTCACCAGCTAAAATTTACCACAATGACCTCTGTCTGAGAAGGGAGAAATATATTCCACGGGCTCTAAGAAGCGATACTTGGAGAGCCTGTGAGCAGCTCTCACTCATATAGAAAGCTGTTAGGACATAAATGCAGGCTGCACCATACAGCCAGCAGACACAAATTGCTAGAGAGAAAAGCAGTTTCTGTTTTTAAAGATTCAAGTCTGTGGAGTTCCTTGGGCTGGGCTCTTATTCCTTTAAGACACGCCCACAGAGATAAGCACACCTGCTTTCAAAACTACCAGCCACACAGCTCTCAGATGTGAAGGGAATTGAGACAATTAGATAAACTGCAGGAAAAAGAACAGAATTTCAAGAGTAGTTTGGTGCCTGAGGTGACTACATTCCAATTTCTTGACACTGCAGGAAGACAGCAATGCCTCAAATGATGCCTTTCCAGAAAGGAAATGAAAGTATATGTGGGTTCTCCCCTCCCTCAGACATCTTAATTCCATAGAGGCTAAATTAACCTCTTAAGGGGAATGCAGATGAGAAATGTTCATTGAGTATAGGAATATTTCTTTCAACAAACCACAAATATGTAAGTTATAGATTTAGAAGATCAGTTTAATAGATAGGCATGAAACCAAAATTTTTCTTCTCTTAGATAACACTCTATTTGTTATGACTTTCAACATGCCCTACTACTAAATTTCAAAAACAAAAATTTACTTATGGTAATTATTTTATAGACTGAGAATTACCTAGCTTTCTGTATTTGGAATATGGAACCTGGAACTGTGACAATCTTTGTGTTATTATCTTTTTACACTCTCCAAATGGGAGATTGTTGAATACTTGTGTGTAACTAATGCATTATCTCTGACACTCTAGGATACATACCCATTCCAGTGGAGAAACATGGTATCACTTACTGCAGGAGGTCTACTCATAATTCAAGGTGGAATTAATTGCCCAGGAACCAAGAGCCCCTCTACATAAAATGATTAGAAAGACTTCAATTTCATTTTTTAAAAAGTTTGCTGTGCTAAAATACATGTAGAAAATTTGCCATTTTAACCATTTTGAAGTATACTATTCAGTGACATTAATTATACTTAAATGTGGTGTACTTAATCACCATGACCTATTTCCAAAACTTTTCTGTCATCTCAAACCCTGCACCCACTAAGCAATAATTCCATTTGCCCTCTTCCCTGTTCCTAAAAACCTCTAATCTACCTTCTGTCTCAGAATGTACGTATTATAGATATTTTATGTAAGTGGAGTCATACAAATTTGTCCTTTTGTGTCTAGCTTATTTCACTTAGTGAATTATGAGAATCAGAGAATTGATGTATCCTTGAGGCAAGACAGTCAAGGTAGACTGATATCCCCTCAGGAGATAATACTTCTGCTATTTTCTGCTTATCAGAAAAGAGAGAAGAAAGCATTATTCTGATCAGTAGTTACATATCTTATACCAGGGCCATGTTGATTTGCTTAAGTAAAGCTATCTTCTAGAACAACACCAGTCATTGGAATCAACTCCTGATTAAGCTGTCAGCTACCTTTATTGTCCAAGATCTTATTACTAACCAGTCCACAATATTGGTGTTTTCAACAAGTACTTTGAAGGATGCCATTCTTGTCTGCAGCTCATTTGGGTATCAGATATTATATCAGTCAGAGATCCCTTGTGGATAACTAACACTCTTGATAGTTTAAGCAGATATGGAATGTAATTTACAGGACTAGATTTATAAAACTGTTGAAAGAGCCAGGAAAGGAGCCTCCAGGCTGGGCCTCTTGGGATGACTCTGAGAACAACATAACACACTGATTCATAAAGAAAAGTGCTTCCTTTGCCTCAGCCAGGAAATTGTGCCAATTTGTAGGAACAAATCTTAGTTAAAATATGGGAAACAGAAAGCTCCTCCCAGAACATTAATTTTAGAAACATCATTTATGATGTGGAATATCAGAAATTGCAACAAACTTTACCTTCTGGGGGCAGGATAGTTCCATTGTAACCAGTACCTGCAAAATAGATGCCTAGCATACTGCATCCTTATTTAAATCCAAATTCAAGTTAGAGCAAGTATTTTCAACTGATGGAAACTAAATTGTGTCCAGACTCTTAGCCATAAAGACAAGTACAGCTTTTATTTTTCTGTTCTCTGCAGTATAAAATTTGTTCTATAAGCCTGGAGTATATAGAGAATGAATCTGTCATATTCTCAAAGAAGACAATTCTAGCTCCATGATATGTTTTCAAAGAATTCCTAACACCTACAAAAAGGTAAACTTTTTCAGTGTTTGAACACAAGATAATTAAATATTAAGTGGACTCTGATCATAATAAGGTAATATATGCAAAACTGGACACTAATGAAACCCGATAAAGGAATCATCAAAAGCTACAGGAGTGATTTATTTAATCATTGCTTCAAAAGTAGGTTACTATCTACTCAAAAGGCATTAAACTATTGTGTGGCATTAATAGATTTTTGATCAATGACTTGCTTTCTAGTACCCTCTTAAAACCAATAAATGTATAATTTAAGTGCAACCCAGGCAATAAATGCAAATAACTGTACTTTTGTAGGCAGTGTATACTTAGGTCTTGCTCTCTTATCTCTTCAGGCACTCTGTCTTTTGATTGGAAAATTTAATCTATTTACATTTAAGGTAATTATTAATTATGAACTTAGTGCCATATTGTTAATTATATATATAATTATATATATTTTATATATAATTTGTAATTACTTTGTTAATTATATATATAATTTATATATATATAATTTGTATGTATTATATACAAATTAATTTGTATAAATTTATATATAATTTGTCTGTTTTGTAATTACTTTGTCTCTTCTCTTGCTTCCTTTGTTTGTGATTTCATGATTTCTCTACTGGCATGCTCAGATTCCACTCATTATTTTTTGTGTACCTACTATAAGTTTTTGCTTTGTAGTTACCATAAAGCTTACATAAAACATTTTAGAATTTTAGTGGTCTATTTTAAGCTGATAAAAATAACAGCTTAAGTTGGAATGTATTCTAAAGTTCTACACTTTTACTTATACTACTCCCCATGTTTTGTCATTGATGTCACAGTTTATATTTGTTTTATTTTGTACATCCATTAACATGTTTTGTTATTTTTACTACTTTTATTTTTTTAACCTCATAGCAGATTATAAGTGATTAGCCTACCATCGTTACAATATTATTTCTAATTTAACTATTTACCTATGTAATTTATACTTTCATATGTTCCCCTGTTACTAATTAGGGTCTTTTTTATTTCAGCTTTAAAAATTCCCTTTAACATTTCTTCAAAGTCCAGTCCTGTGGTGATGAACTCCTTCAGCTATGGTTTATAAGAAAACCATTATCTCTCCTTTAATTCTGAAGGATGTCTTTGCTGGGTAGATTATCCTTGATTGGCAATTTTTTATTTCCACATTTTGTTGGGGTTTTTTGTTTTGTTTTAAATTAATTCCAGTTAACGTATAGTGTAATATTAGTTGCGGGTGTACAATAGAGTAATCCAAAAATTCCTTATACAACCTAGTGCTCAACACAAGTTCACTACTTAATCCTCATCCCCTTATGCTCCCCTCTCTCTCTGGTAACCATCAGTTTATTATCTTTAAGAGTTTGGGGATGCCTGTGTAGCTCAGTGGTTGAGCCCCTGCCTTTGGCTCGGGGCGTGATCACAGTGTCCTAGGATATAATCTCTCATCAGGCTCCCTGCAGGGAGGCTGCTTCTCTCTGCCTATGTCTCTGCCTCTCTCTCTGTGTCTTAAATAAATAAATAAAATAAATAAGTAAATAATCTTTTTTAAAAAGAGTCTGTTTCTTGATTTGTCTCTCTCACTGTCTTGTTCCCTTTGCTCATTTATTTTGTTTTTTAAATTCGACATGAGTGAGAGCATGTGGTATTTGTCTTTCCCTGACTGACTTATTTCACTTAGCATTATATTCTCTAGCTCCATCCACATCATTGCAAATGGCAAGATTTCATTCTTTTTATGGCCGAGTGATATTCCATTGTATTTATATACCATATCTCCTTTATACCTTCATCAGTCAATGGACACGAGGATACTCCCATATCTTGGCTATTGTAAATAATGCTGCAACAAACATAGGGGTGCATGTATCCCTTTGAATTAGTATTTTTGTATTCTTGGGGTGAATATCTAGTAGTGTGATTGCTGGATCATTGGATAGTTCTATTTTCATCTTCCTAAGGAACCACCATACTGTTTTTCACAGTGGCTACACAAGTTTATATTCCCACCAACACTACAAGAGTGTTCTCCTTTCTCCACATCCTTGCCAACACTTGTTGTTTCTTGTGTTGTTGATTTTTAGCCATTCTGATGGGTGTGAGGTGATATCCCATTGTAGTTTTGATTTGCATTTCCCTGATGATGAGGAATGTTGAGCATCCTTTCATGTGTCTGTTGGCCACTGGTAGGTCTTGCTTGGAGAAAGTTCTGTTCACGTCTTCTACCCATTTCTAAAAGGATTATTTAGGGGTTATTTTGGTGTTGAGTTTGATAACTTGTTTATATATTTTGGATACTAACTCTTTATTGGATATGCTGTTTGCAAATACCTTTTCCCATTCTACAGGTTGCTTTTTAATTTTTCTGATTGTTTCCATCCTGTGCAAAAGCTTTTTATCTTAACGTAGCCCCAATAGTATATTTTTACTTTTGTTTCCCTTGCCTCAGGACACATCAAGAAACACGTTACCATGGCCCATGTCAAAGAGGTACCACCTGTGTTCTTTTCTAGGATTTTTATGGTTTCAGGATTCACATTTAGGTCATGAATGCATTTTTAATTTATTTTTGTGTATGGTGTAAGAAAGTGGTCCAATTTCATTCTTTTGCATGTTGCTGTCCAGTTTCCCAGCATCATGTGTTGAAGAGACTCTCCTTTTCTTATTGGATATTCTTTCCTGCTCTGTCAAAGATTAATTAACCATATAGTTGTAGGTTCCTTTCTGGATTTTCTATTTTGTTATTGATTGATATGTCTATTTCTATGCCAGTGCCATACTGTTTGGATCACTACAGCTTCGTGATGTAGTTTGAAGCCTGGAACTGTAATGCCTCTGACTTTGCTTTGCTTTTTTAAGATGGCTTTGGCTATTTGGGGTCTTTTGAGATTCCATACAAATTTTAGGATTGCTTGTTCTACTTCTCTGAAAAATGCTGTTGGTATTTTGTTAGGGATTGCATCAAACGTGTAGATTGCTTTGGGTAGTGTAGACATTTTAACAGTATGTGTTCTTCCAATCTATGAGCATGGAATGTCTTTCCATTTCTTTGTGTTTTAAATTTCTTTCATCAGTGTTTTGTAGTTTTCAGAGAACAGGTCTCTCGTCCTCTTTAGTAAGGTTTATTCCTAGTTATCTTATTATTATTATTTTTTGGTGCAATTGTAAATGGGATTGCTTTTGGTGTATAAAAATGCTACAGATTTCTGTACATTGATTTACTATCCTGTGACTTTACTAAATTCATTTATTGTTTCCATCAGGTTTTTGGTGAAGTCTTTTTGGTTTTCTATATATAGTATCATGTCATCTGCAAATAGTGACAGTTTTACTTCTTCCCTACCAATTTGAATGTCCTTTATTTCTTTTTGTTCTCTGATTGCTATGGATAAGACTTCTATTACTATATTGAGTAAAAGTGTTGAGAATCCACATTCTTGTTCCTTAGGGGAAAAGCTCTCAGGATTTCTTCATTCAAGATGATGATAACTGGGGTTTCATAGATGGCCTTTAATATATTGAAGTGTGTTTACTCTAAACCTACTTTATTAAGAGGTTTTATCATGGATGGATGCTGACTTTCTCAAATGCTTTCCTGTTTGAGATAATGAAATGGTTGTATCTATTCTCTTATTGATGTAATTTATCACATTGATTGATTTGCAAATGTTGAATCACTCTTGAATCCCAGAAATAAATCCCACTTGATCATGCTGAATGATTTTTCTCATGTATTGTTGATTTGGTTTGCTAGTATTTTGTTGAGGATTTTTGTCTCTATTAGGGATATTGGCATGTAGTTCTCATTTTTAGTGATGTTTTTATATGGTTTTGGCATCAGTGTAATGCTGACCTTACAGAATAAATTTGTAAGTTTTACTTCCTTTTCTAATGTTTGGAATAGTTTGAGAAGAATAGATATTAATTCCTTCTTTAAATATTTTTATTTATTTATTCAGAGAGAGAGAGAGAGAGAGAGAGAGGGAGGGAGGCAGAGACACAGGCAGAGGGAGAAGCAGGCTCCATGAAGGGATCCTGACGTGGGACTCGATCCTAGGTCTCCAGGATCAACCTCAGGCTGCAAGCGGCGCTAAACCACTGCACCACCGGGGCTGTCCAATTCCTTCTTTAAATATTTGGTAGAATTTACCCGTGAAGCCATTTGGTCTTGAGATTTTGCTTGTTGGGAGGTTTTATGTTGTTGTTGTTTTTTATCTGTTTCAGCTTTCTTTGCAGGCTATCAATCTATTCAACTTTTCTATTTCTTCCTATTTCTGTTTTGGTAGCTTATGTTTATAGGAATTATCCATTTCTTCCAGGTTGTCCAATTTATTGGCATATAGTTTTTCATATTGTCTTATAATTGCTTATATTTCTGTGGTATTGGTTGTTGTTTCTTCTCTCCCTTTTGTAATTTTATTTTTTTAGTCCTTTCTTTTATTTATTCATATATATATTTTTGTTTCATGATAAGTCTGGCCAGAGGTTTATCAATTGTATTGATTTTTTTTTTGAAGTACTGTCTCCTGGTTTTATTGATATATTTATTTTTTTTAAAGATTTTATTTATTCATGAGAGAGAGAGAGAGAGAGAGGGAGACAGACAGACAGATGGCAGAGGGAGAAGCAGGATCCATGCAGGGAGCCTGATGTGGGACTCGATCTTGGGTCTCCAGGATCACACCCTGGGCTGAAGTCAGTGCTAAACCGCTGAGCCACCTGGGCTGCCCCTGATTTATTTATTTATTTCTAATTTCTAAATCATTTGTTTCTTATCTAATCTTTTTAAAAGATTCATTTATTTCAGAGACAGAAAGAGAGCAGAGGGAGAGGGAGGGAGAGAATCCCAAGCAGACTCCCTGCTGAGTATGCAGCTCCACATAGGGCTTGATCCTATGACCCCAAGATCACAACCCAGGCTGAAATCAGAAGTCAGACATTCAACCCACCAAGCCACCCCATATTTCTAATATAATCTATTATTCGTCTCCTTTAGGTGTAAGGTTGGGTTGTATATTTCAGATCTGTCTTGCATTTTTCTTTTTGAGAGTGAAAGAGAAGGAGAGGTGAGGGAAGAGGCAGAGAAAGAGAGTGAATCCTAAGCAGCCTCCCCAGTTAGATTGACATGGGGCTCAACCTCGCAACCCTGAGATCATGACCTGAGCCAAAGTCGAGCCAGATGCTTAACTGACTGAACTCCCCAACCACCTCAAATTTTCTTGCTTCTTGATGTAGACATACATAGCTATAAACTTCCCTCTTAGAACAGTTTTGCTATATCCCAAAAGTTTTTGCCGATTTTGTTTTCATTTTCACTTGTTTTCATGTACTTTTTTTCTTTGATTCCTGGTTGACCCATTCATTATTTAGTAGCATGTATTTTAACCTCCTTGTATTTATGGCCTTTCCAGATTTTTCCTATGGCTAATTTCTAGTTTCATGGTATTATGGTAAGAAAAGATGCATGGTATGACTTTGACATTCTTGAATTTGTTGAGATTGGTTTTCTGGGCTAATAGGTGATCTCTTCTGAAGTCTGTTTCATGTTCACTTGAAAAAAAAAATGTGAATTTTGCAGTTTTAGGATATAGTGTCCTGAATATATCTGTTAAGCCCATCTAGTCTAGTGTTCCATTCAAAACCATTGTTTTCTTGTTAATTTCCTTTAGATTATTTGTCCATTTATGTAAGTGAGGTATTATAGTCCCATACTATTATAATATTATTATCAATTAGTTCCTTGATTTTATGTACTTGGGCGCTCTTGTGTTAATGAATAAATACTTAGAGTTCTTATATTGAACCATACCCTTTATTATTATATAGTGTTCTTCTTTGTCTCTTGTTAAATATTTTGTTTCAAAGTTTATTTTATATAAGTATTGCTACTCAGCTTTCTCTTGACTTCCATATGCATGAATATTTTTCCATCCCCTCCCTTTCAATCTGCAGGTATCTTGAGGTTTAAAAATGAGTCTCTTAGACCAGTTTAGGTTTGGGTGACTCATTGGTTAAGTGACCAAGTATTGATTTTGGCTCAGTTAATGATCTCAGGGTTGTGAGATTGAGCTCTTCTCTTTGCTGGTTGTGGAGTCTTCTTTTGATTTTTCTCTCTCTCCCTCTCCTTCTGCCCCTCCTTCCTTTTTCTCCTACTCTCTCTACCTATCTGTCTCCTGACCCCTCCCAAAAAAACCCTAAAAAATAAAATGAGCCTCTTGTAAGAAAAATATAGATGGGGAAAAAAAAGGAAAATATAGATGGGTCTTTTTTTTTTAATCTATTTTGCTACTTTGTGCCTTTTAATTGGAGTATTTAGTCTACTTACATTCAGATTATTTATTGATAGATATGTATTTATTGTCACTTTATTATTTGTTTTGTGGTTGTTTCTGAAGATTTTCTCTGATCTTTCCATGTCTTTCTTTCATGTTTTACAGATTTCCTTTAGTGATATATTTGGATTTATTTCTCTTTACTCTTTTTTTTTTTAAGATTTTATTTATTTATTCATGATAGAGAGAGAGAGAAGCAGAGACACAGGCAGAGGGAGAAGCAGGCTCCATGCTGGGAGCCCGATATGGGACTCGATCCTGGGACTCCAGGATCGTGCCCTGGGCCAAAGGCAGGCGCTAAACCGCTGAGCCACCCAGGGATCCCACTCTTTCTCTTTACTCTTGACATGTTTATTAGTAGTTTTTGACATGTGGTTACCATTAGGTTTGTATATAACCTGCCTCTGTGCATAGCAGTCTATATTAAGTTGGTAATTGTCCAAATTTAACCCCATTCCTTACTTCTTTCCTCCCCACACCTATGTATATGTTGTTATATATTATATACTTTGAGAGGTCCCTGTTTTTTTACAGAAATATTCATTTTATTGCTTTTGTGTTTCCCACCTTATACTGTCACTTTTGATGTCTCCTCCTCTCTCAACGAGTACCTTTCATCTTTCTTGCAGGGCTGGTTTAGTGGTCATGAACTGAAGTTTTTCTTTCTTTGGGAAACTCTTTGTCTCCTTGTATTCTGAATGACAGCCTTGCTACAGAGAGTGTTCTTGGCTGCAGATTTTTCCTACTTAGGCAGTCTGAATAAAACATACCCCTCCCTTCTGTCTTTCAAAGTTTCTGTTGAAAACTCTCCTACTGGCCTTATGGGTTTTCCCTTGTAAGTTCCTGTCCTTTTTTGTCTTGTTGCTATTAAACATTTTCTTTATCACTGTATTTTTCCAGCCTATTTGCACTATGTCTTGGTGTGAATCTGCTTTTGTTGATTTTGATGGGACGTCTCTGTGCCTTTTGGATCTGGGTGTTTGTTTCCTTCTCTAGATTAGGGAAGTTTTCAACTATAATCTCTTGAAATACATTTTCTGCTCCTTTTCTCTCTGCTCTCCCTCTGAGACTCCTGTAATAGAAATGCTATTATGTTTGATGGAGTCACTGAGTTCCCTAAATCTACTCTCATTTTGCATAATTCATTTTCTTTCCTTTGTTCAGTTTGAATACTTTCCATTATTCTGTCTTCTAGGTCACTAATTCATCCCTCTGCTCTTCCATCCTGCTGCTCATTCCATCAAGTATGTTTCTCCTTTCATTTATTGGCCCCTTTATCTCCACTATGTTATTGCTTATGTCTGTGGTAAGGGTCTCACTCATGTCTTCTACTCTTTTCTCAAGTCCTTGTGATCATTGCTTTAAATTCTCTATCAGGCATGTTGTTTATGCCAGCTTTTCTTAGATCTCTGGCAGTGGCTTTGTCCTGTTCTTTCATTTGGGACAGATTTCTCTGTTTCCTCATTTTGTCTGCCTGTCTGTGCCTGTTCCTCTGTGTTAAGAAAGTCAGCTGTGTCTTCTGCTCTTGACCGTAGTGACTTTAGGAAGAAGAGTTCCTGGAGTGCCCTGTAGTTCAGTGTTCCCTGTTCTCCAGAACCTGGCACTCCAGAAGAGCTTGCCATGTGTGTTGCTTATGCCCTGCTGTTGTGTCTGAGTCATCTTTCCTTTCAGTGTAGTTGTCTGCACTGACTCTCTGCCTGTTATGGTCTTTGCTTGGTCTCTGTGGTGTGAGTGGGGCCCAGACAGGCCAGCTCTGAGGGGTTGTGCTGAAGTACTTCAATGTGGGGTGGCAAGGTTAGAAAAATTTGTGCTGAGTCACTAGTCCTAAGCCAGATCCCCCAAAGGGCAGTGATGCCTGGGGGCTTTATACTTGGGCAGCTCAGGTGCAAGGCTGGACATAGTCTGGTGATGGCTGGGCCCAGCATGCTTTGGTGGTGACTCAGCTCTGTGAAGCAGCTGGGTGTGGCATAGTGGCTGGGTACTGTATGGTGTGCAGCTTTCATCTGAGCCCACTGCCAAGGCTAGCAGACTTGGAGTGGATAAGTCTTCAGGAGAACTCATGGGTTTATTGCACTGCTATCAGGTTACTTAGCAAGTGACTGTGCTGTCCCACATCCCCCAGATGGCCCTTTGTTTATTCTAGAAGACCGAGGAGGAAAACTGCACCTGCTATCTCCCTCGTTTTCAAGATATCACCCAACACATTCTAAAATCAATATGAACAGGTCTATCTTCCATTTGTTGCTGGTGTTGTATAAATCGCCATGTTTATGTTGCCTCCTTGTGCAGGCTGCTGTCTCTTTAGGGTGACAATCCAGCTATCACTCACCCTCCCACAGGAGCCTAACTTTAAGACGACCCTGGTTCCAAGTTGCTCAACTACCTCTTGTAATGATGATATTTATTTTTATTCTGTGTAAATCAATTAACTAACACAGATGGTCAGTTCAATTACCACATAAATTTTGAATTATATGACAAATAATGTTCCCAAGTCCTGTTACTTGAGAACTAGTTATTGTTTATCTTGAGAATATGTATCTAATGGTTAATGTCTGCTTGCCTATACAAAGGATAAGATTAGTTTCTGTCTTTAAAACCTGGGTGGACTGGCTGTGGTGTAGATCACATGCTCATTAAACTTATACCCAAAATAAAACCAACTTCTCTCTTTTATCTTCGTGGAGGTTTTCTGGAATGGGAAGATTTTGTTTTACATTGTTGAGAAACTTTGAAAAAATTATTATAAAACTTTTGTAATTAAAACAATATAGTATTAGTTCAGAGATAGAGATTTCACTAGAATAGAGTTCAAAAACAGACCCAAACACATATGGACATTTAATTTATGACAAATATAGTACTATCTCATAATAGGAAAAATTAACATTATTTTCAATATGCAATGCTGGGCAGAGAAATATACATATGAGATGAAATATTTACTCTTTCACACTATTACAAAAATCAGTTATGGTAGGTTTTAGGCCTAAGTGAAAAGGTGAAATAAAAAAGCTTCTAGAAGATAATATAGGAGAATATATTCACATCATTAACATGAAACTTTACCCCCTACACAGCATTAATTACAATAACTTACCAAAGACATAGAACGTCAAAACATAGACTTTATCTGTAACATATGCAACTGATGACATGTTATAAATAATGTAAAAAAGTCATAATTTAACAATAAAGTAGAAAACCTAATATGAGAATAATTGACCAGACTTAAATCTTAATTTCCTAAAAGACGATATCCAAAATGCCAATAACCACGAAAAGGTGCTCATAGTCATTAAGTCATTATGAGAGTATAATTTTAAAAAGACAGTGAGAAAGCTTGAGAGTTCCTACCCTGTTCTAACAAAAGTAAATATTTGGGAAAACTAAAAGATCAACAATTTTTCTTGAATTCATAGATGAGGACACAGGGAAAACTGTTGTCTCCAAGATTGGAGAGACAAATGAATACAGGGAATCATAGCTTATTAGTGTGGAGACTCAGGAACTAGTGCTGGCAGTAGAAAAGCCCAAGCTGTCAATGATAAATTGTGGGGGGCTTAGTGTAGAAAACTAAGTTTAAAAATTCCAGGGGACTCAATCCTAAGGGATCCCCACAATTTTGTAAGATTTACCTTCAAAAGATTGACCAGATTCCCACAGTAAGTGTCTGAGAAAAATCTTCTCAGTCTTCTTTGAAGTGGAGGGGAAAGTGAGCCATTTTGAAATGCTCCAGAGCACTTTGTTCTTTGCAAGGCTTGTCTCAGAGGAAACTAGTTAATAAGACCCTAATCTGATAGAGTATTATTGAAGCCTAACTGACCTGGGGAAGTGAAATACCCAACTCCAGCCAAATTTAACGAATGTGTGACACTTAAGGGGGGAGGAAAAAACCTGAAAAGTCCTTGTGAAATTCATAGTTCGAGGCATAGACTCACTGAGCATCTGAGACCTCATCCTAGGACTACAGAACATTTCCCCTCCCCCATTCTTCACCACTATAATGTCTAATTTATAGCCATTCCTTTTACTCAGTACATAATGCCTATCAAAAAATTATAAGACATAAAAAAGGCAAAAACACAATTTGAAGATTCAGAGAAAGCATCAGAATTAAATATGGTAGAGAATATTAGAATTATCAGATCAAGAAGTTCAACCATGATTAATATGCTAAGAGATAAAGTAGACAGTATGCAAGAACAGATGAGAAACGTAAGCAGAGATGGAAATCCTAAGAAGGAACCAAAAAGAAATATTAGAGATGAAAAAAAAAAAAAAACGCACTGTAACAGAAATGAAGAATACTTTTGATGAGTAACAAATAGAAAGTAGTAACAAATATGGTAAATAGTGATTCAGGAGAAGGGAGGGGCAGGATGGCGGAGGAGTAGGGTCCGCAAGTCACCTGTCCCCGCCAAATTACCTAGATAACCTTCAAATCATCCTGAAAATCTATGAATTCGGCCTGAGATTTAAGGAGAGACCAGCTGGAATGCTACAGTGAGAAGAGTTCGCGCTTCTATCAAGGTAGGAAGACGGGGAAAAAGAAATAAAGAAGCAAAAGGCCTCCAAGGGGGAGGGGCCCCGCGAGGAGCCGGGCTGAGGCCGGGGCGAGTGTCCCCAGGACAGGAGAGCCCCGTCCCGGAGGAGCAGGAGCTGCACCGACCTTCCCGGGCGGAAAGGGGCTCGCAGGGAGTTAGAGCAGGACCCAGGAGGGTGGGGATGCCCTGGGGCTCCCGGGGACACTAACAGACACCTGCGCCCCGGGAGAGTGCGCCGAGCTCCCTAAGGGCTGCAGCGCGCACGGCGGGACCCGGAGCAGCTCGGGGGGCTCGGGGGCGGCTCCGCGGAGGGGGCTGCGGGGCAGGAGCAGCTCGGGGGGGCTCGGGGGCGGGGCGGGAGCAGCTCGGGGGGCTCGGGCGGCGGCTCCGTGGAGGGGGCTGCGGGGCGGGAGCGCGAATCCAACAGCGCAGGCCCCGGAGCACAGGGCGCCCGGACACAGCCCAGGATCCGGCCTCCCCCGGGACAGGCAGAGGCCGGGAGGGCCCAGGACAGCGAGGTCGTTCCTGCCCGGAGCTGAGCAGATCAGCGGCCCCGCCCCGGAGCCTCCAGGCCCTGCAGACGGAGAGCTCTGTGGTTACTGCGGGGGCTGACTCCAGGGCTCCAGAGCTGGCCCCGCCACTGCTGTTGTTCCTCCTGGGGCCTCACGGGGTAAACAGCCCCCACTGAGCCCTGCACCAGGCAGGGGGCAGAGCAGCTCCCCCAAGTGCTAACACCTGAAAATCAGCACAACAGGCCCCTCCCCCAGAAGACCAGCTAGACGGACAAGTTCCAGGGGAAGTCAAGGGACTTAAAGTACACAGAATCAGAAGATAGCCCCCGTGGTTTTTTTTATTTTTTCTTCTTCTTTTTGATTTCTGTTTGCTTCCCACACCTTTTTTTCCCTTTCTTTCTTTTTCTTTCTCTTTTTCTTCTCTTTTTTCTTTTTTTCTTCCTTTTTTCTTTTTCTCTTTTCTTTCCTTCTTTCTCTCCTCTCTTTTTCGCCTTTTCCCAATACAACTTGTTTTTGGCCACTCTGCACTGAGCAAAATGACTAGAAGGAAAACCTCACCTCAAAAGAAAGAATCAGAAACAGTCCTCTCTCCCACAGAGTTACAAAATCTGGATTACAATTCAATGTTAGAAAACCAATTCAGAAGCACTATTATACAGCTACTGGTGGCTCTAGAAAAAAGCATAAAGGACTCAAGAGACTTCATGACTGCAGAATTTAGATCCAATGAGGCAGAAATTAAAAATCAACTGAATGAGACGCAATCCAAACTAGAAGTCCTAACAACAAGGGCTAACGAAGTAGAAGAACGAGTGAGTGACATAGAACAAGTTGATGGCAAAAAGGGAAACTGAGGAAAAAAGAAACAATTAAAATATCATGAGGATCGATTAAGGGAAATAAACGAAAGCCTGAGGATGAAAAAGCTACGTTTAATTGGGGTTCCCGAGGGTGCCAAAAGGGCCAGAGGGCCAGAATATCTATTTGAACAAATCATAGCTGAAAACTTTCCTAATCTCGGAAGAGAAACAGGCATTAAGATCCAGGAAATAGAGAGATTCCCCCCCCTAAAATCAATAAAAACCGTTCAACACCTTGAAGTTTAATAGTTAAGCTTGCAAATTCCAAAGATAAAGAGAAGATCCTTAAAGCAGCAAGAGACAAGAAATCCCTGACTTTTATGGGGAGGAGTATTAGGGTAACAGCAGATCTCTCCACAGAGACCTGGCAGGCCAGAAAGGGCTGGCAGGATATATTCAGGGTCCTAAATGAGAAGAACATGCAACCAAGAATACTTTATGCAGCAAGGCTGTCATTCAGAATGGAAGGAGAGATAAAGAGCTTCCAAGACAGGCAGGAACTGAAAGAATATGTGACCTCCAAACCAGCTCTGCAAGAAATTTTAAGGGGGACTCTCAAAATTCCCCTTTAAGAAGAAGTCCAGTGGAACAATCCACAAAAACAAGAACTGAATAGATATCATGATGACACTAAACTCATATCTGTCAATAGTAACTCTGAACGTGAACGGGCTTAATGACCCCATCAAAAGGCGCAGGATGTCAGACTGGATAAAAAAGCAGGACCCATCTATTTGCTGTCTACAAGAGACTCATTTTAGACAGAAGGACACCTACAGCCTGAAAATAAAAGGTTGGAGAACCATTTACCATTCGAATGGTCCTCAAAAGAAAGCAGGGGCAGCCATTCTCATATCAGATAAACTAAAATTTACCCCGAAGACTGTGAGAGATGAAGAGGGACACTATCTCATACTTAAAGGATCTCTCCAACAAGAGGACTTAACAATCCTCAATATATATGTCCTGAGTGTGAGAGCTCCCAAATATTTAAATCAATTAATAACCAAAGTGAAAAAATACTTAGATAATAATACACTTATACTTGGTGACTTCAATCTAGCTCTTTCTATACTCGATAGGTCTTCTAAGCACAACATCTCCAAAGAAATGAGAGCTTTAAATGATACACTGGACCAGATGGATTTCACAGATATCTACAGAACTTTACATCCAAACTCAACTGAATACACATTCTTCTCAAGTGCACATGGAACTTTCTCCAGAATAGACCACATACTGGGTCACAAATCGGGTCTGAACCAATACCAAAAGATTGGGATCGTCGCCTGCATATTCTCAGACCATAATGCCTTGAAATTAGAACTAAATCACAACAAGAAGTTTGGAAGGACTTCAAACACGTGGATGTTAAGGACCATCCTGCTAAAAGATGAAAGGGTCAACCAGGAAATTAAGGAAGAATTAAAAAGATTCATGGAAACTAATGACAATGAAGATACAACCTTTCAAAATCTTTGGAACGCAGCAAAAGCAGTCCTAAGGGGGAAATACATCGCAATACAAGCATCCATTCAAAAACTGGAAAGAACTCAAATACAAAAGCTAACTTTACACATAAAGGAGCTAGAGAAAAAACAGCAGATAGATCCTACACCCAGCAGAAGAAGAGAGTTAATTAAAACTCCAGCAGAACTCAACGAAATCGAGACCAGAAGAACTGTGGAACAGATCAACAAAACCAGGAGTTGGTTCTGTGAAAGAATTAATAAGATAGATAAACCATTAGTCAGACTTATTAAAAAGAAGAGAGAGAAGACTCAAATTAATAAAATCATGAATGAGAAAGGAGAGATCACTACCAACACCAAGGAAATACAAAGGATTTTAAAAACATATTATGAACAGCTATATGCCAATAAATTAGGCAATCTAGAAGAAATGGACACATTCCTGGGAAGCCACAAACTACCAAAACTGGAACAGGAAGAAATAGAAAACCTGAACAGGCCAATAACCAGGGAGGAGATTGAAGCAGTCATCAAAAACCTCCCAAGACACAAAAGTCTAGGGCCAGATGGCTTCCCAGGGGAATTCTATCAAACGTTTAAAGAAGAAACCATACCTGTTCTACTAAAGCTGTTTGGAAAGATAGAAAGAGATGGAGTACTTCCAAATTCGTTCTAGGAGGCCAGCATCTCCTTAATTCCAAAACCAAACAAAGACCCTACCAAAAAGGAGAATTACAGACCAATATCCCTGATGAACATGGATGCAAAAATTCTCAACAAAATACTCGCCAATAGGATCCAACAGTACATTAAGAAAATTATTCACCATGACCAAGTAGGATTTATCCCTGGGACACAAGGCTGGTTCAACACCCGTAAAACAATCAATGTGATTCATCATATCAGCAAGAGAAAAACCAAGAACCATATGATCCTCTCATTAGATGCAGAGAAAGCATTTGGCAAAATACAGCATCCATTCCTGATCAAAACTCTTCAGAGCGTAGGGATAGAGAGAACATTCCTCGACATCTTAAAAGCCATCTACAAAAAGCCCACAGCAAATATCATTCTCAATGGGGAAGCACTGGGAGCCTTTCCCCTAAGATCAGGAACAAGACAGGGATGTCCACTCTCACCACTGCTATTCAACATAGTACTGGAAGTCCTAGCCTCAGCAATCAGACAACAAAAAGACATTAAAGGCATTCAAATTGGCAAAGAAGAAGTCAAACTCTCTCTCTTCGTGGATGACATGATACTCTGCATAGAAAACCCAAAAGTCTCCATCCGAAGATTGCTAGTACTCATACAGCAATTTGGCAGCGTGGCAGGATACAAAATCAATGCCCAGATATCAATGAAATTTCTATACACTAACAATGAGACTGAAGAAAGAGAAATTAAGGAGTCAATCCCATTTACAATTGCACCCAAAAGCATAAGATCCCTAGAAATAAACCTAACCAAAGAGGTAAAGGATCTATACCCTAAAAACTATAGAACACTTCTGAAAGAAATTGAGGAAGACACAAAGAGGTGGAAAAATATTCCATGCTCATGGATTGGCAGAGTTAATATTGTGAAAATGTCAATGTTACCCAGGGCAATGTACACGTTTAATGCAATCCCTATCAAAATACCATGGACTTTCTTCAGAGAGTTAGAACAAATTATTTTAAGATTTGTGTGGAATCAGAAAAGACTCCGAATAGCCAGGGGAATTTTATAAAAGTTAGCCATATCTGGGAGCATCACAATGCCAGATTTCAGGTTGTACTACAAAGCTGTGGTCATCAAGACAGTGTGGTACTGGCACAAAAACAGACACATAGATCAATGGAACAGAATAGAGAACCCAGAAGTGAACCCTCAACTTTATGGTCAACTAATATTCAATAAAAGAGGAAAGACTATCCACTGGAAGAAAGACAGTCTCTTCAATAAATGGTGCTGGGAAAATTGGACATCCACATGCAGAAGAATGAAACTAGACCACTCTCTTGCACCATACACAAAGATATACTCAAAATGGATGAAAGATCTAAATGTGAGACAAGATTCCATCAAAATCCTAGAGGAGAACACAGGCAACACCCTTTTTGAACTCGGCCACAGTAACTTCTTGCAAGATACATCCACGAAGACAAAAGAAACAATAGCAAGAATGAACTATTGGGACTTCATCAAGATAAGAAGCTTCTGCACAGCAAAGGATACAGTCAACAAAACTAAAAGACAACCTACAGAATGGGAGAAGATATTTGCAAATGACGTATCAGATAAAGGGCTAGTTTCCAAGATCTATAAAGAACTTATTAAACTCAACACCAAAGAAACAAACAATCCAATCATGAAATGAGCAAAAGACATGAAGAGAAATCTCACAGAGGAAGACATAGACACGGCCAACATGCACATGAGAAAATGCTCCGCATCACTTGCCATCAGGGAAATACAAATCAAAACCACAATGAGATCCCACCTCACCCCAGTGAGAATGGGGAAAATTAACAAGGCAGGAAACCACAAATGTTGGAGAGGATGCGGAGAAAAGGGAACCCTCTTACACTGTTGGTGGGAATGTGAACTGGTGCAGCCACTCTGGAAAACTGTGTGGAGGTTCCTCAAAGAGTTAAAAATAGACCTGCCCTACGACCCAGCAATTGCACTGTTGGGGATTTAACCCAAAGATTCAGATGCAATGAAACGCCGGGACACCTGCACCCCGATGTTTCTAGCAGCAATGTCCACAATAGCCAAACTGTGGAAGGAGCCTCGGTGTCCATCGAAAGATGAATGGATAAAGAAGATGTGGTCTATGTATACAATGGAATATTCCGCAGTCATAAGTAAGGACAAATACCCACCATTTTCTTCAACGTTGATGGAACTGGAAAGTTATGCTGAGTGAAGTAAGTCAATCGGAGAAGGACAAACAGTGTATGTTCTCATTCATTTGGGGAATATAAATAATAGTGAAAGGGAATATAAGGGAAGGGAGAAGAAATGTGTGGGAAATATCAGACAGGGAGACAGAACATAAAGACTCCTAACTCTGGGAAACGAACTAGGGGTGGTGGAAGGGGAGGAGGGCGGGGGGTGGGGATGAATGGGTGACGGGCGCTGAGGGGGGCACTTGACGGGATGAGCACTGGGTGTTATTCTGTATGTTGGGAAATTGAACACCAATAAAAAATAAATTTATTAAAATAAATAATAAATTTTTAATAATTTTATTAAAAAAATAGTGATTCAGCTCTATTAATAATTATGTTAAATGTTAATGGTCCAAACACATCAATGAAAACACAGTTTGTGAGAGTGGTTCAAAATATATGACCCAATTAAATATTGTCTATAAGAAATCTACTTTAGTGAACCCTGGGTCGCTCAGTGGTTTAGCGCCTGCTTTTGGCCTGGGGCATGATCTTGGAGACCTGGGATCGAGTCCCACATCAGGCTACTGGAATGGGGCCTGCTTTTCTCTCTGCCTGTGTCTCTGCCTCTCTCTGTGTGTGTCTTTCATGAATAAATACATAAAATATTTTTTAAAAATCTAATTTAAATATAAAGATACATATTATTAAAAGTAAATGGATGGAAAAATATATACCATGTTAATGGTAATAAAAAACAGGTGTAGCTATACTAAGTTCAAACAAATTAACCTTCAAAGCAAGGGGAGATAACGAAGAGCATTACAGAATGATAAAGGAGTAAGTTCTTGAAAATATAACAATTGCTAATAGGAAAGTGCTGAACACCAGAGTGACAAATGACAAAAGGCAAAACTAATGGAAAGTTAAGGAGAAATAAATAAATTCACTATCCTAGTTGAAGATTTTGGCATCCCTCTTACAAAAATGGACAGATACAGCAGGCAAAAATCAGAAAAAAAATTGTTAAACTCAATAATACCATCAACAGAATATAATATGCATCTATAGCTACATCATTTAATAACGGAGAGTAGACAGACATTTGTCTCAAGTTCACATGGAACATTCACCAAGACAGTCCATGTTCTGTGTAGTGGTATCTTTTCAGTAAACATCAAAACTTGGGAGTATTCATCTCAGAAGAGAATAAAAGCTAAGCTAGACAAGTACAGTACTGCCTTAGACAATGAAAAATATTGGGAATGTTTGGTAGCAAATAGGGACATGTTAATAGCAATATTAAAGTAACATAGATAGGGCAGCCCGGGTGGCTCAGCGGTTTAGTGCTGCCTTCAGCCCAGGGCGTGTGATCCTGGAGACCCTGGATTGAGTCGCACATCGTACTCCCTGAGTGGAGCCTGCTTCTCCCTCTGCCTGTGTCTCTGCCTCTCTCTCTCTCTCTTTCTCTCTCCTTCTCTGTCTTTCATGAATAAATCTTAAAAAAAAAAATAAAGTAACATAGATATTTAAGTTTGGATTGCAAAATTCAGTAAATACTACCAGGATGTGTGGGTTAGAATCTGAAGATCTGGCTGCTTGTGGGGCCCATTGCCAGTCAGAGAAGAATGCATAGATTTTAGATTTTTTTTTTTTCCTAGCTGTGATCACAAGGGCCCATGATACCAGAAGCTTCTAGTAGCTTACCCTGCTTTCCATGGACCACCACCCATGTTGCAGTTTCTATGCTCTCCTGACACAAGCTAAGTCAATTTTCCATAATATCAACAACTTGGTGCCAAACAATTCTAGAAAGTTTCTCTAACATTCTGATCCTAAATGTGAACATCCAAATCCTGACATGTGTCATAGCAAATGAGAACCAACTGTCTCTAACTCTCCAAATTAACCCTTTAGGAGCACAGAGAGGCTACTTACAAAAATAAGTTAATTTTTTTAAAAAAGCCTTTTCAGATGCCTGAGTGGCTCAGCAGTTGAGCATCTATCTGCCTTTGGCTCAGGGTGTGATCCTAATGTGGGGATCCAATCCCACATTGGACTCCCTGCAGGGAACCTGCTTCTCCCTCTGCCTGTGTCTCTGCCTCTCTCTCTGTCTCTCATGAATAAATAAATAAAAATCTTTAAAAAATTAAATTTAAAAAGCCTTAGTTTTGCAGGCTTACTCTCTTCCAGAAAACAAACAATACAAACCAAAACTAAAACAATTTCACCAGTCCTGCAAGGACAAGGTGTCACAAAGTTATGGCAACTGTATATTATGATTGCTTTCAAATCTGCTTTTTCCTGTTTATCCTCACCTCCAGTGCCCCAGTTCAAACTCTCATCATTTCCATTCTGGACTGTAACTGCTACTACCTTCTTATTCTTCTTCCAACTTCTAACCCAAATTGAGAGAGCAGTCTTCCTAAAGTATGTTGGATCATCTGAGGCTCCCCACTGCCATGGGGATTATGTTCAAATTCCTCCATGTGGAATATAAGCCCTGCCACCATAACCTCCTTTTCTCCTCTTCCCGGACCTGGATTCTGTACAGAAAGAGCCTTCTTTTCCTCTTAGTGCATTCCTTCTTTCCACTTCTTAGGCCTCAGGCTATAAACCACCATTATAGGTAAGTCTTTCGCTCCTAGTCACTGGAGATAGATTAAGATTCCCTGTTACATGCTGACTTATCCCATGTTAATTACTCTTTCACATGTATAGTACATTTTAAATAAATGAGCAGTTTTTTGATCTTTGTCTCCCCTCTTGGACTTGAAGCTTCATGACATTGGGGTAGTGAGTTGCTCTTCACTTTGTGTGGAAATTGTGTGAACTTAGGAGCTATTCATCATTTGATGGAAGACTTCAAGCTGCCTAATTACAATCATGATATAAATGTAATATTTAAGTAAATATAATTATGTTATAAATATTGATTATAATAAATATAATAAAAGTACATTGATAACATAGCAACAAACTGCTAAGCTGCCACCAGTTTCTCCACTAAATGACTTATCCAAAAGAATGTGTGTCTTCATAAAGAATCATAATTTAGGAAAAAGTTAAGCTGGGGAAAAGGCATTTTTTCATTTTTTAAATCTCTGAATGACAGAGTATTAGAGAGTTCAATTTATTTTAAATTCATAGACTCTGACATGTTAGGACTAAACATAGCAGTCCCAAAGGACACTAACATAGTAGAAACAATAAGAATAACTTAATTCTTTTGTTCATGTATAAATTTTTGTGAAAGCATTTATAGCAGGGTTATCTCATTAGATTAAATATATCTCCCTAAAATGTAATCAGTATTTCCTTTGGCTATCAAGTAGTTTTAAACTAAATAACACATATAGTTTAAAAAAAGAGCACAAAATCAAATATTTTTGCTCAAATTTCACTGATTTCAATTAAATAGAGGTCAGCTTGGTCATTTAATTATGTTTAAACTTCTGACACACGGCCAGCTACATTTTGAGCAATGATTCCAGTTCTAGTGTTGACTGTACAGCTTCCATGTGCCCTCCATATTTTTGTATGAGAAGATATTTGTTATAATTACTTTTTTAGAGTGGAAGCTCTTCAAGAGAGGGAAGCTTTTAGCATTATTGTCACAGCTACAGTTTATGAGCACAGTGCTCAAGACAAACACCAAAGAAGGTCACTGGGGCCAATCTGGGTTTTGATTAAAAGGCTGACAAATATCATGGTCCCCATTTTCTCAGATCTTGTGGAACAGCATTCTTTCATTGGGATAGATGGATTCGGTGTGGTGTTGTGCTCCAGCCAAGAGTCCTATACTCTTGAATGCAGTAAGCACAAAGGATGGGTGCCATGAGCACTAGATCATGGATATTAAGTGGCTTGAGGTCAGGTATCGATGGTTTAGGGAAGTACTGAGAAATGCTAGACTCCCAATGTCAGTTTTCTCACATGGAGAACTTGGGAGTTGTGAGACTATAGGATTTGAGTCTGGGCACTACTGTCCCTCTTAGAAAAGCCCAACACTCTCATATCACCAGGCAACCTGATACAGGTGAATCCTAATGCAATTCATGGCAAATTCTGGCTACTGTCTCCACATACATATTCTTTGTACCTACCCTCTTGTTTTTATGATGACTGAGTTGAGATTGAGCTCAAAATATCTGTTTTTCTTTAAGGCACTGAAATACAGAAGACTGGAAACTTGTTAACAACCAATTAAGAGGAATTGGTCTTTATGTGATGATTTTCTAAATGAGAACTGGAACGAAAAAAGGCAAAGCAACCAAACTTTTTGGGAATACTAGCTCACCCCTGCTATATTTTCTATTCTTGCATTACCCCTATAAAATAGATATTACAGGCCCTCTTTTATTTTATTTATTTATTTTTTCAGGCCCTCTTTTAAAATGAGGAAAAGAAGAATCAGATTAAACAAGGCCTCATCACTTGTTTGAATCCAAACCCCACTTGTTGAGCAGATTTTCTGTGATTCCCTTTAGAGTTATAATACACAATAGCTTGTTTTTATGACAACTACACAAAATGTTTGGGTCAATGATTCAATTATCTGCAGGCCTAAAAATAATTTGTTGCTTACTTTTTTCTCTCTCACACCATTTGACCATTGACTTGTCTTCAGTGGATTCTCTGCTCAAATTCTAATTAAACCTGGGGATCCCCAGGTGGCTCAGTGGTTTAGTGCCTGCCTTCGGCCCAGGGTGTCATCCTGGAGTCCCGGGATCGAGTCAGGCTCGATCAGGCTCCCTGTATGGAGCCTGCTTCTCCCTCTGCCTGTGTCTCTGCCTCTCTCTGTGTCTCTCATGAATAAATAAATAAAGTCTTTAAAAAAAATTCTAATTAAACCACAAATCAGTGGTATTCAAACTTTTTAAAATAAGTGGAATCCATTTTTAAATTAAAGTCTCAATCAGAAGTCCAAAATATAAAAATGACGAAAGAGAAATTGTTCTGGTTAATCTGAGGTAAGGACTCCAAAGCCCCACCTTTTCCTTAAACACAAAATGCCCTTGATCGTATTTTGGAATATCGGTGCTTCAAAAAACAGAGAATTTGAAAACCACTGCTTTGATGAGGAAATATGCTATAAGAAACAAATGAGCATGTCCAGCTGTGAATTTTTTGGTTTCCTGGGAACTCTGTCTTGGAAAGAAGGCCATGCGCCTTAGGAGAAGTGATGGTGGCTCACATCTGTTCAGCTGCTACAGTAGCAAATGAAGGACAACATTTTCTCCAATATGTCAACTCACAAAATGGGAGAATCACCTCATTACCCCTGGATGCCTGTTACTGCAACTCAATTGTATAGTGTACAAATGTTTGTGTCATAAAAATTATGCTCTCTATATATCATGTTGAAATTGAATTAACCTCACCCTTACAATAAACTCTTAGGAAATCACATGGATTTGCAGTTTGACTCCATTTGTCTCCCTGATCTATTAAGAGTGCATTTATCATCAAATGCACTTAAAATAACTTAAAATAACTGACTGCTGTTTGCTATCAACAGTGCAAGTGACCAAGGTACTGACATTATTTGGGGAATACCAACATGAGGCAGAGACTCTATGGGCACACAAGAGGCTAGTAAAGGTTCTCTGAAAGAGGAAAAAAGGAGATTCTGCAGATGGCAGAAATCAAAGCAGAAAATGCAGTCATCGGATATACTACCTTTTGTAATGATGTTACTGCAAATGTGAGGTGGCAAACACAGCTCCCTTTTATGACAACAAGGAATGTCCTACTAGTGTCTATACTTCATCCTACATCAATGGGTTTTACTTACTGAACTTGTTCTAAGAGCCTAAAATGTATATAAATGTTGTGATTATCCTTACTATTTGAGGGTAATTAAAAACAAGAGTTTTATAGTACTGTTATTGCCCTGACTCCAATTTGTTGTACGAAATATAGCAAAAATATGCAGCCCCTTCAGTTTGTGCTTTAACAAGATAGTCTTTTCAGAGACTGCAATGCAAGATGTCCTCTCTCTAAGAGCACCTTCAGCCATTACACCCATATGCCTTCCTCTTCACCTTTAAAACAATACCAGAGCAACAAAACAAAATGGACTCTTCTATTCCTTCTAAGAATCATCAGATTTTTTTCATAGCCAATAACAAACTACCTCAACTTATTCTCACATCACCAGCTTCAGTCTATAGTCATAACCCTGACATCTCTTTCTACCATCATCTACTTCTCCATTTCTGAGTAAGAGCAGAGAGCACTACAGAAGGAAGTCTGTGGGGTTCCTTGGGATTTCAGACTGTTTAGGATGAATCTAAATTTGCTTGGAATCTATACAGTAATGTTGGAAGCATCAGTGGAAGAGAGAGGAAACAATATCCAGGAAGACAGTCTACCTGAGTCATAAATTTTTAAAGTGGAAACTAGGCAGACCAGGAAAATTCTGGGAAGAAGCAATGAGCAGGAAACCTGAAGTCCAATGTGGGATTTCTATTTTTTTAATATTAATATTAATTTTTTTCTGGTGTGTCTTCCTTCTGACAAGGGCACTAGTCCCATCGTGGAGACTCTACCTTTCATGACCTTCTTACTCATACCATCACATTGGGAATTGAAGCTTCAACATAAGAATTTTCTGGGGACGCATTCAGTCCCTAACACTCTAACCTTGTACAAGCTATTTAATAATGCTGAGGCCATAAAAAAGGAAATAAAAAAACCTCCTTCAAAGTTCAAAAGCTTTTGTGATCATATATGAGATGTTGTAGAAAACAGTGTTTAGATTGGTGTGTCATACACAACAAGAACAGGAAAAAAAAATGTGTTCCTTTTTGTCCTCTCAGGAAAATACATAGCTCTTTCTTTCTTTCTTTCTTTCTTTCTTTCTTTCTTTCTTTCTTTCTTTCTTTCTTTCTTCCTTCCTTCCTTCCTTCCTTCCTTCCTTCCTTCTTTCCTTTTTTCCTTTCTTTTCTTTTCTTTTCTTTTCTTTTCTTTTCTTTTCTTTTCTTTTCTTTCTTTCTTTTTACATAGCTATTTCTTAAAGGAGTAAATGCAATCTATCTCAGTAAAATCAGAATCTCAGGTAAATACTAAATAACATATTACAGTACAGTACGTGCACTATTTGGGGCCTATTCATACTAACAAAGTTTTCCTTGTTGATCCAACTTTCAAATCCAATCCTGTGTTCTATCCCTGTATTTTAACTGGCTATTATAGCAACAAGGAGATTAGGGTGGAGATAGCACGTATACATGAAATAGAGATGTAACATCACAGTCATAAACACATATGTATATTTTTACTTGAATACTATGAATTGCTGGGTATGCAAATTTCTGAATGAGCTATAGTAAAGAAATAAGTGGTATAATAAAAATAAAAAGTTAACTAAGCAAATCAAGGAGAAACAAAAGAGTAGAATTACGTGTGCACTCTATAGCTCTATGACAATAAATTTTTAAACCTCGAGACTTCCTAATGGTCTAGACATTCAGCCTTTTGTTGCTAGACTGTGAGATGGCCCAGGGGATCTTTGGGGAAGAGTCCAGGGCAAACACCAGGATTTGGGAAAGAGTTCAGGGATTATGTCAGTAGCTACATACCAAGCAGTATGGAAAGGTTTCAATACTTAACAACCACTATAGCTGTACTAGTAGAAATAAGCTTATCTACATCCATAAATCCCAGATTTACTATTTCTTTTCTTCACAAAGGCCTCTGTTCTATTTGGTTTTTAGATGCATGCTTCAGATATTTTTCTTAGGAGGGAATGGGATGTGTGGATTATTCTAAAAATTCCTAAAATTCCCCAAAATTTAGATAGATGATAGTTAGATAAATAGATTGATAGATGATAGATAGATGACAAAGTAGATAAGAATATAAACATAGAGACACTTGTCAATTAATATTATTCTAAATTTAGAACTCTTATTACAATCATTTTTTTATTTTATTTTAAAGATTTTATTTATTTATTCATGAAAGACACAGAGAAAGGCAGAGACATAGGCAGAGGGAGAAGCAGGCTCCAGGCAGGGAGCCTGATGTAGGACTTGATCCTGAGACAGAGGATTGCGCCTTGAGCCAGGGGCAGGTGTTTAACCGCTGAGCCACCCAGGTGTCCCTACTATCATTTTTTAAATGATGTTTAAGTGTATAGATACATTTCCTCACTTTTATAATAAAAAATTTTATTGAGGTATAACTTACATACTATAGATTGCATAAACGGCACTAATATTTAGTATGTGGCTTAACAAATACCATCATCTATTTACACTTTTGTAGTTACCACTCATTTCAAGATGTAGAATATTTCTAGAGCCCTGGAAGTTTGTCTCTTATCTCAAGGGTAACCAATATTCTGACTTCTCTCCTCTGACACCTAAATGCAAATTTTTGCAGCTGAAGGTTCTGATAGTTAGATTTTATGTTTCTTTAATTCTTTTGACCTGGGAGCTTATATATTTTTGTCCTTAGAGACTTTGGATTTTACCAAATATGCCTAGGAGGAATGCCGTTTGTGGATTTTTTTTTTTTCTGAGTAATCTAGCCTAGAACTTTGAACATGTTCAGTGTAAAGACTGACCTTTCTCTTCAGTGTTAATCTTCCTCTATTATCTGATTAATTATTATCTCTATTCTCTTTGTTCTTTTTTTCTACTTCTGAAATGCATATATTTAATAAGATAAAATTCTTGGTCTTCTGGGGCTCTTATCTTCTTGCTTATGATTTTCAGCTTCTTTTTATTTTATTCAATGTTTTGAGAGATTTCTGGCTTGATCTCTCAGGCCACTAATTGAAGTCTCAAAAATGGGTAGTCTGTTCTTCAATTCATCTAAAAAATGTTTAATTGTGAAGCCTTGTCTTAAAGTGTGAGGGAGTCTCTTTGCTGCTGTACTTGAATTCCCATGGAAGTATTTATTTATTTTTTAAATTACATTTTCCATTTGTCTTCTTCTAGCAATTCCATTTCACTGGTTCTGATTTTCTTTGTCTTTTCTCTCCAACCTGTGCACTCCCAACTCTACTCTGTTGTAGATGAATAGTGATTTTCCTCAGCCCACTGGTCTAAATAATGGTTATAGAATAATCTAAATGGTGATGAAAAGCTACAAGTACTTTCCCCATAGACCTACAGTATGGAAGCGGGACATTTCCCTGATAGTGGTGATCAGCCTTTCTGTGTGCTTATTTTCTTTTTTTTTTTTTTTAATTTTTATTTTTTTATGATAGTCACAGAGAGAGAGAGAGAGAGAGAGAGAGAGAGAGAGAGAGAGGCAGAGACACAGGCAGAGGGAGAAGCAGGCTTCATGCACCGGGAGCCTGACGTGGGATTCGACCTCGGGTCTCCAGGATCGCGCCCTGGGCCAAAGGCAGGCGCTAAACTGCTGCGCCACCCAGGGATCCCTGTGCTTATTTTCTATCAGTTTATTCTCTTCTGTGAATTTCTCTTCCTTGTTTACTCCCTTTCACATTGGATTGTTTTTTTACTGATGAATTTTGAGGGTTCTTTATATTCTAGGTAGTAGTCCTTTGTCACATATGTAGTTTGCAAATATTTTCTTCCAGTCCGTAGGTTATCATCTGAGAACAGTGTCTTTCACAGGACAAAAACATTTAACTTTTATAAAGTCCAATTTACTGATTCTTTTATCTAATGGATCATATTTTTAGTATCATAAATAACAATTTCCCCCAAATCCTAGGTGTTGCAGATTTTCTCCTATATTTTCTTCAACAAATTATACATTTAAATCTGTAATCCATTTTGAGTGAATTTTGGCATACGATAAGAGGCTTAAGTGAAGATTCACATTTATTGGAGCAATTTAGGTTCACAGCATTTTTTTCCCTCTCATTTGATGATCTTGTTTCCTAATTCACTGAGAAATTGAAGAAATCAGAAACTGAATCAATCAGAAGATAATTTCTCATGAGTTTACAACTCACCTACCTATCGAAAATCATGTACATATGCTCTGCCTTCCCTCATGTTATAACAGATTAACTATCTGCCTTTCTTTCTAAAAGCATTTCCCCCATCCTGTCTTGTTTACATGAGAATAAAACTTCAGCAATATTCCCTTCTGTCAAATATTATCTGTTTCCTAATATAAATCACTTATTTTTATTAGCATATGAACATGCTATTTCTTCTATATTAAAAATCGAACTCAAACTAAATCTAACTGACTCACTTTCTTCTCAAACTACCACCCATTTTTATTTGCTCTTTTTCTCATCAAAAGTACTTCCAAGTACTTAATATAGTCATTGTCTCCATCTCATTTCATTCCATTTTGTCTTATAACCAGACTAATCAGTGATTCCCCCCCCCCATTATTCCACTGAAATACTTTTTAAGATAGCCTTTATGTTATTAAGTCTAATGTTCAAATCCTAGTCCCTATCTGATTAGAATAGCTATTGATATAGTTAATCCCTTCCTCCTTTTTGGAAACAAAATCCTGACTTGGCCACCAGTCTAGATTTTCATCCTTCTTCATTGGTTGCTCTTTCTCAGGCCTCATTGTTATTTTTTCTTCTTTTGGCTGGCCTTGTCCCTGGGATTTTCAAACCTTAATCAAAGTTACAGATATTTCTTTCCCTTCAGTTACCGGCATATGGCCTCCTTCTTAGTACCAGCTTCAGGTCTCATGTGCTTTCCACCTGGATCAAACTCCTTCTATATCCAAAGACTTCACTGTGTCTTAACAGAGATGCGCTGTATAGATCTGGATCCCATGGCCCAGAATATTCACAGTGTTCTCTGCTACATTAAAGAAAAGACTCCCCCTTAAGAGGTGAGAATCTAGGGGTATGGGAGAATAATCCAGAAGGCAAAACCATCTGTAATTGATGGACTGGAGAGTAGTAAAACTCCTTTCAGGTAAGCAAATAATTTAAGAGTCTTTGTTTGTTTATTTTTTTATTTTTATTTTTTTTGTGATACTGAAAGACCAGTTGCAGCCAAAGCATAAAGTAAAATGGCAATTGATGAAAGGCTAGAACTGGGGTTTGCTTTAAAATGTCCTATAGCTATGATGCCTAGCTCTGTTGCTGAGGAGATAGCACATCATTGTTAAGTAATATTTTTTCTTAGTATGATTTGTTATCACATTCAAGGGTTTCTTGGCAGGGATCCCTAATAAAAATTTATTATTTTTTCCATTTTTCATTTTTACTTTCATTAGTTTCCTGTAGTGCTTCTACCTGTACCTCTTTTTATTTTATTAAAGCTCATATGTGGAAATTATCATACACTAAAGAACATAAATAAACTTTTATTTAGCAGGCTGTGGAAATTAGGGGTATGCAGCAAAGACGATTGAGTTCATTAAGCACCAGTGGTATTAATGTCTTCTCACTCATTACTCATTCACTCCACTGATTGCCTTAACAGAATAGGAGGCACCACTTCTCTGTTAGATCATCAAACTGTTCTCTATGGGTGTCACAGAAGACAAAAGACAGGGCAGGCAGACCCATGGACCTTGGCTCTTCAGAAGACACAATGGAGTAAGAGCATTAATCACTGACACTTCCAGGTGTGTATACATTCTCTCACTCTTCTTTTTCTCTCTGTCTATAAAGGGAGCAGAAGGAGGTGGTAAGAGCCATGTGAGTTTAAGAGCTCCTCTCAAATGAGATTTTTACACTCAGCATTTGGGGCACAAGTTCGGGGGGATCCAGAAAGCAGCATTTTTATCATTTATATTGTACAATAATTTATTTCCACTATAAACCTGTGTTTACAAGTCCAACACAATTCTACCCCTGAAACTACTAGAAGCATCCTTTACTCACAACAATAATACTAAGAACTTATGATACATTTCATCAAAAGTTTGATTCAAGTTCTTATAACATGTATAAACTGATTTTCAGATTCTGAGAATAGAGTTTCTAAGTTTCTTCTGTTTACACATGGGAACAGATTGCAAGAAATTATCATCTATATCTATGTAAGCTAATGGGCAAATGTCACCTACAGCATCACATGAAAAAGGACTGGAGGGATTTTTACTGAGCTAGGAAAAAATGCTTGAAGTGGACTTATTTGAAACAGACAATGTGGCACATATGGATTCCCTGTGGTGGACCTTACAAGATATGGACGGGGGTGATTTGGTATCTCACAGTGTTAGATCATCCTTTTCTGGAGCAGCTGGTGTGCAATATAGCTGTTCCTCAGTGGATTAGTAATATGACAGGTGCTCCAAGGTGAGTAGCTCCAAGTAGTTATTTATCTAACAATGGCTAATGATTCCTTTGGTAATGACTCTGGTGAACATACCCAGTAATATCATAAGGAACATTCTCTCAGCTCTAGGTATCAGGCCCAGTCCTGAAGCCTCACTTGTGCTATATTATTGAGTCTCCAAAATAATTCTACATGGTATCCCCTTATTTCACAAATGAAGAAAAGGACTAAGTAAAAGGTCATACAGCTGGCAGGCAGTAATGCCAGAAGTGAAAAAGAAGGTTGCTTAACTTGAAAGCTGTAGCACTTGACAGCTACTTTCCAAGACATTGGAAGGCAGAAGCATAACCTACCAATGCTTCTCTTGTAAAAGGCAATAATATACACATCTGCAAAGTAAGTAGCAGGTTGAGAATAGGAAAAGCAGGGCAGTTTGTCACTCAATTTAGCAGCTGTAGACGTTACAGGAAAACCATCATGGAACAATTCCAGTTAACCAAGGGTATAAATAAAGACCAGGGATACCACTTCAACTTTTTTTGTTGTTTGAATGCAAAAACACAATAGAAATGACAATGCACTGAATCAGAATGATACCTTATACCGCACCTCTCTGAGATAGGTTTTTCCTCTCTCCATTCAGTAAGAGTGGTGACAGGAAAGGAGGGAATGACCAGAATTTTATTGATTTTCCAGTGCAGAGTGGTCATTGATGACCCATTTTCAGAAACGATGTCATGGGAACATCAAAAAAAATATTAGTAAGATGACCACATCTAAAACCAAAATTCTACTACTAGAGAAAGTTAGTAAGTCATGGCCTGCACTTACCCAAGCCTAGAGGAAGAACTTCTATGTTCAACAGATCCTGAAGGCATGAGGACTGAATTTTTAAATTTATTGGTTAGGAAAAATATAGGTGGACTTTATTTTATTATCTGATTATAAAGCAAATACACAATTATCCTGGAAAATTTTGAATTCACAGAACTATATAAAGCAATGTACATCATCCATATTGCAAACCTTCTGAGGCAGTCATTGTTAGCTGACTCAACTTTTTCATACTTTAATCCATTGCTAACTTCAGACCCCAGATGACCCACTAAAGGCTAGATACCCTAAAGGAGACTATATTAATGGAAACTGTATGATTTGTGCTGAAAGAACATAAGGAAAGAAATCCTCTTTCCTCTTCTTCCCAAGGTCTGAACAACCTATTTCTTCCCCTGTGATGGACACTTTGATTTAAAAAGACTGTCTACACTCAGAGTAAATTTGACATGTTACTGGGGCAAAGGATTTTTCTATAGCCATTAGAGATAAGATTGACTGGTGATATGGAGATATGTGCTGTTCTGGGGTAGTCAGAACAAGATCTTTAGATAACAGTTTCTTTGTTAGCTTCACACCAAACTCAACAAAGTACCTAAGGGAAAGAAATTAGTTAGCAAACCACTTGCTTATCAAATCTTTTCCTGTTTTAGGGCTGTCACCCTTTGAGGGAAGATAGTGGGTGAAAAGGTGCCACTTCCCATAACAAAAGGTTCTGAGGCACAGAAGGTTCTTTCTCGAGACTTTATTACTTCATGTTAGTAAAGAGTCCTTCTCTAAGCTCTTTCAAAAAATGAAACTAAAATTACATCAAGGACAATTTCACCAACTTTTCCACTGTGGTATTGTATAGTGCGTGGTGGGTGCTGTAACAACTGTATAGTGTCTATCTGTGTAGAGAAATACATCTCTTTGGTGTATTTACCATTCAGAAAATATGGACCATTACCTGCATGTCAGGGGATAGTTTAGTTGCTGCTCTATGGTAATGAAAAAAGTCTCTGCCCTGAAAGGGCTTAATTATATTTTAGTAAGGGATACAGACAATAAAGAAATATCTCATATAATTCAAAGTGTCACTTGGCAAAAAAAGAAAGTAAAAACATCATATGTATAATGAAATGCTTCTATTTTATACATGGTCTGGGAAAACTCCCTAAGGAGGTGTTTTTGAGTGGAGATTTGAATATAGTGAGGGAACAAGAGCATAGATGACTGGAAGGAAAACAAACCAAACAGATGAAAGACTAAGCACAAAGGCACTAAAGGCACTAAAGACTAAAGCCTTGAGAGGGAGAAGTGGGGGTGGTGAATCTGCTTGGCCTCCTTAAGAAACTGCAGGAAAGAGGCCCTTGTGGCTGGAGTGAGGAAGAGAAAGGGGAGGTGAAAGGAAAGACGTTAAGATCACATAAGGAGAGCTCTAAATATCACAGAAAGACCACACCATGATTTTACCATATGCATCCTCCCATTTCTGCAGCCCTGAAGACTGAATTACTCCCGAGGTACCCACTGTCTGTCTCTGATGATGGGGACACCATTCACTGTCTCACTCCAGCCCAGGTTATTCACTCTCATCTGTATTGAGCTATCATGTGCACCCAGCCCTCCAGCTTCTTCCTTCCTCTCTGTAATTGTGTAGGCAATTTCCTCAGCTTTGAATGCTTTTCTCCATATTGATCTGATGAAAGATGACCCTTCTGAGGAAAGACACCTTTTATGTGAGGCTTTTCCTGGCTCCCACTTGTCTTTCTGCCACTTCTATTTCTAGCATATCTATGACCGCTTTGTGGTAATTACCTGTCTGTATTACTGCTTCCCATGTAAGAAGATGAATTTCATGCAGTCACAAACTCGGTCTTTGTCTTTAGCTTCCTGTGCTTAGCACACGTCCATATGCATGGTAAAAAGAAATAATAATAAATGCGGAATAAGTGAACGAGTTTGTGAGTACCTGAATGAATGAAAATTGTCTGAATGAGTTTTGTGTTTGTTTTACTTCAGGTCAATGACACAAAGACTCATCAAAAAATGGACTTCTCTTTTATTCTCATTCAGCCAAGAAGATGATTTTTTTTCCCTGAACTTTTTCTTTTTCTAATAGAAAACTATAAGAGAAGTGAATGTCAAGAATGTTCTATGCATGGAAAATATAATAACTACATAATGCACCTGTCAAAATGGTGTTTAAAATAAAATGCTAACAGACCCATATAACTGAAGAGGTTTTGTGGGAGTTGCTATTATAAAGCAGTTTTTAACACACCGCGCAGAAAATTATTACCTACATGAAACTTTTAGAGCAACTATGATTTAGAATTGGAAGCTGTACTTGTCATTACTAGCAAGCCACTTCAAACATATCATACATCTGATCATTGGTTTGCAAATCCACAGAATGGGCCAACTCACATGTGTTCCAGGATCAGGGAGAGGGATAGGAGACATTTCAGAGGAAAGTTTTTCTTTAAATATTGCCCTTTGTTTAGGATAAATGTCTAAATTTAACATAGAACATTAAGTATCTGAAATTAATATGTGCCTAAATATTATATAGGAATAATGAATGATATTCTATATGATTTAATGATCAAATTAAATTGGAAATAAAGTGCTCTCATGAAAGTTGAGATATTAAAAATCAGAGGTAGGGGAATCCCTGGTGGCTCAGCAGTTTAGCACCTGCCTTTGGCCCAGGGCGTGATCCTGGAGTCCCGGGATTGAGTCCCATGTCGGGCTCCCTGCATGGAGCCTGCTTCTCCCTCTGCCTGTGTCTCTGCCTCTCTCTCTGTCTCTCATGAGTAAAAAAAAAAAAAAAAAAAAAAATCAGAGATAGGATGAGAAAATGAACTAAAGATATTTTTTCTGCCCTGTTTATTTACATCCAACTTCTCTTTTCTAATTTTCTTCTTTGGTCACTATTGCTCTAAGTGTCATAGAACCTCTTTTTCTGGTCCGGGCAGGGATGGGATTATTTGTTTGTGAGGTCCAACTAGCAGGACCTTTTCTATGGAGAAAGTTTCTGTACACCCATCATGGATATTGAAATCATGGATGTGGGCAGAGCTAATCCAAGTGTGGACATCAATTTAGTGGTATAACAAAATGGACGAGTCAAAAGAAGAGTTGATACCTGGGGTCCCAGCCAGGAGAAATTGGGGTGGGGGTAGTAGAGAGCAGAGGAAGGATGAGAAAATACAACTAACACTTATTCTGTGTTTACCATGTTGTCAGGCACTAACCTAAACCCTGGAGCAGAGAGTACAGAACTAACCCCCTGCATCTTGGCACTTATTAGGAGCAGACAGACTTGATTGTTTGTTGCAGTAATAGTCTGGCACAAGTGGCTCGGTTCAAAAGAGAGCCTGTTGATGGTAAAAGAGATTGTCATTAATTTTCATGATTTTACCTTCCCTTGATTCTCTTCTTGCCATGAGCATTTCTCTTTCCCTGGGTTTTTAGTCAATTAATCTAATTGTGGATCCCTAAACCACAGTCATTAACAATCTGATTTTCTCTAAATATAATTGACTGAAAATATTCTCAATGCTTCAAATGTCTAAGGACATCTTGCAGATCTTTAGCCATTTTCTCTACTCAATTGCATACAACCATCACCATGGATGCCCCACCATTCCCAGACTTAGCATAGCTGTTATCTCTTTCAAGACATTAATTAAATTATAAATTCAATGAAGATATTTTACATTTATTTAGTAATTTCATTCTACTTAGATTCAGGCTGGCTAATTCTAGGATTTGTGTCTTTGCCTCTACAGTGTTGCTTAGAGCACCTAGTGCAGTGCTTGACACATGGATGGACGCATCACATGCTCAGTTTATTGAAGTGAACTCAATGGTTGAAGTAGATAGGGAAATGAAATAGCTAAGAAAACATAATCTAGGGGACACACAAGTGGCTCAGCGGTTGTGCACCTGCCTTCATCTCAGGTAGTGATCCCAGGATCTGGGATCGAGTTCCACATTGGGCTCCCTCCAGGGAGCCTGCTTCTTCCTCTGCCTATGTCTCTGCCTCATGAGAGTCTGTGTCTCTCATGAATAAATAAATAAATAATACTTAAAATACTTTGGATTGTTCCAAAAATATCTCTAGCACTAGTCCAACCCTGGAGTCTGTATGTCCATGAGTTTTTTTTCAAAATATTAAGGAATATTATATATATACATATATATATATACACACACACACTGTTGAGCAAAAAAATGCCTATACATATATGAAAAGACAATGATTTAAATGTCAATACTGGGGGATCCCTGGGTGGCGCAGCGGTTTAGCGCCTGCCTTTGGCCCAGGGCGCGATCCTGGAGACCCGGGATCGAGTCCCACGTCGGGCTCCCGGTGTATGGAGCCTGCTTCTCCCTCTGCCTGTGTCTCTGCCTCTCTCTCTCTCTGTGTGTGTGACTATCATAAATAAATAAAAATTAAAAAAAAAATAAATGTCAATACTGTTCATAGCACAAAAATATTTATTAATGCATGCTGGTAAAAGAAATTATGGTACATCACCAAAATAGCATATCACATTAAATACTCTGTGTGTATGTATGTGTGTGTGTTGACAAGAAAAATGCAAGATGCAAAACTATGTGCATATTATTGTGCATGAACTTACTGGAATAATCTACACTGCACAAGAAACTGGGGTAAGATTGGGGTTACAGCTTGAGTTAGCATTAGGGTTTTGGGTAAGAGCTTGAAAGTCAAGCATAAAAGGAAGATTAAATTTTCACTGCATATTCTTTCCAATATTTGCATTTTTATTAGATGATTATATTAGCTTTTTTTTAAAGCTCCAGCTGAGTTAAACAAAAGATAAAACTATTAAAACTACAGAGTAATCTGAGGCAACAAAGTTTAATATTCAAATAGGACCAGAGTCAATTTCCAAAGGTCTTCTGAAGCATTCTTTTTTTGGGATATGACATTATGGCTCAACAGATCAAAGTCAATATCTTTGAATAGCTAGAACTTTTTATATTGCCTTTCCTGTTCTTTCTGTCTCATAGGATTATGAAGTGTCTCTTCAGATACTTTGCCCATTTTTCTAATTGGGTAGTTTGTTTTCCTATTATAGCATTGTAAGACTTCTTAAAATAATCTTGATAAAAATCATTTATCAGATGTGTGACTTGAAAATAATTTTCTCAGTCTGCATTTTGTCTCTTCATTCTAAGAAAATCATTTGAAGAGCCAAAGCTTGTCATTTTGAAAAATCTAATTTTTCATTTTTTCTTTTATAGATCATGTCTTTGATGTAGTATCTAAAAATTCATTGCCAAACCCAAGGTCACATAGGTATTTCTTTTTTTCTTGGAAGTTTTGTAATTTTATATTTTATATTGCTGTTTTTAGTTCATCTTTGTATGAGATGTAATGTCAATGTTTGCTTTTTGGCATGTGGATATCCAAATGGTTCTAACACATCAGCACCATTTGTCCTAAAAACTGTTCCTTCTCTATTAAATTGCCTTTGACCCTATGTGAAAAAAAATCAGTTGATTATATTGTGTGGGTACATTTCTGAGCTCTCCCTTCTGTTTCACCCATCAATGTCTGCTCTTTCACCAACGCCACAGTATCTTAGTTACTGCAATTAATAGTAAGTCTTAATATCAAGTAATTTTAGTCTACCAACACAGTTTTTTTCCCCAGAATGGTTATAACTATTATAGATTCATTACCTTTCCATATAACTTTAGATCAGCTTGTCATAGCCTATGAAAAGTATGCTACAATTCTGATTGAGATTGTGTTGAGTCTATAGATCAAGTAGAACTGGCATTTAAAATCTTGGATATTCAGTTCATGACCATGATACATTTCTCTATTTAGCTTCATACCTGATTCTTTTTCACCACTGTTTTGTAATTTTTAGCCTGCATATTTTGCACATGTTTTGATATATTTATCCTTAAATACTTCATTATTTTGGTACTATTGTGATTAATATTGTTTCTTCCTCCAGTTTCAAGTTCCAGTTGCATATTGCTAGCATACAGAACAATTGGTTTTTATGTAACGACTTGGTATTCTACATGTTAATCTCACATATTAGTTTCAGGAGGATTTTGTGTGTGTGTGTGTGTGTGTGTGTGTGTGTGTGTGTGTGTGTAGGTTTTTTGAGATTTTCTACAGAGACATTCAGGCTGTTACGAAGTACAGAAGTTATTTCTTCTTTCTATTCTGAATGTTTTGTTCTTTATTTGTTATACTGGGTAGGTCTTCCTGTTTGATATTGAGTAGGAATGACATGAGAAGACATCCTGACCCTATCTCTGATCCTTGGGGAAAAGATAATTATGTATGATCAACAATAAATATGAAATAAGATATGGAATGTTTGTGTATACTCTTTAGTAGGATAGGGATGGTACCATCTATTCTTACTTTGCTGAGAGTTTTTATCATAAATGGATGTTGAATTTTATTCATTTTTTTCTGTAATTATTGAAATGAAAATATGATTTTCTTATTTAGTTTGTCATTGCTGTGAATTTCAGTGATTGATTTTTGAATGTTAAATCAGTCTTGTATTCCCAGAATGAACCCCACTTGATTATTACAGTTATCCTTTTTGATACTGTTGTATTTAATTTGCTGACATTTTGTCAAGAATTTTTGTGTCTATATTCATGAAGGATATTGAACTACAGTTTAATGTGCTTGCCTGGTTTTAGTTTTATGTTAACGCTGGGCTTATACAATGAGGAGGAAAAGGGGGAACTATTCCTTCTTTTTTTCTATTTTATGGAAGGGATTTTGTGGAAATTTTATTATTTTCTCCCTAAATATTTTGTATAATTCACCTTTGAAACAATCTGGATCTGACAATCTTCTGTCTCATTTTTAATAAATCTCTAACAAAAATTAAAGCTTTACTAGATATAGGGTTGTTTCTATTACTTTTTCCTTTTTTAGTGGGAATTAGTAGTTTGTGCCTTCTAAAGAATTGGTACATGTCATCTAAATTGTGGGAATTAATGAGCATAGGATTTTTCTTAGTATTCTTTCAGTGTTCTTTTAATGGCTTTGGGATCATTAGTGATGTGCACATTCTTTATATGGATATCTTGTTTTTTCCTCCTTTTCTTTTTGGTCAGCAATGCTAAAGACATCAATTTTACTGATCTTTTCAGGGATCCAGCTTTGGGTTTAATTGATAGTCTCTATTGCTTTTCTATTTTGTTTTCATTATGTTTCCCTTCTGCTTCTTTTTTTTTTTAAAGATTTTATTTATTTATTTATGAGAATGCACAGAGAGGAGAGAGAGAGAGGCAGAGACGCAGGCAGAGGGAGAAGCAGGCTCCATGCACCAGGAGCCCGACGTGAGATTTGATCCCGGGTCTCCAGGATCGCGCCCTGGGCCAAAGGCAGGCGCCAAACCGCTGCGCCACCCAGGGATCCCCCCCTTCTGCTTCTTTTGTGTTTAATATGTTCATATTTTTCTAGTTTCTTAAGGTAGAAGCATAGATCTTCCTTGTTTTCTAACATAAACATTTAATGCTATAAATTTCCCTCTCAACCCTGCTTTAGCTGCTTCTCACAAATTCGATATGCTATTTTCACTTTTACTTAGGTCAATATTTTAAAAATTTCCCTTGAGATTTCCCTTTAGTTTATTTATGTTTATATGTTTAATTTCCAAATATTTAGGGATGTTTCTAAATATCTTTTGTTATTCATTTTTATTTTAATTTTTTATGATCCAAGAAAAAATATAAAGTTGATAAATGAATGCACATATTTAATTTGTTAAGGCTTATTTTATGACTCAGGATATAGTCCAGCTCATTGCATGTTTCATTTGCACTTGAGAAGAATATGTATTCTGCTACTTTTTTAGTGGAGCACTCTATAAATAACAACTGTTAGTATTATTGGAGTTTGATTTGCCAAAATTTTGCATACCACCCAGTGCTCATCCCGTCAAGTGCACTGCCAGTAACTGTCACCCAGTCACCCTAACCCTCTGCCACCTCCCTTTCCACCACCCCTTGTTCATTTCCCAGAGTTAGATGTCTCTCATGTTCTGTCACCCTCACTGATATTTCCCACTCATTTTATCTCCTTTCCCCTTTATTCCCTTTCACTAATTTTTATATTCCCAGAATGAATGGAACCATATAATGTTTGTCCTTCTCCGATTAACTTACTTCACTCAGTATAATACCCTTCAGTTCTATCCACATGAAGCATGGTGGATATTTGTTATTTCTAATGGCTGAGTAATATTCCATCGTATACATAGACCACATCTTCTTTATCCATTCATCTTTTGATGGACACCGAGGCTCCTTCAGTTTGGCTATTGTGGACATTGCTGCTATAAACATTGGGGTACAGGTGTCCTGCCATTTCACTGCATCTGTATCTTTGGGGTAAATCCTCAGCAGTGAAATTGCTGGGTTGTAGGGCAATTCTATTTTTTAACTCTTTGAGGAACTTCCACGCAGTTTTCCAGAGTGGCTGTACCAGTTCACATTCCCACCAAGAGTGCAAGATGGTCCCCCTTTCTCCACAGCCTCTGCAATATTTGTTGTTTCCTGTCTTGTTCATTTTCACCATTCTCACTGGTGTGAGGTGGTATCTCATTGTGGTTTTGATTTGTATTCCCCTGATGGCCAGTGATGTGGAGCATTTTCTCATGTGCTTGTTGGCCATATCTAAGTCTTCCTCTGTGAAATTTTGTTCATGACTTTTGTCCATTCCATGATTGGATTGTTTGTTTCTTTGTTGTTGAGTTTAATATGTTCTTTATAGATCTTGGATACTAGCCATTTATCTGATATGTCATTTGCAAATAACTTCTCCCATTCTGTAGGTTGTCTTTTAGTTTTGTTGACTGTTTCTTTTGCTGTGCAGAAACTTTTTAACTTGATTAAGTCTGAATAGTTCATTTTTGCTTTTGTTTCCCTTGCCTTCATAGATGTATCTTGCAAGAATTTGCTGTGGCCAAGTTCAAAAAGGGTGTTGCCTGTGTTCTCCTCTAGGATTTTGATGGATTCTTGTCTCACATTTAGATCTTTCATCCATTTTGAGTTTATCTTTGTGTATGAGAATGGTGTCAGAGAATGGTCTAGTTTCATTCTTGTGCACATGGCTGTCCAATTTTCCCAGCACCATTTATTGAAGAGACTATCCTTTTTCCAGTGGATAGTCTTTTATGCTTTGTTGAATATTAGTTGACCATAGAGACTGAAGAAAGAAATTAAGGAGCCAATCCCATTTACAATTGCACCAAAAAGCATAATATACTTAGGAATAAACATAACCAAAGAGGTGAAGGATCTATACCCTAAAAACTACAGAACACTTCTGAAAGAAATTGAGGAAGACACAAAGAGATGGAAAAATAGTCCATGCTCATGGATTGGAAGAATTAATATTGTGAAAATATCAATGCTACCCAGGGAAATTTACACATTTAATGCAATCCCTATCAAAATACCATGGACTTTCTTCAGAGAGTTGGAACAAACCACCTTAATATTTGTGTAGAATCAGAAAAGACCCTGAATAGCCAGGGGTTATTGAAAAAGAAAACCAGAAGCTGGATCTGCTCTGGGGGCATCACAATGCTGATTTCAAGTTGTACTACAAAGCTGTGATCATCATGATAGTGTGGTACTGGCAGAAAAATAGACACATAGATCAATGGAACAGAATAGAGAACCCAGATGGGCCCTCAACGCTATGGTCAATGTATGCATTTCATTGGGATAACATGAAATTTATACATTTACTTAGGAAGAATTGATACATGTGCAATATTCCTTGGTCTCCCTTTACATGAACATATTCTTTTTCTCTCTGTTCAAATGAATTTTTTATAATGGGTAATTATTTTAAAGGTTTTCTCATACAAACTTTAAATATTTTTTAAGTATATGTCTAAGTTTGTTTGTTACTTGTGTTTTGTGTTGGGGGACATTAAAGTAAGTCTGGCTTCATGAAATTTGTGTGCAAAAGTTGTTCTCTCTTGCTCTTTCATCATGGAAACCTTCCCACTGTGACACGAAGACCACTACTTAATCCCTGTAATTCTGAAATCTCATTTTCATACACTAATGACGAGCTGGACACAGAGTCAGTTGAAATACATGGGAATCTTTTTTGAGTATATGTGTTTGGAGCTGGTTGAGCCCGTATGAATCTAGGAGGCAGAAGATTGATGTGTAAGCTTAGTAAGGTGAGTTCAAGAAGTTGTAAGTTGGCTTATGGAGCTCTGAGATGTCAGCAGCCCTGCTCTTCCCTTAACTTCATGTGCTCCTTTCTCACCTTGTAGATGGCATCTCTCCTGGGCATATATTCTGTCAGCAGAACATCCTGACATAAATTTTCCTTCACTTAAGTTCACAGGCAGTGTTCAGGAAAACTACCATTAGGAATTGTAACAGTGAAAGTTGAAGCGGGTGGGGTGTAGAGGGATGGGGATGACAATTATGAACTGAAGTAGAAGCATTGTTCTGATGCTGTGAAAAGTGCTTTTAAGTATATTAGTGATATTCCTCTGAAAGCTCGCTTATCAATTCATTCAAAATAAAACAGCCATTATGTGGAAAGTGTGATGCAGAATCAAAGAACATAATGATCCTTTTGTTATAAACAGCTGAGCAAATAAGTCAAGATTCAATCAGGATTCCTAAAAGAAATGTTAAGTATTGGAATTAATGGGTCTTTTGAAAATATTTCTGAATATTAAAAAACTCTTAAAATAATCTGAAAATATCTATTCTTTCTTCCATATATTCTTATTTTCCTTCTTTTTTATACTAATAAGCCTCCCAAAGTTAAATATCTGTCTTAATTAACCTTACTCTTTTTTTTAATTTTATTTATATATTTTTTTAATAAATTTATTTTTTATTGGTGTTCAATTTACCAACATACAGAATAACACCCAGTGCTCATCCCGTCAAGTGCCCCCCTCAGTGCCTGCCACCCAGTCACCCCCATCCCCCGCCCTCCTCCCCTTCCACCACCCCTAGTTCGTTTCCCAGAGTTAGGAGTCTTTCATGTTCTGTCTCCCTTTCTGATATTTCCCACACATTTCTTCTCCCTTCCCTTATATTCCCTTTCACTATTATTTATATTCCCCAAATTAATCAGAACATACAATGTTTGTCCTTCTCCGATTGACTTACTTCACTCAGCATAATACCCTCCAGGTCCATCCATGTCGAAGCAAATGGTGGGTATTTGTAGTTTCTAATGGCTGAGTAATATTCCATTGTATACATAGCCCACATCTCCTTTATCCATTCATCTTTCGATGGACACCGAGGCTCCCTCAACAGTTTGGCTATTGTGGACATTACTGCTAGAAACATCGGGGTGCAGGTGTCCTGGCGTTTCATTGCATCTGTATCTTTGGGTTAAATCCCCAGCAGTGCAATTGCTGGGTCGTAGGGCAGGTCTATTTTTAACTCTTTGAGGAGCCTCCACACAGTTTTCCAGAGTGGCTGCACCATTTCACATTCCCACCAACAGTGTAAGAGGGTTCCCTTTTCTCCGCATCCTCTCCAACATTTGTGGTTTCCTGCCTTGTTAATTTTCCCCATTCTCACTGGTGTGAGGTGGGATCTCATTGTGGTTTTGATTTGTATTTCCCTGATGGCAAGTGATGCAGAGCATTTTCTCATGTGCATGTTGGCCATGTCTATGTCTTCCTCTGTGAGATTTCTCTTCATGTCTTTTGCTCATTTCATGATTGGATTGTTTGTTTCTTTGGTGTTGAGTTTAATAAGTTCTTTATAGATCTTGGAAACTAGCCCTTTATCTGATGTGTCATTTGCAAATATCTTCTCCCATTCTGTAGGTTGTCTTTGAGTTTTGTTGACTGTATCCTTTGCTGTGCAAAAGCTTCTTATCTTGATGAAGTCCCAATAGTTCATTTTTGCTTTTGTTTCTTTTGTCTTCGTGGATGTATCTTGCAAGAAGTTACTGTGGCTGAGTTCAAAAAGGGTGTTGCCTGTGTTCTCCTCTAGGATTTTGATGGAATCTTGTCTCACATTTAGATCTTTCATCCATTTTGAGTTTATCTTTGTGTATGGTGCAAGAGAGTGGTCTAGTTTCATTCTTCTGCATGTGGATGTACATTTTTCCCAGCACCATCTATTGAAGAGACTGACTTTCTTCCAGTGGATAGTCTTTCCTCCTTTATTGAATATTAGTTGACCATAAAGTTGAGGGTTCACTTCTGGGTTCTCTATTCTGTTCCATTGATCTATGTGTCTGTTTTTGTGCCAGTACCACACTGTCTTGATTACCACAGCTTTGTAGTACAACCTGAAATCTGGCATTGTGATGCCCCCAGCATTGGTTTTCTTTTTTAAAATTCCCCTGGCTATTCGGGGTCTTTTCTGATTCCACACAAATCTTAAAATAATTTGTTCTAACTCTCTGAAGAAAGTCCATGGTATTTTGATAGGGATTGCATTAAACGTGTATATTGCCCTGGGTAACATTGACATTTTCACAATATTAATTCTGCCAATCCATGAGCATGGAATATTTTCCCATCTCTTTGTCTTCCTCAATTTCTTTCAGAAGTGTTCTATAGTTTTTAGGGTATACATCCTTTACATCTTTGGTTAGGTTTATTCCTAGGGATCTTATGCTTTTGGGTGCAATTGTAAATGGGATTGACTCCTTAATTTCTCTTTCTTCAGTCTCATTGTTAGTGTACAGAAATGCTACTGACTTCTGGGCATTGATTTTGTATCCTGCCACGCTCCAAATTGCTGTATGAGTTCTAGCAATCTTCGGGTGGAGGCTTTTCTGTTTTCTATGGACAGTATCATGTCATCAGCGAAGAGGGAGAGTTTGACTTCTTCTTTGCCAATTTGAATGCCTTTAATGTCTTTTTGTTGTCTGATTACTGAGGCTAGGACTTCCAGTACTAGGTTGAATAGCAGTGGTGACAGTGGACATCCCTGTCTTGTTCCTGATCTTAGGGGAAAGGCTCCCAGTGCTTCCCCATTGAGAATGATATTTGCTGTGGGCTTTTCGTAGATGGCTTTTAAGATGTCGAGGAATGTTCTCTCTATCCCTACACTCTGAAGAGTTTTGATCAGGAATGGATGCTGTATTTTGTCAAATGCTTTCTCTGCATCTGTTGAGAGGATCACATGGTTCTTGGTTTTTCTCTTCCTGATATGATGAATCACATTGATTGTTTTACGTGTGTTGAAGCAGCCTTGTGTCCCGGGAACAAATCCTACTTGGTCATGGTGAATAATTTTCTTAATGTACTGTTGGATCCGATTGGCTAGTATTTTGTTGAGAATTTTTGCGTCCACGTTCATCAGGGATATTGGTCTTTAATTCTCCTTTTTGTTGGGGTCTTTGTCTGGTTTTGGAATTAAGGTGATGGTGGCCTCATGGAACGAATTTGGAAGTACTCCATCTCTTTCTATCTTTCCAAACAGCTTTAGTAGAATAGGTATGGTTTCTTCTTTAAACGTTTGATAGAATTCCCCTGGGAAGCCATCTGGCCCTGGACTCTGTGTCTTGGGAGGTTTTTGATGACTGCTTCAATTTCCTCCCTGGTTATTGGTCTGTTCAGGTTTTCTATTTCTTCCTGTTCCAGTTTTGGTAGTTTGTGGCTTTCCAGGAATGCGTCCATTTCTTCTAGATTGCCTAATTTATTGGCGTATAGCTGTTCCTGATATGTTTTAAAATCCTTTGTATATATTTGGTGTTGGTAGTGATCTCTCCTTTCTCATTCATGATTTTATTAATTTGAGTCTTCTCTCTCTTCTTTTTAATAAGGCTGGCTAATGGTTTATCTATCTTATTAATTCTTTCACAGAACCAACTCCTGGTTTTGTTGATCTGTTCCACAGTTCTTCTGGTCTTGATTTTGTTGAGTTCTGCTGGAATTTTAATTAACTCTCTTCTTCTGCTGGGCGTAGGGTCCATCTGCTGTTTTTTCTCTAGCTCCTTTATGTGTAAGGTTAGCTTTTGTATTTGAGTTCTTTCCAGTTTTTGAATGGATGCTTGTATTGCCATGTATTTCCCCCTTAGGACTGCTTTTGCTGCATCCCATAGATTTTGAAAGGTTGTATCTTCATTCTCATTAGTTTCCATGAATCTTTTTAATTCTTCCTTAATTTCCTGGTTGACCCTTTCATCTTTTAGCAGGATGGTCCTTAACCTCCACGTGTTTGAGGTCCTTCCAAACTTCTTGTTGTGATTTAGTTCTAATTTCAAGGCATTATGGTCTGAGAATATGCAGGGGACGATCCCAATCTTTTGGTATTGGTTCAGACCCGATTTGTGACCCAGTATGTGATCTATTCTGGAGAAAGTTCCATGTGCACTTGAGAAGAATGTGTATTCAGTTGAGTTTGGATGTAAAGTTCTGTAGATATCTGTGAAATCCAACTGGTCCAGTGTATCATTTAAAGCTCTCGTTTCTTTGGAGATGTTGTGCTTAGAAGACCTATCGAGTATAAAAAGAGCTAGATTGAAGTTACCAAGTATAAGTGTATTATTATCTAAGTTTGTCTTATCTTTGGTTATTAATTGATTTAAATATTTGGCAGCTCCCACATTTGGGGCATATATATTGAGGATTGTTAAGTTCTCTTGCTGGATAGATCCTTTAAGTATGATATAGTGTCCCTCTTCATCTCTCACTACAGTCTTCAGGGTAAATTTTAGTTTATTTGATATAAGGATGGCTACCTCTGCTTTCTTTTGAGGAACATTTGAATGGTAAATGGTTCTCCAACCTTTTATTTTCAGGCTGTAGGTGTCCTTCTGTCTAAAATGAATCTCTTGTAGACAGCAAATAGATGGGTCCTGCTTTTTTATCCAGTCTGAAACCCTGTGCCTTTTGATGGGGTCATTAAGCCTGTTCACGTTCAGAGTTACTATTGAGAGATATGAGTTTAGTGTCATCATGATATCTATTCAGTTGTTTTTGTGGATTGTTCCACTGAACTTTTTCTTAAAGGGGAATTTTGAGAGTCCCCCTTAAAATTTCTTGCAGAGCTGGTTTGGTGGTCACATATTCTTTCAGTTCCTGCTTGTCTTGGAAGCTCTTTATCTCTCCTTCCATTCGGAATGAGGCCTTGCTGGATAGAGTATTGTTGGCTGCATGTTCTTCTCATTTAGGACCCTGAATATATCCTGCCTGCCCTTTCTGGCCTGCCAGGTCTCTGTGGAGAGGTCTGCTGTTACCCTAATACTCCTCCCCATAAAAGTCAGGTATTTCTTGTCTCTTGCATCTTTAAGGATCTCTTTATCTTTGGAATTTGCAAGCTTCACTATTAAATGTCGAGGTGTTGAACGGTTTTTATTGATTTTGGGGGGGATCTCTCTATTTCCTGGATGTGAATGCCTGTTTCCCTTCCCAGATTAGGAAAGTTTTCAGCTATGATTTGTTCAAATACATATTCTGACCCTCTGTCCCTTTTGGTGTTCTTGGGAACCTCGGTTAAACATAGGTTTTTCTTCCACAGGCTGTCGTTTATTTCCCTTAATCTATCTTCAGGGTCTTTTAATTGTTTGTCTCTTTTTTCCTCAGTTTCCCTCTTTGCCATCAACTTGTCTTCTATGTCACTCAGTCGTTCTTCCACCTCGTTAGTCCTTGTCGTTAGGACTTCTAGTTTGGATTGCATCTCATTCAGTTGATTTTCAATTTCTGCCTGATTAGATCTAAATTCTGCAGTCATGAGGTCTCTTGAGTCCTTTATGCTTTTTTCTAGAGCCACCAGTAGCTGTGTAATAGTGCTTCTGAATTGGCTTTCTGACATTGAATTGTAATCCAGATTTTGTAACTCTGTGGGAGAGAGGACCGTTTCTGATTCTTTCTTTTGAGGTGAGGTTTTCCTTCTAGTCATTTTGCTCAGTGCAGAGTGGCCAAAAACAAGTTGTATTGGGAAAAGGAGAAAGAGAGAGAGAAGGAAAGAAAGGAGAAAAAGAAAAAAGGAAAAAAAAGGAAAAAAGAAGAAAAAGAGAAAGAAAAAAGAAAGTAAGAAAGAAAAAGGGTGGGGGAAGCCAACAGAAATCAAAAACCAAAAAAAAAAAAAAAAAAACAAAACCAAAAACCAAAAAACAAAAAAACCCACGGGGGAGTATCTTCGGATTCTGTATACTTTAAGTCCCTTGACTTCCTCTGGAACTCGTCCGTCTAGCTGGTCTTCTGGGGGAGGGGCCTGTTGTGTTGATTTTCAGGTGTTAGCACTTGGGGGAGCTGCTCTGCCCCCTGCCTGGTGCAGGGCTCAGTGGGGATTGTTTACCCCGAGAGGCCCCAGGAGGAACAACCGCAGTGGCGGGGCCAGCTCTGGAGCCCTGGAGTCAGCCCCCGCAGTAACCACAGAGCTCTCCGTCTGCAGGGCCTGGAGGCTCCGGGGCGGGGCTGCTGATCTGCTCAGCTCCGGGCAGGAGCGTCCTTGCTGTCCTGGGCCCTTCCGGCCTCTGACTGTCCCAGGGAGGCCGGATCCTGGGCTGTGTCCCGGCGCCCTGTGCTCCGGAGTCTGCGCTGTTGGATTCACGCTCCGGCCCGCAGCCCCCTCCGCGGAGCCGCCCCCGAGCCCCCCCGAGCTCTCCCGCCCCGCACCCCCTCCGCGGAGCCGCCCCCGAGCCCCCAGCCAGCTGCTCCCGCCCCGCAGCCCCCTCCGCGGAGCCGCCCCCGAGCCCCCCCGAGCTGCTCCGGGTCCCCAGTGCGCGCTGCAGCCCTTAGGGAGCTCGGCGCACTCTCCCGGGGCGCAGGTGTCTGTTAGTGTCCCCGGGAGCCCGAGGGCATCCCCGCCCTCCTGGGTCCTGCTCCACCTCCCTGGAGCCCCTTTCCACCCGGGAAGGTCGGTGCAGCTCCTGCTCCTCCGGGACGGGGCTCTCCTGTCCTGGGGACACTCGCCCCGGCCTCAGCCCGGCTCCTCGCGGGGCCCCTCCCCCTTGGAGGCCTTTTGTTTCTTTATTTCTTTTTCCCCGTCTTCCTACCGTGATAGAAGCGCGAGCTCTTCTCACTGTAGCATTCCAGCCGTTCTCTCCTTAAATCTCAGGCCGAATTCGTAGATTTTCAGGATGATTTGAAGGTTATCTAGGTAATTTGGTGGGGACAAGTGATTTGGGGACCTTTCTCTTCTGCCATCTTGCCCCTCCTCCAATTATCCTTACTTCTTGTTTATACTGAGCCCTCAGTTATTAATAGGAGAGCAGAAATAAATGGTCACCAGAATTAATAATGTATGCAATTATTTTCTATTCCCAATGTTGGGTAGTGACTGAAAATGCTCTTTCTAAATATTTATGCAAAAACTCTCATCAGATACAGAATAACATCCCTATTTTTTTTCATATTTGTCAATATTGATCATGTCTTGGCCATACTAATAATGTGTTTAGAAGAGTAAAAATAATTTAGATTTGGGAGTCAGACACGTGGCTTTGAATTCCAGGTTTAATCTATTTGGGTTGAGTCATCAGATAAGTGTTTAGCCTTTCTGGGAATGGGGGAAATAATGTCTATCTTAAATATTATAGTGAATATTAAATGAGACAATATATCCCAGGTGGATACCTTCATGTCCTGTAAACAAGTTTATCAATGAATGATTGTTTACTACCTGTATCATACTTGTCATTATTTTTCTCTTTTTCAACTCTCCCTCCTCCTTTAGAGAAGGATAGGTCAATATAAGAAGTTCATAAATGGGATCCCTGGGTGGCACAGTGGTTTGACGCCTGCCTTTGGCCCAGGGCACGATCCTGAAGACCCGGGATGGAATCCCGCATTGGGCTCCCTGCATGGAGCCTGCTTCTCCCTCTGCCTGTGTCTCTGCCTCTCTCTCTCTCTCTCTCTCTCTCTCTCTGTGACTATCATAAAAAAAAAAGTTCATAAATACTTGAATAAATAGAAGGATACTGATGTGATCTCTGGACTAATTCAGGTTTATATACTCTCCAAATTTGAAAACCATTACTCAGCAGCTACATTCCACAATGATAAGAACTCCAATTGTGCAGGCTCAAGTCTTACTACGATGGAGGATACCTTACATCCTCTAAGTTGGATGGAAGCTTTTGTTGGCATAAACACTGAGTAGAATGAATTCATTTTTTTCTTTAAATATTTATTTATTCATGAGACACACACACACACACACACACACACACACACAGAGGCAGAGACACAGGCAAAGGGAGAAGTGCTCCATGAAGGGAGCACGATGTGGGACTCGATCCTGGGACTCCAGGATCACGCCCTGTGCTGAAGGCAGGCACCAAACCACTGAGCAACCCAGGGATCTCCAAGAATGAATTCATTTTGAGGTCTTCTTTCCAAGCTCACACAGAAATTGCCTGGACCTCCCATCATTCATTCATCAGATGTCGGGTTACTCTATGTGGTTGACTATCTCTGTGTTCTTCATTTGGCAGTGGGAGGAAAGAACTAATTATTGAAAACACATGGGTCTTAAGCATAATATAATGCACTTTACATACATTTTTTACTGATTTCATAAACTAAATCTATAATGGTACTATAATTATTTCTCATATTTTAGGTGGGAAAATTGGAACAGTATAACTATTTTTTAAGTCAAATGGAAATTAAATAGCACTTTCTAATTCTAATACATGAAATCATTTTACTCTACTGCATACTATAATTTTTAGGGGCTTACTATGAAGTCCTTGCACTGACCTAAGAACCACAAAGGGATACTGCAGAACCAAAGATAATGCTTCACTTTTTCTTCTAGCTGGGATAGTGGGATATAGCCTTAAGATAGAAAACAGGTGACAATCCTTAAGATCTCTGAACATGAATATCATGATGACTCCTTGGCTTTTCCTTTGCCGCCTTCTTCCTGTTATTGAAAAGACTCCAAATCTCAGGATCCTGGGACTTCTTGTACTTAAAACTTCTATAATCAAGGAAGCCATTCTATTTCTTAGGACCTTGATTTCTACAGCTTTAAATGAGGTTGGACAGTATGATCACCTAGACACTTTCCAATTCCAGATAGATTTTGATTCTATAATTTCAAATAAAAGTCATTTTTAAATAGTTTCCTTCACCTCATAGTCAAGCCGTTTATTCATGTTTGAGACTTTCTTTGAAATCTTCAACAAATTATATATCTAATTTGATATGTACTCAGGAACAAATACCATGGTTAAGCATACCACAATAAAAATGTGGGAGCGATACAATCAGTGTTTTAATGACTTAGATCCCACCTACCCAGAGAAGCAGATAAGTATACCACAATAACTGAAAGTCTACACAGGATGGTAAAAATGGTATATGACATTACTTAAGGAATAGGGAGGGAAAAGGTATATATAGGGGGTTTGAAATTCTATTTAATTTATATCCTTATATTCAAGGTCTTGTAGGCTACTGAACAAATCCTTCTAAGTCCAGTAATTTATACCACTTTAAAATTTTTTGAGTGGAAGAAGATTTAAATTTAGGTTATAGTGAAATTTTGTAAGTGATCTAACATTTACTGGAGAATTACCACATTCTTGGCTCTATCCACTTGCATGATTGTTTGGTTTCAAACTCACAGTCTTATGCACAGAGGAGGTCATTAAATACCCTCCATATAAGAACAAAATTACTGAGACTCAGAAGGTTTAAGACTTTGCTATTCATTGCACAAGTAGTAAGTTGCACAGTTAGAATTTGAAGTTGATTCTGTGTAGGTTCAGAGAGGAAGCTCTATCTGTAACAAACAAAGTTATCACAGCTTCTTTCCTAAAATATCATTGTATCAATCCTGTGAACTAAAAATTCCCAGTTCTTGATCATATTGAAAAGGGAAAATCAATTATCACTTTTAAATGGCTGATACAATTTACTTAGTGTAAAGAAAATATTTAAAGAGCCATATGTTGGTAAAAGTTGGCAATCCCCTTGGTGTTAGAAGGCCTTAGGTAGCTGGCCCAATAAGTCTGATGCCCCTGGGAGTTGCTAAATCAGGCTTTTTGTTGTTTATTTGGTTTGGTTTGGCACTAAGACGTCTGGGTCTTCCCTTCCAAATCTACAAGGTGTGCCTTCTAAAAAGAGACAGGAATAATTTTTATACTTTGGAAAGTACAGGAATATAGCACAACCAACATGAGGAAGAAATGGAGACAGTAACTTATTAAGGAGATCTACTTCCCCAATCATTACTATAGATTAGATTGGGTAGATGCTGATGTATATGTGTTTTCAGGCCATGGGAATTTGTTTTAGTAAGAGTAGAGGAAAGAAAGTTGATACACATTTATTGATTTCCCCTTGTGTGCCAGGTTTTGTACAGATGTATCTGTATGTGATCAATGCCCCTACTCTTTGAGGTATCCTCCTTTTACATGTGAGGAAAACTTTAATGCTCAGTAGTGTAGTCACTTCCTCAAGGTGAAGTATGAATGTGAGTCTTGGCATGTCTGACTTGACCCTTAAAAATCTTGAAGATAGACTTTACAGTGAGTCCTTTTTCCTTTTCTTTCCCCTCCCTTTTCTTCTTCTTCCTTATCTTTGAAATAACTCCAACTAATTCATCATCACCATGTTTTTTTTTAATTAAATCTTTAATAATTTTGATTAGGAAAACTTCATTGAAGATTTGTTTAATTTTCACCCTAGTAAATCCCACCCATGCCCCTACTCAGGACCTCTCTCACCTTGGCCTCCTTTCTTCTGCCTTTCTTGTCTCACAGCAGTCATTAAAGTACAGAGAGCTCTGCCTACACATGGGGGATAAGCCATAAGCCATACTGCTGGGGGTTTGAGTTTCTTTCAATATTATAATCTCAGTTGCTTGCTGGAGAGTAATTAGCAAGAGGGGCATCATATAATTTTCAGAACCATCTTTCAATTATTATCACTGTTTCATAGCAATATCTTCTGGCAGGCCTATCTATCTTGCAAGTTTAAAAATTGCAATATCAAGTGACTTAAAAGGACCAGACCAAGAATGAGTGCCAACAGAAGAAGCACAAAAGTGGAAATGATGATGATGATTACCCACCTCTAAAATAATAGCTCCCTCGTGGTTTCTCTAGTGCCACTTGTATTGGAGGTTAGAAAGATTTTCCTAGCAAAATGACATGCTTGTTTCCCAGGTATTGAGAGAAGGGCTGGGAACTGGTGGCACTGCTGCTTCTTTACCCATAGCCGACATTCTCAGTTGTAGCAAACATTCTAGAAATCTGTCATTATTTCAAAATACCAACAGAGGGTATGGCCATTTCTGTGCAGCTATGAATAATTCATTGAATATTTCAGGTAGTGAAGTCACTAAAAATAGCAAGAAAGTTGAATGCCCTGACCTTAAAACAAAATCTTGCTATTGCTGAATACTATTATTTTTGAAACATGACACTGGGCAAACTAATTTCCTAAAGATTTTGCTTGTCTTATTTTAACTTACTGACTTCACAGGAAAATTCCAAGTTCCTTCTGTAAGACTGAACAAATGCTGCGAAGCCATTCTTAGAACATTGCTCTAGTTCTCAGATGAGATCTCGCTTTCCTTTCACATTCTTACCCAGATGCCTTCACATGACTACCACTCTTGAATATGGAATGAGAGTATGAGAGACTGAAAATACATTCAAAAACCTTGGGAAGAAACTGGGATTTGGGGCAATAGCTCTGTTGTTGTTCTTTTAATGTTTTAAAAAATTATTTTATTGAGTTATAACTTGCATATAATATGTAAGTTTAAGGTGTACAGCACATTGGTTTGATACATTTATATATTGTAACATCATTACCACCCTGGCATTAGCTGACATTTCTATCATGTCACATGATTATTTCATTTGTGGTGAGAACAATTAAGATCTGGCCTCTTAACAACATTGAGGTTTAGAATACAGTACTGTTGCCTGTAATCTCTATACTATGCCTTAGATCTCTATGACATATCTATCTACTGGTTTCAAGCTTGTACCCTTATACCATATCCCCCCAGCTGCCTCCTCCCCAAGAGTCTGTAACCACCATTCCACCCTTTGTTTTTATGAGTTCAGCTTTTTTTCTACCACGAAGGTGGATACTCTATTTTGTTAGGGAGAAAACACCTAAATATTGTAATGATAGTCTAGGTTTATAACTTACTATACACACACACACACACACATCCTTGGGGAAATCAATCAGCCTCTCTGTTCCTCTATTTTCTCATCTGTAAAGTAGGGATATAAATGAGAGTATTTTATAGATCAAGAAAAATGAGTGGAAAACTCTGTAAACCTTAAATTAGCAGCACAGCAGTCTGAATATTGTCACTGATTCAAGTGAAGAAAGGAAGTGAGATCACCATAAAGGAAATTTGGATAAGAAGCCCCTCTCCTGTTTTGAGTTAAGGGTATACTTTCATGCTATTTTATTCACACCATACATGAATAAGTTACTGTAAAATATTCAGAATTATATGAAGGAAAATGGGAACGTTTACTTTAATGAATATGTTTAGAGTCTTTCTCCCTTTATGTAACCAGTATTAAAAGTTAGAAATATAGTTATCTCCTTTCTCTTTAACTACACACTCAAATTGTCCTTGTTACATTGGAGGCAGTCATGGAAGTGTTGTGGTTTCACCTTTGTGACCCATGTTTGTCATATTCCTGCTTGTAATGTGTTCATATTTTAGATGTAAAGAAAGAGGAATCTCTTTTTGGATGGAGGTGATGACAAACTATATCATTCACATCCGTCCCCTAAGCCAAAACAAAACAAAACAAACCACACAAAACCTTGTTGCTCTAAGTATTAGCATATTTTTTCAGTGAAAAGACAATTATTCCATTATCCATGATTCATCAATTTTTATACTGTTATTAATATAAAAGTTTGAGAATCAAGCTGACAGGAAAATAGTGCCAAATCATTGATGCAGAGCTTGAAAATGATGCATAATTTGGTTGCTCTGTTGTTTTCAGTGGAATGCAAAGCCAAAACAATCACTTTAAATATGTTGAATGTACAATTTTTTTGTCAAGCTTTTCTGAGATGTTTTTAAATTTTACATTTGTGGTGTTACCTTACTATGCTTGAAGTACTGTGATTGAAAATAGCCACTAGTTTATTAGGAATTTCATAAAATTAATGTCAATTATTAATTGAAAAATCTCCATTTATAAATTATAATACTTTATATTAATTGCTAATACAGATAAAATAATATTTTAATAGACATCATATAATCACAATGATGACAATACTCCAAAACTAATTTTCATTTTCCTATTATATTTGGAAGTGAGAGATTTATATCCATGATCTTCAAGGTTAATATCCATGATCTTCAAGGCTTTTTTACTCCCACAAATAATTTTGAAAGCTACACAACTCTTTACACATTTAGAGTTAACATACAAAACTTTTTATTATAAATTTAAATAATTGGAAAATGTAATTACCACAAATACTGACATTTTAAAATAAAACCCTTTAAGCATATCTAATAAAATAAACACTTGAGAAATTTGATATATGTATTTATCCATTTTAAACAAATATCCAAACTCTTTTTAATCACACATTTTATATCATTCCTTAATGTTTTAAAATTTATATCTATAGGGGCATCTGGGTGGCTCAGTGGTTGAGCATCTGCCTTTAGCTCAGGACATGATCCTGGGGCCCTGGGATCAAGTCCTGAATCAGGCTTCCTACAGGGAGCCTGCTTCTCCCTCTGCCTATGTCTCTGCCTCTCTCTTTCTGTGTCTCTCATGAATAAATAAAATATTTTAAAAAGAATATTATAAAAAAATAAAATAAATAAATTTATATTTATATTTTCTGTAATTCTGGAAAGATGAAGCACAGGGAAGTTAAGTGACTTGCCCAAGTTTACACAGCACATCTATGACAGTTCTGGGTATAAACTCAGAGTCAATGCGGCAGAGTCTGTTATTTACCTTTATTACTAACCATTTTCCGTTTACATTTTGAATTTAAACAAAGCTGAAAACATGCATGCATCATCTGTTTACAACTTGTGCCTTATGTTGCTTCTTCTTTCATCTGTGAGTGCATACCTTTTTTTTTTTTTATTGGTGTTCAATTTGCCAACATATAGCATATCACCCAGTGCTCATCCCATTTAATGCTGTCTTTAGAAGAACATGGTACAGGATGACCCAGTCATTTCCGTGCCCAGGAAATGTATTACATGCTTTTAGAAAGAAAATAATATATTTCTCAGTCTTTATATTTAGCAAAATATTATGAAACTTTTTTGTATTTCTCACTTTATAATCTCTTTGATAAAGAATAGAGAAAACCTACTTTCAGTAACTCAAATAAGAGAGAAAATAATTTTTTGGATGCTATTGCTGCCAATCATCTTTGTGTTTAAAAACAGGGAGACTGATTGCTCTGGGAAGGAGAACCAGAATAAAGTTCATGTTTGTGGAGCTGGACTTTTATTAACCCTTTTGTTTTGGGTCTACTCTTCCTAAGGCAATGGAGAGTCTCAAGTTTTATTCCCACTTTTGAAAAACTTGAAGGATTATGACCTACCCAACAAAAGAATAAAAAACCTGTAGGAAAGTATTGATTGTACTTAACATTACCCTGAGTAGAAAATCAATGAATTTTGTTGAAAATATTTCCTGAATGATTTCTGAACTTATTACTCTCTCTCTCTTGTGAAACCAATGTATTTATTGGGGACCTAACAAGAAGGAAAATGATATTTCCTGAATATTGGGCTAAAAATATCAACTAATACTGTTCACTATTAATCATTAATAATCAATAGCCATTAATTACCAAAAGTGAGGGTACAAGAACACAGGTTATGAATGTCTAACACAAGATAAACAATAGAAGAGAGTTCCTTCTGATGGTCTCTTTTTCCTTGGCTTTTTCTCCTCTGTCTCCTTTGCCATATTTCTCCCTTCTTTCTGTATCTCCCTGTTTCCATCTCTCTCTCTTTTTATTTTTATCTTTTCTCTTTACGATCCTCTTACCACATTATCTCCCCTCCTTTTTCTCTGTCCCTGATTAAGTCTGATTAAGGGCTAATAAGCCCTGCTGTGGTTTTAAAAAAGCCCTAGTTTCAGAATACACCATTGGAAAGTGATACTTGAACCATCTTCTTTGCCCTAGATTCACCCATTTCCACACAAGTATTGTTGATGCCAGTCTCAACAACCATATATTGTCTTGGGGTGGGGGCGGGGCAGAAGGAGAGGAAGAGAGAGAATCTTAAGCAGTCTTCACACCCAGCTCAGAGCTTGATCTCACAACCCTGAGATCATGACTTGAGCCAAAATCAGGAGTCAGATGCTTAACCAACTAAGCCAACCAGGCAACCCCTATTTGTCTTTTTATTCTTAGCAAATCAAAGTGTTATCTAGTAAGAAGCCCACAAAATACTAATGTTGACATATGAAATAGTGAACACCTGCATCTGTCATCTCTCAACTGGAGCTTTCAAAGAATTCTTTTTGTTTTTCAATATATTTCTTTGGTATATCTGTAAATGCTCTAATATCAATGCTCTTATCTCTTCACCAGCCAATACATTCTCACAAAATAACACATTGTGCTTAATCAGCTTATTTGGCTGATTATGGCTATAAAACTAAATGTATGAAGGTTCATACTGCCAACAAAAACTAAAATAAAATCTTTTGCTCTCAAAATGGAAAAAAAATAAAAATAAAAAAAAATAAAAGTAATCAAGATTAAATAGGATGCTGAGTCTTATTCTGAAAGAATTGATAAACCAGTGATAACATCTGTCAATTTCTCTGTGTCACCCATAGAATACATCCCACAGTGTGGAGGGCTTAAAGCACTTGTGAGATGTCAAAATTTATTATTTACTGCGTACCAAATATTGTGCCATCCATTTTAGACACATAATCATATTAGAAATAGATAACATAATTCCTACATCATGTGGATGAAGAAACAGAAGCTTTGAGAACAGTTTAAGGCTATGGAATAGGGATGACCCAGGTCTACTTGGTTCCAAGCTTGTGCAAAGCTGTTTCCCTCACCCCCTCATTGCCTCTAGGCATATATATGGTCATCACCAAATAAATTTTGACTGAAATGGATTATATACCTCAAACTGGTATTCCATGAATAGAATATTTCCAGAAAACTTTAGCTCTTACTCAGGCCAAACCTTTTCCCATAATCTGAATGGTGGCAAGACTCCAGTCTTCTAAGGCATAGATTACTGCCCCATTTCCTTCTGGTTTCAGAATAAATTCTTTTCACTGAGAGTTTGAAGACTCAAACTATGCCTTTTTCTTTGTATTCATGAGCAAATTGAATACAAACTGTTTATGTGAGTAAAATGAACCCTCATATAAACGGAAGCCTTTTTTTTTAATTTGCTATGATACTATGCTATAAACTACAACAGGTTACGATTAAGAACATATACACTCATAAAGTGAAATGTCAGAATGACAAATGTTTAGAGCTAGCAGATTTCTTTCAGCTGTTTTGAAAAGGCAAAACTATGTCTTTTTCTCCCATATATGACCATATGTCTATCACCATGGTATAAAAGCTATTATATTTAAATTCTACTTTTGTTTATTCATTCCATCCTGGCAACAAATATCTAGAAAAGAGCTATAAGGAAATGCTTCAATGATTGATATTGCATTTGCTATCTAAAGCACAAATCAAATTATCTCCAAAGGTACTCAAGTCCCCTTTCTACCTCAAACATAGATAATAAATTAAATTGTCAGCAACACTCTTTGGCTTAAACATTTGTTTTGAAGATTAAAGATATGACCTGTTAGTGAAAATCATACAAATTCTGTTCTTTGGGGGATGGTGGCAGTATGGGTCTATAGAAAGGGGAAAAGCAGTTTATAAATCTTCATCTTGAGTATGAAATTCTTTTAGAACTTGTGTGTCTTGAATACAGCAAAATCATTTTTCTGTAATATGAGAAGCAGGATCTGGTATTGGGCAATACACAGGATCTGGATTCAGATTCTGTCTCTGCTACTTGCTGTGTGGATTTGGGGAAATTCATAACCCATTTCTTCATCTATATAATGAGGATGACACATTAAGTATTAAATGTGATTATGCTGTAAATATCCTCATCATTATCACATCTGACATGTAGTATGCAAGGAGTCAGTAATGGTTTGTATTACAATTATTACATAGAAGGTTGGCAGGGTAGGAAAGATTTGGAAATGCTTTCCAGACTGGTTATAGTCAAGTAAGTTTGCAAAATACACATGAGCATCCTGAATGCTCTGAAAAGTACTGTGCAAAAGAATGTTCCCAAGGTTTATTTAACCAAGTATTTTTCCATGTGTTTACCAAGGACAGCTTCTCTCACACAGTGCCCTAAAACTGTGATATGAACATCCTACAGAAATTAGAATAGTGAGAGGTACCTCAATACCAATCCCTTCATGGGCAGTAAGTTATACTTGAGAAATTTATTGGTTTTGTTGATGATGTGGATTTTAAAATAGAGTGTATGTTTTTTTAATACTAAAGGAATTTGTGGTTATTACTGAAGTTTTAGAAAGTTGGAAATATAAGAGATAACAGTTAATTGTTCTTAGGCTTATCTCTCCCCCTAAAAATTGTTAACTTGAGGTGGGTAATTTTCTATATTTTCCCACCACTTAATTTTATATTATTATATTTACTTATATTCATTCTACATATAAAACCTTGTATCTTTTCCACTTAGCATTTTAACAGTTTATTATAAGCTCCTTATATATATCATTTGTTAAATATTATATTGTTTTCAATTGAGGTGACATGTCATAATTTACCTAACCATTAATTTATGGTAATGTTTTTTATACTTTTACCAAGTCATGATTCTTATAAACTAGTATTAAAGTCTCCTAAAATTATGGATTAAGAGATGCAAAATTCCAGTTATAAAATAAATGAGTCATGGAGATAAAAAGTAAAAAAAAAAAAAAAAGCCCCCCAAATTCTAACATTTTTAAGTTCTAAAGTTTCCTGCTTTAGAATTTCTGATTACCTATTCATAATAAAATCTCAGAATTGGAATGAAAGAAACAAAACTTTATTTACTAATTTATTTATTTGTTTAGCAGATATTTACTAGGTATCTGTCCTGGGTTTGGTGCTATGGCTAGAATCTACCAGTATTAAGCTGTGGATCCTCCCCTGGAAAATGTGCTATCAGATTTTTTAGACTCCAGATATAAATAGATAGTAGATAGATAGACAGATAAATAATAGATAGATGGATAGATAGATTGCTTTTCAAAAGCACTGTCACAATTTGTACTTTGAATTGTAGTGATTTAACTCCAATAGCAATTGTAGAAATATCCAGAAAAACGTAGATACAATATACAGATACAGTTATATATAGCAACAAACAGATATATGTGAATGTTTTTGCACATATTTCACAAAGCAAAGACAACAAAAAATTCTTAAGTTTTCAATATGCTTTCATTGATTTATCAAATTGCCCCAGTATGATTTAGGTAGAGGAAAGTCCATCCTGCCTCTATATCCTGGAATTCTCAGATCCATTTCATTTTAAAAACTTTACTCAGTAAATAGAATTCTAACAAATTCTTTTCAAATGCTTTCCTCTTCTTTTTTTTTTGTATATTTTTTATTGGAGTTCAATTTGCCAGCATATAGCATAAAACCCAGTGCTCACCCTGTCAAGTGCCCCGCTCAGTGACTGTCACCCAGTCACCCCACTCCCTTGCCCACCTCCCTTTCCACTACCCATTGATCATTTCCCATAGTTAGGAGTCTCTCATGTTCTGTGACCCTCACTGATATTTCCCACTCATTTTTTCTCCTTTCCCCTTTAATCCCCTTCACTATTTTTTATATTCCCCAAATGAACAAGACCATATAATGTTTGTCCTTCTCTGATTGACTTACTCCAATCAGCACAATACCCTCCAGTTCCATCCACGTTGAAGCAAATGGTGGCTATTTGTCATTTTAATGGCTGAGTAATATTCCATTGAATACATAGACCACATCTTCTTTATTCATTCATCTTTCAATGGACACCGAGGCTCCTTCCACAGTTTGGCTATTGTGGACATTGCTGCTAGAAACATCGGGGTGCAGGTGTCCCAGCGTTTCACAGCATCTGTGTCTTTGGGGTAAATCCCCAGTAGTGCAATTGCTGGGCTGTAGGGTACTTCTATTTTTAACTATTTGAGAAACTTCCACGCAGTTTTCCAGAGTGGCTATACCAGTTCACCTTCCCACCAACAGTGCAAATAGGGTTCCCCTTTCTCCACATCCTCTCAAACATTTATTGTTTCCTGTCTTGTTCATTTTCACCATTCTCACTGGGGTCACATGGTATCTCTTGTGGTTTTGATTTGTATTTCCCTGATGGCAAGTGATGAGGAGCATTTTCTCATGTACTTGTTGGCCATGTCTATGTCTTCCTCTGAAATTTCTGTTCATGACTTTTGTCCATTTCATGATTGGATTGTATATTTCTTTACTGTTGAGTTTAATAGTTCTTTATAGATCTTGGATACCAGCCCTTTATCTGATAGGTCATTTGCAAATATCTTCTCCCATTCTGTAGGTTGTCTTTTAGTTTTGTTTACTGTTTCTTTTGCTGTGCAGAAGCTTTTTATCTGAAGTCCCAGTAGTTCATTTTTGCTTTTGTTTCCCTTGCCTTCATAGATGTATCTTGCAAGAAGTTGCTGTGGTCAAGTTCAAAAAGGGTGTTGCCTGGGTTCTCCTCTAGGATTTTGATGGAATCTTGTCTCACATTTAGATCTTTCCTCCATTTTGAATTTATCTTTGTGTATGAGAATGGTGTCAGAGAATGGTCTAGTTTCATTCTTGTGCACGTGGCTGTCCAATTTTCCCAGCACCTTTTATTGAAGAGACTGTCCTTTTTCCAGTGGATAGTCTTTTCTGCTTTGTCAAATATTAGTTGACCATAGAGTTGAGGACCCATTTCTGGGTTCCCTATTCTGTTCCATTGATTTATGTGTCTGTTTTTGTGCCAGTACCATTCTTTCTTGATGATCACAGCTTTGTAGCACAACTTAAAATCTGGCATTGTGATGCCCCTGGCTCTGGTTTTGTTTTCAATATTCCCCTGGCTATTTGGGGTATTTTCTGATTCCACACAAATCTTAAGATGATTTGTTCAACTCTCTGAAGAAAGTCCATGGTATTTTGATAGAGATTGCATTAAATGTGTAAATTGCCCTGGGTAGCATTGACATTTTCACAATATTAATTCTTCCAATCCATGAGCATGGAATATTTTTCCATCTTTTTGTCATCCTAAATTTCTTTCAGAAGTGTTCTGTAGTTTTTAGGGTATAGATCTTTACCTCTTTGGTTACGTTTATTCCTAGGGATCTTATTCTTTTGGTGAGATTGTAAATGGAATTGACTCCTTAATTTCTCTTTCTTCAGTCTCATTGTTAATGTATAGAAATGCCACTGACTTCTGGGCATTGATTTTGTATCCTGCCTCACTGCCGAATTGCTGTATGAGTTCAAGCAATCTTAGGGTGGAGTCTTTTGGGTTTTCTATGTACAGTATTATGTCATCTGTGAAGAGGGAGAGTTTGACTTCTTCTTTGCCAATTTAAATGCCTTTTATTTCTTTTTGTTGCCTGATTGCTGAGGCTAGGACTTCTAGTACTATGTTGAATATCAGTGGTGAGAGTGGGTATCCCTGTCGTGTTCCAGATCTTAGGAGAAAGGCTCCCAGTGTTTACCCAGTAAGAATGATATTTGCTGTGGGCTTTTCATAGATGGCTTTTAGGCACTGAGGAATGTTCTGTCTATCCCTACACTCTGAAGAATTTTGATCAGGAATGGATGCTGTATTTTGTCAAATGCTTTCTCTGCATCTATTGAGAGGATCATAAGGTTCTTGTTTTTTCTCTTGTTGATAAGATCTATTACACTGATTGCTTTACGTGTGTTGAACAAACCTTGCATCCCAGGAATAAATCCCACTTGGTCAGGGTGAATAATCTTCTTAATGTACAGTTGATCCTATTGGCTAGTATCTTGTTGAAAATTTTTGAATCTGTGTTCATCAGGGATATTGGTCTACAATTCTCATTTTGGTGGGGTCTTTGGTTTTGGAATTAAGGTGATGGTGGCATCATAAGACGAGTTTGGAAGTATTCCATCCCTTTCTATCTTTTGTAACAGCTTTAGTAAAATAGGTATTGTTTCTTTAAACGTTTGATAGAATTCCCCTGGAAGTCATCTGGCCCTGGACTTTTGTGTGTTGGAAGGTTTTTGATGACTGCTTCCATTTCCTCCCTGGTTATCAGCCTGTTTAGGTTTTCTATTTCTTCCTGTTCCAGTTTTGGTAGTTTGCGGTTTTCCAGAAATGCATCCATTTCTTCTAGATTGCCTAAATTATGGCATATATCTGCTCATAATACATTTTTAAATTAGTTTGTATTTCCTTGGTATTAGTGGTGATCACTCCTTTTTCATTCATGATTTTATTAATTTTAGTCTTTTCTCCTTTTTTTTTAATAAGGTAGGCTAATGGTTTATCTATCTTACTAATTCTTTCAAAGTACCAACTCCTGGTTTCGTTGATCTCTTCTACAGTTCTTCTGGTCTCTATTTCACTGAGTTCTGCTCAAATATTTATTAACTCTCTTCTTCTGCTTGGTGTAGGTTTTATATGTTTTTCTTTCACCAGTTCCTTTAGGTGTGAGGTTAGCTTGTGTATTTGAGGGTTTTTTTTTTTTTTTTTTGAGGGATGTTTGTATTGTGATGTATTTCCCTCTTAGGACTGTTTTAGCTGTATCCCAAAGATTTTGAATGGTCCATTTTCATTAGTTTCTATGGATCTTTTTAATTCTTCTCTAATTTCCTGGTTGACCCTTTCATCTTTTAGCAGGATGATCTTTAACCTCCACGTGTATGAGTTTTTTCCAAGTTTCTTCTTGTGATTGAGGTCAAGTTTCAAAACATTATGGTCTGAAAATATGCAGGGGACAATCCCAATCTTCTGGTATCCGTTGAGACCTGATTTGTGACCCTGCATGTGGTCTATTCTGGAGAAAGTTCCATGTGCAGTTGAGAAGAATGTGTATTCAGTTGCATTTGGATGCAAAGTTCTGTAAATATCTGTGAAATCCATCTGGTCCAGTGTATCATTTAAAGCTCTTGTTTCTTTGGAGATGTTGTGCTTAGAAGATCTGTCATTTGCAGAAAGTGCCGTGTTGAAGTCTCCCAGTATTAGTGTATTATTATCTAAGTATGTCTTTATTTTGGTTATTAATTGATATACTTGGCAGCTCCTACATTAGGGGCAAAAATATTCATGATTGTTAGGTCCTCTTGTGGATAGATCCTTTAAGTATGATAGAGTGTCCCTCTTCATCTCTTACTACAGTCTTTGGGATAAACTTTAATAATCTGATATGAGGATGGCTACCCCTGCTTTCTTTTGAGGACCATTGAATGGTAAATCGTTCTCCAACCTTTCATTTTCAGGCTGCAGGTGTCCTTAGGTCTAAAATAAGTCTCTTGTAGAGAGCAAATAGATGGGTCTTGCTTTTTTATCCAGGCTGAAACCCTGTGTTTTTTGATGGGATCATTAAGCCCATTCTCATTCAGAGTTACTATTGAAAGATATGAATTTAGTGTCATCATAATACCTATTCATTCCCTCTTTTTGTGGATTATATCTTTGGGCATCCTCTTTCTTCTACAGAGTCCCCCTTAATATTTCTTTCAGAGCTGGTTTGGTGGTCACACATTCTTTCAGTTTCTGCCTATCTTGGAAGCTCTTTATCCCTCCTTCTACTCTGAATGAGAACCTTGCTGGATTGAGTATTCTTGGCTGCATGTTCTTCTTATTAGGACCCTGAATATATCCTGCCAGCCCTTTCTGGTGCCATGTCTCTGTGTAGAGATCTGCTGTTAATCTAATAGTTCCCCCCATATAAGTTAGGGATCTCTTGTCTCTTCCTGCTTTAAAGATTTTACTTTATTTGGAATTCGCAGGTTTCACTATTAAATGTTGGGGTGTTGAATGCTTTTATTGACTTTAGGGGGGATCTCTATATTTCCTGGATCTGAATGCTTGTTTACCTCCCCAAATTAGGGAAGTTCTCATGTATGATTTGTTCAAACTGCTCTCTGGGCCTCTATTCCCTCGGCGCCCTCTGGAACCCCAATTTATGTAGATTTTTCCTTCTGAGGCTGTCATTTATTTCCCTTAACCTTTCCTCATTGTCTTTTAATTGTTTTTGTCTTTCTTCCTCAGTCATCAACTTGTCTTCTATGTCACTCACTCTTTCTTCTACCTCATTAATTCTCATTGTTAGGACCTCCTGTTTTGATTGCATCTCATTTCACTGATTTTTAATTTTGGCCTGATTAGATCTAAATTCTGCAGTCATGACGTCTCTTGAATCCTTTAAGCTTTTTTCCAGTACCAGCCATAGCTTTATAATTGTGCTTCTGAATTGGCTTTCTGACATTGAATTGTAATCCAAATTCTGTAACTCTATGGCAGAGAGTACTGTTTCTGATTATTTCTTTTGTGGTGAGTTCTTTTTAGTCATTTTGCTCAGTGTAGAGTCATTGTATTGAGTGGGCTATGTTAAGAATATCAACCACAACCTAATTAAATTTCACCCTAGATGAGGGTCAGAGATCAGAATTTGAAAGCAAAGATCAGAACGAAATAAAACAAAAGGATCACTTAAGTGAAAAACAAATTTTAAAACATAGTAGTAAAAAATAAAAGGCCAGGAATCCTAAAGAAGAAGAGAAAAAAAAAAGAAAAAAGAAAAGAAAAGAAAAGAAAAAGAAAAAAATGGGGTGGACTGGGAGATGGTGGTGAAGAAGTTGTAGTGGAGGGAGAATGTAGTCTACCTGAGGGGTTCCAGAGGGTAGGATCCTCTTGTGTCTGAGTATATTAAGTTCTGTATATTTGAAGATGCTCAGTCTCAAATTTATGTAAACCAGCAATACTTGTAGAGGGCCACAACATTGACCACCAAAACATACATGGGATAAAAGAGGGAGGCAGAATGGGATGAGGAATGTCACAGATGAACCAGCACAGTATACCACTTGGTTCTGGGTGCATGCTGGTTATGTTTTAAAAGGTATTAACTTCCGCCATTGTAGAACAAAATGAGGCAGAGAAAGGAAACAACACAAAACAAAACAAAACGTATCTTGTATATCTCCCAAAATTAAGTTGAGTATGTTGAAGGGAATCTAGAAGTGGAAAATATATATAGGGCTTGTCATTATAGGAATATGAAAGTCAAAAAGGAAGAATCTTAAAAATGAAGAGGTGGTAAAATATTGTAGTTAAGGTGGGAATAGAGAAAAAACTTGGAAATTTACAGTCTGATTCAAAAACGAATTTTACTGGAAAAAGGAAGAAAAAAAAAAAAGGAGGGGTACCCTGTGGTTCTATATACTGTAAATCCCTCGAGTTCCCTGGAGCTTTCCAGCGCTGGGTGGTCAAGAACTTGCTCTTCCCCTGTCCCTGCAGCTGGTCTTCTGGGGGAGGGGCCTGCTGCTGACTCGCAGGTGTGTGCACCTGGGGAGCTGCCCCGCCCCCTGCCAGGTGCCGGGCTAAGTGGGAGCTGTTTACCCCATGAGGCCCCTGTTCCCTGGTGGCCCCGCTCTGTCCCAGGCACAGGGTGACACGCGGAGGAACCACCACAGTGGCGGCGGCAGCTCCCCAGCCCTGGAGTCAGCTCCCCCAGTAACTCCCGCAGCTCCCAGTCTGCACGGGCCTGGATGCTCCCGGGGCGGGGGCGCCGACCTGCACAGCTTGGGGGCGCCCTGGGCACCAGTGACCTCACTGTTCTGTGCCCACCTGTCCCGGGGGGAGAGCAGATCCCGCGCTGTGTCCCCCCACGTCCTGTGCTGCTGGAATCGCGCTCCTGGGGCCGCACAGCCCCCCCCCCCCGCCCCGCCCGGAGCCGCGGCCTGAGCTGCTCCCGAGGCCCCCCGGGCCGCTCCAGCCATTACAGCGCTAGGCCCCGGTGTGCGGGGCGCTGTCCCCCGGGCACCTCCTGTGTTAGTGACCCCGGGACCCTGGGGGCTCCCCCGCCCCTCCCCGGTTCTGCCCAAGTTCCTGCGAGCGCATTTCGGTGGGGGAAGAATCCAGCGCGGATGTGTAAAGTCCCTGCTGCTCTGGGCGGGGCTTCCCCGACCCGAGGCTCTCGCTGGGGCCTCTGGGGGCTCCTCGCGGGGCCCCTCCCCCACTGGATTCTTTTTTCTCCCCTCTCCCCCCCCACCCCGCCTTCCTACCTTGTTAGAAGAGCAAACTCTTCTCTTTGTAGCCGTCCAGCTGTTATCTCTTTAAATCTCAGGTTGATTTCCTAGGGTTTCAGGATTTTGAAAGTTATCTAAGTAAGTTGTTGGGAACAGGTGACTTGGGGCCCCAATTCCTCTGCCATTTTTGCCCTACCCCCTTCCTCTCTCTTCTGAATTCCCACAAATTGGTGCCACCCATAAAATCTTTCTTCTACTTTGGTCATGGCAGCTTAAAGTGGTCTCTCCCTTCAAGGTCTCCCCAACCAGGCCTCAGATCAACATTCCTGAAATCTAACTCTGACCACTCCATCTTCTCAACCAGAAGCCTTCCCTGATTCCCCACTAACCCCAGGGGGAAAAAAATTCAAATACTATTTTTTCAAACCACGTTCTTTTTCTCCTTCACATAACTCCAAATCAAATGCAAATCTTGAACTCCAAGTCTGTACCTTTCACTCTCTCATCTCATTCCTTGGTCTTATTGGTCTAGAAAGCCCCATCACATCTACACAATGATAATAGCTATCTTGTATCAACTATCTGCTTTGTGCTGAGAACTGAATAACTCTTCTCAAAGGTTATCTCACTTTAACCATCACAATTTCTATTTCACGTGGGAAACAATTGTGGTACACTTGAGTGATTTGTCCAAATCCACACAACTTACTTACATGTAGAGTTCTGTTAGACTCCAGAGTACTTGATCTTTCAACCTGAGTACATTTTATGGTCCAAATAGTATTTGTTTTTTAATATTAGATGCCACCAAATTCATGAAGCTCTTTCCAGCATCCCAGAAGTGATTTCTCACCTTCTGAGTTCTTATATATCCTACTCTATCTCTAGCATACCATTGATTATGTTACCTCTTATTTTTTTTTAATTTTTTATTTATTTATGATAGTCACAGAGAGAGAGAGAGGCAGAGACATAGGCAGAGGGAGAAGCAGGCTCCATGCACCAGGAGCCCGACATGGGATTTGATCCCGGGTCTCCAGGATCGCGCCCTGGGCCAAAGGCAGGCGCTAAACTGCTGCGCCACCCAGGGTTCCCTACCTCTTAATTTATTTAGGTAATAGGTCTTCTTTCACTTATTTATTCATTTGATATTTTATTAAGTTTAGGCGTAATAAATGGCAAGGACTTTGCTAGGGTTTTTATAAGGGACTTGCTAGGGATTTGATAAGACAAGAGAAACATGATCCTTGATTTCAAAAAGCATACAATTTAGTTGTGGAAACAAACATTAGGTAAACTCAAAGCAAATATATAATCGTATATTTTACATGCTCTGAGGCAAAAGCATGGAATAAAATGAAGTAATAAAGAAAGATCACATGGGGTCAGAGTAGGGAATGGGGATTGTTCAGAGTCGGCCTTGGTGAGAAAGTAAAATGTCAGCCAAGACATCAAGATGAAAAGAAATTAGCCAAATAAAGACTTGGGAGTGTGGATGAACAGAATTCTAAGCAAAAGGAAAAGCACAGGCAAGGTTTTGAAGCAGAGAAAGACTGTTTCCAAGAATTAAAAGAAGGTCACTCAAGGGTACAGTATAGTGCTGTGAAATTGTTTGTGTGACTGGAGCCCCATAGAGTTTTGCCATGGTGCCCGGAGATCAAGATGCCTTGAATGAACCAATGGAGTGGAAAAGCAGAATGGCATAAGTTTGAAAAGAAAAACAGGACTAGATCATTAAACATTCTACAGTACTAAAGAGTGTTCATATCCTTTAAATCTAAATGGAGATCTCTCACCAGATTTAACAAGTGATTACTATGATCCAATTCAGATATTTATTTATTGTTCTGGAGGGTAAACACTGTGGGTTAACATATCTATGCATGCCTATTTTTTCTTTAAGGTATTTTTAATTCCACAGTGCCTAATTATAATTCTTTGAGGATATCATTTGTTTAATACTTATCTCCTGAGACAGAATGAGTTAGTCTGTTTATCTTCTGAAATGTACATGCTTTGTCATCATAGCTATGCTATTTTCTCATATCCTACACCAACTCTCACTGGAGACTATGTGTGAAATTCTGCACCTTTTCCCCCATGTGATATTTCTTTGCTTTCAATCACGTTTGAACCTTCCCAAATGGCTGACTTAGTCTCTTGATATTGTTGCCAGCGGGAAATGACTATGAACTACAGACATTTGGTGCAATGACTGCTCTAGCAGTCCATGTATACAAGAACAATCAAGCTTTTTATTCTAAAGCTACAGGTCACAGAAAATTCAAGAATGAAGTTTGATGTTTCCTTTGAATCAATTTGTCACAACCTCTGCTAATCTCATTTCTTGAAGGGCTTATTTTCTACCCGATTACAAATTATAGCCTTTGACCTTTCTGAGAGGACTCAATAAAGCTGAATTTTTGGCAAGTTAGAGGCTACACAGAGTAAAAGAAGATTGTTCCTTCCCAAATGGAAGTCTACTGGATGACCAATGCAAATTCCCCATACTGGGGAGGAAAAGTCATTTATATTGCATAAACCAGTGCCAAACAATTAGTAGTAGCTGTATTGAGAAAGATTTGGAGACCACACTGGGCTGAGGAAGAGATGGTACTGCTGATTAATGGTATCTACCATATGTTCAGAGGGAGGAAGTGGCAGCTGGGCATAGAGGTATTTCTGCCTAAACTCATTTAGAATAGCCAGGGCCTTGAGAAGTGTTCTAGCATAGGAGAATTTAATCAAAATACAAAAGGGGATATACACCAACATTCTTACAGAATGCCAAAAAAAACAAAAAACAAAAAAACAAACAAACCACACACACAAGCATGCAATATAAATAAGATTTGTGAAACTAAAATTAATATTTAAAGAGTGCTATTAAATCAATGATAAACATGAACTCAATATAACTTTAGGTAATAAGTCTAAGCAGATCCTGAATTGTTTTAATGGTCTTTTAATTAGCTTACTTAGTGAAGTTTTCTTTAAATTTCTTATTGTTGTTCCTTGAATCTCTTGGATTTTCATGTGGAAAACTTGTGAGTAATTATAACAAATTCCACTGCAACTTCCAAATATCTTTTCTCTTATTGCTTTGACTAGAAGAACTTCTAAAACAATATAAGCAATGAAGGAGAGAGTGTACATGCTTTTTCTGTTCTTAACATCAGCGTAAATTCTTTTACTATACTACCATTGTGAGTCAGAGGTTACATAAGGGTTATTTTTAAAAAATCAGAATAAATGGGCACCTGGGTGGCTCAGCGGTTGAGCATCTGCCTTTGGCACAGGTCATGATCCTGGAGTCCTGGAATCAAGGCCCGCATCAGGATCCTTGCAGAGAGCCTGCTTCTCCCACTGCCTGTGTCTCTGCCTCTCTCTATATGTGTCTCTTATGAATAAACTCTTTTTTAAAATAATCAGAATAAATAATAAATTGTACAAATAGCTTTTTATGATATTTGTATGATTCATATGGCTTTTTTTCACCTTTGATATATTAATGTAATATATTTCCTAGAAATAAACTTTTGATTATGGTGTACTTTTTGTTGCTATGATTGATAAATATATCAATATTTTATTTAAGATTTTTGTTTCAATGCTTAAAAATGAGAATGGCCCAAATATTTTTTTCCTTAGAGATCATTATTGGTAAAACTATTGCATTAATACTATGATTGTTTTATAAAATTATATATTTTGTTGCAGTTTATGTTTTGGAAGCAATCTAAGGTAGTCCTTAAAATCTAGGCCCTCAAAAATCAAAACAGTAAGGTATTGGCATAAAAAGAGACACATAGATCAATGGAACATAATAGAGAACCCAGAAATAAACCTGTACCTATATGGTTAATTTACCAAAACGAGGCAAGAATACACAGTGAAGAAAAGATAGAAAGGAAAGGTGTTGGGAATACTGGATATCCACATGCAAGACAATGAAGTTGTCTCCTTATCTTACACCATACACAAAAATCAACTCAAAATAAATTAGAGGCCTGAATATAAGACCTGAAACTATAAAACTCCTAAAAGGAAATGGAGGGGGTCATTTCTTTAACATTGGTTTTGGTAATGATATTTTTGGATTTGACACAAATAGCAAAGGCAAAAAATGCCAAAATAATCAAGTGAGACTAGATCAAACTAAAAAACTTCTGCACAGGAAAAGAAACCAAGAACAAAATGAAATTGCAACCTATGGAATAAGAGAAAATATTTGCAAATCATATATCTATTAAGGGATTAATATCTAAAATATATAAAGAACTGATACAACTCAGTAGCAAAACAGACTTTTTTCCAAAGGAGACATACAAAATGTCCAACAGGCACATGAAAAAGTACTCAACATAGCTAACCATCAGGGAAATACAATCCAAACCACAATGACATATGACCTTACACCTGTTAAAATGGCCACTATCAAAAAGACAAGAAATAACAAGCATTGGTAAGGATGTGGAGAAAAGGCAACCCCTGTACACTACTGGTAGGAATGTAAATTGGTGGAACCAATGGAAAACAGTATGGAGGTGCCTGGATAATTCAGTTGGTTAAGCATCGGACTTGTGATTTTGGCTCAGGTCATGATCTCAAGGGTCATGAGATCAAGCCCTGTGTCAGTCTCTTCAGAGTCTACGCAGAGTCTGCTTGAGATTCTCTCTCCCTCTCTCCCTCACCCCCCTTTAAAATAAATAAATAAAATATTTTAAAAATTTAAAAATAGAACTGCCATATGATCCAGCAATCTCACTTCTGGTATTTGTCTTAAACAAAATCACAATCCTGAAATGATATTTGGACCCCCATGTTCATCATAGCATTATTTACAATAGCCAAGACATGGAAACAAGCTAAATGTCCATCAACAGAATAAAGAAAATATGAATATTATTCAGGTAAAAAAGGAAATCCTACCATTTTCAGCAATGTGGCTAAACCTAAGGTATTATGCTACTTTAAATAAGTCAGAGAAAGAAAAATATTGTATGATCTCACTTATGTATGGAATCTTAAAAAACTCTGAACTCATAGATTCAGAGAATAGGTTGGTGGTTGCCAGAAGTGAGGGGAGTGTGGGTGAAATGGCAAAGATAGTCAAAAGGTATAACCTTCCAGTTTTAAGATCAGTAAGTTCTGAGAATATAACAATGTAATGTACAGTATGATGACTATAGTTAATAATAGTGTATTGTATATCTGAAAATTGCTGTTATAATTACAAAGGACCTAGAAGGAGACATTCATTATTTATTATTTATTCCTTTTTGCTAGGTTCGTATTTCCCTGGTTGGGGATAAAAATAAATGAGGTTATGATAAAAAAATCTCTCCTTAATTCTTAAAATTGTTTCAATGTCTCCTACTAAATGCAATAGCTTCCCAACAAGGATCTTCAGACACTCTGGCCAAACTTCTTCTTGATAATAGGGTAGCTCTTGATTATAGGGTAGCTCTTGATTATCTTCTAGCTGAGCAAGGAGGTGTCTGTGCTGTGACCAACGTTACTGGCTATACCTGGATTAATTCTTCTAGAGTAGTTGAAACTTAATTCTGCAAGATCACTGAGCAAGTCATTTGACTTAAAAAGATGACTTGCTCAGTGGGGTCTTTCTTTGACTTATTTTATTTTGAATGTCTTGGGTCTTGGGGACCATGGCTCCAAAGTGAACTCCAAACATTGAGAATTACGCATTTATGGTAATCATAATACTCTCCCTGGTGCATTATATTCTCACAGCTGCTAATCACCAAGCAAATGATTTCCCTAAGACTGGAGTGTCAAAAAAGGAACACAGAGGATGATTGACTTAAAAATTGCAAAACTGAAGATGTAACCTGTGAATATCACAGAGAGATTAAGCAAAAAAGAAAAAAAATTTGTGACTTATGGATACCACACAAAGGACCAACAAAAGCTGTAAGAACAAAGAGCAGTAACTGAGAGTGGTGGTAATGTCTGTTTTTTATGGTATCTCTTAGGTAAGCTGAGAGTCTGATGAAGAGGGTGAATTGTTAAAAAGAAAACCAACGGCCCAAAACGGTAAACCAAGGCTTAATGCCTAATCTATCTACAGTCTCAACCTCCCTCAGTAATGCAGTCTTAACCAGTCAGGAGTATTCTGATCAGCACCAGTGAGTCTGTCGTTGACCCTCTCCATCCCCAAAAGGAGATAAGGTAATCTGCATGAGACCCTCTGTGCAGAGACCCTAAAGGAAAGGAACCTTGCCAGAGATAATCCTTTCTTTTCTTTTACTTACAACTTCCTTGCCCCAACCTCCTTCCTATAAAATCCTTCTACTTTGTACAACTCCTGGGAGTGCTCCTCCACTTGCTAGATTTGATTGATGTTGCCCAATTCATGTATCATTTAATAAAGCCAATTAGATCCTCAACTTAAAAAAAACTTGCTGTTAGTCTGGATCTTAAAAATTCTCATTACATGGAAAAATTGTGACTATATATTAATGGGAAGGGATGTTAATAAATTCATTTAGTGATCATTTTACAATAAATCAAGTCATTGTGTTAGATACCTAAAACACAATGCTATATCTCAATTATATCTTAATAAAAATTTTAAAAATTGTCTTTCAAGTCTGACAAATGTGAGTTAGAAATTCAGTTCAATTACTTATTGTTGTTCCCTATGTGTAAGAAAAGGGACCATAATGTTACCTACTTCATCAGATTGTGATTATTAAGTAGGATATTTTACACTAAGTACTTACCAGCATTTGTAGCAAGTTAACAAGTATTGATGAGCTGTGTAAACACACACACATACACACACTCAAAGAAACACAAAAATTAAGAATGTATTGCATTTTAATGTCAATAAAATTTGCCAGTAAAGTAGTTACAACCTAATGCTCCTTGAACCCTTAATTCTTTGAAAGCTTTTTCCCCTTTCTCCCATGTTTCTTTTAAGTCTCTCTGCCTCTGCTTCTTCTTGTTTTAATATTTAATTGTATCATAAAGATATCTACTATTCCAGTGAAATTTTAAACATGCATTAGTGAGTTACATGTAGCTTTTATTTATTTTTTAAATGAGATTTTTTTTTTTTAATTTAGGATAGACATAGAGAGGAAGAGAGAGAGGCAGAGACACAGGCAGAGGGATAAGCAGGCTTCATGCCAGGAGCCTGACGCGAGACTCGATCCTGGGACTCCAGGATCGTGCCCTGGCCCAAAGGCAGGCGCTAAGCTGCTGAGCCACCCAGGGATCCCCTACATGTAGCTTTAAAAAAAAAATAATCAGCTGCTTAATCTCCTCTGAATCCATGGCTATATCTCATTTCTCTCTACTGGTAAATTTTTGTTCTTCAACATTGTCAGAGATTTCCCAAAGTGTTTCCCAAAACTAGCTCTCAAGTTAAGCATTGAGTATCTCTTCTTTTAGTTCCCTAATTTATCAATTTCTATCTTTATTAATCTCTTGGTCTCTTTCTCTCTCTTTTTTTTTTTCTTTTTCTGGGATACATGGTCTCTGGCTGAGGATGGATTGTGGTGAAGGGAGGGGCCTGAAGAGGAAAGACATAGGTGCACATTTGCAGCCAGTGTCTGCAGGAGGCTGTCTCTCCTGCCATCCTCATTATAGACTCTAGGCCTCTGGGTTAAGGATTAGATGGAGAGAGGTTGAGTGGGAGGGCACAAAGCATCCTCTTGCTTATTACATGTGGTCTTTCACCAGCCAAATCTAGCATCAGAATGTGAGGTTTGAAATCAGACATCTAGATTTGAGTCCAGGCTCTGCCACTTATTATCTTCGGAATAAACTCCTTATTTTTTTCTAAAACTCATTTTCCTCATCTGCAAAAAAGCCATAACAACTGAATTTTTCTCACAGGGTTATCATAAGAATTAAATGAGATAATGCAGGGACTGTGTTTACCTCACTGGCATATCTCTACTGACACATACTGATGTGTGTGTGCGTGTATGTACATGTGTGTTTATGTATGAAGTGTTTCTTGAATTAATAATTCAATAATATTTCTTGAATTGAGTCTTGGAATTTTGGTCCCAGCCTTAAAACTACATGTTACTGGAACCCAATCTTCTGAAGAGATTGAAGAGCTCACTGAACCTCTCCAACTATTACGTGATAAAAATGATTGAAGCCACTTGCCAACATAAAAGTGCCTTGTGCACAGTTATTAATAATACTGAGCAGTGGCCATTATAGAAAACCTGCAGCTTTTATGCTTCCATAATTTTAGGCATGCTATCATCCTCTCAAGAAAGAAGAATCGCTCCCAACACAAATCTTACCAGCTCTCTATTTTCCGATAAAGAGAACCTTGCAAATGATGAAAACATTGGCAGGTCCTTTTCACTAGCCCCACTCAGAGGTGGGGAAGGGATGTGGATGAAGAACACTTACTCTGCCCCACACAAATCACCGTGTTTCGCTGTTTCCAAGCGGACAGTGAGATCTTCTATTAACGGCGATGAGAAGGAAAGTGCTCCCCCTTCAAAAAAAAGCCATTTCTGAAAAAAGGCACTTCTTTATGATAAAAATAGCCTGAAAAAATATTTAGAGAAAAATAACCAAAATGGACTCCCAAAAGCAAACTGCATAGTCTTGGACATGGCATGTACTACCATAATTTGTTTCAGAGATGGCAGTTAGAGAAAAACTTTGACATCCTAGAAGCCTCTCCTCTTTTTTTAAATAAAACTTTTTATAATGACTCTACTTCCTGTTCAGGGACTGGAATTATTGTTTATTATACTGGATTGCTGTGTGTAAAAATTTTAAATTAGAATATAATTTACTGGGCTCATAGAAAATATATAACATTTATACTATAGATAAACACAAGTCAGCCTCTATAAACTGCCTAAAATTATGAGAGAAAAATTACTGAGATAAACATTCTAATCATAACCAGGGCACTAAGAGAGTGCATGTGAAAAAATTACCTATAATGTTAAATAAAAACACTTGAATACAAGGGTCCAGAAAGTAGAAGAAATGTATGGGGAGGGACAGATCAAGAGTTCTTTCTGACAGCAATTTTTTGGTAAAATCCATAGGTATCAGAGTATCTCACTTGAGGGAATAAGTCTCTCAGTAAGTCACTCCAGAGAAGAACTTCATGGATCACTTCCTTGTCAGCATCCTGATAGGAGCACTCCGACTGTTCTGTTCATCTGCCTGTGAATGCTAGAAAGCTGCTCAGATGCATCAAGCCATTTCTGGGGTCTCTGTAACCCCAGCTGGGAAAAAAGATTGGGATTTTATTTGAGGAGTGAGGTGGGCAAGGAGAAACCACTACATTTTAAGAAGAGTAGTTTCTAATTTTCTTATTGGCCACTAAGCAGTCTTAGCCAAATGGTTTTTTACAAAAGACTTTAGTTGATTTTTTTAAAACAGGAATCTGGCAAACTATTGCTTCCTCCTTGATGGGGCCATTATTAGAGCCTGATTCCATGGGATTAAATTTTTCTTCCTTGAAAAAATTATCAGCCGTTATATAATAATGTGAAAGGTGACAGGCAACTATGCTTTGCATATTATAGCTCTTTCCCCAAGACCATATTCCACATGAGGTACTAACATGTTAAGAGATGCCAAATACATGCAGAATGTCCTTCAAGATGGATCTCTTATGGGGCACCTGAGTGGTGCGGTTGGGTAAGCATCTGACTCTTGGTTCCAGCTCAAGTCATGATCTCAGGGTGCTGGGAGTTCTGTATGGAGTCTGCTTAAGATTCTTTCTCCTTCTGCCCCTCCCTGCCATGCTCACACGTGGTCTCTCTCTAAGATAAATAAAATCTTTTTTTTTTTTTTAAGATGAGTCTCTTATGCCTTCTTGCATATTTCCCAGGAATTTTCTGAATTCAATATTCAAGTGTCAGTAAAAATGTCTCCAGGACTTTATAGTGTAACTGTGTTCCATTCTACATTTCTTACCCAGTGACAACATGTTTTCATTGTCTGGGATTACTTTTCTCATGCCCAGTGTGGATGTAAGATTAACATAATTAGAAGTGTTTGGTGCTACAAAAGCTGTACTTGGAAGATAAGGAGCAGAAAACCCCTCTGGACAAATAGCTCTGAGAGGAAAGGCCACAGTGAAAAGTTGGGTTATACCAACTTTCAGATGAAATCCCCTCTTCTCATCGTCATTTAGAATATTAAAGATTTTATTTTCAGAAAGGGATGGAATTTGGAAGAAACTGAGCATTTCCCTACTTTGCCATAGTCTTGGTCAGGATCTTTATTGAAAGATGAACTGGGATCCTGCGCGCTCTTGTTCTCTCAGTGTTATGGGAACCATAATATCCATGAAATCTGCAATTTTGTCAGCCAGAGTTGTCTTTATTTAACTTACTCAAGGACTATAAAGGCACTGGTAACAGCACCCACGTGCAAATTTTAATTATAGAAGTACCTGATGAAACCAGGGAAAGGATCAGGGTTTTAACAAACAAAATAAAAACCACAGACAACATAGAGACCTAACGCCCCCTACTGTTAAAAATGTATAAATCTGGAAATATGTTCAACTAGACAGGGCATCAGGTACTTCTCGTTTTACTTCTGATTGGGGCAGTCACCTATGCAGACAGGTTCTTGTTGTCATTTCCACCAACACACCATATGGCCTGGTCAGTCCCATCTCTTCATTGTTATTGTAGCCAAGTGAATATTGTCACATCAAGCACGAGGAAGAGACTGACAAGGAGGGCTCCAGCATATACAAAGCTGCTGTGGAGAGCCCTGCTAATTGCCCTGTGGTCCAAACTCAGCATCACTGTGATTTCCTGACAGCAGTCCAGATGGCTCCAGCCTCTACTCCAGGCATGCCAGCCTGTGGAGGAGGGCACTGCCACCTGCTCGTGGAAGAGAGTTAAGCCCATTAATTCTGATTTACAAAGATGACACAGATTCAAGAGTGTTGGCCATGTGGGACCCCATAGCCCATTTCTAGAAACAGGCCACTGAGGCCTCCTCATTCATTCAGTTCCCTGTCCTCTGGCTTGGCTTGTAACAAAAAGTTAGCTTCAGCCTTTAAACTCTGTTTGCTCTCTAGTTTTATTGCTGGCAGGAAACTGTGCACTTTATCAACATTATCTCATATTGGCAGATCCCAGACACTGAAATGGTAGTTGTTGGGACCATTAAGAGATGCTTCCACGCTCTGCCTGATGCAGAATTTATAGAGTCTCACTGTGTAAGGTCCTGGAAAGTACAGATTGTCTCATTATATGAAATGACAACCTAGCACCTTAGAGATAGGGCAATTCCAAGTACTCACAGGCCTCAGGTACAACTGGGCTTCTGAGGCTTGTTAAAAATGATGCTGATAAACTTTTAAGGTTTTTACAGGATGCATCTTTTTCTATGCTCAAGCCTTTAAGGGAAAATATGCTTTCTTCATCCCAGAAAGCTCCTGCAAATCCTCTCCTGAGGAAATATTTATTCCTATCTAGGCTTCGTTGATGTCTTTGCTCCTTGTTACTTCCCTGTGTTTCTACATTGTATTTGTACATCTGTCTGTCTTTAGTTGGGTTCCTCAGAACCAGAGCCTGAGACGGATTTCTTTGTACATGTTTACTGAAGGAAAGGTCTCAGGAAAAAGGAAAATAAGGGAAGTAGAGTGGGACAGAGAATGGCATGGAGCAAGGCTGTGGCCTCAGCCTGATCCCAGGGGACTCTGGAGCATGAGTTATATTGCAAAGTTGGTCTTACCGTGTGGTGAGGGAGTCAATCAGTCATGCTCCACTGTGTGGAGGAGAGGTTGGCAGCGCTTGTTGTAATCCTCAGACAAGGATTTAGCTTGGTGTAGAAGTATGGTTTCCAAAGGGTGGTCCATGGATTAGCAGCATTACCATCACCTGGGAATCTATTAGAACTCTCCATTCTCAAGGATCTTCCAGGCCACCAAAGCAGAAACTCTGGAAGTTGAGTCCAGAAATCTGATGGTCAACAAGCCTTCCAGGTGATTATGATTCACAATAATACTTGAGAACCACCAGTCTCAATCAATTCTCAGGTGAAGAGAGCTGAGTTTTTCACAGCTATCCTTCACAGCAGCTGCAGGATGGGCGCACAGCTTGATAAAAAGCATCAGTAATTTCTGTCAGGTCTCAGGAAAGCTTTATGCAAAGAAAGAAAAATGGAGACTAATCTTAAGTCTGAGGAGAAGTCAGTTGGGTAACAAAGTGAATTTCTAGGCAGTGGGAGAATCTTATAGGAAGGTTCTAAAGAGTAATATGACCAGAACATTGTGAGCAAGATAAATAATGGTGCAAGTAAGGATTGACTGGTAGGCTAGGGTCAGAAGACCATTTATAATTCTACATAAATTTATAAAATTTATAATCTATAATGGCTAAAAATAGCTACAGTTAACATTGACAGAGCATTTGCTATGTGCCATACACTTTGCTAAGTGCTTCTCACACATTATCTTAATTAGTTCTCATAAACCCAAGATATGGAGAGATCAGGTTAGGACATTGAGCCTTAGTAACTAACTCCAGGAGCACTACAGGGATACAGGGAATAATGAGCTGCATTTTGACTGAAGGTTTTTTCTGGGTACAAAGCCCCAAATCTTAACCACCACCTATTCTGACATGGTATAGATTTTTTTTATTTGTATCTGAAATGCCATGAAAATTTAAATGGCGAAGTGACATAATCAAATTTGTATTGTCCTAAAGAGCATTTTGGCTGCTTTCTGGAAAATAGATTGGGAAGAGCAAGATTATATACAGGGTGAACAATTAGGAGAAAACTGTAATACAAGAGAAAGAGGAATGGTATTAGCTAAGGTTGTAGCTGCCAAGGTAGATAAAAGTGGGTACTAAGGGACATTTTTAGAGTAACTAAGCAGGGTTTAGGAGTTGGAAATGGGCATGGGGAAGAAGTTGAGCATGAGACGATCTCTCAAAATTCTCTAGCTTCCACCACGAAATGGATGACAGCTCCATTCACAATGATATGGGAATTATTACAAGAGGATAATGTTGCAAGGGGAAGACACTGTTCAGATGTAGAAATACTGATTTGTGAGATGCCATTACTTAGATAGTGAGCATGAACCAAGAATATGGCCTAGGACTGAACTTGAGAATCCCTATCTTTTACAATTCAGAAAATAATAAATTCATTAAGGAGATACAGACAGAGGTACTGGAAGGGAAAAGTTAAAAACATAAAAGGGAAGTATGTTATAAGATAAGTCAAAGAAAAGATTTCCAAGTGGAAGTTATGGTCAGTGGTACTGGATGTTACTGATCACCCAAATATAAAGAGGACGGGAACATGTCCACTGAGTTGAACGAAGCTTCCTTCATGGAAGCAATGGTCACAGAAGTCAAACTAACAACTAATAGCAAAGCATTAAACAATTGGTTTATTGGATTAATTTATCTGCAGAGGAAAAGAAGCATGCACGGGAGACTTTAGTCTAATAATCAAACACTGTTTCTGGGGGGTGTTTGCAACAATCTGGAACATGCCAGAGGAAAGGGCTAAACTCCAGATAATTCAGCAAGTGATTGGAATATGCATCAGCTACAGCTGACCATAGCTATCATGCTGGTTGCACCACTAGAAGTTTCATCATTTCTTTGTAAAACATACAAATAAAAGCTGGCCTCCTTGTCCCATGCTTCTAAAAGTGATCAAAGCCTCTTCCCTATTTTAGTTTTTGAAGGTCTCCTTGTTCTACTTTGTCCCTAAATGCAGTCATTAAATCCTGGTTAAACCAACCAAGAAAGAAAAGATTCCTTACTTGGATTATTCATGAACATAAGAGCTATTTTTGCTATAAGGATTCATTGTTTTAAAGAATTCTAAAGAATGAGAAATTGTGAATAAAGGAAATTTTCATCAGGAAGGTGATGGATGTAGGTAATGTCTCCTGCAGAAAAGCAAATCTTTAACTCAGGAAACTCAGAGTCAACTAATGGGAGATATCTATCTTCCTTTCCCCCAAAATTGGAGTCCACATATTTGGATTCAACATATACATATTTTTGTATGCCTGTAATGCACAAGCCATACAAAACCAATTACTGCTATAGATTAAGATATTTATGCTGTAGCCCAGTTCTAGAAAAGTTTTGTAATGAAATCTAAGATAGTATTTTGCTTGTTATCTATGACTATAGAATATAGTATTTTTTTCTGGATTTACTAACAAAGGACTCACTTTCCTTCATTTAAGAATTAACATATGATTTTATTTTATTTATTTATGTTTGCCTTTATTCTTAAAAAATGTTGAAATTTATTTACACTAAAATGTTTTTATGAATATGATTTTTAGTCACATTGAAAATATCTGACACTTACTTTATTAATAAAAATAAAACCCACATGAATGTTTAAATGTGTACATAGTTTAAGGATGCCTGGGTGGCTCAGCAGTTGAGCATCTGCCTTCAGCTCAGGGCATGATCCTAGGTCCGGGGATTGAGTGCCACATAGGGCTCCCTGCAAGGAGCCTGCTTCTCCCTCTGTCTATGTCTCTGCCTCTCTCTCTCTCTCTGTATCTCTCATGAATAAATAAAAATAAAAATAAATACATATGTAAATAATTTAATCTGCGGAATAGAAGAAATGTTAATACATTCAGTTCCTATTTCTGTTATCTATTGGAAACCACCCCAAAATAATGATATATTATTTTGCACATGTCTGTATGTTGACTGGACTCAGTCAGCTGTGTAGTTCTCCTCAACAGGGCCACACAGGCATTGGTTCAGGGGGGCTGGACCATGGCATATGAGGTCTCATTCTCCGGGGCCTCTTTCCACATGACCTTTAATCATTCAGTAGTCTGGCCTGGATTACTTATCACTATGTCAACTGGACTCAAGAAAGGGTCTTCCAAAAGGACAAACCTTACTGTGGAAGCACTTATAAAGCCTCTGCTTACTTGTTACTCACCAATGCTTGTTAGCTACATGGACAGGTCCAGAGTCAACACGGGAGGGAACTATAGAGGGGTATGAATGCTGGGGTCATGGTTAGTCAGGGCCATTCAATAAAACTGTCTACTAAAGTTCTATAATGCAACCTAAACATCTTTGTGCTATTTAAAAATAAGTACTAATATTTTTTCACTATTTATAATCATTATAGAATTGTAAAGCGTTGTTTACTCTGGCCAAACATCATTTAGTTCAGTTTAATTTAGAGCTGCAGATTCATTAGGTGTATCTCCCTTCAGGTCAAAGTTTTACTGTATGTTTTGTCCCTGCACATCCATACACATCATGGTTTGGCATCTTTCCAGCCTCTGATATCAATTTCTTCACAATCCACCTCCTGTCAAACCAATGTTTCTATTATGGCACCACATGCGTACACATAAACACATGTGTACACATACAATCATCTGCAGATCCAAGTGACCCTCATGCTAAGTTCTCCTTCAAGTCTTTGCTCAGCTGTCCAGGCTGCTTTGCTCCTATGGGTCTCTCATATTAATGTAAGTTTTAATAAATGCATATCAAAACAAAAGAATGCAGGACAGTTAAGCACTGGGAATTAAATGCTTCAGTCTACAAGTGACACATATCACTACTACTCAAAAAGTCATTAGTCATAACTTGTCATATTGCCAGAAAGATCCAGGGACAGAGTGGTAAGTCCTTGTCAAGCCCTTTGTCAAAACAACTGGAATGGTGCAATCTGAGGTTCTGAGAAGAAGGTCTTCCATGGGGTTTCTTACTTACATTGAATCAATTTCTTTCTCTTCCACTAATGAAGCTTACTCTGCACTTAGTGTGTGCAATAAGGTGCCACGCTGAGTTGCGAGAAATAAAAGCAACATGTGATTTTGTTCTTATTGGGAGCCAAGGCATATCTACTTGAAAAGAAGAGCCCCAAAAGTGCCAACTGAAAGCAGCAGAGAGTGCATGCCAAAACACTTCATGGATGGCCAGGGGCTCACAGAATTGGCAAGAATGGTCTGGGGGCCTTCACCAAATAGTAGGAATCTAACTTGGCTTTCAAAGAAAGGGATAGTTTCCACTGGGTTGGAGTAGAAAAAGTATTGCATTTTGTAGAATTGCTTGACCTATTTCCTCATGAGATTTACAATAAAACTTCTCCAACATTCATGAATTAACAAGAACAATGACATTTAGAGGGTGTGGTGAATTAGGTTCATTCATGAATGCAGTAGAAGTTAATACAATCTTTTTTGTGCATGACTGGCAATAAGCCCCAAGAACCATAAAGCCATTTATAGATTTAAAATTCCTGGGTGGCTCAGCGGTTTGGCACCTGCCTTTGGCCCAGGGCGCAATCCTGGAGTCCCGGGATCAAGTCCTGCGTCGGGCTCCCGGCATGGAGCCTGCTTCTCCCTCTGCCTGTGTCTCTCTCTATGTCTATCATAAATAAATAAATAAATAAATAAATAAATAAATAAATAAATAAATAAAATAAAATTTAATTTTATTTCTTGGAATATATATTAAATAAGTAATATAAAATTTGAAAAGTTCTGTACTTTGTCACAGCATTATTTACACTGCTGACAAATTAGAGATAGCTTATATGTTTGAGAATTGGGGTGTTTAAGTAAATGTTGGTATAAGTGCTTGAGGCATAGAATGAGATGCTTATAATAATATTTATAATAAATATAAAAAATAAACTTAGAAAAATGCTTATGTGTTAATTGACAGCAGGATATACATATATTTTTTCCCAGATCTGCTGAGATATAACTTACATATAACATTGTGTATAGTGTTTAAGGTGTATAGCATTATGATTTCATACATGTATACATTTATGTATTATTATCACATCTGCTTAAGAATAGACATGCAAGCACCAAAAAACATTTATAGGGGAAAAAAGGACAGGAGGAATATATATCTAGAAACAATGAACAACAAGGATAGGATTTCAGCCCCTTTACCTCAATAAAGTTACAAGATGGACCTATTTTGTATTCCAAATAGAATGATGCTTTACTCTGCAAAATTTAGTCTGGGGTGGAAAGAAAGACAAAAAGATTTTGCACTAACCATAAATAAGAATAGTAAGTCAAGGGATGCCTGGGTGGTTCAGTTGTTTGGACATCTGCCCTTGGCTTAGGTGGTAATCTGGGGGTCCTGGGATGGAGTCTTGTGTCTGTGTCGACTCCTTGCTCAGTGGGGAGTCTGCTTCTCCCTCCCCCTCTGCCCTGCTTGTGCTCTCTCTCTCAAATAAATAAATAAAATCTTAAAAAAAAAAAGAATTGTGAGTCAAATTTTGTATCATGTGAAGCTCAACCACATATACTCTGGCCCAAAATTTTAGTTTAGGTCATTTTACTTCATTGATCTCATAATAGTATGAGTTCCATTTGGTGTTCCTTTTTTTTTTTTTTTCTTTTTGACTGGTAAACTAACATTTCTCCAATGAGTCATTTGATTTCAAAGGATTGCAGTTTTTCCAGTGGGCTCATAGGCATTTCTTACTTGCATTTACTTACTTGCATTTCTTACTTGCATTGGCTTGGTTTCTTAATAATCTTAGGAGATGGCATTTGCCTTTTTTTTTTCTTTTGACCTTCATTTGCCCTGCCTCTTTTCTCTCTCAATTCTCTACAGCTGGTTTTTGATTGGCATGCTGCCCCAGTTCCTGGGCTACATACAAAAATGAAATTGTTTGTCAAACCTTCAGCTTGGCCACCTGTTGAGATCTGGAGGTTCAATTTCATTGCCTGTGTGGCCCAGTATCTGGGTTTCTGGCACTGAGATCCCTGCAGCTTTTCAATGAACTTTCTTCACTTGCAACTGTGTTAAACCATGGCACATGGTGGGACTTCCTGCCTTAATCCCACTTTTCAAATCCTTTGTAACACATGTCTTCTCTCAAAGCTTTTATTTTATTTTCTGAATACGTCTATTAGCCAAGGAGAATTTGTAGCACTTTGATTACTATTTTAAAAAATAGGGATGTTGATAAATGTCCAGAATTATATACACAACTGTGATTATTTTTCTTTTATTCTATCACACTCCTGATTCTGAGAAAGATTTTTTCCTTAATTGCAAATCACTGAATGTTCTCATTTCTCTGCTTAGTCCTACACTACTCTTTTATGGAAAGTTTTCCAGTTGCCTTTCCCATTGGGTAGGAATCTGTGTTCCATACCCCCAGGCACCCTCACACATATGTGGCATGTGAATGAGTATAAGATAACACAATAGTAGTGACAACAATATCTGCTGGAAAAAACCCTATGAAACAAAATGACTATCATTATTTTTTCCTGTAATATCATGGCCAATAATTTACTGGGTTAAAACAGACAATATCATTCATTTTCATTTAAATATAGGCTTTTAAAAAATTATTTCTTGGCTGCTGAGAAATTTCTCTGTTACAGTAAATTGGGAAGAAGCATGAAGCAAGTATTTCTGAGTATGTGGCTCAGCCTTTGGAGGATGAGTGCATGGCTTGACACTGCACAAGACCACAAAAACACTCTGGAGAATGGAAAATCAGGTGTGGAGAGATGGCCCCATGCATGGATATGGGTCTTCTTTGAACACCAACACTGGCCTGGTTTATGGTGTGCCATCAGTCACATTATCTCATTTAAAACCCTTTGTCCTAAAAAACAAAAACAAAAACAAAAAAAAAACCTTTGTCCTATAAGCAAGGTAATCAAAGATCAAAGACATGAACCATACTTCAAGATCAAATGTCTAGTGCATGGCTGAGTTAGAACACAACAGTTTTGACTTCTAGAGCTATGTTTTTGCAGTGTCCCACAATTTATGGACTTAAGGTTGTGACTAAGAGCAGCATCTGAGTGTTCCTCACCTGTGCATCCCAAGATCCACAGAGGCTGTCTGTAGCATCAGCTGTGGGATTACCACAGAGTATTAGCAGGGCACTGTTAGTGAGTTGTCAACATTTCCAGAAAATCTTAAGAGAAAGTTGTGTATACAATCTTAGTGGTAAAGAGTGTAAATGATTTTGAAGTTGAATTAAAAATGGATACATTAAGTTGTATGCACAATGCATACATAATAAACGCAATTAAATGTCCACAATTCTAAAAGATAAAACACAAGTCCCAGGACACTTTGTGATTTTAGAAACCTGTATCAAACTAGACCCCAAAATCTTCCCAGAGAGCCCACATTCCCTTTCTGTTATCAGGGCTATTAATGATAAAAAAAAATTTTTGAGAAATACAGATTGTTTTAAAAGCCTCTTTTGTTATTAGAGAATGGACACAATTTCTTTTTGCCAATGATTCTAACATGTCCTTGAAAGTAAGGAAAGGGAGGGAAAGGTAGAGCACTGAGGTCCCCTTGTGTATAGAAGCACCCAAACAAAAAGATGGTTTTACATATTATATGTTTCGTGGCACTGTCATTCCCCCACAACTCTGGATGTTTATGCTTAACAAGGAAGTTCGCTTCATTGCCTTCTAAAATGGTTGACCTGTTGTCAGCCACAAAACAGTCACAGCCTAATAACAGGATAGGGGCAGATTATCCCTTGAAATCGAGACTATTTGAAAGTATGTCAGATGTAAGAGAGACAGACCTTCAGGAAGGAAAAATAAAGGTTGATCTTAGTGTTTAGTGTTCAGAGCTTAGAAAAATAAGAAAAGGAATTTTGATTTTGTTATATCTCTGAAATGAAACATGACTCTCTAAGAGGATTAGAGAACATTCAAGAAATACAGAGAGTTTTTAAAATTGATGTCCAGCATGTTAAGATGACGTTGATTTGCTGGTGGATCAAAGTCAATGCCTCAGCCTGACATATAAAACCCTTTGCCTCATTTACTCTGGGGCATATTTCTCCAGTTATATTATCAGTGGTATTTCTTGTTGCTCCCAGTGATTTTCATTCCAAGGCCGCTGCCTGGTCTCTCAGGACATTAATATTTATTTATGTATTGTCAGTGCCCATATTGTTGCTCCTGGCATGAATTAGCAACTTACTTAAGCTCATCAAAAATAGATTCATTCTTCCCATAATGAGTATCCTTGCCTTTGTGCTTGAAATTGTAAATGGCAGCTTTAATATAAGAACTTAAACATTTCCAATACTTCTGATAAAATCCTAGTGCAAAAGTGAAACTAGTTGAAGTGGCTATGGTTTACAAGAAAGAAAGGAAGAAAAAGAGAAAAAGGAAGGAATGAAGGAAGGAATGAAAGAAGAAATTAAGAAAGAAAAAAGGAAAAAAAAAATCCAAACCCCCTAAATAGAAAAAGTATGGATTTTGTATTTTTTGTACTTACCTTATATTTTTACATTTTAAAAAAATTATTGTTTAAAAATGTAAAATTTTTAACATTGGCAAATGTTAAACAAATGTCTAAAAGTAAAAATGATACCAGTCTAATTGCTGTCCTTTTTCACCTGGGCCCCACTGCAAGAAGCTAAAATGTTCAACTCTATTAGCTATTTGCTCAGGTATTTATATTGATATTTCTAAATCCTATGTTTATATTGCTATTTGTGAACTTAGCCGCTCAGATATTAGCTATTGATTTATTACTATGGTGGATTATGCTTGACTCAGAGAACATGCCCCTCCCACCATCTGTCCTCCATAGTGCAAATATCATTACTTCATACATTCTCATTAAATCGATATTCAGTGTTTATGTTTATGGCTGTAAATAACTGGCCTCACTAAATAGTCTCAGTTCCAGTTAGTGAAATATGATTATGCTTTATATATCGCAAAACCATTTTGCTTTCTGTTCTGTGTACTTACTACAGATTTTCCAGAATGCTTTCATTTTCTCTCTAATCGCACGCATGAATTAATTCATCAGTGCATTTTACTTTTCCTGGAGACTGTCCTTTTGAAGCTCACTTGGCTCTCTTTCTAATCTAGACAGGTTGTTCTTCATTCAGGTTTCTGATTGTCCCAGAAGGGTCCTATTTTATCTAATTTCCAGCCCTTGTTTCCTGCTTCCTGTTTTTCCATTTCTTAGTTTATTCCTACATATTAATACAGTATATCATCCAAAAGTTCTCCAAGAAGTATGGTACTTAGAAGATAGATGGACTCTTTAAGTCTACCATTCTATTTATTTTAGCCTTAAGTTTGAGTGTTTGGCTGGATATAGAATACTATTTTGGGAAGTATTTTTCTTTAAAATTTTAGATGCATTTCACTATCTTTTACTTTCCAGTACTGATGCCAAAAAGACAGAAAACTCTTTATTTCTGATCTTTTGTATTTTTCCTATTGTTTATAAAGTCTTAACTTTTTTTTTTTACTTAGTTCTATGTTCTAAAATGTCATATCAATATGCCTTGCAGGAATATCTGTTTCAGTTCATTGTGATAGATGACAGGCAGAAACTGGGCTCTTTAAAATCCTGAAATATTTTGTTATTTCTTCAATTCTTACCCCATGTTTGCCCTGTTCTCTTTCCAATAGTTCCACTATGTTTTTTCTTTAGATATCCTGGATTGTTTTTATAATTTATTTTCTATCTTCTATCTCCAGCCTTTTCATGTTTCAAGAATTGCCTCAGTTTTATTTTGGAAATTTCTATTATACTTTAATGTTCAATATTCAGTGATCCAATAACTCACTTTTCTCCTTTAATGCTTCTATAAAAATCATATTATATTTTTATTTATGGATGCAACACCCTCTGTGAATCCTTTGAAGGTGATAGAGGTGGTGGTATTCTTGTCATCATTATCATCACCTTTTCCTCTGTCCCATTCATGGTCTGTTTCCTCTGAGTTCTTTTTAAATTTTTAAAAATTTATTTGTTTAGATTCTTTTTAATCAAGTTGGAAGCTTTTCTCACATATCATGTGACCCTAGCATCCCTATATGTCCATATATATTTAAGCATGAGATATTAAATAGGTGCTTTTAAAACTCTGATGACTGGAAGAGGTTTATCCACTGGTACAATTCACTGTAGAGCAATTGGACTTTAAAAGAAAATATCAGTTCCTGTGGATCTTCTTTACATAGGTCTGCTCATCTCTATGGGAGGATCTTGCATATTGCCTCAAGTGTACACTTCGCTACTAACAATCTAGAAAGAGAGCAAGAGGTCAGGCTTTCACTTAACTGCCATTTTCTGCCTTGTGTCTCACCCAATTTCCACCATTCTTTGTGCCTTTGAATCAGAAGAATCTCTTCATTCATCGTCTCATCCTCCTGCTTTGGTGGGAGGCAGGGAAGGTAGTAGTTAGTTAATTGGCTGTGCAGAGGGGAGAGGATACTTGCAGGCATAAACATTCTATGTGTAAACTCTGAAGATACCTCCCTGTTTCCAGCCCATGCACCACCTCCAACTTATATAGGACCAAATGCCTTTAAGTTTTAAATGTGTAGGGCTTAGATCAAATTCTAAGAAGATCATCCTCCTCAGGCATCTAGGTTTTCTACTCTAGCTTTCTTAAGTAGACTCTTATTTGCATTCCACCTCCCCAAAGGCACTGGAATCTCTAAGGCACTACTGTTGCATTGCCTGATACCCCTGTCCTCACTACTTGTATATTTATGTACAGTTATTGTATGCATTTTACATTTATATTACAATTATATTTTTATATCCATTTTATGTATTTTGTTTTAAAATATTTATATATTGTATATACTTATATAAACTTATATATTTATATGTTATATACCATATATAGCATATGTATTTTTATTTATACATTTTTAGTCTATTTTATATTTCTATTCTATTACTAATGTTTATAGGGGATTTTGGAGAGATATGCTATAAACATGCTAAATGAATTTTAACAATTCTACTTAAATTAAGATAAGAACCATGGTCTGACTGGGAGGAGTTTCTTTTTCTACTAATTAGTAGAAAGAACATAATACATGCCCTGTATATCTTTAAATTTTTATTACTTAGAGACCTGATTAAATATGACTAAGTAAAATTATTTTTACTCAAATCCTCAATCCTTATATTCACTGAAAAGCTTAAATTTTGAGCAAAATGTTAAAGAAACCAGGAAATCACCACAAACCCTGAACCATACCAAAAAATCTGTGAAATAGTCCCTGAGGTGATAGCACCAACATATCTAATTCAAGGCTCTGTAATTGGCAGTTTATTTTGGCCCTCAAATCTAGGCAATCCTAGCCCAGCCTATCCTGACTAATGTAATGGTAGAAGGATGGCACCAATGTAACAATATAAAATATGTGACATTAGCTTAGCCACATATTTGGCTTGGAATAGTAATAAAGCTGATATTACGGGCTGGAAAAAATGGAAATCCATGCTATAGTGGAAAATATTTTATAAATAGTAACTTGCAGTAAATTGATGGACCATAGGAGTGCTGAAGTAAGAGCAATTTTGGCAAGTAAGAGCAATTTTGGTACATTTGGCAAGGAATTAAACAAAAGACATGAGCTAGTTAAAATAATTGGCTAATTTGAGAGTGGGAATGAAAAGAATAAATTTCAGAAATTTGGGGCGATGTAGAGCTAGAATAGCTAATTTCTTTTGAACTGAAAATGTAAGAGATAAAACAAAGAAAGTTTTAAGACCCATTAAAATTTAATCTGTTGGAATAGACCAAATTAAGGATATGGTCTTTACCTCTAGTATTAAAATATCTAAGTGAATTAAGATGCCTCAAAGCAAAAATAAGAACATAGGATTTCCAAAATAGTCCACCAGCTCCAAGTTGATCTAATTTAAATCTAGAGAGATATTAGGACCAAAGAGCACAACTTACATGAAAATCATGTCCTCAAAAAGATCTCTGGCACATGATACTTGCTGGAATGGAATAGGTAAGAAATATATTATCTTTTGAGAGAATTATATTGTCAAATAAATCATGTGGCTATATTTAAATATCCTGTGGCTGAGTCTTGGACTCAGCCATCAGGAGAGCGGAGATAGCTATACGGCCTGTAAGAAGGGTTGGTTCCCCAATACCCACTTCAGAGATAGCCAAGGAAGAACCCCACAGAGTGGAACCAGGGATCACAAAGAACAATGGACAAGGAAGCTCTTCCCAAGAGATAATTCAGGGCCTAAGCAGAGGAAATTTCCCTGGGGCTGGGAAGGGGGGATTCACAATGTTGTTTCAGCTAGCAATGAAATGGTTACCTTTCATGTTTTAAATAAGCTCCTATGAAAATGAATCAGGAAACTGATCTTACAGAAACTTTCTACAGTTGAAGGTTCTCTTCTTAGTTCCATTATATAATATCCCTATAAGCCTTGGGCAATGCTTATTTTGAGCATCAGTGAGATTCAATACAGTGATTGTATGTGGAGCTATTTTCTGGATGATGTATTCCATCACTGATTCCTCCACTGGTAAGCCTGCTACACTGAGCTAGGACAAAGTTAATCTTAATATATGGCACTGGTGACAATGAGGACATTCCAGGCAAGCTAATAATTTAAACCCCATTAGTACAATATTCTTTGGAAATTCATTTAGCATTTCTGGGAAGGTATATTAAAAATCTGATTTTATATTAATAAAAATTGTCTACTTTTCTTTTTTACCAGAAGCAAGTTTTTTACATGCTTTAGATATAAAACACTTTCTAACATTTGTATTTGTCTCTCATTTCAATTTTTTCACCATTTGTAGTATTTGGATGATGCTGTTCTCTCACAACTGGCCAAAATAAATTTAAATACATAAATATAACTATTAAAATCACGTTCAAATTGTGTTTCAAGTTTTTTTTCTGGCTTACACTTTGGAAGCTGGCTCTGAAGATTTTGTTCTTCCTCACTTTCTTAGAGTGACGTGCCAAACCAGGCATCACTTTGGAAATCAGATGAAAAATATTAAAATATACATATTACCATAAATTGGCTTTTTCCCCCCTGAAAATATCACCATAGAATTCAGGAAAGCATGTGGTTTTAGGGTATCAGTGTAAATCATGAGCACTTAACTCAAGGGTAGTCAAAGGCCAGCTTGCAGAAGTGGTGTAAAGTTCCTTCCCAGAAATTGGCTATTGCTGTCAAGGACTTTTCCTTTTAAATCCACACTCTAATGTTTGTCCTTCTCTGATTGACTTATTTCACTCAGCATAATACCCTCCAGTTCCATCCATGTCGAAGCAAATGGTGGGTATTTGTCGTTTCTAATGGCTGAGTAATATTCCATTGTACATTATATGGTCTCATTCATTTGGGGAATATAAAAAATAGTGAAAAGGAATAAAGGGGAAAGGAGAAAAAATGAGTGGAAAATATCAGAAAGGGAGACAGAACATGTGAGACTCCTAACTCTGGGAAACGAACTAGGGGTGGTGGAAAGGGAGGTGGGGGGGGTTGGGGTGACTGGGTGATGGGCACTGAGGGGGGCACCTGATGGGATGAGCACTGGGTATTATTCTATATGTTGGCAAACTGAACATCAATAAAAAATAAATTTATTAAAAAAATCCACACTCTAAAATTTGTTTACCTCAGTAGGACCCAGTCCAGATTACATTTCAGTAGTTACCTAAGAAATACTGATTGGAAAATTAAATTCATGTCCATGGTGTTTCTGTGCTTCTATGGAGTGGTTATTCCCCAAATTGCTCTCTTCTGGCTTATCTTTCAACCAGCTCTAGGTTCCCATTATGCTCATTGAGCAAGGGCTTTTATTTGGAAATTCTCAAAGGTCATTCTATCTTTAATTGATTTGGCAATAACTTTTTTTAGATTCTTCATGTACCGATGAATGTCCACTGAAGAGAGTCTCAGTCAAGAGCAGCCAGACAGCAGCGATTCTCACAATTGATACTAAATGCCTAAATACATTTAGTAGCTTTGTGGAAGGAAAGTGAACAGAAAAACTGAAACCCATTTTTCTGAGATTTCCTTATCCTGCTGACCTCATGGAGCTGCCTTGTATGTTGGGGCAGTTTTTGTACATAAAAGTGCCTTTGCAAAGAGAAGTGCCAATTTATTGTTAACATTAATAATTTAAAATGTTTATATTTTCTACTTCCCACCATCTGTCAGTAGGAATGAAAATACCGCAGAAAAGTATCAGAATATGAAAGTACATTATTTTCTGTACTTTGGCTTTTTCTAAACTCTTTCATTTTCTCCTTATTCTTCCTCCCAGTATAATATTCAGGAAAGTAAACTGAAAAGTGAAATCATGACTCAGTGTATACCTAGATGACACAGTATTTTCAAGTAACTTTCCTTTTTAGGGAGTTAGGTTAACAAATGGAAAATTACCAGAATATTTTAAGAACTGCTCTTCCTAAGAAAAAGAGGATATTTTTGATGGTGTAGTAAACAGAAAATAGATTTTGTTTTAATTTAAAATGTCAATCTTCAAATTTGATTAAGCTTTCTGTGATGGGCTTGGGTCTTTTGATACTCAGGAAGTTAATAAGAAAAAAGCTAGATTTGATTGAACATTCTATTTACTGATGCTTAGAAATTTAAACCAAATCCAGTAACTTTTACAAGGCACCACACAATTAATACAAACCTTGGTGTGATAGAAAAAAAAAAAACCTTTGAGGGATGATTTACATATCTCAGAACTGTCATGACCCTGGTAGATAGAAAGTTAGCATATTATTCCTAAGGAATACTACTCAAAGCAATCTACAGATTCAATGTAATCCTTGTCAAAAGCCCAGTGGCCTTTTTCACAGAAATAGGAAAAAAATGTTAATATTGTTAGCACACAAAAGAACCCCAAATTGCTAATGCAATCTTCAGCAAGAAAAACAAGTTAAAGGTACCACACCTCCCCATTTTAATATATATCACACAGCTATATAGTAACCAAAACAGCATAATACCGGCATAGAAACAGATATATAGACCAATAGAACAAAATAAGGAGTTGAGAAAGAACTCCACACATATACAGTTAACAAATGCTTGACAAAGTTACCGAGCATACACAATAGAGAAAGGATAGTCTCTTCAATAAACAGTCTTGTTTATCCACAATGGATATCCACATGAAAAAGAATGAAATTATACCCTTATCTTACACCACACACAGAAATCCACTCAATATCAAATAAAGACTTAAATGTAAAACCTGAAACTTTAAAACTCCTAGAAGAAAACATAGGGGAAAGTCTTCTTGACATTGATCTTGGCAATAATTTTTTGGATTTGACATCAAAAGCACGGTTAAAAAAGCAAAAATAAATAACTGGGACTACATAAAAATAAGTTTCTAACAGAGAGGGTAGAAATCCATAAAGTGAAAAGGCAACCAACCAATGGAATGAGAGAAAATATTTGCAAACCATATATTCAATGATGGAGTTAATATCCAAAATATATAAGAAACTCATACAACTCAATAGCAAAAGGACAAATAATTCAATTTCTAAAATGAGCAAAAGACCTGAATGGACACTTCTCCAAAGAAATCATACACATGGCCAACAGCATATGAAAAAATGCTTAATGTCACTAATCATTAGAGAAGTACAGTGAAAAGCAAAAGGAGCTATCACCTCACATTTATTAGGATGGCTATTTTCAGTAAGCCAAAAGTAAAAAGGATGTGGAAAAAAGCAACTATGGTACATGGTTGAAGGGAAGAGACCCTGGTACAGCTATTGTAGAAAACGGTATGGAGGTTCCTCAAGCAATGGACAATAGGATTACCTTATTTATGTTGCAGCAATCCCACTTTGGGCATATATCTGAAAGTAATGATAACAGGATCTTGTAGACAAAAACCAATCCTAGAAAAACTAATTTTAATAACTTATTTTTGACCCTTCCTTTGTACGTTATTTGGAAGAATACCAGAATTCCTCTCAACCTTCTAAGAAATGTTTATATGTACTTTTAAAAACTTTTTCTTTAAACTGCACTATACTTTTTTTTTTAGATAAAAAAGCAAAGATAATTCTAGTTTCTCTTAACACTGTGCTATATATAGATTTTTGGGGTCCTAACCTAAAAATGAATTCTGGCTGTAGGTGGCTAAATTATTTTGATATCCGAGTGGATACAAACCTGTCTTTGTGATTGATGATGTTAATTCTCAAAAATAAGTAATTCGACTGAGTATATTTGTATTAGTACGGAATAAACAATATTCTCTGCAGTATTTCACACCAATTGCCTTCTGGATAGTAAATATGTATTCATATACTAAAAATACTTGAGTATTTCAGGATATCATGTATGATTTTATACAGTAACATCAAGAGCTAACATTAACATGGTAGTTTTTTGTAGTGCTTCAGCCATCTGGAAACTACAATAAAAAAGTCACATTAGTAATGTTGGTACTGACTGGGGTTAATATTATGCCAACAAATGTGGAAAATCAGTAAGTTAAGTTGGCTTCTTTCCCTAAGTTAGCCCAAATAAGAACTCTACAGGACTATGAGCTTCTATTGAAAAACAATTTTTCTATACAGAAATGATTTAACCATATTGATTCAAATTATAAAAGTATACAAATCACATTTCTATAAGCATAATAAGAAATATGTTTCTAAGGTTTGGCATGCTATTGGTGGATGACACAATAATAATAAACATTCTCAGATGTGAAAAAAACGGTTTTGTTTAAGGCCACACTTCCTTCCACAGGGAAGAAACTGAAGTTCATAGAGGTTGTTAGTATCAGTTGGTTTCAGATATAGACATAGAATAAGCTCTTTTGACTTATATAGTTCAATGTTTTTTACTCCAAATTACATAGACTCCCATTATAAGTGTAGAGGAATAGTTAGTTGCTTAATTTTATTGATTCATTGTCTTTCCACTGAAATACAGGAAAGCAAGCAAACAAACAAAAACCACCATTGAATTGCGGCTAGAAAGGTTGTTCTTAGAGTAGAACAACAAACAGCACAAAAGGAAAATATAATGTTGTCTAGCAGAATCCAGTTTTGAGACTATGTATCACATTTATTGGACCCTTAGCATTTTTGTCTTATAACAAACACCTTCCCTTTCATTTTCCTTTCCTTTAAGCTCTTTTTGATAATAAAAGGAACAGCATTGAGGAAGACCAAAGGTAAAATCAACATAGAAAGACTTTTTACATAGTCAAACAGATCAAACCTGGTTTAATTTATGAGTCAAGAAAGATGTTTCTTTACCCACTTGAACTAGATATGTGGCTGAGGTATTCTAACTCATTTGTCTTCTAGTGCTGGGAAGGAGTTTTCTTGTTGCTTTTCCTGAGGTACAAAATAGAATTTTCTAAGTGAAAGGGTAAAATTAATTCAAGAAAACCTCTAAATTTGCTGGCAGCTTTTTCCTTTACTGTAGGTTAAACATGTAACACCTTATTCCATTCTGTATTTCCCTCTGTCAGCTCGCAGTACTCACCACAATGTGAGAAGGATTCATTTTTAGGTACAGTAAATGAACAGAAGACTGCATTGCAAAAAGGGTTATAGACTGGTTTATTTTCTCTGATCACTCTGGTGTGAACAGCAGCCATTTGCTGGTGGAAGTTGTTTTGAGAACATACCTACACAGAACAGGAGATGGAGCTCTTCACTAACACGAACTCAATGTTCCTCCTGTCTTTTTGGATTGACCTAATCATTTACTTTATCCTACAAAATCCAGACTCCCAGATATCAGGGCTGCCTCAATTTCCCCTGGTTTTCAGTTACCTATGTTGGAAAGCATCCAGTTTGAGGAATCAAAGTCCTTCCAGGCTCAAGATTTATTTCTTCAAAATAATAAGAAGTTGAAATGGAAGCTCTGGGTCCTAGGACTGTGAGAGTCATGGAAGCAAATCCCAAACTACAGGGCACTCTGTGGGCAATGTTTCTAGAGTTGAAACACAGTGTGTGTGTTTATTTGTGGCAAAGGAAGACCCTGGCCCTCTTTTACATGGACAATTGATAGTTAATCTCAAATAAAGTCTCAAAAAACATAGATCTTCTCCCATTCCTTTTCCTTTTTATTCATTCAAAAGGTACTAAATAATTTTAGAAACAAAAAGCCCTCATAATTCAATGGAAGGAAGCAAAAGAGCATCTTTAATTATTACTCATTCTGGCTAAATACTAAAGAGACAAAATTATTTTATACTTCTGAAGGAGTGGGCTTACTGAACTTTTGTTCATTCATTTAGTCCAGAAAGGATTGTTAAAATTAATCACCCATACGTTGAAATATAAACCTCTTCAAGAAAACCCACGACATCTTCATTGAAGTCATTAACAGTGCAAAGTGGATATTTGGGAAGTTCCCATTGGGCGATCCTCTGGCCATAGGGAGCCTTGGAAATGGCATTTAAGAGCTCATCCTTAGTTTCACTCCTAATACACTCATTTACCGAAGAAGCAGCAGCCAAAGAACACCAGTTAGGTTATAAATGGAGTGAGGGACCTAGGTTAGATCTGTGTTCACATCTTGCCTCAGCCTTCACAAATGCTAGTGTACCCCAGGTAGAGAGATTAACTGTAGTCAGGCAACCAGGAACAGCACACCCCCTACCACTAGGTTTCTGAGCCCAAGAAGCCCTCCTTTTTTTTGCAGCCTCTGGGGGGCAGCGTCCTCTTCCTTTTTTCTGGGTTAGGTGAGGCCCCCAAGAGTTTGCTTTGTGTCCTGCTCAAACAGTAAAACTCAAGGAAAATGGCTTAATAGTTGACTTATTTATAATCACCAAAAGGTAATAAGGAGGGAAATATTTCTTTTAGTGAAGACACATTGTATGGAACCCACTATGCTAGATGCGGGGCATATCTTTTCATAAAATTACTTAGGAGATGGTCTTGCCCTGTAAGTTACACTCTGCAAAATAGGGTCAAAAGCCTACAGCAAAACAGAGGTAATACACTCACAGACATGATGCAAAGTGTGTGCAAAGTGTGATACGGCACAGAAGAGCCAAACAGCTATGTTAGCACTGGTCAGAGAGGACTTCTAAAAACTGGAGGTTTAATTTGAATTTTGAAAGATGGATAGGAGACTGCAGGCTGACAGGGATAAAGGAAAATTTGCAAGCAGAAAAGAATAGGGGCATGTTGCACTCAAGCGAGAAGTCACAGAGGCATGAAGGAAAGAATTAAAAGGAGTTTGATGTTGGTGGACTGTGAAACCTTAAAGTTGGGTACATAAAAAAGGAAAATTTTTGGAGTGCCTGCTTTTGTTACCTAGTGCTCAGCCCTATTCCTGTTAACTGATAGGGACTTCATGAATGGTTTGCAGACTTGTTCCCAAAATTTCAGAGGATAATAATGTCTTGGTGCCTCTTTGGGTCTCCAAGATCCTTAGAATGATAAGGATTACATTCAGATTGGAGTTTTAAAGGGGAGTTCAAGGCTCTTAGGCCAAATGTTTTCAGAAAAGTGTGAAACAATTTCTGATGAAATTGTTATGGAAAGAAATTCTATCTCGTCAGAAATAGTGAATGATGTGACATATTTGCCTTGTGACAAGCCAAAATCAGTTTCTTACACTGAATAACATGATGCTTTTTGGAAGTGGATAGTGCAGAGTACCCTTGTAGATGTGTATAACATCTCAACTGCCCATAAATGAGCTCATCGGTAACAATGTACATGTGATGCCCTGGCAGGCCTATTGATAAGAAAGCCCCTAAGTGGAGATTTGGCCAGCTAAGTTCGAGTTGATGTCATTTCTTGGTTCTAATAGACAGTAATGAGGAAAATAAGATTATTTTTGGTCGCAGTTCATTTAACTTCTGTGAAAAAATTAAGATAAACTGCGAGCTTAAAAAGAAGCTTCAGAAGATATTCAATGGAGTACATTTTAAATTGTGCTCTTGAATTCTATTGAGATATGAGGCATTTTCTGTTTTATCTCTGGCGAAAACAATGCTTACATTTTGTGATTCATTTAGAACACAGTAGAAGAAAATTAGCTATCTTTTCTGAAAACATATGTGTTCCTTCTTATATAACAAGGTAATATATAATTATTTCCTTTTACATTGGTTGCAAAAACCACTTACCATTAATCACAATATCTATATTAGTTCAGTGTTCCATATATTTACATTCTATTATCACTCTATTATTACTCCTTTTGTAGTTCTATTTAAATTTCAACGATATTGCTATGAGTTTCTGTTAAAACTGAGTTAACTAGAACTAGTTTTCTTCTTCTTTTATAGGGAGTGATATTGTCAATTGCTTCTAGTGGAAATGTGATCTGAAAGTTACTGTGAAACCCATAATCATTTGCCCATGAAGAATCACTCCAGTGATCTCTCCTAGTTATGTAAATGTAGGGCTAGTAGGCATCTATTGCTGGAGAAGAGATTTGAAAAGGAGGATAGAAGGCTATTAGGAAACTTTTTTAGGTTTTCATCATGGCTGTTCTTACAGCCAAATCTGATTATAAGTAAGAACACAGATTAATTTCAAGAGCTTAATGGGAGAGAAAATACCAATATGTACACTTTAAATATGTGATGAGGATAATAGCTTTTAAAAAATAGTTCGAGGGACCATGAAATTTGTCAAATCCAATAATTTTTTCTTATATATGAGAAAATTGAAGAATCAAGAGATTAAATGATTTGCCCTCTATGACCCAGATAGTCGATAGTGGAGTGGGACTGGAATGTTCTGGAATACTGTTTTTGTTTGTTTGCTTGTTTTGTTTTGTTTTTTTTAATTTTTATTTATTTATTTTTTATTTATTTATGATAGTCACACAGAGAGAGAGAGAGAGAGGGGCAGTTTTTGTTTTCAATAATGACCAAGCACTGACCAAGCATTTGGGAATTCTGATTTAATACAAAATTAAGGATTAATGTATCTTTGTTTATATCTGGTCAAGATTGCATCCTGATTTATGCTGAGACTCTTCTGCATCAGAACTGCAATAATGAAAGTGGAGCTAAGTTTCTTCAATCATGAGAATCCACTGATCTGGAACCACACAATGTTCAGCCACTCTCTGTTTATCTCATTAGGGCTTGCTAAGAAAGGCTGCATCTACCAAGCTAAGTCCAGTCTACTCAGCTTCATATTATTAAATTAAAATGGAATGCAGGGGATTCAATGGTCTTTAGAGTCATTCTGTTCCATGAAGAAGTATCTTAGTCCTTAGTAAAAAGAAATTTTAGAAAGTTATAAACCCAGAGCCTTCAAATATGCACACATGCTGACCTAATAACCTCTTATCTTTCCTAAGGAATAATAAAAAAAATCAGAAGAAAATAACTTTTAAGTTCTCAAAGCTATTATTTATAATATTGAAAAATTAAGAAAAAAAGAAAAAAGTATTTCTAACATGTGGTGACTTGATGGAACATTAAGCAGCCAATAACGTGTATAACATTGGGAAGTGCAAATATTCATTGTTAAAAAGTGGATAACAAAATAACACAAAATATTAGATTTTTTAAAAGTATTTTATTTATTTATTCATGAGAGACACAGAGGGAGAGGCAGAGACACAGGCAGAGGGAGAAGCAGGCTCCTCACAGGGAGCCCAATGCAGGTCTCGATCCCCAGACTGGGATCACACCCTGAGCCAAAGGCAGACACTCAACTGCTGAGCCAGCCAGGCATCCCAAAATATTAGATATTGTATCCCTGAGTAATGAGGATTCAAAAATGAAATGTACCTCCAAAAATGTTTTCTGTATGTTCCAATATTTCTACATAGAATATGCTTTTTTTTAATAATCAAGAATTCGCGGGGATCCCTGGGTGGCGCAGCGGTTTGGCGCCTGCCTTTGGCCCAGGGCGCGATCCTGGAGACCCGGGATCGAATCCCACGTTGGGCTCCCAGCGCATGGAGCCTGCTTCTCCCTCTGCCTGTGTCTCTGCCTCTCTCTCTCTCTCTCTCTCTGTGACTATCATAAAATAAATAAATAAATAAATAGATAAATAAATAAATAAATAAAAAGAATTCGCTTACTAAAAAATAGATGAAAGAAAATGATAGAGGTATTTAAAGGCTACAAGGCAGAAAAGGCAAAAGAAAAATGTGTATGGTTCTAAAAATGGTGTGCTTTTAATTTTCAGGATCTGGGGGACCTAGCTTGAAGCCATTTACACTCTCAGAATTACTGCTACTTGTAAATTCTGCTCTCATTTTTAATTCATGGGAAAAAATTAGATTTTTAGTACTCACTGTCAACTTCTCATTTTCTGGGCTTGCCCCCTTGCCCCTTCTGTCATCCTCCCGCTTTCCTTCCACTGCATCTCCCCAGGATTTGGAAACAAACTCCAACTGAAGTTTGGTTAGAAACTCAAGGCATTTAGGCATTCCATTTTGAAAAGATTAAATATGGCTCTAGGAAGCCATCTATTCTGATCAAAATGATAAAAATGAAATAAAACCTTCCTGCTGTGTATTTTGAATTACATGATAAATCTGTTAGTTCTTCCTATTTATGCCTAATAAGAAAGAAACCTCAGGAAACCAATTTCCTTTACCAAGATTATTTTTAGATAATTAGAGGTATTAGATATTAATGTTTCAGAGAATATGTCTTAAGTATTGGCTTTTCTGTGTGTTCAATTTCATTTCTTGTCATTTTTTGGTGACTTTTATTTTTTCCTTATAGCTTTGCATAAGGCAAAGCTAGGCTAGGCACACCTAGCTTCAAATACTTGGCATATGTTATAAATCAGGTGTTGGTAAACTTTCTCTGTAAAGGATTAGACAGTAAATATTTTAGACTTTGTGGGCTGCATGCAGTCCCTTTTGAAACTACTGAAATCTGCCAGTTTCATAGATAATAGGTAAATGTATAGGTGTGGCTGTTTGAGAATAGAAATTTATTTATGAACATTACATTTTGAATTTCATGTTTTTCACATGCCATAAAATATTATTCTTCTTTTGATACTTTTTTTCAAGCATTTAAAAATATAAAAGCCATCCTTAGCTTGCAGACTGCAAAAAACAGACACAGGCAATAACTAACTAGCAAGTTGTGTTTTCCCTACCCCTGCCACAAATCAAGTAAGAACAAAATGATGGGGGAGAAAAATCAAGGATTCTGCTGAGTAAAAACCTTGTCCTGATTCCTAACCTGGTATTCCTCGGATCTTTCATTGCATTGTTACCTGGACACACCCTCAAGAGACCATCTCAATAAACACCTTCACTCTGGTGGATTTTTTAAAAGCCACAGCTTCTCCTAAAGATGGAGATGAAAGAGAGTGTATACTTATCTATGCAGGCTGGCCTTGTGACTTACTTTTGCTAGTATAATATAGCAAAAGAAATATCATGCAAATTTAGCCAGTGTTTGGCACTTCTGCCCTGATGGAATGTGCCATCATGAGAACATCACTGTAAAATTTGCTGAAAGATGAGATACCTCATGGCAAATAAATGAAACATTCCAGCAGATGCATAGTAGATTTGTCAGTCCCCAGTCAAACAAGCAATTGACTAGGGAGAGGTCAGCAAGTCCAACTGAGATCTGATAAGACTGGCTCAGGTCAACAGAACCAACCCATGGAGTCCACCTCAATTTTCCAATTCATAGATTTCTGAGCTAAATAGTTGTTTAATCCATTAAATTTGGGAGTAGTTTGTTAACACAGGAAAAGGAAACATACATCCTAGTTTCTGCCTATTATGCAAAAAGATATCCATGGAAGCATTTATATGCAATTCCTCCAGGTCATGAGAAAAACTATGTATTTTGGCGAAGAAAAAGAAAATTAAGAGATAGGCAAGGGAACTACCATACCTACTATATTTCAGGCTCAGTTTCAGATCGTTGATTCCTTGTCTCCTCAGAAAAGCTCTACAAGGGCAGTATAATTAAGGAGACTATATATTTCCTTTAAGTTCAAACTGGTAACTGAAAGAGAAGGATCCAAATACTGTCCTATTTGACTTCTCAGCCCCTTCTAAAAATCCCATGTTCTTAGAAACACCAAAATATAATTTAAATTTAGTCCCTGGACCTATAAAGGCCTTGAATATTTATTGTGTTTATGGATGTAAGACTTTTTGAAAGTTTTTATTTATGTAATGTCTACACCCAACAAGGAGCTCAAACTCACAACCCCTAGATCAAGAGTCACATGCTTTTCCAACTAAGCTAGCCAGGTGCCCCAAGACATTTTGTTTTGCTTTTTTGATTTTGAAGCAATCTTAGAAAATGTCTTATTGTATTAAAGATAATGAATAGATAATACTTGTTCTTTCACACAGCTGAGAACTTGCAAAAATGATATTAAAATTATAAACTCCAAATGCTTAAACCCAGGAGAATAGGTATTAGCAGACAAGAGAGTCCATAAAACTTATGCAGGAAGGAAAGAGGTAACAAGTGCAAGAACAAGAAGAGGGAGAGCCAGAGGTGGGAGCAGGTATGGAGTGGGAGAGGCAGAGAAGCCATGACTCCCAGACTCCCAGAGAGGCTTGAAACTGGTAAGCACTTGTTTTGACAGTGGGCAGACGTGAAAAATGTACCTGAAATCAGATAAGGTCTTTGAAAAACTAAAGATGAGATCATTGATACGCCAATACTACTTCCTCTATGGAAGTAGAATCCCCAGCAACCAGGTATCCACACCCTACAATGTAGGAGAAAAGAGCAAAGCATTTATATCTAGAGGAAATGAATGGCCTCAGAGAAAAGGCTTCAGAATTCAGATAGGAGCCTCAGTATAATTGACCATGGCTAAATTGCCCAGTCAAATAAATCCCTCATCCATAAACACAGAACCCCAAAACCAGCTTTTATTTCCTTACTCTCAAAGCTTAGCCAAAAGTTAAGATCGTGGATGGACTATTTGAGAAGCATGAGATAAACAAACAAAAAACATAATCTTGAATGAGGAAATAATTTAGGGAACAGAAAACAATGGTTAAAAAAAAAACCCTACTTACTATAAGAAGATATTTGTTTCAATACACACACACACATACACACGATATCATGAAAAAGAAGAAAGGTAGAACTTTTGAAAATTAAAAACATAAATGTTGAAAATCAAACCAATGGCATGATTGGAAGTTTAAGTCAAACAAATCCTTCCAAGATGAGAACCAATCTAGTTGCAACATGACAGACTAGGGCCAGTCCAGAAGGCACATTATCTGATAAATAGGAATTCCAAAGGAAGAGAGAGAAAATATTAAAGAAAACTTACAAAATAATTCTCCATATTTGAAGGACACACATCTCCAGGTTGAACGGTCCACTTAGTGATCAGCACAATAATTGAAAATTATACCCATACTTTGGTGCATTATTTCACTATTTCAGAACACGAGAATAATAAAACATAGTTTAAATATTTGGGTAGGAGAAAATATTATCAATAAAGGAACAAAAGGCACCAAGGGCTCAGCTTATTGGCAACATTACACAAAGGCTGACAATGGCATTCATAATTCTGGTAGAAAATATTTTATCCTAAAACACAGGTGAATTCTCAATGAAATGTGAAGATTGATAGAAGATATTTTCTTTGGAAAGTGCTTGATGAGGTACACATATGAAACACAGTAAAAGAGAAAAAAGAAAGAGATGGAGTTTAGGGTTGAATTCAATCAGAAAAATAATGAAGGAAAGCCTTGGAACATCAGCCATACTGCAAGCTAAAGAAAACTGGACTAATATTGAAGTAGGAGGTATGAGGCCCCAATAAGGTGTTTCCTAGGACATTAGAAGAATCTTTCAGCAGATGGAATTTCAAGTAGCTATGGGGGAAAAAGTACAATAACAGTACAAATAACCCACATAAGAAGATATAGGATATAAGATATCTATGACCTAGTGGGTCAATAATTTCTATCACATAACCAGTCTTGGCTACATGAGTTCATATATGTCATTTCTGAAAGCTGACACAGAATAAGTAAAATTATGGGAAAAAGTATATTATGTAAGTATGTTGAGACAATTTGTTGAATAATACCCAAGCTACAATTTTTAAAAATGGTTGTCCATTAGTACTAATATACTAGTGATCAGAAAAGAAAGGGAAAGAGAAATACTAATTTCATTATATGTCCTTGTTTACTATTGTTTTCAAGAAATCATGTCTGTATTTGATGAAAATATGTGGAAGGGGCTCCCTGGGTGGCTCAGTGGTTTAAGCGCCTGCCTTTGGCCCAGGGCATGATCCTGGAGTTCCGGGATCGAGTCCCACATCAGGCTCCCTGCATGGAGCCTGCTTCTCCCTCTGCCTGTGTCTCTGCCTCTCTCTCTCTCTCTCTCTCTCTCTCTGTATCTCTCATGAATAAATAAATAAAATCTTTTAAAAAAAGAAAATATGTAGAACAATTAATATATAATATAGGGATGCCTGGGGGCTGCAGTGGGTTAAGTGTTTAACACTTGGTTTCCACTCAAGTCATGATCTCAGGACTGATCTCCAGCCCCTCTCAGACTCTACACTCTGTGTAGAGTCTGGTTGGAATTCTTTCTCCCTCTTCCTCCATCCCTCCCCACTCGTGCTCTCTGTTTCTCAAAACAAACAAACAAACCCATAATTAATATAAACATAACATATAATTAATAAAAAATGGAAATCAAGTAATATTGTACAATAAGGAAATCAAGCCCATAAAATGTTGAAGTGAATTTTAAGTAGCAATTTAGAAAGTTAGAGGCAGAGATGTGTCTGCAACACAAATTTTAAACCTCTAGTCACCAATCACAAAGTCATCCTACCATTTAAGAAAAATGGTGCAGAAAATGTTACTGCTAAGGATTTATCATATCTTATTCTTTATGAGCTGGTATAAAAGGAGAGCAAGCCATGATTTTAAAATTTGGCAAATACTTAGATATATTATAAACTTTGTGATAAAATACAGTACTGAACACCCATTAACAACATTTTTGGTGAAGAAATGGTGTTCAATATATTGTTTAGGATAATGTTCTTTTTCCTAGGAAAGTTACCACCCATAAAAAAGTGAAGTCATTTACCTCTTGAAAGTCAGTTTTGCAACAGGGTTTGTTCAATTATATGAGACTTGCAATTTAGTAGAAAAGAACACTTAGTAAACATCCCTCAGTTTTTAATGGATATTTGCATCTATGATGGAAATCTTTACAAAGTGTGTTGAAACCAGAAACTGCTTAACTTGGTTGCAGCAAAGTTTAGGATGTTAAAAAGCACATGGTCACCCTTGTTATGGTATCTTAGGTTGGACTCTTCAGAAACAATACTTGAGAGAGGAACTCTCGTTCAAGTGTTCTACTGAGAAATAGAGGGGAAAGAAAGTGAAGAAAGAAACTCAGGAGAAAAAAGTGAAGAAAGCAGGATAAGGTGTGGTAGGGAAGGAGTTCTGGAACATGAATTGTACCACAGAAATTATACCACTCTGAAGCAAGGATGCCAGTTATTTTTTTTAAACACCCATATAAGTAAGCCATTGACCAAGGTAAGGCAGGGCTTTTGAGCGGGGGACTTCCATTTGATAGAAGGCAATCTTGAGGTCAGAGAAAGGAGAGGCTGTGAACCTTTAGCAGCCACAATGCAGAGAACTGGAAGACAAATACAATAAACTGGTAAATGTAACCTGAGCAGGTCACCAATAGCATCCACTAACATTGGTTTCTAGGAACAAGGGACTTCTAATCAGACAAACCATGTGGACATAAAGTTGTGTATCATTATATTTGAGCACTGCCACCTTCTATTCTTTTTCCTTAGAGTTTATTTATAGGTTTTCCTGCTTTTAGAAAATCAATAAGAACACATTCTCTAAATGGAAAGCAAATTCTAATACCACTCAAGTGATACATAGGCAAATTCTTCTCCTACTTCATTCAGTGGAAGACTTTCTCTAACACAGGTCTGGCCTCTTTCTAGTAAGCTTTATTGTGTCACTCCAATGTATTTTAAGTCCCACTTGTTCCTTTCCTCATTTTTTGTCATCTGTTAGGAAAGCAATTGTTTCAGAATCTTCTCTCTATTGCTCAGTGCGTTAACTCCAAACTGCCCTCTAATTTCTTTTTTTTTTAAGATTTTGTTTATTCATGAGAGACACAGAGAGAGAGGCAGAGACAGAGGCAGAGGGACAAGCAGACTCCCTCAAGAAGCTCGATGTGGGGACTCAATCCCAGACGCCAGGATCACACCCTGAGCTGAAGGCCGAGACTCAACCACTGAGCCACCGAGGCGTCCCATGTCCTCTAATTTCTTGATGTGTTTCATTCATATTTCATTCCCGTATGAACAAAAATACACTTACTGTTGAGCACTTCTACCTTTTTTTCTGTTTTTGGTTTAAAGTTTGTTTACAGTTGGTTCAACTTTTACAAATCCCACCATTTAAAAAAACAAAGAACAAGTTAAGAGTCCAGAAAAAGTGCCTCAAACTGAGGAATCCCATTTGCTCAACGCAGAACAAGAAATCAAATCCTGGAAGGCATGAGGATCAACCTGAAAGCCTGACAGGTTTTTCATTATGGCCCCTCACATTCTGTTATGCCCTCATGATTTAATTGGTCCCAGGACAGAAGGCACTAACAATGACACACATGACACTACACCCACCCGTTAAAACATCTAGGACAATATAACCGTCCATCACTATTCATGCCAATAGGATTTGATGAAATCCATATTCCATGTAGGACATTCATTGTATCATCAGTAACATGCGACCAATTACCGAAAGTGATAGTCGTGTTTACAGGCTTTCTGATTTGTGCAATTTCCACCCATTGGAACAGTTTTCTAATCTTTGGAGTAAATAGTAAATCCTCCGAGTACTGTGCCTGAACAAGAAAAGTGGTCCTGTTCGGGAACTCACATATAAGTTGGAAATTTCAGCCTTGGTGATTCATTTCATTGGATGAAATCCACTTTTCTCAGAGGGATTTACCATGAGCCTCAGTGATGGATAGCATATATAGCAGTCAGAAAGTCAGGGAGCCATGGCACCTGTTTGGCTATGTTCAGACCTAACAATGATTATAATTAGTAAAAAAAAGTATAGAAGAAGAAAAGGGGTGAAAGAGGTCATTCTGGGTGAAGAGCTACAAGAGGTCTGTGGAAAGTAAGAAGAATTATTTTAACTGAGTGGATAGAAAACGGAGAAAGATTTTGATGAGAATCTTGGCCCATTATCTTGGGTAGAAGCTGCCCACTATCATCATTTGCCTGTTCTGAAAGTATTGGATCAACTGCCTTTTCCTAAGACTGACTGCTTCCAGAATATCTCTGAGGAGCCTGTTTGAGAACCTTATTATTTTGTCCAATTCTGAATTTTTAAAAAATGTAATTAAGAGTTGAACTTCCTAAAAAAATTAATTATCCTAGTAAATATATAGAAGGTTATGCCTCTTCTACATAAAGGACAATTAATTTTTTTTTTTTTACAAAGAGAGAGAACATATGTGTGCCTGTGAGTGGGGGGAGGGACAAAGGGAGAGGAAGAGAGAATCATAAGCAGAATCCCCACCAAGTACAGAGCTTTATGCAATATCTTGATCTCAGGACCCTGAAATCATGACCTGAGCTGAACCCAATAGTCGGAGGCTTTAGTGACTGCACCACCCAGGTGCCTCAAGGACAATTAAGTTTTGAAAATGGTTCCCTTTCAGACAGAACATGAAGACTCCTAACTCTGGGAAACAAACAAGGGGTGGTGGAAGGGGAGGAGGGCGGGGCGTGGGGGTGAACGGGTGATGGGCACTGAGGGGGGCACTTGACGGGATGAGCAGTGGGTGTTATTCTGTATGTTGGCAAATTGAACAACAATAAAAATAAATTTATTATTAAAAAATAGAAAGAAAGAAGAAGAAAGAAAGAAAGAAAGAAAGAAAGAAAGAAAGAAAGAAAGAAAGAAAGAAAGAAGAAAGAAAGAAAGAAAAGAAAAGAATCCCTTTCTATGCATTTGAAGTATTCTAAGTTTTTAAATCCACTTAGTACTGTTATATTTATATGGTGATGGTTAATGACCTAAAAAACGTTTTTTTGAGCTGCACAATAATCCTATGAAAAACAAAGTGGGTATTACTATCTCCATTTCCTGTTGATGAAACCAAAATGCAGAGAAATGAAATGTTTCCAAATTACCTTAAGAAGTCAGTACACTATTTGAGGAATCATTTTTTAAAAAAAATATCTATCCCAGAGTTCTTTGCACCATATTGCTTTGTCCTGGTTATGAGTTAAATTTTGGTTATGTTCAATATTATCCAGCAATATTTATTGCACAAATCATGCAATGAACATATTCTTTCTTTAAGAAATGTCTATGGTTTCATATTTCAGGAATCCAGGAGACTCTATCTAGTTGGTTGATTTGGCTCTTAAATCTGAGCCACAAGACAGGCCAAACCAAAGTTTGTAAATCACAGAACTGCTTGAAGTTCTGAGTTTCTGTGCTTAAAATGAACTTAAAAAGGCAAGGTTTTTTGTCTTATTTATATCATGGACAAATTTCATTGCTGAATATTAAGAAAAGATCATGAATAAATATGTCAAATTAAAGCCATTTTAAAAGATAATATTTCCAGATGAAGGCATAAGAAACCATAGATATATGCCTGAACTCTCTAGACAGGATGGTAGGAAAAAAATTAAAAAGATTTAAAGCAACTGTCTCAGTTTAAAAGAGGTAAGATGGGGTGGGAAGAAAGGAAATTGAAGAAGGCCTGTGATAGGCCTTAATATCTTTAAATCTGGATATTAAATTTCAAATATCTCCTCAACTTTGAATGGGCATTTGGAAAGACAGAATCAGCGATCCACTTCCCTTATTTTTTGTTCTGTATACTCAAGTAGTATCAGTTGAGCAAAAATAGACAAAAATATTTTCTTTTGCTTTTTTATGAGACAGTGTGAGAAGAACAATGTTATATAGCTAGTTAGTTTCAGAATTGAGGCTGGAAAAAGACTTGGTTTTCACCTGCGAGGCTTTGCTTATGAGATGTGAATGCTAGTACCTTTTTCAATGTTCAAATGCAGAATAATGTATATGTTTATTTAGGGGTACATGGATGTACCTTATGTAAGTAAGATATGTTTGGTATTTTCTTTTAAACTCTTATGCCAGAGCTACATTTTCCCTCACCAAAAAAAACCTAATTACTGTAAAATAACTTGTTGGAGGTCTCAAATTTAGTTTTTTCTTAATAGGTATAACATCTCTCAGGAGACAATATACAAAGGGAATAATTTAAACGTTTTTAATAATTTCCCAAGAAATCTTACTGTATAATCAGGTTTTTACAAATGGACTTTGATATGTATATTAGATGGACAGTTGGGAATAGTTTTTACATAAATGTACATACACATCTTCATGCCATAAGCCTTCAGTAAATGACAAGAAAAATAATAAGCCATATGCTCAAAAGTAAAGAATGAAGTTCCTGTGTGTATTCTCCCCATTTCATTGTGTTGTACAAAGAGAACCTATCTACTGGTGACTCGTAGATGAACCTATCTACTGATTCGCTGTGCAGTGTACCCTGCCACCAGGAGACACTGTTTAGTATTCCTTATATATTTCTCCTCTGTAAGAGAAGTTACAGAAACCTAATGGGGGGGGGGATTTATATATCCAAGTAGAGGAGCTTTTAAACCCTTATTGCTGTCATTATTTGAAACAGTAACCCTATGAAATTAAGCATAAAGATGTGAAATTAAGTTTCCATTTTTACCTGTCTTTTCATTTTGCATGGCTTCACATTTATAGAACACATTGGAGTTTTTATTATTGAAGAATACTTGACAGAAATTGTGCATATATAAGGTATACAATTTGATGATATACATATACATTGTGAAATAGTCACAACAAACTAATATGTTCATCACTTTACACAGTTATGTTGTGTGTGTGTGTGGTGATAACACTTAAGATCTACCCTCTACAAATTTCAAGTATACAATAGTGTATGTCTAATTATAGTCACATTGGTACATTACATCTCCAGAACTATTTTATCTGGCATAAGCGAAACTATGTACACCTTGGGATCAATGTCTCCCCATTTTCTCCTTCTACCAGTGCTTGGCAGCCACTATTCTACTCTCTGCTTCTATGAGTTCAATTATTTTAGATTCCACATGTAAGTGATATCATGCATTGTCTTTATGTATCTGGCTTTTTAAATTTAGCATAATGTCCTCCAGATTCATCCATGTTGTCACAAATGACAGTATTTCCATCTTTTTTGAGGTTGAATAATATTCTGTTAAGTACCTATTTTTAATTTAGTGAAATTACATAAATGTCTCAGATTATATGTATAAAATCACATTTTCTTTATCTATTCACATGTTGTCAGACATTTAGGTTGTTTCCATATCTTTATTGTGAATAATGTTGCAAAAGCCATGGGAGTTTGTAGACATCTCTTCAAGATCTTGATTTCATTTTTTGGGGAACATAGCCAGAAGTGGAATTCCGATTATACAGTAGTTCTATTCTGAATTTTTTGAGGAAACTCCATGCTATTTTTCATAATGGTTATATCAATTTACATCTACCAACAGTGTACAAGTGTTACCTTTTCTCCACATCTTTGCCAATACTTGGTATGTTGTTGGTTTTGTTTTGTTTTGTTTTTTCTTATAATAGCTATTCTAACAGGTGGGAAGTGATGCCTCATTGTGGTTTTGATTTGCATTTCCCTAATTAAGTGAAGTTGAATATACCTGTTGGTCATTTTCATATACCTGTTCATATACCTTTTCATATACCTGTTGTTCATTTGTATATTTTCATTAGAGAAATGTCTATTGAAGTTCTTTGCCCAATTTTTAATTGGGTTATTTGGTTTTCTTGCTATTGAGTTGAATGGGTGCTTATATATTTTGGATATTAACCCTTTATCATACATATGGTTTGCAAATATTTTCTCCCATTCCACAGATTGCCTATTCATTCCATTGATTGTTTCTTCTGCTCTCCAGAAGCTTTTTCATTTGATATAATCCCACTTGTTCACTTTTGCTTTTGTTGCCTGTGGTTTGATATCATAACCAAAAAATCACTGCCGACATCAATGTCAAGAAACATTTTGCCTATTTTTTCTTCCAGTAGTTTTATGTTTGGTTTCTTTCATTTAAAGTCTTTAATCCATTTGAATTGATTTTTGTATATGGTGTGAGATTATCATCCAATTTTATTCTCCTACATGTGGATATCCAGTTTTCTTAACACCATTTCTCCATTTTGTTTTCTTGGCATCCTTGTTCAAATGAATATGTATGGATTTATTTCTGGACTCTCTCTCTCTCTCTGTTTTCTTGTTTAACTGCTCTGGCTAGGACTGCCAGTAAAAGAAGTAGTGAGAGTAAGTATCCATGCCTTGTACCAGACCTTAGAGTAAAGCTTTCACTTATCCTTATTTTTTTTTTTAATTTTTATTTATTTACGATAGTTACAGAGAGAGAGAGAGAGGCAGAGACACAGGCAGAGGGAGAAGCAGGCTCCATGCACCGGGAGCCCGATGTGGGATTCAATCCCGGGTCTCCAGGATCGCGCCCTGGGCCAAAGGCAGGCGCCAAACCGCTGCGCCACCCAGGGATCCCTCACTTATCCTTATTGATTATAAAGTTAGTTGTGGGCTTTTCATATATTGCCTTTAATGTATTGAGGTAATATCCTCCTATACTATGTTGTTGAGCCATTATTGATTTTAAAAGCATATTATTTGTTGATTCCCAATAAACTTTAACAAAATATGTATTAGATAGAGGCACACAAAATTGTGAATGAGACCTTGTTAAAACACAAAAATGGAAATTGCATATGGTTCAAGGTAATACATGTTGCATAGTGATATGTCTTTAATCCTCTACCAAATAACTCCCTAACACCACCAAATGCAAACAAACCAATACAAAATCACCATTAATTAACAACTTACTTTCCTAATCTGAAAATAAGGTATTTTTGATCCTATAGTGGTAAGAACCCCAAACCACAAAAATTCCTGTTGGGATTCAAGTTGGATCTATTCATATATTTAATTCAAGGATAATTGACATGTTTATATGATTAGTATTTTTATCCATTCACATAATTTATCTCTATTTATTCAAACATTTCTTTTAGCAAAATTGTACAACCTCTAAAAGGATCTTGTACTTCATTTGTTAAGTTTATTCTTTAGTATTCATTTCTTTGATATTTTAGTAAAGGCTGTCATTCAAAACATATTTTAAAACTATTTGAAATGTAATGAATTTTGGCATTGCCATTTTATCTGGATAAATTTTCTTAAGATCTAGATTAATTCTATTTATTTGTAGATTCAAAGGCCTTTTCAGATGAAAAACTGTAACATCTGGGATGCAGACAGTTTAGATTTTAATTATACTGGATATTATTAGCCTATTCATATTTAGATACATGTGTATGTATAGAAAGAGCTACTATTACTGATTACTTTGTAAGAAGCTATACTAACTTCTTTATGTGTATTATCTCATTTATTCTGTATCATAATTTATTCAATATTACAATGACATATATATCTTTAATTCCAACTTATTGGATATAAAACTGAACCTCACATAAATAATTTCCCAATATCACAGAGCTAATCAGCTGAGAAGCCCAGGATTCAAACACAGGCTCTGGCTTTCGGGAACAAAACATTCAAAAGCTATTTTTTTCTCTTTGATGTTGTTTCTATTCACAATACCTCTGTGGTACTCATGCTCTTTAATATCCTTCTCATTCATTTCTTTGGAAATTCTAACCTTTTTTTTCTATCCATTTGTATTATTTAATACACAACTAACTGTACATGTTCTACTAAAAGTGAAAAGATAATGAATGCAAAACATTCTCTACTTTCTCAATTTTTCTCAAGCCATTCCCTCCAGAGCAATCTTCCTTCAGTCTGACATAAACACATCCCCTGTCAAAGCCCAGCTCAAACACTATCTCTGCCACTAATCCTCTCTTCATCAATGGCAAGCAAAATTTATTTCTCTCCACAGACTTCTCACAGAAGTTTGTTTATACTCCTATTCTAAAATTACATTCCTTGGTGAATAGCATTCAAAATGGACCCTACCTATTGCTTGAAATAAACAGTCAGATACTTCATGGAAATGTTTTGTCCATCTCGGTGTCCACTGCAGAGTAGAGCACAAGGGTCTCTGTAAGCATGAGTCCCAGAAGATAGTTGAGATATGGCTCTGCTTTCCTGAGAGAAAGCCATCACTTCTCATAGTGTTTTCAGGTGATTTTCTTATTTATTTCCTGGACACTTGTTTTTCTCTATTGTCTTCTCTATCACCACCTGAATGTCATCTTAATGTCTTTTTTTATTGTTATATATTCTCAATCTTTGTGAAATACTAGTTATCAACATCCTGTTTAAATACCCTACTTGCCTTCTCTGAACATCTTGAATAAATAATATTGGTTCAGTTGTTTTAATTTATTATTTAACTCTGTTCATTAAGCTGATTCGGGAATTGGGAGTTTTTTGCACTTAATATAGATATATTTTTCTATATCCAAAACTTTCAATCCATTTTACAGAAGATTTGCAAGGTCTTTGTCCTCCATATTTCATACACTGTTATGCTTGCACCTACCAACAAAAATTCCACAGCAGATTAATTTCTTTCCTCTACAAAATAAATCTCATTTTCTAAATGAAAAGCACAGAGTATTTGGTTAAGCCTATCCTCCATCTGCCAGGATTCTAGATCTCATTTCATGCTTATGTTCATTCATTCAAACTGAGTCAGGTAGCCAGTTTCACTGGGATTGTTTACATGTCTCAAGTTTTGTTTTTTTCTTCTTCAGGTTATCATTTTTTTCTTATATTGACAACCTAATTCTACAAGGGAATGAATGGAGATGGAATTTGATCTAGCTTCTTGAATCCACAATGTAATTCCTAGAGACTTTTTTTTCTTTTGGCACAATCTTAAAAATCAACACAAATTCTCTGGTGAACTGAAGTTGCTTGGCATTGGATGTAATAGTGAAAGCTGCCTCCTTAGCATCTGGAAGACAGACACTTGCTTTAGGTTTATTGTTTTCCTTTTGAAACCTCATGTTTTCTGTCCCCAGCTACCCATAACATTACCCTAAATCTCTTACTGCCACTCCACTTGCTCAAATTATCTCATAAACATGAACTCTTGACCCATGCTGTTTTCTTACAAAAATCATGATCCAAAAATGCTGGTCTCCTCTGAACTGAATATATGTCTGTTACCCTTTCCTTCACCACTTTCCTTGGCCTTTCTGTAGTTGATAACATTCTACGGGCTAAGAACAGGCATAAATGACTGTGATTTATTTTTTAACTTTGCTAACATTTATTGCTTCTCTTTTTATTTTTTCCAGCTTAATTATTCCCCTACTGCCACTCCATTCTTCTCTGGTCCTGTTAATTTGTACATTACTGCATTGAGTGTAGATATCATCTTGATTCTTCTTTAGCATTCCTTATGCTTCACTTTTCATTTTGGTCAAGTGGGCCCAACTTACTGGACTTACACAACATCCCTAGGAAGTAGTGGGGAGAAGGATCTTACCCTACTTCTCAGTTGAGTACACTGAGATTCCAGCATGGAACCCAAACTTCTGAATCATAATACTATGCCTCTTCAAATGCTAAAGCAAGGCAAATAACTAGAAAAAATAACTTAGGTTCCTAAGTTAGGGGATGGATTTCCTTGTATGTTCTTCCCAGCACCACTGTATAAACCTGGATTCATATTAAAATATTATCTCTATATACCTTAGTTTTCTCATATATATGCTGGGGCTCATACAAACAACACAGATCATTGTTTTGGAACAATCATATGAGTTCATACATGTAAAATATTTAGAGCAGTGGCTGGCACACTCAGTAAGTGTTATATATTATTATCATATCCAAATAAAATAAAATCACATTTTTCTTCTTAAAAATGTATTCATTTTGGTAAAACTGGTCTGATTTATGCTATTGGCTATGCTTTTTTAAAAGTCTCATAAATTACTATACTTTATCATCCATTATTTACTTATTTATATTCCTCTGCCAATACTTCTCAAGTTTATCTTTGAAAGAACTTTTTCATTCATATCTTCCTTTAAATCTCCACTAATACTATGTCAAGTTTAAACACACACACACACATGCACACACACACACACACTGTACACACACTATTACTTTGAGAAATGTGAGAGCTTATGGAAAAAGGGTCATGATCCAATGGATATGTGAATTGACAGGTTCTACAGACATACCATTTAGACAATTAACCTTTATAGTGACACACTCAGAATACTGCTTCCTTGTGAAGTGAAAGGAAACTTTGGTTTATACCTGGAATTATCCAATAATGCCCATTTTCATAAAATGTCCACTTTATGTAAGTCTGGGAATTTTTATGCAGCTCATCAATCTGTTCCATTTTGTCTTGCTCCACCAACATCAGAAGAGATTGATATACAGTGAGTCAATCAGAAGAGGCTAGAGTATGTAATGGCAACAGAAACTAAAAATCTGGGAGCCTTCCAACACAAGTTTCATTTCTTGCTTCTGCTAGAAATTTACCATGGGTTGGTTATGGGCTCAAGTCCAGGATATTCATATTTAAGAACCCAAGCTAAAGGAGATTTCACCATCAAGAATGTTGCTGATCACTGTGATAGGAGGGGGAAAACATTGGCGCATATTTTATTGGCAACTAAATAATCGAGGTCACAACTAACACTACTCCATATCTGAGCTTAATCCACTGGCCAGAACTTTCATAAGATCCCACAGAAATGCAAGGAGGGTAGAAAAATAAAATCCTCCATGCACTCAAAGGGACAATAAAACAGACATGCACAGACATTAGAAGTCATCACGACATTACTTGAGTTGGAAAATCTTGATCTTGGGATGAAAAAAACTTCCATTTTTACTGGGACTCGATCCCGGGACTCCAAGACCATGCCCCAAGCCTAAGGCAGGTGCTAAACAGCTGAGCCACCCAGGGATCCCCTCATATTTTATTGTTGTGCCTCACTCTTCATTTTTGGCAACAATACCCTAAATGTTCCTCTTCCTGCTAGTCTTGCTCTTCAAGCTTCCCCAAGTATTGCCTCTGGTGTTAACCTTCTAAAACACATGTCATCCTATAGCTGCCACACTTAATAGCATCCCATGATTTCCTTTAACCTTGAGGAAATCTGAATAGATGTTCTATTCTCACCTATCTTGCTACCTTCTTCAATATACAACCGCCACCTGCATATAAACTCTACAGGTATAGGGGATCTATTATTCAATCTACTCTCTCTTTTCTTTGTGATTATGCCATACTCTTCTGGAGGGAAGTAGCCCAAAGTTATTGCTGTTTGAATATTCTAAGTTTGGGGTAGTTTCATAATCTGCAATAGTAATTGAGAAAAAGAGCATAGAATCAACCCAATTCTCATGACTGGTTTTCTTCCCTTTTAAATTGGGCATGTCTATTACATAGGGCTTTGTAAAAATTAAATGCCATTTTCTTAGATAACCTGGCTGAAACTTGGTACAGAAAAGATGCTTCACAAATGTTAAGCACCTTTACCTCTTATGCATTTCCTATTGCCTCAAATATTTATTATTCCTCTCACCCTTTTTAAACTTGGCGTCTTTTACAGAACATATATTTAAGAACATATGTTCTGAGGAAGTATGAGCAGAAATTTGAGGTTTTCAATGGCCAACAGTCTATCATTAATGAACATTTTTAGAAAGTAAAACTTTACAATAAAGTATATAAAAGTTTATCAACAGCAAGGGCTAAGGGCAAGTAAATTGCTTAATTCAATATTTTGACCTATGTTCACCTATGATATTTTTGCCATTATCAAAAATAGGTAACAGTTGCAAAAAAAAAAGTATATCATCAACAAGTTCATATAAAGAATGCAGTATGTTGAAAGGTGCTCATATTTAACAATTTCAAATAATGCTAACAGAAAACATGTATTATGGAGTGATTTGCAAGATAATGTATGGATATGTTTTTATAAGCCTTTCTTCTAGTGCACTTTGATGTTCATGCAATCATTCTACTTTTGCACTTAGATTATTCCTTTGTTCTAATTTATTCCATTATTATACATTTTGAATCACATATCTGTCTTTTTTATTCTCTATATAATGCATAAATTGTTGTGAGATTTGAAAATCTTAATTTGTTTTTCCACAACATGATTTGCTGATGAGTAAAAACATAGGGAAATAAAACAAGTGACATGAATAATTTTGAAAGAATTTGAAGATTGATTAAATGTGGGGAGGGGTGTTGGGTAGAAACAAGTTGCTATGATGGCTTTCAGGCCACTGAGTTGCCCAAATGATGCTAAGTATTTGTTTTCTGGTGACAGGAGTTGATGATCAATTGTGTTAAGATAGTGTTTATGATAATGAAGGAGAGCCTTTCAGAGGCTTCACAGGCTCAGACAGCATATTAGGTGGGTAACTTTAAGAGGATTACATATGAAATAAAGGAGAAAATGAGGAAAAAGATAAGAGTACAATTGATTCCCTGAACAATGCAGGTTTGAATGACACGGGTTCATTTATATACATGGATTTTTTTTTAAATACAATAGAGTGATGTAAATGCATTTTCTCTTTCTTATGATTTTCTTAATGTTTTCTCTAGCTTACCTTATTGAGAATACAGTATCTAATACATATAACATACAAAATATATGTTAATCAACTATATCTTATCAGTAAGGCTTCCAATCAATAGTAGGCTATTAGTAGTTAAGATTTTTTTGGGAGTCAAAAGTTATTTTCCAACTACAAGGGGGTTGGCGCCTTTAACATCCACGTTGTTCAAGGGTCTGTATTGTAAAGCAAGAGAGATGCTTTTTTTAAATTAATAAATTTGAAAATAATAAAATGTCAATAGAAAAAAAGGGAGGAACAATGGAAGATGTTGGAAAGAAATTGTCATGTCTTTAGGGGTTGCCCACATAAGGTCTTATGGTCCATCACCATGACCTCTCCCTTCTATACACTGTGATAACTTTTGTGATATGTCAGTTTGGCTCCCCAGTTATTTGATCAAACACTAAGCTAGGTGCTGCTTTGGAAAATTGTGCATATGTAATTAAATCCCTAAATAAGGTATATTATCCTGAATAGTATAAGGGGCCTGAGAGAATCAACTGAAAGGCCTTGAAAGCCAAACTAATACTTCTCCAAGGTATAGAAGAGAGTATACCTGTGGGTAGTAGTCTTGGACCATGTCCATGGAGTTCTAATCTTTTTGAAATTGTACTCTTTTGCTGCAGACAACAGCTTCAGCCTGTCCAAGATCTTCCCTTCCAGACTCTATGGATTTTGGACTTGCTTAGCCAGAACGCACTATCACATAAGTTGATTCCTTGTTACATATATTCTGTTATGTATATATAATATATAAAAAATATATATAACACAAGTGTCATAATATAATAATATACATAATATATATGTTTTGTATGTATGTAGAATATAAATTATGTAATATGTATTATATATAATTACATTACATATACTTATATATATGATTTATATATACATATACACATATGATATGTATCGTGTCATACCTATGAATGATATATTATATCCCACATATATGTGATGATAGGTATCATACTTGTTCTGCTTCTCTAGTTGAACTTGACTGATAACGTATGCCGTCTAGTTCCTTGGTACCATTTCTCTCCATCTTACTCTCGTGGTAAAACCACAACTCATTTGGAATCGACTACTCAATCAGTTCTATGACTATGGAAATCTAGAGTCTTAAAAGATATCTGAGGAGAAGGCTACCTAATAGATGAGAGGTAACAAATATAAATAGATATAGATATTTGGGACCTACATGTATTTTGCAAATAGAACCCAACCATTCAGATTCTCCTTATACTGGAGAGCTTAAAGTTATCAAAACCCAGAATTAAGGAATATTTCTATGGGTAATTATATTGTTTAAAATGTTTAGAATAAACACAATAAAAGAGTTGAAAGTTCACTAAATTATCGTTCTAACAAACAGATAGCTCTTTCTAGACAATAGAACCTTTATTTGTTGACTCTTCCTCCCACCTTACCAACAATCTAGTTATTGGGCTGTGAGAAAACCTTATTTAATAGTTAGCTTTCTAGAGCTAGTATTTAAAAGATAAAGTAAAATAAAAATAAAAATAAAAATACCCACAGTATCTGCATTTCTCTTTGATGAATGGAAAGCTTAATCAGTCTTAATCAAGATGTTATAATTATTCATGCTAATGTATGAATAACCAATCATGAGATTTGCATAAAGCCAAATAAATGAATCTCTAAAAAGAGAATTTCAGAATCAGCAATTAAGTCAATTCATGGTGGGTGAATAATGTGTAAAAATTATATGGGCAGTAGAATGGCTCTATACCCACTAAATAATTATGAGTTTGGGAAAGCGAAAACAGATACACAATTATGTAAGAAATATGTATTCACAGCCCCAGGTACCCCCTCTGTTGACAATCCTACTTTCTCTTCTGTCCTGATTCATGATGAATTGGCCCTTCTTTATCGGAACCAGGTTGCACTGACAATGTAATGCAGCTCCCCTGGGATTCTAAAGAAATGGCATTTGAATATTACTACCTTGCTCCTCATTCTTTTTGCTCAGTTTCTGAAATGGTCATTCTTTAATCATGATGATTTAGCCTTCAGGGTCTTGGTCCTGTCCTCTGTCCTGACTCCAGATAACCTAGAAACCCAGGAGCTCTGAAAGAATGCCCTACATTACTTGTCATGACATAATGTACTTAAATAAAATCTAACTTTATTTTAATGGTGAATAAGATAGGCCCATTCTGAATAGATTCTCTATTATTTAACTTTTATAAAATTTGAGGCAACCACCTGGCCCATAAATAGCCCATTTGGAGGCAGTATAAATGTGGTTAACATACTTTGGTGGTTCAACTACTGATGGGCTTCATTTAAGTCAATTTTTGCTATTTTATTTTTTCTTTTTATTTATTTTTTCTGTTGTATTAAAAATATGCCAGCAACTATCATCTGTTATTTATTTTTATTATTTATTTGTTTGTTTTTATTTTCTTATTTTAGTATTTGATATTTTATAGATGATCTTCAAATGTGCAACTCCTGGGGACAACTGGGTGGCTCAGTGGTTGAGTGTCTGCCTTCAGCTCAGGGTGTGATCCCAAGGTCTTGGGATCAAATCCTGCCTGCTTCTCCCTCTGCCTATCTCTCTCTCTGTGTGTCTCTCATGAATAAATAAATAGGATCTTAAAATTTGCAACCCCTGGAGGTACCCGGGTGGCACAGTCAGTTAAATTGCCCAACTCTTGATTTCAGCTCAGGTCATGATCTCAGGGTCTGAGATGGAGCCCTACATCAGGCTCCACACTGAGTGAGGAGTCTACTTAAGATTCTCTCTCCCTCTCCCTCTGCCCTTCCTGCTCATATTCTCTCTCAAATAAATAAATCTTTAAAAATAAAATCAAATAAAATGAAATAAAATGTACAACTCCTTGATAGAATATTTATTTGCCCTTTGCAAAGTTTTGTTTAGAGAGATTTTATTCCAATAGTCAGATAGTGTTCTTGACTCTTTCAACCATTGAAAACCGATTAAAAATAATTTTTATGAAATGTACAAAAACAAACAAATAGAAAAAAAAAACAAGCAAGCAAAAAACTGAGACATTTTACTACCTCTCATTGGTTTTGTTTCTCCGGCAAACCCAATGATTATTGACTTGTGATGAAAAAAACAACATTCTGTGTAAGCTTCCAAGACCATCTTGCATGGAACAGCAGTGCTGTCCAGCTGAGAGAGAAGAAACCTGGTTTACAGTTCCTATTCTGTTTTGGGGTCAGGGTTAATCAGGTAGTATGCATTGGTCCCTATAAAATGGTGAGGTTTCAGAAACTAAGCTGTGAGATACTTTCCAGGCTTAACAATTATGATATATGATTGGAGATTCACTAAAATAGTGCAAAAAAAAAAAAAATGCTGCAAAAATAGCGACTAATGCAACATTTTCCAAGCTCATAAATTATGTTCAGGGAACATTCTGAACATCAAGATGGATGTGTTTCTCAAAGTATTTCACAATACTAATCTGCTACAGAGAAAATGACTGCTCCATCATACATTGCTAGACTCAAAGAATGAGCAAACGAAGCTTCTAAAATTGTATCTGTTGGGATCCCTGGGTGGCGCAGTGGTTTAGCGCCTGCCTTTGGCCCAGGGCAGGATCCTGGAGACCCGGGATCGAATCCCACGTCGGGCTCCCGGTGCATGGAGCCTGCTTCTCCCTCTGCCTATGTCTCTGCCTCTCTCTCTCTCTCTGTGACTATCATAAATAAATAAATATTTTAAAAAAATTTAAAATTGTATCTGTCACACACACATACAACTTGCTAATTTACTGGATGATCAAATCTTCTCTTTCCAGTTATTAAAATACTGCTCAGTGCTTTTTTTTCCTTTTTCTCTTTCTCTTTTTCCCTTTCAAAGTAAATAGACTCCTCTAAGGTTCTCTCTTAAAGATAAAACTATAAAACAACTATATTTTTAAAAAGACGATTTATTAATTATATCAGCCAAAATAATATTATTTGAACCAAGTCAATGAAGAAGACAAGAATGTGTGTCTATGTGTGTGTGTGTGTGTATACTCCTTTTAGTTCTCCTCAAGTAAAAATACTTCAAAAGTAAGAGACAGCTTCAGGTTTCATTCACTTAAAATAAAGAGCTTGGAAATTATTATTCCCATTTTTAGAACAAGAAAAAAGTTGAACAAAGTGAAAATAAATAACTTTGCTCAGATCCATCAGAGAACTGAAAGGGCAGGACAAAGCTGAAATCTGGAAAGACAGGCAAACACAGAAAGAAAGCCCCAGCTGAAACAGAGAATCCGTCAAATTTCAGGTTAGATGGATCAGAAGTCTCCAGAGCTATAAACTGGTAAGAAAGTTTAAATAGCCATTTTGACAAATTGCTGCAGGTTGAATGCAGAGTAGCTTAAAAGAAAAAAAAACTCAAGAGTACCTAATCTTAACAGAGACCCCACACTTTTTATAGATTTTCTTTCAGGAGCACCGCCAAGTTCTCATGATAAAGAGTTGAGAAAAATCTCCTGGTGTTTCTAGCAAAAGGAGAAAAGTTACCATTTTGAAATATGTGGAGAGCATTCTCCATAACAAAGGTCTACTATCCAAGGGAAAAGACTACCACATCCTTATCTTACCTGGGAAAGAGTTATTATCCAACTCAAGTGCCCAGGAGCCTGCCTGACTTACCTCAAAACGGAAGTAAAAAAAATCTGAGACACACTTATGAAGGTCACAGTTCTGGGACACAGACCCACTAAAAGACTGAGATTTAATTGTAAGATTATAGAATGCTTCCCAACCCTAAATCTTATCAACACATCAACAGGGACTGAATAAGATAACAGTGAATTAAAACTGAAAGAGCTGAAAATGCAGATTTCATTTAAGGAGTTGTTAGGGAAATCAAAGGTAATAGAGGAGAAAAACAACAACAACAACAACAACAACAAAAACAGCAACAACAACAACAACAACAAGACTGAAGGAAACTCAAGCTTCTGGCACCAAAAGTTACAGGAGATGTTTAATACAGCCAACCCCTACCTAGGTTAGCCTACAATCTGTTTATCTCACTTCCTGTTACCCAATATATCTTGAAATGAAAAAAAATGGTGCTTTTCTTCTATCTACTCTCAATATTTCTGGCCATCAAATATTGGGCTTTTTTTTTCCCCCTTACTGACTCATTCTCTAACACCAGACAGGTACCCTGCAATTCAATTCAGTTCTGACTCTCTAGCTGGAGTTAGTGTCAGATTCCATGGCTTAAGAGCTCAGTCCCATACCACTATTCCTACTTCAGATGCCAATCACAAACCCCAAATTGTCACCTATACTTCTGACTGACTTCCTATAAATCAGGGTTCTCTTGACTCCCTCCTTCGATTTGATAATTTGCTAAAATGGCTCACAGAAACATTTTTACTGGTGTATTATAAAAATATAAAACTCAGTAACAGCCAGATGGAAGAGATGTATTGGGCAAGGTATAGAGAAAGGGGTGCAAACCTCCATGCCTTCTCCAGGCACGCTGCCTTCCAGTACCTCAACATATAACCAACCCAGAAGCTCTCCAAAACTCATAGTTCAGAGACTTTATTATAAAGACTTTCTCACATAGGTATGCTCAATTATTAACTCAATCTCTAGCCCCTCTCCTCAGTTTGACAGATAGTCTGAAAGTTCCAAGTCTCTTATGCAGCTCCCATTCTGAAGCTATGCAAGAGCTCAGGAAGAGTTTTCTCATTAGAACAAGACATTATCACTTAGTGATTCCTATCACTTAGGAAATTCTCATGCATTTAGGAGCTCTATGTCAGGAACTGAGGTAAAAAAAATCAATTAGAACAAAAGATGCTCCTAGCAGCTTTATTGTTTAGGATATTGCAGTGGTTTTAGGAGTTCTGGCCAGGTACAGGGATGAAGACCAAAAGTCACCTGTTATAGGAGCCTCAAGTCTTCCAAGAAGAGGGCTGCTTTTGCATCTCCACCACACTCAATCTTTGGCTGACACCAGTCCGTGAAATGAGAAGCTTCCATATAAGTACAGTGATGAATTTCTGTGAATATAGCAACTGGAGTGATAAGTCAATTATACTACCTGCAACTAGAAAACTGGGAGGCCACTTTCATGGCTGCCATACTACATAGTGATTAAAATGTTCAATTCACTAAAAACATACAACAATTCTAAAAATTTATATAAATTATTCCTGATAATAAAGAAAAAATCATTGAACAAGAGAAAGATATCTCCAGCATGTAGATTTCACCACACTTTTTATTATTGATAAGTGAAATACACAAAAAACAATCACACAATGGATATATATATATATATATATATAACCACAGAACTACAGATTCTTTTGGCACATATATGTAATATTTATAAAAAATATTTATAAAAATTGGTCAAATGCTAGTTCATAAATCAGCCCACAATACATTTTAAGTAACATATCATACAAACCATATTTTCTAACGATGTCTGGGTGGCTCAGTGGTCGAGCATCTGCCTTTGGCTCAGGGCGTGATCCCAGAGTCCTGGGATTGAGTTCTATATCAGGCTCCCTGCATGGAGCCTCCTTCTCCCTCTGCTTGTCTCTGCCCCTCCCTCTGTATCTCTCATGAATAAATAAACAAAATCTTTAAAAAATCATATTTTCTGGCCACAATGCAATTAAATTACACATCAATAACTAAAATATAAAATTTTAAAATAAATATTGGAATTTTAAAACTTTTGAGTAATCCGCTGGACAAGGAAGCGATTATAAAGAAAATACTAAGGCATGGAGAGGACAAGAAAGTCCATTATCAGGGAATACACAGTTTCTCTTCAACCTCAGGAACTTAGATTCCCTATCGTTTTTTTGCATCTTAGAGGTTCCAAGACCCAGCTCTGTACAGGGCTCACTTACACGTAAGCAGGTGCACAAGTATGGAGAGAGGTACTACTTTTCTGAGCAGATCATATTGGACTTTGGTGTAGTAGGCAAACCACTGACCTTAGGACTCAAATCCCTCTACCTGGGTTCAAATCCCAACACGACCTCCCAGATTCTGTGAACAGACAGTTGACTCAAAGCCTTTGAGTCTCAAGTTACTCATTTGTAAATGAACTAATAATAGCAATATCACAGAGTTACTGTAAAACTTAGAGACTTACTGTGATAGATGATGTTAAAAAATGCTTAATATGCATGATTTTCTTTCTCATGTTTAAATTCTTAATATTTGGCTATCCAAGCTGATTGTGTCTTTATTGATGTGTTCAGTTCAGCTTTGTATCAATCAGGTTTATTTTGAGTTTAAAAAGCTTTTGAGATTAGCTTAGTGACTCAGCCCACATTTGCATCTTTATTTCTCCCAATTCTCACTTAGCTGAAGGAAAAGGTCTCAGCTTAATCATCTCTATCATCAAAAGATGTGACTGTGCACACAGAAGAAATGTGAAACATAAATACTGAATAGATGAATGAACAAATGGTTTCTAAATGTGTATTTGTAAGTGGGAACTGCTAGTAGATGTTATTAAGACTTTCCTCTCCACCTGACCGAAATTCAATTTTGAAGCTTCATACTCTTTGATAAAAACCCTCTTAAATTCTTTCACACTTGGATAGAATAGGCAAATAGAATATATTGAGTAGTCTTCAAAGAGGAAATTCATTTTTCATGAACAAGTTGCCCGATATCTGCTCTCTCAAAAGTACCTGAAGTGAGTGAAAATGCATAGTGAACCTCTCTCTCTCTTCGCACCACTATCTTATACAAAATTCTTTCTATTAGATTCTAGTTTGTGCCAGGACTTTTAAGTACATTGGTTTAGATCAGGGTTTCTCAATCTTGACACTATTGCCATTTGAGGCAAGGTAATTTTTTGTTGTGGTGGGCTATCCTGTGCATAGTAGGATGTTTAGCAGCATCTATGGTCTCTATTTACTAGATACCAATAACAAACCACCCCCTTACCCTATTGTGAAATCCAAAAATGTCTCCAGACATTTCCAGATATCCCACAGAGGGCAAAATTAACTCAGTTAAGAAGCACTTGTTTGGAATGATCCTTGCCACAAAACAGACATAACCTTTCTTAAAAGTTGAAGAGAAGAGAATGAAGTATCATCAGCCCGGGAATCTTCTCTATTATTGAAATCTTTGGCTAGTATCTCAATCCCATTAGAAAACTCTCAGCCTAAATTTTCAAGTCTGCTCATTTCTCCTCTATTATCACATTGAGGATATCTAGTCTTTTTTTTTTTTTTTTTTTGAGAAAGATAGTCTCTAACAAAAATTCACCTCACTGCCTATAGATTATACTGGTTTCTGCACAGTTTGTGTGTGTATCATGCATAAATGAAGGCATATATGTCACAACGAATTTATATTCTTGATCTCTATATTGCTGAGTTTTTATTATATCATCTGTCAAAAGAATGGTCTTCTAAAATCTTCCACTTCATGCTTCTGAAAATAATTTTATGTCAAGTTATTCAACACATAATAATCCAGGAATTGCTTACAACATTTTGCCTTGGATTCCATCTACCCTGATAACAATATTGCCATATAACGCTACTTTTACGTTTGTTGACATACTTCTCCTTATACCTGTAATTTTTTACTTGCTGTTATATTCTTAGGTCTTTATAACGCTCAGGAAATAATTCAGTTTTGATTTTGACCCATTAAGAGTATCTGCTTACTTTTGCCATCTTGTTCCCTTGAAGGCTCTCCTGAATTTTGGCTCCTTTTAGTGGAGAATTTATTTACTTTACTTTTACCATATCTACTGTTTCATGAGGTATGTTAATCTTGTCTGTAATTCTAATAATAGCCATTCAAATGTTCTTATCAGTTTAATTATCAGTTAATTAATTGATTCTAAAATTTTTTTACATTACCTATCTTTATTTTATAACATTAGGTACATATAGATTCAAAATTATAGAGTATTTTGGGTGAAGTTTTACTTTTATGATTAGATAATATCTCTCTCATATCCTCAAGAATTCTCTCTGCCTTAAAGACTTTTTTCCTTAACAGCTACCTTTGATTAGTAGTTCTTTGCATTGCTTGTCATTTTTCATTACCTTTTAATATTTTTGTTTAACCCTAACTTAATTTATCCTCTCCTATATCAAGAAGTTGACTGTTTCAAAATTTATTTTTACAAGTCTCCAGCATTTAATGGAAGAATTTTGTCCATTTACATTTACTGCAAGTACTTAAATACTCTCTACTCTGTGTCCATCCCCTTTGCAATGCGTTTATATCAATCTTCCAAGATAAGAGAGTCTATTTCCCGACCTCTTCAATCTGGACTTGTCTGTGACTTGCCATGACCAGTAGAATTAAGCAGGAATACTGGAGGGCCAGTTCCCAAGGCTATCTACATCTCAATAGGCGCAGCATGTTTTCACTCATTGTCCTGGAAATCTGGCTCTGCCATGTGACCAAGCACAAATTACATCCTAGAAGATGAGAAACCATATGAAGAAAGGTGAAAGCACACAACAGCCAGGCCAGACCCCAGAATGGAGTCATCTACTAGCTTACCACGAATGCATGAGGGAGCTGAACCAAGACAAGAACTTCCAACTCAGCCCAGCCTAAATTAACTACCTACAGAATCAGGAGCCAAATGGAAGTTGTTTTAAACTGCTGTTCTGGGTCAATATTATACATTATCTTGTTGATGTACTGATCTATTTGGAGCAATTAATACCATGATATTTTACATTTTCTATTTGTCATGCTTTTATGTTTCCTTACTTCTTTTTTTCTTGCTCCTTGATTTCTTTTTAATTTTTTTATTATATTTCCTTCTATTTTCCTCTAGTCCTTTTAAAGTTGTAAATTATATTTTTATTACTTTTTATTACCTTTACACTTTTAAAATTCACATGTGATGTTAAGTGCAAATTCTAAAATCCCAAGTTAATATCTTTATTATCCTCCCAAACAATATAGAAAGTTGGAGCACTCTATTTTTGACTCACTTGTCTTTCCATATTTTTTTTTCATATTTTAGTTCCACTGTTTTTGTTAAAGGACTCCAAATTAGTCATCTTCATCATTATCATTGACAGCAATGACAGCAGTCCCATATTCTTTAGATTTACCAAGTGGGTGATTACCTTACTTGTTCTCCATTAGCCTTGCATTCACTCCTTCCTTCAACTTTTAGCAGTTCCTTTAGTAAGTACCACAGGAGGGCAGCCCGGGTGGCTCAGCAGTTTAGCGCCACCTTCAGCCCGGGTGTGATCCTGGAGACCCGGGATCAAGTCCCACATCAGGCTCCCTGCATGGAGCCTGCTTCTCCCTCTGCCTGTGTCTCTGCCTCTCTCTCTGTGCCTCTTATGAATAAGTAAATAAAATCTTAAAAAAAAAAAAAGTAAATACCACAGGATTATTCTCAGTGTTAATAGAAAGGGAGAAAAGGAAAAATTTTATATAAGTTTAATATTTCATATACTTAGGATTCCTACCTTATGATTTTTTTCAGTTTTCATCAATACCTCATAAGTGTCACTATTTATTTAAAAATCAGGATCCAAAATGATCCACATATAATTGGTTGCTGTGTCTTCTCTATACCTTTAAGTATAAAATTCCTACTTCCACAATTTTTCCATTGCAGTTTATATTTGTGGAAACCAGCATATAAATTGGTCATCAGTCTTATTTTTGGGTTTCTTATAAATTTTCACTTTTTCCCCTCTTTCAAAATTAATTTAAATAAGATGTATTAAATATTGTGATCCAGCAACCATTGTTAAACTGAAAGCCTCCTTTAGGAATTCGGTCTGAAATTTAAAGAGAGAACAGCTGGAAAAAAAAAAAAAGAGAGAGAGAGAGAGAGAACAGCTGGAATGCTATAGTGAGAAGAGTTTGCGCTTCTATCAAGGTAGGAAGATGGGAAAAAAAATATAAAGAAATAAAAAAGCATCCAAGGGAGAGGGGCCCCATGAGGACCGGGCTAAGGCCCCGCGGCGAGTGTCCCCAGGACAGCAAAGCCCAGGCCCCGAGGAGCAGGAGCTTCACCAATCTTCCCTGATGGAAAGGCGCTAGCAGGGATTTGGAGCAGGACCCCAGGAGGGGCGGGGATGCCCTCAGGCTCCGTGGGACACTAGCAGACACCTGCGCCGCGAGGAGAGAGCCCCACACCCCACGGCCGAGCTCCCTAAAGGGCTGCAGCACGCCTTGGCTGGACCCGGGAGCAGCTTGGAGGCGGCTCCACAGGTGGCTCCGCAGGGAGGGGGCTGTGCAGCCAGGAGCGGATTCCAGCGGCGCAGGCTCCAGAGCCCAGGGTGCCGGGGACACAGCCCAGGATCCGACCTCCCCCTGGGACACGCAGAGGCCGGGAGGGCCCAGGACAGCAAGGACGTTCCTGCCCCAAGCTGAGCAGAGCAGCGGCCCCGCCCCGGAGCATCCAGGCCCTGCAGACGGAGAGCTCTGGAGTTACTGCGGGAGCTGACTCCAGGGCTCCAGAGCTGGCCGCTGCCACTGTTGTTCCTCCTGGGGCTTCACAGGATAAACAACCTGCACTGAGCTACACAGGGGCCTCATGGGATAAACAGCTCCCACTGACCCGTGCACCAGGCAAGGGGCTGAGCAGCTCCCCCAGGTGCACACATCGAAGAATCAGCACAGCAGGCCCCTCCCCCAGAAGACCAGCTAGAGGGACAGGGAAAAAGCATTGGAAAGTTCCAGGGAAGTCAAGGGATTTACAGTACAAAGAATCAGAGGATACTCCCCTTGTTTTTTGTATTCTGTTTGCTTCCCTCCCCCGCCCTTTTTTTTTTCTTCTTCTTCTTCTTTTTTCTTTTTCTTTCTTTTTTTTTTTTTTCTCTTCTCTCTTTTTCTCCTTTTTCCAGTACAACTTGTTTTTGGCTACTCTGCAGTGATCAAAATGACTAGAAGGAAAACCTCACCTCAAAATAAGAAATCAGAAACAGTCCTCTCTCCCACAGAGTTACAAAATCTGGATTACAATTCAATGTCAGAAAGCCAATTCAGAAGCACAATTATAAGGTTACTGGTGGCTCTAGAAAAAAGCATAAAGAATTCAAGAGACTTCATGACTACAGAATTTAGATCTAATCAGGCCGAAATTAAAAATCAATTAAATGAGAGGCAATCCAAACTAGAGGTCCTAACAAAGAGGGTTAACGAGGTACAAGAACAAGTGAGTGACATACAAGATAAGTTGATGGCAAGAAGGGAAACTGAAGAAAAAAGAGAAAATTAAAAGATCATGAGGATAGGTTAAGGGAAATAAATGACAGCCTCAGAAGGAAAAATCTACATTTAATTGGAGTTCCTGAGGGCGCCAAAAGGGACAGAGGACCAGAATATGTATTTGAACAAATCATAACTGAGAACTTTCCTAACCTGGGAACGGAAACATGCATTCAGACCCAAAGATAGAGAGGTCCCCCCCTAAAATCAATAAAAACCGCTCAACACCTGACATTTAATAGTGAAACTTGCAAATTCCAAAGATAAAGAGAAGATCCTTAAAGCAGCAAGAGACAAGAAATCTCTAACTTTTATGGGGAGAAATGTTAGATTAACAGCAGACCTCTCCACAGAGACCTGGCAGGCCATAAAGGCCTGGCAGGATATATTCAGGGTCCTAAATGAGAAGAACCTGAGGCAAAAATACTTTATCCAGCAAGGCTCTCATTCAGAATAGAAGGAGAGATAAAGAGCTTCCAAGATAGGCAGAAAACTGAAAGGATATGTGACAAGCGGGCTCTGCAAGAAATATTAAGAGGGATTATGTAATAGAAAGATGAGGTCCAAGGGAACAATCCACAAAAACAGGGACTGAATAGGTATTATGATGACACTAAATTCATATCTTTCAATAGCAACTCTGAATGTGAATGGGCTTAATGACCCCATCAAAAGTCGCAGGGTTTCAGACTGGATAAAAGCAAGACCCATCTAGTTGCTGTCTACAGGAGACTCATTTTAGACCTAAGGACACCTACAGCCTGAAAATAAAAGGTTGGAGGACAATTTACCATTCAAATGGTCCTCAAAAGAAAGCAGGGGTAGCCATCCTTATATCAGATAATTAAAGTTTATTCCAAAGATGTAGTAAGAGATGAAGAGGGATACTATATCATACTTAAAGGATCTATCCACAAGAGGACCTACAATCATCAATATTTATGCCCCAAATGTGGGAGCTGCCAAGTATATAAATCAATTAATAACTAAAGTACAGACACACTTAGATACTAATACACTAATACTGGGAGACTTCAACATGGCACTTTCTGAAAATGACAGATCTTCTAAGCACAACATCTCCAAAGAAACAAGAGCTTTAAATGATACACTGGACCAGATGGATTTCACTGATATTTACAGAACTTTACATCCAAATGCAACTGAATACACATTCTTCTCAAGTGCACATGGAACTTTCTCCAGAATAGACCACATACTGGTCACAAATCAGATCTTAACCGATACCAAAAAATTGGGATCATCCCCTGCATATTTTCAGACTGTAATGCTCTGAAAACTAAATCATAAGAAGAAGTTTAGAAGCATTTCAGACACATGTAGGTTAAGGACCATCCTGCTAAAAGATGAAAGGGTCAACCAGGAAATTAGGGAAGAATTAAAAAGATTCATGGAAACTAATGAGAATGAAGATACAACCATTCAAAATCTTTAGGATACAGCAAAAGCAGTCTTAAGAAGGAAATACATCGCAATACAAGCATCCATCCAAAAACTGAAAAGAACTCAAATACACAAGCTAACCTTGCACCTAAAGGAGCTGGATAAGGAACAGCAAATAAAACCGACACCCAGCAGAAGAAGAGAGTTAATAAAGATTCGAGCAGAACTCAATGAAATAGAGACCAGAAGAACTATGGAACAGATTAATAAAACCAGGAGTTGGTTCATTGAAAGAATTAATAAGATAGATAAACCATTAGTCAGCCTTATTAAAAAGAAGAGAGAAAAGACACAAATTAATAAAATAATGAATGAGAAAGGAGAGATCACCACCAATACCAAGGATATACAAATGATTTTAAAAACTTATTAAGAACAGCTATACGCCAATAATTTAGCCAATCTAGAAGAAATGGATGCATTTCTGGAAAACCACAAACTACCAAAACTGGAACAGGAAGAAATAGAAAACCTGAACAGGCCAATAACCAGGGAGGAAGTTGAAGCAGTCATCAAAAACCTCCCAAGACACAAAAGTTCAGGGCGAGATGGCTTCCCAGGGGAATTCTATCAAATGTTTAAAGAAGAAACAATGCCTATTCTACTAAAGCTGATTCAAAAGATAGAAAAGGATGGAATACTTCCACACTTGTTCTATGAGGCCAGCATCACCTTAATTCCAGACAAAGACCCCACCAAAAAGGAGAATTATAGACCAATATCCTTGATGAACATGGATGCAAAAAATCTCAACAAGATACTAGCCAGTAGGATCCAACAATACATTAAGAAGATCATTCACCATAACCAAGTGGGATTTATCCCAAGGATGCAGGGCTGATTCAACACTCCTAAAGCAATCAATGTGATTGATCATATCAACAAGAGAAAAAACGAGAACCATTTGATCCTCTCAATAGATGCAGAGAAAGCATTTGACAAAATACAGCATCCATTCCTGATCAAAACTCTTCAGAGTGTAGGGTTAGAGGGAACATTCCTCAGCATCTTAAAAGCCATCTACGAAAAGCCCACAGCAAATACCATTCTCAATGGGGAAACACTGGGACCCTTTCCCCTAAGATCAGGAACAAGACAGGGATGTCCACTCTCACCACTGCTATTCAACATAGTATTAGAAGTCTTAGCCTCAGCCATCAGGCAACAAAAAGAAATAAAAGGCATTCAAATTGGCAAAGAAGAAGTCAAACTCTCCCTCTTTGCAGATGACATGATACTGTACATAGAAAACTCAAAAGACTCCACCCCAAGATTTCTAGAATTCATACAGCAATTTGGCAGTGTGGCAGGATACAAAATCAATGCCCAGAAATCAGTGTCATTTCTATACACTAACAATGAGACTGAAGAAAGAGAAATTAAGGAGTCAATCCCATTTACATATCACCCAAAAGCATAAGATCCCTGGGAATACACATAACCAAAGAGGTAAAGGATCTATACCCTAAAAACTATAGAACACTTATGCAAGAAATTGAGGAAGACATAAAGAGATGGAAAAATATTCCATGCTCATGGACTGGAAGAGTTAATATTGTGAAAATGTCAATGCTACCCAGGGCAATTTACACGTTTAATGCAGCCCTATCAAAATAACATGGCCTTTCTTCAGAGAGTTGGAACATATCATCTTAAGATTTGTGTGGAATCAGAAAAGACCCTGAATAGCCAGGGGAATATTGAAAAAGAAAACCAGAGCTGGGGGCATCACAATGCCGGATTTCAGGTTGTACTACAAAGCTGTGGTCATCAAGACAGTGTGGTACTGGCACAAAAACAGACACGTAGATCAGTGGAACAGAATAGAGAACCCAGAAGTGGACCCTCAACTTTATGGTCAACTAATATTCGACAAAGCAGGAAAGACTATATACTGGGAAAAAGACAGTCTCTTCAATAAATGGTGCTGGGAAAATTGGACATCCACATGCAGAAGAATGAAACTGGACTATTCTCTTACACCATACCCAAAGATAAACTCAAAATGGTGGAAAGATCTAAATGTGAGACAAGAATCCATCAAAATCCTAGAGGAGAACACAGGCAACACCCTTTTTGAACTTGGCCACAGGAAATTCTTGCAAGATACATCCATGAAGGTAAGAGAAACAAAAGCAAAAATGAACTATTGGGACTTCATCAAGATAAGAAGCTTTTGCACAGCAGAGAAACAGTCAACAAAATTAAAAGACAACCTACAGAATGGGAGAAGATATTTGCAAATGACATATCAGATAAAGGCCTAGTTTCCAAGATCTATAAAGAACTTCTTAAACTCAACACTAAAGAAACAATCCAATCATGAAATGGGCAAAAGACATGAACAGAAATCTCACAGAGGAAGACATAGACATGGCCAACATGCACATGAGAAAATGCTCTGCATCACTTGCTATCAGGGAAATACAAATCAAAACCACAATGAGTTACCACCTCACACCAGTGAGAATGGAGAAAATTAACAAGGCAGGAAACAACAAATTTTGGAGAGGATATGGCGAAAGGGGAGCCCTATTTTCACTGTTGATGGGAATGTGAACTGGTGCAGCCACTCTGGAAAACTGTGTGGAGGTTCCTCAAAGAGTTAAAAATAGATCTGCCCTAGACCTAGCAATTGCACTGCTGGGGATTTACCCCAAAGATACAGATGCAGTGAAACGCCGGGACACCTGCACCCCAGTGTTTATAGCAGCAATGTCCACAGTAGCCAAACTGTGGAAGGAGCCTCAGTGTCCACCGAAAGATGAATGGATAAAGAAGATGTGGTCTGTGTATACAATGGAATATTACTCAGCCATTAGAAACGACAAATACCCACCATTTGCTTCGACGTGGATGGAACTGGAGGGTATTATGCTGAGTGAAATAAGTCAATCGGAGAAGGACAAACATTATATGGTCTCATTCATTTGGGGAATATAAAAAATAGTGAAAGGGAAAAAGAGAAAAGGAGAGAAAATGAGTGGGAAATATCAGAGAGGGAGACAGAACATGAGAGACACCTAACTCTGGGAAATGAACAAGGGGTGGTGGAAAGGGAGGTGGGCGGGGGGTGGGGGTGACTGGGTGATGGGCACTGAGGGGGTCACTTGATGGGATGAGCACTGGGTGTTATGCTATATGTGTTTGCTATGGGCAAATTGAACTCCAATAAAAAAAAAGGAAAGCCTCCTTTATAAAGCATTTTAGATATGGTCTGTTTTTTTAAAGTAACATATACTTGAATTTTATTTTATTTTTTTAACTTAAAAAAATAACTTTAGACACACAGAAAGGTTGCAAAAGCAATTCAGGGTCCCTCCCCTTTACTCAGCTTCCTCTAGTTAACACTTATAAAACCATGGAACATGGAACAGTATAGCTATCAAAACCAAAAGAAAAATAAATCATTGGTGCAATTCTGTCAATGGAACATCAAACCTTATTTGAATTTCACCAGTTCTTCCACTAATGCCACTCCCATGATTCTATGTAAGTTCAACATTGCATTTAATTGTTTTTCTTTTAGATTCTTTCAGTTATTTTTTTAATTCAATAGGAAATTTTAATCCATTTACATTTATTATAATGATTCATAAGTTTTGTTTTTTATTATTCCAGTTTTTGATTCTTGCACTTTATGTTTTTTGCAGTGTTTATTGTTTTGTTATTTTAATATAGGCTCTATCATATTTGTAATTGTTTTCTAAAGGTTTGAAAGAAATTGACCCTATCTGTAATTCTATTAGTGGTTAAATTTGTTTGAAATTAGACACCTGGGTGGCTCAGTGGTTGAGCATCTGCTTTTGGTTCAGGTTTTGATCCCAAGGTCCTGGGATCAAGTCCTACATCAGGTTCCCTATAGGGAGCCTGCTTCTCCCTCTGCCTATGTCTCTGCCTTTCTCTGTGTGTCTCTCATGAATTAATAAGTAAAAGATCTTTAAATTTGTTTGAAATTATTTATCTTCCTGATTGTTCTCTAATTAGCTATATCACAGAGAAACCTTCTTAGCAGTCATCCATACATTAAAATATCTTATCATACTTCTCTAAATCTTTATGAGTATAATCTGAAGTTTTTAGTATGTTATTTTATTTTATGACATTTAATTAATGTTCCATATTTACATTGTTTTCAATTTTGTTCCCTGTTGCATCTCTCTTTTTAACACCAGTGACTGTCAAATAAAAAGTTCTCAATAATTAACTGTTGATTGAAATTACCATATTTTCACAGTTTTCTGGACCTGAAGCTTTCAAAATTGGCTTTGATACTTACCCATGAATGCTTTCATTTCATAGCTACTCATAATCTTTTTTCAACTTCCAGACTATAAGCATTAAAATATTTTTAATATAATGAATTAATAATATATTTTAGGCAATATTGCACATTTGTAAATGTTTTCTATTGTTCTAATATCTGAAAGATAATTTGACTAAGTTTAAAATCATTCTCTCACCAATACCTACACCTGCAAAAGAACTGTTTTGTTTTGTTTTTTTTAGAAATTTATTTATTTATTTTAGAGAGAGAGAAAGAGACTGTGCAAGGGAAAGGGGCAGAAGCAGAGATAGAGGGAGAGAGAGAGAGAAACTTAAGCAGACTCCACAGAGCAGGGAGCCTGATGAGGAGCTCAATCTCATGACCCTGATATCACAACCTAAGCCAAAATCAAAAGTCAGACACTCAACTGACTGTGCCACCCAACCACCCGCCTGAAAAAGAACTGTATGTGGTTTTAACATTTTTCACAGTTAGTGTTGTAGAGCGAAGCCTAAGTCATTTTAAAACCTCTCCCAATGTTCTGGATGAATGCTGAATGATTCTTTTTAAATTTTATAAATCAAGCATTTGTCTTGCTTTATTCTAGATGTGCCTCCTTTTCAGTAATTTTTCTAGTGTTTAGTGATCTATTTCATTCATCATACATTTTTCTTCAAATGAGAAATATTTTTCAATTCTATTTTGAATAGTTTTATGATCCTTCCATATAAAATCTCTTGCTCAATAACTCTAGTTTTCTATAAATTGGATTTCTGTTCTCTCTGTATTATTGATGTTCATTTCTGTCATTGATTCTCTTTTCCTTTCTTTCCTGTACCCTACAAAAGTCTCCCAGTTTTGACCTGCATGCCATTCATTCGCTTTTAGATGGTATCTGATTCTCTTTTAAGTCAAAATCAAGTTTAGAAGAAAAGCTTGCATTCTTATTTTAAATATTTTCCTTTATATCAGATGAATTTTTCCTTGTAGAACATAATCTGTTTGCCACTTGTTGATAAACAATAATAATCTACTGAGGGATCCCTGGGTGGCGCAGCGGTTTAGCGCCTGCCTTTGGCCCAGGGCGCGATCCTGGAGACCCCGGATCGAATCCCACGTCGGGCTCGCGGTGCATGGAGCCTGCTTCTCCCTCTGCCTGTGTCTCTGCCTCTCTCTCTCTCTCTCTCTCTCTCTGTGTGTGACTATCATAAATTAAAAAAAAATTAATTAAAAAAAATAATAATAATCTACTGAATGCTAACTATACACTGAGGTCTTTATATCTATTAGCTTATACAACCATCACTAGAAGTGTAAAATGAATGTATTATAATTGTCCACATTTTACATATTAGGAACCTGAGCCACAGTGTATAAGGTAACTTTCTCAGAGCAATTGAGTTTAAGAAGAAAAAGATTAAGGGAGATAGTGAGCCAGCCCAATAATAGAGACTGATTTCAGCATGCTAATACTGAATTTTCACATTAAATTATAATCTAGCTCTCGTAGTTAATCATTTTAACTAAAATGTCTTCAGAATCATGAGTCATATCCATTGTTCTGAGGTATCTTTTAGATATATGTAGAATGTTTTAAAAATTAGTACTTAAATGAGGACTGATTTTTTCAGGTGTAGCATTAGCAACATAGAGGAAACATCATATACCACTGGCTTAATTCCTTGCCTGTTGGTTTAGAACCTACAGCACACTAGAACTAAGGGACAAGTTGATGCATACAGCAACTAACATGCAAACATTCTGGTTGGTGGAGTTGAGGGACCTTCTTCAACCCTCTAGTTTGTTTCTCTGACACCTGATCTAATGAAAACTATGAGAAATTATAATTCTCTATGCACACTACTTTATATCTTTTTTCTTCATATATATATCTTGTTTCTTAAGATTGACTATGGCACAAGGAAATGAGGAATGAAGAGAAAAAGGTACAAGTGAGAGAAGGGAAAGAGGAACAATGTTGTGGCTAACTCCAAAAATAGATTTCCTTGCAATGGAGTGAAGTTTTGTCAGTTTTCTGATTCATGACCATCCTAAACAAGATGAGTCTTGATGCACCCTTCCTATATTTTCAAGGGAAGATAATTTAATACCCAATGGTATTTTTCCTGGACATTCTAGACCTGTGTTAACAATAAGTCTCTTTTTGCAGGGTGCTATACTAGTTTTTATCACTTCTTTGCCATTAGAGGTTCAGAAATGCTATAGTAAACATTAGAAGCCAGTCACCAGTTAAAAGTGAAATTATATCTTTTTTTTTTCTACAAAGCATAGGTTAAAAAAAAAAGAAAGGAAAAAATGTAGATGATAGTAACCAGATGAAAGTAACCACATTAACATGTTAGTATTTTGAGTACATTTATAAATTTTTAAAGTATGAAATGAAAATTGATACATAGAGAGATTTATAAAAACAGGAAGATACACTTTCTTTTTTTAAAGAAATTGTACCTTTTCATTGCTGGCATCATTTTCAGTGTGTTTATTTATATGGATGTTTTCAAAACAGCTGCAAAGAAGCAGCCAAAATTTCAGTAATAAGAGGGTAATGATTGAATTATTGTAGCTCTGAAGTTAGATAGTAAAGGGAAATTTCATGTCAATATGTTTAAATCTTTTAAAAAAATCTAAATATAGTGGAAAAAGAAGAAGCAAGGATGTACCAAAAACTTAAAACAAGACATACGTTTTATATATTTTGAAAAACTATTAGTATGGAGGATGTACTAAGAAATTACATAGAGTAGGGACTTAATTCAATAAAGAACAATGACAGTGCATTAATCACTATGGTAACAATTCCAAGATGGAAAATAGGCTACATTGGTCCTTGAAGATAGGCTCTAATCACACAGGAAGTTTTTCCAAAGTATATATTCATTGCTACTTTCTACTCCCTCACATGCTGTACCACATGAAGTTCTGGTATTTATCACTGTAAGTGGTGATGGTGACATTTCTCTATCCTACCCCAAGCCTCCCTCACCTTGCCTACCACCGACATAGCAATCACCGTCCTGGGCCTCTGCTAGTGACAGAAGAGCTCTACCACCCCCAGAAGTGCTGACACTTGGACAGACAAAGGGATTTTCTCTGCACTAAAAAGCGATGATGACTCACTCGACCTTCAAAAGTCACAGATCACAGAGGAGGCATATACCTGAAAATGTAATTATAATGCATTGTACCCAGGGGTTCCACTTGAGATGTGCTATGGAACAATAGAGAAGGCAGTTCTCATTCTGCCTTGGTGACAACAAAAGAGTTCACCAAGAAGTTATTACTTCAATACAGTCTTCAATAAAGCAAGAATTTCCCAGATATACCAGGGAAGGGAAAAGTATCATAAGATCATAATTTATTATTCTTTCTCCTTCTAATACAATGTTATGAAAAAACAGTGGAAAGGGCAAATGTCATCAGATAATAATAGGTACTCTTTTTTGAGTGTTTATTATATGACAATCACTGTGTTCAAGACCCTACTGTAAGGGATATCTGGGTTGCTCAGTGATTTGGCACCTGCCTTCAGCCCAGGGCATGATCCTGGAGACCCGAAATCGAGTCCCACATTGGGTTCTCTGCATGGAGCCTGTTTCTCCCTCTGCCTGTGTCTCTGCCTCTCTCTCTCTCTCTCTCTCTCATGAATAAATAAATAAACAAAATCTTAAAAAAAAAAAAGGACCCTACTCTATTGGTGAGTCTATGACTGCCTCTGCAGTCACTCTCAGTCTCACCCTACTCTGTGCCCTTGTAGTCTCCTTTGCTATTGCACTTCATTTTGAATCCTGCTAAAGAGAAGCACAAGTAGGATACTAAAGGGAAAGAAGAGAATAAGGCTAGCATATTTTTTACTCCGTTCCCTCTCTGTGGACTGGTGGATCTCTCATTCAGAGGTCACATTCTGGTTCCTGCAACCACTAACCCACTTTCTATCCCTAAGCTTCTCCATTTTTACTTCGAATTTCTCTCTAATTTCCCAATGAGCTCAGGTACATGTTTCTTTATTTGCTTAAACCCTACCAGGCTCTCCTTCCATAGTAACTTCACATGCTGCACTTTGGCACATTTCTTCACTGCTTCACAGGAAGGATTAACCTTGTCCTTTGTTCTTATTCCTGGATGCCAGTTGCTAATGTCTGCCTTAAAGAACTGATATAAAATGTGAAGTTAACATGTAAGGAAGCAGCACACCGATGGCTCTGGGAGGCTGAGAATGTTGCATAACCACGAGAAGTTTCAAGACTTTCTCCAAAGCTTCCAGAACCCATCCATTTCCTGCCCTAACCCCCACATACTTTCTTACCAAATACAAACTGTTCTTTGGTTCAACAGGGCTAGGCAGACTTGGGGGCCAATCCCTTATCTTCTGTTGGGCTGCCTTTCTGATTATAAAAGCTTTCTTTGCTTTGAAACTGGTGACCCAGAGATTGTCTCACTGCACGTTCGGCACACAGACCCAGATTTGGGGTTCAGTTACACCACTTTGAAGTGTCTTCTAGTATCAAGGAAACTGTTCACAGAATCTATTTAACCCTTCCCTCAATGCAACCCTTTAAGTGCTACCATTCCATTACTCCCATTTTTGCTAGAATTTCTTTGGAGAGCATTTCTTCTCTTTTTTTTTTCTTAAAGATTTTATTTATTTACTTTTATTTATTTACTTTTCCTAAAGATTTATTTATTTACTCTCTGGGAAGAGAGAGTGTGAGAGACAGAGTGCTAAGCAGGGGGGAGGGGTAGAGGGAGAGGAAGAAGCAGACTCCCTGCTGAGCAGAAGGCCCTATGTGGGACTCAATCCCAGGACCCTGGGATCATGACCCGAGCCAAAGGCAGACACGTAACCAACTGAGCCACCCAGGGGCCCTTTGGAGAGTATTTCTCAGAATGACAGCTCTTTATACTATCTGCCACCAACTAGAAATAGAAATGTTATCACATTATTATAGTTATCATGATTAGATGTCAACCATAAGCCATAACTTTAAATGGAAACTTCCCTAACCCTCAAAACTTGTATTTAAGATCAATTATTGTATCCAAATTTCAGAAAGGAAGAAACTGGCTATGTAAAGTTAATTTACTTGTTTGCATACTCCTACAAGTATGTGGAGAGTTTTAAGCTCCTCTTCTCTCAGGTTTTAAAATCAGTGTTGTTATCCCCTCTACTAGACAATGAAATTTACTTTATGAAAAAAAAAAAAAAACCGTGAATGGAATTAGATAAAGTAAAATTCACTTATGTTTTATGCCTCACTCATTTTTTCACAAAGCATAAAGAAATTTCATATAATTATATCTATGTTTTTCTTGGCAAAAACTTCTACATTTTATACATAGCCAGCCTGCTCCTCCCAGAATCTTTTTTCCTTATAGGTTGTGGTCCAAAAATTCATGAATAATTTTAGTATATTGAATTTCAGATTGTCAAAATACTTTATCTCACTCTGTAAAAAAGAGTTTATAACAGTGCATAAAATAAGTATATAAGTTGAATAAATGATAACAAAGCAAAAAATTATCTATAACTATCACTATCACTCAAGTCAAGAAAGATATTATTGGTGTCAAAAGTATACTGCCTATTCTTTACAACTTGCTATCCATCCCCCAGAAGTAATAACTGTGAATTTATACCAATTACTTTCTTGCTTTTTAAAAGTATCTTTACTGCCAGTGTTCAAATCCATTAACAATACATTTCTGTTTTCTTTGTTTTTGAAATTTACTTAATGGTACCCTATTGCTTATATTATTTCATAGCATATTTTTTTCTTGGTCAACATTACAAACATAAGATGCAAAAAAAATATGATGCATTCATGTTATTGGAGAAAGACTTAATTTATTTTCATTGTTGTACAAAATTTCACTTCACAAATATATCACAATTCATTGATCCATGTTACTTTTAATGGATATTTGGGTTGTTTCCAGCTTTTACTTATTTTAAATGGAACAGCTATGAACATTTTGTGCATGCATTCTGATGAACATTTAGTAGCATTTCTGTAGAGTATATATCCAACACTGGAATTATTGGCTAATAGAGTATACATATATAAACACTGCCAAATTTCCAAAGTAAAGGTACAAATTTATGTGGTAAGCTAATTCATCTTTACTATTAGTAATAATAGTTTTTATTTATTTTAGATACTCTAGTAATGTGTAAAGTGATATTCCATTGTGATTCTTTCCTGCCTACAAATAAGTTTGGGTACCTTTTCTTTATTTATTTCTTGGCATTTAGGCTGTTTCTTCATGAGAATGCTTCTTAATGTTTTTTATCTTTTTTGCTGCTGCTGTTGTTGTTTGTTTGGTTTTTGTTTTGTATTTTCTGATTTGCCTTTTTGTCACTGATCTGTAGGAGTTCTATAAGGATTCTAGATACTTGTCTTTCCTTAGCTATCTGTGTGGCAAGTGCCTTCTCCTACTCACTAGCTTATCTTTTCATCCTTTTCATGGTATCTTTGGAATAAGAGGTCTCATATATTCTAAAGTTAAATTTATCTTCTTTCATTCATTATTAAAGCTTCCAGTGTGTTTCTTTCAGTGTCCTACTACATCTCGCTGACATGAAGACTTTCTTCTATATGCTTTTATAAAAGCCTTTAGATACAGGTCTTCCATTAACCTGGAATTGGTTTTCATGTAGAGTGAAGTAGAGAGTCCCATATCTGAAGAGAATCAAAACCTTTATCATCCTGCCAGATGTTACAATGTAAACACCACTTTCTCACCTCATGTTATTTTTTTTTCACCTCTCTCACCTCATGTTATTTTTTTTCACCTCTCTCAACTCATGTTATTTTTTTTTTCAGTGAATTTTAGTCTACTAAAAAATACAGTCTACTGTATTATCCTCACTAGACATGAGTATTATTTTTTTCTTTCCAAGTTTTTATTTATATTGCAGTTAGTTAGCATACAATGTTATATTAGTTTCAGGTGTAGAATTTAATGATTCATCACTCACATACAACACCCAGTGTTCATCACAATAAGGGTACTCTTTAATCTCCACCACCTATTTAACTTATTCCCCCATTGATATCCACTCCAGTAACCATCAATTTATTCTCTATAGTTGAGTCTGTTCTTGGTTTTCCTCTCCCTTCCATTTTCAATTGTTTTGTTTCTTAAATTCCACACATGAGTGAAATAATATGGTATTTGTCTTTTTCTGACTTATTTCACTTAACATTACATTCTCTAGCTCTATCCATGTCATTGTAGTTGGCAAGATTTCATTCTTTTTTGTGTCTGGGTAATATTCCATTGTTTATATACCTCATATTCTTTATCTATTCATCAGCTGATGGACATTTGTGCTTTTTTAATAATTTGGCTATTGTTGATAATGCTGCTGTAAACATAGGGGTGCATATATCATTTTGAATTCATATTTCTTTAATGTTTTGTATAAATACCTAGTAGTGTCATTTACACTTTTAATGCAATCCTTTTCAAAATACCACCAGCATATTTCACAGAACAAAGAATCCTAAAATTTGTATGGAATCACAAAAGACCCCAAATAACCAAAGCAATCGTGAAAAAGAAAAGCAAAGCTGGCGGCATCACAATTCCAGGCTTCAAGTTATATTACAAAGCTATAGTGATCAAGCTAGTATGGTACTAGCACAAAAATAAATACACAGAGCAATGGAATAGAATTAGAAAACCCAGAAAAGAACTCACAACTATATGATCAATTAATCTTCAACAAAGCCAGAAAGAATATCCAATGAATGAAAGACAGTGTCTTTAACAAATGATGTTGGGAAAACTGGGCAACAACATGCAAAAGAATGAAACTGGACCACTTTCTTACACCACACACAAAAATAAATTCAAAATGGATGAAAAACCTAAATGTGATACAGGAAACCATTAAAATTCTAGAGAACACAGGCAGTAACCTCTTTGACATCAGCTGTTACAACTTCTCATTAGGTGTGTCTCCTGATTCAAGGGAATCAAAATCAAAAATGAACTATTGGGACTTCATCAAGATAAAAAACAAAACAAAAAACTTTTGCACAATGAAACTAAAAGGCAGCCTTTGGAATGGGAGAAGATATTTGCAGATGACATATATGATAAAGGGTTAGTATCCAAAATCTATAAAGAACTTCTAAAACTCAACACCTAAATAACAAGTAACCCAGTTAAAAAATGGGCAGAAGACATGAATAGACTTTTTTCCCAAAGTATTATTATTTTATATGTTTTATGTTCATTTTCATTTTCCCACATATTTGCCACTTTCTCTTCTAATTCCTTTCAGCTTTTCAGACCTTATGTGTGCGTTCATTTTCTTCTACTTGAAATGCATTCTTTTTCAATTTCTGTTTGTGAGAATCTGCTAGTGACAAATTCCCTCAATCTGTTTATTGTAAATATTTATATCTGACTTCCATTCATGCAGTTTATTTTCTTTAAGTATACGATTCCAGGTTTCACTTACTTTGTTGCAGAATTTTGAAGGTAACCTTCTTTTGTCTTCCAATTTTTGTAGTTGGCTATCGAGAAGTCATTCAGGCAATCTTTCTCAAGGTGGTCTTATTTCTCTGCCTGTTATCAATATATTCTTTTTGTCTTTGTGTTACTTTGTTTTGCCATTTCAATAACATGTAAGGAGGTACAGATTTTCTTTTTATTATATTTGGGCTTTGTTGTCTTTTGACACACTTAGAAAAATCTCAGCTATTCTTTCTGCAAATGCTTCCTTTTCTCTTTTCTCTATTTCATCTACATTTGGGGTTCCAATGAAGTGTCTGCTACATGCACTCATGGAATTCTTATTTCTTACCCTCTTGTCTGTATTTTTATCTTTTGTTTTCCCATATTAGGGTGTCCATCATTTCTCATAATCTCCCTTCCTGTTTCCTAAATGCACCCACTAGGACCAATCTGTTGCTATTTACATCATTTTTAAAAAACTTGAGTTATTTCCTTTTTTATTATTTCTAGTTTTGTTTATTTGAATAAGCTCTGTCATTTAGTTAATAGTATTACATGAAAGTTAATTTTCTGATTTTGATCACTGTACTTTAGATATACAATATATTAACATGAGGGGAAGCTGGGTGAAGGCTCTATAGGAACTCTGTACTATTTCCTGCAGCTTTTCTGTTAAGTCTAAAATTAGTTCCAAATATTACTTCCAAAGTTTTTTTAAAGCAATATATCAAACCAGATAGTAATTTGGCAATTGTGATTAATGTTCTTTTAAAAATGATAAAAATGTACTGACCCAAAGAAGACAGTGGGTGCTCATTAAAAGTGTGAAATTCTTATTAATAATTCAATTCCATATGCAGAAACTGTGCCCACAATCAGAGGTGGGGATGCAAAACAGTTAAAGCTTTCAAAAAAATTCTATAATGATAAAGCAAACAGAATTTTTTTTTTTACCTTTTCCTAGGAAACAGAGGACATGGGCTCTGCAGCCCCTACATTGCCTTTTCCCCCATTGTTTTCCTCTATTTCTTCCTTTTTCCTTCTTATTATTAAACTGAAATTATGCTAAATAACATTTTTTTCTACTGGAAGTTATGCTCAAAAGATTCTAGTATAGAAATATTCTCTTGCAAAAATGCCAAATGAAGCATGATTAAATTTCCCCCTGGACCACTGCAAAATGGGGAGGGTGACTCTCTTTTTTTTTTTTTTTAATATACTGCTGCCTTTCTCTCATTTCATTTTCCTTTCTCTCATTTCATTTGCCATGCTGCTATTTCTTTGCATCGGTGGCTCAGCCTGAATTCAGAAAAAGTAGAGAATAGTTCTTGGCCCACCTCAAAGACCAGTACCAATTTAGTCAAAGCATTCCTGACCTGTTTTCTGGATGACATAGCCCATGAGTCTTAAATTCGGGTATAAGAGATTCTATTTCCTTCCTCTCCCTACTTTAATTGGAGGCTTTTAATTAGTGCCGGTCCTCACCTTCCTTTGGCATGGTTCAGGCTGCTTTCAGGTACACATTTGCATGTGCTCTGGAGGAATGTGGGAAACTAAGCAGAATCCTAGGGTGGGAGATTATTATTTGATTTAGAAACATGAACAAGACTCAGTTATACATACAGTTTGTGCACAGGCACATGGACACGCATACATGGAATGAGAGAGCAGAGTGGATTTAGGATGGCTGACTTCCTTTCCAGAAGCCCTGTTTCAGGTTTCAAAGGACAGCTGTGGCTCTACTACACACTGGGGAATCTGGGCCTCTATTTGTCTCATAGGGAACAGCCCACCTGCTCTGCAGACGCTCAGGAGCCTGGCAGTCGGCCCTTCCGGCCTTCTTGCCAGCTCTGCAAGCCCTCTGAGAGACAACCAGTTCATTTCTCTTAATCAGGAGCAATGACTTTCAAAAGAGCCTGATGGCACCAATTGATGAACTAAGTCAAGAGGGAGAAGCTAATCATGAAGGATGTGCCCTGTGCCTGTGTGTGTTATTTATAGAAACCTAAGCAGACAAGGAGAATACATTAACATTATTAAGCTAAATCTACCCTGTTATTCTCAGTTCTTGTTCGTGGCAAATTCTCCCATAACTGCTTTCTATAGTATTTGATAACAACTCATGCTGTATTTACCTTAGTTAAAATTGTGCTCTGAAAGAGTGTTTTCTCACCTTTTTTTCTCCTCTAAAAAGATGTTGATCTAGATTTCCATAGCAAATCATAAGAGAAGGCAAAAAGCTTAACATAAACAATTGAACCTGGGAGACAGACTCGGGGAAAGAGAGAAAGGTGCTGTCTTTTCCAAAGTAAAAGGATTTTGTTACTTTTAAAAACAGTTCACCTTGCAAAGGACTGTTATAATAATACAATCCATTTAAAACAATCATATGTAAAGATACATGCAGAATAAGATATAGAGACTAAAAACATAAAATCAGTTATTGAAGACTGCATGGAGAGTAAGTCTAAAACCTGTAGCAGTGGAACACCGGCCCAACTCCTGATTCCAACCCTTGGGTGCTATCCTCATCTTGAGTAACAGCAAATTAGTTTTGTCTTTCCGGTCTCATTTCTCAAATAATAAGACCTATGACACAAAAAGTTCTCAGTATAATCAAAATATCCAGCCCATATTTAAATTTCCATAATTATCTAATTAATTAATTAGAAGAATTTGTCTGAATTAGGACATATATTGTGATTGGTTGATATATTTCCAGTGTCTTTTTAAATCTACAGTTTCCTCTTCCATATTTTTTCTTTTTCTTCTTACAATGTATTCATTGAAGAAAATATCTTGATGCCCTACAGAACATACCATAGTCAGGATTTCTCTGATTGCATCGAGGTCGTAACACGTAACACCTTACCTGTAAATTGGGGCTCAATATAAAATTTTCACTAGAATTAAATTTGAACTTTAAAAAAACTGCTTTATTGGTCGTATTATGTATTTTCATTAGGAGATTTTAGCAGTCTTTTTGCTAGGATCCCTTATGCTTTCTAGATTGCTAATATGGCTACTCTAATGCTATCATTATCTCTTCATTTATTAGCTGGATCACTTCTTTTGGAGATCAGGACAAAAATATGGCACCTTGGTATATTGGTATATTGAATATGGCACGTTGGCAAATTTTAGTTTAAAAAATGGCAGGAGTAGAAAAATCACTCTACTCTGCCCATCACCCACCATTCTCTCCACAGGTCAGAAAATTCTCATGCAAGACATGCCTTCCCTATACCCAGAGGAGAGGAGCATCCTTATCTCTGAAGAAAAAAGGGATTCCCAGAAAAATAGTAATGAACAGGTCTTGCTGATGTTTTCCCCAATTTCTTACACCTACCTCATCAAATCTAGCATAAAAATAGTCAGATCTACCTGTTTCTTCAGATTTTTATTTCCTTATGAAGGCCACATAAAACTGATAATATATGTGTATGCTTTTCTCCTGTTAAACTGTCTTCGTCAGTTTAATTTTCAGACTCAGCCAGGGATCCCAAAAGTTGAGGAAAACTTTCCTCCCCTTGTATCTCTGAAGGGAGAGCATTCCCTCCTTAACTATTTGGTTACTATAGTTCATAAAGCAGAGGCAGGATGAATGCTGATTCTTTCCCTTTATGAATTTTTCATATAATGTTTCCTAGCAACTCCTAAAATTGGCCAATGTTTATTTTATGTTGGAAATATCATGAATTATGAGTTTAAAAATATTTGGTGTGTTTCAATCCACGGTAATCATCTTTTTTATTGTCCATCTTTGTCCAGGGGGAGCTTCTTCATTGTGATTCTGAGACCTTTCTGAAAATCTTTGATAGCTTTCTTGATACCTCATATGAAAAGATGTTCTGAATCTACCTTGTATATTTCATGTCAAGGAACTGGAATCAGCGAGAGTTTGAACATTGTTTCAGTGTCTAGAGCTAAAAATATGCATGTGTGTATATGTATGTATGAAATAAAAGATATTATAGTGATATTGCCAATTATGAATCAGAACTAAAGAGATTTTCCTAACCACATAGATGTATCTCATATTTGTGTGTTCATTTTTTCAGTATGCAGATTTGGGAAATGCATGCAGTGTGTATGTGTATACATATGTGTCTATACGCATTAAAATTATTCATATTGATACTTTAAATTTGAATTCAGAACTACAGCATTTTTTATTTAACCTCATAGATGCCCAACTATCTTTTCCAAAATAGCAATGCTTATTTGCAACAAAACAACATTCATTATTTTTTGCTTTATTTGTCAATATATGCATAATGGTGTCAGAACAACAATCCAATTCTGACACTAGTAATCTATTAGCAGAAACAACTTATTTGCAGTTTTATTTCCCTTTGATTTAAAGGGGTCAAGAGTATGCCACTGTGCCACAATCATTAATTTTGAGCTGAAGGCATTGTAAGCTTTTTTCCTGAATTCCCTTGTCTTTTTAAAAGTGGAGCTTCCCCAAAAACTCAATTGCTATAAATTTCTTCCCTAGGAGCAACCAGGCAAAACTGACTTTCATCACTAAAAGTCAACACCACACCTAAATAGACATTGTCACAAACTATCAAGTATATCATCTATTCTCCTCAGGGCCCACTTCTAATTCTTTTAAAACTTATTTGTTTTCCCATAAGTGATCTTTCTTTCTCCCACTCCTTCCTCTATAAAGAAGTCACTCATTTCCTATGAATACCCTTCTTTTCCTCTTGCCCTACTAAGAAGGTATATAAGCCCCAAATTCTAATCACCTAGCTGAGTCATATTTTTATGAACACTCATATGTACATGATTAATTTTTGTCTTCTGTCTTATTAATCTAACTTTTGTAAGTTTAATTCACAGGTTTCCAATTATTTTCCCAATTAAGAAAACAGAGGAAAAGTCTTTCCTCCTTGGCAGGGTACATTCTATATCCCATTAAAGTGTTCAGGCAAATTACTATGTTTTAAAGTTTCTCTTTGTGGCTATTCCATCAACTAAAACCTTAAGTTGGTTTCAGTTTACTCTTAATATAGATTGATCTTTTTACTTCATTTTGCTTAAATTATGTAAACATTTTGCTTTGTTCCAAAGTTTAAACTGTACACTGGCTTTTATGCAGAGAAATTTTGCTTCTAACCTTATCCCATTCAACCCATTTTCTCTCCGTAGAAAGCCTTTATTTTTTTCAGTTTTATGTCTTACCTTTTTACATTTTTAAAAATTAATTAATTAATTAATTAATTATTCATGAGAGACAGAGAGAGAGAGAGAGAGAGAGAGAGGCAGGGACACAGGCAGAGGGAGAAGCAAGCTCCATGCAGGGAGCCTGATGTGGGACTCAATCCCAGGACTCCAGGATCACGCCCTGGGCTGAAGGCAGCACTAAACAGCTGAGCCACCCAGGCTGCCCATCTTTTTACATTTTATACAGGAAAATATGCATACATATTTATATTCTTTTTCTCAGATAATCATTAGCAAAGTACACATTTTTCTCCATCTTTATGCTATCACATTATTTCATAGAAGTCCCATCATGTCATATAGAGAATGATGGAAGGAAAACTTTTCTTCTTCCAACTTGTTCCAGTGCTTTGGAGGCTGCAAGTTAACTGATTAATAGACGATTCAGAGAGAAAAGACAAGGTTGCTCTAATTGTACACTAAGATTACCAAATTTAACAAAAGGGAAGAAGGTGATTTAGGGTTTCAATGGGAAAGTATGCAAGGTTCCATTAGGCTGTTTGATGCTAATGGAAATAGGCAGTCTATCTCCAGGACAGTTGAATTAACAGGAAACTCCCTCATATGGAGGAGGTTGATGGCCGCTGTTCAGAGTCTCTACTTTTCTCAGAGAAAGTTCACATAAGATTTCTTTCTGCATCTTCTTTTAGTTCAAATATTTCCACTTTAAAATAATCTGGTTACTAATTCTGAAGGTCTGAGTGAATCCTGTTGGGGAGTAAAATTTTTATCTACCATTCAAGATTCTTCTGGCTGGTCTAAAAATTAAGTGGATATGAGACAGATTGACAGGATAAAATCAAACAAAAGTTTAATAACTTGCATTCCTCCTCTGTACATGGAAATGAACTAGGAAAACTGAGTAACTCCCCTGAAATGGCCAAAGCCACCACCTTAAATACCAGTTTCAGCTAAAGACAAAAAGTCCTGAGGGCAGAGAGGTCAGTAATGGGAGGAATCAGGAAAAGCAAAGTAAACAAGAATAAGGTTGTTATGCAGATTTAAGTCCAGCCTTTTCAGCAGATAACAGTTTCTAGAGGTTTACAGTCATCCCCACTCTTCCTGGTACTGAGAGAGACATCTTTAGAGATTTTGCTTTTAGTAATTTTGTATCCACTGCCTTCCAGCTTGCTTCTTGCCTATAAATCCTCACTTCCAGATGTTGCATTTAAAGTTGAGTTCAGTATCTTTCCCCTACTGCAAGACCCACTGCACTGCTACCTAGCCCTACTGCCATGCCCCACCTTGCATAAAGTCTATCTTCCCATCGTTAACAGTCACAAATATTTTTCTGTTATTTATCTTTTTCTTTGCTTTTGATGTTCTCTGGTATGCAAAATTTTAATATTTATTTAATGAAGTTTATCAATCTTTTCACCTAATGCTTCTGAATTTTTAGTCATAATTAACAAAGTTATATAGGAATTTACTTAGATGTATCTCTAGTACTTGCATAATTTTTCAATGTTTTCAACATTTAAATTTCTGATTAAGTTAGAATTTGTCCTGACATATGATGTGTGCAATCAGTTCCACTTTGTTTTTCAATATTATTATTCAGTTATCCTAACAACACTGATAAAAAATCCGTAATTTCACCCTGATTGAGAATACTGCCTTTAGGCTGTACAATTATGATCTATATCTGGATATTCTATTCTGTTCTTTGTACTCCATTCCTGAGTCAAGGTTTAACTATTTTATATATGGAAAATGTTTAAAATATTTTAAAATATATCTGATGGATGGGATAATCATTTTTCTTTTTCAGGATTTTTTGGGGCTCTTTTTGATGACCTTTTTTCAATTGAACTTTAAAATCAAGCTCCCTAGCTTCAGAAAAGAAAAGTCTGATAATATTTTATTGGTGTTGCATTATATTTCTAAATTCAAATATTGAGAACTGACATGTCATGTCATTTAGTCTTTTTATTTTAAAGTATGCTTTTCTTCCCATATATTCAAATTTAATTTTATGCTATACGTAAGTATTTATAGTTTTCATTATTAAATTTATACTTTGGTGATTTTTCCTATCATAAATTGCCTCTTCTATTCCATTTTATCCTCTATGTGATTTTTTGTTTGCTTTTATATATTATGGAAATTTGTTGTATGTTAACTCATAATGTTATTTTAAATTCTCTTATTTTTAAACGAATTCTTTAAGGTTTCCATATATAATTATATCATCTGCAAATAGAAATACTTTTATGCTCTCCAATTTTTATGTCTTTAACACATCTTTTCACTGTTAACTGGAAAACATTTAGTCTTTAGATAAGGAGGAAGTATATTTATATAATATATAATCATAAGTGTATGATTATGTTAATACGGTATTCATTATTCCTATTTTGTGTGAGTGTGCTTGACATAAATGAATGTGGAATTTTTGTAAATAACGATGCATTTTGGGGGTTGATTATATAATTTTTTTCCTTGTACTATTAGTATGGCTATTAAAACAATTCTTCATTTCTATAATAAATTCCACTTAGCCCTATACATTGTTTTCAATGTGTTGTTAAATTAAGTTTATATAAGAATTCTGCCTTGAGAGTACCTCTTTCTCTACTTTTTTTTTTTTTTAGTTTCAGAGGTAGTTTAGTGATTCATCAATTGCATATAACACCCAATGCTCATTACATCAAGTGCCCTTCTTAACACCCATCACCCAGTTACCCCCTCCTACCACCCACTTCAAAAGGATACAAACCAATGATTCTAAGGGGCATCTAATCCCCAATGTTTATAGCAGCCATGTCCATAGTAGCCAAGATCTCTGCATTGAAATTCAATAATTATATTGGATTGTAGTTAAATATTTTGGTGCATAATTTAATTAAATTTATGTTCACTTTATAAAATAAGTTTGCAAGAATTCTTTCTATTACTGTATTTTGGAATATTTTGAGAAACAATATTATTATTTGATTTTTAAGGAACTTTTAGAATTTCACTATGAATCTATTTAGATTTGAAATAGAATTGAAACCCATGCATCTATGGTCAATTGTTTTTGACAAAGGTGTCAGGAAAATGCGATGAAGGTAAGAATAGTGTTTTCAACAAATGGGTGCTGGTATGCCTAGATGTCACACACAAATTAATGATCCTTAACTCACATAATATACAAAAATTAACTAGAAATGAAGCAAATACCAAAATATAATAGCCCAGGTATAAAACTCTGAGAGAACAGAATGGAAGAAAATATCTTAAAATTATGTCTGATAAGGGTCTTTTATTTAGCAAAAATAAAAGACTTTTACAGCTCAATAAAAGACAACCCAGTTACACAATGAGCATAGGATCTAAGTAGATATTTTTCTGAAGAAAATACACAAATGGTGAACAAGCTCATGAAACAATATTCAAAATCATTTGTCATCAGAAAAACAAAACCACAATAAGACAATACCCAATAGGATGGCTAAAATAAAAAAGTCAGATAATTATAAGTGTTGATGAAGATGCACAGGAACTGGAACTCTCATAGTCTGAAATAACGAATTTCTTTGTAAGTGTTGTTAGGATAACTGAATAGCAATATTGAAAAGCAAGGTAGAACTGATTCCTCACATCATACATCAGGACAAATTCTAATCCTCATTCCAGTAGGAATGTAAAATGATACAGACACTGGAAAATAATCTGTAAATTCTTCAAAAAGTTAAATAGCACTATCATTTGACCCAGTAATTACACATCTAGAATTTAAAACATATGCCTATATAAAAACCTGTACATAACTGTTCATAGCATCATTATTTATAATAGCCAAAAGGTAGAAACAACTCAAACGTCTATCAAATGAAGATGGATAAACAAATGTGGTATATCCATACAATGGAATGATTCATCCACAAAAAGGAATGAAGTACTGATATATGATACAACATGGAGGAATCATGAAAACATTATGCTAGGTTAAAGAAACAAGTCACAAAAAGACAATGTATTATATGATTCCATTCATATAAAAATGTCCAGAATGAAGAAAAGTATAGAGATAAAAAAGTAGATTAGTGCTTTTTTTAGGGTGAAGGCAGAAGAGAATGTGAGAGCTGGAACATGATAGCTAAAGTGGAATTTCTTTTTGAAGTGATAAAACTGTACTACAATTGACTGCAGTGATAATTATACATCTTTAAATACACTAAAAACCATTGAATTGTATACTTTAGATGTTTGAATGGTATGGTATATGAATTATATTTCAATAAAGCTGTTATCCCCAAAATTTGCATTTTCATCATATTTATAGTTCAGACATTTTAAATTATATAATTTTCCCAAATGCTGCCATGTTATTTTAATTAAATTTAACAGATTTTTTTCTACATGTTCAGAAAACTGTTACCATGTCTTATTTCATCATGCTATATGCTTAAAATGGCATGGGCCATTCCAATTCATAGGAATTTTGTTTGCATTTCTTGACCAATACAATATTCTGTGTCTGTGATCCTTATTAGCAACAGGCAGATATTCAGCTTCTGGCCTTTGTTTCATTTTCTCAAGCCCCTTTTGCTTCATTTTCTCAAGCTCTTTGTAATGACAGAATCTTCAACTTCCCTACCATACTCTCTCTCTCTCTCTCTGTCTCTCAGGGGTTATTGTGTTCAGGCTTTGTAGGTGTAAGTGATATGATAAACTCCGCGCATTCCTTTTTTTTTTTTAAGATTTTATTTATTTATTCATGAGAGACACAGGGAGAGAGAGAAGCAGAGGGAGAAGTACGCTCCGTGCAAGGAGCCCTATGTGGGATCCGATCCTGGGAGTCCAGGATCATGCCCTGGGCCAAAGGCACGCACTTAACCACTGAGCCACCCAGGGATCCCATAGATTCCTCTTTTTAAACTAGACTTCCATGTAACTATAGAAAATGTTCCCTTAGATAAGCCTGCAGCCTGAAAAGATGAAAACATGTGTGGTCTCAGTTGGCACTGTGAATTTAACATCATTTCTTTTATTGAGGGCCACATGAAGTTCAATCACAAAAGATGGATCAAGTTTAAGGTGCCATATACACATTCCTGCAGGTTCTCCTCTATTATGAGAATAGAAATTCCTGAGAAAGTCAGAGTCTCCTTGCGTCTTTCTTTAGTCCTGCTGCAGCTGCTTGAGAATCTACGTCCTGCTGTTTGTAAGCATGAGTAGAAATAGGCAGGCTGGTAGTAAGCAGGGGAGAAACAACCAGAGAACCTATCACTATAGGATCCTAACTCATTTCTTCAACTTTATCTCTAACTTAACATTTCTACTATCCTTGCTAGAAGGTACCTGCCCCATAACCAAAAACAGCCATGATATTCAAGAAAAGTATTCTTCTCCAAATATCTCCAATACTTCTACCTCTCCCTTGATTCTCTTTGTAATATACTGATATGCTCAGAATGGTTGTAGACAGAAATGAATAGCTAGAGGAACACATGATTGTTGATATTCCAGAGAAAGTGTTAGAGGCATGGACATTATTATAAAGTGGATAAGAGGACTCTTCCATCTTATGCTTCTGTAGCCATTATCATAATTTCCAGCACAGAGAAGTGTGGTGTTTTTTTGTTTGTTTGTTTTTGTTTTTGTTTTTTGTTTTGTTTTTTGTTTTTTGTTTTTTGGTAAAATATAGCATGTTCTAGGTATATGCCAACTGTTTATGCCACAAATTGTGGCCAGGTATATAAACCATCCTTCCATAAGACAAGGTAAGAATGTAAAATCCCAAAGGTCATATTAGGCCAAATACTCACTTCCATTAAGGCAATATAATACTTAAACTGGTGTTCTTGTATCAGGAGCATTTCAAAAACCTAACATTTATGGGTAGACTAAGGTATTCCTATCTATTACCTCTAAAAACAAAATAATGTCAGATACTATTAACTGAGAATAAAAATTTTATTATGAAATAATTTGAATTTCAAGTCTGGTGGCAACCTTGGGAATAGATAGGTAAGCAATCAGGTAATAGAGAAGTGTCTGGTTTTTTTTTTCTTGATTTACAAATTTCATACACTACTCCCCAGAGAGATATTATGGAAAACCATGAAAGCCACCTACTTGAAATTTAACACTTGCAAACAGTGTCTTATCCAGAAGGTCACCATCTGTAATTAAACATCATTTTAAAAGCCCAGAGGAAATGAAATGCTAAGTGTGACATTCTTTGGATTATGCCTCCAATTTATTAACTTGAGGGAAATAAACATTCTCATTTTCCACTCATTTTTAGTTATTTTCTTTTTAAAACTGTAAGAATAATATATTAGTGGTATTTTGTATTTTTTAGACAAATTTTTTCTTTTCTTAGTGTCTGTATTTGGAAAGTCTGAATCTGTCTCCTTCTGGCCTAGATGTACAGTGACTATGAAAGGGATTGACAAAAATGGATAAAAGAAGGATACTGAATTCATGGTATAGAAATAACTGTTCATATTGTAAAATATGAAATTATATCTCAGCTTACACCATACATAAATGTAAATATCTGAGCGGTAATAGTAAAATCTATAGCATCTTTAAATTAAAATATAAGACATTAGATTAGGATTAAATTCATTTAAAAAGGTTTCTTTAAAAAGTAGATATTAGGCCCCTGGGTGGCTCAGAGGTTGAGCATCCGCCTTTGGCTCAGGTCATGATCCTGGGGTCCTAGGGTTGAGTCCTGCATCTGGCTCCCCTCTGCTTATGTCTCTGTCTCTCTTTCTGTCTCTCATGAATAAATAAATAAAATCTTTCTAAAAATGTAGATATCAACTTGTTTTTTCTGGTTCTGGTCATGGTAAATTATCAGCCTTACAGTTTCCCCCCTTAGACTGTAAACTATTATAAAGTTTACAGTACAGAATGTATGATGCAACGGTTTGAGTGTATATTTCCTATATTGCTAATATAGGAAACAGAGATCTGACTTAGTTGTAGTGGTGGCTAGAATTTCTGGGACAGGAAACAAGACAATAAAGAAGTACATAGAAAAAGCCTCATAAATCTGATGGGGACATCCTTGAGCTGTTGAGAAAATATTTGTATATGTGCAAAACAGGAGTCTGTGAAGCCTAGCAAAGAAAGTCTTCTGCAGGAGAAGTAAGTAAAAATTCCCAAAGAACACAGAGCCATATACTTTGGAGTTATAATCCAAGTATAGTAAAGATATCTAAATGAGCATTTAGTTAAGATCTCAGAAAGTCCACTCTTTAAGAGAAGAGCTACTCTGGCCCAAAAATAGGGATAAAGAATACTCTAGACTTACTCTTATATAGCCTGAAAACAAACCTTGACAAGATCAAAGTAAAACACTAGTAAAACAATTGTCTTCCAGTCTGGAATTCAATATTCTTTAAAGGAGATAAATAATATGAAACTCTGAACAATATAGCATTGACAATGTCAAGTATACAATCATTAACTACCACACATATGAAGAGTTGGAAAATATGACCCATAACCAAAAGGAGAAAAAGTATTAAATAAAACCTAAGAATGACAGAGAAATCATAATTAGCATAGCAGGACTTTCAAATGCTGTCAAAATACTACCAAAGACTTAAGGAAAATGAAAGGGAAATGATTGAACTGAACAACAAAGAAGAAACAAATATTTTAAAAGGTTAAATATGGGCAGCCCAGGTGGCTCAGTGGTTTAGTGCTGCCTTCAGCCCAGGGCCTGATCCTGGTGACCTGGGATCGAGACCCATGTCAGGCTCCCTGCATGGAGCCTGTTTCTCCCTCTGCCTGTGTCTCTGCCTCTCTCTCTCTCTCTCTCTCTCTCTCTCTCTCTGTGTCTCTCATAAATAAATAAATAATAAAATCTTAAAATAAATAAAGGTTAAATATACTGACAAACCAGTGTGTAAAGAAACAAAAGTCAAAAATAGAAATTACCAATGTGTGGAATAAAAGAAGGAATATTATTACTACAGATGCTACAGACATTATAAAGACAACAGGAGATATTATGAAAACCTTATGCCATCAAATTTCACAACTTACAGGAAATGCCAAATTCATCATAAAATTTTATCAAAATTGACATAATGTGATATATAAAATCTATATAGCAAAATCTTTATTAAACAAATTTGACATTAATGTTTCATTAAAAATAAACTACTATTCTTGCTTTATCTACCACATATAAAGAATTTGGAAGCTGTCATTCCTGCTCTTTAAGCTTGAAAAAAGCTGAGCAAACTGAGTATCAATTACTTTTCTTGGAATTGTTGTAAAATTGAGGTCACAGAATACACCAAACCTCCCTCCCCCAAGTCTGAAGAGATGGACAAAAACAGAGAACCAAACCTAATATCAGCCTACTGGATGCAGAAGCCAGTGGAGTCATAAATTGGTAAGAAAATTTAAAAAGTGTTGACAAATGGCTGACGATTGAGATAAGACTACTATAAAGTTAGAAACTTCTAGAAACTATGGTCTACATTTTCATTTTCCAAATGTTCAAACCACATGTTCATGGGTTTTGTCTATAGGTTCTCATAATGAAAAGGAAAGAAAAACTCTTGGTTTTTTGACAGGGAGAGGAGAAAAGTAATCATTTTGAAATATCCCCAAAGACTCCTCATAACTTGGACCAGCGCTCCAATGGAAATATTTGACTTTCCAAGAGTCTTATCTGATGTGGAAGAAGGGAAATTACCCAATGTCAGCTCCTATTAGCCTTTCTGTTTCACCTAAGGCAGGGGAAAAGGGAGAACTGAGAAGTAATCACAAAGGCCATAGCCCAGGGATACAGACTAAATAAAATATTTAGATTACAGAATGATTACCCTCCTCCTATACCTTACCACTTATTCACTTACCCACTTAATATATTTTCATGGGTTTTACCAAAAAAAACCCCATCAGGTACCAATCTAACAAAATAAGTACAAGATCTATATTCATAAAACTAAAAAGTATAATAAAAAATCATATAAATGAAGAAATCATCCCTCATAGATTGGAAGACTCGATAATACTAAGACATCAATTATATCAACTTGATCTATAAAGTCAGTGCAATCTCAACAAAAATTCTGGCAAATTATTTTGTGAATAACAACAAACTGATACAATGTTTATGGGAAAAGACAAAAGTCCCAGAATAGCCAAAATAATATTAAAGAACAACAAGGTTAGAGGAGGAGTGACACCATTTGACTTCAAGACTTAATACAGAGGAGGGGCAGGATGGTGGAAGAGTAAGGTCCCCAAGTCACCTGTCCCCACCAAATTACCTAGATAACCTTCAAATCATCCTGAAAATCTACGAATTTGGCCTGAGATTTAAAGAGAGACCAGCTGGAATGCTACGGTGAGAAGAGTTCGCGCATCTATCAAGGTAGGAAGACGGGGAAAAAGAAGTAAAGAAGCAAAAGGCCTCCAAGGGGGAGGGGCCCCGCGAGGAGCTGGGCTGAGGCCGGGGCGAGTGTCCCCAGGACAGGAGAGCCCCGTCCCGGAGGAGCAGGAGCTGCACCAACTTTCCCGGGCAGAAAGGGGCTCGCAGGGAGTTGGAGCAGGACCCAGGAGGGCGGGGATGCCCTCGGGCTCCCGGGGACACTAACAGACACCTGCGCCCCGGGAGAGTGCGCCGAGCTCCCTAAGGGCTGCAGCGCGCACGGGGGGACCCGGAGCAGCTCGGGGGGCTCGGGGGCGGCTCGCGGAGGGGGCTGCGGGGCGGGAGCAGCTCGGGGGGCTCGGGGGCGGCTCCGCGGAGGGGGCTGCGGGGCGGGAGCGCGAATCCACCAGTGCAGGCCCCGGAGCACAGGGCGCGGGGACACAGCCCAGGATCCGGCCTCCCCCGGGACAGGCAGAGGCCGGAAGGGCCCAGGACAGCAAGGACGCTCCCCAGGCAGGGGCTGAGCAGCTCCCCCAAGTGCTGACACCTGAAAATCAGCACAACAGGCCCCTCCCCCAGAAGACCAGCTAGACCAGTTCCAGGGGAAGCCAAGGGACTTACAGTATACTGAATCAGAGGATACTCCCCTGTTTGTTTGTTTGTTTGCTTTTTGATTTCTGTTTGATTCCCCCACCCTTTTTTTTTCCTTTCTTTCTTTTTCTTTCTCTTTTTCTTCTCTCTTTTTTTCTTTTTGTCTTCCTTTTTTCTTTTTCCTTCTTCTCTTTTCTTTCCTTATTCTCTCCTCTCTTTTTCTCCTTTTCCCAATACAACTTGTTTTTGGCCACTCTGCACTGAGCAAAATGACTAGAAGGAAAACCTCACCTAAAAAGAAAGAATCAGAAACAGTCCTCACTCCCATAGAGTTACAAAATCTGGATTACAATTCAATGTCAGAAAGCCAGTTAAGAAGCACTATTATAAAGTTACTGGTGGCTCTAGAAAAAAGCATAAAGGACTCAAGAGACTTCATGACTGCAGAATTTATAGCTAATCAGGCAGAAATTAGAAATCAATTGAATGAGATGCAATCCAAACTAGAAGCCCTAACAACAAGGGTTAACGAGGTGGAAGAACGAGTGAGTGACATAGAAGACAAGTTGATGGCAAAGAGGGAAACTGAGGAAAAAAGAGACAAACAATTAAAAGACCATGAAGATAGATTAAGGGAAATAAATGACAGCCTGTGGAAGAAAAACCTACGTTTAATTGGGGTTCCCGAGGGTGCCGAAACGGACAGAGGTCCAGAATATGTATTTGAACAAATCATAACTGAGAACTTTCCTAATCTGGGAAAGAAAACAGGCATTCAGATCCAGGAAATACAGAGATCCCCTCCTAAAATCAATAAAAACCGTTCAACACCTCAACATTTAATAGTGAAGCTTGCAAATTCCAAAGATAAAGAGAAGATCCTCAAAGCAGCAAGAGACAAGAAATCCCTGACTTTTATGGGGAGAAGTATTAGGGTAACAGCAGACCTCTCCACAGAGACCTGGCAGGCCAGAAAGGGCTGGCAGGAAATATTCAGGGTCCTAAATGAGAAGAACATGCAGCCAACAATACTCTATCCAGCAAGGCCTCATTCAGAATGGAAGGAGAGATAAAGAGCTTCCAAGACAGGCAGGAACTGAATTTGTGACCTCCAAACCAGCTCTGCAAGAAATTTTAAGGGGGACTCTCAAAATTCCCCTTTAAGAAAAAGTCCAATGGAACAATCCACAAAAACAGGGACTGAATAGATATCATGAAGATACTAAACTCATATCTTTCAATAGTAACTCTGAACGGGAATGGGCTTAATGACCCCATCAAAAGGCGCAGGGTTTCAGACTGGATAAAAAAGCAGGACCCATCTATTTGCTGTCTACAAGAGACACATTTAAGACAGAAGGACACCTACAGCCTGAAAATAAAAGGTTGGAGAACCATTTACCATTCAAATGATCCTCAAAAGAAAGCAGGGGTAGCCATACTTATATCAGATAATTAAAGTTTATCCCAAAGATGTAGTAAGAGATGAAGAGGGATACTATATCATACTTAGAGGATCTATCCACAAGAGGACCTACAATCATCAATATTTATGCCCCGAATGTGGGAGCTGCCAAGTATATAAATCAATTAATAACCAAAATTAAGACATACTTAGATAATAATACACTTATACTTGGTGACTTCAATCTAGCACTTTCTACACTCCATAGGTCTTCTAAACACAACATCTCAAAAGAAACGAGAGCTTTAAATGATACACTGGACCAGATGGATTTCACAGATATCTACAGAACTTTACATCCAAACTCAACTGAATACGCATTCTTCTCAAGTGCACATGGAACTTTCTCCAGAATAGACCACATACTGGGCCACAAATCAGGTCTTAACCAATACCAAAAGGTTGGGATCGTCCCCTGCATATTCTCAGACCATAATGCCTTGAAATTAGAACTAAATCACAACAAGAAGTTTGGAAGGACCTCAAACACGTGGAGGTTAAGGACCAACTTGCTAAAAGACGAAAGGGTCAACCAGGAAATTAAGGAAGAATTAAAAAGATTATGGAAACTAATGAGAATGAAGATACAACTGTTCAAAATCTTTGGGATGCAGGGGCAGCCCCGGTGGCGCAGCGGTTTAGCGCCGCCTGCAGCCCAGGGTGTGATCCTGGAGACCCGGGATTAAGTCCCACATCAGGCTCCCTGCGTGGTGCCTGCTTCTCCCTCTGACTATGTCTCTGCCTCTCGCTCTAGCTGCGTCTCTATGAATAAATAAATAAAATCTTAAAAAAAAAAAATCTTTGGGATGCAGCAAAAGCAGTCCTAAGAGGGAAATACATCGCAATACAAGCATCCATTCAAAAACTGGAAAGAACTCAAATACAAAAGCTAACCTGACACCTAAAGGAGCTAGAGAAAAAACGGCAAATAGATCCTACACCCAGCAGAAGAAGAGAGTTAATAAAGATTCGAGCAGAACTCAATGAAATCGAGACCAGAAGAACTGTGGAACAGATTAATAAAACCAGGAGTTGGTTCTTTGAAAGAATTAATAAGATAGATAAACCATTAGCCAGCCTTATTAAAAAGAAGAGAAAGAAGACTCAAATTAATAAAATCATGAATGAGAAAGGAGAGATCACTAACAACACCAAGGAAATACAAACGATTTTAAAAACATATTATGAACAGCTATACGCCAATAAATTAGGCAATCTAGAAGAAATGGACGCATTCCTGGAAAGCCACAAATTACCAAAACTGGATCAGGAAGAAATAAAAAACCTGAACAGGCCAATAACCAGGGAGGAAATTGAAGCAGTCATCAAAAACCTCCCAAGACACAAAAGTCCAGGGCCAGATGGCTTCCCTGGGGAATTCTATCAAACATTCAAAGAAGAAACTATACCTGTTCTACTAAAGCTGTTTTGAAAGATAGAAGAGATGGAGTACTTCCAAATTCATTCTATGAGGCCAGCATCACCTTAATTCCAAAGCCAGACAAAGACCCCACCAAAAAGGAGAATTACAGACCAATATCCCTGATGAACATGGATGCAAAAATTCTCAACAAGATACTAGCCAATAGGATCCAACAGTACATTAAGAAAATTATTCACCATGACCAAGTAGGATTTATCCCTGGGACACAAGGCTGGTTCAACCCTCGTAAAACAATCAATGTGATTCATCATATCAGCAAGAGAAAAACAAGAACCCTATGATCCTCTCATTGGATGCAGAGAAAGCATTTGACAAAATACAGCATCCATTCCTGATCAAAACTCTTCAGAGTGTAGGGATAGAGGGACCATTCCTCAACATCTTAAAAGCCATCTACGAAAAACCCACAGAAAATATAATTCTCAGTAGGGAAGCACTGGGAGCCTTTCCCCTAAGATCAGGAACAAGACAGGGATGTCCACTCTCACCACTGTATTCAACATAGTACTAGAAGTCCCAGCTTCAGCCATCAGGCAACAAGAAGAAATTTAAGGCATTCAAATTGGCAAAGAAGAATTCAAATTCTCCCTCTTCGCTGATGACATGATACTGTACATAGAAAATCCAAAAGACTCCACCCCAAGATTGCTAGAACTCATACAGCAATTCGGCAGTGTGGCAGGATACAAAATCAATGCCCAGAAGTCAGTGTCATTTCTATACACCAACAATGAGACTGAAGAAAGAGAAATTAAGGAGTCAATCCCATTTACAAATCACCCAAAAGCATAAGATACCTAAGAATAAACCTAACCAAAGAGGTATAGGATCTATACCCTAAAAACTACAGAACACTTCTGAAAGAAATTGAGGAAGACACAGAGATGGAAAAACATTCCATGCTCATGGATTGGAAGAATTAATATTGTGAAAATGTCAATGCTACCCAGGGCAATTTACATGTTTAATGCAATCCCTATCAAAATACCATGGACTTTCTTCAGAGAGTTAGAGCAAATTATTTTAAGATTTGTGTGGAATCAGAAAAGACCCCGAATAGCCATGGGAATTTTAAAAAGAAAATCATAGCTGGTGGCATCACAACGCCCGTTTTCAGGTTGTACTACAAAGCTGTGGTCATCAAGACAGTGTGGTACTGGCACAAAAACAGACACATAGATCAGTGGAACAGAATAGAGAATCCAGAAGTCGACCCTCAACTCTATGGTCAACTAATATTCGATAAAGCAGGAAAGACTATCCACTGGAAATAGGACAGTCTCTTCAATAAATGGTGCTGGGAAAATTGGACGTCCACATGCAGAAGAATGAAACTAGACCACTCTCTTGCACCATACACAAAGATAAACTCAAAATGGATGAAAGATCTAAATGTGAGACAAGATTCCATCAAAATCCTAGAGGAGAACACAGGCAACACCCTCTTTGAACTCGGCCACAGTAACTTCTTGCAAGATACATCCATGAATGCAAGAGAAATAAAAGCAAAAATGAACTATTGGGACTTCGTCAAGATAAGAAGCTTTTGCACAGCAAAGGATACAGTCAACAAAACTCAAAGACAACCTACAGAATGGGAGAAGATATTTGCAAATGACCTATCAGATAAAGGGCTAGTTTCCAAGATCTATAAAGAACTTATTAAACTCAAAACCAAAGAAACAAACAATCCAATCATGAAATGGGCAAAAGACACGAGCAGAAATCTCACAGAGGAAGACATAGACATGGCCAACATGCACATGAGAAAATGCTCTGCATCACTTGCCATCAGGGAAATATAAATCAAAACCACAATGAGATCCCACCTCACACCAGTGAGAATGGGGAAAATTAACAAGGCAGGAAACCACAAATGTTGGAGAGGATGCGGAGAAAAGGGAACCGTCTTGCACTGTTGGTGGGGATGTGAACTGGTGCAACCACTCTGGAAAACGGTGTGGAGGTTCCTCATAGAGTTAAAAATAGACCTGCCCTACGACCCAGCAATTGCACTGTTGGCGATTTAACCCAAAGATACAGATGCAATGAAACGCCGGGACACCTGCACCCTGATGTTTATAGCAGCAATGTCCACAATAGCCAAACTGTGGAAGGAGCCTCGGTGTTCATCGAAAGATGAATGGATAAAGGAGATGTGGTCTATGTATACAATGGAATATTACTCAGCCATTAGAAATGACAAATACCCACCATTTGCTTCAACGTGAATGGAACTGGAGGGTATTATGCTGAGTGAAATAAGTCAATCGGAGAAGGACAAACATTATATGGTCTCATTCATTTGGGGAATATAAATAATAGTGAAAGGGAATAGAAGGGAAGGGAGAAGAAATGGGTAGGAAATATCAGAAAGGGAGACAGAACGTGAAGACTCCTAACTCTGGGAAAAGAACTAGGAATGGTGGAAGGGGAGGAGGGCAGGGGGTAGGGGTGACTGGGTGATGGGCACTGAGGGGAGCACTTGACGGGATGAGCACTGGGTGTTATTCTGTATGTTGGCAAATTGAAAACTAATAAAAAATAAATTTATTATTAAAAAAACTTAATATAAATAAAAATAGCATGGCATTGACAAAAGAATAGACACATCAAAAATGGAAGAAAATAGAGATTCCAGTAATAGACCCACACAGATATAGTCATTTGATCTCTGATAATGAGCAAAGCCAATTTAATGGAGAAAAAAATAGCCTTCTCAATAAGTGTTGCTGGAATAGTTGGGACATCCCAATGCAAAAAAATAAAAATAAAAAATCTAGACTGGCACTACAAAAATCAACTCAAAATAGATCTTAGACCTAATTGTTAAATGCAAAATTTAGAACTTATAGAATAAAACTGAGGTGACCTTAGGTTTGCCAGTGAGTTTTTAGATATAATACTAAAAGCATGATCCAAGAAATAAAAATTGATAAGATGGACTTTGTTAAAATACAAACCACTTACCCTGTGAAATACATTTTTAAGATAATGAAAAAATAATCTTTAATCCAGGAAAAATATTTGAAAAACATATATCTAAAAAATAACTTGCATTCAAAATATATAAAAAATCTTAAATTTCAACAAGAAAACACAAAAAATTTTAAACAAAATTTTTAAACAGACAAAATACATCAAGAAAAACATCACTGAAGAAGATATACAGATGGCAAATGAGCATATGAAAAGATCATTGGTATTGCAAATGCAAACTGGGCAGTCATTTTGGAACACAATCTGAGAGGTCTTACAAAGCTAAATATAGTTTTGCCATGTGATCCAGCAATTATTCTCCTCAGGATTTATAATCACTTTGAAAATTCATGTCTACACAAAAACTTACACATAAATGTTTATAGCAGCATTATCCGTACTCATAAAAAAAAACTTGAAGGAACAAGATTTCTTTAGTAGATTAATGACTAAATAAATGATGACATATGCATGCAACAGATTATTCTGCAATAAAATGAAATGAGCTATCATACCATGAAAAGACATGGATGCATACAGCTAAGTAAAAGAAATAATGGAAAGTGCTGCAAATTATATTACTCCAATTACATGACATTTTGAAAAAAGTAAAACTTATAGTGACAATAAAATGGTAAGTGGCTTCCAGGAATTCAGGAGAAAGCAGAAGTAAATAAGAGGGGATTTTTAGAGCCATAATTTTTTTCTTTTTGATATTGCAATGGTAGGTACAAGATGAAATCCATAGAACTTTACAGCACAAATAACAAACCTTATGCATACAAATAAAATATAATAATTTTGAAAAAAAACACAATGATTTTGGAGGTTGAGAGATCCCAGGAAAAAAATGCAGACTATGACAGAAAGAGAATCTACCTATGTTACAAAAGTATGCAACAAACTCACTGAAAAGGAATGGGAAAAAATATGCTGACCTAAGTAACTTTGTAAATAAATGAAGTGTATAATACTAAAGGCAAAGAAACTATACGTAAGTACTATACTCTAGTTGATGCGGTTGTTCCCCAGGGGAGTGCTGATTAGCCATTCTGATTCTGCTTTACATGTATTCTAGTGGAACAATTAAGTAGATGGATGGCAAAAGATAGGTGCCAGATTTCTCATTATTGAAGTAGGACTTATAGGTAAGCAAGGGGAACAGTATAGAATCATCTATTCAGTAATTAGTTAAAGTTTGAGACATCTGTATGATCTCACATTTAGCTAATAAGAATATACACAATTTGGGGTGCCTGGGTAGCTTAGTTAGTTAAGCATCTGCCTTTGGCTCAGGTCATGATCTTGGGGTTCTGAGATGGAGCCCAGTGTTGAACTCCCTGCTCAATGGGGAGTCTGCTTCTCCCTCTCACTCGCCCTCTGTGCCCTCTCTCAAATAAATAAATAAAATATTTAAAAATATATATATACAAGTTAGTATAAACACATTTAGGGTTGTTTTTTCTGCCAATTGAGTTGACTTAAAAAAAAAATCAACACGCCAGCATCAAGTAGCATACTGAGCACTGGATTTCTAACATTATTCCCTAAGGGACTAATGTTCCCTAGAGAAACAGCTGATTCTAGCCCTAGGGTAAAAAATACATAAAGATGAGCCCAGAGATCATTTTCCTATCTTAATCCACATCTTCATTTAGTTTTTTTTATTTTTAAAATATTTTTTTCAAAGTCTTTGTCTATTAAGCCCAACATCTGGACTTCCTCATATATGTTTTCTGTCCATTTGCTCCTTTGAATGGGTCAGAGATTCCTGTTTCTATGTATGCCTTGTGATTTTTTTTTTCATTGAATACTAGGCATTTTAATCTTGTGTTAATTCTGGAAATCAGCTTCTCCCCTTTCACTAGGGTTGCTGTCTTTTTTTTTCTTTTTTTTAAATTTTTATTTATTATTTATGATAGTCACACAGAGAGAGAGAGAGGCAGAGACATAGGCAGAGGGAGAAGCAGGCTCCATGCACCGGGAGCCCGACGTGGGATTCGATCCCGGGTCTCCAGGATCGCGCCCTGGGCCAAAGGCAGGCTCTAAACCGCAGCGCCACCCAGGGATCCCGGGTTGCTGTCTTTTTGATAGTTGAAGGGTACCTCTGTGCTGGGGATTAGTCTGAGGTGAAAGACTAAGGTCTTCCCAGGTCTTTTCTGAGTCTTCTCTCTTTCATGGCCATCCACAAGTAGTTTTCTAAATGCCCTCAGATATGTTGTTGCTTTAAAATGTCCTAATCCTTAAATGTCTGATCCCAAAAGGAGAAAAAAGGACAATTAAGAAAATAAATGCTCTTCTTTTAAATCCCCTGGAGGACACCTCAGCCAGTGAGAGTTGAGACAATGCCAGCCAGCCTGTGTCCTCAAACCTGAGTTGTCTAGAGCAGCTCTCAGTCTTCGAAATTCAGAGGATAAGGTAGGTGTTTCTTGCCCATATTGGCTCCAACAAGCCACTCTAGAAACAGCATGGCTGCCTGCCATGAGGCTGGAGGTTGGAGGATAGGTACCACTGCTACCACATAGAAGGCTGAAATTGGTGATAATCAGCTGAAATTTACTAGTCAGGCTTTCTCCTGAAAGTTGCAGGCATACAAATAAACTCCAGATATCCATAATCGTTACTTCAGATAATTTCTTCCAGAACAATTGTTTTCTAGGTGTAGAGACAGATTCCTGGTGCTTCCTATTCTGTCATCTTCCCTGATGTCCCCCCCCCACAAAAGATTTTATGCAGTGTTAGAATGATTTTGAGAGAGAATTATCAAAAATAAAATGAAATAGGACATTGTGATCCATGGGCTATACAGAAGGATTAAGGGGTAGCCCAATATAAAATCTCTTTTCCATCTTCCTCCACATTATTAGTGAGGAACAATTAGAACTCAATATAGTGATATTTTCTCCTACTTAATGATTTTCCTCATAATTTGAGTTGGTGTTAGCATCAAGCCCCATTACCCAGTTGTCCAATATTGAGTCTCAATTTGAAATTAATTGTCCATATACCTTAGCTTGGTATAATGCAGTTCTCTTTTTACTGTTGTGTATACATTCTGGAAAACAGATATGAGGCAGAGAGACACAAGAGATCTATGTAACAGACTGAATCAAAGCATTAAGAGAATCACTTTTATCATGTCCTTGAGCAGATAAGACAATCTGTCATCTCACTGTTTAGTAAGGATCTCATACCCCATTGTCCTCAACTGGTGGACATAAATCACAATGATAATTCTAAAGACTAAATATTATATCCTCAAAGAGTAGCCAAATGTATTCTCCTACCCAGCTGGGGAGATAATGACCATTCACATTTATCATAGAGTTTATTACTGTCTGGTCATTATAACCCAAAGGGAAATCTAAAATCTACTGGAGTGTTAAAAGGAAGCATTTAGTTCACCAACACATTTATAAGTCCAGAGAAGGTATTATTTGCCAGGCTTGAGTTTTTATATGTGTTGTAGTTTAAAACTATGCTCTCCCTCATCCTTCCAGTTAGTACCGCTTAATATGTGTATAGAAGTGAGAACCACACTGGGAAGAGGAAAAGGTCAATGATTTTAAAATTGTAAGTCACAGCTGAAATTGGTGATTTCTCAAAGAAACCTTTGTAAATGAAAGAATGAAGTGGAATGAAATAGGGTGCAGAAGAGAACAGAATAAAACAAGCAGATATCAAATGCATAAAGTACTATTTCCTAAAATTTCCTGAAATTACCTTAGATATCAAAATGTATCCTGTTTACAATGTAAAAATAATATCCTATTGTGAATCATGATCAAAAAATTTGAAATTCACTTTTTGTAAAACACCTAGATTTTGAGATCCTGTTCAGCCATTTGGGGAAGGAAAATTTGAGATGGTTACCAGGCAAATGTCAAAGTATGAGGAAGTCATTTTATAATTAGTAACATTAGAAATGACACAAATAATAATGATATGTAATGGTTTGTGCATGAAGCATACGAAAGGGCCCTGTAAATCATTAAGCACTAATGTGCATATCAACCCCCTCATTTATCTGGGAATGGTCTTCATTATTGTGTGTTGTTTTTAAAAATATTAATAATAATGCTTGGTCCTCATCCTATGGATTTGCCTATGACCATGTGTGTTTGAGAGACTACACAGGTGAATGCACAGCCAGGTTGAGACATTGGCATTATGCAAATGTGACAAATGAAATACAGAGCCAGAATAAATCTCCTTAATGTGAACATGTCCAATGGCAGCTTATATAGTTTTGCCTCCCATGAGTATAAAATGTTTGATTTTAATTTTCAGGGAAGAACTGTCTATTTCAGAGTGTGTGGTTTTAATTTGAGACTTCAGCTGATAGAAGATTTATTCAGAGCATTCAAGCCCTCACTTTGGAATAAAAGCATAGAATTTAACATGCGAAGTTACATCGGAGGACACGAGACATGTTACATGTTCTGCAGTTCCTGATTCTTACTCAGAACTGCTCCTAGCCTGAAAATGAATAGTGTTGCTTTTGTAAAGGCTGTATTTACTTGAGAATGTTTGCCCTGCTCTTTTTGGCACCAGAATATCTGAATCTGGCTTCATGTTCCAATGTCTCAGCATAGAGATATCTTGGACCTTGCCTATTTCAGGATTACACACTGATGACGCTCTCTGTAACCATACCACACTTTTCAGACGCTTCAGGGCTGCCATCTCTCTGGTCTAAGATTAGTTAGTGTTCTGAGGCTTATTGACAGAGGAGATGATGTTTTAAAGTGTGTTTGGTTGGAAGAGTCTTTTTCTGCTTGGAGTTTGAAAATAAAACAGATCTTGGTTAAATTAAGTAATATGTGGATCCTATTACCCTTTTTGCTAGTTGAAGTTTTGGATAACCATACTGAAATAACCACCTTTGGGTCACTCCATGCTCAATATTTTATGAGGCCACATGACATATATGGTATTTTATTACTCATTCAAACATTGGAAGAGGTCTGGGGAATACAGAAATCATCATGGAGATGTGGGAAAGGACTAGGCAGGTGGAAGATGGGAGGAAAATGCAAATCACAACAATCCCTGGCTTTGCTTTGAACCACTATCTTAGCAGACCCAAGCTATGTACCTAAGGTACTGCTATGCACTAAAGGTGAGGCAACATAAATGAGATTGATATTTGGGATCTCTATTCAAGGAATATACATTCTACAAGAAAAGATGAGACAGATGCAAAATGCTCTAAAGAGCTAGAATAAAAATGATACACCAGTGAGCAGATCTGCCTGTTGAGTATTGGCTTCTTGCACATCACAGTTCTTACAGCTGCCAGCAATCCCAAAGAGCAAACCATTCAGTGCCCGAGAGTAGAAAATATTTTAACTATTTTAAAGTAAGACTATTTATTTCAGTTAGAAAAGAAGGGACGTGAGAGATTAGATCTATTTACGTATTCCCCATTAAGCCAACCTATTAGGAAATTAATTGAAAGAGGACAAAATGGCATCTTTTTTTTAAATTTTTAATTATTTATGATAGTCATAGAGAGAGAGAGAGGCAGAGACATAGGCAGAGGGAGAAGCAGGCTCCATGCACCGGGAGCCCAACGTGGGATTTGATCCCGGGTCTCCAGGATCGCACCCTGGGCCAAAGGCAGGCGCCAAACCACTGCGCCACCCAGGGATCCCACAAAATGGCATCTTAAAGCACATTATTTTTGCAGGTGTCAGTTCACTACTAAGAGAGTAGAATTATCAGTCACTGGCTTTTCCTTAGCAGGGACCTTGGTCCACCTTTCAAGCCATAGTTCCTCAGAGAACAAGAACTTCCAGTAAAATAGACCTTTTAAAGCTCCCAGAATAATCAACCAGATGCCATCCTTTCACCATTTTTATGTATCAGAAGGCAGCTGATGTGACCTAAAAGTCAGGGAGTAAATATTGGACGAGAAAACTGGGGTTCTTGGCTAAGATGAGATAGAGTCAGATTCCCTAAAAGGCCCCACTGGGGCAAGCTCAGTGTTGTGAAGAAAAAAAACATGAAATTCAGTTAGTACGCTAAATGTCTACAGCATAAAATGCTGGTGATGGGGTGGTCTAGGGGAAACCACTGAGTTTCCTTTTTGAGCAATACTCAGTGGCATTTAGCTTCCATTTTGAAAGTTTCCAAAGTTATCTCTGAATAATTACACATAACTTCCTTAGACTAGAAAAGATACTCTGTAGTAGAGCAACCAAGAGTATCTCAGCTAGCTGAGAGAAGTAAGGGCCAACCAGTGAATGTATCTAGTAGACAGAGTATATATAAAAGGAAATGATTTAGGATTAAAAGCCTCTCTTCATATATGTTGATCAATAGACTGACAATACATGTGATAAATTAAGAAGAGAAACCCTATAAAACCTCATTCCTTTTTTTGGTAATGAAATGGGGAAGGGAAGAATAGAAATAGTCTAAGGTTTTTCTCCTCTTTGAGACATCTGCATAAATGGGTCCATTATGAGTCATTTCTATTAATTCATTCACAATATGCTTTGGTTTAAGTACAGTTATATTACTCTAAAGGCTATATCATAACATATGAGTTTCTCAAACTAAGTGCTAAACTTCTTCCCAACTTTGGCTGCATGGTTGTTTTTTGTTTTTTGTTTTTTTGGGGGGTTGTTTTGTTCAAAATGTAGAACTTCGGTTTTTTTCAGTTTTTATTTTAATACCAGTTAGTCAATATACAGTGCTATACTACTTTCAAGTGCACAATACAGTGATTCAACACTTCCATACATCATCCAGTGGTCCTCATAGCAAATGCACTCCTTAATTCCCACCACCTATTTTACCCATCCCCTCACCCATCTCCCCTCTGGTAATGATCAGCTTCTTCTCTACAATTAAGAGTATATTTCTTGGTCTCTCTCTCTCTCTCTCTCTCTCTCTCTCTCTCTCTCTCTCTCTCCCCCTTTGCTCATTTGTCTTTTTTCTTAAATTCCACATATGAGTGAAGTCATATGGTATTTGTTTCTCTGACTGACTTATTTCACTAAGCATAATACTCTCTAGCCCTATCTATTTGTTACAAATGGCAAATTTCATTCGTTTTATGACTAATACTCCATTGTGTGTATATACCACACCTTTTTTATACATTCATCTGTTGATGGACACATGGGTTGTTTCCATGTCTCAGTTATTATAAATAATGCTGCTATAAACATCAGGGTGCATGTATTCCTCTGAATTAGTATTTTTGTATTCTTTGGGTAAATACCCAGTAATGTGATTGCTGGATCATAGAGTAATTTTATTTTTAACTTTTTGAGGAATCTTCATACTGTTTTCCACCCTGGCTGTTTTAGTTTGCATTCCCACCAACAATGCACAAGTGATCCTTTTTCTCCATACCTCACCAACACTTCTAGTTGGCTACATGTTTTTTGAAGTATGATTGGAGGTGGTGGTAGATGTGGGATCATATATACACATCTACATAACATTTCAGGCAATTCCAGAAGTTTCCCAGACCCTAAACATCTCTGTGAGCCCTTGAAGTATTCTTAGTGAAATTATAAAACCCTTTTCTACTGGATTCTTTTTAGATTTTTATCCATTTGATTGTTCATTAGTTTTATTTCTATATAACAGCAATTACTGCTATGTAAATTCATTTTTAATTTTAAAAAATTCTCACATTATAAGCAGAAATCCCAGTCCACTGGCATCTACCCTAAAACAGCCTGAGTAGCTACTGATTTCACAGTTAACAAAGGTTACCTTTACCCTCTTTAATATTTCCTTGAGGTAACTTGTTTATAAATTAATTCCCAATCCTAGGTGTTAGGTCCCCTTTGTTGTCCTAGCCAGGGTTATCTCATTGTTTTTGCAAGTTTGGGCAAACATTTTACACTTCATTAAACACTCTATTCTTATTTTTATACATATTTTGAAATATATGAGACATATATAGATACCTATAAATACCTCGGCATAACAAAACTGAACTATACTTTCCAAATTTCAAAAGAGATGTAGCTTTATCTCATATTATGGTAGAGATTAAGTTATTTCTAAGAGCTTCTATGAGACATTCCCCCATTCTTTTTTATTTTTTATTTTTATTATTATTTTTTTAAATAAATTTATTTTTTATTGGTGTTCAATTTACCAACATACAGAACAACACCCAGTGCTCATCCCGTCAAGTGCCCCCCTAAGTGCCCGTCACCCATTCACCCCCACCCCCCGCCCTCCTCCCCTTCCACCACCCCTAGTTCGTTTCCCAGAGTTAGGAGTCTTTATGTTCTGTCTCCCTTTCTGATATTTCCCACACATTTCTTCTCCCTTCCCTTCTATTCCCTTTCACTATTATTTATATTCCCCAAATGAATGAGACCATATAATGTTTGTCCTTCTCCGATTGACTTACTTCACTCAGCATAATACCCTCCAGTTCCATCCACGTTGAAGCAAATGGCGGGTATTTGTCGTTTCTAATGGTTGAGGAATATTCCATTGTATACATAGACCACATCTTCTTTATCCATTCATCTTCCGATGGACACCGTTTGGCTATTGTGGCCATTGCTGCTATAAACATTGGGGTGCAGGTGTCCTGGCGTTTCATTGCATCTGTATCTTTGGGGTAAATCCCCAACAGTGCAATTGCTGGGTCGTAGGGCAGATCTATTTTTAACTCTATGAGGAACCTCCACACAGTTTTCCAGAGTGGCTGCACCAGTTCACATTCCCACCAACAGTGTATACGCTAACAATGAGACTGAAGAAAGAGAAATTAAGGAGTCAATCCCATTTACAATTGCACCCAAAAGCATAAGATACCTAGGAATAAACCTAACCAAAGAGGTAAAGGATGAATACCCTAAAAACTATAGAACACTTCTGAAAGAAATTGAGGAAGACACAAAGAGATGGAAAAATATTCTATGCTCATGGATTGGCAGAATTAATATTGTGAAAATGTCAATGTTACCCAAGGCAATGTACACGTTTAATGCAATCCCTATCAAAATACCATGGACTTTCTTCAAAGAGTTAGAACAAATTATTTTAAGATTTGTGTGGAATCAGAAAAGACCCCCATTCTCTTCATAGCAATTTCTATTTCTCTTTCTTTCTGCCACAACATCTAACAATACCAGATATCTCTAATGGGAGGAGTGTCCTTCCTCCATGCACATATCCTTGACTATATACTACACAAAACTGCATTATCATCAGATATGAAATCTCCATAGTTGCAGAGCAATTCTCCCCTACGAAGGAGCATACAAGAGACCAGGCTCATCCGAACCCTACATAAGCAAAATGGCCAGTGAAATGACTGTAGTGGCAGAGGTAGTTCATTTTGCTTGTCATGGTTATTAAAAGTGCTGCTGCTTTATTACCAGGGACAGAATCTACGGAGCATCCTGAGGTTGTGTTCAATGCTAGACCTGCACATTCACTCTGGATAAGATGGCAAGGAGGAGGGACGTGTATGTTCCGCTATAATTCATGACTTAGTTGGCATCTGTTTTTATCGAATAGAACCAGCATCAGAGATGATTTCTCTGAATAAAGTTTTTTCTTTAGAAAACAAGAATTCTGACTGGATTGCTTGTTAAGGTAACAGTGGGCACAAGCCCGGACTACAATGGTAACTAACTCCATAGCTCAGTAGAAATACATCCAGAAAAGTGTGAAATGGCCTCTGCTAAGAAAGCATGAAGCAATGAGTCAGAAACTAACAGCAAACACCTAGAAAGACACAAACACAGATGTCATCTCCCCTTTCTCCTTTTCTTCCCTGCTTCTCACACACCCACCAACTGAGGAGGATGGTGAGATTTTTCACAGATGCAATGTGGGTAGGAGAGACTTAGGTTGTTTGCTAGAATTTTTTGCTTTGTTTTGTTTTGCGCATTTGTTTTCTTTAATGTACTCCCGAATTTTCTCCCCAAATGATGTTTATCTACAATCTCCATTTGCTTATTATTCTTCAAAGTAATTTAAAGTGAAGAAATCAGTATGCTTATCTTGATACTGGTCACATTGTTATAATGATTTTATATAATCAAAAGAGACAGAAAAATAAAAAATGAAAGAGAAAAAAGCAAGAAGAGATTTTTTTTTTTAAATTTTGAGAAATGACAAAAATAAAAGTCAACAGAGGATGACATATCCTTTGGTACCTAAATTATGTTAACATTTTCTTGGCACTGTTGGACTGAGAGTAATCATTTCTATTATTTAATAAATAGCATATTATCTTCCTGTAATCCCAATATAAATCCTGCTTAGAAATCCTGGGATTTGAATTACTTAATGAACTCTTTCTATCCCCATTCCTATACATCTAAGCAAGAAGAAAGTCTATTAGCCCATTCATGCTACTCTATAATTAAGAATGATGCTACTCTATAAATTTGGCTTTGAAACTCTGAACTATATGACTATAATTGAATTGTGTCCCCCTTTCCCAAATTCATATGTTCTAACACCCAGATATATTTTATATGTATGTACATATTTTATATGTATATATGAATATATATATATTTTTTTCAATCAAGTTACCATAGGGTTATAGGGTGGGCTTTTATCCAATATGACTGGTGCCCTTATAAAAAGGGAAAAATTGGAGATGGACATGCGCATAGGGAGAATGAAGATGAAGACAGAGACTGAAGTGATAATTCTACAAGTTAAGAAATGCCAAAGATGGCCATCAAACCACCAGAAGCTAGGCAAGAGATATGGAATGGACTGTCTTTCAAAGCTGCGACAAACTGATCTAAAGCACCTTGACCTTGGTATCACCCAAATCTGCATGATTTTTTGTGGAACTTCGTGTGGCAAAGTAATATATTGGCCTTATTCTTTTTATGCCTACCAGGACCTGCCTATCACCAACAAAGTACTCTATGAAGTCAGAAATAAAGTAGAAATCAGGATAACCAATTTTAAGGAGATATGAAAAGGCCCCCTTTACAATGTCCCAATTTAATATCTTGATATTCCAGAGAGAAAACATTCAACCATTAGAAATGTCATCGTCTGGGAAAAAGAAAAAAAGTACATGACATCAGTTATATGAGTTACAAAATAAAACTCATAGTTTTCTTATTCTTTTTTTTTTTTTTTTTTTTTTTTTTTTTTAGTTTTCTTATTCTAAACCAAGGTAAACATTAAAAATTGTCATCAAGATATAAAACAAAATCAACGAAAGTCTATGAGTGCCACCTCATATAAGACCTCCTAATATAATAAAGTAAATTATGTCACAGTGTCTCCAGACCTATACTCCAACAGTTTTACAGTGATTGGTTTTAAACTATACTTGCCTTGAGACTTGAAATGAATAAATAACCAAATAACCACACGTTTTGCATGGATAGGTAGACAAGTAAGTATTCACTTATAAAAGGTGCTCATCTAGCTTCAAGTGGGACAATAAAACTCCTTATTTCAACAACTGTCACACAGTGCATCACAGTGCATTCTGGAAAAGTATGATTTTCATCCTTTTATAATCATAACCATCATGAAATAAACTGTCCTGCCATTAAAGAGACTTGATTGACTCTTATGATATGTTGAATGAGGTTAAAAAACAATTTGATCTGATTTTCAGAAAAAAGGCCATCTTAGCATATATGAGAAATTTGATAATTATATAGTTATTCCCAAGGATAAAATAGATACCGTTTATTGAACACTCACTATGAGCAAGTCATTGGGTTTTGTATATATTATTTCATTTAATCCTCATAAAGCTAGGATTTTTTTCTCTGCTACCTAATTTTGATGTGGGAATTATACTTAAATACATGAATGTGTTAATGAGTTTTATTTTCATAATTTAAAAATAATAGTTAAGTGATGTTGTCATCTTTTTGTGCCAACCCACGTATTCATCCATGGATGTTAGGATGTCGGAGCTAGAAAATACATATGACTTTCTGATATCTGTGTGGATTCATAAGCAACCTGATTAATAGACCCAACATATCTGTTAAATATTTACATATTGGATGTTGCCCAATCTAATAATGCCAAACAGTCCAATTAAGTGATTATATCTCAAGTTTGTTTAGTTAGTTTACATAATTTCTGATTCCACCTGAGTCATAGCTACCATTTCTCCACATTCACATTAAATTAATATGGAAGTTCTGAACTATGAATGGAAATAGATTGAAGAAACAAGAACTAGCAGCAAGTATATCCAAGGATCAACCAAGAAGATATTTTAGACCCAAGGATGCACAGAAGCTGAAGTTGCGGATAGGGCAATGAGACAGTGATAGGGAAAGGGGTGGAAAGAAGGAGGAAAAGAAGGGAGGGGCTTTAAAGGAGAAATCACATTGGGGGGGTGATGGAAATGTTGATTCAATTGTGGTGGTGCTTTCATGTGTGTACACATATGTAAAAACTCATAAAATTGTACCCTGAAATATGTTCAGTTTACTGTATATCAACCATACCTCAATAAATCTTTTCTTTTAATGAGAAAAACTTATATAATTTGTTCACATATACGCAGTGGGGAACAGAGGAAAGAAAATATTATTTTTTAATCCAAAAAAGTAGTTTTATTGTTTATTCACCCTCCGAGCTATTACACAGGAGCAAGTTGGGGGAGCTATGTGGACAGCCAACACTGCCAGCAGGGGATTCTGAGGTTGCCACAGGCTACCTGCCAAGCTCACGCTGGCTGTAAGGCTATCTACTGGATTAGAGACATGAGGGAGTTTGAAGAAATTTGTCATTTTATCTGGAACAATCTGTAGGGAGGTCCTGCTGCCACGTCTTGGACTAAGCCTTGTCTTTCACCTCCAATTTGTCTAAGATGCTGTGGGTACCTACTTGGGTGGGCCCAATGGCTCCGTGCCAAAAAGAGAGCTAATGGCTCCCAGATGTCACTAACAGTGAAAGAGCTAAGGGGCAGGCTTCATTGTCAGTAGATGCCAGTAACGTGTCACCAAGGTCCAGATAAACATCTGCGGGGGTCAGATGCCAGAGTCCTCATCCTCAGAGGGAGGGCAGAAAGCAGTTGGATCCACAGCTAAGAGATGCTCTTGGCACAGAACTGTCTAGGCCCAGCTCGGGACAGGGCAGTCTGTTCCCTAACTTCCAATAAGTCAGCTCTCAGGTTTCTCAGCAACTCTGTTTGGAATCCCTTTTTCAGAACTGAAGAATCAAACATTCCCAGCGAAAGTACTTCATTCATGAGAGCCCGTCCGAACTTTTTCAGTTTCCTTCCAGACTCTGAGGATACTGGCAGGAAATCCCCAGCCTCAACTTCCTCAGTGCATCTTGCCCACTCCTGTTTTCATTTTGCCTTTGGTGGAGGCAGGAGTGCAGCCTGCCACAGTCTGGGCTCAGGCTAGAAAGCCTCAGGCCATTGCTAGTATGTCGTCCATTCAGTTGGCAAACTGGGACAAGCCCATAGGACACCACACGGTCAGTCTCGGTCTGAAAGACTCTGCTGGTAGGGGGTAAGGGGACTGATTTCTAAGTAGAGAGGCAGCAGGTACAGAGAAGGTGGGATAAGCAAGCAGGGGGCCTTCTAAGAGTTCCCATAACTGAACTGCTCTTTTAGCCATTTCATATGCTGAGGAGTCACTGATGTTTGAAAAACTCCTGCCATAGGGCACAGGTGCCAGGAAGAAATGTGTAGAATTTTAAGGAGAACAGCAACTTGTGCCTGGCGCAATGTCTTCAGTGAAGGAAAGAGAGGAAAGAAAATATTAAAATCAAAATTGAATCTATTATACCTCCTAAAAGAGATGCAAAATGCATATCTCTACTACTACCTTCTCTGTGAGAAGATAAACAGATACTTCAAAGCCTCTGCCACTGATAATCTCTTGACTCACAAAGTACATTAATAAGTATTATATATTCAAAAGTAGGGCTCAAAGTTTAGGAAGAGATGTAAAGATAACTTGCCACATGAAATGAAATAAGCAAATTTAAGGGGATCCCTGGGTGGCTCAGTGGTTTAGTGCCTGCCTTCAGCCCAGGGCATGATCTTGGAGTCCCGGGATCAAGTCCCACATCAGGCTCCCTGCACGGAGTCTGCTTCTCCCTCTGCCTGTGTCTCTGCCTCTCTCTCTCTCTCTCTCTCTCTCTCTCTCTTTCTATTTCTCTCATGAATAAATGAATAAAATCTTTTTAAAAAAAAAAAGAAATAATCAAATTTAAGTTAAATGAGAGATCCTAAGAGTTGGAAACTCTAATATTTATTAGACCATGGTTATTTGTAATATGTATTCACTCCCCTATCCTTAATTTGCTTCCTTGCCATACTGACTTTGGTCCTGTCCACGCAGATGTGAGGAGACATGGCATATGCCATATACAAGCAGAAAATGTAAATGCTTGGTATGGCTTCACTGGGGACCTCTTATACTTAATTTCTACCATGAGTTTGGCATGTCCCAGAGAGTGGCAAGTTCCTCAGCCTGGATTCCAAAATGAGAAGAGGTGAATAGTAAAGAAAACTTACAAATTACTTCCGAACTCCTCAGTGTCTCAGCTGACCATCAACTGTCAGGTAATGTGAGCAAGAAAGAAAGTTTTAGAAGCCACTAATATTTGGGGGATGTAGTATGCAGTATAAGGAAATTATAGATGAGTACAAACAATAGAGAAACATCTCTATTCTTATTTCTGATCTTAAGTAGCATAGACTTTAAAGTAAACCAAGGAAAATAACTGTTAATAAATGTTTCTGTTCCACATAGCATCAGAAGAAAATGGGGGCATCGAGACTTTTGCAAAGAAACACTCATGGCAGAAATAGCAAGAAAAAAAAGTAAAGGAGAAGTCAAACAAGAATCAATATATATTTACAGAGGACCTTCTTTAAAAAAAATAAAATCAATCATAAAACCTCCTGGGAAGGAAATGGCTTACAGTGCCTATAATGTTTGACCCCTGACCAGACCTTTGGTAAACAGTCTACTAGTCTAATTGGATTTAGTTAACAGGGGAACATATCTTTAAAATGTTTTTTAGTAGTAGGTACTCAAGCATCCAGATTTGTTAAGATAAATAAACTTGGAATTTATAGAGTTGTGGGCTGTGGTTGGATGGAGAATAGGAAGCAATCAGGCAGATTTTTTTCTCTGTGTCTGACTAAGAAAGAATAAATACTGAGAAGCCCCAATCTCAGACAGATTCCCTGAGAACAATGTTTTATACTTAATGCTACTGCAAAGACAAATCTCGACCCAGGGAAAGAAACATTTTATAGACGCTATGTCTGATGGTTTCAGGTCATTCTGGAGAAGAATGTGTTTATGCTGCTTTTTTGCTTTATTCTTTCCATAGCTGGCAACAGTTTTTGTTGGATAAGTATGTAAATCACTTGAGTCCATCTTAACAATTTAACCCTTGTGATGATGTACCAATTGTAAAGAGAAAGCACTAGGTTTTACCTTGTGATGGGCTCTTTGTATAATAGAGGAGACAGGTATTGTGGGCTGAATGTGCCCCGCCAAAATTCATAAATTGACTCCTAACTCCCAAGGTGATGGTATTAGGAAGTGGGTCTTGTGGAGTTGACTAGGTTCTGAGAGGAAGAGAGCTCCTGAGGGATATTAGGGATCTTACAAAGGAAACTGCAGATAGCTCCCTCCCCTTACCCCTTCTACTACGATGTGGGGACACAGCAAGAAGTAGGCTCATCTGAAACCTGGCACAGGGCCCTGACAGGAACTCAATCATGCTGGCACATTGATCTTGAACTTCTAGTCTCTAAAATTGTGAGATATAAATTTCTGACATTTATAACCACTTAATGTATTCTACTTATGATGCAGCAACCTGAACTAATACAACAGGGCACAGGCCATTTCAATCTTGAGTTATGAGAGAAATCAGCATAGGGTACCAAGGAAAGAAATTACTCACTTATTTCTGAATCTTTTAAATTTTTTTTAGTCATTAGTATGTCTCAGAGTCTTGTGGTTAGTGAATAGTGTAGTTAATTTATTTAACTGCATTATTTTCTTAGTTTGTAAACTCTCAGAAGGAAAGCATTTTGACTACTTACTTCTCTTTGAATACTGGTAAATTTCTAGTATATCTACCCATTTCAATTAGGTGCTAAATAAAATATTTTATAAAGAAAAGAAAAACATGATAAATATAGAAATCATTTAAATATTCAGTATGTAGGGATGTGAAGATATGTTTTTCTTCAAAATCTACTGCCTTTGGCACAAAGCAAATATTTATTTTTATAGATTTTTATGTATGCTACATATTCCTAAAATATTTCTTTCAAAATAATCCTACCTTATTGTCCTTCTGCAAGGTCCACTTTACAACATATAATTATCAAGGATGGGCCCTTTTACTACATGACAGACTACATTTTATAACTTCTAAGGGAAAAATGGTACTTAAATACAGAGTAGAGATCTTATTTTTTTTCCACTAGAGAAATGCTGCCTATGCAATACTGTAAATATATCTTCCTCAAAAGTCCAGAGGTACAATTTAATACATTAAAAGAGCAGAGGTGATATTATTTATCAGGTTGATTGCTTTATGAGTGTTGAACCAGACTTGCATCCCAGGGATAAATCCCACTTGGTCATGGTGAATAATCTTCTCAAAAAGAGAAAAAACAAGAACCATATGGTCCTCTCAATAGATACAGAGAAAGCATTTGACAAAATACAACATTCATTCCTGATCAAAACTCTTCAGAGTGTAGGGATAGAGGGAGAATTCCTCAGCATCTTAAAAGCCATCTCAAAAAGCCTGCAGCAAATATCATTCTCAATGGGGAAACACCAGGAGTCTTTCCCTTAAGATCAAGAACACAACAGGGATGTCCACTCTCACCACTGTTATGCACATATTATTAGAAGTCCTAGCCTCAGAAATCAGGCAACAAAAAGAAATAAAAGGCATTCAAATTGGCAAAGAAGAAGTCAAACTCTCCCTCTTCACAGATGACATGATACTGTACGAAGAAAACCCAAAAGACTCCACCCCAAGATTGCTAGAACTCATACAACAATTCAGCAGTGTGGCAGGATACAAAATCAATGCACAGAAATCAGTGGCATTTCTATGCACTAACAATGAGACTGAAGAAAGAGAAATTAAGGAGTTAATCTCATTTAACTAAAACCATAAGATACCTAGGAATAAACGTAACAAAAGAGGTAAAGGATTTACACCCCAAAAACTACAGAACACTTCTGAAAGAAATTGAGGATGACACAAAGAGATGGAAAAATAGTCCATGCTCATGGATTGGAAGAATTAATATTGTGGAAATGTCAATGCTACACAGGGCAATTCACACATTTAATGCAATCCTTTTCAAAATACCATGGACTTTCTTCAGAGAGTTGGAACAAATCATCTTAAGATTTGTGTGGAATCCAAAAAAAAAAAAAAAAGATTTGTGTGGAATCAGAAAAGACCCCAAATAGCCAGGAGAATATTGAAAACGAAAACCAGAGCTGGGGGCATCACAATGCCGGACTTCAAGTTGTACTACAAATCTGTGGTCATCAAGACAGTGTGGTACTGGCACAAAAACAGACACATAGATCAATGGAACAGAATAGAGAACCCAGAAGTGGACCCTCAACTCTATGGTCAACTAATATTCGACAAAGCAGGAAAGACTATACACTGGAAATAGGACAGTCTCTTCAATAAATGATGCTGGTAAAATTGGACATCCACATGCAGAAGAATGAAATTGGACCATTCTCTTACACCAGACACAAAGATAAACTCAAAATGGAGGAAAGATCTAAATGCGAGAGGAGAATCCATCAAAATCCTAGAGGAGAACACAGGCAACACCCTTTTTGAACTTGGCCACAGCAACTTCTTGCAAGATACATCTATGAAGGCAAGGGAAACCATAGCAAAAATGAATTATTGGACTTAATCAAGTTAAAAAGTTTCTGCACAGCAAAAGAAACAGTCAACAAAACTAAAAGACAACCTACAGAATGGGAGAAGATATTTGCAAATGACATATCAGATAAAGGGCTAGTGTCCAAGATCTATAAAGAACTTATTAAACTCAACAGCAAAGAAACAAACAATCCAATCATGAAATAGGCAAAAGACATGAACAGAAATTTCACCAAAGAAGACATAGACTTGGCCAGCAAGCACATGAGAAAATGCTCTGCATCACTTGCCATCAGGGAAATACAAATCAAAACGACAATGAGATACCACCTCACACCGGTGAGAATGGGGAAAATTAACAAGACAGGAAAGAACAAATGTTGGAGAGGATGTGGAGAAAGGGGAACCCTCACTGCTGGTGGGAGTGAGTTTTCCTGGTACAGCCACTCAGGAAAACCGTGTGGAGGTTCCTCAAAGAGTTAAAAATAGATCTGCCCTATGACCCAGCAATTGCACTGCTGGGGATTTCCCAGATGCAGTGAAATGCTGGAACACCTGCACCCCAATGTTTATAGCAGCAATATCCACAATAGCCAAACTGGAAGGAGCCTCGGTGTCCATCGAAAGTTGAATGTTTAAAGAAGTTGTGGTCTACGTATACAATGGAATATTACTCAGCCATTAGAAACGACAAATACCCACCATTTGCTTCAATGTGGATGGAACTGGACGGTATTATGCTGAGTGAAATAAGTCAATCAGAGAAGGACAAATATATGGTCTCATTCATTTGGGGACTATAAAAAAATAGTGAAAGGGAATAAAGGGAAAGGATAGAAAATGAGTGGGAAATATCAGTGAGGGTCACAGAACATGAGAGCCACCTAACTCCGGGAAATGAACAAGGGTGGTGGAAAGGGAGGTGGGCAGGGGGTTGGGGTGACTGAGTGATGGGCACTCAGGGGGCACTTGATGGAATGAGCACTGGGTGTTATGCTATATGTTGGCAAATCGAACTCCAATAAAAAATATACAAAAAATAAAAAATAAATCAAAGAGCAGAGGTGGACACAGACTCATATTAGTAGTAAAAGATTAGTATATTTCTGGTAAGTACTTCTTGGTCTCTAAATGTGAGTTCCTCTTCTGCAAAATGTTGGTAACCCAGCTGGTTGAGTTCTAGGGAGGTTTCTCTTCCTGGCTTGCAGACTGCTATTTGGGAACCTATTTTCTGTGACCATTAGTCATTTTAAGAGAAAACAAAAATTATTTCAATTTAAATTTTTTTGTAAATCTACTAAAGTAGAACTGCTAAAAATGGAAGGGCACTGTGGATCACTGTTGGTATATTTGTACATTTCAGGATTTGTAACTGTCTTTAATGGTGATTTAAGATGGGAATTTGTAGGGGAGACAATACAATGTTCTCTTTTAGCAAGCAGATTGTCTATCCTTTACATATTATGTGGATTTTCAACCATAACAGATAACTGAATTCAACAAGGTAAATGAACTTAAAGACTTTTATCTCCATTATTCCAGATGTATATAGAGACCTTACCCATTATTTCCTATTTGACAGAGGGTAAACAAGATAATAACTAAGCTAACTAACTTTTTCAAATCCTAGGCAAAACTGAATTAGGAAAGAAACAATTTAGAACGTCCAAATTCAGAATCTCAAAATATAAAATTATTCAGCGTATCTCCTCAATGCCTGGTTCTTATCTAGTAATATGTAGACTTCAAGTTCAAATCAACAATAGTAAAGTATGGGAAAATAGGTGGAGGTGCTTTGTAGATCTCTTAGAATTTTCAGGAGAACCTTGAAGTATTTCATAAACCATAAATTCAAGCAGTACGAAAAAACACACTCTTTTAGAGGTGAAATTTTTTATTTTCTACTTTAATCTCTGAATCAGCAAAATGTAGCCATAATAGGTGTGCCTTAGCTTGCTTTCTGGCGCCATTCGAGGGAAATAAACAGCTTTCAAAAAAATGAAGCTTTGTCTTCATCTCTATAGTTATCATTATTAAATTACAGATATTTTTTATCTTTGCTCATTTCCACCTACACCTCCTCTCTCCCCTCCCCTAAATTGAAGAAAAAAACCAAAACCATCTTCACAAGAATAATATTCATTTTGAATAATGGCAAGTCTGATCCAGATATGCCTGGCTGTTTCTTTGGTTTTAATATTTCAGTCTACAGTTTAAGTTCTCTGTTTTCACTGATTACATGAAACATGTAAATTTATGTTGATTTTTCCAGTCACATTAAATGGAAATTTGCCAATTACTATCCTAGCTCAGGTAAAATTCATATTTCTATTCTTTGTCTCTCTCTCTTTTCCTCTTTTCTCAGCAAAGTCTTATTATTTACAAATCTTCCCTCTTCTCTCTCCTCTCCTCAATAAACTTTCTGCCAGGAGGGTTGACTTGGGGTACATTTTTATTGAATTCAACCAAAAAAATGTAGTTGTGTTACCTGAACATCATGAAATATGAATTCTTCAGAAATGTAGTTTTATTGATTTCAGTAACTTAGCAAGACAAACCGAAGGTTAGTGGAATATTTCCTGAAAGATATCTTACTGTTTTACCAACATTTTAAAAAATCTCATTTTCTTTTTTATAGCACCTTTTTTTGAAGTACTATGCACCCATTTTAAGAGTATAACTCAAGCTTCAGAAAACCCTATTTCAGGGATGAAAAACAAAATAAGGAAAATCGTATATTAAGAAGAAATGCACCGATATGATACATATGAACAGATAATGATTTTGCATCCTTTACATGATAACAAAATTTGGAGTAGTGCCCATATAAAGCATGACTACGTCATTGAAAATATTAATTTACAGTCTTATGTATAAGTATGATGTGATATAGACAGGGAGAGAAGTATGCTAGAATAGAAAATTTGTAAGTTTTAAATGCATTTGGATAAATTTTGCTCTTACTTTGTCATTTTTGCTCATAATAGCAAAATAATAGAATTTCCCTTTCACAGAAGATAAACCCATAATAGAAGTAAAAATTGCTAAGACAATTTTCAGCCACCAATCTAATTTGGTTATGTTATTTTTCTCTTTCAGAAGGAAAAATAGTGACTTTCTATCCTGCTTTATTTGATTCTCTTTTAGATGCACACTTTCAGTCAATATACTAAGCACCACTTAAATTGCTGTCAATGCATCTGTTTTTAAAATGTTATTCCTAACAATAGGACCTTAAACTTATATAAAACTGAATAGATTTAAGTACAATATATCTAGTTATCCTCAGCATTGGTCCCATCTCTGTTCAACTCAGGTTCAGCTGAGGACATAAGGCCAGCTATGTAGACAGGACAAAGTGATCAGAAAATGAAGTGATGACTGGTGGATGTGCAGCCAGGCAATCAGTGACACCCACAGGGATCCAGCTGTAACACCAGGATGTTCTCACAACAGACAATCTAGCACAGGATAAGGAAGCCATCTGCAAAGACATAGGCAGGTGGCCCTCATCTACAGTTATTTGAGGACAGTCACACAGATATGAAACCAGGATTTTAGCACCCCAAATTACTCCATCCTGGGGGACCAAGAGAAACATTAGGACACCATTCAAAATAACTAGGTTCCTACAGCTGGGAGAAAAGGTGTCTCAGTGGGTCTGTCTCTAAGCTTCTGTCCTTCAAAACTAAACTCCTTGTGGCAGAAAGAGGGACCAATTTCAAATGCAAATTTGATCATTTGAGATCCTTCAGTGATCCCTCAGGAACATATTATGAACAGACCTTCAGTGGTCCCTCAGGAACATATTATGAACAGACCTTTATGAACTAGATTATGCCTGCCTTTCTCATTTTCCACCATAGCCCTTTATATTATAGCTCTATTTCATGTTTGGGGATCTTTTTGTTACTCACTCCATCTGCCTGGAAAACCCTTTATCTCCTTTACTGCATGGCAGAATATCTTCTGTCCTAAAATCACATGTTTTTTTTTTATTTACCTAAGAAAGATTTATTGAATACTCACAAAAAGCACTGTGTTAGAATCTAATATAAAGATAAAGCAAAAAGGCCTTTGAATTCTGGGAATTTATAGCAAGGTGGTAACAGAGGAGCTTAGAGACACAAGATGAGCCACTAGAGGAGCCATTTAATGTAATGGCTGGTATAGTTGTTAAAGTATTATTTTAAAAAAATGTATAATCATAACATTCATACAGACAGAACAAGAATATGCACCAAGGATTTAAAAATTATGTTTCAAAAAAAATAAAAAAATAAAAATTATATTTCACTCATTAATTAATGACAGAACCAGCAAGATATTATAGCTGATTCAAAGTAGAATTCAAAGATACATACATTAAATAATAATACATAAAAAATTTAAAGATATATATATACATGCATGTGTATGTATATATAAATGCATACACACAAATATATATATATATGAAATAAGTTTGCAAATAAATAATAGGTATATCCATAGGACAATAATCAAATGCATCCCACCAGATACAACTATTTTTCATTTCTATGGACAAGAATCATTTGCATCATTAACAGCTTTCGACATTTTTCAGAGTTGTAAAATAGCTCCAAAATAATGAAAGAGGGAGATAACTGATAGGTGAGCTAGACAGGATACACAGTAATGTTTTCCTGCCCATGTCAGAGTTTTTCACAAATTCTCTGACAGAGTTGAGGCATAGGAGAGGGTAGTGGTCATAGAGAGTATTCACTTAAATTTACCTAGAGTTGGAAGAATTCTGAGAAAGGCTTCAGGGGATATTTGATGTTGATTGTTATTGTGAATGGAATTTTCCCAGGTCAATGTGAGAATAAGGCATGTGAACTCTGGCAAAAGAATGAGAAAAAGGTGTTGGCAAAGACTTCAAGGTGGTAACATTCATGGGTCTCAAGATCTCCAGTTTTTTCAGGACTCTAGATACAACACTGATGCAAGAATTCCTCTGGGATGCTTTGAGACAAGAGCAGCTGATGGCCCTTCCATCTCAGCTTGGTTCTCAAAGTGTGGTCCAGGAACAACAGCATTGACAACACTTGGGAACTTGTTAAAAGTGAAAATTCATGGGCCCTAACCTACACCTATTGAATCAGAAATCTAAGGGTGTACCAGGGAATATATTCTAAAGAGCCCTCCATGTGATTCTGTAGAACTACTGTCTTAGAGAAATAGGCAGTTTACCTGAAGACCTATGGAGAGACACGGCCTTGAGGACCTCAGCTGGAGGAAGAAAATCCTTCTACAATTATATGACAAGAATATATATGGAAGAATACATGATTTCTGATTTTAGAAACCAATTTTTGAGAAACTGAGAAAGTTTTATTTTTCCCAATCCTCAAGCTGTTCATATAACCTTGCAGTAATAATCTACTTAACAGGCTCATAAGTATATTGGGATATGGAAATAATATAATGTTTATAAAAAGTGTAAAAACAATGACAATCAAAATAACATAATAACTAGTTCTTAGGAAGCTTTTATTATGTGCCAGTCATGATAAGTGTTTTATAATCTTCAAAACTGTACTGGTAACTAGGTTCTATCAACCCTATTTTACAGATGAGGAAATTGAGGCACATTGAGATTAGGTAAAACAGACACACACACACACACACACACACACACATACATACACACAGCAAATAACCAAGCAGATATTCAAATAAAACTATCAGGCTCCAAAGCAAAGTATTTTGTAGCAATTGCTTAAAATTTGTTTTTAATATAACACTCTATGTGACAAATGATTTATATAAAACAAGGCAGCAGGAGGAGAGTGGTGACTCCCCACTGCAAAGGGATTTACTGCAGGTGTCTTCACATATGATTTTATAAAACCGTTGCTTGGAATGACTAGAAAATGAGATGCTGCGGTGAAAGTGGTTTATCTGAAGGGTCTACAACTTGCAGGGAAGTGCTGTGATTATGGCATATGCGATCTGCCCAGTTATTTAAAACTGTGTCACATAACCAGCAGCCCTCAAAGCCAGCCCCCCACCCCATTCCCATGCAGTTTGCTCTCTCTGTATCTCTGAATTTCAGGAGTTTCCTCTGTACTATTATGTCTAACTTTACTTCTTATCTTCCCGTTTCTGACTTTGCCTTGCTTTTCAAACCAGAATCTTGACATGATTTTTTTTTTTTTACCTCCTTACTCTTTTCTTACTGTGCTTCAGATTTCCTTGTTTACTTTGGTTAAAAACCGTGTCCATTCTAACACAGCCTCTGGGGCCATCAGTCTCAGCTCAGCTCCTTGGTGGGAAAGAAGGCTGTTTACTAAGTTGGCCCCTTGAATAAGATCCAGATTTGATAGAGAAATAGATTCTGATATCACACATCCTTTCTTGAAATACAGTCTGGTACCTAAGAAAATTTCGATTGAAATGCATGGGCACCAGACTCTTGACCCTCTGATGAACCTCATCCAACTGTTCTCAAAGTTTTTAACAGTGCATCTAAGTATAAGGTTTCTATTTCTCACTCTCAAAAGGTCATTCAAGTGTATAGCTCTGGCTGGAAATGTGGTGAGTGTCATGTCTATTGGTGGCCCTAGAGGACCAGTCAGTGGTGAAGTGGTAATAGGGACTGTCAAATTGATTGCCATGGCATTTCACACCCCCATTATCTCTCTTTAAGAGGAGGAACAGGCTATGAGAGAGATTTGGATATCATTTCCTTCTTGGCTTTCAATAATTTGATCAGAGGCAGCCATGACCAACAGTTGTTGAAGATCTCTCAGACATTAAAGGCATTTTATTACCCTTTCTGTTACCTTCTGTACAGTTAGGCTTGGGCAAATGAATAAATATATTTGGGGCAGTGAGAGCCTAGTTTCTCAGTGGTGGTATAAGGAGTTACAGAAAAGAATAAGGGAAGGACTAGAGTATATTCCATGGTGATACTGATTGGGATTAAAATAATCAACATGAATACAAGTTTTATAATTGATATGGATATTTGCTAGCTCGGTTGCTCAGTGGTTCCAGAAGAAATGTTACACTATTAACAATAAGTGTACCTAGAGCCAGGGCTTTGGGGGTAAAAATATGATTTCAAGGCTGGGGTAGGGAAAGTAAAGATGAGACTGGGATATATGGAATAGTATGTGCTAAAAAAATCATGGAAACATACCAAAAAGTCACAGGAGTTAGAATGAAGGGTTTCCTATAGCTAAATATGGGATAATTTGAGCATCAAAATAAGTAAAGATAGTAATGAATTATAACTCATTGTATAGGATAAGAATCCATGAGTCTGTATTGATTGGATAGATAGAAGATAGATGATAGATGATAGATAGATAGATAGATAGATAGATAGATAGATAGATAGATGACAGATAAATTCTTTTCAGTAGACAGTTAACTAACAAATATGAATGGAATTATGGAGTTAGAAAAGCATAAATGGGTGGTAAATCTAGTAGGTGAACATTTGATGACAAACAAAATATTGATGTTCTGTCAAAGATGGAATTACTCTCCATAAATTGATGCCAAAGGGAAAAAGAGTAACTTTGCAGTGGAGAAACTCAACAAATGTTATCTCAACCCAAGGATCATAGTTAATATGTCCAATATTGGGACAAATCCACATCATGGACCCTTTGATGTGATGTACCAAGAAGTTAGGGTATCATATCTGGAATATTCCTGCCAAAAAGTCCTAGTCTAAACCTATTCATGAGAAGACATCAGCCAAACTCAAAGTAGGGGGCAGGCAAAGACATCAAGGTCAAGGACAAAGAAAGGCTGAGGAATCTCCATATTAAGGAGCATGAAAGAGACTTAAGCTTTAATGAAATTCGTTATCCTAAACTTTATCCTGATCCAGGGGGGAAAAAAAGCCAAGATACTGTTGCTATCAGTGATGAAGTTTGATTATAGACTGTAGATTAGATATTAATATTGTTATCAATGTTAAATTTCCTGATTCTGATCATTGTACTATGTAAGAGAATATACAGGTTATAGAAGGCAAAGCCCTTGTGATTAGAGAAGGCACACTGCAATATTTAGGCATAACAATGGCTATGTTTACAACCCAATTTCAAATGTTTCAGAAAACTGATGAGAGAGGGAAAGAAAATGTGAACAATTTCTGAAACTGCATAAAGGGTATATGATTTCCTTATACTTTCCTGAAATTTTTCTGTAGCTTTGCAATTGTATCACAAACAAAGAAAACATTTCCACCACTTGAAAGGGGATAGTTCTCTGTGAAAGAAGAAAAAATAAATGTCTTTGAAGTGGGAAGAACTTAGTAATGTGAGAGCAGAAAAAGTATAAAGTGAAGTTTCTTTATTATCAATGTAACATAATATTTGCAAGGAAACTACAACCAAAAGGGTGACTGAAACGCTAGGTAAGGTGCATATCTGAAACTTCAAAACTCAGTCTTCAAATTTGTAACTTCATAAAAAAACTAGAAGCCCTTTAAAAGTAGCTGTTTTGTTCAAACTTGTAAGAGTTCCTGGTGCTTAGTATTTTCATTGAGATAAACACTAGATAAAAGCAAAGTAATCTGTGGCAGTAATAATTGGGGAAACCTTATCTTTGCCTTGCGTTAATGGGTGCACTCACTTAGCATAGCTGATGGGCTAGTCAGCCCTGAAGTAGGTCAGTGAAGCAGTGTGATGGGGAAGGATGGTCAACAGGTCCCCTCCACAAATGGAGCCCCAGTGCAGAATTCTTCCCTTCTTTCCTTTAGGGTCTTTAAATGTTTACAATTTGCTTTATTTTTCTTGTTAAGTAAAAAGGGGCTAAGACCACTGATCACTACCTGCTCTAGGCACACAGGAAGACACTGTTTCATTTAAACCATTAACGAGAATGCTGGGAACAAGTTATTATCATCCTATTTTACAGATAAACCAAGGTTCTGAATGGTTGAGCAAGTGTCCAGTAATCATAAATGCAGTAAATGGGGGTATACCTACCTGCAGAATGTCTGCTCCTTCCACCACATTGCCCTCCTCTGCATAAAGATGTGCCCATTCTGGAGAAGGGATTGAGTTAAATCAGCTTCAGGAACATCTTCTATGCTGAGAAGGTGCTAGGTATGTGGGCACTAGCAGGGGGTATAACTGATCATTGGAAAAAATCAAAAGTATAAGTAAAAGTTCTGTTCTGGTTTCTTTTTATCAACCACCTTAGTTTTCTTATCATCCACTTTAAATTTCTTAATCACCCATTGCTCATTGCTTTATTTTCATGCTTTGAAATACTATTATGGATCTGAGAAGCAGGATAAAATCTTTGTTTTTAGTAAATATACATTTGGAAACTACCCAGTGAGAAGTAATCCATGAAAGTTGCTATTAGGGCAGCCCATGGTAAATGGAGTGGGGAGAGTGAGTTCCAAGTGTGTCCCTACACACTCCATATCCACAATATCCACACAAACACACACACACACACACAGTGAAAATAGCAGAAGCTGACAGAACACATACTCTAGAGTTTGACAGAAATAAATCCAAGGCCTAGTTTCTTCATTTATAACTGTCATGGCTCTCAGGAAATGACACACACTACAAGGAGTTCAGTTGGAGTCAAGAAGTGAGCGACTTGGGACATCACTGTTTCCCAGACAATATTGCATCATGTTTCCCTTTTGTCAAAAGAGAATGAAGTATCATCCCTGTTATGTCAAGGATTGTTGTAATATCTACATTACATAATAAAGTGCTTGGGATACTATGAAGTCCTAAATAAAGTGTTGCTTTTGAAGCAATATTTTCTCTGTTGTCAATGAGTCACTCGACGTTGAGCAAGGATCAAACTCTACAAATATAAAATAATTCACATTTGTTCTCAAGAATATAATAATTCTCCATTAGACTAATCTGCACAGGCAAGAACCATGTTGGGCATAACCTAGGAATTCAACAAATAAGAAATATGCCTGGACACACGATGGCAATTGGAGGCCAAAGATTCTATGATATTGTGTTGGTTCCTCAAATTCTTTAAAACACCGGCCCCCAGCACAGTGTCTCTGATGGTTGATTTTATGTGTCATCTTGGCTGGGACGCAGTCCAAAGATATTTGGCCAAATGTTATACTAGATGTTTCTGTCAATGTGTTTTGTGGATGAGATTAACATTTAAGTCAACAGACTCTGAGTACAGCAGATTACCTTCCATAAAATGAGTAGGCCTCACCCAATCACTTGAAGGCTTTAAAGGAACAAATGCTTCCTTTGAGCATGAAGGAATTCTGGAACCAGATAGCCTTTGGAATCAAAATGCAACTCTTCCCTGGGTCTCTGGCCCACTAGCCTACCCTGCAGATTTTGGACTAATCGAGCCTCTGCAATCACATGAGCCAGTTCCTTAAAATAAACCTCTCTTGGCAAACCAGGAAATAGACTCTTAACTATAGAGAACAAACTGATCCTAACCAGAGGGGAGGTGAGTGGGGGGATAGGTGAAATAGGTGATGTGAATTAAGGAGTGCGCTTGTGAAGAGAACCTAGTGTTGTGTGTAAGCAATGAATCATTTCATTGTATACCTGAAACTAATATTATACTATATATTAATGAATTAGAATTCAAATATAAATGTTAAAAATAACTGTTTCTCTATATACATATACATCCTATTGATTCTTTCTCTAAGAAGAACCCTGACTAATACCACGTTTTTTTTTTTTTAATTTTTATTGGAGTTCAATTTGCTAACATATAGCATAACACCCAGTGCTCATCCCAACAACTGCTCGCCTCAGTGCCCATCACCCAGTCACCCCAACCCCCCACTCAACTCCATTTCCACTACCCCTTGTTCCTTTCCCAGAGTTAGGTGGCTCTCATTTTCTGTAACCCTCATTGATATTTTCACTCATTTTCTCTCCTTTCCCCTTTATTCCCTTTCACTATTTTTTATATTCCCCAAATGAATGAGACCATATAATGTTGGTCCTTCTCTGATTGACTTACTTCACTCAGCATAATACCCTCTAGTTCCATCCACGACGAAGTAAATGGTGGGTATTTGTCATTTCTAATGGCTGAGGAATATTCCATTGTATACATAGACCACATCTTCTTTATCCATTCATCTTTCAATGGACACCAAGGCTCCTTCCACAGTCTGGCTATTGTGGACATTGCTGCTAGAAACATCGGGGTGCAGGTGTTCTGGTGTTTCACTGTATCTATATCGTTGGGGTAAATCCCCAAAGGTACAATTGCTGGGTCGTAGGGCAGATCTATTTTTAACTCTTTGAGGAACCTCCACAGAGTTTTCCAGAGTGGCTGCACCAGTTCACATTCCCACCAACAGTGCAAGAGGGTTCCCTTTCTCCGCAGCCCCTCCAACATTTGTTGTTTCCTGCCTTGTTAATTTTCCCCATTCTCACTGGTGTGAGGTGGTATCTCATTGTGGTTTGGATTTGTATTTCCCTGATGGCAAGTGATGCAGAGCATTTTCTCATGTGCGTGTTGACCATGTGTATGTCTTCTTTGGTGAAATTTCTGTCCATGTCTTTTGCCTATTTCATGATTGGATTGTTTGTTTCTTTGCTGTTGAGTTTAATAAGTTCTTTATAGATCTTGGATACTAGCCCTTTATCGATATGCCATTTGCAAATATCTTCTCCCATTCTGTAGGTTGTCTTTTAGTTTTGTTGACTGTTTCTTTTGCTGTGCAGAAGCATTTTATCTTGATTAGGTCCTAATAATTCATTTTTGCTATGGTTTCCCTTGCCTTCATGGATGTATCTTGCAAGAAGTTGCTGTGGCCAAGTTCAAAAAGGGTGTTGCTTGTGTTCTCCTCTAGGATTTTGATGGATTCTTGTCTCACATTTAGAGCTTTCCTCCATTTTGAGTTTATCTTTGTGTCTGGTGTAAGAGAATGGTCCAATTTCATTCTTCTGCACGTGGCTGTCCAATTTTCCCAGCAGCATTTATTGAAGACACTGTCCTATTTCCAGTGGATTGTCTTTCCTGCTTTGTCGAATATTAGTTGACCATAAAGTTGACGGTCCACTTCTGGATTCTCTATTCTGTTCCATTGATCTATGTGTCTTTTTTTTTGTGCTAGTACCACACTGTCTTGTAGTACAACCTGAAATCTGGCATTGTGATGCCCCCAGTTCTGGTTTTCTTTTTCAATATTCCCCTGGCTATTTGGGGTCTTTTCTGATTCCACACAAATCTTAAAATAATTTGTTCCAAATCTTTGAAGAAAGTCTGTGGTATTTTGATAGGGATTGCATTAAATGTGTAAATTGCCCAGGGTAGCATTGACATTTTCACAATATTAATTCTTCCAATCTATGAGCATGGACTATTTTTCCATCTCTTTGTGTCTTCCTCAATTTCTTTCAGAAGTGTTCTATAGTTTTTAGGGTATAGATCCTTTACCTTTTTGGTTAGGTTTATTCCTAGGGATCTTATGCTTTTGGGTGATTTGTAAATGGGATTGACTCCTTAATTTCTCTTTCTTCAGTCTCATTGTTAGTGTATAGAAATGCCACTGATTTCTGGGCATTGATTTTGTATCCTGCCATGCTGCCAAATTGCTGTATGAGTTCTAGCAATCTTTGGGTGGAGTCTTTTGGGTTTTCTACGTACAGTATTATGTCATCTGCAAAGAGGGAGAGATTGACTTCTTCTTTGCCAATTTGAATGCCTTTCATTTCTTCTTGTTGCCTGATTGCTGAGGCTAGGACTTCCAGTACTATGTTGAATAGCAGTGGTGAGAGTGGACATCCCTGTCTTGTTCCTGATCTTAGGGGAAAGGCTCCCAGTGTTTCCTCATTGAGAATGATATTTGCTGTGGGCTTTTCATAGATGGCTTTTAAGATGCTGAGGAATGCTCCCTCTATCCCTACACACTGGAGAGTTTTGATCAGGAATGGATGCTGTATTTTGCCAAAGCCTTTCTCTGCATCTATTGAGAGGATATATAGTCCTTGTTTGTTCTCTTGTTGATATGATCTATCATATTGGTTGCTTTATGAGTATTGAACCAGCTTTGCATCCCGGGGATAAATCCCACTTGGTCATGGTGAATAATCTTCTTAATGTGTTGTTTGATCCTATGGTTAGTATCCTGGTGAGAATTTTTGCATCTGTGTTCATCAAGGATATTGGTCTATAATTCTCCTTTTTGGTGGGTCTTTGTCCGGTTTTGGAATTAAGGTGATGCTGGCTTCATAAAACGATTTTGGAAGTATTTTATCCCTTTCTATCTTTCAGAACAGCTTTAGTAAAATCTGTATTTTTTCTTCTTTAAATGTTTGATAGAATTCCCCTGGGAAGTCATCTGGCCCAGGGCTTTTGTGTCTTGAGAGGTTTTTGATGACTGCTTCAATTTCCTCCCTAGTTATTGGCCTGTTCGGGTTTTCTATTTCTTCCTGTTCCAGTTTTGGTAGTTTGTGGTTTTCCAGAAATGCATCCATTTCTTCTAGATTGTCTAATTTATTGGTTTATAGATGCTCATAATAAGTTTTAAAATTGTTTGTATTTCCTTGGTATTGGTGGTGATTCTCTCCTTTTTCATTCGTGATTTTATTAATTTGAGTCTTTTCTCTCTTCTTTTTAATAAGGCTGGTAATGGTTTATCTATTTTATTAATTCTTTCAAAGAACCAACTCCTGGTTTTGTTGATCTGTTCCACAGTTCTTCTGGTCTCTAATTCATGAGTTCTGCTCGAATGTTTATTAAGTCTCTTTTGCTGCTGGATGTAGGTTTTATTTGCTGTTCCTTATCCAGCTCTTTTAGGTGCAAGGTTAGCTTGTGTATTTGAGTTCTTTCCAGTTTTTGGATGAATGCTTATATTGCAATGTATTTTCCCCTCAGGACCGCTTTTGCTGTATCCCAAAGATTTTGAACGGTTGTATCTTCATTCTCATTAGTTTCCATGAATCTTTTTAATGCTGCTCTAAATTCCTGGTTGACCCTTTCGTCTTTTAGCAGGATGGTCCTTAACCTCCACGTGTTTGAATTTCTTCCAAATTTCTTCTTGTGATTTAGTTCTAGTTTCAAAGCATTATTGTCTGAAAATATGCAGGGGACAATCAATCTTTTGGTATCAGTTAAGACTTGACTTGTGACCCCGTATGTGGTCTTTTCTGGAGAAAATTCCATGTGCACTTGAGAAGAATGTGTATTCAGTTGCATTTGGATGTAAAGTTCTGTAAATATCTGTGAAATCCATCTGGTCCAGTGTATCATTTAAAGCTTTTGTTTCTTTGGAGATGTTGTGCTTAGAAGATCTATCAATTACAGAAAGCGCCATGTTCAAGTCTCCCAGTATTAGTGTATTATTATCTAAGTGTGTCTTAACTTTGGTTATTCATTGATGGATATACTTGGTAGCTCCCACATGAGGAGCATAAATATTGATGATTGCTAGGTCCTTTTGTGGATAGTTCCTGTAAGTATGATATAGTGTCCCTCTTCATCTCTTACTATAGTTTTTGGGATAAACTTTTAATTTAGCTGATATGAGGATGGCTGCCTCTGCTTTCTTTTGAGGACCATTTGAATGGTAAATGGTTCTTCAACCTTTTATTTTCATGCTGCAGGTGTCTTTAGGTCTAAAATGAATCTCTTGTAGAGCAAATAAATGGGTCTTGTTTTTTTATTCAGTCTGCAACCCTGCATTTTTTGATGGGATCAGTAAGCCCATTCTCATTCAGAGTTACTATTGAAAGATATGAATTTAGTGTCATCATGTTACCTATTCAGTCCCTGTTTTTGTGGATTGTTTCCTTGTACTTCATCTTTCTTTTAGAGTCCCCCTTAATATTTCTTGCAGAGTTTGTTTGGTGGTCATATATTCTTTCAGTTTCTGCCTACCTTGGAAGCTCTTTATCTCTCCTTCTGTTCTGAATGAGAGCCTTGCTGGATAAAGTATTCTTGGCTCATGTTCTTCTTATTTAGGACCCTGAATATATCCTGCCAGTCCTTTCTGGCCTGCCAGGTCTCTGTGGAGAGGTCTGCTGTTACCCTAATAGTTCTCCCCCATAAAGGTTAGGGATTTCTTGTCTCTTGCTGCTTTAAGGATCTTCTCTTTATCTTTGGAATTTGCAAGTTTCACTATTAAACGTTGAGGTGTTGAACGACTTGTATTGATTTTAGGCAGGGTGGGGGGGTGGACATCTCTATCTCCTGGATCTGAATGCCTGTTGCCCTCCCCAAGTCAGGGGAAGTTCTCAGCTTTGATTTGTTCAAATACACTTTCTGGTCCTCTGTCCCTTTTGGTGCCCTCTGGAACCCCAATTAAATGTAGATTTTTCCTTCTGAGGCTTTCATTTATTTCCTTTAACCTTTCCTCATGATCTTTTCATTGTTTTTCTCTTTTTTTCCTCAGCTTCCTTCCTTGCATCAACTTGTCTTCTATGTCACTCACTCGTTCTTCTACCTCATTAACCCTGTTGTTAGGACCTCTAGTTTGGATTGCATCTCATTTAATTGATTTTTAATTTTGGCCTGATTAGATCTAAATTCTGCAGTCATGAAGTCTCTTGAATCCTTTATGCTTTTTTCCAAAACCACCAGTAGCTTTATAATTGTGCTTCTGTATTGGCTTTCTGACATTGAGCTGTTGAGTATTTTATTGAAACATGATGCCCTGCTGTCCCATCAGCATCCAGCCACCTCCCCCACATGCCAAGTGTGGCTGGGTCCCCATCCAGCGATGTGGTTGAGTTCAGACCCAATGGTGTCAGGCAGGACTCCAGACTGAGAAACTGGTTATCAAAGCAGGAAACCAGATGAGAGTCCTTAGTTGACAAATATTTAAGTGGTAAAAGGCTCTTAAAGAATGTAGGATGAGAAGTTCTGAATGGAAGTGCTGGCGGCCCTCCTCGGAGTTGAGTGCTGGGATGGGCTGTGCCAAGGAGCCGGGAAGGGCCCATGTGGCCAGCTGTGGGAGTGACTGAAGTCACCGTGTGGACTGACCCGTGTGGACTGACCGTGTGGAGGGCATCGGTGAGGCTGTCCTGGTAGACAGGGCAGGAAACCCCAAGAGGGAAGTCAGGCTGCTCTGCTCAGAACAATTCCCTTTTCTATCCTGGGCTGCCAAGTACGGACCCAAATGCCACATTTTAGATACTTGAGATATTTGTACTTTCTCACTCTCCAGGAAGAGTGCAACGAAACCACAATGCAGCCTGTGGAGGGAAGATGCGGGAGGAACCACACCCTGGGTGACACCCATGGGAGCCACAGGGGCTAGAGGAGAGCAGGTCCTCCAAGCAGCTCTCAGGAGCGCGATATCTTGTCTGGAGGCATGAACCCTGTGTCCCCGAGGGTCCTGAGCGCCACTCGGCCATCTGGCCGTGCCACCAGGTGGGTTATGCTGCCATTGTTGAGAGACAGGCGGAGCCAGCCTTCAGGAGGGAACTGCAGTGCCCGGCACACGATGTAGCGGATGACATTGGCATGGCAGATGAAGATCTCCTAACTGTCCTCCTGCTGCTTGACATCTGCAGGATGGACGTAGTTCCAGAAGGCGGCCTCGATCCGGGCTCCGTCTTCATAATACACAGCCTCTGGCTTCCAGTGGGACACAGGAGGGTTGGGCTCAATGGGGGCGCCCTCCCTCGGCAGGTCTGTGCTGACCTTGCAGACACCTGGCAGGTGCTTGTTGATGATGTCAGTGGTTTCTATGGCTCGGGTCATGGACGAATGGACAATTTCATTAAACTTCAACCCCAAGCTTGCAAGTCGGAGCCCAGTTAGTTCAGCCTGTTCACGACCCAGGGGTATTAGCGGTGCTTTTCCAGGGAGGCATCCACGTGGTACTGGGAGTGCCTGATGAGGAAGATGTGTCGTGTGGCCTTTGCTTTGCAGTGGTCCAGTCTGGACGCCAGTTCTTCTTCTCCAGAGTCTAGGTTCCTCTTCCACAGGTTGACCAAGGATAGTGGTTCTCGCCTGTCCCAGGTGGGGTTCCAGAAGCGCGGCCCGGGATGCGCAGTCCCCGCCCACGCCCGCGCCAGACCACCCGCGGCTCCGCATCCCCGCCCACGCGGGGCTTCCCCAGCGCCACCGGGGAGAAGAGCGCGGAGGCCGAGCCCGGCCAGGCCGCAGGCCGCCAGCTGCAGCGCCTGTCGGAGCGCCCTGCCCCCCGGCCCCTGCAATCCAAACTGCTACTCTGCGGGAGAGAGGACTGTTTCTGAATCTTTTGTGCTGAGTTCATTCTTCTAGTCATTTTGCTCAGTGCAGAGTGGCTAAAAACAAGTGGTACTGGAAAAAGGAAGGAAAAAGAGAGGGAAAAAGGGAAACAAACAAAAAACAAGGAGGGGTACCCTCTGGTTCTATATACTGTAAATCCCTCGACTTCCCCTTTCCAGCTGGTCGGTCAAGAACTTGCTCTTTCCCTGTCCTTGCAGCTGGTCTTCTGGGGGAGGGGCCTGCTGTGCTGACTCTCAGGTGTGTGCACCTGGGGGAGCTGCCCCGCCCCCTGCCAGGTGCACGGCTGGGTGGGAGCTGTTTACCCGTGAGGCCCCTGTTCCCTGGTGGCCCCGCTCCGTCCCAGGCACAGGGTGACACGCGGAGGAACCACCACAGTGGCGGCGGCAGCTCCCCAGCCCTGGAGTCAGCTCCCCCAGTAACTCCCGCAGCTCCCAGTCCGCACGGGCCTGGATGCTCCCAGGGCGGGGGCGCCGACCTGCACAGCTTGGGGGCGCCCCAGGGCAGGAGCGTCCTCGCTGTCCTGTGTCCTCCCCGCCTCCGCCTGTCCCGGGGGGATCGCAGGATCCCGGGCTGTGTCCGTCGACGTCCTGGGATCCAGGGCCTGCGCCACTGGGATCGCGCTCCGGGACCCGGGAGCCGCGCAGCCCCCTCCGCGCGGAGCCGCCGCCCGAGCCGCCTGCCGAGCTGCTCCCGGTGGCGCCGGGCACGCGCTCCAGCCCTTTAGGGAGCTTGTTCCGAGGTGTGTGGCGCTCTCCCCTGGGGCGCAGGTCCTCTGTTAGTGACCCGGGAACCTGGGGGCTCCCCTGCCCTTCCTGGGATCCTGCCTGAGTCGCTGCGAGCGCCTTTCCGCCGGGGAAGGTTGGTGCAGCTCCTGCGTCTCCGGGCCTGGGCTCTCCTGTCCTGGGGGCTCTCGCTGCTGAGCCTTAGCCCTGCTCCTGGGGGGCCCCTCCCCGTTGGTCCTTTTTTATTTACTTATTTTTTCCCCTCTTCCTACCTTGATAGAAGAGTGAACTCCTCACTGTAGCATTCCAGCTGTTCTCTCTTTAAATCTCAGGCCAAATTGGTAGGTTTTCAGGATGATTTGTAAGTTATCTAGGTAAGTTGGGGTCAGGTGACTTGGGGACCCTACTCTTCCATCGTCTTGCCCCGCCCCCCTAATACCACTGTTAATGCTTAATAAATATCATGGTTTTTTAATCCCAAAATGAAATATTCTTTAGCCCTCACAATACTTCACTCTAAAAGAATCTTTTTGCTTTCCAAATAAAAATTACTTCAAAAGTGTTTCTATATTTAATTGTTCATTCCTTCCCAAATATTTATTGACTCCTCATTTAATCATCTACTAGTAAACATAATGGAAGAAAAGCTCTGGGTAAAGCAAATGGAGGGCCATCCCCAAATTTAGCAATGGTGACAGTCTAAAATATTGACAGATTACAAATTTAAAAGTTACACAAAATGAATATAATTGTGTGGAACTATCCTTATTTTTTTTAAAGATTTTATTTATTTATTCATGAGAGAGAGAGAGAGAGGCAGAGACACAGGCAGAGGGAGAAGCAGTCTCCATGCAGGGAGCCCGACATGGGACTCAATCGCAGGCTGCCCTCCCTATTGAAACTAATTTTACTTGTGGAATAAAGCAACCTTAAGGAAACTTTCTCTCTATCAAAATACTTGACTTAGAAAATGGAGCTGAAGTTGAATTCATTTAATTCTGCATCTAACGTAGAAAAATGGCACTGAAATTTTGAAAGGAACATGAAATTGTTGTACTTTCTAAGTCTCTATGAATAAAGTAGGTGAGGAGAAGGAGAAAAATTCAATTTAACACTGAGAGTAATTTTCACCTTTTCTTCCTTAAAAAACATATGTGAAATGCCATGTGTTGTCATGGAAACGGTAAAATAAGAAATCTGTTTCTGAATGCTTAAAGTTAGGTGCAAGATTGTCAAATACAGGCTGTTTGTATTGTCTCTTACAAAAGAGAAAAAGACATAATGATTTGGTACATAACCATCCTTGTATTTATTCTAACTCTTCTCTTTAGTCTGTGTTTTGTGTGTGGGAGACTTCCCAAAGTTATTTCCGTTTATTTTCCTTCCCGGACCTTACTGCAGGCACCTTTTCTGGACCTTATTTATAATGCCATTGGGTTAAAATATAAAGCATAGATTTTAAAGCTGAAAGGTCACTTAAAGGAATTTAATAAAAAGCAAGGACCTATTCAAATTCATGTAACCATGCTCACAACACAAAATACTTGAAGCAATAGTTGTAATGTAGTTTTTTTAGAGTAAGGTATACCCCTGAGTTTGAGTACTAATTCTTTCCTTTAGTTACTCTGTGACCTTGAGCAACATACTTCATTCCTCTCTAATCTGTTTTCTAATCTGTAAAATGAAACTAATCGACTTACTTTTTTTAGAATTATTGGATAAATATTAAATAATATACCCAAGGCACAAATATTAGTCATTATTATCTCATTTCAATTACTCACATTAGTGGATTGGACCAAAGCTTAAATAACAGAAACTGACCTATAATCTTCACATCCCTTCGCTTTTGAGCCTGTGGTTGGATACATACATGCCATTCTTTTTTTTTTTTTTTAAGATTTTATTAATTCCATGAGAGAGAGAGAGGCAGAGACACAGGCAAAGGGAGAAGCAGGCTCTATGCAGGGAACCCGACGCGGGACTCCATCCCGGGTCTCCAGGATCAGGCCCTGGGCTGAAGGCGGCCCTGAACTGCTGAGCCACTCCGACTGCCCCATACATGCCATTCTTGATCATTGACAATGATTCCTACCAAAGGCTAGAATCTTTCTCTAACCTTCAAGGTCCATCTCCCAATCTTGACCTGCATGCTACCAATCAACCCAGAGCCACTGAGCATTCAGCTGGAAGAGACTCAAGTACTTTTATTTCATGGGTGGAAATGCAATCTCCAGGAACAGTGTTTGGTTGAAGATCCCACTCTCTGAGGAAGAGGTAGGGCCTGATCTTCCAGCTTCCAATTCAGAGCTCCAGATTTTGTGTCCCATAAATACTGACCCAAGAAGAGCAAGAATATACTTATGCTATGCTAATTTCCATTGTTCTATCTTTGCCTTAGAGAGAGTAGTTTTCTTCAAATGTGGATACCAATGTGAGCACATGAAATCATCCTAAGGGCTATAGGAGCAGAAATAATCTAAAGGAATCAATTTCTAGCTCTTCAACATTCCTGGCTTTTTCCTAAAACTGATCTTCCTGAGAACCTATCTTCCTTCCATTTTACAACAAATTTTCTCCCTTTCATCCATCCCACTACTTCCTATGATGCATTATCTCAGAGAGAGAGAAAGCCTCCAAAGTGGAAGCCTCCTGTATTATTAGTTAAGCTACCCCAAACCCTTTCCTGTCTTAAGCATATTTACAGTAATAGTGGAGGTGTTAAAAAGGGACAGCAGCTAATGTCAGAATGTTCTAAAATCAAATACATGATAAATAAAGGGTGAAAGGAATGATGATTTAATGACATTACTTCTTCCATTCCCCAACCAGTATCCAAAAATTACTTTTCTTTGAGGGAGAACCCCATGAAAAGAAAATAGAGTATGGGTAGGAAAGGCTGAATGCTATGAATTTTGGATTTCATATTAAATACATGAAAATTTTACAGCTATTTTTTGATACATATCATTGGAGCATGCATTTAACTGAAAAGAAAGATCTTTAAATAGTCAAAGTCATATAATATCTGTGCTTCTTTTAAATGCAATTCTGATGTTTTCAGAACTACCATGTATAAAAGAATATATGAAGGAAGTGTGAAAAATTTGCTAATTGATGAATATGGATGGTGAGTAAGTGGGGATTTGTTTTATTATTCTATTCGTATACATGCTTGAAACTTTGCATAATATCACCATATTATTAATTAACCTTGGAAGAGAAAAACTCTTCGATGTACAAATACCATAGAAGAAATGGAAAAATTACCAAAGAACACTCCCTATGCCTGTTCAGCTATCCATGGATTGAGAGGTAATGTACTTCAAACTCTCCAAACCAGTTTTCAAATGTAACAATCAGTGCCAGAAAGCCCCCTCTCCAGCACTCTCCAATTAAAAAAAAGTGATTTAATTTGGAAACACTGCAATGATAGGAAATTCTGCCAGTCAATGGGATTCTTTCCTGATGGGTTTCACTGTAGTGTCATCTGGTTAGGTCATTTTGGTGGGAAACCATGTTTTTAGTAACCTGATATATTTTATTTTGGGCAGGTTAGATTCCTAGTGGAAAATCCTTCCAGTGCCTTGTCTGCAGACCTATAAACTTTGGTGCAAGCATTCTGGACCTGAGTGGGACAAAAGGGCCTGGGAGTATTTAAACTTTAGCTATACACACATATGTGTGTTGTTTGAAGTACTTCAAAATGTTTGATGATACTGCTTTTTTTGCTTACTATATAGAATGGATGCATGTCCATTTTTTTTTCCTTTTCCTAAATTTCTGGAAGCTTTCAATTTTTTCCTGATCTGAACTTTCACCTAAATACATGTAGGAGTGTGTCTTTTATTCCTTAATCTTTTATTTTAATTATCTCTTAATTATCCATAGTATAAACCTCCTTGCTGTTTTCTCATGTCCTTAACTATTTATTTGAATATCCCAACCTCCCCATTATCTCTCTTTTGTATAAACTCTTACCACATGGACACAGAGACCCTAAATCTATCTTCTATGTTTTATAACTTTCTTTTCACATTCTTTCTTTTTTTTTTTTAAAGAGATTTTCTTTATTCATGAGAGACACAGAGAGAGAGAGAGTCAGAGACACAGGCAGAGGGAGAAGCAGGTTCCATGCAGGGAGCCTAACGTGGGACTCGATCCCGGGTCTCCAGGATCAGGCCCTGGGCTGAAGGCAGCGCTAAACCGCTGAGCCACCTGGGCTGCCCTATTACTTTCTTTTATATTTGCCCCATTTGATCATTTTTTGGCTTAATAATCCAAAATCATAATTCATTTCTTATAACAATTATACTCACAATATTCTGGTTTTTGTTATCTACTGAACTCATTTGTATTTAAGAATCATATTATTTTTAAGGTTTTATTGAGTTATTATTTGTGAACGATTAATTCACTTTTAGTCATTCTAAGGATATAACTACATTTTAAGTCTTATTTATGTTAAACTAATTCTGCTCATTGAAAAATAATATCCTATTTTTTAGTGTAGTATCTATTTTTCTTGGGCTTGATATCTTCAACTGTTAGTGACTCTTGTAATTAAACTTATCTTTTAGTCTGAGACTTCTTCATTCCCCTTATATGGATGCTATTATTGTTTTCTATAGCTACCTATTCTCCATAAACAAAAATTTCCATGATTTCTAATAAAATTGATTAGTTTATAAATCATCAAAATTCTGAACAAAGAAAAGCCTCTTCTATTTGGTATCTCATATCCTTCTCCTCCCCACACTTCCAGACTATAACTGATTAATTCACCAGCTACTGTTTTTCTATATAGCAAACTACACAGTGCAAGAAGTAAATCACTTTTACAGGTAATCCTCTGTTATACAGGCAACTATGTTGTATAGTGCAATAAGTGCATCACTTTTCAGTTTCAGCTGCCATATAGACAGGCTTTACTGACTCTTTTTAAAAATGGTTCCCATTTGTTAATAATGAGAGGAAGGATAGTTGCCAAAAGGCTGCCTCCAGCATAATCCCAGAAGTAACAGACGCCACACTCAAGCTTCAGATTTTGGCTAATGTGAAATAGCAGGGTCCAGATTTATCCTTCTGCCTGAAAAATCTAAAACATTGATAAAATATATGATACAATAATTTTCAAGATACTGGACATCAGGCAAAGAAGGGCAGTAACCCCTGAGAAATGGAAAACAATTGAGATGGACCCTACAATTGCCTAGCTTATTGCTTTAAAAGGATTTCCCAGCCATGGTACAGAGGAAAACTCAAGACTGAGCATGGTGGATTTCTGGAGCTGAGATTCTGAGGTTAACAAGTCTGCTACAGTTTGTAGAATGGAGCACAGGGAGATCTGGAGAGAGGATAAAAAAGATAAGCCACAGACAGGAAGAAAATATTAAAAATTATACATTTCTATAAGGATTTGTATCCAGAATATACAAATAATCCTCAAAAATCAGTAACGAGAAAATAAACAAAAAAGTAAAACTAAACACCAATAAAACTAGACCAGAAGTTTGAACAGAAACTTTGTTGCCAAAGATACACAGATCGTAAATAAGAATATCAAAATTTAGTCAACGTTAATCATCAGATAAATGGGAATTAAAACCACAATAGGAAACAAACACCCCAAGTAGAATGGTTAAAATTAAAGACTTCTCATACCAGGTGTTAGTAAGGATGCAGTGGTCCTTATGCAACCACTTTGGAAAATAATCTGAGAGTTTCTTTTAAAATAAAACCTACAGCTCTATTATTTATACTGCCCTGGGAATTTACGCAAGAGGAATGAAAGCATATGTCCACACAAAGACTTGTACACAAATGTTCACAACAACCTTATTTGTAACAAATAAGAACTGGAAACAAATCAAATATCCATCAACCACTGAATGGATAAACAAATTGTAATATGACATGCAATGGAATAGTATTCATCAATTTAAAAAATGAACCACTGATATATGCAAGAAGTTGTATGAATCTCAGAATAATTATGTCAAGTGGAAAAAAAACAGACCAAACAGTGAACATATTATGTGATTCCTTTTATAGAAAATTCTAGAAAATGCAAACTAACTGTAGTAACAGAAAATAGATTAGTGATTGTCTGGAACTACAGTGGGGGTGGCAGCTAGGGTCAGGAGAAAGAGGTTACAAAATATCATGAGGATACTTTTTGGGGGCTGATGGTTTTACAGGTATACATATATTTCAAAACTTATTAGAATACTATATTTTAAATATATATATTTTACTGTATGTCAATTAGACCTTTACAGAGTTATTTTTTAAAGGGGCAGAAGCAGATGCTGATGTTAAATGCCCACACCCAATAGCTTTTAGCATCTCTTGGGGGAAGGATGAGTCTCTCTCTGCCCTTTCCAACTCTGAGCCTCCCTCCTTTCTACTTTGGGCCCCTGTTTTTCAACTCTTCGGAACACACTTCCTGCTACTGTCATAGCTGACCAACAAACACTTCCATAGCATACAGTCTAGGTATAACTTCTTTTTCCACATCTTTTGGGAGCAGGGCTTTGAAATGTATGTCCCAGGGTCATGTTCTTTGTCCCCAACACAAACAAGGTGTTGTCTCTCTCACCTCCCACCTCTTAATCCTAGAATCCTTGCTCACCTCTGCATTTTGACTGCAGCTAGAACCTGAACTGGAGGAATGGCTAGAAGCATAAACAAGCAAAACCAAAACCGAAACCAAACCAAAACCAAACCAAAACAAAAAAAACCCACAATTGTATTTGAAGGCAGTCAGTGGGGAATGGTCTGTGAATAGCAAAAAGAAATTGTCATTGGACATTTAGACCTTGAGGAGAAAGATTTAGAGATCACTATTCACACAGGCATTTAACTCTTGAGGGCTCTTTCTCTTTGAAGGCTAGTTTATGGTCAACATTGGGAATATGACTACACTGTCCATACCACAGTATTATGGCTTGAAGTACAGCTGTGTTCTACTTCAGTCCTCACCAACTGCTAACAACTCGGGGTCTGTGGGGGGAGGTGGGAAACTATACAGAAAACCCGCACATTGTGCAATCCTGTAACAAAAATGGATGTACAGGACAGGAAAGTGCTCAGAAGTTCCAGGCTAGGAGGTTCTAGTTCAAGAAGGCAATGTAGAAGCCTCCTGAACTTACCTCTTCAGACAGAGACTGAATTTACAGATACACACAGGACAATTTCCTCAGAAAACGATCTAGAAACTAGCTGAATGACTCCTACACATAGGGCAAATGAGAAAATCCCACATAAAAATAGGTAGAAAAATCTGATACATAATCTCACCATAAGCCCTACCCTTCATGTAGTGACCCACACTCAAGAGAGAACTCACAACTCAGAGTTTCTGAAGAGTGAAGGGTTTAAATCCCACATCTGGCACCTCAACTTTTAGACCTACTTCTAAGAGACAGGCCCTCAAAACGTCTAGGTTTGAAAGCCAGTGAGGCTTGTGTCCATGAGACCCACAGAGCACAGAACTGAGAAATGGCTCTTCAAGGGCTTTTGCAGACTCACTTGGCTACACCCCAGGGCCCAGCACAGGAGCAGCTAACTGAAACATGCCCAGTCTTTTGGGAAAAGGCTTATTTGCTTATCTTAAAAGCTTCAGCCTGAGGAGCAGATATCTAATTAAATACATATCTAGAAGCCAACTTAAAAACTCTCCAAAGATCATGGATCTTTGGCACCATCCTCATACCCTCGCTCTGTCTAAAGGAACTTGTATACACATCTAACATGACCCAGTTTTTGTGGTTGCTGCCCAGAAGACACTGCTTGATCTCCTGCCTCTAGTAAGATTTAATCTAAGCTACATCCTAGACTTTGACTAAGCCTAGTCTACATTAAGATCTAGTCTAGAATGACACAGTCATCGTGCCTATCAAGAAAATATTTAATATTTAAAACCTATGTGTAAGTAATAAGGAATAAGGAATTAACCTACTATAAAAACCTCTATAGTTTGTTATATATGCATGCATAGCAAACTCTATGTGTTCATCACTAAAATAGACAACTATTAACATGTCTTATTGCTGCCTTCCATAAATTCTCATGTTAAAATTATTATTGTATTTGGCAATCTTGGCTCTGGGGTTCCAAGAGCCAAGTTCTTTAGTGACTGGACACTAAAGTCAAGAGTCTGCTTCCCAGAATGAGCAAACAGGGAATAAAGCATCTCTTTTAAAAAGTATGTTTTGGTGAGGCACCTGGGGGGTAGTTAAGGAGTGAAGCATCGCCCTTCAGCTCAGGTCATGACGCCAGGACTCTGCCTGTCACTCCCCTCGCTTGTGCATGCTTGCTCTCTTTCTCTCTCTGTCAAATAAATAAATAAAATATTTTTTTAAAAGATGTGTTTTGGTGAAATTCAAGTAACATCACTAAAAATTTTAGTCTTTCTTTTTCTTCTTGATTATCTTCCATCATTTAGATTCTAAAGTTGTATTTCATTTCAATAACATTATCTCACCAAAACCCTTCACATCAACTGTGACCCCACTGATGCTCTGTGTTAATTTCAGACCTGTCGGAAATTCCCTTTATGATGTCTCCTAGGATTTATTGGACATTTACATCCTTTACACTCCAGTCTATCCTATACAAGGATACCATCCTGCATCACTGTGTGGTACATATTTCCTTTATCTCATGCTTATCCATGTTGAAATTTCACTCTCCTGTATCATAGTTGATGGTCAGAATAAGCTACCAGGTTTTTCTTTAAAATACCTTATTTAAAAAAATACCTTATTTATTCATGAGAGACACATACAGAGAAAGACAGAGATACAGGCAGAGGGAGAAGCAGGCTCCATGCAGGGAGCCCGATGTGGGACTCAATCCCAGGACCCTGGGATCACGCCCTGAGCGGAAGGCAGACGCTCAACCGCTGAGCCACCCAGGTGTCCCAGCTATCAGTTTTTATATCTGAATTTGTTAATTTGGTCTTTAGAGTGAAATATATTCTTCCAAAATGCTATTGTACCATTTTGTTCCTAGATTGCTATTCCATTCCATATATTTAGACAGTGTATATACCTGGAGGAAGCATTTTCAATGGCGTGCTCCCAGTGATCACTACAAAATGCTCTCCTGTACTATAACAGTAAAAACAGTTGTTTTATCCTTAAAACTTTTTTCTTAGAAATAAAATAATAATTCCCAGTTTGAATATTACTGGGCAGATCCTGAATCCTTGAAACATATTTTCATGTTTAGCCTTAATAAAAAATATTTCCATAACCCTGAAGCCATTGAATTTTTTTAAAAAAATACATTGTAAATAGTGCAGGCATATTTCACTCTATAATAAAAGGGAAAGGCATCTCATCTCCAGGTAAGAGTAACATTGGAATTCCTATACATTAAAGAATAACCAATATGACTTTGAGGATTAATGACTGAGATCAGACTCATCCCTATTCTTTTGGGGATGATGGATAAATATGAATATAAGTCATCTCAAAAAAGCCAAAAGCATAGATCCTAAAAACATAGAAAAGAGAGGCCACAGATGTTAAAGCTTTGTTTCACTAACATCATGATTTTCCTTCTCATTAAATTTTCGTTGAAATAGTATGTATAGACGTCCTTAACATTTTTTGTACAATAGAAAAATTTCTCAGTCTACTTAAGCCTACTGACTCCTTTTTCAAAATAAAGTTTTTTAATACATAAGGTAAAATACATAGGATTGCCAAGGAAAATAATTACATTGAAATATAGTTATCAGAATACTTAAAAAAATGATGAAGAAGTAATGTAGTCTTTTTATTGATGAGTTAAATAATAAGATGCACTGGCAGATCTAATAAATAACATAATTACAAATGATGGTGAGCATAAACAATATGTTGACACATCTTTAATGGCTTCAATAAGATGTGGAAGTATCTGTCATTTCTATTGATGACAAGGTTATAGGTACTGGTAATACTATTTTATGGTTTGTTACTTATATTTATAAATTAAAGAAATGACAAATATCAGTTAGAACATAGTGAAAATAAAGATACATTCTTTCCTATCTTAATCCATGGATCTCCTGAATTCTATTTCATGTAGGGAGTTCCTTTGTCCCGTATGGTTTAGCAAAAACATTTTTACACATGTATCTCTAGTTGGGGTTTTTGTTATTCAATTGAGTATTCTTGAGGGCATACTAATCATCTTAAACTAAGTCAGAGTCTCAGAGTTGCAAGGCAAACAATGTGATACCATCTGAAAGAGGCTTACAGTCTAGCAGAGTAAAAAATTTTCATAAATTACTGCAATGAAACGTTAGAAATATTATGAGGAAAAAAATTATATATCCAGTAGAGAGAAAGCACAAATGAGGGAAAGATCAAATAGGCCCAACTTCTAAAAACATAGGGGGTATCAACAGGAAAAAGTGATAGACAGCAAAGAACTATCCAGGCAGATGAAACTTTATGATCGAAAATACCGAGATATAAAATAATTCTACCAAAGTTGATCATTTAATATGACTGGATACCTACAGCAAGGATCTCTTGCCAAAATTACTTTGTATTCCCTGTCTATGGAGATGCTTAAATATAGCCAACTTTATTATAGAAATGCTTTATTCCAAAAGAATTAAGTATTCATCTATTCCACTCAAGTGTGTTAACTTTTGTATATTTGTTAAATGAGTGAATGAATGAATGGATGAATGAATGAATTTTGAACCCAATAGTGGCTCCAGTAATACCTAACAGTTCTCATAAGAGCCATCAGGTGGCAGATATTTAATCCAAGAATGACTGTTAACTGAGCAAAACTCAGATGATGAAATGCATAATAGCTTTTTTTTTCTTAATTCTTACTGTCTGAGTTTATTAAAATCAAAAGGATTTCATGAGGAGACAAACTAGGGAATATTTTTAGCCCTTTTGGCCTAGAGAAATAACTGCTTATTGAATTGGTTTGTGAAATTGAATTTGAAAAAGACAGTAACACTCTTCTTTCGGCAAAGAAATAATAATAAAAAGGAATTTTCAAGCAAGTCATCTATCTATAGAGATTTCTATTCCTTACTCTCTAAAATCAGTAAAAGAAGGACTGCAACCATGAAAGTCATTATATTGTTACATATTATTTGAAGAAACAAAGTGGGTAAGATTCATACACACAGTGATGTCTTTCTCTTTTTGCCACATGGAAACTAAACCTCAGGTCACCATATACATGTAGAGACAGACAGATAGATAAACATATTGATAAATAGGTATAAATAGATCATAATCATATACAGCAGAAAGGAGGTATCTGAAACATAACACCCCAAACCACATAGAGGATGAATCTATAGGCCCTCAGTACCCTTGGTTGCATTTAATTCTGGTGTGATGCCTTAAGTGGGACATTGAGAAAAAGAGAGAGGTCATCAAAAAGAGATTTTCCAGAATAGAAATCAGGTCATATGGGGAACAGCTTCAGGAAATGAAGGTTCTCAGCTGGGACACATGACATAGGAACCATTGAGGGCTCGCGTGGGGAAGACAGACAAGCTACTTTTGCTCTGAATTAGGACAACTGGGTTACAAAGAGATGGGATTCTGCTTTAAAAAGGGGAGGATTTTTTCATAATTAGGGCAGACCACCTAGGGAAACTCTGAGGTTTACTTCAACAGACTGTTCAAGTAGAAGCTCAAGTGTAATAATGTGTATTAAAACCCAATCTATTTCTTGGGACCATACTCTCAGAAATATAAGGCAACACATGAAAATACATTGCACAATGCCTCGATCACAACACACGTTCAATAAGCCATACTTTTTTGTTTGTACTTTTTGTTACTAACTTAAATCTGTCATGTACTCATTTTTGCTACAGAAAATAAATAGTGAAAGGGATTATAGAGGAAAGGAGAGAAAAATGAGTGGGAAAAATCAGAGAGGTTGACAAAACATGAGAGACTCCTAAATCTGGGAAACAACAAGGGGTAATGGAAGTGGAGGTGGGCAGGGAGATGGGGTGACGGGCACTGAGGAGGGCACTTGATGGGATGAGCACTGAGTGTTATAGTATATGTTGGCAAATTAAACTCCAATAAAAAATATACATAATAAAAGAAAATAAATCTAACTTATTTGCCCATATAACTTCATACATGCTTATAATAAAAACTTTAATATGTAATATACACATATTGCTTTTCAATCTGTCAAACACACTTGTACATATTTATCTCATTTATTTAATACAGTGACCAGAGCATAATTTTTGACACATAATTACTTATCAAGTCCTTGTGAGTCATCTATTTTCCTTCTGTTATACAATAGTCTTATTGTGTAATTGTCCTCTGTTTATAAGTTGCAGAAATAGAAGTTTAATTTATACTTTATTTTTTTCCTATGTTCTTTTTTTACAATGATATCTCAGTCTATGTAAGAATGATACCTCAATATAGATACAAAAAAATCCAAAAGCATATATGTGTATGCATGAGTGTGTATGTGTGTGTGTATGAGAGAGAGAGAGGCAGACAGACATAAAGAGAAGGAGACAGAATGAGAGAGAAAGACAGGTCCAGGAAAATCCAAACATATACAGCTTTTGATTTTGTATTAAGAAAGTTTTGCTACTCATCAGAGAATACCAGTTTAGTTTCATAGAAGAGTCCTGTTGCTTCTGTCAAATATATCCACAATTACACATGGGTTTACTAAGTGATGACTCATGACATGCATGTGCGTTTTATATGTAAACATATGTTTTCCATCTATACATGCACATATACAGATATTGCCCAATTAGTAAGCTACTAAACAATGATGAACTCTCTCAACATTGGCTAGGACTAATGTGATACACCGCAAAAACTCTACAAAGATATGCAGAGCAGCATTAAAGTTAACCACTAGAGTAAGGTTAATTAAAGCTATTTTTGGAAATGTCGAGCGATCAGCAAGAAGAGGATTAAATTGGGGTCACTGGGAGTTCCCCCTGCACTCAGCATGCTGAGTATCCCATTATATTGTTCCTAATAATCTGTGCCAGCCTGTAATGGCTTATATATTTATAGGTTATCCAATGAAGTTTACAAATTCAAGTGTTAATTCAAACACAGCCTTTTCTTTGTTTGATGAATTTACTTGGAGCATTTGTTATGGACCAGGCATCTTATAAAGAGGTTTACATGTGTGGATTTCACTTATTAACTCAATGAATATCTAATTATAAAATACATTTACAAAAAAATAAAATAAAAATAAAATAAAATACATTTACAGTTTTGCAAACTGAGTTCTAGAAAGAATAAATAGCTGGCACTGGGTTACATAGGTGAGCCAGCTTTTGAATCCAGGCACTAATGTCTGAATCATCTAATCTTGCCCACTTAGACTAAGAACCATGGAGAGGTAATAATAATAGGAAGTACTGCCCAGGGAATGCATAAGTCTTGGGGTTTGACAAGCCAGCCCAGCTGTGAGAGAAGGAAATGGGTTCCATACATATAATGGTACCTGGGAGCATTTCAGGTCTGGGAGTAGCACAATCAAACGCTGGGGATGAGGGTTAGTTTTTTAACCAATATGATTCCAGGGAGAGATGTATAAGTTGACATCAAGAACCACAAACCTGAATAAGATAGGCCCCCTGAGGAGGGGCATATCCCCAGAAGACAATGCCTAAGATAAACAAAAACCTGTTCCTCACCTGTCCATGAAGGCTCCCCTGCTCCTGGCCCTGGCATTCAGCTCACTTAAGCTCCCTGAAAGACAGTATTGTCCATAGTCAAAGGCAAGTACATAGCAAAGTTTATAATTTAGCATGTAAGACTTCAAGAAAATCTTTAATGGATGTATAGATTTCATTACCAATGAAGACAATATATTCATGTTTCCGTCCTTTCTCCTCCCTCCCTCTCTTCCCACCCCTCTCTCCCCAGCCTCACACACACTATTCCCCACCCACATATTCATACCACCCTGATTATGACATTTCCCAATTAGTAAGCTACTAAACAATGTGACATGGGATGAATGCCCATGACAGTAAGGTAGCATGCTGAGAGACTGCCACTGATGTAAGGCCAAAATTAAAATATTGATTCAGCCAGGGAAACTCTGAGGTAGCATATAAATGAAATTGACTTACAAATGTGCTTTTTATTCCATTGTATACATAAACCACATCTTCTTTATCCATTCATCTTTCGTTGGACACCGAGGCTCCTTCCACAGTTTGGCTATCGTTGGAATATTACTCAGCTATTAGAAATGACAAATACCCACCATTTGCTTCAACGTGGATGGAACTGGAGGGTATTATGCTGAGTGAAGTAAGTCAGTCGGAGAAGGACAAACATTATATGTTCTCATTCATTTGGGGAATATAAATAATAGTGAAAGGGAAAATAAGGGAAGGGAGAAGAAATGTGTGGAAAATATCAGAAAGGGAGACAGAACGTAAAGACTGCTAACTCTGGGAAACGAACTAGGGGTGGTAGAAGGGGAGGAGGGCGGGGGGTGGGAGTGAATGGGTGACGGGCACTGGGTGTTATTCTGTATGTTAGTAAATTGAACACCAATAAAATATTAAAAAAAAAAAAACAAATGTGCTTTTTAAGGAATGTACTGAAGCAAGCTCAGACGCTGGCCATTACCTTGTAGTATGCTTCCATTGCATGAGTTTTTGTGCTCCATGAAGTGTACCTCTGGAGTCCTATTGAGAATTTCAGGAGTCTTAAACACCTGATGGCTGTCCATTGAGTCACTTTCTTTAGGAAAATAATGCATTTTTATTCATTTTATTTACTTTTAAGTTAATTATTTTGCCAGGGTCTTGAAAGGAGTGAAGGCAGCTAAATGTGAACTATACATCAGAAAGCATAGTTATTTTTAAGGTCATTGGTGCAAATTCTTGTCATAGCAATACTCCGTATCCAACGGTGCTCAGATATTCCAGTAAAGTATCTTCCTTTAGAAAATACAAATTAAGGGTGAGCAAAAATAGAGCACTCAGTTCAAAGCTGCATGATGGCAAGTGTGATTTTCCCTGCACACATCTAGTTGGGGATCTGGGACCCAGGATAACTCTATCCCTGATGAGTCCATTTTTCATGCTGCCTGATATTCCTTTGGCACGTGTGATTGAGTCACTCCTTTGTGTCAGGCACTTACTCTGGGGCTAAAGATATAGCAGAATATCTCACTCTTGTGGATCTTATCTTCTAGTAGAGATAAAGGTAATATATATTAAGCAAAGAAATACTTTCATTTTAGATGGCGGTAAGTTCTATTATGAAAATACAAGAAGGTATGTGGGTTCTTAGCCACTTCAGATACTGTGATTGGTGGAAATCTCCTAAAGAAAGGTAGTTTTGGATTAAGTGCTAAATATATTAAATATTTGACTATGTATAGACATGGGGGTGGGAACATGCTTATCATGTTCCAGAAGCAACAAGAGGACCAGTGTGGGGAGAATGCCATGAGAAGGAGCATAGCAAAAATAGGAAATTTGATGGAGCCAGATCATGTAGGAACTTCTAGACCCTGGCAAGATGTTTTGGACCAACTTGTTAAAAAACATTTGGAGGATTTTAAGTGGAAAAGTGATATCTGATTTCTCCTATGAAAAGTGTACCCTGGCACCATGCTGAAAATGGATGGTCAGAGAAAAAATAAGGTAGAAAATCCCATTATAATGTCATTCTTGAAATATCAAGTCATCAGCATGTAATATTAAATTGAGATCACAGGGAGTTTCTGATATATTCAGCATACTGAATGACCCATTATGATATTCATATTTTTTCTAAAAACCAAGTATCTAAAAGTTTATGCATTCCAAGGGTATTCCAATAAGGCTTACTGATGCTATTCCTAAATCAAATATTTTTCTTGTTTTTTTTTTTCTATTATTGTTGTCATTGGGTCTTTGCCCTAATTCCCCTTATGTTGACAGACAGATTTTCCAATGGTAGAAAATCAGAAGGCAAGTATTTAACTCAGCTCAACCACCATTTGTCAAGAGACCTTGAGCATTCTCTGAGCCATTTTGGGCCAGGGTCTTTTTATCTAAGAATGAGTGGGGTCAGCACAAGTTCCTCTGGCTCTGACATTATATCATCATTAAGATCATATAATTAATTAAAGATGGCCTCAATTAACTTTGTCATTTATTATTTAGAAGGGGAAATTAATTGACCATGAGCTCAGTGACCTAAATATCAGTTATACATGTGTGCTGGCTTCAAATAATAGTTTCATTTTCTTTGTTGCACTTATACTCTCTAAAACCATCAAGCTTCTTTGTTTTTACTCCTCCTGTTATCATATATGTTTCATGAGTGCAAGGATACTGTCCACTTTTTTCAAACTTATATGTCCTGCCTTTAAAAAGAGTACTTAGAATATAGCAAATGCTCAATAAATACTTGTTAAATGAATTAGTAAATGAATAATTCATTACCACGGTGAGAATTCCTAGGCACTAGGAGGCATAGCAAAAACCAAATATTATGAATTGCCATAGAGAAGTATTTTTATAATTTTTAAAGTTATGAAATATTTTATTTAATTAAATTCTTGCATAAAAGGATATGAAAGTATATGAAAACCTGGCTCTGGGGTAAGAAGGGATGGAAAGACCAGAGTTTTGTCCAAACACCTTTGTTTCCCCAATTCCTTCACAAGCAACCACTGAAGGACCTCCAAAAGTGGTTAGAAAACTACTAGACCCTTTGACTCCAAAATCTTTCCAATTCCATAGAAGCAAGGGTTAATGAAACATCGGTCACTTGTTAGCCTAATTGTATGCCTACCACCTCATTCAACACCTGAGTCTTTGACTACCATCTTCACGGAAAGGAATTCATAACCTCTAATGTATGAATATCTCTGTTAGCAAATACTGCTTGTATCTAGCTAAAATCTGTCTCCCTCAGCTGCACTCAACCCTCATGAATCTCAGACAATCAGTTGGTTATCTTTTCCACAGGACAAACAGGGGAGTCCCCTGTCTCCTCTGTGTAGGATGAACATTCCCCATTTCTTTTTATTTAATATTGATTCAATGGCCTGATGGTCTACCAGACTTTCACCATCAAAACTTTTCATCCCCTGCTTGGCCACAGTTTGACAATGCACTATGGAAGAATTGGTGCCCAGATTAAAACACAATTATCCCAGCAAGACCTTCTTCCACTCAGAGGAAACAAAACCATCTTCTTCTTTTTTTTTTTTTTCTGTTCACAATAATATCATTAAAACAAAATAATACTCATTGACTTTGGGGCATGTATCTCATACCAGGATTTGCCCAGAAGCTTTCCTTTTTTTTTTTTTTTTAATTTTTTTTTCAGAAGCTTTCTTCATTCTAGTTGCCACCACCTAGTCTAGGATTTCTTTCCCTCTAGCATAGGCTACAGTGTTCAGGAAACTGCCCCACATTTGTTGTCTCTGACACAATAGAGCATGTTAGAATAGTCATTACTATTCAGGAAAGGACATGTAAATGCAACAATCAGGGTAGTAATAAAGATTCCAAAAATATCAAAAAATCTTTGAAGGAGTTGTCTCTGGACTAGGGTGAAGTGTGGAACCCCATCCCTCTCAGCATATCTCCTACTCTCCTTTTCTACATAGATGTTCTGAGCATATATCTTCCTAAAGAGCATGGGCTTTGGGGGAACATAAACAGGGATTTAAATGTTGGCTGTATCACAAAATCAGCCACAGATGCTGGCAAATAACATCATTGTCAGAGTCATTACCGCCTCTTGCATAATATGAAAATACCATGTCATGTGATCTTTGAGAACAATGGTTTCTGTGACGGTTTAGCATAAATTAAGCTGAGGGGTTTCTCTCTTTTTCAATCTTTTTCTGTGGATTTCCATTTTGAATCTAGTTCATGGGCAAAAAAATCTTTCATTGGTTTGTACAGAAAAAAAGCTGTGGAGAATGGTAACAGTTAATGGACAGAAAGGCTTATTAGTCTACCATGAAATGATTAAGGGCAATACCCTGACTCAAACATCTCAGTACTAAGGTATACTTTCCCCTTTGCTCCAGATCCTCCCAGGACAACACCACATTGTTATGAAAATTAGACCAAAGACTTGGATATTTTGGAATATGCTGTTGTGGTTTTTTATTCACTCGAGTTCTGCAGGAGAAACAAGAGCAGCAGCCAGTGGACATCCTACTGCTTCTCCTGAGCTTTTAACATATCAGGAGTATTATCTATTCCCTTGTGTAAATGACTCCAACCCAAAGTCCATCCCTTTCCAACTTCTGTACCTTCCTAGGAATTTTGGGAGGATCAGATGTTCTATGGCTAGTATTAGAAAAGAGAGTTGAGTGTATATTTTGGAAGCAGGAGGCATCACACTGAATAAGGTAAGATATGTGTCTGAAAGGAGATCCACATACACATTTGAAAAGAAAAGGAATTATAAAAGAAATAACAGAAGTGGGACATTGAAGATTTTTCTTTTTAGTTGAGACTTTGACTTTCAGAAGAGGTGACATAAATTCCTGTTGATTATGAAAAGCTGATTTCATCATCATTTGTCATAATTGTCCCCTGTGCTCACGGCCTAAGTTCTCTTCCCTCATCTGGCAAACTCTGATTCATATTTCTGCAATGAGCTGCATTTTCACATTTTCTGTGAATCCATGGGAGACATTCGCCCTCTTCTCTGAATTCCCACATACTCTATTCATGCATCCCGCACATGACTTCTGCTGCTATATTTAGAATCTACAACCCCCTGCCTCTCTGCTCATTAGGCCACAAGACCTTCAAAGGCAAGAACTGTGTCCCATTCTTCTTTATCGTTCCAATCCTACCTCTATCTTTATGGCAGATGTCCAGTACATATTCTTGGGGTAAAGGGTGGAAAAAAGTAAGCACTTCTGTCCGGATTTCTTGGCATTTCACTTCTTCCAGAGTTGCTTTTCAATTTGGATCTTGCTTGGGGTGTTTAAGGTAATTTTTAGGAGCCCCAGGAACTACTGGGGTCCTTTCTTTTAGTTTTAATGATATGCTTTTCCCTATATCTTTCTAGATGTCATCCACCTGCTCCCTAGAATCATATTATGTTTTCCCATGTATCCAAACTCCAAAATACCTAATGTCACCCAAAGCCAGTCATGACAAGTCAGCAGCAAAATTCCACAGTGAATTGCTAAAGCCCAGACAATAGTTTTCTCTTCCAGGAATCCTCTTAAACGTTTTCTTAAATATTCCTTTTTATGGCCTTTTTTGATCATCAAGAGGACATACTATAAGTACACTTTTCTTGGCCTGGATTTATTAAACTATAATTTGGGCAGCATTCCCCTGTGCTAGTCTATAAAAAGGTCAAATGAAGGAATTCTGTCTACATCCCATATCTGTGTCCAGTTTGCTCAGTTCCAAGTACAGCAATCTGCACCTGAAGGACCTTAAAGACAGAGAATTTGCATAATTAAACTAGCACATTCTACTTGTCTCCTGACCTATTTGTCCATCTTCACATAAATCTTCTAAAATAAAGTCTCCACTCTGACGCCTGACTCAAATTTTCCAGGGTGATAGTTTGTAATTTTGAACCAAGCCACTTAAACACTAGCCTGAATTGGTTCCATAAATCCTTTTACACAATTTTGACTCATCTATAATTAATCATAATAATAAAATTGTTAAATTCCATTTATTTCTAAAACCATAAATCTTTCACACCAGATAATTTGTAGTATGGCATGATTAGCAGAGTAGCATAATTAGCACATTCCAGAAACCTAGAGCATGACCTTGGATTGAATTGTGTTAGTTCTTCTTATCTCATTATCAGTAACTTCAATGGAAGATTATAAAGTCTGTTGCTCACACATAAGCCCTTTCCTGTTTTTTTTTTTTTTTGTTTGTTTGTTTGTTTTTGTCCTGTGAGCTGTATTGCACCAGGGAGTGTCTCTCCTATGAGGCAGTCCAATGTTCCCTGTTTTTTGACTGTCAGGTTTAAGTGCAATTAAGTAAAATGGTAGTTGAATTAATTTAAATGCATACAACATTCACAAAAATGTTTTTTATATAAATCTAGTACATATGATAACACTTAGTACATATATTAACCCCATATAAAAGCCCATTTTACAGTCAATGCAAACTTTTAGAAGCAAGGCCTAGAGCCAACACACTGTCACTTCCAAATAATTCTATTGGTCAAAGGTATATTACCTCTGCAGTAATACAAAGCTCCTTGCTTAGAAAAAGGCTCTGAGCTTAGTTTAATGCTCTGTTATTGCAATCTTGATATTTTTAGTAATTTTTATGCAAGGGAACCCACATCTTCATTTTGCACTGGGATCCTCAAATTATGGATCTGGTCCTAGTCAAAAGAAGTTACAAGGCCAGCCCAGATTCTAAAGAAGGGGAGAGAGGGGATAGAATGTTTCTTATTGGGTAGAGAGCATGTATGTTTATGGTGAGAAAGAATTGATAGGGATCTTCTTTGGAGACTACCATATCCGTGGCCTATTAATGAAGAAACTGGGGTGGAAAGAGAGGAAGCAACTTTCACCAAATCACATGGAGCTGGCTCTCCATTTCCCAGATACAGCTCTGGTACCTACTAGGCACCCACTATGCTTAGTCCAGAGCACACTGGGAATACAATCCTTAACTTGTTAGAGAATCCATTCTTATACAGTCACTAAAGAGGGCCATTACCAAGAGAATTGATTGGAACACAGTGTATTTCCTTTCAATATCTTAGCATCCCATTTAGTTGTGTTAGTTATGGAGCCTCCTGTCAATTCTGATTCTGCAGACTTCAATGCCTAAGACCAGCCATTTATATTTTATCTTACTTGGGCCAGTTCCTGAGCTTTTGAAACCATGCCCGGTAGGGTTAATACGGTTGAAACTAGCAAAAGGTTTAAAGCTTGTCTTTCAGAGAACTGTTTCTCCCTTTCAGATCCCACTAATAAACTCACTTGCTGTCTCTTCAGAAGCCTGAACTCAAGGAAATGGTTCCAGCCTAGGAACAAGCAAGGCCCCACATTCCATATCCAAGAAAATGAGCCCAAAACCCCATTCAGGTTATATTAGCTTTCAGAGCATGCCCTAACCCATTTCCCTTGCCTAATATAACCTCCTGATATTAGAGTCTGAATTTCATCTCATTTTGAGGTTAAGTCTCCACCCTAAGTGAACAGGGGATGTATATTACATATATGTTTGCTCAATGTGCATGCTTCATCTTTCCTCATGAATAATCATGTTTCTCTGCCCTTTTCCATCAATATATGTAATCTCAACTCCCATGATTATCAAAAACTTGTTCTTTCTTTCTTCTAGGAGGCAGATTTGAGGCCTGCCCATGTCTCGGTGATTGGCTTTGCTGTACATCAGGCAGATAGACTTGGGTTTGAGTACATTTTCTCCTTTCCCAACTAAGAACCAGTAACATAGGAGAGAAAAGCTGTGTACTAGGGCCAGGTCCAGGAAGATATAACACAAGGTAGGGGAGGCCCAGAGACTAGGAAAGAAAGGAAAGTCAATAGATAAGTCCTCTCACTCAGGGGACTGAGAAGTGAGATTCAATAAAATGAGGAAATAAAAGAGGATGGGATCAGGAGTTGGAGCTTCTGGATATGAAATCTTAGAAAGGCAATAATTTAGGGAGATTTATTACTAGGTAACCTAATGATCTGATAGGCTGAGGAATCATAAAGGTGGGTATTAGTAGGATTAAAAAGCTCATTTTTATAGAGAACTATAAGATATGATGTTTTAAACCATATTACATTGTTTTTAGCATTTGCTATATGATTATGAGTTATATTAATAATAAAACCATATCTTCTCCAGCTTTGTGTTTTGGTGCATCTTGCTCTTCTAGTATTACTTTGTAAATAGTATTTGATGTAAAGATGCTATGTTAGATATGATTCAATGTTCAGGATAAAATTCAAAATCAGTGTCTAAAATAATTGGAATTCTTTAATGTTCCTATATGTCAAGTATTATAAACTTTATATATGTATTTGTTTGTGTGTGGTTTGTTTATGAGACAGCACACAGAGGGAGAGGGAGAGGAGGAAGCAGACTCCCTGATGAGCAGGGAGCCAGATGTTGGGCTTGATCCCAGGACCCTGGGATCATGACCTCATCTAAAGCAGATGCTTAACCAACTGAGCCACCCAACTGCCCTAGATATATATGTATTCTCACTTAATTCTACCCTTTGTGGTGGATGATGATATCATCAATATTATACAGAAAAGAGAGTTAACATGAGATAAAACTCTTAACAGAGTACATAAGTAAGCAGGATGGTAATCTACAAAACCTAATTGATTAATCTCACCCTATGTATCTGTTTCAGGTTTTTGTGGTACTAGGAGGCAAACTATTGCAAAACGTAGTGTCTTAAGACAACATTTATTTATTCACAGTTCTGTGGGTTGACTATTTGTCTGGGCTCAGCTGAGCAGTTCCTCTGCTAGTCTCCACTGGGATTACACTGATGGTGGGTACAGACATCTGGTGGCCCAAAATGGAGCTGAATGGGTCCAGATGGTCTCACTGCCATGTCCAAAGATTGGTGCTGGTTTATAGCCGGCCTCTCTCTGCATACATTCTTTCAACCACATGGGTACTATAGCTTAAGCTTCTTTATAAAGCATCTGGGTCCTAAGAAGGGAAAATGAAGTACTTCAAGGCTCTTAGGGTTTAACCTTGTGACTCACAATATCACTTGCCCTGAGTTCTATTTGTCAAAACAAATCACAAGGCTGACCCAGATTTAAGGAATGCCGAGTAGACTCAAAATCTTAAGGGGAGAGGCTGCAGAGTGTTTGTTGTCCATTTCAATGTATCACAATTTCCACACTTGCTAGAGGGAGAAGTTTGATGCAAGGATATCATCCAGGGCTACTACTTTGGGCCTCTGAGCCACTTCTGCTGAGCTGAGGCTCTTCTGCACCCATGCATACAGCTGAGAGGAGAAAATAGGCTAAAGTTCAGCTCCCAGTTGCATTTTGGTGCTACACCATCTGCACAAGCATATACAACAGCCCTAAATACACCTGATTTTTCCCTTGACTCAAAAAACCTTTTTCATTTATTGTTTGGTTGGTTTAGAAAATGTTTTCAGTATTTTATTCCAAAATAAATTATTTGTGAGCATTATATAAAGAAACATTTGCAAAAGCCTGAAATAGCAGGCATTCTACATGTTTTTATAAATTTCTTTTTCTAAGTATAACTTCTCATGAATGAAAATGTAGTCACAAAACCAGTGGCAGGCAGGTCCTGTCTGCCTGCGTGTGCGTAGTCACACTTATCCTGCTGCAATCATGCCTTGATTTAGCAGTCTGCCTACAAATGCTGAGGCACATCCATGCTTGTTCATACTTTATTATAAGTTAAAGGATTCTTTTGAGGGCAATTTATACACTAATAATAACTGCAGAACAAGCATCTAACTAGTTAAAATGCCACCATTTTCAGAGCAGAGTGCTCTTGGGTCACAACCAGTGCCTTGTTTGTGTTGATCATGGAATCTGGACCTAAAAAATGCCATGAAAAATGACCACTACTAAATCTGATTCCCATTTGCCAAATGGGGATATGGGGACCATGAACATTTGCTGATCTCCCACTGTTATTCTGCATGGATGTTGCACCAAGATACCCAAGATTCAGAAATAGTCCCTGCCTCCATCCTTCCCCTGCAAGCTGTAAATCCCTACAGGCAGAGACTGGGTTCACCATCCTTCCCCTGCAAGCTGTAAATCCCTACAGGCAGAGACTGGGTTACAGATGTGCATTGGAGGTAATCATCTTCAGCTTCAAGGCCATTGGGTCACAGCCTCTGATCTCAAGCATCTCCTTCTCAGTGTGCCTTAAACATATCATTATTTTTTATTATTATTTTTTTATGGATCCTATGAAATGAGAAAGCAGTTGGGAAACACTGATTTAGGGTTTCCTTACTGACATACAAATATAGTTGCTTGGGTCAATTTTAAGCAATAAAATCTGCTCATGGCCATACTTGAAAAAAAAATCCTCAATGTCCTGAACTCAAACTTGTCTATGCATAAACACATGTATATTGTGTATATATATATAGTACATATATATAGTACATGTATACATACACATATATGTATATATACTAGTTGATTACACTGAACACATTTGCTTTCACTTTTGTCCTTAATATGTCTTGGATGACTGTCCATATCAGTATATGTATAAGACATGTATGTATAAGTATATGTAAATCTTCCCCATTCCTTTAGCTACTATAGTACTCCATTGTTTACATAGCCATACTTTGTTTTTCAATTAGTTTCTTATGAATAACATTTTTATTGTTTCTGGGTTTGTACTGTTACTGGCCATGCTACCAGCAGCCCATGGAGTTTACTGTAGAAGTTCAATACCTAGGCCTTGTATCCATCCAGATGGCCTCATTCTAATCCTACCTGTGCTGCCCACTAGTTGAGTACCTAGAGCAAGACTCTTCCCTTCTGCCTTCTCACTTTTCTCGTGTACAATATTGTAAAAGAAGTAGTGCCTAGATCATTGAGTTTGAGGCTGGATTAAATGGGATTTTTAGTGCTCAAAACAGACTCCTGCACATTGTAAATACTCAATTCATGCTGACTACTGTTGCTATATATCCATTCCAACATATTTATGGGATAAAATGATTCTACCTTTGAAATTACCATATCAAAGTTTTAAAAGATACTTCAAATTGCCCTTGCAAATTTTTATTGTGCCTGTTTCTTCACATTCATTTTAATTTATCAAACTAAATTTTTGCTGAATCTGATTAGTGATTTAAGTTTAATTAATTTATGCTAATCTGAATATCTTTTTTATTTTTAGTATGCTGGAATATTTCATATCTTTACTTGTTGTCTTTCTCTAGTTCGTGGCTTTTGTTTATTTTTTATTGGATTATTCATTGTTATCTCATTAATTTGAAAAATTGATATCAAAAATGTAAAAAAAAATGCCTTACTCCAAATGTATTTCTTTTAAATTCTCAGAAAAGCTTGTCCTTTGTCTCTTGTTTTTATACTTTTTTCGGTAATACAGCTGGCTTTTTTAAGTATAGTTTTGGGATCTTCTATGTGTTAAAACCTTTCTCTTTGCTGTTGATATTGTGTTATGAATACATGTTTTTGCTTTCAGATTTTTTATCATTCTAGACCTTAGGGTATTGATAGAGGACATGGGGCAGAGATGTGTGTAGGTATGGCCACTTGAAGGTAGAATCTGCACAGCTGACATCTCTGATGATATGATATTTGAGCTGAGAATAACAGGATGAGAATGAGCCAGCCATGTGCAGGGGCAGAGGGAACAGGAAATAACCAAGACCACAAAGATCTGCTCTGCCTGAGTAATAGGAATGTGGCCCAGTTTGAGTAATCTTAGTATCTGTGGGGAGAAATGGGCAGAGAATAGCTCTAAAGGAAACCTCAGACACCACAGTTTTTATATTTGGACTATTACAGTGGCCTATATCACAAGTGATTTAACGTCAGATATGAACTCAGGGACCTACTAGCACAAGAGAATGTTGTCTGCACCATGAATAAAATTGACTTAGCATTTGGAGTCAAGGGAAAGGCAAAGCAGAGTGTTGAATCTTCAAAATTAGAGAATATTTTTTCCCATCAAAAGCAATAAAACACATGCCAAATGAAATACCCTGTGAGAAATAATTTATAATGAAAAAGGGAAAAGGTTACATACAATGGCATATACAGGAACATTCTCAAAAAAAAAAAAACCAAAACAAAACAAAACAAAACAATATTTTTGAAAATTCTCCAGAACAACAGATGTCTTATGGAAATTTACTATGAAAAATAGCACTTAATGAATAACTCCAAGAAATATTTAAACTGTCATCTTTCTTGATGGAAAGGTAAATGGCATAACTGTATGGCAGGAACCACTTCAGATTTGTAGCTATGCAGATTTACATGTGTGTGAGAAGGTGTGTGTAAGACAGACAGGGTGTGTGTGTGTGTGTGTGTGTGTGTGTGTTCCAAAGAAATCTCTGAAAAACTAGCACAGTTTCATGGATCTGTTCTCAAGCTTTCAAATTCCATCAGCCTAGAGTGTCTACAGTGTGCAGCTGGTGCTGTTCATTGAGCTGAAATCCTGGAATGAGTTAGTTTAATTAAGGTGAGACCATTGTGTATAATAGTCATGCTTAAATCTTAAATCAAAAGGCTATGACACATTTTAGATTTTAAAATCGAGTATTTCTTCCAAGAACTAAGACTGAACCCCACTGAGAGGAATGGTAAGCTTCTGTCCATGGCTGCATTGGGAGTGGTAAGCTGCACTGCTGTAAAGGAAGTTCTCTTGGGAACACAGCAACAGAAACACTGGAATAGGCTTTCCATGCATCTCAGGCAAGACCACTCATTTTGATGAAATCACTTTTGAGCAGAATCTTTAGTGCTCTATGGAACATAAACTTGGAGTTCAGGAACATGGGTAGTCTTGTGAGATTATTCAATTCATGATGAGCAAGTTGGAGCATTCCTGGCCCACTCTTGAGATCTAAATAGTCCCCGAATTCTCTCCCTTGGATACTGTTGATTAAACACCAACTCATGCTCTATAGTATCTACCATGTGGACCAGTCACACTTCATTATCAGGGACTTTTACTTTCATACAATTCACAATGTATTTGATACTTTTTATATTATTAACATTATAATCCAATCCTATTTTCTAAAGTTACAACCAAGTTGTCAAAGTAGAGATTAAGTGTCCCCAAATGTACAATATCCACTTTCCCACACACACATACACAATTTTGGATAGTGTCTTAGATATTTCCAGAAGTAACTTGCTGTCATATTGCTTCTTAGAGGACCACTTTAATTCTAAGGTTTAAGAGACAGCTAATATTATGCTGTGCCTTAGGTGGAAGACAGAGGACTGACCCACAGACCACAGAGCCAGTCACATCAGTGTGCAGACCTGTCTGCAGTGTAGGGCCCAGGGGGACTCAATGGACTTTTCAACGTATATACATAAAGCAATCCAAAATTGCAAACCAGTACATGTTAATCATAGATGAGGAAATGAGCCAGAGCCAAAATGATAAAAGCAGTAGAAAACCTGCAGACCAAATAGTAAGGGAGTGTGGGAATTAGAAAATGTGTAATGAATAAGCTCCAAAATTGAGTTTAAGATGGACTGACCAGATAGGTTGAGGACAGAAGCTGTGACTAACTTAAGGCCACATAAGGATTATTATATGTTTTTTCTGGCAGCACATCTAGGATACAGGCCTGCCCAGTTAGGAAAAACATACAAGAACATACAGCAGATGTTATCCAAAAATAAAGAATATTGTTCAGCCATGAGAAGGAAAGAAATCCTGCCATTTGCAATAACATGCATACACCTTGAGGGCACTATGCTAAGTGAAGTAAGTTAGAGAAAGACATACTGTATGATCTCACTTATTTGTGAAATCTAAAAAAGTCAAACTCACAGAAATAGAGTAGAATTGTGATTACCAGGAGCTGGGCAGTAAGGAAAATGGAGAGACATTGATCAAAGGGTACAAAGTTCCATCTATAAGATGAAAAATTCTAGTGTTATAATGTGCTACATTGATGATTATAGTGATTATAGTAAAAGCAAATATGACTCTCACAGAGTGAAGCCCAGAAATGAAAGACAGAAAGGAGAAAGAATAGTCATAGCTTTCCAGCCCTGAACCAGGCAAGATTGGATCCTCCCTGAGGCCATCTGCAAACTTCCAACATCAGGTTACAGGAGGCGGTAATTGACTATTTTACTGGTTTCTTTGCTTTGATATTCCTGAAAGCAGAGTCTGAGCCAAGGACTCCAAGCTGGTTTAATTGGGAAGGAACCCCATGGAGCAAGAGTACAGGAGGAGATGGAGCAGGAAAGGAGAGAGAAAGGGTAATACTAAGGTGCATAATGGGATTGGCAAGGGACAGTCATTACTTAATCCAGCTGGAGGCTTCTGAGGTCCCACTTGATTAAGTGTTTCTCTAAACTTTCCACCTCTGAGCAGAAATTAGGAAATATTATCCACTGATTCCACCCTCCATTGGTCAAGGGGTGGTCCCACTGGGCTTTAACTCCTCTATACTCCTGGTTGCACATTCAAAAGTGTAGACCTGGGCATTGTGTTTCATAGAGTCAGAGGAGCTTCAGGGTTAGAAATGAGCATCTGCATCACCAGGTAAGGCCTGTCTGAGTGCACCTGGGTGAACCCATCAGGTTCATGTGTCTAAAAGGTAATGATGAAAGATTCTGAAGTGACTCACAAGAGGTGTCTGATAACATCTGCAAAACTGAGTCCTAGCCAACATAGTATGTGAACTTCTAGTTATTGTCAAGAGAATTAGAACTAAAAGAATGTAATTTTTGTCAAAGTTGAGCACAGAAGGAATGAATGAACCTCTAGCATGTACATTACTGCGTTAACAACCTTAAAACATTTTTTTCTCTCCTACAACTTCTTAAAATAAGGAGAAAGATCTTTGCATCCATTCTTAAAGTAGGAAAATAGTCTGGTTCCTGACTATGGCTTCTGCCCACTAAGAACTAGGACTTTAAAATAAGAAGGGAAATTACAAACAACCATATGATTGAAGCCTGTGATTTTCCTGAAAGAGCACAGTTTATATTTTTATTTTTATATTTCTTAACGGGAAACTTAAAGTTAGGAAGTAATATTCTTTAAAAAACAAATTTTCCATTCTTTTAATATTAATGGACCACCTTATGACCATGAAAAGAGTTCAGGCACAAGGATATTTTAATAACCCATTTATATTTGATCTTCACTTATATTAAATTAGTTTAACAGCTGCAAGTCAATTAGAACCTATCCAGCTATTATAGTGTTTGGCTATAACTTCAAAATGTTATGTGCATAGGCATTTAATATATAATCAGTGAATATATACATACAATATACAAAATTTATTTATATGTACACATAGAGATTCATGTGTGTGTGTGTATGTGTGTGTGTGTGTGTGTATGTGTAGAATATATGCAATATAAATGTAGGTTGGTCATATCTGAGAGCTCCTGTCCCCCTGCACAGTTTTACAACTAACTTTTCTTTTTTTTTTAACTTTTCTTTTCAATGAATTTCCACTTTCCAATATATTTTCTGTGCTTCCAAGGACACTTGAGAGAATGATCCTTGTCTCAGGGGCATAGCTATTGTTATTGGAGATATTGATGCCAACTGCTATCATGCTCATAGGAAGGGCTCCTACATGAACATCCATACATTGAGCAGACATTTGCCTCAGTTCTTCATAGAACATGACTTTCATTGAAGTTGTCTAAAGTTCATGGATGACAGAAAGGAAATTCCATCCAAAGAATAATTTCTCCCATTCTCACTTGATATATACCTTGAAGGTCTTTTTCAATTAGCTTATTACAATCTACTCCAATACTTTCCAACTATTGCATATGCATGGAGCATGGTTATACCATAATTTTAATTTATTTGGAAAATTAAGAGTTAGGAAATAATACTCTTTACAAAACAAATTTGTCTTTCTTTTAATATTAATGGGCTAAACATGAGTATGGAAAGAGGATGGAAATTGCACAAAAAGGGCTCTTTTCAAAGCTGCTGTCTTGCTACTCAGTTGTATGGCACTATCATAATTGATATAATTTGTCACATAATGAATAACATTAGATTACCCTGTGCTATTGCAAACATGGCTGCAGTACATGCTTTCAGTACAAACAACTCCATGAATAAGATGAAGTTTAAGAAGTGTTGTTAAGGTGGCAGGATATAATAGTGTGTGTGTGTGTGTGTGTGTGTGTGTGTGTGTGTGTACATCTGGTATCTTTTGCTAAACTTTCATCCAAGAATTTTGTTTTTTTGTTTTGTTTTGTTTATAAATTTATTTTTTATTGGTGTTCAATTTGCCAACATATAGAATAACACCTAGTGCTCATCCCATCAAGAGTCCCCCTTAGTGCCCCTCACCCAGTCACCCCCACCCCCCCACCTCCCCTTCCACCACCTCATCCAGGAATTTTGTACAAGGTTATCCCTCCAATATTGTTGTCACCCATGAAATATCCTTAATGCTTTTTAACAATTTCACAGTGTAATTAAACCCAAATAATAAATAACAAAAAAGTAACAAAATAAAAAAGCAACAGTTTAGGTGACTGGTAGGAGTGCAGACATATAAGCCAAAAGCCATTGTCAGTTCAGATAAGATTTTGTTGACAAACAAAATCATTTGGCGCCAAGTTTATAAAAACAACTTTGAGTTTCAGACTTTTCTGTATTTCACAATTGTACATAAGATATTATGAATCTTTTTATTATCAAAACATTCATCTCTGAATAGTATCTCCTCAGTTATGCATAATATTGAATGTTCATCTTATATTCTTACTACCCATGTGTTTACTTCTTCTGAGCTGAGCTATTTATTCATATCCTGTGCCCAGTTTTAGTTTTGATTACTTAAATATGTCACATAAATTTTAAGATTGGCTGATTTCAATTATTTTTTTATTTTATTTTTTAAGATTTTGTTTATTTATTCATGAGAAATGCACAGAGAGAGAGAGAGAGAAAGAGAGAGAAAGAGAGAGAGGCAAAGACACAGGCAGAGGGAGAAACAGGCTCCATGTAGGGAGCCTGATGTGGAACTTGATTCGGGGTCTCCAGGATCAAGCCCTGGGCTGAAGGCGGCGCTAAACTGCTGAGCCACCCAGCTGCCCTGCTGATTTCAATTATGTTCTCTTATTAAGTAGTTTGGTTTTGAGTTGTAATATTTTTTTAAAGATTTTATTTATTTATTCATGAGAGACACAGAGAGAGAGAGGCAGAGACACAGAAGAAGGAGAAGCAGGCTCCATGTAGGGAGCCTGCGGTGGGACTCAATCCCGGGTCTCCAGGATCAGGCCCTGGGCTAAAGGCAGCGCTAAACCACTGAGCCACCCAAGCTGCCCAGAGTTGTAATATTTTTTAAGCATAAAAAATGTTTAAAACTTGGCTCAACTTTTACATTTTATGTCATGCTCAGAATTCCTTCATTCACTGATATTTTCTTCTGATATTTGAGGTTTTTCTTTTTTATACTCAAATAATCATTTGGAAATGTGTTTGGGTGTGAAAGAAGTATATTAAGGATGCAGATTTCTTTTTTTCTAAATGACATTTAAATTGTTCCAATATCATTATGTAATGATCCACCTTACTAATTTCATGTATCCTATTTATATTAGATTATTTATATGGGTCTATTTCTAATCTCTCAATTCTGGTGCCTTGAATTATTTGTCTATTATTTTTACAGCATCAATCTGAGAAGCTGGAAGGACAAAAAAAGATACTAACACAGCTATTACCACAGCAACACTACAATCAGATCACAGAGGAGCAAAATTGTCTGGTGTTCTCAATAAAAGAAGGTGAGAACAAAGTATTTAATATCCAGCCATGATTTCATTTAAGAATTAGGCTACAAAATATTTTGAAGATGCAAGAATCAAGGGAATATTTTTCACAAAAGACATTCTTAAAGCATTTATTTAGGGGAAAAGACTCTAGACAAATTAAGGGATTACTAAGAAGGCATTAGAAAAAGAAACTAGTAGAAAGTGGCATATATAGGTCTTTTCTATATTTCTAGCAAATAATAACCTAGAAACAAAAAAACGCAGATTTGACTTATCAAAGTCTAATGCCAGTTGATACTGTTAAACTTTTTTCTAGATGATGCAATAACCTTAGAACAACTTAACTTCATTACCACCTCTCCCAACTTATTCATTCTGGTTATATATATTAACAAGGCAATGTATGAATATATTTGTTTTATACAGTCCTAGCTCATTGTCCACGCATCTACCTCCTTTGTTCTTTTCCATTTTTCCTGAACTTTTCACCCCCTTTTACTTTCTTTTGTTCACTGTTAAAACAATAACTTCACATGTTTAGTTTTGGAGTATATGCTAGTGAATTAGCACTACAATTTTTGTCATTATTTTTCATTTATTTTTAAAAGATACATGTTCTGAATATAGAATTCTCAATTGGCAGGTATTGTTTTTTAGAACATTGATTATAACATCTTCTGATCCTCTGGCTTGCTTTGTTACTTGTAAGAAGTCACAAGTGTCACAGTTTGAAAGTTTTCTCTTTACCTTTAGTACTTTAGAGCTTCTCTAAGATGTGTTTAGGTTTGAGCACCTTTTTGCTTATCCTCTTTGGAATTTATATTTCTAGGATTTTTGGCTTGATATCTTTCACCTGGAAAATTCTTAGCCCTTAGCTCTTTAAATAGTCTCTTTATTCTCTCTCTATTCTCCTTCTGGAATGTAGGCTTCTTGTATATTACCTTGCTCCTTGTATTCTTGAAAGCTTTTGCTTTCTAGTCTATATTTAATTAGATTCTCCTTATCTTTTATTATTCTAAGAATCAATTATTATGGTCTCTTTCTAGACTTTCTGTTTAGTTCTTTTACAAACATGTTTTGTTTTAGTTTTAAAGATTTTATTTATTTATTCATGATAGACAGAAAGAGAGAGGCAGAGACACAGGCAGAGGGAGAAGCAGGCTCCATGCAGGGAGCCCAACGTGGGACTCCAGGATCGCACCCTGGGCCAAAGGCAGGCGCCAAACCACTGAACCACCCAGGGATCCCCTGCTTTGTTTTTTAAATAATTTTTTTCATGCTGATATTTTAAAACTTGATTTTTAATATTTGAACTTGGTAAATATAAATGTTCAACAAACAACTAAGGATAAACAGAAAAATAAGGAGACAAGATGTTATGTGCAATGAACAGAAGAGAACAGTTTAAAATATTGTCCTGGAAGTCATAGTTATGAAATAAGTCAAGAAAATAGATAAAAGGCATAAATATTAAAAAAGAAGTGACTCTCATTCAGAGAAGACATGATCCTATATATAGAAAACTCAGTGGAGTCCTTATAGATTTGTTTTTCCATCACTGTATATCCTACAAAGATTTGAAAGATGATAAAAGTTATTCCAAGTAGATTTATATGAATATATTTAATAATTATTTGAAAAATACACTATAGGGGATCCCTGGGTGGCTCAGCAGTTTAGCGCCTGCCTTTGGCCCAGGGCGCGATCCTGGAGTCCCAGGATCGAGTCCCACGTCCGGCTCCCAGCATGGAGCCTGCTTCTCCCTCCTCCTGTGTCTCTGCCTCTCTCTCTCTCTCTCTCTCTCTCTCTCTATCATAAACAAATAAATAAATAAATCTTAAAAAAGAAAAATACACTGTATAAGAATTGCTAAAAAAAGTATTAGAAAATCAGAATAACCCTTTGTCTATTGAAAACATTGAAATTGTAATAATATTAAACATCCCAAATAACAAAACCCCTTTTTATTTTAATTCCAGTTAGTGAACATACAGCGTTATATTAGATTCAGCTGTACAAAATAGTGATTCAACACTTCCATACATCACCCATTGCTCATCATGACAAGTGCACTACTTAACCCCCACCCCATATTTAACCATTCATTGCGTTCAGATGTAAAGTTCTGTATATATCTGTGAAATCCATCTGGTCCAGTTTCATTTAAAGCTCTTGAATCTTTGGAGATGTTCTGCTTAGTTATCTGTCATTTGCAGAAAGTGCCGTGTTGAAGTCTCCTACTATTAGTGTATTATAATCTAAGTATGTCTTTGCTTTGGTTATTAATTGATTGATATACTTGTCAGATCCCATGTGAGGGGCATAAATATTTATGATTCTTAGGTCCTGTTGTTGGATAGAATCTTTAAGTATGATATAGTGTCTCTCCTCATCACTACAGTCTTTGGGATAAACTTTAATTTATCTTATTTGATGATTAGTACCCTTGCTTTCTTTCCAGGATCATTTGAATGGTAAATGGTTCTCCAACCTTTCATTTTCCAGTGCAGATATCCTTATGTCTAAAATGAGTCTCTTGTAGATAGCAAATAGGTGGGTCTTGCTTTTTTATCCAGTCTGAAACCCTGCGTCTTTTGATGGTATCATTCAGCAAGATATGAATTTAGTGTCATCATAATACCTCTTCAGTTCCTGTTTTTGTGGATTATTTTTGTTTGTTTTTGTTTTTGTTTTTGCAGATTATTTATTTGGGTCCTCTCTTTCTTTTACAGCGTCCATCTTAATATTTCTTGTAGAGCTGGTTTGGTGGTCACATATTCTTTCAGTTTCTGCCTATCTTGGAAGCTCTTTATCTCTCCTTCTAATTCTGAAGGAGAGCCTTGCTGGATAAAGTATTCTTGGCTGCATGTTATTCTCATTTAGTACCTGTGTATATCCTGCCAGCCCTTTCTGCCTGCCACGTCTCTGTGGAGAGGTCTGCTGTTAATCTAATAATTCTCCCTATATAATTTAGGGATCTCTTGTCTCTTGCTGCTTTAAGGTTTTTTCTTTATCTTTGGAATTTGCAAGTTTCACTACTAAATGTCCAGGTGTTGAAAATTTTTTTATTGATTTTTTTGGGGGGGGCACCTCTCTATCTCCTGGATCTAAATGCCTGTTTCTCTTCCCAAATTAGGGAAGTTCTCAGCTATGATTTGTTCAAATATGCTTTCTGTCTCTCTGTCCCTCTCATGTTCTCTGGAACCCCAATTATACATGGATTTATTCCTTTGAGGCTATCATTTATTTTCCTTAACCTTCCCTCATTGTCTTTTAATTGTATTTCTCTTTTTTCCTCAGTTTCCTTCCTTGCCATGAACTTGTCTTCTATGTCACTCACTCTTCTTCCACTTAATTAACCTTCATCATTAGTACCTCCAGCTTGGATTGCATCTAAGTTAAGTGATTTTTAATTTTGGCCTGATTAGATCTAAATTCTACAGTCATGAAGTCTCTTGCATGCTTTTTGCATTTTGCAGAGCCACCAGTAGCTTTATAATTGTGCTCTGAATTGGCTTTCTGACTTCGAATTGTAATCCAAACTCTGTAACTCTGTGGCAGAGGGTACTGTTTCTGTTCTTTCTTTTGTGGTGAGTTCTTTTCTCAGTGCAGAGTGGCTGTATGAGTGGGCTGAGTCAGAATATCAACCATGACCTAAGTAAATTTCACCCCAGATGATTCTGCTGAGGTTAGAGACCAGCAATTGAGAACAAAGATCAGAATGATATAAAACAAAAGGACCACTGAAGTGAAAAACAGATTTTAAAACAAAGTAGTAAAAAATATAACATCAGGAGTCCTAAAGAAGAAGAGAAAAATTAAAAGAAAAGAAAAGAGAATGAAAAAAAGGGGGGGGACTGGGAGATGGTGGTGAAGAAGTAGTGGAGGGAGAATGTAGTCTACCTGAGGCGTTTTACAGGGTGATCCTCTTGTTTCTGAGTATATTAAGTTCTATATGTTAGAAGATGCTCAGTCCCAAATTTAGATAGAGATACTTGTAGAGGGCCCCAACACTGACCACCAAAACATAAATGAGATAAAAGGGGGCAGAATGGGAATGAGGAATCTCAGAGAATGAACCAGCACGGTATACCACTTGGTTCTGGGTGCATACTGGTCATGTTTTAGAAGGTATTAACTTCCGCCATTGTAGAACAAAATGAGGCAAAGAAAACAAAAAACACAAAACAAAAAAAATCTCTTGTATATCTCCCAAAATTAAGTTGAGTCTGTTGAAGAGAATCTAGAAGTGGAAAATATATCTAAGACCTGTAATTGTAGAAATATGAAAGTCAAAAAGGAAGAAACTTAAAAATGAAGAGGTGGTAAAATATTGTAGTTAAGATGGGAAAAGAGAAAACAAATTGGAAATTTACAGTCTGATATAAAAACGAGTTTTGCTGGAAAAAGGAAGAAAAAAAAAGAGGGGTACCCTCTGGTTCTATCTACTGTAAATCCCTCGACTTCCCTGGAGCTTTCCAGCGCTGGTCGGTCAAGAACTTGCTCTTCCCCTGTCCCTGCAGCTGGTCTTCTGGGGGAGGGGCCTGCTGTGCTGACTCGCAGGTGTGTGCACCTGGGGGAGCTGCCCCGCCCCCTGCCAGGTGCCGGGCTCAGTGGGAGCTGTTTACCCCGTGAGGCCCCTGTTCCCTGGTGGCCCCGCTCCGTCCCAGGCACAGGGTGACACGCGGAGGAACCACCACAGTGGCGGCGGCAGCTCCCCAGCCCTGGAGTCAGCTCCCCCAGTAACTCCCGCAGCTCCCAGTCCGCACGGGCCTGGATGCTCCCGGGGCGGGGGCGCCGACCTGCACAGCTTGGGGGCGCCCTGGGCACCAGTGACCTCACTGTCCTGTGCCCACCTATCCCGGGGGGAGAGCAGGATCCCGCGCTGTGTCCCCCCACGTCCTGTGCTGCTGGAATTGCGCTCCTGGGGCCGCACAGCCCCCCCCAACCCCCCGCCCAGAGCCGCGGCCCGAGCTGCTCCCGAGGCCCCCCGGGCCGCTCCAGCCATTACAGCGCTAGGCCCCGGTGTGCGGGGCGCTGTGTTAGTGACCCCGGGACCGCTCCCCTCCTCGGGAGGCCCCCCTGCCCCTCCTTGGTTCTGCCCGAGTTCCCTGCTGAGCGCCTTTCCATCCGGGAAGAATCTGATGCAGATTTTTAAATTTCCTGCTTCTCCGGGCGGGGCTTTCCCTGTCCCGCGGCTCTCGCTGCCCGGCTTAGTAGCCCGGCTCCTTGTGGGGCCCCTCTTCCATTTGATTCTTATTATTTTTTCCTTCTTACCTTTTTTTTTTTTTTTAAAGATTTTCTTTATTCATGAGAGACACAGAGAGAGGCAGAGACACAGGCAGAGGGAGAAGCAGGCTCCATGCAGGGAGCCCGATGTGGGACTCGATCCTGGGACTCCAGTATCATGCCCTGGGCCAAAGGCAGACGCTCAATCGCTGAGCCACCGAGGCATCCCTTCCTAGCTTGTTAAAGCGAAAACCCTTCTCTCCATAGCTTCCCAGCTGCTCTCTCTTTAAATCTCAGGTAAAATTCGTAGGTTTTCAGGATGATTTGAAAGTTATATAGGTAAGTTGGTGGGGACAGGTGACTTGGGGACCCCACTCTTCCTCCATCTTCTCAGCTCCCCCGCTCAGTTGAATTTTTAAAAATTAGGAAAAACTAAGCCTTTATAAACATGTAAGAAATTAAAATTAGTAAATTTTACTAGACAGTAAATTAAACAAAATTATTTTCAAGCAAATACCCTAAAAGAAAATTTTCACTCCTTTTGTGTGCTTCAAAGTGAATAGTTGTCCAATCCTTAATACTAAATGCATTCATACCTTCAAGGAGAGTAAAAAGAGGCCAAAGGTTAACACATTCTCATCTTTTCTCCACTTGCTCTCTACTGCCTTTCCCCATATAAATCTGAGATATAGCAGTCACTGACCCAAATCACTAAAAATTCATGCATCCTTAAGCATATGTAAATGCCTGCAATTATGGGTGTCTTCTGTTCACATTAGTATTTGGGAACATTGGGGCTTGAGCTGCCATCTTGACATTGACGTGAGAAGCATACTGCTATGCTAGGTTAACAATGGCATTTAGCCAAGGCTACATAGACTAAAGGTAGAGATTTGGGGTTCAGAATCCTGGGTTTACACTTCAGCTTTGTTATATAGGTAAAAGAAGAAGTTAATATCATGGAGCTTTCATGTTAATTTAGATCTTGCTTTTCTCCCAAAACATATAGTTGAATCCAATTCATCTTGGCTAAGTTCCAAAGTTTTATACCAGTGCTTCAGTGTATGGTGGGCTGGAGACCTTGAGTACCGGAGACAGGTTGGAGTTCCTGAATTTCAACCAGGTCTCAGGTGATGTGGATGTTGCTGGTCCTCACACTACTCCTTGACCAGCAAGGCTTTCTGCTGTACTGCAAGTAGCATGAAATACACATCTGTATTAATTTGCAAACATGTTAAAAATAAAATGCTTTTCCCAAACAATTTCAAGTGAAATATCTATTTACTTCTTGTAATTAGCAACATGAATAATTCTGTGCTAAATAAAAATCTAAATATTATGAAGCTTTTAAGGCAGGAAAGATCATATCTCATCAGCAGATGGGATCAGGAGAGCATGACAAAAGAGAGGCAGTCTACATGGAAAGGTAAGGGGATCTAAATAGGTGAAAATGGAGATGCCACTACAGCAGCTGATTCAATGACAACAGCTAGCAGCAGCAACAGCAAACATCTGTATGGCACTTAGTGTCTGCCAGGCACTCTTCCAAACCTTCTCCACACATGAACTCATTGTGCCCTCCAAACACCTCTGAGTGAAGTACTTTTGTTACATCATTTTAAGGATATAACACAGAGAGCACAGAGAGGTTCAATGATTGTGCTTCCCCAAGATTACAAAGCTAGGAAGTAAAGACCTGCAATTTGAACATGGACAAACAGGCTTTGGAGTCAATGTTCTAGAGCACTCTGCTGTACTCTTCCATAAGATGGAAATCATGGCATGCTTCTGGGGAATAGATTAATCCATCCAGGATGTCATGAAGGGTGCATGAAATACAGAGAGCAGGTAGGAGAGCAGCTACAGAGCAATCAGAATGTTAGTGCAAAAAAAGCTAAGAAGTTTGGACTGCGTTTAGTAGGAAAATAAAGCCATGAATGCTCAGCTCTGACATTGACATATTTATTATTTATTCGAATCTATTAGAATCCCCCAAAAGGTGATGAAGAATATTTTAAGCACATTGGTGGTCTAAAGATTTTTAATATGCAATCAACACAGACATTACTTTCCACAGACCTCTCCCATTTAGTGGTTGTCAGCTATTAAATAAATGGAACTTTTATGTAGCCATTAAACATATGAATATTTTTATCTCTTTATGGTCTAATGACTTTTGCAACACACACATATATATGCACACACATACATATACCTGCACAAATACAGATTTCCACATTTTGGTGGATAAGGTATCAGACAAGTTATCTCCTATCACTTTGAAGACCATGCCATAGCTGAACTTCCCACTGAAACTAAGTGGCCCTCTGGCTGACACACAGGAAGGTGTGAATGAGACTAAAGGAAGTTCCTGGCATTGAAGAAGCAATGTTTAGGGTTAATATTAAATGACTTGCTATTTGAGCAAAGAAGCATAGCAAATAAAGGGTCATTGCCACTGTTAGTGTAGGCCTATTCCCACAGCCAGGGAGAAATAGGATGCCTCTGCTGACTCTGTCCCTTGTCTTTGTGTCACTGACCTTAAGGTAAATGAAAGAGCAGAGGGTTTTGTCTCTGGCATTATACCTTGAGTTCTTTTTCTTGTCATCTCAAAGTGACATCTGGCCATTTTAGCCCTTCATTAAGAAATGTCAGTAGACACTTGAGTCAAATAAAATATTTTAGAGGCTCTGGATCTGTTGACTCAGAGATATCTGTGACTTATATTTCACACATGCTCCATCTTGGCACCACCAGGATGGGGGAGGAGTATCAGGAGTACAAGGAATGCATACAACAAGGAGATGCCCACTCTCTCCCGACCACAACTACTTAGAACCACACACTGAACCTTGCCCTTATTCCAATCTTAAAAACTCTATTCTCTGATTTTCCTTCCAACTTATCATATCCTCAAAATGCCACTGAATACTATCCAACTATGCTTCCGCTGTGATGTTTCTCCTCCTCCTGACTGCAATCTCAGACCATTGTCTAGGCTTCAGGATGCCAACCCTTCAAGATCCCAAGACACTGCTCCTGGGTTAGACTTGAATAACCTTAACCTCTGCCCCTTACAGCACAGGGAGCCAGTTTTTGCAGGGAATAATTTCATAATAACTCTATTCAACCGAGTCCTTAAAGTCTCAGGTGCTGTGCCAACAGCTCTGAAGACATTATGCTACTTAAGTCTTCAAATAAAATAACTATTATTATCTCTATTTTACAGATGAGAAAATTTAAGCACATTGTTAAATAAAGGGCTTAATAAGTGTTGTTTAATACAATTATACTTTAAAAATACAAAATGATTTTATAATATTGTGATGCTATTTGGTCAAATATACGTAAGAAATTACATTCCACGGTGAAATTCAGGCACATAGATGTATAGATAAAAGTGTTTTAGAAAAGGCTGTGATGGAAATGGATGGAAATGATAATGCCACAGAAGAGGGTCTAATTCAGACAGTATATGCTTCAAACAGAGTGTGTGCTGTCGGAGAGAGGTGCAAGCCTCAGGAGCATTTGGGAAAATCTGGGGGTAGTTGGTGTCAGAATAGCCTGGGAGGAATATAGGCATTCAGTGTGGGGCCAGGGATTCTGCTTCCCATAGTGTCAGGGCAGTATCTCACAACAATAAACTGCCTCACCCCAAATCCCATGTTGTTTAAATGTACTATAGCTTTAGTGAGTTTTAAATTATTTTTTGGTTTGCCTTTTTTTATGAATGACTGAAAGAATCTCCCCATGTGACTATGTGTCTGCCTATTTCTTTTTGTACTTCTGGTGATTTTTTTCTCTTTCTCTTTATGTTGAGATATGTTATTAGATGGATACACATTTAGAATTTGTCACACTCTTTTCTGGTTAATTGAATCATATTACGTTCCTTTTGATCTCTGGTAATGCTTTTCCTTAAAGTCTGTTTTGCTTGTATTAAAATAGCCACAGAAGTTGGGGCTCTTGGGTGGCTCAGTTGGTTAAGTGTCTGCCTTTGGCTCAGGTCATGATCCCAGGGTCCTAGGGTAGAGTGCCTTCACCCCAAGTAGGGCTCTCTACTCAGCAGGGAGCCTGCTTCTCCCTTTTCCTTGCCTGCCACTCTGCCTACTTATGCTCTCTCTCCATTAAATAAGTAAATAAAATCCTTAAAAATAAAATAACTACAAAAGATTTTTGTTTTTGGTTGGCTTTTGAGAGATATGGGTGCCTTTTTGTGTGTTGTACATTCAAGTTTTTTTTTAAATAAATTTTTTATTTTTAGAACAGTTTTATAATTAGAGAAAAATTGCAAAAATGGTAGAGAGAGCCCCTGGATACCCTATAGCCAATTTCCTCTATAATCAACATCTTAAATTAGTATGCCACATTTTTTTTTTTGGAATTAATGAACCAACACTAGTATTATTAACTAAAGACTGTGCTTTATTTAGCTGTTCTTAGTTTTTGCCTAATGTCCCTTTTCTGTTCCAGGATGCTGATAGGACACCATATTACACTTAGTTGCCATGTGTTCTTAGGCTTTTTTGGCTGTGACAGTTTTTCAGACATTTCTATCTCTTTCTCTCTCTCTCTAAAATGACCTTAACAGTTTTGAGGAGTGCTTGTCAGGTATTTTTATAGAATGTCTGTCAATTGGCACTTGTCTGATGTTTTTCTTGTCATTGAATTGAAGTTATGAGATTTGGGGGAAGAGATCACAGAGAGGAAGTTGTCGTTTTCATTATATCATTTTAAGGGCATATACTATGAACATATCTAATCACTGTTGATGTTGATCACTTGGCTAAAGTAGTGTTTGTCAGATCTCCCTTTGTCATTGTAAAATTGCTCGCCTCCCCCCACCACCCACTTTCTATATTGTACTCTTTTGAGGATGTTGCTATGCACAGCCCAGGCTTAAATGAGTGGGAGTTATACCTATCTTCTTAAGGGCAGAATATTTACATAAATTATTTGTCTTCCCTTTCTCATTTATTTATTTAATCATTTTTATCAGCTATTTTTTAAAAGATATATTTATTTATTTTAGAAAGCAAGAGAGAATGAGCATGAAGCAGAGGGGCAGAGAGAGAGAAAGAGTCCCAAGTTGACTACGCACTGAGTATGGAGCCCCATGTGGGGCTGGATTAGACCTGAACCTAAACCAAGTGTCGGTTGCTCAACTGACTACACCACCCAGGCACTCCATTGTGGTTACTTTTAGCTTTCTTTTTTTTTAATTTTTATTTATTTATGATAGTCAGAGAGAGAGAGAGGCAGAGACATAGGCAGAAGGAGAAGCAGGCTCCATGCACCGGGAGCCTGACGTGGGACTCAATCCTGGGTCTCCAGGATCGCGCCCTGGGCCAAAGGCAGGCGCTAAACTGCTGCACTACCCAGGGATCCTCATTGTGGCTACTTTTAAAAAGAATTTCATTACTTTCTATCACAGTAAGATGTTCCAGGCTGATTTTGTATATTGCCTACCCCATTTCCAGAATTAGTCATTTCTCCATGGAGCACAGGTTCATTTTATTGAATATCTGGGTACTAGGTGTGCTTGCTGCTACTACAGTATTATCACCTCTACTCCTTTTCAGCAGATAGAAGAATTTCTACATGTATATGCTAACCTGTGTATATCCTCATACCTATAAATATTCATCCAAGTAACTGTATCTATGTGAAGTTAAACATGAGTTAAAAGTATCTCCAACTTCAGCTCATTATTATAAAATCACTCTAGGCCTGACACTGGGGACAGGGCAAGATGGTAGAGTAGTAGGGTCCCCAAGTCACCCGTCCCCACCAACTTACCTAGATAACTTTCAAATCATCCAGAAAACCTACGAATTCAGCCTGAGATTTAAAGAGAGAACAGCTGGACCGCTACAGAGAGAGGGTTTGCGCTTCTAATAAGGTAGGAAGATGGAAAAAAAAAAAAAAGAAAAAAGAATCCAGTGGGGGAGGGGCCCGCGAGGAGCCTGGGAGAAGCAGGAACTTGACAAACCGGCGCCGGACTCTTCCCCGACGAAAGGCGCTCGCAGGGACTCGGGCAGAGCCGGGGAGGGGCAGGGGAGCCCCCAGGGTCCCGGGGTCACTAACACAGGAGGTGCCCGGGGGACAGCGCCCCGCGGGGCCTCGGGAGCGGCTCAGGCCAGGGCTCCGGGCGGGGGGACTGCGCCCTGTGCCTTCGGGAGCCGCCCCGGGAGCGATTCCAGCAGCTCAGGCCCCGGAGCCCAGGGCGCGGGGGACACAGCCCTCGACCCTGCGCTCCCCCGGGTCGGGCGGAGGCGGGGAGGACACAGGACAGCGAGGACGCTCCTGCCCTGGGGCGCCCCCAAGCTGTGCAGGTCGGCGCCCCCATCCCCAGAGCATCCAGGCCCGTGCGGACTGGGAGCTGCGGGAGTTACTGGGGGAGCTGACTCCAGGGCTGGGGAGCTGCCGCCGCCACTGTGGTGGTTCCTCGCGTGTCACCCCATGCCTGGGACGGAGCGGGGCCACCAGGGAACAGGGGCCTCACGGGGTAAACAGCTCCCACTGAGCCCGGCACCTGGCAGGGGGCGGGGCAGCTCCCCCAGGTGCACACACCTGCGAGTCAGCACAGCAGGCCCCTCCCCAGAAGGCCAGCTGGAAGGACAGGGGAAGAGCAAGTTCTTGACCACCCAGCGCTGGAAAGATCCAGGGGAAGTCAAAGGATTCACAGTATATAGAACCACAGGGTACCCCTCCTTTTTTTTTTCTTTTTTTCCAGTACAACTCATTTTAGCCACTCTGCACTAAAAAATGACTAGGAAGAACTCACCACAAAAGAAAGAATCGGAAACAGTACCCTCTGCCACAGAGTTACAGAATTTGGATTAGAATTCGATGTCAGAAAGCCAATTCGGAAGCACAATTATAAAGCTACTGGTAGCTCTAGAAAAAAGCAAAAAGCATTCAAGAGACTTCATGACTTCAGAATTTAGATCTAATCAGGCCAAAATAAAAAAATAATTAAATGAGATGCAATCCAATCTAGAGGTCCTAACGATGAGAGTTAATGAGGTAAAAGAAAGAGTGAGTGACATAGAAGACAAGTTCATGGCAAGAAAGGAAGCTGAGGAAAAAAAAAGACAAAAACAATTAAAAGACTATGAGGAAAGGTTAAGGGAAATAAATGACAGCCCAGAAGGAAAAAATCTGTTTAATCGGGGTTCCAGAGGGCACTGAGAGGGACAGAGAAGCAGAAAGCATATTTGAAAAATCATAGCTGAGAACTTCCCTAATTTGGGGAGGGAAACAGGCATTCAGATCCAGGAGATAGAGAGGTCCCCCCCTAAAGTCAATAAAAACCATTAAACACCGGGATGTTTAATAGTGAAAATTGCATATTCCAAAGATAAAGAGAAAACCCTTAAAGCAGCGGGAGACCAGGGATCCCTAAACTTAATGGGGAGAAATATGAGTTTAACAGCAGACGTCTCCACAGAGACCTGGCAGGCCACAAAGGGCTGGCAGGATATATTCAGCATACCAAATGAGAAGAACATGCAGCCAAGAATACTTTATCCAGCAAGGCTCTTATTCAGAATAGAAGAAAAGATAAAAAGCTTCCAAGATAGGCAGAAACTGAAAGAATGTGTGACCACCAAACCAGCTCTGTAAGAAATATTAAGGGGGACTTTGTAAAAGAAAGAGGATTCCCAAAGAAATAATCCACAAAAACAGGACTGAATAGGTATTATGATGACACTAAATTCATATTTTTCAAAAGTAACTCTGAATGTGAATGGACTTAATGATCCCATCAAAAAACACAGGGTTTCAGACTGGATGAAAAGCAAGACCCATCTATTTTCTGTCTACAAGAGACTCATGTTAGACCTATGGACACCTCCAGCCAGAAAATGAAAGGTTGGAGAACCATTTACCATTCAAATAATCCTCAAAAGAAACAGGGATAGCGATCCTCATATCAGATAAATTAAAGTTTATCCCAAAGACTGTAGTGAGAGATGAAGAGGGACACTATATCATACTTAAAGGATCTAGCCAACAAGAGGACTTAGGAATCATGAATTTTATGCCCCTAATGTGGGAGCTGCCAAGTAAATCAATCAATTAAAAGCCAAAGTAAAGACACACTTAGATACTAATATACTAAAACTGGGAGACTTCAACATGGTGCTTTCTGCAAATGACAGATCTCTAAGCACCACATCTCCAAAGATTCAAGAGCTTTAAATGATACACTGGACCAGATGGATTTCACAGATATATACAGAACTTTACATCTGAACGCAACTGAATACACATTCTTCTCAAGTGCACATGGAACTTTCTCCAGAATAGACCACATATTGGGTAACAAATCAGGTCTCAACCGATACCAAAAGACTGGGATTGTCCCCTGCATATTTTCAGAACATAATGCTTTGAAACTATAACTCAATCACAAGAAGAAATTTGGAAGAAACTCGTGGAGGTTAAAGACCATCCTGCTATAAGATGAAAGGGTCAACCAGGCGATTAGAGAGAATTAAAAAGATACATGGAAACTATTGAGAATGAAGACATAACCATTCAAAATATTTGGGATACATCAAACTCAGTCCTAAGAGGGAAATACATCGCAATACAAGTGTCCCTCAAAAAATTGGAAAAAACTCAAATACACAAGCTAACCTGGCACCTAAAGGAACTGGGAAAAAACAGCAAATAATACCTACACTTAGCAGAAGAAGAGAGTTAATAATTTGAGCAGAACTCAATGAAATAGAGACCAGAAGAACTGTAGAGCAGATCAACAAAACCAGGAGTTGATTTTTTGAAATAATTAATAAGGTAGATAAACCATTAGCCAGCCTTATTAAAAAGAAGAGAGAAAAGATGCAAATTAATAAAATCACAAATGAAAAAGGAGATCACCACCAATACCAAGGAAATACAAATGATTTTAAAAACATATTATGAGCAGCTATATGCCAATAAATTAGGCAATCTAGAAGAAATGGATGCATTTCTGGAAAACCACAAATTACCAAAACTGGAACAAGAAGAAAGAGAAAACTTGAACAGGCCAATAACTAGGGAGGAAATTGAAGCAGTCATCAAAAACCTCCCAAGACACAAAAGTCCAGGGCCAGATGGCTTCCCAGGGGAATTCTATCAAATGTTTAAAGAAGAAACAATACCTATTCTACTAAAGCTGTTCCAAAATATAGAAAGGGATGAAATACTTCTAAAATCATTTTATGAAGCCAGCATCACCTTAATTCCAAAACGAGACAAACACCCCACCAAAAAGGAGAATTATAGACCAATATCCTTGATGAACACAGATGCAAAAGTTCTCAACAAGATACTAGCTAATAGGATCCAACAGTACATTAAAAAGATTATTTACTAGGACCAAGTGGGATTTATTCCCAGGATGCAAGGCTGGTTCAATACTCAGTAAAGCAACCAATGTGATAGATCATATCAACAAAAGAAAAAACAAGGACCATTTGGTCCTCTCAATAGATGCAGAGAAAGGCTTTGACAAAATACAACATCCATTCCTGATCAAAACTCTTCAGAGTGTAGGGATAGAGGGAGCATTCCTCAGCATCTTAAAAGCCACCTATGAAAAGCCCACAGCAAATAACATTCTCAATGAGGAAACACTGGGAGCCTTTCCCCTAAGATCAGGAACAAGACAGGGATGTCCACTCTCACCAAGGCTATTCAACATAGTATTAGAAGTCTTAGCCTCGGCCATCAGGCAACAAGAAGAAATGAAAAGCATTCAAATTGGCAAAGAAGAAGTCAAACTCTCCCTCTTTGCAGATGACATGATACTATATGTAGAAAACCCAAAAGACACCACCCCAAGATTGCTTGAACTCATACAGCAATTCGGCAGTGTGGCAGGATACAAAATCAGTGCCCAGAAATCAGTGGCATTTCTATGCACTAACAATGAGACTGAAGGAAGAGAAAGTAAAGAGTCAATCCCATTTACCCCAAACCATAAGATCCCTAGGAATAAACATAACCAAAGAGGTAAAAGATCTATACCCTAAAAACTATAGAACACTTCTGAAAGAAATTGAGGAAGAAACAAAGAGATGGAAAATTGTCCATGCTCATGGATTGGAAGAATTAATATTGTGATAATATCAATGCTACCCTGGGCAATTCACACATTTAATGCAATCCCTATCAAAATACCATAGACTTTCTTCAGAGGGTTGGAGCAAATCACCTTAAGATTTGTATGGAATCAGAAATGACCTTGAAGAGCCAGGGGAATATTGAAAAAGAAGACCATAGCTGGGGGCATCACAATGCCAGATTTCAGGCTGTACTACAAAGCTGTGATCATCAAGACAATGTGGTACTGGCACAAAAACAGACACAGATCAATGGAATAGAATAGAGAACCCAGAAATCGGCCCTCAACTCTATGGTCAACTAATAATCGACAAAGCAAGAAAGACTATCCACTGGAAATAGGACAGTCTCTTCAATAAATGGTGTTCGGAAAATTGGACAGCCACGTGCAGAAGAATGAAACTAGACCTTTCTCTTACACCATACACAAAGATAAACTCAAAATGGAGGAAAGCTCTAAATGTGAGACAAGAATCCATCAAAATCCCAGAGGATAACACAGGCAACACCCTTTTTGAACTTGGCCACAGCAACTTCTTGCAAGATACATCCAAGAGGTCAAGGGAAACAAAAGCAAAAATGAACTATTGGGACTTCATCAAGATAAAAAGCTTCTGCACAGCAAAAGAAACAGTCAACAAAACTAAAAGACAACCTACAGAATGGGAGAAGGTATTTGCAAATGACGTATCAGATAAAGGGCTAGAGTCCAAGATCTATAAAGAACTTATTAAACTCAACAGCAAAGAAACAAATAATTCAACCATGAAATAGGCAAAAGACATGAACAGAAATCTCACAGTGGAAGACATAGACATGGCCAACACGCACATGAGATTATTCTCTGCATCACTTGCCATCAGGGAAATACAAATCAAAACCACAATGAGATACCACCTCACCCCAGTGAGAATGGGGAAAATTAACAAGACAGGAAAGAACAAATGTTGGAGAGGATGTGGAGAAAGGGGAACCCTCTTGCACTTCTGTTGGGAATGTGAACTGGTGCAGCCACTCTGAAAAACTGTTTGGAGGTTCCTCAAAGAGTGAAAAATAGAACTACCCTTTGACCTAGCAATTGCCCTGCTGGGGATTTACCCCAAAGATACAGATGCAGTGAAATGGCAGGACACCTGCACCCCGATGTTTCTAGCAGCAATGTACACAATAGCCAAACTGTGGAAGGAGCCTCGGTGTCCCTCGAAAGATGAATGGATAAAGAAGATGTGGTCTATGTATACAATGGAATATTACTCAGACATCAGTAATGACAATACCCACCATTTTCTTCAACGTGGATGGAACTGGAGGCTATTATGGTGAGTGAAGTAAGTCAATCGGAGAAGGACAAACATTATATGGTCTTGCGCATTTGGGGAATATAAAAAATAGTGAAGGGGATTAAAGGGGAAAGGAGAGAAAATGAGTGGGAAATATCAGTGAGGTTGATAGAACATGAGAGACACCTAACTCTGGGAAAGGAACAAGGGGTAATGGAAGGGAGGTGGGCCGGGGTTTGGGGTGATTGGGTGACAGGCACTTAGGAGGGCACTTGACGGGATGAGCTCTGGGTGTTATACTATATGTTGTCAAATCAAACTCCAATAAAAAATATGCAAAAATTAATTAATTAATTAATTAATTAATTAAAAATTCTACTGAGCGGCATAGACTTAAATAATGTTTGTTTTTTATATCATATTTCCTGCTAATTTTGTTGTGCTTTGAAGTTGGCTCTGCTAGGAGGAAGTACAAAGAATTTGCCCAATATTTCCAAATTTTAATGGTCAGAATGAACTAACACACCTGTGCAGAGGGACATGAAAAAAAAATGCCAAAATTATGCTTCTCTCCCATTTAGAATGCAATGGCCTAGTAAAACTGGCTATGCATGTCCTTGGTTTAGAGAAGTAGCAAAGAAGAGACTTGAAGAAGAGTCTTCTGGGTAGGATCGCCTCCCTGATCACACATTTTTTTAAAGCTGGATGTGCCCATGAAAATCATGCAGACCCACTTTCTCATTTCTCCAATGAGGGAAAGGAGACCAGGAGAGTTGATCAAGGTCAGGGAGCCAAATGTAATTCAGTAGTGCCTGTGAGGCTAACACAAAAATTAGTCTAAGTATTCAAGCTCCCTCTGGGATCATTCAAGAATTGGGAGTCTTCCATGGAGTTCCCCAGAGGGAATAAGGACTGTCTTATTTTCATTCCATCACTGTCACTGCTAATATCGTCTTTGTTCAATGTTCTGGGATCTCTTAAAAATCATCAAACATTCTACAACAGAGCTAAAATCAGACATGGGAAAATCTCCCTGATGCTGGAGCCCCAGACCAAGCATAAAGCCTTTCATATGCACTTTATACTTTCCTAGGTGCAGCCAAGAGTTGGCCCCAAGTCTGCACTATACACAGACCCAAAACTCTGTCCTCCTTCCAGACTATAGGAAAATATCCCCCTCTTCTGGCCCATGCCTCTATTCCTCTACATTATCTAATCCCATACCTAGGACAGACTGCTCTATGAGTTCTGATTTTCACAAATAGGTAGAATGGTTAGCAGTTATCAGCTTCTCTCTTACATTCTGGGGGGGAAAAAAAAAAAACAAACCATGAGGTAGAAAAATTAAGGATCTGGAAACTTCTCTGAAACAGAAGAGGGAAAATACAGGGAATGCCACACACTAATTTGCCATGGTTCTCTTTAGCAGAAAACATAAAATCCAATGAATATATCAAGAAATGATCATACCACACAGGTTAGTATTATTTACCACTTAAACTTCACATCAAATGTGAAGCTAAAATGTGGTAAATGCTAAATGTATTCAGGCCACCTCCACAGGCTTCTCTAGGAGATGTGTGGTGGAAAGGTTTGAGAAGCACCAAAGTAGGTCAATGTCCTCCTTTTTTTATGTGAGGGAAATGAGGCCCACGCACATCATTTTTTTTTTCACGCACATCATTAATGGCAGATTCAGGCCACAGTTGAGTGGATGGAGGCCTCAGATTATGTGGTAAGCTTAGACAAACAATACCACTTATTTTAGTCAGTAAAGGAGGTCAATAGGGACTTGATGCAAGGGACCTCCCAGGGCCCTGACAGTCATGGTTCACTCCTTGTAGCCATGCCACATGTCCCACGAATCATAGTAGCACAAGAGACCAGGTGTGAGAGAAGGATACTGAACTTAGAACTGACGACTCCTCTTTGCCTTAGGCCACCAGGACAGGCCCTTTGATTCTTATACCCCTCATGATCTCAGTCACCACTAGGTGTCCAAGCCACCCATGTCATCATTAACACTAGGACATTTTCCTCATAGGGTTCTGTACATCTATAACCTAAGACAAATTTTCATTCCTTGCCTAGTTCCCAAACTTTTCCCTCATGCTCTCTGGAATACTACATCTGGCATCAACAAAATTCTCTATTTCTTCAATCTCTTAGATTCCCTTCACCTCTGAAACTCACTGACACTTGAATCACTCTAAGGAGACTGTTTCTTCGGGGACCCTCCAGATTATAGTTACTTTCTTATAACCCAAGTGCCAGAGGGCCTGGTGGAAGGTTAGATGCCATCCTTAATGTTTTATTACTGAATAATTTATCTTCCTTTCTCCTGAGACCCACAGGAAAACCTCTTTAAATGCACATGCCATACAATCCATTCTCCCTCTACTTGGATCTGAATATTTGTATCTCCCCAAAATTGGTATGTGAAATCCTAATGCCCACTGTGATGGTGTTAGGAGGTGGGACCTTTGGGAGGTGCTTAGGTTATGAGGGTTTGGCCTCATGAATAGGATCAGTGCCTTTACAAAAAAGACTCCCCAGAGCTCCCCAGCCCTTCCACCAGGTGAGGACATAGCAAAAAATCTGTAGCCTACAACCCAGAAAAGGGCCTTCACTAGTACCTGACCATGCTGGTACCCTGACTCAGACTTCTAACCTCTAGAACTGTGAGAAATAGGTTTCTGTTGTCTATAAGCCAACTAGTCTGTATTTTATTACTTTCACCTGAACATTCTAACATGCTTTCCTTATTATAGTTTTTTTCCAACTCTTGGTAACTCCCTTCAGTGGGAGATTTTAAAAGTGCCATATCACTAATATTACTATCATTATTTCTAATGATTTTTAAATCCCATCAAAATGACAGAAATCCTCAAAATGAGGTTGTGGGAAGAGAGAGAGAGAATAGGAAAGGAAAATGGAAGCTGAATAAGATGCACCTTGCTTGACAGAACAGAGAAGGTTAAATACAACTTGAGCTGCTGTTGGGGTGGGTAGTGGTGATAGGGGGAGGGGTGGGGTATGGAAACCAGAAAGCAGCACAATGACTCCTGCCACAGTCCTAATCTACCCCCAAATGCATACAAATTTGTTGCATTAGATACTTCTTTACTTCTGAAATCAGAGGAGCTGGATGGAAGTGGAAAACAGTAAACTTTGTTGAAAGTTTGATTAAGAAGCAGTGAAAATTTTGGAATTCTTTCTCTCTCCTGCAAAGCTGAGTTACTTGCTCTTTCCTTTCCTGGAAGAATCCTATTTACTCTCCCAATCTTTTTTATTTTATTTTACTTTATTTTATTTTACCTTATTTTATTTTATTTCATTTTATTTTAGATTTATTTATTTATTTATGAGAGACACAGAGAGAGAGGCAGAGACAAGCAGAGGGGGAAGCAGGCTCCCTGCAGGGAGTGCGATGCAGGACTCCATACCAGGATCCTGGGACTCATACCAGGCCAAAGGTAGATGCTCAACCACTGAGCCCCCCAGGCGCCCCTACTCTCCCAATATTAACTGATAAAAGGTTGGGCCTTGAGAATATGAGGCACAAGGAAGGTTTAGGTGATATCCCAATATTGAAAACAAGAGATTGACAGTTTGCCTGCTTTCAGTAGTGAGCCCCTACCTTCTTCAATTCCCAAGCCCTGGAAGTCAACTTTATATATAACATATTCAAATAAGACATTGAAGTTTCCTTTCTGGGGAAAGTAGCCAGTTCAAGATAAAAAAAATCTACAAGACCTACAGCCATTGACCTTCAGTTGTCCCATAAATAAACATTCCTCTGCCTAATCAATTTACAATGAACTCCCTCACTTGGCAAGTGGTACCATTCCACCACCACCACATCCCCTCAAACTATCACCACACCGCCTCAAACAATGCAGAGTGAATTTCCAAAATCAGTTTTAATGTGTTTCTAAGAATCAAGCATTACCAACCTTTTGAGAAAACATTTAACATGGAGGTCAGAGAAAAAAATTTTAAGAATAGAGTAAGGAACACAAAAGAATGATAGGTGATGTTATGGGTCGAGGGAAATACAAGAAAAATTAATATCCTCAGATGACAGAATGGAAAAACACTGCTTTGTTGTATTGGAAATAGATACAGTAAAAGGAAGACTATAGAGGAAAAAAAAGAACTGTTAGAGACAAAAATGATGATGACATAATTTAACTCCGTAGGCAAATTTGAAGACAAGGAAGCAGAACATAAAGAAAAGCAGATAAACATGAGAAAAAAATTAAAACATTATCTAGTATCTCTTAAGGATATAGAAATGAATGTATTCATATAATACCATAGCAATAAACAGCACACATATATACACACATACAGAGATAATAATTAGATTTTAAAAATTATTATCTCCTTCATTAATTAAGCTATTGATCACATTTAATATTCAAAGCCAATTTTATATTATTATTTGTTTCTTTTTCTCCAGGGACCTTTAGTACTAAGTATACTTGTGTGCCAGTGTACTAGTATATTTAACACTTTGTAAATTATATTCTTCATATTTTCATGTTGATGGTAGGATTGTTATAGGGATGCGTTTGAAATCCAAATGGATTTTTCAATTTTCCTGTTATATCTAGTCAAGGCAAAGGTCTTAATAAAATAATAATCATTCTATAGTTTTATACTATGTATGTTACAGTAAATATATGTTAAATATTATTTTATTCAGGATTCAATATCCTGTATCTGCTTATTTTAGAGACAGATTTTCAACTCAAAAGCAATGTAAACAATCACCCACTTATAAATATATTTTATTTTAGCTTACTGTTCTCTATTCAGTAGTTAGTTGCATTTTAAAAGAAATGGCGGTTATTGCCATCTATTTGATAATAGAATTAACAGAACTAAGGAGGAAGTTACAGAGAGGATAATTGAGATATTGGTGAAGTAACTATTTCTTTGTGGCTTAATCATTTATGACCATAAGCCAATGAGCCATGTGAAAGTTTACTATCAATGCTTTTCTAGGCACTAAATTTGCATGTGATATAAATATCCTATTTTTGCATACGATTGTTGGGTACTCAATGAGCCATTTGAATGGCAAACAGTTAATATATTATTTTCGGTCCTTCTGCTTTACTCATGTGGTATTTGTAGGAAAAGTTTAATTGCTCCAAGGTTCTTTTAAATAATTGAATTGCTTGTTTGCTGTATTTTCTCCCTGATATAAAGAATGGCTGAAAATAACTCATCTTGAAGTTGAGTAATAGCCATGACTTTGTGTTACAGAAACATAACAAGCTTGGAAAAAATTTTTAAAGCTGTTTCAGTTAAATTCAAATAGTAAATGGAGAATTTTTATCATTATAGGGTGAATACATTCTACCACTACAATTCCTCATGCTATGTTCTCAAATTAATTTTCTCTAAGAATACCATCAATTATTTCAGAACTAAGATTCTTAAAAATTTAGAAATTATTCTTGACTCAAAGTTCTTCCTGATAATCAGCCTCTCCTTGGCAAAAATAACAAATACTGAATAAGGTCCTGGAGGGTGGGGAAACAAACTGAATCACTGCTGCATTAGCTCATGGTTGGGACCCACGGTAGAGATTTAATGAGTTCCAATGAAAGGGCTAAGGCTAGTATTCTTGAAACACAGCATGTGGCAGCCCATCAGGGATCAGGATGTTCATCAGAGATGTGCTCATAGACTTCACTTCTACACAGGCCAGCAGAGCGGATAATAACACACTGCTTATGTCTAATCTCCTAAAGGACTTTTCTTCTCAAATCATGCTCTAACTATCCACCATTGTGTTAATGATTTACCATTACCGCTTTCTTCTTACCTAGGATCTTTCCAGGCATGAGGTGAGGACTAAATTCATTCATTCATCTACACATTCATTAAATTCAAAATTATTATTGACTGTGCGCTCTGTGCCAACCATTGTTCTAGGTACTCAAAGTATGGCAGTAAATAGCAACCCCCTTCCCTCCCATGCAGTGCTTACACTGAAGGGCTCAGAATAAGAGAACAAATAGATCCTATTTACCACATGTCCAGGTATTGAATATCAAGCTGACAAATGCCTGGATAACATGCATTTTATCTTCCTACTCTAAAAAAATATGACTTTATGATATTCAGGTTCAAGTTTAGAATGCTCAAATTCCTTGAAAATTCTCACTAGAACATGGCAGTGCAAAGAAGAGAGCCAGTCCCCTAGCCTCTGGCCCCCACCTGAAGCCACCCTTCCCCTTTCTCACCCTTCTGTCCCACATGATCACAACAAAGGGCTTCCTGCGCACGGAGTGGACTCCTCTAGGAATCTTCTAAGACTGTCCATCTCAGTCTACACTTCCCCAAAACAACTCTTTTTAAAAATTTTTTCAGATTTTAATTTATTTATTTGAAACAGAGAACATGAGCAAGATGAGGGGCAGAGGGAGAGGAAGAGGGATAAACTCCCTGCTGAGCACAGAGCCCCACCCAGGGCTAAATATCATACCCTGAGATCATGACCTGAGCCAAAATCAGATGCTTAACCAATTGAGCCACCCAGGCACCCCTGAAAACAACTCTTGAGAATAGGGGTACACTCATAAAAAGTCCATGTAGACTCTTGGAAGGAAGCTCAGGAACATCTGAGAAAGGAATTGTAAGGTCCTGTGTATTTACAGTGGTCTAGTAAGGGAACTTAGTTCTCTGAATGATTAGATCCTCCTTCTCCTCCGCTAGGGTTCAAAACTTCAGGACTTCTCCAGTGATGCCAGGGATGCGGAGCTTGATGGGGTAAACCCTGGGAGGCAGACCAATTAATAAAGAAGGTCTCCTACATTGGGGACCTCCTTACCAATCTTGCAGACTTTGCCTATTCTTCTCTGCCTGTGAAACTGAGTCTGGAGTTTCCTATTGGGGGATTTTTTTTTTTACTATGAATTCAATTTCTTCAATAAATATAATTCTATTCAGGTTATCCATCCTTGGTGAGTTTGGATAGTTTGTGGCTTTCAAGGAATTACTCCATTTCATTGAAATCATCAAATTTATGTGCTTAGAATTCTAACATTTTGTAACATTTGTGATATTTCTTTGTTACTACTTTCTTATTAATTAATATTTTAATATTTTTATTACCTTTTCAATGACTTTGAGTTCTCTATTGATATCACTTCTCGTTCTTGATCATGGTAATTTGCATATTCTCTTTTGCTTTGTGAGTCTGGCTAGAGGTAAAAAATCTCATTGACCATTTCAAAAATAAGATTTGGGTTTCATTGATTTTCTGTATTATTACTCTGTTTTTATTCTATCTGACTTCTGTTCTTACCTATACTATTGTCTTCCTTTCCCTTTTTCCTTTTTCTACTTTCTTAAGGTAGAAAATTAGGTCCTTAATTTCTTTCTTATAAAAGAAGTAAGGTCAAGGTACCTAGGTGGCTCAGTTGGTGCCAGACTTGATTTCAGCTCAGGTCATGATTTCAGAGTGGTGAGATCAAGATCCATGTCAGGCTTTGTGCTGAGCTTGGAGCCTGCATATGATTCTCCCTCTCCCTCTCCCCTTCTCTTTACACTTGTGTGCTTTCTCCTGTGTCTCTCTGTCTCTCTCCCAAAGAAAGATCTTCTCTTATAATGTAAGTTGTCATGAATTGAATTGTGTCCCCCCTAATTTCATACACTTAATTTCTAACCCCCAGTATTTGAGAATATTATGGGGGGCAGGGGGTGAGGGGAACTCTTGGAAGGGAAGAAGTATCACTTCTTTTTCAAGTGGAGTGTTACACCTTGCTGTAACATTTGGACTTTCTTAAAAAAAAAAACATTTGGACTTTCACAAGAGTTGTAATAATTTTGATAATAAAATTCTTAACCATAAAAAGAGAATATAATGTTATTTGGAATCAAAGTCTTTGCAGATATAATTAAATTAGAATGAGATCATTCTGCAGTAGAGTGGGTCCCTAATCTAATATGATGGTCCCCTTATAAGAAGGAGAAATTTGGGATGCATATGTGGGTACAGGGAGAATGCCATGTGAACATAAACATAACCACCTAAATGTCACAGAGAGAAGCCTGGAAAACACTCTTCCCTCACAGCCCTTGGAAAGAACCAACCTTGCCAACATCTTGATTCCATACTTCTCTAGCCTTCAGAACTGTGAGATGATAAATGTTGTCTAATCCATTCAGTTTGTACTACTTTATTTTGGTAGCCCTGACAAACTAAGACATTCACTTTTAATGCTATAAATTTCCCTCAAAGCACTGTTTTAGCTACATCTCACAAATTTGGCTATTTTATATTTTCACTTATGTCCTGTCAAAATATTTTCTTTTTTTTTAAATTTATTTATTTATGATAGTCACAGAGAGAGAGAGAGAGGCAGAGACACAGGCAGAGGGAGAAGCAGGCTCCATGCACCAGGAGCCCGATGAGGGATTCGATCCCAGGTCTCCAGGATCGCACCCTGGGCCAAAGGCAGGCACCAAACCGCTGCGCCACCCAGGGATCCCTCAAAATATTTTCTGATCTTCCTTGAGATTTCCTCTTTGGTCCTTGGTTTAATAATTGTGTGCTGTTTACTTTTAAAATACTGAGAGATTTTCAGTTAACTTTCTATTGTTCATTTCTTGATTAGTTCCATTACAAGTAGAAAAAAAATTTAAGATTTCAATTCTTAAAAATTTTTACAATTTGTCCTATGATGCAGGATATGGTAACTCTTGGTGAGTGTTCATTTGAACTTGAAAAGAATGTGTATTCTGCTTTTGTTGGGTAGAGTGTTTCATAAATCTCAATTGGATCTAAGTTTACTACCTTTTTACTGATTTTCTTTCTATTCTTTCTACTGATTATTTAGAAAATGGGATGAAAGTCTTCAACTCTATGATTCTGATCTATTTTGCCTTTCAGTTCTATCAACTTTCACTTCATGTCTTTTGAGACACTTTTATAAGGGGTATACACATTCAGAAATGTTATGTCTTTTTCATGAATTGACCCTTTTCTCACTATGTAATATAATTCTTTATTTCTATTAATTTCCTAGGCTCTAAATTTGACATTGTTTGATATTAATATAGCCACCCAAGCTATTTTGGTTTTACTATCAGTATATACAGGGTATATCTTTTCCATCTTTTTACTTGTAACCTATTTATAACTTTTTAAAGTGTTTAAAGTGAGTTTCTCATAGAATATTTTGGAAGGGATTTTAATAGCAGTGTAATTATTAAATTGTTACTTTGCAACAGGTATTTTCTAGGTGCTACAAATACAGCATGGGGATTACACATTTTTGTGAAATCCAAAGAAAGAAAATTTACTCATTAGTTTAATACATAAAATTTGTATTCTCAAGTCAACTTAAGTTTCATAGATTTAGAATATATTCATAATATTTCCCATCTCTCTGTCCTGGAAGGTGAGACTGGTGCTTTGAGTAGGATATCTTCTCTTTAGGATATGACCATAAAGGAGACCAGAGGACTGATGTTGGCATTAAACATAATAAGTTAAACATTAATAATGACTTTTTCTGGCTGGATGTGTCAATATTGTGATTTTCTGCAGGGACCAAATCCTGTCTAAAGAGCCTTTCTTCCAAGGGACTCCTCTTTGCTTTATTTTTTTTCCTCTTTGCTTTAATTCCATTCTGACTACCAGTATCCCGATTGTAATTGTTAACATATAACACTTTTCTACAGGTCAATTTCCAAAATGATAGCTTATTTTGTGAAGATTACAGCTTAAAGGGTTGTTTCCTCTTTCCTTAACACTGTCAGTCTGAAAATCACCATGTAGTAAAAGCTGTTTCTGTGGAGGTTTCTGCAGATGGCTAACTTGTTAAGGAGGCTTGTCTTTATTTCCATGTGATAATGTTTCCCCAGCCTCATCCTAGATACCAGAATCCATATGGTCTGTGATAAAAAAGAAGTCAGTCTTTGGTCTACTTACACTGAAGCTCAGACTCTAAGATCAAAGCAGAAATAGAAGATAGGTAAAGCAAGCTGAATCACAAAAGGAAATCCCAGAAGTAAGTAACCAGTCTGAGGCCTAAAGAGGAATCCTTTGAGAGGACCAGTAATGAACTAAAGAAGATGAAGAAATATTCTTCAAAGATGATGGAGCATGGGGGAGGATATGTGCTTTTGACTGATGTAAAAGTCCAAGTTCATATAGCTATGGGCAAATAATAAACAAAGGTCTTTATCACTGGGACTGACTAGAGAAATATAGATTCCCAACATTTCAAGAAACTCAAAGGCCAAGACATGGTACCAGCAAAGGACAAAGATCCAGAGAAATAATATAAGGGTCCAGTAATTAGATTGATTTGGTGTTGTAGGTTGGTTTCATTAGGAGGTAGTGATGAATATTAGTATAAAAATTTATTAGATGTCCATCAATAGACAAATGGATAAGGAGAAGGGTATATATATATGACAGAACATTACACAATCATAAAAAAGGATGAGATTGTGCCATCTGAGACCTAGAGGATACTATGCTAAATGAAATAAGTCAGGCTGAGAAAGAAACCACCATATGATTCCACTCATAAATGGAATTTAAAAAAATGAATACATAAACGAAAAGCAGAATCAGAATGATAAATGGAGAGAACAAACTGATGGTTGCCAGAGGAGAGGCAAGTAGGGGGATGGGAAAAATGGGCAAAGAAGAGAGGGAGATACAGGCTTCCTGTTTTGGAATGACTAGGAATAAAAAGCAGAGCATAAGGAATATAGTTAGTGGTATTATAATAGCAATGTAATGGGACAGATGGTAGCTGTACTGTGGTGAGCATATCATAATGTACGAACTTGTCAAATCACTAAGTTGTACACCTGAAATGAATATAATGTTGTGTGTTAACTGTACTCAAAAAATTATTAGGAATATTCCAGGGAACAATATCTGTGGAAGGAAAAGAAAAGAGGAAGAATTAAGCAGAGGGAGAGATTGGATTATGATGCAGTTTCAAAAAAGTCCTCGGCTGAGATTATAAGGAATCCTAAATAGTTAGCTCTTCTGCAGTGTTTCAAGTGGAGACCTTTATAGAGTTGCTTCAACCAGTCATTAGGAATGGGCTGCCCATAATAGGAATAACCTTGGACCAAGCAACTCTTTCCATTCAGACACTTCCCAAAGAAGGCTAACAGCTAAGAACTGTCTGTTGGAAGCACTCCCAGCATCTGGGAAAATAAGATCTTCAGTCTTGACAGACAATCCAGTGTTCACTAGAGTCCCTCTACCTCCCATCCCCTTACAGCACTCAAGTCCAATTATATTTCAATAATTTATTTAAAAATTCCAGCAGGTATCACAATTCCAGGTTTCAAGACATATTGCAAAGCAGTAGTAATCAAAACAGTATGGCACAAAAATAGGCACACAGATCAATAGAACAGAGTAGAGAGCATAGAAATTAACCATGCTTATATGATCAATTAATCTATGACAAAGGAGGTAAGAACATAAAATGGAGAAAAGACAATCTCTTCAATAAATGGTGCTGGGAAAACTGGAAAGCTGCATGCAAAAGAATGAAACTGGACAACCATGCACAAAAATAAATTCAAAATGGATTAAAGATCTAATTGTGAGACCTGAAACCATAAAACTCCTAACAGAAAACACAAGCAGTAATCTTTTTAATATCAGCCATAGAAACATTTTTTTAGATATGTCTCCTTTGGCAAGGGAAACAAAAGCAAAATTAATCTATTGGGACTATACCAAAATAAAAAGCTTTTGCACAGCAAAGGAAACCATCAACAAAACAAAAAGACAGCCACTGAATGGGAGAATGATAATCCAAGAACGGGTTAATATCCAAAATATATAAAGAACTTACGCAACTCAACACCAAAAAACAATTCATTTTAAAGTGGGCAGAAGACATAAATAGACATTTTTCCAAAGAAGACATACAGATGGCTAACAGACACATGAAACATGCTCAACTTTACTAATCATGAGGAAAACGCAAATCAAAACCACAATGAGATATCACTTCACACCCGTGAGAATGGCCAAGATCAAAAACACAAGTAACAACAGATGTTGATGACGATGTGGAGAAAAAGAAACTCTCAGGCACTGTTGGTGGGAATGCAATCTGGTGCAGCCATTGTGAAAAACAGGAAATTCCTCAAAAAATTAAAAATAGAATCACCATATGATCCAATAATTCCACTACTGAATAATTATCTAAAGAAAAACAAAAATACTAATTAAAAAGATACATGTATCCCTATGTTTATACGTTTATTGCAGCATTATTTACAATAGCCAAATTATGGAAGCAACCCGAGTGTCCACAAATAAGATAAATATTCCATTGTGTGTGTGTGTATGTATACACATACACACCATGTCTTCTTATCTATTAGTCATAAAGAAGAATGAAATCTTGCCATTTGCAACAACATGGATGAATCCAGAAGGTATAATGCTAAGTGAAATAAGTCAAGCAGAGGAAGAGAACTATCATTTGATTTCACTCATATGAGGAACTTAAGAAACAAAACATATGAACAAAGAAAAAAGAGACAAAAAAGCAGACTCTCAACTAAGAGAACAAATGGATGGTTACCAGAGGGAAGGTGGGTGAGAGGATGGATGAAACAGGTGCAGGGTATTACGAATTCATTCATTATGAGAAGCACTGAATAATGTACATAATTTTTGAGTCATTATATTGTACCCCTGAAACTAATATTACACTGTATGTTAGTTATACTTGAATCCTAAATTAATTAATTATTCATAAATTCTGGGAGAAGCTACTAAAGGATCTCAGTGGGCCTCTCTTCCTAAGGGAAACTTAGAAAAGGAAAAAAACATGGCCCCTGCTGGTATAGCTGATCTTGAAGTCATAAAAGATACTGATTGTCTCCCCCTTCTACTGTCAATTCTGGATTCCCTTCATCCTCAGCTAATATCTCTGCTTGTCTCAGTGATTTATCCTGTGATATGATTGACAATCACATTCCTGAAGAATCTGAGTCCCTAGTCACAATCATATTCTTAGGCCAAAGCGGCTGGCTTTGTCTTTTTGCCATGAAAATTGAGCAAGGTGTACCAAAAGGTGCCCAAGTGCATACTTGCGCACCAAACATTTCTTCTCTGCCCCCATACAATAGTATCCCTTTCTTCTCTTGATGATCATTTATCATCCCTTTCAATATGGTGACTCTTCCTGTTTCCTGTTCTTCCCTGAGCAAAAGGTATTTATAGTATCCAGGCTGTAGACATAGCCTGCGGTTCAGTGAGTATCTTGCTATATCTCTCTGGTCTGGTTAAAAGTGTTTCACTTTTGGCAACTAACATGTCTAAACACTTTGAATCCAGAATTTTGCACCCAATAAACACAAATTCCCCCCAAGGGAATCACTGGGACTCACAGTTGAGTAGTACACTTCTGCTTTTACTTTTTGGTTCATAGACCAATGTGTTCTATCTACTAGAGACATAGCACATATAAAAGTTTTTGCCATCCTTGCCCCTTTGAGCGCACTCAAAATACAGTCCTTATATATGTATAGCTCCTACCAGTAGACATTGGCTAGGTTCTGCAACTTCTCTGGAATATGTTGTCTTTCCTCCCTTCTCAGGTTTAGCATGACTCCAGCTACATTCTTTTATAACTTAATCCTGGTCGTTGACCTTGTGGCCTTACCTTAGAGGAAGCTCCTAAGGAGTCATCACAGTTTGTCCTTAAGAAAAGAGAAGCCTGCATTATTTTCAGGCAAGCTGAGAGTACTACCCCTTAACAGTGAAGTATGAGCCACTGCAACAGGCACAACAGGGTCACGAGAATCTAAATATCCAAGATCCTTAGATCCATCAGTCAGATGCCTCAATCCATGTCAGTGTCCCATTCTTTCCTAAAAGCAGCAATTATTTGGTCATAGCACATTTGTCTAGATTGAAATTTTCATGCTTTTTGGAGCTGTTACTTTCCTATTTAAGACTTGAGTTTGGTCCACAGATTTATTTTCTTTCTAGCTACAGGAGGTAAAAGACTCCTTGTGTGCTACCACATAATAACACTGTACATCCTACACTAAGATTATAATTGCTGATTTACCACACTCAGACTTCTCTCATTTTTCCTAAATATCAATAATATTTAGCAACAGTCACCCAATTTCACTCTCCTTATAGTATATACAATGCACCATGTAGTACATAGTTTATACTATTTCCCATCACATTTTGCAAATGCGTAGTCCCTGCTTCCTGTTTCCTGACACTGCAATGCCATTCCAATTTAACAAGGGTGAAAGTTTTAACAATCACCCAGCTATATACTAGGGACTATCTGTGATCTAGGTGGGGGTTTCATTGCCAGCTAGGTTAGAAGGGACTTGAATTCCGAATCTCTCCTTGGTATCTTATTTCTGAGACCATTCCTAGCACCAGCTATCAAAGGATATGTTCCCAGGAAAGTTAGACTGAGATGAAGATTAGCATGCAGAGAGTTTACTAGGGAATATTCTTGCAAGGAACAGGAGAGAAGGGAAGGGCAAGAAGCAGGACTGAGCAAAGGAAGAACTTGGCTATGATGCAGTGTTAACAAAGGCTTCAATTGATGACGAAATTGAGATAGCCCTTCAGAGGTGCCCCAAGTTGAAGTGAGATGTCCAGACCATTATGTCCTTGCCTCAGCCAATAACTGCATATGAACTGTCCCTGAAAAAGGGTGTGACTTTGGGAAAGGTTGCTCCTGTTAACTAAGGTACTATCTGCTGTGGAGCAGTGGTCACACAAGTTAGGTTGAAGTCCCAAACGCTTTAGCTAAAATGAAGATCCAAATAGACGCAGGGCAAAGAAAATGCCAGTTTGAAGTCCTGTGAATCTGTGATGCTTGAATCTCCTCCTTCAGTTTTCTGGAAGCATGACTGGTATAGACTTAGGATGGGCAAAGTCTATAAATGATGAGACATGGTCTGTGGCCCTGACTGTGAGGGTTACAGAGCTGTGAGCACAGAGGGAGACCCCACAGACCCTGCTGTGGCAAAGGAGACCCTACGATTTCTTATATCTTTGGAAATGCAGCTTTTGGTATCAAACAGAAGACTCCCAGACACTATGTATATCTCTACGTGAAAAATCTTTGTTAATTCTGAGGGGTTTAGGAATAATTGTCTTTAAAACACAAAGTTGAATTTTCAAATACTGAATTAAAAATTCTAACAAAGTTTATATAGTTGGGTAAATGTTTACAAGACTAAGCAGCTGAGAAAAACCTATCCTCACAAGATTTTGATTTCTACAGTTTGAGGTTATGATTTTTAATATTACTTTAAATTGCATGGTTTATTTTTTTTAAGATTTTATTTTTTTTTTCATGAGAGACAGAGAGAAAGAGAGACAGAGAGAGAGGCAGAGACACAGGCAGAGGGAGAAGTAGGGCCCATGCAGGGAGCCCGACGTGGGACTTGATCTGGGGATGCCAGCATGACACCCTTGGCCAAAGGCAGGCACTAAACCACTGAACCACCCAGGGATCCCAAATTGTATGGTTTAAAACTGGAAAATATGAGACATCTCCAAACAGTCCTGACGTAAACAAAAAACACCCCGCTCCTGAGGTCCTACAACGGCACAGCTCTGGTGTCTTGCTCAAATCTCCCTGCCCTCCCTGCAGCCACAGGAGATTTCCTGAATTGCACGTCAGACTCTGTTTATAAATCACTGATGGCCACACACTGCCCCATGGTGAGGTTTGCATGGCCATTTCAGTTTGATCCCTGCAGCATTTGTGGTTTTGGCTCTGCCCCAAAGCACCAAACTATCTATCTGTATTCCCCCTCACCTGTACAGACAGCATTCTATTGACTGGTCATTCTCCTGGTGTCCCTAAAGTAGTGATCTACACTTCCACCCCAATCTTTCCCCTCTAATGGTCTTTTAAGATAATTTGAAGGTCATCTAGGAGCCTCTCTGTCCGATCTCCCCTGACCTGAGTGCCCAGGGTACAGGGCAGTATTGAGAGTTGCACAGGAGGGGAACCATGCAGGTGAGTTCTGACCACGGTACAGGCACCACTAAAGACTCTTGGGTGACACCACTTGAGTCAGACTACATGCACATAAGTCTCAGGTAAAATTTCACAGTAGGAGGCCATAAAATTAGTCCATAAAATAACCAAAATTGCTTTTTGGATCTATCAATCAGGCTGCTCAAGGACAGAATGCCCAGACTGCCCTCTCTGAACCTGCCAATTAATCATTTTAACAACAACCAAAAAAAGTAGAAGTAAAAATTCACCATACCCTGATTGCCTAAAGTTTGCCCTTTTCCCCTCTCTCTCTCTTCCTCTTATCAATCCTAGTTTTCACTTTGTTTCTTACTCAAACTAGAACTGACTTCTTCAAATGTAAGTAAATAATCTCCATGCAAATAACTAAACACTATGTAAAATAACTTTTTTAATTTATCTGAATAATTCCTTTTTTTTAAGATTTTATTTATTTATTCATGAGAGACATAGAGAGAGAGAGAGAGGCAGAGGCACAGGCAGAGGGAGAAGCAGGCTCCATGCAGGGAGCCCAATGTGGGACTCGATCCCAGGACTCCAGGATGATGCCCTGAGCTGAAGGTGGACACTCAACTGCTGAGCCACCCAGGCGTCCCCTGAATAATTCTTATATAGCACCAAACACACAATAGAATCATACTGTCAGTACTTTTTTAATAGATTAAGCCAAGTAAGGCTGCTGACTTCAAATAAACATTTTTGTTAGGTAATTAACATTATATTTTTCTTCTGACAACCCTAAAGAAGCTCCAAATAGGAAATTTGCTTTAATAACAACAGACTTAAATCTTATTCCAATTTTTAATCACATTAAGTCATCAAGATTTTGTTTGCTATTATATTTCATATTACTGAGAAGAAAGGGATTTCAATTGAGTAGAAAAATATGTGAATTTAGAGTTTAAATCTTGACCCTTCCAATTATAAAATTCCAGCACTATAGCTAGCCTTTCATCATTTCTCAACAGTAAAATGAGTCTAATAATTTATAATGTTATTAACTTATTTTAAGGGTAAATTGAAATAAGCAATGTAAACTTTTAGAGAATATGGTTGAGATTTTTGCCCTCTGTCTTTGGCAGGGCATTTTCATCTGTTAAGCCAATCACGCTCTTTACATACAATTATACATGTTCCTAAGAAAGATGGGAAATCTTGATAAACTGATGTGCTATAGAACCCCCAATATTTAATACCCTAGGCTGAAGAGGAATGAGTTCATGTAAGATGGAGAATGACCAAAAATTTACATGATCACACAGGAAAAAAATGAGATAAAATCAAATATACCTTGTTGCTATGATACCAAATATTCCAATATTCTCATTAGCTAGTGATAAACATAACCTTTTTTTTTTTTTTTTTTAAGTAGTCTCCACACCCAGCATGGAGCCCAACGCAGGGCTCAATCTCATGACTGCGAGATCAAGACCTGAGCCAAGATCAAAAGTCAGACAATTAACCAACTGAGCTAGACAGACACCACGTTAAATATATATTTTAGCATTAAAATATTGGCATTGGAAAGAGAGTAGGGCACTGCCTTCCCCCTAATTTCTTAAAATTAGATCTTTGAAGCACCCTATCAATAGCAGTCTGGTGGTAGGTTAGTACTATTAGCGCTATCACAAGTCTTTAAGAATCTTAAATTATGGGACACCTGGGTGGCTCAGTGGTTGAGCGTCTGCCTTCGGCCCAGAGCTTGATCCTGGAGTCCCGGGATCGAGTCCCACGTCAGGCTCCCTCCATGGAGCCTGCTTCTCCCTCTGCCTGTGTCTCTGCCTCTCTCTCTGTGTGTCTCTCATGAATAAGTAAATAAAATCTTTAAAAAAAAATCTTAAAATATTTGAATGTTCCTTTATGACCCAATGAAAAGCTCATTATTCTCCAAAGCAATTCTTTCAGGTCTACTAGGTAATACTAGACGTTGACAAACATAGCTAGCAAGAATGCTTATCTATTAAAAATTCAAAGAAAATACAGAGGACTACAATTTTAAAACTTGAAGACTGTTAAAGATGATCTTAGTCTAGTGTCATAATTCCATAGGTGAAGAAATTGAATTGCAGAAAAATCCAATAACTTACATAAAATCACAAGAGGTAGGGCACCTGAGTGGCTCAATCAGTTAAGTGTCTGCCTTCAACTCAGGTCATGATCCCAGGGTCCTAGAAGTGAGCTCTGTATTGGTCTCCCTGCTCAGTGGGGAGCCTGCTTCTCTCTCCCTCTGCCTCTCCCCCTCCTCATGCTTTCTCTCACTTTACTCACTCTCAAATAAATAAATAACATCTTTTTAAAAAAATCACGAGAGGTGAAAGCCAGAGCAGAAGTTCCCTGGTGGATATTTGAATGGTGGGTAGAAAAAGCAAAACAAATAAATGAGGTTTAGAAATTAGACACCTTATAGCAGAAATTAGATTAGCTCCTCCTTTTAGGGTGATGAAGCTTTAACAAAATGATTCTCGTGAATCAAAATCATAATAAATGGATTTCAGGGATGCCTGGTTGACTCAGTCGGTTCAGCATCTGTCTTCAGCTCAGGTCATAATCCCAGGGTACTGGGATTGAGCATCCTACTCCCTGCTCAGTGGGGAGTCTCTCTATCTGCCTGCTGCTCCTCCTGCTTGTGCTCTATCTCTCATACTGTCAAGTAAATAAATAAAATCTTTTAAAAACAATAAATGGGGTTCCCTTTTCTCCGCATCCTCTCCAACATTTGTGGTTTCCTGCCTTGTTAATTTTCCCCATTCTCACTGGTGTGAGGTGGTATCTCATTGTGGTTTTAATTTGTATTTCCCTGATGGCAAGTGATGCAGAGCATTTTCTCATGTACGCGTTGGCCATGTCTATGTCTTCCTCTGTGAGATTTCTGTTCATGTCTTTTGCCCATTTCATGATTGGATTGTTTGTTTCTTTGCTGTTGAGTTTAATAAGTTCTTTATAGATCTTGGATACTAGCCCTTTATCTGATATGTCATTTGCAAATATCTTCTCCCATTCTGTAGGTTGTCTTTTAGTTTTATTGACTGTATCCTTTGCTGCCCAAAAGCTTCTTATCTTGATGAAGTCCCAAACCACAAATGTTGGAGAGGATGCGGAGAAAAGGTAACCCTCTTCCACTGTTGGTGGGAATGTGAACTGGTGCAGCCACTCTGGAAAACTGTGTGGAGGTTCCTCAAAGAGTTAAAAATAGACCTGCCCTATGACCCAGCAATTGCACTGCTGGGGATTTACCCCAAAGATGCAGATGCAATGAAACACCGGGACACTTGCACCCTGATGTTTATAGCAGCAATGTCCACAATAGCCAAACTGTGGAAGGAGCCTCGGTGTCCATCGAAAGATGAATGGATAAAGAAGATGTGGTCTATGTATACAATGGAATATTACTCAGCTATTAGAAATGACAAATACCCACCATTTGCTTCGACGTGGATGGAACTGGAGGGTATTATGCTGAGTGAAATAAGTCAATCGGAGAAGGATAAACATTATATGTTCTCATTCATTTGGGGAATATAAATAATAGTGAAAGGGAATAGAAGGGAAGGGAGAAGAAATGGGTAGGAAATATCAGAAAGGGAGACAGAACATGAAAGACTGCTAACTCTGGGAAACGAACTAGGGGTGGTGGAAGGGGAGGAGGGCAGGGGTGGGGGTGAATGTGTGACGGGCACTGAGGGGGGCACTTGATGGGATGAGCACTGGGTGTTATTCTGTATGTTGGCAAATTGAGCCCCAGTAAAAAATAAATTTATTATTTAAAAAAAACAATAAATGGATTTTCAGGACAAAAAGGTAGAAAAAAAATCGCTGGCTATGCCATAATAACGAGAACTCTCTAGGAGTTATCACCATAGGAAAAAGAATTCTTCTAGATCCAGGGTGTTCTGAGAGTTAAAAACATATATTTTAAAATATTATCACACATCTATATACTCGCTGATGAAATTTTTAAAATGTTAATATTTTGCCATATTGTTTTCAGACTTTCTGTATTTTTTTTAATGCTTAAAACTGTTATCTAAATGAATAGTTAAATACCTAAAGCCACACTCCTATCTCTTCTCCAATCTTCACTCCCCAGGTTTGCCTATCACTGTGAAGTGAGTACACGTCGTGTTCAGGTATCTCTCCCGTGTATGTATAAATCCGTAGGAATAACAGTCTACATAAATGGTATTCTAATACATTCATCATTTCCTAGCTTCCTTATCCTCATCTACTTTAAGTTAATAGATTTATACATGCTGATACAAAAACATCTAGTTTGTTTATATCTTGATTTGAGTTGACCTTATAACTAAGAGATAATGGGTTATTTCTCACTTTTATACTATCCCTGTTACAATTAATGTTCTTGAATTTGTCTTCTGGGGCACATTTCTTCTTGTGCTCATGTGTATGAGTTCTTCAGAGATAGACACTAAGAAATGCTGTTGTCAAGTTGAAAGATGTTCTTCAACAAAACTAAATAGCAGTGGTGCCAATTTACACTTTCAAAGTATAAGTATCTAATTTCCCACCACATTATCTTCATGTTATGATATGGTAGGCTGAAAAAACAAGCTTCCAAAGATGCCCATATTCAGATCCCTGGAACCTATGAACAGGTTACCTTATAATTGCCAAAGTTATTTTGCCAATGTAGGTTTGAGATGGGGAGATAATCCTGCACTATCTACATGGGTCCAATGTCATCACAGGAGTTCTTTATAAATAAAGAGTTGAGAGAGGCAGAAAAGGAGATATGAGGATAGAAGCAGAGATCTGAGAAAATTAGAGATTTGAAGATGCTACAGCTGAACTTGAAGAGGGAGGAAGGGACCAGGAGACAAGGAATGCAGGCCTCATCTAGAAGCTGGAAAGGGAAAGGAAGAAGATTCTCTGCTAGAGCCTCCAGAAGGAACCAGCCTTGCCAATACCTTCACTTTCACCCAATAAAACTAATCTACAGTTTCTGACCTCCTGATTGTAAAATAATACATTTGTGTTGTTTTAGGTCACTAAGTTTTTGGTAATTTATTATAGCAGTAATAAGCAACTAATACACATGGTGTTATAAGACTGTTTTGTTTATTTTTTGCCAAAATAAGGGTTGTGATAATTTGCCCATTTACTAGTGATTTTGAGCCTCCTTTCATATGTATATTGGTCATTTTTGTTTTTTTCCTCTGTGAATTGCCCAAACTACTTTGCTGATGATCATTTTCTTAATGATTTGAAGAAATTTCACCACCACAATTTCTTAAACTCAGCATTATCTACATTTTGAGCCAAATAATTCTTTGTTGTTTGGGGTGATTTGTGCATTGTAGAATGTTTAGCAGCATTTCCATGGTCCTCTATCAACTAAATGACTGCTCTCCTAAAGTTTTAATGACCTAAATGTCTCAAACACTGCAGTTCCCCAGGAGACAAAATCACCCCTCGTTGAAAAACATTGCTCTATATTTTATCTGTGCTGAATATTCCCTATGCTAATCTGTGGTCAGTTATTTTTTTCTAAGACAATGGTTTAATAAATATTTCACATTTTAAATATTACTATAGCCATTTTTATCAATCTTTCACTTTTCAGCTTGACTTTCCTATTGTGGTGGTCCTCATACATTAACATACATAACAGCTACTTGGAGGTTTTTTTTTTTAAATTTAAACTCAATTAGCCAACATAGTACATCATCAATTTCAGATGTAGTGTTCAATAACTTTTAAAACAAAGACAGGTGGATGCTACCTCTGTAGTTACTCTGGATGGGGCCCAAGAAATTGCATTTCTAACAGATTCTCTGAGAATGCTGATATTGCTTGTCTGGGGACCACATTTTGATAAGATAATCCATTAAAAATATTTTTTTCTAACATTTTCATAGCTTTGCTTTTCCAATTCAGATGAATCTGAATTCATCTAGATTTTCTTTTAGTGTGTGGTGTTAGTTAGTTTTCAAGTTTTAATTTATTTTCCTCCATATGCATAGGCAGTTATCTAGCACCATTTCTGAGTTATCAATTCTTTTTTTATTATAATATGGTAGATTTTAAATTATGAATTTAGATATTTAAACTAATTTTTTTTAAAATAATTTATAGAAAACTTATGAAATTAATATGAATAGTGCTCATCTAAATCATATCTAGTTTCCTCTATTGTTAGTCTCTTACATTCACAGGAAACATTTTTAACAATTACTGAACCAATATTGATACAGTATTATTAACTAAAGTCCATACAGTACTCATATTTACTTATTTCCTACTTAATGTCCTTTTTCTGTTCTGGGATCCTGTTCAGAACACCATTTCACATTCAGTTGTCCTGTCTCAGACTTCTCTTGGCTATGACAGTTCCTCAAATTTTTCCTATTTTTGATGAGCTGGACAGTTTCGAGGAATAGTAGACAAGTATTTTGGTATGGCCTTCATTTGGAATTTATCTGATGTTTCTCTCATTATTTTGCTGGCCTATGGAGTTTTGAAGAAAGTCTATGGAGGTAAAATTTCTTTCTCATCCCATGTTACCAAGGGCAGATAGTAATCACTACTGGATTTTCACCTTATCACCTGGCAGTGGTAGTGTTTATCAGATTTCCCCACTGTAAAGTTGCTCTTTTTTTCCACTTTCCACACTGTACTCATTAGAAGAAAGTCATTACATGTAGCCTACACTTAAGAAAGAGGAAGTTATACCTATACCTTTGTCCAAGAACTGCTAAGTTATTGAAAAGGTGATTAGATCAATGGGCTAATACAGGCAGGAAAGTGACTTTATGGAATCCAGATGTCCACTAGCACATTAAGAGGCAGCATAGTGTAGGGAAGAGAATATAATATTTGGGGGCCTTACAGACCCAGGTTTGAATCCAGAGAAGTTTTGATATTCAGGTGGCTCATTTTTTAAGTGGAGGTCATAGAATCTACCCCTTTAGGTTCGTGCTATGTTAAAGACAAATAATTTTGAAAGCCTGCAACACAATTTGAACCCCCTAAATGGGAATAACTACACCACTACTGTTTTATAGAGAAATAAACACGAATGAAAAGTTATTCTGTAGGTTCTTAGCCAGTGTGTTTGAGATTATATATTATTCTGCTGGAGTCTACAAAGAATAGCTTCCATGGCAGTCTGCATGGCATGTGTCACAGTGTATAGAAGAAGAAACAAATCTCTACTTAGCCTTTCTTCTAGTCAAAAATAGAAGATGTTCTCTGGCCTGGCCACTGCTTTGTCTCTTTGTCTATTTTGAATCATAACTTTTTGCTTAGTATGGAATGCTGCACTTGCTCTGTGCTCCAGTTCAATCATCAGAAGCTAGAAACAAAAGAGGGATTTCTTCTTTAAGGTGATTTCCAAATGTGCTAAAAGAAATATGGCTGTATTGGGATCCAAGGTTCTACCAATAAGTTTCACCATGACCAAGCCAGACAACAATCCTGATCTGCTAGTGGTGGCTTCACCTGAATTACTTCCTAGGGCCTCTTTGCCAAAAATGAGCAGAGTGTGTACAAGTCTAGCTGTTCAAATTAAAACTGAATCTTGCCATAAATTGTCTTTAATGTAGATGAGAAGCAAAAGGAGATATAGAGGGGATAGCTTAAAAGAGCCTTTATAATATCTATTTTGCCAGTATCACATAAAAATGCAGGTCCCCAAAAAGCTATACATGTACATTGAGCAGTTACTGCATATTGACAATGAATAAGCATTGAGCATCCAATAAGTTCAGGGCCCTATGCTAAAGATGTGGAAAGTAGATACTCTTTGCTATTGATACAAGATAGTAATACATGGCAAGTCCCCCATATGTCTACACTCAAGGGAAACTATGGAAGGAAAGCCTCCCTCTGCTGATTATTGCAATTTCACATGCTATTGTGAAAATTGTACCTTGCACTTGTGTTCTCTAGCTAGGGAGACAAGTGTGATTAAAACCATCCTGTGCTTGCCTACTAATCAAGACACTAAAACTCAAGGCTGAGTCTGCCCCAGAGTAAGGGAAGCTGTTTTCTCAAAAAGATCCATACCTGGTAAATCAGGTAACGATTTCATTTATTACCTCATTCACTCATCAATATTTATGTATCTCATTTATTGTATCTCATAACTAGGCACTGGTGATAGAAACATGAACAAGATCTCTTCTCTGCTCTTGATAAACCAACACGCTCATGCCCAGGAAGCTCAGGAGAAGGGACAGGCTGCCCCTTGAGAAGCTCTTTCATTTAAAGTGTCCCATTCACCACCTCTCTTCATTAGAGATTCTCATTTACTGTTCTAATGACTCTACCAAATACATACTTGAAAATAGAGGAAAAAGGTACATAACAGCAATCCTTTACTATACAGTTCTTTATAGAGCTTGGAGCAAATTCTCGCAATTGCCTATTTGATCCCCACAATAATTAGTAGGGAAGCTAAGATGGGTATCAACAATGCATCTGATGATGGCTGAGGCTCTGAAAATCACTAAGGGCCCAAGAGGTAGTAAGGCTAAAAAATGACCAATGCACATGCTACTTGGAAAATTTTTAAATGTAATGATTTTACATTTTGATATCACCATCTTGACACATTCTCAAATGGCTGAGTAAGGATTGTCTCCCAATTCAAAAGAACATCAAGAAAACAGTCAAAATATAATGCTCTTTACTGACATCACAGAAATACAAAGGATTATACCAGAACATTATGAAAAATTATATGCCAACAAATTGGACAACTTAGAAGAAATGAATACCTTTCTAGAAATATATAATCTTCCAAAAGTGAATCAAGAAGTAATATAAAATTTAAACAAACTGATTACTAGTAATGAAATTGAATCAGTAATCAAAAAACTTCCTACAAACAAAAATACATGATCAAATGGCATCACAGGTGAATTCTACCAGTTAAAGAAGCATTAATACCTGTTCTTCTCAAACTATCCTCAAAAAATAGAAAAAGAAGGAAAACTTCCAAATTCATTCTGTGAAGCCAGCTTTACCCTGATATCCAAACCAGAGAAAGGTGCTACAAAAAAAAAAGAAAAGAAAAAAGAAAGAAAGAAAGAAAGAAAGAAAGAAAGAAAGAAAGAAAGAAAAGAAAAGAAAAGAAGAAAAAAAAGAACTATGGGCCAATATATCTGATGAACATAGATGCAAACATTCTCAACAAAATATTAGCAAACTGAATTCAACAGTACATTTAAAAAATCATTCACCGTGATCAAGTGGGATTTATTGCAGGGATTTAAGGGTGGTTCAATATCGGCAAATCAATCAACATGATACAACACAGTAACAAGAGAAAGGATAAAAACCATATGAACATCTCAATAGATTCAGAAAAAGCATCTGACAGAGTACAACATCCAGTCGTGAGAAGAACTCAACAAAGTAGATTTAGAGGAAACATATCTCAGCCTAATGAAAGCCATGTATGACAAACCTACAGCTAACATCATATTCAATAGTGAAAAACTGAGGGCTTTTTTGGGATACCATTAGCTTATTATAAAAGAGAGACATGAAAGTTACTTACATGATGAAAGATTTCACAACTTCACTGGAATGGGCAGCTTCATTTCATGCCATTTTAATAATTTTAGTTCACATATTTTCCAAGAATCTCATCATTTCTAAATAAGAAAGAGTCTTTGTCATTTAGAACTACTTTGGTGCCTCCACATTCTGGGAGAAGAACTTTATCTACAACTTTCATACTAATTAGTTGAATCTCACCACCTTTTCCATTAGAGCCTGATCCAACAGCTCCTACTGTTGCTTGCAACAATTTTCCTTGATATTTTTGTGGAAGCATGATACCTCTTTTGGTTACAGTTTTAGCTGCACTCCTTTAAAACTAAAATTCAGCCAAAGGGGGGAAAAACTTTCTAAATGCCTGCCCTGCCATGACTCTGGCCACCACAGCTCATACTCTCTCTGGAGCTCAGGAGAGCTTTCTCTCTAAAACCAGGAAGAAGACAAGGATACTCACCTCACCATTTTTATTTAACATAGTACTAAAAGTCCTAGCCATAGCAATCAGACAGGAAAAAGAAGTAAAAGGCATCCAAACCAGTAAGAAAGTAGTAAAACTCACTATTTGCAGATGACATGATACTATATATAGAAAATCCTAAAGACTAAACCATAAAAACTACTAGAAGTTATAATTAATTCAATAAAGTCACAAGATACAAAATTAATATACAGAAATCTGTTGCATTTCTGTATAATAATAACAAAATAGCAGAAAGAAATTAAGAAAACAATCCTATTTACAACTGTACCAAAAAAAGGGGGAAAATCTAGGAATAAGTTTAACGAAGGAAGTGAAAAACTGTGCTCCATAAGCTATAAAACAGTGGTGAAAGAAACTGAAGATGACACAAACAAATGAAAAAGTATTCCATGTTCATGGATTGGAAGAACCAATATTGTTAAAATGTCCATGCTACCTAAAGTTATCTGTAGATTTAATGCAGTCTGTGTCAAAATGCCAACAACATTTTTCACAAAACTAAAGCAAATAATCCTAAAATTTGTATGGAACCACAAAAGACCCCAAATAGCCAAAAAAATATTGTGAAAGAAGAACAAAGCTGATGGTACCACAATGCCAGTATCAAGATATACTACAAAACTGTCGTAATCAAAGAAGAATGGTACCAACACGAAAATAGGCACATAATCAATAGAGCAAGATAGAAGTCTCATAAATCAACCCATAATAATATGGTCAATTAATATATTACAAGGGGGCAAGAATATACAATAGGGAAAAAACAGTCTCTTCAACAAATAGTGCTGGGAAAACTGGATAGCTACATGCAAAAGAATGAAACTGAACCACTTCCTTTTTTTAAAAGATTTTATTTATTTATTCATGAAAGACAGAGAGAGAGAGAGAGAAGCAGAGACACAGGCAGAGGGAGAAGTAGGCTCCATGCAGGGAGCCCAATGTGGGACTCAAATCTGGGACCCTAGGATCTTGCCCTGAGCCAAAGGCAGGCACTTAACCACTGAGCCACCCAGGCGTCCCATAACCACTTCCTTTTAAAAAGATTTTATTTATTTGAGAGAGAGAGAGCATAATCAGGAGGAGGGACAGAGAGAGCAGCAGACTCCCTGCTTAGCAGGGAGCCTGACACAGGCTCAATCCCAGGATTCTGGGATCATGACCTGAGCCAAAGTCAGATGCTTAATGGACTGAGGCACCAGGTGCCCCCAAACAACCACTTTCTTACACCATACACAAAATAAACTCAAAATGAATTAAAGACCTAAATGTGAGACCTGAAACCATAAAATTCCTTAAAAAAAATAGGCAGTAATCTCTTTGACATTGCCCATAGAAATATTTTTTTAGCTATGTCTCCTCAGGCAAGGGAAACAAAAGCAAAATTAAATTACTGAGACTACACCAAAATTAAAACCTTTTTCACAATGAAGGAAATCATCAACAAAATGATGAGGCAACCTACTGAATAGGAGAAGATATTTGCAAGTAATATACATTATTATTTGATAAAGATATATAAAATACATAAAAAGAAGTTATACAACTCAACACCAAAAGAAATTTGATTTTAAAAAAATGAGCAGAAGACATGAATAGATATTTTTCCAAAGATGATATATGGATGGCCAAGAGACACATGAAAAGATGTTCAACATCACTCATCATCAGAGAAATACAAATCAAAGCCATAATAAGACATCATTTTACACCTCACAGAATGGCTAAAATAAAAAAAAATACAATAACAAGTGTTGGAAAGGGTATGAAGAAAAAAGAACCCTCATGCACTGGTGGTGGGAATACAAGCTGGTACAGCTATTGTGGAAAACAATTTGGAGTTCCTCAAATAATTAAAAGCAAAAAATGCCATAAGATCTAATAATTCCACTATTGGGTATTTAACCAAAGGAAACTAAAATGCTAATTCGAAAAGATATACACACCCTATCTTTTTGCAGAACTATTTACAATTGTCAATATATGGTAGCAACCCAAATATCCATTGATAGGTGATTGAATAAAGATGTGATATATATATATATATATATATATATATATATATATATATATCTTATATATAGGTACCTTTGTACATATATATACATATACATATACATATATGTGTGTATATACATATATAGATATATATACATGTACATATACATATATGTGTATATATATACATATATATATCTGTGTGCATGTGTGTATATATATATCTCTGTGTGTGTGTGTGTATGCGTAATGGACTATTAAACAGCCATTAAAAAGAATGGAATCTTGCCATTTGGATGGGCCCGAGGGTATCATGCTAGGTAAAATAAGTCAGACTGAGGAAGACAAATACCATATCATTTCACTCATACGTGAAATTTAAGGAACAAAACAAAGGAAGAGACATACAAAAAAACTCAGACTCTTCAAGCTAGAGAACAAACTGGTGGTTGCCAGAGAGGAGGGGGTAGAGGGATGAGTGAAATAGGTAAAGGAGAAAAAAAAATGCCCTTTGACATCCCTACATTCCCCATACACAACTTAGCCAAGTAAATACTTATTTTAAACAGGTAATAATCATTATAATTCTAGATTTTTAATCTTTTCTTCTCACAAGACTGATGTGAAAATTCCAAAGTGATTCTTCCAAATGAAATAATCCATCTTTATCAACTCCTAATCTAGCCGATGGCAGCAGGTGACATTGTGTGCAGTGACCTTGTGTCCCCAAGATGTGGCGGCACACCTGTGGCAGGATTTAGTACTTATGCTCTCAGTGCCACTTTCTGTCAGCCCTAGGTTCTGTGACTCCAATTACAAGGAGGGGTTTTCCAAGCCTAATCAGTCTTGAACATGAATTTGAAAGGAGACTGACTAGTCGTCAGTGATAAGGCCAGCACTTAACCTTTTTCTCCAGCTGTCCACATATTCCACCAATGCCACCAGATTCATCTTCTCAGTGCTTGATGAACAATTTTGAGAGTATTCACTCTCAAAGCCCAGTGATTGCCAATCATGTAGAGATAAAGATCAAACTCCTTACTTTGGAATTTAAGACTTATACAAGCTGATCCCAACCTTTTTTCCAATCCACTACTCCCCTTCACATATACTTAATTACTCTCCCATACGTAAAATTCAGTTGCATAAATCCATGCCTTTGTTAATAGAAGTCTATCCACCTTAAATATTCTCTTCCTCCTTTCCCATAATTGTATGTACAAATTCTACATGTTGTACCTAAATGCCATTCTATAAAGACTTCCACTGATTCCCTCTAGCTGGGAATAATCACTTACACCTCTGAAGTTTAATGTTCCAAGTGTCACCCTCTTAAAGACCTTTTCCTTTTAAGCCTGTAATGTCTACTTCAGAATATAAGCTTTCTGAGAGCAGAAGCTCTGACAGTCCATCCCTTTTTCTTTCTTGCAACATTACCTGATATTTATTAAATTCTCATAATAAATCAATAAATATAGTCACAGCAACTCTATATTCTGCTTTATTCTTCATTGGAACAGAAGTATTTTCTCTCTAGGGTCCCAGAGGTAGTAGAATTTATCTAGCACTCCCTGTTATTACTGATTCCATTCCTTAGTGGAAAACCATCTATCTGAGTGAGCAATTTCTCTGAAAGTACACTACAGGCCATCTGAGGGTTAGAGAAGTATGCTTCCTTGGCAACTATCAGGAAGGTACATTGTGGATTGAATTAAGAAAGCAAGAACCTTGCTAAGAAAATGTTCACATATTTTCCTATAACACATCAATACATTTCATCACATTTTCAGTCATAAAAAATGTTTTGTGATTTGCATATTAAATTAGGGCTCTATTTGTATGTTAAAAAGTAAGAAACAAATATACTGATTAACAATTGCTCTGTCATGGGCAAATACATCAGGCTAAGTGGGCTAGATACATGAAAACAGGTGATGCATGTGATGGGTGGGCATAAGGTTGCTTCCGTGGACAACCAGCTTCTGGCTCCTCACCCCAATAGGATAGATGTATGATACTCATTGCCAAAGACCAATCAAAGACAGAAGAGCCCAGAAATCAAAGCTCCTGGGGCAGCAAGAAAGAGTTTGAGATAAATAAGAATTGTGGGAACACACTCTAGTTCTGAGGGGTCTGGCTATTTACTACCTCCCCAATCCAAAATGTGATTTGATCACCATGAATCATATTATTTGTGCACATGTGTAACCCTCACTTACTCCGCCAAAGCTCTGCAGTTTGTCACCTGTGTAGAGCAGACTCAGCCACCCTTGGCAAAATGGTATTTTCTATTGAATTGCAACCCGAGGAAAGCTTAAAAATTCTACTTCATACAGGCAGCCCGGGTGGCTCAGCGGTTTGGCACCGCCTTCGGCCCTGAGCATGATCCTGGAGACCCGGGATCAAGTCCCGTCAGGTCTCCCTCTGCCTGTCTCTCTCTCTCTCTCTCTCTCTCTCTCTCTCTGTGTGTGTGTCTCATGAATAAATAAAATCTTTTTATTTATTTATTTATTTATTTTTTATTGGTGTTCAATTTACTAACATACAGAATAACACCCAGTGCCCGTCACCCATTCACTCCCACCCCCCGCCCTCCTCCCCTTCTACCACCCCTAGTTCGTTTCCCAGAGTTAGCAGTCTTTACGTTCTGTCTCCCTTTCTGATATTTCCCACACATTTCTTCTCCCTTCCCTTATTTTCCCTTTCACTATTATTTATATTCCCCAAATGAATGAGAACATATAATGTTTGTCCTTCTCCGACTGACTTACTTCACTCAGCATAATACCCTCCAGTTCCATCCACGTTGAAGCAAATGGTGGGTATTTGTCATTTCTAATAGCTGAGTAATATTCCATTGTATACATAAACCATCAAGACAGTGTGGTACTGGCACAAAAACAGACACATAGATCAGTGGAACAGAATAGAGAACCCAGAAGTGGACCCTGAACTTTATGGTCAACTAATATTCGATAAAGGAGGAAAGACTATCCATTGGAAGAAAGACAGTCTCTTCAATAAATGGTGCTGGGAAAATTGGACATCCACATGCAGAAGAATGAAACTAGACCACTCTCTTTCACCATACACAAAGATAAACTCAAAATGGATGAAAGATCTAAATGTGAGACAAGATTCCATCAAAATCCTAGAGAAGAACACAGGCAACACCCTTTTTGAACTCGGCCATAGTAACTTCTTGCAAGATACATCCACGAAGGCAAAAGAAACAAAAGCAAAAATGAACTATTGGGACTTCATCAAGATAAGAAGCTTTTGCACAGCAAAGGATACAGTCAACAAAACTCAAAGACAACCTACAGAATGGGAGAAGATATTTGCAAATGACATATCAGATAAAGGGCTAGTTTCCAAGATCTATAAAGAACTTATTAAACTCAACACCAAAGAAACAAACAATCCAATCATGAAATGGGCAAAAGACATGAACAGAAATCTCACAGAGGAAGACATAGACATGGCCAACATGCATATGAGAAAATGCTCTGCATCACTTGCCATCAGGGAAATACAAATCAAAACTACAATGAGATACCACCTCACACCAGTGAGAATGGGGAAAATTAACAAGGCAGGAAACAACAAATGTTGGAGAGGATGCGGAGAAAAGGGAACCCTCTTACACTGTTGGTGGGAATGTGAACTGGTGCAGCCACTCTGGAAAACTGTGTGGAGGTTCCTCAAACAGTTGAATAAATAAAATCTTAAGAAAAAAATTATACTTCTTACATCTCTTCTCATCTAAGGAAATGACATTTCAATGTAGAATACATGCTTATTGTCTCTTACTTTTCAGAAGTCTGAGATTACTTTTCCCTGAACATCTGCTATCTAACAATCATTTTGCAAAGTAGATTGTTTTGCTCCCATTATACAGATTAAAAACAGCTCTGATACCCTATTATGTAGCTCTGGGACCCCCATGTGGTAATTGGCAGAGTGTGGGTATATTTGTATAGTTCCCTCAACTAAGATTGCTCTAGTAGTGAGATGCTTCTGCACTGACTGGTGAGCTCCAATGAGCCCTACCTACTTCTTGCAGATGAAATACTCACTGATCAGATTTTTCAGGGAGGGTTGTCAGGTTTTGCAAATAAAAATACAGGATAATTAATTATCAACTTTTTAGTATAAGTATGTCCTGAGAAATATCTGTAGACTATATTTTATCTGGCAAGACTATTTTAAGTAGGAACTTTATTAAACTACGTTATGCACAGTATTCTCAGGAGACATGCTACTTCCCCATTTTATTTATTTTTTTTAAGATTTTATTTATTTATTCATGAGAGACACACAGAGAGAGAGAGTCAGAGACACAGGCAGAGGGAGAAGCAGGTTCCATGCAGGGAGCCTGACGTGGGACTCGATCCCCAGTCTCCAGGATCATGTCCCGGGCTGAAGGCGGTGCCAAACCTCTGGGCCATCCGGGCTGCCCTAGTTCTCCATTTTAGATGGAGCTACATGCATTTACTCATGGCAAATGTACTGTTTAAAGAGAATGATCATATCTGAGTAATTTCTGAATCCCCAGTTAGTTCTGTGCAGTAAACTTCTTATATGTAGAGTATTCAACAAATATATTTTTAATGAAATTCCTACAGCTAAGATAGACTTAGCCTTATTTATATATTGTGGCAAAATCACTTAGAGGGACGGTAAGACCAATAAAATAGCATATGAGAAGTAACTACAGAATAAAATAAGTATAAATAAAAATCAAATAAAAGGAAATTATGGTATGGAAAATGAATTTGGAACATGAATGCGAAATCCTGAACCATGAAGACATTTGCTACATATAGCAACAAAGAAACATCTAGTTTTTCCACAACTTCTGAACATCTTGCATGTTCTACAAATGTGACTAGTTTTGAGTATCACACATCCTACTGCCTCCTTTCCCAGCCTCTGAGCAGACTCTGGGATAAGCCTAACCTAAGAAGAAACCTCAGAAGCCTGATCCCATCTTCTGTGACTCAGCTTCACCTCTGACTGGTGGAGGTTTTATGTACATTGTATGTACAGTGGACATTGTATCCTGGCATTGATCATGGCAGGTACTCACGGTGTCCTAGGAGTGAGTCATGTGAACTTATTCTCAGCAGTCCCATTAAGAAATGGATCCTGTCTGGAATTCAATGGGTAGTACCTAACTCCCTGCTTCACGTGTCTACATTTCAGTTGCTGACCTGAATGTTATGTTGCCTTCTTCTGTAATCTCTATGTCCTTATGCTGATTGTTAGCCAAGATGTTTGTCACTTCCCTTGGGTACCACTCTTTTAGTACACAGTAAGTTTGTCTACCTAGATCTGTTTGGATCCCTTTCACCATTATTGTATACATACTCCCTTTAATGTCCTTTTGCCTCCAGTAGCTGGTACCCATTTCATGAAGGACTGACTGTCCTCAAGCTTTTGTAGCCCCACTTGCCCACATCAAGAAAAGATAGAGTGCCTGTAAACTTATATTCCCCTTATCTTGGACAGTTTACCAGGTAAATCTGATTTGTCATTCCTTGAGGTTATTTCCTTGTGGTATGACTTCCTTGTGGTCTAGCTTACACTCCAGAATTACTCTGTGGGGTTAGGTTAAGACTACCTTCTATAAGTAAGACTTTACTTGCTTTCCTTCCTTCTTACTCCCCCACTTCCTTGCTGGTTTCCTCTAGAAGCACTTCCTTAATGAATCATTTGCAAATGAATATTTCCTTAAGGTTCTGCTTCTAGGGAATCAAACCTAAGTTACCCTGCTTCCTCCGTACTTGGATTGTTACCTGTTACCTTCTTATCATAGAATAGGATAAGTCTAGAGTCCCCTGGAATTGACCCTCCCAAGTAGATATAGTTAGTTACAAATAATTGTTATTTCCATGCTCTTGCAAGGATTTAGGAAGCCAGAACATACAAGAACAGCTTTTAATCCATAGCTTGGCTATTCTCTTTTGACAGGAGATGCAATGGACCTAGCGCAGTCACACTATAATCTCCATGCAAGCAGTGAGCTCTTCCTCATTAGGAATGCTGAGCTTTTCACCAAATGTTATTAGTATTGGAGGTGTGCCATTGACTTTGCTATTTGAAATTTGTTCTTGGGACATTGATTTAGTACCTGTCATTTTATTGCTATACATTCATAATAAGATATTCAAATTTTCCTATTACTCCCTTTAAAATTCCCAAGACATTCAGGGAAAGAAAGGAAAGGAATTCACTGCCCTGCCAATGGGCTTGATTCCCAAAGAATTGTAACACTTTGATATTCATAAATAGTTGTGCCCTGTGACAATGAAGTTATGAGACGGAGGGCTTGGAGAAGCAATGGTTCCCATCAGAAGTGAGAAAAGGGAATGCAAAAAGCAAGACTTGTCCAAGGCTACCCAGGGAAGCAGTGACAAGGCAGAGAGAAAGGGCATCTAAAGCTGTGTGACATTCAGCTAAGGAGAGCTTCCTTCTGGACTTAATGTCTACTTGTGCAAGTGTCACCTCTCTGTAAATCTTCCCCAAACAGAAATACGATTAATCCTTCCCTTTTCTGTGTCCAAAGAACCCACTGCTGGAGCAGTTGGGAGCATCTGGTCACAAGAGATACAGTTTCCAATGTTAACCCAAACTCCCGGAGGGCTGGCATTGCCTAATTTCCTTATTTGTGGTGTCAAAACAGTGAACCATTCCTATAATGATCTAAGATGTGCCTGCCTCCATGTACATACATGGACATAAAGAGAAATACCATGGCTTTCTGGATCTTTCTTAGCCCAAACACTGCTAATATGTTGTTCAGTTTTATGCTTTGATTTGTATCCTTCTCTGTATGTCCCTAATACTTAACTCCAATCGCTTTCCTGATTCAAAGCTTTTCTATCTAGGTCTTACTCTGTTCCCTGGCAACTTGAGTTCATTAATTTTCATGTTCTTCCCCTTGGTCACAGCCCTCCAGATCCTACATAACCCTCTTCTTAGATCCTCTCTACCTCCATCTTGAAATACTGGAGAAGCACTCAATTACTTTCTCATTATGTCATTGCATTCACCTGTTTGGTCTGCCATAACAGAATGCCTCACACTTCTGAGAGCTAGAAGTCCAAGATTAAGGTGCTATCATGGTTGGGTTTTGGTGAGGAATCCCTTCCTGGCTTGCAGAGGGCCACCTTCTGATTGTGTCCTTACATGGCATTTTCTCTGTGCATGTGTAAGAGACAGAATACTCTAGAGCCTCTTCTTCTTATAAGGATATTAGCTGTATCATTAGGGTTCCATCCTAGGACTTCTATAACCTTAATGATCTCGCTAATAGCCCTATCTCCAAATACACTCACACCAAGGGTTAGGGCTTCAAAATATGAATTTGAGAAGGACATATTCAGTCCATAACAGCAATATCACCTCTTTTTATTTTTTCTTTCACATTTTTGGAGTCATATGCTCCATTCAAGTGTGATTTTTTTTCTGCTTGGGAGAAATTATTTTGGAGGGTATAAGATTCTTAGCCTTGGAGCAATTAATGGGATTTAAACTCAGCATAATCTTAGAAATGTGTTTATTATAATATTATCATTTTTGAATTAATTATACATCAATGATTCTATCATTAGCTGCCACGCTTCATACTAATCCAACTTTCTGTAGCTACAACTTCATATGCATATATCCAAGCTCATGGTATGAAAAGGGTTTCAGTCATTCTTTGCTCTTCTTCCAACTGCATACAAGGGCAAGTCTAGTGAAGATGATCTCAAGAGGGTGGCAGTAATGGGAGACTGGCACAAGCAGATGCCTGGGCAATTGCTTTGTCTGAAAACAACTGAGCAAACCTTGGTCCATGAGGACTGCTATGTGTCTGATTTTAGGTAATGCTGTGCAGCTGCCAGTGAACCTTCACCACTGGAGTGCAAAGCAGAGCCAGATGCAGTACATGGCCTTGGCTCAGCTTATGAGGATAATCAGAGGTGGGCTCCAGGCTTAGTAACTAGGAGAAACACTGTCTCCCTCTCCCTCACTTATAGTCCTGGCTACAAGTCAAGGTTCAGCTTTGCATGTACTAGGCAGGATCATCATTCATGGTACAATAGAATTAGCTTGTATTTTCTCTGAGCAACATATTCTAGTAACAATAATAATTCCTTTTATTTTTCTGGCAAACGATTTCCAATAGTGTCTCTAATGATTTTGCAGACTTCTGCTGTTATACTTTTCATATACACTGAATTCTAGAACCACAGAAAGTTTCAAGGACACCAAGTTGAGAGGCAAATTTCCAAGATTCAGACCCTTGTATACTTCCTTTATTATTTTTGCCTTAGATATGTCACTAACAATATTTATGCAATAATGGTCTTAAATCAAATTAATTGATTTAAAAAGAAAATAACAGTATCATTAATCTAAATAGAAAACCAGCATCCCAAGGGGAAAAATAAGCACAAAAAGCAAAACAATATTATTAAAGTCTAGGTCCAGGCACCTACAGAAGACTTTGAACCTGAAGACCAATTTCTGTTTGTTTATAGACAAAAAGAAGCAAGTGATTATTTAGATGATGTGTAAGAGTAGGAGACATTCTCCTTGCTTCAACCAGAAAGACCAAAGGAGACACACATATAGTCCACTCTACTCAATGCAATGCCATTAAGGACATGTATTCTAAGCACCTAAATCATCACTTGTCCCAATTTAACACATTACCTCATTTACTTAGTAATTAGGTGTATCTCAGTTTCCTTAGCTGTAAAATGGGTTTTATATTAAATAAATTGGTATTCACTGCAAACTAAGCCTTTTATAAGCTTAGTTATCACTATTATTAGTTTTTTAGTGTTATTATCATTAGCATTTTTCCTGTTAAACTCCAAGTATTTATTAGGTGCATACTATGTACAAAGCACACTTGGCATATGATAAAATATCTTGGATTCATTTCCCAATATTTAAGAAACAATGAGCCAGACCAATTTCTATTTTAAAGATTAAGTAGCTAAGATTCAGAGGAAGGGAAAGAGTCTACTTAAGGTCACATAGCTACTACTTTCATTAAGTTTACAAAATTCATGTAAACAGATAATAAGGTATAATGCATTTGGTCAAACAACCACAAACCTAATATTAACATGTACTTAGCACCTTTTGTCTTCCAAAACACCTAAATTGACATAGGGAGTTGTGTAGGATTAGAGGAACAGACTGGAAGTGTTTCAATATTTAGCATGGTCTTTCCTTCTGCTCTCTGTCTGCTTCTTGCTCGATGAGGCCTTTCCCTACCAGGTCCAAGACCTAAAGTTGCACTTTGGTGACTGAACTTGCCAGAGCACACTACTCACTGACATGATCATCTAGCATTATCAGTGGACTTTGCCATTGGCATCTCACTCACAGGACATGCCTCAGAGTCTCCCAGACAATGGCGAAGTCAGGCAACTTTCATGTCCCCTAGTGGAACAACAACACTGACTGAAGAAAAAACAACCCATCACTGACTGAAGAAAAACAACTGAAGAAAAACAACCCATCACTGACTGAAGAAAAAAGGCATCTTATTCAGTTTGGGCCTGCCAGAAGAGAATACCCTAAAATGGCTGGTGTACAAACACCATCACATTGGGGATTAGGATTTCAATATATAAATTTTTAAGGAACACAAACATTCAGGCCATAGCAAATGGCTTGGTTACCCACTATCTAAAAACAAACAAAGAAACAAAAACTTCTACATTAATTTGGAATTCTGAACAAGAGAATATCAATGATCAAAGAGGTAGGAAAAAACAGCCACATGACTAGAATCTTTGGCTCGGAGTGGGGGTGATGATACTAGAACTCCAAGCAGCTAAAACTATGTCCTAATGAGGACATAGGATTATTGGGTACTCACATCCAGTCTGGCTCCCTACAAATTTTTGAGTCTGTAAAATTGGTCCAAAATGACTTATGTGCCATATCCACAGAAAAGGATCTTTTTTACTTCAATCCTCCTGGATCAAAGCAAAGCAGGGTAAAAGGCACAAGCAGAAGAAAATTAAATGTGTTCCACTTAGAATGCATAAATACAGTGGAGAAAAAACATCATTGATTTCCCTGAAACTATTAACGAGTGCATTCTTTGTACTACTGAACTAGGCAGCAGGGAGATATAAACATGGCGAGGCTGGATCCTAGCCTCTGAAGAATAAAAGCACTAATTGAAAAGCTGCTAATTAATTAAATGTTAATCTAATGGGGAGAGGTGGGTGAGACAAGCCTACAAGAGATTTATACACAGTACGTCACACCATGTGTATTTGTACATCTAACTCCATCACTTAAATGCAACAGATATCTTTGAGATTCTAATGAAAGCTCTGATTCCTCTTTTCAGAAATACATGCATGTGCACAATAGCACACTTATGTTTAAGGTCAGAACCTAATTGGAACCCAGATTCAGAACCTCTGCCCAGGAAGAAGAGACGTATGTTTGGACTCAGAAGTTACAATCGCTTTGCACTTGAATATGCTTGGTAGAAATCAGTTGGCAAGAATGACATGTATAAATAGATAACCATACCAGAGACCTAAAAATACTGAATCTGTAAAAGGGACTAGAAGCAAATTAAGAGTTAAAATAGACAAAGAAGAAAAGTGGTAAATTGGAACACATTCATAAAGTTAAACAGGCAGTCACAAAAATGTGAAAAATATTTTATGAAATATTGAGGGCCTGAGAAATGTACAGAAGAATATTTCTGACCCCACTGTATAAAAGGAAAAACATATTTTATCAATATAACATACTTATATATGTATGTTGAATTTACATACGAAATCTATTCAAGGGTACACCAAAAAAATTTACAGCAGTTATTGTAGAAGAGAAGGAAGTAGAATACTTGATTTTTCACCTTTTTTTCATATTATTTGATTTTTTATCAAGAGGGTGTTGTATCTGAGACCAGTAGAGACACAGTGGACATTATCATTATTCCTGATGTACACAGAATTCAACTACACTCTTGTGTAAGCCATTGCAACACCAACAATCGTGTATTAGGAACATCCTTACTTCCAGCACTTTGAGTTTTCCCAGAAGCAGACCCTGAGCCAAGGATTTAGGAGCAAATGCTTTATTAAGAAAGTGTCTCTAGGAGAACTTAACAAGGCAGTAAGGGAGTCGAGATAGGGAACAGAAATAAGCAAAGCAAGAGGTGATTTCAGGCAAGCTCTGTGAATCAGCCTGATCCAACAGTGAGCTCTGGAGTATAAATCACTTCAGAGTGCCTTGCATGGAGGCAAAAGAGCTAGGGTTTTGTCCTTCCATACTCATCATTGGTAGGCTGTATGGGTCATCTGTTGTCTGAGGGCTCAGGAAATATAAACTTGTAGACACTTCCAGTTCTCTGTGTCAGCAAAATGACTCCAGTGACCCCAGGCAATCACCCACAGGCTGGAGGTACAGCTGTTGGCAGCAAAGCACAAAAATGTGGGGCTGTGGGCACAAAGAGGATAACAAATATCTGTAAAGAGCTAGATAGATAGATGGGGAGCCAACCACACACATACTTTCAACATATTGTAGCATCCAAGCATTCAACAGATATTAATTGGTAGTCTAGAACTGTACTGTCCAACACATAACCACTAGCCATGTGAACACATTAATCCTTTGAAAACTAGCTACCCCCAAAAGCGGTATGCTGTTAGTATAAAATAAATACTGATTCTGAAGACTCGGTAAGAAAAAAAAATGCACAACATTTCACTTAATAATCTTTTCATACTGGTTACATGTTGAAATGATACTATTAAGTATATTATAGAATAAACAAAATAAATTATCAAAATTAGGTTTACCTGTTTCCCTTAACTTTTTTAATGTGACTTCTAGAAAATGTTAAATTGCATATATAGCTCATATTGAATTTCTATTAAGCAGTGCTTGTCTAAACTATGTTTGATACTATGCTGGGTGTTGAGGAAACACTGACCAAAGTGGGTCTTTGTCTTCATGATGTTTACAGTCCAGTGGTTGTAACAGGTGAGAATAAGATGGTATCATTCATTTTAAATAAGATGATGGAAATAATAGTATAGACAACTGGGAGGGAGTTACATCACAGAGACCCATCAGGAAAGATGTAGCTAAAGAAAAGTCTCTTAGGGCAGCCCCAGTGGCTCAGCGGTTTAGCGCCGCCTGCAGCCCAGGGCGTGATCCTGGAGACCCTGGATCGAGTCCCACATCGGGCTCTCTGCATGGAGCCTGCTTCTCCCTCTACCTGTGTCTCTGCCTCTCTCTCTCTCTCTCTCTATCTCTGTGTGTGCGCTCTATGAATAAATAAATAAAATCTTTAAAAAAAAAGTTCATCCCAACTCAAAGATAAAGATCCCAACTCAAAGATAAAGATAAACCTTTAAAAAAAAAATCTCTTAAACCCAAAGGCAGGGACAGGGAGTGAACCATGGGAATGTCTTGAATGGGATGCAAGAAGGGAGATTTGAAATGTCTGGAAGGTACTCCAGGCCACAAGAACATCAAAGCATGGGGAAAAGCATCTATGAATTGCTTAACTATATGGTTATATTAGTGTAAAAGGAATTAAGACCCCTAACTAGTAAAGATAACATAAAATCCCCCTAGACCACAGACACTTAACTTGGCACACACAATTGACCTCTACAAAAAAAAAAAAAAAAAAAAAAAAAAAAAATTCAGATTTTGAGAGTTGACTGAGAAAACAATGTTGATGTTGTTTTTTTCTTTTCCTGAATAACAGACTTTCACTTCAGCCAATAATGTCCAAACTACTTGGAAAAACTGAAGTTTAAATAAAGAAGACAGAACTTCTATGTTTATTTTAAGGTGAAGAAAACACAAAGTCCTACAATAGGCTTTCGACACAATAGCCTGTTTGTTTTCTACTCAGTGATTTTGAAGTGATGTTAACTTGTCACTGAAAACATGCAAGAATTTTTAGAAAAGATTGTTGAAGTGATGGTCTTCCTGCTTTTCTAACTGAGATGAAGTCAGAATAAAATGCTTTAGAAATTTCTAATACTGAAATCATTAAGATATATTCCTCATTACATAAACATCTTCCCCAAGAAATATAATTTTGGCATAGTCTATCATATTTTTGATATTATGTAGATGTTTAATGTAAAATTGTTAATGTTGATTCTTATTTATTTATTTGCAATCTCTACACTCAATGTGGAGCTTGAACTCACTACCCAAGATCAAGAGTTATGCATTCTTCTAACTGAGCCAACCAGGCACTCCTGACTCTTCTTAAAATAGGGAGTTTTAGTTTCTTCACATTATTTTATCCAATGAAATGTTAACAAGCCCCCAAGTTATGTTTTTTTTTAATCTTGCTTATTTCATATTTCAGTTGAAATGTCTGCAAATACAAAAAACAATAATTGGTTTAAAATTCCAATTTATCCTCTTGAAAAGTCCTCTAACTTCTGAATCATTATTTTGTGGAAAATTTAGAACTGAAATTTGAAGGCGAGGAAATTCTTCAAAACTTACGCTTTTTTCTAAATAAGAAAGTGTCAAGCAGAATTTTTTTTCTTTAATCATAGGAAGCCTTATAGGGATCTGATAAGCTTAAAGGTGATGTCAGGAATAACAAGTATTTGTTAATATATACCCTATTTTATCCAATAAATACTTACTGAGCTGAAGTCCCCTGTTAGTCATTGTAACTATAAATGAGAGTCCCCCCCCCCCCCCGCCCCGCTGTGATCTATGAAGCTCACAGGAAGTTAGGGGAGGATGCATAGAGACCCAGCCTAGTGCTCCAGTAGAGATGCCTCTAGAAGGTTGGAGGGAAAAGTTTGAAACATTTACTCTATCTGAAAGAAGGGAATCAGAGAAGGTTTCAATGAGGAGGCGGTATTTGATCTGTACTGTGAAGAAAGTGGAAAGCTTTCATAAATATAAGAAAGGGGAAGCCTTTCATTTCTGGAAGAGAAGATATTATAGGGAAAACTACAGAAGTGGGAAATTGTCTAGGAATGTCACTAAATATTAAACTTAGAGCATGATAAGTAGTTGTATGTGTCTAGAGAATTAGAATTTATAAGGTGGCTTTGGACCAAAATGCTGTGTGAAAGACTTTGAAATTTAGTCTTTATTTCTTTTTTCTTTTTCTTTTTAAAATGTGTATATATGTTTGGTGCATGTTTTCTGATTCTGTTAGAAAAGGAGCAAATAAGTAGCAAAGCTTAATTTTTTAGCTTTTCTGATCGCCTGATTCAGCCTCAGTAATTTACAAACTTTGTGTTATCTTTGTTCTCTCTGCTTTTCATTAGGATGGTTATTGATTTATGAGCAGCCTTAATGGGGCTCTTTCAGGCATCCTGAATCACTCTGACAGCAGCTCTGTAAATAGATCAATTTCTGCCTTTAAAATTTGATGCCTCCTGTCCTAACAAACCATTATTTTGGCTAAACTCAGATGAATTTTTCATCCTTGGCAAAGTATCACTAAATTAGTCTCTGAAGGGGTGAGGTAATATTATTCTTATTATGTCAAGTGGAAGTAATCCAGTATGCTGGACTTCATTAAAGGTCACTTGTTTATTGAGGTAGCTCTGCTGCCCAGTAAACAATGAAATGGGATTTTTCACCAGCCTTGGATAACCATGCTAATATAGCCTGAATGTAAGAGGAGAACAAGAATCCTGATCACCATGATTTGACCTTTCAGCAACATAGGGTAAGCAAATGATTGCATATGTAAATTAAGGTCAGCATGCTTTCAGAAGGAAACAGGATTCTAGGTTTTCCTCTTCATTTCCTTTTCCCTGTGGGACCACACACTGCTAACATACATGAACTTTTTTATGTCTTTTTGTTTCTTAGAGAAAAGAGGCTGACATGGTGAAAATATAAAAGATCTTACAGGGGCAGCTGGGTGGCTCAGTTGGTTAAATATCCAACTCTTGGTTTCTGCTCACATCAAGATCTCAGGGTTGTGAGATCCAGCCCCAGGTGGAGCCCCACATGGAGCCCTGTACTCAGCAGAAGTCTGCTTGAAGATTCTCTCTCTCTTCCCCTCTCCCAAGTAATGTGCACATTCTCTCCCTCTCTCTCTAAAATAAATAAATAAATCTTTAAAAGAAAGAGAGAGAAATGATCTTACAGCCAAAATATCTTGATTCCATTCTTTACACCTGTACTTAACTAGCTTTTTTGGCATTAGGCAAAAGATCAGTTAGTGCTCTGAAATTTTTCTTCTCTCCATAAATCAGGGAGCAATGTTTTCTACCTTAGGGATCGTTGCAAATGATGAGCAATACATGTAACAGTTATTTGTAAATCATGCATCTGTTTATAAAGGTAAGATCTTGCCAGTACTCATTAATCCTACAATTCCAAAAGGATTGGGAATAAAAAACAATTATGCAGATCCTATCATTCTAAACTTGCCATCAATTAAAGTGATCTACATATTCAAGGAATATGGAGTCCCCTGTGTTTCTTTGAATCATGCTTATGGGCCCCAATAGAAGAATAGGCAGGTAAAAAAAAAAAAAAAAAAAAAACAAGGGCATTCTGCAAGGTCAAAACATTCTCTGACCTGCTCTTGGCTGTGTGGAAAGTAATACTCAACTTCATTCAGCAGAGATAAATGCCAAATAAAACAATATTCATATATTGTTCAAAGGACTGTAACTGCCTTGAGCTTAGCCCACATCTACTTCTCTCATGAGAGTTGGGCTACAAGGAGGAAGGTAAAAGTACTAGCTTGGTTTCCTTTGGAGAGTTTCACAGGGGTAAGAAGAAACTTTCATAGGGGGAATCCTTGGGTTGCCCAATAATGCTTGCAACTGTATGGGCAAAATCCCTAATTCTTGGGTTCATATTGGGAAACTCAATGGCTTGCACATATAAGCCACATTCTGAATTGGCTTTAGCAGCTGAAAAAAAAAGTGATGTTATTTTCATCTCTGCATACTTGACTCCTTTCTGTTTAAAAAAATATACAGAGAACATCACTTGGGAAGCAAAGGAATAATAGACATTAAGACCTTTTGTGGAGTTGGCCTTGGTGGTTTCTGAACATGATGACTTGCAGGGGTTCACACTGTACCCGACTGGGATTTACTTCAGATCAACTAGATTGAATCTGTAAGTTTCCTTCAACAGAGGAATGAATAAAGAAGATGTGGTCTATATACACAATGGAATATTACTCAGCCGTTAAAAAGGATGAATACCCACCATTTGCTTTTTTTTTTTTTTTTTGGTATATTTTTTATTGGAGTTTGATTTGCCAACATATAGCATAACACCCAGTGCTCAAAAAAAAAAAAAAACCACCCAGTGCTCATCCCATCAAGTGCCCCCCTCAATGCCCGTCACCCAGTCACCTGCCACCATCTGCTTTGATGTGCTTCATGCTGAGTGAAGTAAGTCAATTGGAGAAGGACAATCATCATATGGTTTCACTTATACAGGGCATATAAGAAATAGTGAAACGGATCATAAGGGAAAGGAGGGAAAATGAGTGGGAAAAATTAGAGTGGGTGACAAAACATGAGAGACTCCTAACTCTGGAAAATGAACAAGGGGTAGTAGAAGAGGAGGCTGGTGGGGGTTTGGGGTAACTGGGTGATGGGCAGTGAGGAGGGCACTTGAGGGGATGATCACTATATGTTGTCAATTTGAACTTCAATAAAATAAAAACTTTTTTTTTTTTAAAGAAGCTGTAAGTTACTTCTAGTAAGTGTTGGTCTTGGTCAGTCACTGCAGCTTGTGACTGCTTCATCCTGAGAAGGGTAGCTAAAGCAGACCTCTGGTATAATACAACCCACTCAGGTCTTAAGCAAATGCCTGCAGGGCTACCTGGGAAGGGTCTCAGGACACAGCTATTGCTACAGCTTGACCTTGAACCAGAGTCAGAGCTTCACCTGGCATTATAGGGGAGTTGGAGGCAGAATTAGATTATTTTATACATTGATGAGCCTGACAATATTAGCTGCTTCCAAGTTGCTAGGCACCCTGTATTTAAGACCACAGAGTGATGGCTAGAGTTTAAGTGAAGTTTGTCCATGGGTTCAAAGAAACTGCCCACCACATGTATTCAAGGTGACTTACTTTTTACTTAGTTCTAACAATGACTTTAAATTTTAGACACCTATACTGAGATTTCACTCATAGAAAGGTCAGTTTTGTCTAATAAATAAATAAAAATAGGGGTGCCTGGGTGGCTCAGTCAGTTAAGCATCTGACTCTTGGTTTCATGATCTCAGGGTCCTGGGATTGAGCCTTGCATTGGACTCCATGCTCAGTGCAAAGTCTGCTTGTACCTTCCCCTCCTCCAACCCTCATTCCTCCCCTAGCTCATGGGCTCTCTCAAATAAATAAATAACATCTTTTAAAAAGACATAAAAATATATGAAGGTGATTATGAAGACAGTGTGGCATCTTCCTTGGATAAGAGTAAGAAACATTTTAATGCAGTTCTTGCAGACAAAAAGATTCTGAATAACTTTTAAAAGCTGTGCTTGAAACACTAACATCAATGAAAAAATAAAGCAATAACAAATGCTTCAAAAATTATACTTTAGTCTTGGGACAAAAGAAGGATAGATCTATTTGATTAAGTTAGAAGAGAAAACGAGTTTTTAAAAGAAAGGTTTAAAAAAGTTTAAAATTTTATAATCTAGACAGATATGAAGGGGTAAGTTAGATATTAAAGGCCATGGAAATAAGAGAGAAAAGGAGATGTGCTGAGGTTAACTGCTTTCAAAGAGTGAATTAGAAGAAAAGAAAGTTGTCTTTGCTGTTAAGAGGTTTCAAACAGTGACCACAGCCCAGAGGAATTGCATGGAGGGGAGAGACAAATCCCCAAAGCAGATTGAAGTGTCTCCATCAGAGAGAATCAAGATCCAAGATTCTAAGAAGACATGGCCTCAAAAAGCTGCTGATGGAAGGACCATAGCAACAGTACCTTGGGGAACCTCACATTAAAGATTGGGGCAGCTCTACCACGTGGTTGAAGGAAATCTAGATAGACTTGAGAGGACAAGATCTGGAAGATGAGCACAAAATCCAAAATATATAAGGTAAGCTTTAAAGTAGCACAGCCATTGTAGGTGGAGATGTAAATACTCACTGTACCCTTGCGTATGCTCATATATATCCACAAATGCCTCCCCAAATCAGACAAAAGCAATCAGTGGGCCCCCACTGGTATTTTTCTACCCTAGGATTAAACCAGAAATACAACAACATATTCTAGGCCCTGTCAAGTTTTCCTTTAACTGAAACATATTTCTAGTCTCATGGAAGAAAAAGACCTACCCTATCATTATAAAAATAATGCCACACTTTAGATAGTAAAGTACATTTGCCCTTTTTTAAAGATATTTATTTACTTATTCATGAAACACAGAGAGAGAGGCAGAGACATAGACAGAGGGAGAAGCAGGCTCTATGTGGGGAGCCTGATGTGGGACTCGATCCCAGGACTCTGGGATCACGCCCTGAGCCGAAGACAGATGCTCAACCACTGAGCTACCCAAGTGTCACCATTTGTCCTTAAAAGATAATAAACAAAATTCTGTGATCATAGAGTCTATGATCACAAAACCATCAAATAGGCCCTCTTTAAAAAGAATCAGAAGATTCAGAGGAAGTGGTATGGATCTGTTAAAAAAAAAAAAAACTTGATTGGGGCTCTAATGAAATACAAAATAAAATAAACATGTTTATAGAACAAAAAGACTACTAATATCAGCAGAGTTTTTCATAAGATGAAAGAGTCTGAACAGAAGATTTGCCAATTCCTGTCTTTTTTTGGTTGAAATTATTTAATATCAGCCATCTTTTCGAGAAAGTAAAATTCATTTACACAGCACAGGAAAAACAGGTGGGTCTCCCTATCAACACTTTCATCTCCTGTTCCACACTCTCTTACAGGTGTCCTGAGTACTTTTCTTTGGCTAAACCTACAAAGCCACTCATTGATTCATTTATCCATCAGGCATTCTTTAACATGTACTCCATCCCAGGCCACACAACCAGAAACTACTCCTATGATCTACTGAGGAAGGGGGCAAGTGAACAAGGGATTATGACACAGTCTCTCAGGAGTGCATCCATAGCTAGGAGGCTCCTGGAAACCAAATTAGTTGGGCTGCAGCCAGAGTTACAATTTCTGCCAAACACTAGTGGTGCATCTTTAGTCTTTCCAGCAATACTCATGTGCTGAACGTTATTTACTATGTTTGTTCCCTAGGAGATCTGTGAGTTGGATAGGTGTCCACATGAAACAGACAGTTGGTATTAATGGGAAGCAACTATTTTCATTTTGACTTGCCCCTCTATTTCATCCTTTGCAAAAATGGTAATAATCTACTTCCGGCAGATGGCAGTTGCTATCTACAGGACATAGAGGAACCTGCTGGGATAATCTAATTTCTCCTTTTCAGTTCACAACCACCAGGAAAGAGGTTCCAAAAGAGGATACAGGAAATGTCATACAGACAGGAAAGGCTCTTGGGCCTGCACAAATCTAATCAAACAGGCCTAGCCCTGGGTTTTGCCATGGCACCACTTCAAGTCATCACTTGTGACATCAGTCCTGAACTGCTTACCCTGACCTGCCCCTCCCATGTTCCTGTCTTTGGACCCTTCTGCTTCTCTCTCAGTGGACTTTGCCTCAGCCTCCATCACACCTAATACCACGCACTGTTCTCTGGGCTCCTACCTTGGTGCTCCTCCTTGGCCATGACCCTTTCCTGGGCAAACCCTCCAGGGGGCTCTGGTCTCCCAGCATTGCCCCTATGGAAATGATTGGAAATTGGGAAAGGAGCACAACAGAACTTCCTATTCCTATGGAAATAACTTACAGAATAAATAACTTGTAAAAGACAAAACTGCTTTCTTCCGGGACAGCAAGTGTTACCCACAGTCATAACATTCTGAATTGATTTCCAAAACCAAAATAGGTGATGAGCACAAACGCATGTGGACTGCAGTTCTGATGTTTTCACACAGATCGATTTGGACCATTAAATGCTATTCATTTTTATAAAAGAAAAGATTCTGCCAATTGAAGTTCAGACAATAAGCTAGTATCCAATATTAGAAGATTTATCTGATGTAGAACATTGGCAATAATTTTTGAGAGCTTATGTTTATTATTTATACAAAGAAACACTTCTGTTTATCCCAGAACTCTCTCCACATGGTTGTGATGCAATTGTTTTATGATGCCATATATGATTATGATTATAACATATACTGGAGGCAGCCTGCCAGTCATAGAGACATTAGCTATAGGGTTAGAATAACCTATGTTTGGTGTTTTCATCTTAGCCAGTTGGGCAAGCTCCTTAGCTTTGTGATACTTAGCTGTTCCCATTATAATAGTGGTCTGTGAATACCTACTTGATAAAATTGTTGAATGAGAGTGTAAAGTGGCTTAGAGCCTTCAACAAATACTACCTAGTTAAGTACAGCTAAAGGTAGGCTCTGTAGTTTAAATATCTGGCCTTATGAAACTGTATGCACATACTTCCAAAGAAATATTCAACAAGAATATCTGAAGTGAGTGATGGGCCATCATGAACTCCTGGATGTGAACTGTTTTGGGCAGGAGGACCAAATAAGTGGAGCCAGAATGAAACAAAAGAACAACAACAAAAAAAGAGCAAAAAAAAAAAAAAAAAAAAAAGAAACAAAAAAGAAACAAAAGAACAGAGAGGCCTGGACCAGAAACAATATTCCTAGCGACCCCTTGCTAAGGGTTTTTGTCCTAATGTAATATAAAATGAAACCACTGTTATATGTTTGAGCTTGTGTGTACAGTCCAGCTATATATCTATAGATGCAGATACGTATCAACACCTTTGCCAACTTTATAAAATCCCTGTTTTGAAGCAACTCCTTTAAATTACTAAACTTGGATCCTTTCTTTCTCATAACTGCATTAGTAATTATATATGTGTTTGCTTCTTTATTATCTGTTTTTCTCACTAGGTTGTAAATTCCATAATGATAGATGCCATGGATGTGTCATTCAACAGTGTGAATAGAATACACCCAGCACCTAGAATATATAAAGTTCCTAATAAATATCACATGAGTAAATAAATGACTATCTAAAGCATGACAAAGACTTTGATTTGGTAAAAAAAAAAAACGACTTTGATTTGGTAATTTAATATGGGGAGAAAGAAAACAGTCATTTTCTAAGCAGCCTTCCCCTGAAGAAAACACCAGGGGCATTTTGTCTGTAAGGTGAATATAGCCATGGGAGTAAATATTGGTAACTGATTTGATGGAGTTCACTGGCAGTCAAATTGATGTGGTGCTCAATGGAAATCCCTCAAGATGAGCTGTATTTTGATTGATACTTAAATTCCAGTGTCCCCCAGGATGACTCATTACTGGGATTTATTTTTATTTTTCTCTTTTGGCTAATTGCAAACTCCATCCTAACCTCTGGCCATTATTTGCCAGCACATGAGCCTTTTCAGTCTAAGTAATGATGAGCACACTGTTTGGAAATTTCTAGTGAAATAAAAGATCTCAAAGATTAAAAATAGAAGCTTGCAAAATTGATTGATTGATTGATTGATTTAAAAATAGAAGCTTGCTTTACTGTGAGGAGTTACTGTGGGCTTTGAATCTTGGGTTTAAATACTAGCTCATCCACTTACCATCAATGTGATCATGAATAGTTACCATCTCTAAGTCATAATTTTCACACCTGTAAAGTGAAGGTAAAACAGTACAACTTCATAGAAATGTCATGAAGAATAAATAAAACTGTGCCTTTTAACCTGATACTGACATGTATAATAAATATTAGTTACTAGTTATTATTGACTTCTCCCTATAATTTTGATCCTATGTAATCTAATTTGAATGTATCATTCTTCATTAAAACTGTCTTTTAATTAATAATCATCATTTATTGAGGAACTACTATATGTCAGCAATCTGGGATGTAGAAAAATATTCACTAGGACATGGTTGTAACAACACTTTCCAAAGGAGTAAAATTCATATTATGTGAATTAATAAACTTGGCAATGAAGAACAACAGGTGAATCTCATTAAAAGCTGACATTATCCATGAAGCTATCACAGATCAAGAAACATTTTAATTAGACTTTACTGTATTTTCAGATTATTCCATCTCAACTTTCTAAATCAAGGTACAAAATGTGAGAAGTGTTTGCATTTGCTCCTATGCTAAATTGGCATAGAAATCTATAAAAAGAAACCTTTTGTTCTAATGGCTGAGTAATATTCCAGCTGAGTGAAGTAAGTCAATCAGAGAAGGACAATCATTATATGGTTTCACTCATTCGGGGAATATAAGAAACAGTGAAAGGGATTATAGGGGAAAGGAGGGAAACTGAATGGGAAAAATTAGAGAGAGAGAGAGAGAGAGAGAGAGAGGGAGAGAGAGACAAACCATGAGAGACACCTAACTCTGGGAAACAAAGGGTAGTGGAAGGGGAGGTGGGTGGGGGGATGGGGAAATTGGGTGACAGGCACTAGGAGGGCACTTGACAGGATGAGCACTGGGTGTCATACTATATGTTGGGAAATCGAACGTCAATTAAAAAAAGAAACCTTTTTTAAGTAAATTTAATTATTTCACCTCGCAGTCTATTCTTTTATTTGAGTGATTTTTTTCATCATTTTGAACAATTTTCCCATGTTGTCTAGCTGATACACAGACTCGAATTTTTACTATGCAGAAAGCAAAATAGAAAAACACAGAAAAACATAAGGAAATAAAAAGAGTAAACAACCTTAGAACCCATTTGCTTACTTTTTTCTGGTTTGAGGAGCAGAGCATACCGGGTAAATAGAAATCAATAATGCCAGCATCTTCCATTTTTCACCCTGAGACAAATATATATTGAGTCTCTACCACATACCAGGCACTGTGCCACTACTTGACGAGGATAAATGACTCCTCTCCCCAAGAAGGCAGTGGAGAGAGCGGCTAAAAGAATGGTTTCTGAAATCAGACTGGTGAGGAATTACATAGTCAGTCAGTGACTGTGACTTGAGAGACTCTTCATGGAGGTCAGCCTGGACTTGGGTATCAGGCAAACCTGAGTTCAAATTCTAAAATTTCCACTTTAAGTTGTGTCAGTTTGAATAAGTACTCAGGTATCTCTAGTCCTCAATTTTCCTCACCTTTAAGTAAGGACCCAATAATCTTATTTTGAAAGTTGTAAGGATGGAACACAATAAAATCTATAACATGTTTAGCACAATGCTGAGGTCATATAGAGTAAATGTTATGCTCATTACCTTACATACCTACCTGTGCCTTTTCTTCCAGATATATTTCTAGAATCAAAAGGGATTGTTGCGAGAAACAAATCAACCTCATTCAATATTTTGGGATAAATACTGTGATGTTTCACTCTTTTGAAAAAACAGAATGTATTTACTACTGTGAGTAAAAACCATAGACACAAGTGAAGTATTTACAGCCAAAATGATAAGAGTTGGTCAGTAACTTGGGATTCTTTCAGCACCACAGACTTAATGACTCAAGACATCAAAAGAATGGTAAGTTTTCCAAATGGCATGTAGCACTTGCTGAAGCAAGAGTTGAATATTAGTTTCAACCAGATCAAATTGTTCACCATCTGTTTGTGGAAAGATAAAACCCATCTTCCTATACAATAGATCAACAAGGATTTAAAGAAAAAAGTATTATCTCAAATTTCAATACCAAATAGGTATGTTTATGTGACCAAAAATTGCACACAGGGAGCAAATAAAAGGAGATCAGTCAGTAAAATAGAGCAATATAAACTTTGAAATGTTTTTCCAAATCTCTCAGAAACATTCCACTTGTGTTTCATGGAAAAGTATAAAGCAACAGTGAAAATTATATTTGATATCTTTCCAGATAATTCAAGTAAGTTTTGTGATTTCAAGCCTCCTACCTACGAAGTGCTGTTTTTATCTCTTCCCATCTTCAAAATCATTTCAAGTCTTAATGACTTCTGTACTATATGCATAAGGATGAAATTTTTATATAATGTATATAAAATTAAATAATCAACTTATATTTTGAAACAATAAAGATGCCTCTGTCTTCTTGTCCTCCCCCAAACCAATGAAACAGTAAAATAAAAGGCAGAAAATAAAATAAGGTCTATGATAAGCTAAAATTCAGCCATATAAACTTTTCCATGAAGAACAAGTTTATTGTGCCAGCAATATTGGATCTAGGAAAGCAAAAGCCGAGATGAGGATGCATTGATTATATGTGGCAAAGGAAGCAAATCTTCTCCAAACCTCCCAAGAAGGAAGGATCCTATCTGCTACTGCAGCCTGACAAGGCAGAAAGATGAACTAGGAATATGAAAACATATGCAGGTATTGATGTATAAAGGAAGGAGAAAAGAGAGTGAAAAGGAAGAAAAAGTGGGTGTCAAATGGCTCTACAAGTGCTTAAGAAAAATAAACACTATGTAACTACTCAAAAATACTTGTGGCATATGAGCTTACCATATGAAAGCCAGAAAGCCCTTCTCTGAGCTCAAGGCAAGTTAACTATTTATATTAAGAATGCATATGAAACTTGATGGTAAATATATCATAAAATTATTTATATTTTTTAAAATATGGCTTCTGTGCAATGAGATCTCAAGGAGGAAATATGAAGATTCAAAATAGAGATGACAAAGCAAAGGAATAATGTTAAAAGTTAAAGGGCAGGAGCTATTAGCAGCAAGGATGGCAAACTCATTTTTAAAATTCCCAAAGGTCTTCAGAGAAATTAAAAAAAAACTATAAAGCAAAAGGCAAAACTTTGAGAATCCAGAGAAATCTACAACCTATTTGAATTAGCAAGGTGAACTTAGCAAAATCATTGGCTACAAGAGCAACGTACCAATCAACTCTATATACAAACAAAAAACTAGAAAACGAAATTCAATAAGTGGTATAATTCAATGTAATCCAAAACACATCAAATATCTTAACATCAGTAAAACAGATGTATAATATCATTCCACTAAAACCACCAAACATTTCTGAGAGTGATTAAAGAACACCTAAATAAAAATATGAATATAAAAGTTTATGGATATGAAGACTCATGCTGCAAAGATGTACATTATTCTCAAAATGAGAAGTCCCAGTCAAAAAAAAACTTCTGCAGTTTATTTTTAGTTGACAAGCTGATTCTAATAATCATATGAAAATGCAAAGTACCAAAAGTATCTATGACAATCTTAAAGATGAAGACCTAAGAGTAAATTAGAGGACTTGCACCATCATGCATTAGGATTTGCTACAAAGATACAGTAAGTAAGATATTGTAGCATCACTACAAAGAAAGATCAATGCCACAGAGTATTCTAGAAACAGACAAATAGGGATCCCTGGGTGGCGCAGCGGTTTAGCGCCTGCCTTTGGCCCAGGGCGCGATCCTAGAGACCTCGGATCGAATCCCACATCGGGCTCCCGGTGCATGGAGCCTGCTTCTCCCTCTGCCTGTGTCTCTGCTTCTCTCTCTCTCTGTCTCTGTGTGACTATCATAAATAAATAAAAAAATTAAAAAAAAAGAAACAGACAAATATATGAACATCTGACTTAAGTGAAAGAAGCTACTTCAGAATAATGAAGAAAAGGCAGTCTTTTCTTTTAAAAAAATGGTGCTAAGTCAATTACATATCCATATGAACAAAAAATGAATTTTGATACCTAACTCCGAACATAAACAAAAATCAATACCAGAGAAATCATTGATCTATAAAGGTAAAATAATAACAGTTTTAGAAGAAGATTTTGAGGGATGCCTGGGTGGCTCAGTGGTTGAGCTTCTGCCTTAGGCTCAGGGCATGATCCTGGGGTCCAGGGATTGAGTCCCACATCGGGCTCCCCACAGGGAGCCTGCTTCTCCCTCTACCTATGTCTCTGCCTCTTTCTCTGTGTCTCTCATGAATAAATAAATACAGTCTTTAAAAAAAAAAAGAAGAAGAAGATTTTGAGAATGTATACATGACTTTGGAAAAGATAAAGTTTTCTCAAACAGCAAACGAGAAGCACTTACCAAAAAAGGAAAACACTGATACATAAAAATTAAGATTTGTTCAGTAAATTATTCCATTAATAGATGGAAAAGGCAATCCAAAGAGTAGAAGAAGATATTTGGACTAGATGTATCCAAAAAAAGGACTCACAGATATGCTTCAAATCAGTAAGATAAAAGACCCATAATCCAAAATATGTCAAAGACTTGAACAGAGACTTACAAGAGCCTATCGAAAACACTAAGAAGCATATGAAATGATGTTCAATTTCATTAGTCACAAGAAAATGTGAATCAAAACTACAATTTTACACCATTCTACATCCATTAGATTTATATCTAAAATTCCAAGGCTTGACAATACTCTGGTGCACCAGTCACTACAGGTAGGATTGTAATTGGCACAATCACATTGGAAAATTGTCAATATTTACTAAACACTGAAGATATGGCTATTCCAAGATCATGAGTTCAATTACTATGTTTATAGTCAACATTATTCACCAAAAACATGCTAGAATGCTATTCAAGTTGGCCTCAAACATTTTAAATGGCCCAAATGTTACCAACAGCAGAATAACTCAGTTATGACATAGTCCTACAAACACAAACTATATAGCAATGACAGTGAAACAAAATACTGCCACATGCAACAGCATGGATAAATCTCCTAAACATCTCATAAATATGACTACATTTATACAAGGCCCACAAACAGGCAAAATGAATTTATGATGTTAAAGTAAATACAGAGGTGACCTTGGGTAGGAAGATGGTGGAGAGTGGATAGCTTCTGGAATGTCTTCTTCAACATTCTCTTTCATATGTGAGTGGTAGCTAGAACAATGAATGGGTTCCCTTTATGAAAATACATGGAGCCATGTACCTATGGTTCATAAACTGTTCAATGTATTTGTTATACTTCAAAAATTGATGTTAAAAGAGAATTATATATATATAATATTTCCACTCTTTTTAATGCTACACATATTAGTTTATTTTTTTTAAAAATGCCTGCCCACCTGATAAACCAATAAAGGAGGCATACACCCTTTTAATTTATATTTTCGTGAGAACTACATTATTAAAACATTCTGAATTTGTACTACTTTGAATTGTGAGATTTAAGTTTTTTTCATGTTAATTTTCCATTTATATTTCTTTTGAAAACTGCTCACACCTTTTTTCAAAGCTTTGCCTATTATTAGTATTGTTGTTTTGTTGTTATTTGAAGGTTCTTTATTCAGTAAGGAAATTAATGACTTGTGGTACATGTATAATTATGAGTGCTATCTGATCTTAAGAAGGTTATGTACTATCTTTTTTTAAATTTTAATTTATTTATTCATGAGAGACACACACACAGAGAGAGAGAGAGAGAGAGAGGCAGAGACACAGGCAGAGAGAGAAGCAGGCTCCATGCTGGGAGCCTGATGTGAGACTCGATCCTGGGACTCCAGGATCACACCCTGGGCCAAAGGCAGACACTAAACCAGATGTCAATCAAAATATTGTGAATTCTCCTTCCTCCCATTTCATCTGTCACTTTATTCTATTGACTTCAACATCATTCAGGGTAGTTCTTTTCTTTCCATCTCCAGGGTCACTGCCTGCATTCAGGCTTCCATCTTTCCTAGCAGGATATTCCAATGGCTTCCTGATCACTCTCTCTGCCTTCCCCTCCTTACTTTCTGCTCAGTTTATCTTCGTACTATTAGATGGATCATTCTAACTGCAGGTCTGTTTAGGCCAAGCCTCCTATTTCCCTTAGTATGGATTCTGTTTACTTTATCAGATCACAAAAGACAATCATCATTTGATTCCTACTTTTCCTCTGAAGCATCATCTCTTAATGGTTCCCAATTGACCCTTCATATTTCAAAAGTTCTAAAACACTAGATGTTTCCTTAATGATCCTTGACATTTATGTCACATGACCTTGCATAAACTCCCAGATTTCATCCCATCATAGTACCTGCATAATTGTACCTATATCATTTATTCATTTATCTATCCAACTCACTACTCCAGGATCTACTAAGGAGGAAAATTATGTCTTTGGATCATTTATCCCCTGAGCCTGAATGGCCAAATATGAATGAATGAATAAGTGAACAAAGGAAAGAGCATAAGATTGAACTGTCTGTTATGTCATGCTTCTCAGCAACATTCTCAGGGTGATTTTAATAGGAACTGAATAAAAGTTAAGATTAAATTTTCTGAAGAGAAGAAATGAATTGCAATAAACTCTATTCCCTATAGCAATGCAGAAATATCCCTTTCTAAATGATTGGTATATAGGCAGGTAGGTAGGTAGGCAGATGATAGATACAGACTAAGAGAGAGAGTGACAGAGAGATATTTATTTCATACAATAGAGAACAGACCAGTGCTTTAATTCATGACCATTTCTGACAGGGATTCAAATGTCCTAAGCTTAAGGGCACTTGAAGAATACATTCTCTTTGACAGTCCTTTGTTATTATTCTCACAAGACTGATTCATCCCTTCAACTTTCAAACTGCTCTTAAATCAGGGCTATGAGGTTGAAGGAAAACAATCTATATTCCTTTGTAAGTGGTTGTAGAATGCACATTATAAATGGTATCATTGCTTCTTCGGGAAGGACAGAGCTCATCACTTCTCCTGCTGCTTAAAGGCTCTATTTTAGAGTTTATGTAATTGAGGATTAGCTCACATAGTACAAATTCCCAAAACACTTAAAGTGAGATCATATCTATGTAGGTATATATATATATATATATATATATATATATATATATATATATAAATTATATAGAAGATCTGGAGACCTGATCCTGAGAAAAATTACTAGAGCCCAATCTACAAACATAGACCTGCTTCTCCTAAGATTATAAATTATATGTGCATGGTATATTTATAATACAGATTTTTTTTCTAAATTTATTTACTCATCAACTGCTTTGGGAGCATTTTTTCTGGCAATGACATATTCATATTCATCTGAACCTCCCCTTCAACATCTACTACAGCACTTTTCACCTACTTGGTTCTCAGCAGATGTGGGTTTAAATTTATCCTTAAAACTTTTTATGAATCAGGAATCCAGGAAGTATCTGATTTTTTTACATTAAATATTCTTAGGGATAGCGGTCCCTGTCCCCAGTTTTATGTACATTCCTTAAATGTTCATTTGCAACAGACTTTTGCTTCCAATTTGTTGCATGATGGATAGTGACAGCTGCACATAAAACAAAACAGCTCAGAGACCATGAGGAAAAAGAAAGCATCCATTACCTCCAGTTGATGCACATTACTGTCATTATCCTGCATTTGAGCATGAGCTGCAATCATAGCTTGTCAAAAAGTATGAAATATCCCCTATTTTCTTTAGTGCAACTAGTTTCTTGTGACTCATGGTGTCATTTAACTAAGTTGGTGACATCTGTGTCTGTGCTGCTATAAAATATGTAGTTGGTGATACCCCTCATCTTTTTGAATTGAACATATTTATTTGTGTAATTATTGGTGAATATTCTCTGTGTGTGCATGTATATGTTAAGGCTTATATTTTAATGCAACAGTAAGTACATGAGAGTAGCTAGCCATATGAAAAATGCTGAGAATTTAGAAATAAGCATCAAAATTTTAAAAATCAGCATGTAATGGATCAAAGCAGAAATATAGAAAGTTACCTAAAGGAGATAAAATTATTCCAAGGCCTGCAAGATTTGACATCACCCTAAGCAAAGTAGAAATACATATATATATGAATGGTCCAAGAAGAAGCAACTGGCTAGGCTAAGAAATAGAGGAAAAAACAGGAAAGCTAGGGAGACAAATATTTTCAGTGTCCATCGAGCCCTCTTTAAGGCAAGTGGGTGCCCTGGAGAAATGATGCAAAATGTTTACTTGGCACGAAGTACTTCAGTCACAGAGATCATAGCTCTTGCTCACACACCATACTAACCAAATAATCTTATAATCACAAAACAGTTTTTCCAGATATCTCCACACCGGGGAAAAGAGACCTTCGATTGAGAACATGAGCAGCCCCAACACTTCACATGGATTACATATATACACATACACATACTCATACACACACAGGATAAGATGGCCTGTTAGTTTATATACATATACCCTGTTATGTGTGTGAGTTTATTTGGTATATGCTTCTTGGTGTTTATTTCTCCAGATGTGAGAAAGTGAGATCAGTTCCGAGACACTGAAAAGCCTGAACACATATGTAGAGGTAGAGATAAACCAAAAGATTGGAGTGGTAAGAGAATTGAGAATATTATCAACAGAAGATGGTGGCTATGGCTTGAGGATTTCAGGATGGATAGATAAGAGAATAAAAACAGAAAATGTGAAATAGAAGTTAGAGGGGCCAGAGGATTAGATGAGGTCAAAGGGCAGAGCACAAGGGGGAGAAACTCAGTGAATAGGCTAAAATGACTGGAAATTGTGATTAGAACCTAGAAAATCTAAATTTATGATTTAGAAGCAAAGGAATAAATTTCAGTGATTGTGAGGTTCAGGGTGTGATTATAGGAGATCATTAAATATAATCTCAAGATGGTGTCTGAGTCATTGAAATACTTGACATCTAGCATCATGTCAGGAAGGGTGTTAGAAAGTCTATGAATTAGATGTCAAATTCTTCAAAAACCAAAGGCCAAATATTTTACCCACTAGCTACCTTATGTCTTCATATTGTTAATTCTCATCTCACTTGGACATTGCCCTACCACATTCTCATGGAGAACTCATATATATTTCCCCTAGAATATGGATTCTTGTTACATCCTCCCTACAATATGAGTTCATTTTCAATGCAATACATATAATTCAATGGCCAAATTTGTAAATGCTCATTGAATGAAGGAAACAGGAAGCAGCATAATCATGGAGATCATTCTGTAATGTAATCCAAGAAATTTATTAAAATTTTTTGACTGTATTAAAAGAACTGAGAGAGAGACAATAAAGAGATTAAGAAAATGGTAATTTTTTTTAGAAATGGGGGAATATATTTTTCAACATGGAAGGCATTGGTAATGTGGATGAGTGTAATATTGGAGGAACTGTCAGGGCAGGAATATGAGCCCTCTGGATTGTAAAAGAGAGAAAACTGCCAAAAGTAAATCACTGTCCAGGGTGCTTAACTCAGACACAGGGTAGTAGCTGCAGGACTATCCCTAACAATTTCAAGTGTTTGATGCTATGGTAAATGGCATTTTTAAATTTCACTTTCAGATAATTTGTTGCTAGGATAAAGAAATACAGTTAGCTTTTGTATAATCATCTTATCTCCTGCAAACTTACTAAACCTACTCATTTATTCTAGTAGCTCTTTAGTAGATCCTGTAGGCCTTCATATACAATCACATCATCTCCAAATAAAAATAACTTTACTTCTCCCTTTCCAATCTGAATGTATTTCATTTAATTCTTATTGCACATTGCCCAAGCTAGAATCACCAATAAAGTGTTGAATAAAAGTGGTAAAAAGAGACATTCCTGCTTTGTTCTTTATCCTGGAAGGAAAGCATTAAGTCTCGCACCATTATAAATGATGGTAGTTACAGGCATTTTGTAGATGCCCTTTATCAAGTTAAGGACATTTTCTTCTCCTTCTGGCTTGATGAGCATTTTTATCCAGAATGTGGATTACAGATTTTGCCAAATGTTTGTTCTCTATTGAGATGAACATATGTTTGTTTTTTTTCAGTCTCTTGATATAGTGAATTATATTGATTGGCTTTAAAATGTTTGATTTAGCCTTGCATTCCTGGGAGAAACCTCACTTAGTACACAATTTCCTTTTTATATATTGTCTAATTTACTAAAATTTTGTTAAGAATTTGTACTCTGTGTTAATGAGGGATATTAGTATTTAGTTTTCTCTCCCTATAATGTATTTGCCTGGTTTTGTTATCAGGAAAATGCTGGCCTCACAGAATGTGTTGCAAAGTAGTCTCTCCTCTTAAATTTTATAAAAGAAGTTTTTTTGAATTATTATTATTTTCTTTTTTCAGTGTCTGGTAGAATTCACCAGTGAAGCCAGGTGGGTTGGGTCTGGAGTTCAATTTATCTAATAGTTATAAAGATTCTGAGGTTATCTATTCCTCTTGAGAGAGTTTTGGTCATCTGTGTCTTTCAAAGAATTTGTCCATTTCATGTGCATTGCTAAATTTCATGCCATAAGGTTGTTCAAAATATTTGCCCATTAGTCTTTCAATATCTATATAATTTGTTGTGATATCACATCTTTCATTCCTGATATTGATCATTTGTCTTTTTCCTTTGATCAGTCTGAATACAAGTTTATCAATTTTAATAATCTCAAAACTCTGGTTTCATTGACTTTTCTCTGTTTTTCTTTTTTATTGTTTTCCATTACTATTTTCATTTTTTTCCTCCCTTTTGCATGCTTTAGGTCTAATTTGTTCTTCTTTTTCTGCTTTCTTAAGCCTAAAGCTTAAGCTGAAAGCTTAAGAGGTGGCTGAATTGAGACCTCTTTTCTAATATCAGCATTTAATGCTATAAATCTCTCTCCAAATTCTGTACTAGCTGCACTAGCTCACACATTTTGATATGTTGTTTCTATTTTCATGTAGTACAAAATGATTTTTCATCTTTCTCTTGAGTTCGTTTGAACCATAGTTAATTTATAAATATCTTTGATAAGCTTCTAGATATTATGGACTTCCTAGAGACCTTTCTGTTATTGCTAACTTAACTCTCTTTGTTTGCTTTGAATCTTTTTAAATTCATTGAGACTTGCTTCATAACCCAAAATGTGACTGTCTTTGTAAATACTCCATGTGTTACTTCAAAACTTCGAGTACTTCTCTTGCTGGATGGAGTATTATAAGTGTGAATTAGGTCCAGTGTGTTGACCATGTTGTTCATGTCTTCCATATACTTACTGATTTTCTTCTACTTCTGCTGACAATTTCTGAAAAAAAAGAGTTAAAAACATCTGAAAATAATTGTCGATTTATATATTTCTCCTTTCACTTATATTAATTTTTGTTTAATGTATTTTGTAGTTTTTTATTAGGTACATAAAAGTTTGGGATTTGTATATTCTCCTGAAATCATTATGATTCTTCCATGGCAACATATTTTGTTCAAAAGTATACTTCATATCATTTAAATATAGCCACTCCAGCTTCCTTTGATTACTATCAGCATCGTATATATTTTTTCAATGTTTTAACATATTTTTCTTATTACATTTAAAGTAAATTTCTAATTAGCATCATATAGCATCAAATAGCAAGTAGGGGCTTGCTATTTTATCCAATCTGGCAACTTCTAACTCTCAATTGTGCTGTACAGAGTATTTATACTTAATGTTATTACTGATATTTATTTGTATTTAAATCCACCACTCTATTATTTGTTTCCTGTTTGCTCCATCTGTTTTTATTATTTGGTTTATCTCTTTAATTGGCTTATTTGCTGTATCTCTTTTTTAAGCTATTTCTGAAGGTTTATACTACATACCTTGAAACTATCACCTTCTATCTTCAAATAATATTATACCATTTCACATATGGTATGATAACTTTAAGACAGTTTACTTCTGTTTCTCTACTCCTGGCCTTTGCCCTACTTCTATACATTTTACTTCTACTTATGTATTAGTCCCCACATTACATTGTTCTTGTTTCTTTTAACAGTCAATTATCTTTTCTAGTGATTCAAAAATGAGAAAGGTCTTTCTTATCTTTATATTTACACACATTGTTTCCATTCTGGTGCTCCCTCATTCCTTTATTTGGATTCAGATTTCCATTTGGTCATGTTTTTCCTTTTCCTTCTGTCTAAAGAACTTCCTTTAACATTTTATTAAGTGTAGGTCTCTAGATGGTAAATTCAGATTTCAATGTCTGAAAAGTCTGGCTTACTTTTATTGTTGAAAGTTCTGTTCACCTATATGTTCACTTGGCTGGGTGTTATATGTAAGTGATGAATCAATAAATTCTACACCTGAAACCAATATTACACTACATGTTAACTAACTAGAATTTAAATAAAACTTGAAACAAATAATGTTTAGATTAACAGTTTCTCTTCACATTTTTCTCTCTTATTTTAAAGACATGACTCCTCAGGGTGCCTGGGTGACTCAGTCAGTTAACTGTTTGCTTTCAGTCAGATCATTATCCCAGGGTCCTGGGATTGAGCATCTAGCTCCCTGCTCAGCTGGGAGCCTGCTTTTCCCTCTCCCTGTGCCTGCTCCTCCCCCTGCTAATACTCTCTCTGTCAAATAAATAAATAAAATCTTTTAAAAAGAGAGATATGCAACAACAAAAAAAAGATATGCTTCACCATTTTCTTGCTTACTTTATTTCTAATGAGGAGTCAGCTTTCATTTTTATCTTTCTCTGTATTAATATGTTATTTTCTCCTCTGTGTTTAAAATTTTCACTTTAATACTGCTTTTAAGAAATTAAATTAAAGGGAGACAGAACATAAAGACTCCTAACTCTAGGAAACGACCTAGGGGTAGTGGAAGGGGAGGAGGGCGGGGGTGGGGGTGAATGGGTGACGGGCACTGAGGGGGCACTTGGGATGAGCACTGGGTGTTATTCTGTATGTTGGCAAATTGAACACCAATAAAAAAATAAATTTATTATTAAAAATAAAATAAAATTAAATTAAATTAAATTAAATTAAGAAGTACCTTAGTGTGACCCTTCATGTTGGTATTTGGGTTATTTGAGATTCTATGAGTGTATAGTTTCTATCAAACTTTGAAAAAAAATGACAAAAAAATGACAATTATGTCTCCTTTTCTACTCAAGTATAATTAACATACAGTACTATATTAGTTTCAGGTGTACAATATAATGATTCAACAATTCTATCTGTTACTCAGTGCTCATCATAAATGTACTCTTAATCCTTTTCACCTATTTCATCCATCCCTCCACTCACTTCCCCTCTGACAACTACAAATTTGTTCTCTCTATATAAAAGTCTGTCTCTTCTTTTTCCTCTGTTCATTTGTTTTGTTTCTTAAACTCCACATATGAGTGAAATCATATGGTATTTGTCTTTCTCCAACCGACTTATTTTACTTATCATTATATCCTCTAGATCCATCTATGGTGTTGCAAATGGCAAGATTTCCTTCTCTTTATGATTGAGTAGTATTCCATTATATATTTTTTGCATAATGTTTTTTGGCTCCTCCTACGCTCATCCTTCAGGACTCTAATTAAATGCATGTAAGGTTACTTGAAGGGTTCTCAGGTCACTAGTTGGGCACTGTTAATTTTTTCCAGTTTTTTCTTTCTGTTTCATTTCAGGGAACTTGTATTGCTATCTTTGATTCATTAATTTTGTCTTCTACAATGTCTAATCTGCTATTTTTCCCATTCTATTTTTCCTCACATTGTATTTCTTATCACTAGAAATCTAAATCGCTGTTTTATATTTTCCTTTGTTCTCTACCTCCCTGAGCATATTAAATATAATAATTGCTTTAATATACTTGTCTACTATTTCAATCAATAGGATCATTTCTGCATCTATTTCTATAGATTAGTTTTCTCCTCATGATGAATCATTTTTTTTCCCACTTCTTGACACTTGGTAATTTTTCATTGATGTTAGGCAATGTAAAATTTACTTTGTTGAGTGCTAGACATTTTTGAATTCCTTTAAATATTCTCTATCTTTATTCAGGGACATAGTTATTTGAAAACAGTTTGATCTTTCAAGACTTTTTTAAAAAATATTTTATCTATTTTTTTAAATTTTATTTATTTATTCATGAGAGACATAGAGAGAGGCTGAGACAGTGGCAGAGGGAGAAGTAGACTCCCTGTGGACAGCCCAATGCAGCACTCAATCCCAAGACCCTGGGACCATGACCCAAGCCAAAGGCAGACACCCAACCACCAACCCACCCAGACACCCCTTTCAAGATTTATTTTTAAGCTTTGTCAGCCAGGATCAGAGTGGCCTTTATTCTGGGGCTAATTTTTCAGCATTACTGGGGCAATAGCCTTCTGAGTATTCTAGTCCATGAATTAGGAAGTTTGTGGGTAGGAATAGAACTATTCTGGTCCTGTGTGAGCTCCTAAGATTTTTCCTTCTGCTTCTTTCAAATGATTCTTTCCCTGAGTTTGGTCAGTTGCCTCACATTCATTCACTGATTAGAACTCAGTGGAAGACTAAAGGGGGGTTACAGATAGATCTCTGTTAACTGTTTCTCTGTGTTTCTCTTTCTGTTCTGCAAACTAAATGCTTTGGCCTCATTGAACTCCAAATGAAGATAATAAATATAGGGATCTCTATATCCCCTCAATCAGGAAGAGTTCTAGGTTTCATGTGAGTTTCCTCTATTAGTGGCCTACAAACTCTGTCCATCCAGTAGGCCCAAGTCAATCAAAGAGCTCTCCTAATTTTTTTTCTCATTCTTATTGATCTCAGGAATCACTGCCCTACTCTGTGTGATATTCATTCAGCAAAAAAAATTGCCTGAAAATAGGACTTTGTATGTTTTGTTTGACCTTTCAGTTGTTTTAGGCAGGAAAAGCAAATCCAATCTCTGTTTTTTTTTTTTTTTTTTTTTGCTGAAAGTAGAAGTTTAGCATTTTCAAGTAGAAGTTCAGCATTTTCAACATTTTTCCTTTTGATTAATGTTTCAGGTGCTATTTCAAATAGGGATGCATCTTGATCTCTCTCTTCTCCATCCCATTCCGCACTAAAAGTTACATTACTGTTTTTTTGTTTTGTTTTGTTTTGTTTGTTTTTTTTGTTTTTTTTTGTTTTTTTGCTTTATGGAGCACATGCAGGAAATCTTTGTCAAGACTTTGAGAACAAAAATGCTATCATAAATACATCTACAGACTTTAGTTAACTATTCCCTCAATGTTTAACACTGTGTTGGACTTTGTTAAGTATAGAAGCAACTGACCTATTCCCTATACTCCAGTGACCTAGACTATAGCAAGCATGTTAAACTAACCTGTAAGGAGAAGCAAGTAATCATAAGTGCTAAATATAAATCTAATAGTTCATAAAAGGAAGCAAACAGTTTGAATAATGATGAGAAAATAGTGTTGGTAGTAAATGGGACTTAGAGACAAATGGGTGGAGAAAAATAGGGCTTATAGCAGGAGATAAAAGAGGTGTGAGCAAATCTTCACATACTGGGGATACTACAAGTCGAGCCAGGATGAGGCCCTGGGGAGCATGTGACAGGGAAGGTCACTCCTCCAAGGTTAGTCATGCTCCATCACATGCAGTCAGATCATTATTTTCCAAGCCTGTCTTTCATTGCCATAATCTCCATCAATAACTTTTTACAAAATAAAAGCAGAAGCCTTCTCACATCTGCGCATGCATTTGCTCATATACTGTAGTGGGTGTGGATGGCACCCTATCCAGGCACCTTATCTGGGCACATACTGTTTGCAGTGTGAGTTTGGCTGCCAGTGGCTCCCAGCTGACCCTTTCTCAGGGAAGACTGCCTTCCTAGGGGTGTCGTATTTTCTTCTACCCTTTTCCTTCTGCCTCTAGCAGCCAGAGGCCAATGACTAAGTGGCCCAAGATTATAAAAATCAGCTCCTTTATCTCAGATTGAGCCTAGTCTTGGGTACAATTTGGATTCCCCAAGGGTCAGTTCAAAACTGGTCTTTAGTCAAAATTACATCCTTGCTTGGAGTATCTGCCCTATCCTTCCCTCCCTTTCTGGTTTCTTTTGGAAGGTTCTTCCCAATAATCACTTGTAGATGAACCCCCTTATCAATATTCACTCCCTAAGAGCCCAACTTAAGACATATACAGATATACAATTTATAAACAAGTGGGTTTTTCCGTGTGAGAACTGAGAATTCCACAATACATCCTGATCTTTTAATTAGTATTATTGCCGGGCAGCCCCGGTGGTGCAGCGGTTTAGCACCGCCTGCAGCCCGGGGTGTGATCCTGGGGACCCAGGATCGAGTCCTGCATTGGGCTTCCTGCATGGAGCCTGCTTCTCCCTCTGCCTGTGTCTCTGCCTCTCTCTCTCTCTCTCTCTCTCTCTCTCTCTCTAAATAAGTAAATTAAAAATCTTTTAAAAATATATTTAAAAAATTAGTATTATTGCCAATGTCTGGTTGACGATACTCATCAGCCCTAATATCTTCCTCACCACTCATGGAAGTACCTCAGGCTCCTTGTAAAATCATTCCTGGCTACAGGCCCCATGTCCTGGTCAAGTCTCCAAATCTACCTCTGTGTCCCCTAGGTTTGGGCCAGGGACACATTTCTCCCACACATTCTCCCACTGTTTTGTGACATCATGATTTCAGTTCTCTTTTGGGTTTTGAGCCCACATTGGTCCCAAATTCTCTATTTTCAGATTCCTTTGGATATCTAAATATTAGCCTATATCAGCGATATGGATTATCTGCTTGGTCCAATAAGGGTTTCAAATTTATTTTTCTCCTCAAGCCTTGGTTCTGGATCCCTTACTCCTCCTAGTCCTCAGTCCCAGAGTGCAGCTGCAGCCTTAGAGCCCTGCCTGTGCCCTGGCAGGGGCAGGCTCAGAATCCTCAGCCTGCCCATTTTCTGGCTATGCCAGCACCTAGAATCAGAGCCTCAGTTCTTGACTGGGTTGGTAGTCCAGTGATCCCCTCCCAATGTCTCATATGGGAAAGTCACAGCATGTTAATTAGAACTCACAGCCTCTCTGAAGTCAACTTTCTTGCCACTATCCTGCTCAAAAAAAACTGTCTGGGCACCCAGAAGCCAAGCCCAAGCAAGTAAGGGTCTCACTTGATCAGGCAGTCAACAGGTGCCCTAGTTGGATTCAGCCATTCCCCCTCAGGATGAGGTGATCTTTTCTCATTTGACTCTTTGGTTCCTGGCCTTGCCTTCTTAGTTCCATGCATCCTTTTATGCCCACCTCCCCAGAAATAATATATTGTATGGAAGTAGATGGAATGGTTTATTTCCCTCATCTTCATCATTTTTTTCCCTTTTCTTCTGCTTTGCCCACTCAATGGGAAAATCCCCATTCCCCTATTCTGTGAAGCTACCAGCAGAGTCTACACGGTTTCTATTTCAGTCCCAATAATTTACTTACATTTTTCTGATTGGAGATTCACTGGATACTGCCGGAATTGTCCTTTAACTTTAAAAATAATATTCCCTTAAAAATAAATATTCTTGAAAATCAGGCAAGGAAATATAGACTAAAACTTTAAACTACATTACATTTAATGGCATGAGCTCTGGAACCAAATGGGCATAGTTTTCACCTCAACTCTTTTACAACCTAGCTCTGGGCCTCAGTTTCCTCATCTGCAAAATAGGGATAACAGAACCTTCTTCAAAAGAGTATTGTATGAATTAAATGATACATTAGATGTAAATCATTTAGAACATGAGCCAGAAGTATAGTAAGCCTTCACTAAATGATATAAAAGCTATTTTTATTTTGACTTTCTTTTGTGTTTTTCAGAGCTATGTATGTAGTCAAAAAACTGATTTTCCAGAGAGAGAACAATATGGCAGAGTAGGAGAATCTTGAGCTCACCCCCTCCCACATATATAAGAAATAATAACTAGATGTCATTGCAACTCACTCTAAATATCACCTGAGACTGGCAAAGCAGTTATTCTATAACTAAAGGCATGAAGAGGAGACCACATAAAGGTAGAAGAGGAAGAGGCACAGTGGGGAAATAAACCCACAGTGTCCCTGGAACCCACAAATGAGATGTACATCATAGGCATGGAGGCACATCCTAAGAAGCAAGTTCAAGCCTCAAATCAGGCAACGCTGGACCTGGGGATCTGCACCAAGAGTTAAGCCCCTATAACATCTGGTCTTGAAAATCAGAAGATCTGGGATCCTGGAGAGCTGAAGAACTATAGGAAACTTAATCTCCACTCTTAAAGGGCCAGCACGCTATATCACTCAGTTTGAGGCCCAGCATGGAAGTAGCAGTTTGAAAAGTACTTGGGGTACATGGGAAAGAGATTTGGTTATTTTAGGAAGTGTGCCAGAGGGACAGGATCTGCAGGAGTTCTCTCCCCAGGAATGCTACTAGGCACCATTTTTTCTCACCCTCTTCAGCTTCACTAGCTAAATGCTTTGGGGAACCAGTTCTGACACTTTCCACCTACCCTGCTAGGACTGGGAGTCCTGCCTTGCCCAACTTGCCTGCCCCAGGAAGCACCTCTTCAAAGTGGCTCCTGCCCCACCACACCCAGTAGACATCCTTGGCCAATTTCTGTGCCTCCCCAGAGAAAGCTCTAACCTGGGCAAGGGGGAAGGAAGTCCCACCATACCCACAGTAGTTATAGCCCAGACTCTCAATTCACAATGCCAGGATTAAGCCCTGTCCATCAGTGCACCTTCAGCAATTAAGGATGGTCATTGCAGACAACCCAGTGGAAGTCTATCCCCTTAGTGCACTCACAGCAACTGCAGCCAAGCCTCTCACTCAACTACAGCAAGGGCAAGGTTTGCCCATAAATGTGCCCATTAGCAGTCATGGCCCAGCCAGGACATAAGGGCACTCAGCAACCCATGAAGGGAATATCTCTAAAGCAGCAGGTTCTGGTGACTAGAGGGCTCTGTACACAGGGTATCACAGGGCCTTTTCTACAAAAGGCCACTACTTTCAACACCAGGAGACATAGTTTGCCTACCTAATACATAGGAACAAATAGAGAGATAAAATAAGGAGATAGAGGAATATGATCTAAACAAAAGAACAAGACAGAACCCCATTAAAAGACCTAATCTAAATGGAGATAAGCAATATGCTAGATAAAAGAGTTCAAGATAATAGTCATAAAGATGCTCACTATAATTAAGAGAGGAGTGGGTTAATTCAGGGAAAACTTGGACAAAGAAATAGAAAAAAATTAAAAGAACCATTCAGAGCTAAAGAATACAAAAACTGAAATGAAAAATACACTAGAGGGCATCGACAGCAGATTAGAAGATGTAGAAAAATAAATCAGCAATTGGAAGAAAGGATAGTGAAAGTAACCAAGCTAGCCAGCAAAAAATAAATAAATAAACAGTGCAAGAGGGTTCCCCTTTATCCACAGCCCCTCCAACATTTGTTGTTTCCTGTCTTGTTCATTTTCACCATTCTTACTGCAGTGAGGTGGTATCTCATTGTGGTTTTGATTTGTATGTCCTTGATGGCAAGTGATGCAGAGTATTTTCTCATGTGTGCGTTGGCCATGTCTATGTCTTCCTCTGTGAGATTTCTCTTCATGTGTTTTGCCCATTTCATAATTGGATTGTTTGTTTCTTTGCTGTTGAGTTTAATAAGTTCTTTATAGATCTTGGATACTAGCCCTTTATCTGATAGGTCATTTGCAAATATCTTCTCCATTCTGTAGGTTGTCTTTGAGTTTTGTTGACTGTTTCTTTTGCTGTGCAGAAGCTTATATCTTGATTAGGTCCCAATCATTAATTTTTGCTTTTGTTTCCCTTGCCTTCATAGATGTATCTTGCAAGAAGTTGCTGTGGCCAAGTTCAAAAAGGGTGTTGCCTGTGTTCTCCTCTACGATTTTAATGGATGCTTGTCTTACATTTAGGTCTTTCATCCATTTTGAGTTTATCTTTGTGTATGGTGTAAGAGAATGGTCTAGTTTCATTCTTCTGCACGTGGCTGTCCAATATTTCCAGCACCATTTATTGAAGAGATTCCTTTTTCCAGAGGATGGTCTTTCCTGCTTTGTCAAATATTAGTTGACCATAGAGTTGAGGGCTGATTTCTGGATTCTCTATTCTTTTCCATTTATCTATGTGTCTATTTTTGTGCCAGTACCACACTGTCTTGATAATCACAGCTTTAGTACAACCTGAAATCCAGCATTGTGATGCCCCTGGCTCTGATTTTCTTTTTCAATATTCCCCTGGATATTTAAGGTCTTTTCTGATTCCATACAAATCTTAAGATGATTTGTTCCAACTCTCTGAAGAAAGCCATGGTATTTTGATAGGGCTTGCATTAAATGTGTGAATTGCCCTGGGTAGCATTGACATTTTCACAATATTAATTCTTCCAATCCATTAGCATGGACTATTTTTCCATCTCTTTGTGTCTTCCTCAATTTCTTTCAGAAGTGTTCTGTAGTTTTTAGGGTATAGATCCTTTACTTCTTTGGTTAGGTTTATTCCTAGGTATCTTATGCCTTTGGGTGCAATTGTAAATGAGATTGACTCCTTAATTTCTCTTTCTTCAGTCTCATTGTTAGTGTATAGAAATGCCACTGATTTCTGGGCATTGATATTGTATCCTGCCACACTGCCAAATTGCTGTATGAGTTCAAGCCATCTTGGGGTGGAGTCTTTTGGGTTTTCTACATACAGTATCATGTCATCTGCGAAGAGGGAGCATTTGACTTCTTCTTTGCCAATTTGAATGCCTTTTATTTCTTTTTGTTGCCTGATTGCAGAGGCCAGGACTTCTAGTACTATGTTGAATAGCAATGGCAAGAGTCGGCATACCTGTTGTGTTCCTGATCTTAGGGGAAAGGTTCCCAGTGTTTCCCCATTGACAATGGGAACTAGAAACAATGACAATGATATTTGCTGTGGGCTTTTTAAGACGCTGAGGAATGTTCCCTCTATCCCTACACTCTGAAGAGCTGATCAGGAGTGGATGCTGTATTTTGTCAAATGCATTCTCTGCATCTATTGAGAGGATCAATGATTCTTGTTTTTTCTCTTGTTGATATGATCTATCACATTGATTGCTTTGTGAGTGTTGAACCAGCCTTGCATCCCGGGGATAAATCCCACTTGTTCCTGGTGAATAATCTTCTTAATGTACTGTTGGATCCTATTGGCTAGTATCTTGTTGAGAATTTTTTCCTCTGCGTTCAGTAGGGATATTGGTCTATAATTCTCCTTTTTGGTGGGGTCTTTGTCTGGTTTTGGAATTAAGGTGATACTGGTCTCATAAAATGAGTTTGAAGGTATTCCATCCCTTTCTATCTTTCGGAACAGCTTTTGTAGAATTGGTATTGTTTCCTCTTTAAATGTTGCATAGAATTCCCCTCGGAAGTCATCTGGCCCTGGACTTTTGTGTCTTGGGAGGTTTTTGATGACTGCTTCAATTTCATCCCTGGTTATTGGCCTGTTCAGGTTTTCTATTTCTTCCTGTTCCAGTTTTGGAAGTTTGTGGTTTTCCAGAAATGCGTCCATTTCTTCTAGATTGCCTGATTTATTGGTGTATAGCTGCTCAAAATACGTTTTTAAAATCATTTGTATTTTCTTGGTATTGGTGGTGATCTCTCCTTTTTTCATTAGTGATATTATTTTTTTAATAATAAATTTATTTTTTATTGGTGTTCAATTTGCCATCATACAGAATAACACCCAGTGCTCGTCCCCTCAAGTGCCCCCTCAGTGCCCATCACCCATTCACCTCCACCCCCCCCTTCCACCACCCCTAGTTCATTTCCCATAGTTAGGAGTCTTTATGTTCTGTCTCCCTTTCTGATATTTCCCACACATTTCTTCTCCCTTCCCTTCTATTCCCTTTCACTATTATTTATATTCCCCAAGTGAATGAGACCATATAATGTTTGTCCTTCTCCGATTGACTTATTTCACTCAGCATAATACTCTCCAGTTCCATCCACGTCGAAGCAAATGGTGATATTATTAATTTGAGCCTTTTTTGTTTTTAATAAGGCTGGCTAATGGTTTATCCATCTTTTTAATTCTTTCAAAGAACCAACTCCTTGTTTTGTTGATCAGTCCTACAGTTCTTCTCGTCTCTATTTCATTGAGTTCTGCTCAAATCTTTATTAACTCTTCATCATAAAATAAATTTTATTTGCTGCTCTTTCTCCAGTTCCTTTAGGTGTGAGGTTAGCTTGTGTATTTGAGTTCTTCCAATTTTTTGAGAGAGGCTTGGTTTGCAATATTTTTCCCTCTTAGGACTGTTTTTGCTGTATCCTAAAGATTTTGAATGGTTGTATCTTCATTTTCATTAGTTTCCATGAATCTTTTAAATTCTTCACTAATTTCCTGGTTGACCCTTTCATCCTTTAGCAGGCAGGATGCTCTTTAACCTCCATGTGTTTGAGTTTCTTCCAAATTTCTTCTTTGATTGAGTTCTAGTTTCAAAATGTTGTGGTATGAAAATATGCAGGGGATGATCCCAATCTTTTGGTATCTTTTGGGACCTGATTTGTGATCCAGTATGTGGTCTATTCTGGAAAAAGTTCCATGTGCACTTGAGAAGAATGTGTATTCAGTTGCGTTCAGATGTAAAGTTCTTTAAATATCTGTGAAATCCATCTGGTCCAGTGTATCATTTAAAGCTCTTGCTTCTTTGGAGATGTTGTGCTTAGAATATATGTCATTTGCAGAAAGTGCCGTGTTGAAGTCTCCCAGTATTAGTGTATTAGTATTTAAGTATGTCTTTACATTGGTTATTAATTGATTGATATACTTGGCAGCTCCCACATTAGGGGCATAAATATTCATGATAGGTCCTCTTGTTAGCTAGATCCTTTAAGTATGATATAGTGTCCCTCTTCATCTCTTACTACAGTCTTTGGGATAAACTTTAATTTATCTGATATGAGGTTTGCTACCCCTGCTCTTTTGAGGACCATCTGAATGGTAAGTGGTTCTCCAACCTTTCATTTTCTGGCTGGAGGTGTCCTTAGGTCTAAAATGAGTCTCTTGTAGACACCAAATAGATGTGTCTTGCTTTTTTATCCAGTCCTCAACCCTTTGTCTTTTGATGGGATCATTAATTCCATTCACTTTCAGAGTTACTATTGAAAGATAGGAATTTAGTGTCATCGTAATACCTATTCAGTCCCTGTTTTTGTGGATTATTTCTTTGGGCATCCTCTTTCTTTTGCAGAGTCCCCCTTAGTATTTCTTGTAGAGCTAGTTTGGTGGTCACATATTCTTTCAGTTTCTGCCTATCCTGGAAGCTCTTTATCTCTCCTTCTATTCTGAATGAGAACCTTGCTGGATAAAGTATTCTTGGCTGCATGTTCTTTTCATTGAGGACCCTGAATATATCCTGCCAGCCCCTCTGGCCTACCATGTCTCTGTGGAAAGGTCTGCTGTTAATTAAATCGTTCTCCCCATATAAGTTAGGGATCTCTTGTCTCTTGCTGCTTTAAGGATTTCCTCTTTGGAATTTGCAAGTTTCAGTATTAAATGTCCAGGTGTTGAATGGTTTTTATTGATTTTAAGGGGGGTACGTCTCCATCTCCTGGATATAAATGCCTCTTTCCATCCCCAAATTGGGAAATTCTCAGCTATGATTTGTGCAATTATGCTTTCTGGTCCTCTCTCCCTCTTGGTGCCCTCTGCAACCCCAATTAAATGTAGATTTTTCCTTCTGAGGCTGTCGTTTATGTCCCTTAACCTTGCCTCATCGTCTTTTAATTGTTTTTCTCTTTTTTCCTCAGCTTCCTTCCTTGTCATCAATTTGTGTCCTATGTCACTTACTCTTCTACTGCATTAATCCTCATCGTTAGCACCTCCAGGTTTTTTATTTTTTTTTATTTTTTTTATTTTTTATTGGTGTTCAATTTACTAACATACTGAATAACCCCCAGTGCCCGTCACCCATTCACTCCCACCCCCCGCCCTCCTCCCCTTCTACCGCCCCTAGTTCGTTTCCCAGAGTTAGCAGTCTTTATGTTCTGTCTCCCTTTCTGATATTGCCCACTAATATTCGATAAAGGAGCTCCTCCAGTTTGATTGCATCCCATTTATAAATTTTTTATTTCAACCTGATTAGATCTAAATATCTGAAGTCATGAAGTCTCTTGATTCCTTTATGCTTTTTTCCAGAGCCACCAGTAGCTTTATAATTGTGCTTCTGAATTGGCTTTCTGGCATTAAATTGTAATCCACATTCTGTAGCTCTGTGGAAGAGTACTATTTCTGATTCTTTCCTTTGTGGTGAGTTCTTCTTTCTAGTCATTTTTTCTCAGTGCAGAGTGGCTGTATGAGAGGGCTGCATCACGAATAAACCATGTCCTAAGTAGATTTCACTCTAGATGATTCTGCCGAGCTCAGAGACCAGAAATTGAAAACAAAGATCAGAACAAAATAAAAGGACCACTAAATTGAAAAACAAATTTTAAAACAAAGTAGTAAAAAATAAAAGGCCAGGAATCCTAAAGAAGAGAGAAAAAAAAGAAAAGAAAGAAAAGAAAAGAAAAGAAAAGAAAAGAAAAGAAAAGAAAAGAAAGAAAAGAAAAGAAAAAAGAAAAAGGAGAAGGAAAAAAGGGGGGTACTGGGAGATTGTGGTGGTGAAGAAGTTGTAGTGGAGGGAGAATGTAGTCTACCCGAGGGGTTCTAGAGGGTGATCCTCTTGGTTCTGAGTATATTATGTTCTGTATGTTAGAAGATGCTCAGTCTCAAATTTATATAAACCAGAAATACTTGTAGAAGGCCCGAACATTGACCACCAAAATATAAATGAGATAAAAGGGGGGCAGAATGGGAATGAGGAATCTCAGAGAATGAACCAGCACGGTATACCAATTGGTTCTGGGTGCATACTAGTCATGTTTTAGAACGTATTAACTTCCACCATTGTAGAACAAAATGAGGCAAAGAAAACAAAAAACAGAAAACAAAAAACATCACTTGTATATCTCCCAAAATTAAGTTGAGTATGTTGAAGGGAATCTAGAAGTGGAAAATATATCTAGGACCTGTAATTGTAGAAATATGAAAGTCAAAAAGGAAGAAACTTAAAAATGAAGAGGTGGTAAAGTATTGTAGTTAAGGTGGATAAAGCGAAAAAAATTGGAAATTAACAGTCTCATATAAAAACGAGTTTTACTGGAAAAAGGAAGAAAAAAAAAGGAGGGGTACCCTCTGGTTCTATCTACTGTAAATCCCTCGACTTCCCTGGAGCTTTCCAGCGCTGGTCGGTCAAGAACTTGCTCTTCCCCTGTCCCTGCAGCTGGTCTTCTGGGGGAGGGGCCTGCTGTGCTGACTCGCAGGTGTGTGCACCTGGGGGAGCTGCCCCGCCCCCTGCCAGGTGCCGGGCTCAGTGGGAGCTGTTTACCCCGTGAGGCCCCTGTTCCCTGGTGGCCCCGCTCTGTTCCAGGCACAGGGTGACACGTGAGGAACCACCACAGTGGCGGCGGCAGCTCCCCAGCCCTGGAGTCAGCTCCCCCAGTAACTCCCGCAGCTCCCAGTCCGCACGGGCCTGGATGCTCTGGGGATGGGGGCGCCGACCTGCACAGCTTGGGGGCGCCCCAGGGCAGGAGCGTCCTCGCTGTCCTGTGTCCTCCCCGCCTCCGCCCGACCCGGGGGAGCGCAGGGTCGTGGGCTGTGTCCCCCGCGCCCTGGGCTCCGGGGCCTGCGCTGCTGGAATCGCTCCCGGGGCGGCTCCCGAAGGCACAGGGCGCAGCCCCCCCGCCCGGAGCCCTGGCCTGAGCCGCTCCCGAGGCCCCGCGGGGCGCTGTCCCCCGGGCACCTCCTGTGTTAGTGACCCCGGGACCCTGGGGGCCCCCCGCCCCTCCCCGGCTCTGCCCGAGTCCCTGCGAGCGCCTTTCGGTCGGGGAAGAATCCAGCGCCGACGTGTAAAGTCCCTGCAGCTCCGGGCGGGGCTTCCCCGTCCCGAGGCTCTGGCTGGGGCCTCGGCGGCTCCTCGCGGGGCCCCTCCCCCACTGGATTCTTTTTTATTTTTATTTTTTTCCACCTTCCTTTTTTCCTTGTTAGAAGGAAAACTTCTCTCTATAGCATTCCAGCTGTTTTTTCTTTAAATCTCAGGTCGAATTCGTAGGTTTTCAGGCTGATTTGAAAGTCACCAGGGAAGGGAGAAGAAATGTGTGGGAAATATCAGAAAGGGAGACAGAACGTAAAGACTGCTAACTCTGGGAAACGAACTAGGGGTGGTAGAAGGGGAGGAGGGCGGGGGGTGGGAGTGAATGGGTGACGGGCACTGGGTGTTATTCTGTATGTTAGTAAATTGAACACCAATAAAATATAAAAAAAAAATAAAAATAAAAAAAAATAAAATGTTCCCAGGAAAAAAAAAAAAAAAAAAAAAGAAAGTCACCAGGTAAGTTGGTGGGGCCGGGTGAGTAGAGGACCCTGCTCCTCCGCCGTTTTGCCCCGCCTGCCTTGAATCACTATGTTGCACACCTGAAACCTATGCATTATTTGTCATCTATATTTTGATTAAAAATAAGAAAACCGGGGGCACCTAGTGGTGCAGTCAGTTAGGTGTCTGAGTCTTCATTTTGGCTCAGGTCATGATCTCAAGGATGTGAGTGAGATCCAGCCCCGCTGGGCCCGCTCAGCATGGAGTCTGCTAAGACTCTCTCTCCTGTTGTCCTTCCCCCTTTTCCCCATGCTCCTCCCTCTCAAATAAATAAATAAAATCTTTTAAAAATGTTTTTAAAAAATAATAACTGATCTTCCTTCCTTTATAAATTAATTCAACAATAAAGTATGATTGTTCCATCCAAAACAACCTGCCATAGTTTAGAGATTGAGATGAGTAAAAAGGCAGGTCTGACTCTTGTCCTTAAATTACAATCTTGGTAGGGAGGAATGAGAGGCAGATATAAAAGAGATCTTTTCACGCAGAGAGAGAAGTGAAAACACAGGTTTACACTCATTTGGGAACACAAGCCTAACCTCAGGAAAGGTTTCATCTCAGAGAGGAAGGTGGGGAGAAAGGAAATCATAAAGTGCGATCCTCGGGGCTCTAAACTTCCCAAAATGAAATGCAAATCTACTGGTTTTCATTTCAAGTATGTTGTAATAAGCAGGGCCAAAGGCAGTGGAGCCTATTAAAAGTTTTAGGTATTTACTCCAACTCAAAGAACTACAGTTGGCCTCCTGAGTTAAATAACTCACCAGCTCTAGTTATTGCCATAGTCTTCATTCGATAACTACTCAGCATTTAATTTGTGTGCAAAGCCCAGGAGGGCTGGAGGAGCAGCTGTTCCCTCAGACAGGAGTCCTCAAAGAGAAACAGATCAGATAACAGCAGAGACTGGCAAAATGCTTCCCTTCTCCAGGGAAGGGACAAAGCCTGCAATCTGCTACCTCGAGGATGTCGAAAACTCAGGCATACCCTAGCTGACCACAGAGCAGCCACTGTGTGCAAAGATAACTAGCACAGGAGGCCTCCAAGGAGCAGAGTGCGTTGAGGCGGACCTCCAAAGATAGAAGTTATGTCTCCCAAATTAGGACAGAACCCTTGAATCTGGAAATGAGGACAAGAAAGATACGTTCCTCTCAATTCCAATCCCCTCCTCTTAAAGAAAATCAAACATTTCTGAGGACTTGTGTAGCAGGAAAAAGATAACCTCCATATGCAGTGAACAGGCTGCATGCAGCACAAACCCCTGAGACCCAATAGGTCCCCATCCTTGCCTGCCCAGGGTTTGGGTCAAACTGTCTTCTGGAAAAGTGTTTATTCCTATTTCCAGATCTGGATCAACCGGCTCATCTCTGGGGCACGCATTTAGATAACCCACAAACGAAAAAACTGTACATCAAGAAAAGCGTGGCAAATGGTTTGTTCTCATTGAAAACAAAGAAGAACTTTGATTTATCTAAGCTTCAAAAAATATTTTTCTTGTCTTTAAATACTAGCTTCCTCATCCAATTAAAATAGAAATTGATAGGCAAAGCACTGATTCACAGCAACATTTCAGGGCTTTCGCCAGTATGAAAAGTCAGATTTACCTGAACAATGATGTAATTCACGTGCTGAGTTTCCACTGCAGAAAGAAACAAGGCAAAAGGCTCACAGGGGAGAGAGACTTGAGATCAGAGGCTTACAAATGACCCTCCCATAGGAACAATTTTCTGGAGGCTACTGCTAAAGTAAAATGAAGTGCTGTAATTTTTCAAATCTGCAGAAGAAACATAATTACTTTTTTAATCTTAATTATTTTCCTGTTATGAATTTTCTTTTAATGCTGATACCTGATACCATAAGTACGATAATTAGTGAACAATGGTATCTGCTTTTGAATAAATTTGTGTATATGGTTATGCTATCTAGTGATATTCTATGTTTTACCTCAAAGAGCTCCCAGATCAAATGCAGATTCCTCAGTTTGTTAGGAATCAGAAAAGGTTGCCATACTCACAGATGAATCACAGTTTTTTTAGAGATAAATACTCTTGTGCTAGCACTAATTGCTAGCACGTACTTAGCACTTATTAAATGCCAGGCTGAGTGGTTGAATCTTCAGATAAGCTAATGTTTTTCAGGGGAAAAAGCGAGGTTCAAGAAGTTCAGCCATGTGTTTAGAGCCACATTGCTGGGAAGTGCCTGAGCCTAAATTCAGAGCCAATGTTTTCTGGCCCCAGAGCCTTGACTCAGAGCCACACTGTCAGAAGCAGAAAGATAATTACTACTGATGGTGTGATCATCCGGACGCAGCCTCCAGACCATCAGTATTACTCACTGTTGAAACTCCATCACCTAACTCAGTGCCAGACTGTAGAATTGTAGTGTTTATTGAAGAAAATAATCTCAAGGTTTTGAGCCCTTAGAAAATCAGGAAATAGCTCATGAGTCAGGCCATTGACACTGGAGGCCAGAGTTAGAACTGTGTGAATCAGAATTGCTTTATTTCCATTAGATGGAGAGTTTGACCAACAGGATGTAAGTAACATTCAAGGTAGATTTCCTCCCAATTCTGTGGCTATGTTTTTACTTTGCAAACCCCTTATGAACAAAAACATAGATTCTTGGTCTTACCTTCGACTGAGGAACACCACTGTCTTGGGTTAGACTCTCTAGAAGCAGAACCTATGACAGGGATCCAGATACAAATGACTTATTGGGAAGAGCTCTTAAGGGAAATCTGTAAGAAAGAGAAAGAAGGAGGATGATGGGGATGGGGGCATGCAGGATAGAAATGGAGTATAGATGTATCTTCTGGAAATTCTAGATCTGACCTGTTCCACAAAGGCCTGTGGAACATAAATACAGAGCAGAGACACCCCTGGCTACAGTTAGGGGTGAGAGTGCTGGCTTTTGCACGTCCACATCAGTTAGGTATTGACTATGGTCAGCCCCAGGAGAAGAAATGCACAGTCTCCTGTGTGAGGTGCCCCTAGTCTTCGGAGAAGAAGCAGCTGTGAGCCTTTAACAGCCAACACTACTGGAAATTGGGGGAGTGGGTTATGGTTAAGGGAAGTTTGGCTGGGCACCAACAGTGTCTACTACAATTGTTCTGGAGACTTGAACTCTCATTGGATTCCTGTCCACAAAAGGGCAAACATTACTGATTCAACAAAGTGCAATGAGTCTCTATCTATGCCAGGTCCTTGTTTTATGCTGAGGTTACAAATATGAACAAGACACTGTCCTTCCTATACATAGCTAATGGCAATACTATGTCCCAGTCAGATAGTTAAGGAATACATATATACACAGGAGAATTGCAGGTGAGGAGTACCATGAAGAAAATCACCAGATCAAGGTAAGAGAGTGACTTGTAGGGCAGTGACTGTTTTGGAGTGAGTGGTCAGGAAAGCCCTTCCTGCAGAGGAGCCATTTGAGCAGAGATTGAATTGAACAAGGGGAAAAAATAAGTCACCTGAAGATCCCCAAGCACAACTCTCTTGCACACCAGGAGGTACAAAGTCCCTATGTCGAGAACAAGCTTTTCAGAATCTAGAATCTAAACATTGAGTAGAAAAGAAGTAACCAAAGCACAGGGGAAAAAATCAAGCATGAGCCCTAACATGCAAGTGGAAACTGGAGGCATGGCCACAGTCAGTGAACACGGATGACACCAGGTATCAGTGGAAATGTTTCTACATCAAATGCTAAAAATAAAAAGATTTATGTGTGTGGTCCCTGGCCTCAGCGAGGCCACAACTTGATCCTGAGATATATTCATATATAACCAAGCATTCTAATTCACATGACAGGTGCTGTGGGCTATAAAAACACAAAGGGAAAAACATTGGATTCTGCCCAAATATAGCAGTAAACCCCCCCAGAGGGGATGGAGGTTTTGAGTAGGGCCTTAACTCATGAGCAGAAGCTCAGTGGAAGGAGAAACAGAAGATGTGACATTCTGGGAAAGAGAAGAATATGAGCAAAGGTACTAATATATAAAGTCTGGAATATCTAATGTATACATATTACAGAGACTGGCAAGAAGACAGGATGTGAGGAGGGGCAGGAAGATCTGCCAATTTACCTGGAAAAGCAAACTCAAGCAGCTCTAAAGCAATTACCTATTCTGTGATTTTCCTTTAAATAAACAGCCCCATAAAATATCAGCAGAAACTTGGATCCCCAAGACAGCATTTCTCAAGTGTGGTGCATAAACCACCTATATTAGAATCACCTCAAGTGTTTTTCAAAACTCAGATTCCTGAACTCCTATCTCCTTCAGCCTTCCTAAAAAAGAGAATTGCAGTCTTTTATCTTGATGATATGTAAATACTTTCTACAATTTAAAATTGTATTCACAGGTAGGGGCACCTGGGTGGCTCAGTGGTTGAGCATCTGCCTTGGCTCAGGGCGTGATCCTAGGGTCCTGGGATCAAGTCCCGCATCAGGCTTCCCGCGGAGATCCTGCTTCTCCCTCTGCCTGTGTCTCTGCCTCTCTCTTTCTCTCTCATGAATAAATAAATAAAATATTTTTGAAAATAATAAATAAATAAATACACATGTCCACAGGTAAAAATGAAATTGTGTCACCAATTCCATCTATTTCTAAGATGGAGAGATATTTGCTTTCCACCATATTTTACAACAGCAGTAAAGTAAAAATTTTAGCCATTTTACGAGCTAGGGGAAGAGAAAAATTGCTAAAGCCTTACCTGTGGCTGGGAGAAATCAGTGCCAGATATATTTCACCTACCCCTGACAACAGCCCCCTGAGCTCTGGATTGCAATTAATCCTATTTGACACTAAGACTAAGAAAGATGAAGGGGCTTGCCCAGGTTGTGATGAATACAAACACCTGCCGGAATTTCAGGACAGAGGGAGCCCACCCCCAGAAATCTTTCTGAGGGGGCTGCTTTAAAATGGGACAGTCAGTCCCCATTTAGACTAGCTTTCCCAGCCATCAAGGTTCTTCACCAGCTTCTCCCCCTCACTCCCTGCAAGGCAGCCCACTTGCCCCCAGCTCGGCCTTTAGCTTCAAAATGTGCATTAGGGTAAGAGACGGTTTGGAATTGGGTAGATGCTAGCCCTTCCCCCCAAACCCTCCAGTCCCCCTCAGAGAACAGGTCTCTCTCTAACATGCACTGTGTTCCAGGTTTCAGGGTGGCCAGAGGAGCCCAGGCTCACTCATGTGCAGTATGCACCCCATCAACTCTCCCGGGCAGCTGAGGTCCTCCGGGTGTACGGAGCTGGGGCGAGTGCTCCAACACATTTATACCTTTCTGGATGGAGGCATCCCCCCACCCTCATCCAACTGAAACTTCCCATGCACAGCCTTCTAGGCACAACCCACAGTGGAATTTTATACTCTTTTTCTGTGTTAATGTTAATGTAGTAACGTAGTAAACGTTTGAAGTTTGGTGTGCAGTATGATTTTTCCATTTTGTTTCAGTTTTTCACCAAACATTTTTATTGTATACCCTGTCTCCGATCATTGCACTTAAATGTTGCTTCTCATTTGTTTTACATGAAAGGCTGAATAAGTTATGAGCTGGAAGTAGATGTGCTGAAGCCAAATCACCCCGTGGCATAAGTCCTGTCAGGAGTTAATTTTCCCAACTTGTTTTTGCAGGGTTACTTGATGTTGCTATCAGCATTTTATAAATATATAGGTATGTGGATATAAATGTATGCATGCGAATACATATAAATGGAGAACCAGAAACAGCACATAAATGTACATGGAGTCAGCTCCATGAACACTCTTTAATGCACTGAAGTTTATATCAGTCAGATGCCATAATTATTTCAAGTAAACAAAATTAGACACAGCAGATTTTTTATGCTAGGTTGCACAAGTCGTTTGTCAGATTACATTTACTTGTTCTTTATGCGATAGCATTTCTTGCTCAGGGATGTCTCCGTGTTTGGAAAACAGTTGATTCAAAGGACCATTCCAGAAATAAAATGTGGGCTCCAGGTAACTGGCAATAAAGAAGTTGAAATTGGCAATTAAAACACACACACACACACAAAAACAAGAAACTAAGCATTTATGTTCCAGAACTTTAATGAGTTTTAACCTGTGGCCTCAAAGGCCTGCTGTGGCCTAATGGAAATAGCAACCTGACTCCTACTGGTGAAGAATTAGAAAAATTAAAGTCTTGCAAACTGGAATTAGACTCTGAGGAGCACACCAAGCTTCTATTTATGAATAGAGAGATGCTCACAAGGCAGTATTTCAGAACATATATTCAGGGGGGGAAACTAATATTTTTCTTTTCTTCTTTGAAAGCCTTCTTTGACAATAAAGATTTAAAAGTATTTAGTGATTAAATTCTTAAAACATTTCCAGCAGTTCACCCAGAAGATTGTTGCTTTCCTAATCACAATTACCATTCCCATCATTCCCACTGCTTATTTATTGAGTCATATTATTATATTTTGTTTAATTTATATTTCATAGGTGAGAATTTTCTAATCAAAGGTCTATGGATTCCTGAAAGAGACTGTGGTTACATACTCAGGGGTTAAATATTTCAGTGATATTTTTATTGAATATAATTAACATGCAGTGTTATATTCATTTCAGGAGTATAAAATATTGATTCAACAATTCTATGCATTACTCAGTGCTCACTAAGATGAGTCAAGTGTAGTCACAATCTGCTATGACATTGTTACCATAAGATTGATTATATTCCCTATGATGTACAGTTTCTCTCCATAACTTATCTATCTTATAACTGGAAGTTTGTACCTCTTAATCCCTTTTATCTCTTTCACCAACTTCCATCCACCTACCCTTAACCACCAGTTTGTTCTCTGTATTTAATAGTCTGCTTGGATTTTTGTTTGTTTTGTTTTTTAGATTCATGCAGTACTTGCCTTTCTCTATCTGACTTATTTCATTTTATTAGAATAGCCTCTAGGTAACATTCATGTTGTCAAAAATGGTAAAATCTCATTCTTTTGTATGGTTGAGTTATATATATTACATCGTCTTTATTCATTTAACTATTGATGGACATTTAGGTTACTTCTATATCTTGGCTATTGTAAATAATGCTGCTATAAACATAGGGGTGCAGTATATCTTGTGAAATTAATTTTCTTTGGGTAAATACATAGTAGTGGAATTACTATGTCTAATTTTTTGAGGAACCTCCATACCATTTTCCACCATGGCTGCACCAATTTACATTCCCACCAACAGTGCACAGGGGTTCTCTTTTCTCCACATCCTCACCAACACTTGTTAGTTCATGGTTTTTTGGTACTAGCCATTTTGCCTGGCATGAAGTGATATCTCATTATAGTTTTCATTTTCATTTCCCTGATGATTAGTGATGTTGAGTGTCATTTCATGTGTTTGTTGGCCATTTGCCTCTCTGGAAAAAATATCTATTTGTGTCTTCTGCCCATTTTTCAATTGGATTGTTGGTGGTTTTGATGTTGAGTTGTATCAGATATATAATTTACAAATATCTTCTCCCATTCACCAGGTTGCTTTTTTATTTTGTTGAACGCTTCCCTTGGTGTGCAAAGGCTTTTTATTTTGGTGAAGTCCCAATAGTTTATTTTTGTTTTTGCTTCCCTAGCCTGAGTACACATATCCAGAATGAGTTGCTATGGCTAGTGTCAAAGAGATTGCTGTGTATGTTTTCTTTTAGGAGTTTAATGGTTTCAGGTCTCACATTTAGGTCTTTACTCCAGCCTGAGTTTATTTTTTGTGTATGGTGTAAGAAAGTGGTCCAGTTTCATTCTTTTGCATGTAGCTATCCAATTTTCCCAACACAATTTGCTTGAAGAGATTATATTTTCCCCATTGTATATTCTTGCCTCTTTTGTCACAGAACAATTGACCATATTAGTGTGAGGGTGTCTGGGCTCTCTATTCTGTTCTACTGATTTGTGTGTCTATTTTTGTGCCTGTACCATACTATTTGGTCACTACAACCTTATGGTATGTCTTGAAATGTAGGATTGTGGTACCTCCACATTTGTTCTTCTTTTTCAAGACTGATTAGTTTATTTGGTTCCATACAAATTTTAGGATTATTTGTTCTAGTTCTATGAAAAATACTATAGGTATTTTGATAAGGATTGCATTGAATCTGTAGATTGCTTTGTGTACTGTGGACATTTTGAAAATATTAATTCTTCCAGTCAATGAGCACAATATATCTTTCCATTTGTTTGACTCACCAAGAAAAAGAGAGAGGACTCAAATAAACACAATCAGAAATGAAGGGTGGTAAATAACAACCAAAATCACAGAAATATAAAGGATTATGAGACTATTATTAAAGTACTATTATAAAAATTATAAGCTAATAAATTGGACAACCTAGGAAAAATGGATACACTTCTAGAAACATATTAACTTGTTGTTTGAATACTATCTTAATAATGATCCATCAAAAAGAGGAGTAGAGGCAGACATAATTTGTCAAAGATGCTTTTAGATGCATGGAGTCAGATAGTAAGATGACAAACTGTGGGGGGTGATTATTCCACAGTACTCGTGGAAGAATGAAGTCACAGCTCAGCCTACAAGAATGAAAGAATGCTGAGCTGGGGTGGGGGAAAGACAACTACCGTAAGGCAGCCCAAGTCCATTCTGTGTGTGTCCATGTGGTTTCTAATAAACCATGTTTCCTATCATTTAAATCAATGTTGTTAATTTCACCTTAACTTATAGAGCTTTTTTATTTACAAATTTAAGTTGGTTTTTATATGAATAATGCCATAATTTTAAGAAGTATCTAAAACTTTCAATATTTCCACTTGTTTATATTTATGCGGGTAATAAAAGAAAACCATCTCAAATCAACCTGAGGGATCAGGAATGCTTTCTTTTCATTCAAAGGAGTCTGTCTCTGCACTCTTTGCGTTTAGAAGCCCGACTCCTCTAGATGTGTCTTGTTACTTCAGTTGGATCTGGAGCTTCTCAGGAGCAAGCTCTTATTTCTGCCTTAATATCCTCCAGGTCAACAGTTGTGTACATGCGTGTTAAATTACCAAGGAATGAAGGAGATATGCCTTAAAATCTTGTTTTATGATCTTGTGCATGTGAATGATACTTCCTGGGACCCAGATTCTGACTCATGGGATGCTACTTTTTCCCATGATGTTCCACCAGTAGGGAAATAAATGCTTGTCTTAGCAAATATAGAGGTGAGACAAAATTCAGAATAAGTCATCTCAAAAGTGGGATGCCTTGATGGCTCAATGGTTGAGTGTCTTCCTTTGGTTCAGAGCGTGATCCTGGGGTCGAGGATTAAGTCCCGTGTCAGGCTTCCTGCCCAGGAGCCTACTTCTCCCTCTGCCTGTGTCTATGCCTCTCTCTCTCTCTCTGTGCCTCATGAATAAATAAATAAAATATTTTTTAAAAATCATCTCAAAAGTATTATCCTTTTCTATCAATTAAATTTGTCTCCCATAGAAAAATTACTTCTTAAGCTTGCCACATATATTGATTCATGGGAGTAAAATCTTGAAAGTCAAAATAACCCAGTATTACTTGTTTTGTTTTTTCTGGAAAATAACCTGAACTATGTCCTACTTGGCTTTGCTATAATGACCCCAACTCCCAAAGGAAGAGCTATATTTTGAAGTAGAACAACCTCTGATTCCAAAGTCTTGACACAAAATGAAACTTCCATGTGGAAAACTAAAATCCACCAATTAAGTACAGGCACAGAATAAAAATAACTCTTAAATTTCAGATATCATGCTGTAATGGAATATGCTAAAAAAAAGTTTCCAGAAAGTGAAATAAATGTATTAGTTATTGAAATATTGAGGCTGATATATGCTGTAATAGAAGTAAAACTTTAAATCATGAGATACAGTACTCCCACTCACCAAGCTGAATTGGGGAATTTTGAATAAATTTCTGTGATTAAAGAGTTATCCACATTATATGCTGAGACATCAAAAAAATACTCTGAAACACATATTTTAATAAAATTAGAAGGCTACCACTCTATATAAACCTGCTGGTGTGAAATAAACTATGATAAATAAGCTCTTTCTCAGGTACCTAGACTCTGGCTCAGAAATTCTGGGTCTACTGATCAGAGATCTAAGTACTGATTTTTATGTGGTTGTTTTGGGGTTTTTGTTTGTTTCTGTTGTGCTATTTAACTTAGTAGTATATTATAATAAATGTATTATTTATTTTATTAAATGTCACATATTTCTCCTAAACATTCAAAAAATACAGGAGTAGATCACACAAAAGTCATAGTTCCATCTTCTTCTTCTCTTGAGTTCATTTTCTGCATTTTAGCACTATTTACAGTTTGGTTTCTTCAAACAACTGAGCACATACAGAAATTACTGTTGTAAAAATGGGATGGTATTATAGATAGCAGTTAAGGTCACAGCATGAAACAAAACCTTCAGATTAAAATAGTGAGTAGAGTTTAAGAACTGAATTAGGTATTAAGTTGAAGCAGTTTGAATGCAGGGAGGGTGCAGTACCCCGGGGTTTTAACACTGTCACTGTTATCACTCTGGGATAGAGTGAATTGGTTCCAGACTGAAGACAGGGAGGGTACACAGCGAGAGCTGCCCCACAGGAGCCTAAGTCATGGGGCCTAGCCAGCTTACAAGGGTAGACTCTATCCTCTACTCCTTCCTCCATTCTTTCTGAGCTCCAGCCAGAACCAGAGGACAAGAATTATTGTTAGAGATGTCAGCCCTGGGGCCTACAATAGCCAGGAGGAGGGCAGGGCCCATGGAGGTAGGCCAGCATGTTTGACTTCCTGTCCCACAATTCTTTTTTCTCATTATTGGTAAGTAGTGGACTTTTTTCCATATCACTTCTGTGAATGTTCCTTATTCTTTTTTTTTTTTCTGTTATGAAGAATTTCATTCTTTGGACTTACTCCAACAGCCACTTAGTGATGAGTACTGGGCTCCCAGGTTTCACCAGTTCAAATGAAGCTGCAGGATCAATCCACATACAGCTATGTCTACAGACTGATGGGAGAAGTCTGTGGCAAGTTGCTGCTTGAAGAAACTAAAATGTTCCCACCCCCTCTTTTAGAGACTGGAGCTCTCAGAAAGCCAGTGTGTAGGAAATAGTGCAGCAAACTGGTGATGGCATGTAGCACCTGACGGATATAAAGCCCAAAGGGGAAGAATGGTAAGTGAAGCCAGAGTCAGGACAATACACCATCTACCACCCACCATGCCAGGCATCCGGGACACTGAGTTTTCATGGTACTCCTTTCTTCAGAGTACTAGGATCTTTCTCAGAAACTGTGTATTAGAAATTTATTTTTTTAACACTCTGCATGAATAAAAAGGACTTTATGACTGGGCACAGAACTCTAAGTGGAAAACCCTTTTATCCCAGTGGATTAAAGGAATTGATCCATTGTAATCTGTTTTCCAGTCATGCTGACATGAAGTTAAGGTCTAATTCTTTAACATTTATTTGTAACTTTTCTTCCTAATCCCTAATTTTATAAACCATGTCTTCTCATACATTATTGAGAACCAAGAGTAGATATTATCCCAATATTTCTTTTGGTAAGTGCTTTTCACATGTTCAGTTTTCCTTTGCATATCTAGGGAACATCCTCCCTTCTGCTATGAAGAGAATCTCCCCACTAAGCCTCATGTTAACTTCGTATTTGTGTCCTCAGATTGAATGATGAGAGCTTTGATCAAGTTCTGTGTTTCCCAGCACACGTGTGTGTGTTTGTGTGTGTGTGTGTCTGTGTGTGTGTGTCTGTGTTTCCTGCAGTTCCTATCATCATGTTCCTAGTGTTGCCAGAATCAGTCTCTACTGGGAGCTCAGGGCAAGTCCTTGACATGGCTCCTAACAAATGTGCAACACCAAATTGACTCGTGCCTATGGCAGCCCTACTGGCCCCATTCTTCTCTTACATGGCCTCTGGCTATTAGAAAGTTGACTTATTTTGAGATAATTATAAAAACCATATACAAAAAGCAGTACAGAGAGGTATGAAATCCTCTTACCATTCTGTTGCCAGGAGGCTTCCTGTCGCCTCCTGCTGCCACCAACTTGCTTCTTAGGAGCCACTGGTTACTCTCCATTTTTTCAGCTGCAGCTGCATGGCATTCCTGAGGGCTGTCATCTACCTCCGGAGTATGCATAAGAACACTGCTGGGCAGGGAGCGTGGAAGGAACACATGCCCATGAATGGCTTAGGGTGCTGTTTGGGGGATGGGGAGCACATTCTGTCAGGATGTCTGCTCAGCAGCACAGACCCTGGGTCTCTAAGTAAGTACATCCCTGGGGGTGAGTTAAAGCTCTTCTCACTTTCCCTTGCCTTGACATATTGCTCATTTAGAGATGTTTAAGAACAAGTAAACTTGCAACATTTCACAGTTCTTATAGGAAACTTTTACAAGAAAACACCCTATTGCCAAACAATATCCTTTATTACCTATACCATTACAATGTTTTATTTGTGTGTGTCTATGTGTTTTCATGGATATTTCAATGGGAAGATCATTAGGAAGCTAAATCTGCTAAAGATTGCAAGTGAGGCATTAGAGCTTTAGGGATTATTTGTTGCTTTTTATCATCCATTCCTCTGGGGCCAATAACCATGAACTAGATAAAGAGAGGAAATGCAATTATTTTTGGTGTTTCTGTGTTGAAGAAACAAACCTCTCCCATGGCCTTTCTGTTGGCTTAGTGAATCTTCTCTGACAATTCTGGCACTGGGAGTTTTATTTCTCCAAATGCCACAAATGAAGGGTTTTCATGTCAGGCTATCTGTAAACCTTTGCCATGACAGCCTCCCCTTTGTATACCTCAGGAGGGATGTTTCTCCAGGAACAGGTAGAAGCACCTTCAGAAGGACACAGGTGGGAGCATCCATCCATGAGTCCAGCAAGAGCTGACCATGCACAAGGCCCCCCCGAAGCCCTTCCTGCTGTCTCTCAAGCTCTTTCCCCACAGCTCTGGCAAGGATGACCAGTAGATAGAGGTAGGACTGGGAGGGGAGGATGCCATTTCCAACATTGAAGATGAAAGCAGGCCTCCAAACAAATTATATGCTGGAATGCATTATATTTAGTTGGAAAAAATAGGAAAAAATCTTGTAATGGCAACATAGGTACAGATTACCAGTTTTGATATTTTCTTATTCATTTGTAGTCCTCCCAAATGTGCTGACACAATTTTGAAAGTACTATTAAGGTTATCTCATACTTTCCTATTCTGCATTATTTAGTAAAATATTTCATTTTAGGCAATTTTTCATGAAGCAGTGTCATCTTTATGAGGATTGATTTAAATGTCAACACAATAATTCACTAAGAACCTGTTTCATAAGCAATATCCCATTTACCCTTGTTTGGGAATATTCAATTTTGTTTTATTTTCATGCATTAGTAGCACATAGAGATATACTCATGTGTAAGTAACATTCTTACAGTTTTTAAAATTTTCTTAGGTTCTCAGAAGCAAAACTCTTGGGTCAAAGGACTCAACATTTTCATAACCACTGAAATGGATCGTCATATTGCTAGCTGACTCTGTTCATGTTCTCAAACTTTGTGGGGTCATTTCAGCCAAACCCAAGTGCTTATTTTTTTCCATGAGTGAATATTTAAAGAGCCATATCTTGTTTGTCCTTGGCCCAGTGTTTGATTCATTACTTATTTGGAGAACTACTACTGTTCAGATTTTTATCTTTTAGAAACGATCCTGTCACAAGGAAAATTTGCATTGGAAGCATGAGGTTCTTGCAAATGCCGTGGGGACTGCTCAAAATCATAAGTATCATTTCACTTACCTAACATGAAAGGGCTATGCAATCATGCAAGGTGGAATGGTTTACCATCCATGAGCTGGGTTCAGAGGTAGTGGCTCCCTGGGCCATAGCCACTCTTCGAGGGACTGGTGTCTGCTAGACTTGTGCATCCCAAACCTGGCTTTATGACTTTTTGGGTCCCTTACCTCATTGAGTCCCAATATCATACCCTGGAAAATAAAGGTCATTTGGAAAATCAAGCAAGAAATTACCAAATAGACGCACAGTGAATTAAGCTTCTCCTTTTTTGTTGGACAGGTAACAGTACTATTTGAAGGAGTTATATATAAAGTATTTCAAATGCTTACATCTTCCCCTCCTGGTTTTGTAGTAAATAAATTCCATGCCTCACCCATAAAATCCAGATGCATGTATCCATGCCCCCCATCCCCTTACTGCTCACCACCTGGGCTTCCCTCCTGCACACTCCAGCAGCCCTGGTCTACTCTCAGTGCCTAGAGTGTTCCAGGCTTATCCTGGTCTGACAGTCTTTGCTCTTGGTATCTCCTGCACAGACACTTCTTACTGCCCACATCTCCTCTTGTCATAATGCGGGTGTTGGCTGGATGTTGCGGTAGCCTTCTGTCTGCCATGACTGAAGCCTTTTCTTCTCCTAGGTAATCTCCACCTTGCTTCTCAATTTTCATATCTTTGTAGACCCTATAACTTCCCAGAATTATGTTACTCACAGAGCTATTCACTTGTATATCACAGAAACTTCATTTATTGCTAAATGCCCAGAGCCTAAAGCACTTCCTGGCACGCAGCAGGCACTCATCAGCTATTTCTTGCTTGGGAGCCCAGTTATAACTCATGTGTTGCATCATGAGCAACAAAAATTGTTGATTAACTTTTTCAACCTTGACAAATAATTTTTTTCATTCATCACCAAGAAATTGTATGTGGCAGTGCAATTAATAAGTGTATAGCTCTGGTCAAATTTGAGCTCTTGCAGCAAGGCATTCCATATATTTTTTTCTATTTGTTTTTGTTTTTTTAAATAAATTTATTTTTTATTGGTGTTCAATTTACCAACATACAGAATAACACCCAGTGCTCATCCCGTCAAGTGCCCCCTTCAGTGCCCGTCACCCATTCACCCCCAACCCCCCCCCTCCTCCCCTTCCACCACCTCTAGTTCGTTTCTCAGAGTTAGGAGTCTTTATGTTCTGTCTCCCTTTCTGATATTTCCCACACATTTCTTCTCCCTTCCCTTATATTCCCTTTCACAATTATTTATATTCCCCAAATGAATGAGAACATACACTGTTTGTCCTTCTCCGATTGACTTACTTCACTCAGCATCATACCCTCCAGTTCCATTCACGTTGAAGCAAATGGTGGGTATTTGTCGTTTCTAATGGCTGAGGAATATTCCATTGTATACATAGACCACATCTTCTTTATCCATTCATCTTTCAATGAACACCGAGGCTCCTTCCACAGTTTGGCTATTGTGGACATTGCTGCTAGAAACATCGGGGTGCAGGTGTCCCGGCGTTTCATTGCATCTGAATCTTTGTGGTAAATCCCCAACAGTGCAATTGCTGGGTCGTAGGGCAGGTCTATTTTTAACTCTTTGAGGAACCTCCACACAGTTTTCCAGAGTGGCTGCACCATTATATTCCTGCTCCTCTAGGATGCGCAGTCTAACACTGCAGATCATTGATGCCAGAGAGAATGTTGATATTTATAGCGCCCTCATCTGAAGGAGGATTGGTGATTTTTTTTTTCTCACCAAGTCTGTAAGGCTTTTAAATAGCCACACCTTCCCATTAATTGTTGAGGGAGAAATCATGGAATTCATGGGGACTAACTGAGATTAATCAAACTCTACTTTCGTTGATTTTTGTTGATGCCTTCCCATCTCCTTTGCCATTACAACAACCTGCAAAAATAGCCTGTGCATAAATTATGCATCAAGTCTTTAAATATCCTGGTCTTTTTCCTTTCTTGCCCTACCTCCACCCAAAGAGAAAGATTGTGATGCTTTTATGAAGTACCTGTTTTTCTGCTGTTAGACTTTTCTTCATTGTACTAGATAATTTTCTTTTCTGAAAGAAACCTGATGTTTGATGAGACTCTTTCTTCAAACAATACACACACGCACACACACACACACACACACGCACACATACACTAATAAAATACATTTTAAACATTCAAAGTTAGGAAGCAAAATAACTTATTATGGGAATTTGGTATCGTATATGATTGGCATAGTATATGGGGTATGGGGCCAATGGGGTGTAAAGAGGACTTTCCTTTCATTAGTCATGTTTTTTTAAAGATTTTATTTATTTATTCTTGAGAGACAGAGAGAGAGAGAGAGAGAGAGAGAGAGGCAGAGACACAGGCAGAGGGAGAAGCAGGCTCCATGCAGGGAGCTCAACGTGGGACTCGTGGGACTCGATCCTGGGTCTCCAGGATCATGCCCTGGGCTGAAGGCGGCGCTAAACTGCTGAGCCACCTGGGCTGCCCATTATTAGTCATGTTTTATGTCTTATATTTTTATTTTCTTTTAAAGATTTTATTTATTTATTCATGAGAGACACAGGCAGAGGAAGAAGCAGGCTCCCTGAGGGTAGCCTGATGTGGAACTAGATCCCAGGACCCCTGGTATCATGACCTGACCCAAAGGCAGATGCTCAACCACTGAGCCACCCAGGTGCTCCTGTCTTATGTTTTTAAATATGAAAATATAACACAAAGATTTTTGAATTCTGAACAGTCGGTGTATAGGTATATTTTTTTACTAAATTCTTCCAAGTAATAAATCTTTACAAAGAAAAAAGTGAGTATTTTCACTCCATATCTCTCTTTACTAAAGTAGGAAGATGGGAAGATCTATAGACCAACGATTTGAATGCATGAGACAAATGAATTGGAGTTACTGTACTAGAGGAGCTCACACACATTAAGAATTTGCTATGTCCCTGGGGCTAAGCCAGCTGTTAGGAACATGATCGAGGAAGTTCCCTGCACATTAGTAAGGCAGAAGGGCCCTGATGCGGAAGACAGAGAGGAGAGCACAATACTTTAAAGGGTGTAATTCTGGAGTAAGAAACCCTACTCTCAAGGTTTAGGCACACATCTCTGTCATTTCACTAGATAAAGAAGAACAGTTTATAGCACTGAGAAGCCTCATACTTTTTTTTTTTTTTTTTTTAGTTTTTGTTTTAAGGTGTGTTCTATCGATAAGATTTTTAAACTTAATTACAGATCCTAAAGGTGACTTTTTTTCATTATGGGAAGAACTTACATGGGAACATGGAAGTTCAAATTGGAATCAAACAGGAGAAAGAGGTAACCTGTGGATGCAATTACATAACTGAGTGCATTTTAAAATATACCTAAGTGAGATTTTCAAAGTCTATGAAAACCATTCCAATAGATACCCAGTGCTTTCTTATTTTAAAGCTAAATGATCTCAATGACAAAGTTAAGCAGAGGAATATTACGGGTATGAAGAAATCATATTCTCTACATTTATGTATGTGTATCCATATAGATGAGTATGTGTGTGTGTGTGTGTGTGTGTGTGTGTGTGTTTAATTTAGCTAAACTCAGACATGTGGTTCAAAGACTTTTTACATGGACTTTTAGCATAGCAAACAGCAATAGGCTGACTTACCAGAGGAAAAAAATCAAGCCACATTTTCAAATGCCCTCTCATCAGAATCAGAGATTTCTAGTGAAATGCAGGGGTCTAAACCCAAACAGCCCACACTGCTGCCTTTTCTCAGCAAGATTATGCTGAATAATGGTGTCTAGAAGGAATCTGCTATGAATACCAGACCCAGAACCAGAGTAGTCAGTAAGCTCCAAGCCGAGGTATGGCCTGGGTGGTTCTTCTCTTTCAGATCTGCATGAACCTCACCTCACTAAACCTCACTGAGCATGGCTCTACTGAATGCCCCTCCTCCCTGACCCTAAGTCCTCAGTATCTGCTGTGCTTTGCGAGATGGTCCCTCCCATCCTTCTAGATACTCAGCAGACTCTCTTATTCTCCCTTACATGATTTGCCTTTGATCAGTTTGCTGATTCATACCAAATATTTTTCTAGAGCGGATTTCTTTCCTAACTCTAGATCCACATTCCTAATTGTCCAGAGCTGGGGACCCCACTCTGAATGGGTCATGGTGGTCAGAGGTGACAATAAGCAAAGGCAGAGACCTGGAGGGCTAGTTTGTCCTTGCTGTACACCTGCTCTGTGTCCAGCTCAGCTTCTCAGTACTAGCCTACAGCCCAGCAGTGCCCCAAGCCCATCATGGGGTCTGGGACTTCATCCCACAGAGCTGATGATTCTACAGCTCACCCTAGAGGTGAGCTCCACAAACTTCTTTATAAGTGTATCATTTATCAAAATTTCTAGCAAATTCTGGCCATACCCTACCTCAGGCAGGCTGCCTGCCTTTCTCCTCTTACCATCCCCATTTCCAGACCTTCACTTACACCTGCCAGATTCATGGAAGTTCTATTCTTCTATGAAGTGCCTTCTTCCTGTGATGCTTGTAGTGGCCCTCTGCTCCTCACCAAACCTTGAAGGATATACCAATTCCAGCCCACCTGTCCTTCGTTCCTCATCTAACCAACATGTCTTCTCTATTTAAAGACCCATCATGTTCTTTCCTTCCCTTCATATCCAATCAGGCACCAACCCTCTCTCTGTATTGTCCCTTAGACTCATTCTTTCCTCTTCTACTTCATTCCTATGCCCTTAGTTCAAACCTTCATTATCTCTTGCTGGTTGTTCCTTATCTGCTCAGCCCTCTCAAGGGGACATTGTCTGTTTCATACCCCTCTCACCTTAAATTCAGAAATGTGACCAGTGCCATCTTGCTTTCCAACACCACTTATATGTGAAACTGCTGCCCTTCTTGTTTTTAGGCACACAGGTAATTTACCTCTATCTCTTCTGCTCTGAACAAGCCTCTGATCAACCTTTTCATCAGTTGAAGAGTCTATCACCTATTTGACTGCACGCTTTCCTTCCATGTCCTGTCACCACCCAGGGTGACTTCAGTGTCCACCAGGATGGCGCATGCAAGCATCCGACTTCTCAGTTCCCTGAATGACGCAATCCCAATGATCTCCCTTCTGCTTCCTCTTCAGCAGCATGTCACCTTGGCCATAGTCTAGACCTCCTCTTTAAGTCTTGAATTATGATACCTCAGTCTTTAGGCTCTGTCACTCAGTTTCTAAGGCTTCAAGAGCTTTTTAATTCACTACACTAATCAGTTTTATAGTTTGTCTCCCTCCGTCTCAAGCCCTTTCTGCCCTCATTTACCTCCCTATCAAGATGAGACCTCAGGCAATACCACTTCAGACTCCATCTTACACATGTCAATAACTCCTTCACCCCCTGCCCTGGGGTCACATATCCCAATACAATCCTTGTCTTCGTTTCAATGCTATACACAACAGAGGGATGCTACAGAAAATCACACACTCTTGCAGACTGTGATTCCCAAACTTGAACTTTCAACACTAAAGGAACTGACCCCCTCCATTCAGTAATTCCCTTCTCTACTCCATGTCCCACTCCTGCTCCTGTAACCACTTCCACTGTGAAGTCTCCCACCTCAACACCTACCTTTTTAATATTTACCTACTACTCAAAAATATTCAGATATGAAGCCCTTCAACTCCCTGTCAACCCTCTACAAACTCAGGCAAGCCCTGAGTTGGGCACTGAAAGTAGAGGGAGGGAACACAGGGCTCTGGGCATGAGGACTGTGGTAGGGTCTTGCAGTGTAGGAGGCATGGGCTCAAGCTCCCCTCTGCTGCATGCTTGCCCCAGTCTTTAATGAAGCTGAACGGGGGAATGGTTATGGATAATGCTGACCTCTTAGGGTACTTGAATGTATTATGTCCAATGGGACAACATTGAAATCTGCCTATCTCCATGGTGGCTATTAAACACTGCTGCCTTACTCTTACTGTGGAGGAATGCATAGGCCAATGTGGGTGATGGAGCCAAGCAAATCACCACCTGCAACGTGAGAAGTGCCTTTTGGAGGAGTGACCACAATGAAAACTCAGAGATGGGAGTTACATGAGGGATCCCACATATTTTTACTTTTATATCCCTAAACCGTTACACATATGCATGGTGATTTGTTTAAGTTTGAGAGAGAATTCAGGGAAAAGAAGAGAGGGCTGCAGTTCTAAGACCTGCAAGAGTTTTTGTATGATTCAGTTCAGGGAGTCTCAGCATATTAACATGATTAATGTAGCTTATTATTGAAAGAAGAGCTCTCCTGACACAACTGTTCGTTGCCTCAGATCCTGAGAGTTGCCCTGCAGGAATCCCATCTTGGCTGGTAATTCATGAAGAAAAAATGCATTTATAAGTGGCAGCCTTGTTTATGAAGAATTCTCTCTGACTGAAGACAATACTGTTCTACTTTATTAAACACTTTGTGAAGCATGACAGATGTTTTTAGAGGGACTGATACAAGCCCTGTCTATTTATCTGACTTCCCTCAGATTCCAGGGTGCTGAGGCCTGCCCAATTCACTCCTCTGATGGTGGCCTCCACCAAACAGGTTCTGTGCTAGGTGCAGATGGTGACCAGAAGTTAGTCCTGCCCTCAGACACTATACAGTCATTGTCCAGTGTGATGGATTTCATTTTTAGTAGATTTCTAATGTCTTACTTAGAACCTCACTAAAACTGATGAGAATCTATAAAATATAACAAAGATTATTGGTTCTGATTGAAGCCAGGGATTAAGACTTGGAGCAGCCCTCTCTGGAGCAATATTTGAAGGAAACAGGTCTGCTGGGTGAGGGTTAAGATGTTGTCTGAATTTCAGAAAAAAAAAACAAAAAACCATTGAAGAGCTCTCAGCGTCGTAGCCCAAATAAAGCTGTTGACAGGAAATAATCCAGTCACTTTCACCCACTGCATCCCTTCCAGCAGATAGAGTCCCTTCTCCCAAGTATACCTCTAGAGGAGGGGGCACTGCTATACCAGACGAAAGCTCTCCATTCATCCCTCTTTTACTTCTAAATATTGAAGGTTTACTTTATTCTCACTTTACGTTCCAATCTTTTTTTATATATATAATAAATTTATTTTTATTGGTGTTCAATTTACCAACATACAGAATAACACCCAGTGCTCATCCCGTCAAGTGCCCCCCTCAGTGCCCGTCACCCATTCACCCGCACCCCCCGCCCTCCTCCCCTTCCACCACCCCTAGTTCATTTCCCAGAGTTAGGAGTCTTCATGTTCTGTCTCCCTTCCTGATATTTCCCACACATTTCTTCTCCCTTCCCTTCTATTCCCTTTCACTATTATTTATATTCCCCAAATGAATGAGAACATATAATGTTTGTCCTTCTCCGATTGACTTACTTCACTCAGCATAATACCCTCCAGTTCCATCCACGTTGGAGCAAATGGTGGGTATTTGTCATTTCTAATGGCTGAGGAATATTCCATTGTATACATAGACCACATCTTCTTTATCCATTCATCTTTCAAAGGACACCGAGGCTCCTTCCAGTTTGGCTATTGTGGACATTGCTGCTAGAAACATCGGGGTGCAGGTGTCCCGGCGTTTCACTGCATCTGTATCTTTGGGGTAAATCCCCAACAGTGCAATTGCTGGGTCGTAGGGCAGGTATATTTTTAACTCTTTGAGGAACCTCCACACAGTTTTCCAGAGTGGCTGCACCAGCTCACATTCCCACCAACAGTGCAGGAGGGCTCCCTTTTCTCCGCATCCTCTCCAACATTTGTGGTTTCCTGCCTTGTTAATTTTCCCCATTCTCACTGGTGTGAGGTGGGATCTCATTGTGGTTTTGATTTGTATTTCCCTGATGGCAAGTGATGCGGAGCATTTTCACATGTGCGTGTTGGCCGTGTCTATGTCTTCCTCTGTGAGATTTCTCTTCATGTCTTTTGCCCATTTCATGATTGGATTGTTTGTTTCTTTGGTGTTGAGTTTAATAAGTTCTTTATAGATCTTGGAAACTAGCCCTTTATCTGATATGTCATTTGCAAATATCTTCTCCCATTCTGTAGGTTGTCTTTTAGTTTTGTTGACTGTATCCTTTGCTGTGCAAAAGCTTCTTATCTTGATGAAGTCCCAATAGTTCATTTTTGCTTTTGTTTCTTTTGCCTTCGTGGATGTATCTTGCAAGAAGTTACTGTGGCCGAGTTCAAAAAGGGTGTTGCCTGTGTTCTCCTCTAGGATTTTGATGGAATCTTGTCTCACATTTAGATCTTTCATCCATTTTGAGTTTATCTTTGTGTATGGTGAAAGAGAGTGGTCTAGTTTCATTCTTCTGCATGTGGATGTCCCTTTTCCCAGCACCATTTACTGAAGAGACTGTCTTTCTTCCAGTGGATAGTCTTTCCTCCTTTATCGAATATTAGTTGACCATAAAGTTCAGGGTCCACTTCTGGGTTCTCTATTCTGTTCCATTGATCTATGTGTCTGTTTTTGTGCCAGTACCACACTGTCTTGAGGACCACAGCTTTGTAGTACAACCTGAAATCTGGCATTGTGATGCCCCCAGATATGGTTTTCTTTTTTAAAATTCCCCTGGTTATTCGGGGTCTTTTCTGATTCCACACAAATCTTAAAATAATTTGTTCTAACTCTCTGAAGAAAGTCCATGGTATTTTGATAGGGATTGCATTAAACGTGTATATTGCCCTGGGTAACATTGACATTTTCACAATATTAATTCTGCCAATCCATGAGCATGGAATATTTTTCCATCTCTTTGTGTCTTCCTCAATTTCTTTCAGAAATGTTCTATAGTTTTTAGGGTATAGATCCTTTACCTCTTTGGTTAGGTTTATTCCTAGGTATCTTATGCTTTTGGGTGCAACTGTAAATGGGATTGACTCCTTAATTTCTCTTTCTTCAGTCTCATTGTTAGTGTATAGAAATGCCATTGATTTCTGGGCATTGATTTTGTATCTTGCCATGCTACCAAATTGCTGTATGAGTTCTAGCAATCTTGGGGTGGAGGCTTTTGGGTTTTCTATGTAGAGTATCATGTCATCGGCGAAGAGGGAGAGTTTGACTTCTTCTTTGCCAATTTGAATGCCTTTAATGTCTTTTTGTTGTCTGATTGCTGAGGCTAGGACTTCCAGTACTATGTTGAATAGCAGTGGTGAGAGTGGACATCCCTGTCTTGTTCCTGATCTTAGGGGAAAGGCTCCCAGTGCTTCCCCATTGCGAATGATATTTGTTCCAATCTTTCTATCCATGTATGACCCTTGGATTCAAAACTGCCTCGTGGAGACAGTTCCTCCACTTCCTTCTGAGGGTTGTGTCGGGGGTCTCCGAGGACTTCTGTTGCATCAGTGTGCACTCCGTCTGCTGCCCTGGAACATCACAGGCCCTCCCACTAAAGCCCTAACTTTCTCTGAGAGCATTGCCATCCCACCTAAGGTGGCCAACAATCCAAGTCTTCAGGGAGGGACTTTTGTGGTTTTCCAACGAAATATCTCACACTCTGGGAATTCAGACCTTTAACTTCTTTTCAGAGGTGAGGACCAGAGAAGTGGGATAGAACTCTCTCTCCTCCTTTCTCTGCCCTTCTAATCACCCCATTCTCTTACCTCACCATTCAGGATACCAAGCACAAGCTCTCCGGTCCCAATCATTAGAAAGAGCTAATAATATCTGCAGCATCTGCCTTCTGTCCTGCAGAAATCCTTGTGGCAGAGAAGCAAAACTGCTGGTTACAGTTAGATAGTAAAAAAAAAAGAGGAAATTATAAGAAGAAAAATAGTCTAACCAATTAACCTGCCATATACCCAAATCATTCAGCACAATGCCCGATCCCTGGTAAACAGTAACAACTATAATTTTTCCCTGTGTGCCAGGTGCAATCAAAGCAAAATAACACATGGATCTTGCCATCAAGGGCTTCACACTCCAGCAAGAGAGAGAGAGGCAAGAAGAGATGAGTGTGTGTACTCTAAGTTCTATTTGACTCAAAGTATTAAAAACTTTATCTGGTCTCGTATGTGTAAGGTGAGCCAAAAATTTTTTGGAGTCAGGAAGAATTACTAGAAGAAGGGCAAAACGTCTGCAGGATATGGGAGGAGACCCCTTGCAGCAATATGTGAACCAGTGTGCTTCTCCGCCTGTGAATGTTCATATTTTATGGTTTCTCCTCAGGGATGACTCCTGCTTACGTCGTCTCTGACAGACTTTTAAATCTTCCTTTGTGGTTAAAATGAAATTCTTCTGCCTGTCTGGAAATGAAACAGGAGGTTATTTCTCTAGACGCTCATTTTATTGATCTCAGAATGTGTTGTAGAGCTTGGGAACATCTCATCATCTATAGCTAATGGGGACAAGGCTTTTAAAGTGGCTTGTTCTTTTGCACTTTTCTAATTAGGTCAATAAACAAATATACTAAAGAAATGCTATCTCTGCAACGCTTTTGTTAGCTGTGCATCTAGAGATTGCCCTGGAGACCCACACTTTAATTAGATTCAGTAGGGGGTCTAGACACTTTCATTGTCTTTAGGATTTTTTGGTGTCCCACTTCAGGCATGAATCATGAATTTAGGAAACAGTGGCTAACACACAACTCCAAAATAAAATATATACAAAATAAAATAAATATATAAAATACAGATTTATTTTTTTCATACTTATTTTTTATCGCTTGAATAATCTCTTCATGAAAACTCTGCTTGCTGCCCTACTTCTCAAATATTTACTTCCCAAGTTTAGGGAAATCTGTCCTGTTTGTCATAACTTCCCTGATAAGAGTAAAAATTGACAATAGCCTACATGTGAAGCTGCAGACTGTGGGTAGTAGTTCATCCATAGGACACAGTGCAGCCATTCAACATATAGACCTGTGGATACACTGACACAGAAAAATCAACTGGTAGAACAATATATATATTGCAACCCTATTTATGAATACCTATAGGATTAAAAATAAGGATGGGATGTTAATATGGATAGTATTTTTGTATCTGAATTACGGGAATCTGACTGTTTTTGCATATCTGAATATATTCTATTTTCTGAATACTGGTGAAATACTGGTGAAAGTGAATAACTAGTGTAACTAAAACTAAGTAAAATAACATACATTTGAAGATAGAAATTATTTTCTGTTATAGTGGAGAATTTCTACTGACTCCAGTGCCCAGTGGACCTGGAAAGTGACTAAACATGGCAGGAGGTGCCAGAATCCAAACACAGCAGATCCAATGGGACCGTGGAGACCGAGCTGTACTCCCTCATTTCATGGTGAGGAGCTAAAGCAGCCAAATGTCTTGCTCTAAACCCAACTGTTCATTAGTGCAGTAACTGGGTTTTCTGACTCACATTTAAATTGCTTTCACATGGCTCACAGGCTTAATGAGAACTGCTCACATAAGCCCATCAGCTTCCTGTCTCACACACGGTTAGATGCTTTGAAGAATACAGAATAAATTTTAAATGTGATTGCTACTCACAAATAAAAGGGTGGAAAGTTTTGGAAATTCATGGCATTAGCCAGGCTTGGCTTGGTAGACTGATATGTCTGGGGTTGGGCTGGGATAGCTGGGGTGATTGGCTCTTCTGTCTACACAGTTTCATCCTCTAGCAGGATGGTCCAGCCTTAGTCACTTGGCTCCAAGAATAGATTGTGGAAACTGCAAAACCTCTTGAAGTCTAGGCATGAAACTGGTCCGCTGCCATTTTCACCACATTCTGTTAGTCAAAGCAAGTCAGAAGGCTAGCCCAGATTCAAGGCATAAGAAAATAGACTCTACCTCTTGATGATAAGAACTACGAAGAAGTTGGGCCACATTTGCCCTCTATTACACTTACACAGGGAAGGCAATCAGTTCCAACAGGAATAATGTAATGTGGCCCTGTGTTGTTCAGGGCACTCAGAGTGAAAGATGAGCCCAGATACAAAGATGAGCCAATTAAACAGTTGATGATAATTGAGTCCAGAGTTAGAATTTGGACTTGTGTCAAACAAGGCCAAAACAAGGCTCTTAGCCATAATTCCTCACCACTCAAGTCAAAGAGCAACTCTTCCAAGGTGTTTGTATACCCAAGCCAAACATACCAAGCATCTTCCTTTGAGCCTTCTCAGCAATAGGCAGTTCATCTGCAATAGTTCTTATCTTACCCTACTATGTAGTAAAGTTCTGTTTCTACTTTGATCCCCAAATCTAAATTTAAGCTACTTGAGAGCAGGTAGTACCACTTGTCCACCATTACATCTCCTCAAGTATCAAGCACAGCCAGCACACTGAAATACATTTGCTATACTTTAAGACATTTTTTAAGTTCAGTTGACACACTAATGTTACCTTAGTTTCAAGTGTACAACATAGTGATTTCACAAGTTTATATATTATGCTATGTTCACAAGTATAGGTACCATCAGTTCTAATATACCACTATCATTATATATTTTATATATGTAATTATATATGTTATATATGTATTATATATATCAGTGACTATATTTCATATGTATATCATATATACGTCATATATATATTATGTGTATAATATATACCATTGACTATATTCCTTATGCTGTGCCTTTTATTCCTGTTACTTACTTCACTCAGCATAATACTCTCCAGTTCCATTCATGGTGATGTAAATGGTAGGTATTCATCCTTTCTGATGGCTGAGTAATATTCTTTCCTTATATACACCACATCTTCTTTATCCATTCATCTGTCAAAGGACATCTCGGCTCTTTCTACAGTTTGACTACTGTGGACATTGCTGCTATAAACATTGGGATGCAAGTGCCCCTTCATTTCACTACATCTGTATCTTTCAGGTAAATACCCAGTAGTGCAATTGCCGGGTCATAGGGTAGCTCTATTTTTAACTTCTTGAATAACCTCCACACTGTTTCTAGAGTGGCTGCACCAGCTTGCATTCCCACCAACAGTGTAAGAGGGTTCCCCTTTCTCCACATCCTCGCCAACATTTGTTGTTTTCTGTCCTGTTAATTTTAGCCATTCTGACTGTGGGAAGTGGTATCTCATTGTGGTTTTGATTTGTATTTCCCTGATGGCAAGTGATGTGGAGTATTCTTTTCTGTGTCTGTTGGTCATTTGTATGTATTCTTTAGAGAAATGTTGTTCATGTATTCTACCCATTTCTTTTTTTTTTAAGATTTTATTTATTCATGAGAGACACAGAGAGAGAGAGAGGGGGGGGGGCAGAAACTCAGGCAGAGAGAGAAGCAGGCTCCATGCAGGGAGCCCAACATGGGACTCAGTCCCGGGTCTCCGGGATTACACCCTGGGCTGAAGGTGACGCTAAACCGCTGAGCCACCCGGGCTGCCCTTCTACCCATTTCTTGACTGGGTTGTTTGTTTTTTGATTGTTGAGTTTGATAAGTTCTTTATAGATCTTGGATACTAGCCCTTTATCTGATATGTCATTTGCAAATATCTTCTCCCATTCTGTAGGTTGTCTTTTAGTTTTGTTGACTGTTTCTTTTGCTGTGCAGATTTTTTTTTCATCTTGATGAAGTCCTAATAGTTTGCATTTATATATTGGAATTGAATTTGTTCTGTAGTTTTTCTTCTATTTTGCTATCTTTTGTAGGCTTTTTAAGTAATGTATATCTACTTTATAAAGACAATTTGGAAACTCATTTTGTTCCATGAAATAATTTAAATGTCTTTGGAATTATTTCTTCCTTAAAATTATAGGAAAATTTTCCTCTGAAACCATCTATGCCTTATGGGGAGGCAGCCTTTGACACCTTTTGCTATTTTTCTATAATAATAAACTTGTTGAAATTTTGTTTCTACTAGGGTTTGTTTTAGTAATTTATATTTTCTTAGACAATCATCTTCTTTCAGGCTTTCAAATTTATTGAATAGATATGAGTATAATAGTCTCCAATGATTCTTTTAATTTATTTATCCTGTATCTGTGTTGATTGTCCTATTATTATTGCTAATTTTGGATATTTGTGCACCAATGGTTGTCAATTTGTTATTTTTCTAGGAGAATCAAATCTTGCACTTACATATTAGCTTTGCCATGTTTCCATTTAATGCAATATTATAAAATATAATACTCATACCTAAAGGTAAAAGGTCATGAAATAATGTAAAGCTTCATGAATTATCATTCAATTAAAATTTATATACCCATCACTTAAATCAGGAAATCAAATATTTCCAGAAACCCAGAGCTCCCAGACATGACCCTTCCAATTTCAATATTATCCCTACCTCTTAGAGCTAAACACACTGACTTTTGTGGTAATCATTCTTTGCTTTTCTTTATAATTTTAGCAACTATGTTGGCAACCTCAAAGCTCTAATTTAACTGCCTATTTTGAAATTTATATAGATGAAACTACCCAGTATATGTGCTTAGATTATTTCATGTAGCTGTGTACAACAAATGACTGTTAATTTTATTGCTATATAATATTTCATTGTATGAATGCACTTTTATGCTATTTATTTTATTTTTCAATGAGATGGGTAATCTTTCTAACTTTTTGCTGTTACAAACAATCTTGTAAAGTGCAGTCTTCTATGTGGTATATGTATACAATGGAATATTACTCATCCATTAGAAACGACAAATAAAAAAAATGAAAAGAAACGACAAATACCCATCTTTTGTTTCGACATGGATGGACCTGGAGGGTATTATGCTGAGTGAAATAAGTCAGTCAGAAAAGGACAAACATTATATGGTCTCATTCATTTGGGGAATATAAAAATTTTGTTTCTACTAGGGTTTCAAAAATTAGTGAAAGGGAATAAAGGGAAAGAGAGAAAATGAGTGAAAATATCAGTGAGGGTGACAAAACATGAGAGACACCTAACTCTCTCATGGAAAATGGAAATGAACAAGAGGTAGTGGTAGGGGAGGTGGGAGAGGGGTTGAGGTGACTGGATGATGGGCACTGAGGGGGGCACTTGGCGGGATGAGCACTGGGTGCTTGCTATATGTTGGCAAATTGAACTCCAATAAAAAAATAAATTAAAAAAATAAAAATCCTCCCTAACAAATAAAAAAATAAAAAATAAAAAAAATAAAATGCAGTCTTCTAACTGTATCCTAATGTATACCTCTACAAAGATGTCCTCAACCCTCTACAAAGATGTCCTTGTGGAGAATTCAGAGACTCCACAAACTTGAATGGGAAAAAAAAATCACATCATTATTTTCACTAACTTCAATCTGAAATGCAGCAATTCCTTGCATTACAAATGTGGACAAGGGAAAAACAATACCAACACCTGTAACTCTGTCCTGGGTAACTTTGTCACTTATAGAAATACAGATATTTTAATATCACATTATGATTGCAGATGTCCAGAAATATCATTTGTGTTCATCACTATTTTGAAATTATAGTAATTATTAAACCTTCTAGCTATTGTTATTTAATATGTTAAGATGGAAAATGTTTACTATAGTACAAATTTGTTGTTTTAATATTTGACAGTGGTTTTCTTTTTTTTAAGTTATTTATTTATTTATGCATTCATTCATTCATGAGAGACACAGGGAGAGAGAGAGAGAGAGAGAGAGAGAGAGAGGCAGAGACATAGGCAGAGGGAGAAGCAGTTTTCATGCAGGGAGTCCCCTGATATGGGACTCGATCCCAGGACTCCAGGATCACACACTGAGCCGAAGGCGGACACATAACTGCTGAGCCACCCAGGCATCCCAAAAGTGGTTTTCTGATATAATTATTTTCCTTTGTAGAGTCTATGTATTTAATGTATTTAAAACATTTTAAGTTACTATAAAAAAGGGCCCTTAAGTTTCACCAGACTGCCAAAGGGTATAATGGACATAGTCTGGTACTCCAGGGAATGTAACTATACAGAAAATGGAGTTTGTGTACCAGTAAGGAATCAAATAGGCTAAGCTCTAATAAGTAACAATACCCAGATCTCAGTGGTTTAAACAGCAAGGATTTTTTCTCACCCATTCAACATATCCATGTATCTATCTTAGGGAGCTAGGGATCTCCTCAGCAAAGTAGAAAGCTAGAGTTTCTATTGTCTAAGAAATGATTGGTTGCTGTGGCAAGGAAAATGGAATATGGCAAATTATGCATTCGGTCTTAAGAATTCACACAAAAATGAATAATACATTTTGCTTTTGCTCACCTTTCATTGGCTAAAGCAAATTACCTTTTAACTTCAAACCTAACTTAACTGGGGTAGAAACAAAGAATTCCATCAAGTGTCTGAAAGGAGGAAAAACTAAAAGTATTGGTAAATGACTTTATTGGCTGACTACATAGATCTTTCAATTTTATGGTTTAATGTCCAACATGTTTCAAAAAAAAGTTTGTCAGTGTACATTCCTATTAGTACCGTATAGGAATTCATCTTGCTTAATATGCCCTCAACAACACTTGGTATTGTCATGTTTTGTTTTGTTTTGTTTTTCATTTTGATCATTCAAGTTGTTTTAAATTTTGTTTTCATAGATCTTTTTTCATATGAATATTAACGCTTTGGATATCCTGTTTTTTAAAGTGCCTTTTCAAATCACTTGCTCATTTTTAACGTTTTTTTTTAAAGATTTTATTTATTTATTCATGAGAGACACAGAGAGAGAGGCAGAGACACAGGCAGAAGCAGGCTCCCTGCAGGGAGCCCAATGCGGGACTTGATCCCAGGACCCAGGGACTGCTACCTGAGGCAAAGGCAGATGCTCAACAACAACCACCTGGGCATCGCAGGTTGTCTTTTCCTTATTTATTTTTTCTCACATTTATCTAACTTACATTTTATCTTTTTCTGTTTTCTTGCCCTCTGTTCCTTATATCTTTTGTTTCTTTGTGCTTACAGAGACAATTGCTTTGCTGATTTTTTTTAATTTATGGACATAAATTTGATTACAATTTTCTTCTCTACTAGTATAATATACAAAATATTTTTATTTGCAATTTTTTCCCATCTCTTCAATCATTTGTTGTGGTAGCTGTTTTTATTTGTAGTATTTTGTGAAAGACCGGTCTTGGGTCCTTTTTATTTATTGCTCACATTTGAATGAGATCAATTCTTCCTGGACCAGCTAAAAGCAGGCAGTTGATTAAAAAGATCATGTTACTGGCTTCTAAGAGTTCTATGAAACAGGGTTTTGTGAATGCAAGTGTGAATCTTTAGCCTTAACTTCTTCCCAGACCACCAAGATTGGCACCTGTGATCCCATTGTGAGCCTCTCTTTTTAAAATTACCTCATGAACAGATGATTTCCTGCATAAGAGCTCAATTGTTTCAAATTCTATACCAGTGGAAATCTAGAGATGCTCCTGTTGCCAGATTATGCACCCAGGGCCTTCTGCTACAAACAGGGGATTGTTAGTTTTGTACTTAAAGTTCTGGCACACACATAGGGAAGGGCTCTGATTTGGCTTTTTCTGAGCACTCTCTTTGAATCTTCCCAAACCTCTGCTATACTAGAATTCTTTAGACTATGTGTGGTGCAGGTTTTCAGGTGTATCTTATCTTTGTTCCATCAAAGACTGAGGTTATCCTTCTATTTCTTATTGTCCTAGCTTTTATGAATGCAAAATATATTTAAAAAAATACCAATTTTACATCATCATTTTTAAGCCAGACGTGTACCAAAGGTTTAAAAATGAGTGATGTGCTCAAATTTGCCCTTTTTTAGAGGTGGGGGGAGAGGGAGAGAGAGAATCTCAGGTAGGTTCCACACCCAACGTGAAGCCCCACACAGGGTTCAGTCTCACTGAGATCAGGACCTGAAGAGCAGAAATCAAGAGTCAGAGGCTTAACTGACTGAGACACCCAGGTGCCCCTGAAATTTGCATTTTAATAGTATTTGGAAGGAAGCACATAAAGAATGAAGACAAAGTAATGGCCAGTTAAGAATCTGTGTCAGTTTTCATGTCGATTGATAAAAATTTGTGGAGCAAGGCTATCACAGTCAGCAATATTTATATCGAAGAATCAATAGAAAATGAGAGACAGTTTGATGTGGGACTGAAGAATTGGAAGGAAAAAATGTTCACATGCTCATAGAATAATTGAAGAATCCAGGTTTTTTTCCTTGTATGGCATTTAGATCAGAGCTCAGAGTATATTTCCATGTATACTCTATACCTCTAAAACATGTGCACATTTATTGATAAGAAGATAACAATACTAGGTAGGCCCTGAGATATTCTTATAAAGGCAATAATATGAGTTATAACCATGATGCTGAAAGAGGTATTACTTCTGTAATGGGAAACCCTTCTGTGGACTTCCTTCATTAGAGCTCCTGAAAGATCAATGACTATCCCTCCATCTCTAGAATATTCCAACCTCTGACGGTCTAACTACTTAAGTCAATCTCATCTTCACACTTATACTACACGTACACTTACATGTACTTACATTCCATTTAAGACATAAAGTTTTATCCCTTTTCATAATGATAGATGGATGAATGCACAGATACACCAACGGGGAATAGATAAAAGAGTTCTATAAATGAAAAGTGTGGCTAATGTTTACTTTAAAAATTAGTAGGATTAATTCTGGCTCTGAGAATGATGGAGTAAAAGGGCCAGATATACACAGCTTCCTGGAACAACTGAAAATTAAAAATAAACACACAACAGTTTTCAAAACACTTCTCAGGCAATGTAAAACAGTGATTCTTGAAAGATGGAAAACAAATTAATTGAGCCCCACAATGGCCCCAGTTTACAACTTTAAGAAAGTTTCCAGTCTGTGGTGCAGAGGGGAATCCAGGCAGAGCCCAGCGGTTTCCCTAAATTGAAGGGATAGGCCTGATATTCTGGAGAGATCAAAGCAGCTGGAGTTTGCAGGACAGAGCCACGAAAGAGAGCTGTATATAGACAACTTGGAAATATTATAAAGATCATGCCACCTATTCAGCAGAGATCATCACATGCATGTGAGGAAACTACCAGAAGCCAGGGAAGAACCATCAGAAAGGATTGTAGGAGAACCAGGCTCCCACCCAAGGCTGAGAAGAGTCCGCCACAGCACAGAGTAAAAAAGTTCAAAATTCACAGAGCAGGAGGCAGAGTACACAGAGGTTCACACTCTGGAGGTAGAGAACCATAAGCCCTACGTTAAATGCTGCTCTGGTCCCAGTCCCACCTAACAAATCATAACAATAAGACATAAAAGGATCAAACTGTTTCTATGGTAACTATGTCCCAGGACAAAGCTTAAGAATATTTACAGAAATACACAAACATCCAGGACCTGATAAGGTAAAAGTCAGAATGGCTCACATCAATTCTAAGATTTTCAAGCATACAAAAACAAACAAGAAATAAAACAGGAAAATATGACTCAAATGAGGAGAAAAATTAACCTATCGCAATGCAGAACTGATAAAGATATTAGAAATAGACAAGGAGATTAAAATTATTCTAACTGAATTCCAGGTGTACAAAAAGGTAAAAAGATACATGAAAAATATAAAAAGGTCCATATCAAATATCTAGAGATGAAAAGTATAACAACTGAGATGAAAAAATAAGACATAGCAATAGAAACTAGTCAAAAGGAAATACATACAGATAAAACATCAAAAACTGAAAATCCCTTCAGTAAGTTCTGTGGCCCCTTCAGGCACTATGATACATATGGAAAGAAAAGACAGAGGAAACAAGAACATTATTTGAACTGATTTTTCCAAATATGATGAAAGCTATAAAGATTCAAGAAATTCAATAAACTCCAAACACAAGAACATGAAGAAATCATAATCAAATTACTGAGGACCAGTGATAAAGAGAAAAAAGAAGCCAGAACAAACAAACAAAACAAACAAACAAAACATTATACACAGAGGAACAGAGAGGAGAATGAGACATTTCTCATTGGGAACTGCTATGAAGAATTTCCATACCATTATCTCCTACACTTATGAGTATATACCTCTACAATGACTAAAGAAGCTTTGTAAGTGTGATTAAAGATCTTGAGATGATGAGAGTAACCTGGTTTATCCAGGTGGGCCCAATCTAGTTGCATGACTTCTTACAATCAGAGAAACCTTTCCTGGCTATAATTGGAAATATGAAGTGAAGACTTTACCTCCATTGCTAGCTTTGAAGGTCGAGGACTGGGACACCTGGGTGGCTCAGCAGTTAAGCGTCTGCCTTAAGCCCAGGGTGTGATCCTGGAAACCTGGGATTGAGTCCCACTTCGGGCTTCTTGCATGGAGCCTGCTTCTCTCTCTGCCTCTGTCTGTGTCTCTCATTAATAAATAGATAAATCAATTCTTAAAATGGAAGGTTGAGGAAGGAGCCCACAAACCTAGGAATGCATCAACTTCTAGAAGCTAAGACAATAGCTCTCACTTCAGGACCAATAAGAAAACAATAACTTTAACCCCACTAAGTACCACAAAGAACTTAATTCTGCAAACAACTGAAAAGAGCAGGGAACTCTTTCCTAGAGCCTCCAGAAAATAGCAAAATCTGCCAACACCTTGATTTTAGCTTAGTGAGACCACCAGACCTCTGACTGATAGAACTGTAAAATAAGTTTTTGTTGTTTGAAATTTAGCCTTTATAATATTTGTTATAACAACAATATGAGACTGATACAGAAACAATACAAGTGAGAAGAGAGGGAAGCATTATATTCAAAGTAATAAAAGGGAGAAAACACAATCAACATAGACTAATTTGATACCTAGCAAAATGTTTCAAAAGTGAGAATGAGATAGTATACTTCAGATTACAAAAGCTAAAAGAATTCATGAAAAGCAGACCTGTGCTGCAAGAAATATTAAAGTTAAGTTCTGCAAACTGAAAATGTGAACCAGCCAAACGAAATGAAGAGTACCAGAGATCTAACTGTGATATGAGAATATTGTGCCATTATTTAAATCTCTTTAAAATAAAACTGATTGCATAAACAAAAATAACAACATATTATTTGTTATTTATTATATTGTACATATGACATATGCACAAGTAAAATGTCTAGCAATGATAACATAAAAGGCAGGAGAGGGGAAAATGGAAGTAAATTCCTATAAACTTTTTATGTAATATATGAAATAATATAATGTCATTTGAAGATAGCCTGTGAATTCCACACATGAGTGAAATCATATGGTATTTGTCTTTCTCTGACTGACATTTTACTTAGCATAATCTATCTACATCATTGCAAATGGCAAGATTTCATTCTGTTTGATGGCTGAGTAATATTGCATTTTATATATATCTCCACATCTTCTTTATCCATTCATCAGTCAATTGGACATTTGAGCTCTTTCCATAATTTGGCTATTGTTGATAATACATTGATATGCATGTATCCCTTTGAATTAGTATTTTTGTATTCCTTGGGTAAATACCAGTAGTGTAATTGCTAGATTGTAGGGTAGTTCTATTTTTAGCTTCCTGAGAAACCGCCATACTGTTTTCCAGAATGGCTGCACCAATTTGTATTCCCATCAACAGTGTAAGAGAGTTCCCCTTTCTCTGCATCCTTGTCAATATCTGTTGCTTCCCGTGTTGTTGATTTTGGCCATTCTGACAGTTGTGACGTGGTATCTCATTGTGATTTTGATTTGTATTTCCCTGATGATGAGTGAGGTTGAGCATCTTTTCATGTGTCACTTGGCTATCTGCTTTGAAAAAAATATCTATTCATGTCTTCTACCCATTTTTTAACTGGATTATTTGTTTTTGGGGTGTTGAGTTTGATAAAGTCTTTATATATTCTGTATACTAATCCTTTATCAGACTGCCATTTACAAATATCTTCTCCCATTCTATAGGCTGCCTTTTTGTTTTGTTGATTGTTTCCTTCGCTGTGCAAAGCTTTTTATTTTGATTTTTGTAAGTGTCAAATCACTAAATACTATACCCGAAACTAATAGCATACTCTTTGCTAACTGGGATTTAAATAAGAACTTAAAAAAAAAAAAAAAGAAGGTAGACTGTGACATTAAAGAGGTATACCAGGACACTAAAGCAATCAGTAAAATAAAGCAAAAAGTTGTAAGTAATCAATCAACTCAGATAAAATAGAATTGTAAAGTGTAGTCAATTGATCCAAAAGAAGGCAAAAAAAAAAAAAGGGGGGGGGGAGGTGTACAAAGAACAGATGAGACTAAAAAAAAATCATGATAGTTTTGCACTTAATCATATCAATTATCACATTAAATACAAATGATCTAAATACCCAAAACTAGAGATTGTCAGACCAGATTAAATGTCAAGGTCTAGTTAATAGTATACTGTATATTTGAAAGTTGTGAAGACAGTAGATCTTAAAATTTTTTATCACAAGAAAAAAATTGTAACCATGTATGTGATGGATGTTAACTAGATTTATTGTGGTGATCATTTTGTTTTTATAAACCAAATCCTTAATTCATACACTTATATAATATAATATTATATGTCAATTATATCTCAATAAAAAATGATTTAGAAAAATCAAGATGTGGGGCTCCTGAATGGCTCAGTCGATTAAGTGGCTGATTCTTGATTTCGGCACAGGTCATGGTCTCAGGATGTGAGATCCAGGTGAGGAGGGCTTCCAGCTCAGAGGAGAGTCTGCTTGACTCTGCCCTTCCCTCTGCTCATTGCTCTGGTGAGCAGTCACTCTCTCTAAAATAAATCTTTTTTAAAAACCAAGATGTAATGATATAGTGTTTACGAGAAACACATGGGTGTTTCTTGGTGAGTGAAAATTACTCACCAAGGTATGCCATTTTAACGCTAATTGAAAGAAAGAATAATTATATTGATGCCAAAGTGGATTTCAGAGAAAAAAATATTACCAGAGATATACAATGTAAAACTAAAAGCTGGCTCTTTGAGGTCAATAAAACTGGTAAGTATTTAACCAGACTGAAGAGAAGTAAAAAAGAGAAAACACACATTTCTAATTTCAGGAATGAGAAAAGTCATATCACTACAGATACTAACGATACTAAAAGGATAATAATGGAATACTTTGTGCAGTTTTATGCCCATGAAATCAATGATTTAGATGAAATGAACAAATTCCTCAAAGACACGTAGTACCAACGTTCACTCAAGATGTAATAGATATATACTCTTTTGTAGCCAGCACCAGAGCAATGGGCATCTCTCAAGATAGATGGCACAAGTGCCACAAGATCTATTCCAAGAAGTGGAGGTAGGAGCTGGGATGACTCGCTGCCAACACTATGATTTCCCCCCGCAGCATACATACAGTCCGTACTCAGGGAGGCAGTAATAAATACATCCATCTTTAGGGCACTTCTCCTGGGACACCCAGTGTTGTGTGCACAAAACAAAGATTACTGATGTTGTCTACAAGGCACCAAACAGCAAACTGGTCCATATTGAGCCCCCAGTGAAGAACCGTATGGTGCCCACTGACAGTACATTTCAAGAACAATGGTACAAGTTCTACTATGCACTGCCCCTAGGCCACAAGAAAGAGGCCAAGCTAACTCCTAAAAAGGAAGAGATTTTAAACAAAAAGCAATCCAAGAAAGTTCTGAAGAAATATGATGAAAGGAAAAAGAATGCCAAAATAGCAATCTCCTAGAGGAGAAGTTCCAGCAGGGAGAACTTGCATGCATAGCATCAAGACCAGGCTAGTGTGATAGAGCAGATGGCAATGAGCTTAGAAGGCCCTAGGAGCTAGAGTTCTAGTTGAGCACAATCAAAGCCCAGAAAGGCAAATAAATCTTCCTCCCTATTATCTTTGGTCATGTAATAAAGGTGTTTATTGTTCAAAAAAACAAGATATAATAGATAATGTGAATAGTCTAATATACAAGAAACTGAATTTGTAGCTAAAAATCTTCCCACAAAGCAAATTCCTGGGTCTATGGTTTCATTTTTATTTCTACAAAATATTTAATGAAGAAGTAGTGCCAATCCTACTCAAACTATTCCAAGAAATTAAACTGGAGAGTAATTACCCAAATGCCAATCAGATGTTACTAATTGTTATATATTTGCATGGTGAAATATTACACAACAATGAAAACAGGGTCTACAATGATATGCAACATACTAAAAATTCTTATAAACTATGTTGTGAAAGAAAATAGACTTTATGTCTATTTTTACAAGGTATGCGTGACATGGTTCAGTTCAGAAAGTACAAATACAGCCAATACTGATCTGTGCTGTTAGGAATCAGAGGAGTGTTACACTTGAGAGGTATCAATGAGAAGAAAGCACAAGAGGACTTTCTAGGGTGCTGCCAATATTCTACATCTCAATCTGGTGCTGCTGCATGGGTGTGTTCATTTTGTGAAATTTTGGTAATGCAGACACTTAAGAATAGATACATACATTTCTATGTATGTACATCTGTTCAATTAAAAGTTTTTTAAATGGTATATTTGCAAATCCTTTTTCAGTTTTAAATTTTCTCTGTTGAATTGTGACCATATTTTCATTTTTCTAAGTATAAGGCAACACGTTTTATATCTTTCACGCTGTACAGATAAGTGAGTCTTTCTTGAAAAAAAGCAACACTCCCCTCATTATCTCTGTAACTAGATAATCTCTCACTCCATAAGCAACCCACAGAAAATTTTGGAAATTTATTTTTTTCTTTTTCAGTTTTACGGATAGTTTTATTTTCTTGCTTTGCTTCTGCAAGAGTTTGCTGCCACACAGCTGTGCTAAATCAAAGAGAGTATGCCTTATCTGCTCTGTAAACACAGACAAAACCAACACAGTTGATGTTCAAGTGTCACAGAGGGTGCCATGAGCAAGAAATGTAAATCTAAAAATATGAAATAATAAAATAGTACATGAAATTCTTCCTATGGTTGACTAAAGACAAAAAAAAAAGAAAGAAATGATTTGGTTTTTGAACAAACATTCAACTGTGGCCATACATATTTTAGCTGACTTACTCTGTATTCAGATCGTGGTTTTGAGGAAGAGGTGTTTGGGTCCTTTGCAGACTCTCAGCTTGCCTCCCAAGAAGAACTACTGTTGTTACAGCCACTTCACCTCCACAGTCCCAAATCACATTTAGATTCCATTCAACACAGATAAGACTGAAAGGCACAGATGATAAAGCAAGATCAACGTATATAACTACGTGGCTAAAAACCTAAAAGCAGTGATTGATAAACACTACTGGACATTAAAGGCTAAAAGTAAATAGAATCACAGAAATACAACGTTGAGTTCATTCTAGAAGGTTTGCTCTTTCATTTTGACATTACCATATTTTCTTAATATTATTTAATTGAATTTCTAATTATATATTGGAGAAAAATTATGCATGAGTGCAGAGCTTACATGTCCTAGTTCTTAGCCCCTTTACAATAATTCATAGGAAATATATATTTGATCTTAGGCTTTCCCTATATTTTGCCATACTTTGCATATGATAGCAAGATTTGGGTTATGGTGTTCCTATATAATTTCTGGATTTTATAATTAATTGCAGTTCTCTTCATCCTCCAGTTCATAATCTGTTTTTTTAATGTCTTATAAACCATTGGAAAAAATAGATTTTTTTTAGTGGGCTACAGAATTTTGTGTTTGTATTATGTGTGCATTTACCTCTTTACAACAATTATATAAGCCTCATTGAGTTTGTTTGTCTTTCTATCATAGAGATTTGTGCTAATGTCCAAAATGACAATGGTGGTTTTATTAATTTATCATTTTAATATGATAACTTTTGTTTATGTTGATATATTGTCATTTTACGAAGAAGACTTAATCTTGTTTTAGTAGTATTGTGGATCTGAATATTTGAACACCATAAATGAAGTTATAGTTTTGAAAATAAAATTCTAATTTGCCAAAGATTTAAAAAGGTGAAACCTAGGAAAGCCTAGGTGGCTCTCTCTCTCTCTCTCTCTCTCTCTCTCTTATGTTCTCTCTCTCAAAGGAATAAATAAAATCTTAAAGAAAGGAAGAAAGGAAGGAAGGAAGGAAGGAAGGAAGGAAGGAAGGAAGGAAGGAAGGAAGGAAGGAAAAAGAAAAAAAGCAAGAAAGAAAGAATCCATATGCTATGGGCCAAATTGTGTGCTCCAAAATTCACATTGAAGCCCTAACTTCTCGTACCTCAGTACGTGAATATTTGGAAATAGGGCCTTTAAAGAGGTGTTTAAATAGAAATGAGGCTGTTTGGGTAGGCTAGACCCAATTTGATTGGTGTCCTTATTTAAAAAAAGGAAAGTTGATTACTCAGCTATTAGAAATGACAAATACCCACCATTTGCTTCAACGTGGATGGAACTGGAGGGTATTATGCTGAGTGAAGTAAGTCAGTCGGAGAAGGACAAACATTATATGTTCTCATTCATGTGGGGAATATAAATAATAGTGAAAGGGAATATAAGGGAAGGGGGAAGAAATGTGTGGGAAATATCAGAAAGGGAGACAGAACGTAAAGACTGCTAACTCTGGGAAACGAACTAGGGATGGTAGAAGGGGAGGAGGGCGGGGGTGGGAGTGAATGGGTGACGGGCACTGGGGGTTATTCTGTATGTTGGTAAATTGAACACCAATAAAAAATAAATTAAAAAAAGTAAAAAAATAAAAATAAATAAAAAAAGAAAGTTGGACTCAGGAGACATCAGGGATACTTACACAGAAAGAATGGCTGTGGGAGCACAGGGAGCCATCCGCAAGTCAAGGGGAGAGACCTCAGCAGAAAGCAACCCTGCTGGCACCTCGAACTCAGATATCAGACCTATAGCAAAGTAAATTTCTGTTGTGAAATCCACCCAGTCTGTAGTATTTTGTTATGGTAGCCCAAGCAAATTAAAAAACCATGTATTGAAAAACAAAACAGAACAAATATCTTCTTTTATTTTGAAATGTGCAAAGCATTCCCTCTGATTGCCATCAACCCTTTTACTGTGTATTTTACCCAAAGTTCTAGTTAATGTCAGAAGCAAAGAAACAAAATGGGTAATGATTAGAAGAAAAGACACAATGCTGACACCATTGCAGATGATCAGAGTTGCATATTTGGGAAACTCGAACTCAAACAAGTTATTAGAATAAATGAGAGATTTTAACAAGACTGCTTAGCAAGAAAACAATGCCATATTTTATATGCAATTAACAATTGCACATATTTTATATAATTAAAATGTAATTTTAAAACAAATATATCAAAAATATAATGTACTTAGAAAAATACCATTAAAATCATTAATTTTCAGAGACAATTATAAAACTTTAATGAAAGTCATCAAAGAAGAAATAAATAAACAGGTATACTTTGAGGTATACTTTGTTTCTAGATAAGAAAAATCAATGCCATAAAGATGTCAATACACCAAACTGTCTAATGAAGCTGATACAATTCTAATCAAAATCCCATGGCCCTGCCCCACCCTCAGGTACTCAATAAGCTACTGCAAAGTTTATAAGGAAAAACAAGAAGCACTAACAATCAAGACATTTTGCAGAAGAACAAGGAGGAAGATTTTCCCTATTAAAAATCAAAACATATTTTAAAGCCATAATAATCAGGATATCTGGGTGGGTCAGTTGGTTAAGCATCAGACTCTTGATTTCAGTTTAGATCATGATCTTGAGGTCCTGGGATCGAGCCCCACGTTGGGCTCCTTGCTCAGAGGGGAATCTGCTTAAGATTCCCTCCCTCCCCCTCTGCCCCACTTCCTGCTCACCTACTCCCTCTCTTTTTCAAATAAATAAATAAATCTTAAAATAAAGCTATAATGATTATGGCAATATGCTGAAAGTCTGTCCATCTTGATAGTCAAATAGAACAGTATAACAAATAAGCAACAGGGGGGAATTAAGAATTCATACATAGATTTACATATGTGGAAGCTTCCTGATGAGCATTTCTGACCAGTGGGGAAATTATTGATTTCTTCATAGCCCTGGTATAATTAGATATCTATGCAAGAATTAAAGAATGGATTTTTTCTAAAAAAAAAAAAAAAGGAAAAGAAAGTGGATCCCAATCATGTCACTTAAAAACATCTCCAAGTGGCTTAAATATATAAATAGAAAAGTAAAATATGTTAAACTTATAGAAGTCTCTGGGTTAAAAAGGGCTTAAGATATAAAAAATAAAAAAGCAAATCACAATGTAAAAATTATAAAATCAACTGCACTAAAAATAATATTTACTATATAATAGTTGGTTGACTGGCCCCCATACACATAGGGCAGGGAGATACTACAGAGGCAGGCCCTGCAGACCAGGAGGTGGAGGGTTTAACAAGCAAGGGAACTTACGAGGCTAGCAGATCTCTGCACCCACTGCCAGCATCCTAAGGCCCTGACAGGATTCAGCCATGTATACCATCCAGACGGTCTCAGAAACACCTTACTCTACCAAGGCTATGACCTGGAACGGCTCATGGTGTGGAAAAAGTGAGCATATGTTCCAAGGACAGAGGAGGAGATGAGGAGGCTGTGAACGTCAGGGTCTAGCTCATGGGTTAACCGGGATCATATTTCTTGACCTCTTCCAACAATAGGAAAAAAAGGCAGAATATGTTTGCAAAACTACATATTGATAAAGAGATAGTATTATAATTAGGAAAAAATGTAAGAAAAAATCAGGCAACTAAGAAGGAAAAATGTGTGAAAGATAAGAACAAATGAGGGAATCCAAGTGGCCAATAAACATCTGATTTTAAAAAAAGTTTTAGCTTCATTAGTTCTTGAGGAAATGTAAATTAAAACCACAAGATACAATTTCACTCTACGTCACTGGAAAATAATTTAAAGTGCACCTATAAAGAACTACTGACATTCCACTGTGGACATAGATACCTTCAAGCACAATCACAAACACAATTACAACATATACTATTAAAACTCTTAAAAACATTCATTGAGTGAGATGCTCAAAAATTTTCAAGGCAGGAAAAAACTGGAAATCATCCAAGTATCTATCAAGAGCAAAGTGGATTAACAAATTGTGGTATATATGAAAATGAATGAACTACACCACATGCATCAATACAGATGACACTTTAAACAAATGCACATCATAGAGGATGTATTTGGTTTGATTCCATGTATACAAAGTACAACCAGCAGCAGCCAAAGACTAAGCAGTATTTAGCTTAAAGATACAAATACATGTGTTAAAACCATAAAGAAAACAAGAGGATGAATAACACAATATTTAAGAAATTGTTAACTTGACGGGGGGAATAGGATTAATTTAGGGAGGGACATACATGATCTAAAAAGTACAATGACATTTCATTCCTTAATATGGGTCATGAATACACAGGTGTTTATCTTATTATCTAAATAAAGTAGACCTGTAAAAGATAGACTTAAACATAGTAATACGGAAACCCAACCAAATTCATGACGATTGGTACAAATATTCATTAAAATATCAGCAAACAGGGATCCCTGGGTGGCTCAGCGGTTTAGCACCTGCCTTCAGCCCAGGGCCTGATCCTGGAGTCCTGGGATCCAGTCCTGCATCAGGCTCCCTGCATGGAGACTGCTTCTTCCTCTGCCTGGGTAGAAGCTCCCCCTCCCCCGCTCCCTTCCCCCCCGCTCCCCCCCTCTCTCTTTGGGTCTCTCATGAATAAATAAATGAAATCTCTTAAAAAAATATATCAGCAAACAAAAACCAACAGCACTTTAACCCAATGACACTCTCCTCCCTTGAATGTAAAGATGGTTAAGTATTAAGTAGTCTATTAATATAAGTCATCAGTTTAATAAATCAAATCAGGAAAAAATTATGGCTATATTTATAAGTGAAAACTTTATTCAATAAAATTCAAAAAGAATAAAGTATGAAAATTTTCAGGTAAGGTCATCAGGATGGACCTTAAGCGCCAACGCCCTTGACGCCCCTCCCCCGCCCCCTCACCAAGGAAACCAACTAGCAAAATAGCATTGTGAAAATCCCAGGACTAGGTGTAAGGCTGGAGCACCCCCCTGGAAAACTTTAACTGAAAGTGCTCACCTGCCATGGAGAAAGAGAAACAAAGCAAAACAAGGCAATGTGTATCACTAACAAATTATGGCTATGGTTATTTGAATATATTTGTTTTTTAACTTTTAAACTAGAGTTGTAAGTGAATTATGCACCGCCTTTACATTATTAGTGAATGAAGCTTTGACTATACATCTACTATAATCAGTGAGCTTTACACATTTATGTTTTCACAATGTTCATCAGTATCCTTTTATTTCAGCCTGAAGAATGCCCTTTCACATTTCTTATAAAGAAATTGAAATATAATTTGTATGTGAATTTTATGACATAGAATTTTCATATATATGAGTTTTTTTTCATTTGATCCTCCTTTGTTTTCTGGATATAGCAACTATTTCTCCAGGACTATCCAGTATTATGAGCAACAAAAGTAAGCCATACATATAATTTAAATTTTTATGTGTTGTACATTTTATTCTATCCTAATTTTTAATTTACTTTGGTCTGCAGTTCATTCATTCTTTTGTTCTTTGTATACTTGCTGTATATTTGTTTTGTAATTTCCCAGACTGCCAACATTTTAAGTCTTTCCAAAAGAATATATTTTGGCTTTATCAATCCATCTTGTGTCTTTTGTTTCATTGATTCGAAGTTTTGTATGCGTTAAGTTCTTCTTTCTATTTTTTTAGTTTGCTTTTTTTTCCATTACCAAGTCCTTTCAGCAACCTCCTATTTTTATTACTTTCTAAAGAATGCATTAAGTATCCTAAACATGGCTTTGGCACATTTCCCGTTGTGCACCTGATGGGCTCCTTTGCCTGAAAAAACTGCCTTCTTTTAGTTTCACACCAACATTGTCTCCTCCTCTTCCTCTCCTTTCTTCTCCTCCCCTGACTCCTGGCTCATCTTCTTGCTCTTTATTTCCCTTCCTCAGCTACCGTTCTCTCCTCTGTATGTCTGCTTTCATAGATATTAGATCTTGTATATTTGTCCTCCAAGTTTTTACTATTTGTCTTTTCTGTTCCATTCTTTTGTGGGGTGGCTCTATATTCTCCAATACTTTTCAAACTTGAGTAATAACAATTTCTATCTTAAGGTAACCATACTCACGAAATACCAAACACATACCCAGATACAGTTTAATAAGCAGTCAGTTTTTAGGTCAATAACTCAGTTGTCCATCATATGCATTTAGCCTTTCTTTTGAGTTTGTTTTTTTTTTTTAATTTCTGTACTCCCATGTCTCCATTTTCATAGTAGCCCAATGGAATTGTTCCAAGGAGGTGCTTCCTTCTCACAATGTGCTCTCATGATTCCACTGGGAATGCTTTGTAGAACCTACTAAGTAGCTACCTCATAAGTTTTGCATAATAAGGAATTTTGAAAAACAACTTTAAAAAGAAATGTTGAACACCAAACCGGGAGATCGAAGTGTGGCTTCAGGGACAACCAAAGATGGAGTCTCCAGCACTCTCCATGTGACTTTGCCTTGTTTTCTCAAAGCCACATCTGCAGCCTGGCTTTCTTGCTACTCGGTATAAACACAAGTAACTAAGCATTACAAGATATAGATAAGATGAAAGGGAGAACAATTACAAGATAATAATCAAAGGGAAGAGATTAAGAAGAAACAAAACTGTCACCTGAAAAGAGAATAGGAAATTAAAATAATTAGAAGAGAATTTTAAAAACAACAAATATGTAAGTCTAATTCAAAAATAAGATAAATAAAACTTTAGAAAAACAGATAAAAAGCTGATCAGGTAAAAGCATATAAAAGGAAAGTGAAATCAATAGAAAATAAAAACAGATTCCAGAATATTAGTTAAGAAAAAGAGAATTAAAAGCTAAGGATTAGGGGATCCCTGGGTGGCTCAGCACTTTAGCACCTGCCTTCAGCCCAGGGCAGTGATCCTGAAGACCCGGGATTGAGTCCCATGTCGAGCTCCTTTCATGGAGCCTACTTCTCCCTCTGCCTGTGTCTCTGCCTCTCTCTCTCTCTCTCTCATGAATAAATAAAGAAAATCTTTTTTTAAAAAAAGTTAAGGATTAAGAAACAAAAGGAAATATAGCATTTTTAAGATGAAAATGAAAATACAAGTATTTCAGGGGCCCCCAAAACCGTGCTCAGGCTTCATGATTCCCTAGAACAATTCAGGGGACTCAGAAAAGCTGTTGTAGTCAAGGTTATGGTTTATTGCAGTGAAAGGACACAGGAAAAATTAGCAAAGGGGAATATACATAAAGTCCAAGAAAAACCAGGAACAATCTTCCAATTGTCCTTTTCAGTGGAGTTGCGTGGGTGGGCTTAATTCCCCCAGCAATAATGCAGGAGGACACGTGCGAAGGTCCGCCAGAACCTGGATGCCGAAGGTCTTTACTGGCACTCCGCATGCAGCACCTGCATGATTGACCTTAGCTACTCTGTGAATACCGAGGCCCCAGGTGCTCATAACTATGCTCTCATTGGGCTCATTCTCCCTCCCAGGAGCAGCCACTGGCTAGTCCTGAAATGGGACTTTCTTGGGAATGTGCAAGGCTAGAGCAACCCAGGCCTGCGGTGTTAACCCTTTTCTACACAATAGGGTAGAAAAAAAATACAAGAAAATAGGAAAGAAGCAGAAAGTTAAAAAACCCTGGAGCTAGAAGAATTAAGTGATAAATCTAAAAAACAAAAAACAAAAAATCAACATCGCAGAACCCAAATCCATTAAATCATGCCAAGATTCTCTATTGAAATAACGATGCAGGAAAATGAAAGGAAAGAAGTGAGGGATATCATTTATAGACAAGCAAAGCACTCCTTACTTCCACCTCTCTCCAACCTCATGTGCCCAGCAAAGTCCTAAGTTCTACAAGCACCCATCAAGGTGAACCTCCCTGGTCAGAGAAGCTACCCTCTCCAGAGGCTCAGCCAGCAACCAACAACCCTGTGGTCCTGTCATATGCTCAGGTGCCTGCCTCCCACTAGGAATGTCACCAGCTCTGCTGTGCTTAGACATCTTGGATTGCAAGTTTATGGCTCGCTTCTTCACTAATCACCTTAGTAATATCTCAACCATTTCCTCAGGGAGCAGCACCTGTTCTGAGTTCATCCGTCTCCACCACCGCTGCCGCCCCATGTGTCTACATATTGCAGAAACACAGAGATTGCCCATTTAGGACAACAAAAAGCCTAGTGAACATCATGTCATGGTAAATAGCAGATGTCTAAAAGCTTTCATGTTAACCAGTAAGAACAGGACAACAAAGAGAAAGAGAGAGTGCCACAGGCTTTTGAGAGCATATTATACTCCACTGCAAAGTGAAAAATGCATTTGCTGAAAGCAAACTGTCACCACTTATGAAAAGCTATCAGGGCTCCGAGTCCAATTAGAGAGGGAAAAAAATCAATAGTGATTCACTTCCTTGTTAGAAGAATTGATTTTCCTGATAAAGTTCACAATATTCTTAGAGTTTGTCTTAATCATTTTCTGGCAGAATGGCATGACTCCAACTCTCCCCAAATTGTATAGTTAAATTGAGATCAGTGGTTTAGCAATGCATGGAGTTACAAATCAATCTCATTGAAGAGGACAACATATCCCTTGGACAGAAGGTGTGCAAAATACCAGCCAGTCATCCTGTTCTTGCCAAATATTCAGTTGTTTATTTTATCTTTTTAGAAATTCTAGGTAAGGACCGCCAGGTTCCAGTTTCCATTCAGACTTTAATAACAAAGCAGATATCTGGTTTCATTTTTCTTGTTCTGATAAATAAAACCCTGCCCTTGGGTTTAGAAGAGCTAAGTATGCATCCCAGGTCCATCTCTTGCTGGCCACATGACCTTGAGAAAATCATTCCACTTCCCTGAACTGCTTCCCCATCTTTGAAAAAGAGGTTGGATTTGACAGTGTGTGTGCTAGATATGGATGTGACTGTAAAACAGTTACACGTTTTCCCCACCATCCAAAAGCAGAGAATTCCTATCAAATCTTTCATAAATTGAAATAGCATAAAGCAGAGTACTCTTGCTTTCTGAAAGTTCACTTTGCTTTTACAAAATACCTATATTAGTACAGGAACAGCTTTTATCACAAAAGTGAAAATCCTCTTTGGAATCCCTTTGGTTCATGAAAATGGGCACCAATGTACCCATAGGTGTAATTTAGCAGTTACATATAATTAATCAATTACATGTGCACACTGGGCTCATGCATCAACTCATTGAACCCTTCCAACTACCCCATGAAAAAGCTATCATCATAATTCTTTTTTTTTTTTTTTTAGATTTTATTTATTCATGAGAGACACAGGCAAAGGGAGAATCAGGATCCTGGCAGGAAGCCTGACATGGAACTCAATCCCAGGACCCTAGGATCACAACCTGAGCGAAAGGCAAATGCTCAACCACTGAGCCACCCAAGGTCCCCATAATTCTTCTTTATAGACAAGGGCATAAGGGCTTAGAGAGGTTTAGGTACTTTATTCAATCTTGACCCTCATTCAGGGCTACATGAAACACAAGCTCTTGACCACTATGCTCCTAAAAAGGATTCTAGAAACACCCTATCCTATATTCTTCTTTTGGCAATTTACATTTCACATTAGCTTATGAAAGTTTCTGGAGAGTCCAGAAGCAAAGACCCCAGTGTATCCCAGTATTTCTCAAGTAGTCAGATTATAGAACTTGCTTATTCATGTATTATCTAGCAACATCTCAAAATAAAGGATAAAGGATACTGGACTAAGAATCAGAAAATATTTAAATTCTACTCGTAAACATAAATATATCACTTCCAAATTGTTTAAACCTAGAATTTCATTTTTAAATCACTGAATCACCTACCTTAGGAAAACTGTTCGTGAATTAAATATGATGCTATTTTGGGAAGCTTTTTTGTAAATAATAAATGACTATACAAGTCCTGGGTGACAGTATCATTCATTCCGTTTTTTTTTTTTTAACATGAAATGTGAGAAATGGTTCCCCAAACATAGGCATCACGTGTCACTCAGTCATTCATAAAAATTTTTTATAAAGGGCAGCCCGGGTGGCTCAGCGGTTTAGCGCCGCCTTCGGCCCAGGGTGTGATCCTGGAGACCCGGGATCGCATCCCACGTCGGGCTCCCTGCGTGGAGCCTGCTTCTCCCTCTGCCTGTGTCTCTGCCTCTCTCTCTCTCTCTCTCTCTCTCTCTCATTCTGACTATAATAAATAAATAAATAAATAAATAAATAAATAAATAAATAAAGAGATGTGTGACGGAAACCAGTCTTTACACCATTCAGATATGCTCATACTCCACTGTTACATCTGGCTCCTATGCTACAATATTTAAGGCATCTATTTTTTTTAAGAGGAGGAGATAGGAAGGGACAACGGGAGAGAGAAATTCTTCATCCGGCTCCCAGCATGGAGTCTGACACAGGGCTCAATCTCACAACCTCAAGATTATGACCTGAGCCAAAATCAAGAGTCAGATTCTTAACCAATTGAGTCACCTAGGCGCCCCAGGGCCTCTATTTTTGATAGAACATACCTCACTTCTTCCCTGAGAAAATACAATTAAGCAGCCCTAAGGTTGACTTCAAGCTTGTAGACAAGCTCAATTGTGTAAAATAATAGAACTAGCGAGAATAAAAAGCTACATACAGCTCTACTGCTACAGCATGTCCCAAAACTCAAAGAATATTTATCACTGCCCTTCTTCCCAACCCATTCTGGATGTATTTAATCTCAACTGAGCACTTCAGCTAGCCTGAGTTGCTTACCTGGTAGAATGAACCAGAACTTAATCTTCAAGGGGTCTGAGCCTTTAGTTACTTTATCCTTGTCAAGTGGTGGTCATCCTATTTCTCAGTTGCCTTTCACTTAAAAAGCACAAGAGACACAGTACTGAACTCTGGGTTCAAGACATAGTTCATCTAGCTGAACTGTGCAGCAGCAAGCCTAGCCTAGTCTAGCCTCTCGGAAAATAGTGTTGAGCATGACTCTTTGTAGAAGAAACAAAAAATGAAAACCTACAGGGGCCCGAACCAGGTTCTATGAGGAAAGACAATTCATTCTGGCTCCTGAGCAAACTGAACAAACACCAACAGACTCTCAAAACTCTGTAACTTCCCCAGCCATCTCTCACACAATCTACCAATAGTGACCTACAATAAAGGGCTCAGTTTTTCTTCAGACTGTGTGAAGGCAATTACCAGTGACAAAATAAATCAGCGAAAGGCTAAGGAGCTGGCTTCTCTTGATTGCAAACCACTCCTGGTGACTGCTGGCTCTGATCCCCCACCTCCCAGGAGGAAGAAGAGAAGCAGACCAGGTTAGTCTGACATAAACATAGTGTGCACAAGGAAATGAAGAATCCTAGGAGTATGGTTGGTTACTAAGAATTCCTCCCAGCCAAGCTGAATTTTATTCTTTGGCATCAGCTCACAAACAATTGGGTCACCTGGATGGAAAAGAAAAAGTTCAAATTGCTTGAAGAAAGTGATCTTTTTACATAAGTAAATTCAAAACGAAACAAAAGCAGAAACTCAAGGCAGGAAAACTCAACACACATTTTACAAGAAAGTAGGATGTGTTCAGCGATATATGATCCCAACCAGAAGAAAGAATTCACAGAGGTCAAAGAGTCACAGTTTGGTCATGAGAAAGGAAAATAATCATTACAATCAGACATAATAAACTGAAGTTTAGGAAGGACATAGGTATCCTTAATGATATCAAAAAAGAGAGAGGAAGACAGTTCAAAATGTGCTAAACAATGATTGTTAAGTCACAAATTTTTTATATGTTCACTAAATGTGTTATGAACTGGTAAGCCCAAATTATAAGTTCTACAGTAGTTTGCCCCAAAATATGCCTTACAAAAAATTTCAAACATACCAAAAACTTGTAAGAATTCTACCATGAACATCTGTACACTTGCCACCTAGATTCTACTGCTAACATTTTACTATTCTTACTTTATCATGTTATCCGTCCTTCAATCCCTGATACCCCTAACATTAGTTTGCTAGGGCCACCAGAACAAAATTCTACAGACCAAGTGACTTAAACAACAGAAATTCATTTTCTCACCATTCTGGAGGCTAGAAGTCTAAGATCCAGGTGTTGGCAGTGTTGGTTTGTTCTATCGGCCTCTCTCCTTGCGTTGCAGGTGACTAACTTCTCTGTCTTTACATGGTCTTCCTCTGTGCTCTATGTCTAAATACACTCTTCTTATATTGGATTAGAATCTACCTAATTACCAAGTTAAGCCATAATTACCTCTTCAAATATGAAAGCCCTGTCTCCAAATAGAGGTTTCCTGGGGAATAGTGGTTGGAACCTCAACATAAGAATTTGGGAGGGACATAATTCAGCCTGCAACAACATCTGTGGAGTCTTTTTATGCTTTTAAAAGTAAACTGAAAGCATCAGAACCCTTTATCTTTTTTAAACTTTTATTTATTTATTCATGAGAGATACACAGGCAGAGGAAGAAGCAGGTTCCTCGCAGGGAGTCCAATGTGGGTCTCGATCGTGGGACTCCAGGATCACACTCTGAGCCAAAGGCAGAAGCTCAACCACTGATCCACCCAGGCGTCCCAGAACTCTTTCTCTTTTGATAGACTGTTGACCTAAAACTAATTTAACAAACCCAGAGGGGTTTCACAAGGACCAAACCCTGCTTCCTGCCTTTTAATTTTTTTTTTTTACTTCCCTGACTCTACTGATGTTCTGCTCACCCTACTATTTCCTCCCTTTAAAAGTCCCAGTCACTTCTGTACAGGTCAAAATTGAGTTCATTCATGCTACACTCATTTTACTATTGTAATGGTATGTTACTAATTAAAATCTGTTCTTACCACTTTAGCTAGTGTCCAGCTATGTTTATCTGGGACAAAGGATTAGTTAACAATTAACAGATTCTGTTATAAACATGGAGTATGGTAGTGTTGGGGAACCAATACAGAGGGTGGTGTTGGGGAACAGTAAGAAATTGAGGAACAGTAAGAATAGACAAGAAAAAATCATAAACAAAATTATTTTATAGGGAGAAATAAATTTAGAAAAACATAGAAAAATGAGTTCTGTTGAAAGGACTGTGATAATCAAAGTGGGAATTTATTTAATTGGAGGAGGAGAAGAACTGAGTAAAAATTAAGTTCAAGGAAATGGATCAGAGTGTTCAAAAAAACATGTACACATCACCATGGATGTTATTACAGGACTGTGTCCTTCCCAAATTCATATGTTTAAGTCCCAACCCCCCAGTCTCTGAATGTGCCTGTAAGCAAGATAAAGAAGGAGCATTGTAAAATGTTTTCAGTTTTGTGACCATAGAAGTCAAATGTGCCACAAGGATGCAGAGGGTCCAAATGAGGCAAAATTGAAAATACAACACTACTTATTCCATATAGTGAGCCTCCTCCCCATGCTAATAACCACATATGGTGGAAAACAACATTGCTGGGGACTGAATTGTGTCCCCCAAAGGTTCTCAGACTCATATTCTAGGATTCTCTTGGTAGTGTCTTGCTCTTAAATAGTTGTTAGCAGTTCTTCTTGTGAGGGACAGTGATATTAGAAACAACTTATGTTGCCATCTTGGTGACATCACTATCAGGATTCGATTGACAGGTTTTTTTTCCTCCAGCACTTTGAATATGTTATTACCCTGCCTTCAGATTTCCATTATTTCTGCTGAGAAGTCAGATATTAATTTTATTGGGATCCCTGGTTAATAATGAGTCATTTTTCTCCTGTTCCACTTCCAGATTTTTCTCCTTGTCCTTGTGTTCAATATTTTTGCTCTGATGTGTCTATTTGTGTATCTCTTTGCATGTTTGTTCTACTTGGAGTGTGTTGAGCCTCCTGGATGTAGTTTTTCAATAAATTTGGAATGGTTTTATCCATTATTTTTCAATAGTTTTCCTTTTATTATTTTATTTATTTTATTTATTTTATTTTATTTTATTTTATTTTATTATTTCATGCTCTATTTTAGGTACTCACCTTAGTAAATGTTGGCACACTTACCACACCAATATTTCTCTGAGGCTCATTTTGCGTCATTACCATTTCTTCTTCAGACTGAGTACTGCCTATTGATCTGTCTTCAAGTCTGCTCATTCTTCCTTCTGCCAGTGCAAATCTACTGTGAAGTCCTTCAAGTGAATCTTTTGTTTTACTTATTCTCTTTTTAACTTGAGAAATTCCTTAATTTTTTAAAAAGATTTTATTTATTTGTGAGAAACACAGGGAGAGAAGTAGAGACATAGGCAGAAGGGAAGCAGATTCCCTGCAGGATACCAGATGTGGGACTCAATCCCAGTACCCCAGGATCATGACCTGAGCTGAAGGCAAATGCTCAACCACTGAGTCACTCAGGCGTCCCTTGAGAAATTCCTTTTATATGCTTTCTAGCTTACTAAGGATATTTTCTATTTGATGAAGTATTATCATCATACCTTCCTTTGGTTCTTTAGTCAGGGTCTTATTTATTTCTTTAACATATTAATAACGATTTCTTTAAAATCTTTTTCCATTGTATCTGACATCTGGTCTCTCTCAGAGACAATTTCCGTTGCCTACATTTTTAGATGTATGGGCCAAACTTTCCTGTTTCTTTGTATTCCTCATAAATTTTTTTGTTGGAAACTGGATATTTTAGACAGTAACAATTCTGGACACTGGTACACTCCTTCTGGAACTTGTTATTTGCTTTTTTGTTTAGTGATGGATTTTTTTAAAGTGAAGTCTATTCCCCCATCCCACAGTGTTGGTCCTCTAATGTTGGCCCTTAGTGGGATGCAGATTGGGTATGCCCAATATTTATCTAGAAGAAGCATGATTTTGGCAGGGCTCTCTTCGACTGTCTCTTTCCCTGACCACATTCATGAGTCTCCTGTATGCCAGACACATTCCAATCAAGGGCATTTCACCTTTGCTTCTCCTTCTTCCTGGAAGACTCTTCCTCCAGATATTGTCATTTCTTACTTTCTCATTTCATTTATACATATCTTGAGTCAAATGTTATTTCCAAAGAAAAATCTCTGGCATATCTATAGAAAATAGCAGTCCCTCTTGGAGTGCTTCCTTGTCTTATTTTTTTCCCACAACACTTAAACTGACTGGCATAATAATGTGATTTATTTTTATTGTCCATCTCATATACGAGAATGCAACATTCACAAAGTATGAATTTTGCCTGCCACATTCACTGTTCTATTATTTCTAAGGCCTAAGATAGTCCTTGGCACATAGCAGGCATCCACCAAATATTTGTTAAATAAACTATTTTTTAAATTAATTCATAAATACTGTCAAGCTATACTCGGCATTAAAAATGGGGGGAAGTATGCTCTGCAAAGAAGACCAAGAAAGAGAAAATTGTGGATGCAGAGACACCAAAGTCAACCTTCTCACCTCTGCCTTCATGAGCTTGCTCATCTGTGTTATGGGGGCAGTTATTCTTTATTACTTTACTCTAAAATTTCACACATCTCAAGTTGTAAGGCAGGAGAGAGAAAGAGCTGGTACAGAAGGAGAAAATAATTTGACTGTGATTAATTTTCACAAGCATACTCATTCCCAGGGTTAGAAAAGTATGTATAAGAGCAAGTGAAAAAGGCCACAACCATGCAGGGAGAAATGTCATATGTACTTTTTTCAGAATGCTTACATATAACTCTGTAATCAGTTTGCTTCGCTGGTTCAATTCCTTCAAATATTTCCCTATTCCCCCAGGTGAAAGACCTCAAATCTCTAATATGATTAAAAGATCCTGTAGGAACTGGCCTCAAACTTCCTCTCTCAGTGTCTTTTAAGCCACCTGCTTTTTAACCTTGCTAGGCTTTCTTCATGTCCCCAGATGGTTTCTCAGCACTTCCATATACATGGTCCTGCCCCCTGAAAAGGTTTCCCTTCAGGCATAGCCTAGATAATCTTAATCATGTTTCAGGTGTCAGTTCAAATGTTACCCCCACCAGGCTTCTTCTGACCCTAAACTCAAATTCTCTTCTATGGTATTTAGGGTAAATCCAGCTGCTGTAACAAATAGGCTTCAACCCTAGAATGGCTCAAACCCATAAAAGTGTGTCTCACTCAGGTAGTGGTCCAAGGATAATTCAAGCACATAGGCTGATGTGGTCTCCAACTTTCTCAACACACAGCTTCTAAGATCCCATGATTATCTCCCTCCTGGTCAGCTGGGTCAGGGTAAGACAATAGAAGAGCACATATGGGAGGTTTTATGGGCACACAACACATCTTCCCACATTCTATTGGCTAGATATCAGTCATGTGACCATGTCTAACAGCAAGAGAGATTGGGAAATGTAGTCTAGCTGCACTTCCAGGAAGAAGAGGAGAATTTGGATTTGGGCAAAAAGGTAGCAGATTCTACCATAAAGTCCCTTTCCACTCCCCCCCCCTTCCATTAATTTAGAGCACTTGATATTTCCCTATCACAAAGCAGAATGCACATGGCTCTATGTAAGACTTGTAAAGTCTATGAAGCTGGGACTAGATCTGCTATTCCCTCACTACACGCCCTGCAAGCCTGGCACGTGGCTCTCAGTATATATTATATTGAACTATGTGAAACTGCTGTTTTGTCATAAAATGTCTAAGTGATTTCAAAGGACAACTTCAGAGGCAAACCTTTGATGACCAGTTGTTCAGCGGAGCCTCTCCCACAGGTCAACAGAAACTCAGAACTCAAAGGCTTTCCAGCGTGCTGCTTCTTTCTTGTCTTGGGGCCTTGTTACTCCTTGCCAGGAAGACACTTGTAGAACAAAGTGTTCTATGGACTACCTCTAAGGCCATGCAGCCTGTGGAAGTCTGGGGGAGGAGCAGACTACGAAGACCTCCTCTGAGACTGGGGAGAATGCTTTTGTGGTGCATGTTAATGAATGACAGACCTTCAGTTCTATCCCAATTAAGCACACATTTGTTCAACATCTACTATGTGCCAGGCACTAGATTCAGAGGCAAGGACAATTCCTTCCTTTGAGGAGCCTATGGACTTGCAAGGGGCTCACAGTCAGTTTGTTTTGGAAATACCCCTTTGGCAGTTTTCAGAGAAACAAGCAGAAGAGAAAGGAAAACCATCTGGGAGATGATTTTAATAATCCAGGCAAGAGGTGGTGTCACATATTGTTTTCCTTTACAGCTCTTTCTTTCTGTTTTTCCCTTTAGGGGGAAAGAGGATGAGAGGAAGGGTGGTAATGGGAAGGGTTAGGGGGCTAGAGAAGACAGCTGGAGGAGAAAGGCAGTTGTCCTTTCTTTGCTGACAAGAGGGTAGCGGGTAAGGCACAAGAAGGGGCAGCCACTGTGTAGATAAACATCAAGGATGCCTGTGCTTTGTTTAGATGGTGCTTCAGCTAAGTTCCCACTCCTTTCCAATTCCTTAAAATAGAGACATCTGCCTCCAAAATGAGGAAAAATTAGGATCACAATGACATCAGCAACTGAGGCTTTCCTGGCCTCCTTAGTCCTTGGACTCCACCTTAATCCTTGTGAGTGTAGTGCTGGGGAAACAGGAAGGAAAACCCACTCCAGAGTGTGTGCATTCCATCATTTGTCAAGTAGGAGCAATCTTTTTGCTGGGTCTTTGGTGCGCTGAGTCTCTAAGCTAAAAATAGACTTTCCAAAGAAAGCTCCCTTTAGGTGGTCCTACCAAGGCAATTTACATTATCAGCTCCTAGCTTCAAGACTAATTTGGAACACTTCTGCATTTGATGTGCTCCATTTTTTTTTTCAGGGGTGGCTGCTTTTTCACAACAGACTCCAAGGAAGACTTCTCCATAGGGATCTCAAATTTTGAGTCAGAAATTAGGACAGAAGGTTGGGGGGCGGGGTCAGTGCTACAGTTTAGGTGTCAGGTAGATTCCAGTTGGATTCTCTGCACAGGGCTATCAAATTCTTCTACCCAGTTTTTTTTTCCTAGGTTAAGGTTAAAAATATCTGCCCACGTAATTATACTCTCTTCTAAGCTTTCTACCAAACCCAGTAACTTCATAGGGTCACAATTCTCTTTTACCATGCATAGGGGGATGTGTCAGCTGGAGAGTAGTCTGCTGTTGTCACCGTCAAAACTGAAAAAGCATTCACATCAGAGCACAAAGATCCTCTAGGCAGTCCTCAGATTGAGTGGCATGTCATATCCAGGTCATTCTGAGCAGTGTCAGGGATCCTGAGCCTGAAACCTGGCAACACAGCTGCCTGCACCGTCATGAAGCCCATGGAGCCTGTGGAGACAGGGAGCAGTGGGGAAGTGCCTGAGACATCAGGAAATAATTAGCTGTCCCTGTTGACCTTGCCCAAGCAACCCCTTTCAGTGGCATGACTCTGATGGGTCTGACTTCTATTATCAAAGGGCACCTGTATAAGCTGTCACACTTTAAAAAGAGCCTTCAAAGACAATTTTATTATTTAGCCGTTTTGACAACTTCATGGAATGACTGAATCTCTAAAGATGAGGAAGTGAAAACTCCGGAGGGTTCATTGACTTGTCTGAGTTCACACTTGCCCAAACCTCAAGCATCACAATATGGGAAATAAAATTGATGATTATTTTTGTGACACTCAACATCTCCTGGGCAATAATGTCTTACCATCCAGAATCAGGATACCTCTCACTATCTATTAAAATCTCAACTTGTCTCCTCCATTTACTGACTAAGAAGCTACAGACTAAGTGCATAGTTTGTGAACCAGGCACATAGTAGCTTTTGCTGTTATTGTTTCATTTAATTTCATTCATTATACATTAGTTCTGCATAATTTTACAAAATCTATTTGTTAATATATTTTTATATATCTTGCTGTTTGAATGTGGTCTTATTTGCATTATGTTTTTCATTTATTATAGGTAGAGAGGAAAGTTATTGCCATTTCTGCTTGAATTTTCACACCAACCACCCCATTGAACTCTCTAATGAGTTTTAATAGTCTCTAAGTTAGTTCTGTTGTGCTTTTCAACTAGACAGCTATGTTATCTGAAAATAGCAATACTATTTATTTAAAATTTTCCTAGATCTCTCCCTCTTACCTCCTTCTTTTTCTCTCTTCCCTAACTACCTTCCTTAATTGGACTGTCTTGAGTTGGTAGAAGGAAAAATGCTCTATTTTGGAACAAGGGTAATTGAGATTCAGAGAAAAAAATCCAAGTTTCAGTATCAGTGGCTTTCAGGAGCTGAGGAGAGGCACAACACCTGCTGTAACCAGGTTCTGAAAAATAAGCTTTAGAGAGGAAGATCTTTGTGGAAAAGCCAGAGGCAATGACCTATTCTGTGCACAGTTCTGATGGACCAGAGGCCCTCATAAGGCCCTCAGCCATTGCTGCTCCCTTCAGGACCAGAGAACAACCATCCCCTACGCAGAGAAACTCCAGCAACAACCACACGCAGGACTGCCCAGCAAAAGAGCATCCTTCTTGCCTAGCACTAGACCACTTCTCCAGATGTTCACATCAGTTGGCTTATCTCGTAAGTCTCCTGGGGCTGGCCCACAAGATTAAGAATCACCCTTCAGGGAAGCCTGGGGTGGCCCAGTTGGTTAAGTGTCCAACTCCTGATTTCAGCTCAGGTCATGATCTCAGAGATGTGAGATTAAGCCCTGCTTCTGGCTATGCACAGGGCACAAAGCCTGCTTTAGATTCTCTTTCCTGTTCCCTCTGTCCCCACCTTCCTTTCTTTCTCTCTCTCTCTCTCTCTCTCCCTCTCTCCTTTACCCTCTCCCTCTAAAAAGAAGAAAGAAAAAAAGAAAGAAAGAAAGAAGAAAGAAAGAAAGAAAGAAAGAAAGAAAGAAAGAAAGAAAGAAAGAAAGAAAGAAAGAAAGAAAGAAAGAAAGAAAGAAAGAAAAAGAAAGAAAGAAAAAGAAAGAAAGAAAGAAAGAAAAAGAAAGAAAGAAAGAAAGAAAGAAAGAAAGAAAGAAAGAAAGAAAGAAAGAAAGAAAGAAAGAAAAGAAGAAAAATAAACCACCCTCCATTGAGGCAAAATGTGATGCTGTGGCAATGATGCATTGCCATGTGAGTTCTAGAACCCATCTGTATGGGTTCAAACCCTGGCCCCACTGCTTCTTGCCTGTGAGACCACTTGGGAAAATTATCCTCCTGTGCCTAATTTCCTTAGCTATAAAATGGTGTTAATATTCATACTTACCTTCCAGGGCTTTAGGGAGGACTTAATTGGTAAATATATGTAAAGTGCTGAGAACAAACCTGGCTTATAGATTGTGCCCAATAAATCTTAGCTAGAATAGTGCCTGACAAGTGAGCCTCATTAAAACTAAGGTTCTGGCATGCTCTGGTGGTAAGACTTCACGAAAGATGCTTCAAAGATGCTTCCCATTAATCTCTCTGAGCCTCATTTCCCTCATCTGTGTAATTAAGAACACCTTATTTGTTTAAACTATAGCAGAATTACTTGAGAAAGGGTATATGAAACAGCTGAAATGGTGATGACCTAAAGTTGGTTTTCTTCCCATCTAATATCTTTATTAGATCATAAGTTCCATGAGGATGGGGACTCACCTCTATGCCTAAATACATTAGAGACTTACCTAGATCCACCGAGGAAGTGAGGTTCTGCACTAAATAAGTTGTAGGATTAAATTCCATTCATCCGTCACTCTACAACAGAAACATTTTTATTTTTTTAATAATAAATTTTTTATTTGTGTTCAATTTGCCAACATACAGAATAACACCAGTGCTCATCCGTCAAGTGTCCCTCTCAGTGACCGTCACCCATTCACCCCCACCCCCCGCCCTCCTCCCCTTCCACCACCCCTAGTTCGTTTCCCAGAGTTAGGAAGATATTTGCAAATGACGTATCAGATAAAGGGCTAGTTTCCAAGATCTATAAAGAACTCCTTAAACTCAACACCAAAGAAACAAACAATCCAATCATGAAATGGGCAAAAGACATGAACAGAAATCTCACAGAGGAAGACATAGACATGGCCAACATGCACATGAGAAAATGCTCCGCATCACTGGCCATCAGGGAAATACAAATCAAAACCACAATGAGATACCACCTCACCCCAGTGAGAATGGGGAAAATTAACAAGGCAGGAAACCACAAATATTGGAGAGGATGGGGAGAAAAGGGAACCCTCTTACACTGTTGGTGGGAATGTGAACTGCTGCAGCCACTCTGGAAAACTGTGTGGAGGTTCCTCAAAGAGTTAAAAATAGACCTGCCCTACGACCCAGCAATTGCACTGTTGGGGATTTACCACAAAGATACAGATGCAATGAAACACCAGGACACATGCACCCCGAGGTTTCTAGCAGCAATGGCCACGATAGCCAAACTGTGGAAGGAGCCTCGGTGTCCATCGAAAGATGAATGGATCAAGAAGCTGTGGTCTATGTATACAATGGAATATTCCTCAGCCATTAGAAACGACAAATACCCACCATTTGCTTCAACGTGGATGGAACTGGAGGGTATTATGCTGAGTGAAGTAAGTCAATCGGAGAAGGACAAACAGTGTATGTTCTCATTCATTTGGGGAATATAAATAATAGTGAAAGGGAACAGAACAGAAACATTTTTAAAGAAATACTTTGACCTTGGTCTTATCAGTGCTCCTTCAGTAGGATAATTTAAGGAAGGTCAATTTACAAAATGTCTGATTACAGGGCACCCCGGGTGGCTCAGCAGTTTAGCTCTGCCTTCAGCCCAGGGTCTGATCCTGGAGACCCAGGATCAAGTCCCATGTCAGGCTCCCTGCATGGAGCCTGCTTCTCCCCCTGCCTGTGTCTCTGCCGCTCTCTCTCTCTCTTTCTGTCTCTCATTAATAAATAAATAAATCTTAAAAAAAAACAAAGAGACTAATTACAAAGCTATAATGACATTTGAGTGTTTCCCGGGTATAGTAACACAAGGCTAATAAAATGAGTAGGGCTGTTTATATCCCTCAGCCTACAGAATCAAAGGGAAGCACTGGTACAAGGAACCTGGAAAGCAACAGTCCTTATAGAATGAATCTCTGAAAAGCACTGAATTCCAATCAAGGTACGAAGCCAGCCCAAGTTCACCTTGCACAAAGGGAGGCAGAGAAATAAATATTTTGAACTCCCTCCCCAATCTTCCATCAGTGTCATGCTGGAGCTCCCCAGTGGTGTCATTCAACCAGAAAGCAGGTGGGATGAAAGTAGGGTTGCCAGATTTAGCAAATGAAAAATGCAGGACACACAGGTAAATTCCAATTTCAGATAAAACACAAACAATTTTTTAGCATAAGTATATCCCAAACAGTTCAGAGGACATACTTATATTAAAAACTTATTTGTTACTTATCTGAAATTCAAATTTTAACTCTCCACCTTATAGATGAGAGATCACTGGTGGTTTCCATATAGGTCAGCCTCCCTGAGCAGAAAGCAGGATGGAAGGTGCAGGAAAGGGATAGAGGGTAAATTTTGAGAGGCAAATGCAAAATAGTCTGACACATTCATTAGCTCACTTCTTTTGCCCCAACATATCCAGTATTTTTTCTTGTCTAGAAAAGTCTGAAACTCTAACATAAAAAATAAAGGAAATCACAAGGACTGCCATGTCATCACTGGGTCAATTAGGTCATAGCCCTCTCTAAAACTAGCCTTCAAAACTGTGAGAAATAAATTTATGTTGTTTAAAAGCTACCCTGTTTGTGGTATTTTGTTATAGCAGCCCAAATAGACTAAGACACCACCATTTTCCTCCTCTACTAACTGATCCTAGGAAACTCCTCCCCATGAAGCCATAGCTGTGGTTGGGTGAGAAACAGTGAAGGTGTCAATAGCACTCTGTTTTTAAGCTGGATCATTTATTTGTACATGAGAGTTTATAATTAATATTTTTATTTGTAATTTTCATTTATGTTATATATATATACCTTGGTTGTATTTATGCAACAGGAAAGAAAAGAAAGAAAGAGAGAGAGAGAGAGAGAAGAAAGAAAGAAAGAAAGAAAGAAAGAAAGAAAGAAAGAAAGAAAGAAAGAAAGAAAGAAAGAAAGAAAGAAAGAAAGAGTGGGGGGAGAGAAGAGGAAGAGAGGGAGGAGAAAAGAAAGATCTAAAAAATATATCCAAGTAAATAAAGTATGACTAGTTAAGTAAGTAGTGGTTTTCTGAATACTAGTTAGTAAAGAAAAATTGACTTACTCTTTGATATCAATCTGAGAACAATGTTTTAGTGACTCATTAAATTTAAATATCCTAATTATAGACTGGAATTCATAGAACTTGGATAGCAGCACCGGAAGTGAGTTCAGAAACAAAGAATTTATATAGAAACTAACACATATTTGAAGCATAAAACAATTGCTTATTAGCAATATTAGGAGTTCTTACTTAACAATGCGCCATTTTAATATATTCTATTGCTATAACACAATTATGCTGCATATATTTTTTCAAATTAATAAGCTTAAAATGTCTCAAGAATTTAATAGTCTCTCTTGATCTTATGGTTCTTGCAAACAAAAGATAAGTTCTAAAATTGCAAATCTCAAAGGATCATAAGGTAGAAATTACAAGGCCAAATATTTAGCAGCACTTTAGTTTTAGTTTTAGAGGTTATGTCTACTTTTTGAACTTATGCTATTTTACATAGCATCCTCTGGGAATTAGTAACTATCTCTATAATTTTGGCAATGCTACTTTTTCATTTATGTGTTCAGTGAATGAATACCATAATTTGGGCACCCACATAGAAGAATTCTAAAGAACTTCAATAGCACTTTAATGTAGTTAACTAATAAGAAAATGGACACACAGGAGGCTCACAGGGGACTTTCTTTGTGATGACACTTAAGGACTTTTTAAAAATTTCAACTAGACAATTAACAAAGTAGAAAGTGGTGGGTAGAGAATGCATCAGGAAACAATAATAGAATCATAGTGCAAGAGGTTTGTAAGTAGAACACCAGAGAACATCTCTCTGAAGGACCTGATTTGACCAGAAAGGAAATGGGTACCTGAGACAGTGAAGAGATGTGCCATGCCATGGCAATTATTTTTGGCTTTATGTCCAGCTCTAAGTCCCTGTCTAGAACCTTTTTAATAAGAATGACAAATACTCTGGTGAGATTTTAATAATGCCTGAGGAAAAGACTGCATGTAAAATAAGAACATTTGATCTGGTGATACTTGGATGCATGTGCTACAGGAAAAAGAAAAAGGTGCTTCTAGAAGTGACACCAACGGAAAGAGCATTCATCTCTAAAGTGAAGGATAAAAGATTGTCATTTATGTTGCTCACATGCTTCTTTTTCCTGCTCTTGGTTTAATCACTGGGGTCAGGCTGGAAGATTTGGACAGTAAATGGCTACCATACTTTCCTACAAATTATACCAGCTTATCTCACCAAGATAAGAGGCTGTGCCCAAGACACATGGCCAAAGCCAGCTTTAAAGCATCCAAGTGAAAAAAAAAAAAATGAAACAAAATTATATGGCAGCACTAGTGGCAATGTATGCTGCAAAGGAACTGGAACCCAATAATTGTGGTTTTCTGGAAAGGGGTGGTAGATTGAAAAGAAGACTGGAGCAGTAGCTAGAAGATCTGATTTTTAGGCTCATTTCAAAGTTTCACTGGATTTCTAAAATTGTGTAAGGTACTTGGCTTCCCTGAGTGTCAAATCAGGATAAGAATGGTGAGATTAGGCTTGGCACATAGTAAGTGCTCAAAAGTATTATCTAGAATAATTTGGATTTTATTATTATAATCTTGCAAGATTACTGTGTTACATAAAAATGCATCTATGGAAAATTGCAAAGCATTATGCACAACCAAGGAGCTATGTAATTTGCAGTAGATTATGATACTGGTATTCTCTCTAGCAGTTGTTACTTCGACCTTTAAAATTCAAGAGATTGAAATATTTTTGAGTATAACCCTAGTGAAAATTTTAAAATGTACACCAAAATCATTTCCTTCCCAACGACTGCAGCTAGAGATAAAAACCTCATTTTTTTTTCTCTAGCTGCTCATAAGGAATGAGCAGGAATGTGGAAAAAAGAAAATAATTGGATTCACTAATGGTAGTAGAAATGTGACTTTATTCTTTTAAAGTTAAGCTAAACATTGAGATTTTCATTAGTGGACACTGATATTCTAAATAAGACTAATATAACAGTTGTCCATTTTACTGAGCACCTCCCATGGGTTGGGCATGGCACTGAGTGCTTTCCATGCACAGATCTGTCTCATTTTCCCAATACTGTGAACCGTAGGATACACATAAGGAAACTGAAGCTCACAGATTAGTAGCTTGCCAAGGTCTCCCAGCTGGCAAATGTAGAGTACAGAAGTGCTTTGCATTTAACAGTTCAGAATAAATATTGGTCCCTTTAATCTGGGGAACACAGATGGGTTCGCATTCTACCGGCTTGCTGGTGGTATTTGGAGCACTAAGAAAAGGTTAAGTCACTGATTGTATTTTTCACTTACACCCCATTCACTCCTGCACTAGTGTGAATGCACCAACTTCCCATGGCTTCCTGGTTGCCTGTACCCTCACCCTTTGCCTGTGCACACCTACAGAGTCTAAGGACAATTCAAACAGCAGATGACAGATGACGAGCAAAGCCCAAAGAGGTAGGGAGGAGTCAGAGTTGGGGAGGGCAGGGTGAGGACGGGATTGGAGAACTGAAACGGACTTGGAGGCCTCCTGGAGCCAACATCAGCTACTAAAAAGAAGGAAAACACAACCAAAGCAATGGTTCTAAATTTAGCCAGGGGACCCTCCAGGCAGTATTTTGCAAGGGCACTGCTATTTCCAGGAAAGAAGCCGGGAGCTTCTGAGAACCTGTTTCTCTTAAGGTGCTGTGAGTGTCCTTTTTAAAAAGATTTTATTTATTTATTTATTCATGAGAGCGTCCTTCTTAATAAGCACAGACAAGCTAAGGAATCTCGGCTGCACCCCACCCTTGATACTACCAAGTTGGATATGAAGATGGTTCTAAATGCCTTTCTTCTTCTGTGCATCTAATTTGCATTTTTCTAAAAATTAATGTTGCTTATATTATGGGAGATACCTAAAATTAAAAAAAAGAAATCAAGTACTTTTCTAAAATTAGGGAATTGAAAATAAAATGTTTACTATTGCATTTTTCAAAGGTCTTGAGGCCATTTAATGGAAGGTGCAAGCAGTAAGCTTGCTAACTGTTCCATGACATCCGTTATGGCTGAAATGGCTGGTTACCAGTAGGTAAACATCATGACTTTCTTCAGCAGATCGTGTTCTGCTGGTACAGGCACAAAACCCGTACCAAAAACTGGGCCAAGCATCAGGGCTATAGATAATAATTAGACATAATCCCCGCCTCATCTAGAGAGTGAACGCTGTATTATGATAAAAGATTCATTATAACATGATAAATGCTCTAGTGGATGGATGCACAGAGCAGGGGGGCACAGAGAGAACCAGTGGGAGTTGGAGCACAGCAGAGATTTGCCAAGTCAAGAGGAGGCAAGGTCCCTCCAAAGTGGGACGGTGTTCCTGAAAACCATGAAGGGATCCATTTTTTGAGAGGCATTGTAGGATCAGCATTAAAGACAGACAGGGGCTTAGGAATCAGCATCCAGAGCCTGGCTCTGTCACTTACTAATTGATGTGGTGGATTTCAAAGAACAGCCCAAATCCTCTACTTCCCTCACAATATGAAGCTCCTCCAATCAAGGGATAGAGTCTTTTTCCCCCTTGCATCTGGCTTCTCCCTGTCACTTGCCTTGCTATACAAGCAGAAGTCTGAAAAGCCTTGAGCTTCGCATCTTGTCCTCTCTGGTTCATGGAACAGAGACCACCATGTGCACAGACCGATTACCTGTTGTTGGATAAGAGACTGTGAGACCTGGCAGGTGACCTCAGATGTATGAGTGACCCCAGCGAGACTAGCAGTAGAAGTGCACAGCTCACCTCAATTGTTTACCCACACACTTCTGAGCTGAAGAAATGATTGCTATTCTAAACGTAAAGTTTGGATGTGGTTTGCTATAAATAAAAACTAATTGGTGCACTCAGTGGCCCTGGATAATTTATTTCACCTCTTTAAACTTGGTTCCCTCATCTATAACATGGAGATAACCAGAGTAATTGTCTCCTCAGTTGCTGAGGTTATTAAATAAAATAATGCATAAAAAGTACTTATAGTGCCTGATGCCATAGAAATAGTGATTAATAGTATGATTATATCCTTATAACCAGAATTGAATTTCTCCAGAAGTCAGGAGTGGCCCTATGGGATGCTGTATTATCTGTAACTACTAGAGCCATCACATTTCCTGTGACATGTTTTAAAAGTAAACAATGGGGATTCTTGTTTGTCTGTTTGATGTTTCAGTTTCTTTGAGTGTTTCATATGTTAGTCAGTAGGTCTTAAAATGCTATTTGGTGGAGAGTTATGTTTTCATGTGTTATTTGTCCTAAATTCAACTTTTGCTTCTTCTTTCTTTCTTTCTTTCTTCTTTCTTTCTTTCTTTCTTTTTTTTAATTTTTTATTGGTGTTCAATTTACTAACATACAGAATAACCCCCAGTGCCCATCACCCATTCACTCCCACCCCCCGCCCTCCCCTTCCACCACCCCTAGTTCGTTTCCCAGAGTTAGCAGTCTTTACGTTCTGTCTCCCTTTCTGATATTTCCCACACATTTCTTCTCCCTTCCCTTCTATTCGCTTTCACTATTATTTATATTCCCCAAATGAATGAGAACATATAATGTTTGTCCTTCTCCGATTGACTTACTTCACTCAGCATAATACCCTCCAGTTCCATCCACGTTGAAGCAAATGGTGGGTATTTGTCATTTCTAATGGCTGAGGAATATTCCAGTGTATACATAGACCACATCTTCTTTATCCATTCATCTTTCGATGGACACCGAGGCTCCTTCCACAGTTTGGCTATCGTGGCCATTGCTGCTATAAACATCGGGGTGTAGGTGTCCCGGCGTTTCACTGCATCTGTATCTTTGGGGTAAATCCCCAACAGTGCAATTGCTGGGTCGTAGGGCAGGTCTATTTTTAACTCTTTGAGGAACCTCCACACAGTTTTCCATTCCTGATCAAAACTCTTTCTTTTTTTTTTAACCATTGCCTCTGCACCACAATGCTGAGCAGCTGCATTTTCTGCTTTCTCTGATTTCAGTGGTGCATACCTCTTCCTGATTCATCTCCCATGGGGGAAGCAAGGAGCACATAATATTTAACTACATTATAGGAAGGATATGTGGGTTTGCTAATGGCGTCCTGAAAAAATTAAGTGTTAAGTGGTTCGATTCTTCCCACTTCTCTATTTTAAACATCACAGAATTAATTTCCTAAAAATTAAAATTCTGTCCTAATGGAACACAATTAAGAAAGCACATGAATGTATCCTTTTCAATAATGTAGATTTAATTTCTTTCAAGCAACTTCAAGTAATATCTAATAGCTATAAGTGTTTATATTCCAACTGAAGTCAGAGAGTGACATAAATTTAAACTAACTGCAATTACTGTATAATGCATTTTGAAATTGTTCCTTTTCCTAGTTAGTTATATGCTAGTGTTTCCCACCTTTGAACCGGTCTCCACCTGACCCTCAGTTCTGCCTTCGATTGTAGTAACCCTGAAATACAAAACCTTGCTGAGGAAATATGTTTATCCTTCCTGTTAGAAGTATGGAAAGAATCTTCAGCGATGCATTTATACATGGCTATTTCCTGGAAGGCAGCAGCATCATTACATCTTCATTCTGAGTTCTATCTGAACCTAAAACGTGAATGTTTATAAGAACATGCATCAGGGCTACAAAAATCCAATTGCCAGTCACAGACACTTAATAAGGGAGCTCTTCCATGTTCATGTTGGTAGCATCTGCTCCTCCAATCTGTTCAAACTAATCTATATCATAAGTTGTAATTATATGAGCCTGTACATGAAGGATAAAGCGTTGAAGTCTGAAGGATATACCTGATTTTCCCACTTGTATTTTCATCCCAGCAAGGGGTTCAATTTGGAGGCAATCTAACATACAAGAGCTTGACTCTACTCAGGATGCCTGTGCTCTTGGGCAAGATGTGTCACCTCTCCGGTCCACAGGGTCCTCCCCTGCAAATAATAATATTTCTTCCTAGGCTTCAGTGATACAATGCACACAGAGGCATTTGAGGTGCTCCTGGGTGGCTCAGTTGGTTAAGCATCTGACTTTGGCTCAGGTCATGACCTGAAGATCCCGGGATCGAGCCCCATGATGGGCTCTGTGCTCAGTGAGGAGTCTGCTTGTCCCTCTCACTCTGCCTCTGCCCCCCACTCCACTCATGATCTCTCTCACATGCTCTCAAAAAAATAAATAAAATTTAAAAATAAAAAAAGCACTTGAAACAGCAGCTAGTGCATAATAGCCCTCAGTACATGCTTGTTGAATTTGACCTTTGCAGAATGTTTCTTGTGACAGAAATGGCATGCCTTAGATCACTATTTATAGGTAAAACACAGTAGTCCATGTTAGTGCTATGTTCATGGCTCCTTTTCAATAAAAATGGTATTTGAAACCAAGATCTTGGCACTTGGTATGTTTGTTGCTACTGGGGTGTGCTTTCTTGTATCTTCTGCGATAGCAGAAGACAAATATGTGTGCATACCACTCAGGTATGTATGCGTATATATATTTGTATATTAATAAGCTATATTTTGGGGCACCTGGGTGGCCCAGTCAGTTAAACGTCCAACTCGGTTTTGGCTCAGATCATGATCTCACAGGTCATGAGACTGAGCCCCTGGTGAAGCCCTTGCCATGCTCCAGGCTCAGCAGGGAGCCTGCTTGAAGATTCTCTTCCTCTGCCCCTCCCCCCATTCATGCATGTGCTTGTATGTGCACATGCTCTCTCTCTCTCCAAAATAAATAAATAAATCTTAAAAAACTAAGGTATATATTCATATAAAGTGTGAAGTATATGAGGTTATATATATAGTATGTATGTACTATATAAGGCATATATAATAATGTATCTTTATATATTAATATTTCTACATGTAACCATCTGTGTCTATGTTATGTTACATATGAGTTCAGATGCTTCCAACTTTCAATCCATTACCATGTGATCATTCTGGTCTCCACCCTTATGCATCTGTAAATCTCATACCAACAGTGGGAAATCTGGCTCCTGCCAACTGCTGTCATCTGCTATTCATGAACGCAATTGTTCAGTTTCAGTATGCATGTATCACACTATCAGAATTGTGAACCTCGCCCTCCTGTTGGAATAATGTTACCAGCTAGAGTAAGTGCTTATGCTCTTCCTTCCAGTTCAGAGAGGGTTCTGAAAAAGCTGCTCCCTTGGAGTGTTTGACTATGTTATGCCAATTGCTCTGGGCCTATGGTAAAATGGTTATTTTTCCCTCTCCCTGACCAAAACATGAGTTTTTCTGTGATCTTCACTATGAGACTCGGTGAGGTTCCTAAAAGTAAAGCCAATGAAAGTGTAGGGTGCCCCAAGAATGGGTCCCAGGAGTTTCTCACTCTCAAGCTAGTCTACTTTCAGCTTTCAGAAATTCAAAAAATTTGTTTCCAGTCAATATTTCTACAGGTTTATGGCTCCAGTGGCTTTGGCTCCAAAGAAGCTGATCTTAGCTGCAGATAGCATTTGTAGTGCTTTCTCTACGTATTACATTATTCTATACATGACTTTTTTATAGTCTACTGGTGTTGTCATTTTACCAGTTTGAGTGAAATATTAAAGCCTTACCTTTTTTACATCTATATACCCTCCCCCATTCATAATATAATTGTCTTAAATATTACCTGTGAATACCTTTAGAACCATTTAACACTGCTTCAACAGTCAAACATCGCTTCTACAACTCAAGAAGAGATTCAAAGCCTACTATATTTACTGATAAGTTTTGCTTGCCATGTTTTTCTTCCTTCCTCGTGCATCAAGTTTGCTTCTCTTATCATTACCTTTCTGTTTAGAGAAATTCCTTTAACCATTGTTTATGGTGACCTTCTAGTAACATATCCTCTTAGTTTTTTTCTCGTCTGAGAATGTCTTGATTTTCCCTTTATTCCTGAAGGATTTTTTTCACTGATCATAGAATTCTGGGTTGATGGTTCTTTTCTTTCAGAACTTGAAAAAAGGTGAGGCTTCTTTCTAGTCCCCATGATTCCTGATGAAAAATCCTTGGTCATCTGAACTATTTTTTTGTGTGTGTATTTGTTTTATTTTGTTTTGTTCTCCTATAGTAAGGTGTTGTCTCTTCTCTGGGTGTGGTCATGATTTTTTCTTTGTCTTTAGTTTCAGGAGTTAAATTATGAGGTAGTACCTTGGCATGGATTTCACTGAATTTTATTTTGAAGAATTCTCTTAACTTCTTAAATCTGTAGATTTATGTATGTTGCTAAATTTGATACATGTTCAGCCACCATTTCCTTGAGTATTTTCTTAGCCTGGTTCAATTTATCCTCTCCTTCCAGGATTCTGGTGATATGAATGTTCATCTTCTGTGTAGTCCCATGGGGCCCCCAAGGTTCTCTTTACTTTTTCCATTTATTTTCACTCTGTTGTTCACACTGGTTAATTTCTATTATTGTAGCTTCTACTTCACTGATTCTTCCTTCTTCCTCTTCTTTTTGCTGCTGAATCCATGCATATAGTGTGTTATTAATTTCAGTGGTAGAATTTAGTGATTCATTAGTTGCATATAACCCCCGGTGCCCATCCCACCAAGTGCCCTCCTTAATTGTCCATCATCCAGTTACCCTTCTCTCCCCATCCACCTCCCCTCCAGCAGCTCTCAGTTTGTTCCCTATAGTTAAGAGTCTTTTATGGTTTGCTTCCCTGTTTTTACCTTATTTTATTTTTCTTCCATTCCCCTATGTTCATCTGTTTTGTTTCTTAAATTTCACATATGAGTGAAATCATACAGTATTTGTCTTTGACTTATTTTGCTTAGCATAAAACCCTCTAGTTTCATGCATGTCATTGCAAATGTCAAGATTTCATTCTTTTTGATGGCTAAATAATATTCCATTTTATTTCAGTTTCTGCATTGTGTATGCCTAGAATTTCCACTTGGTTCTTCTTTATGTCTTCTTTGATTTACTGAGACTTTCCATTTCTAAACTGAGGTTTCCTGGTTTTCATCTGTTTCAAATATGACCATATTGGTGTTTGAAGCCTTTTTATTTTGCTGCTTTAAGATCTTTGTCAGGTAATTCTAACATCTCTGTCATATCACTGTTGGTGTCTTTTGATTGTCTTTTTCCATTTGATTGTCTTTGTTATTATGAATAACTTTCTATTGAAATCTAGATGATTTTGCATTGTGTTATGAGGCTGAATGTTATTTAAATCTTCTCTTTTAGCTAACATTCTCTGGCCGTGCTCTTGCAGAGGAAGGGGAGGAGCACCACCTTGTTATTGTCAACTAGATCCTCCATGCCATGTTGGCCCTTTGTTACTGCTGGGTGAGGGTGAAAGCCTCCCCACTCCATGAGGTCTCCACTGACACCATGGGGATGGGGGTGGGTGCTCATCACCAGCTGATGAACATTGAAGTCCCAGCTCCCTACTTTGCTTTCTGATATTCCCCAGAAGGGATGTCAGGGCACCCCCTCACAAACTAGTAAAAGCGCAAGCCTGGACTCCCTGTTTGGTCTATGCTGGTATAGCGCAGGGTAGAGTGTCTGTTTTTCATGTGGCATTGGCCACAGGAGAGCACTTATTGTCTAAAAGTTTTCTGCACTGCTGGGTTGATCCTTTCTTTATCCTTTGGCTAAAAGGAGCAGCCTCTTGTTGGCACTTTTCTTTTTCTTGGTCTGTCCCCATTGGCATTTCTGGTTTGCAAGCCTCTTTAACTCCGAGTCTGGAATATATACAACAAAAAGAAAATCCAAGGAATTCAACAGTGTCATCCTTTAGGTCTCAAAATCTCAAGGCAGCCTGCCTCCTTCCCTCCACCTTTCAAAGCTTTCTTATGTTTGGTTTACATAGAAGATTCAGTTTTTAGTTGTACCTAGTGGGAAATCTAGAGAAAAGCATATCTTCTCCATATTCTTTAAGTGGAAGACAACTCACTTCCATTCAGATTGTTTATCTGCCACTTATAAACTTCTTATATGCTTTATTGAAACATATCTACAAAAAAAAACTCACAGATTCTTAAGGTATAGTTCAGTGAGTTACCACCACCAAAGGTGAAGGAGGGGCACTCCACTGGCACCATGAGAAATGACAGTGCTTCTTCCCAATTATGAACAGTCCTTCATTCCTAAATATGGTCATTGTATTTGAACTTTACATAAGTTATATAACATAATATATACTCTTCTGTGTCTGGCTTCTTTTACTCTATGTTTGTGACAGTATCTGAATGCCCGACAAACATATGACATGAGGCTCAACTTTATTAGCAATCCGGGAAATGAAAATAAAGTCACAGTGATAAAATAAAAAATATGCTGTATCCATGTCGGAGAAAACAACTGGAACCCATAACTGATGCTTTTGCCTTAGCACCAAAAGTCATATACAAGAATGTTCAAGAAGCCCTATTTGTGACAGGGAAGACATAAAAACAACCTCACAGCCCATCCACACATAATGGATTAAATAAATTATGGCAGATTCATACAATCAAATTCTATATAGCAAGGAAAGAGAATAAATAATCTTTGCATATTTTACTTTTAATTTAGTTTTTAAAATGAAATGGTTTTTCCTAAAATAAGTTAGAAACAGGAAATATGCTATAGTGCAATATGTTTTACGGAACTTAAAACACTTAGACCCACAAATTGCATATATTTCTCAAATAGGCATACATGTCTATGACATATATTTTCAAAATATGATAGTGGGTGTCACTGAAGGAGGGGAATTTTGAGCAAGATGTGGGTTACATTTGGGATAGTTAATAAAACAAATTAAAATGAGAAAGGGGAATTGCAAGGATTAATGATGACAATTCTAGGTCCCTCCACTTCCTCCAGAGTAACAATAAAATAAATAGCCACAGAAAATATAAGCAGAGAAGTAGGCTCATATAACTGGTGCAGCCACTCTGGAAAACTGTGTGGAGGTTCCTCAAAGAGTTAAAAATAGACCTGCCCTACAACCCAACAATTGCACTGTTGGGGATTTACCCCAAAGATACAGATGCAGTGAAACGCCGGGACACCTGCACCCCGATGTTTATAGCAGCAATGGCCACGATAGCCAAACTGTGGAAGGAGCCTCGGTGTCCAACGAAAGATGAGTGGATAAAGAAGATGTGGTTTATGTATACAATGGAATATTCCTCAGCTATTAGAAATGACAAATACCCACCATTTGCTTCAACGTGGATGGAACTGGAGGGTATTATGCTGAGTGAAGTAAGTCAATCGGAGAAGGACAAACATTATATGTTCTCATTCATTTGGGGAATATAAATAATAGTGAAAGGGAATATAAGGGAAGGGGGAAGAAATGTGTGGGAAATATCAGAAAGGGAGACAGAACGTAAAGACTCCTAACTCTGGGAAACGAACTTGGGGTGGTAGAAGGGGAGGAGGGCGGGGGGTGGGGGTGAATGGGTGACGGGCACTGGGGGTTATTCTGTATGTTAGTAAATTGAACACCAATAAAAAATAAATAAAATGCCAGCTTCCTCTTTTCCCCCTGGAAAACATCTCCTTAACTTTCAATAAGTTTTTTCCTTTGGTGAACCTTCTCCTAGCTCCTCAGTGGAATTAGCGCTTTCCTGCTCTGGGTCTAAGGCTTCTCTTCATAATGATTTTCATTTGTCCCCATCTCTGCCTTTCTGGATAAGCTGAATTGCCCTTTGGGTGGGGGAAGAGGCATGTATCTCTCTATATCCCTGGATCTAATAGAGTGCCCGGTACATAGCAGGTCCCAGCAACTATCAATAAATAAATCAGCAGATAAAGTGAGAACTTCATTTGTTCAGACATGTCTGCCATATTTTGTAATGTTCTCAAATACCTTAAGCTGGGAAACTCCTTACACCCGTGACCACACAAGCGATAGAAGCAACAAGACATGGTGACTCACTAGATAAGGTGGTTGAGGAAAAACAAAGAGTAAAATGTTGCAGACTTTATTTAAAATGAGGGTGTTTCTCATCTCCTACATTAGCAGCTCTACCTGCAGTCTAAGGAACTCGGGGGTTGTGTGCCATACAAAGCTACCTGCCAGGCTGAGCATCCTCCGAGTACTAGGCCATTGCTCAGTAGAGTCTGGCATTTTTGGCAACTTGCATTTCAGGGAGGAAATGGGACTAGAAACAACCAACAACTTCCTCTAAATTTTTGCCTGAATAACACCACCATTGATATTGACTCCTACTGTACTCCACACTATCATTAGCTGCATCAAGTTATCATTATTAATGGAGGAGACAAAAGTCTCCATTTTTCTGGCCAACCCTACAAGAATAAAGACAGTTAAAACACAGATATGTTTCCCAAGTCCAGGCTTTATGGGTAAGTTGGCCTCAGCTATGGGAGGAAGAACATGGCATTTAAGGCTTAAAGCCTGAGTCATCTTTTCCAGGCCAATTGTCAAGTGCCTGATGGATGGCTCAAGGCTGCCAAGTGAATTAGTGGAGGAACACAGAGGGTTACAGAAGGCAGGAGGTCAAAGAGGTAATATAACCCCTCCCTAGAAAACAGTAAAGAGAATTTGTGAGATTCACCTGCCCCCAGCATGACACTACATGCTTTTAGAACCTATTTCAAAGTAAGTGCAAAGCTTTAGGAATGAAAAGCAGGAACTGTTATCCGGTTTTGCTGGAGCTCTTGTTTGTTTTAAGAGTTACTCCTACTGCTCACTTCTAGGGATGTCATCTAAGATACAGAATGATTAACCGACTATACACTGAATATTCATAATCCTCTAAAGGTTTTAAGTGTGCAAGTTACACGAGTGTAACTTTTAGGGAGCCACAAACGGAATATGTTCCTGCCTCAGGGGGAGCAAGAGCTCTCTATGTCTGGCTGCCAGGTGTGAAGTATCTATGTGTATCTCTCAGGACTCTGGCTTTGGCTCTTTCTTACTCTGTGACCCATTAAACCCTCCCAAAATCCTTATGATGCTTTTTTTCCCTTCCTTTGTTACTAACCAGGCCTGTTCCTCCCAGGCTGACTGACACCCAACTTTCTCCAAGGGGCATTTGTAAAAGTACTCAAAATGATTATTCAAAGGATTTCTCCCGCATTTCCCTTTTTTGAGCATTGTGGTGTGTCATCAGTAAAGCTTACCCACAAAGAAAAGAAACTATAGTTTTCTAAGAACCAAACCTGAACAGCCCTACATAAGCATACTCCGTGTATTATTGATACTGTACATTCTGGTCCAGATTCCTTCCACCAAAACCATAATCACCTTTCAAATTCTACTTGAACCTTCCTAAACACCCTTTCCACTGGTAGACTTCATTCTCCCTGTTGCTAATGGCCCTTATACGGCAGTGAGCATACTGAGTGTCACAGTTTGCTTACAAGTGGCAAGGAGTCTGAGGTTTAGAGTCTGAAGGTGTGATCTGGAATCCTTACTTTGCACTTACCATATTCCACTAAGGAAATCATAAACCCCCTCAGGCTTCTCATTACCGCATCTGCAAAATGGGTCTAATGGTACTTACTTTGCCAAGTTGATGTTTAGGAACACGAGAAATAATGACTGTTTTATTGCCCTCTAACAATTCCTAGCAAAAAGCATAAAAGCTTCTTCATAAATAAATAATGATGCAATCCATACAATGGGATACACACTCATTTAAAAACAAAACGCTAATGTATGCTTATATTTACTGGCACAGAACTATCCCTAAGACATATTATTTAAGAGAACGGAAGTTATAAAAACACTCAGTTTCCTGAGATCATTTTTATGTAAATATATATACATTTAAAATATACCCATACATACATGTGATTTGAGAAGGCAGCTTAGCCAAATGCCAATGGCTATTACCAATACATGGTAGAATTTTAGAGGATTTTTAATTTCCTCAGGATTCTTTTTGGTACTGTTTGAATCATGACAAAGAGGCATTGTTTTGGAAAAGAGGATTTAGAAATACTTCACATAATATTATAATAAATTTGAAAACTCGGGAAAGAAACATGTGCCGTTGTTAGTTTGGTCATATATTCCGAATCTGAATGAAGCAATGAGCATTGGGACTGGTAAGCAAGTAAACAGACAGTGGTTCATTGTGCTACTTATTAGTTGACTTTGCCCAAGTATTTAATCTACATGAGTTTCAATATTCCCCTTTATAAGAGTTTTTCATCAGATCTGTAAATTTCTCTACAGACTGACATTTTATCTTTCATTCATTTAACAAATACTCACTGAGCACCTATTATATGAGCATCTAAGTCCAGAAATAGATGATGAAGAGGAGACAGGAGGTCCTCAACCTCACAGAGCTTAGATTCTGAAGGACACCAAATAAGGAAAGAAAGAAACAGGACTCTTTACATGGTAGGCTCTGAGGTCCGGAACTGGAGGAGAGCTATCCGTAGGGAAAAACGGTAAAGGATTCTCACATTCAGGAAATGGCAACAAACAGCAACACTGGTAAAAAGAACAGACCAGGCATTTTGAGAAAAAAAGAAAAGGGCAGGGTGAAGGGGTTCTCATGTCTCTTAAACTATTACCCTCAACCGATAGAAGAGGATATGTAAAGTCACATGCTGATTACTAATCAAAGGACCAAAATCTGTAAGAAATTGCACATAAGACCATATAATGTTTGTCCTTCTCCAATGGTCTCATTCATTTGGGGAATATAAAAAATAGTGAAAGGGAATAAAGGGGAAAGGAGAGAAAATGAGTGGGAAATATCAGAAAGGGAGACGGAACATGAAAGACTCCTAACTCTGGGAAACAAACTAGGGGTGGTGGAAGGGGAGGAGGGCGGGGGGTGGGGGTGACTGGGTGACGGGCACTGAGGGCGGCACTTGGTGGGATGAGCATTGGGTGTTATTCTATACGTTGGCAAATTGAACACCAATAAAAAATAAATTTATAAAAAAAAAGAAAGAAATTGCACATAACTGTCACACCTGCAGTTTCCAGGTAGGAACTATTAACAGTTTTAGAAATGTGATACCTCCAGCTTATTCTTTTTTCTCAAGGTTGATTTGGTGGTTCAGAGTCTTTTGTTGTTCCATACACACTTTAGGATTGTTTGTTCTAGCTCTGTGAAAAATGCTGATGGTATTTTGACAGGGATTGCAGTGAATCTATAGACTACTTTGGGTACTATGGACATTTTAACAATATTGATTCTTCCAATCCATGAGCACGGAATATCTTTCTGTATTTGTGTCATCTTCAGTTCTTTCACTCATGTTTTATAGTTTTCTGAATACAGTCTTTCGCCTTGTTGGTGAAGTTTATTCCTAGGCACTTTATTAGTTTTGGTGCAAATGTAAATGGGATTGTTTTCTTAATTTCTTTTTTTGCTATTTCACTAACAGCGTATAGAAATGCAACTGTTTTGACATTGTGCATCCATTTGGCTGTGATGAACAGAAAACCCAATTCAAAGCGAATATATTTGAGCAAAAGCATACAACTAATGATAATGATGATGATGATGATGATAATAATTAATAGTATGAGACTAATTTTGACCAGGCATTTAATCCTCTGATCCTTACAAAGACTCTATGAAGTAGGGATCATTATCTCATTTTAGACTCAAGGAAACCAAGGCTGAGGCAGATCAGGTTAATTGTCTAAGATCTTGTTGCTTTTAAGTAGAAGAGCCAGGATGTTTGAACTTTAGGGTCATGGCCCTTTCACTAAATGTAAAGACTCAAGTCCCCGTCCGTCTCCCAGAGGTTATAACCAACTAGAAGCAGCCCGCAAATGTGCTCATTACAGAACAGAGGCAGATCTTAACCAGAAACTAGCCTTAAGGGGCTGCCTTTTCTAGGTCCCTCCAGCTTGGACATCATTTCAATGCAGTCAAATAGTGCACTTCAAATATAACCTACTATTAGTGCTGCCATCATTATTATTAATCGCACTTCAAAAAACAGGTTAAGGATGCCTTAACTGGATCTCATTCACTCTGATAATATGAGTCTCCAAATTAAATGACTGATGCTGAGGAGAGATGAGTCTGGAATTGTTGTGAGGACTGCAATCTGGCATCAACAGTTGCTCAAAGTAGGGGCTGGTGTTGTTACTGTAGGACTCTGGACAAAGCATTGTGTTTCTCTGGCTTGCATGCAAGTCCCTCAGGCAAGATGGCCAGAAGTGACAACTAAGGCTGGCATTCCCAATGCTCCTTTATAGATTGAACAGCAGCGGTTGGTGCCTCCTGCCATATTTGTCCTGACTTCTTGTCTATCACTTCCATAATGCAGATCTGGTGATTATTCACTCTTAGGATAAAGAAAGGTGGCAAGTCTTCATTCTTTGAGGACTCTCCCTATGCATCTCTTAAGCTTCTGGCTCTCAGTCTGCATCAATCTTCCCTTTAAGGCCTGCAGGCTCTTCATCAGATCTTGGTTCACATTTGCTTGAGGGGCAGCAGGACAGGGTGGTCAAAACTTGGCTCAGAAGTGGGATATATCTGAGTCCAAGTCCCTGTTCCCACATTCACTGGTAAAACCTAGCATGATTATCTCATTAAATAAAAGATTAAATGAAACAACACATAGAAAATGCCTACAAACATAGAAGAAGCCCAGTGCAGGTTAGCAATGATTATTATCATCAATTTAATTGTTAAACCCCATGCCCTTCATATATCTCATTACTCATAATGACTTCAAAGCATCAGACATGGAGAACTAACTTATTGAGACCGTCTCTCCTTTATCCTTGTCAGTTCCCCATTCCCTGGTCACCCTGCTTATCTTCTCTCTTCCTTTCTTGCTATTCTTTTTTGTACCTTTCATAAGTATGGCAATTAAAATTTTTAAATAGTCTTGAAAGTATCTCCCTACAAATGGCTCTAGAAGAAGACAAAGTTCACAGAATGAAAGCCTGAGCATTTACTAAAATAAAGGTGAGATAGTACAGCTGCCCTTCAATTCTAAATAAAATAAAATAAGATCCAAAGATGAAAAATTCCTTGTATTTAAGTCACAATGTGCTTGTCCACCAAGATCGGAATTGTCTATTTAACCCTGGGGGGGCTTCACTTCCTCAGAAGATCCTTCTCTGGCCATACACTTATTAGTCCTTACATTGTGCATACTCATTAGATTCCTATACTTTTATTTGCCACAGTTCATAAAATCTCTGTGAATGTGTCTGTGTCTGTGTGATTTAATTAATATCTATCTCTGTCTCTCACCAGGCTCTCCATTCCAGCACAAAGTCTGAAGCTATCTATGTTTTCTGTCATTCTATCATTTCTATCATTCTTTTCTAGCACAATGTCTGGTACAGAATAGATGCTTGATAAAGATGTGTTGAAACTGTTGCCCCTGTCATTATGTGCTCTGGTTGTAGCTCTGGTAATTTTGGCTGTTAGAATTTTGTATCCACTAAACAATTAGGAATTATGTTTTGAGGAGGAAAGAGCTGTGGCCATTGGGTTTAAACAATCTGGCCAGGTCAAATGAGAAGGTAAGGGCCACTAGGGTATTTGGAGCTTTCTGAGAGCCAAATGCCCATTAAGAGCCTGGCACTTAGAACAGGAGCTTTCAACTGATGTCCAGGATAGAAAGAGTAATAGGTTCTTTCCAAAGGACATGAGCTAAGGCAAACATGCAGGACTAGATATGTAATTCATGGAGTCCAGTCCAAAATGAAAACGCAGGGCCCTTTGTTCAAATATTATTAAGAATTTCAAACAGAGCCATAAATATAGAGTTGGTGGTTGCCATAAATACAAACTGGTGGTTGTCAGAGGGGAGAGAGTTGGGATGATGGGCAAAAAGGGTGAAGGGGAGTGAGGAGGACAGGCTTCCAGTTATGGAGTGACTAAGTCACAGGGATGAAAGATACAGCACAGGGAATATAGTCAGCGGTATTGTAATAGCATTGCATCATGACAGATGGTAGCGACACTTGTGGTGAGCAGAGCATAATGAATAGAGATGTGGAATCACTATGTTGTACGCCTGAAACCAATGTAACATTGCATATCAACTAAACTACAATTGAAAAAAAAAAACTTAAAAGAATTTCAAGATGGTGACAGAAGAGGATCAAACCAAGTACAGGTCCTGTGTGAGACTGCACAGGTTACATACTCATGAAGCTGGCCTTGAAAAACGTACAGTTAATCAGGAAAATCTGGAACATAAGGTTGTAACGTTCTGTTAGACAAGGGAGAGAGTATTTGTTATTTATGAAGAATAAGATCTTTTAAATATCCAGATCGATTTCCTTTCCCTGCACACTGAGGTTGTGTCTTCAGAAAATAACGGCTCGTTCCGTCCCTTTATCTCCATGTCTGCAAAGGTTCTATTCGGGCTGACCGGCCTGCCCCTCCGTGAGCAGCCCTGAACTCCTCGCTGTACAGCAGCACCCAGCTGGCCCTTCAGCCATGCAGAGCCGCCCACCATCTGAGGCTTCAGCGTCCAAAGGGCATGGATTTTGAAGCCAAGATGGGTTGCAATCCCAGCTCCACTGTTTCTACAGTTCAATGACTTACAGTAAGTGACTTAGCCTTCCTAGAATCTCGGTTTCCTCATCTATAAAACGTAAGCGATGCTGCCCAGCCCAAGAGGCTGGCCGTGAGGATTAAACGTGGTCAAAAGCATAGCGGGCTCAGCACAAAAACAGGGACAGAGCCTCGTTGCATCTTGCCTCTGCTTTAGTCCAAAGCTGAACGGGGGAGCGCGGAGCGCTTCCAAGCAGGGGAACCCCAGCTCTCCCTGCTCTCCGTCACTGAGCCCTATAAATAGCTTAGCTAAGTCACTGTCTCCCTTGGAGTCGCTGTTCCTTAGGGGGAGCAGCGAGGGAGGTGCTGCAGGTGGTCCCTCCTGGCCGAACCCCGCCGGGGTTTTCTCTTCCTCCCACGGCCCCTCCTGGGAACCCCCGGCCGAGGCGGAGGCTGCGAGCGGGCGGCGGAGGCGCAGCCCCCAGGGCCGGACCCCCGCGCCCCCCGCCCGCCCCCGCCCTCGCCCTCCCCTCCCCTCCCGGCGGCGGCCGCGCAGCCCCGCCCCGCCCCGCCCCGGCCCGCCCCGGCCCGCCCCGCCCCGCCCCGCCTCCCCCGCGGCCCGCGAGCGCTCCCGAGCCGCCGGTCCGCCGCCGCCTGCCAGTCCCGCCCGCGCTCCGGCCGGCGAGGGGCGGCGGCGAGGCCGAGGGAGGGCGCGCGGGCGGCGGGGAAAGGATGGGAGCCCCTGGGACCCGCGGCTGAGCCAGCCCGAGCGGCGGGAAGGCCAGCGTCGCGGTTCCCCCCGGAGCCCCACACCGTTCCCGCTCCGCCACGATGATCCCGCCGAGCGGCGCCCGCGAGGACGGCGTGGACGGGCTGCCCCAGGAGGCGCCGAGCGCCCAGCAGCCGCCCTCTCCGGCATCCGCCGGCAGCCAGGAATCCAAGGTACTGCGCACACTTGCCCCAAGAACCGGGAGCTCACTTTCCTCCTGCCCTTCTGCCCCCCACCTTCCTGCCCCCCCAGCACTGGCGCCGGCGCAGGCGGGAGAGACGTGCTCCGGGTTGGCCCCGGCGCCCCCGAACCCCGAAGGTCGGGCAGGACTCGCGGTAAAGCTGCTGGACCGCGTAGCGTGGACCCAGCCTGCTGCCCACGCAGACCCGAGGCTGCGCCGGCTTCTCCCCGCGGGCGCGCGCTGCGAGTGCGCACCCCCGGGCTCAGGCACTGCTCTCCGGGGCGGCCGGTGGCTGCTTGTGAGCTTTCAACCCGCGGGTGCCCAGAGCACGTGCAGGTGCCAGGCGGCTTCTGGAGGATGAAGTGTGGTAGCGATGGATACACCCCCAGAAAAGCCAGCCACTTGTGGCCAGCAAAGCGATGTCCGTATCACAGAGGTCCCCGAGACTCTGCTTTATTAACGGGCTCACCCCTGGCTTCAGAAGAGCTAAGCAAAGGGAAGAGCCGCATTCGTGAGAAAGTTGAGGTTCCTCTCGTGGAAGTTAACACTTGGAGAACTTACCCTTGCTTTTCTGAGTTACACCAACACGCATACACAAAGCCAGCCTCGCAGCACTTCTCCTGCCACCGCTCCACGTCCTCTAAAGCTCTTGTGGGTTCCAGGCACATGTTTGGAAATCATGAAAGAAGGTCGAGTAAATTGTGGCTGCTCGCAGTGACATGCTGAATGGCCTCTTAGCCTGGGGTGAAAATCATGAGATGGAGTTGGTGGTTATATGGATTTTTTTAAGTGCAGGGCCCCTGGCTCTTTATACAGAGATCCTTGTGAATTCCCCAGGCATCTTTGGAATGCCAGCAGTTCCTGTATGGGAGGGAACAGGAGGGGGGTGCCAGTTTGGAGGGCAGGTGAGATGGAGGAAAGAAAAGCCCCATCCCTCTATCCGTTTACATCCATCCTTAGAAGCCATCGCCAAAGCAGCAAGGATCAAAATCACAGCTAAGTGGCTCTTAGTTTAAGTGATGATGGGCACTGTACACATCCCAGCCTATGGAAGTTAACCATCAAAAAGAGCTTTGTCTTGTCTTTATTTTACCTTTTTTTTTTTTTTTTTCCTGATAAGTGTCTGATCTGGGGCATGTATGTTAACTTTTCTAAAACTCAGTTGGAAATGGGGGCAGAAGCCTCTCCTTCCAGAATTCTGTGAAGAATACGTGAAATGACCCAGTGCAATGTAAGGACTCAATCAGTGTTTACCCTTCTCCTTCCCTTTTTTTTTTTTTTTTTTTGGTGTGTGTGTGTGTGTGTGTGTGTGTGTGTGTGTTATTGGAGTTCAATTTGCCAACATATAGCATAACACCCAGTGCTCATCCCATCAAGTGCCCCCCTCAGTGCCCATCACCCAGTCACCCCCACCCCCCACCCACCTCCCTTTCTACCACCCCTTGTTCCTTTCCCAGAGTTAGGAGTCTTCTCCTTCCCGAGATAAAGGGGATCCACCCTACCACAGATAATCCACTCCAAAGCTGTCTCATAACCTGCACACTCATACCACCTCTCCTCCAACTAGAAGTTTCTGGTCATCTCATCATTGTCTATCATTGACCACCAGCCACCTAAGGGGTATGGGTTAGTGACCATTTCAAAGATGATCTAGTGGACTGTAAATGAAAGTAGCAAAACTAGTGAGTGAAACTGGTACTAAACTTTTTGAATTGGGCTTGTTGCTCTGCAGTAGGTGTGTTCTGGAAAGGGCTTAGCATTTGCAAATACAGAGGCATGATTTAAACACACTATATGGGTTTGCTATTTATAGATATCCTGATGCAAATTCTTTGGCAGAGCAAAAACTACATATGTAATACCCATAATTATCCACTGATTTATCTGACTATGGTTTCAAATTTGTACATGCCAATTTTTCTCAAAGTGGTCTACATGCCTAAAGTGTGTGTTCAGAAATCTGCCATGGCTTAGGTATTCTTAATCAGTGGAGGTGGGCTGGAGGGTGAGGGGTGGGCCATGAAGCCCAGGAAATTGAATGCAAAATAGTGTGCCTGGATGTGAATTTTTATGGCATAGCATTGGTGATATTCTCAAAGGGCTCCAAGCGTCTCAAAAAGGCCCAGCTGCTGGTATGGAGGAATATGTAGTAGGGGGGTGGGAGGGCATGAAACAGGAAAAGAAGAAGGCTCTATTTATTCCACACCAGGAATGCCAGATCTGAAGCTCACTGCTTAATAGGGATCTTCCATCCTGAAGATGAGACCATAGTAAAGAAAGTGTGCACAAGGCATTAGTGTATTCCACCTCACTCCTCTGACATGGTCTGGTTGTGAAAATACCACATGGGTTATGCCTCTCTGAGCACTAAACTTTGTCAAGAAAGACTTTTAAAATTACCTTCTAAAAGACTTTTATTCTCTGATTATAAGGGTAATACTCTTTGTAGAAATTTGAAAAAGCCCAGGCAAAAATAAAGGGGGGGAAATGATCCATTGGCTCACAATCCAGAGTCAACTACTGATAACATTTTGATCTGTATCATACATCTTTTTTGTAAGATCTATTTTTATATTTACATAGTTGAAGGAACTCTGGTCACCATCTACTGAAAGTGTGCTTGCTGTATGTCAGGTATGACTTGATTCTTCACAGTAATCCTATGAGGGCAATTGCCTGTGTCTTTGATTTTATGAATAAGGAAGTAGAAGCTCAGAAAAGTTGGTGACTTGCCCAAGATCACATAGCTAGTTTGTTCAGCTAGGACAGAGCCCTGGGCAGCAGAGCTTGGGTGCCCAGCCCTTTATCTGTCATGTTTGTGTGCTGTTTCACTCTCTTCTGGTTCCCCTAACATCCCAACCAAGTATTTCACAGGTCACTCAAAGTCATTTACAGTATACAATACAGCAGTATTTTGGTCTTTTCTTAAGAAATCTTTGAAAACAAATTGAGCCACATGTGAAATGACTAAAGACCAATATTTGTGTAGATTCTTTGTGTTTGATTTTGCTACTCTTCCTCCAAAAATATATTTATGGAAAGAATTAAGTCTACATCACAGAAATATCTGAAAAAGGGAGCTACAATAAACCCTTTAGTCCAGAGAGTCCATTAGGAGAAAAGGAAGATGGTTCATTGCCCTGAGCCCATAACATGTTTCCAGAAGTCCATTTCCTTTGCAGATTCTTTGGAATGCTACATCATAGATTATTAGAGTTGGAAACAGTAGAGATCATCTACTCTACTCAGAGTATTTTTTAAATTATGGCTGATTTCTATTGTGTAAATTTATTTTAGTACGGAGAATTTCAACATACACAAAAGTAGAGAAAACAATATAGAGAACAGTCATGGAACTAAACACCTGGTTTCACCAATGATCAATTCATGGGTGATCTTGTTTCATCTGTTATCCCCCACTACCACCACCATCCCTCCTCAAATACACTGGATCATTTTAAAGCAAATTCCAGACATCAAATGATTTCATCCATAAATATTTCAGGTTGCATCTCTAAAAGATAAGGGCTTTTTTTGGTAAGCATGACTACAGTTCCATTATCACATATGTACTCCAGCTGTTTTCAGTCAAGGGTCAGTATATTCTCTGGGGGTCCATGAACCGTCTTTGGAAGATCCACAAACAACCAGAATGAGCATTCAAAATTGTGCAGTTACATGCAGATGTGCAACATCTGGGGAAGGGATCCATAGCTTATATCAGATCGATAAAGCATCTATAGCCCTCAAAGTTCACTTAAATGTCTTCTCTTTTCTCTCTTGAGGAAATCAAAGCCAAGAGAGAGGCAATAACTTGTCTAAAATCACACAGATTGTTAGTGGCAGTACTTCTATTTAAGAACACTCTCTTGGACATTGGATACCACCCTACAATTTCCTCAGGGCATGTTCCTGTAAACAGAAGTAGTAATGTAGTTTATGTGGTTTTCTTTTTCATAAAATTAGTTGAACTCAAAGAATGAGAAAGCCACTGTTGAACTTCATCCATCTATCTTTCCACTAACTATTCCAGAAAGACCACAACCTCATTTGTTTTTTAAGTGCTGACAGAGACTATTGAATACTAAGAAAAATGTCATGTTTCAGCATCCCTTATGTCAATGAATATCTTTTCTCCTACTGACTTACTGACAGCATAGAACTCTTACTAGGGTCTAATATGAAGGTTTAGTGTGGATGCCCTTTGACATCACTTCCATGACACAAGGTCACATTTTGATGTTGTGGAGAGATTATAGGTTTCAAGGTCAAATTGATGAGAGTTGAGATCTTATCGGTTGCCCTCTGATTCTGGGCGAGTTGGCTAGCTTCTGTCAGCCTCGGCTTCCTAATCTTTAAAATGGGGATGCTAATACCCAGCTGACATGTTTTTTTTGTAAGGCCTGTGACTTAATATGTTGTAAGCATTAGTAAGCATGTAACATTATTTACTTTCCCTTGGGATTCCTGGGTGGCACAGCGGTTTGGCGCCTGCCTTTGGCCCAGGGCGCGATCCTGGAGACCCGGGATCGAATCCCACGTCGGGCTCCCTGCATGGAGCCTGCTTCTCCCTCTGCCTGTGTCTCTGCCTCTCTCTCTCTCTGTGTGTGACTATCATAAATAAATAAAAATTTTAAAAAAGTAAATATAAATATTTACTTTCTCTTCCTGTTTCACATTAGATGACTTTATCACTAGCCAACCCCACATGTCATCACTGGAATCATTTCAGTAACCAAAACTGATATTCCAATAGTATAACTGAGTTTTCCTCCCTTTGGACTTTACTTATTCTATTGACTGCAATGAGTTTTCACCTTACCTGTTTTGCAGAATGATAAGCCATAGACTCACCAGCCTGTGGCCTCAATTTTGAGAGTGATATAAGCCACCCAGTGGCACATAGGAGCCAAGGACCATGGGGCCTCCTCATTCCTGGATGGTTCTCTCTCAATCTGGACCACTGTCTAGGCTAGGGAGTAAAAAATCTCTTAACCTTGTGGACGTGCTCTGCAACCCCCAGAGAGGTGTTGTGTCCACCAATCAGCAACTGTTTATTCAGTGTCAACTTCATGCTCAGCATATCTTGTACATATATGTGAAGCTCTTACTTGATAAGGAATTTAACTTCTATGTAGGGGAGAAGATGAAAGAAAATGGAACCTTGGCTTTCAATCCAGATCCCTTGGGGAGTCCAGTCCATTGGTTAGACTACTAAATGGAAATCTCTGAATGAGGGTCCCAAGCATCAGTGTTGTTTTAGAGCTTCCTTAGTGATTTCATTGTGCAGACAAGTTTGAGAAACACTGATTTAGACTATAAGAGTATAGACTGTCAAAGCAGTTAAGTAGAGAATAAGAATTGAGTAAGAATTGTAGACTGCCAAGATCCTCTTCTTTCCAACAACAGTACTTGAAGGAATTATTCGTAATTACTCTCATCTTTCCCTTTCCCATTTATCATTCAGTCCAAAGAAATGGCCCTACCAATAGTGACTGGCTGTTGATCTCCATGTTACCAAATAATCTTAAGCATTCCTCAGATGCAGCTGGATTTACAAGGGTAGCTATGCCCTTATTAAGCAGTTTTCATAATCATAAAAATAATATGTATTCAACGTAGAAACCTGGAAAACATTTCTTTGTCACACAACATGGAGAGAAGGATGATTATGTTTCTTGCTGCCTTTCTTTCATTTACATTTTCTTTATACATACATTCAAAACAAAATTGGATAGTGTATATATAAATGCATGCTGTAGATTTTTTCCACCTGATGTTATACATAAAGTTTCCTTATATTATTAGATAATCAATAACATGAATATTCAAAATGGTATCATATTCTACTTTATTGCTATACCACATCTATTCTAGCAGTCCCTTTTGAGTGTATATTTAGATTCTTTCTTACCTTTCACATACCTAAATATACTAAAATTTACATCCTAATACATAAGCATTTGATGATATTTCTGACTAATTTCATGGGAAGAGGAATTGCTGGGTCTAGATAAAAACATTTCTAAGGGCTTTTATTCTCATTGACACAGTGCCCTCAAGAAAGACTATACCCTAGCTTTTTATTTCTTAGTAAACTTTTTATTGAAATATGACATCATACCAAAAAGTGCATGCATTATAAAATATCTGTGACCAATGCAAAAATCAAGAAATAGAATGTTACCAGCACCCCAGAAACTCCTTTAGATGCCCTTCTATCTCTGCCTTCCCAAAGGTAAACAATATCCTGACTTCTAACAACATAAATTAATCTCAGTTATTTGAACTTTATATACATGGAATCATATAGTGTATACCCTTTCATGCCTGCCGTCTTTCATATAGCAGTATTAGATTCATCTGCGCCACTGCATATAGCAGTTCTCATTTTCATTGCTGTCTAGTGTTCCACTGTGTGAATAGTTCATTGTTTACTACTCTACGGATGATGGACATTTGAATTGTTTCTTGGTTTGGGCTGCTGTAAGTGGTACTGCTGTGATCGTTCTTATACATATTCTTGTGGCACATCTGTTGGACGAATACCTAGGAGCAACATTGCTGGATCGTAGGGCATATGTATAGATATTGTCAGCTTTCCAAAGTAATTATACCAATTCATACTCCCACTAATGGTTATATTGTGGTTGTTAGGGAATTATGTGTTCTGTTTATGAAATCTTTGCTTACCCCAAAGACATGAAGATATTCTCCTATATTATTTCCTAGAAATGTTATTGTTTTGCCTTTCACACATAGGTTTACAATCCACTTGGAATTGCTTTTTTGGTAGGGTGTGAGGTAGGGGTCAAGATTCAGGATTGTACTTCACTGCCACCTTTGCTCTTCTGATAAATTATACCACTCAAGAGTGTTTGCTTCTGCATGTATCCCAGGGAATTAGCTGAGAACCTAATTTTATATTAATTTTTCAGTTTGGGGGTTTCAGACCAAATTGTGTTGTAGAAGTTTAAGCTTCAAATCTGTGTGAAGGCAGATTTGTGATTATGAATTCACAAGAAATATGTATATATGTATGTGTATATTTTCTACTTTATGGCTATGCTAAGATTTCTTTATCATCACCCCGAATTGGTGAGAAATTTGTTTCTAGTTCATTCTTTCTTTTTCAAGTCTCCACTCTATTTAAGCATCAAAATCCAATCTCCCTAGTTTTTTTTTTAGTTTATAGTAAAATATACATAATGTACTATTTACCATTTTTACGATTTTTAAGTGTACAGTTCTATGACAAATACATTTTCATTGTTGTGCAGTCATCACCACCATCCATCTCTAGAACTTTTTCATCTTCCCAAACTGAAACTCTATAACCACTAAACAGTTATTCTCCATCTCCTTTTGCCCCCAGCCCCTGACAACCCTCAATCTATTTTCTGATACTATGAATTTGACTGTTCTAGGTACCTCATATCGGAGGAATCACATAATATTGGTAATTGGCTTCATTTAACAAATTTTCAGGGTTCATTCATGTTTTGGTATTTTTCAGAATTCCCTTCTTTTCTAAGGCTAAATAATATTCCGTTATATGGATATATGACATTTTTGAAATCCATTTATCCATCAATGGACATTTGGGTTGCTTCCACCTTTTGGCTATCGTGAACATACTATTATGAATTTGGGTATGGAAGTATCTGTTCAAGTCTCTGCTTTCATTTCTTTCAGGTATATGACAAAGCATGATTGTTATTTTTATGGTAATTCTTTAACTTTTTTGAGGAATCATCATATTGCTTTCCCCACTGGCTGCACCATTTTAGACACACAGCAGCAATACACAAGGGTTCTAAAAAATAATAATAAAAAGATACACAAGGGTTCTAGTTTCTCTACATCCTCTCCAACACTTGTTATTTTCTGTTTTTTTTTTTTATCTTAATGGATGTTAAATGCTATCTTATCATGGTGTTTATTTTATATTTCCCTAATGATTAGTTGAGCATCATTTCATGTGCTTATTGGCCATTTGTATATCTTCTTTGGAGAGATGTCCATTCAAGGCTTTTGCTCATTTTTTTTTAACCAGGCTGCTTGAGTTTTTTGGTTATTAACTTGTAGTATCATAGTCTTTCAAATCAGAACATTTGAAGGACAAAGATACATGTTTTAATTATATTTATGTATTAATTTTTATGTTTTTATACATAATTATAATTATGTATTAATTTTTATGTTTTAAAAAATATTTGTCTTTTTCTTTTGCATATTATCTGTTCATGTCCTTGTCTATTTTAATAGAACATTCATCCATTTCCTATTGATTTTTTAAAGCTTCTTTATAAATATTAAAACCATGATCTTTCATACATGTTGCTAACCTTTTCCCAGACTGAAATTTGCTTTTGATTTTATGACATTTTCAATATAGAAGATTTCTTTTGTTATGTTGTTAAATGTCTCAGATTTATTTAGCTTTGGCTTCTTTTTTTCCACTTATATTTAGAAAGGTCTTCCCCATCCTGGAAGCAGATAAATATTAACTTGTTTGTTTCTCTAGATCCTTAATATATACTTGTTACTTTTATCACCTTAATCCATCTTGAATTTTTGGTGTTATGTGGTATGGGAGAACTCTAGTTTTTTCCCAATGATTACTAAGTATTTCTAAAACTATTTCTTGAATAATTCATTCTTTTTTCAATGATTTGAAATATTACATCAATTATGTAATAAATGCTAATACGTACTAGGTTCTCCTTTAGAGTCATCTGTTATATTCTAATGATTTTGCATGTATTACTATACAGTACTTTGGCATTACTAGTATAATGTTTTAATCATTGTAGCTTTATAATAGATAAGTGGTAATACAGTTACCCTCCTGGGAGTTTTATTTATTTAGCTGCACACCTTTTTGTTTTTCTATCAATTATAAAAATAATATTTTGAAAGTAACTGCATGAAACTTTTAAGATCATTTCAGTGAAATCTTTACTAGTAATGGGATTTCTTATCCAGGAGCATAGTCATGGATAAGTTAGGCATTGACATGCCTTTTATGACACTTATAAACACTTGTGAGTTTTCTTCAAATACTTTTTGCCCAATTTTCTGGTAGCTATTGTCAGGGTGTTTTATACTCTAGGTTACACTTAAGAACCATCACTTTTAGGGATGCCTGGGTGGCTCAGTGGTTGAGCATCTGCCTTTGGCTCATGGCGTGATCCTGGAGTCCCAGGATCGAGTCCTGCATCAGGCTCCCTGCACGGAGCCTGCTTCTCCCTCTGCCTGTGTCTCTGCCTCTCTCTCTGTGTTTCTCATGAATAAATAAATGAAATCTTAAAAAAAAAAAAGAACCATCTCTTTTATATTTTCTAAGTGGTGAGAGCTGACATATAGGAAATTGGCTTTGTATTAATTTTATAATCTAAGATCTTCTAGATTCTGTTTCTTATTCATCAATAAAGAAATAGTGCTGCTAAGCAGTTCAGAGCATGGGCTCTGGAATCAGAAATAGCTGTGTTCAAATCCAACGGTGTCACTTTGGGACGCCACTTACTAAGCTTCCCTGTCATTCACTTTTTTGAGCTCCACTATGCTTTCAGTAAAGTGAGCATAATAACAACCTTCTGCAGCATTGTCATAGGGTTAAATTAATTAGTGTATGCTAGGTGCTTAACACAGTGCCTGGCACATAATAAGTAAACATTAGCTATTATTATTAGATCATCATAATACCTGCAATAATAATTTCCCCTCTCTAAATATAATTCTCATTTTTGGAGGTCCGGGAGTAGAGTAGGTTTGGGAGAGGGGCTTATTGCATTAAAACTCCCGAAGTATGGTAAATATTAGTGGAGGTACTGAGTGACAAACTAGCTTACTTTAAGTGCCAACAATGTTTTCCTGCTAAGTGTACATTCTCTATAAGTGTTTATTGTACAGTGTTGGTGCTAAGAGGTGGCCTTAACTCTCTTGTTTATCAACCCACTGCAAATTTATACATTTCAGCCTGAGAAACATAAGGTGGTGCTTTGCAAATTTAACTTCAAGACAAATCCATTTCCAACTAAATCATTCCTTAAGATCTCCTTCTATACAAATTCCAGACTTCCCACTCATGTTCACAATTAAACTGAGACAGCCTTTCTTGTATTAAGATGGGTAATGTTCTTAGCTTACTAAGAATTTCCATCAGGAATGGATGTGGAATTGCTTCAAATGACTTTTTGGCAAGTATCAAGGTAATCATGTGATTTTTTTTTTTTTTTTTGTCCTTTGGCCTCCTTATGTGATGGATTATATTTATAGATAGCCTAATATTAAACTTTTCTTACATTCCTGGAAAAGGTCCTACTTGGCCATGAGGATTTTCTTTTAATAAACTGCTAGCATTTGATTGCCAATACTTTATTATTTTTACATTTATATACATAAGGGAGATTATTCTATAACTGTTACGTTGTGTTCTTGGTCAGATTTGATTTTTTAGGTTATGCCAACTTATAAAAACAATTTGGGAAGATTTCCATGGGTGCTTTTGTTTGTTTTGTTTTTGTTTTTCCTGTGGAAGAATTTGTAGAATCCAGATCCCCTTTTTTAATGTTTGAAAAAAAACTGGCAATAAAATCTAGTCTTACACCTATTTTAAAAGAAATTTTGAAAACATCTTTTATTTTATTATTCTGTTCCTTTTCTTTTTACAAATTGGCATGATTCAAGTTTGCTAATTTGCATTTTTCCGTAAAATTATTCATTTCCCTTAAAATCTTAATAACATCTCTGGATGAATTACTGTAAAACAGCCCTGGACCTTTCTTCAGTCTCTTCTCATTCTCACTTCTCTAGCAGGGCTCCCATGCACTCTCTGCTGTGCACACCATGTTTTGTACTTCTCTGTATTTATGTAGCACTGGCCCTTAGGTCTGGGTTGGAATCAGGAGAGTTAAACACCAGTGCTCCCTCCTTAAGCCTCTCACTCCATTGATTTCCTTCTTGCTGCTGGAACAGTTCCTCTCTGGTCCTTTGGGCTCTCACTTCCTCCTCCAGCGGTCACTCAAATGTTGATTTTCTCCCGCATCCTATTGTTAGCCTTAAAGTCTTTCTCATTCTCTGCATCTCCACTGGGACATGTTACGTATTTTAATTCCACCTGCCAGCAGGTAACTTCCAAATCTGAATCCAACACAAATCTGAGCTCTAGACTGATAGATCCAGCTGCATTTTGGACAGCCTTTCTTGATGCCTTCCGTACATTTTTAAATTCAGCCTACTCTCAGCCAAACTCATCATTCTCAACTCAAATGCCAGCCCAGTTCTTTGTGTGTTCTCATCCATGGGTGAGCCTCATCCATGAAGTCAACCGAGCCAGAAAACCAAGAGTCATCCTCGATGACCCCCAGGGGGTCTGAGCAGAGAGGTTGCTTGGCAGCAGGTAGACAAATGATAAGATATCTGTCAGCCCCCAGAGGGTACTTCATTGATCTGAAAATGCAGCTTGTCCATGCTGCCTTTTGGTAATGGCCCCATAGCTGATGTTCCAGTCAACATGTGTTCCTCAGATCTGACAGCAGCTGTGACCACAGCATAGAGGACTGAGGTCAGAGACTGAGGTCAGGAGGGATCCAGAATATCTTGGGTTCCCAGGAAAGCCACTGTTCTTTGCCTTCCAAACCAACATGAGGAAAAGGAGTAAAAAAAAAAAAATAGAGGTCCATGTGCCTCTAGCAGGGCCTCCACATCCCCTCCCTCCATCTCCAACACTCTCAGTTTTCTCAAAACAGGGTAACGTGGAGAACTTGGAAAAGAATCCCAACAACCCCTCTTACCAAGTGATATTGGTCACCAGAAGCATAAGATTGTACAGCCCTGTCCTCTCACAGCGCCCTCCACACAAGTATGCACATTTGCTGATCCAGCAGTGTGCCATCCACCCTCCCCAGGGTCAGCATCCTCAGGTCTACCCTCTACAGCTCACTCTTCAGCAAAATCCCAGGCAGTGGTTCTTTTTTCCCTCCATGGGCCGGGTAGTTGGGGAGGCACCCTCACTACTGCTTCCAGACTCTTGTCTCTCCTCCTCTGAAACTCACAGCTTTAAAATCCATGTGGTCAGACTCCTCCTCCCATTACTACCATCCACAGTCAGCTGCCAACCCCAGCGAGTCCCTCTGTGCCCCATGATGGCAGAGCCAGGCCCTCTCTCGCTCATTCCAACTTCACTCCTGCCCTAATTGTTGGTGATGTTCATACACTGCAGGTGACTCTTCCAAATACTCTGCTTCTTAGACTTTAAGTTTTTCTCCTCCTAAGGTCTTGTCTTCCATTTTCTTGCACATCACCACCCACTTCCGTGGTCATTCCCAGGACTTTGTATATGTAGTGGTCATATCATCTCCAGAATCTCCCTTGCAGGCTCTCCATTCTGTGACCACTAGCTGGCAGCTTTCATCTAATTCCTTCTGATACCTCTACTCCAAAACTATTTCAACCCCGCCCATGTATAAAATACATAAACTGGGGAGCTCACCACCTTTCCTTTGTCCCCCACCCACTTTAGGTTCTCAGTTTCCTTATTATCATGATTGTAATCACTCCCTTACAAACACCCTGAACTCCCTTGCCCATCTATCCCTTTGTTCAGAACCACCTAGAGAAACCTTAGAACTGCCTAAAGCCAGTTTCTCACCTACTCCGTACCCACACTTCTGGCGAAAGTATAGAGAAGACAAACAAGTTGAAAAAAGTGCATATGATTTCAGGCAGTGATAAAGCTACAAAGAAGAGTATAGTGTGGAATCAGGGAGCATGAGGAGCTATTTTACTTTTGTGATCAATGAAGGATTCTATGAAAATGTGACTTGAGTCAGAGACTGGAATGGAGCAAGGGTATGAGCTGTCATTTCAAGATCAAAGTTAAGAGGAGAGTAGGGGAGAGATCTGGGCAAAGCCCTGAGTTGCGAACAAGTTTGCATTTTTGAGGAGCAACAAGATATCTCGGGTGCTTGTTCCTGTGTCCAGAAAGCTAGACCTCTAAAGAATCCAAGGACTAGAATTGTACTGTCCAATATGGTAGCCATTAACCATGTGTGGCTACTTAATTAAAATTTCTTAAAATTAAAAATTCAATTCTTTAGTCACACTATCCACATTTCAAATTCTTATAATACCTGTAGCTTGTGGTTACTACATTAGACACCATAGATTATGGAACATTTTTATCATCATAGAACATTCTTATGGATAGCACCGGCATGAACCTTTGATGGCCATGCTGAGGAATCTGGATTTTGCCCTCAGTTTGAGAGAACACCTCTTGAGAAAGCCCAGGAGGAAGTGGATCTGACTAGTATGTGGTTCATATTTTACAAGGATTTCTGTGGTTACTATCTATAGTGGGACTATAGCATAGCAACAATGGAGGTAAGGAGGCCAGTTAGAAAGCTGTGGTAACCAGGTTAGGGGGAATGCTGTGTTAGGCCAGGTACTAGTTAGTGGAATAGTTAAGTCATAAGTTTCAGGATATATGTTGAAAGTAGAACCAATGAGATTTGCTATGAATGTGCTATTTGTAGGTGTGAGGGAGAAAGGTGTGAGGTACAAAGAAGAACCAGGATGCTTCCTAAAAAAGCTAAAGGGAGAAGCACAACCTTTCATGATCTATGAAGCCCTTATGCAGGTGTGAGTGGGTAGCAGTCACAGTAAACTTCAGAAACATAGGACATGAATTTAATCTCATGGATGACCTTTCAAAGATAGAGATGATATGATTGGCTTGACTTACTCTGCATACAGGGAAGTTACTGAGGTCAGATGAACATCTTAGAAGCTGGGCAAAGGGTATTAGATTTGAATAGTGAAGACAAGAGGATCCATTAACCTTGCAGCAGTGAAGTGAAAGATGAATTGACATGAAGAGAACCTAAACCAGGGAGGTGGGCAATCCAGTCTTAAGAAAATGCAGAGGGGGGCAGCGCCGGTGGCTCAGTGGTTTAGCGCCGCCTGCAGCCTGGGGTGTGATCCTGGAGACCCGGGATCGAGTCCCACATCGGGCTTCCTGCATGGAGCCTGCTTCTTCTCCCTCTGCCTATGTCTCTGCCTCTCTCTCACTCTCTCTGAATAAATAAATAAATAAATCTTAAAAAAAAAGAAAATGCAGAGGGGAAATGGAAAGGAAGAGGAAAAAGCAAGCATGAGAGGATTTTCAAAGACAAGGGAAAGTGTCTGGTTCTTCCACAGAGAGCTGTCTTCACAGAACTTGCACAGGGGTGGAGGCTGGGTCCAACCAGGAGAACCCTTACCTCGCCAGAGACTCCACTGTCAGAGTGAATGGCCAGAGTAATTGAGCAGCAATTCCAAGATCAAAGCCAGAAACACAGAGACAGGGAACATCCCAAAGGGTGGGACAAGAAGGCAAGAGAGACGCCTGGCTGGCTCAGTGGTTGAGTGTCTGCCTTTGCCTCAGGTCATGATCTCAGGGTCCTGGGGTCCCCCCTCAGGGAGCCTGCTTCTCCCTTTGCCTATGTCTCTGCCTCTTTGTGTCTCTCATGAATAAATAAATAAAATCTTTTGAAAAAAGGCAAGAGATCATAAAGCTGATGCTAACAGTGAAGAAAAAAAGATGTAGGATGGAAGGAGGTACAAAGTCATCAAAAATCAAGATCGTGAACTTCACTGCTTCACCAAAATTCCTCTCTGATGTGTTGCTTGGGCCATGGAGGTTATCAGAAGACCACTAGTTATGAGGCTTGGTTGTCAGTCACCATGATCTACATTCATATCTCGTCATATGACAAGAGGATCACCACAAGGGCCAGAGTCATCCAACAAATAAATACTTTGATTTTTGGCTTCCATAAGCATAGACCATCTCTCCATAGAACTATAAGCCAGGTAAGGGACAAGGGGAAAGACCTTGGATTCAAATAATTTCCTCAGTCAAGGAATCTCTCTGGAAAATAATAGTTACTATCTCTGAAATAGTTTCAGAAGTCTGTTTCCTCCCTTCTCCCATTAATCTTACTCTGAAAGCACAATGGAAGTCTCCACCCTGAAGTTTAATAAGCTTAATGAGATTTTCAAATTGATTTCTTTAATTACATCATCTTTTTAGAAGATATTAAACCAAAGTTTCTTCATGTGGGGTTCATGTGCCTTAGATATATGTACAAAACCCAATTATAAATTGGATCTCATTGAACAATATTTTCCTACTGACTTTTATTAAGAAATTTGAGATGAAGTTCCTTAGAAAAATAACAATAAAAAATTACATGATAAGGGGATTCCCGGGTGGCTCAGCGGTTCAGCTCCGACTTTCGGCCCAGGGCATGATCCTGGAGTCCCACGTCGGGCTCCCTGCATGGAGCCTGCTTCTCCCTCTGCCTGTGTCTCTGCCATTCTCTCTCTCTCTCTCTCTCTCATGAATAAATGAATAAAATCTTTTTAAAAAAATCACATGATACAAATGCAATCTTCTAAATTAAATTTATGATTGAAAAATGCTAGGACTGATTTTCTGATAACATTATTACTACTCTGCAAAGTTAGTTACCACTTTTTGTTCCAGAAGCATTTTCTTGGAATTTCGAATTTTGTGGGAAATGTGTTCTTTTCATCTCAAAGTAGCACCAAGAAACCTTATCAGACAAGGATACTCAGGAAAGGAGTCATCCCAGAGAGTCAAGCCTTCCTGATAACAGAGGACATGTCCTCTGATATGCCAGGCATTTCCCAGTTGAGAATTTTGCTTGCAAATCTTACTGTAATCTGGTTCACGTTTCCCTGCTTTCAAAAGCAGAATATGCCACATGGAATTTCATTCACATATAACAGAGCTGCAAATGCTTGGTAAACTTCAAAGCAATTATATTGTTTTTGTAATTTACTTTTCCTAATTACTCAGGATTACCATTTTGAACACCAGTTATTGAACTTTATGCATATAGCAGAGGTTTTTTTTTCATCCTACCAATGACTCCACATTGATGTGCTCTCCTGGATCTTGTATTTGAATCTAACATTTTTCTAACTCTTCCTTCACAAAGACCATTTCTCTCTGCAGACTACTTTGAGGCTTTTAACTTGCTTTCTTCTAATTTGCTTTTGTATTGGAAGATAAATCATCAAACTCATTGGAATTTCATTTTCCTTAAAACAGAATGGAAACTGAACCTAGTGGAATACCAGGGAAGTAGATAAAGGATTTTTGTTTTGGGATGCCTGGGTGGCTCGGCGGTTGAGCTCCTGCCTTCAGCTCAGGGTGTGATCCCTGGTCCAGGGATCCAGTCCCACATTGGGCTCCCCGCAGGGAGCCTGCTTCTCCCTCTCCCTATGTCTCTGCTTCTGTCTGTGTGTCTCATGAATAAATAAATAAAACCTTTTAAAAAAATGATTTTTGGTTTTTAGGGTTTTTTGGTTTGTTTGTTTGTTTGATTTTTACTTACTGATTGATCTGGAAGTTCATCAGGCTTTGCTTACATATCCCAGTTCTTGGATGCATTTTCTCTAAATCAGTTGCGGAGTTCCTGATAGATATTTCTTAATTCTTGTTTAAAGGGCAAACTAGTATCCATTGATTTCGTTAACACATTTTTACTGGATGCTTCATATGTTGGTCAGTTTGGTGGTGATCATCCTCAGTGGACCTGATCTTCCAGTTAAAACATTTGAGAATATAAATTCCTAAATATGAGGTTTCATTATTGTCAATTTCTTTGGAATAGATTTTTTTCTAACTGCTATGTTAGACTGTATCTCTTCTACTTGGATATATAGCCTATAAGTGACATCATCAAGATAAATATTCCATGAATAAGTTATATAAGGCAAAAAACAAAGAGCAAAAAAAAAAAGGAAAAAAACATCAAGCTTACAAAATGTAACATGCAGTTATGGTTCTTCTGATGAATACAAGGAAGAACACAATATAAAATCAGAAGGCTTCATGTCAGATCATAACTCAACCCACTGAAGCTCCTCAAACTCTGAAATGTGCAGATTTTTACCATGAATGATCTTTTTCCCAGAGGAATAACTTCAATCTGATTCTGATAACCCAAGTGCTCTAGAATTTCATAGGCTTTTGAACTTGTCTGAGAAAGCAATATACACTTTCCTATGTGACTTATTTGTTCTTGTGGTTAGAATTACTTTGGCAAAGTTCCTTTCACAGACTGCCTATAGGATGAGCTTTGCAGACAGAAGGATGTAAAACAAAACCTAATTGTCTAATAAATCATAGAGTCAAAGATGGGAGATATTTTAAATATATATCAGGAGCCAAGAGCAAAATGCTAACTTCATGGCAGGACACCTTCTGGTTCTTAATTGGGCCTTCAGTTATAAGTTTGTCTGCAGCCTGGTTAAATCTCTTTAGTAGCTTAAAGCCATGTATCTGGTTCTCAGGCTCTGGACAGTGGCTGTGAGACAGACAGAGGCCCATTAAAAGGCATGGCTTTGACTTCATCCCCAATGGCGAGACTTGCCAAATCATTTAGGGCCAACTTAGAGGAAGCCTGCTTCCAGTACATAAGGTTTCTGTAGCTACAGAAGTTACCAAGCTTCTCTTTTTAATTATTTCCTTATCCTTCACCTCAGTTTGGGGTCTCCAGAGGGTCCATGATGTTCAGAAGCATGTAATTTATTGCTTGTATTTATTTTTTGAGGGGGGTGCAGATGGGGAGAGAGAGAGAGAGAATCTTAAGCTCAGAGCCCAGTGCAGGTCTCCAACTCATGACCCTGAGATCATGACCTGAGCCAAAATCAAGAGTCAGATGCTTAATAGACTGAACCATCCAGGTGCCCCAGAAGCATGTAATTTACTGAGGGCACACACTCTCAGGAAAAACTAACAAGGAGGGGAGGAAGCAGGAGAGGACATGAGACAGGGCTGAACAAGAATATAGTCTAAGGTTAAGTGTTCCTTGATCACAGTGGGGCTCCAGGGCATGGAGGGCACCACGGAGTTGTCCCTGCCTTAAGGCAAGATGACAGGACTGTTTTACTCTGTATCAGTCAACTCTTCAGCCTGAGGTAGAGGGGTGGGTGTGGGTGCTTGCATCACCACCCAGGGGAGACAGTTCCCATTAGCTGAGGCCAATTCTCAGAAGAAAGAGCCATCTGCAAACCAAAGCAGCTGTGAGATGGGTGCAAGGGGCCCAGTAAAGAGGACTTGGGTAGGATGCCAAAGGTACCTGGCAGCTCAGGTCTCTACCTGTACTGTTTTACCCAGAGTAGTCATTTCTCTCTTTCATGCTCCATATAATTAGGAACTTTGCTAATATTTTTGGTCAAAAAAAGAATGCTACATTTGAAAAAAGTGTGATAGACACCCACTGAAAGCATATCAGAGGTGCTGGCTAAGGAAACTGATTGCTCACCCACTCACTCAACACGCATCCTGTAGCAGGAGAGTGAGTTAAAGATCTTGATGGGGATGAGCACTGATGGAACATTGTATATTGTGCCCCAGAAAGAAACAGCATTTTAGGGAAAAGGATGACACTTGTTGAAATTTCAGTTGGCCAGCTTGAAGTGCAGACATGGCTAGAGGACAGGTGGCCCAGCTGCCTTGCTCCTCCAAGACACTCTTAGTGGCCTTATCCCCTAATATGGGCATCCTTTAGCCTCAGGATAAAGACCCCTTGAGAAACTCGCCAATATGGGGTGACTAACTCAAGGTTCTTTGGAAAGATTTTTGCTTAGTTCACACACATTTTAGAAAAGTTCTTCCAACTGACTTTGAAGTTGTGGACAAACCAAAGTCTGAAAGTCTGATCTAGAATCAATGCCTTAATCAGTCTGCCTGGATGGTGCCTCTAGGTTTAGTGGGTTTGACCAGCCATTGTCAGTTCTGTGCCTCACATGTTCCCACACAAAGTAGGAGCAATCGTACTCAAGTGGGGGAGAAGGATAAGGGAAAGGAAGGGATTGATATGCTTTAAAAGAGGTGGAGCTAATGCTTAGGTCTATCGGTGTAAGACAACAAAGTAATAGTGACTGCCCTTTGGGAGTTTTCTATTTCCAGGCCCAGCACTAGACACTGTATATTCATCATCTCCTGCCCTGCGAAGTAAGCGATTCCCCAATTTGACAGATGATATGCAGCTGGTAAGTGTCAAATTTAGGTCATCGGACTCCACATGTGGGCTACCATGTTCCAGATTTAGATAGACAATAGGTAGGCAAATACATACATAAATAGAGATATATAAATAAGTTGTAATAGCTGTTCATCTACTACCAAATGACCATTTTTTCCGTGTGTTATATAACTAGCTGGGAGTGTTTCTGGATGACTTTGAATCCTAGAGCATAAAAAACATAATGTGAAAAAAAATTTGCGATCATCACAGAAAATCCCATGACTTTAGGGTTGGGGAAACTGAGGCCCAGAGAGGTTGAATTCTTCTCCCATTTCTACAACCGCTACAACCCAAAGCCACAGGATAAACCATTTAGGCATTCACATTGGGTTAAGAAGCCTTATGAATACCTCCAAAGAATGCCAGAGACTGGTTGGTTGCAAACATGAGTGTGCACCAGAATCACTTGTGATGGTGGTGGGGGCGGGGGCAGTGTGAAAACACAGATTCTAGACCTTACCCCCAGAATTTCTGATCCAGTAGGTCTGGAATAAAGCCTGAGATTTTACTTCAAACATGGTTCAGGTGATGCCAACAATGTGACTACAGAGACACTTTGAGAACTGGTTCCATTGGAGTAACCGCGTACTCTGTGTGCTTGTGTACCTGTGCTCGGAACATATCGCTTTGGCTGTAATGATATACAGGTGTTCTCTTGACTCAAGACGGTCTGCATATACACAAGGGATTCAGCCAAAGCCTCTATCAACCCACAGAAAGCCAAAATTAATTCACTGGCAAGAGGGAAGCACCAGGACCCTGATGGGTTGACCCAGCCTCTCTCAACCTCCCATACCCACAGCCTCCTTCCCCAGCTGTGGACTTGGATAAAGAAGGCAAAAACGTCAGCTTCATAGGACCAAGATTAACTTACTGAAACCTCCAAACTTGTGTGTCCATTTTGAAATAAGGAAATCAAGGCTCTAAGAAGATTTCTATCCATCCATTTTGGTGTCATATTAGCTTATGAAAACCAGTCTCTGTCCCCTATGGAAATAGAGGAGCAGATGGCCAACTGAAGGTTCATGAAGGAGGCAGGGGAACCTCCTAGCTATGCATTTCCTTGGCAGGGATTTCACATCCAAGTCTGCGCACAGCATGAGCCTGCCTTTCCCAGCATGCTAGAGGTTTTCTTATGCTCAAGAAATACTCATTCCTTTAAAAGTCATAAACAAAAAGGTAGTGGGGTGCATCACTTCCACAGTCTGGCAGAGAGATACCTTACGAACCCAGACAAAAGATAGTAAATGTGTCAGGTTGGAGCTAGAGTCAGGGCTGCTCCAGGGAACCCAAGGAATTCTGCGCAGGCTGCTTTAGGAACATAGATGGAAATGAAGAGAGGGGGCAACCACAGATCCACAGTCTGGCTGTCGGACTCCAGGGCTGCTGCTTCCAGGCACCTGGGAACCTGCTTCCTCTGTCCGCTGGGCGGACAGCAGTACGGATTCTTCTGTGTGTTGAATCCCAGTCAGCAAAGCCAGCCACATAATTTGTGAGGTCGAGTGCATAGTGAAAATAGGAGCTGCTTGTCCAAATATTATGACGAATTTTAAGACAGCAGTGGCAGCGAATGAAACCAAAGGCAGGGCCCTCATAAGTGGATACAGGCCACACACAGGCCCCTGCGGCAGAGCTTGGCAGGTCGAAAGAGTGGGCAGGGCAGGGGCACAGACGTTTCCTTAGGACTTGCTGGGCAGGGTGATCGATGCACATCATTTCATTTATCCTCATTGTACAGATGAGGAAATTGCAAGGTGCCCAGGCTCAGGAAAGTGAACTGGCTTGCCTGGAAGCATGTGGCTGCTTTGGGCCTATTCTGAAATTCATATCCAGCTCTGGCTCTTAGTCCCAGATTGGCTGGCTGGCTAGCTGGTTTGTTGGTTTTACTTTTTCCACATCCACTTTCTTAAAGCAGTAATGGCTTGTAGGGAAAGCTTTGACATCTGTTTTCAAGTGTTATTCTCTACAAAACCAAAGTAAACATGTAATACAGTTTTTTAATGAATAAAATGATGAAAATATGGTCCAGATCCAGGTTCAATTAAAAACGACAACAATGACAATCGTAATAGTGGGAATGAAAGAAAAGAAGAGTAAGGAGAAGAGGACAGAGGGGGAAAGAGGGCCTAAGAAGAGGAGAGAGGGGGCAGGAAGGGGATATGCTGGCATGTAGCATGTAGCAAATGTAGCATTTGTAGCATTCGAGCAATGCTGCCTCGACTTAACCATTATTCTCTGTGCCTTGTTTTATTTAATCCTCACAACAACCATCCCAAACAGACCTTGTTTTTATGCCACCTTACAGAGGAGGAGCCAGAAGCTTACAGCAGTTGGTTAACTTACCCAAGCTTTCCCCTCCAATTCCCCCACCAGCCCTCACAGTCCACATGTAGCTGATGCACTCCAGGCCATGTGTCCTATGTCAGTGGTCTCACAGCCCAACTAGTGGCCTGTCTACTATTCCCCTCCAGTGAGGCACAGTGAAATCACTTTACCACAAATAGTATGGCAGGTGCCATTTGCTGAGTCTCTGTTTACTGATTGCCTGCTGTTCACTAGGTTCTTTAAATCCTGTTTGTAATCCTTAAAACAGTTCTCTTGTAGATTAATATTCAATCCAAATGACAGGTGAGCTATGTGAGGCCGAGAAGGTAACTTCTCCAGGCAAATGGTCAGCCCTGCTTTAAAGATCATTAAAGACTCCATTCAGAAACCAGACCAGGTGTAGGCATTTGTCTTTCCTTGCAACATCCTGTTGGTGTAGCAGAAACTAATGTGAAAAGATGACATCGATAAGAGTGTGAGAAAACCAGAAAAGATACCATCAGCAGGCTGGAATTTGTGAGGAAGTTGTGGAAGATTTGAAGCAGATAGCATTGAGGTAATGGAGAAACCAGATAAGAGAAGACTGTTGTCCAAAGCAGGTTGTGGCATTGGTAGTTACAGACACGAACACAGATGTTCCAGCAGAGCCGCAGAGATTGTGTCAGCAGATGCAAAGAGCAGGAGTGGTCTCAGCAGGTCCTCAAGTAAGTCATGAAGGGCTGCCCACTACAGAGGCCCCATCATTCCTCCTCATTCCCCAGGGATGCAAAAAGCTAGAAGCTCTGGCTGCACTCGAGGTGAATGCCTCAGGAATTCTGTCTATACAACCCAAAGCATTGGCCTAGGAGATCACTCAGAATGGACTCAGGGGCCATGCAGCAGAGCAGAGCCCAAGATAGTTCCAGACATCAAAAATCATAACTACAAAATTATAAAAGAGAACTCTATCCAGGAATAAAATACATGAAACCCTTCAGTTCTCAAAGTAGAACCTTCCATATGTTGGCATTTGTGGGAGTCTCTATCCCACACCATGTATCCTAAAGCAAAGCCTGCCTATCAGCATTCCCAAGGCAGACAAACTCAGGGTAGTGGTCTACTTGGAGTAGAGAAGACACATTGCTGCTAACATATGATCAAGCTAGTTTTTCACCCATAAGTATGAATAGAAAACAAGCATGAACAAGAAGGACCAGTGTACACTAGCCCAGAGAACTGAGAGCTAACACAAGGGTTATGGCTACCTGCGAAAGCTTTCCAATTGGTATCTTCAGAGAGATTCAAATGTATGGTGACCATATCAAAAGAACAGGTGTTTATTTTTTTAAAAAAAATCAATGAATAGGAATAAACTTTTGGAAAAATAAAATTTAAAAAAAACAATGCAAGGTCTTAAAAGTAGAATAAACAAATATGAAGACTGAATCAGTAAGATGAAAGGTAATGTAATCTCCCAAATGATATAGCAAAGGAAGAGTAATTTATAAACGAGGAGTCTCGTATTGAAAGTAGAAACAGGAAGCCAACCAGTCATTGCGCCTGGGAAAAAGCAGCTGAAATGGAGGTGAAATAACTAAAGAAAAAGATATAAGAAAAAAATGTTAAAATATGAAAAAGAAAATGAATAGAAAGCTAAATAAGAAGAAAATTATATTTATATGTTCAAATTGAAAAGCCTCAATAAATGCTGAGCAATAAAAAGTATCTCTCATAACCAAGGAGAATATACCCCCCAAAAAAGCAATGGCGTTCAAATAAATATGTAGTCCCCTTCTTTGATAGAAAACAAGAGAAAAGTGCTTGGACTCTACTAGTGCAGAATCAGCTGGAATTCCTAAGTATCAAAAAGATCCCTAGTAACCTGGGATTTATTTACTTGTTGAAGAGTATTTACCAGAAAACCACAGCAATCACCTTATGAGTCCCTTTAGGTAAGGGACACACTCATGGCTGTGTTACTCAGGATTGCTCTGGAAGTTCCAGGATGGGAAAAATAAACAAGAATAAATATTAGAAGTGAATAGATAAAATTGCCATTACTGAACAGTTAATAAGAAAGCCTATCTGTTTAAAATAATCCATTGAAACTCTTACGACTCTTAAGGTGATTTGGTATGCTACAAGCTCAAAATCAAAATGGAAAAATCCATTCATTTTCTTTGAACCAGCAGTAACAACTATGACCTACTCAGGAATATCTCTAACGAGGAATATGTAATCCAATATGAGGAACATGCAAACATGGAAAGACAAATGAGGATATTTAAGTAAATGGAAAGACATGACATTTTTTAGAGAAGACTCAACCTTGTAAAGATGCCAGTCCAAGTTAGTTACGATCATATAACAATAGGATGTCTTTTAAAAATGACAATTAGTGGGTCACCTTAGTGGCTCAGTGGTTGAGCATCTGCCTTAAGCTTAGGTCATGATCCTGGGGTCCTAGGGTCGAGTCCTGCATCGACTCCCCTACAGGGAGCCTGTTTCTTCCTCTGCCTATGTCTCTGCCTCTCTCTGTGTGTCTTTCATGAATTAATAAATAAAATATTTTTTAAATGACAATTAGCAAGTTCATTCCACTATTTTTCTTGGGGAATTAGTTGCAGTTTACTTAAACTCTCAGGCACAGTCTCTTCATTTGTTGTACTGGGACCATGATGAAATCTACTACAAAGAGTAATTGTGAGAATTAAATTAGTAGCACATGTAAGCACTTTAGCAGCATGCCCAACCCACAACAGACTCCAGAAATGTTAGTTTTTATTATATTTTAAGTGGACCTGTGCATTTGTGTATACAAATATACATATGGTACATTGCAGCAATGCTTACAACAGCAAAAAATAGGACAGCCGCAAATTGCCATCAATTTTGTAGTGATTAAATACAACACATTGTATCCATAGCATGGAAAAAAATTCGCAAAATTTATGACATACATATCTGTAATCCGACATGGAAAAAGCAAGTCACAGAACAAAATGTGTAGGCAAATTTATGCATTTAAAACGTATTGAAATAATAGATCAATAGATGATAGATATTTTTAAGTATGAGAAATATTAGTAAGTTCACAGAAATTGTTCTGGGATTATGTACATCGAACTATTGCCAATTGTTTGGTGGAATATTAAGAATGGTGATAGTAATTCTCTAAAGTAATTTTCTTTCTTTATTACAAATATAGTCATCCCCCCTTCTCATGGGGGGCATGTTCCAAGAACCCCAGTGGATGCCTGAAACTGTGGGCAGTACCAAACCCTTTATGTACTATTTTTTCCATATATACATATCTATGATAAGGTTCAATTTATAAAGTAAGCATAGTAAGAGAGTAATAATGATAATAACTAATAATAAAATAGAACAATTACAGCAATTTATTATAATACAAGTTATGTGGATGTGGTCTCTCTCACAATTTCTTCTTTTCCTGTACTCACCCTCCTTCTTGTGATGACGTGAGATGATAAAACGCCTATGTAATGAGGTGAAGTGTGAATGACATAGGCGCTGTGACACAGCATTAGGCCACCAGTGATCTGATGATGATGATCTCTCAGTAGGAGGAACATCTGCTTCTGGGCAGCAGGGAACTGAAACCATGGAAAGCAAAACTGTGAATAAAAGGGGACTACCGTGCAGCCATATTATTTGAATTTTCTTAGATATCATATGTTACTTGTTTATTTTTTTAAAAAACTGTAAAATAGAAAAGCATAGACATTTAAGGGTCTTATTGGGGGCACCTGGGTAGCTCAGTGGTTGAGTGTCTTTCTACTTTCAGCTTGGGTCGAGATCCTGGGGTCCTGGGATCGAGTCCCACATGAGGCTTTCTGCGGGAAGCCTGCTTCTCCCTCTGCCTATGTCTCTGCCTCTCTCTCTCTCATGAATAAATAAATAAATCTTTTTTTTTTAAAGGAGGTTTCATTGGACTTTAGGATGCCCTGGTGCAGGACAGCAGCTCTTTCAAGTCCTTTCCTTCCATACATGTCCCCATCCACAACCCCTGACCCCCACTATTGGGTCTATTGGCTTTGAAGCCCCTGTGCATTTAACAGTGACTGCTCTGGTGGAGCCACAATGTCCACATATTATTAGGCCAGGTCCCCAGCTCCGACTGAGGCCTCATCTGGGCCCTCCCTGGGAGAGCAGCCTTCCCCCAAGTGGTAAGCCTCACTTCATCCTTGTTTCACCTCAAGTGCGAGCCCGTCCAGCCACACATTCTCCCTTCTGGGTTCTCTCCACCCTGATCTGAGTTTGCTGTCCCTGCCTTACTATGTCACTCCCCAAGCCCTAGCCTTCTTCCACTGTGTCCTCTGAAATCTCGAAGCATGGTGACCATTCTTCTGTGGGGTCTTCACATGTCCTCAGTCCAGAGACTCCCTGAGGCCAGACTTTCCCCAGGACACACAGCTCCCTCCAGCCTTCCCAGTGGAGGCTACTCTAGGCTCTGTACTCCTAGCTTCATGGTCAGAAGGTGAAGGCTCCTGCAGACCCCCAGGACCACCTCTTGGAGGTTACTCCATCCTCAGATGTGAAACTGTTTGCTTTTTGAAGCTTGACATGATCCAGCCTCCACGTTCCTCTCGGCCTCATCGTTAGCTAATTCCTCAACACACGTCGCTCTCCAGCAGCTATGAACCACACCTGGTTCCTGGAATCTATCATGTTTTTCTTATTTCCATATCTTTGCTTTCCCTTCTGACTAGAATTCTCCTCTATATCCTATAGCCCCTTCCCCTACTCACCTGCTTGCATCTGCTTCCCTGCATACACTCTGAACTGGAGAATCACCTTCAGGGAATTTACTGAGAGGTGCTCTTGAGGACAACCCTGGAAGAGACCTGGAAGGCAGGAGTGAGCAGAAGATGTTCAGCTTCAGTACAGTGATGACAGAGGCCTCCGCCAACTCCTTGGGGAGCATTGAAGCTAGGGTGGCCCATCAGAGTTGTTCCAAACTGAGCAAAGAGAGTGGGGCCCCTACCCTCACATCTATCAGCCATGACTCAGGGGAGGATGAATGCCTTTAGATGAAGTAGATCCCTTCACTGAGAGCCTGCAGCCAGCAGCATCCCAAGGGCAGGGAGGACGGGGCTGTGCATCACAGCTGCCCCTGAGGGGCCCTTCTCCGTGTTCCTGTGTGTGTATATATATCTCTGCATTTCCCAGGGTGTGTCACAATATGCCAGTCTTCTCACTAGACCAGGGCTAAGAAAATTACAGCCCAGGGATCCCTGGGTGGCTCAGCGGTTGAGCGTCTGCCTTTGGCCCAGGGTGTGATCCTGGAGTCCGAGATCGAATCCCACGTCGGGCTCCCTGCATGGAGCCTGCTTTTCCCTCTGCCTGTGTCTCTGCCTCTATGTGTGTGTGTGTGTGTGCGTGTGTGTGTGTGTGTGTGTCTCATGAATAAACAAATACAATATTTAAAAATAAATAAATAAATGGCTCTTGACAGAATTTACCAATCCCAGCTCTTTATCTTATGTATCACACCATAACTGGTGCCTAGAAATGGAATTTTAGATGAATGACAGATGAATTCACATATGGGTGAATGAGTCAGGTGGACTTGTGTTTGATTCTTGGCTATGCCATTCAAAAGCTGTGACCTTAGGCCCATAGTTTAACCTAATCTCAAGTTTCATCAAGAAGATGGGATTGATATTATTACCTTTTAGAAGTTGGTATAAACATTAAGTAAGAAAGCATATGTGGATTACCAGCATAGTACTTGGTATTTATTCTGTGTTCACTTAAATGAAAGCCATCGAGTCTATTCAAAAAGTGCTAGGACATTTTTAAAAAGCCTGAAATCCTACTTGGGGAGAGTAGATGTTTGTGTGTTTGTTTTATAAAAAATTATCCATTCATCTTTCGTTGGACACCGAGGCTCCTTCCACAGTTTGGCTATAGTGGCCATTGCTGCTAGAAACATCGGGGTGCAGGTGTCCCGGCGTTTCATTGCATTTGTATCTTTGGGGTAAAAAATTAAAATAAAATAAAACCTTAGCACCTGCCAGAAATGCAGGACCTTTTCTGCTACATAAATGTGACAGACAACCCTGATGATTCTCAGAGATATCATGCTTTATGTATCTGACGCAGATTATAATTAATTGCAGCAAACCAAAACCCAAAATGAAAAGTGATATAATCTGGAGGTGACAACTAATAAGTCATAGCTGTTCGGAATTCCATTTCATTAGCAGGTACAGTCATGCTGCAGGCCAGACCCAGGAGACTGTCCCCATGACGAAATTTCCAGAGGAGACAGTCCCTGAATATTTGATGGGGCTGTTACTGCCTTTGTAGGAGCAACCTTGTTAATACCATCGTATTTATGTAAAGTAACACTAGCTGCTATGAACCATCAGAGCTTAAGGGCCTAACATAAAGAATAAGTTTATTTCTCACTCATCCACAAGTCCTAAGTGGGTATATTTGTTTCTATTGCTGCATAACAAAATACCACAAATTTAGCGGCTTAAAACAACATATACTTATTATCGCCCAGTTTCTGTGGGTCAGAAGTCTAGGTTCAGGTTAGTGGGTTCCCTTGCGTAGCATCTTACCAGGGGAAAACTGAGCTCTGCAGGCTCATCTGAGGTCTGGGGTCCTCTTCCAATTCACTGTGGGAAGAATTCAGTTCCTTGCAGGTGAATGGCTGAGGCCCCATTTTCTTTTCTTTTTCTTTTTTATAATAAATTTACTTTTTATTGGTGTTCAATTTACCAACATACAGAATAACACCCAGTGCTCATCCCGTCAAGTGCCCCCCTCAGTGCCCGTCACCCATTCACCCCCACCCCCCGCCCTCCTCCCCTTCCACCACCCCTAGTTCGTTTCCCAGAGTTAGGAGTCTTTATGTTCTGTCTCCCTTTCTGATATTTCCCACACATTTCTTCTCCCTTCCCTTATATTCCCTTTCACTATTATTTATATTCCCCAAATGAATGAGAACATACAATGTTTGTCCTTCTCCGATTGACTTACTTCACTCAGCATAATACCCTCCAGTTCCATCCACGTTGAAGCAAATGGTGGATATTTGTCATTTCTAATAGCTGAGGAATATTCCATTGTATACATAAACCACATCTTCTTTATCCATTCATCTTCCGATGGACACCGTTTGGCTATTGTGGACATTGCTGCTAGAAACATTGGGGTGCAGGTGTCCCGGCGTTTCATTGCATCTGAATCTTTGGGGTAAATCCCCAACAGTGCAATTGCTGGGTCGTAGGGCAGGTCTATTTTTATTTTTTATTTTATTTTTTATTTTATTTTTTATTTATTTATGATAGTCACAGAGAGATAGAGAGAGAGGCAGAGACACAGGCAGAGGGAGAAGCAGGCTCCATGCACCAGGAGCCCGACGTGGGATTCGATCCCGGGTCTCCAGGATGGTGCCCTGGGCCAAATGCAGGCGCCAAACCGCTGCGCCACCCAGGGATCCCGGCAGGTCTATTTTTAACTCTTTGAGGAACCTCCACACAGTTTTCCAGAGTGGCTGCACCAGTTCACATTCCCACCAACAGTGTAAGAGGGTTCCCTTTTCTCCGCATCCTCTCCAACATTTGTGGTTTCCTGCCTTGTTAATTTTCCCCATTCTCACTGGTGTGAGGTGGGATCTCATTGTGGTTTGGATTTGTATTTCCCTGATGGCAAGTGATGCGGAGCATTTTCTCATGTGCATGTTGGCCATGTCTATGTCTTCCTCTGTGAGATTTCTGTTCATGTCTTTTGCCCATTTCATGATTGGATTGTTTGTTTCTTTGGTGTTGAGTTTAATAAGTTCTTTATAGATCTTGGAAACTAGCCCTTTATCTGATATGTCATTTGCAAATATCTTCTCCCATTCTGTAGGTTGTCTTTGAGTTTTGTTGACTGTATCCTTTGCTGTGCAAAAGCTTCTTATCTTGATGAAGTCCCAATAGTTCATTTTTGCTTTTGTTTCTTTTGCCTTCGTGGATGTATCTTGCAAGAAGTTACTATGGCCAAGTTCAAAAAGGGTGTTGCCCGATGTTCTCCTCTAGGATTTTGATGGAATCTTGTCTCACATTTAGATCTTTCATCCATTTTGAGTTTATCTTTGTGTATGGTGCAAGAGAGTGGTCTAGTTTCATTCTTCTGCATGTGGATGTCCAATTTTCCCAGCACCATTTATTGAAGAGACTGTCTTTCTTCCAGTGGATAGTCTTTCCTCCTTTATCGAATATTAGTTGACCATAAAGTTCAGGGTCCACTTCCGGTTCTCTATTCTGCTCCATTAATCTGTGTGTCTGTTTTTGTGCCAGTACCACACTGTCTTGATGACCACAGCTTTGTATTTTCTTTCTCACCACAGGACAGGGATGTTTCCCAAGGCCAGCAGGACGGCCTCCCTCCAGGCTGCCAGAATGGACTTTTATATAACACAGTAATCCTGGGAGTGATTGCCCCATCGCCTCTCTCATACAATGTGTCCCAGCCAAGGCAGTGCCTCATCATATTCACAGGCCCTGCCACACCCCGGGGGGTGGGGAGAGGTTATGTACTTGCACCCCTCAGGTCTTGCCTTCCTCTTCCACATCACCCCTTCTTCCCCTCATTCTCTACCAGGAGTCTATGTATGTTTAGGAGACCCTGTCCTACTCCATAGTCATTTACTCCTCTTTCACCGTTCCAATGAAATGCTAATATTGCTCTAGTATTCACCCTCCTTTGTGTGCCCCATTCTTCAGGAAACACTCTGCTCAGCAGGTACAAAGGAGGTACATCCTGATTGATCTAAGACAATCATGGCAGTTTCATTCTTGCCAGTATTTGGTGTAGAAGGGAGTTGTTCTGGCCAATGAGATGAGGGAAGTCTAATGACGAGCTGCAGGGAAAGGTTCTCCAGGCCAGTGAGAACAGGCATAAGGGAAGATGCCAACACTAGTCTGCTGCTCAATATTTGCAAACAGGCAGCCATTTTTTGATGATGAGGGAGGCCAACCTTAAGACTGGGATGAGGAAGGCAACGTAAAATGATGAAAAGCACTTGAGTTCTTCGTGATGTCATTCTGCCGCTGAACTAGCCATCCTTAGTGTCTCCCTGCATTACAACCTCTTGGTTTTTTGTTTGTTTGTTTGTTTGTTTGTTTTATTAAAGATTTTCATTTATTTATTCATGAGAGACACAGAGTGGGGGGGCAAAGACACAGGCAGAGGGAGAAGCAGGCTCCGTGCAGGGAGCCTGACGTGAGACTCGATCCTGGGACTTCAGGATCATGCCCTGGGCTGAAGGCAGCGCTAAACCGCTGAGCCACCAGGGCTACCCCACAACCTATTGTTATATGAAGTAATATCCCTATTGTGTAAGCCAGGAAGCCAGGTTGAATGGATTTCCTTTTTTTTTTTTTTTTTAAGATTTTACTTATTTATTCACGAGAGACAGAGAGAGAGACAGACAGAAGAGAGAGACACACACACAGGCAGAGACAGAAGCAGGCTCCATGCAGGAAGCCCGATGTGGGACTCAATCCTTGGACTCCAGGACCACGCCCTGGGCCAAAGGCAGGCGCTAAACTGCTGAGCCACCCAGGGATCCCCATATCTGGATTTCCTAATACCTGCAATTGTTGGTACTAAATAATCTGTTTGTTTGTGTTAGTCTTAAATTGTGGCACTTACAGTGAATCAGTGCAAAAATATTGTATTCCCTTTACTTAACGTACTAGAGTTGGAAATATTAATAACGATATTGATGTGATGATGACAACAGATACCTCTGTCCTGGGAATGATGTCAAAGTCACCAACGTGAAATCTGCAACATTTATTGCCCCTGATTTTACTGAATGGCATCTAGAGGGTATAAATATAGATTTGGCATATTTCCTGTAGTCTTCCAAATTCAGCGCTCCCCAGTTTGAAAATCCAGAGTAACTGTGCCAAGACAGACTTTGGAGGAGCTGTTGATGATTTGGTATTTAGATCTTGATGGAATGCCTCTTTCTGATCCAGATCAGGGAAGCACAGTGATCCAAATCGGAATTTAGTTGGTTTATGCATATTAAGATTGTAAGGAGATAAATAGAATTCATGCTCAGACTCTATTAGCATTGGGCCAATGATGATTTTCCCAATATAAAATGTGTTTTAAATGTTGTAGTATTTTGATTTGGTGTTTGTTTGTTTGTAGCTTTTGTTTTTGCCATAAACCTATGCATTGAAGCAATGTGGATGATGTGAACTAAGTAGTCCTTGACCCAGAAAGTTAAACAAACTCTTGGGGAATCGTATCCATCAAAAGTTCAGTTAGCTTATAGTGCTGAGAGCAATTAATCTGCTTCTGTACAGTGACTGGCTTGAAAGCATCTTGTATACCCTCAGTTCATTCAGGTGCATCTGCAAGAAGAAATAGAGAAGGCATGTCACACATTAAATTATCAAGGTAAAATATTCCAGGTAAATAGCTCCATAAAGCCACACAGAATGAACATTCAGCTGGCACAATATGGTGAGAACTGTCAGCCTTACATTTATATTTTATATAAGCCCAATAAACAGATGAGGCAAAACTAGGACATTTTTGAAAAAAAAAATTCATCTTCATAGAGTCCTATTGCTTGGGATACGTTAGCCGTAAATCTCTAAAAAGAATGGAATTTTTCTTTTCAAGGTGTATGGAAACGACAATTGAGGGTAAAGATCATCTGGGGTGGTCTATTTTTAAAGAAAGTGATTTGCTGAGGGTGTTTGTCATTCATTCAGAAGGACAGCCAGCTGTGAACCATGGCAGACATGGTAGTAAAAACCAGCTCTTGAGGGAAATAAAAGGAAAGTCTTTCAGTTCTTGAAAAGCATTAAAAAGGAATGCTATCAAGCGAAAGGTAGGTGAGACAGCCACTGAGGGAATGAGAAAATTTAGGGCATTTTCTGTATATATTCATTCATGTACTGTAGATGGAGATTTACCGGTGTGTGTTTAGCAGTGCATGGGTGTGAAGATTCGTGTTCAGCGGATTATGAGGGTCTGCACTGCATGCTTCTGTGAATGTAAATAAGTAATGGCTAATATTTATTAGGTTGATACTTTGTCCCAGACTCTGTGCTAAGAGCTTAATGGAGATCATCTCTTTGAATTATCCCCACAGCCTATGTTTTCCATGCACGAAGAAGTTAACGAAGCTATTAGGAATGAAAACCAGAATGCAGACCCCAGCAGCTTGACCATTTGGGGACAGTCCACTCCCCAGAGCCCTTCACACTGATTCCAGTATCATGTTGCCCAACAGCTGTGTTTCTCTGTGTGTTTGTGTATTTTTTGTTTGTTTCAGAGAATAATCTTGGAGGTGCTCTCTCCGTTGTCTGCAGTAAAATACAATCAGTACATATCTCAGACTGAGGCAATTGACTAAACACTAATAAATACACCCATCTTTTTGGTCACATATCGATGAGCTCAGCAGCAAAATGAGTTGAAAAGCTAAAACCTCAGGATGTGTGTTTGTAATCCCCGACTGAATTTGTCTCCATCTTCAAGCATATCTTCTAACCCATACAGTTCACTCCGGAGTCTTGCCATCTGGCTTCTGGCTCATCAACACAGTTTGGGGGGATGTTTGGGACTGTAAATTTAGGGGATTTGAACTCTCTGAGCCCCATGGATTCATTCACATGGGTATCTAATAGTCATCTGAGAACTAATCCAGCAAAAACGATTGCCCTGTATTCATCCCCTTTCCAGCAGTTGTGCTTCTCTCCACCATCTGTCACCTCAGTAAATGGCGATGGCTTGGGCCAAGGCCTTCTATCTTTTCCTCCTCCTGTCCTTCCCTCAGTCTGTTCTGGTCACTTATGCTCAAGCTCTTTGGCATTCTTCAAACACATGCAACATACTCCCATCTCAGGTTGAGAGGATACCAGGAGCAAAGGCTGCTGGTGTGGATGTTCTAAAGGTGATTTTAAAGACATGTCCAGCAAAGGCAGTCAGAATTTGGCCAACAAAGTTGTACCCCCCTTGTAGGAAAGGAGACCATGGCAACTAAGCCCAGGAGAGAGTGTGCCCCAGGATGAGGTCTTCAGAGGTTCATGTATCTTCATGAGGCAGCACAGGCAGGCATAAGCATGGGCTTTGTAGACTTGATGGACCTGGGTTTGATTCCGGACTCTGCTGCTTGACATCAGTAGACACTTGGCCTCTCTGAGCCTCAGTCTCTTCATATTTCAAATTTTGCAGTGAATTGCTTTCCTGCAGTAACATATGGGGTTTGCCAAAAATCTGCATATAATCTTGGGAGTATGACATATACATGCTGTACCAGTTGAAGATATCAGCTGGGTAAGTTAAAGATAATTTTGGCGAAAAGTGGGGGAAAAGAAACTTATAATGATAAACAGCTATGGGTTTGTTTTTCTCACATTGCAAAAAATCTAGAGATAGGAAGTTGCTGGCCCTGGCCCAGCTACTCAGCAAAGCCATTAGGATTTTCCTTTTCTCTATTCTGCCACCATAGCCTGTTGGCTTATGTCCTCTGGTTTGGTGTCCTGAGATGGCAAGACCATGCCATAACTTTAGACATCATGTCTATGTGTAAGACAAGAAGGAAAGAGAGAAAGGCAGGGCCAAACAAATCTTCCCTCTCTTATCAGGAAAAGAACCCTCTGGAGACATCTGTACCGGATGTACATTTCCTTGGCCAGAGCCATGTCCCGGCCATTTGCAGCTGTAAGGAAGGCTGGGCGCACTGCTGTTCCAAGCAAAATGGAGATTTTGTGAAACAAAGAGAAGCAGAAACCGGAAGCTGGGTATGTAGCTAACAGAGTCTGCCAGCTAAAAGTCCTACAGGAAAAAAAAGACAAAACTGCTTCAGGAGAGGTACGCAGTTGGTTGAGACCTAATCCAATCTACAGGGGATTTACAAACCTTGGGTGGGGAGACATAAAAAGAGAATAGATTATAATATCTACATGGTAAAATAAGAACTGCACTTGGAATACAAGCATTATGTTATAGCAGACCCAAGAAGCAATTAGTTCTTATTGGAACAGTGGAAGAGTCTTCATTGAGCTGAGCAACAGTGAACTTTGAGTACTTCCTGTGTACCAAGCATTTCAGCACTAATTGCTAAGGTCTCCCCAGGGAACAAGACAGAAAGCCTGCCTACAGTTATGGAGTTCACATTTAAAGGACATAGACAAGAAACAATGAGTAAGTTCCAATGGTGACAATCTTGACATAGCAGGTGGCTTTTTGGAAGAGAGAAATGGTGTTCTTAGGCAGAGGAGCAACATGAGCAAGCCTTAGAGGCAGGAAAGTGCACCCTTCTAGTCACTTGTACCTGAAATATAGAGTGTGAGGATGGAGGGGCATGGTAAGACTGGGCTGTGTGCAAACGTCTGGCTCCGTCAGAGTGAGCAGAACTGATTCCTGGCTTCACCACTTACTTGTATCATGTCCTTTCCCACTCTGACCCTCGGTATCATCATCTGTAAATTGGAATAGTAATGTGTCATAGCACTGTAGAGTGAGTTTAATGAGAGTGTGCACGTAAATTGTCTGCCACACAGTAACTTCTCCTTGAATGAAATCTGGTTACAATGTTCTGTTCATTGTTCCTCTTCTTTTGAAAACTGCTAAATTAACCATTCCCACTAAAGCCACTCTTTTCCCAGCCAATAGAACATTTTCAGTTACATGTAATAATATAAGACTGTATAATATATGGAAAAAAACTAATTAATGCTCATTAAAAGAGCCATTTGAACTGGTTCACTTATTCATTCTTTCATTCAACATCTTTTAGCACCTGTAATATTCCAATTATTATCCTAGGCAAGCATTATCCTAGACAAGCATTATGAGAATATAATGCAAGGCACATATAGAAGTTAAAATTTTCCAGTTGCCACATTAATACAAGTAAAAAAAGCAGATGAAATTAATTTTAATAATATATTTTTACTTATCCCAATGTATCCAAATACTATCATTGCAATATGTGATGGATATAAAAAGTTGGGCAGCCCCGGTGGCTCAGCGGTTTAGCGCCACCTTCAGCCCAGGGCGTGATCCTGGAGACCAGGGATCGAGTCCCAAGTCGGACTCCCTGCATGGAGCCTGCTTCTCCCTCTGCCTGTCTCTCTCTCTCTCTCTCTATCTCTCTCTCTGTGTGTCTCAAATAAATAAATAAATAAATAAATAAATAAATAAATAAATCTTTAATGTAAAAAGTTATTGCTGAGATGTTTAACATTCCTTCTTTTTCCGTTGCACCAAGTCTCCTAAATCAGGGTGTATTTTGTGTGCAGCACATCTCAGTTCAGACCAACTATCATTCCAAGTGCCCCATGGCCATACGTTGCAATTGGCTCCATATTGGGCAGCACAGCTCTGTGCACTGGAATGAGCAAAACAGACAAAACTCTGGTCTTGAGGACTTTACAGTGAGAATAACCAGGCTTGCCTTTCTAGATTTTTTTTTATTATTATTAACTGGTGTGCAGACTTTATGCCAAGATTTTGGTGTGGTGACACTAAAACTACCCAACAGAGAACGTGTTTTTCATCTCCTACTATTTCTAGCAGAGTAACCTGCTCAATTTTCATTAAAATTCTAAATATTGATCTGCCATTCCACTCTTAGACATTTATAGCTCTGTTGTACAAACAGAAGCCCCCAACCTCTTGCCAGACCCTCTGTAATTAATACCAGACATAAGCCACACCAACCTTCTCTATTTTGGTTTGCTGGTTGTCTTGATCAGTTGTGTAACTATAACCCCCAGATCTCAGTGGTTTATCATCACCAATGTTTACTTCTGACTCACATCAAAGAACAACATCAACCACATGCCAGAAATTGTTGTTAATGTTGTAAAACCGACCAATATTGTCTCATATGGTTTATGATGACTGGGTCTGTTTAAGAAATTTTCCCTACACAGGTGCCAAGATACTCTCCTACATTTTCATTTGTTAGCTTTCTTCTTCCACATTTAGATTTTTAATTCAACTGTGAATGTGTGTGTGGTACGAGGAGAGGAAGGAACCAAATTTGTCTGTCTCTGTGTAGTGCTAACGTTTTTCTGACAAACCGTTGTAACACTCATGGGGTTCTACACACGCCCACACCCTGTTTCAGGGTTCTGTGTTTAATTTGAGCCCTTTGCTTTATATAGTTCTACATAAGTATCATGTATCTTTTTATTCCTGTGACTGTAGTATGTCTTCAAATCTGGTGGGGATATCACCATCTTTACTCTTCTTTTTTAATAGTGCCTTTGCTCTTTATTCTGGTCTGTTAGTCTGTAGGGAAATTTTATATTCAAATGTTAATTTGTTCAAAATATCCTATATAATATCCTACATTGCATTTTTACAATAATTTGGAGAGAATTAACTTAGTAAAAAATGTTAGGTCCTGCCGTCCATCAACATGGAATACTTTTCTATTTATTCAGGTATTTTTATAAGTCCTCTAATAAAACACTTAAAATTGCCTACAGAAGAGTATCCTTGCTGCTATCAACGCTTCTCTTAAGTTCCATATATTGACTCATATTTTTATATTCAGTGTTTCCACGTCTCTGATTGGTTCTCTGGGACAGCTTGCTTATGCCCGCCTCATGCTACAATTGTCCCTTAATTCTTTAGGATATTTATTATGCCTGTGTTAAATTCACATTCTATTCTGCTCCATTAATTTTCATCCCTGTATCATGTTATTTTCCCCTGTGAGCTAATATTATCCTGGGAGTATTTGCTGGTGATTTCTAGCTGATGGGAAGTTTCTCAGGTGCGAAAGCCCAAGCTGTACTATATATCCCTTGTGAGTTTTAGGCAGGGAAGAGTACACCAAGAGATGCCACCCTCTGGAATTATTATCTGGACTCACCATTCCCTGTTTACAATCCCTCTCTCCCAACCAAGTCACCCTGCTCTTCAAGAAACTCCCCTGCACCTCCACACTGGGCACCTCTTTTATACCAAGAGATGCTATACAGTCTCGATGTAGAGGGGAGGCCAGGGAGGAGTTTGGGCAAGTCTTTGGCTTGCCCCCCATGGCACCAGGTATCCAGAGATCCCTGACGTTACATCATGACCCCCAGGTGGCCCCAAGCTGGCATCACTGCTTCAGTTTTCTGTATAGACGGGAGTGTGGAGACAATAAGCTTCCTAAAGCCACTTAAGAGAGGGAAGGGGCCTAACAAAAAATGTTCCCCTATGTGCCCCATGGTGTTCAATTTTCTTCCAAGTTTAAGCTATTTTATTCCAATACAGTGGAACCCAAAGGCCTACTGGTTTCTCTATTTTCTTATGATGGGGGAGCCTCCTACCTCCTTTCTTTGTATGTGGCACATCCAGGGATTGATGTTTAGTCTTCATTGGGTGAGATATAGTATATTTGATTTCTTTGAATTGTATTTAGAATGCCCCCTCTGTGTTAATGAAATTAGTGTCTAGAATGTGGGTGTTTGTACACTTTTGGGACCATTCCCCTCATAAAGTTAGAGCAATAATATTTATAATACAGTGAGGAAAGAATGAATTAGAAAGTCACCCATTTGTATCTATGTTGTGCTATAGAATTTATTTGTTCCTTAAATTGGGAGGGGGGGATTTGCCCATAAAACATTGGATCCAATCACATTCTTGCCAATGATTACCTAGAAATCATTTCCCATATTTTCTCTATCAATTGAGCTAATTCAGTAGGCTGCCATTTCTAATCAATCAGCAATTTTTATTTTCTTGGAAGTTATCTTCTTAAATTTAATGAAATGTTTGAGTATATTGTTAGTAAAGGACTGCAAATCACCTGTATTTGTGATTATGACTCCTTTCTCACTCTACATTTTGTGTATTTAATGGAAATACTTTCTTTTCCTATTGATTTGACTAAGTATTTTCTATTTTCATGTTTTTCAATAAACTAGTTCTTGAATTTACCTAGCCTCTGATTTTTTCTTTAACTTCTGTTTTTATCTGTTAAACACTGTCTCCTGACTTCTTCATAGTCACTTCCTTGTTCTTTTTATTTTTTAAGTTACAGTCTTAGTTTGCTGATTTTCGCTTTCTTTTTTTTTTTTTTTTAGATTTTATTTATTTATTAATGAGAGACACACACAAAGAGAGAAGGAGAGAGAGAGGGAGAGCACGACAGAGACACAGGCAGAGGGAGAAGCAGGCTCCATGCAGGGAGCCTGACGTGGGATCCTGGGTCTCCAGGATCAAGCCCTGGGCTGAAGGTGGTGCTAACCGCTGAGCCACCTGGGCTGTCCTTGATTTTCACTCTTTCATTTGTAACAATGAAATCTTTTATAGCTTTGGAGTCACTCCTGAATATAAGGATGATTATATCCCCTAAATTTTTATAATTATTAATTTCATATTATTTTCTGAGTACTCTAAAACAGAAGCAGGTGTGTACGCACCTGCAAGCTGATGAGATGGTGGTGGGGATCCGTTTCCAAATGTTTGGGTGTTTATGTTGTTATTTATTTATATTCTGATTATTGAATTCTTGTCTTATAGCTCTGTGTTCATTGTCTATGCTCTACTTATCTATATTGAGGAGCCCATTGAGGATTCCTTTGTGGTAGCCCATAAGGTAGTGTTTGTATTTCATGGGCCCTTGAAAAGAAAATGTATTTATTAATACGCAGAGAACTTAATGCTCTTGATTAAATCAACATTATACATTTAAGTGTTCAGAAATTATATGCTTTCTTTTACATTGCATTTATCATGGATTGAAGAAAATCAAGCATTTTGATTGATTTCCTTCTATTTCTTTTTAGAGTTTAAAAGTTGTATATGTTCTAATATCATGTTGTTTGGTACATAACAGTGCACAACTGTTTTTTAAACTTCATTGTGGATTGCACCAGACACCACTGGCCTCCCATTCTGTCCCATTAACTTTTTATAACTTAAATTCTACTTTGTGTCATATTAATACTGAAAATATCCCTCTCTTTGCTGGCATTTGCCATTTTCCTTGCTCATTTTCTTATTTAAGCTCTAGGAATTATTTTTGTTTTGGTGGGGCTCTTCTATAGTAGATTTTAAATTTATTTGAGAAGAACATAATCCATTAGCATTTATTGACGTATGTTTGATTTCATCTCTATCATTTTTGGTTTCTGAAGGTTTTCATGGTCCTTGCCATTTTCTTTTTTTTTAAATTATTCTTTACTATAAAAATCATTTTTTCTAATAAGTTTAAGACAACACAATTTTTAGAATGTACCAATGTTGCTTCTTAAATTTTGCAAACATTTATTGAAACTATGTGCTTTGAATTATTACTATTTACAGAATAGAGCATCAATCGGTCTACTTTTTATCTTTAAAGATAATGATAATAGCACCTACCTGATAGGGCAGATTCGCAGATCAAAGAGATAGTAGATGTAAAGTACATGACACATAATAAGACTCAAATGTCAGCTACAACTAATACCATTGTTGTCCCTGTTACTTTCCCTTCATATAAAATGAAAAAAGTAACACAACCTGATTTCTGTCTCACCTCTACCCTCCCACTGTCCTCCACCACTTGTGTTTTGTTACTACACATCATGAGATTTTTATTACTGTTAAAACACTTCTAGGGGCACCTGGCTGGCTCAGTCAGAGGAGCATGCAGCTCTTGATCTCAGGGTCATGATTTCAAGCCCTATGTTGGGTCTAGAGATTACTTGGATAAACAAATAAACTTTTTTAAAAAGCCCACTTCTCAGTTATGTGTCATCTGTTTCACTATGTATTTATAACAGGTGAATTCTCTCTGTAAACTGTTTATATCATTCATTGTTAAGTTAACCATGTTTAAATTATTTCAAGCAATAGTCCTTTTATGCCTCGTGTTTTCCCATCGTTTGTTTTCTATGCTCATGAATAGTAATTTGTCTGAGGTGTTTTTTGTTTTTAGTTTTGTGTGTGTGTGTGTGTGTGTGTGTGTTTTGTTTTGTTTTGTTTTGTTTTTTGTCTGGGTTTAAGAATACTTGAATCATAATTTTGTCTTATAGTGTTTCATGTGGTAGAAGAGATTTGAAGTGAGACTAAGGTCTCTTTCTTCAAGGATGACTCCTTTTCCTGCCTGTACACTCGATGTCCTTCTTTACCTTTGACACCCTACAGTTCTGACAGGATACTTCAACACGCTGGCAGGAGGAGAGATGTCTCTCTTCACTAGGCTGACCTGGCACATGGTGATTCCCTCATTGACAGATTTGGGTCTGTTTTCCTCATTTAGCCAGGAACTCTGTCTTATCTTTGAGCAGTGCAGCTGCTCTAGTCATTCTGGAGTCTTCTTCAGGATTCAACTGCTTCTTTATAGCTTCTCTAATATGATCTTCCCTCATAATTTTCAGATTACTATATCCTCACTTTGTATTGTGTGGGAGATTCTCAAACATATGCCCCCATGTCACTGGATCACCTTTCTGCAAAACCAGTCTCTCTTGCTTTTCCTTTTCTTGTTATTTTGAATTTTACTGTGCTATTACTGGTTGCTACACATTCTTTCCTTAACTCTTCCAGGCCCCTCCCTTGCTAATCTAGTTTGGCCACTTCAGCTTGCCTATCTGATTTTGCAGAAATGTTATTTCCTCAAATGTTTTGAGAGCACAAAGCAGAGAGTACATAAAATTTACTTTTTATTCCAGTAGTAAGCATTTTTATAACTATGTTCTTCCTTTACTACCTGAGTGTTATCTTTACTCATTTTATGTTTTAGAAATTTTCACAGGCACCATATTATTGGTTTGTATTTTATGTCCTTTCATTTTTAAATGAAAAGAGTTTTTCAAGATCTAGAATTTTTGCCTAAACATAGTGAGAAAGCTGTCCTGTGATTATTTTAGTATTCCTGTTGATGTTGTTAGAGTCCTTATGTTTTTTTTAATAAATTTATTTTTTATTGGTGTTCAATTTACCAACATACAGAATAACACCCAGTGCTCATCCCATCAAGTGTCCCCCTCAGTGCCCGTCACCCACTCACCCCCACCCCCGTCCTCCTCCCCTTCCACCACCCCTAGTTCATTTCCCAGAGTCAGGAGTCTTTATGTTCTGTCTCCCTTTCTGATATTTCCTACCCATTTCTTCTCCCTTCCCTTCTATTCCCTTTCACTATTATTTATATTCCCCAAATGAATGAGAACATCCTTATGTTGTATCTTAAACTAGAAGCAAGGTCAATGGGGCAGCCCGGGTGGCTCAGCGGTTTAGCGCCGCCTTCAGCCCAGGACGTGATCCTGGAGACCCAGGGTCAAGTCCCACGTCAGGCTCCCTGCATGGAACCTGCTTCTCTGTCCGCCTGTGTCTCTGCCTCTCTCTCTCTCTCTCTGTGTTTTTCATGGCCATTTGCAGCAGCAAATGATAAACTTGACTCCAGAAAAAAATTCTAATTCATCCACTGTAAACATTCTGTGAATAAAGTCAAAGAGAAATGATAAATGGAGAAAAATGTTTGCTACACAAATATAAAGTAAATTTATAAATCTATAAGACATTTACATATCAGTAACAAGATTTGTAACATACTAGAGAAAAAATATCTTAAGCAGTTAGTTTCTGCTCATGTATTCCACATAAATCAACATATAAAAAGAAATTTAGTCCTACTGATCATTAAATATGGAAAGTTTTTAAAATTTATATATCATTTGTTATCTGTGAAATCGGCAAATACTTTAAAAATGTAACAGGTTTGGCTAAGATATGGAGAGAAAGATACTCTCTTGTACCAACAACTGGGACTGTGGATTTTAAAAATACATATTTGGCCAAGCAAACCTACTTCCAGGACTAGAGCTCTTCAGTATCTTTGTGTAAATATAAAAAGATGTATGTGCAAACTGTTCACTCCAGTATTGTTTATAATTGAAAATATACTAGTGAGGATAATGATAGACTGTGGTGACAAGCCCAACAAATACTCTGTGGCTCAAGAAATATTTATTTTTCTCTCACATAGGTTTCAAGGAAAACTGTTCAGGTAAGCAGGGCAACTCTACTCCTTGTGGTCATTTAAGGACCCATTTCCTTCCAAGATACTGCTCCAGCATCCTCTAGCATGGCTGTAATCTCCATGGTCAAAGCAGGGTCAACACCACATCCATATTGGGTTTGGTGCTGAAGGGGAAGAGAGGACAGAACAGGCATGCACACAGCCTAAAGGCCTAATTTCAGAAATGACACATAGCATGTCATTATATTCCATTAGCAAGAATACTGTCCCATTTGTGCAATTATCTGCTGAAAGCTTTGGGAAATGTAATCTAATCATATACACAGGAAGAAAATGAAAATAGATTGTGGTAAACAAATTCAGGTCTCTGCCTCAGGAAAATGCTAGAAACAATCAAATAGCTAAAGAAAGAGTCTGGTACCTCCATTTGATGGAATATTAGGCGGCAAGTAAAGAATAAATTTAATCTCTCATACTGTTAGATACATGTAATAGAAAGATCCCAACATACATTATGAATTGGAAAAACAAGATACAGAAAAATGTGCACAATATATTCACATTTTTGTTTTTCAAATGAGGATGTGCTACGTACTTAAATGCAGATATATACACAGAACATTTCTGGAAGAAGTCACTAATGTTCAACTCAGAGTTGAACTAGGGGTCTAATATGAGAGGAAAACTTACTTTTCAGTAAGTCCCTTTTTGTACCGTATGATCTTTTTTGACCATACGTGTCATTATTAATATTACAAAGTATAAATATATAAATATGAATAAGTTATTCCCTTGCTTAATACTTGCCAGCAATTATCCATTGCTATAAGATAATGTCCAAGCTCATTGACATGCTTTTCAAGCTCCTTTCTTTTCAGGTCCCTTTTTACCTTCTTATGTCTGAGATTTGAAGTTCCCTTCTTGTGCCATTCCTCATTTTCCTGCCTTTGCTTATATAAATAGTCTATCAGCCTAAAATACTCCTCCAAGAACCCTGGTACTCTGTATTTTACATTATTCTTTTTTTTTCCACACAAGACTGAATTGTTTAGTTCCATAAAACTAGTATCATGGATCTGTCCATGTATCTCCCCAAGATGAAAATAAGGACAAGGGACAGGGTTGTGCCTCTCCTCATCCCCAGCAGAATGGATGACAAATAGCAGGGAGTCAGTAAATATCTATTGAAGTAAAAAAATAATTTCACTCACTTAATTTAAAAAACATTTACTAAGTGACTACAAAATTCCTCTCAAGTAAGTTCTCTGTGCCTTATCCTTTTTCCAATTTTTCTCTTTTGTCCTATGCATTTTCTCCCAACTAATTTCTGTCCCCTCTTTGTCAAGCACACTAACTTTAGAGTCCAACCATGCACATAAATTAAAAATGAAACATTTTTGAATTAGTAAGGGAGTGCATTTGTATAAAATCATGGTTCTTAAGGGTTATACAGATAGAAAAATAAATATAGATATGTGTATATGGGTATATGAGTGCTCGTGAATATATTTCCTAGTTCTGTCTACTGAGAGAGCCTCATATCAATGACACCACAGTAGCAATTAACACATCCAGTACCCAGATATCAGTTCATAAGAACCATTACAAAAAATAAAACTACCAGGCTTCTTTGAAGAAATGACTGGCTGCAAGACCAAAACAGGGAAAATATGAGATATGTCCAGAGAGCCCTGTAGTGTTAAGAAGTAAAGAAATGGGGGCACCCCCAGTGGCTCAGCGGTTTGGCACCGCCTTCGGCCTGGAGCATGATCCTGAAGACCTGGGATCAAGTCCCACGTCAGGCTCCCTGCATGGAGCCTGCTTCTCCCTCTGCCTGTGTCTCTGCCTCTCTCTCTCTCTCTCTGTGTGTGTGTCTCTCATGAATAAATTAATAAAATCTTAAAAAAAAAAACAGAAGTAAAGAAGTATCCAAAAATAATTGGGGCTTGTTGAAAAGACACGGATGCCAATCTAAAGGAGCTCCCAATGACCAAACGTGGGACAGTTTGAGCAACAAAATAGTGATAGTAGCGAATTGTAACTCTTAGAATCCAGCACATAATCCCTCAATCCTACACTAGTAGAAATGAGTAATTGAGTGAATAAATAAATAAATAAATGAAAGAGAACTCTACAATAGACCACTAACTAATTAATAAAGGACTGGCGGAAATAAACATCACCATTAAGCAAACACCAGATAATAAGTTTTGCAGGCAAGAGTCACTAATAGATATTGACATTAGAAGGGAAATGTATGATGAGAAACAGGATATCTGCACCATCTCAAAGTATTTGCCCTACACAAAACACATTCATCACAAATAGAAAAATGTGCAGTAATTTTACAGTGGATACGCCTGGCAAATATCACTTTAATCCAGTGACCAAAGTCAGTATCACCAGATGGGACATATTTGACATCAGGTACCTCCTCATATGCTGCACTCAGACAAACCATCATTTTTGTCCTATTGTTACAAAAAATTTATGAAGTCAGTCTAATGAGAAAACATCAGGTGAACTAAAATTGAAAGACATTCTACAAAACAATGGCTTAGTAGTCTTCAAAGGGGTCAAGGTCATGAAAGATGGACTGAGAACCTAGTATGGATTGGAAAGACTAAGGAAACATGACTAGATGCAATATGGAATCCTGGATTGCATCCTGGGCCAGAAAAAAAGATATTCTGGGGCAATTGGCATAATCCCAATAAGGTCTATACATTCATTAGTCATTTTATATCTCTGTTAATTTCTTGGTTGCAGTCAGTTCTCCTAAGGTTATGTAAGATAACAACCTTAGGAAAAACTGGGGGTAAAAGACATATGGGGGATTCTACTTTTTGCAGTTTTTCTGGATAGCTAAAACTACTTTTAAATAAAAAGTTGAAAAAAATAAAATAGGTCATGCAATTTATTACTGGGTTATTCTCTGGTAGGTAAGGGAACCCAGAGCCTTGCTAAAGTGAAAAGTTCAGAATAATTTTCCAACACCTAATGGCTAATGTTTAAAATGAGGAGTTTTCTCCCCCTCGTTTGGTGTCATCTAACTGTGGAGTTTTTTCTTAGTTATCCAGAAGAAGCAACATCTTTATTGTTCATTTGGCAAAGGAAACTGCCCTTATCTAATCTTTAGCTACATACATCTGCTAAACCCAGGTGAGGCTCTTAAGCAGAGTTGGTATTCTTGCAACTAACTGCTCTGATTCTCCAAGCTGCCTTTAAAGCATCAAACTGTTTAATCAAAAACCATTTACTAGGTTTCTGTAAATCTAACGTGTGGCTTTAGAGGTGCTCTGCAGTGGTTTGAAAATGAAAAGTCAAGGATCATACATAGTGTATGAAATACTCAAAGGATTCAGCATATAAAATGACTTAATCTATTAGCCATATTTCTCAAGACATAAGTAAGTTTTCCTGAGTAAATACAACACAACAGAGCAGAAGCAGGCTGTGGGAAGGGTATTCAGATGGGAACTCAGAGCTTGGGTTCTGGTTCTGATCCAGCTACTAATTTTGTAGTATATATGAAAGTAAATCTCAAATAGGGACACCAGTTTATGAGGGTGCCCCCAGCTGTCAGTTTTATTTTTCTTCTTATCCTCCTCTAACATGGTTGGTTGGAATTTTGTTCATTGCCTTGACCATGTTTTGTGCAATGTCACAGCTTTCATTGTTGGTCAGAAGATTCTCATTTGCATGTAATAAAAGTTCACTCCATCTAAAGCACAATGTAAGCCTGACAGTGACTTCACGGCCTTTCCGCTTCCCTTCCACCAACCCCTCCTTGCCTCCACCCACGAACACCTGAGCTAAGGCCTCCCCAAGACTTCAGTGGAGAACCTGCATTGGGAAAATGAGCTGTGCTTTCTTCTTTAGGTCAGCCTCCATCTCCCTGATTTCCCCTCCACCTTTCTCACTTACTCTCCTGCTTCTGAATCAGCAAGGAATTTTGCACACAAGAGCCCTGGGAGGCCTCCATCACGTCCCATTCTGAAAGGTGATGAGTAGAGCTGACCCTCCTAATGCTCAGAGGGTTGATGTGTCTGATTGGGAAGTCTATAGACCCATGAAGCACCTTGCCTCCCTCCACATCTGTGAGCATCACCCAATGTGACTACCTGCTGGCACAGCTCATATGCCCTCCTCCAACCAGCAACACCATGGCTCCCAGAGCCTGCTCTGCATGGCCTCCAGTTGGCCACCGCAACATGCTTTCTAGGCTAGCCTCAGAAATAAGTGCCTTAGAGTCCCCAGGAACACACTTACAGGCCTAATCCTGTCCTTCAAGGTGTTTTGGAACAGCCTGGCCTGCTGTAACTGCTCAAGAATATGTAGGATCAGGAAATTTTTCTGTAATTCTCTGAAGGATGCTGGGGTAAGCAGATTTTTTCTGATGGTTAAGTGCGCCTGAGCTTTGGAGTGAGCCACACCTGGATTCATTCTTTCAGTATTTCTTGAGCACCTATCCTGTGTTTGTCTGAGGTTCTAAGGTATAGATGTTAATATAACAGTGGAAATCTTCTGCCCTCCATGGATACTACCTTCTGGTTTGGGAAGCAGATAGTCAACAGGTAAATAAAGAAGTATACAATATAAAATATAGAGTCAGAAATTGGTATCATAAGGCTCCTGATAGGATATATTGAGAAGGTCACAGCACCGATTCTGTAATATTTCTGTCAAAAATGTGTAACCCAAATCTGTGAGGAAAACATCAGACAAGCCGAGATTGAAGGACATTCTACAAGACAGTTGTTCTATACTACTTAAAATAGAAATGTCATAAAAGACAAAAGCTAAGACACTATTCCAAAATTAAATGAGACTTAACTACACTTATCACAGTACGCAGTGAGTAATGTATGGAAGTGTTGAATTGCTATGTTGTACTGCTGAAACTGTCATAATATTGTATGTCAAGTAGACTTCAATTTAAAAAAACTACATGAAAACCAAAAGCAATGCATAATCCTAGATTAGATCTGGAAGCAGATTTTTTCACGCCCTGAAGGAGATTATTAGTATAATTCTCAAAATTTGAATATGACTTGCACATGAGATAATGGTATCACATCAATGTTAATTTATCATATTGCATTTACATAACAGTATCTTTGTTCTTGGGAGATACACACTGCAATATTTAGGGATAAGGGTCATGACATCTGCAGCTCATTCCCAAATAGTTCAGTAATGAAAACAATAGTAGCAATGACAACTATCATAATAATATCTGTTGTTTTCAAGAGGATAATAAAAAGCAAATATTGCAAAACATTAATAATTGGCAAACCTGAGCTTAAGGCATGATCAACATTCTTCATGGAGCTATTCCTGCCAATTTTATGGGGGTTTAAAGTAAAAAAGCTTAAAAATAAAACAGCAGTAAGTGTTATGAAGAGGGCAGTGGAGATGGAGTGAGGTGGTCAGGGAAGGTCTCTTGTGACATGACCTTTGGGCAGAGAGCTGATGGAAGGATTTAGTGAATTCTGCAGAGGAAAGAGCATTGCAGGAAGAGAGAAAGACAGCAGTCCTTATGTGGCAGTGTTCCTGGTGTCTTTGTGGAACAGAATGGAGACGAGGAGCACTGGGGCATTGAAGGCAGAGTAAGTGATGAAGGACAGTGGTAAGAATGGTCCCAGGTCAGCTCATGTAGGGTCTGGGAGGCCACAAAAAGGATGTGAGATGTGTTTTAAGTGTGACAAGACACAATGGTAAGAGAGTAGTAGAGAGAGCAGAGTAGTAAAACGGCCTGACTTTCATCTGCAACAATCACTCTGGGCAACTTGGCAGAAAGTAGAGTACAAGGGGGCAAGAAAATTGATTGCAGTCGGTCTGCTTTTCAGTGAGGCCTTGAGGAAGCAGGCATGTAGGTGAGATAGGATGTCAGATCAGTCTGGGATAATGGGGGTGGAAGTGATGTGAAGCGAGTAGATTCTGCACAGGTTTTGACAGTCCTGTTGACTAATATATTGGCTCATGGACTGGATATGAAGTGTAAAGGGGAAACTGGAGTCAAGAGCATTTCCCAAGTGTGAAATCTGATAAATTAGAGAGAGTAAGGTATGCCAGTTACTGACTGGGAGCCTGGAAAGTGAGGAAAGTAGCTGGAGGACTGCCTCTTGGACCCACAAGGGCACGAGGGTCATAGTTCAGTGCATTTCTCTATAAGAATCCAGCTCTTCCATATGTTCTGCCAAGACCCCAACATCAAACTCGGCTTCCAGTGCCTTCTTGTCCACTTGAGAGGGGGCCTGAGCAGACAGCTGCTCCCTGTGGCCTGCACCAACCCTGGCTTCATCCCCCAGTAGGGAGCGGTCTGGGAGTGCTGGGGTATAATTTTTCTCTCTCTGTCTGCCCATGAGGGTCAACAGATAGACTGTAGAGATGCTCCCTCCCCTTGCACATCCTTAGGTCATCTTAGAGATGTCTCCTGGTTTTCTGCATTCGAGGAGAACTTTTCCTTTGCTGTCAGGATTCAAGGTCAACAGGAACACGTTCATCTGTTTCCTTCAGTTCCAAACCCTCACACTGCAGAGTGGCCTGATGTGCTCCCATGCTCATTCTGGTTCCTTGACCCTAGGTCCTGCCTAAGCAGGCAGGCAATCCTAAAGAACACTAGAAGATAAGCCTGGGAAACATGACAAGGTTCTAAAGGGAGGCACTAGAGGTCATAACACAGGGGGAAGTGGGCGGAGTTGATGTGGTTTGGAGAGAAGAGGGAATATAGGAGACATTTTCAAAGGAAAAGGGATTAGCCTTGGTTACAGAAAGTGGAGTTTAAGATTAGAGACAAGAAAAATTCAAAGAGTATTCTGCCAGGAGATTGTTTCAGGCCAAAAGATTTTGAAAGGATGACTTCTCTTGAATGTTGTCACTACTCAATGTGGAGAACTCCAACATGTAAGGCAAGAAATCATTCATTCAATCACTTACTCAACACAGAATGCTTTGTTTTAGGTCCCAGACCAAAACCCATACCTGTGTGTCAGCGAAACAAAACTGGAAAGAATAGCTCTCGACCTCAGTGTATAGAATGAACGTATGCAGAAGGTTCATCGTGGTGATGTACTTCTGTTAAAGGTCATGGTATGCAAACGAAAAGACATCTGGAGCCCCATATAAATGGAGAAGTCAGGGAAGACTTGGGGCAGGGCGTGAGAAGCAGCTCCAAAGCTGCGACTTAGATAATAATGAGCAGAAGCTCTTCAAGAATGTGTGAGGAAAGCCATTCCTGGCAAAACAGCATGGACAAGACAGTCTACCCAAGCTTCCGTTCTTATTACCCAGTGAAACGCATGGCTAGGCATATTGTCATGTGGGCCATTAGAGATCCTGCAGAGATGACCTCCGTGCAGCTCCTTCTGATTGAAACTGACAGCTCTAGGAGCACAGTCTTTACCTCGGCAAGATTTTATTGAGCATTACATAGTTTACCAGGGCTGCGTAACAAACTAGGACAGACTGAGTGGTTTCAGCAACTGAGATTTATTTTCTCAGAAGTCTGGAGACTAAAGTCTGAGATTCAGTTGGCCTCTTTGAGGCTTCTCCCTTTGGCTTGCAGATGGCCACCTTCTCCGTGTGTCCTCCCGTGGCCTTTCCTCTACGTGCATGGATTCTTAGTGTCCATATGTCCAAATCTCCTCTTCTTATAGAGATACCAGTCAGATTGGATTAGGGCCCAGCCTGAAGGCCTCACTTCAACTTACTCATCTATTTAAATGCCCTGTTTCCAAACACAGTCATGTTCTGAGGTATTGAGCATTACTGGCTTCAATATATTAATTTGAGGCACATAATTCAGCCCATAATACCTACTATTTGTAAGGCATCATGGGAGATGGTTTTAGTAAATGAGGTCCAGCATAGTTAACTGTAAAAACTTTTGTTCTTTGTTCCATCACTAAATCAATAGAATCATTTAATATATGAATCAGAATCATTCATTCTAAACTCATTCTAAACTCATTTGCCCTTGAAACAGTTTTTCCCTTTTAGACAGCCATCATTTTTCCATTTTTTCTGGTTCATTGGCCTTCCTAGGACCCAGCCCTCTCTCTGCTCCTGTGTATAAAAATAATAATAATGTGGTCCCTGGGGCTGTATCCCTCCTCCCAAGCTGTCACAGCAGCGTACAGCAGTAGCAGAGAGGGGATTGGCCACTGATGGACCTACTGAGGAAGAGTGGCCACAGCATCAGATAGCCCAGTGTTACTCCCACTTGATGGGTCACATGGTTCAGGACCAGTACTCTCAGGCCCAGCCTCTGTGCTTCCTGGTCAGGCAAGCCCTTTCTCTAGCAAAATTCCACGGGCTAAGGAGTATACTCCAAAATGGGCCACAGAATCCATTTTAATCCAGGTGCTGATGCCCCATGTCTCCATTCTTCCTGAATGGGGCACCTGGATGACTCAGTTGGTTGAACATCTGACCTGTGATTTTGGCTCAGGTCATAATATCATGGGCTGTGGGATCAAGCCTTGCATTGGACTCCACACTCAGCAGGGAGTCTGCTTAGGATTCTCTCTCTCCCTCACCCTCTGCCCCTCCCCCCCACACTCACATGTGCCCTTCTTCTCACTAAAATAAATAAGTAAATATTTTTTTTAAAAAGTACCCCCTCAGCAAAGCTTTAGTGAGAAATGTAGACTTTACTGAAGATTTTAAGAAAAAAGAGGAGGTTTATGCTGCACACCCTATTCAGTAGCTGTCTGGCCCAAAATCCATACCACCTCTATCTTTGTTTTCTCACTGCCTTTTCTTGCACACCTCCCTTATGGCAGCACACTCCCTCTTCTGACTCACCTCTAATATAGATTGCAGTGCAGTTCTATCCCTGACTGCAGACCTAACCCTTCTCAGTGCTTCCTAGAACACAATTCTGCCTTATCATCATTATCGTCATCATCATCGAGTGTGATGCTTGAGATGCCATCTTCCCTTGCCTTTGGCTTCTCAGAGTATTTATCCTGAGCACATATAGTCCTCTTTCCCAAGAGGAATCTTGACCTATCCCTGAAGGTGTTTCAATGGCCCCAGTATTGTTATACTGGCATCCACATGCAGGCAAAGGATAAGAGCAATGCTCCCAACCTCATGCCAACCAGAAAAGACAATGGGGTGCCAGGGATTTTGAAGACTGAGAGTGAAGGCATGGCCCCTGAGTGCCAGGACTGTGTCAGGGGCTTTAGATGTTTATCTTATTTAATTGTCACAACAAACTTGCAAGAAAAGTATTATTGTCCCCATTTTATAGATGGGGAAATTGAGGCTCTGAGAAATCAAGTAACTTTCCTGTGTTCACACTGCTGAAGACTCGTTAGGCCTAGAAGGGCAACGAAGTCCATTTGACCCCAGAGCCTTGAATGTGTCATCCTCAGGTTTGAAGGATCCTCTGTCCTTGCACATAAGATGATCATTAAAACTCATCCTCTTCATTAAGCATCTCATCTGTGGACCTTGGGAATGTCACCTCACACCTTTTTCAAAACAAAATTATTTATTTACTCATGAGAGACACAGACAGAAGCAGAGACAGAGGCAGAGGGAGAAGCAGGCTCCCTGCTGGGAGCCTAAGGCAGTCTATCCCAGGACCCTGGGATCACAACCTAAGCTGAAGGCAGATGCTTAACCACTGAGCCACCCAGGTTCCCATCATTTCACATCTTTTGTCCCATTTTGTTCATCTATAAAATGGGAATGGTATTTGCCCTGCTGCATTCACAGGACTATTTCATGGAAAGGTATGTCAAATAAAAGTGTGTGTGTGTGTGTGTGTGTGTGTGTGTCTATTGCTATACAAAAAAATAAATAAGTAAAGTATTGATGTGTGCCATTGAACAAGATTTAACCAATGCCAGCACTCTTGGTTTAAACAATATAGGTGAGGACTGTTACCAGGATAAGGAAAAAAAAAAATCCACAACACTTGAAAGGAACATGGTGGTACCTCAGGAAATTGATGATCTTGAATTTCTCCAGCAACGAGGAGTAGGTGAGAAGTAGCCAGGAGTTCCATGCTACTACATTCTTCCTGTTCTAGCAACTGTGGACTTGGGAGCTACACAGAAAAGTCTTTGGAGGAAATATGGCAGTTAGACTTAGGGCCAAAGGGAGCAGCTTGCTAGTTTATCTCTCTCAGGGTATGTCTCTAATGTTACTCCCTCTAAGACATCCAGGTCCTACCACTGCAATGGGTTTCTGAGGATTACCATGCCTTATACTCTTTCTACTTGCCTGCCATCATTACTTGGGAAACGTGCCCACACATTCTGAAGTCAACTAGTGCTTGCCTCTAATCTGGACTCTACCATTTTTTCTGGGTTTATTTGGGCACATTATTTCACATTATTTCAGGGTTAGCACAAAGATCAAAAGATAACTTATGTAAACCCTTAGGATGGAGTCTCATATATAATAAGAGCTGAATAATTTGCTAATAATTATTATCATTATCATTATTATGTGCTAGGCACACGTTGAGAGTAGCCTAAATGGTCTTTTTTATTTATTTATTTATTTATTTATTTATTTATTTATTTATTTATGAGAGACAGCATGAGCAGAGGGAGGAGCAGAAGGAGAAGCAGACTCCCTGCTGAGCAGGGAGCTTGATGTGGGGCTCCAGGACCCTGGGATCATGACCTGAGCTGACAACAGACACTTAACCAACTGAGCCACCCAGGCACCCCAGCCTAAATGGTTTTAAGAGGAGCTCAGAGCAGAAAGCAGGAGGGACAGTGACATATCTCCACTCTGCCCACTTGGGTCACACAAAAAAGAAAGTCTCTGTCCACCTGCAGAGAAGGTCAGGCAAGAGGCCAGATAAAAGTTAAGCAATCAAGGAGAATCAGGCAGTTTCCAAGTAGACTGGAATGCCACTTTCAGGCAGAATAAAGGTACTGAAGACTTACACATCATTGAAAATCTCTGGGCTTCTCTTAATGTTTCTGTGTGCCCGGGATGGCAGAGGGGTGACTGAAGGTATGTTGGGCAGGTGTATGGCCCTCGTCTATCAGGAAGGGTCTTGTATCACATAGTGAGGAGACTGGTTATAACTTAGATGTGAAGGAGGCCATCAAATACTTACACAGTTCAAGTATGTGTTTTTAAAGTCAGTTCCTTCTTTAAGGCTTGAAAGATTGTCTCTGACTATTCCAGCCCCCATTGACAGCTCCATTTTCTGACTTCTAAGAATAGGCAGTGATCAAAACACTGCTTATCCCTTGGTAATAAAGATACAGGCTCTTGTGTCACTATCGGATAGTCTGAAGCTTTGCTAATTGTCTCCAGAATTAAATCTTAGGCTTCCTATAAGTAGAGACTATTCAGAGTTCTTTTGCATTCCCTCACTGTGCTGACTCGCCAGAGCAGGAAGGGAACTTAGCAGTCACTGAGCTGTTCCTCTCTGTTTACTGATAGAACCCAAGCTAAAGAGCTTGAGGGCCTGCCAAAGCCACATTGCTCATGGATGAGCACTGATCTGATCATACTCAGTAACTGTTGCTTTACCAACATATTCTTTAACAACAGTTTTTGGTTATGACAAAGCCAGGTAGATGTAAGATTATTTCTGACTTTGAAGTCACATCCAAACTGAAGCCAATCAGCACCTGGAATATATTGTGTTTGTCTTAAAAGAAATCAGGATATGAATGGGTAAAGTGTTGATGAGAAAAGTCCTCATCACAGGCATTACATTTCTCAGGATCCCAGTGCTTACTCTCTGCCTGTAGAGTCACAAATAAAATGTTAGGGGTGAGCGTGGGAGGAACCACAGCATCAGCCAAACTTGGAAGAAAGGAAGTAAATCTGTGTGGCTGGTGGAGTGTGAAGGAACCTGAGTTTCCACGGGAGTGCACAGGACTGTCATAACACAGCAGGACAAGTAACTCATTCCCCTGAGTCTTAGCTGTCAGCAATTGGTTTAATAATACCTTTTCAGGAAAAAAATAATTAAAGAATAAGTATTTCAATTGAATAAATATCCCTATTTTAAAAAGGTTAAAATATGAAAAAAGAAAAAATGTTTCTATTAAAATCAAAGATATAGATCACATGTGGGCACCAAGGATGAGGTATGTGCATGCAGATGACCTCATTTCAATCCAGAAGCAAAAGCCAACACATTATTGATGGGGTCTCATAATAGCAAAAGAAATGTTCATAGAGGAGACTTGATGGAAACCGAACTGACATGGTGACTGTACCTCCTGATTTATGCCTCTGTGGGCAGAGATGCGTTTGCTCCAGAACCACACTTTCCCACAAAGTGTGACTTCAGAACCTGGCTGAAATGGCCAAGTACATGCTGGTTAATTAACTTGATGTGCTTCTGTAGAACAGACTGGTAAATCGTATACGCATGCCACTGCCATCACCTGTAGGCAGTGATTCTCCATGTTCCATTTCTCTAATGATACCTGACTTCTGTGTTCTCCATTTAAGTGCCATGGAAGTGTTGCTCAACATGGCAACTACATAGATTACTGCAAAAGTTCCAGCTGGAAGATAAAGTATACCAAACAGAGAACTTTTACTAAGAGGGGATCAAGGGTAGGAAACTTTATGAAGGTCTTTTTGACTTAAGGGGCTTTGGAGTTAGAAGGCCCTTTATGTGGATCTTTATCCTGCAACTTGCCTGCTATTTAAATTTGGGTTTCAGTTGTCTCATCTGCAAAATGAGGTAATAACCTGAAACAGACCCTTCTGTATGACCTTGCATCCTTCCACTGGGCATGATGCTAATCCACTGAAACAGCTATTCTGTATCTTCTCACTTCCAGCTTCCAACTCCCTTTCATTCCCCTCATTCAGGAGATAGACTTGTTTTTGTTTTCACTGAGAAAATAGAAGCAATAAAAAGAAAAGATCCATATCCAACCAGCACCAACTTCACCAGCCTATCTTCCTCTCTCTCCTTATGAACCAACCACCTCATTCCAAGTCTAAACTGTCCCTCCTGCACTGGGTCTCACCTCCTCCTATCTACTTGAGGACATCACTCCAGCATTTCCCCCACTCTCTTCTGCAGCATCAGATTTATATCATGCTGAGATAATCTCCTGCATTGAAACTCAATGAGACCAAACTCACCCTTGATGCTGCATTCCCCTTTCCCTATCACTAATCCCCTCTAGAGCAAAACTGCTTGTGCTCACCACCTGCACTCAATCTCTACCCCCACGACTATTTTTTCTCAAAATCTTGTCAATTAGATCTTCACCCCTACTACTTCACTGCATCTGCTGTCATTAAAATGCCCCTCCTTGGGGCGCCTGGGTAGCTCAGATTATTAAGTGTTCAACTCTTGATTTTGGCTCAGGTCATGATCTCAGGGACATGAGATCGAGTTCCTTGTCAGGTTCTGTGCTCAGCACCGAGTCTGCTTGAGATTCCTTCCCTCTTCTTCTCTCTCCCCTTCTGCTCCTCCTTCTGCTCACATAGGTGCATGCGCGTTCTTAAATAAATAAATAAATAAATAAATAAATAAATAAATAATCTTTTAAAAAAAGATCCATCTAGACATTCTCCTAATTAACCCCTAGCCCCTAGCTCACATACTTGACATATAGGCTTCATCAATGATGTGAGTTCTTCTCTCTTCCTTGAGTCATTTTATTCCCAGAGCTTCTAAAACATCCCTCTCCTTCCTTGCCAGTCTCTCCTTCACAGATTACTTTGCTTTTCCTTAATCTCCTTGACTTCCATGTGTCCATCCTCAAAGCACTTCTCTTCAGTGTCCACACTAACTACATAGTGACCTCACAAAGTCTCATGGCTGTAAGAATCATCTATGTCCTCATGACTCGCGTATGTATTTGTCCAGCTTGGACCTCTCACCTGAAACCCAGAGTCATATATTCAGCTCCCTGTGAATTCCACACAAGCATTTCAAACTTCCTTTCCCCAGCTCAACCCTTCATCCCCACCCCACTTCCCCACACCAACTCACTTCTCCAGAACTCTTCCTTTGAGTAAATGATTCATTTATTCACCCACTTGCTCAAGCTCCAAACCTTGAAACCATTCTTGAGTCCCCTCTTTCCTTCATATTTTATATCCAATCCATCAACAAGCCAAATTGGCTCTACCTTCAAAATGTACTCCATATTCAGCCATACTGTACTATAACTATATTAGGCCAAGCCAAAATTAATTCTCCCCAGGATAATTGCAAGAGTTTCCACCTGGTCTCTGAGCTTCCATCTTGCCCTTCTCTAATCTTTTTCACAGAACAGCCAGAGTAACCCTTTTAAAATTCCCTGCTCAAAACCATCACCCTTAGGATAAATTCCAAAGCCTTTGCCATTGCCTGCAAGGCCTGGCATGAAGCTGACCCTTGACTTCTCTGCCCTTTTTCTACCTCAACCTTCTGCCCCAGACATACTGACCTCCTCACATTCCTCAAACACTCCCACCTTGTCAGGGCCTTTGCCCTTAGTTTCCCCCACTACCTAGAATGCTCTTCTTCAAAGTAGCTCAGGCCTTCACTTTTCACATATCTCTGCTCCAGTGTCACCAGTCAGAGAAGCTGTTTTTATCACCTTCTACAGCCTGGCTCAACTTTCATTTCTTTTCTGTCTCTTATCCTTACCCAACATTATATTATATATATGTATATCTTTGATTATTTACTTTCTGTCTTTATCCAATAGATATTGAAACCTTAAAGGTAAGGATTTTGCTTTTTTCTGTTGCTGTATCCCTAAAGACAAGGCCAATGCCTGGCTCATAGTAGTGATGCAATAAATATTTATTGAATGAATTATTGAATGAATGTATTCATCAAATCACGAGGATGTTCACATGAATTGAAATATATAAAACAGTTTTCTAGTGTATAGAAATGCTACTGACTTCTGGGCATTGATTTTATATCCTGCCACACTGCCAAATTGCTATATGAGTTCTAGCAATCTTGGGTTAGAGTCTTTTGGATTTTCTATATAGAGTATCATGACATTGGCAAAGAGGGAGAGTTTGACTTCTTTGCCAATTTGAATGCCCTTTATTTCTTTTTGTTGTCTGATTGCTGAGGCTAGGACTTCTAGTACTATGTTGAATAGCAGTGGTGAGAGTGGACATCCCTGTCTTGTTCCTGATCTTAGGGGAAAGGCTCCCAGTGCTTCCCCTTTGAGAATGATATTTGCTGTGGGCTTTTCGTAGATGGCTTTTAAGACGCTGAGGAATGTTCCCTCTATCCCTACACTCTGAAGAGTTTTGATCAGGAATGGATGCTGTATTTTGTCAAATGCTTTCTCTGCATCTGTTGAGAGGATCATATGGTTCTTGTTTTTTTCTCTTGCTGATATGATGAATCACACTGATTGTTTTACGAGTCTTGAACCAGCCTTTCATCCCAGGGATAAATCCTATTTAGTCATGGTGAATAATATTCTTTTTTTTTTTTTAATTTTTTTTTATTGGTGTTCAATTTACTAACATACAGAATAACACCCAGTGCCCGTCACCCATTCACTCCCACCCCCCGTCCTCCTCCCCTTCTACCACCCCTAGTTCGTTTCCCAGAGTTAGCAGTCTTTACGTTCTGTCTCCCTTTCTGATATTTCCCACCCATTTCTTCTCCCTTCCCTTATTTTCCCTTTCACTATTATTTATATTCCCCAAATGAATGAGAACATATAATGTTTGTCCTTCTCCGACTGACTTACTTCACTCAGCATAATACCCTCCAGTTCCATCCACGTTGAAGCAAATGGTGGGTATTTGTCATTTCTAATAGCTGAGTAATATTCTTAATGTATTATTGTATCCTATTGGTTAGTATCTTGTTGAGAATTTTTGCATCCATGTTCATCAGGGATATTGGACAATTAGACTGAAGAAAGAGAAATTAAGGAGTCAATCCCATTTACAATTGCACCCAAAAGCATAAGATACCTAGAAATAAACTTAACCAAAGAGGTAAAGGATCTATACCCTAAAAACTACAGAACACTTCTGAAAGAAACTGAGGAAGACACAAAGAGATGGAAAAATAGTCCATGCTCATGGATTGGAAGAATTAATATTGTGAAAATGTCAATGTTACCCAGGACAATTTACACGTTTAATGCAATCCCTATCAAAATACCATGACTTTCTTCAGAGAGTTGGAACAAATTATTTTAAGATTTGTGTGCAATCAGGAAAGACCCCGAAGAGCCAGGGGAATTTTAAAAAAGAAAACCATAGCTGGGGGCATCACAATGCCAGATTTCAGGTTGTACTACAAAGCTGTGGTCCTCAAGACATTGTGGTACTGGCACAAAAACAGACACATAGATCAATGGAACAGAATAGAGAATCCAGAAGTGAACCCTCAACTTTATGGTCAACTAATATTCGACAAAGGAGGAAAGACTATCCACTGGAAAAAAGTCTCTTCAATTAATGGTGCTGGGAAAATTGGACATCCGCATGCAGAAGAATGAAACTAGACCACTCTCTTGCACCATACACAAAGATAAACTCAAAATGGATGAAAGACCTAAATGTGACACAAGATTCCATCAAAATCCTAGAGGAGAACACAGACAACACCCTTTTTGAACTTGGCCACAGTAACTTCTTGCAAGATACATCCACGAAGGCAAAAGAAACAAAAGCAAAAATGAACTATTGGGACTTCATCAAGATAAGAAGCTTTTACACAGCAAAGGACACAGTCAACAAAACTACAAAACAACCTACAGAATGGGAGAAGATAGTTGCAAATGACGTATCAGATAAAGGGCTAGTTTCCTAGATCTATGAAGAACTTATTAAACTCAACAGCAAAGAAACAAACAATCCAATCATGAAATGGGCAAAAGACATGAACAGAAATCTCACAGAGGAAGACAAAGACGTGGCCAACAAGCACATGAGAAAATGCTCCGCATCACTGGCCATCAGGGAAAAATACAAATCAAAACCACAATGACTCCTAACTCTGGGAAACGAACTAGGGGTGGTGGAAGGGGAGGAGGGCAGGGGGGAGGGGTGAATGGGTGATGGGCACTGAGGGGGGCACTTGACGGGATGAGCACTGGGTGTTATTCTGAATGTTGGTATATTGAACACCAATAAAAAATAAATTTATTTAAAAAAAAACACAATGAGATAGCACCTCACACCAGTGAGAATGGGGAAAATTAAGAAGGCAGGAAACCACAAATGTTGGAGAGGATGTGAAAAAAGGGGAACCCTCTTGCACTATTGGTGGGAATGTGAACTGGTGCAGCCACTCTGGAAAACTGTGAGGTTCCTCAAAGAGTTAAAAATAGACCTGCCCTACAACCCAGCAATTGCACTGCTGGGGATTTACCCCAAAGATACAGATGCAGTGAAACGCCGGGACACCTGCACCCCGATGTTTCTAGCAGCAATGTCCACAATAGCCAAACTGTGGAAGGAGCCTCGGTGTCCATCGAAAGATGAATGGATCAAGAAGATGTGGTCTATGTATACACTGGAATATTACTCAGCCATTAGAAATGACAAATACCCACCATTTGCTCCAACGTGGATGGAACTGGAAGGTATTATGCTGAGTGAAGTAAGTCAATCGGAGAAGGACAAACATTATATGTTCTCATTCATTTGAGGAATATAAATAATAGTGAAAAGGAATAGAAGGGAAGGGAGAAGAAATGGGTAGGAAATATCAGAACGGGAGACAGAACATGAGAGACTCCTAACTCTGGGAAATGAACTAGGAGTGGTGGAAGGGGAGGTGGGCGGGGGGTGGGGGTGACTGGGTGACAGGCACTGAGGGGGGCACTTGATGGGATGAGCACTGGGTGTTATTCTATATGTTGGCAAATTGAACATCAATAAAAAATAAATTTATAAAAAATAAATTAAAAATAAAATAAAACAGTTTTCTAGTGCATGACAAAGTACTCAAGAATATCTGTTTTTCCTATTATTATTATTATTATTTTAAAAATGGAGCTGGGCTATAACAGTGGTGCCTGGAAGCTAATTATTTTATGACATATGCTGTTATCAGGGTTTGCTTCTATTTCTGCATTTTATATGTTCCTATCTGGCCTCCACTCTTGGGGGAATAATTAGAGAAAGTGTGCTCCTTTGAGCTTACTGCTCAGACTTTGTTTAACTTGTAGGCATTTCTTTTAAGCTATCCACTTGAATAAGAAATGTCACATTGGCTTCCAAAGCAAATTTTCCAGCTCTACAGGCCAGCAGGCTCTGAAAGTCTGATACAATTTCCAGCCACATCCCACAGGACAAGGAAAATGCTACAGGTATCTTGGCATCATGCTAAACTTCCAAGGAACACAGAATACTATATATGGAAGGTTCTGAAGGCAGAAACAAAGCATATGAGCACAGGAGGGAGACCAGACTGGACGTACATAGGCAACACCCCATGACCTTCCCTGTCCTAGCAACAGAGTCCACATAGTCTGTCAGAGAAGACTTGCAGGGGAGTCTGATGCTCCCCTTTGATAAACAGGGATTTTCCTTTTATTTTTAAGGAATTTTAAATATATATAATAAGGCTTATACCTCCTCCAAAAGCAGATTTTCTTTCTCACTGCACATCCCTTCCCACTCTCACTGTCCACCAAAAGTAATTATATCACCCCTGGGGATGAGGGGTAAGCCCTCCTCCTTATTCCCTCCATCATCTGTCAATCACTGGCAGTTGAAGAGTGGACTTAGAGGAAGGTAAACTTAATTCTGAACCCTGGTCTTGACTCACATGAGCTGTGTGACCTTGGACGAGTCCCTTAACCTCCCTCAGCCATTTCTCCAGTGGTAACACAACAGCATGTTCACTGGAAGGTTGGGAAGGTGAAGAAGGGTCACCTGGTGAAACACACAAGGTCAGTGTTATTATAATAAGAATAGGGGGTTTTGTTCTGTTTTTGAGACAAGAATAGCCAGTTTATTGAACCATCTGAACTCCAAGGCAGGGAACAGACAAGGACTTTATTTTTCTATGTGATGATATTTGCTCTGATAACCACCCTTGCCCTGGGTTGCATAGCCCACGAAAAAATCTTAGCAGATTCCTTACATTCCTTGTCTCTTTAATTTATTAAAATATGTCCAGAATAAAACTCTAGTCATGTCTATTTAAACCCACCTTCCTCCAGCACCAGCCCAGCTCATGGCTGGAAGAACTGGAAGTGAGGTCTATTCTGCTCCTTTGGCTCTCAGGTCCTCACCTTGGTGTGGCTCAGTCTCAGTGAGTGCTGTTTCTTGCTCCCTCTCACTTAGCTTACTAGAGATGAAGGATCCTCTTTACAATAAATGCAGGGTTCCCAAAAGCACATGACCATGCTCCCCTATATCAGTCAGGATAGGCTAGGTTATGGTACGGTAACAAACAATTTCAAAATAACTCATGAGCACCTCCTTCTCTTCCTTCTTTGGTGGCTGCAGCTCCTCTAGTGGGTTTGGGCTGTAGGGCAAAGAGAAGGAGAGAGTTCTTGGCTAGTCCACTGTTTCTGACCTTTAAATTAGGATGTTGCTGCTTCTTCAGCCAGCCCTTTCTAGCTAATGATGCCTCATTGCTAGCTAAGTGGAGCTCCTCTAGAGGAGCTGTCCTCCCCCTGCAAGGCCCCCTCCCTGGATAGCTCCCTGAAGTGGGGAGCTTGCTTCACACAACTATAGCCAACCTCACATGGGCAAAGTAAAATCTCAGCATGTGGCCGGAAGGTGGAAGGAAGCAATATATTGCTGTGTACACACAATCGTTATCCAACTTAATGGTTTCAAACACCAGTTATCTGTAGTTGATGGTTCTGTGGGTTGAAAATTTGGTTAGGACTCAGCTTGACAGTTCTTCTGGCCTCATTTAAACTCTTTCATTCCCTAGATGGAAACAGGGTAGCTCTGCTTCAGTGGGCTTACTCCTGTGATGGGACGTGACTGGACTGTGTGTCTCTCATCATCCTTCAGGCTACACTGGGTTGGTTCATATGGCAGTTTGTCAGGTTTCCAAGAGGGAGGACAGAGCATGCAAGGCATCTTGAAGTCTGTGCTTGGAATTGGCTTAAAATTGCTTCTGCCACCTTTTAGTGGTCAAATTCCCAAAACCAGCATGATCCAAGGAGTGAAGAAACACACTACCTTTGATGGGGTGGGGCTGCAAAGTCACATTGCAAAGGTGACATTGCAAAGGTAAATGGGAAGGGTAATGTTAGAAAATTGGAGCATTTTTGCAGTCTACCCCAAGCACAAAAAAAAAAAACACATCTTCCTGACCTTCTAAGGAAGAGGTTGGAGGGTTGATGCAGAGATGATGGGGCTCAGCAAGGCCAGATCAACTCACCTTATATGTCCTGGAGAGGTGTTTGATTACAGTTGATGCGGGTCTTTATTAGACTAGTGTGCTTAGCACCTTTTGTCTGCAGCTTTGGGTCAAAGACATTAATTCCAGATAGCAGGCAGAGTCCCCATGGATATTCAATTACAAAAGGAAACTGCCTTGAAGGTAAAGGACCTATTGCAGGTCAAGTAGCTACTAAGTACTTCATTCCTTTACCTGGGCAGAGGGAGCAATATGCACAGAATGGGTGGTGATGAGAAAGCATAGTAATACCACAGACCTTTAAAAGGGCCACTGTGTATGGCATAGACAGAGCAAGATACACGTTGGTACAAGCTGTCATGGGGACCCAGAACCTGCCAGTCCCTGGAACCCATGACAAAAAGCTTTTCTTTAGATTTAAGAACAAAAGAAACTTCGCAAAGAATTCTAACAGCAGGCTCACATGCTCACATCTGTATTTCTAAAAGATCCTTCTAGCTCTAGGATGAAGGTTGGATTGGTGGTGCAGACTGGACCAAACCCAGACCTTTCAGTAATTAGTAGTTCTGGAAACCCATGTTTTAACTCTTTATAAGTTCCAAAGCAAAGGAGAAGTGGTCCAGTTTGCCATGGCTGAAAACATGCAGCAAAGCAGGGAGAAGAGCATAGAAAGTCAAACAAGTAATCCCACCCTGTGTCATCCTCTCTCTCACATACACACATGTGCACGTGTACACACACACACACACACACACATTACTCATCCATATGCTTCAGACCCAAGCAGGCTTGAGAGTTTCTGGTTCCTGTTCTGTGGATGGTTTAGCCTGATGGATTTGAGTCAGACAGTGGCCTCTTCTGCTTTGCTGTGGATAGAGACAAGTAGCTGCTAAGTGACCGTCAGAGAGAAAGACCAGCAGAAGTCCTAGAATTGTGGACATAGCCATTGAGCCCAGAGGACTGTACATTTAATATTTACAATGATTCAAATTCAGAAGGCAAATAATGGCAGAAGTTCGATGTCATAGGACATTTTGACAGCACATTGGTAGGACCTCAAGGAGGCAGGGAGGAGGAGCAGGCACAGAGACCAAGGTACCATGGGACCTCTTTGGGCAGCCTGACTCAGCACAGGGTGAGGAAAGGGCTGCCAAATACCCTCTAGCCACTGGCCTCGCTGCACACACACAGGAGCCTCCTTGGGGCGGAGGGGGTCAGTGGGACCAGGGCAGGGCCTGGAGCAGACCTCACCCCCACAGCATGAGTCTGCATGATTGATCGTAAGAGAGTGTTCTGTCATTGCATTGCAGCTCCAGAAACTAAAACGATCACTTTCTTTCAAGACCAAGAGTTTACGGAGCAAAAGCGCTGACAACTTCTTCCAGAGAACCAACAGCGACGTGAAGCTGCAGGCAGACATGCTGGCTGAGGTCAGCCCCAGCTCCAGCCCACTCCCTGCCTCTGGAAGCCTGACATCCACACCCACCAGGGCCGGCCCTCACCCAGGGGCTGGCGGCAAGGCCCACACCTTTCAGGAGCACATCTTCAAGAAGCCCACTTTCTGTGATGTCTGCAACCACATGATCGTGGGTAAGGCCTCCCCCATCCCTACCTCTAGGTAGGTCCCTGCACCTCCCTGAAGGGCAAGTGAGAGTGACGTGGCCCAAGTCCAGGTCCGAGGACAGATTCTGAGCCTCAGAGATATACATGAGGGCAGGTAGTTCGGGAATGTTCTGGAGAACAATAGATGTGCACAGGAAAGAGACACAGGTCTGGGTGGAGGGAGAAGTTGGATAATTATACAGTTACAACTTCAATCAATCCTCCAGGGAGCTCTGTACAGTCACCTCCATGGAGGCTGGAGGTCTGGGACTCTGTACTTCTGTATCGCCTCTCCCTGTGTATGGGCAGCCCATGCGGAAGGGGCATAATCCTGAATAAACCAGCTCTCTTCAGCCAACAGCAATTGGCAGAGAGGAATCAGTGGGAGGCAACCAAAACATGAGGCAAGTGGACATGGAATGCTTCAGGACTGCAGGGGGACCTGAGTGACATGTCACAGTATCTACTACAGGCAGGGCACATGGCATGGTCTGTCTGGAATAGCCTGAGGTGGGAGTCTGTGGCTTGGTGAATTATGGGGGGGTAAGGGTGACCCAGACAGACAGGTGTGGGAGGGATGATTCTGAGGGAAGCATTGAACCAGGTAGGAAAAAGCGTTAAGCCACCATTACAAGTCTGGACCTGGCACAGACTCGCTCATAGTACCTCAGAGAAATGATAGCAGCCTGAGAGTCTTAGGGGTTGTGCCCAGGTGAAGAGAATGACCCCCAAAATGTCCCAGCTACAAGGAAAAAGGAGGCCATTCAGAGACACAGACACAGAGACTCTGTAGTTCATACTCTTCTGCCTCTGCTGTGTCAGGTTCCCAGGGACCAGACAGATGGAGGAAATCAGAAAGGCAATTTGGGTGGGATTCAGAGTGAATTTAAATCTCTTGTTTCAAGTACAGCAGTCAATCCTGGTAACTGACCAGTGGCTGCAGAACAAGAGGAAAGGGGAAGGAGATAGGCCTGTTTGTGCTCTCAGGGGGTGTGAGGATGTACCCCTCTGCCCCAAGTTAAAGGCCATCATGAATGGAAATGAGGCAAAAAAATGGAAATGCAAGGCTGATCCAGATGTGGCCTGTCTTCCCAAGATGGTGCTAACCCTCCAGATATGTAGCCAGTTAGATTCCTGGAGCTCCTGGAAGCACCCCGAGGCCTTCCCCACCCTGTGGCCCCACTCACAGCTCAGATGCTGGAGCGTTGGGCTTGGCACGAATGCTTCCGGGAAGGAGACTTTTAAGATCAAGAACCTCAAGCTCCCAAACTGGGCCCAGGCCCCGTGAGTCCCCAGGCAAAAGCTAATATATATCCTCTAATGTCACGCTCTGGCTCCTCTACCCTGACACACATACCTTCCAGCCCCACTGTTTCCCCTCCAGGACCAGTTTTCTATAGGCTGACATCTCTTCCCAGGATGACTGTCGTCTCAGGTCAGATTCCCCAGATGCAGAGCCTGAGAGAGGAGTTAAGTGCACATAACTGATTGAGGGGGCACTCTCAGGAGAAAGGAGAGGGAGTACACGGATGGGGCAGGGAAGTTGCTAAATAAGGTAGTGGTCTCTAGTGGGAGTCTCACTGAAGGCCAGCTGTGAAGGGAGCTCTGGCACATGGGTTGCACATCTGGTCCTTCCTTGAGGCCAGCCTTTTGTATCCTGCTTTCAGTGGGCCTCCCTCCTCCTCCCACGATGGAGGCCCTTTCCTAACCCCCTGGGCTAGGTGGCTCATGTTCTGTGGAAGGCAATTTTCTGGAGAATGGGGTAGCTGTGAGTCATTAGCAGCCAGCACACCCACCTCCGGTGTATTAGTGGCTTTTTGCTACTGATTATCATAAACTTAGTAGGTTAAAACAATGCAGATTCATTATCTTAGAGTTCTGGAGGTTGAAAGTCCACAGTGAGTCTTACTGGGCTTCGATCAGGGTGTCAGGAGCTACATTCCTTTGTAAAGGCTCTAGGGAAGAATCTACATTCTTGCCTTTTCCGGTTTCTACGGATTGCCTACACCTTGGCTTGTGGCACCTTCTGTGTTCAAATTTCAAATGGCAGGTTGCATCTTGCTCACACAGCCATCTCTCTGGTCCTAACTCTCTATCTTGCACCCACCTGGATAATCTTTCTGTCTCAAGGCCACCTGATTAGCCGCCTTACATCCATCTACAACCTTAATTTCCCCTTGCCATGTAACATAACATGTTCACTGGTTCTGGGGATTAGTAATGGCCTTTGGGGGCCATTCCTTTGCCTCTGCACACCCTGCAGGGATATCTGGGCAGAACACCAACAGTGTCCACCACAACAGTAGACTAAAACTCAGATTGAAGATCACAAGACTGACCTCTGTTGATTCCTTCCCATCCTGGCTTTGACACCAGTCATGTGATTGTTGTACTGCAGCTGATGGCTGCGTCATGTCTTATGGTGAGAGGTCGTTTTCAATGGGAGTGGGCAAAGAGGCACCTTTCTGTTCGGTGCAAGAGTAAGGAGAATACTAACCCATATTTTGCTCCTGGCTATTCCCATGATATAATTAGCCTTTCCCTTCCCAGATAAAACGATGTAAGGGAGTGAGGATAGTAGAAAGACCAGGTGCATGGAATCCGCCTGGATTTGAACCCATGCAGCTATGTGACCTAATGTCAGTGACTCACCTTCTCTGAACTTGTGTCCTCATTTTATATGGTGATTATAATACCACCTTCGGGGTTTTGAATGGGTTAATAAGCCAGGCACCGAGTAGGCTCTCAGTAGAGGGAACCCATTGGAGTTGTATTATCATTGTTATTTTTAGAGGAGAAAAAATTCATTACTCTCCTGGAACAGGGAAATATATTCAGAGGATAAACCAAATTAATTTTACAGAAAAAAAATTTAAACAGGTATAAATATTTAAAAAAAAGAACATCCAGGGAACAAGAAGTAATTAGTCCCTCGTGGACATGGCAATGCTTTAGGTACATGTCAAGGATTGTCTATAATTCTGTGTTTCCTGGTTTATGACGGACATGAACAAGCTGGTAGGTATCTAGAAGAAGGTGACCAGCATAGTGAGTGGTGTGTCAAGATCATGAGGAAATTCTAGGAGTTTGGTGTGTAAGAGATTAGGATGCAGGACTGTGTTTGAAAGTTCCATGTTGGAAGAGTCAAGAAACTCACGCTATGTGGCTGTAGAGGGAAGGGTGGGGATCAAGTGGTAAAGTTAAAGAGACAGATTTCAGTGAGAATATAACCACTTCACCCATGCGCTTGACCTGTGAATGAATGGCCTTCCTTTGAGTGGTGCATGGTTTAACTTTTGTCAGGCAGAGGTCATCTGAAGGTCTTTTCTTACTTAATTATCTAATAGTCTTTGAAATGTTTGTGCTTCCCAAAGAAGCCAATGTCTGTCATCATTGAACTTGAACATTATCCATAATTTCCAGCATGGCTGGGAAAAAGATTCTGCAGTTCCCTTCACCCGTGGCCAAGACCCAGGTGGCAGGTGGGATATTCAAGATAGAGAGCAACATCTGCCTCTCTTGTGATCGTTTACACAAGGACTGTCCTCATCTTCAGAGAACCATATTCTCTTCACATTCTCATTTTTCAGTCACCGTTATTCACATTCTGCTTTTGAAGAAGCCACATTTCGGAGCAGTGCTTGTGTCACTTGGCGGTTCCACAATATTGCTGTGCAATAAGTACTCTCAAGCTCCAGCATGCAGAGTAGCTTTCTCTGACTCCTACTCAGGTTTCTTCAGATCAGCTGGGGTTGGGCTGCTGTTCCACATTCTGTTCCTTATCTCTTACCCTTTCCTTGGACGAGTGGGTTGCCGGGTTGTATTCTTCCCATGGCAAGGACAAGTAGAAGCATACAGAGCTTCTTAAGGCCTCAGATCAGAAGTGGCACACTATTACATCCTGTGGCATTCCACCAGAGGGTGGGCCCAGCCCATGACAAGGGATGGAACAATGCACCCAACCTACCATAGTACTTAGGGTGGCTTCTGGATCATTGAACCTTTTTATTTGGTAGATTGCCCTACATCTTGGGGCCACCCCACCCTTCCACTTCACTTCTCCATCTGGAAATGATGCCTTGCATCTGACTTCACGTGAGCATGGCAGGAAGAGGGTCTCATGTCCTGTGCTTAGGATGCTGAAGCAGCTTGGCCTCCAACCTGGTTTTCCTGTCTGCCTAACTATCTTCCAAGTCTGCCGTGTCACTTTCAATTCCGTATAAATTTCCACCAGGCCTTTTCAAGACAGTGCTATTCATAACCCTTAAATAGGTGATGATGTGTCTCTATTTTAAATCTCACTGTGATGCATGTGAAAAGACAAAGGAACGTGTGTTTTCAAAATGAGTAACGGAAATGAGTTTGCCTCTGAGGAATGTCACAATCATTACCCTAAGGGGGGTTAGGGAACTTCTCAAGTGCAGCCACCATTTGGAAGGACTCCATTTTGAAAATCACAAAAAGACGTGCTCTGTGCTAAAGAGAACTTTAGTATATTTTTCCCTTATTAGATTTAAATTTATATCATAGCTGCAATTTTATTTTTAAAAAGACAGAGGGAAAAAATAGTCAACCAAGCAACCTGCTCTTTTAAAAGACGAGAATGAAGGAAAGTAAGCAGCCTCCTTCTATAAAAGAGGAAGGAAAATTAGAGACTGGATGTGAGGCAGGAGTGAAGGGAAGAGGGAGGAGGCAGAGGAAGCCGGTGAATAGAGGAACCATCAGGTGAAGCAGAGACTGGCAAATGTCCTAACTTCCAAAACGAGAAGTGGGACATCCCCATCAGTGATCCCCATCAGTGATCTCAGAGCACAGTTGATCTGCCCCTCTTCTCTTTCCTTCCTCTTCAGACTTAGCCTCCTGTCTCTAACGTGTATCACCTGCAGGTTCGTTTCCTTCAAGCTGCAAGTCACCTTCATATCCTACATTCCAGGGAAAGACCACCTGCTACTATTCCCTGGGAGTAACGTTTCAGAAGATATCTTAGAACAGGGTTTTTTCCTTTCAACTGAGAACCAAAGGTTATATAATGATGACCAAGAAAAGTCAAATGTCATGTGTGAGGTTCCTAGGTGATGGATGTTTGTTTAAAAATAAAAGGAATCTGGCATTCTCACTGTCTAGGATTTCTGAGTTGGAATGGACACTCAGAGTTAGGTTGACAGGGCCTCACATTTGTTCCTTGACTGACTGTCTATGCCCTAAAGCTGGAAAGGCCACCCATTGGCCACAAGAAATTGACCATAAGAGAGACCTGGACCCCAGCCTCATTCCCTGCCCATCTGTTTCTAACTTCCTCAGCGTTTTCACTCTATAACTCATTCCCTACTGCCAGTTTTGCCCTTGCCCTTGGTATGTACTTTCCCCCACTGATGTGGCTCTTAGGCCCTTGGGTTGAGCAGGCTCCTCTGCAAGTCTAATCATGCCTCCAGGATATGGCTGCCCTTTATGATCTCCTCCCTAGACTGTCCCTTTCCAGAAGACTTGATCAGCTATGCAATCCAAAGATGGTCAACCTATTTTCATGGAGACATGAGAAAAATAGGCAGTTAGGTGTACCCCAGCCCTAATGCTAGATTTCCCAGCCTTTGAGTCAAGAGGACTGAAGACCCAGTCTTAGTCTAGGAGAATCCTCTTGGCTTGATGGACATCCTTTCTCCACCAAGTAGATCCACTCTTACATTCCGTCGGCGTCAGTGATGGGAGTTAGGGGTAGGGACTCATCTTCATCGTACATCAGTTTAAATATATTCCATCTGTGGCACCTCATTTCAGGAGAGCACTGAATTTGCTTGTGGTAATCTGCCTTTCATGGAACCTTCAGAGACTTGAACAAGCCACCATGCACTATTAACGTAACTGGCTCAATGAACAAGTCTATTCCATCAATTAAGAAGGTTTTTCCGAAGGATTCTATTCTTCTATTTACTGCCAGATACCTTGTTTCCATAACTATTTTTAAATTATAACCAAATGTTCTTAGTTGGCATCCACTTAGAAGACAGCATAGTAAATGGGCTCATATTTTCTAAACAAATATTTAGCAAAACAGCTGGATTTCATTGCTTACAATTTCAAGTTGCTTACAGAGTTACTGCTTGAAGAATCATTTATTTTCAAACTGCCCAAGTGGCAACCACTGGGAAAAATAATAATGACTTTGTTTTAGATAAGCATCCCTAGAAGAGGGCCTGAGATAGAGAGCCTGTGAAAGCAATTTATTGTGGGGCGTGCCCTCAGGAGTGGGAGATTCAGATTCTGCTGTTCTCAGCAGAAGAGGCAGGGGAAGGAGCCAAGCACAGAAGTTGGAGTTGGCTTCAGACCGGTGCCACCCATTGGGAGCCCTGAGACAGATTGTTATCACCTAGTAGTCCCACCGTGAGGTAAGGGGGCTGGCCTGTATCTCCTGTCACTCAGTCTTTAGAACAATTTCTTCTCTCCAAAAAGGAGCACCTGTGAGCCATTAGCAGTCACCCACAGTCACAGCATCAGCATGATAAACCAGATCCTGACAAGGCACCAGCAACATCACTACATCTGTAAATGTAGATGCAATATAAAAACATCCTCCACTACGAATGAATGTAAAATGTAGATGGACGTTGGCATTGTTGTACCAATAACATTGTGCTGCTATCATGATAAAAGGGAATATGGTAATGTTACAATATGAGGAAATACTACATTACACTGAGTCCAGGACCTTTCTGCTATGCTCTTGTTTGATCATTAGTATAACTGTTTCCTGACCTGTTCTGACCTCATCTGATTGCTCAGAAAAGCCATAAACCATTGACCAAACCCTGAATGGAAAAAAAATGTGCCCACACACATATATACACATGTACATAAAACTAAAAAACCAAGACAGTGTTTGCTCACCAATGGAGTTGTCTCTTGATGGGAAGGGCCAAACAAATCAAAGGAATTATTGAAAAGTAAATGTCAAATCTGGGTATTCTCAGAATAGAATTAAAACTCTGCAGTGCCACCAATCATTTAGCCAGACACTCGTTTTAGAAGCTGTGCAGCTTGTAGGTAAGAAAATACAAATGCTCTCTGGAACCTTTATCTTAGGTTTTAAATAGATCCTTTCCTTTGGGCCATGGCATGTATCCATGTTAAAATGCAGTACCAAGACCCCAGCACTTTGTCCAGGGATTGCTCACCTATGTGTCTTCATGCTTCAAAGTAGCACTGACTTAACTGGTACTTTTCTATAGAGGACAGAGCCATACTATAACGGCCTGTCCAACAGTGGTAACTTCTTTGTATTCTTTGCTCATCTGGCCCCCTTGAGAAGAATCCTGTTGACTTTAGCAACAGAACATCAGTAAAACTAGAGCATAGGCCCAGTAAGCAGCTGGTAACCCTCCCAGGGGAGGAATGTTTGCAGGATATGGCAGTGTTTGGCTTGGAGAAGACTCTGGGGAACATGGTCAGTATCCTCAAACAGCTAAAGGGATCTCATCCAGAAGAGGCTTTAAACTCACTCGGAGGGCCCCAAGGGTGCAATGATGGAAGACACCAAAAGGGAGAGCCTCTAAAACTAATTCCAGAAGCTCCACAGATTTGGGGAGGGGGGTTGTTTCCACAATAAAGTATATGTTTGGGAAATGCTATACGCTGTATTCCCTTTGGATATCAATAGCCACATTAGCATCTTCAAGTTCTGCTCTTCTGAAAACAACTGAGTGTTATGAGTGGAGAACAGGCAGTGGAGCAAGTGGATTATAACTACAGTGCTCTCTCTCCCAACATCTACTTTTCCCTAATTCCACTTGGCTGCTGCTGAACAGTTTTTGGCTTATATCTCTTTAGTGTACACAATTCAGAGAGCCTTTTCAATGCTCACAGAAGCAAATTCATTAAAGAGTTATTAAGACTTCAATTCAGGTCCAGTGTTCTCAGGGAACATTGTACCCAGTGCCTTTCAAGTAAAGGGACATAAAATACTTTGAAGCTAGCATCTTCTCTTGGTTTCCTAAAATGTGATGCCTGCTACTACGTGCTAAGGATGTTAAGAAATCCCTCATGGGAAATTACTTACATGAAAAAGTAATCCACATTGCTTTCAGGAAAGATGGAGCATAAATGGATGCTGGTGGACTCCAAGAAAGGAGGTTTCTTGGAGTCTCACACAGAAATAATGGAAGCAAGTAGAGGCTAGATGCTAGTGTTAGGCTCTGGGGCATCACATGGGACCTGCATGCCATTGCCTTGAAAATGTAAAGATCCTTAACCAGAGAAGCCAGGAGAGGAGGTGGAGAGGATGTTACCATATACTTCACCGCCCTCCCTCAAACATCCTACTCCCTGGGGAAGGTCCTAATAGTGTTTTTGGAGCCAATTTTCATTGTGCTGGCATTTTGCCATTCCTTGTGGAGCATCGAAAGACCCTTCTTTCCTGATCTTCCTCTCCATGTATTCCAGAGACCCAGTTACAGTGCTTCCTTGAGTTCTTGAGTGACCACTTGTTTTCTGAACTTTTCCTATCATGCTTCAAACAGACTTGACTTCAGTAAGCAACTTGAAGATGTGACCTGGTCTCATTTACGTGCTGGATGCCACAGCAGCTGGCATACACCCTGCACACACTGAGTATGTGGACAATGGTAGTTCATGGGTGGGAAAAAGACCCTTCTACCATCAGATACCAACCAGCAGAAATAGAAGCTAATTAAAAACAAAATAGGGGAAGAACATGGAAAATCCATCATCCCTCTGAAAATTCTTCCTAGGTATATTAAGGCTCCATCATGCCTAAAAGGAAGCTTGACACAGAAGCCCAATTTCATCCTCTGATCTTCCTCTTCATTTCCCCTTTTCACTGCATATTATAACACAAAGTTTTTCAGCACACAAAGGGTCATAACAGGGATGTCTTCACTTCCAATTATATCCATTTCCAAATGCAGTGCCATACCACTGTTTAATACTTGTTTCCTGAACTCCCACTGTTACTGTAATACTTCCACCTTAGTTTTTTTTTAATATTTGCCTTCATCTACTTTTGACGTTAAACCTTTTCACTCATGTTATCTAAGTGCTGTTTTTGCCCTTAGGTTTTAGATTGGATTTTAGATTTCTTTTTTTTCTGCAACCTGAATTTTTATCTTTGTATGGAAGAGATTTATGGATTTGCATTCATTGTTATGAGTGAAATGTTTGGCTCTCCTTCTGTCTATTACTATGTCATTTCTATTTTGCATTTTCTGTTTCCTTCTATTTCGTGTGTGTATGTGTGCATGTGTTAATCATGTGTGGTTTGTGTGTTATTTCCTTTTATAACCCCCTGTGTTTGGGAAGATATATAATATACTCTTCTCCTAATGATTAACTCTGAGGTTTCACAGAACACTCTTTATTCTACATTTCTCAAGTTATTATAAAGTAAAAAATCTGGTATTTTGCTTTCTCTGTTATTCCAGATAACTTACCAAACTTTTTGAAAGATTACTTATTTTAGAGAGAGCATGGGGAATGGGGAGGAGAAGAGGGATAGGGAGAGAGAAACCCAACCAGACTCCTTGCTGAGTACAGAACCTGGCACAGGGCTCAATCTCATGACTCGGAGACCACAACACCTAACCAACTGTACCACCCAAGTACCCCATAATTTACCAAACTTTTAATCCTGACCCAAGTTTGTCACTCTTGTCAGTTCAGACATTTATTGTTATTCCCATATTTTGCAAGTCAGACTTTTGAGAATAAATGTTAAGATATATGTGTATTTTATAATAAAATGTATACATCTATTTAGAAATTTCTAAATTTAAGTGATTTCAGTATTTACTACCTGTCCTATTGTTACATATCATCTCCATTCATAAGCTTTTGTTTTTATTCGTTTCTCAGCTGATCAGTGTATATTTTCAGTTCCAAAGGCATAAGGGAGTGAATTGCCATGGGCCCCACTTGCTTGGCTAATGAATCTCTTGAAGATTGGAGCATGTTGGTGAGCAACTCAGGGCTTCTTGCGGTTTCTACAAAATGTCCCTCAGCCATGTCCTGTGGCTTTGTCTCCCTGCCTCCTCTGCTTCCACTAAAGCTAGAAGTACACTCTTCCCTTTCCTATTAGTCTGTGAAGTCCAAAGATCTGGGAACTACTTTATGACAGTAATTAGATTATCTGTAGTGGCAGTTCTGTCCAGTACCACCTCTAATATGGACTTTGATGGTGAAATTGTATTTCTTGCTTCCCCACGAACTCTTACAGGGTTTTCTTTGGTTTTGTTTTCTTATTTATTCTCTTGACTCCTTTATCATAATAGCTGGCTCTCTTGTATTTTGTTGTCAACCCAAAGCAAATGCTTTCTATAATTGTCTTTTGTTTAATATAGTATAACTCTCAAAAATATGTCTTTCCCTATAGTATCCTTGAAAGGAGACAGTTATATAATGTGGTCATATTCTTTGGCAAAGGGCAAGTGTGACATCATAACCTGCAGAGGAGAGAGGCTGTGGTGTGTGTGTTCTCTGCAGCATCCTCAGCACCAAGCCTGGCAGCCATCCTGTAGGGGTGGCTCAGTGTGAATTTACTGAATGAATGAATGAACAGATAAATGAGTCCTCAACCAATAAGAAATAGTATTATGAAAATTATAGCTATAAACATTTTTGTTATACACAAAGCAAAATATTCAGAAGAAGGTAAAACTGTAGGTAATCTCAATAGACATTGAGCACCAATTATGTGCCAGGACCTGTGCTGATACCTAGCATCTTCATCAATTCAAGTGAGGAGCCTGGGAGGTAGCAAAGGAAAGGGGATGGAAGTCATCCAGAAACTGGAAGAATTGAGAAGGAGCCCCTGCAACTTTTAGTTGAAGATGCATTAGGCCTCTTTCCATGACCAGAGTGTGGCGTTTAGTGGACAGGGTGGGTTTAACAGGCCTTACAGTGCTCTCACTGGCCTTCCAGGGCCACCCATCTGGATGACCCAACTAGGATGTCCTAAAGCCAGATCACCATTGGGAGAATATCTGAACCCCATATGGGACCAGTTTGGGGAAGCCAGAGGAACTGTCAGAGTCTAGTTTGTCTAGACATAAGTATGATGTTGGTCATACCTATGCATATTTTCCTAAATCTACTTTTCATAATGTACACAGAAGCTGGTATTACGAAGAAATGGAGTTGCCTCCCTCCTCTACCCCATGCTTAAACATCTCCTGACTAGTAAGAATAAGAAAGGGACCAAGTAGTGAAAGAGAATCTTTCTTTTTTTTTAAAGATCTCATTTATTTACTTGGGAGAGAGAAAACAAGTGAGAGAGAAAGAGAGAGAGAGAGCATGAACATGAGTGGGGGGAGGGGCAGAGGGAGAAGCAGACTCTTCACTAAGCAGAGAGCCTGACACGGGGCTCGATCCCAGAACCAACTGAGCCACTCAGGTGCCCCGGGAGAATCTTTATACACATAAAGTGTGGGGGGGGCTCAAAATAAAAATTTCTCAAGTGCCAGACACTGCCACTGTTTAATTAGTGTTACAAAGAAAATGGGAGATTTTATTCCTGCGAACTATTGTTTTACTAGTGATGGACCAAAGTCTTAAATGCTACAATTTTGGGGAATGTCAGCCAAAGGACAGAGAATATCCCTCTTAAATTATAGATCATGATGTTTGCAAATACTTTGGTGATTTCTTGAATCATGGCATAGCAATGATCCCTGAGAAGAGTAATGTTTTTTGTGCTCCAAAGAAGAGATTTGTATTATAGAAGCCTTTTAAGATCATAACATAGCAGAAAGAAAGGGTAACAGAGGACAGAATTTTCCTTGCATAAATAACCCACCCTAAAGGGGAGAGTGATAATTTCTAGTGGTCTTTTGCTCAATTTTTAGTTGTTCCCTAATAGATCACCAGCTAGGTATTGTAATATATAGTAATATATTCATAGCAAATATATTCTGAATATATGTGTCTCTGTGTTCTTGCAAGACCCACTGTGCTTCATACATTTTCTCCTTCTCCCATCCACCAAGAAATACAAAAAAAAATTTAAAGGCACCCAGAGCAGAAGGAAGGAAGAATCTTCCAAGGCAGAGTTTGAGCAGTCAGAAAGTGGACACTGCTGTGAATCCTGGCTACACTGTGAGAATTTTCTAAACTTGAAGCTGCAAAACTTTTTCCTAACTGTGATATTGCTGATTCATGCCTGTCTGCTAGAGGTTCAGACCCAGTCATGACAGACAAATAAAGAGAAGCCGCCTGCCCTTGGACCGATTATTAATTAAGTGTTTGGAGGCTAGGGAACCACAGGAACAGGCCATCTCCAATTGTGAACACAGGAGATGCAAATCTGTGGGAAAATGTGTATCCTGCACTTCCATTCAGCTGCCTTAATGGAGAATGCCCCACTGACCTACTTTAGAATGGCCTCGTTGGTTGGGCAGCCACAGTGGATACCACATCATAAAATGACAGAACTAGGCTGGTACGAAAATACAGGACAGCTCTTTGTGTGTGTGTGTGGGCGGGGGGGGGGGGGAGGGCTCAAAGCATCAGGCATGGTGTAAATATGTGTGTGTGTGCAAGCGTGTTTATGGGAGACACCTATGCACTGTGACCCAGCTACTAAGGACTGCAGTTGGGAGTTGGTGGGCAAGGTGGAGAGAAATATAGGCTAAATGCTACCAAAGCATTTTCTTTGTAGCTTATCAAACACTGCCTGGTTGCTGAAGGAGAAAAAAAACAAAGTATATTCTATCACATGCTAAACTTACCTGGAAAGAAAATCCAAAAGCCTATTGTTACCCTTTACTCCACACCCCAACCACATGACAACAAACAAAAGTGTGAGTGTACACATGTGCCCACCACACTTGCCCTCACACCTTCAGTCAGGGTAATGTGTGCCTCCATTGCCAGAGCAAAGACAACGTTTAAAGGATTCACATTACTTCAGCCTGTCCACGATACCCAAGCACCACCTTTACCCTGTTCTAATGGCATAAAGAGAAATAACAAGACTTACTCATTAAAACTGAGGAGGGACAGTGAACCAGCCTGACTCTCTTTGATCCAGAAGGCCTACATCACTTTGCAGGAGGTCAGCCTGATATCCCTGTTGGAAAAGGGCATTTCAAGGAATATTTTCTGAGCATCCACTCTCTTATTTTAAAAATAGAAACAGAAATGCCAAACTGGTAGATTTGGTATAAAGATTAAATGAGACCATACCCAAAAGCAGTAGTGTCCTCTTATAATAACTTTCCTTGCTTCTCCCTGCTTCCTGTCTTGCCACCCCAGGGAACATGAGCTGCTGCCTGCCTACCTTCTCTCCCGAGGCCCAGTTTCTCACTTTGACTGCCAGAATTTGGCTGCCCAGATGCCTTGGCACTGCCAACATTAAATATGTCCACAGTGGCACAAAGCAGCTCCTTCCTCCAGAAACTCTGCCACTTTACTGAGGACCTCTCCTGTTTGGGCAGGTGGCACCTGCGTGCTCTCAGCTCCTGGCCAGAGCCTCCAAGCCATCTTTGATTCCTTCCTGGCCCCTTCCCCCAGAAACCCCATACATGCACATGCTCTGTGACACCTCTATGGTCAAGTCAGGCCCTCCTCTCTCTCCCACTGCTCCCACCCCAGCCCAGGATTCATCCAGCACATCTCACATCAACCATTTCAAGAACTACCTCAGTTATTTTCCTTCTATCCATCTCTACCTCCTCATCTACTTCACACTCTGCTGCTAAACCTCATCTGACAGCAAACTGACATCAAATTACTGTTTTTCTCAGGAATGCTTCACATCTCATCTCCTAAAGAATTACACTACACTCAAGTTGCTCTGACTTGACACTTACTCTAAAACCTCCACTAGCCAATAAAGGCAAAGAAGCAAGGGCTTTGTCCCATCAGGTTTGTAAATAGTGAAACCTTGTTCACGATCAGTGGCTCCAGGGAACATCTGTAAGTGATTATTGCAAACAAGCTCAAAATGCAGACCTGCAGCAGAGAGCAGAAGAGGCAAAATGGTGCAGAGGAGTCTGGTGGATGTTGCATTCTGGCTCTGCACTTAGCAGATAGAGCAGCCTCAAACAGCTGATGGACCTTCTCTCAATCCCACTATGTTTCAAGCAGGATTGAAAATCACAATGCCTCTCTGTTTCTTGGAATTTACTGATAACTGCCTAGAATGACACGTGTGAATATTCTTTGTGGACCATAAAACTGAAAAACTGGTCACTGTTTTATTAAGGCCATCTTTATGTTCAAAACGTTGTGATATTAATAGTATGCCAAATTCCAAGACAAGCACTTTAGTGATGGAGAGGAGGAGAATCTAAACTGGCCAATCCATTCTTGGGGGGCCTACGGGGAAATATAAAAACTTAAGCCTTAAGCTAGAACAGTTCTGAAGAAAGCAAATGTGACTGTAAAAACTGCAGACCCCAGACAAAGAAGAAGACAGAGCAGCAGTGATTATCCATACTATGGTCAGGAGTATCAAGTTCAAATAGTTTCCAAATGGTCATGGAAAGTGATCATTGAGGAGGATGTCTTCTCTCAAAATGTTAAGCCAAGTACATACGTAACAAAAAGACAGCTTGGTGGCCATGGTATTACGGTGTGAACTAATGACCCAGAGGGCAAAGTCTATGAACTCCAAACACAGATCCCTGAGCCAACCCAACTCCAGTTGCTATTTTTAAAGCTCAGTGCGGGTGAGGGGCGGGGGAAGTAGGGAGAGTTTTTCCACTAACAGTCAGGAACCGAAATAGGAAAGATCAACAGAAGCATTTATAAACAATGAATGCCATTAATTTTTTTATGCTAAGAGGGGGTTGGAAGGATGTAGTGTAGCAAGGAGTGGGGAATATAGGCAGGGGAAAATGGCCCAGGGTCTTCCCATTTTTGGCCCCTTCTGCTTGCTTGATGGCATTTCAAGTCACTGGTGAATTACTCTATTAGTGAGTTTCCCGGAAAACTTGGAAACCATCTTGCTCAAGTGAAGTTGGGGAGAGATAGGATGGGTTATTTTTAATCAAGGTCTAATGACTAGAGTTCAACTGTGATGGAAAGTATGTTCCCTTTTGCCCCTTCAGCAGAAAACTTTCTAAGTATTGAGTGGTATCTAAAGTTTGGGAGCAGTTTAAACTGTCTTGCTCTAGGTCCAAAGCTCGAGCTCTTTCTAGTACACCGTATTATGATAGTGACAGGCAACCTACGGCTCTTTGGGGGATGGTGAGAAAGAATTGTAAGTTCAGGTTTGAGCTATGTCTGCCTAACTTCCCAGCATGGTAGGACAAGAACATTAGAACAGGAGGCTAGACACGAACAGTTTAATACCAGCTCTGCTGTGAAGGAGCAGGGTAGTGTTTGTCAGATCACTTTGTTTCTTTAAGCCTGTCCCTTGATCTATAAAATGAGAGAGTTGACTAGATCAGGGAGGATGGTGCAAATTGGTTTCTATACTATAATTGATTGGGAGTGATTGCCCAGAGAAACTTCTAAAGCTGCACTATTAGCTCAGTGAGAAAATTATTGTGATTGATCAGTGGTATCTGCCAAGTATACGAAATGAAGAGCTTCTTCAGTACATATACGACATATGTGCCATCTGTAGGCTACTGATCTCAAAGGCGGGACTTCTCACAAATTGAATATGCATGCGGATCACCTGGAAGTCTTGGTGAAATGCATATCCTGATTTAGCGGGTCTGGTTGGAAGCCTAAGATTCTGCATTCCTCACAGGGTCTCAGGTAATGCCATTCATGCTGATCTGTGGGCCTCACTTTGAGTTGCAAGGCACTAAGGGATCTCCCTGACTAAATTTTGTGAGACTCTTACCTCAGCAAGCACCAAGACTTAACCAGAAGGCCTTGCTGTAGGTACCTGGGAAAGAGAAATGAGGTACAGAGATAGAGAAAAGAGTTCATTTTAAATTTTCATAAGATTTCTAACATTGTCTCTTGCATAAAAACTCATCTTTCTTTCTTTCCATAGATACTTAATAAATATGGGAAGCTTAATAAATATTTGGATATTTGGGGATACATATACATATGTAAATACATACACCGGTACATATAAAACATTTCAGGAAAACCCAGCTGAGGGAATGACAGTTCTACCTGAGGAGGAAGAGGTCAATGAAAATTCCATAAAGAATGTGGCTTTTGAGGCGGGCATTGAAGGATGAATAAGAGTTTGCCACTTCCTACCAAACTCATTATAATTCTTAAATCTCCCCATGAAGTACAAAGAGCCAAAGTATGCCACATTTTCTTTAAAAAAAAAAAAGTAATAGAGTTAACTCTTAATTTCTTGGAAACTGATGATAAAGCCTACAGATTTGTCCAGGTTAACCACTGCCTGTATGTTCTTCTGGTAGACTTCTCATATGGGAGGTATTGTATCGAAAAAGCTAACCAGGTGGTTACACTACTTGGCTTTTGTCTGAAAGGGTGTTTGAAGACTTCTGAACTAGTTCATCCTTTTATCCCTGATTTTCAAATGTGGTGGATCAAAGATCTGGTATCACGATGCAACCAGAAAATACAGCTAAAAGATTTCAGTCAAACCTAGTTGATTAAGGGGTAGAAATAAATAAGCAGAGGACACCAGCCAGAGATGCAATGTCAAGTATAGATTAAGTCAGATCTACTTTAGGATTCCAGCCCTACCACTTACTAGCTATATAGACTTGGGTAAATTGTTTAAACTCTCTGATCCTTAGTTTTCCATCTGTTAAGTGTAGAACAATAACTTCAAGGAACTGTTGTGTTACAGAGAACATATAGGAAGAACCTAATTCTTGGTGATTCTGAGCACAGTCTGTGTATTGAGGAGCCCTGATCATAGTTTTCAGCGTGTCAGGAGAAAGATGAGTAGCTCAGTGTGCAGGAAGTAAGAGGGAATTTGTAATCAGGATAACTTGGTTCAGACCTTCTCTCTGCACCCTAGTCTCTATGTGACCTTAGACCAAGGATTTCCCTCCCCAAGAGTTTTATTCTCCTCAGCTAAAAAAAGAAGCCTGAAAATAATTGTCGCCTTTCCCGGTGGTTCTCAAACAGGGGGCGAATTTCCTCCCAGGTAGGGTTTCAAGATTTAGCAAATAAAAAGATAGGGCGTCCAGTTAAATTTGAATTTCAGAAAAACAACCAATATCTTTTTAGTGTGTGTCACAAGCAATATTTGGGACACAGTTATCTCATGCAATATTTGGGATATTCTTATATTTTAAAAAAAATTTATCTTAAATTAAAATTTAACTGGACTTTCTCTGTATTTTATCTAGTAACCTTATCTCCAGGGACATTTGAGAATGCATGCTGTTGTTTTTGGTTGTCACAATTCTGGACAAAGGGTGCTATTGGCAGCAGGCAGTTAGAGGCTGGGAATGCTGCTAACTATGCTACAGGCACAGGAAATACCATTACACACATACACAGAGAAAGAATTATCAGTCTGCAAATATCACTAGGGCAGAGACTGAAAAACTCTGCTCAGAAAACTTGGATTTAAAAAAAAAAAAAGCCTTTGAAGGGTGCTTGGGTGGCTCAGTCAATTAAGCATCTACCTCTTGATTTTAGCTCAGGTCACAATCTCAGGGTCATGAGATCAAACCCAAGTGGGACTCAACCCTCAGCAGGGAGTTTGCTTAAGATTCTTTCTCTCGGGATCCCTGGGTGGCGCAGCGGTTTGGCGCCTGCCTTTGGCCCAGGGCGCGATCCTGGAGACTCGGGATCGAATCCCACATCGGGCTTCCGGTGCATGGAGCCTGCTTCTCCCTCTGCCTGTGTCTCTGCCTCTCTCTTTCTCTCTCTGTGACTATCATAAATAAATAAACATTTAAAAAAAAAAAAAGATTCTTTCTCTCAGTCTGCCTCTGCTCCTACCCCTATTCCCACTCATGCACGTGTATGCGCGCTCTCGCTCTCTCTCTCTCTCTCTCTAGCACTCTCATCCCTCCCACCCCCAAAAAAGACTTTGGAAAGCAATGAAAGCCATCCACTAAATGTTGGGGGGAAAAAAGAGGAGCTGGGTTGAGGTGGGGGTATGGGCACTTTTCCCTTGCCAGCCAGAGGTAATTGAGATGGAACAGTCTATCAAGTCTATTACAGAATGTGCTTTGAGGAATTAGAAGGAAGGCCCCACTGGAAGGATGTTGTTCCAAGAAAGAAAAACAAAGCTTGCTGTGCATGTCAGCATGCACAGGACATGCAGTGCAGGGGCAAGTGTGCAGCCAGGGCTTTGCCGAGCTGGCAGGAATGGGCATCCAGGACAACCCTCTCCACACTACCTGAGGCCAAGGTCCTGGTGAGTGGAGATGGGGGACAGTTGCCACCACCTTGTTTTCCCCAAGCTATCAGACCCCCGACCCCAACCACAGATCCCCCACAGTGGGAACTCCCAAAACCAAACCACCTGGGTGATTCTTCTCATCTCAACACGTCCTTATTTCAAAACTATGTAATATCTTATTTCTCATTACAAAACAGAAATGTACTGCCTATAGAAAATGAGAAAATACAAATAAACAAAAACAGGAACTAAAAAGCATTTATAATTCTACCACCCAGATAGAAATACTATTAATGTCTTGCTTTATTCCCTACCAGGCTTTTTTACATCCATGTGTGTTATGTAAATTTCAAATGAGGGTTTTCTAAAGTTGTGGTGTATTACACTAATTTTGATGCTTTAACATTATACTGTGAGCATTATGTTACATCAATCATTGTTAAATAAAAAAATTGTCTCAGTAGCCAAAACATATTTTGGTTATGGGTTTACTAGGCTTTTATTAACTAGTTACCTTACTCTGTGATATTTTAGTTATTTCCTGTTTTGTGATATTCATAAAACAATGGCAAGCATCCTTGTAGTTAAATATTTGCAAACATATTTCATTATCTTTTAAGACCACTTCTGAGACTGAAATTGCTATAGCAAAAAATCATCTGTTTAAAGTTTTTGGTGCATGCTCCCAAATTAACCAGACAGCAGTGCTACCATTTCCCCTTCTAGCAGCTTTGTGTGGCAGTGCCCACATCCAAGCTCTAATGGTTTTCTTTTTCATTTTTTTTTGTCTTTGCACATTTGATAGGGGGAAAATGAAATCTTGCTATTTCTATTTCTTTAGTTCTTTGATTGCTAATTAAGACTGCCACTTAAATTCTTAACTTTTAATTCCATTTCTTTTATAAGCTGTCGAGTTATGTTCTTGGATCATATATCTTTTGGCTTATTTATCTTTTCCTTTTAATTGATAAGAAATGTTCATCAATCCCATATAATAAGTATAATATTCTGAATTTTATAAGGCAAATATTTGCCCCAATTTATCTGCTTTTCAGGGTTTTTTATTAGTGAGCATATTTTAATGTAATCAAATTTATCAATTTTCTGGTATATTGTTTTCTCATAATATCATACTGAGAAAGAGCTTCTCTATTCAAGTATAAATGTTAGTATTTATATGTTTTCAATAATTTAATAGTTTCAACTTTTTAGAAGTTTTATATTTATTTTAGAGAGAGAGTAAGAGCAAGAGGGGCAGAGGGAGAGGGAAAGAGAGAATCTCAAGCAGATTCCCAGCTAAGCAGGGAACCCAATGCATAGGACTCAATCTCATGACCCTGAGATCATGACTTGAGTTGAAATCAAGAGTGGGATGTTTAACCAACTGAGCCACCCAGGTGCCCCTAATAGTTTCAACTTTTATGTAAATTCCTTAACACATCCAAACTTTATTTCATATTATGTTATGAATTAAGAATCTGGTCTTTTTCCCCAAATAATTCACCAAGAGATTCACCAAAATTTGTTGACTAATCCCTCTTTTCACTGCTGATTCAAAAGTCACTTATATCAATCATTAAATTTTTAAAGATACTTAAGTATTTTTTTTGTTTTCAATTCACTTTATTGGTCATTTTGTTTGTTTACTCAAAACTATGTAGTATCACCAGTAGTTCTCTGGTTTAATTATTGTTGTGGGTTATTATAGATTCTTTTTCAAAAATGTTTTGCTATTCTCAAGCATTTATTCTTCAAGATTAATTTTAGAATCATGTTGTGAAGTCCCCCACCCAAATCCCACTGAGACTTCAACTGAAATTCTGGTGCATTTGCAAAACTATTTGGAGAAAATTTGGCATCCCTTCAATACATACTTTTTTCTTTTCTTATTTAATAATACCATGCTGAGTATTCATAACATCAGGCATCTTTGTCTTCTTTCAAACTTAAAAAGAATTCATTCAACAAGTACTTGTGGAGGATCTTGTCTCTACCAGGTTTTGTTCTAAGCACTTAGGATATAGCAATCAGTAAACCAAGAAAAGAAAAGATCTTGGTCCTTGTAAAGTTGACATTTTGGTTGGGGAGATGGATGGATGGATGGATGGATGGATGGATGGATAGGTGCATTTTCTAATGTTATAAGTGATGTGGAAGGAAGAACGATGTAAAGCAAGTTGAGAAAGACCAAGAGTTCAGAGGCAAGGGATAGACTGCAGTATCAAAGGAGGTGGTCATGGTAAGCTTGTTGAGATCACACCTAAGCAAGACTTGCGGAAGGTGAGAGAACTCTGAGGAAAGAGAATTCCTAGTGAAGGCAACAACTAGAGCTAAAGCTGAAGGCAGGAGTATGCCTGGGATGTTAAATAACAGCTCTGTAGCCAGTATGCAGTGGAGCAGAGTGAATGATGAGCAGAAGAAAGGAGGGCAGATATCTCATGTAACTCTGTAGACCATTGCAAGACCTTTGACTTTTACTCTGTAAAGTAATTATAGGACTTTAATTATATTTGCAAAAAGTTGCTTTAGCTGCTATGTGAAGAATAGTGGCTTCTAAGACTTTGGACGGATGGGATAAGGACTGCAGCAGAGAGGACAGTCAGGAAGTCACAGCAGTGCAAGTCAGAGATCCGGCAACAGCAGGAAGAACTGAGAAGGATCCAGATTCTTGACATATTTTAAAGGAAGTACCCAGCGGGATTTTCTGCATGTGGTCTGCATAAGGAAATTAGCAGACAGGGATGTTACTGCCAACAAGGTGTCTGGTCCAAGTAACTAGAAAAGTGGAGTTTCCATCAAGTGAAATGAGAAAACTGCAGGTCGAATAGGTTCTGGGGCATATGTTGAGAAAAAAAGATCACTAATTCTATTTGAGATGTGTTGAACTTTAAGAAGTTTGACAGCCCAGTAGAAAAATGTCAAGTAGTCAGGTGTGTAAGTAGATTTGGAGTTTGAGGGACTTTTCTAGGTAAAAGATATAAATATTGGAGTTGTAAGCATGTAAGTAGTATTTAAGGGGGTAGGATTGGATGATATGACCAAGGGAGTAAGTACAGACAGAAAAGAGAAGACCAAGGACTGAGGTCTGGGTCCTTCCCATCTTAAAAAGTTGGGTAGAAGAGGGAAAAACAGCAAGACCAGGAAGAAGTGCCTAGTGTGGTAGAGATAAGCCCAGAAGATATGCCATCTTAGAAGCCAAGAAAGAAGATATTAAGGAGAATGATCAGCCTTATCAAATGCTACTACTGGCAGATGAATTATGGGATGAACTTTGACTTACGGATTTAGCCAGATGTTGGTGTCTGGTAATGATGAGAGCAGTTTACTGGTAAGAAGAGTTTCTAATGTTTCCTCATTAAGTTTCAGACAGACTTATTTCAGATGTGTATCCTTTATTATATTATAGAATATCCTTGTATCCCACCTTCACTAAGAGCTTAAATCAGAATGAGAAATCTATTTCTATGAGTAATTGAACGAATAGCTATTTCTAATAATAAACTAGACTGTGTATAATGATATATTCAGCCATATAAAGGAATGAAATACTCATACATGTGGATAAACCTTAAAACCAAACCAAGTGAGAGAACCCAGACACAAAGGTCACAGACTGATGATCTTATACATAGGAAATAACAAGAATATGTGGATCAGTGGAGACATAAAGCAGATTGATGGTTTCTAGAAGTTGGGGTAGAGAAGAATGGGACATAATTGCTTAACGGGGTGGGATTTCTTTTGGGGATGATGAAAATATTTTGGAATTGGGTAGAGGTGATGGTTGCACAATATTGTGAATGTACAAAATGCCACTGAATTCTTCACTCTACAGTGGTCAATTTTATGTTATGTGAATTGTACCTCAATTTAAAAATAGTAGTGGGAAAAAGAAAAAGCTATGGCCCACACGCCAAATCTGATCCATTGCCTATTTCGAGCCACAAGATAGCAATGGTTTCTACATTTTTTAATTGTTGAAAGAAAATCCAGAGAAGAATAATTCATAACACATGAAAATTATGTGAATTTAAATTTCAGTGTCCTTAAATCGAGTTTTATGGGGACACAGCCATGCTCATTTGGTTACTTGTTATTTGTGTCTGCTTCATGCTACAACAGTGGAGTAGAATAGATGCAATAGAAACCATGTGGCTTGCAAAGCCCAAAATATCTACTCTCTTGCCCTTTACAGAGACACTTGTCTGGTCCTTAGTCTAACTTCTCAGGAAGGAAATACAAACAACAACAACAAAAAAAAAAAAAAAAAAAAAAAAAAAAAACAAAAAAAAAAACACTCCATAATGGCCAAGCTTTGCCTTGTTGAGTTTTCTTCTGGAGAAATCCTCCATTCTGCAGCCAGAATCTCCAGATTCTTGAAATATTCAGTGTTTTTCAAAGAAGAAATTGGGAGTTATCTGCCTTCCTCCTGGTAATTATGCCTTCATTTAATTAGCTTGCAAGCTACATTTTAAAAATACTATGCTAGATGACAAGAAAGTATTTCTAATGCTGTGGTGAATGTTGTAAAAATGCCATTCATGGTGCACTCAGCGTGAGCAAGACTTGTACCAGAGAGTAAGCTCAGAGGAGTAACTCTGTCCCCTCTCCCTCCTGAAGGGGTAAACGCTAGAGAAGGCTAAACTCTATGGCCCTTCACAGTCCTCAGCCTCTTGTTTCTCCCCTGCTTCTCTAAAATCAAAGTGGTAAATGAGGGCAAGGAGGAACCCACCCATGTCAATAGAACTGACATTCCATTCTGACAGCTTCTCTCCATAATCCTTGCCAGAGCTTCTCAAATCCTAATCTGATCTGCAATGTGAAACTTGATGTCTCAGTGGCCCCTCTTTCTATACTGTGGATGAAAGTGATACCCATTCATTTTGTCTTGCTTTGTTTGGGAGATGTTTGTTTTTATATTCTCTCCTCACTCTCTAACCTTTCCTAGTGTGGCCCTTTGATACAGATTCTTCAGAGGTATAGATGGCCCTTTAATACAGAGATGTTCCAGACAAAGGCCCAGTTTTGCACTGCAGACATTCTTCTAGAAAGCTGAGGGATCGATGTTGTGCAACTAACAGTCCACATGTGCTTTAACCACTAATTCCAATTCTGTCCCTTTGCCACAGATGGTAAAATTTTCATCAGCTGGGTCTGCATCAGGTGTCATAAGACCTTAAATGATTAGCCTATCACATTAATACATAAAGAAAATACAATTGCTATAAATTATTATATTTAAATATCTAATTATTATTTAAATAAAATATTAACATAGTTAATAAATAAGTATGAATCTTATTTATAAAAGACCTATGGGATGAAATCCATAAATAATACATTTCTTTATTATTTGATGCCATTTTTACGTTTTAAAGGTATTTGAGGTAAACAATTACAGAGCAAAGATCAACTTGCTTGTTTGTAAACTGAGTGCGGGGTTTGGGTGTAGTACACACAAGAAAGTGGAACATAGACTGTGCTCTATCTGGGTCACACCTCAGCGAATTGAGTTTGGAATCTCCAGCTCTGCCTTAAGGAATCTGAATGAAAATCATGACCTCAGGGAAAGCCACCACTTAGAGCTGCAGGTGATATACTGTCTAGCCGCATTGCCATTTACTTTTGCACGTTGAGTTGTGCTTAGGAGGGTCCCTTGGATTCTTGACTTTTTGCTCATGAAACCCTTTCTCAGATGGGGTTACAGACCTCAGAGAATGACTGTCCATCCAAGGTCTCAAAGCAAGGGCTAATATCTAAATCTTTTGATGCCTTAAGTCCAGTTCCTTCCACCTCGCCATGGTACATGTATGTATTATGTGTGCAAGTATAGACACACATATCCAGATCTGAACATACAGGTGTAATACAATTTATGCGTGGAAGTTATAATAAGTTGTAGAACAGCTATCCTGCTTTTGTACTTTCGTATTCTTACATTTATATTTCTCTACCTTGGCTCCGCTCTTCCTTTTTAAAGAATCAACCAAAACAAGAACGTCTATTACATCATTGACATTCTCAAAACAAATTAAGTCCCCGAGTAAGTACAAATGAAAACTAGAAACAGCAATGCACACACTTATATTGGCTAATGCATTTGCAGCCTTGATTTCTAATTCATTATTGATTGCATAAGTAATCGCCAGCTTAATGGGCTTGACAATGTCTGCAATGGGAGAGACTCTGTGTTTCCCACATTGTCCTTCTGTGTGTGGCCAAGAGCCCATACTGAGCTGCAGAGCAGTGGAGTCCATAATTCCTTACGCATACTGTTGCATGGACCCACATCTGTACAGTGGCTGGCTCATCCAAGAAAATTCCTGTTCACATCTGTCAGCTATGAGAGTTTATTCATTACCCACAAATGTGATCAGAATGTTTTTTCCAAAAAGGATGTGGGGACAGGAACCATTGCTGACTCAGAATCTCCTCAGGGAAAACTTCAGTGTCTAGAAATCCCTTGCTCCTCTTCCTCCTCCTCCTCCAACCTTCCAACCCTGTGCTCAACGACTGCAGTAAGAGACTTGTAGTTTTATTCTAGGATTATCGTAGACAGTCAGAGCTGAGAGAACCATGAATGCCTTTATAATTTTTCCCTTTCAATTTCAACAGGAGAAATCCAGACCAGATCAGGGTAGAGATCTGCTGGCATGCAGATGGCTGGCAGAAGGTGGTGGGGATGGGGGAAGAGAGCCAGGCTTCCAAGACCTGTATAGACCTGGACCCTCATCCCATTTCTGTCCTCACTAGCTATGTATCCCTGGGCTTCAGTTCACTCTAAAAATGAGAGAACAAAAATCCCTACCTCACAGGATGGGGGATAAAACCAGGGGAAAAATTACAGGATTGAGTTCCACAGCTAATGAGTTATGTATTCATCCCAACTCAACATTTGTCCATTCTTTTCCATTGAAGTTATTGATTCCCTCTGCCTTCTTCCGTTAAAATGATGTCTTGCATTTAACAGGTAGCAGGTATTAATAAAGTAAAGAAGCACCCAGGAAACTGCCTAACAGTGCATAAGAGCTCAATAATTTTTAGTTCCTTCCCACTTTTCTTTCCTTCCTGCAGGATCAGGATGAGAATTAATTTCTGAATTCTAATACAATGTTTTTTCATCTCGAATGTGTGTGTGCATGTGTGTGTGCTCTAGTGTGTGCATGCATGTGTGTGTATTGACCGCCAAACTCTTTTCATCTTAACTAAGCTGGTTTTTTTACTCTTTCCATTTGATTCTCTCTCAAGCCACCCTCTGTCTACATGAGAAGAGAGAGAATCATGCCCAGTGACTCCTTTTGGTTTAGTTGGCTTCATCATCTCCACATTGTTGCTTGACATCAAAAAGAAGTAGTGTGTGAAAGTCGTGGAAATACATCCCATGTTCTGCACATATTATTTTTAATTCCACTATGGAAACTTGGCTTCTCCCAATCATCCAGTTATTATTTATATTTTGAAGCCACAGTTTTTAATAGCAATACCAAAGATATAGAATTTAAGCATTCCCCTACTGGAAATCAACATTCTATATATGATCATTCAGGCCATCATGTATAAGGGGATAGTAGGTTGTAACTTTATTGCACCAGTACAGGAAACCATGGCTAAGGTTATGCTCACTCACTGCCTATAATCAGGCTGGTTTAAGTGTGGAAGGTCAGGCATTTCTGAGTTATATGTATGAGGTGAAGGCAATGATGGAAATCTTAAGAGTCTCTCTGTCAGGACAGCAAAGCACCCACAGATGCTGTAGTGGGATATCTGAGAGATGTCATGGGAGCTCATTCCAGAAAGAGGACTCAGAGGCCAGTGTAAGCTGTTAGCTAGGAGGAATCCATAAGCAAAGTGACATTAAGTCAAGGTGCATGGCTAATCTGATTCCAGTCTAGATAGTTTTCAACATCTGCTCCAAGGAGGGTATGAAGAGCCAGTAGCAGAGAAGAGAATGATTCCCAGAATCAGCTTACAGCTCACTTCCTAGGCCAGACAGGCAAAGCAGTATCTGGCCTGGATGGTTGGGTCACCCAGGGTCTAGGGAGTTCTGAGTCTCAGCAAACCCAGATGCAGTCACATTGGAACATGAAAAGCAAGACCAGACAGGGGATGGGCCCACACAGTACAGATCTGCAGGCAGAGTAGAAATTGGTAGTCACACGAGCCTCCAAGATTTGGGGCCACAAGGAGAAATCTAGCTCTTTCCACAGAATGAATGGGGTGTGCCCCCAGCATTTCCTTAGCCTGGGCAGACTTATCATTCCTGATGGATTGTAGTATGCCAACCAAGCACCTTTTCTGCAGAGGTTCCAGAGGTGAATAAACCACTCAGCAGCCCATGTCGAGAGCCTGTTGTGAAAGGTACTCTAGGAATAGTTAGGGAGATGTGGAGAGCTGCAGGTCCTGTATAATGGAAAGGGGGAGGGCGTGTATGCATGCAGCTTTGAAGAATATTTAAAAGGGTTTGAAAGGAGAAGCTGTTTAGCAATTGAACAAGAAAGGCAGAAGAGGCCATATGAGCAACCCTTAAGAAGCTTAATCCAGCCACCCTTGCAGAGAACCACAGATGATCTGGGAAAACAAAGGTCAAAGTGGAGTGTACTGAAAATGAGGCAAAGCAAGTAGGCAAGGGGTCACATCACAGAGGGCTTCTTAACAGATTCCCACATAATTCTGTCCCATCCCTGTGTTAGTGTTCATTTAAGGGTAAAGGGCCGATGAATAATGCTGGCTGCATTATAATTCCCATCTTTATTATCCAGCAAAGATTGTTGTTGTTGTTGTTATATAGCCTTTTGTTTAAAACTACTGTCATTTTTCTACTACTTGCATAGTTTCCTAGCCCTTAAAACCTCTGGTCTGCCCAGGCACCAAAAATTCACCTAATTGCTTTTGGCTCTCATCTCTCTGCCTTTGAGACCCTTCAGTAACACGGACTTCTGGTCCTTGCTAGTGTCTGCACACCCTTGATACAGGTATCCCGTGCAGCTTCCTCTCCCAGCCGTGGCCCCTCCTGCACTGATGGAGGGCAAAGGCGGCTCGGGACCTGAACCCGTAAGAATAGGGGCTGGTATGTCTTTGACCTTTTTGATCTGTATTTACCTTTGAATTATTTATAGGTATTTTGTGTCATCCAATAAATATTTATGACTTTGTTTATAAATATTCTATTTTTATGTATATAGTTCTAAATTTTTTCCCAAATCACAGTAAAGAGTCTCTTTATTTATTGTCTAACATATTAATTTTAATCAAATAAATTGTAGGAGTAATTCTATAGTTGTAGAATCTGGAAGCAAACTAATTTTTAGTAACAATTACAACTACTTGTTCTTTGCAGGATGAAGTACGGTATTATGAATCCATTTCTTTTTCTGTACAAGTTTATTTTTACTCATTCCCCATATTATTTTCCTGGTTAAAGGGTCTCAATTGTAAACCTTGGTTTATCCTGTTTTATCTTTACCTGATACTATATGAAATTTGACTAAGGGGTAAGCAATGCCTCAATGGCCAAATGTTATCGAAATAATTCTGGCCAAATGTTTTATAGATATATGTAATCAATTTTATTTTTCAAAAATAAGGAGCCTGCCATCCAATGTTGTGGATTAGCCATCTGCATTGAGAAAACTCCTTTTATATTTCTCCCAGTATCTATATAGAAACTCCTTTATTCACAGGAGCTTCAACATTTCTTCTAGGGACAGCTCACTTATCCATAATGGTACATGATACTATGCTTATAAAACAGCCCAGTGCCTGACACTGTTGTCCTGGCTTGCATTGATCCATACCAAACTCCGTTTGAGTATCATAACTAACATTCTTAACAATTTTCCACTGTAACTCATAGAACTATCTTAGATTTATCCCAGAAGTCCAAATCCCAGAGAAGAAGTGATGGTTATGTGATGAGCTGGCTGCATATTTTCTCTATCTCTCCATATGGCACAGGCCACATTAGTCTAAGGGGTTTATATGGCCCAGTTTCCAGCAGCTTTATTTTTATTTGCTTTTTGCCATAATAGTACATGACAATGGTTTAAATATGATACCAATGATACTGAAAATACTCCAGTGGAAACTTTCTCATCCTATAACCATGATACTTGTGAAAGGTGGCCACTTTCATCCTTTTTCATAATTTCTTCTGACATTTATTTCAGTATTTCTAAATGCTATGCTCTACTATTTATTGATTAACCAAATGTCTATTGGCTTCCAGCTCTCATCCCTCCAGCACACCCTGCTTGCTCCCCTCTTCCTTGCTCTCACCTTCCCACAAGAGTTATAGCACAATCTTTGCTGTTCCTTTGTTCTCATCTTCCCAAGTAGCTCTGTCACACTTTGGTGTGAAGTTGTAGATGTGTACACTATTGTGACTATTGCTAACCTCTGATTAAAATATTGTACTATGATTACATTTCTTTCCTTACACAGCTTTTATATTTCCTGAATTAGAAATTGCTCTTTCAATTCTCTTGATTTTTATGCACCTATAATTGTTTTATCAGATGTTTTCATGTATCTGTCAAATGCCATACGTATTATAGTATCCAAGCCTCAAAAGCATCAATAAACTTCTAAGTTCCATTTTTTCCCAAAGGTATGGCCTTGCTTCATCTGGTAGTACCTGTCTAGGGCTATTGCAGCACTGTTGCAGGGATGTACCATTTACCTCTCCTCTGTGTCAGTTCCTCTGTGCATTGGATCCAACAATTTCCTCCTCCTCGATTTATCCCCTCATCTTTCTAAGGCACACTTTTTGGTAGTGTTCTGAGAAAGGGTATGTAGAAAGCAAATATTTTGAATCCCTAAATATGTGAGGATTCTGCCTACAAAATTGGTAATGGGTAATTTTGGTAACTTTCCCGGGTACAAAATTCTAGGTTAGAAATTCTTTTCTCTCAGCATTTTGACATTCCACAACTTTTGAGGGTACCTGATCTTCTAGTTTTCTGGTTGCTATCCACTCTCCTTCTTTTCTGCCAAATTCCTTGCCATTCCTCCTCCAGTTGCTTTCTATCTTCTGAAAACATGTTGAACTCTCTTCTATGCTTGCCAGTCTTCCCAGTGACCTTGTTATTTGGGGTTAATACCACTTTCTATTCCTGGACTGACATTGTAGTGGGCTTTGGTATGAATAAATAGGACTCTCATGTGGCCAGTCCACCATGTCTACTCAAAGTCCAGTGACATCTTTATGTTTCAGAGCATATAAATCCGTGCAATCCCCTTTGCATATATTTCAACACTATTACTGTTAGCAACCGTAGGAGGTCTTAGAAGTATTGCCATTTGATGAGGAGACAGCTGAGGTCCCAAGAATGTTAGTAGCTTTCTTAGGTTTAAAAGGCCAGCATGAGACAGATTCTAATTTAAAACCATGTCTCTCCCGCTCTTACTGAGGCATAAGGGTCACGTTCAGTGAGACCAGTGGGACCTTTGAGATGGAAGCCAGTAGTAGCAAGTTAGACTGTAGCTTTCCCATATCTTGTTTATTTATTTATTTTAATTTTTATTTATTTATGATGGTCACACACACAGAGAGAGAGAGAGGTAGAGACACAGGCAGAGGGAGAAGCAGGCTCCATGCACCGGGAGACCGACGTGGGATTCGATCCCGGGTCTCCAGGATTGCGCCCTGGGCCAAAGGCAGGCGCCAAACCACTGCGCCACCCAGGGATCCCCCCATATCTTGTTATAGTAAACTAACACCACTAAGTTATATGAATTATCCTTTTGAACTATTCTCTGAACCATAGAATATGGACTTTCCTCTTCAGTCACTCCTGCTATTCCATAAGAAAAATTGGAACACCTAAAACCAAATTATTGCTGGTGATCTGACTCATTCAAATAGTGGAGTGTATTAGAACCAACAAGGAAAACTGAAATTATGGTGTTTGGGTCTCAAAGAAAATATACCTTCATATATAGGGGTGCTATTTCAGAGTCTAGTATACAATGAAATAACTCCTCTTTGAGGCTTTTACTTAAATTCTCTCATAGGTCACAAATAACATTCTCTAATTTGAAAACAAAAAATAAGTGATTGCCTTCAAAGTCCAGTGTTTAGAAGACATTACAGTAATCACTCTCAAAAAAGACAAAGAGCCTTTCCAACTAGTATTTATGAACAACCTCACATACCCAGTGATTTGTGTTTGTTTATATGTCACTTTGACTCTCTGTGGCTGTAAGAGCAGACACACTTTGTGTTAAATGATATCTTCTCAAAGGGAATTTTCAGGTAATACCTTCTGAAAGGTTCGTGGATCTTTGTCCAGATGAGAGTTTGCTCATTGCTTTTCCCAGCTAAATATCATGTTCCTGTACTCCCTTTTTTATTGTCTAATTATCTCCATTCATATCTTTGTGTACCCTCAATAAAGGGAGGACGTTTTCGGGTCAAGCAGTAGAAAAGTGAAATTAGACACAACCTCCTCTGACCTAGACCCTCAAACTTCTCATCTGTGGGATAAAATCATACCTACAGATGATCTTCAGGTCCTTCCTCAGCTCTTGAATGCTGCTTCTACACCATCAATGAATCAATGCCACTTAATTATCTCAGTCCAGTCACCCCTGTTTCCATATGTGTAACTGTGAGGGAATTTGTTGGTTAATGTAATTAACACATTTATTGGACATCATACTCAGAGCTGGGTACACAGTGGCAGATGAACAAACATGGCCCTTGGTCTCTTTGGGTTCACAGTCCAAGAGAAAAGGCATACAAAAGCATACTCTTGAATAAATCATTGTGATAAATACTGTGAACAACAACAAAGTGCTATAAGAAAGAATAATAATAATTTTTAAAAGATAATTTGGACGGGAAAGGGATAATGTGGCCAAGAAAGCTTAATGGGAGGAATGACAAGAGACCCAAAGGATGAGGATTGGCTAGCCAGGTGAGGAATGATAGAGAAAGAATCTGGGCATTTAGGGTAGCATATGTGAAAGACCCTGAGGAATTAAAGAGCTCAAACCTTCAGGGAATGCACAGAAGTCCATGTAGCTAGAGCTGAGTGAACAAGGGGGTTGGCCTGAGAGAGAGACAGATGTAGGCTCCCACCAAACCATACAAAGCCTCCCCACAATCTGAGCATTTTGTATAACATCAGAAAGGCAGGAAGAACCTGCTGAAGGCTGTTTACAGAGAGGGAGGTGATTCAAGTCATGTTGAAATGATCGTCCTGGTTCATTGAAGGAAAACAAAAACAGACAAATGGGTTCCATTAGGAATTCGTCCTGACAAGGGCTGGTGGTGGTTTGGGCGAGGAAGCAATGGTGGAGAAGAGTGGTTTTCACACATGATCTTGGGGTGTCACCAGTTTGCTTCCGCAGTCAGCTGTGTATAGCTGAAAGCTATAAACTCCCATTTGGGTGGCCCATTTTGTGACACTTGTGAAGAGCCTACCAGCTTCCCCTGTCTTGCATTTTTTGTCCTGGACCAAGTGGATACAGAAAATCTCCCACTCTGACATCCTAGCCTCACCCTCCTCTTAAGCTGCTCTGGAGAACATGAATGCACCTCTCTCAAGTGCCTGATGCCCCCCAGGCCCATTCTCTTGTCCCCTAGCACTGCTGCCTTGAGCCTCACTGCAGAAGCACAGTTATCAAGGCACCTCTTTCCTCCTCTGCCTCCATTCTTCCCACCCCATCATCGCACCCTGTCCTGGAGGGCTGTATGATTCCCCGCAGCAATGCTCTCACAGCTACCCTCCTCCTCTTCCTCTTTAACCAGGCAGGAACTGATGTCAGATCCAGCCCTCTGTCTCCACTTCAGGTACCATCAGCCCCTCTCTCACACAGACCATGCTGTTCCCCCTTTATTGGCCATTTTCCCAAGAGTCTGTCCAACAGCTCAGACTCTGTGATAAGAACTTGGGTAAAAATGGGCAAAATTTCAGCACTTGCATTTCTTGCAAGACAAATAGAAAAGCAGAAACAGGAGGCCTATATGAAGAGCAGAGAAAGTGGCATTTGCTAGCTTGAATTGAGTGAACAGTGACATGGAGGAGGCTGAGATTTTTCTGGAGTAATGAAGAGGAAAGGAGCAGAAAGAAATCAGAGCTGGGACCATAAGTAGAAGATGTGGGAGAAGGTCAAGGAATCTGCCATAAGATCTTGTCCATTTCAAAAGCATCATGCTAAAGTCACAGAAAAGAAGAATTACCTGGGTTTGGGAGGTATCCACTTTTTCAGGGACTTCACACTAGTCACCAGGTAAAGGCAGGTTATATCCTAACCAAAGCTCGCGCATGTCTGACAGGAGCAAACGCTAAGCATGGGCTGCGCTGCAAGGCCTGTAAGACGAGCCTCCACCACAAGTGCATGGATGGCCTAGCACCCCAGCGGTGCATGGGCAAGCTGGTAAGGGCTGGTGCCAGGAGTGAGCCCATAACCCCCTGCACATCAATACTCCATCCCCGTGGCACCCTGATAGCTGGACACTAGGAAGGCAGCCCCCTAGTCCCTGGCCTACCAACCAGGCTTCTTCATTGGCATAATGATCAAGCAGAAGAAAAGCTTTATCAATCCTTGAGGCAAATGCTCCGCATGCGATAAGGACTCTGTGCCCTTAACAGGGTAACCCACTTGTCCCGGGTTAGAACTTTTTCAATTTTAGCCCTGGAAGTCTTACATCCTGTTACTGTTGGTGTTTTAAAGATGAAAGTCAGGCATTTCTGGAACCCTCTCAGCCCAGAAAAACTAGGTGGCTGGTCACATCAGTGCTAAATTGGCTGATAGGTCAGTAGATGTCAAGAAGGGGAGAGCTATTAACCACCATCCCCAAAAGTGAAGAGAGTAATAAAAATCGACACACCACTTAAGAGATTGTGGTGGCGAAGCCAAGGAAGGTCAAATGCCCCTGGCCCATTCTAGGCTGGTCATGGCATCTTGGGAGTGTGGGCTTCAGTCCTGGTGCCACATGTTGATAAAAAGCAACCCAGAGCACTTTTAAAGGTATTGATTCTAGGATGGCCAAAGACGTGTCAAAGGGACCAAGAATGTCTACCCTCAAGGTAGTTAGGTTATGACAGCTGCCTTCAAAAAAATTTAAAACCAGTCACACAGAAGAGGAATTCTCTCTCCTGTGGCTCCAGGAAGAAGATCTAGAATCAGTAGATTACTAAGTCTTAACAATGAGATAATGTCACCAATGACCTGCCTCCATGGTTAGTAAGAGCTCCTTCCCCCCACCCCCCCAACAATGGCAGTTTTCAAATAAAGGAAGATACCACTTGCCAGGAACAATCCTTGGTGAGGATTCTGGAATTCCACTAGGGGCTGGGCTACAAAGTTCTCTTCCAACACTGGGATATAGTAAGCCAAGATTCTTAGAGAGTCCATCTCCTTACCCTGATTGGCAATGTCCTCTTCTCTAAAACCTCTGCCTCACATGTTCCCCTCCTCCTCCAATGGTGATTCCCATAAGCCAAGGCAAAGACCAAGAATGAGGGGTGAAAAAACATAACAGAGTCTAGAACACAAGGCAAATGACTCTGGGTGGAGCTTGTAATATATACAAGCTCCCTTCGGCCTCCCTCTGAGGTCTGCTTCCCCTTACCCAGGCCTTTTATGATTTTAATAAATCTCAGTAGTAAACCTTGGTGAAATAATTCATGCCAGTCCAGTTGTATCCTGGGAGATGAGGAGGCTGGACACAAGGGAGGCTGCTATGGTCTGCAAAAGGAGGAGAGGCAGGAAAGGGAACGGCAGGGCTGGGGCTTGCTTTCTAGGTGGAGTGTAGCTTTCTTATAGCCACCTGTGCCACCTGCCCCCCAGGGATAAATTCTAGGGATGTCGGCATCTTAAAGGTGACAGAGGAGTGCCCCCTGGAGAAACCAGCTATATTAATTTCAGAGCTCTTGCATGGTTTTCTCCATCTCATCAGTGACATTAAGCCTTTCTCTTTCTCTCTCTCTCCAGCCAAAAGGGTTTCGGCGTTACTACAGCTCCCCCTTGCTCATTCATGAGCAGTTTGGATGCATTAAAGAAGTTATGCCCATTGGTGAGTTGGGACGCTGATGGATTGAGCTGGGTTTTGAGCAGCAATGTCAGCATTAACAGCTGTTGCTGTCTCAGGACCACAAATCCAGCGGGGTGTGTCTGCATGTCTGTCTGGTGGTGTATTGGGTTATGATCATTTGCTTTGCTGGAGAGGAAACAGAAGGAGAAGCAAATTCTGCTCTCCCTGATGAAACTTGAAAAACACCCAAGTCCCAACGGCTGCTGATATGCTATTCCACCCATCAGCAGCATGACAGAGTGGAAAGAACGTGGAGCATAGCATCCCACAGACCCGGCTCCGAGCCCAACTTCCCACTGACCAACTTACTGCGTGTCTGGACAAGGTCCTCAACCTATCAGATCCTATAAAAGAAGAACAGCAAAGGCTGCTTTTCATAATTATTGTACAAAAATGTAAATTATAGATCAACACTTGGAAGGAACTCTGTGAATATCAGTGTTTCTTTAATGAGGACAAAAAAATATCTGATATTTATAGATATTTTTGGCTTGAATTTATTCTTTAACAATATCTTTCAGTTCACTTCTATTTTTTTTCTCTCTCCCTCTGAGAATCTCTACATCTCTTTTTTATCTTTGGATGGGGGGCAAGTTTTAAACTAGAAATTTAGAAACTAGAAAGCTTCTAAACAAATTCGTGAGGCCTGGTAATGTCAAATTCTTTCAACTTGCCTCCTACTGTAAACTTTGTGTCTCACTCAAGGGTTCATACCTTGGTGAGCAGCACCTCACATCAAAGGAAATAACCTTGAAATCAGAGTCCTGGGGATGAATGACAAAAGAGGAAAGCCAATATATCAGGAAGTGTCTGGGAGCAGAGAGCCCTGGCTGCAAGTGGTGGGTGCATCGGAAAGATCTAGCCAATGGCACATACTGTGGGAGTCCATCTGCCAGGAAAGCTTGACTACACAAAGCTCCATTTGCCCAGGGATTAGTGAGTCTGTGGCACAGAACTTTCTTCTTGAGCGCCGTTGACCCAGGAGGTGCGATAAATTGTTGACTGCACTCCTGATGGTGAGTGGAGGAAACTGTCACTCAAATGACCTTTCTCTTCTGTTGCAGCCTGTGGCAATAAGGTGGACCCTGTCTACGAGACCCTCCGCTTCGGCACCTCCCTGGCCCAGAGAACAAAGAAGGGCAGCTCTGGCAGTGGCTCTGATTCGCCTCACAGAACCTCTGTAATTATCCCCTTCTTCCCTCAGTCCACCTGCATTGCTCTGAGGAGGGCAGACCTCAGGCGCTGCAGAGCAAGGAGCTTCCCATAAATACATCATGAGGGCATGTCTGTTGGGAGTCAGGCAGTCTCTGAAGTGAAATCCCAGCTCCCCTGCACTACTAAAGATTAAATTCCTGTTTGTTGCCAACACCCAGGGATCATTTTATTTTGGTCCTCAAAGTCCATGCTCTTGGCCTCATGCTCCTTGAAACTCCGTGTACCCTCCCCCTTCTCCCAATATTAGATAGCATGGCAGTTAACACAAAGCAATGGCAGAGGCAGGGAAGTCCCAGCTGTGGCCAGTTCCAGCTACATAAAAGTTTAAGAATACAACTCTTTCTCATATTTCCTAAGTCTTTTCTCTCTAAGACAAGGCACTTGCCTAGTTTCATGCAAAAACTGACCTTCCCAGAGGCACTGGACCTGTAATTTAATTGGGCCTCTCTCCACAAGACAATCCCCCTCCCAGACCCCTCTCCTACATTTTATTTGGTCTAAAATGGCTGTCCGGTGCATCTTTGTGACATGCTATCATCATCCTGTCTCTGGCTGTCCCAACCAGAATTTCTATAAATGCCCCAAGATGCCACACAGCTCTGCCACTCATGCTGAAGGCCACTATCCTGCCTTGCAGAGACAAGAACCTTCTGGTTCCTGTTGTCAGTTAGTATAGCTTACACCCAGCTACTGGTTCCACTGTTACAGGGACTTCAGGGCAAGGCACAGATGAGCCACCAGGTGGTCTGCCCAGCTGGGTCCTGTCAACATCAAGTGATTAGGGTGGATCATGGGAGGAGAGGAGGGCTATACTCCTCAGAGGGGTTCTTGGGCTGAGAGGAAGCAGCTCCCTCAACAGGTGCAGGTCAATCCACAGGATAACCGAGATTATGGTCTATGGTTAAATATGTAGGTCAAGTGGCTAGTTGAGTAGGTAGGTTTGAAGGCCCTCTGGTTGATGCCATGTGGTTATCCTAGATGCCACCTTTAAAATTCACTGCAAGCCCCATTCTTCATGCATCCCACTAATTTCTAAGAAAGGAGAACCAAAAAGTGTTTTACTCTTTTTCCTTGCTGAACCTAAAATTGATGTCAGTTAGTTTTCTGTTTTACTCAGCGAATATGAATTGAGTGCCTATAGCTCACTAGCACTGTACAGAACACATGACTTCTTACCCTCAGGATTCACAACTTATTTCCAAAGACAAAAGCAGTGGAGAACAAAAGTAGATGGTGATGACATTAGTTAGCACTTTCTAAGAAATGAACTTTGCTATGTCTTGTACTGTTTTTATCAAGAATAGGAACATAACATACATGTTAAGAGTATCATAATAATGATGAGCACTGCAGGGTTTCAGAGTAAAAAAGGAAAATGTTTCAGTAGACATTGCCCTCAGAGCAGTGCAGGTATAAGTCGTGACATTTTAAGGTACCTGGTCCTGATGATCTCCACAGGGGGGCTATAAATCAAATTGGCAGTCCCAATGATAACGTTGGTTTTGGCTACATGGATTGAATAAATATAAGAGTATAAGCAAAGTTTCTAGCACAGAGCCTAGCACTCAATTAATGGAGGTTGATGCTGCTTTATTTTCATTAAGCATTTAGCCCTTAGATGGATTTTCTTTGAATTTGAGTTATTATGAAGTGAAACAAGGGTGTAATCCACTAGAAAGGTAAATATGTTCTCTGAGAAGAGCATTTCCCAGGCTGTTCGTTAATGGGGCCCATTCTTGGGCTCTGTAAGAGGCTGGACCCATTCCAGGGTTCCACTCTGCTCTCCTGCTCAGCCTGTCTCCTCTGATGTGTCCTCCAGTCACTCTTAAGTTGAGAATGTTCTCAGGGCTTTGCTTTGGCTTGGCCTTCCTGTGCTACAGGCTCTTCCTGGTTATCTCATTCACATCCCTCTGGTCCAATCACCATGGCTAAGCTGATGACTCCTGAGACACTTCTAGTCCTACAGATATCTCTGAATCAGCATGTCCAAGCTCAAATGATGCTCCACTGGTGACTGGGTCCTATAACTCAGAACACAGATGTGTGTCAAAAGCACCCTATCCTCTTTGCTGGAGGTTTGACTCTCATCATCTCTCATCCAGATTATTTCAAAGGAATAGCTATGTTCTCCTCTCCCTTTTGAATCTACTCTTTCAATTCCTCCAGACTTATCAGCTTTTAAAGAAAGACCTTATGCAGTTTTCCAAATTGAAACATTGTACTGTCTTGCTTATACCCAAACAACAGTGCCCAAACTCTAGCATGGCACATGAGGCCTGTCGCTCTCCTGAAGACTCACCTTCCCTTGAACATGCCAAGCTCTTTGACATCTTCATACCTTAGGACATGCTGTTTCCCCAGTTGAAGTTCTTTAAGGCCAGCTTGGTTTTTATACAAACTGTAAAGAGTTCTCAGACTCTCCCAAGCATGATGAATTGCTCCTCCTACAGGCCCTCAAAGAATTCCTTTCTTATAGGACAGAGATAATTGCAATGTAATTTTCTGCTTTTGCCTCTTTCCTGAACTAGGTACTGAGCAACTATGTATGGGGGCCCATGTATAATTATACCAGTGCCTGGCATCTAGTGGGTACTCAAGAACTGCTTAAAGAGTGAGGAAGAAGTAACAGGGATTCTTAAAGACTGACCTCAGAACCCTCAAAATTGATATGCCCTTTCGTTGCTTATGCCCCGAGCTCTATGCATGCTTTGCAGCTCTCTGGATAGCCACACTCTTCCCAGTTGCTGGGCCTTGCCCACATCTTGTTTCTACTTCCCGGAAGACAACATCTCTCTTCTGGGTCTGGGTTGGGTACCCCTTTCCTGGGCACCGTAACAACTAATTCATCAATTAGTATTTGCAGATTCATCAATTACTATTTGCAGATTGCTTGGTACTTTTTACTTTTGTGTTTCACTTTTCTTTAGTTTCCTCCTCAGCTAGGCTAAGCTGCTCAAACACAAGGACTCTTGACTCACTTCTTATTTCTGTTGTTTTAAGCCAGAGATTTTTAAACTTTCGTGGGTATCTGGATCCATGGAAGAGCTTTGTAAAAATGTAAAAATCAAGGCCCTGTCCTACTACAGTAAACCTGGGTCGCTGTGTGCTTCATTAGCCTTCCAGGTGGTTCTGATTCCCACCAAAGATGGAGAACTGCTGATGTGTATATCATGTCCTTAATCACACATACCACATCACATCTTTCTTAGGAGAGTGAAGAGAGTCATTTTTCCCAATAAGTTGCTTCCCCAAAAGCCATGTAGAGCTGGCTGTCAGCCTATAGCCATCACCCTTTACAAATCAAGACTTTTTGCCCAAAAGAAAAACAGAGCAGAGAGACTCCTGTCCACTTGACTTGCATCCAAATAGTCCTTTCTCAGGTCTCTGGTGAGAGCCAGTATATCCTCAATCCACTTCTAGTGCCTGCATCTCCCATGCTCAACTGGGGCTAGCATTAGTGGAAAGATAAATGGAAAGCCAACCTAGAGAGGCAAGAACAGAGAGTGGGCTCCACAGAGATGACCCCGAGGTATCCACACGGGCAGTGGATGGCTGCCCCTGCGGTCCTGAGCTGTGCCAAACTCAGATGAGGAGACATCCTCAGAAACACTCCACAGCAATGAACATGTTAGCCTCCCCAGTCTGTTCCCAGGGCAGAAGTAGCAAGAATGTCAGGGAGACGATTTAAGAATGTCCAGTTTGCTTTTCCGTCTGAAGTGGTTTAGTTTCTAGCAATGTCTGTCCCCTACAGACTGGTTCTCAAGGCAAAAGACAGTTTTCTGAATGTCAATAAGGTATCCATTCATCACAGTCCATTTAAACTTCCTGACACTGGTTCTATCAGTAAATATTCTCGGAATTGTGCTCAGTGAAGGCATTGTTCTCAGAGCTGCAGGGAGACAAAGACAAATCAAATTGTACTTAAATATCTGTCGCTTCACTCTTTCCCCAGAGTCCAACTTGCTTCAATGAAGAAAACAGAAACAATTGATTGGTACTTTAAAATGATTTTGCTTCCTTCCTGCAGGGTCAAATGATAATGAACTTCAGCCGCTTGCCATCCTTGCAGTTTTGTTATGTCCTAAAGCTAACATATTCCCATAGCAAACTCTGTCCCACATGTTTATTTTCTTCCATTGACTTTACATTGTCTGAAAGTCACTGCCTGGCTGTTTCTAAATCGTTAGGTTTCTTTTAATGTGTTTTCAAATGTTCTAGAATATAAAAGGCTTGATGGCTTTGGGAAGGCCAGCAAAAACCAAATTCAAAAACTTTCTGGGAGTTGGTTGGCTAGTTTGTGAAAAATCTTCAGTTTCATAAGATTAAATTAACATAATAATAGCAACTTTTGTTCAGAAATAGTGAGCTTCAAAGAAGCAGGGTATAAGTGACTTAGAGACCCTGTGACATTTATTTTTTTTCCTTTCTTTCTGATGTGTCATGAAAGTAAGAATGGCTGGGAAAAATCTTAAACCTAAATTGTAACAATAAGTCTCTATGGGGTGGTGCTAAAGTGCTGCAGAGCTGACTGAGAAGGCAAACTTGTTTCTTTCAAATAAGATATAAACAAACTGTTTTCTTTTTTTTTTTTAAAGATTTTATTTATTTATTCATGATAGTCACAGAGAGAGAGAGAGAGAGAGAGGCAGAGAGACACAGGCAGAGGGAGAAGCAGGCTCCATGCACCGGGAGCCCGACGTGGGATCCGATCCCGGGTCTCCAGGATCGCGCCCTGGGCCAAAGGCAGGCGCCAAACCGCTGCGCCACCCAGGGATCCCGACAAACTGTTTTCAAAGTATGACTCTCCTCTGAGGCCCCCAAAATTCCTCTTCCAAAGAGACGGGAGCCAGGCAAATGAAAGCCAGGTCTGTGACCCTTAGAAAGAGGCAATCAGTGGTGTGCCAATAAGTGTTTAACCACCACCTGGGGGCCGGACCCTGATCTGTGGCATTTGCCAATTTCTTGGTGTAAATACTCTCACCCAGGCCTATTTCACACTCCCGATTTGATGGCCCTGACGGCTCTCACCAGCCCATGTGAGTCACTTCAGCACGCCACCAGATAAAGCTCAGTTGCATGAGCTCTGGAAATGACCGTGGGGGTTCGTACCCCAGGTCCAGTACTTAGTAGCTGTGGGACCTTAAGAAGGGTTACTGTTTTCCCCCTGGGCTCCACATTCCTATCTGAAAAATAAGTCTATTGTAGTATTACCATGAAGAATAAGTGGATACATATATATTACACAAAACAGCATGGGATAAATGAGCAGTAACCATTAGCCATTTAGAGTGATGTTGTTGTTATTTCTATAACCGAGGCAGAAGAATGACTATGGCCTCTCATATTAAAGAAAAAGAAAAGGCAGAGTAAATATTACATAAATAATTTTGCAGCAAGGGAAATAGCATTGACCTTGTACCTAGGTGATGCATCCCTCAATGCTACATCATGTTCTCTATAATTAATACAAACCTTCCTCAACTCATGATGGGGTTTCATACTGATAAAGTCATCATAAGTTGAAAATATCCTAAGTCAAAAATGCATTCACTACAACTAACCTCTCGAACATCATAACTTAGCCTGGCCTGACTTAAATGGGCTCAGAACACTTACATTCACCTACAGTTGGGCACAATCATCTAGCAAAAAGCCTATTTGATAATAAAGTGTTGACTATCTCAATAGATTGAAACTGTACTGAAGTGACAAACAGAATGGCAGTGTGGACACAGAAGCATTGTCAGTGTGCCGGTTGTTCACCCTTATGATCGCATGGCTGACCCTGTGGCTGTGGAGCATCACCAGAGACAATTGTCCCACATAATTTCAGCCCAGGAAAAGATACAAATTCAAAACTCAATGTACAGTTTCCACTGAATGAGCATTGTAAAGACAAAAAAATCACAAGTCAAATCATCGTGGGGGCTATGTATATTTAAAAATCACCTATAAAAGACCTTTAGTTTTAGTGAGAATTTGACCTGACAGGATATGGACAGGAATTCTGATTTCTTTCTTTTGTCTCTTCCTGGGAAGAAGCCCGAACCGAACTATGACCTATGCATCTAGGTGTTCATTCAGCTCTCACTGAATGCCTATTCCCTGAGCCTGCAGACACACCTGAAGGGAGCTGCAGTGCCCACGCAGCCTCTCTAAAGTTAGCCAAACAGACCAGAGAGCAATGATTGGATTCATCAGGCAGTGTCAGGCCTTAATTCCTGAATTAATTCCTGACGCCTTAATTCCTCTGCTGACATCAAATTTCTCTGCTCAGTTGGTCCACTGAAGTAATTTTGTTCATTACATGCTACTCCCTCTTTTCTCTAAGACTTCAGATCTCGTGGAGGTTCCTGAAGAAGCTGATGGGCCAGGAGGCGGGTATGATCCACGGAAACGCAGCAACAGTGGTGAGTATGCGAGCAGGAAGGCAGGCCTCACCTCAGCACAGATGTGAATGGCACTGCTTATCCAGGTGTACAGCCAGGGAAAGTTGATTTCCAGTTCCCTTATTTCTCTGCTAGCTCTGGAATTCAGTCTGAGCAAGAGTTCAATATTCTGGAGGGAAACTGGGCATAATTACTGGTGGATTTCCATGATTTGACTACATTTCCTGACTTCTAGATCCTGAGTTCTCATCCCTTATAGACTTAGATACATTGAGGCCTGGGAGTCACTTCTGGAACATTTTGTTAATACATCATTTCCCTCACTGACCTACATTAGATTTAGCAAACCATTCTGGAAAGAAGCTACTCCCTGCTAGAGCTGAAGTACCCCCAAACCACTTGGGTGGTGGCTCTAGGTAAGTATGGTCCTCACAATTGTCTCCTCCCCAACAGAAATAACTAATACACAAAAAGTGATCTGTATGATCTAACCAAACATTCTCTATTAATACTATTTGATTTTCTCATAGCTTAGGCCCTTGTTAACAATAATTTCTAAGATTTTTGTTGAATGCTAACTATATACTATTGCTTGCTAACATTAAAAAAGAACAACCTCTTAAACCACAGTTTAAAGAAACAACCAGCCCCTTAAGGATGAATCTTGCCGAGCCTCTCTGATGTCAGGAACTACTTAATCTTCATTCATTTATGCAAAAGGTATTTATGAAGTATTTACTATGACCAGCAAAAGTACATGAGTCACAAGCTGTCCTCGGGTCGCTCATAACATAGCAAAGTTGCAGGTTCTGATTCCTGTCGTTAAGCTGGGCCGAATGCCTTCTTCTGGTGGAAGTTACCCCTGCCAGCTCTAATCCCTGCATGGGAAGCATGTGCCACCTTGAGTAGATGTTCCACCTGACTAGTCGCCTCTGCCCTTTCCAGACTGCAAGCAGGAGCTGTGCATTCAGTACCCCAGAGCTACTTTATCAGCAACTATCTTACGGGTATCTCTTCCATTTCCTTAGCTCTAGGAGTTCATTTATGTCTCTTCTCTAGTTAGGAAAGTGATTCCCTCATGAGAATCCTTGGTGATTCTCCTTCCTAAATAAGCATCAATGTTCACCAGGGCCCCCCTTGCCAAGCCCACTCACATCTGCTAGGGTAAGGATTCTTTGACATCATATGGGGAAGGCTGCACTTTCAGATCAATACAAACATTCATTGAGCACTTAGCAGTGCCATTAGAGAGACGATTTAGAGTGCCAGCTGCCAGGGGAACCTCACAGTAGGGCAGTAATGCCACAGGACCACCCAGCCCGAGTCTGTCTAGTGTCACACAAATGGCATCTGACTTTGGCCAGAATTCTTCAGCATCTGAGCACAAACTCACCAGACACTGGCATTAAACCAGACCTCCATTTTAACAGTTCAAGTCTGGTCATCTGTTCTGTCCCCTGAGTCTGACTTCTGCCTGCAGCCTTCCCTGACACGTATCACCAAATTGCTGATTGTCTGCTCATCACTAACTGCACCAGACATATTTGGTCCTCAACCCTTCCTTGCTCTGGAGGTTGACTGCTGGATTTCACTCAGTGGTCACATGGCTCCAAGGAGTGACCTAGCTTCTCTGCTTCAATCCCCTCACCTCTGAAATAAAGACAGAACTAATACCAAATCCGTAAAGTGTTGTGATCATTAAATGAAATAACGAATGTAAATACCACCCATCCATCGATGACTCCCAAAACCTCCAGCTCCTTTGCCTCCAGAGGCCTGTTGCCCACTGGACATGGCCATCTGAATGTGGAATAGACATCATAAAGTTAACACACCCAAACTGGACTCTTGGTTCACTCACCCACTCACCCACCCCAACTGGCTCTTTCCAGTTGTCTCTGCTCAGTAAAGAGGAGCTCCATTTTGCTGGTTGATCTTACTTCAGGTCAAAACTTTTGGCATCAGACTTGCCTCCCCTTTTTCTCATATCTCATAGCCCATCTGTCAGTAAATCTTACTTCTGCTCTTCAAAATCATTCCTAGCATGTGCCCACCACTTACCTCCCTGCCTCAGGCATCTCAGTGTTATTGGTGCTTTTGCTCACCTGTTCCTCAGTCCTTAAGGTCTTCGTTTGCCTTGGAAATTTCATTTTTTTAAAGATTTTATTTATTTATTCATGACAGACACACAGAGAGAAGCAGAGAACAGGCAGAGGGAGGAGCAGGCTCCTCGTGGGGAGCCTGACACAGGACTCAATCCCCAGACCTGGGATCACGCCCCAAGCCAAAGGCAGACACCCAACTCCTGAGCCACCCAGGAGTCCTGCCCTGAAGATTTCTTTACTCCAAAAGTGATATTTGGAGCACATGGGTGGCTCAGTCAGTTAAGCATCTGCCTTTGGCTCAGGTCATGATCCCGGGGTCCTGGGATCAAGTTCCACATCAGGCTTCCCTGCTCAGTGGGGAGTCTGCTTCTCCCTCTCCCTCTGCCCCTCTTCAGTGCCTGCACTCTTTCTCTCAAATAAATTTTAAAAATCTTAAAAAAATAAAAAGTGGTCTTCAATAAGTTTTTATAATGTGAGGAACTTTATTTAACAGTCATCAAAGTGAAGCATGTTTGTTTGTAACAAACTCATCATAAGGTCATCAGGTGTCAGGGGCATAGCCTAGAGCCTCACCACTCTCAAGTGTAGCCCATGGACCAGCAGCCAGAGCATCACTTCAGAGGCTGTTAGAAATTCAGAACTTCAAGCCTTTCCAGAACTGCAGAATCAGAATTTGCATATGAATCTTATTAAAGTTCAAGAAGTGGATAAGAGGTCATTTAGTTCAACCCCCTCCCCTCCCCTCCAGTACACACAACACATACACATACACGCACGCACACACACGAACACATACTGTATGGATAAGGAAACTGAGGCATGGAGTAATACTCTCAAAGACACAAGTTGAATATTTGCCATTTCTTCTATGTTAAGAAGCATTTTTAGAGACTAATTCAAAGAAATCTGTTGAAAGAACTTAGCAAGCAGTAAACCTTTAGAAGGCTTTGGGGATCTATTAACTATTCCTTTGATCAGCAATAGCTTTCTTTACAATGCACCCTTGGAAGCTAGAGGGATTAATTATGCAGGAGTTTGCTTCAAAACATGTTCCCATGATTGGATTTAATCCCCTGTCCATGCAATTTGGGAAACAACAGAGAGAAAACACCCTGCTTGTGTATCTGGACTCCCACTGGTCTCCCCACAGTCATGGCAAGGAGGGTGCTGGCTTTTCAGAAGCAGTGTTTGGCTTCCGGTCACAAGCTGTTCTGCATGACATGTTTCATTTATGTTCTAAAAACTACACAGTACATACAGGTGTTATTTTTGCCAGACAAGTGTCATGTCAAAATCCTTGAGGAAAATTTCCAAAGGCACCTTGCAAGAGGATGGAGTTCATACCTCTTTCTTAATAAGCTGCATGCAGTCTGTTTTCTCTCTCATGAAAGATGTTGACCAGGTCTGACTGTTTCTGGTTGTTGTTTTCAACACTATTTGTTGATGCATCAGAAATACAGAGGGGAGAGTTGTTGGTCTTCACCTTTCACCAGAAACTCCACTTGATGTGATGAGGAAAGGGAAAAGTAAAATCTGTTCTGCCTATTTCAGCTCAAAATGCCAAATAATGGACATTATTGGCTGCCTTCAATAATTGCATTTCAGTATGAGACTATGTGACTATAACTTTCCTGGAAGAGAAGCAGAGGGAAGAGAACATAAGTCAGACAAATCCTTAGAAATATTCTTCAAAAAGAACTGGGTTAATCAATCCACCTGAGGATATTACAAAGCCCAATGATACGTTACTTTTCACTGAAGCAAAGAAATTTTGCCCAGAAAGGAAAAAAGCAAGCTCAGATATGGAAAATTTATCCTTGCCTTTAACACACACTAGTTTTATATATCAAATTTTGACTTGTAAGTCAGAAAATGAAGCAAATATTTTAGTGGCTTCTTTGGCAGATACCCAGAAATCTGCATGTCTATATCTGGAGCAGGTAAAAGTTTGTTGAAAAGCATAAAGGACTCTCTTTCCAGCTATGTCGAGGGCTGATATTTAGAGAAATTTTTTTCCACTTAACACGCTTAAAATTCCTGGGAAAAAGAATTAAAAAGAAAGTTCCACCTAATGCATGGCTGAGCTGGCAGCAAAATAAGGCAATTTCTTATAGTCTAGAAATGACAATAAAGTGTGACTGCAGAGACATAAGCAGGTAAAGGCCATTGTTTACTCTAAACATCCCAGCGGCCTCAGATTGAGGAATAATCAGTCCCTTGTATGGTCAATAGGGAACAAGACCTGGCAAGCTGGCAGAGTCATAGGTTCAATAAGAGGCCCTTTGGAAAAATGCTGATACCTCAAAAACCACCCTTAGTGGCACTAGGGAAAAAGAATGCCCTGCAGAGGAACTTAGTAAAGAGAAATGGTATATTGGCCTTAAGTCAGGAAGAAAAGAAAGAAATGGAGTAGGAGCAAGAAAGAAGGAAAAAAGGAAGCAAAGGAGGGAAGAAACTCTGCTTACTTGGGGTTAGGGCCTGAATTTATATTACCTCTGTGGACAAAGCAAAACAATATAAAATTTTAGTTTAATTTACTTAAAATGGCCTAGTTGGATAAATGCACCAGACATTTGGCAGAAGTAATAAAAATGGCCTCTGGAGGAAGGGACTTGAAACCCAGACCTGAGAAATCTCCACAAATGAACTCTCAAAGGACATGAGCTAAAAATTGAAATACATCAACTACATGAGAAAATGAGCCACCATGCGTAAGAGTTAGCCAAAGCCACCTTTTTTATGATCAGACTTTAGAGACTGTATATGTTGGAATCATCAAATAAAGATATATATAACTATATAGGTAAATATACTTAAGATATTAAAAAATGGATTAGAACATATAACAAAAGAATAAGACACTATCAAAGTTGAACAGGAGAATTTTAAGAAAACAAAACAGAACTTTTAGAAATTTAAAAAAAGAAGAAGAAATTTGATTGTTGGATTTAATAGCATATTGGATATAGCAGAAGAGAGAATTAGTGGCATGGAATATACAGCCAAAGAAATGGCTTACAGTATAGCCAGAAAGACAAAGCAATAGAATCCATGACAATAAAAGAGACACAGAAGATAAGCAGGGAAGTCCAGCATGCATCTAACTGACACAAAGAAAGAATGGGAGAGAGATGATATTCAAGAAGATATGGCTAATATTTTTCAAAATTGATTAAAGACACCATTCCTCAAGTTCAGAAATTTATACCTAGACCCATCTTAGTGAAACTGCAGAATTTCAAAGACAAAAGATAATATTAAACGCAGCTTGAAAGACAGATTACCTGCAGAGGATTGAAAATTAGGCAAACTACTCTTTCCTGTAACTGACAATAGTACCAAGTAACCGTAAAACAATACCTTCAGTAATCTGAAAGAAAAGTAACTCTGAGATCTGTAAATGGAGCAAAAGCAAAACTGTCTTTCAAGAATATATATTGACACAAACACTGTCTACAAGGCAGTGAAGAAAGACCCACTTAAGACATTTCGAAATGAGTTCAGAGAGGGAAATGTGACCTCAAGGGAAGGACTGAGAAGCAAGGAATAAAGCACAAAGAAAGAACCAAGTGAATGTTGGCTACATGAAAAGATAATGAAGTTAGCAAAAAGCTGTTAAAGAAACATTAACTGAAATACTGGATGTTTAAGTAAGAAACATGCATCAAAGATGCTCATATTAATTGGAAGGAAATTAAAGATATTTCACTTTAGATTTTGTTAAGTTAAATATACCTCATAACATTTTTAGAATAGCCACCAGAAGATTAAAAATAGATTTAACCTTATAACCTAAAAGGTGGAAGGGGGAGGGGGCACAGAGGTAGAAGAAACAACACAGAAAATTTGAGACAAATAGAAAATATAAAATAAAATGCTAGAGAAGCATCCTAAATTATCAGTAATCAAAATCAACTAGATAAGAGAGTTTTACACACTGTATTGTTTAAGATTTTATTTATTTATTCATGAGAAACACAGAAAGAGGCAGAGACATAGGCAGAGGGAGAAGCAGGCTCCCTGTGGGGAGCCCAATGTGGGATTCGATCCCAGGCCTAGGAGATCACATCTTGAGCCGAAGGCAGATGCCCAACCACTGAGCCATCCAGGTGCCCCACAAACTGGATTGTTTAAATGACTGCTTTTAACAATCTAAAACATCAGGATATAGAAAGTTTAAAATAAATTCATATATTTTAAAAGGCAAAAGAAGGATTGTATAGCTGTATTAATGTATGAAAAAATGGACATTAAGATCAAAAAAGCATTACTAGACAAAGCATCATTTCATGATCATATCCACTTCACCAGAAGATATAAATTCTAGACCTGTGTCTACTTATTATATAACCTCAAAATGACAGGAACTCAAGGAGCAATTGACAGAAGTATTAGGAAAATTGACATTTCCCTTCATAGTCAGAGGTTTTAACATGCCTCTCAAGTCATTGGCAAAGTAGATACATAAAAAGATTCAAGATTTAAAGTATCTGAGGACACATTTGACAATTCTAATCTAATTGACTTAAAAAGGGCACTCCATCTAACAAATGGAGAATTCACATTCTTTTTAAGGACACACAGAACAATTATAAAAATGATTACCTGCTAGACCATAAAGCAAGCTTCATACATTTTCAGAATCAATATTATATAGAACACAACTTTCTGACTATAATGCAAATAAAATAGAACTAATCATCACAAGATATAGGAGAACCCATAATTTGGGAAATTAAAATATATATTCAAAAAAAGCTCATGTGTCAAAAAAGAATTTATAATGAAAATTGGAATATACTTAACTAAGTCATAATGAAAGCACTAAATATCAAAATTTGTGCGATGTAGCTAAATTGTGACTAGGATATTTTGCTTTAAAAGTATTCTAGAAAAAAAGAAAAAGTATTCTAGGAGGGCAGTCCGGGTGGCTCAGCAGTTTAGCGCTGGCTTCAGCCCAGGGTGTGATCCTGGAGACCCAGGATCGAGTCCCACGTCAGCCTCCCTGCATTGAGCCTGCTTCTCCTTCTGCGTGTGTCTCTGCCTCTGTGTGTGTGTGTGTGTCTCTTATGAATAAATAAACAAAATCTTTTAAAAAGAATAAAATAAAAGTATTCTAGGGGCACATGGGTAGCTCAGTGGATTAAGTGTCTAATTTTGGCTCAAGTCATAATCCTGGGGTCCTGGGATCAAGCCCCACATCTGGCTTCCTGCTCAGCAAGGGGTCTCCTTGTCTTTCGTTCTTCCTTTGCCCTTCACTTTGCTTGTGCTCGCTCTCTTTCTCTCTCTCCCTCTCTATCTCTCTCTCAAATAAATAAAATATTTTTTAAAGATTTATTTATTTATTCATTCAATAATATATATATTATTTCCTTCTGTAACATTGGAAAACATATCTGCATTATGGACATACTCTTTAAAGAGTCATCCTGGGTGAAATCAGCAACCAAATTATTTTTAATAAAACAGATTTAAAGCACCAAATAGAAAAATATATGACATATCTGTGGTAAAATAGTTACCTTTCTTTATTCTTTTCCCCTCAAATCAAAGTCTTAGAAATAGCCCACAAGAGCAGCCCTGGTGGCACAGTGGTTTAGCACTGCCTGCAGCCCAGGGCGTGATCCTGGAGACCCTTGATCAAGTCCCACGTCAGGCTCTCTGCATGGAGCCTGCTTCTCCCTCTGCCTGGTCTCTGCCTCTCATTCTCTCTCTGTGTTTCTATGAATAAATAAATAAAATCTTTAAAAAAAAAAAAAGAAATAGCCCACAAGAATTGGTTTTTAAATCATTTTTTTTGCAGTGGTCTGCTTTCGTTCATATAGCTAAAAATACATTTGGGGTCACTTCAAATAATTTTTGGCATAGTTCACAAAAGATTATGCTGAGTGAAATTAGTCAATCGTAGAAGGACAAACATTATATGTTCTCATTCATTTGGGGAATATAAATAATAGTGAAAGGGAATATAAGGGAAGGGAGAAGAAATGTGTGGAAAATATCAGAAAGGGAGACAGAATATAAAGACTCCTAACTCTGGGAAACGAACTAGGGGTGGTGGAAGGGGAGGAGGGCGGGGGGTGGGGGTGAATGGGTGACGGGCACTGAGGGGGGCACTTGACGGGATGAGCACTGGGTGTTATTCTGTATGTTGGCAAATTAAACACCAATAAAAAATTTATTATTAAAAAATGGTATACATTTTAAACCAGATGGCTCATGGATATTCAATAAAAAAACTAAAATAATATGAAATTACAAAATTATAAAATCAGTTCAAACTGATATGTAGCCTATGAAGTCTCCCTTTTTAGCTCCAAGAATTTTCTAGGAACATTCTCTGCATTTGTCCTTCAAATATTCAATATTCTTTTAGAAGTATCCAGGTTTGTACTTATTTGTGCCACGATTTTAGGGAATCACAGAGTATTGTCGGCCTCCACTCAGTTCAAATTAGTAAGGTGAGTAGCTAGATACTGAGGCAGACAAGATCCATAGGATCATTTTCCACTTACCTACAAACCAGAGCTCCTCTAATGACTACATATTTATGCCTAGGCTTCCAAGGAATCATGGAATTTCATGCACAGCCTCTGGAACTATAAACTGTGGAGAATAGATGTTTACTGAGTATCAGTACGTTTATAGAGGCTCTTGTTCTGAAGCATGTTTTCTGCATCACAGCTTTTGAGTTCATTTTAAGGACAGTGGAGATGTCAATGCAGTAACTGAAATAAGTTATAGTCTTCTGTGGTGTGTTTCTCCTCCTTTACTGATATTTCCTAATAATCTGAAAGGAGAACAAAAGAAAGAAAAGAACAGCACTGTGTTATTTTTAAATTCAAGTCATCTAACTGGTAGGTTAATTTAGGCACCAAACTTGGAAACCCTTGCCACATTTTCATTTGAGGCAGATAGATGTGGTGAGAATAAGGCGGTCACGATCACTGGGGTGAATGTGGCTGACAGAACTAGCTGAGGGCAGAGCCCCTCCAATACCCATCAGGGACCTTCTGCAGCTGTGCACATGGACAGTGAAAACTCCTGCCCATTTGGGGAAGCTTTGTTCTTTATTAAAGACCAGAGAGTGGCTGCTTAAATGCAAAAAGAAGAGAATTACATATTTCAAAACAAACTAAATGAGAAACCACTATTTGTTTTCTATTCTTAATAATAGCCCCAGTGCATTGACAATAAGAGATCGAGGAAATATTTTGAAGTTTAAAACTAAGGTTTTAGGGGCGCCTGGGTAGCTCAGTTGGTTGAGAGTCCGATTGAATTTGGACTCAGGTCATGATCTCAAGGTGGTGGGATCAAGCCTGACATGGGGCTCTGCACTCAAGAGGGAGTCTGCTTGAGATTTTCTCTTTCCCTCTTCCTCTGCCTTTCCCCCTAAAATAAATAAATCTTAAAAAAAAAACTAAAGCTTTAATGTGCAAAATAGAATATGGATATCAAGAAATGAAGCAAGATATTAAAAATGAATAAAAGAATCTGGTATTTAGAAAAGGTAATTCAAAACCAATTAGTCCACACCCACCGTGCCATTAACAAATTATTTGATACATTCAGTAGATGAATGACATTGTTTCAAAGATGAATGAAGAGAGCTACCAAATAAGGCCAGGTTGTGAACACCCAATGGCCAAGTATTCAGGAGGATGAATGCTTGCTGGAGACATGGACATGGGTGTGGGCATGCAGAGAAAGTGGTCCATGGTGCCATGTAGGGAAGCAGGGGAAGCATCACGTGGAAGATGCCATGAAAGCTGTGTCACTAAGGATGAGGGAAAGGCTGTGAGAGGAGGAAGGTAGAAGCTGTAGAACAGGGATTCATAACACCACATCTTTGATGTGATTCCAAACATGGTGACTGGATTCATAAAGCACCTGCCTTTTCTTGTCTCCTTCAGTGTTTACTTATCCAGAAAATGGCACTGACGATCTCAGCCACCAAGCAAAGAACATAAACCACCAGGTATTTATCACGATGTCAACTGTAAAAAAACCTATTTTACCAGAAAAAAATATGGGTTTATTCAGAAATGGCAGAATATGTCAATGCAGGACAAGTAAGCAATAGCAAAACCATAGGCAATTCTCCCCAGGCAGAGCAGGGAAAGGCTCTTTTGCAGAGGAAGCGGGAAGCTGGGGAGGCTGCTATAAACAAGAAGTCCATGGAGGAAACTGAGAGCTCTAAGTATAGTGGCTTTTCACTGACAGAGCTGAGACTGCCTCTTACTGGCTGAGCTGTTAGCTTTCCCTCCTTCTGCTGGGATAGTAAAAGTAGTGGCTAAGGTAGCATCCATAGCAAGGTCCCTCTCTTTCTATTGGGTCTAAACTGACCAGGATTGATAGGGCATAAGAGCTCCCCTGCCCATTGTCCTGACTCCGTTTTAGTGAGGTTTCCCTTAATTAATTTTCACGGATGTCACAGAAGACAGACCAGGCAGGGTCCTTAGATCATACTGCAGATCACTACCTGAGTGGGTTATGAAATCGAGTTAGTCGGTCCCAGAACAGAATAGAGTGTAGAAGAGAACAGAAGAGAATAATGTGGCATAATGTTCCATAGCATAGTTGGCATAAAACTGATAGATGTCACCAAACAGAACTATCACAGTGCATCAAAGGTAAAAAGGATAAGTGTTGTGTTGTAGGCTTTTTGTTTCCATAGTATATGTTCTATACAAATTGATATAGACTGTAAAGTGTATAGATTATATAATTACTTAGTCTATTATGACCATATTTTATAGTATTGAGTGTATATTTATTATATTTTATGCTCATTTATATATTATACAACTATGTGTGTGTGTGTATCATTAGAATAGGATAGACTAGGACAGAAATACATAGCATAAGGTACTTGACCTTTGGATAGCAGAATAAATCGAAGTTGTATACAACTTTTATTTATGTCTCAATATGTTTATCATGTTATTATATATTTAAGTATACAATTATATATTACATATGTAATTTCATATACATATAAATAACATGTTAAACAATGATATGTGTATATGTTACATGTTATATTGTGTATTATATAATAGTAATATACAATTATATTTTATTTATTATATATTATAAAGTGAAATGTGCTATTTATATAGCACTGACATTTATTTGGATAATAATAGTAGGTAATATTTATATAATACTTACAAGACTCTTGTATAATCTATACATTGGGGACAACAGTTGAGGGCTGTTTTGAGTTTCAAGTATGCTAATACATGTATCATAATGCCCAGCACACACAGTAAGTCATCAAAAATGGTAGCTTTTATTACCATTATTGCAAAGTTTCATGGTCAGGAGATGGCGATTCTTTGGTAGAAGCGAAATCAGTCTGATGTCCAAAACTATGCTTTTTTCACAACATACATGAACTAATTGCCAGCTCAAAATACCTGAGTCCCTTTGATAGGCTAGATACAAAATTTTAGGCTAACTGACAAAAAGTCAATTTTTAGAAGTGGAAGTCCTTCACTACTATTCATATGTCCATTTTCCTATAGAGCCAATATTCTCATTCTTGGGGCCAAGCCTGTCACCTTTCATGAACAACTATAGCAAAGAAAAAATTTGTTTGAAGAAATTTGTAGTTATTTCTGAAAAAGATTTCCACATAATTGGTTTTGGTTTCTAATGAAATCAAGCTTAACTAAGAAAATAGAAAATAAATCTATGGTTGAAACAAATCCTCAAATAATAGATATTTTAAAACTCATGATCTGTACACTAGAATTACATTGCGCTCGCTTATTCATCTTCTGTTTCCTCCTTCCTTCTCTCATTTTTCTTTTATTTTCTCTTTCAGGGATCTCTTTCCAAAGAACCATTACAGATGAACACCTATGTTGCCTTGTATAAATTTGTACCACAGGAGAATGAAGATTTGGAAATGAGGTAAAAAGAAAAAAAAAAAGAAAAATTTAAGAAAAAGGAAAGAAAATTTAAAGTCAGTGTTTTTCATGTAAAAAAAAGTTAAATTAGTACTACATCCTAATGCTATAGAGCAGTGATTCTCACCCATGAGCTTGCATCCAGTGACCTGTCAGGCTACTTAGCAGATTACCAGGCCCTATCTCTGCAGTTTCTGATTCTGCAGGCCTGGGGTGGGGCTTGAGAATTTGCATTTCTAATTGGTCAGCAGGTGGCTCTGATACTGCTTATCTGGTACCACACTTTAAGAAGCGCAATTTTAGTGCATCAACAGAACTGCCAATGGGTGTTTGCATGAAGCTTGAGCATCAAATGCACTTGGCATCCTGTGAGTCCTAATAGGGAATCAATAAATGTCACTAATGCCCAAATTCATGTGGATTGAAGGATCAAACTAAAACCATTTGTTTATCCTTTGAGAGGCTGGCAATTCCCCCTGCTGCACACCCTGAGCTGTGCTTTCATTTCAGGATCCATCCCACTTCATGGTACCTGAAACCCAGGGGAGGATAAGATGAGCTTTGGGACCCTCGTGCAATCTGAAACTCTCTCCTGGTTGGCAGTTTAGGTTGCTTTTTTTTTAGGGGTAGTGAAGCTGGAGTCCATGCTGTGTTCACATCCTACCTGTTGGGTGACCTTAAGCAATTTATAGACATTTCATTACTCTGATTTCCTTACTCAAAGAAGAATAACAGTGACCTCTTTAGCCTGAGGTATTTTTGAGGATGAAATGAATAATATTCATAAAGTATATAGCACAGTGCCTCATCATCGTAAACCCTCAATAACTGGTAGTTATTACCGTTTTTATAATGTGATGTTCACTGGCCTATCTCAAAGAAAATGCTTTACTCCTCATCTCCATTCATGACCCCAAAACATAAGAATTTGGAGTTTTTTTAATCCTAGAGCAGGATAGAAGGGGCTGCTTTTCTAGTCAGATATTCCCTTGGAGATAGGTTCTTTGCTCTTCTGAAGAGAACAGAGAGCTAAAGTAGTCCTGAAAACTATTGAAATGCCAGAGCATTAGGGATGGATATAGCCTCCATTCCAAGGTCAACTCCACTTGTCTGAATATCATGGAGGCCAAATTACCAGTTGCCAGTCACTCCCTTCCCATGGCTTCTGGAAGATGTTGTCTCTCCGCCTGGGAGCTCTTTAGACTTCTCCCCCTCAGGCTGTGCCATTTCCCAGGTACAATCCCCCTCCCACTTGCCTGAGTGTGGTTTTCCACTGCAGTGAAATCTGCCTGTCCTCTTTCTCTTTACCCAAAGGCCCATAAAAAGAAAGAGCTACCAAAAAGTCTCCAATTAGCCCTCCTTTCCCGGGGTTCCATGTGCCATGAGGTCAAGCCTAGCAGCTCATCTGCCCCTCATCCAGCAAGACTCCATAGGCGAAGTGTATATCCTGCCAGAATCTGGCTCACACCCAAGGTCAGCTTGGTTTCCAGTATTCATTTGCCATCTTCTTCCAAGTGATCCTTGGGCCTTCCCAGAGCAGAGTTCAGGGCCTGAGTCCTGGCACCTGAGATTTGTTCAGACAAGTAGGCTCTTGTAATCTTAGTTTTTTCCATCATTGAGTAAGAGTCCCTGTGTTGAACTCACTGGCTGGAGCTGTAAACAGACTCAAACAATCTGGCATCAGTGCAAGCGAAGATGATGGCATTTACCAAGTGAAGACCTGTTCTATCAGAGTTATAACAAGCCCTACAGGTTAGAGCCTGCCTAGGGGGTCACTGCTGGGGGGCTGCCTTGCCTTCAGCTGACTGTCCACAATATACTTTCTGCTGATAAAGACAAGGGTGATGTCTATTCACATTGCAATAAATACAGTTTATCGTGTCCTTCTTAAGGCTGTTATTTGGATATCTAGAATTTATACTGTACCAACTTCTGTCAATCCCACCATTTTATACTAGAAGATTATTCTGAAGTCAGCAGATGAAAGAAACAATTCCAGAGAAATATAGGATGTTATTACAGTACTGAGGAATGACGTCTAGCTGCCTGGTGGTGGTCATAAATTTTTGTGCATATTTTAGACAGTTGCAGGTCATTAAAAGTCAAGTTGTCTGGTCACGAATCAAACGTTTACAGTCTGCTCTGAGGAAAACAGGACTATTCATTCCCAGGAGTGAAATGCCTGTATTACATAGACTGCAAGATTGGAGTGATAAATCATACTTTTCCCTTTTTTCATTTTTCTTCCTTTTTTTTTCCAAGAGATTGTATGTTCCCAATTTAAAAAGCTAGGCACTTGATTTACAATGTGTAAAGCCATGCTTTGGGGATTTGGTATAATTCCTTAAATGAACTCGGGCTTTGTGAATTATCCTTTTCTTCTCATACCATAAGGTAGAAAAAAATTCCTTTTAACAGAATATCATTTTTATCCACCTTCATTATCACCCAGGGGAGCATGCAGGTATTGTCCTCAGAGCAGAGGACAAATGAGGTGAGGGCACAGGAATGTCTGCAGTGTAAGCTTGAGGGCAAAGAAGACCCAACTGGCAAAGCCAACAGCTGTAGCTCAGAGCAGCTGAGTAATTGCTTCACCACTCATCCACTATGTATCTCCTCAGGAACAAGGAAAGTTTTTCCACCAACAGCTAACAATCCAGACCTTTCTATTGATCTCCAGATTCACATCCCTACTTGCCTACCCTGGAGTGGATGGCACACAGCAGCGTCACCCTCCCTCCCACAAACATGCTCTTGGGGTGAATAATATCACCTGTCTACCCAGGCTTCAAGCCAGCCACTAGAGGCATCCCTTTACCTTGTGCCCAAAATGTACTTAATATTCAAGTCCTTCTGGTTCTCTTTGCCTGAATCCATCCCCATTTCCATCTCTCCTTGGACTCGTGTAGCAGGCCCTACGTGGTCTCTGTGTTTCCAGTCTTTCTCCCACCCCTCTCTTCCCATCCTTTTTGGGTGGAAAAGTCTCTAATGTGACAGCACAGTGTATTGGGGGACATCCAAACTTGGGAATCAGATAAAATGGGCTCCTATCCTAACCCCTCTACTTTCCAACAATAGAGCATATTACCTAACTTTCTGACCCTCTGTTTTGTCATCTTGAAAATAGGAATAATAAGGCTCTTAGGGGATCACTGTGATTAAATAAAACAACAATATGTGGTCCCTAGTAGGAGCTTGGTAACATCCATTCCAGTCTGTTCTGTTTACTCCAGAAGTGGATACTTCCTTTCCAGAATTAAGAAATGAGAGACAAGGGGTGCGTGGGTGACTCAGTGGGTTAAGTGTCTGCCTTTGGCTCAGGTCATGATCCCAGGGTCCTGGAATAGAGCCCCACATTGGGCTCCCTGCTCAGCAGGAAGTCTGCCTCTCCTGCTCCTGTTCCCCCTGCTTGTGTGCTCACTCGCTCTCGCTGCCAAATAAATAAATAAAATCCTTTTAAAAAGAAAGAAATGAGAGACAGAGGAAGAGAGAAGGAATTTATCAACATGGATTCACTTACTGTTTAAGAATAAAAAATGTGGACATCCTTGAGATGGATTTAACTCCCAGCCAGGCCACCTACTAGCTGTATGACTCCCATGAAACCCAAAAATTTACGTAAGCCATCTGAGTCTCTGCTTTTTCATTTATAAAAGGAGATAATCATTATGCCTGCCTCAGGTCTGCTCACAACACTCACATCTTTGCTTAAAAGTCTACGATGTCCTCTCAAGACAACAGTCTTTACAGACACCTCCAGGACCAGCACAATCTCATCCCTGGAGACCTCTCAGCTTTGTCTTATACCATTCCCTCCCCTCCACACTGGCTTCTTTCCTTCCTCGTACAAAGTGAGGTGCACAGTATATTTTCATACCTTCTGAATTTGCATCTTTTCACAATATGTTTTATTTCCAAGTCTCTGGACCTCACTAACACTACCCTAAGGATATACAGTTGAAAAAACACAGTCAAAGGCTCTCTCTAGCCTTTGAGCACATCCAATGTGACTTCGTCCAATTTATCCAGCCAAAAGGAGGCTGTGAGACCCTGTCCCGCATCTTCTGAGTACATTTGGCAGTTACTGACTTATAGGTATGACATTTTACCACTGATGTGAAAGATGTGGTGCCAGCGTTCATGGGATCCCCTGACTGTCACTGACAGTTTGAGGTCTGATAATATTACAGAGCACCCCATTCCTCCATCTGAGTGAAATGAGCTTGTATAGTAGATAAACTTCTGAAATTAGAGTCTTAAACAATTTCCACATTAACCTTTATTATCGAATTTTTTAAGAGCTTTGAAAATTACACTTTATGGATGGCCAGCTTAATACATGAATAAACCTTTTTAAAATGCTACTTGAAATACAAATGGAGAACCCCATTATAATCAACACTGGCATTGTTATCATATATGCTGCCTCATGAGTACACGTAGGCTGTGTGCCCAATCACCCTTCTAGCCTAGTGGGTGAGTATAGTGTGTGATACACTTACATATGCACATACACTCCCACACACCTGCAGTCAGATATACACACAAAGTCACATTCATATGCCCACGCACACTCAAATACACATTCATTCTCATGCACTCATACACACACAACACACACATAGTTAGCAAGAGCTTAATAGCACATGCTTAGCTTTTTGCCTTCCACATTTACAATGTAACCAGTCCCATTATCCTTGCTGATTTTGGGTTCAGAAGTCTGCAAAACGGTCTTAGAGCCATTGCTTATTATTCACACCAACACACATTTTAACAATCATTAAGAAGAGGACTTAGTGGTTTGAGGGTGGGTGACTCAGTGGGTTGAGTGCCGGACTCTTGGTTTTGACTCAGGTCATGATTTTAGGGTGTGGGATCAACAGTATAGGGCTTTGCATTCAGTGAGAAATCTGTTGTCCCTCTCCCTCCTGCTCTGTCTACACACACACACACACACACACACACACACAAATGTGCTTTCTTTCTCAAATAAAATATTTTTTAAAAATAAAAATCAATAAGAATAATTTTTCTGGCTTTGCTATGCTGGTATATCATGTAAATAAGCAGCAGATATAAATAACTCCAAGTAAACACAGAGCCATGAAACATCAGGGCTCTCAAATAAAGGATAGGAGTAAATAAAGGATGAAAGGGTTCAGATGCATATTCTAGTGACCATATAATGCCTATTCCAAAGAATCCATTTTGGCTTTCCACATCTAAGTCATTTTCATTTTTATTAGTTCTCCCCAAACAAATTTATATGATAATGGCCATGTTTCATAAGGAGGAGAGAAAGAGGAAAAAAGAACAAAGCTTAGGAGCCAGGAGAGGGAAAGAGGGAACTGCTTTTCCAATATTATTAAATTCTAAAATACAAATTAATTCTCACTTCAGTGTGTGTCCGGACACCTAAATTTGGGGGCCTTCAAAGAAAAAATGTATTTTCTTTTGTAATCCCAAATAAGGATTTAGACTCTTGAATCACCAGCCTCTTTCTTGGAAGCAGTGAGTCTATCGGGTTTTTCTGTGGTTGAGTCTGAATGAAACCAGGCAACCATTCGTCTCATTAGCTAATATTCACGAGAACCTCTGGAGATGGGATGGCCTGAATTCATCTCTTTCTGATTTTTTTCAAAGCACCACTTGAAATTGAATTAAAACTGAGTTTAACCCTTGTGTGGCTATTCTCAGGATTCAATTCATGTCTTCACTGCTCACCACGTGGTGAATTAGTATTGATTGGCTGCTGGGTGAACAGTTCACAGACCCTCAAAGAGCTCAAGTGGCCCCTAGGCTGGAGGTGAAGGGCCGAAGAGTAGACAAGAAAGCACACCCCGGCATGAGGTCTTGTAGGAAGGGAGGTAGTTCAGGATGCTGCCACAGCATCTCAAGAAGACATCAAAGCAGCCATGGGAGGCCAGGGAAGGCTTTGCAAGGAGGTGGAGTCACAACCAAGCCAAGGCTCCCAGCAAGAGATGACTTGGAGGGCCTGTGCAGCTTGGTTAGTGAGCAGTCATTCTCTTTCCAGTCAGGAAAGGATAAGGAAGGATGGGTTCAATGGCAGAACATGAGAATGACTTTAAGAAGTATGAAATGGGGGGCAAATGCGAATCCCATTACAAAGAGGTAGTGCAAATTCATTGCAGGAGCAGGAACCTATTTTCATAACTACCCACATTCCAATCCTCATTCTGGAAGGACTGTCTTCAACTTTAGTAGAGCTTAGTGAATGGACACCTAAGCTATTTAGTTCACATCCAATGAGAATGAGACAGTCTATGATTCTTTACCAAAGGGGGTAAATTGGGAGAACCAGGGCCAAGAAGTGACAGGTAGAAAGTAGAGGCCCAGGCTGGAACCCAAGGAGGCAGATTTTCAATCCACTGGTCTTTTTCCTACCCCAAACTTTTTGTCCTGCATTGACTGTGTGGGTATTCTCTCCAATGAGGTTGGCAATTCTTTCTAATCAGCAGATTGAGACAATCCATTAATATATTCCATGTTGGCCATTCATACTCCTTCTTGGTTTATTAAGATTGCTAAGTCTTTCTAAGACCAGGAAGTTTATTATCTATAGAATGTGTTCATGAAAAGTTATTCTAGTTCACTACTAATTTTTTAAATTAAGGTGAAATCATGAGTCTATACAAATATAAAATAAACACATGTCAAAATTTTTATTTGACTTATTAATTAGTGAGAAAACCAGTATAATGTTTATCTGGTACAAAGGAGGATTCAAACATCACACATACATGGGTGAGCAGGAGTGCTGACATGAATTTACAAATACATGCCGTACTGGTCAATCTTCAGAAGCAACAACTGGTTATATCCCACCAGACACAGTTCACTTGCATTTCTAGGGACAAAAGTCATTTGCATTATCACCAATTTTCTACAGCTTGTAGAAAATATGTAAAATAGCCCAAAAACAGTGAAAGGGAGAGATGGCCAGAAAGATGAACTGGACACCAAGATCGGTAATGTTTGTGCCCATTTGAGAGTCTTTCACAGTTTCCTCAATTTTCCCTGACGTCCCCTTGAATTCTTTTCATAAATCTGTGAAGTCACCCAAGCAGTTAGTATTTGACAGAGGAGAAAACTATGGTTGGGATTTTCAAACCACTTCTCACCTCCTAGAGAATATTATTAAAATAGAGATTCCTGGGCTCCCCCCGCCCACCAGGCCTAGAGGATCAGATGCCACTTGGAGTTCTGAATGGGTAAGTGTTCCCCTGGATTCTGAGTATCTGCCAGACTTGAGAGCAGCTGTGACATCCAAAGGTACGCAGTGGGCCAATGACAGACCCAGGACCATAAGGCAGGCTTCCTGATCCCTGGTCATGTTCGGTATTCCCGTCCACATTGGGCTTTGGCCTGCAACTTGCGTGGCTATGTCCTTCACTCTGTAAGGCTTTATAAATCCTTCATAAAATAAGAAAAGGAGAGCCCTTGAGACAGAATAAGACCCCCTTGGTGTCTCGTTTCCATTCTCTAAGTAAATTACTGCTTGGCAAATGCATCAACTTAATTAAAACTAAATGTAATTCTAATGCACCAATTTGATTTAAAAATAATCTTCACAGTCACCAGGACATCAAAATGCAATTAAGGCTATTTGAGGAAAGTCTCTGATGCATATTATGTTCTGAAGCTGCACTATGTCAGGAAACCCAGACCCTCCTGAATGCCACTAATGTGCTCAGCAGCCATCTTCTCACTCAGATGCCTTTTCCAATTAGGTTCTGGAAAGCGTGATCCGTGACAGTTCAGGAACATTTACCAAGTCTCATCCAAATGGTCCTTTATCTGAATGCTTTTTCTCCACACCAACTCTCCGGACTTGGGGAAATGCAGGCAGTCTCACAGATGCTAGGTTTAAGGCAAAATCAACCTGGGATTCAGGAGCTCCTCATTACCTACCCATGTGCCCAGACTGTAAAAGGCTCTGGACCAGAATTATGGAAATTGAGAAGTGGGTCTTGTGAAAAATTAAGCAGCAGATCTGAAGTTAATGGAGCAATTTGGCTCCTTTTTATGTTCCCGTAACCTGGTTTTTCCAGGACATCTCCTTTGGCTGAATGACGCAGGTTGCTGTAAGATTGATTTGGTTTGTGTATATTTATTTGGTTTTGGTTGGTTGGTCTGTTGGAGCTTTGTTGTTGTTGTTGTTTGGTTGGTTGATTTTTTGTTCCCGATGAATAGAAAAGGGTAAGAAATATTAAAGATATCTGAAAGTACTTGCAGAGTAAAACGGGCAGTTCTGATGAGTTTCACAAGGTTTGGGTGGTTATAAGAGACAGCTTGATTTAGTGGTTTAGTAGTGGATTCAAATCCTGCCTAAAACTGGTAAAGTCTCTCTGAACCTTCTTACTTGAGTGCAGATGGACGTGGCCATACCCATTTCATTCAGTGAACCTGTTGCCCTCTCCAGACTGTTTGGCTCTCCTCCTCTGCTATTCCAACACCTCCGTCACAATCAACCACTGAGTGGTAGAGTAATAACTCCAGCCTCCAGCTCTTGCCACACCTTTCTTGTCACTACCTGGAGTAGAGGGCAAGAGGGATGAGTGGATGTAAAAAGAGGGAAAAACTTTTTCAAAGCTCTGAAACACACTGAAGCCACTTAAAAGGCCAAAGATGATTTCATGAACCAACCATCCTTGCCAAAAACCTAAGGGAACACCCACTTAAAAGGTAAAAATCACTAGATCTTCAAACTTCCAAGTGAAAAAAATTATACTTTCAGGAAGAAATTAGAACTTTGAGCCTTTATTTCATTGAGTAAACCAAAAGAAAAGGCCAGTTGTGGTACTCTGATCAGTCAAAGAGAAACTATGCCTCTACTGTTTATGAATTGCATTGTATTTTATACATGTATAATTCTTGGGTACTGTACAGCAAAATGGTTACCCAAACTTAGGATACTCTGATTGAATCAAGCAAAGGGAAACTTTTTTTTATTTTAATATTTGGGGGCCTGACAAGTTCATCCCCAGGAATTTGGAAATAGAGTAAATTATAGACTGCACATTATGGATCAGGGACATAAAGTCTCCTGAAAGAAAGAGTGTAGCTGCTAGACCAGAGCAGGACTTTGGAGTGTGACAACCCAGAATGAAAAAGAATTGTTCCATGAAGAGAGGGCTGGTCAGCCCAGAAGCAGGAAACAGTTGGAGACAGAGAGTCATGAACTGGCAGTGTCCATCCTAAGACCAACCAGGGAAAGAGGATTTTTAGGCATTAGGCCTCCATCCCTCCAGGAACAATGGAAAGACTCTCCCTAGGTAGAATGAGTGGACAGAATGTTTAGACTCAGCTCTTTGATGGCAGGACAGATTGCACCAACACCAGCATGGGAGAAGACAACTAGGTTGAGAATCGATTGAGCAAAGAATACACAGTTCAGCGTGGAGGGCTGCCACCCAGGGCCACACGGCTTGCAGCTGGGAGTCAGGGGAAAGATTACTCAGGCTATAGGGCAGTTTTTGTATGGCCAGCAGCTGGGGTTAGCTGGTTTTCCAGGCTCCCTGCGGGTTAGCTCATTTGAATAATTTCACAGATTCCAGGGCATAAGGGCTGTCCCTAGTTGTCTGCTACCTGGCCCCAGGAGCAGTTAAGGCTGGGGCTGGTGCATCATGGCCTGGACTGTGAAAGTCCGAAGGGAAATAGTTGGGGTATTGACTTAATCAGTTGCTTAAGGGGAGCTGGCTGACCTCTAACCAGAGTTTGAAATTGGGTCACTTGCCATGAAGGAAATACAAATCAAAACCACAACGAGATCCCACCTCACACCAGTGAGAATGGGGAAAATTAACAAGGCAGGAAACCACAAATGTTGGAGAGGATGCGGAGAAAAGGGAACCCTCGTACACTGTTGGTGGGAATGTGAACTGGTGCAGCCACTCTGGAAAACTGTGTGGAGGTTCCTCAAAGAGTTAAAAATAGTCCTGCCCTACGACCCAGCAATTGCACTACTGGGAATTTACCCCAAAGATACAGATGCAGTCAAACACCAGGACACCTGCACCCCAGTCTTTACAGAAGCAATGTCCACAATAGCCAAACTGTGGAAGGAGCCTCGGTGTCCATCGAAAGATGAATGGATAAAGAAGATGTGGTCTATGTATACAATGAAATATTACTCAGCCATTAGAAACGACAAATACCCACCATTTGCTGCAACGTGGATGGAACTGGAGGGTATTATGCTGAGTGAAATGAGTCAATCGGAGAAAGACAAACATTATATGTTCTCATTCATTTGGGGAATATAAATAATAGTAAAAGGGAATAGGAGGGAAGGGAGAAAAAATGGGTAGAAATATCAGAAAGGGAGACAGAACATAAAGACTCCTAACTCTGGGAAACGAACTAGGGGTGGTAGAAGGGGAGGAGGGCGGGGGGTGGGGGTGAATGGGTGATGGGCACTGAAGGGGGCACTTGATGGGATGAGCACTGGGTGTTATTCTGTATGTTGGCAAATTGAACACCAATAAAAAATAAATTTATTATTTAAAAAAAAGAAATTGGGTCAAGACACCTCTTCAAAAATAAATTTAAAATATCATAAAACACACCGTGTTTTTATCTTGTTAGCCTACTCAGATGCATTGGCCTAGACCCCATGTTGAAAAGGAGTCTCAGTCTGAGTGCAACTGCAGTGGAAAGAGTGCCGAGATTGATGGGTGATGCCAGGCAGGGGCAAGGGGCAGCGCAACACCCCAAGGGCCACAGGTTTGCTGACCCAGATAGCAGAGCATTGCTGTCTTGGATTCAAGTGCTGCCTGGGGCAAGATCCTGCCTGCAGAGAAAAAGAGGCATTAGCTGTCTCCATCAGATGATTAGAGTAATTGGCTAATATCAGGAGTCTACTCTTAGGCTTTATAACTGCCTCCCATCTATTCCCTTCATAGCCCTTATGACAATTTGCAGTTATATATTCATCAGTTATACATATAGACTATATTCTTCTTATTTAAAACTGTATTAAATGTTGTATTATATATTTGCTTATTTGTATCCATCTTTCTCACTAGAACATTAACTCCAGTGAGGATGTTATTCTCCAAAGAATACCCAGAGTTGACATTCTGGAATATTTATTGAATGAATGGATAAACAAACAAACAAACAAAAATAATAAATAGTTGAATGTAATTCTCCTCTCTCACTAAGCAATTTTCTGGTCCTGATGGTGCTCTTTTATAGGATAAGACAATCCTCATCACACTGTCAGGAGAGTGTCTGGTATTGCTCATAATATTATAACTTGTATTCAAGTGAGTGCCTTGTTCTAATATGTGGTTTAGTTACCATGGGTCATGGTAAAAAATGGGTGTCTATTTAGACTGTAAAACCAAAGGTTGGATCCAGACAGCATCCTTTTTCACCATTAGGAAAAGGTACTTCTCCCCATCTGCAGCTTTATTCTCTACTTCCAGTTTCTGCCAAACCATCAGCAAAGTCATTGTACTTGATATTAACACATGGTTTCTTAGGTTATTAGGTTAAGTAAAATCTGCTGGAACTAGAAAGATTTTTCTACATCAGCTTTCATCCTTGCTGCTTAATTAAATCCCTCATCTGGGAAAAGAGTGATTTTCAGCCATCTCGCTTTCTGTGGCATCAGCATGGAACTGTGACTGTTGAAATACCAAAATGCCACTCATGTTTAATGCTTCAGGTGCAACAAGCCTGTTCTATTTAGAATCCCCTATGAAGATAGATATTAACTGAGAATTGAAAATGACAGCAGAGGAGATTGAATCAGAGTAGCAAAATGAGCCCACGGATCTACTTCTTCTCTTGCTCCAATCCCTTAAAATGTCAGGAAATATATTTCTCTAAGAATACATCCATAAAAGTACTAGAAAACAAGAAATAATGCTGAGACCCCAGATTTTGAGAATTTCCAGGCAAACTGTAGCAAACAGTATTGAGAATAGTGAAGATGCCTAAAGAACAAAGAATGCTCAGGCAAGAGTAACTTTTAGGTGTAGGGACACATTCATGGAGACACTGAACTCATAGCAAATTCATTGAAGAACATGAGGGTGTCTCCAGTGGCTTGATTGCACGAATGACCCAATTCTTCACCCTTTCTTGTGCTCCTGCCCTTTGCCATGAGACTTTCCAGTTTCTGTCACCGCAGGAGTGGAGTCTCTATCCTGTCCCTTGAGTCTGGGCTGGCCTCATGACACGCTTTGCCCCATAAAATGAGGCAGAAGTGACAATGTGTCAATTCCAAGCCTTGCTGCTCTTGAAATTCTGGCATTGGCATGAATGTGCAAATTAGCTTTCTGGGGTACAAGAAACAGATAATAGGGCAAAGTCTCTCCAGACATCCCAGCCAACAGCCAGCCAACAACCAGGCATGTGAGCAGCTCATTGAGGTTTTGTGGCTATATGTTTTGGTGAATTATGATGGCAGTGTATAACTGATACAGACTCCCACATTACTGTTTATAATGAGCAACAGGCAGCAATGGTGTTTGTTTGACTCCAGAATCAAAGGAACACCTGTACTCAGAATAGAGGGAACTCATGCCTAAGGAGGCTTTCTCTGTGAGCACAGAAGTTTGAGAAAGAAAAAGAGCTGTGTTTAGATAACTCTAGACCCCAGATCATCTAGAGAACAGGGGAAGGGAATGAAAAGGTAATGGTACTTAACAGGATAATAAACTGACCTCTCCCCCACCAGGGTTAGGAGAGCCATCCTGTTTTAGCCATTGAAGTAGTGGTAGGACACCCAAGACAGCTTGCCTGCTACACTTCCAACCACCCAAAAATGAGATGCCCCAATCAATGCACCCTGCTCTCTTAAACAGAGCCTGAAATTAGCCCTGGCACTTGGGAGAAAGACCCAGTGCAGATGCAGATGTGTGTAATAGCAGAGAAGTCCACCCAGCGGTCCACACCTATCCACCTCTGTTTTTAGTCATTAATGTAAAGAAACAACCAAGAAAAAGAAAAGAAAAAGAAACAACCAAGAAACAAAGATGTTGAAGAAAATCCTCTGACATGAAGGAGAAGTGATAGTATAAAGCAGAAGCCAACCAATTCTAGAGGAAACAAAGAATTCAATAAAGGAAAGAAATATTGTTTTAAAAATATAATAATATCCTCAGAAAGATCCATTATAATATCATAACAGAAAGCTGCAAAAGTGAATAGGAAACTATCAGAGATAATAAAAACCCTTCTCTATATGTAAAAATAAAGCTAATATTGGGGCACCTGTGTGGCTCAGTTCATTAAGCACCTGACTTTTGATTTTGACTCAGGTCATGATCTCACATTTGTGGGGTCAAGCCCCGCATTGCACTCTGTGCTCAGCACGGAGTCTACTTGAGATTTTCTCTCTTCTACATTTGCCTGTTCTCCTGCTCTCTCTCTCTCTCTCTCTCCCTTTACCTCTCTCTCAAAATAAATAACTAAAATCTTTTTTAAAAATAATGCTAATATTATTTTTTAAAATACAGCATGGAAATAATACTTGTTTTGGATGTGCAACAAAACTATTTTCAGGGGTAGGGAGAACTGGGAAGAAGTCATGTTTATTTTACTTCTATTTATTTTAGGATTATTATGAAATAGTTTAAATGAAAAACTATTACTTGTGACTCTGAAGTGTCATCTTTTTCTTTTTTTCCCCCTCTCCTTCCCTGCTCAATTTGTTCACTCTTCATTACAGGCCAGGAGACATGATTACACTTCTAGAAGACACCAATGAAGACTGGTGGAAAGTAAGTATTTTTCTTTCTTTTAAAAAAAATCATTTGGTAACTGAAATTACAACAAATGCTATAATTGTGGATGCATGCCTTCTTTTTCCTTTCAGGGGAAAATTCAAGACAGGATTGGCTTTTTTCCAGCCAACTTTGTTCAGAGAGTACAACAAAATGAGAAGATTTTTAGATGTGTTAGGACCTTCCTTGGGTGTAAAGAACAGGGGCAGATGACACTGAAAGAGAATCAGGTGAGTAAAGCATGCAAGCACATACCAGGTATGACCAAAACAGAGAAAGTCACTAACAAATAGAACAATACAAATAAATCAAAATGAATGGAGTCATATTCAAAGTATTCACTTTGAGAAAAGATAATATTCAATCTGGTGGTATTATATGGTGTGGTAGGATCTACACCTGCAAAACCACAATGTCAGGAAGCTCACTTTGTAGTATCTGTTCATAAAAGGAAATGTACATAACATTATAGCAGCAGAGTAAGGACATCTGTCTGGTCCTGATGCTTTTCTCTGAGGACCACTGGTCTCTGATGTGGACACAGTTTGAGCTCTGTACTGGTCTTCACCAATGCATGGTTTATTTTTCATAGTTTCTTAGGAATAGTTTGTTTACTTTGCTGAGGGTTCTACAGTTCATTGCATTTGCCTCCAGTCACAAAGACTCTTCTAAGTGAGGCCTCTTTGTCCAGACTCCAAGCTTCTGCCTTTTCACTGGAACTCAAGACACCTTCACATTACTGCATAAAATATAGTCAGGACATAGGTAACCAGACTATCTCACACCAGTGCCGGGTTGTCTCCCTACACTAGAGGAGTCTGGCACCATCTTGCTCTGGTGCCATGTTGAATGTAAAGTTCAACATGCAACAACAAATAAATGATGCTGTCGATTTCCTGAGAAGTGACATATGAACCCTTTGCATGTATATGTCTTCAAGCTCCTTGCTTCTTCCATCTCACCCCTAGAATGTTGATATAGACAAAGAGACAAGACACACACAGTTCAGCTCTTTGTCCTAATTCTGCCTCTCTTTGCTTTCTTCCAGCAGAGAGAGGGCTTCCCACTGCCACTTCCTCTCTGACTCCAACTCCCTTCATGTCATATCCTGTATCCTCACTATAAAGTAAAATAATACATAAGACCTCCACATTTGCTCTTGGTGTATTTGGCGATGATCTGAGAAATCAGACATTAGAAATTTCTTCAGTCTTCTAATAAAGTCTCACAATTAACTCAAATTTCCAATTTTGAAAGCCAAAGCCTTGCCTTTCTTTCTGTCTCCACTTTTGGTATGATAATTCTAATATTTCCTAAGACAATTAATGCCTCTGGTCAGAACTGATGAGGCTCACCCTACAAAGAGGTACAAAATGAAAAACATAGTAATAATTTTAATACTATCCCAGGGTACCTGGGTGGTTCAATTCATTAAGTGTTTGCCTTTGGCTCAGGTCATGATCCTGGGGTCCTGGAATCGAGTCCTTCATCGGGCTCCCTGCTCAGAGGGGAATCCGCGTCTCCCTCTGCGCCTCCCTCTGCTTGTGTGTTCTCTCTCTCTCTCTTTCTCAAATAAGTAAAATCATTAAGAAATAATAAGAATAATTTTGATACTATCCCCGTTCAATAGCATTGCCCAAAACATCTTGAATGTCATTTTTATAATTGCCTACAAAGATAGTTTCTAAGTCCCATAAGATTTTATATTACTTTATATTTATATTACTTCATATCTGATTTATAATTTTTAAAAATTGGTGTATCTAACTTGATCAACAATTTTGTATGCCACATATAGTGCCAAATATTTGATCATCTTCAAACTAACAAGTACACCCTCAAAGAATAATAATATACTCTTCTTTTATGGCTATTTAAAAGAAAAATCTTTACATCTAGCCCCTGGTTCACAGAGAAGGAAAGAAGAAATTAATACAGTCCTAGACACTGCCACAGTAATTATTACAAGTATCATTATTATTACTTATTATTTATATCATAAGTATGTATGTGTGTATTTATGTCATAAACATATATATATGTTTATAAAGTATATGTAACTATATTTTACTTGAGATCCCACACATGTCCTGTGAATTTTATTGATTCATTATTCACTATTTATATTTCATAAATAATGAAACAAAGGTTCATAGAGGTTATATGCCTTGCTCAAGGGTGCAAAAACCTGGTAAGTATCCAGGCTGGAACTTAAACATAGGTCTGAAAACTCCAAGCCAGTGCTTTCCACTGAGCCATGTGCCCTGGACAATGTGGAACAAACTTAGAGCAGTACAGTACCATCTGCATAGTTTGGCTCCCAGGGAAGGTAGATGTTATAAACAAGTGTTCTAGGACCGGAGAGCCCCTTGGAAACAAATTCTTGCTCCTCTAAGTACCCTCCTGGGTCATCCTTGATTCCAGGCAATGGAATGAATCATCCTTGTCAGACTGAGACCCCATCTCTCGTGCCTCACATGCCCCACACAGCAAACGGGCACTTTTCCCAGCTGGGTTCCATGCCAATGCTTCTAGCTTCTCCAAGTTTACCCACCTATATATTTCCTGTTCCAAAAACTTGGAAAGTCTTTTAAATGAAATAAATTCAAGGAGGATATCCATCTTTATTGGCAAAGTTTTATTAAATAATTTTGCAAGCATGTTTGATTTTTTTCTTGGAATAATCTTGTGCTTCCCCACTTGAAATTAAACATTGTTTTTGTATTATTAATATACAAGTCAGTGAAATCAGAAGACAAATTAAAATTTGCTCAACCTGATCAATTTCCAGAAGCAGAACATAAACTCAGTGATTCCTACTAATTCCTTGGCTCTAGTCTCCAAAATTGTCTTTTCTGTGAATAAGTTCACACCTGCCTTCTCCACATTCATGGTTGAACTGACAATCTTCCAAGATGGGGGTGGGTGGGGGTGTTCAAGACACAACACAGCATTTCAGCCTAAACCAGGAACCAAATGGATCTGCCCATAATCTTTTCAAAAAGTTCCATAACCCCTGATATTTGTCCAGCCTGGTGTTTCTGGTCGTGTGGTTTAGACCACCTGAATCAGAATCACCTGGGAGCTTGTTGAAAATGCAGATTCCTGGACTCCAACCTAGATCTGCAGAACTTCTCAGAGTAAAGGCAGGAAATCTGTCTTTTTACAAACCCCCCAGGATCAAAGCTGAAGTTTGAGAATGAGCTTCACTTCCATTATCTCACTTTTAAATCCTATAGTAGTCCTGTGACAGCTGAAGGTATTTCTATTTCCATTTACATACAGGTCCACGAAAGGTATGGAGGTCTCTAGACCTACACAAATTCTCTGTTTTCAATCTTTGGCATCAACAAAGCAACCAATTTTGAAAAAAATGTCAGCTACTTGACAGAAGATTTTAAAGATCTGTTATTGAGAAATTTTTTTTAAATTTGGCTCCACTTTAGTGTCCTAAATAATTTTAGGTATAAAATTTCAAAACATGCTGGTCAAAATGAGGAGAGTATAATGTAGTAACAAGAATGCAGATTTTCATGTCCTACAGAAATGGATCCATATCCTCTGTGATTTTTGGCAAAGTCGCCTCTGAATGTCAACATCCTTATCTGTGAAATCAGTGTAGTAGCTCCTCCCTCTTTACATGGGGTGAGGGCTAAACATGATCTGTGAAAACACCAGGACAGTGCCTGGCCACTACCAGTACTTAGCAAGGTCCCCATGCCACCAGCATCATTCAGAGTGAGTTCCAGATCGTCAGCAATGGCCAGTGAGGCCTTAAATTACCTAGTAAGCATCAGAAAATAACCAGTATGACATTTGCAACTCTAAAAATATAGAGACAAATGCTCTTTAGCAGGAAAATAGGAGAAATTTGATTCTGAAAATAAATGCAGTATATCTCTTTGATCAAATCACATTTCTGCCTCTGGGGCTAATTTGTCTAATAATTATTATATTATTTTTTTCACAGAGCTCTTGTTTCCAAATAGAATCAAGTTATCCTTTTGTTGTGAACACAGCTAGAGTTTGCATTAATGCCAAAGCATGTTTTCTTAATTTTTGAAATTTAAAAAATATCCTTATTAAATACCACAAAAGTATTTCTTTAAATTCATCCATAGTTCTGCTATCCCAGGAGAACTATTTTTATTGATTCTTTGTGTTATGTCAAAGCTTTAAGGAAAAATAGACAAATTATTTTTAGATTACAAAACTAAAATGCATTTATTGTGGAGAAAATCTGAAAAATACAACCAAGTATAAAGAAGAAAATAAAGATAGCAGGTAATTGAAGCATCGAGATATTATCAACATAAACAATTTGGCATATGTTCTACCAAACTTTTCTTCTAATTAATATTTTGGTATCATATTCTATTTAGTGTTCTAAGTTTGTGGGGTTTTTTTTTTTAACTTAGTCACTAAATGTCTCTCAAAACAGTTTCTAACAGTTCTGTAACATTTTATTGCATACACCAGGGTTTGGCAAACTGTGGCCTATTGACCTATAGTCAAATCTGGCCCTGTTTTTAAAACAGAGTTTATTGGAACAGAGCTATATTCATTCATATGTCTATCATCTGAAACTGCTTTCGCACTAGAACAGCTGAGTTGAGTGGTTGCAACAAAGACCATATGGCCTTCAAAGCCTAAAATATTTACTATTTGGTCCTTTTCAGAAAAAGTTTGTCAACCTCTAATCTAGATATATAAAAATGTACTTCAATCTTCTTCTGCTGTTGGATATTTCATTTTAATTTTTCCAACTATTATTGATAATTGCAATGAACATTTTTTTTTGCAATGAACATATTTAAACCAAAATCTTTCTTCATGACTCTGGATATACTTCCTTAGGATATACTTTAGAATTTATAGACAAACAGATAAAGATTTTCATAGTTCTTGATACATATGACCAAACTGCTTCCAAAAAGATTGTGCCAATTTCTACCCATATAAGCTATTTGTGAGAATACTCAGGTGACCCCCACATCCTTTCCAGAATTGAATATTACTATCATTGACATCTGTCATTTTAATAGCGTGATAACAATTCATATTAAACTGAATTTCCTGAATGGTTAAGGAGGCTGAAGTTTTATCAGGCATTGGTATGTCCTTTATGTTTATGTACTTTGCCTATTTTCTTTCACTGTTGAAAAAGTTCTCTATCTTTTAAAAATATTTACATCTGATCTACCATATGTGGCCAAAATTTCCTGTTTATCATTTGCCTTTTGATCTTAATGCTTCTTCCTTTGGGAACTTAATTCTTTGGTTGGGTCATCTCTATTTTGCCATATTTCCTCTATAGTTTTAACTTCTTTTACTTAAGATTTTATTTATTTATTCATGAGAGAGACAGAAAGAAGCAGAGACATAGACAGAGGGAGAGGCAGGCTCCCTACTGGGGGGTCTGATGTGGGACTCAATCCCAGGACCTGGAGATCACAGCCTGAGCCAAAGGCAGATGCTCAACCACAGAGCAACCCAGGCATCCCTAGTTTTAACTTCTTGATTGCTTTCCACTTCATCACTCTCTACTTCCTCCTGAGAGAACATTTTCAAATAGTGCCCCACTTCCTTTAATATTCTGAAGTTCCAATCCAGTCTTTAACTGCTTCTATCAGAGACTGAACTTAATGTGTATTGCCTGTAGTGTTTTCTTCTCAACCATCCCACTTCTCCCCACAGTACATTTTCTTTGTCTTTCATTACATCCTCTCCATCTAGAGATTCTCTCCTTAAAACATCAAGGTTGAGTCTTCCTTCAGCCTATAGCATCCAATTTCATCCAATGAAAGTAGAACTTTCAGACATAGGCACATATTTCCTACAATATTTTTTTTAATTTATTTTTTATTGGTGTTCAATTTACTAACATACAGAATAACCCCCAGTGCCCGTCACCCATTCACTTCCACCCCCCGCCCTCCTCCCCTTCTACCACCCCTAGTTTGTTTCCCAGAGTTAGCAGTAATGTTTGATAGTAATAGTTTTGATCCTTACCTTGTTGTAAGCAGAACAATAGCCTGATGTCTTAATTGCCAAAGCTGAATATTTTACCTCACATGGCAAGAAGGACTCTGCAGATGTGATGAAGTTACAGATTTTGAGATGGGAATTTATTCTTGATTATCCACACGAACCTAGTGTCACCACAGGCCCTTAGAACAGGAAAACAGGAAGACCAGAGTCAAAGAAGGAGATCTGAGGATAGAAGCTGAGGTCAGAGAGAAAGAGAGATTTTAAGATGCTACACTGCAGGCTTGCAGATAGAGGAAGGATCCAGAGCCAGGAATGCCTCTTGGAAACTGAAGTCAAGGAAACAGATTCTCTTAGAGCCTTGAGAAGAAATGCATCCCAGTTTTCACCTTCATTTGAGGACTTCTGATCTCCCAAACTGCAAGATAACACCTTTGCGCTGTTTTAAGCCACCAAATTGGTGGTAATTTGTTACAGCAGCCATAGGAAACTAATCCAGCTTTTGGAGTGGTAGCTAGCACATAGAGGGCACTCAGTAAAAACTTGGTGAATGAATGAATAAATGGGAACAGACAGTGGGGAATTAAGGGACCTCAGACACTGCAGGTATCTCTCTTGCGGCCTGGCCAGTAAAACATTTGCTGGGATAATCATCTGCCCTCTTTGTCTGGGACTGAGGAATTTCCTGAGATGTGAGACATTCAGGGCAAAGACTGAGAAAATCCTGGGCAAACCAAGACAAGTTGGTCACCCTATTCATGACCCTCCAAAGCAGAATTCCTCTGGTTCCCCCTCACCTCTCACCTCTCTCTACTCATAATCTTCTGCTCTCATCTCTTGATTCCACCTCAAAATGAAAGGAAATGTTTCCAACCCAGTTATTACTTCCTAAAATAGCATGTTTTCAAGCCTGGCTGAGCTATGCATTTGTACCATCAGAATTTTAAATCCTAGACCCTTCATTTCTGAGAAGTGTACAAGCTGCTGAAGCCTATTTTCAACCATTTGTATTCATCGTTTTCAACTTTATTTAGCTTCCTCATCTGTTTACCCATTATCTGCTCTCAAAACTGTCCAAGCAGTGTATAGTGGGTACAGAACTCCTCATCCTTTGAAAGGTCTCCCCAAATCAGATCACTACAAGGATGCTAAGTAGGAGGTGCAGAATAAGTCAGTACACTCAACAAACCATGAACATTTGTACATCTTGGCCTCCTATTTTTGAAACACATTCAAACAATTCTTCCATTGCTTCTACCAAGTACTGTTTCTTTTCTACACTGAAATCTTGAGAGAGAAAAGGGGGAAATAAAGATTTGGAGCATATGTGGACACACACCTAAACTGTCACTGGGTTTTTGCTTGAGAGACACTGAAATTTACTGTTAATGCAAATGAGGAAAACTCTGAAAATGACTCAAAAAACTAATGAAGACCCAAACTGCAATCACTTTTTTGTTTGTTTTATGGCTTGGGATAATACTGTTGGGATCTGAGCTCTGGCCAGAATTTACATTTTGATTTCTTGCCCACTGTTCTCTGTATTTGACATTAGTTTGATACAACATCTTTGTGTATATGTCAGTAAATTGTATTCAGATTCATTATTTAAATATTTTAATTGGACATTTTTAAAATAAGCATCTAAAATAAGCACGAGGGGGGCCGGGGCAAGATGGTGGAGGAGTACGGTACCCAAGTCACCTGTCCCACCAACTTACCTAAATAACTTTCAAGTCATCCTGAAAACCTATGAATTCAACCTGAGACTTAAATAGAGAACATCTAGAATGCTACGGAGAGAAGAGTTTGCACTTCTAACAAGTACAACTCGTTTTTAGCCACTCTGAACTGAGCAAAATGACTAGAAAGAACTCACCACAAAAGAAAGAATCAGAAACAGTCCTCTCTCCCACAGAGTTACAGAATTTGGATTACAATTCGATGTCAGAAAGCCAATTCAGAAGCACAATTATAAAGTACCTGGTGGCTCTGGAAAAAAAGCACAAAGGAATCAAGAGACTTCATGACTGCAGAATTTAGATCTAATCAGGACAAAATTAAAAATCAATTAAATGAGATGCAATCAAAACTGGAGGTCCTAACAATGAAGGTTAATGAGGTAGAAGAAAGAGTGAGTGACATAGAAGGCAAGTTCATGGCAAGGAAGGAAGCTGAGGAAAAAAGAAAAAAAAAAGAACAATTAAAAGACCATGAGGAAAAAAAAAAAAAAAAGACCATGAGGAAAGGTTAAGGGAAATAAATGACAGCATCAGAAGGAAAAATCTATGTTTAATTGGGGTTCCAGAGGACGGAGAGAGGGACAGAGGACCAGGAAGCATATTTGAACAACTAGTAGCTGAGAATTTGGGGAGGAAAACAGGCATTCAGATCCAGAAGATAGAGAAGTCCCCCCCTAAAATCAATAAAAACCGTTCAACACCCTGACATTTCATAGTGAAACTTGCAAATTCCAAAGATAAAGTGAAAACCCTTAAAGCAGCAAGAGACAAGAGATCCCTAACTTATATGGGGAGAAATATTAGATTAGCAGCAGACCTCTCCACAGAGACCTGGCAGGCCAGAAAGGGCTTGCAGGATATATTCAGGGTCCTAAATAAGAAGAACATGAACCAAGAATACCCTATCCAGCAAGGCTCTCATTCAGAATAGAAAGAGAGATAAAGAACTTCCAAGATAGGCAGAAACTGAAAGAATGTGTGACCGCCAAACCAGCTCTGCAAGAAATATTAAGGGGGATACTGCAAAAGAAAGAGGATGCCCAAAGAAATAATCCACAAAAACGGGGACTGAATAGGTATTACGATGACACTAAATTCCTTTCAATAGTAACTCTGAACGTAAATGGGCTTAATGATCCCATCAAAAGACACAGGGTTTCATACTGGATAAAAAAGCAAGACCCATCTATTTGTGTCTACAAGAGACTCATTTTAGACCTAAGGACACCTATAGCCTGAAAATGAAAGGTTGGAGAACTATCTACCATTCAGATCATCCTCAAAAGAAAGCAGGGGTAGCAAACCTCATATCAGATAAATTAAAGTTTATCCCAAAGACTGTAGTAAGAGATGAAGAGGGACATTATATCATACTTAAAGGATCTAGCCAACAAAAGGACCTAACAGTCATGAATATTTATGCCCCTCATGTGGGAGCTGCCAAGTATATCAATCAATTAATAACCAAAGCTAAGGCATACTTAGATAATAATACACTAATACTGGGAGACTTCAACACGGCGCTTTCTGTTAATGACACATAATCTAAGCACAACATCTCCAAAGAAACAAGAGCTTTAAATGATACACTGGACCAGATGGATTTCACAGATATTTACAGAACTTTACATCCAAATGCAACTGAATACACATTCTTCTCAATTGCACATGGAACTTTCTCCAGAATAGACCACATACTGAGTCACAAATCAGGTCTCAACTGATACCAAAAGATTGGGATTCTCCCCTGCATATTTTCAGACCATAATGCTTTGAAACTTGAACTCAATCACAAGAAGAAAGTTGGATGAAACTCAAACACGTGGAGGTTAAAGAGCATCCTGCTACAAGATGGAAGGGTCAACCAGAAAATTAGAGAAGCATTAAAAAAGATTCATGGAAACTAATGAGAATGAAGATACAACCACTCAAAATCCTTGGGATACAGCAAAAGCAGTCCTGAGAAGGAAATACATCACAATATAAGCATCCCTCAAAAACTGGAAAGAACTCAAATACAAAAGCTAACCTTGCACCTAAAGGAACTGGAGAAAGAACAGCAAATTAAAACCTACACCCAGCGGAAGACGAGAGTTAATAAAGATTCGAGCAGGACTCAATGAAATGAAGACCAGAACTGTGGAACAGATAAAAAAAACCAGGAGTTAGTTCTTTGAAAGAATTAATAATAGATAGATAAACCATTAACAGCCTTATTAAAAAGAAAAAAGACTCAAATTAATAAAATCACGAATGAAAAAGTAGAGATCACAACCAATACCAAGGAAATACAAATGATTTTAAAAGCATATTATGAGCAGCTATACACCAATAAATTAGGGAAACTAGAAGAAATGGACACGTTTCTGGAAAACCACAAACTACCAAAGCGGGAACAGGAAGAAATAGAAAACCTGAACAGGCCAATAACCAGGGAGGAAATTGAAGCAGTCATGAAAAACCTCCCAAGACACAGAAGTCCAGGGCCACATGGCTTCCCTGGGGAATTCTATCAAATGTTTAAAGAAGAAACCATACCTATTCTACTAAAGCTCTTCCAAAAGATAGGGATGGAATACTTCCAAACTCGTTCTATGATGTCAGCATCACCTTAATTCCAAAACCAGACAAACACCCCACCAAAAAGGAGAATTATAGACCAATATCCCTGATGACCACAGATGCAAAAATTCTCAACAAGATACTAGCCGATAAGATCCAACAGTACATTAAGAAGATGATTCACCATGACCAAGTAGGATTTATCCCCGGGACACAAGGCTGGTTCAACACTTATAAAACAATCAATGTGATTCATCATATCAGCAAGAGAAAAACCAAGAACCATATGATCCTCTCAATAGATACAGAGAAAGTATTTGACAAAATACAGCATCCATTCCTGATCAAAACTCTTCAGAGTGTAGGGATAGAGGGAGCATTCCTCAGCGTCTTAAAAGCCATCTACGAAAGCCCACAGGAAATATCATTCTCAATGGGGAAACACTGGGAGCCTTTCCCCTAAAATCAGGAACGTGACAGGGATGTCCACTCTCACCACTACTAGTCAACATAGCACTAGAAGTCCTAGCCTCAGCAATCAGGCAACAAAAAGAAACAAAAGGAATTCAAATTGGCAAAGAAGTCAAACTCTTAAAAAAAAAAAAAAAGAAGTCAAACTCTTCCTCTTTGCAGATGACATGATACTGTATATAGAAACCCCAAAAGACTCCACCCCAAGATTGCTAGAGCTCATACAGCAATTTAGCAGTGTGGCAGGATACACAATCAATGCCCAGACATCAGTGGCATTTCTATACACTAACAATGAAACTGAAAAAAGAGAAATTAAGGAGTCAATTCCATTTACAATTGAACCCAAAAGCACAAGATACCTAGGAATAAACCTAACCAAAGAGTAAAGGATCTATACCCTAAAAACTACAGAACACTTCTGAAAGAAATTGAGGAAGACACAAAGAGATGGAAAAATATTCAATGCTCATGGATTGGAGAAGTAATTAATTAATATTGTGAAAATGTCAATGCTACCAGGCAATTTACATGTTTAGTGCAATCCTTATCAAAATACCACTAAAATTCCAACTCCAGAGAGTTGGAAGAAATCATCTTAAGATTTGTGTGGAATCAGAAAAGACTCTGAATAGTCAGGGGAATATTGAAAAAGAAAACCAGAGCCGGGAGCATCACAATGCCAGATTTCAAGTTGTACTACAAATCTGTGATCATCAAGACAGTGTGGTACTGGCACAAAAACAGACACATAGATCAATGGAACAGAACAGAGAACCCAGAAATGGGCCCTCAACTCTATGGTCAACTAATATTCCAAAAAGCAGGAAAGACTATCCACTGGGAAAAGGACAGTCTCTTCAGTAAATGGTGCTGGAAAAATTGGACAGCCACGTGCAGAAGAATGAAACTAGACCACTCTCTTGCACCATACACAAAGATAAACTCAAAATGGATGAAAGATCTAAATGTGAGACAAGAATCCATAAAATCCTAGAGGAGAACACAGGCAACACCCTTTTGAACTTGGCCACAGCAACTTCTTGCAAGATACATCCATGATGGCAAGGGAAACAAAAGCAAAAAATGAACTACTGGGACTTAATCAAGATAAAAAGCTTCTGCACAGCAAAGGAAACAGTCAACAAAACTAAAAGACAACCTACAGAATGGGAGAAGATATTTGCAAATGACATATCAGATAAAGGGCTAGTATCCCAGATCTATAAAGAACTTATTAAACTCAACAGCAAAGAAACAAACAATCCAATCATGAAATGGGCAAAAGACATGAACAGAGATTTTACCAAAGAAGACCTACACATGACCAACAAGCACATGAGGAAATGCTCCGCATCACTTGCCATCAGGGAAATACAAATCAAAACCACAATGAGATACCACCTCACACCAGTGAGAATGGGGAAAATTAACAAGGCAGGAAACCACAAATGTTGGAGAGGATGCGGAGAAAAGGGAACCCTCTAGCACTGTTGGTGGGAATGTGAACTGTGCAGCCACTCTGGAAAACTGTGTGGAGGTTCCTCAAACAGTTAAAAATAGACCTGCCCTATGACCCAGCAATTGCACTGTTGGAGATTTACCCCAAAGATACAGATGCAATGAAACGCCAGGACACCTGCACCCCGATGTTTCTAGCAGCAATGCCCACAATGACCAAACTATGGAAGGAGCCTCAGTGTCCATCGAAAGATGAATGGATAAAGAAGATGTGGTCTATGTATACACTGGAATATTACTCAATCATTAGAAATGACAAATACCCACCATTTGCTTCAACGTGGATGGAACTGGAGGGTATTATGCTGAGTGAAGTAAGTCAATCGGAGAAGGACAAACATTATATGGTCTCATTCATTTGGGGAATATAAAAAATAGTGAAAGGGAATAAAGGGGAAAGGAGAGAAGATGAGTGGGAAATATCAGTGAGGGAGACAGAACATGAGAGACTCCTAACTCTGGGAAACGAACAAGGGGTATCGGAAAGAGAGGTGGGCAGGGGGTTGGGGTGACTGGGTGATGGGCACTGATGGGGGCACTTGACAGGATGAGCACTGGGTGTTCTGCTATATGTTGGCAAATCGAACTCCAATAAAAAATATACAAAAATAATAGAATAATATATAAGCACGAGGGAGCAGATGTAAAGGTTCTCATTGATGCACATTGGTTGGACTAATAGAGTTGTTGAATTTGGGGCATATTTCAATAAGGAAGAAAACTCAGTCTTTGCAGGTTTTAAAGGTAAATCCTGCTCTCAAGGCATTTTTATGGGTTCTTTTAGGACATATCACCCTGCACATCGCTGGGGTCTCTTGTCTGTTGTGTTTGTGGCATGGCAATAATAGGTCTTAGCTTTGGAAAATTAGATGGTTCACCTTTCCTTTGATGGTCCCCTTACCTGTGAGGCACTAGCGGGACCTAACCTGGCCTAAGGGCTATTTCCTTCTTACAACTCACCTCTGACCTTTAGGAAATAGTCAACGCATCTTCTGTTCTTACAAATTACCTCCTTTTTATTTCCCTGTCTGAGCCTGTTTCCAATCAAGTTTCTCACACAGTGAATTTCTGAAACATGAACCAGAATCCAGTATATTCTATGTCTCAAACCCCAGGAGTCACAAATAAAGCTCTTTAAGTATCCTTTTAAGTATCCACGTAAAATGGTTTCTGTTAATTCCCTGCCCACATTCCCTTCACTGTGTGGGTATACCCATCTCCTAGCTGCTGTGGCTGCTAACAGCCCACAGCTGCCCCTTATCTAGGTAATGCCCTTTCACTGACCAAGAGCTGCCTCACCTGAGAGGTTACACCTCTCACACCCGAGGCCGGCCAGTGGCCAATGACTGACATGGGGCCCAAAAGGCCAGAACCCTTGCCTCACAGTGGGACTACTCTGTGGTGCACTTCATGCTTCAGAGCTTCCTGTGGGATCAGGCTGAGACTCATCTCCACCTAAGAACTCACCCTTGTTCAGCTCCTTCCCCCTGTCTGCCATGTTTCCCTCAGATCCCACTTCCCAAGAGCACACCCACAAGTGACTTCACAAGGATTCATGTCTCAGGCTCTGTTTCTAGAGAATCCAACCTAAGACATAACTACCACCCATGGAAGCAGGTCAAGCAGATAAAACAACACACTGGCAACTATTTTCAAAAACCTATTATGTCCATCTGATCGCATCTACCCTTCATGCCCTGCAAGGGCTGAGTAGCAGTGATAAGTGACAAGGATATCCAGATAGATTTTACCCACCTACTGGTTAAGTCCAGCACGTTGGGCTAGGAGAGATGTTAGCATCTGTTTGCTTTGCTAGGGGCCAGGAATGAATAGCTTCCTTTGACTTCCATGTATAGCTTCAAGGACATGAAAAGAGCCTGCCGAATGGTAGCTGTTCACCTGGATCTTTACATATGTATTGAGGACTCATTGGTGCCACATGCTAGGTTCTGTGGTAAGTATTATATCATTCTGTCCTCATAGGGACTCTTCAGGGGGACACAATATGATTAATCACATTTTATTGATCTTCATTCACAAAACTGAATCTCACAAAACATTCAGCACCTGGGCCTAGTTCCGAACTCAGATTCTCCCTAATATTTATTCAACCTTTTTCTTAGACAGCCAGTCTCCCCCCCACCACCCCCAAAACTGCTCTTCTTTTTCCAAGTTGGTGCTCCTGGCCTCAGTCCACAGTGATTCAAGCAGCTCCTAATTTCTTCCTCCCCATTGACACTCATGTTTTCTTCCTTGGCATTCAGATCTGTGTGACTTCTGAAGAAGAGCAGGATGGCTTTATCAGAGTCCTCAGTGGAAAGAAGAGAGGCCTTGTCCCCCTGGATGTCCTAGAAAACATCTGATTGCTGGCCCCTCCTGCTTTTGCAGTGGCCGGGCTCCGCTGCAATGCCTCATCTCACACTGTGTCCACGCAGAGGAGCTGCTGCACTGACCCACCACCCGGGAAACAGTGAAACAAGACTCATGGATCTGAGACTGGAGTACCAGCCACAAGACAGAGGGCCCATCTCACAGCATTGCGGGGCTGCCCAAGGTGGGGGCGGGGCTGAGAGAGCTAAGTGCCATGCAGGGGGCGGCAGCGGCAGGGTGGTAGCCACAGTGGTCCCCGAGGACTCACCTCATCCCCTTCCATGTGATGTAAGTTAGCCTACTGGAGTGCGCTCCAGCTTGTGGTGTGGGCCCAATATGAGGCTCAGATCCCCACAGCCAAGTGTGATTCTGGTTCCAGACCTGTGTCCCCAGTACTGGCCCATTAGCATCATCACATTTGCTGTCTCTCTGCAGAACATCAGGAAGTCCTGCTTCCCAGCCCCCAATATGCTAGGGCTCCCCTCCCCTCTGTCCCCCTCACTTTGTGATTGTGCTGTCTCTTCTGTCCTCCAAGTGAGTCCTGGAGTTGCCCGTAAGATGTGAGGGCTGAGCTGGTGGTACCAGCCTCTAAGACCTGATCTGCCCAAAGGTGGCCAATAGGCAGTCCCTGCTGCTGCTCTAGTTACCAACAGAAGTGATAGAGAAGGGCATGAGGCACAGATACAGAGGGTGACATGGGAATAAGGTAAGGGTGAAGAGCCCTATATGTTGAAGATTATGCAGCACCTTTGGTTATGAAAGCATTTTCCTGTACAGATGAACCTGGGGTAGAGAATGGGGCAAAAAGTCTCAGCGATAAGCCCCATTTCATTTTACATCCTCTATACTAGGGGCAGCATTTTCCCTCATGCCATCCTAAAGGACCCCCTTTTGGAGGCCAAGCCCACCTTGCAGATAACCAGAAACATGGAGGAGAACCAATAGCATCTTAGGAGAAAGGTAGCCAAATCAGAATCCATTCTTCCTTAGGGCAGTATATCATATCCTCGCAGATGTAAAATGGAGAAGAATCTTTAGTGCTTCATCCCTCAGAAAGTAGAGGAACTTGGGTCCTATTTAGCATCAAGTAGGGGAGTCTCTCTTACTCTGTACTTGTACTAATGTTTACAAGCATTCAATATACTGTGATGCCTTCTTCCACAAGCTCCTCCTAGCATTCAAACTTGCATCCAATTACTTAGTCATTAATATGGTTAAACTTCAATCTACAATGACCTTGGAATCAATGTCAGCTTGATTTATTTTGTTACAGACCAATAAAAGCATTAGAACAATTGCTTTTTAAAAGACTTAAGTGGGCGCATCTTGTGCAGGTAAGCATTATTTCCCAAACCCTAGTATCATTAGTCCCCATTTATTTCTTTTGTTACTGCTCAGCATGATGTTGGGAGCTGAGATGGGAGGGCTGCTGGTTTCACGGTAGTTCAGATGCCTTACTGTCATTTGAAAGCCAGCATCCAGAATTTCCTCCCTCTCTGATACAAAATTGAGTGTACAGAGTCAATATGGATTCTCTGAGAGCCAGAGTGGATAATATGACTTATATTCTCTAAAATGGAATGCCAGAGTACAAACGCTCTCTGCCTCTAATTCAATATTCCATTGAATAAAGGCAACACAGTGGCTGGAAGGAGCATAGAAAACATGTGTCCTGATCTCTTCTTTCTGGTGGAGTGTCTGCTGAAACTTTTGGGTACAGTGATGGCATAGTCTAGGCTAATCTAATTTATATTAAAAAATCAGCTTGCCTTTGGAAGCTAAACAGAGGAACGCTATAGTAGCCAGCCCCCCAAGGTGGTCCTCCCATGGTCCCTGCATCCCAATACTCTTGCCTTTGTGTAGTCCACTCCCATATTGAATCAGGACTGGTCTTATGTCACCAAGAGAATACAGCAGAAGAGATACTGCATGACATCTGAGGCTAGGCCAAAAAAGTCCTTGCAGCTTCTGCCTTTCTCCCTGGCAACACCCACCCTTGGAACCTGAGCCACAATGTAAGTTTATCACTCCGAGGCCACCATGGGGGAGAGGCCCAGTGGAGAGAGCATGTGTTTCTGCAGCTGAGATCTTGGATATCACAGAACAGCAGCCATCCCTGTTGGGCCTGCCCGAGTGATAGCTTTATGAGCAAAATAAATATGGTTTGATGGTTTTTAAGTCACTAAGTTTTGGAGTGATTTGTTATACAGAAATAAATATCTGGAACAGGGACTTTGTAATTTGAGCCAATGTTAGGAGAAAATACACTCATTCTGCACAATGAGGCCCAAAAGGTTTTACCCTCTTAGTACAAGATACCTACTGTTCCTTAAATATCTGGAGTCATGCAGATAGATAATCAGAGAAAGACAGTTGTCCTCACAGATTGCCACAGATATTCACACAGAGAGAGAGAGAGAGAGAGAGAGAGAGAGAAGCCATAGCATTACTTTCTTCCTGCCTATCTGCAGAAATGGCAAGAACAAGGACAGTTGTAACCTACCTAAGTCTTGAAGGCTTCCAAGATTCAAAAAATGGCTGGGAGAAGAGCCACAGTTTTGGAATGGAGGTGAGATGAAGGCCTCAGGAGACAGATTCTGGAGAGGGGGCAGCGGCAGAGAGGAAATGCTAATATGAAGAGAAAGGGGGTCTGAGGGGATATTCTTCATCATGTGAGAAAATAGCCTTGTACCCCTGCCTGCAGCTAAGCAAGGGTGAATATCTAACTGAAGCAGGGATGCTGTGCCCTATACTCCACCACCAGTGCTATAGGACTTGGATTCTATCTTTGAAGTGAATAACTGATTAAAACTTTCTCAGGGCTTCAGGAGGCAAAGAATAGAATTTTTTTACCCCATCACTAGCAGAGAGCTGAGACACCTTTAGTGTGAGTCATGGGCTGCAAAGAGAACCCATGTGTAAATGTCCAACTGATTACTAGTAGGGTTGATTTCACAGACGACCTTCTTCCTCACCTCTACACACTAAATACACACATGCAGTCCCATCAAAAAGAAGAGTCCAGCATCTGGGTTACATATTTAAAGCAACCAATGAAATGCTACATGGCAAGTGCTTATGAGAGTTAGTGTTCTTTGTTATTAAAGGGAGAAAAATAAAATCAGTGGGAAGGTCACAGTACATGCAAATAGAAAGGTAAAAAGCAGCATGGAGGTCCAAAAGCCTGGTCCAGGTCACTGAAAGGAAGGATATCTACTGGTTGACCCTAGCTTAGAACCAGGCCCAGGCAGCTGTAAAAAAGTGTTGGGTGCTCAAATAGCTTATATTTATATAAAATAAACCAAGCTTCATTACTCAGGACTTCCCAGAGCCTTTAATTTCCCAATTTTCACAGTAAATCTATAAAAGGGGATTTAGACTCATGGAACAACTGTTAGGATCAAATAGAATATTCCAAGGCACATAGTTTGGAATATGCTGTGGTAGAGAATTCTCATATAATATTGGCCCATCTAATACCCTCTCTCTTCCTACATCTCATTAAGATACCCATGAAATATTGAAAAGGACGAAAGAGCATAATCATCATAAAAATGGAGGCTGAAAGACAATCTACTCTGAAATCAGTAGGGAATTGGAGAAAGTGAGCTGCGTCCCTAAAGGGTGAAAAGCTCAGGAAGGAGAGTAGCTTCTTATGCTCTAATAGCTTTAGCAAATACTGCCCAGCAGGGCATAGGCTGGTATAAATCTGGGAATAAAAGAAAGTTAGTTCAGTATCACCCAAAATATCCTCCCCAGGAAACTGTGAGCAGGTGTGTCCCACAGCTTTAACACAAAACAAAAATCCTTACAAACAACACTGACAAAAAATAAATTAGGACTGGTTTAATGATATCCTGCAACAGTCTCTTAGATTTTGCTCAGTTGCTTTTCTGTTGTGCGTTTTGTAGAGCACCTGGTGTTTGTGACCCTCAAACATGCTTTTTTTCTTAGCTTCCAATAAGGAGTTTTAAATAGTCCTCAATCTTCCCCTGGGTAATAGGAATGTAACTGTACCTCAAAACATTAACAAGATAATAGTAACTTATTTTATAGTTCCTTTTTTAAAAATGGAAACAAAGCAGACTTTTTATCATCTCACTAACAAATTTAAACAGCTTTCAAACATCTTCCATATCTTCACAGAAGTCAGGATGTGCTGAAATCCTGAAATACACCATGGAAAAGTACAATACCTATTTCCAAGAAAAATGGTGGATCATCTTTAGGTTTCCTCCACTGGTCTCGTTTATTCAGGTTCTCAGGTTACACCTGGCTCTGTTTTATGCATGGCAATATTTTTCTTTGTCTATCTTCTCCTTTTAAACAAGTTTCCTAAAAAGTGTTTGCTTAGTTTATTTACTTTCATTCTTTAATACGGTTAAAAAAAATCTTCCAAGGTTATGGCTTTTCCTCTGAGTTCAGCTTTCTTTAGGGCAGTATATTTCACCATATGAAAGTGTTCCAATTTTCATTCATTCTTAAATACTCTGTAATTACAGTTTTGATTTTTCTCTTAGATTTTTATTTCATGGTTGTGTGTGTGTATGTGTATGTGATTAGAACCATTGTGCATTGTTGTCAGAAAATATGATCCATAGGGTTTCTGCTTTGAGGCATTAATTGGCACTTTGTGCTCTAATATATGAATGATCTTTAGAAATATCCAATGGACGCTGTTAAAAAAAAGAGAGAGAGAGAAGTCATGTCTGCAATATATAAAGTTTAATATGTATCTACTAAATAAACAAAGTGTTCAGGTCATCTGTTTTCTCATTTATGACTACTAATACACTCTCTTAAGGACAAGGAAGTCAAGAGCAAGCAACAGTGGATTGAAATAAAAGACATCTTGCAAGGACCTCCAATTGCTTGTTTGGTGCCAGCCCTTGGAGGGAGAAAATGCTCTTCACCACAGCTTCCCCTTTTACATTTAGGATGAATCACTGAAAGTCAGTTCTTACCTAAACATTCTCTTTAATTCCTTGGAGAAAAGTGTAAAGGAGCCATTTTTAAGTGAAGAGGTTCTAAAAATAATCTTGGAAAACCTTAATCTGATAGACCAGGGAGTTTTGAGGGAAAAAAATTACAGTGAAATCAGCAATCACTGTTGAGTTAGGACCTCATCACAGGTCCAGTGTGTGCCACCCACAAGACTGGTCAGATGGAAATCACATCATACACTGACGAAATGTATTCATACCTAAGAGTCTAAATCCAAACATGGTAAATCACAAGCTGCTGGTTTCAAATAGAGATGTTTCTTTGGCCATTAGGTGGTTGTCATTTTTGTAGTGAACTCAACAAAGACTTACTGGAGTCTACTGGGAATGACGTCCTCAAACAAATAATACTGAAAATGTGTAGTTAGTACTATAATAACGAACAGTGAACCACAAGAATATGCTGGAACTATGCGGCTTCCATTAGGAACAGGGTCGACAAAAGTTCAAACCTCTATGTCAAATATGTTCTGGCTTTCCAAAAGGCGATTTTAGGCTGAAAGTGGTAAAGCTGCTTTTTAGCTCTCTCTTTTATAATATACCAACGCTTAATGCACTTTAGTTTCACTAGAATTTATGGATTATAAGGGAGGATATTTTGTGGAGATAGGTTATGTTAACCTTAAAAAATGAAACTACCAGTTATTTTGCCATCAAAAAAATGGATTTATTCAGGAACAGCTGAGATTTGCAATCCAAGACAAGCAAACTGTATCAAAACCATAAACAAGTCCCCTGAACAAAGGAGAAGACTGCGGTTTTTATGGGGGAGAGGGGCTGGAGAGATTGTTATAAACAAAAAGTCTATTGGAGGAAACTGGGAGTTCTAGGTATAGTGGCTTTTCATTAGCTGGCTATCATCATGACTGTCTCTCATTGGCTGAGCCGTTGTTATCGGGGGAAAGGAAGCCTTCCTTCTCCTGCTGTAAGATTTCCTTTTACTAATTTTCTCAGGTGATGCAACATTTTGTAAAAGTGAGCCAGTTCTTTTTGACTTGTTAGTATGTCTCCAACAGGGTGCTCCCTTCAGGCTCTAGTGTTGAGTGTGTGTGCAGTATTAGCAGTATTAGTAGGAGACTGGGTCGGAGATAGAGGAGCTGGTGAGGAGGAGGGGATAAGGTTGGTGAGCTCATGGTGTGATGATAGAAGGAGGAGGCTGCTTACTTACCTATGCCATGTCTTGTTCCAAAGAGCATTTAGGTTCTTTATCTCATCTCCAGAGAAATGCCCCAAGGATAGAGAGCCAGCAGGTAAAACCTCATCCATCCCACATCAATCATGGTGATGTCTAGGACCCTAGAAAAAATAATTCAGAGAATAAGAAAGTTTAAAACATATTCAAAATGGAAACACAATAGAGGCTTCTTCACAACAAGGGGAACAAAGGTTGTTATTTTTTAAAGACTTTATTTATTTATTCATGAGGGACACACAGAAAGAGAGAGAGGCAGAGACACAGGCAGAGAGAGAAGCAGGCTCCATGCGGAACTCGATCCCAGGACTCCAGGATCATGCCCTGGGTAGAAGGCAGGTGCTAAACCATTGAGCTACCCAGGGATCCCCGGGTTGTTATATTTTTTAATCACAGACATCCAGCGATTTGGGCCAAATTCCTATTATACATCATGACCCTCACAAGAGCCTTCCTGCTATAGAGAGACCATGAAACTACTCACCGTTGCTTTTCCCTCTTTGTGTCACAGGGAAAAAAAAGTTAAAATCTTAAGTATTCAGAAATCAGTTTTATAGAATCTGTGACTCTTACAGACTGTGATATTAAAACCATAAAATTCAATGCAAGGAAGCAGTGCAAGGCAAATCTTCTTGAGCCAGTGCTGGAAATAAAGAAACCTATGGGCTTTGGGGACCACGAAATGTTATTTGTACCCAAAAGGATCAGCCATTTGAGGAGTATCATGTAGTCTGTGCAGAGGGTATTGGGACAGTGAGTGTGCCAGGATTTGGCCAGGAGGGGAGGAGCAGAAAGCAGAGGAGATTCCAGTTAGGGCACTCTATACGATGGGGATGGAGCAGCAGCAGGCACTAAAGAATTCACTAGCAAAGTAGCAGAGCTTTGCAGGCTATATTTCCCAGAACTCTGTGAAGGAGATCTGTGCTAACAGAAGGAAGAAATTTTTTACAAGCTCTAGGAGTGTGAGACCCTCAGGAATGAGCTGAAGTAACAACAGATTGATATTAACTTAAATTATAGAAAGAGTAGATTCTGATAGCTACAGGGCTTTACTTTTGCTCCTGAAGCCTGCAGACTAGACCCCCACTGAGCCTCCTTGAACTTTAGAAGAGAACTCTTGGGCCCTACTCCAATGAGATCCATGGAGGACTTTTGACGTCCACACTATACAAAATAATAACTTGCATTGTTTAAGCCACTAAATTTGCAGTCATTTGTTTCTGCACCAATAGGAAACATATAGCATCACGCTGCCACTTGGGAAGGTGAAGAGATGATGGGGGAAATCTAACTGAATGTCACTGTTGCTCATTAAGAACATTGCCAAGGAGGACTAAAGTCTGCAAACACAGATTAGGAACAAAGAAAGAACTCCCAAAACTCAGAAAAAGCCAACCAAAGAGAATAGGGAAAATGTAATAGTAAGGTAGTAATATGCAATCAGTGTGGGAAGCTACTATCTCCTTTCCTAGATAGTAATAAACCAGACTAGCCTCTGGAGATGAGAAAAGTAAGAAAGATGCCTTCATTGGGCCAGTAAGAATGCATCCAAGAATGTGTTCATGTAAACACACACACACACACACACACACACACACGTTCTCAAATTTAATTTATACTATGCTGTGATACAGATTTAAGCAGTTATATGTTCTTTGATTCAGTTTGTTGGTTTCAAAGCTATTCCTTATTTATTTTTACACATGAAGCAGAGTCTTATTGACCAGGCCTCTGGAAGGGGACCCCCCCGGATCTCTCTTTTCTTGCAGCAGGCTTTAATCCTTTCCTCCTCCACTGTCTCCATCACCACTACCACCTAAGACTCAGTCCCTCCTGAAAAAAAAATCCAGCCTCCGTAAGGAAATAACACCTCTCTTGTATCTCCTAAACCTCATGGCCTCAGGAGGTGAATATAAAGGATTTCCCCCCTCTCAACTTCTAGCTCTCCCAGGGGGAAAGGGTGAATTTTTGTCTCAGTGACCTCTTGCTTTGTGTGATAAGGAGGTGACAGGAGCAGTCAGCGGTGAGCTCCAGTAAAATGATAAGGAGATGGTTAAATGATGAGAGCTCCACCCCGAGATGTAATTTATTTTTTAAATGCACTTTATATTTCAAGACAGACCAATCATGAATGCAGAAATAAGTAATTTATAAAGCAGGAGGAAAAGAGATGTCTAATCAAAAATGGACTGTGGGAAATAAGAAAAATCTAACACAATTGGGGTGGGGCAGGCAGTTGAAAACACTCAAGAGGTTTATGAGACATCATAAAATGTGGGTGATATCAATATTCTGTAGGGGCTGGGATGAATTGGTACTAGGAGAGCTGAAATGGAAGGGAAGACACTCTTAGGAAGAAGAGAGAGGTCAGGCTACAAAAGAGATAGGCCTGTGCCTGAGTGGCAGAGTCTGTAGCACTATAGGGCAATGACAAAGGACCCATGGCAGTCCAGTAAGTTCAGTTAGCCTGCTTGGCAGCCTCATGCTGCCACCATGTGCTCACAACTCCTCCACCATTGCAAAGCCTTTTTTGGTGGTGGTTCTTCTTCAGAGTCAATCTCAAAGCCAGAATCGTCTTCCTAACTCATCACTTTGATATTGTTTCCCTGCTTAAAACCCTCCAGTGGCTTCCCCCAGTCTACAGAAGCAAGTGCAGCTCCTACAGTGGAGTCTTCTCCAATGGCTATAGACCAACCTCAGTCTCCTTGAAACTGTACAGCCCTGACCTGAATCACTAGATTGGCATCTGTCACTGATTGCCCAACTGCTGGTAATTTTTAAAGTTTATTTCAGTGGATAGACTCTACTTTCCTTGAGGGCAGAATGCTAGGCTGTATTGCTTTGTGATAAGTTCAGGGTACCATGGACTAATGGCTTCATCCCCAACCCAGTCCATTATGACCAGCACCCGATCCCACCTCTTACCACATCTGGGTCATAGCACTAGATGACCATGACATCTGCCTATAGCAGGTTGGATCAGTCAGGATAGCCCACCAAGATAGAGATCGAATTCAAGATCTGGACTAGAACTTGGGTTTTGTCCTGTGCCTTGGCAGAGAATGCAGCTGCAGCCCTAGTCACAAGGTAAGCAGGTGATGTTGCCAATCTGTCACCACCTCCAGAGAAACAGCTTAAAGAACATTTGCTGACAGGGCTGCCTCCACAACACCCTCTTTGTATGTCTACTGCACCCCACCTCCATTGTGGTTTAGAGACAACTGAGGTTGTAGGGAAATGAGGAGAAAGAATGGGAATTGTTTGCATTTTATGATTTTTAAGTCTCAAGTTATGAGTGATTAAAAAGCAAAGTGTATTGAGTAAGTCTGTGTCTTAGATTAACTGTAAGACTTGCATTAGCACCCAGAAAAAGAAATTGTGAGCCTTTCACCCAGATGTTCCCACACATTGTCCCAGGCCTCATGCAGGGTAGTGACGGGTATGAGCTTTGCACTCAGACTAGCTATGTTCCAGTCTGGCTCAGCACCTGCCAGTTGTGTGAACTTACATCCCATTTCCTCAGTTCTAAAATAAATACTAAATAATGCCCATCTCATGAGACTGTTTAGAGAATTAAATAGAAAGATCTTAGCACAGGTTATGGTACACAATAAGTACTCAGTGAAATATATCTATAAATATACATCATGCATGAAGTAAAGATAACCTCCCTGAACCTACTACTACCCATTTAATTGATCAGTCTCTGTCTCTGTATGTCCAGCCAGGACTTCCTACCTCATCTGCTTTATAAACTAGATGCTTATTTGCCCCTCTCTCTAACTAGATTATAAGCAACTTAGGGGAAGGGAGTGATTTTTCTCATGCTTTCAGCAACACACAATGTGAAATGTCCAGCTGAATCTTTCTTTTCCTTGCACCCAATATGGTTCTCTACGTATAGTGAACAATCAATAACTGATTTTTTGTTTAAACTGGATTTGTCTCCAAAACAGAGGTGCTGTCTGAGGTCTTTTCAATCATTGAAATCTAAAGAGTGTTACTTGGGAGTCTCAAGGACATGGCCCAGAAAAGTCTAAAAGCCTCCATTACTGGGAATGTAATTGGTACAGCCACATTGGAAAACAGTATAGAAGTTCCTCAAAAACTTAAAAATAGAATACCACATGATCCAGCAATCCCACTTTTGGGTATAGATATCCAAAAAAAAAAAGAAAACAGAATCTCAGATAAATATCTGTACCCCCGTGTTCACTGCAGCATTATTCACAACAGCTAAGACATGAAAGAACCTAAATGTCCATCAATGGATAGATGAATGAATAAAGAAGATATGGTATATATACTCTATATAATTCCATTATAACTCCAATATTCCTGGACATCCTGTTGTGTGTGTGTATAACTGAGCCTCCATCACAATCTCCAGAAATTCCCAAAGTCCTATGTTCTCCTGGGCCCCCTGTGCTTCCCTGTTCCTATTCCCGTGCAAGCTGTTCTTGTTCCTGCACCACCTCAGGCTGGATGCTAAACTCTGTCTTCTTACCAGTTTTTATAAGAAATCCACTCCCATAAATGTGGGCACAGATTCGTATACTTGACACAATGATCAGCAAGAGACCCAGAGAGGAATCCCAGCCCATGACAATCCATCAACTCACTGTCTCCTCGCCCCTACCATCTTCCCTTCTCCTTCTGCTTCCTCCCTCCTTGCCCCCAGGAGCTCCAACTCTCTCCTTCATTTTGCACATCCAAATGCTCAGAATGGCATGAGGTATTCTTTCTTATAACACCTACTCTTGTAGAAAGACATCTAAATGACAGCTAAAATTATAATAATAAAAATTATACTAATAAAAAGACAATATTTGGTTACCAAGGAAAGCCTCCATTTACAACAACACATTAGAACAGCTCCAGAGGTTTCTCCCCTCCAGGTCTGTGGCCTGCCACTGGCCCTAGAGGACACAACTCCAACCTCAGTATCTTAGGAGGACACTTCATACATTCTCAATTTTTGCCATGTGGCCAAGCCAACTGAGATTTCTCTTCGCTGTTTCTATGTCATCTTTTTAGCACTTACTTCTTGAAAGTTTCTCCATGTCAGCTCCTCAGCTGACTATTGAGGTGAGTGAAGTGTGTGCTCATTTGTTTATTAATGCCTTCCTTTCAAGCTGAACACAACATGATTTTCACTGGGTTTCTCATTTAAGATCTGGGTAATTACTACAAACAGACTACTTGTGGAAAGTCACCTTTCCAACATACCACAGACAAGAAACAATGAGGGATTCTTGGTGATGGTTCACTCTTGTAAAAATAGAAATTATACCCCCAACAAAACAACAGAAATGAGATGGACTTAAAAAAAAACAAACATGATTTTATAGCACAAGTAGGATTTTTTTTAATAATGCTTCTGGTTTCTTTTTAATATGTATATGCTTCAGTTCCTTGGAGCTTCCTTCCCAGAACTGGATGTATTTGGCCTCCCCTTCACAAGAATTCCCATTAACACAAACTTTCTTCCAAGAAGTATAATCTGTTTAATAAATGGGCAAAAATAGTGACAACATTTTTGTTCTTTTATAAGTCTAGGTGTGCTGCTAATCCAACTGTGTGCTCTAAAATATATGAGCTATAGTCCCTCAAAGGTTTTTATCTTTACTTGTATTACCACTTCATCACATAAGAACATGAATAGTAAATGTTTAATAATATAGCTGTTAAAAAAAATAATAATACAGCTGTTGACCTAGAAGACAACCATTAGTGTTTAATAATAGAATAAGAGAACATAGTTTGTTTTTTTTTTAATATAGACAACCTAATTGGTTGTCTGATTTGGTTCCTTCCTGGCTTGTGGACAATGCTTAATCTTTCTGATCCTCAGAGATAATAATAACACCTACTTGGAATTGTTGAAGGGATGAAAGGAGACATTTATATGAAAGAGTATAGTGTAGTGATTGGCACATGGAAGGCTCCACAGTTTGGGCTGTCATCCCCCAAGAGTGGTATTATCCTCATAAGAGGCTGTGGCCCAATTGTAACCTGTTAACTAAAAGGGCACTCTTCTATTATAAGACAAATATTTTCATAATGTCTTTGTTCAGTACATGAATAGTTAACAGTTAATAAACCAGTGTAGTGTATACTGATCTCTAATTCTCCACTTCAATTTGTCCAGACACAACTGTAAGCAAAACACACCAAAGATTGGCCCACACTCCTGTTGACTGACCGCTGCCTCCTTCAAGAGCTATGGGCAAAATTCTTTATGCTTATATGGTTCCCATGTCTGAAACACTCAAAGCATTTTTCCAGAGATTAAATCAGAGCTTTCATATGACCCTAGTTAATAAACGTCAAGTCTCCAATGTGAAACCTCAGAATATCCTTTTGAGGAAGGTGGCTGACAACCTTATCTCCCACACAAATAAACTAGGCATGGAAGGATAAATCAGAGGGCTTGTTATAGATTCTTCTCTCCTCATGTATGCTTTTACTTTATATATGAAGACCAATGTTCATGGGAATCCCCAAAGAGCCTGGTTGTGGTTTCTTAGAAGAAAAAAATAGCCTACGATTCTCCTAATATGGCTGGGAGGGTTAAGTAGAAGACATGGAGGAGAGGCAGTGTTGAGGCAGGGGCTGCCCTAATTGGGCAAAGAGTCTGAGTCAGTGATGTCAGCACAAGCAGATAAGCCAGAACTCCAAAGGTGGGCGGTTGTGGCACCTTCATGGAAAACCCGAAGTTCCTATTTTGAGCTAAGTTCCTGTGGCTACGGTAGGTCTCTTCTTAGGAAGAAAGAAGAGCTCAAGAGGGGCTAAGAAAGAAGGCTTTTGTGCACAGAGAGGGTAAGAGTGCTCTGATGAGTAGTTGTGAGAGGACTGAAGTCCACCAGCTTAAGACAGTATCAGCAAGTGTGACAGGAAGAAGCAGGATGATTTCCACGTCCCACAGCGACCACTTCCACTTCACACATTCACCTCCAGTGGACCCTTGGGGATCACCACCCTCCATCCCATTACTGGTTTTCTCAGAAACCGTCTTCCTCTTTTATGAACCAACCGCACCAATAGATAATATTTATTATCATTTACATATGCCCACTCTCGAACATGTTACATTGGCTTTGTAGGCTTTGCTCTGTAACAACATAGCTGAGCTGGAACCACATCTCCCAGAATCCCTTCCCTAAATGGTTCCATGTCAGGGTAGGCCACAGGAGAAATTCTGCTTGAGACTTGAAAAGCAGAAAGAAAACAGCTTCCCTATTTTGTATGTTCTGAATGTCAGGATAAGGCAACAGGCACTTTGCAGCTGGCGCACATTGACATTGTCACTTACTCCAACTCCTACTCTGTCTCCTCCTGCAGTTTCCCTATGTGCATGTGTGGTACCTTATGGGAAGGCATCAGCTTCCCATGCATGTCAGCTGCAGCATGGTGTTTGCAGGTGGGTCCCAGTTCATCTTTATGGCCTCCAGTTTGTCTTTACTCATGACCACACTTAGCTTTCTTATCTTACTGGCAACCTGGTTAATGCTACCACAGCCTCAGTGCTAAAAGAAGAGATAACAGCCCAGCATAAATACCTCTGCCAGTTTCTGCAATTGCAGAATCCAGTGCTAATAAGGTTTGTTTTCTCTATTACTTAGAGTAGTTCTGCTTCTCTGATTGAACTCTGAATGATATATATGCCGTTTCAGTGAATCCTCACAACAGTCCTAGAATATAGGCAATACTATTATCTCTATTTCACAAGTAAAAAAAAACTTTAGAAACGAGGAGATTGTCCTTTGTCTCTCAGCTAGTATGTGGTGATGCTGAGATTTGAACCAAGGCAGTCTAATACCAGAGCCTGAGTTATAACTCTTTACTGATTTTTTCCTGAATTCTACGTAATCCAGCTTTTTTTTAGGAAAAACTTATGTCATTTTCAGGAAACTTTCCCCTACCCTTTTGTTTGTTGACTTGATATCTTTTTTTGTTCCTTCCCTCTGGCTATCTAAAGTTTTCTTTTACATTTCCTTTGCTAGCTCTTTTCCTGTCATTTATTGTGTAGCACACATGCACACAGGTGTCGCTGTGTCATTCTGGCTTGAAATCGCATGCTCAGATCTTCAGACTGCTTGCCCAACAGTTATCCATCAGCCCCATTTGCCAACCCAAACCTCTGCCATCTCCCTCTGGAGATTGCCAGAGACCCTACCCTTGCCAGCCTAATAGTAAAACAGAAGAGCTCAAACATAAAGCACACAGACAGACAGAGACCAAATGGGAAAGAGACAGAACAGAGAAGGGAAGAGGGGAAGCTGAGAATATTAGCCAAAGTAAGAGTACCAGAAGAGCAGGGCAGAACCCAGTGAAGTCTTCAAAGACAGAAATAAACTTACAGAGGAGAAAAATTCCAAGATGCTTTTACAGCCTTCATAAAGAGAGAAGGGGCCAGGTCATAAACCCTGGAGACAAGGGAGAAAAAATTTCCCAGAAGAAAAGGAACAGGAGGACCACAGCAGGATCACTGGTGGGGTTAACTGAGCAATAAGAACTATTTTAATGCAAAGCTAACCAACAGATATAGGACTAAGAGATATCTTACTCATCCTAAAAGAAGGAACCAGAGCTGGACAAAGCCAGAAACCCAAGGGATATATGTAGTGTCTGGACGCACTAACTCAAGGGAAGTGATCACCCAAGAAGGAATTGTTAAGTTCTGTGAAAATTTGCTAAGTCAGAAGCATGAACTGAGTGTATGAATGATCTTAGCAACCCTTGAAAATAATCAGGGATGACCCACTCAGGGATCTGTCTTTTATTGAAAAATCTCCCCCTCCACATTTTCCTCTGGGAATGGAAAACTGCAATTTTCCAAGAATGAGACAGGGTCTTGTGTCTATTTTTCCACATACATACCAATATGAGAGTCATAAACAAGAACCAAGAAGTAAACAATGTTTCTTTACCAAGAAGTAAACAATGAAATTCAAACCAGATCCAGGAATAAAATTTGATTGTTTTGACTTCATAAACTTGGTAAACCTTTGCAAGGAAAAACTTAGCTGACAAGAAACTTATTAAGGCATCCAAAAAAAAGGGAAGCATGAAAAAAAGGAAATTTGTAGTCCTTAAACCCAGTGATCTTGGACCCGGGAATTCTATTTCTGAACCACATAAATGGAAAAATACTAAACAGAGAAACAACTTTTTGCCCAAAGTTGTTTAACTAAGTGTTACTTACAATAGCATAAAATTGGAAACTGTCTATACAGGGCACAAAGGGGAACAGTTTTATAGTAATTGTATAAATAGCTTATTTCCCCAGGCCTCCTTAGAATTAGATGTGGCCACATTTGCCAGCATATAAGCAAGAATGTGAGCCATGTATAGCTTCAACTCTTTGAAGACTAACAGTCCTGATTTCACCTCTCAGCTCTACCCCTTATAAGAGTGTAATCCTGGGCAGTGATTTAATTTAACTCTTCTGAACCTTGATGTATTCATTTGTGAAATGGGGAAAATAAAAATACTACCTCATAAGGCTGATGTGGGAAAAGTTAGGATAATATATGTTGACATACTCCTGGCACCATGGTAGGCATTCTATAAACGATGACTGCTTAAAATTCATATCCATATTCATTTTCCTAGGAAGATACATTTTCCCACACAGACAAATTTGCACAGTAATAGAAATCATAATCATAAGGTTGAGGGGGCACCTGGCTGCCTCAGTCAGTTAAGCATCCGACTCTTGATTTTAGTTCAGGTTGTGGGCTCATGAGTCCTGATCTCATCTGTTGTGACATTGAGCCCTGCATTGGGCTCCACGCTCAGCAGGGACTCTGATGGAGATTCTCTCTCTCTCAACCTCTGCCCCTTCCCCCACTTCTCTCTCTCTCTCTCTCTCTCTCATAATAAATAAATCTTTTTTAAAAATTGTAAGATTGTACAGTGCACAGGGAACAGGGATTGTACAGAATATTGTACAGATTATTAGGGAAAAGGGGAGATTGTGGCAAACCCCAGTGCCTGACATTCCTATCACCCAAAGGCAGCATTGCAGGGAAGCTGACTAGAATAACTTATATTTACAACAAGCGTATTCCTGGAAACTCCTTTCCAGACTTTGTAGATGCTCTTCTGCTCCTTTCTTGTCTCTTTAGGACCTGTTAGTAAGGGCAGATAGTCAGTTTAAGCTGACTTTTATAGAGGACTCACTACTGTTGATTTACTGTGATCTCTCAAAGGATCACAATGTTCTGGGATTGTGAAGACGCTTCTCTGACCCACCTCTAAGTCACCATAGCTAAGGGGTTATTTTAGTCAACTGCTCAAATCTTGATTTTTATATCTACTGACCTATAACGTTATTAAATATCAGAAAGGGAGACAGAACATAAAGACTCCTAAATCTGGGAAACGAACTAGGGGTGGTGGAAGGGGAGGAGGGTGGGGGATGGGGGTGAATGGGTGACGGGCACTGAAGGAGGCACTTGACGGGATGAGCACTGGGTGTTATTCTGTATGTTGGCAAATTGAACACCAATAAAAAATAAATTTATTATAAAAATAAATAAATAAACAGAAAAAAGAACTGATCATTTTAAGAAATAATAGGCAATTTTAAATAAGTTTATCATAATTTTTATTTAAATTCAATTTAAATTGAATTGTCTAATTGAGGATCCATTTCTGGGTTCTTTATTCTGTTCCATTGATCTATGTGTCTGTTTTTGTGCCAGTACCATACTCTTCTGATGATCACAGCTTTGTAGTACAACTTGAAATCCAGCATTGTGATGCCCCCAGCTCTGGTTTTCTTTTTCAATATTCCCCTGGCTATTCAGGGTCTTTTATGGTTCCATACAAATCTTAAGATTATTTGTTCCAACTCTCTGAAGAAAGTCCATAATATTTTGTTAGGGATTGCATTAAATGTGTAAATTTCCCTGGGTAGCTTAGACTTTTCCACATTATTTATTCTTCCAATCCATAAGCATGGGATTTTTTCCATCTCTTTATATCTTCCTCAATTCCTTTCAGAAGTGTTCTGTAGTTTTTAGGGTATAGATCCTTAACCTCTTTGGTTAGGTTTATTCCTAGGTATCTTATACATTTGGGTACAATTGTAAAAGGGATTGATTCCTTAATTTCTCTTTCTTCAGTCTCATTGTTAGTGTATAGAAATTCCATTCTCACTGGTGTGAGGTGGTATCTCATTGTAGTTTTGATTTGTATTTCCCTGATGGCAAGTGATGCAGAAAGGGAGACAGAACGTAAAGACTGCTAACTCTGGGAAACGAACTAGGGGTGGTAGAAGGGGAGGAGGGCGGGGGTGGGAGTGAATGGGTGACGGGCACTGGGTGTTATTCTGTATGTTAGTAAATTGAACACCAATAAAAAATAAATTTAAAAAAAAAATTCCACTGTTTTCTGGGCATTGATTTTGTATCCTGCCACATTGCTGAATTGCTGTATGAGTTCTAGCAATCTTGGGGTGAAGTCTTTGGGTTTTCTATATACAGTATCATGTCATCTGCAAAGAGGGAGAGTTTGACTTCTTCTTTGTCAATTTGAATGCCTTTTATTTCTTTTTGTTGCCTGATTGCTGAGGCTAGGACTTCCAGTACTATGTTGACTTAGGTGTCTCAGAATTATTCCCTGGATGTAAAAGAACCCATAGTATACATTTGTACCATTTATGATTTCATAGAACCATGAAGCATGCCCCGTGATGATGATGAAAATTTAAAAAGTTGGGTTTTTTTTCCCTCCTTTCTTCTTACATTTCTGAAATATCTGTAACTCATTTTGGGAAAGATCTACTATCTATTCCTTTGGATGAACTACAATGTATGCCAGATGCTTTTTAAAATGGACTTATTTCCTCTACTTCATAACTAACATACCAAATGGAGGAAGAGTGTATATTTATAACATGCAAACACTTGCATTAAAACCTCACTCCTTTTTATTAATTTGCTATTTCCCAAAAGATACTCTAAAATATATGAGACATGGTACAAGTTCAATATATACAATATATTATAATTACTAATCATTAAAAATGAGTCTTCTGTAAGCATTTTGTAAGAGATTAATACATAACATTATGTGTATTCGGAAGAAGTAAACTGAGTATTTTTTTAAATGAAGCTTTATGATCATTTTCAGCTCTTCAGATAGAACTCGCCACACTTGTAATACAACGCTTGTTCCAAAAGGTATAATCATGTGATAGCCTGTGTAATAATAAATGCAGAGAAATGTCTATCTTGCCATTGGCTTTTGGAAGTAGTATTTTTCCAGAACAATTTAAAGTTATATAGAAATTGAGATCCAGTTAACAGATCACATTTCTGTTTTCTTTCCTGAAAGTTGTAGCACACAATTTAAGAACATTTTATATGCCGTAATTGATGGTTTCTCTCATCCTATCCTTAAAAAGGCTTTATTCATAGATGTAAAATCATTCTTATATTCCCATTTGAATTTGCCTTTGATTAGACTTTCTAAAATCCTTCTCTTTCTATGTTTCTATAAAGAGAACTATAGCATTATGTTTAAATTTGCTTCAATTTTAAGCTAAGCTGATAAATATACAAACCAGAAAGAAGAACACTCTGGATTATATGGAAAGAAGAGGTGAGTAGGAAGGAAAGAAGAGAAAGATCAAATTCTCTTTCCAGTTCTACTATTGACAAACTGGAATCTCATTTTCTTATCCATAAATAAACTTTTACTAATGTTGTTTTCAATTCATTCTAATGCTCTATGACTCTAAAGTATTTCTTAAAATAGATTTATCCAAATCTAAGACCCTTGCCACTGCATTCTTTGGATAGAGATGATGCCTACAGAATTTAAAAATAAAATGTCCTGACTGACTCTCCCATAAACCACACCTTTGGTACAAGTCAGTTTTCTGGAAGCTTCTGTCTTCAGTTGGGAGTTTACAATGCTGGGAAACTGGCCTAGACAGGATGATGCCTGTTAAATAGGCTGTCCGTATCAAGAGCCTCTTTATGATAGGCAAATCTCATTTCATTTCTGTTTATAATATGCCATCATACCAAAAGGGGGCATTGTCCTAAATATTCAGTTTCTGTTTCATATATAAGCATGTTTCATGTATAAAGAAGTGAAGTTGTTACTGGGCCAACTCTCTGACATTGAGTAGTTTCCTTCTAATGGAAGGGGTGGTAGGGATTCCCACAGTACCATGTTGAAAACCTGTTATCAGTTTTCAGCTCCACTTCCAACTCCCTGTTGGCCTTTCAGAATGGAGTGGGAGGGGATGAGGATACCAGGACATGGCTTTGTTCTAATCACCTTTAGTAAGTGACTTCTGTTGAAGCAACTTCTTCTATAAGAAAATACTGATCATAGAAGTGCCTATGATTTTCTAAATAAGATAGTTCCACTATTATTATATGGGGCCAAGTGACTTATGGGCTCATGTCTCTAAGACTTCCTGAACACAACCCTCTATTCTGCTGTTTTGCTTATGAAATGGAAAAAAAAAAACACAGTCTACTGACACATGACTGTCAGTTCTGCTCTTGAACATGGCCCAGCACAATCTGCCACAAACCCACCAAGTCACACAGGTGTCCAGCCAGTGTCTGTTTCCCTAGGATGCTGAGTCCTGTTCTTACAATTCACAACAGGATTTCTCTAACTCTCAACATTTTCCTATGACCTAACTGCAATGTTGAAAAGAATATACTAAAACCTGATCTTTTAAAAAGACAGGCTGATTTATAACAACATGGATGGACCTAGAGGGTATTATGCTAAGTTAAATAAGTCAGACAGAAAAAAAAATGCCATTTGATTTCACTCATATGTAGGATTTAAGAAACAAAACAAATGAAAAGACAAAGCAGAAACAGACCTGTATATGTAGACAACAAACTGATGGTTGCCAGAAGGAAGGAGGTGAGGGAGATGGGAAAAATGGGTGAAAGAGAGGTACAGGCATCCAGTTCTGGAATGAATCAGTCATAGAGATTAAAGCATAGAGAATATAATCAGTGGTACTGTAATAGCAATGTATGGTGACAGATGGTTAGCTACACTAGTGGTGAGTAGAACATAATATATAGAGTTGTTGAATCACTATGTTGTATGTCTGAACCTAATGTAACTCTGTGGCCAACTATAGTTCAATTTAAAAAGGCAAAATAAAATAAAAAGACTGGCTTCCCTCAAACAAGATATCATAAACGTTATTCAATTCTGTTATTTCTTCAGAAAATAAAATGATACTGTTTTGATGGGAAAGTTACACTCTTCTATAAATGAAAACCTGAACAACTAAATATGTACGTAAGAACCCTCAAACTTCTAGAGGAGTAATTTTCTTTTGAACAGTCCTCAAGAAAATCCCCTCCTTTAGTCCTATTACCACAGATAGAAAGAGCCCTGGGCAATTTGTTCAGAAAGCAGATGGGCACCTAAGACCTGATGGTCATGTCTCTACCAACATTTTCTATAATTGAAAATTATTGCTGTTCTACATTAAAATGTGTTCAATATTTGGGACACCTGGGTGGCTCAGTGGTTGCATGTCTGCCTTCAGCTCAGGGCTTGATCCTGGGGTCTGGGATTAAGTCTTGCATCCGGCTCCTTGCAGGGAGCCTGCTTCTCCCTCTTCTTGTATCTCTGCCTGTGTGTGTGTGTCTCATGAATAAATAAATAAATAAAATCTTTTTTAAAATCCTTTTTTAAACGTGTTCAACATTCCATTTCAATTTTTTACATCAAATGCCAAAGTATAAGAAAAATTTAATGTGATGGGAAATTTATAGAGTGAAGTTTCTTTTAGCTCCTTGAAACCTGGCTAAACCCAAGGACATGTTTCTCCTACAGTCCTTTTAGGAAGTGGCTATGTTTTTCTCTCTACCTTAAGTATCTTGGTACCAGGAGAATGAGGTAGATAGGTGTCCTTCCAGCAATTTCTTGGTCCTTCTAGAATTTTTTTTCTCTCTTTACATCCAAAAACCTCATCTCCTTTGCAATGCATGCCAAAAGCCTGTGCCACCTGGCACTCTTATTTCTTGCAACCACTTCCTGACTTTTCAGACATTCTTCTTTACTCATTTTCTTCTCAATTCTTATCATTGTTCTTGGTTACTTCAACATGTGTATAGATGATCTAGTCAACATCATGGACACAATTTTTTGCCTTACTTTCAACAATCTTTTCCTTCTCTCTGCCACTCCCACTCATTACTTGTTATCTCCAAAATCTCAATGTCAACCTTCTAATTCTCTACACACTATGTCATTCATTCTTATTGGGAATGGCCAGCTAAGCTTGTTGGCCTTGCTAGGTTGTAATACAATAATGTCCTCAAGAAAAAGGCACGAGGTAGAAGAATAGAAGCAAAAGACAAAAGATAGTATTAGAGATCAAAAGTGACTTCCAGATACAAAGAATAAACCATAAGAAGAAAGAAAAGAAAGAATGGCTAATGCTAGCTAAAAAAAATTCAGATTCTGCTCTCCTGACATGCCTTCCTCGGCAATGGATCTCACATGTGTACATTCCAGTCAAGAGCTGATTGATCAAATGAGGGACAGAATCAAAATAGCAGTTCACCTGAGACTACTGAGGGGGCACCTCCTATCTTTAAGATCCAAGGGCTAGGGAAAAGGGATACTAGTGGTGTAAAAAATGACTGTATGGGTTCTAAGAGACAGAGTATGGTGAGGGGAGAAGGAAAACACTCCCCTGGACATAGGAGTCTCTTCAGAGACATGTCATATATGCTAGCACGCAAAGAGGTTGAGCATCAGTGACTGAGGATGAGGAGAAGAATTGGAAAGGAAATCTCTCAGTTATTGGAGACTCTGTATACCATTGACACCCCTAATTTTAGGAATATGTTATCTATAGTCTGCAAATTTCTTTATATTCCTCTCACAAGAGTATTTTTAAATTTTTTTATAATTAAAACTATTAATTTTTAAGTGTAAAATTCAGTGGCACAATATTGTACAACCTCCTCCTCTATCAAAGTCCAAAATACATTCATCACTTTACAAGAAAATCTCACACCATTAAGCAATCACTCCCTTTCCCTCCCTGCTCTGCCCCTGGAAACCATCAATCTGTTCACTGTCTATATGGATTTACCTATTTTAAATATTTTATGTAAATAAAATCATACAATTTGTGATCATTTGTGGCTGGCTTTTTTTCATTTTGCATAGTATTTTCAAGGTTTATCCACACTGTAGAACATATCAGTGCTTTATTCCTTTTTATGGTTCCTTTTTACATGCATATAAGGAGGATTAGTGGGGTGCTATTCCCTAGTTACCTGGGAGGTGATGTAAAAATGCATAGCTTGAACAAATGAGTAGTCCACATAAACAGGGCTTGTGGCCCTGGGTCCTGGTTCATAGAATTCAATAAGTGCTCACTACCATCATTATTTTTATTATTGGGATGGTAATTTTTTATCATTATTTGACTAAAGTCCATCCTCCAAAGTCTGAAAATCCTAACTAATTTAAGGTCACTTCATCTCTTTAATCCCCTGTGCAGACTAATTTTATGTGTCAACTTGACTAGGCTATGGCACCAAGTCGTTTTGCCAAGCACTGGTCTAGATGTTGCCAAGAAGTTATTTTTTTGGATAAATTTTGAGGAAATATTAATATTTAAATCAATAGACTTCAAGTAAGCAGTTTACCCTCCATAATATGAGTGGACTTCATCATATCAGTTGAAGCCCCTAAGAGCAAAGACTGAGAGTACCATAAGAAAAGGGAATTATGTGGGATGCCTGGGTGGCTCAGTGGCTGAGTGTCTACCTTCGGTCATGATCCCGGGGTCCTGGGATCAAGTCCCACATCCGGCTCCCCAGGGAGCCTGCTTCTCCCTATGCTTGTGTCTCTGCCTCTCTCTGTGTGTCTCTCAAGAATAAATAAATAAAATCTTTTTTTAAAAAAAAGGAATTATGCCTCTAGACCATTACATAGAAACTGCCTGAGCAAATGGTGGGTATTTGTCATTTCTAATGTATGAGTAATATTCCATTGTATATATACACCACATCTTCTTTATCCATTCATCTTTCAATGTACACCAAGACTCTTTACACAGATTGGCTATTGTGGACATTGCTGCTATAAACATTGGGGTGTAGCTATCTTGGCTTTTCACTGCATCTGTATTCTGGGGTAAATCCCCAGCAGTGCAATTGCTGAGTTGTCAAGTAGCTCCATTTACTTCAATGTGGATGGAACTGGAGGGTATTATCCTGAGTGAAGTAAGTCAATCGGAGAAGGACAATCATTATATGGTCTCACTATTGGGGAATATAAAAAATAGTGAAAGTGATTATAGGAGAAAGGAGAGAAAATGAGTGGGAAAATTAGAGAGGCTGACAGAACATGAAAGACTCCTAACTCTGGGAAACGAACAAGGGGTAGTGGAAGGGGAGGTGGGCAGAAGCATGCGGTGACTGGGTGATGGGCATTGAGGGGGGCACTGGACAGGATGAGCACTGGGTGTTATACTATATGTTGGCAAATTGAACTCCAATTAAAAAATACATAAGAAAAATTAAAAATAAATAAATAAAACAAAAAAATAAAAATAAAGAAACTGCCCGAATTTCCTGCTTCCTGGCCTGCCTTACAAATTTCAGAGCTTCTAGAAAAAAGAATAAAGGCCTCAAGAGACTTCATGACTGCAGAATTTAGATCTAATAAGGCAGAAATTAAAAATTAATTGAATGAGATGCAATCCAAACTAGAAGTCCTAACGACAAGGGTTAACGAGGTGGAAGAACGAGTGAGTGACATAAAAACAAGTTGATGGCAAAGAGAGAGAATGAGGAAAAAAGACACAAACAATTAAAAGACCATGAGGACAGATTAAGGGAAATAAATGACAGCCTGAGGAAGAAAAACCTACGTTTAATTGGGGTTCCCCTCTAGGATTTTGATGGAATCTTGTCTCATATTTAGATATTTCATCCATTTTGAGTTTATCTTTGTGTATGGTGAAAGAGAGTGTTCTAGTTTCATTCTTCTGCATGTGGATGTCCAATTTTCCCAGCACCATTTATTGAAGAGACTGTCTTTCTTCCAATGGATAGTCTTTCCTCCTTTATCGAATATTAGTTGACCATAAAGTTCAGGGTCCACTTCTGGGTTCTCTATTCTGTTCCATTGATCTATGTGTCTGTTTTTGTGCCAGTACCACACTGTCTTGATGACCACAGCTTTGTAGTACAACCTGAAATCTGGCATTGTGATGTCCCCAGATATGGTTTTCTTTTTTAAAATTCCCCTGGCTATTCGGGGTATTTTCTGGTTCCACACAAATCTTAAAATAATTTGCTCTAACTCTCTGAAGAAAGTCCATGGTATTTTGATAGGGATTGCATTAAACATGTAAATTGCCCTGGGTAGCGCTGACATTTTCACAATATTAATTCTTCTAATCCATGAGCATGGAATATTTCTCCATCTCTTTGTGTCTTCCTCAATTTCTTTCAAAAGTGTTCTATAGTTTTTAGGGTATAGATCCTTTACCTCTTTGGTTAGGTTTATTCCTAGGTATCTTATGCTTTTTGGTGCAACTGTAAATGGGATTGACTCCTTAATTTCTCTTTCTTCAGTCTCATTGTCAGTGTAGAGAAATGCCACTGATTTCTCGGCATTGATTTTGTATCTTGCCACGCTACCAAGTTGCTGTATGAGTTCTAGCAATCTTGGGGTGGAGGCTTTTGGGTTTTCTATGTAGAGTATCATGTCATTGGTGAAGAGGGAGAGTTTGACTTGATTCCATCAAAATCCTAGAGGAGAACACAGGCAACACCCTTTTTGAACTCAGCCACAGTAACTTCTTGCAAGATACATCCACGAAGGCAAAAGAAAGAAAAGCAAAAATGAACTATTGGGACTTCATCAAGATAAGAAGCTTCTGCACAGCAAAGGATACAGTCAACAAAACTCAAAGACAACCTACAGAATGGGAGAAGATATTTGCAAATGACATATCAGATAAAGGGCTAGTTTCCAAGATCTATAAGGAATTTATTAAACTCAACAGCAAAGAAACAAACAATCCAATCATGAAATGGGCAAAAGACATGAAGAGAAATCTCACAGAAGAAGACATAGACATGGCCAACATGCACATGAGAAAATGCTCCGCATCACTTGCCATCAGGGAAACTCAAATCAAAACCACAATGAGACCCCACCTCACCTCAGTGAGAATGGGGAAAATTACCAAGGCAGGAAAGCACAAATGTTGGAGAGGATGTGGAGAAAAGGGAACCCTCTTACACTGTTGGTGGGAATGTGAACTGGTGCAGCCACTCTGGAAAACTGTGTGGAGGTTCCTCAAAGAGTTAAAAATAGACCTGCCCTACAACCCAGCAATTGCACTGCTGGGAATTTACCCCAAAGATACAGATGCAGTGAAACGCCAGGACACCTGCACCCCGATGTTTCTAGCAGGAATGTCCACAATAGCCAAACTGTGGAAGGAGCCTCGGTGTCCATCGAAAGATGAATGGATAAAGAAGATGTGGTCTATGTATACAATGGAATATTACTCAGCCATTAGAAATGACAAATACCCACCATTTGCTTCAACATGGATGGAACTGGAGGGTATTATGCTGAGTGAAGTAAGTCAATCGGAGAAGGACCAACATTATATGGTCTCATTCATTTGGGGAATATAAATAATAGTGAAAGGGAATATAAGGGAAGGGAGAAGAAATGTGTGGGAAATATCAGAAAGGGAGACAGAACATGAAGACTCCTAACTCTGGGAAACGAACTAGGGGTGGAGTAAGGGGAGGAAGGTGGGGATGGGGGTGAATGGGTGACAGGCACTGAGGGGGGCACTTGACGGGATAAGCACTGGGTGTTATTCTGTATGCTGGCAAATTGAACACCAATAAAAAATAAATTTATTAAAAAAATAATAATTGGGGCTCCCGAGGGAGCCAAAAGGGACAGTAGTCCAGAATATATATTTGAACAAATCATAGCTGAAAACTTTCCTAATCTGGGAAGGGAAACAGGCATTCAGTTCCAGGAAATACAGAGATCTCCCCTAAAATCAATAAAAACTCCTCAACACCTCGACATTTAATAGTGAAGCTTGCAAATTCCAAAGATAAAGAGAAGATCCTTAAAGCAGCAAGAGACAAGAAATCCCTGACTTTTTTGGGGAGAAGTATTAGGGTAACAGCAGACCTCTCCACAGAGACCTGGCAGGCCAGAAAGGGCTGGCAGGATATATTCAGGGTCCTAAATGAGAAGAACATGCAAACAAGAATACTTTATCCAGCAAGGCTCTCATTCAAAATGGAAGGAGAGATAAAGAGCTTCCAAGACAGGCAGAAACTGAAAGAATATGTGACCTCCAAACCAGCTCTGCAAGAAATTTTAAGGGGGACTCTCAAAATTCCCCTTTAAGAAGAAGTCCAATGGAACAATCCACAAAAACAGGGACTGAATAGATATCATGATGACACTAAACTCATATCTTTCAATAGTAACTCTGAACGGGAATGGGCTTAATGACCTCATCAAAAGGCGCAGGATGTCAGACTGAATAAAAAGCAGGACCCATCTATTTGCTGTCTACAAGAGACTCGTTTTAGACACAAGGACACCTACAGCCTGAAAATAAAAGGTTGGAAAACCATTTACCATTCAAATGGTCCTCAAAACAAAGCAGGGGTAGCAATCCTTATATCAGGTAAACTAAAATTTACCCCGAAGACTGTAGTGAGAGTTGAAGAGGGACACTATATCATACTTAAAGGATCTATCCAACAAGAGGTTTTAACAATCATCAATATATATGCCCCGAATGTGGGAGCTGCCAAATATCTATCAATTAATAACCAAAATTAAGACATACTTAGATAATAATACACTTATACTTGGTGACTTCAATCTAGAGCTTTCTACACTCCATAGGTCTTCTAAACACATCTCCAAAGAAATGAGAGCTTTAAATGATACACTGGACCAGATGGATTTCACAGATATCTACAGAACTTTACATCCAAACTCAACTGAATACACATTCTTCTCAAGTCCACATGGAACTTTCTCCAGAATAAACCACATACTGGGTCACAAATCAGGTCTTAACCGATACCAAAATATTGGGATTGTCCCCTGCATGTTTTCAGACCATAATGCTTTGAAACTTGAACTCAATCACAAGAAGAAAGTTGGATGAAACTCAAACACGTGGAGGTTAAAGAGCATCCTGCTACAAGATGGAAGGGTCAACTAGAAAATTAGAGAAGCATTAAAAAAGATTCATGGAAACTAATGAGAATGAAGATACAACCATTCAAAATCCTTGGGATACAGCAAAAGCAGTCCTGAGAAGGAAATACATCACAATATAAGCATCCCTCAAAAACTGGAAAGAACTCAAATACAAAAGCTAACCTTGCACCTAAAGGTACTGGAGAAAGAACAGCAAATTAAAACCTACACCCAGCAGAAGATGAGAGTTAATAAAGATTCGAGCAGAACTCAATGAAATGGAGACCAGAACTGTGGAACAGATAAAAAAAAAACAGGAGTTAGTTCTTTGAAAGAATTAATAATAAATAGATAAACCATTAACCAGCCTTATTAAAAAGAAAAGGCTTATTTGAGAAAAGACTCAAATTAATAAAATCACGAATGAAAAAGTAGAGATCACAACCAATACCAAGGAAATACAAATGATTTTAAAAACCATATTATGAGCAGCTATACACCAATAAATTAGGGAAACTAGAAGAAATGGACACGTTTCTGGAAAACCACAAACTACCAATGCTGGAACAGGAAGAAATAGAAAACTTGATCAGGCCAATAACCAGGGAGGAATTGAAGTAGTCATAAAAAACCTCCCAAGACACAGAAGTCCAGGGCCACATGGCTTCCCTGGGGAATTCTATCAAATGTTTAAAGAAGAAACCATACCTATTCTACTAAAGCTGTTCCAAAAGATAGTGATGGAATACTTCCAAACTCGTTCTATGACGTCAGCATCACCTTAATTCCAAAACCAGACAAACACCCCACCAAAAAGGAGAATTATAGACCAATATCCCTGATGACCACAGATGCAAAAATTCTCAACAAGATACTAGCCGATAAGATCCAACAGTACATTAAGAAGATGATTCACCAGGGGCAAGTGGGATTTATTCCAGTGACACAAGGCTGGTTCAACACTCATAAAACAATCAATGTGATTCATCATATCAGCAAGAGAAAAACCAAGAACCATATGATCCTCTCAATAGATACAGAGAAAGTATTTGACAAAATACAGCATCCATTCCTGATCAAAACTCTTCAGAGTGTAGGGATAGAGGGAGCATTCCTCAGCGTCTTAAAAGCCATCTACGAAAAGCCCACAGGAAATATCATTCTCAATGGGGAAACACTGGAAGCCTTTCCCCTAAAATCAGGAACAAGACAGGGATGTCCACTCTCACCACTGCTAATCAACATAGCACTAGAAGTCCTAGCCTTAGCAATCAGGCAACAAAAAGAAACAAAAGGCATTCAAATTGGCAAAGAAGAAGTCAAACTCTTCCTCTTTGCAGATGACATGATACTGTACATAGAAACCCCAAAAGACTCCACCCCAAGACTGCTAGAGCTCATACAGCAATTTAGCAGTGTGGCAGGATACAAAATCAATGCCCAGACATCAGTGGCATTTCTATGCACTAACAATGAGACTGAAGAAAGAGAAATTAAGGAGTCAATTCCATTTGCAATTACGCCCAAGAAGCATTATGTACCTAGGAATAAACCTATCCAAAGAGGTAAAGCATCTATACCCTAAAAACTACAGAACACTTCTGAAAGAAATTGAGGAAGACACAAAGAGATGGAAAAATATTCCATGCTCATGGATTGGAAGAATTAATATTGTGAAAATGTCAGTGCTATCCAGGGCAATTTACATGTTTAATGCAATCCCTATCAAAATACCATGGACTTTCTTCAGAGAGTTGGAACAAATCATCTTAAGATTTGTGTGGAATCAGAAAAGGCCCGAATAGCCAGGGGAATATTGAAAAAGAAAACCAGAGCCGGGGGCATCACAATGCCAGATTACAAGTTGTACTACAAATCTGTGATCATCAAGACAGTGTGGTACTGGCACAAAAACAGACACATAGATCAATGGAACAGAACAGAGAACCCAGAAATAGGCCCTCAACTCTATGGTCAACTAATATTCCAAAAAGCAGGAAAGACTATCCACTGGGAAAAGGACAGTCTCTTCAGTAAATGGTGCTAGGAAAATTGGACAGCCACGTGCAGAAGAATGAAACTCGGCCATTCTTTTACACCATACACAAAGATAAACTCAAAATGGATGAAAGATCTAAATGTGAGACAAGAATCCATAAAATCCTAGAGGAGAACACAGGCAACACCCTTTTGAACTTGGCCACAGCAACTTCTTGCAAGATACATCCATGATGGCAAGGGAAACAAAAGCAAAAAATGAACTACTGGGACTTAATCAAGATAAAAAGCTTCTGCACAGCAAAAGAAACAGTCAACAAAACTAAAAGACAACCTACAGAATGGGAGAAGATATTTGCAAATGACCTATCAGATAAAGGGCTAGTATCCAAGATCTATAAAGAACTTATTAAACTCAACAGCAAAGAAACAAACAATCCAATCATGAAATGGGCAAAAGACATGAAGAGAAATCTCACAGAGGAAGACATAGACATGGCCAACAAGCACATGAGGAAATGTTCCGCATCACTGGCCATCAGGGAAATACAAATCAAAACCACAATGAGATACCACCTCACACCAGTGAGAATGGGGAAAATTAACAAGGCAGGAAACAACCAATATTGGAGAGGATGTGGAGAAAGGGGAACCCTCTTTCACTGTTGGTGGGAATGTGAACTGGTGCAGCCACTCTGGAAAACTGTGTGGAGGTTCCTCAAAGAGTTAAAAATAGACCCAGCAATTGCACTGCTGGGGATTCACCCCAAAGATACAGATGCAGTGAAATGGCAGGACACCTGCACCCCAATGTTTATAGCAGCAATGCCCACAATGACCAAACTATGGAAGGAGCCTCGGTGTCCACCGAAAGATGAATGGATAAAGAAGATGTGGTCTATGTATACACTGGAATATTAGTCAGCCATTAGAAATGACAAATACCCACCATTTGCTTCAACATGGATGGAACTGGAGGGTATTATGCTGAGTGAAATAAGTCAATCGGAGAAGGACCAACATTATATGGTCTCATTCATTTGGGGAATATAAATATAAATATAGAAGGGAAGGGAGAAGAAATGGGTGGGAAATATCAGAAAGGGAGACAGAACATGAGAGACTCCTAACTCTGGGAAATGAACTTGGAGTGGTGGAAGAGGAGGAGAGTGGGGGGTGGGGGTGAATGGGTGATGGGCACTGAGGGGGGCACTTGATGGGATGAGCACTGGGTGTTATTCTGTATGTTGGTACATTGAACACCAATAAAAAATAAATTTATTATTAAAATATTTTTTCAGAGCTTCCAGCCCGGTCATGTGAACCAATTCCTTATACACGCGCACACACACACACACACACACACACACACACATGTCTGTATGTATGTGTGTATACAGTTATGTATTATATGCTGGCAGAAATATAAGTATATGTATTATTTTATATATTTTCATATATACTATATAGATTTGAGTTGGTTTCTCTGGAGAATCCTAGTACATCCTACCTTTATCCATCCCACATTTTACAGTTTTTATCTCCCAACAGGGAGTAACTTCCCATCCAAGGCTTATTCAAGCAGCTTATCTTTCTCCTCAGATGTCTTTAGATCTACTTCATCTCACCTAGTTCACATAATAGGACTCCAAGTCGACATCATTAGATGACGAAGCTGAGGTTCAGAAAAGATCAGCAACCTCCCCAGGCTCCTACAATTTGTCAGTTACAGTACCTGATATGAATCCATAATTATGTAAGACTAATGCTTTCTCCAGTTACCTTGCACCTAATCATCATTGTAAGGCATGTAGTGTACAGCATGAGTCTTGACAACTACTAGACACTTAACATGTACATCTTTTGGACTATATCAAAACTGTAGTGTTAGTTCCTTCACTGGAGAATGTCACTGTAAATCTCAGCTTTATTGTGTCTTGGGCTTCTTGACCTGTTGCATGAATTTGAAAATTATCCTTAGATGTTTTCTGTGCTCTCCACCAAGTGATCAAGTGCTTATGGCTGTCACACAATTCTCTGACACGTTTTCCACTATAAACAAACCAAGCTTTAACATCCAAGCCTTGGTGGTAATGATCTTATCCACTTATTTGCCCCCCGAACAACAGTCACCCGTATGTTATATCATAAATCAGGATTTTAAAAAATTAACCAAGAAAATTGTTCATTCAAGTATTGATACTTGTCCTATTTATTTAATAAGTTTGGAATTTGAATATATTCACTTTGTCTTCCCTCTGTGGCAATGATGCAAACTCTTCTGGGGTTTACATTTAATGGGGAAATATGTTCCCTCATCTGGTAAGTTTTACATGTTTTTCAATATGTATTCAATAAAGATGTAATTTATAATTGGTTTTCCATGAAAGGATCTAGTTTGAGTTCTAAGTCCACTTCAATTAGTGGATTCCTTTGGCAAATCATTGTTTGCAATTGAAAAAAACTTAAAGCCCCACTGATGAATGAGTATGTGTTTTCTGTTTCTGTGTCAGCTGGAGTCTCACCTTTTCTTTTTTCAGCTTTAATTGTGAAATCATGTTTTATGCTTGTGATTCTTTGAGTGGCAACTTTCTACAGTAATAGATTAAACAGGGAAGTAAAGCTCTAAGAGTAGTTCTTACCTATCTGGAGAACAATGAAGCATTAAGGGCCTATAGATATTATTTATCTAATGTAGATCACTAATAGTTTGTTAAAATTGAAACCATCTATGTGCCAGAAAGTAAACTCTGTGGCTACAGAGAAGTATACAGTCCCCTTCTGCAATTAGTATAGAATCTAACTGAAGAGAGAAATAATGTTTCTAAAAGATAACTAAAAAACAAAGCAGGCAGTATTAAATTGTCAGTTGAATGGTGTAGAGCAAGGATGGCAAACTTAGACCCACTCCCATCATGGATATCCATGGCTGACATTGCTAATCATACCTCCTTTGCCCTGTAAGCGTGGATGAAACCTCATTTTAATATCTCCTTAACACAGTATCCCTGGTAGCCACTACCAACCATCATGGAAGGATATGCAATGACATCTCTTTGCCATTTTTATATAGATAATGCTCTAGGAGTTCAAAAGAAAGTGAAGACATGTAAGAATGGAGCAGTTAGAGAAAACTTCTTAAGGAAGGTAGAAAGTGAGCTTGAAATATGGATGGGACAGCTTCATGGAAAGGAGAGTATAAAGCATTCAAGCAGAGGGACTGATGTGAACAAAGGCATGTCAGTGGACATTGGTTCAGTGACTTTGGCCTGGTGAAGATAACTTTCAAGTACAGCCCATTGCCTAACTCAATGATTGTTTTCCTGTGTTGGGAAAGCAAAAAGAACAGATATTAATTTCCTATCCTCCTCATTTCTCCCTCACAGATAGAATCAGAAAGACATATTCAAAAGAAACCCTGCCTCAAAACATAAAAGGGTAATATTCTCAAAAGACTGCAAACTTCAAAAAATACATACCAGACTTTAATCATTTACTCTAAATATATTGGATATGAAGTAGCTCAAACAATTGGACCTTCTTTTTTTTTTTCAAAATTTATGTATTCATGAGAGACCCAGAGAGAAAAAGAAGCAGAGATACAGGCAGAGGGAGAAGCAGGCTCCCTGCAGGGAGCCTGACATGGGACTCAATCCGAGGTCTCCAGTATCAGGTCTTGGGCCGAAGGCGGCACTAAACCGTTGAGCCACCTGGGCTGCTCAACAATTGGACCTTCTAATCTGCAACAAGTTATATAGGAATTGTCATGATGCCCTGATTCAACCCCAAAAGGGATTAGTTTTCAGCTCAGACTCCAATCAGAATCATTTTAGGGACCAAAATCATTTGTAATGCAGAACAAAATGGCAAAGCTGCAACATATGGCTGCAGGTTCTCAGCAGATAACAAAAAAACCCAAAGCAAAGAAACTTTCCCCAACCATAAAGATTCAGCACTAAGCGTTTTTCCAATCACTTGACAATATTGAAAATAAACTTCAAACAAAGATATAAAAAGAGAATGAGACTCAGCATTCTGATATGAAAATTCTACTCCCCTTGCATTCCTGGAAAAAGCAAAAATGGTGTAGGTCAAGAGGAGTGATTTACACTCAGCAGAACATGGACAAAAGAAGAAAAGGATGTCCAGACCAGATTGTAAGAGAGAATATGCCCTTGAGAAAATCTGATCAAGAATTCTAACCAAAGTTTGAATGAAAAGGGAATTAGAAATCAGTATATGTATATTGTGTATGTATATATATTATATATACACACATTATACGTATATATGTATTATAGTATATGTATAATTATGCACAAATTCATTTATGAGCACCATTAAAAGTATCTCTAGTTGCTGCATGTATTTATGTATGAATTAACTTTTTCAAAAAGTCTGTGGCTATTTTATAAGTGTTTCAGTTATTCTTAAATAGTCTTTTTAATGTCTCCTAATATCCATTAAATGATTCCTTCAGATACCATTAGGGATGGCTATTAGAATAATATAGAGATTACTCAGCTAATGCATTCAAGATTGTATGCTGAGGGTGAACTAAACAGGTAAGCAGACAATCTTAGATCAATGCCCTGAGAAGCAGAGTCTGAGACAAGAATTCAAGTACACATGGTTTCTTGGAAAAGCACTCTTAGGAGAAATCTATGAAGGAAGAGTGTAGCAAGATAAGGCAAGGGGAGGATACTGAGCAAGATTGTGGTATTTGGTATAGTCTGGTCTTGTTCTGATCTGTAGAGGGGCTATGGAGCAAAATCTACACCCTAGAGGTCTCCTTTCTTAAATCAAAGGAGCTTACACTCCCACATTAGTCATTCCATAGCTCTTCAGGCCAGATAGTTTCCCTTAGTCCCAATTTTCCAGCTATGAACACTAGCAGCCAACATTCACAAGCTGGGAAAGTGGGGGCACCAACCCAATATAGGAGATCTGGGAGGGGCACCACAGTCCCTTTGCAAAGTATTGTCTTCTTTGGCCTCATTTTTACCTAGCAAAAGTCCATTAGCAGCAATGCTGGCAAATATATTCCAGCATCTTCACACTCCAAAAGACCCTTTGGGAATAACCCCTCTACATGGAGCTGGTCTCCAAAATTCCATTTCTGAAATGCATTCTGAAGTAGAAACAATAGCAGCAATGCAGTGGTATAAATTACTGCTATTAGATCAGTCCTTGATATGCTAGAGGAACACACTAGGACTTGTCACTGAATGTTAGAGACCAGAGAAAAGGAATCCAAGAGGAAATGTAACAGAGGGATTGGCCTTGGGAATTCCAAACTGAGTCAGGCTATTATTAGAAAAACCGTTATCTTCTACAGTCAAACATATCCAGTAGCATTCCAAGATCTGGAAAATTATGGATATTCTGAGACCCATAGTCTCTCCGTTGGTTGAAATGCAGTAAGATGTGCCTTGCATAACTGTTGGAGGGGAAAATGTCTCAGAAGCTACTAATACAGTGTTTGGCTCATTGTGTGCACAGCTCACTAAATACAGCAGATAGCGAAAAAACCCAAAGCAAAGAAACTTTCCACAACCATAAAGATTCAGCACAAATAAAATGGTATTTTATTGCAATGGCATATATCTCTGGTCCCCACTTCCACCCCACCCACTGAACTTCTTCATCCTCCAAATCCAAGCAGCTGGATTGGATTTATCCACTGCATAACCCAAACAAAAGCCACAAACACTCGAATACTAACCAAAAAAGCCATGGGCCAGAGCAGATTATGAAAGTAGAGTTGTATTCTTATAGAGCAACTTTCCCTATCTGTAAAATAATATTAAAGGACACCAACACTAGAGAAAAGAGGAGGAAGACAAACTTTGTAGAATATAGAGGGTAAGATGAAGAGTTTGCAGAGCACAGCTTGAGCCTGAATCAGCTCAGAATTATAACACCAGCATTGAACTGAGTAATGATGGTGTTCAATTGTTGTACTTGCCATTACCTTCTGATAAGGACCACAAATTGCCAGCACCCAATTCATTGCTCTTTGTCATCTAGTGTGGAGTAAGACTTGTCTGATCCTAGAGACTTTCTCCAGCCCCCATCCATACAATCTCATATGGACAGCCACCATCTGTGACCAAGGTTCCCAATAAGTCTGTCATCCCCATGCCCAGCATGGATGGTGAGGATGAATATTAGGGACTGTAGAGGCATGAATGGAGATTGTAAAGTGCACTTCCCCTATATGTTCTTCTATCTTATCCATGGTTGGCCCTTTTAAACTTCATTATTTCCTCAACAGGATTCCGAGAAGAACCAAATGCTGTTTAAGGCCATACAAGTGCATCACCCAGAGGGAACTTGGCCAAGGTGCCAATTCTGTCCTGCCTGCAGAGCTGTTTGGGAGAAGAGCAGTGGGATATAAAGATTTACACGTGGGTTTTTATTTTATTTGTTTGGAATTTGGTGTCCCCTTCCATTTCTCCTCCTTTTTTACCCCAGCTCCAATTAGAAAATTCCATTGTACAAAATCCCACTCCACAGGAATCTATATCAAATTTAGGAAGCCATTGGTGTATAAAGGATGTTCAATTCACAGGGTAAGACACAGTGTGCTATGTAATCAAAGGCAATTAAAGACATTCAAGCAATTGTGAATATACACCCTTTACATACACAATTATGGAGAATTGTTCACAAAGCTTTCACACTGTGGCACTGGATGGTTTCCAAACGGCACTTAAGGCATAAGAAGTACTTATTTGGGGCTTGCAAACATTAGTTTTGTTTGTGTTCTTATGCATGTTTGGCAAATACAATGCAGGCTTTGCTTTTAGAACATTTGGCCCTAAATAAAAAGAAATGTGTCAGCAAATCCACCAAGAAGTACACTAAATCTAAAACTTCTTCTGTTGGATGCAGAGGGAGGCTGAGGTAGACTCTGTTTGTTTTCCAGCTAAAGACAACATCTGGATGCAATCGCCAAGAGTTCTGGCTGATTAGGCCACATCTAGCAGAGAGGCAGAAAACCTTACCCAAGGCCCCAGGCATTAATTGTGAAGCTGCCCACTGCTTATAGCATACCTGGAGTCAGTTAGGGCAAAATGCCCATGTGAGCAGGATGATCTCACCTGTGCCTCTCAATGGTCTCCAGCATTTGCCATCTACTTCAAGACATGCAGAGTACTACCCAAATTCATATTATATTTCTTGGGTGAAGCAGAGGTGGGGAGGAGAGGACCAGGTTTCTATCTTCTACACTTAGTAAATAAAATACAAGCCAAGATTTTATAGTCCATCTACTAGGCTGAAGTACCAACTCTGCTGCTCTGTGACTAAACAAGTTATATAACATCTGCCCCACTCCCCTCATTGGTAAAACAAATGTACTAGTACCTGCTTCATGAAGCTGTTGAAGACTAATAAGCTGACAAACATACAGTAGGCTAACAGTACTAAATTAATTTATCATACTTTCCCTCTTCCTTCTCTTTGACCTCCATGCAGAAAAGTCTCCTCCATAAAACACAAAACCAAAACACTTGACCTACCATTCACCCTCATAATTTACCATACCTCCATTTCCTTAATGCCAAGTTCCCTAAAAAGTTCTCCTCTAAAAGAGGAGATTGCATGTGTTGTCCTGCCCTCACTCTCATTCACTCTCAGTGCCTGCTCCCTCCCCCACAATAAGTGATGAGGATCACTCATCCACAGCCTTTGCCACCTGACTGTCTCCCAGGCTACTCCATTGACATGCTGACCACATGGCTGAAGCCAGCCAATCAGTAGCTTAATAGTTGCCACTTGTGAGCAGAAATTTTAAATATGCTTGCTTCATTCATTTTGGCCTCGTGCCTTCTTGCCTTCTTCCATGAGAATAGTATGGGAAAGAAAGCCCTGATTCAGGACTTTAGCTTGAGTCCTAGAAGATGTCTTGAGCCCAGGAATCACAGCCAACTTGCAGCTTTCATTTAATGTTACAAGGAAATAAGCATTTGGTTTTATTCTGTTGAAAACTGTGTTGGTTGTTACTGCCACAAAAGCTGACTGATACCTAGAATCTGTTCTTCTGCCTATCCAAGTAGCCCCACTATAACAACTAATGAAGGATGATCTGACAAGGATCCCCCCCTTAATGGAACTTCCCCTTTCCCCCCATTCAATTCTCAGTATACACGATACCCCTGAATATTGCCATGTTTGTAACTGTTGACTCCCTGGCCAGAAATTATTGGCTCATATACGGGTATCTGACCTGGTCTGCAGTGGGAGAAAAGAACAAAGCCACCATACACAGAGAAACAGAATGAGAAGGTGCATTCAGGATGGCTTGAGCCACTGGCTAATGCTGTTCTGTTTTTATTTCTAAATGTTCATGTATGGGAAAGAGTTCCTGGCTAAAAGGAGGCAGGTTCAGGATGACCACACACATGAGTAGGAAGGAGCAACATCCTCTGTTCACACAGAGGGACTTACCATGAGCCATTTGGTGGTTGGTGAATAGTAGCTTGAAGAGTCAGGTCCAGAAAGAACAGGTTGGTATTTAAGTGGTTTAGAGCCAAGTCTTTCAGTTCAGATATGGTCCTGACCAAAGATTCAAGAAGCCATCTAAATTCCTCCATGTGGTGAAGTTAAATCTAAAGGAAGAATATAAGGACTTGAGAAAAATTGATACTCCTCAGGACTGGGAAGAACATCATCAGGCAGACCTGGGACACCAGAGGAGGCATCAGAGCACCAGGTTTTTGACAAGTCTACCCAGGACTGTGAATAAAAGACTTTCCTACCTTCAACAGCAGCTTCTAGAGCCAGCTGGGGGAACCCTGCCCAACATCTGAAGAACCAGGTGAATACTAAGTATAACTGGGTTGGGTTACAGATTATATAGTATGCTGATACAATCGTAAGAGCCAACACCTCTTGGGTGATAAGTAAATGATAGGAAATAATCTAAACATGACACAGAAGAATTATGATAATTCTTGAACCATCCTTGTGAAGTAGATCTTATTGAAAGTTCCATCTTATAGAGGAGAGACCTGAAGCATGGGAGAGTTAAGTTAACTTCCCCAAGATGCATTAAGGTAGAATGTAAAGATGTAGACACAAGACTATTCATTATGGAATTATTTTTAATAATGGCAAGGTTTCCATAGTGATATTGTAGGCAAAGTTAAATGTCCAACAATAAGGAGTAAATTACATAAATTACAATATACGCACACTACATTAAAAATAACATTGTAGATGTGTACTTTGGAAATGAAAGTCTGTTTATCACGTATTATTTATTAAAAAATATCAGGGCACAAAATAAATTGAGGCACAATCCCATATTTTGGCAATTATAAACATATATGCATTTTTTAAAGTTCGGAAAGAAACTGCATCCAAGTGTTTCTAGCAGTCCACAGATGGTAAGGTTGTGGATGCTTTGGGTCACCCTTTCATTTATCTAAATTTTCTAATAAAAAATATTTGCTTTTTCATGACAGAAAAGTTAGTTTAATTTTAAAGTTAATAAAGTAGAGTGGAAGATTACCTGAGTACCAAGATCAGATATGTGGAGGGCTCTTAATTCCATGCACATCAAAGGCAAGGCCTCTGGTGCAAGTGGAATTAGTGTGATCCAGCATTTCCCAAAGTGTTTTGCTGGGAAAAGGGGTGTTTCGTGGTCAAGTAAATTGGAAAATTCTGCTTACTCCCCTCAAAGATCCACAATGCATGAATTCTGTTAAAAGTAAAAGAAAACACGACAAATCTATTTTACTTAGCTTATTTTTTAATTTTCTGAGTATAGTGAATACACGATTATATTAGTTTCAGGTGTACAACATAACTATTCAACATTTCTATATGTTATGCTATGCTCACAAGCTTTGGTCTTGACCAAAGATTCAAGAAGCCATCTAAATTCCTCCATGTGGTGAAGTTAAATCTAAAGGAAGAATGTTGAATCACAAGATGGAAGCTTCCATCTGTCTGTATATACAATAGAATATTACGCAGCCATGGGAACCCTGGGTGGCGCAGCAGTTTAGCGCCTGCCTTTGGCCCAGGATGCGATCCTGGAGACCCGGGATCGAATCCCATGTCGGGCTTCCGGTGCATGGAGCCTGCTTCTCCCTCTGCCTATGTCTCTGCCTCTCTCTGTCTCTCTCTCTCTCTGTGACTATCATAAGTAAATAAAAATTAAAAAAAAATTTTAAAGAATATTACACAGCCATAAAAAAGGATTAGATCTTGCTACTTGCAACAATATGGATGGATCGAGTGGGTACTGTGCTAAGTGAAATAAGTAGACTGAAAAAGACAAATACCATATGATTTCCATGCATGTGGAAATTAAAAAAAACAAAACAAATGAGTAAACAAGCCAGTAAAAAGCAGAATCAGGCCTATAAATATGGAGAATAAACTGATGGTTGCCAGAGGGGAAAGAAGTGGAGGGATGGGCAAAATGGTGAAGGGGAGGGGGCCATACAGGCCTCCAGTTATGGAGTGACCACATCACAGGAAGAAAAAGTTAAGCATAGAAAATATAGTCAATTGTATATAATAGTATCATTTTACTTCATTTAATCCAGCATTTTCCAATTTTATTTAATCATGAAGCTCCTTTATATAACACTTACTTCAAGAAATGTTTAAAGGTTTTGGAAGCAGTAGTATTGCTTACACTCATTGTTCTGCTGAGCATATGATCCTTATACAGAATAATATATATTTATATATCACAGAGCTTGGAAATATCACAGAGTTTGGAGCATTTCAGTTCATCTCCTCCCTCTCATCAACACTAATACCCTCCCTTCTTTACAGGTGTGATTTACAGGAGAATTCCAGAAAACCTTTTACATTCCAACCATCACCTTAGAGTCTATTCCAGCCAATGACATTTGAAAGAATTAAATAGAAAAAATAAAAGGTATAGCAAGTTAGAAAACACAAGAATCATACTTACTTACTAATTATTCTCATATTTAAAAATCAAATATTAGAAATTATATTTTTCTTTTCTTTTTCATTTCTTTTTAAGATGGCTAGTTTTTAAAATGCCATGGGGAAAAACAACATAGAATTATTACAAAACTGGATCAGGATTTTTTTTGTTGTTTAACCATTACTTTAAATATTACTGGATCCACTCTGTTTCCTCTATTTGTCTTATTTGTGCCTTTCTGGCATCTTTTGAATACTTTTCCTGTACTTTCCTGTACTTTAGAAATTTTCTACATGTTGAGGTCCACCTGTGCAAGAAAGAAACCAGGAAATGTCCTTTCCCAGCTTCCTTTGCAATTAGGGCACAAGGAAGTGAACATACCCTCACAGATTGCAATGACAAAAAATAAGACAGGGAAGGATTTAGCCCAGAATCCATTTTATTGGAAAGGGAAAAGGAGCTTAGAAGAGAAGTACTAAGCTTTCAGAATCTGGAATGTTAGAAGATTTCACAACAGTGTCTCAGGTCACTGTTTTTGGTGAGAACCAAGGGATGAGTGTTCTGCCTTCAGGGGACTGTATCTGTGAGGAATACTCGGGAATATGATTTCGGTTTTCTTCCTGACTACAGAGGCTCAAACCCTGATTCTCTGAGTATTCAATAACTTCCTATTCTATTTATACTAGCCGGAATGGGTGAGCAATGCATTATTGCAGAACCAGATGTTTAGACACATCACAAAGTTTCCTAAACACAGAGCTCAGTTGCTCTACTCTTTGGTCTAATGTCATCAGGCTACCTCTTCTCACAGGATGAATGAGGGATGCTAGAGAGGAGACAGGTTAATTTTTTCCTGATATTCCAGTGTTAACTAGATGGTTGTTCACTTTATTCCATACAGTTAGTGTTCATTTTATATTTGGCTGGGTGAATTGTATTTATTCTAGCAAATCCAGATTGTTTAAATGGCTAACATAATGCTATTCCTAAAGCAGTAAGAGTAGCCTTCAGCACTTTCCTTTCTTGGATCTGTAACATGTCATATTCTAGTTTTCTTCCTATGTAATTGACCCCTTCTCTGCTACTTTGTACATTCTTCCTCCTTTACCCAAAATATAAATGTTTACATTTCTCAGACTGGGTCCTTTCTTTCTATATACTCTCACTTGATAGACTCCAGTGTCCTATAGTTATCAATAGGATCTGCATATAGGTAACAACTATATTTACAACTTCAGCCTCAAACCCTTTCATGAAGTTTATACTTCATATATCACCTGATAATTATCTAAGAGATATCTCAAACTTAACATATCCAAAATAGAATATGCATATGGTGTTATCATCCACCCCAAACACCTAGAGCTTTCTTTCAACCACCTTTACCCCTTTAACCCACGTAATTCAAAGAAACAGCAAACGTTTGAAAGAAGCTGTTAAAAACACAAAAGTAATATTTATAATGGATCTAATTTGCGCTCTCACTAAAATATGAGAACATATCAACTCTATTTTTAGCATGCAAAATAAACTAGGAAATGCACAGACTAAAATATGGACTGAGATTAAAAGCTCATTGGAAGTCGCTGGAGAGGGGGGTGGGAGAATGGAATAATTAGGTGAAGTGTAATAAGGAGGGCTCGTGACATAATGCACACTGGGTATTATATAAGATTATTGAATCACTGAACTCTACTTTTGAAACTAATAATACACTATATGTTAATTAATTGAAATTTTTTAAAAGCTCGCTGGAAAAAAACAAGCCTTTGAGAAAACAATGTGGGAAACTAAAAGCACAAAATCAGAATGGATTTTGATGTTCATAAAAGCAGAATCACAAGTACTGATTTGTGATATAAGGGAAATGATTCAACAGTAGTAATAGTCCAGATTTATAATCCCAAATTGGGGTACCAAAGATCAGGAAATAGTATGGTGAGTGAGGGTAAATAGAAGCAATCTTAATACCAAGAATGACATAAGGACACCTGGAATAACTGACTTGATCTTAAATTTAAGAACTGGAGAAATAGAGATGAATGTTCCAGAAAAGTTGAATAGTAAGATCAAAATGGAAAGCATTACACACATTTAGCAAGTGCCTGGAAAATAAGGAAAGAAAATATGTAGGCAGATAAGCAGATAAGAAAGTTGCCAAAAAGCTAAATTTTTCTATTTTATTCACACAAATGGCATGAGTTAAATCCCACTATTTAAAGGGAAAAAGAAAGAACTTCTAAAATAAAATAGTATGTAGAGGGTATCTGGATGGTTCAGCTGGTTAAGCATCTACCTTTGGCTCAGGTTAGGATCTGTGAATCATGAGATTGAGCCCAGTTGGGGGAAGTCTGCTTCTCCCTCTCCCCCTTTCTTCCCCTTCCCCTCATGCCCTCTCTCAAATAAATAAAATATTTTTAAATAAGTAAATAAAATGGTACATAGAGGTTAAATTTAAATGATGAATAAGAAAAAAATAATAAAGAAAAAAGACTATTATGGTAATATAAACATCAAATTAAAAAAATTAAAGGTCATTTTATAGGGTACAGTCTATAAATTAAAATTAAACAAAACTGTGGAACATTCTTAATAGCCACAAGGTTTAAGAAAGAAACTTTCTGCTATTGGTCTGGCTGGGGTGTCACATCAGGTGCTGCACCACCCAACTTCACAATTCCCACCTCTCTCATATCTTTCTTTCTGCATCAAGTTGCATTCTGAAAGTTTAAGGAAATAACCCCAAACGTGGGGTAGTGACAGTCTGCTGAAGTGAGATTTCCAAGAAAGAAAGCTCCAAATGCTCTGACAGCAGGTTATAGGGACTAAAGATTGTCATGAACGCTATTTGTTGAGGAAGCAAAAACACAGTGGAGACTTTTAAAAATAAATAAAAGGTTCCCTTTCCCCCTGCCAAGGGACCCAGGATGAACTGGGGCTAGGAATTATTCACATCAGCTTCCACAGGGAACTCAGGCAGAAGCTGCCCAGATTTAGAATGGGACCAAGGGTATTAAGTCTCACTCCTGACAAGAGGTAAGGATCAAAGTCAGAAGTCTCCCGTATTCCAAAAGCAAAAAGAAAAAAAAGTGGGCACTAGAAAAAATACTGCAAATTCACATGAAAAATATAAGTGAATGTTTACCAAAGACAAAAACAGAATCTGTGATGTTGCCTGAAAAGAAAAAGAAAGAAAAGCAAGCGTGTGTGTGTGTGTGTGTGTGTGTGTGTGTGTGTGTGTGTGTTGATTGATCCTGAAACAAAGTTCCAGCCTCATTCTGCCAACACTGAAGTATATCATCTGCGCCCTTCTATATATTCTGTAATTGAACTAAATGAAAAAGACAGCCCTGGGGGCTGAAGCTCATGAGCACAAGGCAGTGGGTCAGATGATGTGAACACCATGATGCAGACCCCTCCAATTTTCCTCTGGAGTGGGTGCCTGTTGGGAGCAAGAAACAGGCTTAGGAATGGAACATGAAAGGGACAATAAATAAAACAACAACAGTGAACAGTGAGGCAGTGCAGGGAGTAAGAATATTCATGTGCTATAAACCGAGGGATAGGTCCAATCATTCCAATTCTTCATGCCAGGGAGGGAAACTGCTTCCAGCCAATGCCAAGATAATGTCTCTTTTAATGCTTACAATAGCCTGAGCTGTTTTACAAGGGAGTAAAGCAGATGAACTTAAGACATGTAGCCAAAGGTTCCCAACTTCACTGCATTGACAAACAGGGATTAAAACCCAACCCTTTCATGACTCTGCAGCCTACGTCTCAACCATGACACATTTTTCCTTCTCTGATGTTCATGCTGGATGTGATTTTCTACAAGTATTTTCTTTGGGTGTGCAATGTCACAGTTATGCTATAGCAAAGGGCTCTTCCTCCCCCCCAGGCCACATACATTCCATTTCCTCTCTGTATCTCACTTAAGTTCCCTTTATCCTGTAGGCAGTTTGCATATATGTATCTGGGAGCTGGAAAGAAGCTCCTTGTTGTGGCCTTTCTGCAGAGTCTATGTAAACATACAGAAAAATATATATTTAACCAAGGTTCACATCCCTCAAAAAGAACATCTAGATAATTTGAGTCACTACATTAAAACTTTCATATGCTATCTTACCTTGGGGTATAGAAACTGCTGTAGAAATCAGACTACAAGATCTTTGTCAAAAAACTGTATTGTGTCTTCTTACAACTCCCCATGGTTCTTCCAAAAAGGAGATATTTGAAAAGTCTGTGGGCAAACCACAATGAAAAAGCCCCACTCCTCCTCATAAATCATGCTATTGTTTAGTGATGCACCATCAGGACAGGCCGCATTTATCTCCCCAAAGCAAGCCTGGCAAAAATATGTTCAGGAAATATTGGTCATATTATCTTTCCAAAAGGTTAAGAGAAGGATTTGCTTATCTATGATGATTTATGGAACTGACAAGCAGGTGCACAAATGTGGCCAGGAAATGCATAAGAATAGAGAGAATGTCTTAGAACAAAATTATGGTGTCAGGCCACAAAGCTGATAGCTTTGGGGTTCATAAATCGCATTTGTGAAGAATAAATAAAAAAAGAGAACAGGACGAGGCCAGGGCCCCTTGTTGTTTCTATATCACAATTTGTTGGCCTGCCCTGTCCTGCCTCTGTCAGAGATAAGGACTTCTATTGCTTTCTTCTATCTCCAGATTCAGTCTAAAGACCAATAAATAAGACACTCTGGCTTCTGTTAGCATGTCCTGTCCATTTCTGACTTGCCATATGACTGTTAAATGATTTTTGGTGACTGGATGATTTACACAGTGAGCAAGCATGTCTGACAAGACCCTATGTGGGTCCCATCCAGCGAATAAGCCCTCTGAGACTACAACAAGAATGCCTGTTTTCCAGTTCTAGCCCTGCAAGTACCCACCTGTGTGACTCTGGACATGTTTTCTGCTCTAACTTCTTTCATTTGCAACACTACTGAAAAATACATCATCCATCAATTTTAAAAGCTGAGGTCATAATCCAGAAGAAAACAAAAGAAACTGTATGAAGTCATTCCAGGGCTCTGGACCCCATAGCTATTTCATTGCCAAGCATATTGGGGGCTGCAGCGGGTGGAGGTGAGAGCAAGTAAATATTTATGCAGTTGACTTGAAAGTCATGTCTCATATCTCTAAATGAAGAAGTGGAATAAATGTATACGGAATTTGTCAGTCTTTCTAATTCTGAATTTATATTATTGAACTTGTAAAGAAGAGTAGCTAACCATCTGCTGATTTAATTGACATTTTAGCACCAGCTGAACTGTTCTGGAATAAATATGTTTTATAACTTCCTGGGTTTTGCAAAACATTCTCTCTTTGCGTTTTTATTGTGGCCCTAACAATAATCCAAAGACAAACAAACTTCAATACAAACCCCCTCCGCCTCCAACACCTTGGTCTATTTTAAGTTCAAACTGCACCAGAGATAGCAGTGGAATAAGCACCTTGCCAGAAAAGCTTTATTTTCATTCCCTAGAGAAGACAGCTAACCTCCAGGTGTTCTATTCAGTGGATAATATGTATGCTGCGATGCGTATGCACTTGTTTTTATCCATCTTGAAGCCTAAGCTTGGAACAAATACCATTTTAAGACCATGTGCAGGATTAAAATATGAAAGGTGTCATTAGATCAGGTTCTTATCCTCTGCCCTCTCCCCCCGGCTTCTCCCCATGAAGTGGCCCACACAGCTTCAAGGAGGCAGCACTGTGTGCCCCTCCTCAACCTCATGCTTCACCTCCATCCTTACCCCCAGCTCCCTGCATGCTCTGCTGGCTCCTGTCTTACTACCGTCATCTCCCATTTCCTGGTGAGTGCTCACTTCCTGAATCTGACTCAGCCACCCCCATAGCAGCAAGCACATCATCCACTGAATCCACTCCTGGGAGAGAAGCTTGTACTTGCTCTGCAGGTCCATCCAATCTTAAAGGAGGTCACCCAGTACAGGCCTGGCCCTAACAGCCTATGTTGCATGGTCCTCTCAAACCCACTAGGAGGAAAGCTGTGGCGGTTACTTATTTGTGACTGCGGCTCCACTGCTCAGCTACTGCAGAGTGTAGACACAAACCTCTCCACTTCCTCAGTTCCTTAAACGAGGAAACATAAGAGAGTAAGAGTCCTTAGAGTTGCCAAGAAGGCTAATTATTCAGTCAGGGAAAACCTGACAGGAAAATCTATTATTTTTTTAAGTAATCTTTTTAAATGAACTATAGCCTATGTAGAGAAGAGTTCAAACTTATACATATCCAGGTTGATGGCTCATCTCAAAAAAATATACCCATCTATCAACCACCCAGATTCAGAAATACAGTATTACCACCAAGAAGCTACCCTCATCTGCCTCCCATAAGAAGTCCCTCCTGGGGCACCTGGGTGGCTCAGTTGGTTAAGTGTCTGCCTTTGGCTCAGATCATTCTCTTAGGGTCCTGAATTGAGCCCCACGTTGAAATCCCAGCTCAGCAGAGAATTCTGCTTCTCCCTCTCCCCTTGTCCCACTTCCCCACCCTCACTCCTTCTCCTAAGTACTCTCTTTCAAATAAAAATAAAATAAAATATTTTTTTAAAAAAAGAGGAAGCTCCTCCTTCCTCCTCAAAAACAACCAATATCATGACTTCTGCCCCCAGACATTAGTCCGCCTGTGTTTGAATTTATATAAATGGAATTGTACCTCACATATTCTTTTGGGTCTGGCTTCCTTGGCACAACACTGTTTGTGAGATTTATCCATAGGGTTGCATGTAGATCATTTTTATTTCTGTATAATATTCCACTGAATGAATGAATGTACCATAATTTATCCATTCTAGTGTCAATGGACTGTTGACTTTGCAGTTTGGAGCTAGTACAAGCAAGACTGTTCTGAAATTCTTGCACTAATACTCAGTCAATGTATGTGCACACTTCTGTTGTGTGTATACTTACAGTGGACTTTCTGTCACAGGCCCAAGCAAAGGCTATGCAACAATACTCCAGTGTTATATCAATTTATACACAATTTATTACCAGTGGTAAAGAGTTCCAGAAGCCCTATTTGTCACCTGTACTTGGTATTGTCAGTCTCTTTAATGCTAACTCTACTGATCTGTATGTAACAGCACTGTTAAATAACAAAAATATTCAGTACATATGTGTTGATGGATGTTACTTTAATATAAATAAAAGATGACCCCCCCCAGCCCACATGCCAGCCTCATGCTAATAGAGAAACATCAGACATTCTCACTTAAGTCAGGAATAATACAAGGATGGCCAATGGCACACTGACTCTACCCACTATTACTGCTAGTATTTAACATTATACTCCAGGTACTACCCAATGTGATCAGACAACACAAAGATATTACAGGTTTAAATTGAAAGGACTAGTGGGACGCCTGGGTGGCTCAGCGGTTGAGTGTCTGCCTTTGGCTCAGAGGATGATCCCAGAGTCCCAGGATCAAGTCCCATATTGGGCTTCCAGCATGGGGCCTGCTTCTCCCTCTATGTCTCTGCTTCTCTCTGTGTCTCTCATGAACAAATAAATAAAATCTTTTAATCTGTTCCATTGATCTATGTGTCTGTTTTTGTGCCAGTACCACACTGTCTTGATGACCACAGCTTTGTAGTACAACCTGAAATCTGGCATTGTGATGCCCCCAGATATGGTTTTCTTTTTTAAAATTCCCCTGGCTATTCAGGGTCTTTTCTGATTCCACACAAATCTTAAAATAATTTGCTCTAACTCTCTGAAGAAAGTCCATGATATTTTGTTAGGGATTGCATTAAACGTGTAAATTGCCCTGGGTAACGTTGACATTTTCACAATATTAATTCTGCCAATCCATGAGCATGGAATATTTTTCCATCTCTTGTGTCTTCCTCAATTTCTTTCAGAAGTGTTCTATAGTTTTTAGGGTATAGATCCTTTACCTCTTTGGTTAGGTTTATTCCTAGGTATCTTATGCTTTCAGGTGCAATTGTAAATGGGATTGATTCCTTAATTTCAAAATTTTAAAGGACTAGTGTTAACATTTTGTTTACATATGATATGATCACACACATGGAATACCTGTTCCCCTAAATTAACTGAAAACTACAACAAATAATTAGATTTCACTAAGTTAGCAAGAAACAAACTTAAAATACAGAAATCAATGGCTTCCAGTTATAGAAACAGCCAACAGTTAGAAGATAAAATGAAAGAAAAGACTCCATTTACACAAGAAATCTATGACTTAAAATAGTCTTGGTAATAGTCTTAACAAGACTTAACAATCTTCGAGGACTATAAAAAGGAAAATTTCAAAACTAGTAAAAGAAGTCTTTAAAAAATGGAAAATCTCCATACCATGTTCCTGCATAGGATGATTCAACATCATAATGTCAATTCTCCCTCAGTTGACTTTTTTGTATATTTTTTTTTATTGGAGTTCTATTTGCCAACATATATAGCATAACACCCGGTGCTTATCCCGTCAAGTGCCCCCTCAGTGCCCGTCACCCAGTACCCCCGTGTCCCTGCCCACCTCCCCTTCTACCACCCTTTGTTCATTTCCCAGAATTAAGAGTCTCATGTTCTGTCACCCTCTGATCTTTCCCACTCATTTTCTCTCCTTTCCCCTTTATTCCCTTTCACTATTTTTTATATTCTCCATATGAGTGAAACCATATGATGATTGTCCTTCTCCGATTGACTTACTTCACTCAGCATAATACCCTCTGGTTCCATCCATGTTGATGAAAATGGTGGATATTCGTCCTTTCTGATGGCTGAGTAATAGTCCGTTGTATACATAGACCACATCTTCTTTATCCATTCATCTTTCGATGGACACCGAGGCTCTGATTTATAAATCTAACAGGGTTTCCATAAAAATATCAATGAGTGGTTTTAGAAGTTGATAAGCTGATTCTAATTTTAATATAGGGACAAAATGTTTCCAGGAAAAGTCTGAAGAACTAAAAGCACCAAGGAAAGACTACCTTCCAGATATTAAAACAGATTATAAAGCCACTGCATAAAATAAAGCCACTGTGTGTCATTGAAACATGGATATACAGGCGGACCAAAGAAACATAATGGGAAGTATAAAAATAGATCCAAATTATTTTAAGAATCTAAAATATGATAAATGAAGCCCCTCAAATCCTTAAGGGGAATGTAGTTTACTTAATAAATGATTTTAGAGTAGAGTTTCTCATCCTTGGCACTATTGACATTTGGGACTGGAAAACTCATTGTCCTGGGTGGTTGTCCTATGCATTGGAAGGTGTTCAGTGGCTTTTTGGATTCTGTCCATTAGATGCTAATACTATCCCCCCATCAAGTTGATGACCAAAAATGTCTTCAGACATTGCCAAACAGCCTCTGTGTGGCAGCATTTCCCATGTTTAAGGACTATTGCTTGAAAACAACCAGGTAAACCTCCAGGGAGGGGAGGGGGGTGTGAGCTATAATTCAGGAAAAAAGCAAACTCCAAAATGTCAAAAATAAAATTTTAAAAATTAATATGATATAAATGTAATTCAAGGAAACATGAGCTAATTACTTTATAATTTCAAATTAGAGGAGCCTTTTCGAATTCTGACTCCAAATCCAGAATCTTCTTCTCCATCTCCCCACAAATCTTTGAGTAAAATACCCAATTCTCATGAATATGTTTTGGAATAAGAGCTATTTGGGGGATGCAAGTTAGTGAAATTAATGGCCTCACGATTTCCACTAGGAGACAATCACCAGACATACAAGCCATGGGATACATTTTTAGGTTCCCTCTTAAAATAAAATTCTGACAACTACTGAGCATGGAGGCTACTACAGTAATCCAAGTATGGAGCAATGGTTTTTTCATGATAAAAATGAGGAAATTGAGAAGAGGATCCAGTTGGGGGGAGGAGAATTGTAAGGATTACTAAACTCAGTTTCAAATATATTTCCTTTTTCCTCAACAGTTAACTGTCAAAAAAGCTACAAGAGGGCCACAACATTGACTTAATTCAGTCATTGAGATTGTCAAGGCAAACACACAGTCCTATTAATAAATGAATTAGCCACGTTCATTTTCCTATATTATTTAGCAATTAATCTGCCAACAGTCTATCATGCTGGTCATTTACATTGCCCACAGTCAAAAAAATAAAACTGAAGCTTTCCGGTTTGCGAATGTTTCCCTAGGCACCAACTAGAATTCTGTTATTGCCTAGAGTTTGAAAATGACCTTATGATCAGTCCCGAGTAAAGCAGTCAGGGATGGATGTACTTTGAAGACAATCTGCTTTCCTTTGTATCTCAGCCTCACAAGAATCCTAACCTCATGCCAGGCTTATCATATAGTAGACAGTCATTTTACAGTCAGGTCTTTCCCAAATTCAAGTAAGACTCAGAATACCCTGAGTAGTTTGTTTAAACGCTTGAGACTGTCCCCAGAGATTCTGCTTCTGGGAATCTGCATCAATGCCCCCAAAGTGATTTGGAGGTATATGTTCTTCATGGATCTCACTTACTCATATTATTATAGAATTGATTCTTTCTGTGTGTGGTAGAAGAAAACACTTTTTCTTTAAATTCCAGTCCATCACAGACTGACAATTTTATAAAATGCAATAAAAGTGAAATACTAGAAAAATGAAATTTTGAAAAAGCAGATACTTACATACAAATATAAGTTTTATTATTTAGCAGGCACAAAATTACATATCAATAAATATATCAATTCATTGACAAATATAATCAGAATAAATAAGGCAGGGGAAAGAACAATAACGTGTATCAAATTCATTAAAAGTGTACGTAGAGGCAGTGAATATAGAGAATCATTATTACAGTCATAATGTCACTGACTCACACTTAAAACTAAGCCAAAAATTATGAGTTAGCAATCCCCCATATTAAGCATCTATGTGCACATTTTTAACACCATGTATATCACCATTTAAAGGTTTTAATGCAACAAATGGATTGGTATCCTAAATTGGATTGGAAATGCGATTCATAAGGAATAAAGTATATCTAAATTATTTCTGTGTTTTGTTTTAATAGCATTTGTAGACTCATAGTAGATAAACCATTCCCACAGAGGTATGTTGACAAAAATATAAGAAGTTTTCGAGCAATTTCAACAGATTCAAGTTGTTCACTTCCAACTTTGAATGTGGCCCTACCAGGCAGAGCTAGTTTGCAGCTCATGCCACATGAGACTCACCATGAAGCCCACCATAAAACTGGTCATATACTCCATTCAAAGACAAAGCCACTGATCATTGCTTGGGTGGCAACAATGTCAAGTTGCTATAAAATTCTAAATGTGTCCTCTACACTTCCTTACTCACCTGCTCATGGGCTGCTCACAAACAGTTGGCTGACTAGTACAGTCCTCATTCCATACTTTGAATAGTGCTGGCCAATGGGACCTGAGAAATTCACTGGTCTGTATTTCCTTCTGGAAAATCTCAAAGTAAAAGGAACCTCTTTTAAACATCAGAGATTCACTTAACAGTGTATGAAAAGCTAGCATGTTGGGGGCAATGCATTTAACTGCTTAAGGCCTTCAAAACCATGTAGATGGTAAAGCTGCTGACAGACATTCATGTTTTCAATTTTAAAATTATGCCACTTCCATACAACATTAACTTTACATTTATTTATAAGGAGTATGTTTTGTTGGAAATTCTTGTATGTAATAATTGTCATTTCACATTCATAATGACATCAGAAAACAGTTTCAGCCAGACAAATTCAATTAACATGAACACATTGTGATTTTATCAGCAAACAAAAGAGAAACCACAGGGACAAACTGGCACTCTGGAGGAGGAGCAGAAGTCAGTTCTAACGTCTCATATTAGTTCATGCCCTAGCTACTGAAGCCAGGCCCACAGGCTGGAAGCTCCAGCATCATTATAACAATCCAGCTAACTAACTGGTGTGTGGAGTCAGTCCACGCATGGGGCACATACTCTTACCTCATAGGAAATAAGGGAAGCCAGAAGTGGAGGCTACAACTTGGCTCAGGGATGGTTTGCAATTGTTTGTCTTCTGTGAAAAAAAGGTTTTTTTGTAGAAATAGTTTGCTCTTCTAAAGCACTGAACTGTGCTTCATCTGTCTCTGTCTACTTCAACTCCCACTTTGGAGTTATGTGTGTGTCCTCCACCTGTCTGTGTCAACAGCTCTCCATCCCCATATCCCAGAAAACAGCTGCCATACAAATGTGCCGGCAACTGTTAATCACTGTAAAAGACTTACTCCTCCCCATCAGGGGATACTTTTCAGTACGTCAGCTGACCCTCCGAGTGGTACAGGGCAGCATAAAGGGAACACTGCTTGCTGGGAAGGGCAGGGAGAAGGCACAGTAGAAAGTCAGACAGTACTCAGAGAAAGAATGAGAGAACTGTGCTTTCAGCTGTATTCAAGAATGTAGTCGGAGGAGTAGCAGCTTAGCTTAAATGGAAGCATGATTCTGAAGGGAATCATGGGGACTAGGGGGTGGGACCAGGGACTAGGGGGTGGGAGATGCTCTAAGGCAGCATGAGACATTGTATACAGTGAGAGGTTATGCTGGAATGGTGGCTGGTTAGCTGGTGCCGGACTGACTTCTAGCACCCTTACTGTGTGCTGCCGAGAATCCACGAGGGTGCTACAAACACAAAAAGCTGAGAACTCTGCTCCACACATCTGTCACCTCCCAGGACAGTGTTTATCAAGTGGGAACCAGAGGTAGAAAGGAAGTCATAGGCAAAGGAAAGTGATGCTTTAAAGTAAATGCACATTCCCAACTCCAGCCCCAAAAGGTTGAGTGAATCCCAAATAATGGATGGTTCCAGCTAGAGTACAGAGGAAATCTCAGTCCAAGTGAGGCAAGCCACCCCTACTGGCCTGGACCTTGAAAGCTCTATACATCTGCTTTGCTGAGCCCCCGATGCTACAGCCTCAGGCACCTGACCCTAATCTCTTCTGTCCGGGACAGTGAGGATCACTGCTGCCTCACACTCCTCTTGAAGTGTTCAAGGTCTACCCCACTGCCATAAAACCTGGTTGCCTACACAGCATGGGAACTGACCCTTCCCCTAGCCCTTGCCAGACTGGTCTGAGTTTCTTTATTTTTTAACTCTACATTTTTTTTAATTCAAGGAAACACGAATTTAAAAATTTAAAACTAGAATTTATTAAAACTGTGAGACAGCATATGGTATGTAAATAAGTGGTTTTGTACAGAGTCACATATGGTTAACAATGGTATTCTTCCAAAACTAATGAACTTACTTGGTGATGAGACACCTAACTTATGATTATAATATGAAGCATAATTCAATTTGTGATAACTGATTTATGTAATATATATCTGCTAATGACATTGGGAAAGTGGCCCAAGAATTAAAATTTGTGTTTGTTTGTTTGTTTGTTTGTTTGTTTGTTTTTAATAAGTGAGATCTTACAACAAAAGCAAAATCCCTAAGGGTTTTTGCTCAAATCTGGGAGTTTGCAAAATTCCCAAGCTCAAAATTATGTAGCTAGTAATACTAGATTTTTAGATTTGCTCATCTAATTAAACATTGGGAGAAGCTTCCATTAGCTGGCCTTGCCAAAGTCTGATTTTCTGATTAGCCCTCTAGAGTTTAGCAGGAACCAGAACTCCACCCTCTAATGATGGTAGTAACCTTCCCTGTATATTGAGAACCTATGGTGTGCCATAAGTGCCATAGCGGGTGCCTTAAAGACTTTATATCACTCTCACAGCATCACTCAGAAATAGGAATTGTTATCTCATTTCACAGATTTGAAAAATGAGGACCTATAAAGTTAGCACACAACTAGTGAATGATAAAACTAGTTGTCTCAGCCACACCACATGTGATGTTGGCCTACGGTCGAGATCCTGAAACCCCATCTAGTTCTTGCCATTCCCCTCCTCCTGACTTTGATCCCTTTTCCAGAATCTCTCAATGTCCAGGACCTTCAGACAGAAAACCCAGAACCGTGCTAGGGCCCCTCTGTCTGCGAAACCCAGCTCCCAACTGGGTACCTGGGATGTCAGCTAGGGCCTGGATCAAGCTAGACTTTGTTCCTCTTGAAACCTGTGTAAACTGGTCCCCCCAGCAGAGAGTCCAGTTTGACATTTGGGTTAGACCCCCCAGACTATAACATTTTCTCCTTCTTATGGCTGGAGTGTCCGGAAACCTGGTAGGTAGGAAAACTACATTTTTCTGGAATCCTGGAACCTCAGCCAACCTTTCTTGTTTAATAATAGAGCAGAAATTCTCAAAGTGCAACCCAGGTACCACCTCCATCAGTCGCATGGAGGCTCTAAAAATGCACATTCTCAGATGCTCTGAGACCTCCCAAACCAGATTATTGGGGTAGTTCTTTTCCCACAGGTGCTCTGTACACACTACCTGAATTCCATCAGCATCCTCACAATAGAAACAGCTTGCCACCATTGTCTTCCAACTTTAAAGTGGAGATATATATATATATATATATATTTGCTTTTCAGATATAATTCACGCTACTCAAGACTTTCTTCAGTCATGTTAAGAGCAAAGTAGAGAAAAAGGAAATTAACACTCTAGAGCTGCTATGAGGCATCAGGCATCTTGCAATCTTACTATAGTTAATCCTCCCAGAAACCCCTATACTGGTGGCTTATAAACACCTGCATTGTCAGTTAGGAACACTGAGATGTTAAGTGAAGATCTTGGAAATAGAACGAGTCAATGCAAATACATACCCAAGTCTTTTTGATCCCAGGCCTAAGCTAGTCCTTTTGCACCACTTCCAGCCTTCCCCTAGTTACCTCCCACAGCATGTTCCACACACTGCTGGCTGTTTTGGCTTTTTTTTTTTTAAGAGAGAAAGAAAGCAGGGGAGGGGCACAAGGAAAGGGAGAGAACCTTAAGCAGGCTCCATGCCCAGCGCAGAGCCCATCACAGGGCTTGATCTCACAACCCTGAGATCATGGCCTGAACCAAAATCAAGGGTTGGACGCTTAACTGAGTGAGCTACCCAGGTGCCCCTTTACACATTTTATTTTATTTTTTTTTAATTTTTATTTTATTTTATTTATTTATGATAGGCACACAGTGAGAGAGAGAGAGAGAAAGAGGCAGAGACATAGGCAGAGGGAGAAGCAGGCTCCATGCACCGGGAGCCCGATGTGGGATTCGATCCTGGGTCTCCAGGATCGCGCCCTGGGCCAAAGGCAGGCGCTAAACCACTGCGCCACCCAGGGATCCCCCCTTTACACATTTTAATACTTGGTTACTTAGTTGGTTGTTTTGCCATAAGATAAAAATTATTCATACCTCCCACACACAAAAAGCTGTCAATCATTATTTGGTTAATAAATGAGTGAACTCTGTGTAGCCTTTCAACTCTATAACTAAATCATATATTTCAAAATTCCATGCAAGGAATCTGCAAAATCTTGTTTATTTAAACTCTAAAATCTGACCAATTTTATTGTTACAAATCAGGGAGGTGGCAAGCTATGGAGTGTGAGTCCAACTCAGCCCACAACCTGTTTCTGTACAGCCAGCAAGCTAGAATCATGCTTTATTCTTATTATTTTTAAATAATTGTTTTTGATATAAGCAAAGAAAAGAATATGTGACAGATACCAGAGACCACATATGGCCTGCAAAGCCTGAAATGTGTACTATCTAGCCCTTTACAAAACAACAACAAAACTATTGAGCCTCTCTGTAGACACTAAGAAATTATTAGGCTAAGACCATGTATTCTCAGCAGGGATGATATCACATAAAACTGATTTTTAGGGGAATGAAAACAAGTTTACTTGCTTTATGTATCAACAATGAAACACATATAGAACATGAACAGATACACAGTGTACCTATGGTTTGAAATTTCAGGGGATATGAGCAATTAGAGAAAAATGTCTAAACAGGTTCCTTAAGGGATAATAATGAAAAATAGGTTGAGAAACACTGTGTCCCTCTGTAGTAAATATTCACAGAAGAGTTGTTTTCATGTTCTTTCAGCCCACTCCACTCCACATCCCTCCCATACAGCTGTTCTCACGATGATCAACAGTGAGCTCCACATCCAGTAGATGTTCTCATCTCATGTTACTAGACCTCTTACAAACTTTTGAAATTTCCTCTCCTTCCTGTCATACTCCTGTTTTCTTTTCAGCAACTCCATACTTTGCTGATTTTCCTCTTACCACCCTGGCTCACTATTTCAAGTTTCATTTTTCAGATTCTTCTTCCTCCATCTGAATTTTGAGTATCAAAATTCCCCAGGGCCATCCCAGACCCTTCCTCTTCTTTCTCTATGTTCTCTCTATATATATTACATAATCTCTCCCTAGCTGTGAATGTCACCCACATGCAAAAGAACCCCATATTTGTATCTCTTCATCTCTCCCATGAGTTCTGGGTCCATGCTCAGCCACCTTATTGACACCTCCACATTTTTTTTTTTTTTGGCTAGAGGATGGTTGCATTACATTTCTATAGTGTTAAGCTGCAGACATTTGAAGATCTTTTTTTTGCCATAATTTAACTCTCACTAATATCAGTGGTGAAACAGAAAATGAACCTAAGTTTATCTGATTCTAAGACCTATTGGGCTTTATATGTCTTCCTGATATTCCTAAACAAGTCTGCTTAGATCTTCTCAGTACTATGATATGTCCTCTCCCATCAAGGAAGATGTCAAGGAAGAGTCATTCATTAACATTTCCATTTTGATATCTATAGGATACCACAAATGTCAGGAAGTTATTTTCCTTCTCCCTCCAACCAATCTGGTTCTAACCCAGGGTTATCAGTTAGATTCTAGTCAAGAAAACAAAATCATTCTAGGTCTTTCCAAAAGAGGATTTAATGCCAGGAATTGGCAAGACAGGTGATAGAAAAGATAATGGTGAAGCCACCTGCATGTTAGCCACAGCAGGACGTCACTACCACCTGAAAGGCTGGAAGGAAAGGGGAGATGGATGTGTCATCAGAGTCCATAAGTCAGCACCATGAACTCTGGGTGCCAAAACCCGGGACCATGAAGGCTGACAAAAGCTAGGGCCATAGAGCATAGCATGGGTAGACGCAGAAAGTATATTAAACTAAACAGGAAGTGACCAGTCTCTCCTTTCTTGGTAAATGATGCAATCTCCACTGACTTACTAAAGCCAAATTATAGAAGTCATCCTTAAAGCTACCCTTTTCCTTATCATCCATTTATAAGTCTGATATAAAGTCCTGACAGTTCTATCTCAGAAATAAATCTATCTACTTCTCTCCATGTCACACATTCTAGTCCAAATCACCTTCATCTCTCACCTGGTCAGCTGCAGGACTCCTTACTGGTCTCCCTGATGCCTATCTTCCTCTACTTTCAGCATAAACATAGTCAATGTGACACTTTTTATATTTGATACCAAATTATGTCATCTCCTGTTCAAGGAGTTTGAATGGGGCTTCCACTTCCTATATGGAAATCTAAGTGATTCAGACAAACCCTCCTACTAAAGATGTCTAAAATTCTGGGCAAAACGTTTTTTTAAGAAAGAGAAATCACCAAACAAAAACAAAAAAAAATTATCCTAAACATAATTTAGGTGCAATGTACAGCACAAAGCCAAAGAAACAGGTGAACAAGGAAGCAAATCACTATAATCAAGAACCAGCAGAAACAGAAACAGATTCTCAAATATTTTCTGTATTGTGATTATAAAACATAGGCTACTACCTTGCTGGTTTAAAGATATAAAAGCCAAGTTTAAAAGTTTTGGAAAATAATTAAAAACTATAAAAATTGACATAGCATATCTTTAAGAACCAGATATAATTTAAGAATGAAAAAGTCATGGGATCCCTGGGTGGCGCAGCGGTTTGGCGCCTGCCTTTGGCCCAGGGCGCGATCCTGGAGACCCGGGATCGAATCCCACGTCGGGCTCCCGGTGCATGGAGTCTGCTTCTCCCTCTGCCTGTGTCTCTGCCTCTCTCTCTCTCTCTCTGTGACTATCATAAATAAATAAAAATAAAAAAAAATAAAAAAAATAAAAAAAATAAAAAAAAAAAAAAGAATGAAAAAGTCAATAAGCAAAAATTTAATGGCAGGTTCAACTTTGCCAAAGAAAGAATAGCAACTTGGTTTATAGAGAGAATGTATCATACAAAATACAAAACACAGAGACAATGAGATGGAAAATAACAGAAGAGAGCATAAAAAATATAAAAGACACAATAAAAGGGTCTAACATATTTACTTGGAATCCAAGGAGGAAAAGAGAAAGAGTGGAGCAGAGACAATATAGGAAGAATATGGCTAAGAATATTCCAGAACTGACTAAAAACATCAGTTCACAGATTCAAGAAGCTGAAAATCCCAAACAGAATAAATTAAAAAGCAGCTCATATATGGACATTTCATAGCAAAGCTGCAGAAAAAGAGATCAAAGAAAGTTATAACAGCAGCCCAAGGAAGGGGAAAAAAAAACAAATGAGACTCAGTGGTAGGTGACTTCTTATGAGCAACAATAGAAAACAGAAGTGGAATGATAGCTTCATTGTGTTTAGAGAAAATAAGTATCAGCTTAGAATTTCATACCCAGAAAAACAAATTTTTCCTCTAGGAACAAAGGTAAAATAAAAATATCTTCAGACAAACCTTAAGGACTTTATTACCAGAAGTACCATACCAGGTATAAGGAAGCTGCTTCAAACAGAAAGGAAATTATCTCACATGGAACGTTAGATGTGCAAAAAGGAATGAAGAGCAAACAAAGAGGCAAATGCATGAGGTTAAGATACATAACTACAATATACAATGTCTTGCCCTGTGCCCACAGCCCCAGAAAGCAGCTTCTGAGACAAAAAAAAAAAAAAAAAAAAAAAAAAAAAAACCATAAATGCAATTTTGGATAGGTAATAATTGCAGGGGAGAGGAATAACTGAGGAGAACAAAACAGGAAAAAGGAAAGCCAATAAAAGAGTTCATAGGGCAGCCCAGATGGCTCAGCGGTCCGGGATCGAGTCCCATGTCAGGCTCCCTGCATAGAGCCTGCTTCTCCCTCTGCCTGTGTCTCTGTCTCTTCTCTCTCTCTCTCTCTCTCTCTCTCTCTCTCTCTCTGTGTGTGTGTGTGTGTGTGTCTTTCATGAATGAATAAATAAAATCTTTAAAAAAAAAAAAAGAGTTCATTAAGGAGCAGTTCACAGCAATGGACAGCTGGAACTCCATCTTAGCAGAGACTTCTGACAAGCCACTTACGATTGTCCACAGGAAGGGCAAAAAAGAGGCAAACTTATTCACCAGCTTGTGTCCCCAAATGGTCATTAACCTCCTAGCATTTCTGGGCTATGGATGCATGAGTGCTGGACAGGTTCTTGCAGACAGGAGAGGAGGTTGAAAAAAATGTAAGATGAGGCATAAGAACAGTTCAGTATTTATTGTAAGTTCTGTAAGTAAACAAAAGTGAAGTGTCCTCAGGGCCTGCTCTTTTCTGGAATGAGAGTAAAGGTATTATTTGGACTGTGATAAGGTAATGTTTCCTCAAGTAATTTCTAGAGTAATCACTAAAAGAATGTAAACACTATGTAAACTTAAAAATGAAGAAAAGTGGAATTTTTTAAATATTTAAACAAGAAAGTGGAAGAAGGGTTATGGAATATAACAAGTAAAAAAACACAAAATAAAATTATACATTTAAACCCAGATACATTTGTTCTTATATTAAGTATAAATAAGTTAGATTTCCAGTTAAAAAATAAAGATTATCAATCTGAAAAGCAAAATAAATAGTAAAATATCACCATGGGATATAAAAGAAAATTGTTAAAGTATTCAACATATAATTATACAATCAAAACACTTTCATGGTCAAGACATTAATCCTTCCCAAATTAATATATAAATTTACTCAATAAAAATGAAAGTAGCAACAAAATATTTTGGAAAAATTGACTAAATAGTTCCAAATTATTTAGTCTGGAGAATATTTAAGAACATTTTTTGAAAGCAGAATAATGAAAAATGTTAAATATCAGTAAAACCATAAGAATAGATAGACCTAATCAGAACAGTTCATATGTGAATACTACTTGACAGTTGTCTGAATGTATTTATCTTTATTATCTCAGTTGATCCACATAATAAACTTTATAAGCCAAACAGACCTCATATAAAGGAAGAAATTGATGCTCAGAAAGATTAACCTATGCAAAGTCACCCAGCAAGTGATTGACCTAAAGGTCAGATCCAGCTCAGACTCACTCCTGGTATGATGGTCTGGTTCATCTCACCCTTTAGAGATAGCTATCATAATTAATCAGCTATACTTTTGAAAACACGTCACAATTTATAACAAAGTAGGTAGAATGGAGATTTAAGTGGGAGAAATGTCCTTGGTTTATTAAAATATTACTTTCCTTTGAGCACAGATATAGCAAGATGTTGACACAATGACAATAAAAGCAGTAATCTCAAGCAGAATTCTCCCTTGAGTTTCTAAAATCTGATATTAATCAGCTACTTAGCTCAAGCTTTAAGAGTTGGTTCTCCCTTATATCATGAAGCTATAATCATTCCTATTTAGATTGGAACCCCCAAGGTTTTCTATAGCTTGCTACCATAACTTTTGTTTATTCATTTGTTTGCTTATAATAGTAGCTTATGTTTAGAATCCATTTGAGCTTGCTCACGGCATGTACCTTGGGCCAACCATATTCTGCTTGGTGTACTTGCAGACTTGCCTGACTCTTGCATCTTCCCTACAATGATGGGAAGATGAACAATCAGCAACTATTTAAAGCTGATTCTTGGACTGTCTAATACCTAACACAGTACTACATCAATGTATAGATATAAGAGTAAATAAATCTGTCATTTCTTTAAAATTATGATGGTGATGATGATGGTAATAGTGATGATGTGGTGATGGTGATGATATTTCCCTCCACAACATCGGAGTATAGTGAATTATTTTACCATCTGCCTACCGAAAGCAAACACAGGAAAACTACAATATGGACTTTTCATCAGCAAGTATGCCTCCTACTGTCCACCCTGAAAAAGATGAGATGGAGTCCATATAGTCAGCAGGCATCTCTTGCAGAGGACAAGGTGCTCAATGGAACCCAAAAAGATTATACTGTTCAGCCTGGAATTAGTTGTTAGATTTCCAATGAATGAAAAATGAGAATGACAAAAAAAATATTCATTTGGACATTCAGAGTGAACATTAAGCAGCCTAGTTACATACAAATATATTTTTCATGTTTGTATCAAAAATATCGCCTTTTGAACCAAATGAGTATTTAAAGGATTTTTAGGTGCAGAATATAGATAATTGTTTTCACATAGTATTCATAATTCTTGAATATTTATCTTATATCAAAAAAGAGTTACTTACATAGTCAGTTTTATTATGTAAAATTACCAGATGCAGTTATATGACTTCAAAGGAATTTCATAGTCATAAATTCCTCAGCCTCTTCTTACCTATCTCATGCACCCCATGTTTTCTCACCATTACTTGTCCAACTATGTTCCATATTAAAAATAATGACAATGAGAGATGGGAACCAGGCCTCCTGTATAAAAACAAACCCATATTTCTCTTCTCATTAAAAAAAAAGAAAGAAATTGTCTATCCGCTTGGAAGATCAGGCCATTCTAATGAATTATGAATCTCTGAAAAATCCCAAACCTCTTCCCAACCTCAAGCGGATCATCTGTGTGGCTCATTCACAGTAAATCTATGCCTGAACATTTTTAGTTTTAAGCAAATGTTGTCTCATTATCCCCAAGCTGAAACTATGCTGAAAACTCAGCCAACCTCTCGCTTTCCTTTGATGACACACATTGCCAGAACTACAGTCACTTCTAAGTATCTCTCTTATTACTCCTTGGCTAGGGATTAATATCAGACTCCTCTGCATTTGAAATTGTGTTCTTGTTTTTAATACGTATTCTCCTTGCCTCTTCTTCCCTGGCTGCTGGCCCTCTACTCCTTTACACACATCAGTCCATGGACTCAGTTCCAGTGGTTCCAGTGTCATCCTTGATGCCTCCTCTTAAAACCAGAGAAGTCCAGGGGCTGCTAATGGAGTTGGGAGGACATCTTTTTCAGCTCCTGTTTTTAGATAAAGCCTGAATGCAATCCCTCTCCCACCAATGGCCAACCTATCTGGCCCCCCTCTACAAGTGTCCCTTAAGTACTATCCCACCTAAGGGCCTGCAACCAAGAGAGAAACTCTGCTCTGACCTCACATGACTTGCAGACTGAGCCCTGTTTTCCCACCTCAAGACAGCCCAGTTCCTGAACCAGGTCTTATTTCTCTTAATTCCAGCTGTGACTACAGCCAGAACAACTAACTGATCTTTGCATTTTATCTATGCTGCACCTGCTTCATTTCCCAGAATCAGATGCTCTTCCTGTAACCACATCTGTCTACAAGGAGAGTGACCACGTTCTTGTTGAGAGAAAGCTGAATAGGCTGATCCTCTCAAGGACCCAGGCCACTTTTGTATGCCAGTTTATCTCCATGCTTTTTCTGAGAACACCTCCACTATCTACCCTATCATCATTCCTGAGGCCTCCCTTTTTTCCTGCCACACTCCATAGCTGCCATTACTACTTCACCAAGAATTACCACTGCCTGGGGAACCATCAGATCAGCTATTTCTAAGACAAGGTGTCAAAGAATATGTCTAATAAAGGAGAAATTGCACGCAACTCAGGTCTTAAACTAGGGTCACTGACCCTTGGCAGAAGGCCACAGGGTCTTCAAAGCCCAAGATAAACATGGCACAGCTTCCTAGGGCATCAATTTTACTTAATAGCAGTAACTTCAAACTTGTTAAATATTAAATTATTTTGTGGAGTTAAATATATTATAAATTATTGTGGAGTAAAATATAGAATATATGTTAGTTTTTAAAGATAAAACCTAAGACTTGTAAGAGATTTTGAAATTTGGTTGGAAAATATCAGTATGATTCCAAACGACTTACGCCTTCTCACACCACCCCGTAGCCCCCCAGGTGCAGGCATTCACACTTCTCAGGACTGATAACATTAGAGACCCAGGCTTTATGACTGATCACATTTTTAAGGTAGTTCTTGTTGACAGAAATAAATTTTGCGGGGGAGGAGGGGCAAGATGGCGGAAGAGTAGGGTCCCCAAATCACCTGTCCCCACCAAATTACCTAGATAACCTTCAAATCATCCTGAAAATCAATGAATTCGGCCTGAGATTTAAAGAGAGAACAGAAAAAAATAAAAATAAAAAAATAAAATAAAATAAAGAGAGAACAGCTGGAATGCTACAGTGAGAAGAGTTCGCACTTCTATCAAGCAAAATGACTAGAAGGAAAACCTCACCTCAAAAGAAAGAATCAGAAACAGTCCTCTCTCCCGCAGAGTTACAAAATCTGGATTACAATTCAATGTCAGAAAGCCAATTCAGAAGCACTATTATACAGCTACTGGTGGCTCTAGAAAAAAGCATAAAGGACTCAAGAGACTTCATGACTGCAGAATTTAGATCCAATCAGGCAGAAATTAAAAATCAATTGAATGAGATGCAATCCAAACTAAAAGTCCTAACGACAAGGGTTAACGAGGTGGAAGAACGAATGAGTGACATAGAAGACAAGTTGATGGCAAAGAGGGAAACTGAGGAAAAAAGAGACAAACAATTAAAAGACCATGAAGACAGATTAAGGGAAATAAACGACAGCCTGAGGAAGAAAAACCTACCGAAAGATTGGGATGGTCCCCTGCATATTCTCAGACCATAATGCCTTGAAATTAGAACTAAATCACAACAAGAAGTTTGGAAGGACCTCAAACACGTGGAGGTTAAGGACCATCCGGCTAAAAGATGAAAGGGTCAACCAGGAAATTAAGGAAGAATTAAAAGGATTCATGGAAACTAATGAGAATGAAGATACAACCGTTCAAAATCTTTGGGATGCAGCAAAAGCAGTCCTAAGGGGGAAATACATCGCAACACAAGCATCCATTCAAAAACAGGAAAGAACTCAAATACAAAAGCTAACCTTACACATAAAGGAGCTAGAGAAAAAACAGCAAATAGATCCTACACCCAAGAGAAGAAGGGAGTTAATAAAGATTCGAGCAGAACTCAACGAAATCAAGACCAGAAGAACTGTGGAACAGATCAACAGAACCAGGAGTTGGTTCTTTGAAAGAATTAATAAGATAGATAAACCATTAGCCAGCCTTATTAAAAAGAAGAGAGAGAAGACTCAAATTAATAAAATCATGAATGAGAAAGGAGAGATCACTAACAACACCAAGGAAATACAAACGATTTTAAAACATATTATGAACAACTATACGCCAATAAATTAGGCAATCTAGAAGAAATGGACGCATTCCTGGAAAGCCACAAACTACCAAAACTGGAACAGGAAGAAATAGAAAACCTGAACAGGCCAATAACCAGGGAGCAAATTGAAGCAGTCATCAAAAACCTCCCAAGACACAAAAGTCCAGGGCCAGAAGGCTTCCCAGGGGAATTCTATCAAATGTTTAAAGAAGAAACCATACCTATTCTACTAAAGCTGTTTGGAAAGATAGAAAGAGATGGAGTACTTCCAAATTCGTTCTATGAGGCCAGCATCACCTTAATTCCAAAACCAGACAAAGACCCCACCAAAAAGGAGAATTACAGACCAATATCCCTGATGAACATGGATGCAAAAATTCTCAACAAGATACTAGCCAATAGGATCCAACAATACATTAAGAAAATTATTCACCATGACCAAGTAGGATTTATCCCTGGAACACAAGGCTGGTTCAACACTCGTAAAACATCAATGTGATTCATCATATCAGCAAGAGAAAAACCAAGAACCATATATCCTCTCATTAGATGCAGAGAAAGCATTTGACAAAATACAGCATCCATTCCTGATCAACACTCTTCAGAGTGTAGGGATAGAGGGAACATTCCGCAACATCTTAAAAGCCATCTACGAAAAGCCCACAGCAAATATCATTCTCAATAGGGAAGCGCTGGGAGCCTTTCCCCTAAGATCAGGAACAAGACAGGGATGTCCACTCTCACCACTGCTGTTCAACATAGTACTGGAAGTCCTAGCCTCAGCAATCAGACAACAAAAAGACATTAAAGGCATTCAAATTGTTAAAGAAGAAGTCAAACACTCCCTCTTCGCCGATGACATGATACTCTACGTAGAAAACCCAAAAGCCTCCACCCCAAGATTGCTAGAACTCATACAACAATTCGGTAGCATGGCAGGATACAAAATCAATGCCCAGAAATCAATGGCATTTCTATACACTAACAATGAGACTGAAGAAAGAGAAATTAAGGAGTCAATCCCATTTACAATTGCACCGAAAAGCATAAGATCCCTAGGAATAAACCTAACCAAAGAGGTAAAGGATCTATACCCTAAAAACTATAGAACGCTTCTGAAAGAAATTGAGGAAGACACAAAGAGATGGAAAGATATTCCATGCTCATGGATTGGCAGAATTAACATTGTGAAAATGTCAATGTTACCCAGGGCAATATACACGTTTAATGCAATCCCTATCAAAATACCATGGACTTTCTTCAGAGAGTTAGAACAAATTATTTTAAGATTTGTGTGGAATCAGAAAAGACCCCGAATAGCCAGGGGAATTTTAAAAAAGAAAACCATTGCTGGGGGCATCACAATGCCAGATTTCAGGTTGTACTACAAAGCTGTGGTCATCAAGACAGTGTGGTACTGGCACAAAAACAGACACATAGATCAGTGGAACAGAATAGAGAATCCAGAAGTGGACCCTGAACTTTATGGGCAACTAATATTCGATAAAGGAGGAAAGACTATCAGTTGGAAGAAAGACAGTCTCTTCAATAAATGGTGCTGGGAAAATTGGACATCCACATGCAGAAGAATGAAACTAGACCACTCTCTTTCACCATACACAAAGATAAACTCAAAATGGAGGAAAGATCTAAATGTGAGACAAGATTCCATCAAAATCCTAGAGAAGAACACAGGCAACACCCTCTTTGAACTCGGCCATAGTAACTTCTTGCAAGATACATCCACGAAGGCAAAAGAAACAAAAGCAAAAATGAACTATTGGGACTTCATCAAGATAAGAAGCTTCTGCACAACAAAGGATACAGTCAACAAAACTCAAAGACAACCTACAGAATGGGAGAAGATATTTGCAAATGACATATCAGATAAAGGGCTAGTTTCCAAGATCTATAAAGAACTTATTAAACTCAACACCAAAGAAACAAACAATCCAATCATGAAATGGGCAAAAGACATGAAGAGAAATCTCACAGAGGAAGACATAGACATGGCCAACAAGCACATGAGAAAATGCTCCGCATCACTTGCCATCAGGGAAATACAAATCAAAACCACAATGAGATCCCACCTCACACCAGTGAGAATGGGGCAAATTAACAAGGCAGGAAAGCACAAATGTTGGAGAGGATGCAGAGAAAAGGGAACCCTCCTGCACTGTTGGTGGGAATGTGAACTGGTGCAGCCACTCTGGAAAACTGTGTGGAGGTTCCTCAAAGAGTTAAAAATAGACCTGCCCTACGACCCAGCAATTGCACTGTTGGGGATTTACCCCAAAGATACAGATGCAATGAAACGCCGGGACACCTGCACCCCGATGTTTCTAGCAGCAATGTCCACAATAGCCAAACTGTGGAAGGAGCCTCGGTGTCCATCGGAAGATGAATGGATAAAGAAGATGTGGTCTATGTATACAATGGAATATTCCTCAGCCATTAGAAACGACAAATACCCACCATTTGCTTTGACGTGGTTGGAACTGGAGGGTATTATGCTGAGTGAAGTAAGTCAGTCGGAAAAGGACAGTGTATGTTCTCATTCATTTGGAGAATATAAAAAATAGTGAAAGGGAATATAAGGGAAGGGAGAAGAAATGTGTGGGAAATATCAGAAAGGGAGACAGAACATGAAAGACTCCTAACTCTGGGAAACGAACTAGGGGTGGTGGAAGGGAAGGAGGGCTGGGGGGTGGGGGTGACTGGTGACGGGCACTGAGGGGGGCACTTGACGGTTTGAGCACTGGGTGTTATTCTGTATGTTGGTAAATTGAACACCAATAAAAAATAAATTTATTTAAAAAAAAAAGAAATAAATTTTGCATTCTATAGGTATGAGCCCTTTCCTCTCCAGCCCTGCCACTGACCATCTTCTTGAAGACTTAGCATGAAGATGCTATGTTTCAGGAGAGTTGCAAGGCTGAAGTGGCTTGAGAGTGTTTTCTTTTGGACTGACTTTTGCAATGGAATTATTTTTTGTGAGGGTTACACAGAAATTTATATCTCAATAATAATTATGAATAATTACAATTTTTCTTTTTTGTGCTCCAATAAACACAGCTGCAATGAATATTCTTATCATCATATCTGTGTCTGCCCCATTAGTTATTGCTCTAATGATAACAGAGGTGGTGGCTCTTTCTAAAAAGTAGAAATTGACCTAATATTTCTATATTTCTATTTTTATAAACCCTAGGACAAGATGGTGAGTGTGAAACATTCTCTTATGCCAGAAAGAGGTATACCTGTGACTACCGAGGTTGGACTGTTTGTAAGGTGTGATCTTCAGGTCCCCTGCCACGTCTGACCACAGCCCAAATCACTCAAACATCCCAAATATAATGAGAAACAAAAGTAGAGAGGAGACAAATGTAGGGAAACCTAGAACTGGATTTCATTACCAAGCCACTACCACCATGAATTTTGGCTACTACAGAAAGTACCTTTATTGCTTTATACCATATCTAGCTCTAATACAAAAATCCAGAAAAATGATATAGATAAAATGCTACTGCAGAGAGCAATGCACTTGAGGGCCATAAGAGTAACTGAAATTTAACAGATTAAATTATACCTTTCTTCCTCAAATTGTGGGTTTTAAAGAATATGGAATCGCAAGAGAAAATGTGTATGTAACCTGGGCGACAATGATATGCAACCAATACTTGTCTAGTTCTTTTGATACTCATCCTACAAGCTCACACTTTTAATTTCACTGGCTCTGAGCATCACCGAAACCCATAAAAACTGAGAGAGCATGTTGCTACACCCCAGCTGGGAGTACCTATTGAATATGTATACTGGTGTGGGGAAGGAACTCAAACTGGAATTAATTGAGCACCCAGTGTGTTGGTGCTTCACATTTGCTGACCATTATTCTTATGACCACCATAAAAATTAATATTATTATCATCACCCAGATAAATATACCAACATCATGATAGGCATGCATTTGCTGAATTTATATTAAATTTGACCTGCGGTCCCAAACACAACACAGATATGCAATTGTAGATGCTGACTCATGGGGCCTTTCTAAGGTGGTCATAAAGAAAAAAAAGCTGTGAGCACAGTAATGACCCATTGAAATAGAGATCAGTGTGGCCAGAGTTCAGAGAAGGGTTGCATTCCACCACAGAAAATGATGAGAAAGCCCAGAGTCCCTAGAAATCTCACAGATGCTGTCTGCAGGCTAGTTTAGGGCCAAATTATGGCTCTCAATCCACCTGATGAAAGGTAACCCTAGTAATTTTTCAAGGTCCATACAAGTAGTGACCTCCAAGTCATAGCTCCGTTGCTCTGAATTGCAAAAGAAAATAATTGCACCACACCCATAGCATCTTTGCAGCAAAATTGAAAAGAATGTTACCCCCTCTGCTTCCCAAATCCCTCAGAAAATAGTAAGGACCAAAGGAACATGGCCTTACACAGAACAGCAAAATAGCTCAATAGTGTGATTTTTGTACTCAGGTTGATTAAAGACATCACCTTGCCTCAACAAGCTTCAAGAACTGCCCAGATGGATCCTTTTTTCTCATGACTCATAAATTACACAGTTCGCTGAACCTGTACTTCACAGAAACATATCATGGTGTCGGCCTTGTAAATGCCAATGCCAAGGCACCAGCACCTTTCATTATATGCTGTGATTATGGATTAAATGATTTCATAAACATATTGGTTGTTTCACATTTGGTATGAGGCTTACAGCCTCTACAATCTGTCATCACTGTTAATGAGATATCGACCTCCTTGTAATCCAAGCAAAAAAAGTTCCCCTTTGAATGTCAGCCAAGAAGAAAACCCTCCAGAACTTCTACAAACTCCTTTTAAATACCATATGTAGAATGGCCTCAGGAAAAAGGACAGCGGCATGACCAGATGACAAGGGATGCATCTGTGCAACATGGAATATAGGCACTAGTGATGTCTGTGATCCTTCCTTTCCCCAAGGCAACAAGGACCAGTTTAAACAGGTGAAGCCTTTAAAGTAGGTTTCTCCATTGTTTCACTGAAGAATCCTTAGTAGCAAAAAAAAAAAAAAAAAAAAGACTCCTTAGTAGTAGAAAATCTGTTAACCCATGAATCCTGGAGATAGGGCAGCTAGAACCTACCATAATTTCAAAATTTCCTAGAATTCTTGTGTGATATCTTTTAAATTTTATTATACACCTTGTATCCTACTCCACAAAATGTCCAAACTTAATTTAGTATGTAAGTGAACTATTCCAGAAAGTGGAAACATGTTTATCATGGACATGGAGTAGACTGTGGTCTTTGCTCACACAAGAGCCCCAGGGATCACAAACCCTACCTTCAGAGCTTCAGTTCTAAATGGACTAGTTTCATTTAATATCCAAAATGGAGAAATTTCTAAGAATGGACATAGTTTGCAGTTACAAAATTCTAAACGTTTTCTTTCATAGGTAAATTAAGACATTCCTCTATACTCTTTCCAGATTTCATTTTCAAATGTTGCCTTTGTATTACTGTTAGTAGATCATGGGGTAAAGATCTACATAACTGGAGTTTTATATTCATCTATTTTTTAGCAATGAAACTCTAGGTTTGGTGGGACATCATGAAGCAAGCCCAGAAAGCAGATCACATGCACCTTCAGGTGTAGAACAATGCTTGGACTTGGGAATTTAGGGTCTTTAAAGGTCTTTGTGCCAAAGGATCTGCAGTATATCCTCCAGTCATATAAATCTATGGTAGTGCTTCAAACTCCAAACTTGTCTTCCTCATACTGCATGAACACAGCTGGCAGGGTCAGCTCCTAATTCAGGGCCACCTTCTCAGCCTCCTTTTGTCCATAAATTTCCTGAAGGATCTTGTGCTGTTCTAGAGAGGTCCACTGCAGATACTGAACCCCCAGCCAGCTGCATTTGTTGTCCTGGATGCCTCTGTCAATCTTGCCTGTCACACTAGGGTCCCTAAAGAGATCAAGGTAATCATCTTGATCTGAGAGAACTTCCCCATCTCCAGCAGGATCTTCTTGGCATTGGCATGCTTTTCTTCCTGCCTATGCTTGCCATATACATGGCAGCAGCCACAGGAAGATAGAACGAATAGAAAGTTATCTTATACTTGACAATAGATTTGTACCTCTTTTCAGTGAATCTGCCAAGATTCACATTGCCCTGGGGGCCTGTGATGAGGCCCAGGATCTGTTCGATCTCAATCTGATAGGAACTCTGTAGGCAGGCAGCCTGGGTGGCTCAGGGGTTTAGCACCGCCTTCAGCCCAGGCTGTGATCCTGGAGACCCAGGATGGAGTCCCATGTTGGGCACCTTGCACGGAGCCTGCTTTTCCCTCTGCCTGTGTCTCTGCCTCTCTCTGTCTCTGTGTCTCTCATGAATAAATAAATTAAAAAAAAAAAAAAAAAAGAAAAGGATCTCTGTAGGCAAAACTCAATCAAGTTCAGGTAATAGGCCTGCTCCCAGCAGTAGAGACTCAGCAGGCATAGATAAATGCTTCCAGAAGCAAAACATTATTGATAGCATCCAAACCTATGCCTGGGTTCTGATACCAGCAAATCTGTCCCCAACGGGTGAGGGATGAATCCATGTCATGTGACACAAGGAAGAACGCTTAGAGCAGTTCCACCAGCACACAGTCAGGGCCTGCTGGAGACTGTCAGCAATCCTGCTTCCCTGGCTTCACCAGCTCCTGAAAAGCTATCAGCACTGTCAAACCCCACAGCTACTTGCCTCCAATATATTGTACTCCAAGACCTCCTTAAGTCAGGCAATTCCATTTCCTGTCTTCAGGCAGCCAAGGCCATCCTTGGTCAGCACCTTGACAATCTAGAAGAGCTGGATGAAATCCTGCTTCTCTTGAGCATGAGGGTCCAATTTCTGGGCTGCTTCCATTCTGAGGGAGGAGTAAAGTGCTCTGCTCTTGGTCTAAATTCAACTGATCACTTAAGATTTAAAAACTTTCTTCTGATTGAATTACCATTATAATTATTGCAAACTGATATCAAAACAGAAATATATTATTACAATACTGAAAAATAGTTGTTAAACATAAATAAAATTTTCATGAAAAACACATCTCTTAATGAAGAAATTTTTTAAAATATGTCCTATATTTGTACATAAATATTATAAACATGAAAACAGCAAGATACAGCGTTAATTTATTAACTAATTTTCATTTTTTATAGGTAAGAGCATTGAGAAACTTTGTTTACGTAGCTATATCTATAGAGATTCTCATAGCAATGTATTTAATTCTTTGAATCTTTGTTATACCAAAAATCACATGGTGATCCACCATTAAAACTAATTTTAATGATCTATATGCTGACAATTTTAGCATTCCTTCAATTTTGCTGAAAGCAAAGAATAGGAAACTATTTTTTTTTGTAAAACATTTTATTACACAGTCATTCTGTTATTCACTTTTTCAGTTTCTAGGATGTATACGTAAAGGATTTTATCAGGACCTGTCAAGTAACTGTTAATGATATCTTGTTACTCCTGATACTCTCATTTATAGTCACCTTGTTTAACATAGTATACTCAAAAAGGATTGGGGAAATACAATATATCTAATTTTAACTAAACTGTGTTAAGGCAATATTTTGTGAGGAGATTCTTTTACTTTATAACTAAGTGTGTAGCAGCAAGTAAACTATTTCCACATAACCTGATAATAACGCCACTCCTAACATCAAACCAATCATCAAATCAGAGTTTCTTTCTATCAAGATAATCTAATTTCATTTTTCAATTCAAATAGACATATTAATATAGAACCCTATGACTCTCATCTCAATTTGGAAAGCAACAAAAGTCCAGAGTATTTTGATCCTATTTTCTTCAATGATCAATTTTAAAAGCTTTAAGTTGAACATCCCAGATTTATTAATATTGACTAATTTAATGGCATCATCCAATGGTACATGCAAATTGGGACTTAACTTTTTAGAAATGAAATCTTATATGTGAGGAAAATTGCATTTCCAAGTGCAAGGAGGACTTAAACCACAGATATGAAGAATAAAGCTGATGTTTGCCCAGGCAATGAAACAGCCATTGAACAAAGAAATGTACACACTCTTCCCAACAGAAACCCAAACCAACTCAGTTACAGGACTGGGTGTAAACCAATCTATATAAACAGAAGAGTACAACTCAAATCACACTAAGTAAAGAAACTGTGGCTCTATTAAAAAAAAAAAAGTGGTATAGAGAAATTTCTCTAACCCTTGATTGGCAGTGTAAAACTCTGACTATTTTACCAGAAAATGACTGTCTTTCATCCTTTCCCCTATTTTCATGGATCCTTGGCTTCAAGAGTTCTATCTGGAAGGAAGGGAAGGGAAGGGAAGGGAAGGGAAGGGAAGGGAAGGGAAGGGAAGGGAAGGGAAGGGAAGGGAAGGGAAGGGAAGGGAATGATCCACAGCTGGTGAGGAGGATGAGACAGCAGAGGGTTCAAACTCTGCAGACTAAAAAGATTGTGGAAAGAGTGCAACATTTGAGGAGATAGGCTCCCTGGAGGCTGTGAGTAAGCTAGTTAAAAGTGGATGAAAGGAGGGAAAGCTGAAGCCCACCTCTTTTCCCACTCTCCATTCCAGGTTGCTTTGTATGTCACTGATGGGCGCTTAAGAAAGGTTTTCTTCCTCTACTGAACTTGCTGTCCTGCCCATCAGATATTCATAGCTTTGTAAATAGATTTGGGTTTAGATTCCGCCTACAAGATAAATGTGATTTCAAAAAAGAAGAAAAATCCCAATGAGATTTGAAGTTTTCACTTTTCTAGAAGGAAAGTGGGAGAGTGGCCCACCATCCATGGGAACTACCTGAGGCCCAACAAGAGGGCCAGTCATTGGTAATGCAATGACTGGACAGGGCCAGTCAGATTTGGGGATGAGGTAAGAAGCTGAAAGAAGCAAATATGTACCTGTTAAATATCCTAAAATATGCAACTTCCACTCTGCACAATGGGGAATCCTTCACGTCTCATCCATAACCAACTTCCTGAATCTTAGAGTCAGACAGGCCCTCAGGGTTGTTTGTCTTTAGGAAAGTGCACTGTGATTATCTTCATGAACCAAATGAAGCTTGGAGACTTTCCAGAGTCCTATAGTTAGGAAGTGAGTGCAGAGATTAGAATTCAAGTCACTGTCTCTCAGCTCAAAGAGATAAGAACAAAGACTACAGAGTAGGCATGCATCATTTTGCATAATATGGAGAATTACATCATTTGAAGTCTATTACTCTATTAAAGAACAAAAATTCAACTGAGAAATTTGAAGATCTAATTGACTTTATTAGACAATTCATAAACTGGACAGCATCTCATCTGGCAAGTAGAGAGATGCTCCAAGGAGCTGCACAAGTGTAAGTTTTTTATAGGAAGGAAGGTGGGGCTAGAGTTATTAGAAAAAGAAAAGAAAGGATTGTTCCAGTCAAGGTCACCTCCCATTAGGGATGAGGGCAGAGGGTCATATCATACAGATTATGTCACCTTCCTTTGGAGGATAGACAGCCCATGTGACAGATTACCTCACTAGTGTTAATCAGAAAATTCCTGACTGACTCATTAAGACTACATTTCTGGGAGAGGTTGAAACTGCACTCAGGCTAGGTATTAGGGGCCCTGGTTTGGGGACATGGCCTAGCATAAGTGACTCCATCTCAGGTCTGTGGTTTTCTTTCTGACAATTCCTTCAGCAATTTTTTTCCTTGCATCTTCCCTTTCTTTCTCACTTTTTTCTATGGAAGGAATATAATCATGCTGTGGATTTTCTATTATATAAGAATTAAACATTTTTATTCTTATTATCATACTTTGCATAGTGAACATAATATTCAAGATTCAAGAGATCATCTATTCAATACACAAAGAAACTGATCACCACATTATCATTAATCATTATCACCAATCTTGTTTGGTAGAATTCTAAGATGACTCTGAAGTGACATTTGCTCTGATATAAGTTCTGCCTTTTGTGAGTATGTAGAACCTGTGGATATGATGAGAAATTGCTCGCATGATCAGGTTATGTTATATGGCACAGTTATCTTTAAGAAAGGGACATGGTCCAGATGGGCATCTCTTAATTACATGAGTTCTTTAAAAGCAGAGAGTTTTCTCTGGCTGATGGCAGAAGAAGTCAGTGATTCAAACATCTGGAGGATTCAACATGCCACTGTTGGCTTGAAGATGAACAAGACTATGTGAAAAGAACCTATAAGAAACCTCTAGTTGCTGAGAATGAGCTCCAGCCAATAGCCAGCAAGAAAACAAGATCTCAGTCCTATAAACACAAAGAACTGGATTCTACCAATGGCTTAAATAAAACTTGGAGACTGATTCTTTCCTGAGAGCTTCCAGGTAAGAATGTACCTCTGAGTCTCCAAGGAGAGAATCCAACCTTGACTTACTAGACTTCTGACCTACAGACCTGTGAGCCGATAAGTAGGTATTGCCTTTAACCTTCTAGGTGTGTGTCAATTTGTTATGCAAACAGACAACCAAGGCCCCAGTCTTGAATTTAAAATAAGTATATTCACACAAAGAGAATAAGATCAAGGAAAAAAAAATTCAAGAAACTTAGTTTCTCCTGGTAATTCAATTCAAATAGTAGTTAATAATCACCCTTTCTGATTTTTGCAGTTACAAATATTGAACTTTTGAGGGAAGAGAAAAAAGCTCTTAAAAGGAATAGCAAATGTCTCTAGAGCCAAAGAAGACAAAAGAACAGATTTTTTCCGTATCTCCTGTTTGCATTTGAAACATAGAGATTACTAGGAGTAATCACAGTTCTCATTTTTATATCCAAAATCCATATACCATTTTCTTTAAAGGTGCTATTATCAAAAGAGAAAGCTAAACATGTAAAAACCAGGGGAACAAAAGATGCCAGATGTAAATCTATAGTTTTAGCAGCTAGGTAGTAACAGGTAGAAGGGTGAATATCTCCTGAAAAATATTTTTAACTGTCTTTACTGGGATAGTAAATTCAACTAACTGTAAAAACGTGCCTCTTACAGGAATGGCTTTGTGAAATTATTCTCTAGGAAATGTGAAACTTTATACTTTCATTCCATCAGAAAAGAATTTAAAACCACTCATCCATTACCAGCTTACAGATAATGAGAAATGAAGATTCTATATTAATGATAACAAATACACTGCTAAGGTCAAAGTACTTTCACAGTAGTAGGGCAAAAAAAAGGAGCCCTGTAGCTCCCCTGATCCTAAAACATCCTAACAATAGGGAGGTTGCTGACTCACAAGGCAGGCTACCCTAGTTGTGCCTACCTAAGAGGCAGGGGAAGAGGAAATTTATCAGTGAGACTGAAGAATACTCCAAAACCTTCACTCCAATCTTCATAGATCTTAACCTCTTCTGCTAGAACCATCTTTCCACATTTGAATATGATGTGAGTAAATCTGGAACCTTCTCATAAAAAGGTTTGACAGTAGACCGAACACACAGAAGTAGGGGAAGAATGGAGTCACCAGGGCGCTTGGGTGACTCAGCAGTTCAGCAGACATAAGCCTTCAGCTCAGGGGATGATCCCAGTCCAGGGATCAAATCCCACATCGGGCTCCCTGCGAGGAGCCTGCTTCTCCCTCTGCCTATGTCTCTGCCTCTCTTTGTCTCTCATGAAAAAGATAAATTCAATCTTTAAAAAAAAAAAGAATGGAATCACCAATAGTCCACAGCAATAGAGTCAGGATGAACTCAGAAGCCTGTATGTTAGGGTTGGTATACAGTTTGCATGCACATCAATGTGTTGTGTGATCCAACTTGACCATTTAGTCCTGGCTTGCCTGAGAATTTCCTGGTTTTAGCACTGAATTTCCATATCTCATGAAACCCCTCAATCCTGCATGAACCCTGTTCCTGTGTATATCAGCTTGCAACTACGCATTATGAGTAAGAATAGTAGGAAATGTAAGACAGAAAAATTTAATTAGATTAGGTACCTATTTAACACAGATTTTAATAATGTGGCATTACTAACCTTAGCTTCAAGGGAATGTAAAAGCCTATTATTCCTCAATGGATACTCATTTAAACTGCCTTTTGAGAAGTGCTTATTGGCAGAGTTTTGGCATAAGGTCTGATTTCTTAAAAGAAAACAAAAAGAGTCTTAAGCTGACCTATATTGTCCTGACAAGTCCTTAAGATAACAATCATTCTTTTCATTAATTGTGCCGGGATAACATACACACATGTTAATTTGTGTTTGTTTTAGCTGCTGCAAGACACCTGAAACATCCAGAATGGTGGGGACAAGCAAGCTGAAATAGTACAAAGGCAGTTGCCAAAAATGAATTACTGACATGAACTACATTGGGCTGGAGGAGAGTGTGGGATGAAAGGGTGAGCCCATAACTTCTGTCAATGTCCTGTCTACATGTAGGAAGGAAGAGCAGATGGAAGAAGGGAATGGAAGAAGGAATGGAAGAAAGGAAGAATGGATAAAGGTCTTGCCTCATCTTTACCCTCACCCCAGACAAAAGAGGAGTCACATGTCCACTGCCTACAGCTACTAACTTTAGCTTCTAGAATTGGCCAATGATGTTTTCTTCTCATCATCAAAATGACTAATAAACTTACCAATGGTATCACTGCAAATTATGACTATTTTAAGGGAAATGTGTCCCATTTAAATGAGTCACATTAATGCAAATACGATATAGAAAGGTCAAGATATAATAAGAAGGAGCTCATTATTAACCTCATTTGAAGTTTAGGCCCATTTGAATATTACTTTCTCTCCCAGTCTCCTGAAAGACATGATAATTAAAAGTAAAATGATATCAAACTGCATCAAAAAAACTAAATAACTACCTTCCAGTAAAAATACATTTATAATGTATTTTGTGCATATTTCCAGTAAATATATATATTTTTTGAAACAAAGAGTATGCTTATTTGCTACAATGTTGGGCTCTGACACAGTGAGAAGTGAAACAGGAAGCTCCATGACCTTGTAAATAAAGGATGCAGCGGACTGATGGTCTCTCTCCAGAGGAAAATGCAAAAGCATTGTAAAAGTGTCTTTTCTATATTAAGTATTAGGAAGGAAAGGGACTGTGGGCACCTCAGATCAGGAGAAAGAAATAAAAATGGGAAGGACTGCCACAGTGTAAAATCTTGCTAAAACTGCCCCTAACCACCATGCACTCTTGGCACATAAGACTAAGGGGACTTTTCCTGGCATGCTCCACCCAGAACCCCTGGATATTCCCACTGGTTAGGCATTCCCCTCCAAAACGTCTGCATCCCTCACTCTTAACAGTACATCTTGGGGTCTCTCTCCACAGAACTTCCCTTGAGCTACCAGAGCTGCATTGCCACAATATAAGTAAAGAAATCCAGAAGTTCCCAGGAGTTTATATCCTCCCTATAAGGCCCATGTCCAATGACCAACAGGTAGATGGGTATAAAAAGTCTAGCTCCTTTTTTGAGAATAAACACATTCTGTTGTGTCGTTTATATCTCAGAACCCTCCTCAGAATTAAGCTAAGGCAGGATATCCTCTGAAATCACACTTTTGCTTGGCTTCCCATACTCTCTCCTCCTTCTGCCCAGAGAAGTTCCTTCATAAATCATCTGTTTGTGAATCCTTATCTTGAGGTCTGTTTCTGGAGACCCAAGACCCCATTCCAATGTTTCTTTTTGTAGAAAGGAATCTAAAATTAAATGTTATAAGCCTACGTAAGCCTCAGTGGCATTTCCAACGGAAAGACAAGCTGAGTGAATTTTGAGTGCAAAATTTGGGGCCTGAGAAGAGAATCCAGATATAGCCAATGAGCCTGCTACTCTACTCCATGTAGAGTTAAGGTTCTGTATCATTCATAACTATTAAGGGGAAAAATCTCTACCAATCCAGATCAGAAAGTGACAAAAGAACCAATTCTCTACAAAGGGGAACATAAGGTCCAAAGTTAGGCTGCCTTCCAAAAGTTCAGAGAAGGAAGGTACTAGGCTTTCTCTTTCTTCAATAACATTGAAAACATCAAATGTCACTATCCTCTTTTACCCCCTGGTCCTGTCCAAAGATGGCAAGATTCAATGGGAAAAGCATGGGTTGGGCTGGAATCAAAACCCATGTCGCGCAACTAATATTCGATAAAGGAGGAAAGACTATCAGTTGGAAGAAAGACAGTCTCTTCAATAAATGGTGCTGGGAAAATTGGACATCCACATGCAGAAGAATGAAACTAGACCACTCTCTTTCACCATACACAAAGATAAACTCAAAATGGAGGAAAGATCTAAATGTGAGACAAGATTCCATCAAAATCCTAGAGAAGAACACAGGCAACACCCTTTTTGTACTCGGCCACAGTAACTTCCTGCAAGATACATCCACGAAGGCAAAAGAAACAAAAGCAAAAATGAACTATTGGGACTTCATCAAGATAAGAAGCTTCTGCACAGCAAAGGATACAGTCAACAAAACTCAAAGACAACCTACAGAATGGGAGAAGATATTTGCAAATGACATATCAGATAAAGGGCTAGTTTCCAAGATCTATAAAGAACTTATTAAACTCAACACCAAAGAAACAAACAATCCAATCATGAAATGGGCAAAAGACATGAACAGAAATCTCACAGAGGAAGACATAGACATGGCCAACATGCATATGAGAAAATGCTCTGCATCACTTGCCATCAGGGAAATACAAATCAAAACTACAATGAGATACCACCTCACACCAGTGAGAATGGGGAAAATTAACAAGGCAGGAAACAACAAATGTTGGAGAGGATGCGGAGAAAAGGGAACCCTCTTACACTGTTGGTGGGAATGTGAACTGGTGCAGCCACTCTGGAAAACTGTGTGGAGGTTCCTCAAACAGTTAAAAATATACCTGCCCTGCGACCCAGCAATTGCACTGTTGGGGATTTACCCCAAAGATACAGATGCAATGAAATGCCGGGACACCTGCACCCCGATGTTTATAGCAGCAATGGCCACGATAGCCAAACTGTGGAAGGAGCCTCCGTGTCCAACGAAAGATGAATGGATAAAGAAGATGTGGTTTATGTATACAATGGAATATTACTCAGCTATTAGAAATGACAAATACCCACCATTTGCTTCAACGTGGATGGAACTGGAGGGTATTATGCTGAGTGAAGTAAGTCAATCGGAGAAGGACAAACATTATATGTTCTCATTCATTTGGGGAATATAAATAATAGTGAAAGGGAATATAAGGGAAGGGAGAAGAAATGTGTGGGAAATATCAGAAAGGGAGACAGAACGTAAAGACTGCTAACTCTGGGAAACGAACTAGGGGTGGTAGAAGGGGAGGAGGGCGGGGGGTGGGAGTGAATGGGTGACGGGCACTGGGTGTTAGTCTGTATGTTAGTAAATTGAACACCAATAAAAAATAAATTTAAAAAAAAAAACCCATGTCGCATACAGCAATGAAAATTCGAATTTCAAATTGAATACATAATACTATCACATTACACCCAACAAAATGAAATATGTAGGTATAAATCTAACAAAATATGTATTACCTATGCAGAAAAGTTATGAAACTCTAACCAAAGAAATGAAAGATCTAAATAAATGGAGAGAGATTCATATTCACACTTTGGAAGATTCCACTCATGTTATTGGTATTGGAAAAGAAAAGAAAAAAAATATATATATATATGTAGCTATAGATCTTAGGGAAAGAATAAAAAGTATAGAAATAGATCTACATCATCATCCTCATCATACTGTGAGGAGGAATGAATAAGTGAAGCACAGGGAATTTTTAGGGCAGTGGAACTATTCTGTATGACACTGTAATGGTGGACACATGACTCTGTATTCATCGAAAATCCACTGAACTTTACAACACAGAGTGAAGTTTAATGTATGTAAATTTTAAAAATTATTTGGGAGGTCAAGAGAATCCTATAATGGAAAGCAGAATGTAGTAAAAGTAACCTAACTGTATTTACAAATTTAAGAAATAACTTCACTAAAGGGATTTGGGAGGGCAAGGGAGGACGTTGATCTAAGTGTCTTTGGAAATGAGTAGAGTATGTAAAACTAAAGGCAAAAAAAAAAAAATTGTACTTCAGCACTGTACTCTGGTTAATAGTTTCCCACGAGAATAATGAGTTAACAATTCTGATACTGCATACATATATACTGGAATTGAACAATTAAGTAAATGGATGGCAGATGGTGGAAGTTAGTTTTCTCACTGTTGGAGTGGGAAGTTACAGATAAGATTACAAAGGAGGCTGGAATGATCCATGTAGTTATAGAGTACAGTTGAAGACATCAGTATAAAGTTATTTTAGCCTAATATATATACGGATTGTTACATACAGAAATATGTATGGGTATGTATATAGATGGGTTAATATATACACATACATCTTCTTGCTCTGTCAGCTTAGAAGACATAGCAATGACATCCCAATAGCAACTAGCACACCCAGCACCCAGATCTTGGTCTCTACTATCATTCTCCCATAAAACAAACCAGGGCTCCTTGGAGAAGGGGCTGATTCAAGGACTGGGGTAGGAAATATACAAGATGAGCCTGGAGTATCTTGTAGTGTCAGGAAGTGAGACAACACTTAAACAAACTCACAATGATGGGAATGTGTGAAAAGGACACAAGAGCCAACTGAAAGAGCTCTTAATAGCTCAAGCAGGAACAATTTGAGAAACAAAATTAAGTTGTATTAGATTATAACCCAAAGTATGAAATAGCTGTCCTTTGAAAAAAATGATTTTATTATCCTTTGAAAACATAGGAGAATACTTTCCCAGATAAATAAAAGCTGAAGAAGTTCATCACCACCAGACTTACCTTTAATGGTAAAAGGAATCCTACAAATTGAAATGAAAAAAATAGTAAATACCAAAACAAAAACATATGAAAAGTGAAGCTCACAGGTAAAGAGAAATATACAGCTAAATAAAAAAGACTGTAACACTGAAATGGTGGTCCATAAAGTACTTTCAATTCTGGTATAGAGTCTAAAAGACAAAAATATTCAAAAAACTATAAATCGAAAACTATGTAATGGATGTACAATATATAAAGATCTAATTTGTGACATCAATAACATAAGGTGGGTTAAGGAGATGTAAAAGACAAATCGAAAAAAGAAAAAAGAAAAAAAGAAAAGAAAAATTATTGTATACAATTGGAGTTAAATTGTTATTAGCTTAAAATTGATTGTTATAAGATGTTTTACATAAGCTCCATGGTAATCACAAAGAAAATACTTAAAGAAAATACAGAAAAGGAAATGAGAAAGAAATCAAAGCATATCAATGTCAAAAAAAAAAAAATAGTGAGACGTAAAAAAAGGCAGCAGAGGAAAAAAAAAAGGAAAAAAATAACTACAAGAAAGACAGAAATCAATTAACCAAATGACAGTAATAAGTCCTGCCTTAACAGTAATTACTTTAAATGTAAATGGATTGGGGAGCCTCGGTGTCTCAGTGTTGAGCATCTGCTTTGGTTCAGGTCTTGATGGTGGAGCCTTGGGATTGAATCACACCCATCAGGCTCCCCGTGGGGACCCTGCTTCTCCCTCTATGTCTCCGCCTCTCTCTGTGTCTCTCATGAATAAATAAATAAAATCTTTTTTTTTAAATGTGAATGGATTAAAGTACCCAATCAAAAGAAATAGAAGTAAACAAACAAATAAGATAAAACTATATGCCATCTTCAAGAGACTCACATTAGATGTAAAGACACACAGGCTGAAATGAAAAGATGGAAAAAGGTTTCTTGTGCAAATGGAACCAGAAGAGAGCAGAGGCCATACTTACATCAGACTAAATAGACTTTAAGTCAAAAAAGTCACAAGAGACAAAGGACATTATACAGTGATAAAAGGATCAAGGGACTAGGAAAACAGCAATTATAAATATGAATGCACATAAATCATAGGTCACAAATACATGAAGGAAACCAGTATTTTCTTCAGTAGGAAATTTTAGCATCCCACCTTCAATAATGGATAGAACAACCATTAGAGAAGATCGGTAAGGAAATAAATGACTTGAACAATACTAATTGGATCTACAGGTATAAAGAGAACACAATATGCACCAGCAGCACCACATTCCTCTCAAGTGCACATGGAATAGTCTCCAGAGAGATCACATGTTGGGCCAAAAAACAAGTCTTAACAAATGTAGGATTGAAATCGTACCAAGTATCTTTCCAACCGCAATGGAATGAAACAAGAAATGAATAGCAGTAGGAAAACTGGAAATTTCACAAATACATGGAGGTTAAACAACACATTCTTGAAAAACAAATGGGTTAAGGAAGAAATCACAAAGGAAATTGGAAAATATCCAAGACAAAAAAAAAAAAAGCACAACATACCAACACTAATAGAATACAACAAAAGCAGTTCTAAGAGAGAAATGTATAGCAGTAAATGCCTATATTAAAATTTTTCTCAGACTCTTTTTAAAAATTGAAGATGGCATACTTCTAAACTCATTTTATGAGGCCAGCATTACCCTGATAACCAAAGCCAAACAAAGATACAGGGGGGGAAATATACTACTACCCATATCCCTGATGAATATTGGTGCATAAGTCCTCAACAAAATCCTAGCAAACTAAAATTAACAGCACTTTAAAGGATCACACACCATGACCAACTGGAATTTATCTCTGGGATTCAGGTACGGTTCAACATATACAAAACAATGAGTGTAATACACCACATTAATAAATGAAGGGCAAAAATCACAAGATCATCACAATTATGCAGAAAAAGCATTTGACAAAATTCAACACTTTTTTATGATAAAAACACCCAACAACCTAGGAAAAGAAGAAAATTACCCCAACATAATAAATGCTACATATGAAAATCCCACAGCTAACACTACATGCAATGTTGAAAAACTAAAAAATTTTCCTCTAAGATCAGGAACAAAGTAAGGGTGCTGACCCTTGCCACTTTCATTCAACATAATACTAGAAATCCTAGATATATCAGCTAGGTAAGAAAAAGAAATAACATCTATCCATATTGGAAAGAAATCAAGTAAAATTATCTCTTTCCTAGATTGTATACACTATAACACAGATATGAGCCTTGAGGTCATTAGGCTAAGTGAAATAAGCTAATCACAAAAAGACAAATATGATATGATTCCACTTATATGAAGTATCTAGAATAGTCAAATTCTGAGAGAGCAGAATAGTGGTTGTTAGAGGCTACAGAGAGAGAAATGGGGAGTTGTTGCTTAATAGTATAAAGATTCAGTCATGCTAGATGGAAAATTTCTACAGATTTGGTGTACAACAATATGCATATAGTTAACTATACTGTACTGCACACATAAAAATTGTTAAGAGAGTAAATGTATGTTATTTGTTTTTTACTATGATAAAAATATACTCCTTACCTTTGTGACTGTACCGGTGGAGGTGGTGAAAAGGATCATACACCATGGGCTATGAGAATTTTGGGCTAAGAGAATTTTCAATTCATGAGGTTTTTTTTCCTGTAGATATTTTAAATAACAGTTTTTCTTTGTAGTTATATGTTATAGTTGCAAAATCAAACACCATTGAGCTCATTTAGTAGATATTTATTTCACATGGCTGTTGGGCAACATTATTGCCCATGTTTTCTTTTCACCACTAGTTCATTTAGTAGCCCTGGTCTCCTAACACATTCTTATCACTTTTATCCTGCTTATAATCCATTTATGCTGGATACTCTCCACTTGCTGCACCCCAGCTCTTGTCCACATTTTCCTGCCCTGCCCCTGACCCCAGATGGCTGACCTTGGTGGAAAGCATCACCCAGGCTTTTTTTCCCTCTAGCTTCTGTTGGAAAATGGAGATGCCACCAAGTAACTTAAGGGCAGGGGAGAGAAGTTACAATGTTTATTCCTGCTCTCTTCCAGCTAGACAACACTTTAACAAATGTCTGCATTTTTCTACCCAAGCTCCTTTCAAACAGCCTCTCTCTGACAGCTACAGGTCTTGCTTGCCACATTCCCATTACCACTCCCACCCCTTGCCCATCATGGCTTCCCACTGATTTGAGTTCTTCAGTGCCTCACCATCCCTTCCTGGTGCTTTTCACCTGATCTACACTTTTGCAAACATGCACCTTCTCATTAAGCAGTCCTAAATTATATTTGTATGTGTCATCTGTTTTCTGCGGGACCCTGACCAATACATCACTGCTAGGATAAACCAAGTACAGAGCCACCATAACAAAGTACAGAGTTGTGGGCAACAACTTTTTCCTATATTCATGGAGCAAGTACCATGTTAGAACCACTATCTCTCTCCACATTGCAAACCAAGCTTTCTCAGTAATCTATCATATAATTTCCAATCTGCATTATGAAAGTTTGTGCTAGAGAGAAACGTCTGTATTGTGAAATCCTGTCACAAAAGACTGACTCTGCATCAGGGAAGAAGTATTCCAATGTCAGGGAAGACTGAAGGTGACAGGGGGTGGGTGAGGGCTTGCTGGAGGGAACCAGCCTTCAGCAGGTGGTGTCAGAGTGGGTCAGAACCAATCTTGAGGGGTTAATTCAGGCTGTTCTGAATGGCTGGCCCCAAGAAGACAATTCAGAGCAAGTGACGCTCATAAACAATAGGGCAGCAGAAGGTTCTCGTGGTGATTAATGAAAGTCCTGGTCTCTGACTCTTTTAAACTCACAAAGAAAATTAAATTTCCCACCAGATCTCTCTCTTGCCTGGGGCCAGAGAAGCCAGTTATTCATCCCCTTGGGATGTAGGCAGAGAAAAGAGTTATCATAAGAATATGCAATTACCTGGTGGTCTACAGCTGCCTCACCCTTCTCTCCAACTGTCAAGCCTCAGCTAAGCCACAAAGGAGGAAGGAGCGAGAGATAACCTGTACCAAGCCTCTTACCATGTGTGGGGCACTTTGCGCACATTGTTTCCTTCAGGATGACTCTCTGAACAGCCCTGCAGGATGGCCATAGATAGAGAGAGCCTGCCTGGCCTTCCTGACAAAACAGAGGTCAAGAAGCAAAGTCACTCTAGTTAAATATTCCAGGGTCATAGATTAGTGTCCTGCCTTTCATAATCCATTCATCACAACAGAGCAAAGGGGTTTTAGAAAGGGGAGAAGGGAGGGTAGGTGTGAATAGATGAAGCACAGGCAATATTTAGGATGGTGAAACCATTCTGTATGAAACTGTAATGGTGGGTATATGTCTTTATGTATTTGTCAAAGCCCATAGGACAATAGGACACAAAGAGTGAACCTTAATGTAACTATTGATTATAGTTAATAGTATATATATATAGTTAATAGTAATGTATCAATATTGGCTCATTGATTGTAACAAATGGGCTACACTAACACAAGAACTGTGTGTTCCAGATAAGGGGTGGGGAAAAGGGTTGAACAATGAGTATATGGAACTCTGTATACTACTTGCTTAATTATTCTGTAAATCTAGAGCTATACTAAAAAGTAAGTCTATTCATTATAAAAATGTATAATAATAATCTCACACACTGAATAGCTGCCCTTTCTATTGCTTTGCGTGCATCTGGCCTTCCTCCCAGTGGAGGAATAGGCTGTGTTGTGACTGGGATTAGTGGCTCATGTGTACATGCAGGACATGGGGGATGGTCCAACATCAACATCTACAGCTGCAAATGAATATCACAGAATGCTAAGAATTCAGTGGGGAAAAGTGGGAGGGTACCTCCTGGTCAAATGTCTGTGAATTAAGGCTGAAGGTCATAATGACAGGAGGACTCCTTCCTGATAACAATGATAGCAGGTGACAGAAATTGGGAAGGACTGCGAAATATTCCTGTGGTTATGTTTCACTTTTTTTTAATTTATATGCCCTTCATTAGTAAATGAATATTTCTGAGGTAAGGAGGAAATAACTGTGTCTAGATTCCCATAATGTAACAGTTACTGTAGTATTTTTTTTTAAAGCCTTAAGATTCTAGAAGCCAGGCCTCTCGATTTTTAAAGATATTCCAGGAACCCAAGTCCAGTTACTTTAAAGAGTCTTGTGTTGCTTTGGGTCCCCAGGAGGGCAAAGCTGAGATGGGGCTGCAGCCAGTTTATTAGAGGAGTGATCCCAGGAAGCACAGTGAGGGGTGAGGAGAAACAGGAAAGGAAGTAAAACCAATACAGGCAGGATAACAGGACTGAATGCTGGCAACTGGTTGCTGATAGCAAAAAAAAAAACTTCCATAGACTCTCAAAAAGAATCAGATAAGGCCACTCATGGTAGGTCAAGATAAAAGCAAGACCACTCCATAATTATGACTGAACACAAAGATAAGGACACTGTGTGACCACAAAAATAATCAAATATCCCCTTTTTCTGGCGTAAGCGAGTCTTCCTTCTTTGTGAACAACAATCGAAGCTCTGATTTGTTAGTCCTGCCTCTTAGATTAAAATTATTAAAATACCCAGTCATCAAATTGCCCTGAGATCCCAACTTAGCACTCAATTCGGGAAGGGGTGGGCAACAACTCACTTCTTAAAATCCTTTTCAAAATCATCCAACACAAGTCCACACCCTTATACACTAAAACCTCCTTAACTCTCTCACAGTTGCCCATGGTATGTATTCTCTCTGTTACAGCAAACTAATCAACTTTGGATGGGATCCTGTGGTCTTTGGCTGATGGACAGTGACATCAATAAAAGATGAGTTACTGAATTAATTACCATTGTGGGCAGCTGGGATGCAATCTCACTGTGGACACTACAGAACTGCATAGAGCACATCTCAAAATTAATTGTGCCAGAAGACGGAAGGGACCAAGGAATTAATAGCTGGTTCCCATTCTCCTTTACTTGAGAGTCATCCCAAGGACATTAACTCCTCAGATTTTTTGGATGATGTCTTCATAAAGTTGGGCAGCCTCCCACAGCTTCAGAGGAATCCCAGGGACAGCAAAACGGAGAGGCATCTTGAGTTATGCTCTCTAATGCGTTCCTGGGGACTCTTGACCAAGTCTGTGGAACTGTCCACCAGAGGTGTGCTGATACCAGGAGGTCCAAGAGGATGTTGTGCAGTGTCCTACCCTGCTAGTGATAATCCACATTTTACAGATGCAGAAACTGAGACTCAGAGAGGTTAGAAATGTTGAACTGGGGTCATATGGTATTTCTCTCAATGTTAAAAAAACAACACTGCTAAATTTTTCTGCCAGGGACACATTTCTGCTTACCTCTCCTAGATGTGTTTCTATGATACTGTAAACAACAGGGAATGTGTTAAGCCCCACTTCTCACTTTATCAAATTGCAGAATGGGTTTTGGAGATTATCTGCTACTACTGACCATCTTAAGAAATGTGCAAGACCCTGTGGAGCAGTGATTTGGAAACTCCTGCTCGACATGAAACCCTTTTTCTCTTCAGAGGAAATATTATGGGGAACATATAGCAGAGATGAAGCCCAGAGCTTCCCCTACATCATGACCTCAGTTAGCTTGTAAGACTCCTCTGAGAATGCCCAAACTCCAAAGAGCACAGAAGTAAATCCAAAGCAAAAGATTCAAGTGCCTACACCAGCCTGACCTCTATCAGCTTATTACCCTGAATGAATTATATTATTTTACCTCTGAGACAGAATTCATACGGCCCTAGGATTCCAGTTCCTCTCTTATATTACATTGTAGCGCTATCTCAGCTAGCAACCAACAATTGAGGGCTAAGCGAGCTGATTAAACAGCCCAACCCTGCTGACATAATTCACAGCTAATCTTGTTCATTCTCCAAGTGCAGATTCAACCATTTGATCCTCACCATGCGTCAGCGACACCTGCTGTGGTGCCCACTCTCGTTTATTTTGTGTTTAAATACAGTGTCTTGTGCTCCATGATTATTGTTACAATAGATATGTAGCTGAACACAGAGGCAAAGCAAAACAAAATCCTTCATCTCTTGTTTGCAATTTCCCTTGGGAAACAAATGGAAAAGCATGGCAAAGTCAGGTGGTTGGCTATGAAATATACTGAGTAGAAATCAGAGGGCTTTAGGAACCCAAAGATCCATGGAGGATGGAAAATATAAAGGATATGGGAATGCTTATCAAAAGGCTGCTACATGTATTTAGGGGTAAAATGATATGACTTTGGAATTTGCCTTAAAATTCTACACTATAATAAAAAAAAATGGGAGGACAGATGAAACAAGGTTGGCAAAAGCTACTAATTGTTAAGGCTATGTCCTGGGTATATGTAAGTGTGTTTCTTTCTGTGAAATGTTCCATATCTAAAATCTTCATAATAAAAGGATGTGGTGTGGGTTTTTTTTTTCCAAGTACAGTGTGTTTGATGCCTGTCTTAAACACTTTGCACATCATCTCACTTAAGCCTCTAAACATTTGTTTCGCTTTACAGATGAAGAATCTAAGAGTCAAAGCAATGAAGTGATTTCCTTGGAGTGCTGGAGCCAGGATTTTACTTGAGCTCTCCAACTAGAATTTAGGGTTCATGAAGAGGGTGAATTGGAATTGGACCTTGATTTAACATATAAAGGCATCCCTGGAGAGGGAGTCACAAGAACAGTCCTCCTCAGATAAGACCTAGAGGGTGGGATCCAGGCTATGAGAAGATGGTTTCACAACTCATAAGCGCTTATTTTATTACCCAGCTGATACGAGCAGATTGTGCTATCGCCTAATCAATCCTGAGTGAACGAATAGAGGAAAATCAATGAGAATCAGGTGTTGAAGACGAAGCCTGAGCGATCTGAGGGTGTTCTGGGACTGATCCAGTTATTTACTCTGTCTCAGCTGTATTCTAACTCCAGCCTGAGAGTGAAGGAGTAGAGAGAGCCCTGACAGCTGAATGAGGCAGAAGCTCTGGCTCCTCCCAGCTTTTCTTTCTCCTTCCTTTTCCACTCCCAGCTCCTAGTCAAAAAGAAAACTTACTGAACATACCTGCTGCATGCTGGGCAGCGTGCAGGTGGGATGTTGGGAATTTAGAGGTGCAGTAGATCTGTGCATCCCTCCAGGGGCTACAAGCCCAGAGCAGCAGCCACAAAGGGCGGTGATAATATAAGTTCTGAAGGGGAGGTCTGTCTTTGGGGGGAGCTGCTTAGAGGAAGCAGAACCTGCATTCCACACAAAACAAGGGTAGAGCTTGGGGAAACAAACATGAGAGACTGGCTACCTAGGCAAATGTGGACACATTTAAGATGTAATTGAGGACTGAGCAGAGGAGGGCTGTAAAAAGTTACAGAGGAAGGTAAAGAAAAGAATCCCTTTAAAATTGAGGCTATGCTTAGGGTGACGCGGGACCAGTGATGCTTTCTATGCAATACTGAGAAGCGCCTCATACACAATATAGTAGATTACATTTTGGGGGCCAATTTTTTACACCTTGCTATATCCACACCCTTTCCCAGTTTTCCCATGTATGCGTGAGTGAGTGCATTTCTCCATCCCTTAACTTTGAGATGAGCTATAAAACTTGCTTTCACCAATGGGATCTTAGGAGATGAGACACAAAGCTAGCTTTTTTTGGGGGGGGGGGCCTCCCTCTGGAACTTCTGCCTTTGCATGACAAAGACATGGGTGGGCTGTTGGTCTAGAGAGGATGAGACACACTGCCTGAGACCCACAAACTTGAGTGAGAACTGGAGCTTCCCCAGTCCTCACAGGCAAAGCCAAATGGCTCAGCCATGCCCCACTTTGATCAGACAACCTCCAGCCAACTCGTGATGCATAAACAAGTCAGCCTGAGATCAACAAAGGCATATAACTGACCCACAGATGCATGAGCCTAATAAATGCTTTTTTTTTTCTATGCCACTGAGATTTGTTTGTGGTTGCTTGTTACACGTGATAGCTGACTGATGCACTCACCATGCTTCTCTCCCCCCAAAATTCAGTCAATGTTGTCAAGACTAGTCAATTCATAGACAACCATGGGCACCCATGAAGCTAAAGTTAAGGATCATGTTTCTCTTCTTCTTGTGAAAGGGAAGGCAGGATGGTGCTGGCAACAGCTGTAAAAAAGGCATGGCTCTAGGTAGGATAATATGCACACATTCCTCCTATGAATTTGACCTGGCCTAACTCTCCCTAACCTAGAAGAAGCTATGCCTTTTCCTATAGATTAGAAGCATTCTAGAAGATTCTGAGAAACTTTCAACCAATCCTGGGAGCTGGCCCCCCCAAACAAAAACTGCTCTAGAAAAGTAAACATTCTAAGACCCAAAACTTTAGACTCCTTTAGACACACACACAGACATGTGTACCCCAGCAACACCTTTCAAATCTAAATGTTTCTAAGGTTTTGTAGTATGCAGGGATAAAAACACATTATCATCATATAAACAGAATTCCTTTTATAACAAATCTATATTCTTCAATGTATAAAAACTCATATTTCTGAACCCATAACCAGTAGTGTGTCTTGGGCACATTTAACACTATGATTTTAAAATGTTGGCTGACCCTTAGCTATTTTAGGAGGTTAAAATAGTATAAACCTCATAACTGTCAACAACTCTGTTATTAGGGAAAAAAAATTGTACAATTTGAACATTTCAGCCTGAGATCTTATCTCCTTTTCATGACAGTTAGTTCCAGGCAAGTTTGGACAAAGTAGCCATAAGCATATATTGCTTCCCTAAGCCAGGAATCGGGGCTGTTAGCTGTTGAGAGAGAGAAAGAGGTAGTTATCTCCAGAACAGACATTCAAACCCTAACAAACTTTTTCTTTCTCACCAATGGAGATTTGGGCAGAAATGAACCCAGATTGCTTTGTCCTTCAAGTGTGGCCACAGCCCCCAGCTGGCTCCATGTGCCTAGCCCACCAGCATCAGGACATCCCAGCAGATGCCACTCAGCAGGTGTCCTGGTTAATCTAGAAAGAGATTTCCCTGAGCCTCCCATAGAATGAATCAGGACGTTTCAAAGTAGCAATTTGACAAGGTTCTTCTAACATTTATGATGTTTTTATTTAGTCTTTTAAGGCATATATAAAAATATATAAAAATATGGACCCTGTCAAAGTATATATAAAATATAAAAATATAAAATATGGGCCCTGTCAAAGTATATATAAAATATAAAAATATAAAATATGGGCCCTGTCAAAGTATAAAAGTGTTCTTTCACATGTTTGCAGAGTATGTGCATGAGCCCCTCCCACAGCTGCACCCCAGCCTTTGGTTACTGGAATCTGAACCTTTTCCCATTTAACTGCCCTGTCCTCTGACCCCCCACAGGCTCAGCTCATCCTTCCCTGGCCCCTTGCCCAAGCTCCAGCCCATATCTGGGTCTATCCATCCACATCCCCTCACCTTGACCGTCAGAGTCTAGTTAAGGATTGGGGCAGGACTACACACCTCAGAGCTTATCCATGAAGCTTTTCATTGCCAGGAGCAAGAACATCTTGTTACAGTAACACAATCCTTATCTTGTCTGACAGAAATATCCTATTTTGAGAGACTAAACCTCGCAGGGCAGAAAATGAGAAAGATACCAAACCCAGATTGTCAAGGAAAGCATTTTTCAGAAGCCAATTCAACACAGATCCCTCAGGTACAGGGTCAGGAAGCAGGGATCAGACCTATGCATGGTTGTGCTTTGTTACACTGAGGTCATTCCCTGATTAGAGCCAAGCTGGCTCCTCAGGACCAACCAACACAGTGCCCTGGCGACAAGGACAGGTTCCAGGAGCACCTGCCTCACCTGGGAGTGGCCATAGGTGATACTGCTCACATGCCATCTGGTGGCTCCTTGATGATGTGCCAGCCTGCAAAGCCCAAAGCCCACAGCAAAATCTCAACCTGAAGGGTTCAGAAAAGTCAAAACTTCACTCCACTTTTAGTTCTTCCTCCCACCTGCTCACTCTTGTTTAATTGTCAAGATTTTCCTGGTCCTCGTAAGGAACATGATGAGAAAAAACTCCACCAAACCTCAGTTCCATTTGAAATAAGCAATTTACCCATTTTCTTTGCTTTTAGACATCCAATCAGCCAGACCAGTACTGGAATGTGCCAGCCCATATGGAGTGCAGCGCTATGTGCAGCGTTTTCCCACTCGTCCTCCCCTCCAATGACTGCAAAGGCAGGAGGTGACGACAGGGAGGGCCTTTCCCCGCCTGCCCCCTCAGGCTGCAGTGTCCTCTTACTCTTCGAATATGATCTCCAAGGGCTATGCTCAACCTAGAATGAAAATCTAAAGCTGCCAAATTATTCAGTGGCCAGTGGCGCTTTTTACCTTTTCCAGTCTGCTTTCAAATACATCAGAGCAAACCTCTCCTTATGATTAACACCCATCCCAGTGTTAAAACGCCATCAGGAGACAATACCCAGCTCTCCTCAAAAATCTTACTGCAAACACGGGAAGACGAGTGGAGTCACTGAGCAGTAATGCCACTGAGGACAGAAGCCGCCGTTGGGATTATAGTGCCATGAGGTTGTGTTCTTTCAGCTGAACTGGGCACAGGAAGTGACTATTTCCAGGTAAAAATAATCACTAAGCCCCTGCCATGATAATCCTGATCACACCAGTGAAGTCACACAAAGAAAGGAGTACAGAACATTCTGGACAGTGAGGAAGAGAGAAAATCATAGAGTATCATAAGCAAAACAGGCCATCAGGAAAATGTAAACATTGGCAGAATACTTTTTTTGAGCTATTAATCTGTTTTTCTTGGGCTGTTTTTATCTCCTTGGGTTTCATGCAAGTAGCCTTTGTAATTCTTCCTCTCAGGGTATTTTTTACCAAGCAGGATACAGATAGGACTTGAAGTCAGCAGCTTGTCCTTCTCCTGTCCTCTGTAATGGCTCCCTGATAAACACTAGGTGTCCCAGATGTGGAGTGGAGAGAGAGAAGCCTGTGCCGGATGGGGCTGGGAATACCCATGAGTCCCACATCTATGATGGCGGAAATGTCTGAGCCATGGGGACAGCACTCTGAGGCAGGGTGGGGGTGAAGGGGTCACTAGACCTCAAGGGGAGGCTAGAGACAAGGACCCAACCAGAAAGCCTCACTGAAGACTCTGGTATTCCAAGCTGAACTTGAACAGACCCAACAGGCTGGGACAATGAGTGTGTCTCAGCATTAATCAGTGCAGACCCATGACTCATGACTGGAGAAGCCCCCCTTTAGCTTTATCCCTATAAGTAACCCCAGGACCCTGGCACAACCCCCAGGATAGAGAGATGCCCACAGTAATACCTGAGGTGAAATTTCCACTCAACCTAGCAGAATGGGGCTCAGATTAGGATGTAAGAGAGGTGATCCTCCTTGCATGCCCTAGTTAAAGACTCAGATTCACACCGCTTCAACCGTATTGTCAGGAATAGACTCTGCGGGACCGGCCACTAGAATCACAGAGACCCAGGAGAAACATGAAACGGAGACTGAAGCTTTAAAAACACAGCAGTATGGAATTAAAATCCAAGCACTTGAAGCCCAGAGCCACACACAGGGCCCTACACAAGCCTCGTGTCTCACCACGTTGGTGAGGGTGACTTCCAGATTGTTAGTGAGGAAGCACAAATGAGAGCCTGTGTGGTTGGCAGGAATAGCATTTTGTGTGGCCCCCGCAGCTTCTGAGACCTCAGTAACGCTGGCCTGAGCATCCTCGCCCACAAGCTGTAGGAAGCAAGCGTGGTGGATTTCTGGGCGCGGCACACCCAGGGGCCGCCCCTCTTAAGAAACTCAGAACAATGGACAGGGTCATAGAGATGTCAGGCTTCCTCCCTCTCCAGACAAACCTTGAGAAAACTATTTGCCTTCCCTTGGATACAAATTGTGTTACTCCATCCTCCTTAAGACTTAGATCTATAGTCAGCTTTGTCCTCAAAAAGCAATTACATGGTTGTCAAAACCCATCAAGCTGAATACTTAACATTGGTACATTTTACTGTAAAATAGCCCTCACCTTAAAACACACGCACGCTTGCACACACACACACACACACACACACACACTTGCTCTGCGCATCCCTAAAATCTGGAAACAGACAAATATATATGTCATCAAAGACACCTTCAATAAAAAATATACAAAAAGGTGATACTTTTACACTTTAGGATACTCGAGATTTGAATTAGGTTAATGAAAATGAATAAATATAATATTCTCATTGTAGGGTGTGGGTTCAGTCCTTCGCAACACTAGGAATTACTTGGGTAGCACAGAGCAGGTGAGCAGCCCATGACACTGTACAGGCATGGTGGTATGCAGAGAGTTAGGGCTATGGTGGAGGAAAATATTATGTTGTTTTGTTTTGTTTTTTAAACTGGATTGGGAGAGGAGAGATCTAAGCTCATTATATAGCACCCATTGTGCTCCCATGAGCAAGTATATTTCTCCTCCCTGGGCATTAGATATTCAACTGTAAGGAGTGTGATGGGTAAGGTGATCTCTACATCTTAAATTTTATGATCAACCCTGTATTTTATCTATCTTGAAGCACTCAGGTGACTTGCATTATAAATCATGTAAGTGAGGCTTGGTATCAATGACAATCCCTTAAGGCTAAGCTGCTATTCCAAGTTTCTGAAGGGAAAACCAAGGCCACACAGCAACTTGAAAATGAAGTGCCTTCTGACCTCCACACTGAAGACCATGCATGCTAGATTTCCATGTTGCTAAGGATAAAATCACCACAACTGCATTTTTACAGACTCCTTAGACTGGTCAAGGACTAGAGCAGACCCACCCCCTTTCCTTAGCACTAGAATCAACCTGCCAGCTTACAGGTGTGGGGCTCTAAAGTAGACCAGGGCCCAGAAGCTAACTGCCTGCCTAGAGAGGGTCTGAAAGTCCCAGCAAACCGTCAGCTGCTAGCCTGCGGCCAGGGCTGCTTTCACGGCCTAGAAAAAATATAGAATGTATCCCAAGGACCAAACCACAGCCCGGTCGGTCGCCAGCCTGTGCTGCATTAGGGCTAAACTTGGCCCAGATAAGATCATTGCAGCGAGAATGTTTTTAAAAGATGAATAAACAGCAAACCTACTGCAATGCATCACCAGCAAATTCTATCCAAGGCTGACCCGAGAACCCAGCACGGCCCACCCCCGTGTGATTCCAAATGTCAAGAGCGCCACCTACTGCCCAGACTGGAAACATCAAATGGAACGTGCTTTCATCTCCAGCTGGAGGAGCCTGCTCAGGATCTGAAGTTCTCTCCAAGATCTGTGAGCTGTGTGTATGTTTTTGTGTTTATGATGGTCTAAACGCTGTCACACAAACTCCAGGCTGATAAAGGAAAGGAAAGTCATCAAGACATTCCAGGCTTCTATTTTGCATTTGTTAGGATTAGGAAGTTGTTTCTGGAGTTCCTATTTAAAAAAAAAAAGACACATTTATTCAGCGTCATGATCAGACTATTACATTTAGCAATCAACAGCATGGGTGCAAAAAAAAAAATCTACATTAAAACCCTTTGTTGGAATGCTTTACACTTTCCACAGAACAGAAACTAAAATAACGTGTCATACAATTAGTCACAAATACAGTCCTCGAGTTTTTTGCCCATACACATGAGTATTGTCTAAAACAGGTCTTCTTTGTAGCAGCTAGGCCCTGCCACCACTGTGCTTGGCTGAGGTCACAAATCTGTTGTAGCCTGTAGCTTCCCTGTCACTCCTCTGGCTCTCCTCTCCTGCCAAGCTCTGTTTCCTGGCAGTAATTAAAACCTTCTGCCACCGCCATAGCTGCTGCTGCTGCTGGAACCGCCACAGCCACCTTGGTTTCATGGCTTGGCAAAGTATTGGCCTCCACCACCATAGGGGCCAGAGCTTCTGCCTCCAAAATTTCCTCCTTTCATGGGTCCGAAATTTGAGGATTGATTGTTGTAATTGCCAAAATCGTCATAGCTTCTGCCACCTCCGAAGTGGCTTCCGTCATTACCAAATCCGTGACGGCCATCCCCACTGCCACCGTATCCACCACCACCTCGACTGCCACCGAAGCCACCTCGACCACTGAGGTTCCCTCCACGACCAAAGCTGTCATTCCCACCAACACCAGCTCCACGACCACCTCCAAAGTTTCCAGAACCGCTTCGCCTCTTTGGCTGGACGGAGCTCTAGCCATCTCTTGCTTCCATAGGGCTTTCCTTACTTCACAGCTGTGGCCCTTCCCAGGATGGCATTTCTGAATGACAATCTTGTCTACAGAGTCGTGGTCGTCAAAGGTCACAAAGGCAAAGCCTCTCTCTTCGCCACGGCCTCGGTCGGTCACGGTCTCCATCACCTCCACGTTCCCATACTGTTCCAAACAATCTCTTGGATGATGTTCTTCAGGGTCTCCTTTAATGCCACCGACAAAAATCTAGTTCACAGGTCAGTGGGCACCGGGTCTTCGAGAATCTCCTGGGGAGACAGCCCTCTGGGTCCAGGCTCTCCCGCCACCTCGGGCGGCCCAGGTTCCTGCGCGGCCGCCTCCTCCAGGGGGCCCGGGCCGACCCCAAAGCCTCTGGAGCGCTTGGCCTTGGGGTCTCTCATGGCCACACAGTCCGCAAGCCTCCCCCATTGCTCAGAATGGCTCCTCAGACTCTCATCGGTCGTTTCCAAGCTCAAACCTCCGATGAAGAGCTTCCGCAGCTGCTCGGCTCTTTGGGAGACTCTGACTTAGACGTGCGGGCGGGGGGAGGGGAGACTCTACCGATGCTTGCTCGGGGGCGTCCAGGGGCGGAAAGAAAGTGGAGTTACTATTTTTTACTGTGGTGCGGGGGGGTTTTTTGTTTTTGTTTTTAATATTTTATTTATTCATGAGACACACACACGCAGAGAGGCAGAGACACAGGCAGAGGGAGGAGCAGGCTCCACGCTGGGAGCCCGACGTGGGACTCGATCCCGGGGCTCCAGGATCACGCCCTGAGCCAAGCAGAGGCCCAACCGCTGCGCCCCCCGGACCTCCCCACAAGAAGCAGATCTTAAAGCAACATGGAGAATAACAGAGCTAGAGGAAGAGCAGCCTTTGTAAACCGGTGCTTCACTTATAGTAGGAAAATTTTCTTGTTTTACACCGTGAGTCTTTTTAATGCTCTCTGTAGACTCCCAACCTACTGAGGCTGATAAAGCTTCATGGTTTCTTCTGGAAGCCCACTCCCCTATTCTCCCATTCATGAGACCATTAAGGTACCATAGCCTTGAGGCTTTCGAAGGAAGAGAGGCCACGGGGCAGTCCCCTATCACTGGGGAGGAGACGATGTCCTATTGTCCTTTACGTACTTTTTTTTTTAATAATAGATTTATTTTTTATTGGTGTTCAATTTGCCAACATACAGAATAACACCCAGTGCTCATCCCGCCAAGTGTCCCCCTCAGTGCCCGTCACCCAGTCACCGCCACCCCCCACCCACCTCCCCTTCCACCACCCCTAGTTCGTTTCCCAGAGTTAGGAGTCTTTATGTTCTGTCTCCCTTTCTGATATTTCCCACACATTTCTTCTCCCTTCCCTTATATTCCCTTTCACTATTATTTATATTCCCCAAATGAATGAGAACATATAACGTTTGTCCTTCTCCGACTGACTTACTTCACTCAGCATAATACCCTCCAGTTCCATCCACGTTGAAGCAAATGGTGGGTATTTGTCGTTTCTAATGGCTGAGGAATATTCCATTGTATACATAGACCACATCTTCTTTATCCCTTCATCTTTCTTTGGACACCGAGGCTCCTTCCACAGTTTGGCTATTGTGGACATTGCTGCTAGAAACATCGGGGCGCAGGTGTCCTGCCATTTCACTGCATCTGAATCTTTGGGGTAAATCCCCAGCAGTGCAATTGCTGGGTCGTAGGGCAGGTCTATTTTTAACTCTTTGAGGAACCTCCACACAGTTTTCCAGAGTGGCTGCACCAGTTCACATTCCCACCAACAGTGTACGAGGGTTCCCTTTTCTCCGCATCCTCTCCAACATTTGTGGTTTCCTGCCTTGTTAATTTTCCCCATTCTCACTGGGTGTGTTTGTGGTACAGAACAGGGACAGACGGACTCCTTGAGGACCTAGTTACACAAAGTAAAAGCCAAAGGACCCAGATTCAAGTTCTATACTGATTGCAGAAAAATAGGGTAAAAACTGAGTCATCACGGTAAGAGCACACCTAACTCGAAAGAATGTAGACAGAACAATAAGGACCATATTTGCAGTGCAAAAGGTAATTTAATAGAAACAAAACATCATCCATCCCATCAAATTGATGTAGATTATGATGTAGCTTTCTTTGAAGTTAATTTGTCATTTTGTCTTGCTTGTCTAAATGACAATGAATATGAATGAGTATGAATTATAAGGATAAGAAATGTATACCTAGTATTGTTTGAAATATTTGTTAAATTATGTAAAATGATTTACTCCTGATTTACTCCTCACTCTTTCTGCTTTTGTTATTTCTATCCCTTCCCCTCCAACACACACACACACACACACACACACACACACACACACATGTTCAGCGCAATTTGTTGCATGAGTGGATAAATTATGCCAACACAGAGGGTTCGCTAGAATTTTCTTCCTCTGAGAGGGGCACATATATGACCCAGTATTAGTCAGGCTTGGGCTGCAATGGTGGCATGCTACATAACAAACAACCCTAATCTCAATGACTTACAATGACAACTGTCTGTCTTTCTCGCCTCCATGTGTGGCAGGTCAGTTAGAGTCTCTCTGGGTCTGAAGGCCAAGCTCAGGTCTGCTCCACGTGTCTCTCATTTTTGAACCAGGGCATGCTCTTTTTGTGGCAGATGGCAGGGGCACAAGAGGCCGCATCAACAGGCAAACACATCTAAAGCCTCTGTGCCCATCACATCTCCCATTCTTTTGGCCAAAACAACAGGGTAAGGAAGTATATTCCTTCCATGGAGGAGGAAAGAAGCCAGGACAAGGGGGAGGAGGGAAGGTAGAGTTGTGGACAGACCATACAATCTATTACAGACCCACATTTTAGAAATACTGCCTTTAAGGGATCACTTCCACTCCTGTTACTCCCTTAAAAATGTGTAGAAGCTCCAAGTGGCAATTAAGTCTCTGCATTTTATTCTCTTTTCTCATTTCTGAAATCTCCATCAGAATAACTAAATAAACATAGGACTAAATCACAACAAGAGGCCAGACCTAACACTTAAAAGCTGAAAGGCCCTAGGAGGAGCTCTGGCCTCCTCACAGCCTGCTGCATAGACTTCCAGTAAGGGCCCACCTGAAAAGTGAGAGACAGATTCCAGAATCCTAACTCTCACCCCAGCTCTAAACCCAAACCCAAGTGGCTGGGGATGCCTGGGTGGCTCAGTGGTTGAGCGTCTGCCTTCGGCTCAGGGCGTGATCCTGGGGTCTCAGGGTCGAGTCCCACATCCAGCTCTGCTTCTCCCTCTGCTTCTGTCTCTGCCTCTCTGTGTGTCTCTCATTAATAAATAGTCTTTAAAATAATAATAATAATTTAAAATAAATAAATAAACCCAAGTGGCTGGAAATGGGAGTGAGTGGTGTCACAGTCCGCCAAAGCAAAATCCAACAGGGTGACCATCAGCCTGCTGCCAAGTCATGAGGGAATGGGGCCACAGGGCGACCTCACTTCTCCTCAGAGCTCACCAGTACGCTAAGAGTGTGGGTAGTGAGCTGCCGGGTACATGGTTCCTGCTGGGAATACCTCTTGCCATGGCACTGGGCAGGCTAATGAGTGCATCTCGATCCTGGCAGCTTCCATCTGCTGACCTGGACATGAAGAGGAAGTGCCCCCACAGAAAAGAGGCACCCCCGTGGTGAGATGGCTCCCTTCATGGAGAGGAAGAGCTGCTCTGGCTCTTCCTCAGCATCCAGTGTCATACAAACCAGACCAGTCTATATATGAGGATGAGTAGTCAGAAGAATGACTGAAGGGGAAAGGGTGGGGAGGGGCTAAAGGGTGAAGGAAGGAGAAGGGAAGATACAGGTTTCCAGTTATGGAATAAGTAAGTCACGGGGATGAACGGCACAAAATAGGGAATATAGTCAATGATACTGTAATCGCAGTGACAGATGGGAGCTACACTTGTGGCAAGCACAGCATAATGTATAGACTTGTCAAATCACTAAGCTATACACCTGAAACTAATGTAACATGTGTGTCAACTGTATTTTAATTTAAAAGAAGAAGAATCACCAGCTGTACAAAATGACTCCACAGTTTAGAAGCAGCAGCCCACATTAATTAAAATATGGTGCTTCAGGGCAGCCCTGGTGGCGCAGTGGTTTAGAGCCATCTGCAGCCTAGGGTGTGATCATGGAGTCCTGGGATCGAGTCCCACGTTAGGCTCCCTCTGCCTGTGTCTCTGCCTCTCTCTCTCTCTCTCTCTCACTGTGTGTCTCTCATGAATAAATAAAAAAAATCTTAAAAAAATAAAATATGGTGCTTCTGACACATGGTTTAACAAGTTAATGAAACTGAATACAGCCTAGATATATTGATGTATATATTGATTGATTGAATGCATAAGAAAATGTAATATATGATAAATAAGATGTTCATTCAATTTTTTTAAATGGATAATCAAAAAATTGTGTCAGGATAACTGGCTAGCCACTAGGGAGAGGAAATAAAACTGAACTCCCTACCTAACCCCTTGCATCCAAAATAAATTCTGGATGGATTTAGAGTTTAACTGTTTAATAAAAATACACACAGTTTTAATATTTAATCTTGGTGTTGGGGGTCTGGGCGCTGCTCTCTAGGCAATATATCAACAACAGAACTCAAAACAGAAAAGACCAGGAGTCAGGCCACCAGAAGAGCATCATGTTTCCTTGAAAGGGAAGCTTACCATGGGTGTGCCCCAGAGCACTGGACCAAACAGGAAATGACCCTTAGGCACTAGAAATGCTGGGATTCTCTCCTGCCCATTCCGCACTGTCCACATCTTAGAAAAACTACTCTCAATCCATGCTCCTCCCTGAGGGGCAGCCCATGTCCCATGTCACCTGCCACCACCATCACACACAGCTGACAGGACTAGGGGTGGACATGGGATCCCAAGCCAACCAATTGAAATTCCTTTCCCAGGAATTTAGAAACTGGTGAGCCAGTTAACTCCAAGAAGAGACCCTATAAGGTCACAGAGACTCCAGAGCCAGAATAGGCACAGGACACATAACTGTGAGTGAGCAAGAACAGAAGCTGGTGTGAAGCAGGCTGGTGTGCAGGGGAGAAGGAGAGAACACCCAGGCCAAGGCTGAGCTGAAAGCCCTTGGGCCACAGAGAAGTAGCAAGGCTGCCCACCCAGTCAGTGCAGGTGACCTCTGGTTCTCGTGAAACCTTTGCAGTGGAGTCCCCCATGACCTTGCAGTAAGCCCCCTCTCTACCGAGTCACTTGGGCTGCTCCTTGCCCTTGCAACACCATGATTCCTGAAGAAGATGCAGCTTACCTGGATGCACACGCTAAGACAAGAACCCTGAGAAGGAAGGAACAAATCAGAGCTAAGGGAAGTGGGGGGAGATGAGGTCACAGCTTGCTCTGTCCTGTTTGAGCGCCATCAGAAGGAACAATGAAGGCAAACCTAAGAAAGCCAGGCAGAGGAGTGGAAACTGCGTACACTCAGCTCTCCGAAGGTGGCCTGCATCCCAAAGCTTGGCAACAGAAAATACTCAGAAGCTGCAAATGTGGGACAAAACGTCCCATGGTGCTTCTGCTATTTTCAAGGGAGTAGGCAAAGCAGAAAAAAAAACTGCAATGTTCAGCTTTTGAATGATTTCTAGGAGGGCTGAAAAGCCACACCAGGCAGCTTGAAAGCAGCCACCTTCCGGTTACAAAGGCTGGGCTCTCTGATTCCACGCAGGTGAACAGCCCCGCTGACTTTTCACAATCTTCCATTCTCAACCTGGTTTCCACCCTGGAGGGCAAGTTGAAAGAAAGAAAGAAGTGCAATAAAAGGAATTACCATCTGGTTGGAAGGCTCAGTTTCCCTCCTCAATCCAAGTGCTGTGTGGGTGCCTTCAGGTCCAAGTTGGGCCTTTTATAAAAATAGAATCAAACTTTGCTGATTCCATTTTGGAGACTGGAGACTGTTCTTGAAAAAGTGTTTTGTTTTGTTTTGTTTTGTTTTTTAATGAGTGCAAAGGTGCAGAGCAGCCACAGCCAGAAAGAAAGCAGTTGAGCCTCAAAGAAATGAGAGAACTGCCAGCAGGTGAGGGGTTGTTCCTGTTGTGATTTTTTCTAGCCAGGCAGGCTTTGTCAAATGGCCTGGCCACATCTCCATGGCCAAGAATCTGAGCTGAAAACAATTTGAATTGCGACCGATGCCTGAGGTACGTGAGAGAGCAGGTGTCTTCCTCTGTGCACATCTGTCCAAGAGCCTCTCCGTGTGATGTGAAGCTCAGACAGGAGAGCTGGAATATTTTTGAGATAGAACCCCTCCCTCCACCTCTGTGAGGCTCAAGGTGTCTTGAGACCTTAATTGATGGTTTGTCCTCCCTGCATTTCCCTCCCTCTTTCCTTCAATTCAAGCTGGTTCTCAAGGCATGGCAAGACAGGACAGGAAACCACAGGATCTTCTGATTTTGTTTTCAAAACCCATGGCCAGCATTAAGGTGAGGCAGAGGAGGCACTGTCGTCAGCTGCAAGGTTTAAAGAGCCAGCAGAAAACTCAGAAATAAGGATAAATATTTTAATGCAATAATTTTAAAAATAAAAATTAATACCAAAAAATCCACAATTTTTAAGATGTACCCTGAAATTGAGCGACTGAAAAGTATCCTCATTCGCCTCACCTTAATCCCAGGCCTGCCCAGGGGAGAATCTGGAAGACCTACAGAAGGTGTAAGGAAGGAGAAAGGAGCTTACAGAGAGAAAAGGAGAAAGCCCCAACACCACCCACCCAAACCATATAAACTGATCCTTCCTGGCTTGAGCAAATAGAATCGTACAGGCTCCAGAAGCCCCAGGGATCCAAGTGGAAATCCCAAAGAAGAATAATCAGTGGGACCAGATCATGGACTATCGTACAAAGGATGCCCAAGCTCTAGAGGGGCAAGGGAGCTGTGGAGACATGGGCTGGGACAGAGGATGTGACAGCAGGAACCTGTGAGGACTGATCACTGAAGACGGCCACCCTCGATGTGACACTTCACAAGACCCCGGAAATGTGATCACATGCGGAACGAATGGCTGAAGTCATTGCCCAGCATCCAGCAGAACGGGGGCACAGTCAAAACATCATTCAACTGAGAGAAAATAAATTATGTAGTAATTGTTGTACACCCATTGTTTGAGACTAATATTAATACCTGCCATATCCAGACAGGAAAACCGAAGCCAAAAGGTTAATTAAGCAACTTGCATTAAACTTGGATTAAAAAAAAAAAAAGACTGTATGAATCTACATTTGATGGAGAAACATATCAATGTCAACATATCAATTTAAAATGACATCCTTAGTTTTAGAAAGAACGCTTATTAAAATATTTCCTGTTTCCAGAGTTACCTTCATGACACTCCTGCATAAATCTCTCTGTCAAAGGTCTGGGAGCCCTGTGAAGGCTGACGAGACAGTCTAAGAAGCACCTGTCTTGCCCCGCCCCCACTCTCTCCCTCTGCAGTTCTTTGGGAAAGTTGGAGCTGAGAATTTATGCACATGCTTCCTTCTATCAGATCAGGGGAGGGCCCAGGTGAAATATACTTTCAGATCATGATGAAGCTATTGGCTTTCTGTTGACATAAGTTACACAAGTACCACAATAGATGAAGCATCATTTTCTCTGGGCTGCACGGTTTTTATAATAGCAGCTGGATTTCTCAATGTAATTTTTCTTAAGGTCAAATATTCTTCTCCAAGTCTATTCGGTGATATGAAACTTGTCAGAACAAATCTAGATATATCTTTATGTTCTTGTATTATTCACTTCCCAGATCCTATCAGGGAGATAGACAAGGACGAAAAAAATATATATACCATTAACAACAAAAGAAATATCTGATGCTATTCTGTCTGGTATCTGTGTAAAACAGAAAAGCTGCAACCCATGGGAAAGAGAGAAATCTCCACTATTTATTCCAATACCACTGCTTTCTTAAAAACAATTACAGAGTTTTCACAGCTATTCGTTTCCAGATTCTAGGACGCCATCGCTAGGTTTCAGAAGCGCTTTCAAGGGGAAAAGGAAACTATATTAAGTATGCATCAATTGGGAAATGCACTCCAATTGAAGAGATGCTGTGATATGGAAAAGTGTCCGTCTCAGAATGAAAGAAAACAGCTACGGGGATTCGATCTCACAGCAACTCAGCTGTTAGTATTTGCCCTTAGAGGGATGGCCACGGTGACCCCACACTGACACCAAAGGCAAGGTCATAAAACGTGGGCTTGAGACCCAGAAAAAGGGGAGAGGTATGCTTTTCTGCGTTCTCTAGGCAAGATGGAGTGGAGGGAAGGACCATGGCCTACCACAATCATGAGTTAGGATCCCAGCTCTGCCACCTACCACCTGTGTCACATGGTCCTCAGTTTTCTCATCAGTAAATCAGGGATTTCTTCATTCATGCAACAAATATTTATGATGAGCCTAAAATTTTCCAGGCACTGTTCTAGACACTGATGATATCAAAGGGAACAAAACAGTAAAGGTCCTTGCCCTCCTGAAGTGTAGGTTCCAGCGGTGTAGAGGGTGGGGAGGGACAGACATCAGGCAATAAGTGAGCATTTCACACACTGCGTCCACTGTCCACTGGAGGTAATTAAACAGGGAGTTGGGATAGCATCTCAAGGAGGCAGCTTCTTGAGAGATCACCCTTGAGCTGAGACCTCACAGGGCTGCAGGAAAATCATTCCAGAGAAAGGAAAGAGCCAGTACAAAGGCCCCAGAGGGCGCTGGCTGGGCTCCAGAAGGCACCGCAGTGTGAGGACAGCCTCACTAGGAATGGGGGGGGGGGGGGGGGGGTGGATGCAATCAGTGAGGGAGGGATCTTTTCAGCTTCTCGAGGCCACAGTGAGGAGTTGGGTTGCCTTCCCAATGTAACAGGAAGTCATTTTAAGTGGCAGTGACATGATTTTATTTCTGTTTTAAAAACTCCACTCTGGCTATGATCATTCCTGCAAGAGGTGTGGGGTAGGATGCTAAAGCCTCTATCACGGGGGCCTATCTCCCCAACAAGACAGAGCTTCTTGACAGCAGATACCATGCTATACCCATCAGTGTATCCTTGGGGCCTAGTACAGAGCCTGACTCATGACAAACGTCCTATCATATTTGCTGACTAAAGAGCTGAACGCACGAATGATTTTTTTTTTCCTGATGGAAGGAACCCAAATGTTTTTATTCTTCCACTGTGAGTGTAGAGATGGAAATTCTCTAGACCTAGAGTAGAAATCCAATGCAGCCAATGCAAGTCAGCAGGGGAAGAAAGACCAGTTTAAAAAGAGGAGAATATACAACAGGCAGTGAACTGCAAAGCATGAACCAAAAGCAAGACTCCTCTTTTACTCCTAAATGCAGATGGCACAGTAACCTGCACCATTTTAGCACGAAAAAGGTCCTCATACCCTGTGGCCTTGCTGACATTGCTGAATCCTCTGTCAGCGCCACTGACTGGTTCAGTCTGCCAAGAACCTGTCTCTCTATGGGAAAGTGCCCTGCCAGCCCCTCCTATCTAAAAGCCTGTCCTCTGAGGAGGGCACTTGACGGCACGAGCACTGGGTGTTATGCTATATGTTGGCAAATCGAACTCCAATAAAAAAATGCAAAAAATTTAAAAATTTTAAATAATTAAAAAATAAAAAGGCTGCCCTTCTCTAAAAGCCTGAGGTTTATCCATTGTGAGATGCTGCTGGTGGCACCAGATGCTGCTGGTGGCACAGATGCTGCTGGTGGCACTTTTATTGCCCATCCCAATAATGGGAGCTCCTTGCCTCACTAGGTGGGAAGGTATGGAAGCCATCTGTTTCCCCAAGTCTCCAAATCAGCCCCTGGAAAGTATGTAGGCAGAAGCCTAAGGGCCCAGGCTCTCTGGGCCATTTTTTTTTTTAATTTTATTTATTCATGAAAGACACAGAGAGGGAAAGAGAGAAGCAGAGACATAGGCAGAGGGAGAAGCAGGCTCCATGTGGGGAGCCTGATGTGGGACTCGATCCCAAGACTCTGGGATCATGTCCTGAGCCAAAGGCAAGCGCTCAATCACTGAGCCACCCAGGCATCCCATCTCTGGGCCATTTAAAAACTGTCACCCAAATGCCCCACCTCCAGGGATCCCTTGTGCCTCTGACTCCCCAAATCTGGGAAAATACGCTGTCAACCTCAGTGAGTGACAACCCTAGCCAGAGGATAATGCAACAACACCCAAGAGCAAGGCCCAAATGCCAGGGGACTGTCATGCCATGGATTCACAAGGGCCTGAAAACCTCTCCAGAATCACTTTGATTCCATTTGTCATCTTTGTCATCCTTACAACGTCCCTGCCTCCCCTGCCCCCATGGCTCTGGGATACTGAAGGGCAATGGCAGCACCACAGCAAGTGTGCCAGTGTAGCAGCTCACATTCCCCAACCTCACACCAACACTGCACATACCTTCCCCAAATCCTGGAGCTCCTGCCTCTTAGCTTCCCATGTGTAGCAGCACCCCCACTATCCCATCAGCTCCCCAGAGGTTACCTGTTATAGGTACCCCCAGCTTCCTGTGACTCTCTGCATGAAGACATCCCCCAGATGGGGAAGCTTTATCCCAAAATAGGCCAGAAGTGGCAGGGAGTTAACCCATCAGGAAAATCACTCCACCAACGAAGGACAGAGGTGGTGGTTAAAACCCCAGCTCTCTTGCCCAGCAGTGGGAGGATCCTGATGTGTATTCTACACGTGTCTCGGAGGCGTTCCCCCCACACACATACACAGTGGGAGCAAGCCTCAATTGCCCACCACAGTCCTCAGGCATGAACCCATGCTTTCTCGGTTTTCTTCCCTTTCCAGACTCCCTTCCTTACTCTCTCCACATTTCTTGAGATTGTCTCCCCTAAACTGTCCAGGTCACTGTCTCAGCCTCTGCTTTGAAGAACCCCATGTCCCTAGAACATTCCCAGGTCCCAGCAGGTTTAGCTTCCTCATCTCCTGACCAGAGACCTCCAGCACCACCTGCTGGAGCTTCTCTTCACTGCCCAGCCCAGCTACAAGGGCTGGAGCCCGGTGACTCCCACAGGCCCTGAAAGTCTTGCTGACACACTGGAACTCCTTCTAATCTCCCTCTTGGAAGAAAGGAAGCCACAGGTGAGTCTGTAACCCCTCTCTGAGCTTGCTGGTCCCCGGATTTTATCCTCTCACCAAAGTCACCAGGGTCTACCCATTCAGGGAGCCCTGGACCCAGAGCCATTCTGTGCTGTGGTTCCACAGGATTAGCCTCAATCTGGGCAGCCAAGCATGAGGGTAGGGGGTCCATTCCAGACATGGAGGGGCCCAGTCCACAAGGACTGGAAGTACCTCCTCTGGAAGGCCTGAGGAAGGTCCCTGGAAGCAGCTGCCTCCTGCTCACTAACTAGATACAAGAGACTCACAGGCTATTTCCCAAGAAAGCAGACTCAGAGGGAGATGTGGGGAGTGGAGTTTACTGAGGACTGTCCTCGGTATCAGCACCTGCTGGGGAAGGGGGTGTCAATCACACAGGACTGGGTAAAAGGAGTGTGACACAGTTGAAGCAAAGGTATTGTCTGGCCCCACAAGGAGCTCCGGGATGGCCCTGCAGAGCTCCGGGGTTGAAGCAAGGGGTTGGACCTTTGTAATCCACAATGACCAGTCGTTGGATGTGAGCTGCCCTGGAGAGGCCCATGAATGTGAGTCAGGACACTCAGTTCATCTGAGAGCAAGTTCGGAAGAGCAAGTGCTTCAGTCCAGGAGTGTTCTAACATCACAGTAGTGTTCTAACATTCAGAGGGAGGCATGCTCAGAAACTGCTCTGCCACCTGGAACAGATGAGCACTATAGAGTGACGATCCCACGATAACGTGAAAGGAGGTGGAGTGAAGCCCTAAGAAAAGAATACAGATCACTCGACAGCCATCACTGGGCTTCTGCACTGGAAGTGCCTCCCCTAGGCCACCCCTAGACCGCAGGTAGGCGGGTTGCGTGAGATGCCCAGGTCTGGCAGGCATGGGCAGAAATTTCAAACACAGCCTTTCTGGCTCACAAAGCAGGAATGGGAGGGGTTAATGAAGCCTCTGAATGAGTACCTATGTTGCAGAAAGGAGTCTGCCTGAATCACTCATCCATAGGCACTGAGGACTCAGTCTTGCAGGATCAGAGAAGAGCAGAGGTTGGGAACAAAAGCAATGGTACCACTTTGCCCTAGGGTTCCTATCTGGGAGATAGCATTTTTGGTAAACCAAGTGACAATGAGCAAGTAAGATCACTTCTCTGAGCCTCGGTCTCCCCATCTATTTAAGTGGGGCTGAGAAATACACCTCTGGATGCCATTGTTTTAAGGTGGAAATGAGGTACTTGCAGGAATTCCCTTTGAAAGCTATAAAGTGCTACAAGAGTGCCAGAGTAGAAAGCAGCTTCTATGTTGCTACTTCTCAGGTATATCCATATGGTAACATTTTAGCAATAAAAAACAAAATCATGAGGGAATCCCTGAGAGAAAAGGAAAGAGGAAACTTTCATGGCTTTTTGTGAGAAGGTAGATTAATTCAAAATCAAGTTGGCAATGCCCTATAAGTGAAGTTCTTCTAGTCTAAAAGAAACTCTTCCATATGCGCACAAGGAGATGGGAGATGTATTTATAATGGTGAACACAGCATGTTTGTAACAATACAGAATTAGCAAGAAACAACCTTAGTGTCCATCAGGCGGGAAACTAAGGAAATAAATCTAATGGAGTTGGTCTGGATTTGAGGTGGGAGACAGAGGTATCAAGGATGATGCCTGTGTTTTGAACTTGCTCCATAGACCTGTTCCATGCAATAGGGAGCAGTGGAGGAGAACCAGGTGTGGGGTGATGATTACACATTCTGGTCTGGAGGAATTTATGCCCACATGGCTAGTTGGACAGACATTCTGAGCCAAGAGGAAAGGCCTGGGTTGCAAATATACTGGGAGCAGGGAGGTAGAGGATCATCTGCAAATTGATGGCAGATGCAGGTAAAACTGCCAAGGGAGAGTATGGGGGGTGGGGGAGGAAGGGGGTCTGGGATTAGTCTTGAAGGAACTGCAACTATATTTTTTGACAGCTTTATTGATGTGTAAGTGACACACAATAAACAGCACATATTGAAAGTGTACAGTTTGATAAGTGTGGACATGTATATACCCACAGATCCATTATTACATTCAAGAGAATGAGCATATCCCTCACCTCCAAAGTTGCCTGGTGTTCCTTTGTAGCTCCTCCCTCCCATCCTCAGGCAACCCCTGATCTGCTCTGTAGCTAGGATTAGTTCTCATCTTCTAGAATTGTATATAAATGGGATCACACAGAATGTAATCTGCTTTCGTCTGGCTTCTTTCCTTCACTCTAATTACTTTTAATTTTTTTCATTTTGTCCAGGTTGCCACTTGTATCAAGAGTTCATTCCTTATTATTGCTGAATTGTATTCAATGTACGGGTGCACCACAATTTGTTTATATATCACCAATGTGTGGACTTTCAGACTGCTTCCACTTCTGAGCTACTACAAGCATAGCACCCATGAATATCTGTGTAAAAGTCTTTGTATGGACATATACTGTGATCTCTCTCATAACTATCTAGGGGTGGAATGGCTGGATCATACAGTTGGCATGTGGTTCGCTTTTAAAGGAACTGCCAAATTGCTCTCCAGGGGGAGAGGACCACTGAACATCCTCAGCTGCAATACACAAGATTCCAGTTCTTCCAACTCCTCACCAACACTTGATATGGTCAGTCTTTTCCTTGTAGCCATTCTAGTAGGTGTATAGTATTATTTCCTTGAGGTTTTAACTTGCATTTCCCTAGTGACTAATGATGAAACAACCTTTAGCAACTGAAAGATAGTTTATCAACTATCTATAATGGGAGACTCAAAGGAGAAGACAGAGATGCAGGAAGAAGAGCAGAAAAACATGGCATTCCAGAGGTCACCAGGGGAAATGGCTCAGAGAGAGTGGTCAAGAGAATCAAATGATGCTAATGTGGACTGAAAACTCTCATTTGGATTTAGTGCCTTTGGTGACGTTCCAGTAGCAACTGGTCCTAGCTTCCAGCCTCTTTCCATGTTTGCGGGACAAGAGTCCATGGTACTGCCTGCTGGGTGGCACCCTCTCCTCAGGTATTTGTACCCCCAGCACCCTCCTCAGAGCCCCTGAGATGAAAGCATCAGCTGGCACCACTTTGCAGCAGTCCCAAGTTTCCGAGGCGGGGGCGGGGGGGGGGTGTCACAGGCTCTGTCTCCTGCGAGGCCCACTGTGACATGGAGATTAGCATGCAGAAGTTTTATTAGGGAGTGGTCTCAAGCTGGTCACCTCTGAGAACAGAAAGAAGCAAGACCAGGCAAGGCAGATGCTGCGATGCTAACTAAGGCTGGGATGGCCCTTCAGCGTTAGCCCCATTGAGGGTAAGGACGCTAAGCTTTCCTTCCCTGTGTGGACCAGTCACTGAGCGCAGCTTGCCCCAGGAGGGAGGTGTGATCCTGGGTGAGGCAACTCTTTCAGCCGACAGTGATGCCCATAGATAGTTACTGCTGAGAGCTGCCAGCCCTGCAACCTATTCCTTTAGTCTTCAATTTTTTTTTTAATTTTTATTTATTTATGATAGTCACAGAGAGAGAGAGAGAGAGGCAGAGACATAGGCAGAGGGAGAAGCAGGCTCCATGCACCGGGAGCCTGATGTGGGATTCGATCCCGGGTCTCCAGGATCGCGCCCTGGGCCAAAGGCAGGCGCCAAACCGCTGCGCCACCCAGGGATCCCTTCCTTTAGTCTTCAAGGGGAATCAGGGTAGTACCTTCAGCATCCACTACAAAGGGTTTCTCCTCCAAATTTCCAGCCTCTTCCTTTGGCTCCCCACCTAGGATTGGAAGCCATTTCCTGCAGTTACTGTTGCTAGATTACTTCAGAAACTCCGGTGCACTTTTGCACATTCCAACACCCATTTAAGGGATTCCCTACCCTAAACATTCTCACTGTTCCCAGTGTCCTGATGTGCTCCTCCACCCAGATGACTCGAACAGCATTAGGGAGGAGGAGGCAGGGTGAGAAGCCCACACTTGAGGACTGGCTGTGTCCCACTGGCTGGATTGCATATATATGCCCAGAAAGGTCACTTTGGGAAATATCAGGATTCTGTTTTGCTTTCAGCTCATGCATACCCCCGAATATCTGAAAAGACCAACATTTCCATACAGAAATCTGGAATGAATCAGAGAACATGCATCCTGAGCCCTCTGTGTGTCTGCCCTGCAGGTAGGAACGTGCCTGAATTCTCTAAGCAACTTAGAGCCTGAGTGTAATCCACTTACCGCATTGCTGACATATCAATGCACTAAATGGCTCCCTGGAAATCTGAAAATGTGAACACAGCCACAGCCTGAGTGCCTAACTTCATGTGGAGATGACTCCGGCTCAGAGATAATCGGCTGATAAACAGTAGAGAGGGGTACTGTAGGGGCAAGAATACATCACTAACTTCTTCTTTCCATTTTCCCAACTGCACCAGATGGATTTTCAGTAAATGCTGGACAGCAAGACCAGCACATCCCAAATAAATGGGTCCTGCCAGTTCATCAAGTGTTCAGCATGACACTTATACGTAGTCATATTCGTTCTAGGAAGAAGCGTGTCTAAACTATACCTCCCTGGCTCCCAACACCAGCATTAAGAAGTCATCAGAATACAGCCCACTTCTGTTCATCAGAGCATGTTTTATTAGTACAGAAAGACCACAATTCACTTTGTTAATCTCACAGGGGGAGTTTAGATCCTGGTAAGCACCACTCGTGTAGTACACCACGAACTTGACTATGAGAAGGAAGCAAAACCCAGCATTATTACCAAAAAGTCCTCACTGACTGCCCTGCCCCCCCAAAAAAGGTATTAAAGTCTTCAAATATACAAATCTAAAAATATGTTACAACATTTAACATTAAGACTCAAGTTTATTTTTTAAAATATGCTTTAAAATATCCTAAGCATCTCTCGCCTTCCCGATTCTCCAATTATGTGCCGAAGCTCTCCTCATTGTCTGTCTCCTGGATTTCTGTCTTGTTCACCATCTGCGGGGAAGAAGGGGGCTGCATAGGTACCCGAGGTGGTGGCTACAAGGCTTGCTCTGCAGGCCGCTTGTGCTGGCTCCGGACGTGGCCCTCATTGCTGGAGGGCACCTCCTTTTGTAGGTTCACCATGCTTGTCTTTCCTGCAGTTTCAATCCAGGGGTGCTGGAGGACCTGGTGAGCGGTGTAGCGCTTCTTGGGGTCCACCACCAGCAACCGGCTCACCAGATCTTTGGCAGCTGTTAGAGTCCAAGAAAGAAGAGGAAACGAAATGGATGCAGGTGGCTCTGAGTTTGCCCCGCCCCAATCCCCATGCATGAAATGACAACACAAACCTCCGTGTGAGCACCACGTGCTACACCGGAGCCACGCTGTCCCACAGACCTATCTGCGATGCTGGGGACCCTCCACATCTGTATCTGTACTGCCCATTGAGCCTCTGAAATACGGCCACTGAGACTGAGGAACGGGATTTGTATTGCATTTACTTTCAACTAGTTTACGTTTAAATTGCAAGACCCAGGAGCGGCCACGGGTTACTGCATTGGGACAGCTCAGGTCTAGAGGATGTCCGTTCATTTCTAGAGTCACAGGCCCAGGCCCGCCCCTGACACCCACAGCCTCATGCAGGAGAACAAATGGAGGCCACATGCCGTCTGCCTACAGATCTTAAATTTTGAAATCGATCATCAGGCTGTTAAATAAAATCTGTTCAATCCCCTCCCTAAGTTGGTAAATATGCCTTCACACTGACAAAATTGAGAAACATGTAAAAGAAACCTAAGTAAAAAATAGCACAAATTCAAAATGAATTTCATTTCCTGCCCAAGATCGTGAGTGATTCTAGAGAGATAGGGTGGCAACTGGTGGGCCAGGTGGCAGGCGAGGAAGAGAAAAGATTTCTCTGGGGCTTGCTGGCTCTCCCTGGCCAGCTCCCTGAGCCTCCTTTTCAATCACGTGAGAACAAAAGCACTCACTTTTCTCCACCTTGATTGGGGGATGACTCTTGCTCAAGATCAGCTGCTCACCCACCAATCAGCCCCACCTCTACACCACTGCCCAGCCACCTCTTGAGCATGGAAGCCACAGGATTTCTCCTACCCCTGCCCACTTCAAGTTGGGTGAGTTCTGCCCACAAAAGGTGCTGGCGCCCACCCTGACCAGCCTCACTCCATCAAGATCCTCAAAAGACTCAGTGGGGAGCATGTCAGGTTTACACTGGGAATTTTCAGACTCACATGTACATGTGTGGACAACTGGACACCCCACAAACATGTCCAAGCTCTCTCTACCCCTCTGAAGAGAGGCTCCTTGGCTAACTTAGGGCCCAACAGGAAGTGTCTAGGAAAGGAGGTCTCCCCAGTCTTAGAAATGGGCCTGCACCTTTGGGGTTTTGCTGAAGTGATCTAGAAGTGGGGAGCTGGGTTCTGGAGGGCACCTCTCCTTGGCCCTAGAGTCTCCTCACTCTGTGGGGTAGGTGTGACCAAACAGGGCCCTGTAATGCATGGGGCTCAGGGCAGGGGCCACCATACCCAAATCTAAGGACAATGCTGCACAGAGCTTTCTAAAATGATTTTCAAACTTTCAATTCCCAAGTCACCATTGGCTTGATCAGCTCAAGATTCTCACTCTATCTGTATCATACCACTCCTCTCTCTACCTTATTTAAGGGGGGAAAAATGAAGCTTTCTCTCTTCTTCCCTCACCCCCCAACCCCAAGTAAGGAGACTGAGGCTGGGGATGAAGGTAGTTTGACAACTAATCTTAGATGATATGGTTAGGGGAAAATGGAAGAAAATAAAGTTATCACTCCTACTCTACTTTTCAAGCTGAAGACTCAAAGTCTCAAAACCCCAGAATATCTAGTTCCCAATTTTACAAGGGCAGTGGGTGGTAGCAACAAATCAGTAGCAAAGGGAGGAAAGATTGCATTTGAAAGGTACAAAAAGGAGGAAGACCCACATACCTCTGCTCCACTGAAAATAACTAATATCTTCACCCCCTACCTTCCAGAGCCTCTGGGCTCCAAATATACCTCTACACAACCCCTGGCTGTTCATGAGTAAGGTATGCATTCCCCATCTTTTCAATTCACAGTACTTCTATATACGTGATGACAGTGATCTTTCCAAATGAAGGTTTATATTTCTGATATTCTTCAGGTCTGAACTCCCTTAATTGCCTTAAGGAAAAGTATCTAATGACTGCAACCAGTGGTCAGACTTTTTCGTTGAATCTAAAGCAAGTCATGTTTCCCAGTGTGCTATGCAAATAAACCTACATGAGGCTCACAGTTAACAAAGGATGAAGCCCAAGTGGACAGCCCACCTCCATGCCCAGTTCTGAGGTGGGCCCCCTGCACGTCTTATCACACAGCTGACCTAAAACCCACTTTGCCATCAGAACCCAGGATGGGCTCCAGCTCTATCATCCCCTCGTCTCCAGCGTGGGGAAGCCCATCTCACCGTCAGAAATATTGTCCCAGTAAGGGGCCAGGAATTCGAAGTGGCCCAGCTGGATGATGTTAAAGAGCTCATCCTGGTCCCTCTCTGGGCTGCGGAAGGGGGGGAAGCCACACAGAAGGATATACAGGATCACGCCTGCAGCCCACATATCCACTTCCAGCCCGTAACCTGTATGACATGCAGAGACACAAATGAAACTGAGACCAGGCTGGATCAGATGGAAGGAGACAAATGTAGGGGGTTGTAGTTCTAGGTCACAGAGGACCACAGTTTTCAGTAAGCATGAGCCACTTCCAAACACATGGGTGGGCTTTGCTCCCAACACCTACAAACATGGGGCCCACAGCAGTGTTACTTGAAGTCTGGTCCTCCGACAACTGCCAGTTTGTAATCCTTTATCACTGGTCTGGGATAAAATGAGCATAGAATCTGAAAGTAAATATTTGGAAATTCATAGCAATTTGGCATGGCCATGACCTCCAGCTGCATGATCAAGGACACATCTCGCTGAACACAGAATACATCAGAGTTCAGGGGTCGTCGAACATATATGGTAAGTCACACGTGGCATGAACGGTGAGTGACCCAGTCACGTGTGATAGAGCTTTGTGTGTGTCTGCACTATATTAGAAATTTTAAAAACTTCACCAGAGAGAGTTCAAGCAACCCTGATCTACATCAGCAGCCTCTCCATCCTATTCATTCATTGTCTTCTCACATTTAAAAAATATTTTTACTGGCTCTCTCCTATGATTATAAAAAGACTGACATTACTAGCTATATCCTCCATGAGCACATAAACACACACACACACACACACACACACACACACACACTTTTACACTTCCTGTAGCAAAATTAGGATCACATTGGACATTTTACTCACTCAATATAGTATAGCATTTCCTATTCCTATAAAGAGTATAAAAATTCTTTAAAAAATATGATTTCTAATAGCTGTCAGTATTCCCTTTATAGATGAATCCTCTGTGTTATAATGTGTTTCCTAACTCTTCATACTGTAATTCTATGATGAACATCCTTATCTGTTAAATATTTGTGATGTCTCTGACTATATTCTTGAAACGATTTTTCAGAAATTAAATGCAGTAAAGGCTTTTGATACATACTGCCCAGTCATCCTCACAAAACCCTACAGCAGCAGTATAGACATCTTCAAACACATTGTAACTTTTTACCTTCGGAAAAGGAAACCACTCAGCAGCTGCAATATGGAAGTTAGATATTCATCATTAAGCCCCAGAGCAATGCTGTCAAGGCAAATTAGCAGAAAAATATTACAAACAAATCATTGCTGACCTCTTTCCAGTGTTATACCACCTTTCACGCTCGAGAGGGTCTGGCTTAGCTGGGCTTTCCATCTTGATATTTGCCCCTTGACTTTTATGACACCGTATTTTCCTCGTCTTCTTTCTGCCCCTGCTGACTTGTCCCCTGCTAACCCATCCTTCCTTCTCTCATCCCCCAACTGTGGACCTCCCTCCAGAGTCTGTCCCTGGCTGCCCTGCTGCATCACTAGGAGCTCATTATCTCACCCACCTTGGCTGCCATTTCTGAGTCGAGGCATCTCACAAGCACATGCTCAGCACGGGGCTTCACCTCCCTGCCATCTGGACAACTCTGTGGGTCCATCCTCATATCTCTACCAAATCAGGGTGTTTAAAATTTTAAGCCACTCACCCCATCTACCAAAAGAGCTTTCTGACACCTTAGCATAATTGGTATTAGCACCAGTGCTGTGGTTTCCCTCAGCATTCAGATGGACTATTTGCTTTCCTTCTTCCCTTACCCAGTCCACACTGAATCCAAATTCCTCTGCTCAGCCTCCTCAGTTGTGGGGAATCCAGACTCAATCGAGTCAGCCAACTAACTTTCCCTCTGCAACACTGAGACCAGTCTTCTCAATGGCTCCACCCCCAACCTCCATGCAAATTCCCATCTCCCCATCTTACCTTCCCTGATGCTCCTACTGCTGGGAAACTCTCTCCCTTCTCCCCACCAACCCCACAACCCATCCAGAACTATCCCATTTTACATATGGTGCCTAAACTGATTTCTCCCAAAGTGGCACTGTGACTAAGCAATCATTCATATATTTGGAGCTATGTAATAATAATAATAGTTTCCGTTTTATGTACTTTACAAAATGTATCACTAAAACAGTCCATTAGGGGGGCACCTGGGTGGCTCAGTCATTGAGCATCTGCCTTTGGCTCAGGTCATGATCCTGGGGTCCTGGGATCGAGTCCCATATCAGGCTCCGTACAGGAAGTCTGCTTCTCCCTCTGCCTGTGTCTCTGCCTCTCTCTGTGTGTCTTTTTATGAATAAATAAATAAATAAAATCGTTTTAAAAATAAACAAAAACAATCCACTGGATCCTTATACAATATGCAAACTGGTAATAAATATTACTCATGGGGTTTAAATGAGACACCTTCTTCCTCAAAATGCAAAGTTGGTGGAGGTATTTTTAAGTAAATTACCATAAGAACTGCTTCAAATTTCTCCCATTAGAGGTAGCCTTGGCTCAGTGGCACAAATGGCCTTGCTTGTTTGAGTTCCCCGGCTAATTCTCCATCATCTTTTATCTCACTGTCCTGCACACACACACACACACACACACACACACACACACTCCCATCCTTCCTCTATAAGCAGCCCAGATGAGGAAAAAGTCCACATGCTTTGGTCAAGATCTGCTTCAAATATTTCCATTAAAATCCAACTGCAAGCCTAGTGCCAAATCTGAGACTTTTTATTGCTCTACATTGAAAAATACAAAACATTAAATATTAAAAATAAGATATTTGTTAGTAAATGAGCCAGAGTCCCATGGAGCAATGTATAATACGTACCTTTCTCAGAAAGAATTTCAGGAGCTACATAAGTTGGAGTCCCACACACAGTAAATATAGGTCTCACCACATGCTTTGCAAGGCCAAAATCAGCCAGTTTCAAGGTGGTAGATTTGTCCTCATTTCGCTGAACCTGGAAGAAAACAAAATCTCTAAGTCACCCAAATTGTGCTGAGAACAAAGAAGAAAAATTAATGAGACAATAAACATGTAAGGTGGATAAACAAATGATAAACCTACTCAAGCTTATAGTTGATAAACCCAACTTGATTTCAGTGATGGGTACTCACATTTTCAAGTAAAAAAACCAATGAGCTAGATTTACTGTGTTATTTACTGTGGTAGCACCTTATTGCCACAGATGGCTATCAAAATTTAAATCAAATTAAAATTTAGCTTCTCAGATGCACTAGTGACATTTCAAGTGCTCAAGAGCCATTGATAAAAAATGGCTACCATATTGAATAGTGCAAATACAGAACATTTCCATCATCATAGAAACTTCTATTGGGCACCACTGAGAACAAGGATCAATGATATTTTGAGCACTGACTAGCATTAGCAAGGACTAGAAAATGCCTCTGAGTAATGTGAAATCTGGGCAGAAGAAAAAAAGGGAAAGAACTAGGAATTAAAAGGAGAAAGTAAACAAGTAGTGGAGAAATACTAACTTTGAAGGCAGGGGGTAGGCATCAATACCCCACAGACCAGAAGTGTTTAATTCCAAATCCAAGACTTGCCTCTGGTGTGGGACTTCCTTGCCTGAAAGGTGCTCAGGTTGCAAAGTGGAGGCGGAATCCTAGGTGGGACAGTGTGGTCTCAGGATTCTTGGGGTCACACAAAGACCAGGGGTACCTGAGTCAGCAGAGCTCCCAAACATCAGAGCAGGAAAGCTGGCTGCAATCAGTGAGCCCAGGAGTGGGCTCTTAGCTGGCAGTGCCATAAACCAGGAACCACAGCATGATAGGGCCACCAGTCTCCTAGCAGGGGCTCAGCAAGCGGCAGGCCACGGTGTGACCCCCCTCCCTCCCCTGGGAGGATCGGTGCAGGTGTGCACTGCAGGAGTTTGTAGACTGCTTTTCCCTGAGGGTTTACTGAAGAGTAGGGGCAGTGATCATTCAGCTCCAGGGCTGGAGATTTGGACATTTTTACTTTTCTTTCATCCTCTAAAGCAACAGGAAAAGCCTTGAGGAAAGAAAAGCCACAGAGAGCATTCTGAAGCAGCTTCCACTGAGCCCGGCCCCCTGGCAAGGGGTGGTGCTACATCACCAGGGCAAAGAGACCTGAGAATCAGTGCAGCAGGGCCCTCCCCAAGAAGACCAGCAGGAACATCAGGTGATTACCAAGTTTATGGAGCACACAGGACTGCAAATCTCCAGAGCTAGGGGAAAATAGTATATAGAACTCAAGGGGTTTCTTTATAAGTCTTTATGCCTTTCAGTTTAAAATTTTCTTTTTCTTTCTTCTTTTTTCCTTTTCATCTAGTTTCTTATTTTATCAATTCTGTTTTTAAGTCTTTTTTTAATTTTCAGTTTTACCCTTAAATTTTAGAGATATATTTTCACAGTGGCTTCCTTTCACAGTATTCAATTTTATTTTTTTTTTTTATATAAGTTTTTTCTTTACAACTTTGGGATTTAGTGTCTTCTAACAAACAGACCAAAATATACCCAGGACTAAGTGGATCACCCTGTTCTGTCCACCTGTGAGATTACATTCTCTCTTTTTTCCTTTTTTTATCTTTTCTTTTTTGGTTTCTGACTTCTTTGGATTTGTCTGGTGTATATTTCACTTGGGTTGTGGTTGATATTTTTTATTTTATTCTCATTCATCTATTCTTCTCCAGACAAAATGACTAGAAGGAGAAATTCAAAACAAAAGAAAGAACCAGAAGTAATACTCTCCACCATAGATCTAATTGATAAAGATACAAGTAAAATGTCAGAAATTGAATTCAGAGTAGCAACTATAAAATTACTAGCTGGGCTTGAAAAAAGGACAAAAGACACTAGAGAATCTCTTAATGCAGACATAAAATCTAATCAGGCTTAAGTTAAAAATGCTTTAACTGAGATGTAGTCTAAATGGATACTCTAACAGCTAGGGTAAATGAAGCAGAAGAGTCAGTAACATAGAAGACAAAATGATAGAAAGAAAGGAAGCTGATGAAAAGAGAGAAAAACATCTAATGGACCATGAGGGAACACTTCGAAAAAATAGTGACACCATAAAGTGAAACAGTATTAGAAGTATTGGGGTCCCAGAGGAAGTAGGAAGAAAGGGAGACAGACAGATAAACAGACAGAAGGTATATTTGAGCAGATCATAGCTAAGAACTTCCCTAATCTGGGGAAGGAAACAGGCATTCAAGTCCCAGAGGCACAGAAAACCCCCCTCAAAATCAATAAAAATAGATCAACACCCTGACATATAATAGTGAAGCTTGCAAATTTCAGAGATAAAGAGAAAGTCCTAAAAGCAGCCCAAGACAAGAGATCCTTACTGGAATATTAGACTGGCAGCACACCTATCCACAGAGACCTGGCAGGCCAGAAAGGGCTGCATGATATATTCAAGGTACTAAACTAGAAAAACATGTAGCCAAGAATACTTTATCCAGCAAGACTTTCATTCAGAATGGAAGGTTAGATAAAGAGTTCCCAGGACAAAGAGAAACTAAAAGAATTTGTGATCACTGAACCACCCTACAAGAAATATTAAAGGGGATCCTGTAAACAAAGAGGGAGCCCAAAAGTAACATAGACCGGAAAGAAACAGAGATAATATACAGAAACATTGATTTTACAGGTAATACAATGGTACCAAATTCCTATCTTTCAATAGTTATTCTGATGTAAACAGGCTAAATGCCCAATCAAAAGACACAGGGTATCAGTTTGGCTAAAAAAGCAAGACCCACTGTTATGCTGTCTATAAGAGACTCATTTTAGACCCAAAGACACCTCCAGATTGAAAGTGAGAGGATGGAGAACCATTCATTATACTAATGGACAACAAAAGAAAGCTGGAGTAGCAATCCTCATATCAGACTTTATATAGATTTTAAACCAAAGACTTCAATAAGAGATGAAGAAGGACACTATGTCATACTTAAAGGATCTATCCAACAAGAAGATCTAACAATTATAAATAGTTAAGCTCCTAACTTGGGAGCAGCCAATTATATAAACCAATTAATAACAAAATTAAAGAAACACATTGATAATAATACAATAATAGTAGAGGGCTTTAACATCCCATTCACAGCAATGGACAGATCATCTAAGCAGAAGATCAATAAGGAAACAAGGTCTTTGAAAGATACAATAGATCAGATGAACTTCACAGATATATACAGAGCATTCCAACCTAAAGCAAAAAAATACACATTCTTCTAAAGTGCACATGGAACATTCTCCAGAATATATCACATACTGGGTCACAAATAAGGTCTCAATCAGTAAATCTCAATCCCAAAAGATTGGGATTATGCCCTGCATATTTTCAGATCATGATGCTTTGAAACTTGAACTAATCACAAGAGGAAATTTGAAAGGATTGCAAACACTTGGAGGTTAAAGAGGATCCTATGAAGAATGAATGGGTCAACTAAGAAATTAAAGAAGAATTTGTAAAAATTCATAGAAATGAATGAAAATGAAAACACACAGCTGTTCAAAACCTTTGGGATGCAGCAAAGGTGGTCCTAAGAGGGAAATACATAGCAATACAAGCCTTTCTCAAATAATTAGAAAAGTCTCAAATACACAAGCTAACCTTACACCTAAAGGAGCTGGAGAAAGACAGAAAATAAAGCCTAAACCCAGGAGGAGAACAGAAATAATAAAGATTAGAGCAGAAATCAATGAAATAGAAACCAAAAGACCAGTAGAAAAGATTAATGAAACTAGAAGCTGGTTCTTTGAAAGAATTAATAAGTTCAATAAACCCCTAGCCAGACTTATAAAAAGAAAAGAGAAAGAACACAAATTAATAAAATTATGAATGAAAGAAGAGAGATCATGACCAACACCAAGGAAATACAACCAATTTTAAGAGCATATTATGAGCAACTATAGGCCAACAAATTAGGTAACCTGGAAGAAATGGATGCATTCCTGGAAACTTATAGACTACCAAAACTGAAACAGAAAGAAACAGAAAATCTGAACAGACCCATAACCAGTAAGGGAATTGAAGCAGTCATCAAAAATCTTCTAATAAACAAGAATCCAGACCTGGATTGCTTACAAGGGAATTCAACCAAATATTTAAAGAAGAATTGATACCTATTCTTCTGAAGCAGTTTCAAAAATAGAAATGGAAGGAAAACTTCCAAACTCTTTCTACTAGGCCAGCATTACCTTGATCCCAAAACCAGACAAAGACCCCACCAAAAAGGAGAATTACAGACCAATATCCCTGATGAACATGGATGCCAAAATTCTCACCAAGATACTAGCCAATAGGATCCAACAGTAATTAAAAGGATTATTCACCATTACCAAGTGGGATTTACCCCTGGGATGCAAGTATTGTTCAACATTTGTAAATCAATCAATGTGATACATTACATTAATAAAATAAAGGAAAAGAACTATATGATCCTTTCAATTGATACAGAAAAAGCCTTTGACAAAATACATCATCCTTTCTTGATTAAAACTCTCCACAGTGTAGGGATAGAGGGAACATACTTCAATATCATAAGAGCCATCTATGAAAAGCCCACAGCAAATATCATCTTCAGTGGGGAAAAACTGAGAGCTTTTCCCCTGTCAGGAACATGACAGGGACAGTGAACAACCATCACCACTGTTGTTCAACAGCACAGAAGTCCGAGCCCCAGCAATCAGACAATAAAAAGAAATAAAAGGCATTCAAATTGGCAAAGAAGTCAAACTCTCACTCTTCAAAGATGACACGATATTCTATGTGGAAAACCCAAAGACTCCACCCCAAAATTGCTAAAATTCATATAGGAATTCAGTAATCTGGTGGGATATAAAATCCCAAAATTGTAGTTGCAATTCTATGCACTAACAATGAGACAAAAGAAAGAGAAATCAAGGAATTAATCTCATTTACAATTTCACCAAAAACTATAAGATACCTAGGAATAAGCCTAACCAAAGAGATAAGGGATCTGTACTATAAAAACTACAGAACACTTATGAAAGAAATTGAGGAAGACACAAAGAAATGGAAAAACATCAATGCTCATGGATTGGAAGAATAAATATCGTGAAAATGTCTATGCTACCCAGAGCAATTTATACATTCAATGTAATCCCTATCAAAATACCATTAACATTATTCACAGAGCTGGAATAAATAATCCCAAAATGTGTATGAAACCAGAAAAGACCCTGGATAGCCAAGGGAATGTTGAAAAAGAAAACCAAAGCTGGTGGTATCACAATGCTGGAATTCAAGCTATATTACAAAACTGAGATCATCAAGACAGTATGGTAGTGGCACAAAAACAGACACATAAATCAATGGAACAGAATAGAGAACCCAAAAGTGGATCCTCAACTCTATGGGCAAAGCAGGAAAGAATATCCAATGGAAAAAGGACAGTCTCTTCAATAAGTGGTGCTGGGAAAATTGGACAGTCACATGCAGAAAAAATGAACTAGACCACTTTCTTACACCATACAAACAGAAATAAACTCAAAATGGATGAAAGACCTAAATGTGAGACAAGAATCCATCAAAATCCTAGAGGAGAACATGGGCAGCAACCTCTTCAACCTCAGCTGCAGCAACTTCTTGCTAGACACATCTCCAAAGGCAAGGGAAACAAAAGCAAATAAAATCTGCACAGCAAAGGAAATAGTCAACAAAGCCAAAAGGCAGCCTATAGGATGAGAGAAGATATTTAACAAATGATATATCAGATAAAGGGCTAGTATCTAAGATCTATAAAGAACTTATCAAACTCAACACACACACACACACACACAAAAAAACAAAACAAAACAAAAAAAACAAATAATCCAGTTAAGAAATGGGAAGAAGCAAAAAATAAAAATAAAAAAATAATAATAATAAAAAGAAATGGGAAGAAGCCATGAACAGACACTTCTCCAAAGAAGACATACAAATGGCCTACAAACACATGAAAAAATGCTCCACATCACTTGGTATCAGGGAAATACAAATCAAAACCATGAGATACCACCTCACACCAGTGAGAATGGCTAAAAGTAACAAGACAGGAAACAACAAATGTTGGCAAGAATGCAGAGAAAGGGGAACCCTCTTGCACTGTTGGTGGGAATGCAAACTGGTACAGCCATTCTGGAAAACAGTGTGGAGGTTCCTCAAGAAGTTAAAAATAGAGCTACCCTACAACCCAGCAATTGCACTACTAAGTATTTACCCCAATGATATAAATGTATTGATCCAAAGGGGCACTCCAATGTTCATAGCAGCAATGTCCACAACAGCCAAACTGTGGAAAGAGCCCAGATGTCCATCAACAGATGAATGGATAAAGAAGGTGTGGTATACATATCAATGAAGTATTGCTTCAGAAAGGATGAATACTTACCATTTACATTGACATGGATAAACCCGGAGAGTATTATGCTGAGCAAAATAAGTCAATCACAGAAAGGCAATTATCATATAGTCCCAGAGGATCATAGGGGAAGGAAGGGAAAACTGAATGGGATATCATCAGAGAGGGATAAAAACCATAAGACTCTTAATTACAGGAAACAAACTGAGGGTTGCTGGAGGGGAGGTGGGAGGGATGGGGTAACAGGGTGATGGGCATTGAGGAGGGTACATGATGGCGAGCACTAGGTGTTATACACAACTGATGAATTATTGAACTCTACCTCTGAAACTAATGATGTACTACATGTTGGCTAACTGAATTTAAGTTAAAAAAAATAAAACTAGGACAATCTCTGGGACACCTGGGCGGCTCAATCAGGCAAGCATGCAACTCTTGACTTCAGCTCAGGTCACGATTGAAGGGTCATGAGATCGAGCCCTATATCAGGATCTGTGTTCATCAGGAAGTCTGCTTGCTATTCTCTCTCTCACTCTGTTTCCCTCTGTGCCTCCCCCTCTCTCAAATAAATAAATAAATCTTAAAAAATAAAAATAAAAAACTAGGACAGTCTTAAGCAAACCAGGATGAGGTGGTTGTCCTTGTTTGCACATAATACAGAATTAATGCTACTTAACTGGGATTTATTCCTATATATGAGAACTGACAGATTGGGTTCTATTAATACTTTTGCATGAAGGTGAAAGAAGTTAGCTCTGATTCTTTAGACCTCACTTCCACCAGGTTTTAGAAAAGGGGAAAAATCAGTCATTTTTAGAGCACAGAAAAGACAGCTACCCTCCCTCTGAAATGAATACAGAGAAGCACTGTTCTTCTTTGTCCTCATCAAAATAGATCCCACCTGATTATCATTCTTTCAAATAAATCCTAGCGACTGGCTTTCTGATCACTGGTTAGCTAATTCCCACTGCCTGGTTAATGTGTCCTGTCCTCCTTCACCCTCAAGTTATCTGCATGCTAGATGATGTGTTACGAAGAGGTGGGTCTTCACCTAAAAGAAATGAATCTCAAGAAGTGAGCCAAGCAGGAATTTAGACCACCGTGCAAGATATGATAAAAGTAAAGATATATTTCACATAAAAACAAACAGTGAGGGGGAAAATCTAGCATTTTTTGCAGTAAGTGAAAGGTGAATTGGTTTTCTCTGGGGAAAGGCTAAATAATTGGGCACATCAAAACTCCTATTGTCTTCAAGTAAGGTAGAAGGGTGGCCCATGAGAGGTCCGGCCTCCAAACGTCAGAGAGTGTTAAGACTCAGAACAGCTGCCTTCCCCAAAACAGTCTCACCTTGACCGTCAAGAAATAAAGGCACAAGTCAAAGGATTTGCACAGTCCCTCATTTCCAGGAGGCAGGAAGTGAAGCACAGCACATCCTGCCTGGGGACTGTCAAGGTCTCAGGCCAGAGGGGAATTTATCCACAGAGGGTAGAGAAAATAGTAGAATCTTAAAAAACAAACAGAAAAAGTCCAACTCCCAGAAACAAAGAGTAGAATGGTGGTTGCCAGGGATCAGAGGAAGGGGCCCTGGGAAAGCTGGTGGTGTGGTCTAAGGGCACCAACATTCAGTTGTAAGACAAATATGTTCTGGGAATCCAACGTACAGCATGGTGATTGTAGTTAATGATTCTTCATTGTATACTTGAAATTTGCTAAGAGAGTAGATCTTAAACATCGAAAGAAAGAAAGAAAGAAAGAAAGAAAGAAAGAAAGAAAGAAAGAAAGAAAGAAAGAAAGAGGGAAAGGGAAAGGGAAAGGGAAAGAAAGGAAAGGAAAGGAAAGGAAAGGAAAGGAAAGGAAAGGAAAGGAAAGGAAAGGAAAGGAAAGGAAAGGAAAGGAAAGGAAAGGAAAGGAAAGGAAAGGAAAGGAAAGGAAAAAGAAGCCACAAAATACAAGGCAACTCTATGAGTTGATGGATGTGGAAATTAACTTGATTGTGGAAATCCTTCCATAATGTATACATGTATTGGAGCATCATGGTGTACACTTTAAATATATTACAATTTTGTCAATTATACCTCAATAAAACTGGGAGGAAGAAATTAATGCAGAGTTTGAATTAAAACATAAATTTTGTTATATATAAGACTAAGTAAATTTATACATGGGAGTTTTTCCAAGGCAAGTTCTCAACAAAACTTTTTTTTTTTTTCACTTAAAAAAAATTACAGCCCCTATTGCTATCTTGAAATCCAGCCAGCCAGCTAGTGCTCTGGGAATCCTGGCCACACAGCAGAAGTGCCCTCAGGAACACAGCCACCACCACCACCACCCCACCCCCGGAGAGATTCTTCCTGGACCCAGCACCACCTGAGGAATTCATGGCAAATGGCCTGTTTGTAACAAATTGGTGAAATCAAGGCCAAGATGACTGGCTCTGCCTCCTCCTGGCAGAGGTCTGCCTCAGGTCCCCCTGCCACTGGTTCTGCCAGGAAGGGGGATTGGTGGGGGCCTCTGGGCGGCTTCCTCACGTCCTGCACTGAAATAACCCTTTGCAGGAAGATTCAGCCTCATCCTCAGTTACATGCACAGACTCTAAAGCCCAACTGCCAGGTGCAGACTCCAGCTCACTTCTGCCTCCACTTCCTCACCTGTAAAGGGAGATGTGAACGATATGCGTGATGAGAACTTAATGAACTAACATTTGTAAGGTGTGATAAACAGTACCTGGCACCTAAGAAGCACGACGTGTTTGTTAAGTAAACCCTAAGTGTTTTAGCCTCTGTAACCTCTGAAGAGCAGGACTGACTTCAGGCAAAATGAGGAGTATGGGAAGTTGTCCTTGCTACCTTCCTCGTCCAGACCAAAGGCCCTCTAGCCAGACGGGGCCCTGGTCCATCCTCTGCTGTCCAACTCCACCGCCTCACAACTCTGACCTGCCCTACACCTCATCAGAGAAGCTGGATGCTCAGGGCCAAGGTGAGCTGAGCAGTCAATTCCTGAGCTATGGTGAAACAGAGACAAGCCTGGCGGAGATCATCCCAGGGGAGAGGCTCCTCGGGCCCACCAGAGCGATGGGAGAAATGATCAGCTTTCTGCAGGCACATGCTCTCACATCTCTAGTGGAATGGGGACAAAGGTTCCCAATGCCTCCACCATGCCGGGGCGGGGTGGGGGGGGGGGGAGGCAACAGAAAGACTGGCTCTCCCTGTGCCCCAACAGAGCCATGGGCACAGCAACACCCAAAAATACGGGACAGGCAACCAACTACCCGGTTTCCCCAGACAAAAGTAAGTTCTCTGAACTTGCTTTGCATCTTACCAGTGAGCTTAACATCTCAGGAAGCAGACTGTGTCTTACCGCAGGGCAACCTCATGGATGCCTCCCTAATTAACCTAACTGAAGGGAGAGTCACTGAGGCAAACGAAAGTGCAGTTCAGCTTTGGTCTGCAGAGCGAGACAGATAGAGCCCAGAAGGAGACAGGGAGGTAAGATTAGAATAACTCAGACTAGAAAATCAAGTTTGGAAGGGAAGGGCAAAAAATAGTGTGGTGCCCACAGTTTACGGCTGGATCATCTACATTAATCACATTTGCTGGGTAATTGTTGAAAAAATATGCCCCCCGCAAATACTGGTAAATATTCCCAACCAAGTGATCAGCAATCAAAGCATCTGACTGCTTTGATGCACCAAAATAAAATATGTACCCCCATGAGAACAAACTACTCCTTTCCTCAGAGAAACCCCCCAGCTCCAAAGCCCGGCTCCGCCGAAGAACCAGCATATTCAACACGGTGGAAACTCAGTCATTTGTTTTGCACAATTATTAGGTTAAATGTCCAGATGCTGATGCACACATTTTCAAATACCAAATCCGTGTTTTACATCGTTCTGTGGCCTTTCTGTGACATCCTGCACTGCTCCTTGTCTCTTCACGGTTTCATGTTTGCTCCTTGTGTTTTGGAATCATCCCCACAGCATCTCCACAGCACCTCCACAGCATCCGCACTGCACCCCCACCCCCAGCACCCCATCCCCTCAGCATCCCCCACAGCAGCCCCACAACACCCCCATCCCCACAGCACCCTCACAGCACCCCATCCCCTCAGCACCCCCACAGCATCCCCACAGCACCTCCACATCATCCCCACTCCCTCAGCATCCCCCACAGCATCCCTCAGCAACCCCCACAGCACCCCTCAGCAGCCCCCACAACACCCCCACAGCATCCCCACAGCACCCCACAGCACCCCCACATCATCCCCATCCCCTCAGCATCCCCCACAGCATCCCTCAGCATCCCCCACAACACCCCCACAGCATCCCCATAGCACCCCATCCCCTCAGCATCCCCCACAGCACCCCACAGCATCCCATCCCCTCAGCATCCCCCACAGCACCCTCACAGCACCCCATCCCCTCAGCACCCCCACAGCATCCCCACAGCACCTCCACATCATCCCCACTCCCTCAGCATCCCCCACAGCATCCCTCAGCAACCCCCACAGCACCCCTCAGCAGCCCCCACAACACCCCCACAGCATCCCCACAGCACCCCACAGCACCCCCACATCATCCCCATCCCCTCAGCATCCCCCACAGCATCCCCTCAGCATCACCCACAGCATTCCCACAGCACCCCACAGTACCACATCCCCTCAGCATTCCCCACAGCACCCCACAGCACCCCCACATCATCTCCATCCCCTCAGCATCCCCCACAGCATCCCTCAGCATCCCCCACAACACCCCCACAGCATCCCCATAGCACCCCATCCCCTCAGCATCCCCCACAGCACCCCACAGCACCCCATCCCCACAGCATCCCCCACAGCACCCTCACAGCACCCCATCCCCTCAGCATCCCCCACAGCATCCCTCAGCAACCCCCACAGCACCCCTCAGCAACCCCCACAACACCCCCACAGCATCCCCACAGCACCCCACAGCACCCCCACAGCACCCCATCCCCTCAGCACCCCCACAGCATCCCCTCAGCATCACCCACAGCATTCCCACAGCACCCCACAGCACCCCATCCCCTCAGCATTCCCCACAGCACCCCACAGCACCCCCACATCATCCCCATCCCCTCAGCATCCCCCACAGCATCCCTCAGCATCCCCCACAACACCCCCACAGCATCCCCATAGCACCCCACAGCACCCCCACAGCACCCCATCCCCTCAGCATCCCCACAGCACCCCACAGCATCCCATCCCCTCAGCATCCCCCACAGCACCTCCATCCCCTCGGCATCCCCCACAGCACCCCCGCAGCATCCTCACAGCATCCCTCAGCACCCCCATCCTCTCAGCATCCCCATCATCCCCATCAGAGCATCCCCCACAGCATCCCCACAGCACCCTCACAGCGCCCCATCCCCACAGCATCCCTCAGCATCCTCCGCAGCATCCCCACGGACACCCCTTGTGTCTCGGGATCATCCTCACAGCACAGAGCAGACACGGAGCCCCAGGGGTGGTTAAGATCTGGGAGTCATTTGTCCCTTCCAGAAAGGGGCTCGAGACCACTGGTGTTTTTTATTTCTCCTTCTCCAGCTTTTGCTCTCAGTAGGGATGTCCCAACCTTCAGAGCTGTCGGGGTGACTTGAGGCCTCTCATCTATTTCACCCACGTGAGCAGCTTAATTACATTTAAGGTCCTGCCCCACCTGTGTGAGTTTCATTGTTTTGTTTTGTATCAACAGGCACTTCCTATTCTCTGCTTCCAGCAATTCCTATCTTAATCTTGCAATCAAGTGAGTGACATCCTCCCGGGATAACTCTTCCCCTAGCATCTGTGGGACTTCCAGAACCATCGGCTCTTCCACCCAGACAGGAACTTGTGTAAAACATCCTCCCACAAGGACTGTTTACCCCTGATCGAATTCTCAACATGGAAGAGATTCCACAACTTTATCTGGCGGTTCATCCCATTTATGGCCAGTTTCACTTGGGAGGAGGTTCACCACTATGTTGAATCCAAATTCTACCTCCTACCCTGCCCTGTTGTCTAAGTCTGCCCTCTGGGATGGTAGTGAAGAAAGACACACGCGTTCCAAAGGGAAACAAGTATCATGATCCCCATGTCACCTCCAGTTTCCCTAACTTCACATCTGAGGATCCTCCAACTCATCTTTATAAGACCTACTCTCCTGATCATCAGCCCTTTCTCGATCCTTCCTACACTAAGTTCACTGTCTGAACCAACAGCATTGTCATCCCTTGTGAGCTCGTTAGAGATCTAGACTGCTCAGATCCACTGAACCAAAACCTACATGTCGACAAGACCCCTGGGTGCTTTGCGTGCACGATCAAGTTCTGGGTGATCCCCATTTCATCGATGCCTCTTTGAACAAAGAATGCTCAGAAATGAACGCTATACGCCACGTGTGATTCAATCAGGACAGTGGACCTTAGGTCTCTCAGCGGACGGGGCACTGGGTTGCCATAAAGAGAGCCAAAGACTCCATTCAGAGTCCCACTGTGATGCCCCTTCCTCAGAAAGCCTCGTAGGGGATCAGAACATGCCACCCCAAATTATGCCACTTTGACATATTGAGTCTTTTAAGCTGACACTTGAGAAACAGCAGATGCAGGAAGTACTATCTGCCCTTCTTTCTACTTAAAAGCAGGACATAACGTTTCTAGTGAGGAAAGTGCCCTCCCCGTACCAGGGAGCACAGACCACTGGAAATCACCAGACACTGGCCAGGCAGAGAGGCACTGAGAGAAGAATCTGCATAGCAAAACTTATTCAACAACTCTTATCTTCCACTCATTCTCCCATGACTTTACTTTCCACAATTTGCTGCCCCTAAAAGCCTAAAGACACTTTTCCTTTATCTTGTCTCTTCTCTAAAAATGTATTGTTCTTCAAGATGCTCTATAAGCCCCAAATTCTAACTACCCGTTTGGGTCACTCATCATAGAGTTCCTCCCATGTGTGTGTGCTGCCCACTGCACTTTCTCTTGTTGGTCTGTCTTTTGTAGATTTACTTTCCAGGGCCTACCAAAGAACCCAAGGCGATGGAGACAAAAGGGTTTTTGTCCTCCCCTACACCTTCGTGGGCCAGGTTTGGCTGAGGGCACACCCGCAGCCCCAATGTACACATCTGAATTTGCTTCACCCACATTTCCATTTCTCTATCTTCTGGTCCATCGAAACTCACTGTTCCAGGTCATCTTCCTTCTGGGGCTCTGTTTTCAGCTGCCCCCCAACTGCAAGGGTGTTAGAGATGGATTCCCACGGCACTGTTAGGACTGCTGATCCATCTGCATCCAACACCCCCTTTCCCAGTCACACCAAAGTTCCCTGATTTGAATCCAGGTTGTCTATATTATTTACATAAGCACCCAAAGGGTCTCGAAGCTTCAAAAGGAATCTATTTTTCTGAACAATTAAACTCCTCTCCCTCAACGGTACCTCAATTTAAACATGATCTTGCGGGGCAGCCTGGGTGGCTCGGTGGTTTAGCGCCACCTTCAGCCCAGGACGTGGTCATGGAGACCTAGGATGGAGTCCACGTTGGGTTCCCAGCATGGAGCCTGCTTCTCCCTCTGCCTATGTCTCTGCCTCTCTCTCTGAGGCTCTCATGAATAAATAAATAAATAAAATATTTAATAAAAATAAACATGATCTTGCAATGTTCACCTCTGAGCAGCAGATGGCAGCAGAGTATAGACCAAACAGCAAGCAGCTAAGGTAAGGAAAATTCAGACGTGATTAGGCCCACTTTTCTTCTTTTTTTCTACTTATTCCTTACTTCACGGTCCTTCTGGCCTTTTCCTTCCAACCAGCTATGAGGACTTTATGACCTTAGAAACCAGCTCACACTACAATACCAATGCCCCAAATCAATTTATATTTTAATAGCAAAAGATACCATAACACAAATGTTTGAAAACATCGTTGGAAACAAAGTCTTCCCTGGGACCTATGACAGGCCTTCTTCCCAATACTATTCTACTTAATTAATATCTGATATTCATCCAACAAATATTTAGATGCCTACCATGTGCCAGGTATTGTTCTTGGTACTAGGAACAGTGAATGGAACAGATAAAGTCCTTGCTCTTATAAAGCCTTCTTTCTATTAATAAATAATATTCAAATGAATATGTAATGTCCCGCAGTGATAAATGTGTGAAAAGAAAAAGTGAAATAAAGGCTGTGTTGTCTGGTATAGTTTACAATAACCACATGCGGCTATTTATTTTAAATAAAATTTAAAATTCAGTTCCTCAGACACCCAAGGTATATTTTAAGTGTTGATCTTGTAGTGGCTATTGTACTGGGCAGTTCAGGGATAGGACATTTCCATCATCACAGAAAGTTCTACTGGACAGTGCTAGAAATGACAGTGGCAGGAGTTGCTATTTTAAATGGGGTAGTTAAGGCAGGATTCACTGAGAAAGTAATATTTGAAAAAAGTCAAGGGTGACCCATATTCAAATCTGAGGAGAAAGCTTTTCAGGTGGAGGAAATAGCAAGTGCCAAGGTCCAGGGGCATGCTTGGTCCGATGTAGGAACAGCAAGTAGATGCAGGAGTGGAGTGAATGAGGTGGTAAGTGGTTGGAGTGGAGCTCTGAGAAGAGGCCAGAGGCCACATCATGCAGCACCTTGGAGGCCAGGGAAATGAATTTGGCTTTTATTCTCAGTATGACAGAAAGCCAGTGATTGCTCTGAGGTCCCATTTACATTTGGAGGATCACTCAGGCTCCTGTGAGGAAGATGGCATTTAGAGGAGGAGGGAGGACCAGTGAGGAGGCCACTGCCGCAGTCCGAGCAGGAGATGATGGTGGCTTGGTCTTGGGTAGTGGAGTGGAAGTGGAGAGAAGTCATCCTAAGGGCAAAGGGAAGTCTCGAATGGGTGAGGACAGGGGCTCCAGGGTGACTCAGGCCCCTGCCATGAGGAGCTGGACCAGTGGCAGCCCCATCTTTGTGACAGCACAGTATGGGGATGAGAGCCCTGCTGAAGTTCGAGATGGGATGGAAGTTGGGAAACTGCAAACAATGCATACAGATACCTCTTTCAGAGTGTGCATATATGTGTAGTTCATAAATGTGGGGTACTAGCTGAAGGGGGGCGTGGAGAAAACGAGGTTTGTTTTCTTAGTTGGGCGATAGCACATCAGTGTAGGTGATGATGGAGCAGTGAGCTGGGTTGGAGAAGTCTGGGAGAGGCACAGGTTCCGTGTGAAACTCAGCTTTGACATCCTGAGTTTGAGGTGTGACCAACTATTCTATGTGCTAAGTGCTAAAGTTACGTGACGAAGTTTGTGTGTGCTCTAATGGGTGGTGGGCTCTAATCAGGGGAGAGCACAGAGCAAATCGTCACTGTGGCAGTGCAACAAACATAGGTAGTGATTCTCCAGCAGGGACAGTCTACCACCACCCCAGAGATACCGGACAGTATCCGGAGACATTTTTGGTTATCACAACTCGGGTACTAGTGGCATCTCGTGGGTAGATGTTCAGGACAGGCCCCACAGCAGAGTCATCCTGCCCAAATGCCAATAGTGCCACAGTTGAGAATCCTGCTATAGAACAATAGAAATAGAGCCACAATCATGAGGTCCAGACTAAAGTGATTACCCCCTGGTAAAAGAGACAATTGAGGTAACTAGCAGAATGCTTCCAAGCCAACGCTTGGACTAATGTGTGGTTTCCATACTTTCCTATCTCTCTGTGTAGAAACCCAAAGAGTGTGCTCCTCCTCACCAGCTTCTCAGTCTCCCTGATACTGGAACTCATCCAGTTCCCCCACTCCCAAAGGACCAGAGTCCACATTCCGCATCAGACCTTCTGAGGAAATCATTTAATCCAAAATCAAGCAACTGAACTGTCAACATGTATCTTGCAAAAGAGCTCAGAAGTCAGACTGAAATTACTTGGACCTTTGTTCTAGCTCTGCTTATACTAGAAGAGCCAGATGACCTCCATCTTGACTTTTTCTGAGAATACTTTATCACCCTCAATATGGGAGAGGTCTCTAGACTTCCCACGCAGACCTAACTTTCTGTTATGCTACAACCTACCAGGATTTGAAACCATGCAGCGATAAAGGATCTCTTTCATCTCAGCTTTAGCAGTTAGGGACAGAAAAAAAAGTTAAGATCAACCAGGCAGCCGTCTAGTAGAGTGCCCAGGAGCTTGGATGGGCCTGGATTCAAATCCCACTTCTCCTCGTTTGCTGTGTGACTCTGAGCAAGTTACTCAACCTCTCTGGGCCTTAGTTTCCTCCCCCGTAAAGGGAGGTGAGCGCACTTACTGCAGCAGGTATATACAGCAGGCAGCAGGAGTAAAGGGTCTAGAGCAGCGCTGCGTCTATGGTGAGCACCGTGTTCCCTAGCAAGGTTATAATCCGGTCCCTTTTAATTACTTAAGTAAAGGGAAGTGAAGATTCTTTCAGTCTCCCCCATTCTATTCTTCACCACCTTGAGTTCTTGACATTTCTGAAAACCAAACTTTGACGTCAAATTCTACAAGAAGCATTACCATTTTGCAGCCACACCTAAGTACCTAAAGCTAAACAGCTTTCACTCGCTCCCCACCCCCCAGGCCAGTGAATGTGAGTGAGGATTGATCCACAGGTAACAGACAAACAGACACATAAAGTCTAAATTTGAAAACAAAAAAATAAAAAAATAAAAATAAAAAAAATAAATTTGAAAACAGATAAACCAGGGGAAGAGGGTGTCTGAAACCAGAAGGTCATTCTCAGCCCAGCCCTAGAATAAGCCTCCCTACAGCAAGGTACAGGGAGGGGACCCTTCTCTTTCCCTATCAGAGACTCCAGCCCCACGCACATGGAAGCCAAGCTCGGAGGGCTTGGCTATCCCAGAGGCAGCCACAGCTGGACAAGGAGACAGCAGGCATCAGAGCAAGAGGACTGGGGGTCTGTGTGCAGAATAACGGGGCTGCTATCTCCCCACCAGGGCAGGGTAAACAAAAGCAGGCCAAGAGGAAGAGAAAGCATTTGAGAGATGTTTTGTCCCATAGGATAAGGAGGTCCAACTTTTTCTATGAATCTGGGGGCCCCCAAGAGATCCAGAAAAATTACAGACACCTGGCGGGCACTTGTTATCTACGGCTTCCTGAAAGCTGTAGTCTCCCAGATTTGCCCTACATCAAGCAGTCCCCCAGATTCCCTGCAAGAGGATTCAGAAGTATCCCTGTGACCCCACAATGGAGATGGGGAGAAGAATGAGGACGTGGCAAGGGCCACCCCAGAAATGGCCCTGACCAGGCCCTATGCTGAGGGGTGGGCCCCTCTGAACACCCTCTCCAGGAATACAGTCTTCAGTGACCTCAAGAAACAGCTAGCAGCTTCTATTTCCTCACCCAAAACTTCCTTACAAGGAAGGGTACCAAAAGGCCTGATAACCAGGCCAAGTCCCCAAGAGAAAGCACAAGTGAACATCGTAAAAGTGTCCTATGCTAGGAAATTGTGTATTTTGAAAGCTACCCATGCCCCATCCACTGTGCCTGGTTAAGAGGCCACGGTGAGGCCAACATACAGGCCAAAGTAGAAGCAACAGAGTGGAAAAGTATACTGGCCAAAAACCTTACTAACCACAAGGCCATCTGGCACATAAACACATAAAGCACCTTTCCTGATGGGCTGGCACATGAAAATAAACAGGCCTGCAGGGCCCAACCATCAGGCCCGCACATGGCTCGGGCATCACCTCCCTACCTGTCCTGCCGGCCCTATAAGACACATAAGTCTGTAGAGCCAGAGGCAGAGAAGCACAGCGTGGGTGCACCATCCAGCACAGCAGGTTCTCAGACCCACTTTGAGTTGTATGGCAGCCACTGCCCATACCTTCCCATGAGTTCCCTGCTTGCCAGCAGAACCCAGACACCATCCGGCCACAGGGCAACTTGCATCACGAAAGGCAGGCCCAGCTGAGATGCCAGTCAAGTCTGGGCAAAGTCAATCCCTGTGACCATTCAGTCCCCTTTCCCAAGGGAGGCCGCCTGACCCATCCTGGCCAATGAGAGAGAACAGGAGGTGTGCTGAGGAGCTCCTGAGCCAGATTTTCCTACATTTGGAAAATGGAGAACACTAGGAAGAGTCAACCTCCTCTTTTTCCTGCCATTGATGTAATCCTTAGAGAGTGGTAAATATTTGGGGGCCCTGGCAAAACTGGGAATTGGCAAACACTGCCTTGAGATCTTTGACCTGCTCCATTAACCATCCCTGTGACCACCGGTCTCCAGGCTTCTTGTCACGTGACACAACTAGATGCTCCAGGCTTCCTGTCATGTGACACAACTGGATGTCTGGATTGTTTGAGCACTTGCTCCAGGTGTACTCTGCAGATCATCAGCACCACCTGGGAGCTTATTACAAATGCAGCCTCTCAGGCCCCTCCCACACCCACTAAATCAGCATCTGCATCTTCTAAGATCCCGTGACTCCTGCGCATATGGTGGTTTGAGAAGTGCTGATTTACCCCACTGTTAGTCACCTCGTCCCACAGCAGCTGGAAGGTAGCTCAGCTATAACAAGGGTCCTTAAGGGGGTCCCCTCCCAGTTAGGGTGTCCTCTCCCTCTCCTAATCCTCTCCTCACCCCTTACAATACATCCCACTCCCCTAGATGCAAACATACAGGCAGCATCTCCAAAGGCACACATTTTTATATTTCTGTTTCAAACTCCTTCCCAGAAAGACAATGAGCTGACATAAAACACCAAGCCCACCACAATATGGCCATGCACGTAATTTATCAAAATTCCCAAGGTCAAGGTCCTACCCAGGAAAGCCAAAGTTATTACCAACAGAATTATTATTGTTATGGTCACCATTACTTATTCATGGGCCTCCAGTGGTGCCCTGCGATCTATCTGACGAGGTCAAAACATCAGAGACGGTTCCTATAGGGGAAATTTACCATCTTGGAAAGGCACCTGGGATCAAATGCCTGGGTGTGCTACCCACAAGAGATTCTTAAACAAATAACCCTTTAACCCAATTCCATATATTCTAACTGAAAGGGATTTTAAGAGTTTTGTTTCAATGCAGAACAATGAAGTCTCCTTTCCCAAAATGCTAGTTAGAAACTAAAGGTTGGGGAGGGATCAACAATGTATCCGCATCCATAGAGAATGCCCAGTTCTCCTGTCCTTAGGCAGAAGGCCCATCAAAACAGGACAGTCATGTTGGCAAAGTTGAATACATGAGAGAGTGGGAGAAATGAGACCCACGGCTGAGTGTTCCCCCTTCTACCTATCTTTCTTCCTTCTTTCCATCTTTCCTTTCTTCCTTCTATCCTTCTTCTCCATATCCTCACATAAACCTTAACATGTAGGACATCTGGAAGAAGCTGAAACAGAGGGAGAGGCTTCATATTAATGCAATGAGACAACTAGATCTTCGACCCTGGACAGTTGTTGAAGGAATCTACCAATTTGCTTCCTCAGATTAAGGGCATTTTGAAAACACAGATTTTTAAGACAATCTTATATCCTCAAATGCCTCACTAGAAATAATTCTCTTAGAGCAGCAGCAATGCACATGAACACAAGTATTAAGAGGACAAAGGCAGATCGCAGTTATTTACCTTTATAAAGGACCTGAGCTTCAGGACTCTTTGGGGGAATGAAGTCACAATTTTAGAAGAGACTGAACAACATTCAACAACCTTCTGAATCATGCTTTAACGTTGTCTCTGTTGCTGATAATTTACTGCAGACTGTCTACAGTAAATTATCAGACATCCACCCTTGTAGGTGTCTCTTTCAAAAGGAATAAACAGAAGAAAACCTCAGTTATCAAAATGACCCAGTATCCAGAATTTTTGAAAACTTTACGAAATTCACTGAAACTTCTGGCTATGTGGTCAAGCCTTAAACAATATATGGGTTCACGGACTATATGGATGCTTTCTATTTTCCTGGAAAGTGTTGAAATGGAGACCAACAGCCACTCTCACTGACATAAACCTGAAACCGTAACTCTGATGTCTCCTGCTAGAATTCACCCTGGGGTTCTTGAGATGATCCCTTATGAACTTATCTTCTCACAAACTTGATCAATATTGACCAATGACCTAAAGGCTTTATCAATGCACTTTTTCTTTAGTGTTATTGCTGAAATCTCCATTTCTTGATTTTATTAAGCATACCTCAACAAGATATGCTTCATAGTCATGAACTTTTTAATTGCAATTAAGAATGTAATTGCAATTAAATATATACCAAATGCAATTGGTATATAAATACATTCGTGAATACTTGGACCGTCAAGGAGAGGACCTGAACACCTCTGCCTTAGATGCTAAGGGGAAAGAAAATTGAAACTGGAGCTGGAAAAAGAGAAGTCATGCTGGTCAGGGAGAAGAGTGCACCGCAGAACCGCTCACAGCATGAATCATTAAGTCCTTCCTTTTTTTTTTTTTTTTTTTTTAATTTATGATAGTCACAGAGAGAGAGAGAGAGAGAGAGAGAGAGAGGCAGAGACACAGGCAGAGGGAGAAGCAGGCTCCATGCACTGGGAGCCCGATGTGGGATTCGATCCCGGGTCTCCAGGATCACGCCCTGGGCCAAAGGCAGGCGCTAAACCGCTGCGCCACCCAGGGATCCCCATTAAGTCCTTCCTATACATCCAAGTAGAAGTGAAGAAAATAATTTAGAGAATTAAAATGAACAAAATTATTGGATAGGTTTCTTTTCAAGGAAGAATGGGCAAGGAGTGTGCCTGGCCATTTTTTTGCCTTCCAGCTTTTCCTCACCACCCTTGGGGAAGCTGGTCTCTGCCCTGTCCTAGCTGCATTCAGCAGTTAAAAACCTAGAAAAGTCTGTCCCTTCCCAGAACCTGTGAGAGGCCAGAAAGAGTACAACCTTTATTCTTGATGAGCTGTGACCTGTCTCCACAGCTCCCCATCACCACTTCCCCTGGATTCCGACAGTCTCTTTTCCAAGCACTTCACTGCTGCCTATCCTCCTCCTAGCAGCATGTTTCCAGAGCAGGAACCTGCCTCTTCTCTTCCCCTTCTTCTGGGACAGATGGTCTCAAATGACCTTGCTCCTGTCTGACTTCTCTTCAGTGTTTTCCCCCACCCACTCGCTCAGCCTTCTTTGCTATAGGTAAAGCTGTTGCTCATACGTAGCCTGGTGATGTCCACTTCCCACCCTGTGCGGGCTGCTGCTCTCATCATCCTCACCTCTCTGGCTCCTGTCTGTCCCCTCCTCTCCTCCCAGGGCCCAGGCATTACCGCACAGCACATTCCAGCTCCACCAAGGGAGCACATACTGGCAGAAGAAGCAATTAACATTTCTGCAAGCTGGAAATTCTCATAATTAAAACTTCTTTTGCGAGATCTCAGGAGTCGAAATAACCCAAAGGGAAGAAGAGCGCTGGCATCTTATCAGGAAATGTGATCAGTAGAAACAGATAAACTCAGTAACATAGGCCTGAAATTGTGCCCCGGGGCCCAATTATTAGACAGGAATAATTCTGTTGATTAAAATAACATGATAAACTTGCCATGTTCATAAAGAGCTCTCAGCACATTCAGAAAGTCTCTAAAAGAAGCAACAGTTATAATCACTCATGTAGCCAGAAATTAGTTCTAACGGGAAATCACTTTCTTAAGCTTAGCAAAGTCAGGTCTTAATACAGACAGTGGCCATCTGCTGAAGGACGTAGAAGAACATTAATTGAGGGACAGTGGTCACCAAGGTGACATTTAGGAAAAGTAAGTCTTAGAAGACCAAGCAAATTCGTGAGGTGTTTGTCAGACCAGCAAGTTGAAAGACGCCAATCTTCTAAGCACAGACAATGGAGCCCACTGCCAAACCGAATACTATCCAGAGCTCTGTCTGAAAAGCCAAAAAACACTGACCTTAAAGAGCAGTTAGACTTTTGACATAACAGGTTGAACTTTACTTACCCAGAACTCCTGACGAATGTGGCTTATAAATGTTCCTTTTGATAAATGCAAGCTGACAAACTATTCATGGGACAAAAAAGATATTAACCTATTTCACAAAAGATGGCTCAAATATGTCGCATTTTGTAGCTTCTGAAAGGAGCCATTACCACCACCACAAAAAAAAAAAAAGGTTTTATTTTTTTTTTTTAAAAAGTAGGCTTTCTTTGAAATCAGAAAAGAGAAAAGGATCTAAACATAAGTTATAATCGACACCAATATATAACTCATATATGTAGGGTGAAAAATTATAGCTCCTCTGCAGTTGTGACTCTCTCTCTCTCTCAGAACACACGCGCAGACACGCACACACACTTTAGTGCCCTTAAGGGCACTAAAAACGTGTACTGACATTCAAATCCATGCAGAGTTGTCAAATGCCCACTCAAAGGGAGTCAGCTTGTCCATACTAAACATATTCCTTGCAGCTTTCCTAATTCTTCAAGTAAACTTCTCTATGAAATCTAAACCGGTGCTTTCTCCATTTTAAAAACTGCTGACAAGTCCCTTAACACAAGTGAGAGCCTCTATGGCCCGAGATACACAGGCTCAACCTATTGATTCTGGGACCTTGTTGAGAAAATGCAAAGTTAGATGACTGTCCCCCAAAGAAAACAATCCTAGGGGATACATGATCTCATTCCACATATTTAAGAACTTGTATAACCATTATAATGCTTTATTTAGGCACATGCCCAAAATGTTCAGTTCAGGAGAACCCACCCAGGCCTCTAATCAGAACCTCTTCCGGTTAGATAATTCACTGAAATATCAGAGGTTCATTCCAATGTGTCCATAACAAACAGTGCACAGTGCATCACACATGGAGAACACGTGGGCTCGGACCCAAAAACCAGAAACAATAAAAAAAGCAGGTGAAGAAAGGATGAGGACACTCAGCTAATGCAGAAAGGAAATTTTTTCAAAGGGAGACGTCTTATGATAATTCAGACCTCTCAGGAACCGAGGCAAATGGCTTCTTCAGTTCTACAAATTTGGGCAAAAACAAGGTTGCTCGACATAGTGGTCAACATAGACCTCATTTCACCAGATTAATTTTGATGTACTCAGTATTTCTGTTTGCTTGTGGGAGCAGCTTACAGACAGATGAATATTCCCCACCTGCGTCTATAGGCATGAAATTTAAGAAAACAAGCTAAAGCCCTGCCAAAAAGAAAAAGAAAATGTGGCTCCTGGAGATCATCTTCCCCATTCACTGTTGCTCTAGCTGCAGAAATCTGGCTTTGGATTCCTGCTCGTGATATCCACCTTAACATCAGAATCTTTTCTAAAGTGCAAATAATGATGGTGGCCACCGCTGATGCAATGTTTGCCGTCTTGCAGGCAGCCTGCTATGATCTGAATTCATTCATTCATCCAACTACTATTTAAAGAAGACCCACCATATGACAGAATTGTTCTAGGTTTCAGGGTAAAGTCTGAATAAAACAAAGTGCCTGCTATTGCAGAACTGTCTTTCCAGTAAGAGGACAAATAAAACAGAAGAATAAATGGAGAATGAATCTGGTGGTGATCAGGGCTATGAAGAAAGTGGGATAAAGGTGCCAGAGGGTGACCGTGTGAAGCATGCGGTCCTCACACAGACCACCAGGAACACACCTGCAGTTCAGAAACACTGGGTTTACTGACTCACTGCAACATGAGAGAATGCACACCCCTGGGATCAGGGCATCCAAATAAGAAGTGTTCAAAGGACTGTAGGATTTGAGGGGCACTGGGGTGGTGGCTCAGTCGGTTAAGCAGCTTCCTTCGGCTCAGGTCATGATCCTGGAGTCCTGGGATTGAGCCCCAGTATCTGGCTTCCCTGCTCAGTGGAGAGTCTGCTTCTCCCTCTCCCTCTGACTGTCCCCCCTGCTTGTGCTCTCATTCACTTGCTTTCTCGTGAATAAATAAAAAAATCTTTTAAAAAATTTAAGATTTGGGTTGTCAGGTGATTTGGGGGGAGGGTTCAAGAAAACAGGGTTTTGCTCCGAATACTGTCAGAAAGTGAGGGTAACTCTAAGAGTAGGCGTCTTAGTAATTCTTACCAAGAAGGCAAGAGGAATGAAGTGAGGCAGTCACTCATAGTAGCCAAAAGGGGATGTGTGCCCATATTTGTGGTTTGGACAATCTTAGTTTGTTTTTGTTTTTGTTTTATATTTTTATGTATTTATTCATGAGAGACACAGAGAGAGGCAGAGGGAGAAGCAGGCTCCCCCGCCAGGGAGCCTGATGTGGGACTCTATCCCAGAACCTTGGGATCACGACCCAAGCCAAAGGCAGATGCTGAACCACTGAGCCACCCAAGTGCCCTGAACAATCTTGGTTTTATCTGCATTTGGACATGATTATAAAGGGGTCTAGCTTTTGTCTTGATCCGTCATGGTCACAGAGTGTCCTTATCTGATGTTGGTGTTCTGTGAGACTGTTTATGTCTACCAGGAAAAGGCCACAGCTGAGCTGTGAATGCCAGGCCAGCTCCCAGACATCCTCCTTCAACGCTGCCGGACAAGTACTATTGCTATTTCTCTTTTGTAGATGAGGAAACAAAGGCCCAGAGAGGTGACACACTTATCCTAGGGCAAGCAACTAAGAAGGCCAGGTTATCTGACTCCAGAGCCAGCCTCCTACACACCTCACACAGGGGCCCCCGCAAGGCTGAGCCTTTTGAATACCCTTGACAAGAGGGTCTCTTCAAAAGGCCGTGGGGGGAGAGGGGGGTTCCGGGGGAGGGTGAGATCGAGCCCACAGGGGAGGCTGCCTGGCACCTAGGCCAGAGGATGGGCCAATGCACAAGGGGTTACGTCCACTGGTCACCGTCCGGGCCGACATATGCTTCTCCCAGGAACCAAGCAGCACCTTCTGTTTCGCTGACACTGGAAGGTCTCCTTTTCAATGCCTGGCTCGACCGCAGCCTATCTCAGGAACTCAGGCCCTGTACCCCCGGCTTGGGACGCCGGTGCCGGCAGGGCAGGTCGGAGCGGCGCGAAGGCCGGGTCGGGGAGGGCGGGGAGGGCGGGGAGGGCGGGGCTTACCAGCAGGTTCTCGGGCTTGAGGTCCCGGTGGACGATGCTCTTGTCGTGCAGGTGCACGAGCGCGCGGCACAGGTCCAGGAGCAGCAGCGCCGCGTCGCGCTCGGCGAACCTCACGCTCTCGGTGATGGCGTCGAAGAGGTCCCCGCCCTGCACGTACTCCATGATCAGGTAGACCTCGCCCTCGGTCTCGTACACCTCGTGCAGCTGGACGATGTTGGGGTGGGACAGGCTCTGGATGATCAGGATCTCGCTGTGCACCATGTCCTCCTTGCCCCGGAGCCTGGCCTTGTCGATGATCTTCATGGCGTAGGCCTGCCGCGTCTGGCGGTGCCGGCACTCCTTGACCACCGCGAAGTTGCCGTCGCCCAGCACGCGGCCCGCCTCGTAGTGCCGGTGCACGTCTGCCGCCACCAGGCCCGCGGGCCGCCGCCTCCGAGCGCCGCGAGGCCCCGGCTCCGCGTCCCGCCCGCCCTGCTCGCCCCCGCGGGGCTGCTCCCGGGGCCGCCACGCCCCCCGCCGGCTCCGGCAGGAGCTCGGGGCCTCCCTCCCGGCGCCTCGCAGCCCCTCCTCCCGGAGCGGCTGGGCTTCCCCCTGCTCCCTCTTGGCCGGGGCCGCCGCGGGAACGCGACCCTCCTGACCCCGGGGGTCTCTGTCCTGCTCCTCCTGCTCCTCCTGCTCCTCCTGCTCCTCCTGCTCCTCCTGCTCCTCCTGCTCCTCCTGGTCCGGGTTTCTCGCGCGCCTCCGCAGCTCCTGAGTGCGGTTCCTGGGGCTGCTCCTGGGGCCCTCGCCCTGCCACCCCCCCTCCCCGGCGGCAGGGTTGGCCTCGGGGGACCGCCTGCAGCTCCGGGTCCTCCCCAGCTTCTCGCCGGCGGCGGCGGGGGCGGCTGCTGCCGCTGCTGCGTCGTACCTGTGGCACCTCCCCAGGTCCAGCTCGCTGGTCCCCAGGGACAGCCGCTCCCTCTGCGGGCCCTGCTGAAGCTCCCTTTCTCTCTTGCACTTCTCACATCGGATGATTTCGCCCGACGTCCTTTCAATCTCCACGCCCAGGTGTTTCTCTCCACTGGCAGGTCTCTCCAGGGTGGCTTCCCTGGGCGGCCTGCCACCCAGCTCAGACTCCCACTTGCCCCCACCCCACTTCTTCTGGGGCCTCGCCCTGTCCTCCAGAGCTGGCTCCACCGGGGCCTTTCCCTGATGTCCCATGGCAGCCTTGGACCGGGCAGCCTCACCGCAACTCTTGGCAGCCTCGGTCTCCCCGCAGGGGTGACCCCCTCTCAGAGCCTTGCTATAAAGCCTGCTTCTCAGCCTTGGGGAAGGGGCTCGGCTGTGCTGGGTCAGTGTCAGGGCCCGGGCTTTGCTGGGGTACAGTTCTTCTATAGCTACCTGAATGTTCTTCAGGGTCAGCGGTTCTTTGCCCATGGCTATGAAGGCATCCCCTTCCCTGAAGAAGTCAGAGACACTCCTGATCTCCCTGCCCTTGAGGTTAAAGAGTTTTCTCACGCGATCGTTCTTCCATCTGGGAAAGCCCAAGGATTCGGAGATGTCCGCCAAGAGCTGCTCAAAGTTCTGCACGGACCGTCTGTTGAGGAGCAGGGTGATCTTCCGGAGCGGGTGCCCACCCAGCTTCACCACGGTCACCACCCTGGGCTTCAGCGTGCTACTCTCAACATGGACCGAGTGCAGGCCATTCTGGGGGCTGAACACAGGCACAACAGAGCCACGTGGCCCCAGGAGAGGTTTCTCCAGATTCCCTCGGCCAGCAGGCAGCCACGTGCCCTGCAGCTTCCGCTCGGTGATTCTCGAGCTTAAAGATTTTAGAGGATGGTCACATAGGCCTCGATGTCCTGCAAGAAGAAAATGACAACATGGTGTCAGTTGTCATGGGTTCAAAGAGTCTTCACCAAAACTTTACTAAAGGTCACTGATTCTATTGTGGTTTGTAAGTGTGATGTTTGAGGATCTGCCTGAAACCATGGAGCCTGTGCACCATGGGTCTAATCCTCAGTCTCCCCTATAAGAGATCGGGAATGCAGGACTGAGTCAGCATTGTGCCTGAGTGGCTCCCCCATGCCTTGCAGGAGCCCCCAGTATGGGCTACACCTTGGGAGCTTGGGAGTCCTCACTAGGTGAGGCCTAGTCATGGGAATGCAGCTTCTGCTACCCCAAAGTGAGCTATCTTTCAAGGACACACAACTGAGATAAAAGGTCCAAGCTTGGGGCACCTCAGTGGCTCAGTGGTTGAGCATCTGCCTTTGGCTCAGGGTGTGATCTGGGGTCCTGGGATCGAGTCCTGCATTGGGCTCCCTGCAAGGAGCCTGCTTCTCCCTCTGCCTTTGTCTCTGCCTCTCTCTGTATCTCTCATGAATAAATAAATAAAATCTTTAAAAAAAAAAAAAAGTTCCAAGCTTTACCGCTCAGGAAATACCAACAGGAGGTCAGAACATTCTGGAATTTTTTAAAAACCCAAATCTCACCCACCTCTTTGCCAAGAGTTTTCTAAGCTTGACTTTCAATTCAAGGTGAGGTGATGATGTGAAAAGGTGAAGACCACAGACTCTGAGACAGATCTGGATTTGAATCCTGACGTGGTCACTGACTACTTGCGTGAATGTGGGCAAATTACTCATGTTTCTGTTTTTTCATTTAGGAAGTAGGAATGAAAACACCTTCCTTCCAGGGCTTTTGTGAAGAGCAAATGGGAAAATAATTACAGTTCACTTCAAGGAATGTATGGGATCCAGTAAGGGCACAGTAATTGCAGTTATCAACACTGTCCTTACAGTCTCAATATCTCTTTTGTATGATAATTATCATTTTGGTAGCAATATATTGGTAAGGCAAAATTCACTTGGCGTCAGAAGAACTCATGGACCAGCATAACATGGCAGGTATTTCTGAGTGGGTTGCAAAAAAAAAAAAAAAGAAAGAAAGAAAAGAAAAGAAAGAAACAAAACAAAAGGAAGGGATCCCTGGGTGGTGCAGCGGTTTAGCGCCTGCCTTTGGCCCAGGGCGCAATCCTGGAGACCCGGAATCGAATCCCACATCGGGCTCCCGGTGCATGGAGCCTGCTTCTCCCTCTGCCTCTCTCTCTCTCTCTCTCTGTGACTATCATAAATAAATAAAATTTAAAAAAAAAAGAAAACAAAAGGAAGTTGAATGAAGTTTTAACTGTTGGTACAGAAACTTTCTTCTCCAAATGGTTTGTCTTCCCAATATTTAAAAAAAAGGGAAGAAAGAAACCAAGGTCATATTAATGTTCAGAGCTTTTATAATGAAAATTCACTCATTCTCAATGTATTTCCTAATAAACTGCATAAATGAATAAAACAAGATGTATTTCCTGATCAACTGTGCCCAGCCAGAATAAAGCAGTTCAGGCAAAAGTGGTTCAATTTCCATTTCGGCCCAGGTCAAGAAACAGGAAATGACAGAATGTGTCACTAAGTTAAACCATGAGGGTCGCCTGCAGATTACTTACGTTACCCCCGCAACCCCCACAGGATCCATCTGTCCTACCCTCCCTGTAGGAATCTGCATTTAGGCTTCCTTTAAAAAGAGGTTAAAGATAATTATTTTTATGTGCATTTGAATCGTAGCAAGAGCCCCAGTTGTGCCAGGATGCGCAATTTGGCCCAACATATTTACACAGAATGTTTTTTGTTTTTTAATTATAACGTGCAATCTGTTCTGAGATGATTTCCATCTAGAGACAGGTGTCAGATTAGATGACAAGTAGTGGCTGCTACTGATCTCACATGCCATAAATTTATGAGCTTAGCACTCTCATTTACAGTTCAACTATTTACAGACATCTGTTATTCCTTCCCTTCTCATAATCTCTAATCTGCCTCCATTTTTGTCTGAGAGAGTTGAAAGAAAGAAAGATCTACAGCAGTAATACTGGTGTGTTTTCTCACAGGGATAGTTAAGGAAGGATAACAAGGAGGATGACCTACCAATGTGTGTGTACAAGGGGACTGGTATTGTCATTTGTTTCCCTTGTGGCACTTCTCACAGAGTAGGACCTGCTATACTGGTCAAGCTAAGTCAATGGAAAAGAATTCGCTGTTCCAGGGAAGGGAAAGGAGAGGAATTTTTCAGGGGAAAATGAGAAGGACCAGAGAGGATTTAATGAATACATTAGAGCTGCAGGAAGAATTTAGCATGGAAGGGGGTTCAGGACAGTCCCAGAGAGGGGTCCAACATGGGATGCCAAGAACCGTATAAGCGTACTCATAAAACAGGACAGACGCTAGTAGTGCTCACACATTGAATGGTGACCAAGGATGAGTGAGGTGAGTTGTGATGGGACCTGTGGCCTCAAGGTCACAGTGAAACTATGGATTTGGGTATGATGATCGAGGACTTGGCCTTGTGGTACCCAGAGTTAGGTGCGGGAGGGTCACACTCTCTGGGGATTACAGTGCCCAGCCAGATTCAGCAGACCTGACCGCAGATCCAGCCCTGATTCCTGGTGGTTAGGAGAGTAAACTGGGAACACCCTACCCCTAAACCCACGAGAGACTCCACCAGAGTGGCCCCTATTCCAGGGCACAGGCACAAAGGATGTGAAGACAGAGTAACTCTGTTCCACCACCATCAGGCACGCTCAGTCCACTGCACAGACAATCACAAACTCATTCAAATATCTGCCTCAGACTACTGGGGAGTACTAGGAAAATACAACTGCAAGGTGCAAGCCCTCCTCCTCCCCACCTTAAAAATCCTTAGTCCAGAGGAAAGTTTTCATCTTTAAAAGTGAGAGAATAAAATCAGGAGACTCTGAAAGCCTGGTCTTTAAGCAGAGAGAGCAATCACTAGGGAGAGGAAGAATACAGCACAACCTTTGGGTCTCAGTCTCCAGCAAGAGTCCTCACCTCCTGAGGGCAACAGCACAGTGTGCATTTAGGCTAACTCTAAGCAGCAGTGTCCTGGTGCCTACCCCCATCAAGCCAACCAGAAAGCCAAAGACCAGCCTGTGTCTACTTATCTCCAACAATTTACAAAATTGATTAAATGGAATCATGTGAAATTGTTGGTATGTCCATTTTGACCTGCAAAAATAAATGGAAATTTCACGTGGCTCAACCTAAAATGATATAGGATAATAATCCCCACTCTGTCCCTACATCAACCACAAATAGTTAAAGAAGGTACAGATAGTGGGGGAAAAAATTAAGATTTTATTTATTTATTTGACGGAGGGAGGGGGAAGAGAGAGAGAGAATGAGAGAGCACACACAAGTAGGTAGAGCAGCAGGCAGAGGAAGAGGGAGAAGCAGGCTCCCTGCCCAGCAGGGAACTTGATGCAGGATTCAATCCCAGGACCCAGGGATCATGACCTGAGCCGAAGGCAGATGCTTAACCAGCTGAGCCACCCAGGTGCCAAGATAGTGAAAAGTAAATACACTACTTCCCAGTCCTCAGTCACCAAGTCTGCATTTTCCCAGAAAGTGACACAGAAAAAGATGCTCTTGTAGCACTTAGGTTTTTTAAGTTCCTACAGCAACATATAAATTGGCCTTAACTTGGCAATACCGCTGCTTTTGCCTCATGCACCCTAAATACAAAAGTTTATAGGGCTTCACCCCAGAGCAAATCTAACCCCCTAACATACACACACACAGCAGAATAAACACTGCTTTCGTTGAGCCACTCCTCTGCTCAAGAACCTACCGTGGTTCCTTATTATCTTCCTGGGGAGCCAAACCGAAACTCCTCAGCTCAATATGTAAGAACCTCCATAATCCAGTAGCCCCCACCCAACCCAACCCACATACCCCTCACTCCTTACACCCACCCAAGCCTCACCATCTTGTAAGACCTGGGACCCACATCCACTGCCAAACCTTCCCTGACATCATTTTCACAGTCAGCTCTTCTTCTGAAGCTCTGTTCCTTAAACCAACACTTCACACGAATGCTTGAGACCCAATACTGGCACTTGGACCTCTGGTCTCCCCTTTGGTACATCTCAGTTCATTGTTAATTCATCTTCACAGGTGTAAATATTCTCCCTCTCAACTGTACATAAGCTCCCCCTAAGACAGACATCATGGATTGTGTAAATCCCCCCTATTGCACCCTAATAACAATAGCAGGCACTGCAGACTTGGGGAACCAGACTCCAACCCTAACATCCAACACAAGTACCAAGTCTCGGTCTGCCAGCTCTCCTTGTAGACAACTGAGTGTTACTCCTCTCAACTTTGGTAAACATCACACCCCAGACCTCCCAAGGAGATTAAATAAGAGAGGTGGAAGAAAGCATCATCACAGATACCCATTTACTACAAGGAAATCTGCCAAAGCAGCGTTTATAAAGAGGGGCTGATGCAAGTAGGGGAGAGCAGTACATTTTTTCAGAGTTTGTGATAGCATCATTTTAGAGGCGTGCAAAGAACACCAAACACAAGGTCAGAGACCTCAGTTAAGCCCTGGTTCTAGCCATGTGATCCTAGGAGAATTATAGAATCTCTCAGTCTCCACACCTGCTACCCACGATACCTCACTTGTGCTGAAGGTGGCTGGCATGTGTTTGTTTTCTTCCCTCTCCGAAAGAAAACAGGTCTTGTAACCTTGTATTTCCCCCAAATCCATTGTACATCTCGAGAGCAAAGAGGAAACTATGCTAAATGTGACTCAGCAGGTGAATTTGTCATCCATGCAGTGATTGAAATAGAAAACCTGTAAGGACAGGATCATAAGAGGAACACTCCAGCAAATCGAAGCATACAGCAATTCTGGAAGGATAAATGAACTTCCTGCTCACCAATCCTAGGATTCTCTAACTGGTGCGAGCCAGGACAGGCAGAAACTACACAGGCGTTTTGCTCTGATTGCCTCTAACGGCTCTGGCCCCTGGCAATCCTGTCTCATATCTGCTGCCATGATTCAGATGAGCTAACATAACCTGATTCTACAAGGGTCAGATCTACACCTTATCATGCTGACCAGGCTACCTACCACAATGCTGGGAAGTCACATCCATCCAGTTTCCTGTGTGATCATTTAAGAATACTTTGTTTAGGCTGCTAATCATGGAGTGTAGGATCAAGAATTGAAAAACAGAAAGTTCCCTGCTAAAATTAATCTTCTACTTGCCTTTTTTAATCAGAACAAAAAGAGTATACCTCTTCCTAGTCATTTTTAAATTCTAACCCATATGTCTAACAAAGAAAAACTATGTCTGAGACGCCTGGGTGGCTCAGCAGTTGAGCGTCTGCCTTTGGCTCCGGGCGTGATCCCTGGGTCCCGAATTGAGTCCCACATCCAGATCCTTTCAGGGAGTCTGCTTCTCCCTCTGTTTGTGTCTCTGCCCGCCCCCCTCATGAATAAATAAATCCTAAAAAAAGAAAAAGAAAAGAAAAACTATGTCTGAGGTCAGCACTTTGGAATTCTCACCTTGGTTCCTAGAGAGCTATAAGGACACATGAGAAAAAGAAATGGGATTTCACAGGTGTGATTAAGTAATACGTCATGCATAAGTAATACATAATCACTTGTTAAGCATTTCCAAATTATGAGTACTAAAAGACACAGAAATTGGTATTTCAGGGACACCTGGGTGGCTCAGGTGATTCCAGCCTGCCTTCGCCCGGGTCACGATCCTGGAGTCCCAGGATTGAGTCCCACATCGGGCTCCCTGCATGGAGCCTGCTTCTCCCTCTACCTATGTCTCTGTGCCTCTCTTTCTCTCTCTCTCTCTCTCATGAATAAATAAATAAATAAAATCTTTTTAAAAATTGGCATTTCAAAACATCTGGTAATATGCAATACAACAACAAAAAAATTCCTATAACCCCCTCCTGGCAGGGACACTCCTCCTAAAATACTTTCCCTTTTATCAACCTCATATTTCTGAGTGGTTTCACCAGACTGATCACGTGCAGCCCCAGGACACAGTGCTGAAAGACTGTTCACTTCCATTCTTTTGTAGAAGATGGAGAAGGACAGGCTGGAATCATTTTCCCTTTCACTGAGTAATCGTTTGTCCTGGGCTTTTTCCAGGGGCTGTTTGGGAACAAACTCATTTTGTTCATATGCAGATGATGAGGCAGGAGAAACATTTGTGAACTTACATTTGATTATGCAAACATCCCAAGGAGGGTTTTCTAAATGAATAAAAAATTGGAATGCAGCCTCTAGTCACTAAGCCTCAAAAATGCTACTGTTTTGTAACTTGCAAGCCTGGTCAACGTACGTATTGATCAAAGCTAGAGAACTTAATAAAGGTAAGGTAATAAGATGAACCTGTCCTGCTATTTATTGGCCATCATTGCTGATGACACTTCAGTCTCTAATTAATGCTGTCACTACTTAATCTTTATTACCAACAGCACATCAACTGAGACATCAGAAACAGAGTAATTAACAGAGTAATTCCAGCTCTCATCTCAAAGGTGCCCCTGGTCAGGGTTGTCTTTTAATCTGCTAACCTACTCATGCCAATTTTCCTATATACCTCCCAGCGTATTGGCACAAGAACCTTGTATGATCTCTGAGTGAAGGATATTTGCCAGTCCTTGTTATAGCCCTCCTAACAGATGCCTGATACTTTCTGCCTAAGCTACTCACTGATTTAAAGATGGAATTTGCCAAGTAAACACAAAGCAGAATCAGACCCATTAATTCAGATAACAGGTAGTTGCCAGAAGGGAGGGGTTAAGGGTGATGGGCAAAATGGGGCAGTGTGAGGGGGAGGTACATGCTTCCCGTTGTGGAATGAATAAGTCATAGATATGAAAGGCACAGCACAGGGAATATAGTCAATGATATTGTCATAGTGATATATAGTGACAGATGGGAGCTACACTTGTAGTGAGCACAGCAAAACATATAGATTACTTGAATCATTATGTTGTATACCCAAAACTAATGTAACATTGTGTGTCAACTGTATTTAGTTAACAAACAAACAAAAAAATCAATGAAGAAAAAGAAGAAAGCTCAATGGATACTGACCAGGCAAAACTAACAGTTGCCTATACAACCTTGTTATGGGTGGAATTGTGTTCCCCCGACCCTTAAATTAACCTGAAGTCCTAATCCCCAGTCTCTCAGAATGTGATAGGATTTTGACAGGGTTTTCACAGAGGCAGTCAAGTTCAAATGAGGTCCACATCGGGCTCCCAGTGCATGGAGCCTGCTTCTCCCTCTGCCTGTGTCTCTGCCTCTCTCTCTCTCTCTCTCTGTGATAACTATCATAAATAAATAAAAATTAAAAACAAAAAACAAAAAAAAAACAAAAAACAAATGAGGTCCATGGAATAGGCTATACTCCAACATGACTGGTATCCTTATAAGGAGGTTAACTTTAGACACAGACAATTGTACAGGGAGAATGCTGTGTGAACATGAAGATGGTCATCTACAAGCCAGGAAGAGAGGCCTACAGCAGCTCCTTTTCTCATGCCATCAGAAGGAACCAACATTGCCAGTTTCAGATTTCAGACCTCTAGCCTCCGTAACCATGAGACAATGTATTTCTGTTGTTTAAACAAAACAACAACAAAAAGAACTTTATTGTCCTAGCTACTTTGGAATTGTGATTAATGATTTTTTTAAAGATTTTATTTATTTATTCATAAGAGACATAGAGAGAGAGGTAGAGACATAGGCAGAGGGAGAAGCAGGCTCCCTGCAGGGAGCTCAATGTGGAACTCAGTCCCAGGACCCCAAGATCACGACCTGGGCCAAAGGCAGAGACTCAACCACTGAGCCACCCAGGTGCCCCAGGAGGGTTTTTAAGTGAACAAGCTTACATATCTCCTCAATTTCAAAGCTCACCCCAACCCCTTTGGTAATGCTCCTCCCTTTGCCCTTGCGTTTCCCTGCACTCCGATCCCATCCTGCACACGATACCCACCTCATCACCATATCACACTTCTCACTTCCTCTTCTGCTGGTTTTATTTTGTCTGAAGAACCTTCATGGTCCATGCAAGCAGAAAGCACTTTCCTCTCTCCCCAAACATCCCAAGACACCCCACAACAAAGAGGACCAGTGACCAAGGGATAACAAAGAGGACCAGTGACCAAGGGATGAACTTTTCCCCACTGTCGCTAATGTGCCTCCTTTGGTGTCCAATTAAACTGGCTAAGCCAGCAGCTCCCATCCCTGATGTACTGTGTCCCACAGGGCAGGACTTCTCACATGTTAGCATACATACACACACCATCTGGGGACTGTGTTCATGTGCAAGAACTAATTCAGCCAGTCAAGGTCTAGGGTAGGTCCTAAGATTCTGCATCTCTGACAAGGTTCCAAGTGGCACCTATGTTGATGGCTCATGGACCACACCTTGTGACATACAGATACAGAGACAAGCTCCAGAGTATCCTTCCGGGAATGCTGGTCACCTATGAGCAAATTCAAAGCGGCCCATAAACCAATTCTTTAAAGTAGTACATAACCAACAGAACCTTTATTTTCATAATGTGAGTAATGAACGTATGGTATGTAATTAAGACATGACGTCACCAGTACACTGAAGCAAAGTCCAGTCAGGATTTCCTTGCCAGAGTTTTCATTTAAGTACAGTACACATGGGGATCCCTGGGTGGCGCAGCGGTTTAGCGCCTGCCTTTGGCCCAGGGTGCGATCCTGGAGACCCGGGATCGAGTCCCACGTCGGGCTCCCGGTGCATGGAGCCTGCTTCTCCCTCTGCCTATGTCTCTGCCTCTCTCTCTGTGTGTGTGTGACTATCATAAATTTAAAAAATTAATTAATTAAAAAAAATAAGTACAGCACACAGAAATGAAGGGAGGAGTGACCACTTTGACCACTCAAAGTGGGTCAGCAGCACTGGACTCACCTGGGAGCTTCGTGGAAATGCAGAATTTCAGGCCCCACCCCAGATCTCCAGGATCAGATTCTGCATTTTAACAAAATCCTAAGGTGGTCTGATGCATATCAAGTTTAAGAAGCACTGCTACAGGGGTGCCTGGGTGGCTCAGTCAGTTAAGCAGGTGCCTTCAGCTCAGGTCATGACCCCACGGTCCTGAGATTGAGCCCCACATGGGGTTCCTTCCTCACTGGGGAGGAATGGAGCATGCTTCTCCCTCTCCTTCTGCCTGCCGCTCCCCCTGCTTGTTCTCTCTCTCTCTCTCTCTCTCTGTCAAATAAATAAATAAAATCTTAACCAAAAAAAAAGAAGAAGAATCACTGCTACAGACTACCTCTTGCATCATCAAAATGGCTAGCAGGACCAAAATATGCAGACCACGATGGGAGAGATTACAAAGTCCTTGGACTAGTGTATATCCATTTGATTAACCCTGAAAGTATGGCAGCATGACCCAACCAGATCCAAAGTGGGATCCAGGAGCAGCTCTGGCCCAGGGGTGGGTTTATTTCTCTGGAGTCTACATGCGCCAGCTGCCAAATGAGCATGAAACGGAGTGAGAAAAGGGGAAAGAAGGAGGTGTTTCATGCACAGGCATCAGACTCCTGGGAGGAGGTAAGAGGATAAGAGATAGTGACAAAAGAGGCAGTGAGTGGAATGACATCTGCACCCATCCTCCTGATCCTCAGAGCACAGGGTCAATGAGGGACACTAAAGAAGCTGTGTTTCAAAAGCCTGTGTAAGGCTCTAGGATCCAGGTGATGAGGCCCTAGAGGAAGCAAAGGCAGCAGCCCTGCCTTATGCAACACAGCAGAAGAGGGCAAAGTGCAGCCTTGGGGACGCACAGACAGCAGGGGTGGGGGAGTGAGGAGTGACTTAACCACTAGAGAAAGAAAAAGAGCCACAGTGTACCCAAGCACAGGTGACATCCTGTCCTGGGGACTCAGAGGACACTGAGGTCCTGTGTAAGCAGGTGGGGCCACTGGAACTCCACACTAAGCATTAATATTAACGTGGTCTCATTTGCTCCCATGGCTGGTGAGGCCTCAGACATTCCAGGGACCACAAGAATAACCATTTCTCCCAACAGCTTCATCCTCTAGATGAACCCTTTTCCTGCTTTCAAATTATTTCATCACAGGAAGCTTTTATGCTCCTCTTTTCCCCTTTGACTCCATGTTTGCTGAACCTCATCAGATGCCACCCTGTCACTCCTGTTGTCCTTCTTTGCAACATCCAAAGCTTCCCCTGGGGACAGCTTATCTTCCCGTCTCACCCTTGGGTTTAATGTTTCCTCCCAACATGCTCCAACTCACCCACGATCTCATCCCTGGGGTGTCACCTCTCACTCAGTAAAATTCCAATGGAGCATGGCTCCCAGACTGTTGTTGTCTATGACCTGGATTTTTAATCCCAATTGTCTGTTGCAGCTCAAGAAACTTGATTTGGGCTGAATTTTGCTTTTCTCGGTGCTGTTCAGGGAGGCTCTCTGGGTATTTTCGTTTGGAAGGGGAAAGTATAGTCTCTAGCTGACTTAATACCTCCAAGACCTCATATCTCCTTTCTCTGGCTGGTTATGGCACCCAGGGGCCTTCTTCAGACCACCAGTCCCCACTGGCCTGTGTCCTAACAACATTTAAACACACTGGGCTAGGTAGAGCTACACCACAGTCCATTTCTATAGGTGAGGCTGCAGAAATAATTCTTTTTTTATATATTTTATTTATTTATTCATGAAAGACAGAGAGAGAGGCAGAGGGAGAAGCAGGCTCCCCACCGGGAGCCTGATGGGGGACTTAATCCCAGGATCCCAGGATCATGATCTGAGCCAAAGGCAGATAGATACTCAACTATTGAGCCACCCAGGCATCCCTGCATAAATAATTCTAAGGGCAAACTCCATGTTCTTTTTCCTAAAGAGACTAAGCACATCTGTCCCATTTCTACATCTTCATGCTTTGGTTTGGATGGATCTCCGATTGATGGGAGACACTGAAAATATCTGAACCATCTGAAAGTGCAAATCCCTGTGGACTCTGATGCCTCGTTTGTCAGCTGCTCATCTGTGAGGCTGGTGAACACCTCCACTAAGCAGTATCGTACAGGACAAAGGAGGCACAGACCCTGCAGATTCCTTAAAAAGCACTATTTAAATCATTTTGACCTCTTGTACAACATACAATTAAATAGCAAACAGGTAAGGCGACTTAAGAGGAAATGTTTCCCCCAAAATACACAGTTTTCCCTCATATTCAGGAGTGATGACATATTTGAAAAATACAGGGGCCTTTTACATAAAATAATGATAAGGGAATACTATGAATTATTTTATGCCAATGACTAAGACAACTTAATAAAATGGATGGATTCCATGAAAGATGCATATTACCAAAGATCTCTCTGGAAGAAATAAATAGCCTGAGTGGCTCCACTGTGCTCTTTACCTGAGGTTTGGGTGCATCAGATGGAGGAATAACTTTCCATAAATATGGAAGACATAATCATTACTTGATTGATTAGGTTTACTGGTAAAAAATTCTCAGAAATTGCTTACGTGGAAATATGCATCCTTTGTAAACAAAAGTAATGCCTTGGATCCATTCTAAGAAGGAGGCAAAGGGAATCCTAAGGAGGCTGTGAGAGCAGAGATTGTGTGGGTGAAACTCTTTGTATGTTAGAGCTGATAGGCCAGTAGCCCAACACCCTGTTTTCAGATACAAACGTAGACAAGAGAGGGTAGGCAAAGGGGCCCAATGCCACACAGCCAATTAGTAAGAACTAATACAATCAGTGGCTTTAGACAAATTTAGGGGTGTCATTTGTAACCATGGAATAAAGCAAAGCTCATGGGATCAACGAGAGGAAACAGAGCAGGACGCCAACTCAACAGGACCTAAGCAAAACAGCCTCAGTTTAGCTCTGCCCTAATTGTTAAGGCAGCCAGCATCCCAACTGGGCAAAATGAAGTCACACAGTGTTCCTGCAGCTGGCAATAAACAAGTGAGCTTTTCCCTGATATCCCCGTAGACAGGATGATCTAAAAACACAACTCCCCAAAGTGTATTAAGATTCCAAACAAAGAGTGATGTTAGTATAAAGCAGATTAAGAAATAAACTTTTCTTCCTGTAGGGAATTCAAACTGCTCAAACTGAGTTTGGTTTTCCTCTAATCGAAAAGTAGGGAAGTCACCAGGCCAAGACCCTGGCTGCAACAGGCACCATAAAGCTCTGGCAGTGGCCCCAGTACCACCCTGAGTGCCAGAGTCAAGAGGGACCTTGCCTTCACCTCTGCTGGCAGAGTACCAGTGGTCCTCGCTGCCATGGGAGCCTGCATGGCCACCACCAGCCTGGCCTCACAGGATGGCTGTGAAGGCTGCAACAAGATGACAGGCATAAGGTCACCTGCATATGTAAGTACTTGGTACATCATCATTAAATCACACTTACAACAGTAGCACCAAAGCAACTCTGCTTTGGTGGATACTAAGAAGCTGGATGGCTTCAGCCGGTTGGGCATCTCACTCTTGGGGTCATGGGATAGAGCCTCCACTGGGCTCTATGCTCAGCAGGTGGGTCAGCTTGAGATTCTCTTCCTCTGCTGCCCTCCCACTCACGTGAGCATGCAAACACCTTCACTCTCTGTCAATAAAATAAAGAACTCTTTTTTAAAAAGAAGAAGCCAGCCTCAGTGGGCAGAAATGTATACAGTTCCCTCAAAGAGCCCAACTGCTGCGTGTAGGTCTTTTGAGAGCATCATTTATAAATGTTTTAGCAAAGCTCGGTGCCTTCAGAGCCTTGATAGGAGTAAACCTTGCAGTTTCTATGGTTAAGCCTCTTTGGGAACCCTTGCAATGCGCTCTCCTGGCATTTGCCAAAAATATATCATTGGCAGGGATGGCATCTACTAAATAAAGGGACCTTGCATGGAGCCTGCTTCTCCCTCCTTCTGCCTCTCTCTGTGTGTCTCTCATTAATAAATAAATAAAATCTCAATAAAAATAAATAAATAAATAGACCTTGTTTGGCAAGACTCCAAGCATACAGACCTAATGCCAGGCAGGCGGCAGGTTGGCAATAAACAGGTATTGTGTGAAAGAATCCAACAGATCCATAATAATGTTAATGAAAGCAACCTATCGCTTGAGTCCACAAACATCAGGAAGTTCCAGGATGACTAAAGCAATCCTGCACTTTCCATGTTTCTGCCCCCAAGTCCATCTAAAGCTACTCAGCCATCCATATCCCATAGGGCCAGAACAGTCATGGATGCCGGTGTCCAACTCAATCCCCTTACCAGGCAATGGCCCCCAGCTTTCATAAATGTTGGCTGTGAAAGGGCCACCGCTACTCTAGTCTCCAGAATTACCCTCTGTTGACTGGAGTCCCCCACCCAGGAGCTTACATACCCACCTCCACCTTCGCAAGCACAGCCCACAATCAGTAACTGATAGGGAAAGGGAAGGGTACCAAGGACCAGTCAGTCCCTCGCTTAGGGGGGCCCACCTCTGCGTGCAGTAAATGCTCCAAACCTGTGGGCTCAGGCTGAGGTCATCTCCAGCGGAGACCACATCCTTGCTTAGCTGTGTCCCCTGCTCCCGACAGCTCTCCCCTCAAAATCACATACACAAGAATCCCCTGCTCAGGTGCTATTTCTAGGGAACATGGACCCACATCATTGCCTAAAAGGATGAAAGGCCTTTGAATCTCAAAATAAGAATGAGCACTGAGCATTTGGTGGCATGTTTTTTTCAAAGTCTTTCATAGAAGACATCCAATTCTTCATGTTTCATTAAAAACAAAACGTAATTAATTACCCAGAAATGCCTAGAGTGCCTTCAAACTATTTCTTTCACATACACACCATCCTTCCTACTTTTGGTCTAGTCTGCAATTGATCACCTGATAATCATTTCTCCAAGCAGCTTTCCATGAAGGCCCTCAACCACTCCATCTCCCTCACTCACCAACCCTGTAGCTGTTTCCCTCCTAGTTTACCATTACTGGTGTTACAATATTTACCCGATGCTCTAACCACCGTCATCCAGCCCACCAGCTCTGTACTAGCTAATACAGTAGCCACCAGGGGCTATTTGCAATTTCAATTTAAACTAACTAAGAGGGATCCCTGGGTGGCGCAGCGGTTTGGCGCCTGCCTTTGGCCCAGGGCGTGATCCTGGAGACCCGGGATCGAGTCCCACGTCGGGCTCCCGGTGCATGGAGCCTGCTTCTCCCTCTGCCTATGTCTCTGCCTCTCTCTCTCTCTCTCTGTGTGACTATCATAAATAAATTTTAAAAAAAATTAACTAAGATTACCCTGCCTCAGACAAGTGGCATAGGAGACCCTCACTAAATAAATGAAAGAATGAAAGAGTAATTTATAGTGATCATCAGTGATTTCCCAGTCTCGAATTTTGTAACCTTTACACTAAAAATTGATACTTTCCGGGACACCTGGGTGGCTCAGTGGTTGAGCATCCGAGTTCAGCTCAGGGTGTGATCCTGGAGTCCCGGGATCCAGTCCTACGTCGGGCTCCCCACAGGGAGCCTGCTTCTCCCTCTGCTTGTGCCTCTCATGCGTAAATAAATTTAAAAAAAAAAACCTGATACTTTCAAGGGTATTAAAAGAACTGTAAGAACCTTCTAGAAAAAGTTCCTTAAAAAGCCACGTAAGGATATGAGTGTTACTGGTTGAATTTTGAGCGGATGGTAGTTAATTGTAGGTTAAGAAAACACAATGCCAGCCTCCAGATGGAGGCAGCCGGCTAGCCAGGAACTGCTGAGAATTTTTGACAGTTATTCAAGGCAGAATGGAGAATATAAAACTTTCCTTTTTTTCCTCCTAGGATGGGCAGGTATTTAAAACTCCACTTTTTCCTCCCAATAGAATAAAAACCCATCACGTATGTTTTTCCTTTGTTAACATCCTCACTTAAGACTACTTAAAAGCCCACATACCACACAGTGTTTATGGTCATGCAAATATTTGGGGCAGGGGGGACGGGGAAGGAGCGGGGTAAGATAAAGATAAATATCAGTCTGTCTCCCTACCCATCCCCTCTCCACCTCTCCACCAACACTCCACTTTCCTAAGAAAACAGCTTAACAAAGACACCTACTTCGTACTCCGGATGAAGAAAGCAAGCTAAAAAAGAGAACCAGGCAGCCTCTGCTGTCTTCGCTTTGTAATGTAGACAAAGCAACTGGGGTGGGGGTTGGGGAGCAGATAACTAACAAATGTTCCTGGGAACATGGGAACCACGGGGTTCTCTCAACTGGTTCTCAGATTTTTTTTCATTTACTCTTTATTTCTCTTTTAATATGACTGTGGACCCATTTCCCTTTCACACGATGGGACATCCCTGGAAAATACCATCTTCAAAACCAGTAAGACATCTTCAGCTGTGCCATTCTTCTAGAAAATGATCAAGTCCTTTGAATTCCAAATTGATACTAATGGCATTAAGGAGAAAGCACTCCAAAGTTCAAATAGCCAGCGCACTGCAGACTTAAAACCTTAACTCAGGAGCTTCCTCAAAATTACATTACTGGGGAAGTCTGCAAACCCTTGCGCACAGGTTCACTCCAAGTTCCAAAAAGAAAAAGGAGCTTCAATAGAATGCACTTAATTGCTTTCTGTCTCTTTGTCCTATTCAAATGAGTATGTCCAATGATTTTGGTTTTCTTAACTCAAACACAAGGTGAAACCCTGACCAGGACTGTTGTGCCCTTTTATTTTGTTCTACATTAATGACTGACATACTAGACCTATCTTTAGCATCACTGAAGAGCTGGTGCCCTCTGACATTATCTTTTTATCCAGATTCACAATATAAGCATGCTATTCCTAACAAGTGTCAATTATCTAAGGGAAGACTATGATGTTGGGGCTAGTGATGTCTAGTGCCAGTTAGAGACACTGACAAGCAAATTTAAATGACTTTCCATTCCAGAATGTAAAGTATTAGTCAATTAAACATATCAGTTCTTCCAGGATGCCTGAGTGACTCAGCTGGTTAAGGGTCTGACTCTTGATTTCAGCTCAGGTCATGATCTGAGGGTCACAAGATCGAGCTCCACATCGGGCTCCATGCTGGGCATCAAGTCTGCTTGGGATTCTCCCTCTCACTACCCTCCCCACCCCAGTTGCACATACTCTTTCTCAATAAAAAAAAAAAAATCCATTCTTCCCAATTATAATTTGTAGGTCTGATGCCATTTAAGTACCAATGCAATTTTTGAAGGAGGACAGGAGACAAGAATGAGTAATGAAGATAGTAAAATATATTATGGAGCTACAATTTTAAGATCTTGGTACTTACACAAGAATAGCTGGATTTTAGGAAAAGAGAAAATAGTAGCCTCAAAAGAGATACCACTTCGCATGAGAATTTAATGTGTGATACAAAATCATTACAAACGAATCAGCAAGATAAGAATCATTTTTATTCAATATTGAAACAATTGGTTAATAAACTGGAAGGAAAATGAACCTAGATTCCAGATTATTCAAAAGCTACAGAAACACATAAATAAACTGTACTTGAATATTAATCAAACCACCGGAGCAAGAATGAGTTTGGACATTGGAAGCATTAAAGGAGGTCACAAGTATTAAGATCCCGAGGTCTCACGCATCAGTTCAGGATGGGGAAATGGAGGGTAGATTGACTTCAGTGTTGGCACCCCCAAGGGACAGTGCTGGTGCCACATGGCCGTAGGTAGGGGCCTCAACCGATACATGTCAAGCTTGGCAGCTACCACAAGAAGAGTTCTTGCCCATATGAATTCCATGTGGATTAAGCAGCCCTCCTCCATCTCAGAGACTCCAAGTGGGATGGACACAAGAGCAGTGCTCTGGCTCTTACCTGTTCTGTAAGAGAAGGGACACACAGCACTTCCAACCATAGTCCAGTGGCCCCAGTAAACCCAAAAAGGTCTTGGGTTGGACTCTCCCAAGAGAGAGCCTGGGGTAAGGATTTGAGTTGAGTTAGGAGGTGATCCTGGGAAGTGCTGGAGGAGGGTGAAGAAATGAGGCAGTAAAGCAGCATAAGCGAAGAGCTGGTTGCTGCTATGGGCTCTGCTCAGAGAGGAACCTCTGGGGAAATGAACAGAATATGCCCTATGGCTGTCTCGCAGGGGCAAGGTAACTGTGATATTTATCCACCTGTTGCACTCCATTAGGGGGTGAGGGTGGCTCCCAGGGGCATTAACTCCCTAGAACTTCTGAATTCTCCACGAATGGGTAGACCATTCCCCTACAGTCAGAGAAAGCCCTCACACAGGGTTGCAGTGGATTGCAGGGGAACCATAAGAACAAGAACTAAGGACAGGTCTGATCGCATCTGCTAAAGGAGGGGAGCACATGGGTATCTGGGGAGCACAAATTGTCTGCCACAGATGTAGAGACCCAAGGATTCTGGCTATAACCAATCTAAAATCAACACAGCATCTGAACTAGATTGAACAACCAGCTTCACCCAATTCATTCCTAGAAGAGACGTTCCAAAAACCAGGCCGTTGTTGCTGGGACATCTGCTCCTCCAACCAGCCCCGAGGCCTAACAATAGTTCTTAAAGGTACCCTGGACTAGCTCTTGGGTATGTGGACAACTCTTAGGAAAAATGCTCTATTAGTCTGGGGGGATTCCAAGATGAAAAGATACAGCGCCTGTCCACCGGGAGCATGTGGTCTCTAGGGGATGACAGGTCAGCACTTGCTTCCAGACCATTTATCACAGATTCCAGAGAGATGCAGTGGGGTGCGAGTCCCCTGGAGGACCTCAGAAACTCTGCCATGAAGGTAATGGCTGTGCCGAGGCCAAGAGACAAGTAGCAGTTTGTCATGAATGAGAACAAACAGAATGGAAGCCACTTCCAGCAGTTTGCTCCTGGGGCTTCCAGCAGGGAATGTTAGGTTAATAATTCATACAAAAAGAAAACATCAAGTTATGTTTTAAATTATTTCATGCCAGTAACTTGAATTAATATAAGATCTCACTCTGGCCACCACAGAAATTTGCCCTCAGTTTGTGACATTTTTGTGTGTCTGTTTGGGTGCCCTCGGCTTCCCCCAAGTGCAGAGTTTCCATTTTCCTTGTTATGTAACTACCTTGGGATCATTTAACCTGCACCACGCCTGTTCTCTCCTCAGAGAATTTTGAGTATCTCCGTCCAAAAACAGAGTTGGTGCTCTTAAAAACTGAAGGCAGATAACTAATCTCACCTTATATGGTATGACAGCTTCTGTCTCAGAACCATCCACGATTTTCTCAAATATTTTTCACTCTCTTGAAACACGTAGAAGACAAAAAGTATGTACCTAATTAGGCCACACAGAACCTACTCCAGCGGGTCAGAAGCAGGAGGCACAACAGAAAGGCTAACAACGCCAATCACATCATCCAAATGAGCACTAATTAAAAGTCCTGGAGAGGAAAAAGAGACCCCACAAGAGGCTGCAGTTCCTCAGAAATCGGTTCAGGAAAGCTCAAGTGAGTCAAGAAAGATGGGATGATGAATACGGGCGGCACAGCTCTGGCCTGGAGCTCTTCTGTGCTCCTCCTGGACACATGTGGTCCTCACCCTGGTCAGTGGCCAGCCACCCTGACCCCATGGCGAGGAGCCATCTCTGACTCTTCTTCCCTATTTTCACCTCCCACACAGCCAGTCCACCTCCAAGTCTCGTGGATTCCCCCTCCCAAATAGCTCTCAAATCAGACACCTCCTCTCCATTCCCTTCACTACTTACTTCCTTGGCACATGGGACCTGAACCACCTGTCTCAGGCCTTCCTCCCTACCACCCACCTACCCACACCTGGGCAAGCGATGTCTCTGAGACATGAAGCTGGTCATTTGCCTCCTTCATTAAACACTCCAGCGGTTTTTCCACCTGCTTCTTTAAAAAAAAAAATTATTTATTTATTCATGAGGGACACAGAGAAAGAGAGGCAGAGACACGGGTGGAGGGAAAAGCAGGCTCCATGCAGGGAGCCTAACGTGGGACTCGATCCTGGGACTCTAAGATCACTCCCTGAGCCAAAGGCAGATACTCAACAACTGAGCCATCCAGGCGTCCCCCGACCTGCTTCTTAAATTCTGGAGGATCCTCAGACACATTCCAGGGGATTTGCATGTTCTCTCAAATTATGTTTGTTTAACTTGGTGCTTGCATTTCCATGATAAGTTTTTTTAAAAGATTATCCACAGAAAATCAACAGAAACATATTCTGGATCATGCTATGACCAATTGCTGCCACATCATTTCACCACGTGTATTCCTACATTTATGATACAGTTGGCAACAAGAAATATTTTAACTGTCACAGCTAATAAGAAAATAACGAATCAGACTTACCACAGAGAGCACTAATGAGAACTGAGCCATCACACAACCCATGTGGCACAGCACATAGCATACCAAATTGGCAAGACCTGAACAGTTGTTTTTAGAATCAGAAACAGTGATTTCATGGTAGCTAAAATAACTTCATCCATCACACAAAAATTCATCAAGTTAATCTGAATTTCCCGATTTGTAGCTGTGTTGCTATTTTATGTATATATCTGTTTGGGTTTTATAGTCAGATGAAAGCTCTGAGCATAAAGTATAAACCTATTTCACGCTACTCCGTGTTTGAACTGCATTATAATAAAAATAATGTAAGCCACCACTAGGAATCTACAACATTTTGTTTCCTTTAAAGGAATTCACATATTACTCCCATTTGAAAAACTCTGGCCTTCAGACTGAGGCTTAAGGTCCATACCAAGGCATATGTAGGAGAGACAGGGATGTTCTCCGAACTTTCCATCCACACACGCCACCCTGGCTCCTTCCCCAGCCCCCTCACAGTGAGTTCTGACCAATGGACTGCGGGCATGAGCAGCAATGCATCAGTTCCAGAGTGAAGCCAGCACAGAGGAGCCAGAGAGCAGCTCTCCCATGATCTCCTCCTGCACTGGTGACTACATAGGCCACATTTTCCCAGTGGTGTGTCTACAGGATGGGACTGCCCGCATGCCTGCCAGCATGGCCCTCTGCTGAACTGTGAGGGACACAGAGTGTGAGTGACACATAAACTTGGTTGGGTTAAGCTATGAGGCCGGTGCAGTTAATTTGTTACTGCAACAGAGCTTAGCTCCTCCTGACAAATACATCTTTGGAAACAGAGCTCAGCTTCCCTGCCCAAGCCCTTCTCATCATACTCCTGCTCCAGACAACTCTTAGTTCAATGACCTGAATGCACCAAGCTGTTTCATGACACCCTACCTTTGCACACGCTGTTCCTTAATCCTAGAATGCCAGTGTTCTTACTCTTCTGCTCTCCTCCCTCACCCCACCACCATGATTCATCCTTCCAAACTCAGATCAGATATCAGTACCAGCAAGAAGCCTTCCTCCCTCTTCCTTCCCTTTGACCCCCATCACCATTACCCATGAACTGTACAGAATGCCTGTCTTAACCATGTAAAAATCATACATTTACATGTCTGTCCCCATCCTACCCACAACCACATTGTGACAGGGTCAGTGGCTTACTCATCTCTACACCTTCAAGACCAGCATGCAGGTGGTGTAGGCACCATTTGGTTGTTTGACCAGGAAGATCTTCCTCCAGGGGGCTGGCCTAAGGCACTTGAAGGAAGTTATATCCATTACTCCTGCAAGGAATAAGTCCCAGCTGTCTCTGCCCCAGAACCAGACCAGATCTGCCCAGAAGGCCCCAACCCTCCCCAGCATCTCCCCAAGCACAGTGCTCCTTAGCCCTAAGAGGGGCCTAGGTCCTAGTACTCTCAAGTGTGGTCTCCAAACAAGCAACACTTACAGAACTTAGAAGCTAGTGAGAAAAGCAGAATCTCAGACCCACCCCAGACCTCCTGGATCAGAATCTGCACATTAGCAAGATCCCCAGATGAGTCATGTGCCTGAGAATATCTAAGAAGCACTGGCTCAAGGCACCCAAATAGAATCTCTTCAGCCTAAAAGGTAACTTTAATAATAATACTTTCCATTTGTAATCATATCTGCTGAGTGCCTTACATCACTAAATCCCCAGAATAATCTGATCATGCCCATTTTCCCAATGATGAAGCTGAGGCTCAGAGTAGTGGGTACTCTGCTGAGGATCACACAGGTTGGAAGTATTTGGAGGCAGTTCTGATGGAGTCAAGAGCTCTACCCACCCCCCATAACTACACACAATAAGGCACCCTGCCATTTGCAAAGTTCTGTAAAAGTCAGCTTTCCAGACCAGCCCAAGCCCCCCCAGACACCCCCCTGTCTCCTCATAAGCCACTGAACTGTGCTTCTCTCTATCCCATCACTAACTGCCTATACCATGAAGCCTCCACATACACCACTGTCCCCGAGAGACTGCCCCTTCTCCCTGGGTTGGGATTTTATGGACTTGCTCAATCAATAATTGATGAGTCAAAGAAAATATTTCCCCTTTGATCATCAACCCTCTGAGATCAGCTTGACAATTACTCTTAAAGAGAGAAAGTTGAAGATGCTGACATTCCCAGGGAAGTTCAGTGACTTGTCCCCAGGTCACCAGGAAGCCGCAGACTTGCGGATAGAACTCCACTCCCTGACTCCCAGTACGAATGTCTTCTTCCGCACCATTCCTCTTCCCCTGCGTTTCCCTCTCCTGACCTATATTAGTAGGCAGTTAACAAAACATCCTTTCCAAAGAACACCTCCACATATGCATCTTCAAAAGGGGCTCTGCTACACCACCCGAAGGCCCAAATTTAGACATTTAACAGGAGGCCACCAAAGGAAAAGGTGGGGAAACTGTGTGTCCCACATACAATGAGCCTAGCACTGAAGCTCAACAGTCCAGCATCGCTCTCTCCAAGCTTTGCCCACAGCCTGGCCACAATAAACTAAGACTTCACCTCAGTTATTCTGAGGGCTTCATGGGGTTCTCATGCTGAGACTCTCCCTTCTCACACTTTTTTAGCTCACCATCAAAGAATATGGCTCAGAAAGATCTTTTCAAGCCAAATGAAGTGAGTTACAGAGCATCTTTCAGCAATTATTTTCTGCCTCTCTGTTCCTTCTCCAGTGGAGCATTTTATGGCACCGCCCAAAGCAATCTGAATATTAAGTTGAAATGCTTTTCCAGGGACATCTGGGTGGCTCAGCAGTTGAGTATCTGCCTTTGGCTCAGGGCGTGATCCTGAGATCCAGGATCGAGTCCCACATCGGGCTGCTTGCAGGGAGCCTGCTTCTCCCTCTGGCTGTGTCTCTGCCTCTCTGTGTGTGTGTGTCTCTCATGAATAAATATATATATATATATATTTTTTTTTTTTTAAATGAAGTGCTTTTCCAAAGTTGGGCTGCCGGGCAAACTGAACATGTCTTCCCTTTCTGACTTCTCAAGGCCCTGGTTTCTTACTACTTTGCCCCTTAAGGAAAGCACAGTGGTTGGCTACAGCTCCACATGCCTTACTGGTTGTGATGGTGGTTGTCAGCTCAACACCAGCCCACCAGACCACCCCTCCTAGCAGTCACCCAGACTGACCTCATAGCTCCTAACACAGTCACCGAAGCACAGGACCACCGTATGCCAAGATGCTTCGTGAAATACAGCGATGGCAATAGAGCCAGCTTATTTTGATCACTGTCATCCTGGACAATGCACAGAGTAAAGGAAGGGAACAGAATCAGCGGGGAGGGGTGAGGTGGAGAGATGACTAATGTTGGGGATGAATAACAAGTGAGTTCCCTCCACAACTTCTCTCACCCCCCCACCCCCCACCCCCCCCCACCCCCGCTCCCAGCAGGCAGATCCTCTGAGAAGGTGCCCCCAGTCTCCTCTGCCCAGCCCTGGTACTGTCTTCTCTCCACCTCCCAACACTTGGCCCCAGAGCCAGATGTGGAAGGCAGTGTAAATGTGGTCCTAGATTTGAAATTAAGTGATGGGAGATTTCACAGAACTCATTTTTTTTCCTGTTAATTCCCAAATGCCCCGCCTGTAGCCTTTATCCTGCCGGTCTTTAGTTCTCCCGTGTGTTTCTTTATCTAGTTCTAAGGAGTTTCCTTTCTTTCTGCTCGGTGGGAGAGCTCCGGAGACTTGGGTTCAAATCCCAGCTCTACCGCTACCAAGCCATTTGACCTGGGGCAAGTCAAGAGTTGCGGGCATGGCTGTTGCTAATCTGAGAAATGGGGATAATGCTACCTTCCTTCCAGGTTATGAAAAGGACGGAAGGTGGCCAACTCCAGGCAAAGCACCTGGCACCCTGAGATGCTCAGTACGCGTCAGCTGCCTGCCGGTGGCCTGCACGCTTCCGCAGCCCCCCGCACCTCCACCTCGAAGACCGCCCACGCGTTCCCCAGCAAGGTCCCCCTGGCTGGCAAGGGCGAGGAAGCAGCTGCGGACAGCGTGATCCCGGGTCCCCAAGCAAGCGAGTTCCAGCGGGTCTAGACGCGCGCGCGCGCACACACACACACACACACACACACACCCAGAGCTCGGGCACCCCCGCGGGGCTGGCTCGGCGGCGCCACCCGCACGGAGCAGGGTCTCGGCGTCCCCGGCCCGCGGGGGCCCGGCGCGCGGCACTTACCCGGGGCGGGCGGCGCGGGCCGGGCGGGGGGCGGCGGCGGGCGCGGGGTGGGCGCGGCGGCGGGCATGGCTGGGCGGCGGGCTCCGGAGCCCGGGGCGCGGCGGTGGCTCGACGGCCGGGCTGGCGCGGGGAGGCGGGGCCGGCCGAGCATCCACCCGCCCGCGCCCGCGCCCGCGCCCGCCCCCTCTCCTCTCACTCCCGCCTCCCGCCCCGCGCCGCGCCCGGCGACAGCCACCGGCAACGTCTCCGGGGGCGCCGGGCTTAGCAACCGCGCGGCGCCGCAGCCTCGCTCTCCGCGCCCGCCCCGTGCGCGCCGCGCTGGGCCCTGGAGGCGGGGAACCGGCGCCCCCACCCTGCTCCCGGCGCCCGCCCCGTTGGGGTCCCCGGGCGGCCCCCGCGCCCAGCCTCCGCGCGCTCGTTCCCCGCCCTGCGCGCCCTGGAGCCCGGCGGGGTCCGGCCTGGAACGTGCGCCTCGCCCACGCTCTCTGTAGGTGGCCAACCCCAGGCAGCCTCGGCCCGCGTCCGCGTCCGCACGCCGCACCATTCCCTCCGTCCCAGCATTCCCGCCGCCCTGGCGCGCTGACCCCGGTCCTGCAGCCACCTACATCCCGGATCCCGGGACCCCCGGAGTCAGAGACCTGCTCCCGCTCTGACCACAGCCGCGGCTTGTAAGGCACAGGCTGCGCAACAGCCCTCAGCTCCACCCCGGTCTTCAGGCTTCATCCAAGGGCTGCTCGATGCCCCGATGCCCCGATGCCCCGTATTGTTACACTCCTCACGAGTACCCCCGCTCAGTCCTCGTACGTGCAGACATCCCGGGCCTGCCGTCAGGGAACCAGGCCCAGGGGACCCACATCCTCAAGCACCTGTTCCCAGGCCTCTTCTGGGAGAGATGGTGAAGGCAGGGGACCACCATACACACACCTCTCCAAGTGGCCACTGACAAAATTACAGAAGTGCTCTTGATTTTGCCCTGATCCATCAGATCACCGAGCCGTCTTGTCCAATGTGGGTGTTCTGTGAAGTTGTTCAGGTTCAACAGAACACTGGGGCTCAGCTAAGAGCACCAGGCCGGGACCCACATGGCAGCAGCTGTCTTTCTTTCTCACACAGAGCAAGTCTAGAAGAAGCTGTTTCCACTTCTCGTGGATGAGCTTAGGACCAGGTATCTCTCCAGGCTTCTAAATGCCCACCTTCAACAGGCTGCCTTTTCCTCCTCAGACTCAGCCTCTTAAGCCATTGCGTGAAAAAGCACCTTCTGCTTCTAGCTGGTATGATGATCAGACAACCCAAAGCGATCTTGGAGGACTATAGTCAGCAATCCCATTCACCAACAGTGACCAAGATGACAAATGACCTGCCTCCAAGTCACTCACCTTCTAGTGGCAGGGAGGCAGATAATGAAATAATCAAGTATGGTTACAAATGATATGGAGAAGAAGGAAGTAAAGAAAGAAGAAAGTGGTTATCTTCAAGCTGGGTAGTCAGGAAACTGACCAGGTGACTTTCAAAACAAAAGCCTGAATCAGGAAGAGCCTATTTGGAAATTTATCTTAAGTGCCCTTCGGCTACTTAAATATTTTCTTTTTAGAAGCCTTCAACAGCCACTCTTCCTGACCCTATCACTTATATTCTAGGAGTAAATAAAACTGAAATTGAGTTTGAGAAAAACATTTCACTTGTGGAAGAGAATGCTGATGACTTGTATTTTCCTTCTTCCAAAAGCTACAATCCAGCAGTGTTTAATTACTGCCTAGAGTGGGACGCCTGAGTGGCTCAGTGGGTGTGCATCTGTCTTTGGCTCAGGTCATGATCCCTGGGTCCTGGGATCAAGTCCCACATTGGGCTCCCTGTGGGGAGCCTGCTTTTCTCTCTGCCTGTGTCTCTGCCTCTCCCTGTGTATATCTCATGAATAAATAAATAAAATCTTTAAGAAAATTACTGCTTAGACAATCATTTATATGTTAATTAGATACACGTTAAACTAGTGTAATGAATATCTTAACTGAAGTTATCAGATGACCTTGCAACAGTGAGGGGGAAAATATGATGCATCTTGTTGACGTTACTAGTTGCCTAAATATGTCTTCCCTTTTTCTGACCTAGAAACAGACCCCAGTGTTTAGCTGAGCACCCTGCAGCCTGGAATAAAGAAAACATTTCCTGGGCTCCCTTGCAATTAGGAATGGTCATATGGAAAGTTTCTGGCCAATGAAATAGAAGAGGATGTATTGTGTGGGAGTTTCTAATAAGCTCTTTACAGACTCTGACGTGGTTAATAGGTACACTCCTTTGTCCTTCTCCTCCTTTTGTCCAGGATTTTACACATAATGTCTATGGTTGATTGGATTACTATTTTCAACTTTTCACCTTATCCCTTAATAAAATTAGACAATTCATCCTTTATGGTACATGGACTGTACTTCCCAAGCCTTGATTTTAGACTTGACCATTTTCCTGACTTTGGCCCATGAGATGTTACCAGACATAATGTGAATAGAGGCTTGGAATGAACTCCTGTGATTTGCTTTAACGCTTGTATGCTCCTGCCAACACTCTGGGTAGCTACTGGTCCAAGCAAAATGTCAAACAACATGCAGCATACCTAAACGTGGACCTACTGCTGAGTTCAGCCAACTTGCAGACTAAAGCAGAGCTACTCTACCAGACTTGCAGAACTAGGAGTGAGACAAAGACCTGCCCATTGTTGTAAGCTACTGAGTTTGGGGCTGGTTTGTTTCTCAGTATTATGGCAAAAGCTAGCTAACATGATGGTTGATGAGGGCTGGAGCTTCAGCAGCCATCTTGGGTCTTGTGGTCCGTCACCTTGAAGATGGAAGCCAAGCCCTAAAAATTGCAGAGCTCAAAAAATAGAAGCCTGAGTCTCTTACAACATCATAGAGTTACCATACCACCCCTTGACTATCAACTTTGGACTTTCCTTTAAAGGGAGTAATCCTTGCATGCCTAAGTCACCATAGTCAGGAGTTTGCTATTATTAGCTGCTAAGTGATTATTTGTATCAATTCACTCAAAAAGGAAATCACTTTATTTTCATATTAATAGAAGTATTGATCACAAGTCAAGGCATCAGAGCTAATCTGATGAGAGTGAACAAAATCCACTCAAGTAGCTCAGGGGAGCGCAGGATAGTTGAAGGATATCTGAAGAAATCTCACAAACATCCAAAAGCAGATTGGCTACTACTTCATGACATGACTCTTAAATGTTCCATGCATTTGATGCATCTGAGACTCTGATTTCTCCAGTAAAGAATATACTCAGCCCGACTAATTTATTCTAGCCAGGCCACTTTCATCATTGGCCAATCACTGGATCAGCTGCTTTGGGGTAGGTGTCCAACCCTGGTCCAAATAGCCATGGCTCCATGGGAAAGCAGGTAGAGGAAGTAGAATGGAAGTAGAGGCCTGATGGGTGGGATGAGGGCCTCTCAGAGGCTGTGCCTAGGATATTCTAAGCCTAGAGGAGAAACTGATAATTGCAGGGAAAATGACTGTCGTATCCAGGACACCGGGTAGGCTTTGTTGAGGTAACAGCTAGAAAATTTCCAGAAGGTCAAGCCCAGGTGGAATACCACTGCCAGAGAAGCTTTCTGGAAAGACCTACATAAAGGTATCACGAAGCTTTTAAGAGAAATTGCTCTACTTCCCAGCATTGCCCAGGATGACTCCAGATTGAGATCTAGGAAAAGAAGAAAAATTCAGAATCTTAACACCTACCACTATTCTAACAAATCTGCAATGTACTTTCTCCAGTGATGCTTTACATTTCTCCCTACTATATGGATAGGACATTTCTAGGTGCCTCCCCACCCATGTCTCTCCATCCCTCCCTAAGTCAGCCTTTTGACAGATTACCGTGAATTCCCCATCTCCAGTCCCTCCCTTCTTCCCAGCTTCTCAGACCTGCTGTGATGGCACTTGTTTCCTATCTTTCGCCATCACTGCTTTAATTGCGCTGCTAACAACCTTATCTGCCAGACTCAGTGAGCATGATACAGTCCTTGTTTTATTTCATCACACCATGGCATGTGACCAGTCTTGAAATTCTCTCCTCTCCTGGCTTCTGTGGTACCAGTTGCTTTTCATTCTACCCCACCTTCTCATTTTTACTCCTTTGTGCATCTCTCTTCCTCCATTCAGGCCTTAAATTGCTACATCTTAGGGCTTTGCTTCTGACTTTGGTAGACTCATTCTGGCTCATCTCATCCTCCAATGCCTTAGTTCTAATTTCAGACCAATTTCATCTCACCTCTCCCAAGATCAGCTCAGTGGCCTATTACACAGCTCCTGTGAGGCCTCTCTTAGGCACCTCTCATAGTATATCCAAAACAAAACTCATCATCCATCCCCCCCGATCTGTTCCTCCTACTGGATTTGTGGTCTCATTTAATTCAGTTGCCCACGCCATAAACCCAGGAATGAATGTCAACTCCACATCCAGTCACCCAACCCTCTCCTCTCCCCCACTCCTCCTCCCTGTCAACCTGCCATTGCCTTGTTCACACTCTGATTACAGCCCATCCAGACCACCACAAGTCCTCCCTTGCGCTGCTATATCCTTTCCATACTTATTCCCGGATCATCAGCCTTACTGGACTCAAGGAACTCTTTCTCAACATTTCTCTATGTTATATAATTTCTCCACTAAAAACCCCCCAATGACTCCATGTATCCTGAGAGTTAAATTCTAAACCCCTTAGAATGATTTTCAAGGCTCTTCAACCTCTCATCCTATCTACCTGTCATCCCTTATCTCCTGCCATTCCCTCCTGGACACTCTGGGCTCCAGCTCACACACATTCCTTGCTTTGTCTTGGCTGCCATGTTTTTCCATACACTGCTCCATCTGCCCCCGAACAGCCCTTCCAGCATCACCTCCCCACAGTAAATAAATTGCCAAGCCATGATTCAAGCCCTAACTCATTCATACTCACTAACAGCAGAAAGAAAAGAAAGTAGGGTATTTGAAGTGACTGCAGCATGGCCAATCTGATCTCTCCCCAGTGCTGACAACTGACCCAGTCACTGGCACATTCCATCCAGCCTGTGATTCTTATCTACTTAAAGTCAGCCCAAATGCCTCAGTCTGGCTTGAAAGACTCATCAGGTTTGGCTTGAGTCAACACTAATGAAAGGTGCCAAAAGTGAAGAAGTCAAAACTACTGCCTAAGATAAATTACAGGGTTTCCTGTGGATATCCTTCATGCATGTAATCTCTCTTCTCATGCTAGCTCAGATAACTTTGTGTCAGCTATGTGTAGACATGATTGAAGGAATATATCTAAAATGTTACCACTTTTTTTGGATGCAAACACCTGCTAAAATTGCCATTTGGGCCCTCCTGATGCCCAAGAATATGGCACTCAGTGCTATAAATGTAAGACGCAGATCATTGTTTCTGTACTCTCACAATAAACCCATTTGCAAAACTACTAATCAATTTTCAAATGTAGAATAGTAATAAATGGAAAGTTGAAAACATTCTCAAGTCCTTATGGTAGAGCAGTAGACTCAGGACAAGATTTCAAGGATCATAGGATACAGGGTTACTTTTGAAGCAAACAGCATTTCTCAAAACACTATGCCTATAACTGGATACAATAGCTAGAAAACTGAACTGAGAAAAGTCTGAGAGAGCTAGACCATAGTACAAAAATATGTGTAATCTACTGAATTACCACACTTGCCCTTAAAAAAAGAAGAAATAGTAAATGATATCCGGTCCTAAGTTTCCAGAATAAGACATGTAGGCACACAAGTTAAAAACGTACATAGGTCCGTGCACATTTGCAAAATGTACACACACACACACACACACACACACACACATACACACACATATATATATGATTCATGCCTATGTATGGGATATACTGAAACTGAGAAAGCTGTAAAGGAATTCCTAAATCAGGAACTAAGATCCTCTTATATAAAATTTTAAAATAAATGTATCAATGACTAGGATGGCCTTAGATGAATTTTTCCTGTTCATCTAGATGTCAAATATAAAGGATAGATTACCTGGGATATGGGTGCTATCCTCAAAGATAAACAGAAAGTGGACAGACCTTTCCAGGTTCTTATATTTATCTGAAAGGTTGCTGCTCTAGGGCAGAGATCTGCATATACTGTATGGAACTCACTGCCAAATCTGGCCCCTTGCCAGTGTGTGTGTGAGTAAAGTTTTATCAGAATACAGTCACATCTGTTCCTTTACATATTGCCTATGCAGCTTTTACATAGTTGTGACAAAGACTGTGTATTCCACAAAACCAAAAATATTTGTTACCTCGTTCTTTACAGAAAAAGTTTGCAGACCCCTGCTGTATTGTCAAAACATTTCTGTGGTCTGTCCTTGGATGAAACAGAGAAAAGCAAACCACTAAGTGTACCTATTTGTTGTATGTTTAATAATGATGAAAACTTCTAGAAAAAAACTAAAGCTCCTCATTCTCAGGTTCAAGTGAGTCATTCTGGTTTAATCTAACCCTCTCAGTGTCTAACCACTCAGTAGATTTACCCCCTCTCTAAACATTCTCAAAATCCCTACCAAGGAGAGGCCTCTGGGTGGCTCAGTGGTTGAGCATCTATCTGCCTTTGGCTCAGGTCCTGATCCCAGGGTCCTGGGATCGAGTCCCACATCGGGTTCCCCTGCTTCTCCCTCTGTGTCTCTCATGAATAAATGAATAAAATCTTTTAAAAAAATCCCTACCAAGGAGATAAGTCCAACGCAAGAGGAGAAACAAACATTTCTGAACTATCAGGAGCTTCCACAGAGGGATGCCACTTGTAAACCTCATAACTCTGTGAGATGGGTCATCTTACCATTTTTCTGAGCCTGTCCCCTATTTTTAAACACTTAGCAAAGCTGAGAATTGGAAAGCTTAAGAAACTCACCCAAAGTCACACAGCAACCTTGTCAGTTGCAGAGGTCAAATCGGAATCCAGGTCTGTCTGACTCCAATGCCCATGTTCCTTCCACCATGTCTTGCTGCCTGATGAACTTATCTACTTATTCATCCAGTAAATAATTATGAGGCAATATGTTCAATCATCATGTCACCATGCCAGGCAATGAGGACACAGAGATCGTCAAAAACAATGAAAAGTGACTGATGCCACAATAAGATACATTTCAAATAAGATTGCTGTGACCTCCCACCTCAGAATCCCCCTCAATCCACAATCTAACCAAAAAATAATTATAATAAGAGTAAGTATATCCTTATGATAGTTCCACGATTTTGTTTTTCTAAAAGATGTGGTGTTGAGTAATTAGGTCGTACCTTTGGGTATCCATTGGGTATAGACTATTGGCATGATGTCAGAGAAGTGGCTCACAAAATCTGATGCAATTTCTCAAGATGATACAGTTTTTCTTTTATCTAGATTATCTTTGAATCTCTATTCACTACTACAGCAGACATAATTCTATTGTCCTATCGACATGGAATCTATCAGACTGTGGTAAGTCAGACACATTCACTACACTGTGCTCTCTAACTTGGGTGTTATTATTCTTTCAGTATGGTCATAGGCAATGTCTCTTGTCTAGAGCTTAAAATATTGGAAGTTTATTTTATAATCTTGACAGAGCATCTTAAATTTCTAGTGGCAGCTCTGGGTTCTTAAGATAATTATTTCTATTTCTTTCCACTGACTCTTCATAGTTGTATGAAGCCTTTCATAGAAGCCTAAAAGTGTGGTAAAGAAAAAAGTATTTTAAACATCACCAATCTAAACAATGTTTTTTTTTTAATAATGCTTTCAATGTAAGTAGTGAAGACTCCAGTAGAAGCATCAAATGTGATGGCTGTACTGTGACAAGTGAATGATTCTAGGGCCTGGCTTGCAGTTCCACACACACAGGTGGGGTTTTTTGCTATTTATTTTTAAAAGCAAGTAGGAGGCTCAACCATGAAGATGTGAAATCTGAACATCACCAGGTCATCAATCTACTGAACCCCAATGCTCAAAAGCAGTCTGTCTTGAACCCCCATTGAAAAAAATAGCAGGAAGTCATCTACCCTTTTCATCATTTTCAAACTAAACACAGCGACAGAGCCATAGTTATAGGTTAGCCAGTTTCTCCCGGCTCTCACCAGAATGTTCTGTGCCCCACTGTGAAACTGACAAATTGTTAATTAATTGCTGAAAAAAAAGAGCAAGGTGTGTCACCCCATGCTGTACTCCTCACAGCAAAAACAAGAGTGAATATCTTGTAAAACCAGCCACAACAAGGAAGACAGAATTATGCCTAAAGGGCTATTGGCAAAAGTCTCTTATCGAACGACGAGACAGGGGGTCACATAGAATGAATGGGATACAAGGCGAAAGGGCCATATGCATTATGTGTGTGTGTGTGATAGAAGTTACTTCAGCCTAGATTTGGACAAAAACACTGCAAAATGTAATCCAGCTCTTGACACAAACATGAGGGAAAAATTCTCAAAGACTCTCACGCTCCGGGAGAAGAGATTATTTTGGCAGCTGTGCTATAGACTGGAAAACAAGTGTTGGGATCAGGACTGATGGGGCTTCAACCACATGGGAAACAAAAAAGGAACATTCAGAGCCAATCCACACAAAGAGGAGAGTCAGTGGTCAACAGCATGCCTGTTGGCCCTGGTATCACATTGAAGGAGACAGCTAAAATCATGAACATGATCAAAGTACAGCAACTCAGGGTCTGCTCTCTCAGCATGCTGTGAGAAGCAGTGAGCACTAAGAACAATTCTACTTTTCCCACTCGCAAAGATGACCACTCAAGAAGTGTTACAGAGAATTACAGAGATAAAGATGAGATTATAAAAGTAGTTTCTTTATGTCATTGATCACATAAAAAACATCTCTTCTATGATTCCAAGTGGTGTCAGTGACATACATAGAATCTTAGAGAGGCTGAACGTCTCACCTCAAAACTAATAATTATATCACAATTGGAAATATCAAAGATGACATAGCATAATTCCAGAGGGAGGTTCATCTGTGGTACAAATGAATCCATCACTGAGTAGGATTTTTATTCAACACTTTCTTCTTTCTTTACTCATCAGGGCAAAGTCATAATCATATTATTGAGCAGGTTTAAAGGCCACATTCAAACACTGCACCAGATCATGAAGAAAAAAATCTTTCCTGGGCCAAGTCAAGCAAGAGCAGAACTGGAACTCAGGAAGGAATCTCTTCCAAGTTCAAACATCCACCCTCTGGGGCTCCGAGTGCAATACCACCATCAACCAAACAGACTTTGAGGTTTAGTCTTCACCATGCAATTTCTGCATGATAGTCCAATTTCAATATCCAAATAAACTAACAGAGCTATCAAATACCCACCGGTATCCCAAGTGCCTACAATGTGATTTAGTAGAGATAAGGAGTTAGGTAAGAAAACAGCTAGAAAGAGCAGGAGCCTGACCTTTTGTTTATGCTGACAGATAGAGATAGCCTTGTGAGAAAAACAACAACTCTCTTCTTCTAGGTGATCTGAAACTATTGCTGTTCATCTTCACTTTTTAATGTCATGCTTTGTCATATTTGAAAATTGTGATGATTTTTTTTAACCTAAAGTTGGTAAGTGAGTGGTATGATCCAAATCCCCATGAGTGGTCTAAAGTAAAAAGCAGAATAAATTCCCAATAAGCATGTTAAAAATACATGCTGCAGCAAATATTTGCAATATGAAAGCCAGGCAGTCATGGCTGGGTCTGGATATCTATTGTCTTTTGTATGCAGTCCTTGAGTTTATCAGCTGCATAGAATCTTCCTGGTTTGAAATTTCAAGAATGCTGCAAGTCTTCCATGAATCTTTAGACCATCCCACTTGCAGTGCGAGTGGGTGGAGAACATGAGACCCAGAGAAATGAAACAGCCTTTTCTGTGTCACTGAAAAAAAATTAAGGTTGGGGGGAAAAATGTCCTAACTTTGTTCTGGTTCACTTTTATTAACATCATTTCTTGCGGCATTTAGCACCAAGAAAATTGGACAAAACCCCCTCACATTATCCCTAAGTTTCAGAGAAGGTAGAATAATGTAGATTTTTTTTCAAGCTATTTTCTGGAAAGCATTTAAAAAGGACAATTATCTAACAAAGCAAAACTGATAATTATATAATTTCACAGCACTTGGCAGCATGATAACTTTCATTTAAAGGAATGGGTGGGATTTTGTTCCTTCGTGTCTACAGAACTCTGTGCCTCAGATCTCCAGAGATCTCTGGTGCAGAACAAGGTTATCACCAAGGAAATATCTTTAGGAAAACAGAAGTTGAAAAGTGCAAATGGAAATAAATGGTAATGAAAACAGTCAAGGTATGGTTTAAAGGATGTTTTCTTTGAAAAACGAAAGCAAATGACACACATCAGTGACAGAAGACTCAGTTCCCAGAAAGGTGGCACCTCCTACACCTTGAACTTTAAGAAGATATCACCTTGATTCTTAGACAGAACCTTAGTTATAGAGCATTTATTATGTATTCAGTTTTGTGTTGCTAGCTTTGTATGAATTGTCCTATTTACTCCTCCCAACAACCTATTTGTGGAAATTGTTCTTCCCACTTCCAAAATGAATCAGATGAAGTGACTCTCCAAGACCACACAGCTAATAAGCAACAAAAACAGGATTTGAACCAAGGTCTGTCTGACACCAAAGTCTATGTTTGCTTACTATACCACACTGTTATAGGCTAGGAAATGAGTGTATTAGTTAGTTTTGTTGTGTAACAAATAACCCCAAAACTTAGTGACTTAAAATTACAATCACTTATTCAACCCATGATTTTGTGACTTAATGGTTTATGCTGGGTTCAGAAGGGCAGTTCCTCTTATCTTTTTTAGGCTCACTGATACACCTACAGTCAGCTGATACATTGGCTGAAGGCCATCTGGCCCAGGGTGGCCTTGGCTGGCGGTGCTTACTTATCTCTGCTCCATGTGGTCTCTAGTCACACAACAGGTTAGCTCAGGTCTGTACATATAGTAGCTGCTCAGTGTCTCAAGAAACATGCGGAAGTGTGTGAGACTTTTTGAGACCTAGACATCACATCATTTCCATCACATTCTATTGTCCACAGCAAGTCACAACACCAGCTCAGATTCCTGAGAGGAAACATAGACTTCACTTCTTGAAGAGAGGAGCTACAAAACTGCGTTGTGCACCACCCCTGTGATTTTGTTCCCAGAAATCCATAACCTTTCTCTAACCATGAGAAAGCATCATAGAAAACCAAATTGATGAATATTCTTTAAGATAATTGGCCGGTGGTCTTCAAAAATCTCTAGATCATGAAAGATAAGGAAAAAGTGAGGAACCATTAGAGATTGGCAGAGCAAACCAAGGAGACATGACAACTAAAAGTGACATAGGTTTGTGAGTTGAATCCTGAAACAGAAGAAGGACATTGGTGGAAAAATTGGTGAAATCCAAATAAACTTATGGTTTTATTAAAAAGTAAAGTGTACTGTTTGGATGAGAAGTTATACAGTTGCCCCACTCATTTCTAACCTTAAAGGGAAAACTTTCTCTATTACATCATTAAGTATGATATTTGCTATAGTTTTAATTGATGGCATTTATTAGATTAAAGAAATTCCTGTCTACTCCTAGTTTACTAAGGGCTTTTCATAATTTGAATTTTTAAAAATATTTTTTTTATTTTTAAAAATAAAAATAATTTTTATTTTGAATGTTGAATTTTTAAAAAATTTTTTTTATTTATTTGACACAGAGAAAGCGAGAGAGAGGGTGAGCACAAGCAGAGTGAAGAGGAGGCAGAGTGAGAGGGAGAAGCAGGCTTCCATGGGAAGCCTGATGCAGGGCTCAATCCCAAGACCCTGGGATCATGACCTGATCTGAAGGCAGATGCTTACTCAACTGACTGAACCACCCTGGTGCCTCAGTATGTTGAATTTTTGTAAATTGTTTTCTGTGTCTACTAGAACAATCATATGGTTTTTATTCCTTCATATGTTAATTTATATGATTTCCTAGAATTAAGGCAATCTTTTTTAAAGACAATTTTGTATTCTTAGAGTAACCCAAATAAATAATAATGAATTAATTTTTTTCATACATTGCAGAATTTGGTTTGATAATATTTTCTCTAGGATGTTTTCATTGGTATTTATGAATAAGATTAATCTATGATTTATTTTACCTCATTCTTTCCTGGTAAGAGTTTGATAGCAAGGTTGTGCTAGATTGCCTTTTAAAATGAACAAAAGTATTCCATTTTCTTATATAGTCTATAACAGTAAATATAAAATTAGAGCAAGCTATTATTTCTATGTTGCATAAAAGTTTGCCTGCAAAGTCAGACAAGTCTAGTATTTTCTTTGTAGAAAGATTTTGAATGCTTGATTCAATTCATCATATGGCTTTGAGATTCCCTGCAGCTTTGGGAATTCATTTTCATAATTTGTGTGTATCTAAAATTCACTTATTAATCTAATTTTTAAATTTATTGATATAAATTGATTCATAACACCTTTCAATTTCTTTTTTTAAGATTTATTTACTTATTTTAGAGAGAGAGAGAGACAGCACGAGTGGGGGGAAGGGACAAGAGGAGAGGGAGAGAGAATCTCAAGTGGACTCCACACTCACCATGGAGCCCAACACAGGGCTCCATCCCACAACTCTGAGATTCGCAACCTGAGCCAAAACCAAGAGTTGGGTGCTCAACTGACTGTGCCTCCCAGACATCCCACACCCTCTCAATTTCTGTGTAATCTCTGCAGTACTGTCACTATGTTATTCTTCTGAATACTATTTATTTGAGACTTCCCTCTTTTTGCATATTTTGTTCATTAAAAAGATGACTTTGAGCTTGATCAACATCTATTACATGCTTGTTTCACATTTCATTAATTCTTGAGCTTACCTTTTTCTCCACTCCCTTCTACTTTATGGGTTTATCCTGTCTTTCTTTTCCTGTCTTTTAGAGTTATATGATTTGAAGGCTTTCTTCCTCTCTAAGATAAGCATTTGAAGGCTCCTCATTTTCTTCTAAGTACTTCTACTTATAGGTTTTGTTCCATTCTGAGTATTTTCTAATTTCCATTATGATTTCTTTTGTAACCTAGGAGTTGTTTTAAAAATGGGAGTCTTGGGATCCCTGGGTGGCGCAACGGTTTAGCGCCTGCCTTTGGCTCAGGGCGCGATCCTGGAGACCTGGGATTGAATCCCACGTCGGGCTCCCGGTGCATGGAGCCTGCTTCTCCCTCTGCCTGTGTCTCTGCCTCTCTCTCTCTCTCTGTGACTATCATAAATAAATAAAAATTAAAAAAATAAAAAATAAAAATAAAAATAAAAATGGGAGTCTTTGGAGTGCCTGGCTGGCTCTTTCGGTAGAGCATGTAACTTCAGGATCATGAGTTTGAGTTCCATATTAGGGATGGAATCTACTTAATATTTACCAAAAAGGGGGGAGGGATCTTTATTTTTAATTTCCAAGCATGTCAGTTTTCTAGTTATATCTTTATTATTATTTTCTAACTTAATTGTATATTAAATTAATATACAATTTTTTAAAAATTGCTGAGGATGGATTTATGACCTCACATGTGCTCAACTTTTTATGTATTCAACATGTCCTTAAAAAGAATGGGGATTCATCAACTCCTGAATACAGTGCTCTATACATGTCTTCTAGATTATACTTATTGGAATACCTGGTGGCTCACCATTGAACATCTACCTTCAGATCAGAGCATGATCCTGGGGTCCGGGACAGAGTCACATATTGGGATCCTTGCGGGGATCCTTGTGGGGAGCCTGTTTCTCCCTCTGCCTATGTCTCTGCCTTTTTCTCTCTGTGTCTCTCATGAATAAATAAATAAATATTTTTTTAAAAATATAATACTTATTAACTGTGTTTTCAAATTTTACATTATCTTTAGTGACTTTTTTTACTGGTTAATCCATCAATTATTGAGAGTTGTATTTTTTTAAGATTTTATTTTGAGACTCTAAAAAATGCTTGCATTCTTTTCCTCAGAAATTTCCTTTCTAAGACTCTGTGCTGGAGAAATAATCTTAGATACAGAAAGATCAAAGAAACTAATATTCACTCCACACATATTCTGTTAGACATTTTACTAGGAGTTTTTGACCCTGGAAAACCATGAGTTAGATAGTAAATAGATACTAATTGATTCCATTTTATACAAAATCTAAGTAACTTATCTAACATCACACAGATATTCCAGTCCAACTTGATCTAACTCTGAAGACTACAATTCTGTCTTTGAAATGTCTTATCAGCAACTTGTACTCAGAAGAACCATCATTCCTCATACTTCTTGGTATCCCATCTCATCTTCCTTCCTTCTTACCTAGAGTCACAATGGCTGTTACAAGCTGAGTGGGAATTTGAGGTTTCAAGAGACATAACTGAAGCCCTCAGCTGGAGGATAATGATTAGATTCCAAATAAATGTCAGATGAAATTTTGCTCTTTTCACATTTGGGAAATCGTTAGAGGAAAACATCTGTATTGAAAGGAAGTTCTGGAAGAAACCCAAGAGTGCAAGTGTGGGAGCTCATCACAAAATTCTTAATTCTCAATGAAAAGTCTATCTTTAACAACACAGAGAAGATGTTACTGTGTCATGGGAATTGCCCACAAGAAATCCACTTAATGGAAAAAATGTCCTTTGGAGACTTAAAAATAATGCTGCTGTTAATAGTCATCGAGAACTCCCCTGAGACCTAAATCGTGGAACATCCAACGTAACCCAGAGACATTCTAGGGAATAGCTAATAAGATTCCCAAAGCCCTTTCTTTCTACTCAGCCTATGTGAGTGATGAGGTCCATTAGGCTAGAGTGCTCTGGGTGGTCAGGTCAGGGGAAGAAGATGCTCCCCCAAAGACTTAAGGAAAGAATTCATAGATGGAGCTCCTGTGCCACAACCTTCATTCCAATATGGACTTTGTGGACAAGAGCATCATGGGCAATGCTTGATGTCTGTCATTCTGGTCTTGGGATGGAGTCCAAGGTCACTTAGGTGCACATTTGCCTTGTTGAAAGCCAGGGATAAGGTTTGTTGTCCTGGTTAAGATCAGGCTTTATACCTTAGAAGTAAACAGTAATTTTTGGCTTTTCTAAAAGAATAAAAAATAGGAAAGAAAGTGATGGGCACTCACGACAATAGCCTGCTTGCACTTTTGCCAGAAATGAGGATACTGCCCTCCCCTCCCTAATTTGCCACACTTCTCTTACTGTCGCAGGCTTTTGGAAGCCCTCTCAGCCCTGCCAGCTTTGGAGGAGGGCTTTCTCAACATGGGTACACTTAAGATCCTGAGTGATTCCCACAGGATTTGCATCCTTCCCAAAATCTACATGAAGAGAAGCCACAGAAAGAGCAGGTCATAAAAAAAGTCTCCCAAAACACTTCACCCACCAGCCAGACCCACAGTTTTGAAAGGTCTTTGTGCTTCTGAGAATTCTCTCACTAACAACATAATGTTTATCCAGGTCCTTGCATTGTTTCATTTCTGAGTCATCTGAAACTTTAAATTTTAGAAACCCTAGAGAATAGGAAAGAAACATCACACAAAAAATGAATAACAAAAAGGTCATATTCAATTACTGTATTGTTTCTTTTTTCTAATTAAAACTTTCTTCTTCAGTCTTTGGAAAGTAACCAAAAAAGAAGTCTTAAAGAAAATATATGTAATGAAAGCAACCTAAATATAGAGTAGGAAGGGCTGGTGGGTGCACCAGAAATTTTCTAGCCACAATTTTTATACCTCCCTCTCTTTCAGCCCCTACATCTAGTGCATCACAAGTCCTGTCAACTTACCTCCAAAATGGCTCTAAAATGACCCATCTCCATCTCAACTACCACCACCCTTGTCCAAGCTGTCATCACAACCTGCCTTGACTACTGCCATGATCTCCTAATTCATATCCCTGCTTAGATTCTCGTTCTTTACCCAGCTATTCCACACCAGGAGCTGGAGAGGATTTCTTAGAATGCAAATATGATTGGGTCATGCTTCTGCATGGAAGTCTCTAATGGCCAATAAACATTTGAAAAGATGTTCCCCTGCTTACCCATTAGGAAAATGCAAATTAAAACACAGTGAGATACCACTACAAAACAACCAGAAGAGCTAAAATGAAAAAGATGCAAAATAGAAGTATATAGAATACAGTGAGAGACTGGAACTCTCATACTTGCTGATGAGAATGTAAAATGATGCCACTTTGGAAAACAATTTTATGGTACTTACTAAAGCTGAACATATATCCATGCTATAACCCTGCAATTATGTATATGTATCTAACACAAATATGTATTTATTCACACAAATTCCACACAGCACAATTTGTAACAGCCAAAAATTAGAAACTTTCCAAATGTTCATCCACATTAGAAGAGATTAAACAAGTATGGTATATTCATGCAATGACAATGACCAATCTACAACTATGAAAATAACAGATGAATCTCATAGATATTATTTTGAGTGAAGAAAGCCAGATACCAGAGAACATATTGTGTAATTCCATTTATATAATGTACAAAAACAGGCAAACAAATACAGTATATGCTGTTGAAAGTTCAGATAGTGTTTACTCTTGGAAGGAGGGGTGAAGACTGGAGGCAGGTGCAAAGGAAGTTCTTGGTTTCTGGCAACATTCTATTTTCTGATCTGGGTGCTGAATATATGGATATTTCATTTATGGCTAAATGAAAATTCTTTAGATTACTCAATCACTTCCCATTAAGAAGAAATTCCAAATCCTTAGCGTGGCCTATAAGACCATAAATCAGCTAGTATCTGCCCACACCTTCACCCTTCTTGTGAACCACTCACCGCTGGCATTCTAACTCCAGTCACACTTACCCTGGAATCAGTTCCTTGATTGTACGTCATTTCTTTCAGCCTCAGTGGCTTTGCACCTACTGTTCTCTTGGTCTAGTATAGTGTGGTTGACAAACTATGGCTGGTCCATGGCAAATCCTGCGTCCTACTTGTTTTTGCAAATAAAATTTTATTGGAAGGCAGCTAACCATGCCCATTCATTGATATATCGTCTATAGTTGCTTGGTAGTACAATAGCAACAGAGATTGTATGACCCTCAAAGTTGAAAATATTTATTACCTGGACCTTTATAGAAAACCTTGGCAATCCCTGGCCCCAAAGAGTCTCACATGCCTGCTCTACTTTCATCTGTCTAATTCCTGATCACCTTTCAGAATGAAGTTCCTCACAGCCTATAAACCTACATGATTTGGCCCACATATATCTCTCTGGCTTTTTCCCTTACATTTCCTCATTTTGATCTGATCTTACTTTGGTCTCACTCCAAGACTCAGTCAAGTCCTTCTGTACCTCAGGGTCCTTGCCCATCCTGTACCCTCTACCTCAAATGCTCTTTCCCAGCTTCTCATGCAGACAATATTTGCTCCTTCCTCACATGTCAGCTTAAGATCAGTTATAAGAGAGGCTGCCTGCTTAATGGGTTTAGTGCCACAAAATGCTGGGAGTACCTCATCCAGTCTGGGTCCCTGAGCTCCCACCACCTTCCAACTTTGAGCCTCTTCTTGACCTTGCCCACGTTCACCTTTGAGTCTTACTTTCATTTTCCCCTTAGCAGAGGCTCCTCTTAGCAGAGGCTCCCCTCAGAAAACCACAGTTCCTCACACAGAGCCCACCTCCTGGGCTCCTCAGAATGGGCCTTTCCTAGATGCCTCTCCCAGCAGATGACCTTCACAGAAGTAGCTCCCATGATATCTTGCCTGATGTCCTACCGTAGAACCAGTTATGCCTCTCACTAGGAAGAGGACTGGGTCTCTTTGTGCTTAAGGAGGGGCCCTGGGTCTTCTTTGTGCTTCAGATGTACAGATGAACCACCCAGGGAACCCACCAGGAGAAGACATGTTGCCTATATCATCATTTCCTGCAGGATCAGCTGCAGAAAGTTGCCTCAGCTGAGGTCAGTCCCTTCCTGAGACAGTCCACATTGGTGACTGACTGAGCTAAGGACTTTGGGGTCCAGACATTTCAGGCCACCTCAGGTTACTCACTCTGGGATACCCTGCCAGGAGGGCCAACACTTTGCAAGGCCAGCATTCTCTCTCTGCCCAATCTTGTTGGACCCCCTTTCCTTCCCAGATTTTGATTCCTATAAACATTTTGAACCCCGTACTCTATCTCAGGATCTCCTTCCAGAGAACCCAGCCTACAACATTTATTTATGTGATATTACTGAGTGAATGCAGAATGCGGAATCAGACAAACCTAGGCCTGAATCCTACCACTGGTACACACCAGCTAGGTAGACTTGGGACAGTAATTTAAATTTCTAGCCTCCTCACCAAACAGAACTGATAATATCTTCATTGCAAGTTTGCTTCTAGGATTAATAGAAATTACATTATATGACACAATGTTACTATGGCAGTTGGGAATGAGATCCCAAAGCTAAAATATCAGGTATCAAATTGAATTGAAAGACAGAGCACCTGGCAGGACTTTCAAAGTAGCTATCCCAAAATGGACTGCAGGACCCTTAGAATCCCTCACACATCAGCTTATAAAAAATATGATTGCTGAGTACATCTTGAAAGAGAGTAGTTTCGACACTCATGCTTCATCTTTACAGATAAAGGTGAATGGTACTGTTCACTTTGTTTTGAAATGGGAAAGAGGGGTTCATAAAGCTGACTGCCCTACAGTTATTGAGTTATAGCTTCTTACATGATTCCCATGAGGGAAATCAAGAGGGCAAGGAATTTGCTGGATGAAGTGGACAGAGGAGAGATTACACTGTGATGGAATTATCCTGTACTCCTTAAATGTGTCTAGGTAGAGAACATGAGAGTATTCCCCACAGACTGAATTTGAGGAACACACAAGAAAAAAACAGTCTGTGAGTTGCCTTAGATATTGTCTAGGAGGAAAACCAAAAAGAAAAATGGAAATTAGCTCTGAGGATACTGCCTAAGGGTCTAAATATGTGACCTGCATTATCTTAGCTGACCTTGAGAAACCAAGAGCTAGCAGCTACAATAAAGATTTGACCTGGGGTGCTCAGTTGGTTGAGTGTCCTACCCTTGATTCCAGTTCAGGTCATTATCTCAGGGTCAGGGAATTAGGCTCCACACTCAGTGCGTATTCTGCTTATATCTCTATCCCCATCCCCTTTCACACTCTCTGTATCTGTCTCAAATAAACAAATAACATATTTTTTTTTAAAGAAGAACACTTGACCTGTTTAGAAACAGCTCTATGTTCACCTACGAATGGGCCTTTATCCAGAAAGTACCCTGCAGGAAAAAGAATCAGTGTCTTATGCCTGCCACATCCAGAGCTACAAAGACATCTTATGATGGTCCATGGTCCTCTCTGTCTTTTCTTTCCCTATTATACTCTGGAAGGACCAGAAACTCAATGTTACTAGGCAGGGAGAGTAGTAGAAATATGAGCATGAATTTAAAAAACAAAACAAAAATCAAAAACAAACTTGATAATATCAAATGCTGGTAAGGATGGGGAACAACTAGAACTTTCATACTGTGCTAGTGAGTGCAAAATGGTTTGGAAAAGAGTTTGACAATTTCTTTTTTTTTTCATTTTATTTTATTTTTTTACAATTTCTTATGAAGTTAAACATACACATCTTCTCCAACTCTTAGGTATTTACCCAAGAGAAATAAAAACTACAAAGACTAGTACTTGAATGTTTACTACATTTTTACTCTTCATCACCCCAACCTGGAAACACATAATCCATCAACTAGTGGATGGAGAAATTAACTACAGTCCATCCATCTAATGGACTGCTACTGCAGTAAAATGAACTACTATATGTGGTGCTACATGGATGATTCTCAAACTCATTTGCTAAATGAAAGAAGTCAGACACAAAACCTTCAAGTGTATGATTGCATTTCCATGACATTCTGGAAAAGGCAAAACTGTACGAACAGAAATCATATAAAGGATGGAAATGGAGGGCAGGATTGGCTCCAAAAGGGGAGGTTTTCAGGCTGATGGAAACATTCTGTATCCTGACACAAATAGTGGTGGTGGTGATGGTGGTGGTTATACATTTGAAAACATTTGTCAAAACTCATAGAACTATACCTAGAAGACAGAAATTTTACCACACCTAAATGATATTTCAATAAACCTGTATTAAAAAAGGACTGAGTCCTGTGACTTTGGATCCCCCTCCTAAAAGTAAATCAATCATCTGTTGGAAGGATGGCAGCATATTCTTGCTGGGGGTTTTCTGAGAGCTACTAGAGAATGTACATGGACAATGCTGGTTGGGGATAACCTGATGGAAGTAACCTCTGCTTCTCAAATGCTTGGATCAAGTCATTTTTACGTGTTGTAGAAGGATCTGGAAGGTCTGCGATGCTACTGATCAGTGTGTTGGCAGCATGACTGATGATTTCTCCAGTTTCAAACCCTGTGGCTTGGAATCAGAAGAGGGACAAGGTCCAAGAGAGACCCAGCTGCAAATCTAGAAAGGTAGAAGGAACCAACAGTGGTCTGGAGAAGGCCTCCCAGAGAGGATGACATTTGAGCAAACTCCAGAGGGAGGTGATGGAAACAGTGTGTAGAAAACCGGGGGGGGGGGGGGGAAGCTCCAGGCAGAGCGAACAATAAAGAAGAACAGGGCCTCACAGGATAAACAGCTCCCACTGAACCGTGCACCTGGGAGGGGGCAGGGCAGGTCCCCCAGGTGCACACACATGAGAATCAGTGCAGAAGCTCCCTCCCCCAGAAGACCAGCTGGAAGGACAGGGGAAGAGCAAGTTCTTGACCAAGTAGTGTTGGAAATCTCCAGGGGAAATTGAGAGATTTACAGTATATAGAACCAAAGAATTCCCCTCCGTGTTTTTTAGTTTTTGTTTTTTGGTTTTGGGTTTTTTTGTTTTTTTCCCTTTTTTTCTTTTTTTTTCTTCCTTTTTCCAGTACAACTTGTTTTTAGCCACTCTGCACTGAGCAAAATGACTAGAAAGAACTCACTACAAAAGAAAGAATCAGAAACAGTCCACTCTCCCACAGAGTTATAGAATTTGGATTACAATTCGATGTCAGAAAGCCAATTCAGAAACACAATTATAAAGCTACTGGTGACTCTGGAAAAATGCATAAAGTATTCAAGAGACTTCATGACTGCAGAATTTAGATCTAATCAGGCTGAAATTAAAAATCAATTAAATGAGATGCAATCCAAACTAGAGGTCCGAACGACGAGGTTAACAAGGTAGAAGAAAGAGTGAGTGACATAGAAGACAAGTTGATGGCAAGGCAGGAAGCTGAGGAAAAAAGAGAAAAACAATTAAAAGACCATGAGGAAGGGTTAAAGGAAATAAATGACATCCTTAGAAGGAAAAATCTATGGGATTCCAGAGGACAGCGAAAGGGACAAAGGACCAGAAAGCATATTTGGACAAATCATAGCTGAGAACTTCCCTAACTTGGGGAGGGAAACAGGCATTCAGATCCAGGAGATAGAGAGATCCCCGTCTAAAATCAATAAAAACTGTTCAACAGGGGATCCCTGGGTGGCTCAGCGGTTTGGCACCTGCCTTTGGCCCAGGGAGTGATTCTGGAGTCGCAGGATCGAGTCCCACGTCAGGCTCCCGGCATGGAGCCTGCTTCTCCCTCCTCCTGTGTCTCTGCCTCTCTCTCTCTCTCTCTCTCTCTCTCTCTCTGTTTGTCTATCATAAATAATAAATAAATAAATCTTTTTTAAAAAACGTTTAACACCTCGACATATAATAGTGAAACTTGCAAATTCCAAAGATAAAAAGAAAATCCTTAAAGCAGCAAGAGACAAGAGATCCCTAACTTATATGGGGAGAAATATTAGATTAACAGCAGACCTCTCCACAGAGACCTGGCAGGCCAGAAAGGGCTGGCAGGATATATTCAAGGTCCTTAATGAGAAGAACATGCAGCCAAGAATACTCTATCCAGCAAGGCTCTCATTCAGAATGGAAGAAGAGATAAAGAGCTTCCAAGATAGGCAGAAGCTGAAAGAAAATATGACCACCAAACCAGCTCTGCAAGAAATATTAAGGGGGACTCTGTAAAAGAATGATGAAATCCAAAGAAATGATCCACAAAAGCAGGGACTGAATAGGTATTATGATAAGACTAAATTCATACCTTTCAATAGTAACTCTGAACATGAATGGGCTTAATGATCCCATCAAAAGATGCAGGGTTTCAGACTGGATGAAAATACAAGACCCATCTATTTGCTATCTACAAGAGACTCAATTTAGACCTAAGAACACCTACAGCCTGAAAATGAAAGGTCGGAGAACCATTTACCATTCAAATGGTCCTCAAAAAAAACAGGGGTAGCCATCCTCATATCAGATAAATTAAAGTTTATCCCAAAGACTGTACTAAGAAGAGGGACAGTATATCATACTTAAAGGATCTAGCCAACAAGAGGACTTAACAATCATACAATCATGAATATTTATGCCCCTAATGTGGGAGCTGCCAAGTATCTCAATCAATTAATAACCAAAGTTAAGGCATACTTAGATAATAATACACTAATACTGGGAGACTTCAACACGGCACTTTCTGTAAATGACAGATCTTCTAAGCACAACATCTCCAAAGAAACAAGAGCATTAAATGATACACTGGACCAGATGGACCAGATGGATTTCACAGATATATACAGAACTTTACATCCAAACGCAACTGAATACACATTCTTCTCAAGTGCACATGCAACTTTCTCCAGAATAGACCACATACCGGGTCACAAATCAGGTCTCCACTGATACCCAAAAATTGGGATTGTCCCCTGCATATTTTCAGACCATAATGCTTTGAAACTAGAACTCAATCACAAGAAGAAATTTGGATGAAACTCAAACACGTGGAGGTTAAAGAGCATCCTGCTAAAAGATGAAAGGGTCAACCAGGAAATTAGAGAAAAATTAAAAAGATTCATGGAAAGTAATGAAAATGAAGATACAACTGCTCAAAATCATTGGGATACAGCAAAAGCAGTCCTAAGAGGGAAATACATGGCAATGCAAACGTCCCTCAAAAAACTGGAAAAAACTCAAATACACAAGCTAACCTTGCACCTAAAAGAACTGAAGAAAGAACAGCAAATAAAACGTACACCCAGCAGAAGAAGAGAGTTAATAAAGATTCGAGCAGAACCCAGTGAAATAGAGACCAGAAGAACTGTGGAACGGATCAACAAAACCAGGAGTTGGTTCTTTGAAAGAATTAATAAGATAGATAAACCATTAGCCAGCTTTATTAAAAACCAAAGAGAAAAGACTCAAATTAATAAAATCATGAATGAAAAAAGGAGAGATCACCACCAATACCAAGGAAATACAAATGATTTTGAAAACATATTATGAGCATATATATGCCAATAAATTAGGCAATCTAGAAGAAATAGATGCATTTCTGGAAAACCACAAATTACCAAAACTGGAACAGGAAGAAATAGAAAACCTGAACAGGCCAATAACCAGGGAGGAAATTGAAGCAGTCATCAAAAACCTCCCAAGACACAGAACTCGAGGGCCAGATGGCTTCCCAGGGGAATTCTATCAAATGTTTAAAGAAGAAACAATACCTATTCTACTAAAGCTGTTCCAAAAGATAGAAAGGGATGGAATACTTCCAAACTCGTTCTATGAGGCCAGCATCACCTTAATTCCAAAACCAGACAAAGACTCCACTCAAAAGGAGAATTACAGACCAATATCCCTAATGAACACAGATGCAAAAATTCTCAACAAGATCCTAGCCAATAGGATCCAATGATACAACAAGAAGATTATTCACCATGACCAAGTGGGATTTATCCCCAGGATGCAAGGCTGGTTCAACATTCACAAATCATATCAATAAGAGAAAAAAAAACAAACAACCATATGATCCTCTCAATAGATGCAGAGAAAGCATTTGACAAAATACAGCACCCATTCCTGATCAAAACTCTTCAGAGTGTAGCGATAGAGGGAACATTCCTCAGTATCTTAAAAGCCATCTACGAAAAGCCCACAGCAAATATCATTCTCAATGTGGAAACACTGGGAGCCTTTCCCCTAAGATCAGGAACACGGCAGGGATGTCCACTCTCACCACTGCTATTCAACATAGTACTGGAAGTCCTAGCCTCAGTAATCAGACAACAACAACAACAACAACAACAAAAATGAAAGGCATTCAAATTGGCAAAGAAGAAGTCAAACTCTCTCTTTGCAGATGACATGATACTGTATATAGAAAACCCAAAAGACTCCACTCCAGATTGCTAGAACTCATACAGCAATTCGGCAGTGTGGCAGGATATAAAATCAATGCCCAGACATCAGTGGCATTTCTATACACTAACAATGAGACTGAAGAAAGAGAAATTAAGGACTCAATTCCATTTGCAATTACGCCCAAGAAGCATTATGTACCTAGGAATAAACCTATCCAAAGAGGTAAAGCATCTATACCCTAAAAACTACAGAACACTTCTGAAAGAAATTGAGGAGGACACAAGATACGGAAAAATATTCCATGCTCATGGATTGGAAGAATTAATATTGTGAAAATGTAAATGCTACCCAGGGCAATTTATACATTTAATGTAATCCCTATCAAAATACCGTGGACTTTCCTCAGAGAGTTGGAACAAATCATCTTAAGACTTGTGTGGAATCAGAAAAGACCCCGAATAGCCAGGGGAATATTGAAAAAGAAAACCAGAGCCAAGGGCATCACGATGCCAGATTTCAGGTTGTACTACAAAGCTGTGTGGTACTGGCACAAAAACAGAGACATATATCAATGGAACAGAATAGAGAATCCAGAAATGGACCCTCAACTCTATGATCAACTAATATCCGACAAAGCCAGAAAGACTATCCCCTGGGAAAAGGACAGTCTCTTCAGTAAATGGTGCTGGAAAAATTGGACATCCACGTGCAGAAGAATTCAACTAGACCATTCTCTTACACCATACACAAAGATAAACTCAAAATGGATGAAAGAACTAAATGTGAGACAAGAATCCATCAAAATCCTAGAGGAGAACACAGGCAACACCATTTTTGAACTTGGCCACAGCAACTTCTTGCAAGATACATCTATGAAGGCAAGGGAACAAAAGCAAAAATGAACTATTGGGACTTAATCAAGATAAAAAGCTTCTGCACAGCAAAAGAAACAGTCAACAAAACTAAAAGACAACTTACAGAATGGGAGAAGGTATTTGCACATAACATAACAGATAAAGGGCTAGTATCCAAGATCTATAAAGAACTTATTGAACTCGGGATCCCTGGGTGGCGTAGGGGTTTGGCGCCTGCCTTTGGCCCAGGGCGCGATCCTGGAGACCCGGGATCGAATGCCACGTCGGGCTCCCGGTGCATGGAGCCTGCCTCTCTCTCTGCCTGTGTCTCTGCCTCTCTCTCTCTCTCTCTCTGTGAGACTATCATAAATAAATAAAAATTAAAAAAAAAAGAACTTATTGAACTCAACAGCAAAGAAACAAACAATCTAATCATGAAATGAGCAAAAGACATGAACAGAAATCTCACAGAGGAAGACATAGACATGGCCAACATGCACATGAGAAAATGCTCTGCATCACTTGCCATCAGGGAAATACAAATCAAAACCACAATGAGATACCACCTCACAGCAGTGCGAATGGGGAAAATTAACAAGACAGAAAACAACTGCACTGCCAGGGATTTACCCCAAAGATACAGAGGCAGTGAAACGCCAGGACACCTGCACCCCGATGTTTCTAGCAGCAATGTCCACAATAGCCAAACTGTGGAAGGAGCCTCGGTGTCCATCGAAAGATGAATGGATAAAGAAGATGTGGTCTATGTATACAATGGAATATTACTCAATCATTAGAAATGACAAATACCCACCATTTGCTTCAACGTGGATGGAACTGGAGGGTATTATGCTGAGTGAAGTAAGTCAATCGGAGAAGGACAAACATTATATGGTCTCATTCATTTGGAGAATATAAAAAATAGTGAAAGGGAATAAAGGGGAAACAAGAGAAATGAGTGGGAAACATCAGTGAGGGTGACAGAACATGAGAGATTCCTATTCTGGGAAACAAACTCTGGGAAACGAACAAGGGACGGTAGAAAGGGAAGTGGGCGGGGGTTGGGGTGAGTGGGTGACAGGTACTGAGGGGGGCACTTGATGGAGTGAGCACTGGGTGATATGCTATATGTGAAAATTGAAGTCCAATAAAAAAATAATTTAAAAAGGACTGAATAGCCGCTTTCTTGCAAGGAGAGTTTCGTTTATTATTATGAAACTGGTAACACTGAACTTCAGATTTTCCTTGACCTACAAAGGACCAATATAGGGAAAAACAAGCTCTGCTTCATAACTTTACATTAGCAGTAAAAAATATGAGCTATGCTGATTTAGCATACCAGATACACTGGCCATATACCTCGTATAGTGCCTCATATTTAGTTGGCATTTAATAAATGCCAGGTTCCCCCCCACCCCACCCGCCATGAGCCTCTTGTATCAACTACATAGTGAATAACAGCGCTATGGAAATCAGAAAACAAAACAAGAAAATTGGAAAATTGTAGAGAACCTTAAGGAAATACAACATTTGAGTCAGTTAAGGCAAAGATATCTTTAGCATGGTTTATTTTCTCACAAATCTAAAGTATAATTCATTTAGAGATCATTAAAAGACTGATGGACAACTCTAAAAGGCGAGGTAATTCTCATCCAAATCATATAAGGAGTCACCCCATCCCCCCGCCCATCTCCCTTCCCCCCCTTGTTCGTTTCCCAGAGTTAGGAGTCTCTCATGTTCCGTCACCCTGTCTGATATTTCCCACTCATTTTCTATCCTCTATATGTTGGCAAATTGAACTCCAGTAAAAAAAATATACAAAAAAAAAAAAGAAAAAGAAAACAGCCTGTTGACATACACACCTTGTACTGTATTAAATAGTGTCCCACAAAAATTCATGTCTTTCTGGAACTCTAAAATGTGAATTTATATGGAAACAGTCTTCACAGATATAATCAGCTAAGTAAAATTGAGGTCACAGTAGATTAAGGGGGGCCCTCATTCCAGTGATTGATACACAAAGGTCATATGAAGACATACAGGGAAAAGGCCATGGCCTTTGATGATGGAGATGTATGACATTAGCTACTAGTCAATGAATGACAAGGCCTACTGGCAACCACCAGAAATTAGGAGAGAAGCATGGAACAGATTATCCCTCAGAGGTGCCAGAAGAAACCAACTTTGCCAATACTTTACTTTGAACTTCTGGCCCCCTAAACTGTGAGAGAGAAAAAATCCTGTTGTTTTAAGCCACTCATTTTGTGATAACTTGTTATGGTAGTTGTAAGAAGCTAATTATACACCTGTTTAACAATGGTTTGCTCTAAGGAAGAGATTCTATGTATTTCTATGTGCTTGAACATTTTACTTTGAGAGTTTATTATTGCATTGCTTTTTGCCAATAAAAATAAATTATCCACATTAAAAAAAATCATGTAACAAACACACCAAATCATATAGGAACACAAAAATGTTCCTGCTCTCTAATCTAAAAACTTTTCAATGAAGGGGAAGTTTCCATGCACAAAATATAACAGAAACAACTATTAAAATAAGTAACAGAGCTCATCATGCTTTCAGAAGCAGCTAATACATAAAAATCAGTAATGGGGGAGACAGAACAGGGAGAAATTATTTAATGGATATAGAGTTTCAGTTTTACAAGATGAAGATTTCTGGAGATGGAAGGTGGTGATAGTTGAACAGTATGAATATATTTAGTACCACTGATCTGTACGCTTAAAATGGTTAGGATGATCAATTTTATGCTATGTGTATTTTACCATATTTTTTAAAATTGAAAAAAATCAATAGCAATCCAATCATTTTGGTTGAGTATCTGCTGAAAATGAACATATGCAAACCCTATGATGGAGCACCTCAGCAACTAGGTGTATACAAAATATGTACATATGTTTACCAAAAGATATGCGCAGAACTGTCTATAAGCAACGTTATTCACAATAGCCCACAAACTATCCAGATGCCCATCAATAATTGAATAGACTAAATAGATGGTGACCTATTCACATCCTGAAATACCCTACAATCAATGAAAATGAATGATTTACAACCACAAGCTACAATATATATGAATCTCATGAACACAAAACTGAAAAAAAGAAGCCAGATACACATTGTCTGACTCCATTTGTACAAGGTATAAAAATAGGCAAAACTAACATAGGAAGTTAAGAGTCAAGGCAATAGTGTTATCACAGAGGGAGTTGTGACTCCAAGAAGGCACAGGCAGGTGCTGGTCATGTTCAGATTCTCCATCTGGGCTCTGGTTATATGGATGTGCTCAGTTAGTAGAAATTCATTGAGTTGTCCTCTTATGATATGTTCATTTCTCTGTATGGTATATTTAAAATATATAATCTCATTTCTTTACACAAGCAAAAACAGTTAGATAATATTATAGGAAATAAAATAGTATTAGAAGGGGATCAGAATATGCCACCCTAAAATATGCTACTTTGGCATAAGGATTATTTTGAGCTGAAAACATTTGAGAGACCAAAGACACAAAGGAAGCTCTCTACCCTCCCTCTATCTGCCTAAAGGCAGGGTATCAATTTCCCTTTGTTAAGGTAACAAAAATCTCTCTCTGTACAGGTGTCTCCTCCCCTACTAAGAAGAAAAGGACAGCCTTAGATTCTTTTTTTAAAAAAAGATTTTATTTATCTATTTATTTTGTGAGACACAGAAAGAGAGAGGCAGAGACATAGGCAGAGAGAGAAGCAGGCTCCATGCAGGGAACCTGATGTGGGACTCGATCTTGGGACTCCAGGATCATGCCCGGGGTCGAAGGCAGAGGCTCAACTGCTGAGCCACCCAGGCATCTCCAGCCTTAGATTTCTTAATCACCAACTCTTATCAGTAGAAAAAGTGAGGACTTGAATCTGCATAACACATCTTACTAATAAATAATCCTTATCTTCCAGTAGTTTCCCTCATATATTTGCCTTTCCACATTTACCACTCCTAAAAGAGCAGAGTTAAAGAAAGAAAAGTAAGAGCAAAGGCCACCACCTCACCTCTCCCCAGGGGCTGAGGTGGCTCCCACACAGACCCAGACAATAGTTTCCCAATCAAAGCCTGTAAAGTTTATAGAAGAGCATGCCTACAGACTCAGTTCTTTCATCACCTGCATTGTTTTATCCCCTGGATCACAAGGGGATTCTGCTTCTCCCTTGGGAAAAATGCAGTGCCTTGCTGTCCACAAGTCATTCCCTCAAGCTGTGGGTGCTTTTTGCTGGGCTCCACCAGTAGGAGACTAATAAGCAGATTCAGCCTGAGCAGCAAAGGGGCAGGCAAAACAGGTGTCAAGAGACTAATACAGAGCCTGGAGATGAGGACCAGGAGATGAGGAAATGAGGATGCACTTGTATTATTAAATGACAGATAACTAGAGTGGATCAGGAGACTTCAACCTGAAAAGGTGGCTCCGGGAAGGCGGAGAGATTGAGGCTGAGGAAACTAAGATCCATTCTAGGTATCATCCTGACTTGTTTTAATGATTTTAATTCATTGTATTTAGGCCTACATATCATTCCCTGACCTTATTAACTGTCCTTAGCTATGACACAGTAGTATGGGGACCACCTCTCCCTCACTGCCTGGCCTTGCCCAGCACCCCTTGCTAACAAGATGAATAGGAAGGATAGGAGAGAGCCACAACTCAGCCAGGCCAGATTCTGCCAATGGCTTGGTCTCAGTTCTTCTCTGATTTATCATCATCACCATAACATCACTATCATGATCACCATCAACACCATAATCATCACCAATACCACCATCATTATCATCACATCACAGAGCCCTTATCTGTACCAGACATTATTCTAAGAACTTATATTTTGTAGAGACCTACAACAGGCTGCTCCAAGATGAGCCACTTTGGCATAAAGATTATTTCGAGGTAAAAGCAATCAAGACCCAGCAGATTTGGGGAAAGCTCTTTACCCCCAGGACTGCCTAAAAGAATTTAGATAGAAGACCTGCTCCAGGAAGAGAGCTATTGCCATAGATAACTACATTACGATATGAACTAGGTATGGTAGACAGGGAGGAGCCTAGAAAGGCCTGTTTGATCAAAATGCCTTTGCCCCAGTGTTTCTGAATGGCCCAGCAAACATTTGTTTACCAAACATGTATTCTTTTTCATTCTTACTGAGGATTTCATTCCTTCCCTTTAAAGATCCAGACCCATACCCAATTCTCTTTAGTTCAGAATGTCATATATACCTCATTTTGCCTGTCTTCAGAATTTCCATGTCTGTGTGGATTTCCCATATGTACACTATAAAATTTGATTTTCTCCTGTTAATCTGTCATATGGCAATTTGATTCTTAATCTAGCCAGAAGGACCCTGAGGAGGACAGAAATTCTTGCACCCTGACAATAGTAACTCAATTCTCACAACAACACTAGGAAGTAGGTACTACTACTGTCCTCATTTTATAAATGTGAAATCAGAAACACAGAGAAGCTAAGTAACTTGCCTAAACACACATAGTTAGTTAGTGGTAAAGTCTGAATTGGAACTCAAGCAGTCTGACCTGAAATCATATCTAGACTCTGGAGGAAAAGTGCCATAATTGATTAGCAATGTCTGCAATGATAGTGTCTGTGCTGTCTTTCTTACTGTTATATTATAAAATGATAAAGAATTTGCCCTTAACCAAACGTTAGTCAGGCTCCTCTGAGCCCTCTTTTTAACTAGGCCTCAACATTGACCTTCATCCTGTCTTTGGCCTGCCTATCCTGATCTTAACAAGAATCCTTTCAAAGTCAATTTAGAAAGTTAGGGTAAATTTTCAGTAAGTGCAAGTGGTGAAAGCCTTTAAGATGGAAAGACCAGGGCACCTGGCTAGCTCAGTCAGGGGAGCATGCCACTCTTGATCTTGGGGTTGTGAGTTTGAGCTCCACACTGAGTGTAGAGATTGCTTAAAAATAAAACCTTAAAAAGATCAACTAATATTCGATAAAGGAGGAAAGACTATCCATTGGAAGAAAGACAGTCTCTTCAATAGATGGTGCTGGGAAAAGTGGACATCCACATGCAGAAGAATGAAACTGGAACACTCTTTCATCATACACAAAGATAAACTCAAAATGGATGAAAGATCTAAATGTGAGACAAGATTCCATCAAAATCCTAGAGAAGAACACAGGCCACACCCTTTTTGAACTCGGCCACAGTAACTTCTTGCAAGATACATCCACGAAGGCAAAAGAAACAAAAGCAAAAATGAACTATTGGGACTTCATCAAGATAAGAAGCTTTTGCACAGCAAAGGATACAGTCAACAAAACTACAAGACAACCTACAGAATGGGAGAAGATATTTGCAAATGACATATCAGATAAAGGGCTAGTTTCCAAGATCTATAAAGAACTTCTTAAACTCAACAGCAAAGAAACAAACAATCCAATCATGAAATGGGCAAAAGACATGAAGAGAAATCTCACAGAGGAAGACATAGACATGGCCAACATGCACATGAGAAAATGCTCTGCATCACTTGCCATCAGGGAAATACAAATCAAAACCACAATGAGATACCACCTCACACCAGCGAGAATGGGGCAAATTAACAAGGCAGGAAACCACAAATGTTGGAGAGGATGCGGAGAAAAGGGAACCCTCTTACACTGTTGGTGGGAATGTGAACTGGTGCAGCCACTCTGGAAAACTGTGTGGAGGTTCCTCAAAGAGTTAAAAATAGACCTGCCCTACGACCCAGCAATTGCACTGTTGGGGATTTACCCCAAAGATACAGATGCAATGAAACGGCGGGACACCTGCACCCCGATGTTTCTAGCAGCAATGTCCACAATAGCCAAACTGTTGAGGGAGCCTCGGTGTCCAACGAAAGATGAATGGATAAAGAAGATGTGGTTTATGTATACAATGGAATATTACTCAGCTATTAGAAATGACAAATACCCACCATTTGCTTCGACGTGGATGGAACTGGAGGGTATTATGCTGAGTGAAGTAAGTCAGTCGGAGAAGGACAAACATTATATGTTCTCATTCATTTGGGGAATATAAATAATAGTGAAAGGGAATATAAGGGAAGGGAGAAGAAATGTGTGGGAAATATCAGAAAGGGAGACAGAACGTAAAGACTACTAACTCTGGGAAACGAACTAGGGGTGGTAGAAGGGGAGAAAGGCAGGGGGTGGGAGTGAATGGGTGACGGGCACTGGGGGTTATTCTGTATGTTAGTAAATTGAACACCAATAAAAAATAAATTAAAAAAAAAAAACTTAAAAAGAAAAAAAAAAAAAAAACAGACCCAAGTGCTTGGGATTAGGAGGAGACACTGGACTCGCTTTGAAGGTAGACTTCAAAAGGACTTAATGACAGACTATAGAATGCAATGCCAACATCCTACAAAGCCCTTCAGGATAACCTGATAAGCAAGAAAACCACTGCAGCACTGCAGGAAGGGAGACTGCCACCTGAACATATTCTTACTAGTGTGTCAGCAGGAGATCAGGGGCAGATATTTAGAGGGTTTGGGTCTGGGGTCAATGGCTTAGGAGGGGTCCACAGGGCTGGCCAGGAGCTAATTAGAATTGAGCAAAGCTTGTGACTTTGTAAAGGCAAATACAAATTTTTTTAAAGAGGCTTAATTCTCCTTTTCGAAAATAACGAGACTTCTCCTTCTTCTTGTTTTTCTTTCAGAATTTCTTTCTCTGTCCTTTTCAAATGTGTACATTATAATGGCTAAATAAGCCTCTTGCCAGTCTCACAGCACAGGGGTGTTTCCTCAAAGGCCTGAGAGCCATTTTTTTTTAATGCAAAAACATCAAGGGAGAAAGCAACCTCTGCCTCCCAATTCCTGAGGTGACTAAGTTCATAAGCTCTGTGGCATCTTGCTCCAATTTGCAAAACAATCTCCTGTCATAAAGATTTAAGAAGTTTGTTTCTCTTTTTTTTTTTTTTTAATTTTTATTTATTTATGATAGTCACAGAGAGAGAGAGGCGCAGAGACACAGGCAGAGGGAGAAACAGGCTCCATGCACCGGGAGCCCGATGTGGGATTCGATCCCGGGTCTCCAGGATCGCGCCCTGGGCCAAAGGCAGGCGCCAAACCGCTGCGCCACCCAGGGATCCCCTTGTTTCTCCTTTAATAAAGCCAACCCTGGAAGTCTCCACAATGACCATGCTAGTTAGGACGACTGTGTGTAGCACAAGATGCTGTCAGGTCTCCTGACCAGAGGACTAATTAGCATTTATCTTGAAAACATGTATGTCATGGGTTGCATCTAAGTGGCTTTAAGAAGGGTTGTGATTTCTTTCTGCCTTTGTAATCCCGTGGCAAATTGCCTGTTATGTGTATCACATTCTGCTTATTCCATCATCTTCTGCTTAAAGAATAACAATGTTTTCTTTCTCTACTATCCTTGTGGAGAGGATTTTTGGGCCAGAAGATGTTGGTTTTGATCTATTTTCCCAACACATTACAGTTTAGAGTTGGAAAAAGGAGGGGGGAAATCCTTCTCTTCCACCAGACATGGCTTCTCCCCTGGGGCCCTATAAAGTGGACTCATAGAAGACAAATCCACCAGAGAAAAATAAACAGAAGTTTATTAACCTATGTATCTCTCATACAGATGAGCATACACAGTGACGAGCAGCTCAAAGGAACAGTTAGAACTTGGGCTTAAAAAAGGAATAATACATTTTTAGAGACGTGGCAAGACAGGAAAAAGATTTTGAATTCTAAAGGCAGCAAATTGTGGGAAGGCGAATATATTGGGAAACTAATGGTAGACTAGAGCTAGTTAGCAAGGTTTGTTATGCAGGTTACTCCAGTGTCCTCTCTGGGCTGTAAAGGATCTAGAGTTGACCCCAGTGATTAACTTCTGTCCTTCCTGGTCCAGAGGGGAGAGGAGACACAGTCACAAACTTATGTCCTGCATTTAGGCATATGGAAGGAAGTCAAAGAGTTTTTCTCAAATCTGCTTCTACTCAGTTGCCTCCGGCTCAAAATAGTCCTTATCCCAATGTGGCATAATTGGGGTGTCATATTCTGCTACCTGCAGTGAGCACAGCAAGATGAAGGTCTTCAAATAATCTTGATAAATAAATAGTAGCTAGACAAGTGAATGTTTGCCTGGGTGAAGTATACATGGTCAGGAGAAGGGAGCTCTTTGCAAAGTGAACAAGTTGGGTCATAGGAATTCCCTGAAGCAAATGAGGAAGCTACTTACTGGTTCAAAGCCTGAATTCCCAGGCAAGAATTTTCTGGAGTGGATAGTGATCTAGTTCTCTGCCCTGATTGCTAAGCTGTATGGATGAAAGTGATCTCGGTTCTCACAAGAAGCAGCACAGTAGGAGCTGAGCTTTCAGCCTTAGCAGATGGTGATCCCAGCCACCAAATCTGGGTCGGAGGATGAGGGAAGGCCACCTGGGGCCAGGAATTACACTTGAATTTGGAGGTGTTAAGTCTGAAGTGGCCATAAGCCACCAAGATAGGGAGTCCAGTGGGCAGCAGGTGTTTATTCCTGAGAGCCGAGCTGTTGTTAGAGTGATGGGGTGCTGTGAGGTGTTGATAGTCAAGCCATGGGAGCATTTATATATATAAAGGGTGTATATATATATATATATATATATATATATATATATATATGGAGATATACTCTAAAAAACAAAAACAAAACAAATAAGAGTCTCGGATCTCATTCGCAGATTGTAAAAATTGCCCCTCCTTGCATGTTCAGCCTTGCAAAGGGATATTGCAGATCCACAGATGCTCCCATTAAAGGAGAAGTTTATCTATTCACCCATTGAATCTGGGTTTGGCCATGGAACTTGCTTTGGCCAATGGGACATTAGCAAACATGACACAGGCAAAGGCTTCAAGAGAACTTGACCACTGGGGTTTGACCTGTTACTGCACTTGAATTAGAACCTCGAGACCATCATGTGAATGAGCCTGTGCTTGTCTACTGGATGGTGAGAGGTAAATAACTCAGGTATCCCTGCCTTAGCTAGCAACCAACCAAACACCAGACATGTGAGTGAGGCTATCCTTGACCATTTAGCCCTCAATTTACCTGCCAGCTGAATGCAGATACTCTCCTGAGCACAGCCCAAACTGTGGAGCCAAACAACCATGAATTAAATTAAGGGGGCGAGGAGCAAGATGGCGGAAGAGTAGGGTCCCCAAATCACCTGTCTCCACCAAACTACCTAGAAAACCTTCAAATTATCCTGAAAATCTATGAATTCGGCCTGAGATTTAAAGAGAGACCAGCTGGAATGCGACAGTGAGAAGAGTTCGCGCATCTATCAAGGTAGGAAGACGGGGAAAAAGAAATAAAGGAACAAAGGCCTCCAAGGGGGAGGGGCCCCTCGAGGAGCCGGGCTGAGGCCGGGGCGAGTGTTCCCAGGACAGGAGAGCCCCGTCCCGGAGGAGCAGGAGCTGCACCGACCTTCCCGGGCGGAAAGGGGCTCGTGGGGAGTTGGAGCAGGACCCAGGAGGGCGAGGATGCCCTCGGGCTCCCGGGGACACTAACAGAGCAACTGCGCGCCCAGGAGAGTGCGCCGAGCTCCCTAAGGGCTGCAGCGCGCACGGCGGGACCCGGCGGGACCCGGAGCAGCTCGGGGGGCTCGGGGGCGGCTCCGCGGAGGGGGCTGCGGGGCGGGAGCAGCTCGGAGGGGCTCGGGCAGAGGAAGAGGCTCCGTGCGGAGGGGGCTGCGCGGTTCCAGGAGCAGCTCGGAGGGGCTCGGGCGGCGGCTCCGCGGAGGGGGCTGCGCGGCCCGGGAGCGCGAATCCACCAGCGCAGGCTCCGGAGCACAGGGCGCCGGGACACAGCCCAGGATCCCGCCTCCCCCGGGACAGGCAGAGGCCGGGAGGGCCCAGGACAGCGAGGACGCTCCTGCCCCAGCTGAGCAGATCAGCGGCCCCGCCCGGAGCCTCCAGGCCCTGCAGACGGAGTTTCTGCCGGAGCTGAATCCAGGTTTCCAGAGCTGCCCCGCCACTGGGGCTGTTCCTCCTGCGGCCTCACGGGGTAAACAACCCCCACTGAGCCCTGCACCAGGCAGGGGGCAGAGCCGCTCCCCCAAGTGCTAGCACCTGAAAATCAGCACAACAGGCCCCTCCCCCAGAACACCAGCTAGACGGACAACTTCCAGGGGAAGCCAAGGGACTTAAAGTACACAGAATCAGAAGATACTCCCCGGTGGTTCTTTTTTTGTTTGTTTGTTTTTGTTTTTGTTTTGTTTTGCTTTTTGATTTGTTTCCTTCCCCCACCCCCTTTTTTTTCTCCTTTCTTTTTCTTTCTCTTTTTCTTCTTTTTTTTTTTTTTCGTTTTTTTTTCTTTTTCTTCCCTTTTTTTTCTCTTTCTCTTTTCTTTCCTTCTTTCTCTCCTCTCTTTTTCTCTTTTTCCCAATACAACTTGCTTTTGGCCACTCTGCACTGAGCAAAATGACTAGAAGGAAAACCTCACCTCAAAAGAAAGAATCAGAAACAGTCCTCTCTCCCACAGAGTTACAAAATCTGGATTACAATTCAATGTCAGAAAGCCAATTCAGAAGCACTATTATACACCTACTGGTGGCTCTAGAAAAAAGTATAAAGGACTCAAGAGACTTCATGACTGCAGAATTTAGAGCTAATCAGGCAGAAATTAAAAATCAATTGAATGAGATGCAATCCAAACTAGAAGTCCTAACGACGAGGGTTAACGAGGTGGAAGAACGAGTGAGTGACCTAGAAGACAAGTTGATAGCAAAGAGGGAAACTGAGGAAAAAAGAGACAAACAATTAAAAGACCATGAAGATAGATTAAGGGAAATAAACGACAGCCTGAGGAAGAAAAACCTACGTTTAATTGGGGTTCCCGAAGGCGCCGAAAGGGACAGAGGGCCAGAATATGTATTTGAACAAATTCTAGCTGAAAACTTTCCTAATCTGGGAAGGGAAACAGGCATTCAGATCCAGGAAATAGAGAGATCCCCCCCTAAAATCAATAAAAACCGTTCAACACCTCGACATTTAATTGTGAAGCTTGCAAATTCCAAAGATAAAGAGAAGATCCTTAAAGCAGCAAGAGACAAGAAATCCCTGACTTTTATGGGGAGGAGTATTAGGGTAACAGCAGACCTCTCCACAGAGACCTGGCAGGCCAGAAAGGGCTGGCAGGATATATTTAGGGTCCTAAATGAGAAGAACATGCAACCAAGAATACTTTATCCAGCAAGGCTCTCATTCAAAATGGAAGGAGAGATAAAGAGCTTCCAAGACAGGCAGCAACTAAAAGAATATGTGACCTCCAAACCAGCTCTGCAAGAAATTTTAAGGGGGCCTCTTAAAATTCCCCTTTAAGAAGAAGTTCAGTGGAACAGTCCACAAAAACAAAGACTGAATAGATATCATGATGACACTAAACTCATATCTCTCAATAGTAACTCTGAATGTGAACGGGCTTAATGACCCCATCAAAAGGCACAGGGTTTCAGACTGGATAAAAAAGCAGGACCCATCTATTTGCTGTCTACAAGAGACTCATTTTAGACAGAAGGACACCTACAGCCTGAAAATAAAAGGTTGGAGAACCATTTACCATTCGAATGGTCCTCAAAAGAAAGCAGGGGTAGCCATCCTTATATCAGATAAACTAAAATTTACCCCAAAGACTGTAGTGAGAGATGAAGAGGGACACTATATCATACTTAAAGGATCTATTCAACAAGAGGACTTAACAATCCTCAATATATATGCTCCGAATGTGGGAGCTGCCAAATATATCAATCAATTATTAACCAAAGTGAAGAAATACTTAGATAATAATACACTTATACTTGGTGACTTCAATCTAGCTCTTTCTATACTCGATAGGTCTTCTAAGCAAAACATCTCCAAAGAAACGAGAGCTTTAAATGATACACTGGACCAGATGGATTTCACAGATATCTACAGAACTTTACATCCAAACTCAACTGAATACACATTCTTCTCAAGCGCACATGGAACTTTCTCCAGAATAGACCACATATTGGGTCACAAATCGGGTCTGAACCGATACCAAAAGATTGGGATTGTCCCCTGCATATTCTAGAACTAAATCACAACAAGAAGTTTGGAAGGACCTCAAACACGTGGAGGTTAAGGACCATCCTGCTAAAAGATAAAAGGGTCAACCAGGAAATTAAGGAAGAATTAAAAAGATTCATGGAAACTAATGAGAATGAAGATACAACTGTTCAAAATCTTTGGGATGCAGCAAAAGCAGTCCTAAGGGGGAAATACATCGCAATACAAGCATCCATTCAAAAACTGGAAAGAACTCAAATACAAAAGCTAACCTTACACATAAAGGAGCTAGAGAAAAAACAGCAAATAGATCCTACACCCAAGAGAAGAAGGGAGCTAATAAAGATTCGAGCAGAACTCAACGAAATCGAGACCAGAAGAACTGTGGAACAGATCAACAGAACCAGGAGTTGGTTCTTTGAAAGAATTAATAAGATAGATAAACCATTAGCCAGCCTTATTAAAAAGAAGAGGGAGAAGACTCAAATTAATAAAATCATGAATGAGAAAGGAGAGATCACTACCAACACCAAGGAAATACAAACGATTTTAAAAACATATTATGAACAGCTATACGCCAATAAATTAGGCAATCTAGAAGAAATGGATGCATTCCTGGAAAGCCACAAACTACCAAAACTGGAACAGGAAGAAATAGAAAACCTGAACAGGCCAATAACCAGGGAGGAAATTGAAGCAGTCATCAAAAACCTCCCAAGACACAAGAGTCCAGGGCCAGATGGCTTCCCAGGAGAATTTTATCAAACGTTTAAAGAAGAAATCATACCTATTCTCCTAAAGCTGTTTGGAAAGATAGAAAGAGATGGAGTACTTCCAAATTCGTTCTATGAAGCCAGCATCACCTTAATTCCAAAGCCAGACAAAGACCCCGCCAAAAAGGAGAATTACAGACCAATATCCCTGATGAACATGGATGCAAAAATTCTCAACAAGATACTGGCCAATAGGATCCAACAGTACATTAAGAAAATTATTCACCATGACCAAGTAGGATTTATCCCTGGGACACAAGGCTGGTTCAACACCCGTAAAACAATCAATGTGATTCATCATATCAGCAAGAGAAAAACCAAGAACCATATGATCCTCTCATTGGATGCAGAGAAAGCATTTGACAAAATACAGCATCCATTCCTGATCAAAACTCTTCAGAGTGTAGGGATAGAGGGAACATTCCTCGACATCTTAAAAGCCATCTATGAAAAGCCCACAGCAAATATCATTCTCAATGGGGAAGCACTGGGAGCCTTTCCCCTAAGATCAGGAACAAGACAGGGATGTCCACTCTCACCACTGCTATTCAACATAGTACTGGAAGTCCTAGCCTCAGCAATCAGACAACAAAAAGACATTAAAGGCATTCAAATTGGCAAAGAAGAAGTCAAACTCTCCCTCTTCGCCGATGACATGATACTCTACATAGAAAACCCAAAAGTCTCCACCCCAAGATTGCTAGAACTCATACAGCAATTCGGTAGCGTGGCAGGATACAAAATCAATGCCCAGAAATCAGTGGCATTTCTATACACTAACAATGAGACTGAAGAAAGAGAAATTAAGGAGTCAATCCCATTTACAATTGCACCCAAAAGCATAAGATACCTAGGAATAAACCTAACCAAAGATGTAAAGGATCTATACCTTAAAAACTATAGAACACTTCTGAAAGAAATTGAGGAAGACACAAAGAGATGGAAAAATATTCCATGCTCATGGATTGGCAGAATTAATATTGTGAAAATGTCAATGTTACCCAGGGCAATATACACGTTTAATGCAATCCCTATCAAAATACCATGGACTTTCTTCAGAGAGTTAGAACAAATTATTTTAAGATTTGTGTGGAATCAGAAAAGACCCCGAATAGCCAGGGGAATTTTAAAAAAGAAAACCCTATCTGGGAGCATCACAATGCCAGATTTCAGGTTGTACTACAAAGCTGTGGTCATCAAGACAGTGTGGTACTGGCACAAAAACAGACACATAGATCAGTGGAACAGAATAGAGAATCCAGAAGTGGACCCTGAACTTTATGGGCAACTAATATTCGATAAAGGAGGAAAGACTATCCATTGGAAGAAAGACAGTCTCTTCAATAAATGGTGCTGGGAAAATTGGACATCCACATGCAGAAGAATGAAACTAGACCAGTCTCTTTCACCATACACAAAGATAAACTCAAAATGGATGAAAGATCTAAATGTGAGACAAGATTCCATCAAAATCCTAGAGAAGAACACAGGCAACACCCTTTTTGAACTCGGCCATAGTAACTTCTTGCAAGATACATCCACGAAGACAAAAGAAACAAAAGCAAAAATGAACTATTGGGACTTCATCAAGATAAGAAGCTTTTGCACAGCAAAGGATACAGTCAACAAAACTCAAAGACAACCTACAGAATGGGAGAAGATATTTGCAAATGACATATCAGATAAAGGGCTAGTTTCCAAGATCTATAAAGAACTTATTAAACTCAACACCAAAGAAACAAACAATCCAATCATGAAATGGGCAAAAGACATGAACAGAAATCTCACAGAGGAAGACATAGACATGGCCAACATGCATATGAGAAAATGCTCTGCATCACTTGCCATCAGGGAAATACAAATCAAAACTACAATGAGATACCACCTCACACCAGTGAGAATGGGGAAAATTAACAAGGCAGGAAACAACAAATGTTGGAGAGGATGCGGAGAAAAGGGAACCCTCTTACACTGTTGGTGGGAATGTGAACTGGTGCAGCCACTCTGGAAAACTGTGTGGAGGTTCCTCAAACAGTTAAAAATATACCTGCCCTACGACCCAGCAATTGCACTGTTGGGGATTTACCCCAAAGATACAAATGCAATGAAACGCCAGGACACCTGCACCCCAATGTTTCTAGCAGCAATGGCCACGATAGCCAAACTGTGGAAGGAGCCTCGGTGTCCAACGAAAGATGAATGGATAAAGAAGATGTGGTTTATGTATACAATGGAATATTACTCAGCTATTAGAAATGACAAATACCCACCATTTGCTTCAACGTGGATGGAACTGGAGGGTATTATGCTGAGTGAAGTAAGTCAGTCGGAGAAGGACAAACATTATATGTTCTCATTCGTGTGGGGAATATAAATAATAGTGAAAGGGAAAATAACGGAAGGGAGAAGAAATGTGTGGGAAATATCAGAAACGGAGACAGAACGTAAAGACTGCTAACTCTGGGAAACGAACTAGGGGTGGTAGAAGGGGAGGAGGGCGGGGGGTGGGAGTGAATGGGTGACGGGCACTGGGTGTTATTCTGTATGTTAGTAAATTGAACACCAATAAAAAAAAAATAAAATAAAATAAAAAAAAAAAATTAAATTAAGGATTGTTGGGGTGCCTCAGGGGCTCACTTGGTTAAGTGACCAACTCTTGATCTCAGCTCAGGTCTGGATCTCAGGGTCATGAGTTCAAGCCCCACATTAGGCTCCACGCTGGGAATGAAGCCTACTTTAAATCAATGAATCAATCAATGAATCAATCAGTAAAGGATTGCTGTTTTCAGCCATAAAATTTTGGGGTAGTTTGTTATACAGCAAAAGCTAATTGAGGATAGTCTCTACATCAGATTCCTAGGTGATTCCTCTTGATCTGATCATCCCCTAAATATACAACATATCATGCCTGTACCAGTCAACTCTGGTTAACTTAGCCATGGAAAGCCATGGAAAACTCCAACACCACCTGAAGATTTCCATAGTTTACAGCAGCAAAGGGTTATTATTTGTTCATATTACTTGTGGACTGTGTCAGCTACAGAGCTGCTCCACATAACTCCTCCATTCTGGGATCCAGGCTGAAAGGGCAGCCCCTCCCTGTGACATACCACTCTCATGGAAGAAGAAAAGGCAATGATGGAACTCTGATGCCTTTAAAGCTTATGATTACATGTGGTAAATGGCACAGTACATTGGCCAAAACAAGTCAAAATGGCCAACTTCGATGTCGTTGGTGGAAATGTACTCCATCCACAGTGTAGGAGCATCCACCAGGGAGGAGCACCCAAATGATAAACCTGATCACCCAAATGATAAACCTCCCTCATCCCCCTGCCCTCTGCTTGTTTCAGGTTTCACCCAGTGAAGAGCAGAAACTAACAATTGGGAATAATAAAATATACCACAACTGGTGTTTAGTTCTCTAGTTCTGCCTCAGCTCTTCCTTTTCTGACCTCACTTCCTCTGCCATAAAGTGTGTGTGTGTATGTGTGTGTTTCTGTGTATGTGTCTGTGTGTATATGTATGTAGATGAGGGGTGAGGAAGAGCAGTGGGAGGACTGAGCCTCTAAAGTTCTTTTCCAGTTTTTTTTTTTAATTTATTTATGATAGTCACAGAGAGAGAGAGAGAGAGAGAGAGAGAGGCAGAGACACAGGCAGAGGGAGAAGCAGGCTCCATGCACCGGGAGCCTGATGTGGGATTCGATCCCGGGTCTCCAGGATCGCGCCCTGGGCCAAAGGCAGGCGCCAAACCGCTGCGCCACCCAGGGATCCCTCTTTTCCAGTTTTGATACTTATTTTGGCAGTCGCACCCCAATCTCTATATTACCCTCTTATTGGTCCATCTGGGTTTTAGAGCCAGAAACTTCAATCCCTCTTAGCCTACTAAACTGGATACATAACATAAACCAACAATTTTCAGTATCTCCGCCCCCTTACCCTAAGATTGACAATTTCCATGCACAATATACCATTCTCGGTTTCCCATAGATAGGCTATTGATTGTACATATGACTCAAAGTGGCAGAGCACCCCCACCAGTGTCCCTCACCTTTATGGAGGCAGTCAAGAAGTACAGGCTTACTGTCTCTCACTCATATGTGTCTGCCTTGCTAACACAACCCACTCCTGGTTCCACCCACTGTCCCTGATAGTTACTGGTGACTCCCCTTGAAATCCTCGCAGCTGTGTGTTAGTTTGTATGTGGATGGGGAAGGAAGCAGGGTAGTCTTGTTCTTCCAGTCCCATTGCTTCCAGAACCCCACAATATAATTAGGGTGAATTCTATCCATCTATCCTTGAGTCATCCTGAATTGCTAGCCCCTACCCAAACCAAACCACAGCATCACAACATACACATATAAGTTTCTGTGCCAAATGGTTGGGACAATCTCAAAGTAGTGGAAACTTGAAGGAGAAACAGAGCAGGGTGTTGGGAAAGGTCATCGAAAAGATGTAGCCACAGGTTGGCCCATGAGCTGAACTCAAGGTCTCAAAGAGACTCCTTACTCCCTCTTCATCCTTAGAATGTGGGTTCAATTTGCCTTTCCTGCTCCTAGAGGCTGTTCTAAGGACACAGCCTTGAGATAGTGATGTGGTGTTGAGAACACCTGCACAGTATACATGACTATGCCCAGTGGGGGCCTCTTTATGAACTTCTAAGAAAGATTCATTCTGGCAGCAGGTGCAGGGATACATTTGTCTTGAGCTACCCAAGACAAGCCTTGTATATAAAATTCCCTTCCTTATTAACCTGCCACCTGCCAACCTAGAGTGGCTGGCCTCTTTCTTCTGACTCCCCTGCCCTCTTCTTGTTTCAGACTTCACCTGAAGCTTCCAGGGCGTTGTGAAAGGGTTTTTGGCCTTTTCCAGAGGGATGGTCCCCATGAATGCTTCTAGCTTCTTCACTCAGCCTTTTTCTTATTGGATCTTCACTTTTCCATATTCATTATTCTCAACAAGTGTCTCAAATTCAGCGACCCCAACTGACACCTTATTTAATCCATCCCATAAAAGGATGGGTTTCCTGGGTTTTTGCAAACTTCCACAGTGCCTCAGGCCTTTTTATGACTGAACTATGGACATGAGAGGTAAACCAAGAGAGGGTACAAAAGACACAGCTCTTAAAAGATGCAGAAAGTTTACTCCCAGAGTTAACCTAGAAAAGCAAAACCCTCTGTTGTCACAGGTGGGAAGAACTGTATAGGAAAAACGGACTCCAGCCTCTCATGGGAGCTCAAGACGTCTTTAGTCACAGAACCACTAATCTGTGACACCAGGCAGTTGCTACTGGAATGTGAATTTCCAGCACTAACAAGACCACGAAGGTTGAGATGACAAGGTCTCTTATGGGCTGAGACCTCTTATGACAAACTCCTCTGTAAGCTGGCACAGCCACAAAGAGAATGCTGCTTGTAACTGAGAGTCTCTGAGTCCCTATCTACGTGACAGGCTACCAGTGCACACCAATAGTTGAGCCTTTCTAATGGCAGAGGCCAGGGAAAATATTCCCAGTGGTCACAAAGCCGAGCTCTCAAGACACAGAACAAGACAAAAGGAACAAACCCCAACCAGTTTTTACATGAGGGACCCCCCCAGGAAGTTTGTCTAAACAGACGTCCGTCTGATGAGAATGGTGAACTCACTAGTCTGGTAGACTGGTTTGAACAGCAAGGCTGATAGGTCCTATGTCTATACCCTACCCTTTGAGGGTTTTTTTCCTTATGACAAATGACACAACAGATAGAGATAAAGAAAAACAGAAACTATCTCTGGGAGTAAAAGGATCAATAAAAACCAAGAGTACTCACACCAAAACTTTAGCAGAGTCACCATATCCAAGGAATTAGTTGCACAAATATTTTCTCCTGCTGATCTAAATTCAGAAAAAAGAAAAAGCAAGCACTCTGGCATTTTTGGTGCCATCAGCCCCTTCAGACAGAGATTCAGGAGGCTGATATAGTCAGAATTTTTACCTTCTGCCAGCTTTGTGTCAGAGGCCCCAGGATCTCTTTGTCTGCAGCAGTCTCAGGAGCAAACAATATCTAATCAGTGCAGGTCCTGCAACTGTGCCCAAACTGTCAGGGAAGGGAAATTTCTCTCTACCCTTCCTGATTCTTTTGGCTGGTCTAATAATTAAATTGATGAAGATAGATTAACAGTAGAAAAAAAATTTAAATGCATTCTTTTTTTAAAAAAAGATTTTATTTATTTCTTTGAGAGAGAGAGAACAAGCATGAGTGAAGGAGGAAAGGGGGAGGAGAGGCAGAGGGAGAAACAGATTCTCCACTGAGTGGGGAGCCCAACTTGGGGCTCAATTCTAGGACCCCAAGATCATGACCTGAGCAGAAGGCAGACACTTAACCAACTGAGCCAAACAGGCACACCTCTTAAATGTATTCATACAGAGGTCTCATAGGTGTGCAACTAAAGAAGTGACCAAAGTAGGTGAGTAGCTTTTACTCTTTTTTAGACAAAGACACAATAAATTTGTGAAGACTTGCCAAGAAAAGAAGTTTGGGCTTGGAAGTAGTAAATTAGTAAAGAAGTAGCAAGTTGTGTTTTATGCCTTCTTGGCCTATAATTCCCCATCTCTGCCAATAAGAGTGTCTCCTTTGCTCCTAGTGCAGGGAGGGTACCATCCACATGGGAGATTTATCTCCTGCTTTCCGGGAGACAAAAGAAAGTCTAAGTGTCCTTTTTCACCTTAGCTGTTTCTTAAGTAGCTTTAATTAAAAGTAATCAATATGCCACTTTGGCTCTTTTAGGGGGAGACTGACCTGATCCTCACTTTTCTATAAGTTTGAAATTGTTCAAAATAAAAAATGTGAAAAATAAAGCCAGAGTGAGGAAGGCTAGGGGGAAAAAAATCACAGCATGTTGATTTACAAAAGGGATAAAGGAGAACCACACCTGCTCTTAGAGGCCACCTCTGTGTTCAGTGGTTTGGCTAAAATGGAAGGAAGTCTGCTTAGATTACACTAATTCATTCATACAATAAATATTCACTATGTCTGAATATATTCTGTGTCAATGTTATGCCCTGAGGATACCAGAGTGAGCAAAATAGGCACAATCCTCCATCTACAGAAGTCAGTGAGGTAGCTGGGGTTATAGACAAGTGAAAAGGCAAAAGCAACATATTTAATGGATGCATTCAACAAGTGCTCAAACCCAGATTTTGGAGATGATGTATGCAGTCTTCCCAAAGGGAAAAAGATCCAAAGAGAAACTGAGCAAAAAGCCAGAAAGGAAGGCGATTTGAAGTGTTTGCAGGAATATGTTAAAATGTTTCATGTGTTATCTGACCCAAGGGATAGTTAATGCTAAAATGTCAGCCCCTCCTGGAATCAACACTCTGATGTGGCAAGCATTTGAGCAGAGCAACGATATTCCTTTGGAGATGTCTCTCCAGGTACTGTTCAACCCTCAATAAAGCAGACTCACTCTTTCTCCCATCCCATGGAGGTGGACATGGGTGTTAAATCAAAAACCATCTTCCAAAAGTGACAAAGCAAGGCATCCTAGGAACTCTGGGAGAGGATTTAACTGCAATGCCTTATAAATAGTTGCTATGACAACAACCAAACAAGGCAGTTATCTAACATTTGCCTCTCAATTGGCTTTTACTGACCTGCTTACTGGTGTTCATGCTCCCCTAAATATTGCTCCCATGGAGGCTGTGCTTTACTGGACGTTTAGGAGGTTCTGTGCTGAGACGATGTTACAGAGACTCAAATGTGAAAGAACTCAAAAAGGAAGAGCCAGGGCTATTTGGGAAAGAGACTAGTAATATAAAGTGATACTTTTTTGTAGTGAAATAAGTTAAAGCTTAATGAATCTAGGGAGTTAATTGTGCATGAATCAGCATAAACTCAAGATTTTGAGATGTCCTACCTACTTTTAAAATTGCCTTTCTCTGCTTGGAGCATGCCTAGGGCAATCTTGCAACCCAGGTTATAAGATCTTGGCCTCATTTTGCATTAAGGCACAGAGTCCTAACCCTTGATCAGTGGGAGAAGATAAGACTGAATGACTTTTTCTACAGCAGCAAGGCCATCTGAGTTTTCTTGTTAGGTGTGACATTGGGCTGGACCCATTGGGGCCGCCTAGAAGCAATTTATACTCGTGAGACTATATACTGTATACTGGTGGGACTGATCAAGCAGTATCTACCCCAACATCTCAGAGGAGCAGAGCTTGTAAAAGAACCCTGAGTCCCTGTAGGTTGGAGGAAAGATGTTCCTCCTTTCTCTCCCAAATGTAAGGGATTGAGTGGGCTCCCGCCCACAAAGCTATGTTAAAGAAGAGCTTTGCATACACTGGAAGTGTGATACAGCTAGAATGCTAGGTGGTGCCTAGTTAAGATCATGAGAAATCAGTCTAAAATGTAGGGCCATACCCAAGTTAGCTGTGATAAACCTACCACCCTAAATGCCTTTATACTTATCTGAAGGGTCCCAGTCCACTTGGAGGGCCAGCATACCAAGTATAGGCACTAAAATCTCTATGAGAACTTACTCAGGAAAAATGTAGAGATGTGTGTGTTCCTGAGGTCCAGGCTTAATCTATTCCCATGGAAAGCGATCAGAAGTAGCAGGAGGGGACCAAGTATAAATGGGGACTTTAGAAAAGTAAGCTCTCTGAGGAGCTAATACAGAATTATTTGCATGAATGTCAACTGCCATGGTTGTGACCCTTGTGCCTAGTGGTCCTCACATCCTGGCCAATCCAGACCCCTTGGCTGGTCTAGGATGCACTCCTCAGCCCTACCTCCTCCTCCTTCTCTCTCATTTTGAAGCCTTGACAATCCAGTCTCTCTCCACCTTGGGAAAGAAGGAAGGGAAGCCTAGACAGGCTCCAGGAGGCCCATCACCCCACCTCTGCACCTTTAATCATTTAATTTGTTCAAGAAATATGTATTAGAGCCCTATGGTACAGAAGAGGCAAAAGTGAATAAAGCAAATAATTCCAACTCTCAAGGAAGATAACAAGATAAATCCTAATTGTGGGAAATTTTATAAGGGGAGTAAAGCAGGGAGCCATGATGGAAAGTGATTAAGGGGCTAGGGAAGGTGGGCCTCTCAGTGGCTTCTGGGTTAGTATGCTGGTGGCAACTGAAGACTGCAGTCCTCATCCACCATGGAAAGAAGAGAAGCACCTTGGGGAAGTGGGGGTGGTGTGGGGGTGGATCCCTCTGTCACTTCAGCAGATTATTGGCATCTGAACCCTGTTGCCAGACAACCCATCCATGCCACAAGCAAACTTGGCCATGAGTTTAGAACACAGGTAAGCAAAGTCAACTGCTGCTAAGCAAGAAAGCTCTCACCCAAAGCATCTTAGTATCTAGGTGGCTTTTCCCTATAGGTCCTAGAAAGAGAGAGAGGAAGAGAAGATATTTTGAGGGGGCAGAGTTAGAGGTCCTAACTCTTAGTCCATGGAAGAGGCAAGCTTGAAACATCTTTTCAAAAAGAACAATGCCAACAACAACAATGCTTAGCAGTAAACTAAGTAAATCTTGGCCAAAAAGATTACTCCCTATCTCTTTTGATTACACTGTCTCCCCTTTTCAGTTGATTGGCCTATGTCTTCCCTACTCTCCCTGGCTCCACCATACATCTGGCAAACTGACACTCAGTAGGATAGGCACTTACCAACAGGAGCTGTCCCTGAAAAGCCAAAGGGCTCTGAGATGTGGACATCTGTATAGGGCAGGAGAGATGTCTCTCCTGCCCCATTCTGATACTCCCCAACCATAAGCATTAGCTACATTTATTTAGCTCCAGTGGAGGAAGGTACAAGCATACAGCTCAGAGGATCTCTTCCTACTGACAATCAATCAACCCCTTGTGATGAGAAATCAGGTCTTAAATCTTACTGAGGATGGCTTGTATGTGACCAGTTCTCTGTTGCTGCTTTCAAGATTCTCTTCAGCTTTTGGCTTTTGACAGTTTGAATATGACATGTCTAAGTGTGATTTTTCATTTTCAGTTGTGCTTTGCAACCCCAAAATTCCTATTTGTTTCCTTTTTATAAAGTTCTATCTCTTATCAATGTCCCCTATGTCATGAGACTTTGTTCTCCTGGTTGTCCTTAGGTTTTTGTCCATGATTTCTTTTAGCTCTTTGAGCATAGTTAAGACGGTTGGTTTAAATTCATTGCCCAGTAATTGCAATGTCAGGGTTTCTTTGGGGATAATTTCTATTAATTTCTCTTTTCCTATGAATAAGCCATACTTTCTAGCTTCTTTTCATGTCTTTTAATTTTTATAGAAAGCCATACATTTTTAATATTATAATTGATAACCCTGGAAATCTGATCCTCTCCCCTCACCAGTATTTTTGTTGCTGCTGTTTATTATAGTTCTTCATTTAATGAACTAATTTTATAGTCAGTAATATTTGTCATGTGTGGTCTGAGTTCTCCATTCCAACAATCCATTAATGATAAGACAGATTTCCTTAAATTGCTAGAACCACTAAGTCTCTAATGTTTGCTGAGAAGTTCTGTGTGTGTGTTGAGGCATACATTTAACACTCAGCCATACACTTTACAACCCTGTTCTAACATTCACTTCCTGCCTCTTCAGAGCCTCAAGGTCAGAAGATGGTGAATCCTTAGGACTCTCTTGAGGCATTCCTAAGAGCATGTGCACACACCTAAGCATGCATGTAGATTCCCATCCCTCCAGAGATATATCACAGTTTGTCATAATCCTTGTAGTTATCTCATTACCCAGTCTTTCCTCCCAAGCTTTTAGGCGAATCCATTGTTGTCTCCAACTGTTACCTATCACCTCAAGCAGCAACTAAGACACTAGCCTGTTAGTTTATAAAGGTTTTCAACAAATGTGTCTCAGGAAGCAGATTTAGCACTGGGCCAGGTCCAAGTAAGGCAAAATAAAAACAAGCTTTTGAGCCAGACTTCCAGGAAACCACTATAAAATCAGAACAGATAATGAATTATAATTATTTGTGGATGAGGTCTATTCCGCTCCCTCTGGTACTAAGAATAGGTACTACTGAAATGGGGAGTAAAAAATAGGGGTGGGATAAGTTAAAACACCACAAAGTTCATTATTGTTACCAAGAATCAGCCATTTCTCTTTTTTTAAAAGATTTTATTTATTTATTGACAGAGAGAGAGCACAAGTAGGGGAGAGAGAGAAGAGGCTGTCTGCTGAGCAAGAAGCCTGATGTGGGGCTGGACACCAGGACCCTGGGATCATGACCTGAGCTGAAGGCAGACACTTAACCACCTGAGCCACCCAGGTGCCCTCAGATATTTTTCTTGAATAACTATTTTCTGAGTGGCTATAAGCCTTTGGTTAATTTCCAGAATTTCAAAAAAACTGATTCTCACAGATTTTGCCCATTTTGTGTTGCTTTTATAGAAAGAGGGAATTTAGAGTTCCTTACTCCACTGTTTTGCTGATATCCTCACCATATTCTCAACAGATATTTTTGCAACATGTAGAATTCCAGCCTGATATTTTTTTCTTTCAGTACATTAGAGATGTGTCTTCTAGCTTGCAGTGTTTCCAGCAAGAAATATGCTGTCATTCTTATCTTTGTTCCTCTGTTCACAATGTGTCCTTTTTTCCCTCTGGTTATTTTAAGAGTTTCTCTTTATCACTGATTTTAAGAAATTTCATTATAATGTACCTGAGTGTGGTTTTCTTTGTGTGTGTGTTTTGTTGCTACTGTAGTTGATTTTTGACTTGGTTTGATTTGATTAGAGGAGTAAGAGTGTATGTGTGTGTGTGCTTACTTGGGCTTCATTGAACATCTTGGATCTGTGGGTTTATCATTTTCATCAACTTAGAAAATCTTTCATCTGTTAGTTATATACATATGTGTGTGTATAGATATACATATACATATACATATACATATACATATACATACATATATGGCTTGCTCCTCCCTTCAGGGTCTCCAAATAAAGTTGCATTTGGCTACTTGAATATGTGCCACTAATGGACTCACTGGTGCTCTAGTCTTTATCTTTTGGTATTCTTTTTTCCCTCTATGCATTTGATTTTGGGTGGTTTTGATAGTTATACCTTCAAATTCACTAATCTTTCTTCTGCAATGTCTAATCTGCTGTTACTCCCATCCAGTTCATTTTTCATCTCACACAATGTAGTTTTCATCTCTAGAACTTCAACTCAGATCTTTAATATATCTTCTGTGCCTCTACTTAGTATATTCAATCATTCCTCTAGTTTCCTGAACATATAGAGTATAGTCATGACTACTGTTTAATGTCCTCATCTACTACTGCTGTCAACCAAATCATTCCTGGGTCAGGAATGATTGATTTTTCTCCTCATATGGGCTGTGTTTTCCTTCTTCTTTGCCTTCCTGATAATTTCTTATTGAATGCTACACATTATGAATTTAACTTGTTAGACATTTTGCATTCTTACAAATGCCCTCAAACACTGTTTTGGAACACAGTTAAGTAAACTGGAAACAATTTGATCCTTTCGTGTTTTGCTTTTAAGCTTTGTTAGGTGGGACTGGAGATTCATCTAGTCTAGGATTAATTTTTCTCACTGCTGAGGCAAGACCTTTCTTAGTACTTTTAGGATGTGTTTTGAATTATGAGGTATTCTACTCTGGTTTTTGAGAACAGGCACTATTCCAAGCCCTGGGTGAACTTCTGCACCATCCTCTCCAATTCTTTTGAATGGTTTCCTTTTGAATGGAAATCCCTCTGGTAATTTCCTCATATACAATTCTAGGCTGAATACTTGATCAGCACCCACTGCACAAAGTTCTCTCTTTGTGCAATTCACTTCTCTCTGGCATTATACCCTGAGACTTCTAACCATCTTGGTTTCATCAGACTCCAGCTCCATCTCAACTTGGGGAAACTATGGGTCTCTGCCTAGATTCCCTCTCCATGCATCATGGCCTGGGAACATCCTCCAGGCAAGCTGTGGCCATTATAGGGCTCACCCCCTTTTGTTTCCCATCTCTCAAAAATTGCTCTCCTAATGACTAGAATTTTAAGTGCCAGTGTCATTTATTTTTGCCCATTTGTTATTGCTGTTTTAAAGCAGAAAGGTAAACCCAGTCCATTACTGCATCTTTTTTTAAATTGAAATATAGTTGACACATAATGTTATACTAGCTTCAGGTATACAACATATTGATTTAATAATTGTATACATTACAAAATGCTCACGACAATAAGGATAGTTACTATATGCCACCACACAAAGTTATCACATTATGAATAAACACTTCACTGAAAAGTAAACACAAGTGGATTTTAAATATTTGAAAAAGTTTTCATAAAGTTACTAGTAATATGAGGAATGAATATTAAAACTCAGATTATTGGATATAACTATTCCATTGACAAAGGCCATAAAGTGTAATAATACATTGATAAGGATATAGGAGAATACATTTATCAGACATTGCAAAAGGAAGAATACATTAACCATCAGTTTATGGCAATTTGACAAACTCTCAAATGCACACACACTTTAAATTTTTTTTTTAAATTTATTTATGATAGTCACACAGAGAGAGAGAGAGAGGCAGAGACACAGGCAGAGGGAGAAGCAGGCTCCATGCACCGGGAGCCCGACGTGGGATTCGATCCCGGGTCTCCAGAATCGCGCCCTGGGCCAAAGGCAGGCGCCAAACCGCTGCGCCACCCAGGGATCCCTGCACACACACTTTAACACACCAATTTAATTTTTAAGAATCTGTCCTACAGACATGCTCTCATATGTATGAAAATTCATGGACAACTGCATGATGGAAAGAGATTGGAAAAAATCTAAACATCAATATGAGACTTAAGTTATATATGTTGCAATTATTTAAAAAGAGGGGTGCCTGGGTGGCTCAGTCAGTTAAGCATCTGACCCTTGATCTCAGTCCAGGCCTTGACCTCAGGGTCATGAGTTCAAACCCCACATTGGGCTCCATGCTATGCATGGAGCCTATTTAAAAAAAAAAAAAAAAAAAGCAGAGAGATACATATTATTATCTACTAATACATATAAAGTATGTTATTAAGTGAAAAAGAGAAAGGGCAATAGTGTTTGAAAAAAACTAAAAAGTTAGGAGGAAAGAAGACTTAACATTCATAGTATACTCTTGTGCAGTTTTAATGTTTTACCTTGTGTGTATAATTGTTGTGTTTATAGGTAAAAACCTAGTCAAAAATAACTGATTTCACCATACATTATCTAAAATAGCTATTTTCTGTTTAATGATAAATAATAAAAGGTGGTTTTATGAGGACCCATCTAACTCTCCAGATGCAGCACTGTTTAGGGAAAATGGTAGATTTTCCTAATGGCCCCAATTCTTCACTCCTCCTTGTATCCATGTTCTTTGCCTTTCTTAGGTAACTTGTTTGGAGATCTCTTACTGTGGGTGGGACATAATTTCCCACTCCTAACATCCATGCGACTTGCTTTAGCCAATACAATGAAACTGAAGGAATGGGTATAATCTCCCAGCCAGGGCTTCAAGAAACTCTCTATGTTTCAGTTTGCTCCTTGTGCTTCTGCTTTCTTCATGAAAAGGACATGCCCAGGTTCACCCAATGGTCCCAGGAGGGGAATGAAAGACATATGGAGCAGATCTATTCGAGCTAAGACTGCGTAGCCAAGCTCAGCATGGATCGGAGACCCCGAGTGACCCACAGACACATGAGCAAGCCTAGCTAAGATCAACTAAGACCAGCCTCATGACCTGTGAACTCTAATAATGAATGACTACTGTTCTAAATGTTCTAAATGTTTGTTACACAACAACTTCTAACCAATAGGGCTGGTCAAGGTCTTTTAAATATTACCCTGGGTTATATATGGTGAGACCAGAAGCAAATGGAGAGAGAGAGTTGAAAGACTTTTACAATTTTGTTACTTACAGTTTCCTGGAATAATATAGCATATCACACAGGGCCACTCAGTGAAGCACCAGGGTTAGTCAGGAGGCAGAAGGGGAAAGGGGAACTGTAGGCAAGTGCTTTTACTGTGGCTTCCAAGGGAAAGAATGGATAGGCAGGATGAGCAGGTTTAGGATTGGCCAGTATGAATAATTTCTGGGGCATAGAAGCTGTCCTTAGTTGTTTGATACCTGGCCCTGGGTGATCAGGGCATCTGTATGGTAACCCATGTGTGTGATTGTCTAGGTGTAAAAACCTGATAGGGTGGGGTGTGGACTTAGCTAATCAGGAAGGAGAACTTACCAGCCTCTAGCTAGGAAGGACTTCAAAATTGGATCAGGGAAATATTTTTTAAAACTACAGTACACAGGGCAGCCCTGGTGGCCCAGCAGTTTAGCGCCACCTTCAGCCCAGGGTGTGATCCCGCAGTCCCGGGATCAAATCCCACATCAGGCTCCCTGCATGGAGCCTGCTTCTCTCTCTACCTGTGTCTCTGCCTCTCTCTTTCTGTGTGTCTCTCATGAATAAATAAATAAAATATTAAAAAAACAAAACTACTATACACAAAGCTATAGTCCCTGTGGTCTTCTGGGATTTAAGTATAGGATATGTGCTAAGAAGCAACCAGAAGCAAGAATTCTGAGGGGAAAAATAATCAGAAAAAAGGCTGCACAATTATTATTAATTATTGGGACTGAAAGTCCATTGGAGTTATTCCAGTTACTATGGCTGCAGAACAAACTACCCCAAAGCCCCTAGTACCTTCAAACAGCATTTATTTTGCTTACAGATCTGCAGTTTATGTAGGGTTCAGTGAGATAGCTTGTCTACTTTATTTGACATCAGGTAGGGCAGCTCAAAGGTTAGGAGCTAGAATCATCAGAAGGCCTGCTCACCCACGTGTCTAGTGATTGGGTATCTCCCGTCAGCTGAGACTTGAGCTGGGGCTGTTAGCTGGAATACCTACAAATGGCCTCTCCATATGGCTGCTTAAGCTTCCTTACTGCATGGTGGCTGGGCTCTCAGAAGGAGAGCCGGGAAGAAGCCATATCACTTCTTATGACTTAGCCTCAGAAGTAAGTTTCCTTCGACTATATTCTTTTCCTTAAGGTAGTGACACAGTCCCACTGGTTCAAAGGGAGGGGAAATAAACCCCTCTCTTGGTGAAGAATGTCAAAGTGCTGGTAGAGCACATGGACTAGCAGAAATACTTCTGTGCCAGTTTTTGGAAAACATAATCTGCCATGGGGGTGGATTGAGAGAGAAAAGTTGAAGATGATAGAGGAGCACAGGAGAGATGAGGTGGGGGTGTCTCCTAGGTGTGAACCTGATGAGGGGCATGAGTAAGCTCAGCTGCAAAGAGCCCAAGAGAAGAAGCGAGTAATTGGCACCCCACACATGACAGAAACAACCCTGGGAGACATGGTAGGCGCTAAAAGCTTTCATGTCCTGCCTGACACCATCATCTTTCTTTAGGGGCATCTGTGCTAATGATGTGGTGATGTGGGGGGTGCTAATGGTTAACAGGAGATGAGGGAGTCAGAGATACCTAATGCTTGATCAGGTCCTGGATGGGGTGCATAGCTCAGGCTGGCTGGCAGGAGAGGCAAATCTGATTGCTGCCAAGGACATGGGACAGCCCATAACATCCCTTGTGTCTATACTGCGCTAACAAGGTGCGGAGCCATGCTCAGTGAGGGGCTTGAGCGAATGGCACCAGCGTGCAGCCTCACCTCTTCACACCTCTGTTTCTACATCTGCACAGTGGACACTGCCTGCTTTTCAAGGTAACCAGGAAGATTAAGCACAATGATAGCAATGAGACACTTGCCAGTCACTGGCTGGTCCACACAGAGGCCACAATTGCTCTGCTTGGATAGCTCATGAACATTTTTGAAGGAAAAGGAATGAAGTGTCCATTCCTTGACCAGGTATAGATTGATTCCCAGGTGTCAAAATGATCTTATGATATTAATGCCTGGGAGCATTTAGGGCGAAGGCAATCAAGTCTGATAAGGGAGATGGCCCTGTTTCCTGATTTGCACCTGACAGAGCTCAGAGCCTCCCACTCACAGCCAGAGGGCCTGCAGCCTGGGTTTCCCAGAGAAACCAGCTCACTGTTGCTGCAAGGGAAGTGCCTCGGTTTGAAGCGAAGACTGACACACAGCCCCAGATTCAGGCTGGAAAAAATCCAGGAGGCTTGCTCTTCCCCCACCACATGGGCCTCCCTGCATTCTCTCTTCTCTCCCCCCATCCTTTCGCAGGGGCTTAGGCTCAGGATGGCCTGACTCTGCTGCAAGCCAGCCTGGCTGGCGGGGTGGAGCAGGGCAGGGCAGGACAGTGGGACAGGGAACAAAGAAGGCAGCACTCACACACTGTGGCAGTCCCAGACACACATGCTCGGGTGCACAGTCTTGGCCCCGATTCTGTTTTAAGCTGTGAGCCAAAAATGCATCTCATCCAGATGGGAAAATGTATCTAGAATAGCAATTGTCTGCACCCACACACACACACACCCCATCAGCCCCACCAAATTCTGGGGCTGTACATTAGGTCTGGCAAGTAGTAGGAGCTCAGCTCCCCAGCCTTCCCTTCCGTTCTCCCCATCCTTCTGCCCATCAGGGACTACTCCCACTTCTTTCTGGAAGACTGCAAGGCTGGTTCAAGGACACCAAAGATTCTCCCTCTTCTTTCTTTTAATGGTCTTCTGATTCTTTTACTTCCTCCAAAGCATATGCCCAACTTAATTCAACAAACATTTATTGAGCACTTGCTGTGGCCCAAGCACATGCTTACCACCAGGACAGGCATCTAGAAGGTCCATATCTAGAGCTGTGCTGTCCGGTAGAACATTCTGTGGCAATGGCAATGTTTTAGGTCTGTGCTGTCCACTACAGAACCACCAGCCACATGTGGCAACAGAGCACTTGAAATGTGGCTGCTGTGACCAAGGAACTGAATTTTCAGCTGCATTTACATTTAGCTTATTTTCATTTAAATCATCATAAGTGGCTAGCGACTCCTCTATGGGATAGTGCAGACTAGAAGGAGGCGGGCATGTGCACCAAAGCCCTATTCCATCTCTGCTAAAATGCCGCAGTGGAGGTGCGGAGACCACCTGAAAAAAATAAATGAATGCCCACTATGCATGGGCAGTAGGGGAAGTCTTCCTGGAGGTGGCAGCCTGGGAGAAGAAGACTACAGGGAGGGAAAATTTTTCAACAAGGTGAATCTGGCTGGGAAAGGGATTGTGGGAGAAACTAGCATTGGGCAAAATTCAGATGCTGGACGTGCAGGTTGGCAGGTGGCAGTTTTCACAGGCAAGACAACTGACTTACAGGCTTGTCTTGGGCAGGGGCAAAATGAGTGGCTCCCACACCCACCACCAGAAACTTAGAAGATTATAGAGAGGACTTAAAGGGGCTCAGTGACAAAGAGTGTCCAGAGGATTTCAACCACATGTTGCTCTCTCAAGGCTGTGTCCTTGAAAACAGCTCCGACCATGGGAAAGGTGGTTGGAACAGGCTTTCCAAGGACAGGGGAGAGGGGAGGGACCTCCAATTCCCCGGGTCCAGCGTGCAGGTCATCCTCTCCATGACCTCCTCCAACAGGGTGCCATGGCCCAGATGAGAGAGAGCCAAGACCTGAGTAGGGACAGGGGGAAAACAGCTGGGGGCTGGGAAAGTGTGAACTTGTCCTTTGATGACACTCCTAGCACCTCCTACTCTGTCCTGCTTCCCTAGCACCCAGCTACATTTCAGCCCATAAAACAGTCACTGTGCATAGTAGGTGTCCAAGAGGTGTTTGCAGAAGGACAAATGAAATTGAGCAATCTCTCGGGCTCTGTGATTGATTATAAATTAGATTTGGGGATAAAACAGGGCCAGAGATTCATTCCCGCAGTCTCCAGATAGCTACTACATGCCCCCTAAAGGCTGCACAGAGGCAAGGAGGATGCCACAGTGACACAACCCAAGTTCTGCCCTGGGGAGATCAGTCTTGTCGAGAGGTGCAACCAGCTTCTTCTGAAACTCATAACTGACAGGGAAGATGGCCCTTAATGGAAATTGAGAAGTCAGGACAAAAAAGTATCCCAAGGGGGCAAAGAATTTTGGGGGGAGGGGCACTTGAGTTCAATGTGCTGGTGAGACATCAAGGTAGAACAGGTCAGCACATCCTTGGGAGAGGTGTTGGGGTGGGAAGACTGGCTATGAAGCCATGAGCACAACAGGGAAACTGAGGCTACAGGAGTGTTGGAGATGTCTAGGTAGTAGGATCAGAAAAGGTAAAACAGAAGCAGAAGACAACGTTCAAAGGACAGCCTTTAGGCCCCCTGCAGCCGGCCAGGAGTCCACGCCTCAACTTCAGCATTTTATGGTCAACCAGTTGGCATCATTCCTGGGTCCCCTCTGCTCAGTGCACACTTCCCCATCACAGGCTTTGCTCCCTGCCACTGGGCAACTGGGGCTCATAGAGCCAACCAAAGTTGTTCTCCCTCAAGTGTGGCTCAGAAAACTGATGCCTTTATCTGCTGCTACAGGCTGACCTGTGTCTCCTAAAGCTGCTAGGTTGGGGGTCCTAACCCCCACTACCTGAGAATGTAACTGTATTTAGAGATAGGGTCTTTTTGAAAAAGGTAATTAAGCTAAATGATTTGATTAGGGTGGGCGCTAGTCTAATATGACTGGTGTTCTCATGAAAAAGAGGAAATTCGGACACAGACACACAAAGAGGGAAGGCCATGTGAAGATACACAGGAAAGACATCCATTTCCAAGGCAAGGAGAGAGGCCTCCAGAAACACCAAACCATTGACACCTTGATCTCAGACGTCCAGCCTTCAGAACTGTGAGAAGATACATTTCTGTTGGTTTAAGCCTGTGGCACATTGTCATGGGGGCCCTGGCCAAGTAGTTGACTTGGTTATCATGGAAGGGCGGGGCCTTTGTGGAAAGGCCTCTAGCTCTCTCCGGGCAGACAGCCCCACTGCTGCACAGAGCTTCCCTGCTGCCTCCCTGCTTACCCCACCCCCACACACCTGCTCCCATCCCTGCAGGATGAGAAAGGGATTCATAGATCCTTCAGATTGCTGGCTCCCACTTCATTTTTTAAACGGTCTCCTGTAAAAGGAGTAGACAAAACAGTGTTTGTCCCTTGGCAAAAACTCCTTCTAAGATATATTTGTGGATTTAGGTTCACTTGAACTAAACAGCAGTGGCTTAATTCCACCTGGACACCCCCAGGCAGCCTGTGCACCTTTTTTTTCCTTTCAATTAAAGGCAGAGGAACAGACGGGATGAGAAATTCAACCACATGTACCTTCTTCCTTTATGCCCCAGTCCCTCTACACACACACACACTTTCAAGCACGCAAACAGAGATGCTATTCTCTTCTCCTGGTAAGTGTCCTGCCTACTCAAAAGCTGTGCCCTCTGGGCCCAGGCCACATTCCTCCTTCTTGGCATAGACAGCCTGACAGCCCAGCATCTCCAGAGCCTACTTTTGTTCTAACAGGATTTCTGCTGCTTTAAAATTTTTATTTGAAAGCCCTCAATAGGAAGAAGACTAGTGTTCTTCCAGGAAAACACCTCAGTTACAAATGCAGATCTCCCTATAAACTCTAACCCAGTTTGGGTTTTTAAGAGTTGAGATTTGATGAGCCATGGAACCTGACGATGAAGGTCATCAATCCTGAGGACTCAGTTGTGGCACCAGGCACACAAAGTCCAGGATGACCGTCTGCGTTTTGTGCAGCTCTTTTGACATCGTAGAGCCCTAGAGGGAGGGCTCAAGTGTTTTTCCCCTAGCTATGGCCCAGAAGCTCTGAAAATGCTTTTAAATTTTTGAAAAAAATCACCTATCTGATCTGCAGCTCTGTTTCCTCCCTTGTGAAATCAGGAGCATTCCATGTGAGGGACTCTTTCCCTTCCTTGGACATCCCACTCCAAGCCCAGCAACATGGTAGGAAGAATCCCCAACGTGGGGCTCACCATCGTAGCTCCCGCCAAGACCAAAGACCCTGGGAACAGTGACAAGAGCCAGATGCTGCTACCTCCTTCCCAGTGCCACATTAGCACCTGGAAGGGCAGCAGTCAAAAAACCAAAGGACAGCAGAGAATTGGAAACACGTTGACAACTGCTTGAAAGAAAAATGAACAAAAGAAGAAATTGAAGATGGAAGAACAGTGTTTTAATTCTCAAGAAAATGTCCACCCTTTCTGTCTCTCTAGACTAACTTCTCTGTAATTGCCCTGGGCTAGGACCGGAGCAGGTAGTCCTGAGGGACAGAGCTACACAGAGCTTTCAGAGCTTTAGTCTCCATGGGTATGATGGGGATGATTGTGGGTGCTCACTAAGGTAGGACTCAGATGAGCCAGTACTGAAGTACTTAATCACTAAATGGCAGCTGTTGTGATTATCATTGTTCTTTGCCTTATCTCAAGCCCCACACCTAGCTGGGGGTGTCTTCATAGTTCAACAAAGATGCCAAGGAATGTAGCAGAAGGATATCATCTGTAGGAAGACTTAAGAGCAAGGATGCTGCCAGAGGGTAAGAAGGTCTGGAGTCAAGAGTGCAAACAGCAGGACATACAAAGATCAGGTGATAAAGTTCAAGTTATTGGGAATGACTTTACAGGCTGAGGATCTCTTTTATTCACAGCTGGCTGAAGATGCACACCAGTGGAATGGAGGTCAGCTGGGATGAGAAGCACAGGACAGAGCTAGACCTATGTGGGACCTCTGGGATGTCTAGAAGAGCCTCTTTTCCTCCTGGGTTATCATCACCATGAGACATAGGACAGTATTGCTTTCTAAACTACCTGAGTGGGTGAATCATGTGCTTCTCTAATCACCTCTTTGAGCAACAAAAAACCTACTGCACCTCTCCATTTTGATTTCTAAAAATATCTTTACTGTCTTCTGTGACCACAAATATAATCCAAACTATTTTTTAGAAATCTGGCTCTTGGGCAGGCCCGGTGGCTCAGCGGCTTGGCACTGCCTTTGGCCAGGGGTGTGATCCTGGGGACCCGGGATCAAGTTCCACGTCAGGTTCCCTGCATGGAGCCTGCTTCTCTCTCTGCCTGTGTCTCTGCCTCTCTCTCTCTGTCTGTCTCTCCCTGTCTCTCATGAATACATAAATAAAATCTTTAAAAAAAAATATCTGGCTCTTACAGAGTACTCAGAGTCACCACCACCACCACCACCTCCTCCAATTTGGAGTTTTTATTTACTTTTACAAAAATGAATTGGACTGTAGAGCCTCCTATTGAGCTTGAGTTTTCAGTGAACAAATGATGTTTGCCATATTTCCATGCCAGGACACTTAGCTCTTTTTGAAAACTTTTTGAAATACATCTTCATGGTATTTATCCATGCCCCTGCTGAATACTGGAGTTGTCTCTAGTTCTACACTTTTCCAGATGCTCCTGATGTGACCATTTATTTGGACACTTGCAGTAATGTTTCTCTAACTCAAGCCCCTAAAAGTAGGAATGCTGGTAATTTACATATAAATGAATATGATTCAGCCTTAAAAAAGAAAGGAAATTCAGACACATGCTATGACAGGGATGAACCTTGAGGACATTATTCTTTTTTTTTTTTTTACATTTTTTTTAATTTAAATTCATATGCCAACATTATATAACACCCAGGGCTCATCCTGTCAAGTGCATTATTCTAAGTGAAGTAAGCCAGTTGCAAAAAGACAAATACTACATTAATCCACTTATATGCATCACCTTGAGTAGTCAAAATTGTACAGACAGAAAGTGGAATGGTGGTTACCAGAGGCTAAGGGGAGGGAAAATAGGGAAGTATTGTTCAACAAGTAGAGAGTTTCAGTTTTGTTTTTTTGTTTTTTTTTAAGATTTTATTTAATATTCCTGAGAGACACAGAGAGAGGCAGATTGAGAAGGAAGCTCCCTGCAGGGAGCCTGATGTGGGTGGGACTCAATCCCAGGATCCCGGGATCACAACCTGAGTCAAAGGCAGACGCTCAACCACTGAGCCACGCAGGTGCCCTGCGAGTTGCAGTTTTATAAGACAAAAAGCTTCTGGAGATTGGTTGCACAACAATGTGAATGTAACTTAACACTACTGAGCTCTCATCACAAAAGTTTAAGATAGTAAATTGTACATTATGTGTATTTTACCACAATTAAAATTAAAAAATAAATAATTTTTTAAATCCCCAAAAACAAAAAGTGGGAATGCCAAGTTCTAAAGGTGATTCCAGTTTTAATTTTAATAGATACTGGGAAACTGCCTCCTGAAGGGCTGCACTGGTCTTATTTCTACTGCATGTGTGAGAAATCTCCTCTCTCACAGCTTCTCCAACACAGGCATTGACAATCTGTCCTCCATCATGTTTTGGTAATGGCAGATGGGGACAGAAAGAGGGCAGAAGTTCACACTTATCCCAAAGTGTAACAAGAGAATGTCCTTCTGTTCAGCCCATCTAGACACTTGAGTGGCCACGAAGTGAATTTGGGCTGCAGAGTTCTACAGGAAAGGTGTAGATCTCTTCGAGTGCCTCCGGAAACTACAGAGTTATTCTAGTTCCTCCCCCACCCATCCCATTCCCTAACCTTAAAATCATGACTCCAAATATCACGAACTGGCCTACATATTTCCCTGAAACAGCTGTCCTGCAGAATCACTAAAACTTGGGTTAAAAATAGCCTCAGTATCTAAAGAAGGTTGAGTCCCTGGAAACAAAGCCCTCTTAGAAATGTCCCCACTTCCGTAAAGGGCACACAATAGCTGACCCAGCTCTGTCCCCAGAGCTAGTCTCTTCTTGTGACCACCCCTTCCTGCCCTGGAAACGGATCTCTGCCTGAAGTCTTTTCTCATTCTTGGTCCATCTATGGAAGAAAAGTAGGGAAAAGGAAGGATAATGCAATTATAAACAAGCTATAAGCTCATGTCCTTATTTCCATTTTATAAAAGCCCAAATGGGCTCAGAGACTTTAAATAACGTGTCTGAATTCCCACAAACTGGTATAAGGAGCCAAATTTCAATCTTACGTCTCACTTCAAAAACCACAGTGACAGTAACCTGCTTCCCCAGTGCAATCCATCCCCTAAAAAGGTCCTATCAGGTATTCAGGTCACACCACCACTGAGGAGGTCCAGATGATGTGTTTTACACAGAAAACAAAATTCTGAATAGGGTTAGAATTCTGCAGCACCAGGAGACATTTCTAGACAACAACCCACCTAAAGAACGCCCGGTACCTTGCTGATGGCTTCTCCCTCCCCCTTAGCAAGTGGGGAGACACATTTTCCTGGGTGGTGGGTGGGAGTGAGGATCAGCTGTCTACTGTTGTTGGCAGACCTGGTTTCTCTGCTGTGGTAAGAACTGAAAGTTTATCAGGTTAAACAAGGAAGCTTCCCATGAGCTCTTAACCTCTGTGATGTTATGGGGGTTGCAGGTGAGGAGATGGCCTCTGGCTACCTACTTGACCTTGGGCTCTGTGGCCAGGAGCTCCAAAGCATATTTACAATGACAAGATCAGGCAAAGCCAGCCTCAACTGCTTAGGAAAGATATTTGTGGCAGGAGGAAGAGTAGTCACCTTCTGCATTGGTTTACCTGTCCTCTGGATCATAACCTTAAGCATGACTCCCAGGACACAGATGTCTGACAATTATACAGTACTGATGCAGGAGGACTTTCAAGGCATCCCAGACTCCAGATCAGCCTCCAGCAGGGATGTGTGTGTGTGTGTGTGTGTGTGTGTGTGTTTTGTGTGTGTGTGAGAGAGACAGAGACAGAAAGAGATTGAGACATTAGGCATTGAGAAGATTAAGATGGTTATTATGGCAGGAGAATCTATGAATCTGGATTTCTATCCTGCAAGGACCCTGAATGAGACAAATGCATGAGGAGAAATGACCAAGAGAAGTGGCACGAAGTTCTGTTGTTAGCTACATACTTTGCCCCAAACCTGCAAAAAGAATAAGTATGCACAGTATATATTCAAGTACTTGGAGCATCCTGTTCAAGTCTCCCTGAGCCTTTTCCCCATCAATATGCTGGATCCGGGATCCCTGGGTGGCGCAGAGGTTTGGTGCCTGCCTTTGGCCCAGGGCGCGATCCTGGAGACCCGGGATCGAATCCCACGTCGGGCTCCCGGTGCATGGAGCCTGCTTCTCCCTCTGCCTGTGTCTCTGCCTCTCTCTCTCTCTCTGTGACTATCATAAATAAATAAATTTTTAAAAAATATGCTGGATCCAAGGGGGAAGCCAAGAGTGACTCTTAGGGGAAGTGGGGTACAAATATGTCATGAGCTTGCATGATCAGAATGCCCATACTCATGCCAGGAGACCCTTTGTGGTATAGACTGAAGCAAAGGGTTGGGAAGAGAAGGGATGGGAGAGACGTCCGTCTTTGTATTCTTACCCTAGGTCTCACAAATATTAGGGGCTGACTTGCATTTCTATGACAACCAACAGTATTGGCTGCCAGTGTCTCAGGGGAAAGGAACCCAGGAGCTGATTGACAAGAACTCTGTAAGGCTGGTCATAGTAACTCCCCCTGCAGGTTGCCCTGGCAAACAAGTGTTAGCTGCTGCTGAAGGCTGCAATGCCAGCCAGATGTCAGCATCTAGAGGGGAGGTGGCTAAGACAACAAATGTTTGGTTCCAGGGATGAGTTCTAGGATTCCTCAGGGTGCTAGGGTTCTAGGATCCCCTCTAGGCCAAGGAGACAGGTAGATGAAACCCTTTCCTCCCAAGATCAGACTATATAATAGCAAGGGCTCCAATAAGGAAATCTGCTCACTGACCTCAGGCAAACCCCCTTGTCACTTGACACATATTTGTGATAACCACTATATTTTGGGTAGTTGTAAGATTTGGAGATCGCAGATGTAACAAGCCTAATACATCCTGACGTGGAGTAAGACCTTGTCTCAGTTATCTATTTCTGGGTAACAAACAATCCCAAGACTTAGCAGCTTAAAGCCATAATTCTTCATTATTTCTCAGTTAATATGGGCAAGTATCAGCTGGTGGTGGTGATGCTAGGGTCACTGATTTGGCCTCATTGAGCAGGCCCTGAGCTGAAACATCCAAGAAAGCTCTGCTCACATGAATGGTGCCCCAGGTTCCTGCATGCAGCTCCTACACATGGCCTCTCCACCTGGCTAACTTGGGCTTCTTCACAGCATGGTGGTCTCAGTGTAGCTAAATTCTTACATGGCAGCTGGATTATCCCAAAGAAAAGCAGAAGCTGCCAGACCTCTTAAAGATCAGACACAGGATCAGATAATGTCACTTCTGCTGCAAGCTATTGGCCAAAGCAAGTCATAAGGGGAAGGGAAACAGACTCCACCTCTTGATGGGTAGAATGACACATGCATGCAAGGACAGGGAGAAAAAGACAGGGGCTGTCTTTGAAATCTACCTACCATAGCCCTCAACTCTTAATCAGCTGTGAATTTGTGACTCCTCTCTGTAAGTTTGTTCCACCCTCTTTTCCAAGGCAGTAGCTAGGACTCCTCTGTTCAGGAGTGACACACCGGGCCAGAGGATGTCATGATCAATAGGGACCTGCACTCATACTCATTGCAAAGCAATGGGAAGGTGAGAAAACTTCAGAGATGATGGTTGAGCGATTCATCTACAGATGCTGGACCAGATGTCCCAGGGCTCCTCGCCTTATGAAGCTCAGCTCAGAAGGAGAAAAGTCACCCATCAATTCACACCCCCTGCCAGCTTGGTGTGTCAGGTGGTGGCCACTATGAACTGAAAGAGAGAGAGCCATCCTCCTCTTAACCATGCCACATAGGTCTCCTAAGTCTTGAGACCCCAAATAGCAAAGGGTCCTCCATAGTGATTTGGGCTGAATTTACCACCAAAGAGAGCTCAGAATAGCATTTTAATTAATTTAAATAAATGTGACACTTCTTGTACAACTGAAATTCATGTATCACACTATTGCTAGATCATTAAATCCCAGAATTATCAATGCCATACTAAAATCAGGTAGAAACAGGACATTCACACTGATTGTTATTCACGTTCAAAAATTAAAATGAAATACCTCATACACATATTGGGTGAAACCTGGAAATTGCTTTGCTGGGAATTTAACATTGAGTGTTTACAGCCTTGGTCATTTTCCTGGGCCCTGGGAGTGATCTCCCCATCTGAGCCTGAAGAACCCTTCCTGTGAGCTCCAGAGAGAGGGCATAGTACAAGCCTCGTCCATCTCTTGGCCGCATCCCTTACACATCCCCACAAGCCATGTGCCCATCCAGCAACACTGAATCAGCCCCCTGGAAGGAACCTAGAAGAGCCCAGGTCATGGTTTTAGAGAAATTAACAGCTGCTGCACTCCAGCTAACAGGAGACCTTAGGCACAGCCAGGACCTGTAAGCATTACTATTCCTTCCTTCTGTGCTGAGAGCAGGTGTGACATAAGCTGTAAATTGTACTGAGCTCCATGAGCAGGTGCTGGCCAGGGTGCTCAGCAAATATGGGGTTCATTTTGAGCTACAAGTGGCCTCTCTGGGGCAACTGAGGCAGGCTAGCAAGGGAAAGGTGAACACGGTATCTACAGCTCCGGGTTTGGAGGAAGAGGATGAAATGGGATTCAGTGTGTGAACTTCAGTACTCAGGGTGAGGGGTGGGCACGCTCAGGAGACAGCAAAGCTGGCAGCTTTGGGAGCAGTGCTGTGCTTTGCTATCCACTGGGAATGACCTTGGGCAGCTGCTTTGTTCTATTCTTGGGGCTCAAAGGCCAGGCCACCCTGAGTGGATAGCAGAAGATATATTCATTTCCCTGCCAGCCATTCCACTTTCCTATAGGAAAATACTTGTTTTGGGTGAGAAGTTGAAGTGGGGAAGCTGCGTCAGTCCCCAGGGGCTGGTCAGCACACTCTATGTACTGATGGAGAGAGTGCTGGCTGCCCTCAGATAACCCAGCCCAAGTCTCAGCCCCGCCTCAGACTGGCTCTGTGACCCAGGGTAAGATGCATCACCTGGGCCTGTTTCCTCGCCAGGGATTAGATGACATACTGAGGTGTCAGCTCCCATGTCGATGTCTTTCCTTCCTCCAATCACTAGAATACTGGATCATTGTCCCCAGGGAAAATTTGAGGAGAACAAGGGCTCTTAGCTAAGAACAGTCAGGCCAAAGCATGTGGGGGTTGGTAGGAGCCATCTGCCCGCCCCCCCTTCGAGGGCCTGAAATATCATTCCGAATGATTAATGCTGACTACAAAGAAGTAGAATTAATGTCTGAGACAGTTAGGAAAGTAGCTGATTCTTCATGATCAGTTTTTAAAGAGGAACTGAACCTGAGAATTCACCCTCTCGGCTCGGGATATAGACACTAGCTGTGTACGTGCTTGTCCAGCACCTGGGTACATAGGCGGGGTGGGGGGTGATCATGACAGAGCTCCAGCCTGGGGGCACCCCTCTTGCAGAAGAGAGTTAACACAGCAGACCTGATGGATATCTTTTGAAAGTCTTCCTTTCAAGGCTGACCCTTGGCTGGTGTTTGGAAACTTGAATTTCTGGAGGGTTCCTGCCATCTCCAGAACTGATAACCGTGGCTCACAGTGCTCAAACTGTTTGTACAAACAATGTCGTTTATGCTGAACACCTGCTTTCCTCCGGATACTCTGTGACTTTGGTATGTTCTAGGCAGAAGATGTCTACATGACCAGACGCCATTTAAAACTCTGAGCACTGAGTCTCTAATAATTTTTGATCAGTAACAATTCATGTGTGCTGTCACACTCATTGGTCGGGGAACCAAGCGTGTCCTGTGTGAGTCCACTGGGAGAGGACCCTCAGAAGCCTGCACCTACTCAACAACTCGGCCCATGTGCCTTTGCCCTTTCTGGATGGTGCTTGGTATGCTTGGGCTATAACAAATCAGAGCCATGAATACAACCACAAGCAGAGTCCTTCGAGCACTCCTAGCGAATTACTGAACCTGAGAGTAGTCTTGAGGACCTCTGACACACACACCCTGTCTTGGATTTCCAGGAAAGGCCTGGGACACCAAAGTCCTGCTACTGGGAAGGCCTGAGAATTGAAGACATTGGTGCTTCATGCTGAAACTCATTTCTCTCTCCCAACCTCCACACCCACACTCTAAACCCCTCTACAGGTGGAGGAGGTGGATCTTGGGAGTGGTTCTCTCCGGGGAGTTCTATCAGATGGTGTTGATATAGAAGACGGCAGCCTCATCTGGCCTGAGCCTCCTGGACCTCAAAGTCTAGGATCAAAGAACACTTTGTTTCCTAAGATTCAGTTGTCCTGCTCACCCAATGTAAGCAAACCCTGAGATCACAGACCTAAGGCCTGAGGGAACTCAAACCCATGGCAACAACCTATAGGACTACTAGGCACCAGGGCACAAAGGCTCTTGGACCACTCAATTCCCCCAAAGGGGAAACTGAGGCCCTGCTGGGTTATATAAATGCAGCTGCTGCCCCCCACCCCGCCTTGCCATGGGATATGCATTTCTATCACTGCTGCTTTTCCATGTCTCCACCTCCCTCTCACAGCAGACTCTGAGCCCCCAAGGGGGTGCTGCATCTAGGCACTCAGTGATATGACCCACCCCAGCTTAAGCCCCCCAATGCAGGCAGGAGATGATTCCCTGCTGGTCTCCTGCCTCCCTAGGCTATTTTCTTATTGGGGTAGTCTCAAGAGGCAAAGTCTGACAAAACTCCTTATAGTCCACACCCCAAATGCTCAGGAGGCACAGCAAGCCCTCAAGAGACACCACAACCATCTGTGAATCCCTGAATATCTTCATTTCAGAAGGCTCAGCAAGCTTCTGCCCTGGTCAGCATCAACCAGCTGGCCAGAGGGAACCAGTGCCAGGATTTACCCCTTGACTCTGAGTGGAGACGAAAATAAATAAATGGACAGCTCCATGTAAGAGAAATGATTTAACTTTATAAAAATGTGATAATACAGCAAGATTTGATTGGGTTTTTCCCTTTTTTTCTGGCAAGTGAAGTTTATAAAAAACACCTGGAATAAAAATTAGAAACATAACCTAACAAAAATTAAAAACAAGGAAATAGAGTCATTTAGAAAGACAATAAGGAGAAACCAATAAGCAGCAAAAGCAGCAGCAACATGGAGAGAAAGTTGGCTCTGCTGTGCGGGCAGATCAATGAAGGACCAACATAATCAGAGCCTTCACATCAGGTTGAACTGAGGGGCAGGGGTGAGGGAGGGCAGTAACCATGAGCGGCATGAAGGCCTCCAGAATGGAACCACACTGATGGCCACTGGCTCAGTTGGGGTGGGGGATGAAGCAATAGCCTCCTTCAACCAAGAAAATGAGACATATAGGGCCACATACAAACATTTTTTGGAATGTCTGCACCATAGCCAAGGCAGAGTTAGGACCACCTTGGAGAGGCAGGCTGGGAACCCCCTGCAACGTACCCCAGGCTGGCCTCGTAGGGCAAAGGTCCTGAGGTCCCACCCGCAGGACGCTGGAGGAGTTCTGGACTACATTCTGAGGTAGTCTAACATGACTTGCACAGGTAGCTGAAAATTATCACAAAAGAGTGGGAAGAATGAGGGCAGAAAAGATGCATGGACAAAAGAGGCTAAGGTACATAACAGAAGGGGCCTTGCTACAAGTAGGTTCAGAGATGACCAGAGAGTGTGGCCTGGGGTCACAGGTGGCCTGGGCACATGGGGGCTCTTGTACTACTTGATGCTGCAGCTGTGTGGAAGGAGATGAGGGAATCCCTGGAGGGATTCCCCAGCCCAGAGCAGCGCTAATTCTCAGGCTGGGGATCCCTTGCTGATGACTCATGTCATGATGGTGATGCACCAGAGAACCTCAGGGCTTTGGGGTGAGGTGTCCCAAGGGTATTTCAGCTATGACTCCTCTCATCTGAACAAGTTCTAGAGAGAACTAACACTGCTAGAGTTACAGGTGACGGAGTGATCAGATCAAAGCCACCAGTGAGAGAAATAACAAGAGCAAAAATCAAAGGTGTTGCTAGACTCCCCTACTTTTTTAAGTTAATTTACATTCTTTTTCTCATCTGCCCCAGCACTCAGAATTCTAAGTCAGGATAGAATGATCTGAAGGCTTAGGAGGCAGCAGCCGTGTGGATGTTAGTATTTTCTCTGCTTCCCACATTTCCGAGGACGCCTTCGAGGACGGAGCTCACCAAAGTCCTCCACTTCATTTTCGTAATCATCTTCCTGAACGATACCTATTTCAAAAGTAACAAACAAAAAACCAGAAAGAAAGTACAGAACAGTGATTTTTTTTACTCTGCTATAAAATATAACATGCCAGTAAAACCTGGTATCTTTGTAATTATTTTAAAGGGGGAAAAAAAGAAAGCCTAAATCAGAGCCCAAGTAAAAGTAAACACCCTTCTCTAGAATTAAGTTCTTATACAGGCTTGTTCCTCTGCCCTTATTTTAGAGACCCTTTAAATTGCAAAGAAATCAAATAAAACCTAAACTCAACCACAAACTCAAGTTGGTATACCAGTTATCTTCCTTTTGAAACAATCATAAAAATCATAGTTCCAGCAGACACTATAATCTAAACATTTTCTTCTGCCCTATGGTAAGGATTTGTGCCAAGTCCCTTCTAGTTTTTCCCAACTCTGGGGTCCAGATTTTCCAGTAGTGTCTGGATTAGGAGGACCCACAGAAGAGCATATGATATATTTGAAGTAAGAAGAAGTAAGATCTGGGCAAGAACAGGCAATAGTTGGAATGGGCAAGAGGGTAGACTTTCCAGATGATATGGAATTTGGCAAGACCATTCTGTCAGGAGAGAAACTTGACACTCCATACAAGCCCTTAACCCTCTATTAGGAAGATGCATGCTAGTTTTCCCAATGATTTTGTTTGCTTTGCTCACACATGTGTTTGTTTTCTATCCCCAAGACCAAAACAGTGCTGATACATACTAAACATTCAATAACTATCCACTGACTTACATGAATGGTTGACACAGGCAAGCATATCCACCAAGAGAAGGCTTTTCAATACTTTGTCAGTCCTTGGGAGTCACTGTATTGAGCATGAGTAGTGACTAGATGTCATTGATAACAGCTCAGGAGTGTCAAAAGAGATTTTCAAAAAAGAAACTAAGGTGAGCCCTCACAGTCAGATGGGGAAGCTCAAATACTATGTTGCTAATAACTTGACTGACAGGGAGCGAGGCTCCTAACACTGAGCAGCCACTACTGACACCATAGGCAACTCCACTTCACATTGACCTGGGGGTCAGCAGAACCAGAGCGTCACCCTGAAATCAAGGGCTCCTTACCTTCCTCTTTTAAGTGGAGTTCTGTCTTCATCAGCCATTCCTGAGCATCCCTGACTGACGGGATCAGACTGTTGACCAGCCGAGCCATCACTTCCTCTGCTACAGGGACCAAAGAACAAGAGCTTTGAGTATGGGGGCTGCTGCAGAGATCAGACCAAGCAGTCCTAGATCCAAAGCCCCCACCACCTCCCAAGAACCTGTCTTTGTGTTTCCCCTGAGGGGGACAATGGGATAAGGACCCACAGCCAACTTGTGCTACCACAAACATACACTACAGTTAAATGCCAGCCTGACACCACCATCCCTGTGTATCTGTAGAGATTGCCAATGTCACTAAACCTTAAACTGGAGTGTCCAAATTACAGACTAAGTTTGAATATTTAATTTCACTAATTTTATACATGAGTTCCACTCAGTGTTGCTATGAAATAGCTAATAAAAAAGATTCAAAGACCACATAACAATTCTTATTGTTAAACTCCCACATGGGGTATGGTTTAAGAACCCTACTATATGTCTGGGTGGCTCAGTGGTTGAGCTTCTGCCTTTGGCTCAGGTCGTGATCCCAGAATCCTGGGATTAAGTCCTGTGTCAGGCTCCCCCACAGGGATCCTGCTTCTCCCTCTGTCTATTTCTCTGCCTCTCTTTCTGTGTCTCTCATGAATAAATAAATGAAATCTTAAAAAAAAAAAAAAAAAAAAAAGGGAACCCTTCTAAAAGGAAGAGATCAACCGGGCAACTCCAGATCTTAGCCAAGGGCTCAATACAGAGTAGATGTTCAAAAAATGACCAGTGATGAATAGACCAGAAACTTAAGAGTTTTGTTAAGACTTTAAATGCTCTCCCTCGATCCTTGCCACAGAACTAGCTGGCTAGCCCTTCTCTTGTCTATAGTGCTGAGGAAACCATCTGGCCCAAGATAATCACAAAGTTTTAACTGAGGGCAGGGTGGTTCAAATGATGGGGTTTTGATGTAATTTGAGAACACACGTTCCTCACTTGTATCTCTGCTAATGCCAAGTTCTGTCATCCCCAGGACAGACCTCACCACAAAGGACTTGGCCCTGACATGTGTTCTCAAAGCCTAGGTTCTAACACCACCTTGGCCCCAATCCCTGAGGACCCCTTACCGCCAACCCAGGCCTTCCGCCTGTAGAGGTCCTCCACTGTGTCCAAAACCTTTTTGATGTTCTCCTGGACCTTTCTCTGCAGCATGTGTCTGTGCTCTTTGGAGCCCAGATGACTTCGGTTCCGCATGCTCTGCTCGATGTCCTGTACCACCAGCTTGCCTTCATCGATGGCCGGGTCCACCTTCTCACGGAAAAATTCGGAGTACTTCTGGTAGGCCACCTGCTGCTTCCGATGGCGCTCTAGGAGGATGTGCTGCTCATAAGACTCGCTATTCCTCTCCAGACCCTCCATGTCTCCCAACTCAGCCCTGGAAATGGCCACAGCCTCGGAAGCCTCTCCCTCAAATGCTTTCCCAGGGCTGAAATAGTTGTCAGGACCTCGGGTGAACTTCACCCCACACAGGTCGCACTGGGTCCTGTCGACATCAGCCTTCTTGAAGTTTCCAGCCCCGGGCTCCCTGGTCTCCTCCTGGAAGCACTCCGTCTGAGCACTCGCCCTCCTCCACCAGCTGATGCACAGGGACACCACCAGGCATGCCCTTCTCAGCTTCCGCTGGATGGAAGCCTTCCGCTGCTTCTGGGAAAGGATGGCAGCCAGGAGGCGGTCCCGGTCTTCCAAGGCCAGCTCATCAGTCTCATCCTGCCCAAACTCGCACTCTGGTTCAGCAAAGTAGTCCACGGGGTCCACGCAGAGCAGGCGGTTCAGTTTCACCTCCTCATGATAGAGGCCGCGCACCACGGACCCCTTGGCGTGCGCACTGTCCCACCGCCAGTGGCAGTCCATCAGGTACTCTTCGTCCCGCTCGAAGAGCAGGTCCTGCAGAGCCTCGGCCACAGACTTCACATTGGCCGCCGCCAACACCCGCTTCACCACTTTCAGGAGCCTCTCGGGCACCTGGTCCGGGCAGTCCACGCTCATCAGCTGCAGCCTCTTCTGGATCTCCTGGAAGTGCTGGTACAGGAGAGGCCTGCAGTAGGGCTGCAGAACCTCCTTGGCGTTCACCAGCATCACCAGGCACAGCACCAGGGTCCGCTCCGCTTCACCGGACACCACGTAGTCTATCTCACCGAAGGCATCGAGCAGGACATTGAAGTTCACGTTCTCATAGCCGCATAGCACCTTGACGAGGTAGGAGAGGTGGAACCGGAAATCCTGAATGGCTCTCGTCACGTCCTTCGGTTTGTACTCCTGGATGATGGAGAACATGTCCTTCTTGCTGAACAGGAACTCCCAGTAGTGCAAGATCGCGATGTAGCTCTTGGGGAGGCACAGGATGGTGTTCTTCCAGAGGCGGGCCAGGACCACCCCACAGTGGACAAACTGGAACTCCAACAGGGCCACCGTGTTTCCGATGCTGGGGATGAGTGGTTCCTTGCACCTCTTGACAAGGACATTCATGAAACGGAAAAAGAGCCGCTTGTAGTCTTCCGGGTTCCTGTACACATAGAACTGGTCGATGCAATTCTCCAGCAGCCGGATGAAGCAGAGGTGGGTCTTCTCGGTATTGTCATCATCCTTGTTGGGTGCCAACATGCCAAATTTTCCTTCTATCCCCTTCATCTTGCTGCCTCTCCCCCTACCCCTTTCTTCTTTTTCAGCCTCTAGAGCTTTGAGTTCCCTGTTGTAGTTGTCCTCCTCCTGGTGGAGCAGCTTTTCAAACTCCTCCGGATAGTTGGAGGAGACGAGGAAAGCCTGCATGGCGCTCAGCCACAGGTCGGTAGACTCTCGGCGGCTTCGTGCCCTTTCATTTTGAAACAGAAAATGGATGTACTCTTTCAGAGCAGACCTGTAGGAACGAAAGGATTTGTAGTTTGGTTTGAGGATGTCTTTGCATGCCATGGGGTTTTCTGACAACACTCTCTGATGGAAATGCTTGGGGAAGAGGACATTCAGGAAGGATTTGCAAAGGCCATACATATCTGTAGACAAAATATAATCAATTTCTTCAAGTTCCTCTGCCAAGGTTTTGGGGAATACTTTTTTGGCTTCCAAAAGCAACCCACTGATCGCCACCAAGTGCATTTTTGACTGAACCAAACACCTGGCCTCACAACGCCGCAAAGGCCTGTGGAAATCTTTGCAGTTTTCATCCTCACATTTCAAGCCTACAATAAACCGCATGCAGATTCCTGGGTAGGTCTTCCCAAGTAGGCTCTTTGTGATCTGACACAGCCTGCTCAGAAGGTGTTTGCTGAGGGCTAATTTTACCTGGTCAGTCATTATTGAGAAATAGTCTTTTGTTTTCTTCTCTCGCAAGTTCAAATCCAGGTCACAAATTATTCTTAATATGGGTCCAGGGTCATTCTGAGCTATCTGGCAATACTTGGCATCCACCTGAGAAATCCCAAAAAACTCAAAGCAAGACTTGACCATCTCCTTCTCGGCGTTGTTCGTCACTCTTTTGAGGGCCCTGACCAGATTGAGGAGGACTTCCAGGCCCCCGGGAGCCAGGGCCAGGACCTTCTCAGGCTCGGCCTCACACTGGCTGGTGGCTTCGTAGAGCGCCTCCACCACTCCAGCCGAGTGATTGAGTGTGTCAAACTTGAAGAAGGCATCCTTGAGCTTTTGAAAGTCTCTCAGGATTACCCCCTGAAGGAACTGTGCCTCAGCAATGCCAGACAACTGGTTGGTTTGACAGCAGAGGTCAAGGGCTTCTCTCAGAATGGCCTTGGTATGTTCTACATCCGAATCCCTGGCCACGTTGAGGCGGGCAGCCCCCAGCAGACACGAGGCCTGGAAGTCCTTGTCAGCAGTGAGCCTGGCAGCCTCCAACAAGCAGCCATGTTGCTTCATCAGCAAGGCAGCCTCTTCTCTCCGACCTTCCCTGTTGAGCAAGTCTGCAGCTTCCGCTAGTCGTCCACGAGACTTCAGGAACACCAGCTGGTCTTCTATGTCCAGCTTCGAGAGAACAGCCATCATCTCCTTGATCTTATTTGCACTCAGGTACTTTGCTGCAGCTTCCAGGTAAAACTGACTGGCAGAATAAGATAGCTTGGATATGGGAAGGGTCTTGGCCCTCAGCATTTCTTCGTACCTGGAATGACAGACAACACAAATGTCAGCTTATTACCACCCAATGGGAAACGTTCTCCAAATTCAGCACAAAGCAAGTTCAATGCAATTCCCACATGCAGATATAAATTACAAAACAAGAGCTAAACTTGTCCAGCAGCTTTACAAATGCATCACTTCACATGGATAAAATTCCTTCTTTATTTTCCAAAGGAACCAAGCATTAGTATATTTAGTTAATGAAACATAATAGAGTTGCAACCTAAGCAAAGGGAAGTTAGGGAAGTCTGAAAGTCAATCTGAAGGGCAATAATTATTCATAATCAAAATTATCCCAGAAAAAAAACCTTAAACTTTCACAAAAGCATGATATTCAGTTGGGTCTACAACTCCATTGCATCTGAGATAGGACTAATGAGACAGGGTGAAGACAGAGACTGCACACACACCAGCACAACATTCGACTTCCTCTTATTACCCAACCTGTGATTTTTCTCTTCTGCCAGGTATGTGCGTGGTTGAGTTAGACTGAGATTAATGAAGCTCTGAATGTTCCTCTTTTCTCTGCTGATCAAAGGCAGTATATCCCACACTACAGTCCCACAGTTATTAAGGCACAGGAACAATCCAATAAAACATGCTCACTTTTGAACTCTCGTTAGGATAAAATCCATCTTTTCACAACCAGAAAAGTGCCTAGATGCCTTACGATGCCCCAGAGTTATGCTACCAACATCAGATTTCCTGGTAAAACAGGCTTCCCCTGAGGGGTGTAAATAAAGATGAAGAAAGGGAGTACACTTCACATGTGAGCTGAGTAACGGAGTAACGAGTTGTTTTACCAAGTATGAAGAGCTATCCAGGTATTTTCTTTTCAAATTTAAAATGTCCTCAATGCACTTTGAGTCAGGCCAGTTAGCACCTGAATTCTATACTCAGTATGCAGAGTGTTCAAAGGACACTCAACTAGATCTTGTGTGAGGCTCCAGTGGATACTCAGGTTACACTTAGATCTCAATTCAACACATCATTAGAAACCCTCAGTTGTATACCTCAATAAAGCTGAAAAGAATAATAAAAGAAAATGATTTTTCTGAGGAAAATCTGTGACTATTTAAGGCTCTTCTAGAAAACTAAGGACAGAAGGTTAAATAACTAATTAAAAAAAAAAAAAAAAACTCTCAGTCAGTTTTGTCATATGAACTCACAAGAGAATTGGCCTGGTCAATTACTGCCACCACCACTGCATAGCACCCTGATAACCCAATAAATGTCACATCTGGATCCTGTTATGGATGGATAGTTTGCACCCCCTAAAATTCATACATTCACGCTCCAACTCCCAGTGTGGTTGACTTTTGGAGATGGGCTCTCTAAGGAACTAACTAAGGTTAAATGAGGTCACAACGGTGGAGCACTGATCCAACGAGATTAGTGTCCTTATAAGAAGACACCAGAGAGGGACACCTGGGTGGCTAAGTTGGTTGGGCATCTGACTTGGGTTTGGCTTGGGTCACAATCCCAGGATGATGGGATCCAGCCCAGCATCTGGCTATGTGTTCATCAGGGGTCCTGCTTGAGGATTCTCTCTCCTTCTCCCTCTGTCCCTCCCCCTACTTGCATGCACTTGTTCTCTCTCTAAAATAAATAATTTTTTTTAAAAAAAGAAGACATCAGAGAATGAGCTCTCTTGTGCACTCTCTCTCTCACTCCATGTGTAAGTGCCAAGGAAAGGCCACATGAAGACACAGTGAGAAGGCAACCATCTGTAAGCCAGGGAAAGAGCTCTTAGTAGTCTTGATCTTGGAACTTCTAGCCTCCAAAACTAGGAGAAAATGAATTTCTGTCATTTAAGCCACCCAATCTATGGCATTTCCTTACAGCACTCTGAGCTAATACACACCCATTGTGTATATCATATATATAATGGTACCCAAGAACTAGAGAAGGGAATATGCTCCTTTTCCCACCCATGGCACTGAACACCTACTTTTCCATTTCCAAAAATAAAATTCAAGGTACTAAGTACCTTTATTGAGGTACTGGTTACACAAGTATGTTAATTTTGTGGGAATTATGCGTGCCTTTTAATAAAAGCTGACTTTAAAAATCTGAAGTTTAAAAAAAAAATCTGAAGTTTGAACATCTGGGTCAGTTATGTTCATTTTGTCACTTGTATAATTTGATAGAAAGCAAAAAAAAAAAAAAAATGTAGAACCAACCCATATCCTACTTTCAGGAGCTGAGAGTGGTCTCAAAATCCTGCTCAACAGAAATGCAGAACAGCAGATTCTGTGATTCTAGCTGTCCCATACCACTGGGAAGATCTCCTAGGGTAATCAACAACATCCTCTTTCTATATTCCTTGTCAACCATCAACCCTACCATCTCCATCTCTGGAATATGAGGTAGGCTGAAGGCTCAAGAAGGTCTCCATGTATGAAACTTATGAGAGTATGTGTTCATAAATTTCACACACATATGTATGAGTGCATGACTGAAGATCTGCCAGGAGATCATGGTAAAGCAAAATCCTGATGGCCCACTAGCACTCTTACCTTTATCCAGCCAATCAGCAAAACTGTCAACTCAGCAGGTAAAGGTGGAGAGGACAGAACCATCATTAGCACATGTGTGTCATGTACACATGTAACATGTGTGTCATGTACACATGTAACAAACCCTTCATCTTCTACCCCTTATCCTCATGACATGGTGTCAAAGCTTATAAAGAGAGTAAAGTATATTAAACATACATATATTAAGAGTGCATTTACTAAATGCACTAGAATGGTGGTCACTAAGGAGAGAATGGGAATGGAGACTGGCCATGAAGAGGAAGAGGATGAACAAACTAAAACCAATGGTGGGTTTGCTGTAAACAGAAGATTATATTCTACTCATTTTCCTCCCACACTTCCCATCCAGCTCCTCAGTTAATCCTTTAGGCTTGGCTCTTGCCTTCAAGGAGCTCCTGATCCAGCACCGATGCCACCACTTCAAGTGAAAGGAGTGTGATATGGGCAAGCCACTTCAAAAGAGCAGGATAACACCATCCAGGGCAGACTGCCCAGAGGGAGCAATGGAAGGGAGGGAGCAGCATGGGGGAAGGGAGAGAATAAAACTACTTACTTTTCCACTGCAATAGCAGCTTCTTCAAAAAGCTCCTCTTGACAGTACATTTTGAGTGCTAGATCAAATTCCTGGATCTGCTCAAAGCATCTGAAAGCATCTTTGTAGCACTGGCTTCGCTTATAGAAATAGGCAGCATCTCTTATCTAGGAGAGAGTAAAATATACTCTTAGAGTATTCACAGCATAACTTTTTATCTCAAAAATAAGCCAACACCATGAATAACGATGTCTGCTATTTGTTGGAATACAGTGAAAAACACTAAGACATAAATAATATTAGGAAAACAAATTCTTTATATGGGGAAAAGCAAAGTTAAATCCCAACCTCACACCTTGACACAAATTTAACCTTCAGATAGGCCAAAGATCTAAATGTGAGAGCTGTTGAAAGAAAATGTATGAGAATATCTTTGTGACTCAGAGATAAAGTCTTCAGCAAAACCGAAAACACTCAAACTTTAGGGGAAAAACTGATGCATTCAATTACATCACAAATGTTGAACAAAGCTCATGTGAAATGAAGTTAATGGAGAGAAGACAAACATTAACACTGAGACCAGCACTGTCAAATAGACCTTGTTGTGAATACAGAAATATTCTACATCTATGCTAGCCAATTTGGTAGCCACTAGCCACATATGAATGGTGAGCACATGACATGTAGGTTAGTGTAATTGAGGAACAGAATTTTTTATTTCATTTCATTTTCATCAGTTTTAACTTTAATTTCTACCTGTAGCTAATGGCTACTGTATTAGAGTGGACAGGTCTAGAACATTAAATGGATTCCTGCAACCACAGAAAAAGACTTTACTGAAAACCCAACAGAAAACTATGTAAAGGATATAAAGCGGCAGGTCATGGTTGGGGGGAAACATGAATGACTAACAAATCTATTAAGATGCTCAATTTCACTAATAAAGAAATGTGAATTAAAACCACAGTAACATATATCCATAAAGTTTGCAAAAATTAGAAAATCAGAACCAATTGAATGTTGGGTACATGGAGCCCTAATGCACGAACTGGCACAGCTGTTCTGGAAAACAAAGTGGCTTCCACTTTCATTTAGTGAAATTAAGTATATGCACACCCTAGAGCCAGCAAGCCCACTCCTAGTAGTCCCCAGGACAGTAAGGAGACATGCAATCCACAGTGCTATGTATGGCAGCTGGTTGTTGGTGGCAACCTGGATGTTCTCTGATAGGGAAATGGTAAGTCAAATGCAGGGGATGCCCATTCTGGATTACTATCAGTGGCCAAAAACCTGGCCAGGCCTAACACTATAGCAGGGGGTGGAAAAAGTAAAAAACAGAACAATATGCTATTTAAATAAGCCTAAAATGTGTATGTTAGAGAAAATACTACTATTTGCTCTTCAATTATACATGCACATGGGGATTCCACATTAAATGCACTGGAGTGGCTGCCAGGGAGGACAGAATGGAAATGGAGACCAGTCATGAAGAGAAAGAGGATGAACAAAGGAAAAAAGGAAAACCACAAGACTTTCCATAAACACAAGCAGGTCTGCCATAAACACAAGATTATATCCCACTCTTCTACCACACTTCTGTCAAGCCCCCCAGGGTAATCTGTTATGCTTGGCTCTCCCAACGTTTTCCCAAATTTCCTTTCCACCACCTCCACTGCCATCACAGCAATGTAAGCCACATCATCAAGCCTCAGCTGCTGTTCCCCACTGGCCTGTCTGCTTCTACTTTTGTTACCCACAGACCTCCCCCAGAGCATCCAAATAATGAGCTCCATGTCACTCCTGCAGTCATAACCTTCCACTGGCTCCCTGTCACACTTGAATAAAATCTAGTCCCTACCATGGACTTTGAGGTCCATGATTTGCTCCTGCTACTGTCTCTTGTTCATTTTACCACTTACTTGTACCCACTCACTCTCATCTGGCCCAACCAGCTTCCTTGCTGTTCCTGGAGCTCCCCAACACACTCCCACCTTGCAGAGCTGTTGCCTGCAAGGATGCTTGGCCTTCGATGCCCTCCAGCAGTTCTCACAGTCTCTGCTCAAAAAGCAGCACCCCTAACTACAGAGAACAAATCGAGGGTTGATGGAAGGATGTGGGTGGGGGATGGGCTAGATGGGGAATGGGGGTTAAGGAGGGGACTTGTTATGATGGGCACTAAGTGTTATACATAAATGGTGAACCACTGAACTCTACTGCTGAAACCAATATTGCACTGTATGTCAACTAACTAGAATTTAAATTTTGGAAAAAAAAAAAAAAAAAGGCAGCTCCCTGCTGGCCCTCTGCCCAAAAGAACAGCATCTGACACTTCCTTACCCTCACCCATCACCTAGCTTCATCACCATTAGCATCTCAAAGCCACTGGTTTGTCTGCCATCCCTCTCCTCCACTAGGAAGGGACACTCTGTGACAGGCAGAGGCCCCTATGTTGTCACTGGCTGTGAGCACCCACAGTGCCTGGCACACAGGAGGGGCCCACCTATTTGTTGAATATCTCACTTCATAATTCTACTTGCTGCACCTGAGATCCAGAGAGAAAACAAAATCAAAGGGAAACAAGACAAAACACATAGGCCAGGCCCTCTAATAAATCTCAGCTGGCTTTTTTTTTTTTCATCTAGATCATCTACACCAAGTAGCAAAATACAAAGAAAATTCAGGGATCAGGTTTTTCAACGTCCAGAGACCTTTCAGAGCAGAGAGTATCTAGACCCATCTCAGCCACATGGATACAACCCCATAACCAGAAAGAACATCTATAACCCTGTCTCTTGTCCTCTCCTGACAATACTGATTACTCAGAAGGAAAATCTCCAAGCGAGAGTGCACGCCCTATGAGGTGCCAAGCGTGTGTCCAAGTAGAGAGAGAGCAGAGGGCTGGCTCTAAGTGGCAGCCCCCATGCTCTGTACACTCTGCTCCCTGAGGGGAGGGGTCCCCCTCGAATCCAAAGCAAGGGCCTTGAGAGGTTTCCAGAGGACCAATGTCGCTCTCAGCAAAGAGGCAAGAAGCAGGCAAGGCAGAGGAATCCCTACAAAAAAGTCTTACGCCCCCAGCGCTTCCTCACAACCATTTCTTTGCAGGGGTGGCACACATTTGGGGGCTGAGGACAGGGAGGCAATCTGGTATAAGGATGTTGACAAAGGCTGCTGCCATATTGGTCAACTTGAATCGTGCTGTTTAGTGTTGTGGGATGACCTCAGGAGGTCTGAGGCTGCTGAGGGTTGAACACCCTTTCAGGGAGGAGTCTGAGCAAAGAAAGGAACCGGACCCCTCCCTGGATGGGGCTTGGAGCTGCTAGAATGTACTGGGGAGAGAAAGCAGAAGAGGCTGCCCCCAGTGATCAAGCCTGTGGAAGGGGAAGGAAACAGGGAACGCTTTGTCACCAGGAGCGGGGTGGCCTCCATTTTTGAAGGCACAGAAGTCACAAAGAAGGGAACACAGGCTGTACTTCTGGCCTTCTGGTTCCCCTGCTTCCTACTTTCTGAGGAAGAGCTTGCCAGGTCGGGGAGGTGGGCAAGGTGAGTAAGTAAGGAGGCGGTCCCTGACTCGGTCATAGCTGGAGCTGGCACTGGTGGGCAAAAAGAGGGAGCAAAGGCTTAGGCTGGTTCCCTGCAATTGTCACCACTCAAGGTCCAGGTGGCAGCATGGGAGATTGAAGGGCTAACAACCATAACATGTAGTAAAGATGGAAGCTACCCTAATTCCTAGATCTTAGGACCCAAACTCCCACCCACCCTGAAATCCCTAACCTGTTCCCATCTCCCACATGCTAACAAGTCACATCCCCTAATAAACATAGGGCAGGGCAGACAGTACCAGGTGGGCCCCACTGACTTGGGGCCACAGTTCAAAGTCCCCAGTAGGTGCCACCCCCAACTATCCAATGTCCACGGTGTTCTGAGGATCCAGGAGCTACTACATTCAGAGAGCCATGGAGCCCCACATCCCTGCTGGAGAACCAGAGAGCCCCTCTGGGGAGAATGCAGCAGCCCCAGCTGGGCTTTCTAAAGCACAGCTCCTCAAGCTACCTAGCTCTACACCTCCAGGCCCTCACAACAGATACACTGGAAGTGAATTGTGTGAGGTACAGCGTGATGACTATAGTTGACACTGTGTGGTATATTTGAAAGTTGCTAAGAGAATAAATCTTAAAAGATCTCCTCACAAGAAAAAAATTCTTATAACTCTACATAGTGATGGATGTTAACAAAACTTAACTATAGTGATCATCTTGCAATATATACATATGCCAAATACCTCTAATAAAATTTTACATGCCAATTATACCTCAAGGGAAAAAAAGACAAGGGAATTGTTAAAAAAAAAAAAAAGTCATCACTGCTTGAATGTTCTAGCAATGCCAAATTGCTGTAATAGTCGCTCATTGGTTACTGTCTCCTTCTGTGTTAATCCTTTGGCAGACAAATAAAAATCTGTGTCCCGCCACCAGCCTGCTGGCCATTCTGTGAGTAGCTAAGTTCTAGATCAGCGGCTCTGTCTGACAGCACTTTCTGCAATGATGGAAATATTCTATAACAATGAGCACTTGAAATATGGCTAGTGAGACTGAGGAACTGGTTTTGTAATTTTATTACATTGTCATTAAATAGCCACCTGGGGCTTGTGGCTGCTAGACTGGTTGGTGCAGATCTAGAGCAATTGCTGAGAACCCAGAAAAATTGCCATATCAGTGCCAGGTTATTCACACAGGCAGACTCCAGACTGAACACGGAGGACAGGAAGGGAGGAATATTCCAAAGCCCACCTTCCCTTGGATTTGAACACCTGGCCTCCCATGATTAATATCAGGTTGCAAACATTTACACAGACAGGCATGCACACATAACACATCTTTGGAGCCACGTAAACACTTAGGCAAGTGGAGAAAGAACAGCTGCCCTATGGTTCTTGGGGCCGACTTGTCCCTCTCTGGAGGCCCAGAGCCCCTCCCTGATGCAAGCAGGGGCTGAGGGAGTCTGCTCCAGAGCAGCCCAGTGCTCCCAGTGGCAGCGTGGGCTGGGCCCATACCTTCCCCAGCTTCTCACACAGCTGGGCAGACAACTGGAACTCCTTGGCATAGCTCAGGCACTTGAGGGACAGCTTTGGCTCCTTGCACTCCAGATAGGTTCTGGCCAGTTCTAAGTACTCCATCTGCTTCTCCCTGGAGGAGGGAGAGAAAACAGAGTACCCACGGCATGGTGACCTCGCCCCAACAGAGCCAATCTCATCAGAGATGACCCCTGCGACTCTTACTTGGGGCTGACTTTCTTGGATTTCATGTTCAGGGCGGTGTTGTGGGCCAGCGCCAGCTTCTCCTTCTCAAAAGCACCTCCTTTTTGGTAACACTTGGCTGCAACCTAAAACAGGCAAAAATGTTTGATTCCCAGCAAGGGGCTGGAGGTGACACACAGAACAAGGGTTAAAGCACACATGCCACGTTTGCACTGACAAGGCAGTGAGTCTCACCCCAGCCCAGCCTGAGGGGGAGGAGCAGGAATGGGCTGATGAGCTTTAAAAAAAAATGGCCTCATAGGATAAAGCCCAGTAATATGACCAGTGAACACTTCCTACTCCACTTCCTTGTGGAAGTGCCCTGAATCCAAGGAATCCACGGAAAAGGGATGCAGGATGTGTTTTTACAAACCACCAGAATTAACACCTTCACTGAATCTTCCAACAGCCACGTGGGAGAAGTTTCATCCCTCTCATAGCATACAGTAGCAAAGACACAGAGCCATGGGCCCAAAGTCACCCAGCAGCTCTTCTGGGCCCTACATAGGTTTTCTCTAGTCGGTAACTATAATGGCCAACAGTGTTGGTAGAACAGCTACAGCACAGAAATGGGGGTAGAGATGGGGATGGAGATGGTGTCATCACATTCCATAAGATAACTGGCTAGATCTGTGGGTCATGCAGGTCTGTGTTGAGCAAGCAGAAGGTAGGCAGATGAGCATCACAGGAGAGTTTCCGGGACCCCTATTCCTGCCAGCAGAAAGCTGCTTTTCTAAAACGGGCATGTTGACACCATGTCTCAAAGCACAGGCCATAGGGTAGAAAGTCACGTCTGGTCCAGCATGTAAAGATTAGGTCTCAGTGTGGCTGAGGGAAGGATTATGTAGACAAGATGACATCTTGTTCCCTCAGGCTCTTTGCTCCAGCCTCCCCAGCCTCATAGGGCTCCTTCCATTCCCATGACTTGTGCCATACTCCTTCCCACACTGGCCCTTTGCACATGGTGCTCCTTCTGATTGAAATGCTCTTCCATACCTTCTCTGCCCAGTTAACTTCATTTATCCCATAGGCCCTCAGCTCAAGGCTCCTACTTAAAACAGCCTCCTCTGGCCTCCCTGTCCAGGACAGGTGGTTCTAGGGGCAGCTGGTTTCTCATCTGGGATACCTGCCAACAGCTGGAGCTGTGCACTCTTCTGAGTGCCTGAACTGCTCACCATCATATCCCTGCAACCTAAACACAATGTTTGGCCCAAAGTTCAACAGGAATTTGTTGAATGAGTGAATCTCAAGCGAATGCGTGAGTGGTTCTGGAACAGTCACTGACATGCAGCCAAAAACTCAGGAAACCACCTGAGTCCTGAAGTCCTCTAGTGGATTCAAAATCAGGTGAGGAGAAGCCTTTTTATAACATTCTCATCTGCACCAACTCCCATAAAAAGATTTCAGATTCAAATATTCAAAGGGTCTTTTTAAAAGGATAAAGACTTGGAACTCCATGGGCAACATGTATGGGTTGACACCAACAGTGTTCTGAAGGGAATAAAGGGAAAGACTAGCTAGTTTTCCAATTTCATATCCATACCTGCTGGATATTATTCCACTCTTCCCTCCGTGCTCCCTCCCCTAAAAAGAATCTTGGTTTTATATTAGCAGCCAAGTTACAACAAGGATGGGCAGTGAATAAAGCTTCAGAGTTCTGTCAAGTTCTAGCAACTAAATACTACATATTTATGGAAACACTTTCCAGACACACCCAAACACGCAGCAGGGTGCATTCTGTTTTCTCACCCCTTAGAACTGACTGCTCATCCTAGTGAGCTGAAGAAGGCTGCTCAAGCTCACTAGGATGACTTGTGGCCCAGAATGGGTCAACTCACTCAAGTGATAAAGACTCAGATTGGGAGTCAAGTCTATGTCAGATCAGTTTGAAAAACAAATGACCAATCTGGTACTATTTCAAAATGCAGTGCGATGATGGCACAAATTTTTAAACACAGAGCACAGGAGGGAAAGAAAAGAGCATCAGGCTTTGTTTGTGCAGCAGAGGCCAGGACCCTCTGTTTTCCTCTCAGTACATGATGGCACCTGGTCCCTGCAAAGAGTTGTCATGCTTGCACTGGAGAAGGAGCCGGACAGGGAGCTCTCCTCATCAAGGATGGCCTGATGTTTCAGAAGCAGCAGCACAAGCACCCAAACCTTGGCCTTATCCTGGTGATGAGCATGATGGTGAGAAACCTGCCTGTGAGGCCTGATGAGGTCACTAATCACAAAGACCTTCCCTGCACCACCCCCTCACCCTTGCCCCTACTCCAGGTCCAGCCCCTTACCTTCCAGCACTGGTGTTTGGCGTAATAGTCTCCTTGAGCAATCCACTCCTCAGGCGTTGAAGTCTTAACAAACATGCTGTCATCAAAGTCTAAAATGAGAAAAGAGAAGTGGGTTTGTTTCTCTGCCATTCGTTCTCTTAAACTTGTCATTATGTGCTGAAGTTGGCTCCCTTCCCATACCCCAAAATTGCATAAGTTGAAACCCTAAACCTCAGTGCCTCAGAATATATATTTGGCTATATTTGGAGGCAGGGCCTTTAAAAGAGGTGATAAAGTTAAAACAAGGCCGTTAGGGTGACTCTAGGTCCTTATAAGAAGAGGAGATTAACACACAGAAAGAGACACCAGGGGCTCACATGGAACCATCTACAAGCCAAGGAGAGAGGTCTCAGAAAAAAACCAAACCTGCTGACACCTTGATCTTGGACTTCTTGCCTCCAGTACCGTAAGATAGTATGGCTTATGGGGTTTTATTATGGCAGCCCAGGCAAATGAATACACCTGCATTGTCTTTATAGGATTCATTTTAAGATAGATTTTAGCTTAGCAAGCCAGGTTGCTGTGGGTTTTGGAAAAAGGAAGTAGGGGTAAGAAAGGATGTTGCTCAGTTTCTGAACTTCAGTCTACCCACCTCTCCTATGGCTACGGATTAGAAAACAGAAAATTCTAATTCGTCCTTGAAAATCCAAAGCCGTGTAGCTCTTAGCAAACTTCCACCCAGGGCCTTTAGCAAGGAACGAGGTGACAGAGTTTTACAGTACTTTCAAATGTGCAGAGTTTGCACTCAGGGTAAGCAACGTGACATATCCTCATGGGTGGGCATAGACCATCATAACCACCTGCCGTCAGGCCCTTCTGTTGTCACACTCGCCTGCTGTTGACTAGATTAGCCACCCCTCCTGCAGCCCCCCGAACATCACCGGCAGTGGACAACCCTCTCTGCAGGTTCTGAGCCACAGCTGCAAGGAGCACATGAAAGACTGAACACCAGCACAGGGCTGAGAGCCAAACCTGGGCCGAACGGGTCCAGGATACCCGGGCCAAGGGATATGCATGGGGGGCAGCAAGGCGGACCTGCCAGCTTCATTTAGAAGGTCCAAAATCCTTCTTGCCAGCCCTCTACCATGCCCTGCAGCACTGCTTTGCAGCATCTTGTCCTGACTCCATGTGCTATCAGTGCTCTGGTGACACTTCACCCTTGTAGCAGAGCCCCCTGGTATCTCTGCACAGGGCCGGCACGATGATAAAAACACCCCAGTTACACGTCACCACGCTCCTCACAAGCTCCCCTGAACGGTGGGAACAGATGTTCTCCCAGACTTTACCATGTGCAACTTACAACACACTTAAGACTGTCCTTTTTCTTGTACTCTTAATGCTACCAAGACAGAAAATAGTGATCTCGTTTCATTCTGAATTTTTAAGTGAAAGAAAATTGACTGTCTTGATGACCTCTTGCAACAGGCACCAGAATCTCTTTTGAGAATAAAGAATACAGGCTGCAGAAAGATTAAGAATGACTCCGGCAGGCCAGCCCCCTTGCTCCGTTTTCGTTGAAGAAATGAAGGCCCAGGATGAGAAAGTGAGCCTGGACAAAGTCACATGGCTACACAGGTAGAAAGCTCTAATGTTCTCATGAGAAGCTAGGTTTTTGTTTGTTTGTTTTTTAACTCCAAGACTTCAACTTTCCCCCATTACATGTAACAGCCCAGGGACAGAACAGCTAACCCTGGTCCCCAAATGGGCCACTGGCTGCAACCAGAAATAGCCCCCATAAAACTGGCCAGAAAATGCTCAGGAAATCAGCAGACCTCTGCACAGGGCCAAGCCCTGCACTTTCCCCCTTCCTTAGAGAAATTAACTGTGGCCTGGAGAGACCAACTCAACAGCTAGCTAACCCACAAGAAAGACAACAATTTTCTCCTTTATGAAGGGCTGATTACTTCTCTGCTAGTTATCCTATCAGGAGATCTTCACTCCTTTTTTTAATTAGCTAGTCTCTGCAAGGGATCCAAACAACACACAATATTGGTTTGGCTCAGTCCTAGGATGAGAGCAGCCTCTATGAACAGTTTCTCACTGGCAGACACTTAGGTCATCTTAGTTTCTTATAATTATAAACAGGACTGTGAGGAACACTTTTGTGCATGTATCTTTGAGATTTTATACAAGAATATCTCTAGGATAGGTTCCTGGAACAGGAATTGTTGGGTCACTTTTAAACCAGTACATTCTTTATTTTGATAGATATTGCCAGTCAGTTGTCCAAAGACCATAGCAATTGGTGTTCCCCCAACAAAGCCTATTTCCTCTCACCCTCGCCCATGACCCTCACTTTTTTTTTAAGCAGGCTCCATGCACAACATGGGGCTTGAACTCATGACCCTGAGATCAAGACTCAAATGCACTACTCACTGAGTCAGCCAGGCACCTGCCATAATCCTCACTTTTAAAGATCTTCCCTGAAGGAGTTAACCTCCTCCCACCGCATTACAACCACACACACCCCGCACACCTTAGCAGTAAATACAAACTCTCATTTCTCAGAAGAATGTGGAAAGAAAGCATTTTCAAAAACCTGTATCTTTTGGGGTACCGGGGTGGCTCAGTGATTGAGCATCTGCCTTTGGCTCAGGGCATGATCCTGAGGTCCTGGGATCAAGTCCCACATCGGGATCCCCGGGAGCCTGCTTCTCCCTCTGCCTGTGTCTCTGCCTCTCTCTGTGTGTCTCTCATGAATAAAAGAATAAAATCTTAAAAAAAAAACCCTATATATCCTTTATAGCTGATCATAAGAAGAAGTTAGAGTAACACCTTTTGTATCTGACATCCAGAATATTTTAATGAGACCTTACCTTTATTTTCATCTGTCTTCACAACTTGGACAAAATCTCTTCTCATGAAATATTTGAAAGCAGGAGCCCGCTTCTCTGGGTTTTCATCAAAGATCCAGAGGTTAACCCGGGCCCGTGTGATGGCAGTGTATAGCTGCTTCAGCTCTCCATTGAGGAGCTAAATTGAGAACAAAGGTGGAGAGTTGCTTGTCTATAGCTTCAATGTGATACACTTCATGGGCTTACTCATTTCGATAAAATACAAAAAGCAAATTTAAGTACAGCACAAGCGTGAGCAGGACAGGAGGGGCTCACGGTGGCCACAGCACAGATAAGTGAAGCTCTAGTAAGGAAGCACAGCATTAGCATAGGACTGCCCGATCTACTGTAATTTTATATTTTGAAATAATTATAGGTTCATAGGAAGTTATAAAGATAGCATAAAGAGGTCCCATGTACCTTTCACTCAATCTATCCCAGTGGTTACATCTTAGACAATTACTGTAACTTATTTTTAAAAATTAAGCCAGTCATACACTTCTAAGACCATTATCATTACTACAAAATTATTCATGACCTATGCCATGATTGAGGACTGCAGATATAAGCAGGTTATGACTTGAACATGGGGAGGGCCAACTTGATTAAATAATGCACATTTCAAAACAACAGTGGATTCATGGCTACCTAGAGGTTTGCACAGTTTGGCAGTGATTGAACTTTTATTTCTGCAGAGCCTTCTAGGCATTTACAAAAATAACCTGATAATTGCTATTCTGTTTGTTTTGCACTTTGTAGGAGACATTAAACTAGGGCGGTAGTTTCTCCCTCAAGTTTTTAGTTTTACTGATTCAATTTTCTGGGATGTTGCCCTCACTCTCGAGACCCCCCCCATCAACCTCCCTCAGTCAAGAAGTCTGCAGCACTACTCAGCTTTGGCCTCCTCCTCAGTGAGGTAGCTGCAGGTTGGCTCCCTTAACAGTATAGGGGAGCAAAATTTGCCACCCCCAAATGTGGAGAGTTGGCATGTGGATTATTTTAGGCAAATTATTTTTTTTTAAGATTTTATTCATTCATAGAGACACAGCTAGAGAGAGAGGCAGAGGGAGAAGCAGGCACCATGCAGGGAGCCCAACGCGGGACTCAATCCTGGGTCTCCAGGATCACGCCCTGGACTGTAGGCAGCGCCAAACCGCTGCGCCACTGGGGCTGCCCTAGGCAAATTATTTTTAAGAAACAAAAGGTTTGGGAAGAAACTTTGGCTTTCACCCAGACTGCCTAAAAGAATTTAGACAACCTGTTCCAGGAACAGAACAACCACTATAGATAACTATAGTATTATATGAACTATGGGTGGCAAACAGGGAGCATTATAGCAAAGTCTGCTTATGTGAACTCCTTTCTATGTCTCATTGTTTCTAGATGGCCCAGCAAACATTTTCTGACCAAACATGCATCTTTTTCATCTTCTTGTGAATCACTTTCTTTCCCTTTGAAGTCCTAGAGACCTACCCCCTTTTTCCTGATTCAGGATGACATATACATCTCGTTTTGCCTGTTTTTGGAATCTCATGTTTATTTCGATTCCCTGTACATACATTATTAAAGTGTTTTTTTTTCTGTTAATTCATCTCATGTCAATTTAATGTTTAGACTGGCTAGATGAATCTTAAATGGTAGAGAAAAATTTTTTTAGCCCCAACAACAGTTAAGGCTGGTTTAAAAGTCTCCATTAGGGATCCCTGGGTGGCGCAGCGGTTTGGCGCCTGCCTTTGGCCCAGGGCGCGATCCTGGAGACCCGGGATCGAATCCCACATCGGGCTCCCGGTGCATGGAGCCTGCTTCTCCCTCTGCCTGTGTCTCTGCCTCTCTCTCTCTCTCTGTGACTATCATAAATAAATAAAAATAAAAAAAAAAAGTCTCCATTAACTATTGTCCTAGACTTCACATCTGAGTTCTCTGTCAGCAACTTCAAAATTTCTGAACACACTGAGTCCCAGAGGTGATTAGAAGGTATAGCCCCCTTTCACTTTCAGACAGCGCCCCAACCATCAAGCCTCACTCTTTGCTGAGAAAAGAGAGTTTGCAAACTGATTAAACTGAACAGCAAAGACACAAACAATCCAATCATGAAATGGGCAAAAGACATGAACAGGAATTTCACAGAGGAAGACATAGACATGGCCAACATGCACATGAGAAAATGCTCCGCATCACTGGCCATCAGGGATACCACACAATGAGATACCACCTCACACCAGTGAGAATGGGGAAAATTAACAAGACAGGAAACAACAAATGTTGGAGAGGATATGGAGAAAGGGGAACCCTCCTGCACTGTTGGTGGGAATGTGAACTGGTGCAGCCACTCTGGAAAACTGTGTGGAGGTTCCTCAAACAGTTAAAAATAGATCTGCCCTATGACCCAGTAATTGCACTGTTGGGGATTTACCTCAAAGATACAGATGCAGTGAAACGCTGGGACACCTGCACCCCGATGTTTCTAACAGCAATGTCCACAGTAGCCAAACTGTGGAAGGAGCCTCGGTGTCCATCGAAAGATGAATGGATCAAGAAGATGTGGTCTATGTATACAATGGAATATTACTCAGCCATTAGAAATGACAAATACCCACCATTTGCTTCGACGTGGATGGAACTGGAGGGTATTATGCTGAGTGAAACAAATCAATCGGAGAAGGACAAACATTATATGGTCTCATTCATTTGGGGAATATAAAAATTAGTGAAAGGGAATAAAGGGAAGGGAGAGAAAATGAGTGAAAATATCAGTGAGGGTGACAAAACATGAGAGACACCCAATTCTGGAAAACGAACAAGGGGTAGTGGAAAGGGAGGTGGGCAGGGGATTGGGGTGACTGGGTGACAGGCACTGAGGGGGGCACTTGGCGGGATGAACACTGGGTGCTATGCTATATGTTGGCAAATTGAACTCCAACAACAACAAAAAAAATTTTAAAAAGAGAGTTTGCCAACACTGAGATCCCTGACATGCCCACTCCCATCCTCCACTCCTCAGTGCTGATGTGCAAGAAAACCAATCAAGTACTGGGCTCTATTTTTAACCTCATCCTGTCACCCAAACTTTGTTTACTGGCTCCCTGTCAAAGCAGCATATAGACAAATGGCAGAAAATCACCTTATACATTTCTGGATTCATCATGAGAGACCGACCCTGGGAGGAGCTAGATTTCTCCAGGGGCACTTCAATCAGTGGCCAGTTTTCCTTTCTGGAGTCAGATGATGAAGGCGTAAATGAAGAAATGATCTTCCATTCCTTGTAAGCCTGAACGACAATGACAAATTAAAGACCAATAGAATATGCTCTTGAACCATACACACAGCCTAAAGGTGAATTAAGATCCCTTTTCTGGGCATGGGGCCCTCAGCCCCAGCTATAAGGAGGAGGACGTCCTATGGCTTCAGTTGGGGGAACCTCAGGTTGCACAGGCAGGGAAAGGGGAAGCTACCATGAAAACTCCTCCAGACACTTGGCCAAGACGGCTGAGAAGCCAAGCACACATACCCACTTCCGGAGGAAGGCTAAGCACTCAGGAAGTTTCTTGTTTAAAGAATTTCAGCAAGCAGTATGGAGGCAGGAGCCCAGTGTCCTTCACCCCACTCATAATGTGTGAGAGACGCCACTTAGTGTCAGCTGTTAAAATACATATGACAAAATTTTCTAACTAAATTATTCGACCAAGGATGGAACCAATTCAGGAGCTATGGAGTATATTGTGCACAGGAGACTGAGCTTAGACAGAATACATTTATATCTCAGTTCTTTCACTGACTAGCTACGTGACCTCAGACAAATTGTTTCCTCCACATCTTTTCCTGCTCTATAAAATGGGACTACTAGAACTACCCAAGTTTACTGGGAAATAAAGGCAATAATCAATGTCAAGTGTCTAATACAATGCTTGACAACTAGTTGATATTTTAGCCACTTGTCCCTTTATCCAAACTGAAGCCACAAAACCATAGTGACTATGTAGACGTTGGTAAATTTTTTCTTTAAAGGGTCAGATGATAAATATTTTAGGTTTTGTGGGCCATGTGGTCTCTCACTACTACTCAACTCTGTTATGATGCAAAAGCAGCCATTGTCATTTATACAGATGAAGGAGTATGTATGTCCCAATAAAATGATATTTTTCAACACTAAAATTGAACTTAATATAATTTTTATGTGTCACGTAACATTATATTCCTTTGATTTTTTTTAACCATTTAAAAATGTAAAAATCACTGTTACCCCACAGGCCATACACAAGTAGGATGGATGCGGCCCTTGGAACCATGGTTAGGAGACTCTGGTAAAGCTAAAGTACCCAGAATACATGCAATATTTAAAGGGAAGAATTCCTATGAAATTTCAGATTTCATACTTCACTGTATCTTGTGAGAGTAAGTAGCTAGTTAACTCCCCTCAGCCTTTACTTTTCCATGTATAAAATGGTGCTACTTGTCACCTATGTATCTTCTCAAGAGTAATGAAAACATGGAGTACATACAGCTCATGATCTCCTTTAGGTCACCCCATAACTTAAACTATATAAGTATCAAGTTAAATGTTTTAAACACTGTTTAACTTACTTAATATTAATGAAATTATTATTGCATTAAAATCATTTCGATATTAAAAAAATTAACACTGTCTATTAAATAAGAGTGGTTACGCTCCTAACCACTCTTTATGTGGTTAGGAATTATGGAATTAATCACCGTATTCTGAAAAAGAGATGTGAATCATGTAATCATTTATGTAGTTGGGAGTTTAAAAAAAAAAAGCCTTCAGGACATATTTATGACTATCCTCTTTACAGAGGCATTCACACCACTGAATCATTGGCCAAGGAAGGCAGGCAAAAGACACAAGCATTTTGACATTTGCAAGGCTCTCCTGGGAGCCAGCATGAGGCGCAGATCAGCTGACCTTGGAAGGGCTAGTGAAGCCCAATGTATTCTACAACTGCTGAATGAGTAGCAAAAGCCACTCGAATGGCACAGGACTATCCTGTTTCCAGGAATAAAACACACTTTACTTTCAAGACAGAGCCTTTGAGGAGTGAGTCCGTGTATCTGTGGCAAGAATACAGGCCTACAGCACCTCTGACAATAAAAGAAGTAGCATTTAAGTCTTCCAGCTGCTTCCATGGGGACTGATCATTGTGAAGATCACCTTGATGGGGCCTGTTCTGTGATTAACCCATAAAAGCTGTGGTTTTCAAAGTCCCTCCTGTCCCATTCACACATTAAAAAGAAGGAAAGGACTGCCCACTGTGGCCGAGTGTAAATGGCAAGCCCTCAAGTCCCCATAGGAGGAGAGTTTGGGGGTGACTAGGAGAATGACTGCTGCTCCCCCAAATGAAGCCAAATCCTAGAAAATAAGGACTTGGTGTAACCATTCCTTGGTCCCTTCCCCATCTCAGATGATGGACCTGGCAACTATGCAGTGGTTGACAGAGAAAAAATTGCTCTAAAGAGAAGAATCACATGCCAGGGCAACAAGAACTGCCCCTACATGCATGCACAGAGAGAAAGTCTGCCAGAAACATAAGCCAGGGGTGGAAGAAGAGGCCAGGGATGGAGAGAGGAGCTCTCCACTATCCCCTGTGTCAAATACAATTACTATGCAGCAGCCTACAGCCAGTCACCCCAAAGGAAACCCCACATGGGGCGCCAGACTACAGGTGACTGAAGACTTATGTGATCCTTGTCTTTCCTCTGCTTTGATTAAAGTATTTCCTCTCATTTAGAAATGAGATGTTTTTTGGTCTTGAGTTTGGCAATGATACACAGAGGGGGTTCTTTGTGCCAGGCAATGCATAATGACATTCCTAAGAAACTGAGAAACACAGCATCAGGAGTCTTTTTAGAAATCTTATGGTGCACATGGTATGAAGTGGATGTTACCAAAAGATTCAATTTGTGATTATTTTAACTTCATGTAACAAACTGAGCCATTGGTTGGGAGCACAGGATCAAGATATCTGAGCCTTCGCCATTTCCGGGATCGAGGTGAGGCAGAAAAACTGGATTTTTTTCTTTCACAAACAGAATCAACCACAAGTTACAGATCCATGAGTCCAGAGCTCCTTGGGCTTCTTACTAGCACAAGCATACAAGTGGCAGTTAATAAAGGACAGGAACAACAAAGTCTTACCCCTTCCTCTTTCAGCACAGCCTCGGTCCAACCATAACCAATGGATGTATTATGAGAAAAAAGAGTTAGTTCTCAGAGATTAAAAATGGTTTCAGGGTTAATGAGAGTGCATCTGATTTAATTAGCAAAAGTCAATAGAAAAGGAATGTACTTAAGATACGGCAATGATATATTCATCGAAGAAGGTTCTGGAAGCCAATTTGCATGCAGGGCTTTAAACGGAAAGGAGTATAGAAGAAAGATCACGAAACAGAGAACTCAAAGCATCTGAGTTGGTCTCCAGGCTCTGGCACCTACATCATGACTATGGGCAATTTACTTAATTTCCACAACCCTCAGCTTTGTCTGTAGTATGAGGGTAATGAAAATACATTCAACCTCAGTGGGTTACTGGAGGATGATGAAAGGCAACAAAGCATTCAAAAAGTACTTTATAAATCATGAAGTAGTCGTAGGTATCATCAAGGCAATACCACATTTTTTTAAAGACCAGGAAAAAAAATAAGGACTCTATTTAAAGTCAGTTTGGGGACAGATTTTAAGGTGTCAAAGCTAACAGTGCTCCTAACCTAAATGTAAAAAAACAGCCCCTTCATGCATCCACCATGTGCAGTCAGAAGTCTGTAACAGGGACCAGGACACAGCCAGCTAAGTGCCCAGAGGAGACCCCACAGCACAGTCAGCAGCCAGCCCGAGCCCCCACCACACCACAGTGGTGGAGAGAAACCAGTGGCTCGAGTTGGAGACTCTACCCATAATGTACTAAGCCAGGGAAGAAAGACCATCCAAGGACTCAGGAGCCAAGTCAAAGCGGTGGGCTGGCACGGAGGTCACTGGGGGGTCCGTCTAGGGACTCTTTCATTGCCATTGTCTGCATGGGCTGCAAGCAGTGGTGAAGCCATGCCAGAAGAGAGCTCCCAGGCAGGGCAGATGTCCTCATCCCCCACATTACCTGATCCAGGGGCCAGAAACCAAGCCTCATTTGTCTTCCTGGAGTTTCTCTTTCTATGAACTGAACTTGCCCAGCTCTGTCCTCATAGGGTGGACACTGCTAACCTTGCCTCCATTTGTAAGGCTCTCCTTAGAGGTCACTCCAACTGGAGCATCCTTGGGAGTCAAGGATAACAGAGCTAGTGAAAACTGGAAGCTGGCACTCAGGTACCAAGCGTTCAGAAGAAGCTGAACACAAGAGACCAGGGCAGGGCATGGGAGAATCAGTCCATGACACACTGTGAAACCACCCACAGCCGTTGGCAGAACCCACATCCAAGCACACGAAGCTCCCACCAAATGGATGGTGCTCCAGAATGGAAACAGGTACCTGTGACAAACTCACTTCTACTCAGCTCCACGTTCTCTTGCCCAGAGTGGAAGTGTAGCTCATATATATGCGTGCACAGCATGAAAAGAATTCAGCGTAACATACCTCAGAATCCGTAAAAAAGTTGTAGAGGAGGACATCGTCAAATTCTAAGCCTTTTGCTTCATAAACGGTCAGCACAAGTGCCAACCCCAGCTCTTCTGGAATTTTCTCCTTTGCCATTTCATTAGCTACAAGGATTACCTGGGGGGGGAGGGGGAGAAGGAGGAGGAGGTAGGGAAGAGAAAACATCAAATTTTACAAAGATAAATCTGGTAAAGCTCAGTCAATTTCTGTGGGAGGCAGGAATCATCTTTAAAACAAAGCGGCTGGCCTGGGCTTGGTCAACCACTTAAGGTGAAATATTAACAACTCTTCATTCACCCGGATCTGAAATTTACCCACTATGGCAGAGGGGCTATTGAACTCTATCCAGTGGAATAATTCAGCCCGCTAAACTTTTTTTCAACTGCAAACTGCCTTTTATTTCACAACATGCAATCCCAAGAAGCTCACCTGGTGGGCTCCAAATTCAATAGGCTGAGTTTTCCTTTTGTTCCCTCGGAGCAAAATTGCCAAGTCGCTCACGCTACAAGACTCCAGGACAGTTGGTTTGGGACCATCGAAGAGGCCAGAATCCCTGGGAAGGCGATCAAAAGATTCCGGGAAATAGAACTGAAGTAAGTCCACTACCCCAGATGCCAGATTGAGGATTCCTGAGATAAAACAGAAAGCACATGTCAGATGCTGAGTAACACAACAACATGTCTGGGGTTTTTTTTGTGTGTGTATGTGCTTTTGTGCTTTGTTTGTTTGTCTTTGGTTTTATTTCCCTGAGAAGAGGTATGGGCCCTGACAGTATGGATAATTGCAAGCCAATTTCCAGCTCCCATTAGATTATCACTTTGGCCCTGCAAGGTATTACTCTGGGTACAGAGGATCAAGGCAGAGATGTGTTGTTAAGAATGACAAACATTATATGGTCTCATTCATTTGGGGAATATAAAAAATAGTGAAAGGGAATAAAGGGGAAAGGAGAGAAAATGAGTGGGAAATATCAGTGAGGGTCACAGAACATGAGAAATACCTAACTATGGGAAACGAACAAGGGGTGGTAGAAAGGGAGGTGGGCGGGGGGTTGGGGTGACTGGGTGATGGGCACTGAGGGGGCACTTGATAGGATAAGCACTGGGTGTTATGCTATATGTTGGCAAATCAAACTCCAATAAAAAAATAAAAATAAAATAAAAAGAAGGTTTTGCAGGATCTCGTTCCTGATCTGCACTCATTATCAGAGAAAATTACCTCATAAAGAAAATTCAAGGCAGAAATATAATTTATCCAATTAAAACTGTTAGAATGCTAATATAAGGGGCTACTATAGATGGCAAGGAAACAAAAATTATTCAGACCCTCTCATTGGAGTCTGGAGCCCTAGAGACGTTGTCATGGTAACAGCCCTGTCGGCTGTTAGCTGGAGGCCAAAGCCTCCAACACCTTCCCACCAAGTTTATGCCCAACCAAGAGAGGACTATAACTAAGAAAAATCGTAGAGCTGGAGAGAGGGTTTTGTAAAGAGCTTTCTCCCTGGGTCCCATTTCTTATCTAAGCTCTGAGGAACATTGCCAGTCACCCCAACTGAACACTACCAGATGACAGTCACCTTCATAAAATTATCCCATTTAATCCTCAGGACTTTCTAGTGAGGTAGACCAGACAATCCCCGCCTTTGCAAGCATAGACTCCAAGGTCCAAGAAGTTAGTATACACTTCCAAGTGACAGGATTTGAAGCTGAGTTGACACAGATCATCCAGGGTCTCTCCATGGCTCACAGGGGCCATGTGCCCTTTACCTGACACCAGATAGAATACTATGTTCTTGGTAGAACACCATGAAATGGGCATACAGGTCCCCATTGCTACTCCCAAATAATGAAAAATATTACTACCCAGTAGTAATATTATTAGATGGATACAATTGGGAGCAAGAGTGGAAACTGCTAAATCAGAGCAAATCAGCTGATACTGGAGCTCCCTCCTCCTAAAGAGCTAGCAAAGACCAGAGATCTACATTAATGGGAGAATCAGAAAAGGGTACAGAAGTGTTCATTGCAGTGATAAACGGAATCTGTTGAAATGCCCTTCTAGGGAAACTAGATAAATAATTTTTTAAATAAGCCTACCCAAAGAATAAAAGATGGCTCCACCATAAAAAGGAATGAAACTCTGACACATCCTACAACATGGAGGAACTTTGAAAACACTATGCTAATCACTTAGCCAGACACAAAAGACCACATACTGTATGATTCCTATTATAGGAAATGTCCACAATAGGCAAATCCAGAGACAGAAAGTAGATCAGTGGTTCCCAGCAGGGCAGTGTGAGGGGGGCGGGAGGAGAGGGTGAGATGAAGAGCAACTGCTAATGCTATGGGGTTTCTTTTTGGGATGATGAAAATATTCTGGAATTAGAGAGTGGTAATGGTTACACAACCTTGTGAATATATTAAAACCACTGAACTGCAGATTTTAAACGGGTGAATGTTATGCTTTGTGAATCTCAATTTTAAAAAGAACAAAACACAAGGTAAAATGTTCACTAAACATAGCGTATATTCACTACATAATAAATAAATGCAGTGATAAATGCATTTAATGTATATAAAGAAAAAAGATAAGGGTGCCTGGGTGACTCAGGTGGTTAAGTGTCTGGCTTCAGCTCAGGTCATGATCTCGGGGTACTGGGATGGAGCCCCACATCAGGCTCCCTTCTTAGTGGGGAGCCTGCTTCTCCCTCTCCCTCTGCCTCTGCAGCTCCCTCTGCTGTTCCCCCTGCTTGTGAGTGCTCTGTCAAATAAATAAATAAAATCTTTTTTAAAAAGAAAGAAAAAAAGATCAAAAGGAAATAAAACAAAATGTTAGCAGTGAGTGGCTTAGTTTGTAGGGTTTTTTTAACATTTAGGTGTTTTATAAAGTTTCTAAAATCTAGTACATATTATTTGGATTTTTTTCTGATTCTATACACAGAACATACAGTCTTCCCTCCATCCCAAGAAAGGAGGCAGGAGAGGGGTTGATGTAATCATTGTCCCAATGGGTTTCTTAGCAAAAATATCAAAACTGTTCCCAGGAACACTTCCCTCTGCCATGCTTCAGCCTGCAAGGTATTCAGGGGGTCAATCAGAATGAGGGGCTCATTCAACTATCATGCCAGATCCTTCTACTGGACCCAACAACAGAAAAAGGAGTGCCATGGGAACCATTCCCTGAGGACAAAAACAATGAATTATGTGCCTCAGTCACCCAGCCCTCACACAATGCCAAGCAGGGTAGGAGCTCAATAAACTTTCCTGAACAGATAAAAGAGGGCCAGGACTCTATTTCTTATTAAAAGAATAAATTGCTTTCCCAGACAAACAAGCACTAAAGGAGTTCATGACCACTAAATCAGATCTTAAGTTTTATTGTCAAATGGTGTTCTTGTGAGATGTCTTTTTCCATCCTGTTCTTTTTTGGATTGTAATTATTACATACAATGCCATCCTTTTTTGTTTTATATTTAATAAATTAAATATATATTTATTTTTCTGTTACCTAATACAATTTTTTCACTCTATACATAAAAAAGAGAGAATAAATTATTTTGTGCTAGCTTTTCCTACATAATCCACATCCCAGGAATGACTATGATAGATCAAGAAGCTGAACTGCTCAGACCCAGCCAGATCCTGTGATTTTTTTCAAATGCAGTATCAGTGATGACTTCCAGAGCCCAAAAGAGCTGGGCTGAGTTGTGTGGTGCACGCTATACTCTGGGAGGTCACCTGCCTTCTACTCATTATCTGATTCCTTGGCTAAACAAATCAGAATTTTAATCTAATTTTATAATGTGTGTGGGGGGGGGGGTATTTTCTCTGTCCAACAAACCATAGCTTACCTGAGCTGCATTTAGAAAAAGAGCATCTATCAAAAACCTATAATAAACATCAGGCTTAAATGGCAAAATATTAAAAATATTCCCATTAACTTCAGAAATAACACACAGATGCCTGTTAAAGCTTATGCTTAAGATCCTACCCGATGAAATATAACAGGAAAAAACAAATGATAAATATAGAAAAAAGATAAGGACTGCCATTATCTGCAGAAAAAAAAATGCCAAAATCTAAAAGTTAGAATGTTCAGCATGATTGTTAGATTGACCAGATCAACACATAAAACCAATAGCATCCTTCTATACCAATAATAACTGATAAACGTGGAAAAAGCAAAAAAGGGGCAGCAAAAAATGATAATTATAAAAAGTGTAAGATCCCTAGGACAAATCCAACAGCTATATGAAATGTCTGAGGAAAATTTTTAAAATATTATTGAAGGCACTAAAAGAAGACCTGAATAGAGAAATACACCAAGGTTCAGAAATCCCTGTGATGTAAAGATGTGAATTCTTCCCAAAGAGCAATAAATTCAATGAAATTCTAATCCAACTTATAGAGTCAGAGAATCTGATAACTATGGTAAATGTGCTATCATGCTAACAGTACAAGAATAGACAAATGAGACAAATCAAAGAAAACAGTGGAGCCCAGAACAAAGTCACAGACATATAAGAAAAGCAGCCTTACAAATCAGAGGCAAAGATATGCCAAGAAGTGAATGGCGTCAGCACGCCAATTCTCCATATGGAAAAAGTAAAATTAGATCAGAGAAGGGTTAGTTCAATAAAGACAATGTCACACCACACATACATTTTATATAGATTAAATTTAGTTACCCAATTTAGAAATAAAAGGCAAAATTTAAAACCATTAGGAAATCATATAGGAGACTATCTTAATAACTCCAGATCAGAGGAATTTCTTAAGCTACAAAAAGGCAACTTGTAAAAGAAAACATTCATAAGTTAAAATTTAAGGTATCTTCCTACTAAAGAACACCATTACTTATATGCCGTTTTACCGTACAAACTTAAAAAGACAAGCCCTGCAATATATATAATCAACAAAGGATGCAAAGGCAAAAAATCATAGAAAATTCTTAAATTAGTGAGCAAAACAACTCATGAAAGAGGTAGGCAAAGGAGAATAGGAAATTCACAGAATACAGAATTACGGATAAACACATGAAAAGATGCCACGTCTCAAGAAAATGGAAATTCAAACCATACTAGATGTCATTTCACACCCAACCCCAAAAGCAAAGCAGGAGGATATAACACAGATCCAGAGAGATTTGCTCAGGAAGATTAACTCCAGGACTTTATGCCACAGTAAAAAAACTGCCAGGAGCCTAATGTCCATTATTGGAAAATGAGTAACAAACTGTGGTACAGCCATAAAATGGAATTCTAACATAGGTTAGTTAGAAATGCGGAGACTGGAACTCCACATTATCAATATGCAGAAACCCCACAATGTAACATGAAGCAAAAATACAAAGTGGCAGAAAGATGTCTGGCACGATCCCATTAAATAAATTTCTAAGCATGTAAAATAATACTCCACACTGTTCACAGGACATATGCAGGGCACAGGAGGTGAATGTGGGAGCAGTTAATAAACCACAAAGGAAGGATTCTGGCTGGCATGGACGTTGTGTTATTCAAACTCTCCATACCTCGGTGTCCTCCGTGAAATGGAAAAGCTGCTCACCTGGCAGGGTCGTTGTGAGGATGAAGTACAAGTAGTCCACATCGGCTGCCTGGCATCACACCAGGCCCAGAGAAGGGGCACGACTGCGGTTCAAGTTAAAAGCACCTAAGTATGTGCTATCTTCCTACCACCTCCAAGCCCTCTTTTTTGGCTTCTCCTTGGGAGAAAAGCCCATTTGGGAATTAATGATTTGTAACTAGCATATCGCTTTATGTGGCACAAGTAGGTGATTCCAAAGTGCTTTAACAAAAGTTCACAAGCAGTTCATGTGCTCCCCTGTAATGTTTTCATGTCTTGGCAAACTCCCAAAGATGTAATTTCCACTGAACCACAGCTTGAGTTATCAATCTAAGTGAGGAGCGGCAGAAACCATAAGATCTCTTGTTCGTGGGGGTGTTTCTTTTTTTTTTTTTTTTTTAGAGATTTTATTTATTTATTCACGAGAATACACAGAGGAGAGAGAGGGAGGGGCAGAGACACAGGCAGAGGGAGAAGCAGGCTCCATGCGGGCAGCCTGACGTGGGACTCGATCCCGGGTCTCCAGGATCACGCCCCGGGCTGTAGGGCCACTGAGCCACCAGGGCTGCCCCGTGGGGGTGTTTCTAACAAACTCCAAGATCATTTCCTTCCTACATGTCCCAGAACCTCCCCTGCAGGCAAGCACAGAGCCTGGGCATACCTGAATGGGACCTGTAGTTCTGGTACAGCTGGTGGATCTTCTTGGGCTTCCGGACAGCACACTGCTTGTCCACGGTGCTTCTGCTGGCGTAGTGGAACAGGGAGCGCAGGTCGCTGAAGCGGAAGGCCACACCCTTCATGATGCTCTGGGCTGTGTCCCCCGTGAGAAACATGGCATTGGGGTCATTGATGCATTTCATCAGCAGCGCCAGCTCGGCCTGAGTGAAGTCCTGAATCTCATCGCCATAGAGTTCGTGGATGGACCAGGGGAGCACCTTGAGCCTTGACAGTCTCCGGGACAGGTTATACAGGACATCTTCTTCATCGAAATAACCTTTCTGAGACCTGATCTGCTGGTACAGGCAGAAAAGACTGTAGATCTCACTCCGGTCTTCCTTGAAATTGGGGGACCGCTTCCTCCCTAATTTCTTATATGCTTCTTCTGTGAGCCTCCCCTGGGGGCAGCTGAGAGCCTCAAAAGACCCCTTCAGAAAAGATTTGATTTCTTTCCAAATCAGTGCGGGGTTGTAAGATGTTTTCCCTTTGATCATTTTGGGCCATATCTCATTGGTGAACACCTCAAACGTCACATACACCCGGGGGTCAGTGTCACATGTACGTGTTTCTGCAGCTTTATCCTCCTCACCATTGTCCCCGTCCACCTCAGCCTCCTCCTCATCCTCTTGCCAATTGGGGATGGTCAACTCTTCCTGTGTGGACCATCCCACGATGGTTCTTTTCAAGCTGCCATCTTCGTTTCTCAGAAAAAACGGTTTGGGCAGAGAAGCATCAAGCAGGAGGAGCAGCTGCTTGGAAGTGACAAACAGAGGAAAGTTCTCATCCCTCAGGTCCTGAAGTTTGTGGACATTGGGTTCCAATGGTTTGTAGTGACTGGTGGCCTTGGTGGACTTGGAAAGCTCGATGAAATTCCTCTGCACCTCCTGGCACAGGACATGGTTCTTGGTCACAAAGATCTGATGTAAATGCTCCAGCTGGTGGGGATGCTCTGAGGTGCACACCTCTGTTGCCTGGCCAGGCCCCCCGGGCACCTCACTGGATCCCCCTGTGCAGGTTTCGCTATCCTGCTCCTCATCTACGCTGTCCACTGTTTCCACTTCCACGGAACCTTCCTCTTCTTCCTCCACCTCTTCCACGTCCTCGTCCCCTTCCTCCATACCTAGACCGTCTTTGCTGGGTTCCACTTCCAACCTTCTCTTCAGCCACATCTGCTTGGCCAGCAGCGGGCTTCCTGCCTGCTCAGCCTTTTCCCAGTAGATGTGGAATTTTTTCCACAGTCTGTACAAGCAGCACGTTGTCTTCCCAGTGCCACTCCGCCCAATGAGGATGATGGGCTCCAGTGGCCTGGGGTTGAGGTCAATCACGGCATACTCCAGCTCGCCCACCCGGAACGGGTACTCCACTGTCGTCGTGGTGTCACTGAGGATGTTGAAGGCCATGCTGGTGCTGAAGCTGTGGAACTTCATGATGTTATACTCTGTCTCCACTGCGCTGGCCGGTGGGAAGTACTCGGGGTTCATGTGCTCCCGGCTCTTCTCCGCTTCCGTGTCCTCCACATAGCAGCGGGGGATGCGTTTCTGGACCTTCATGTTGGCTGACACCTGGCCTTGGTGGATGCCCTTGAGCTTCTTCCGCAGGACACAGGACAGGCCCCGGTTGTAGGCACTACAGATGGCCTTGATGGAGTCCGACAGCTTGCAGTGGTCCAAGACGATGTCCCAGATCCGAATGATCTCTGTGTAGACCCGACCTGACTTCTCTGGGCAGTGTGGGTGCCGCTCCATGGCGATGATCTTCTCTGGGTTCTCACTGCATCGAGGGGAGAAGTCAATGGCCAGCTCCCATAGCATCCGGGCTCCCTTGTCCAGCTTGGCCTCGAAGAGCTGGATGCTTCCCTTCAGATGCTTCAGCCGCTTCTGGAGGCCCTGAGTCCACTCACCATTCCCCAGCTGCTGGATAGCAAAGATGATTTTCTTCTTCATGACCTTGGTCATGACCTTACTGGACAGCTTTTTCAGCATTTCTGAAGTGCATTCGATCTCCCACGTCATGTTCTCAAAGTCCTGGAGGCAGGACTCAATCTCCTGTGTGCTCCAGCTATCTGGATCATCGCTGCCCTCTCTCCCTCTGTGGCCAGCAGGAACGAGCTGTGAGGCCCCGAGGCCTGCCTGAGCATGTCCACCCCCTGGCTCAAGGACGCTGTGTTTGTTCCCACTAGAGTCAGAGTTTCGTGCCCCCAGGGCCCGCTGGAGCTCGTCCTTCTTGACTTCCATTTCAACTCCTGTCTCCAGAGGTTCAGAGTCCTGAGCACAGTCCTCCAGGATGGATGTATCCAATTCCACCTGCTGAATTAAACCCATAATGTCCTGCACCAGGCAGTCTCTCATAGAGCAGGGCCTGACAGCTCCAGACTCCTGCCTCATCGCCTGGGCATCTGGGAGAGCCTCCCAGCTGTCAGGGACCATGGCTCCTTTGGACAGGGTCCTGGCAGTGACATTGCAAGGCAGTGACTTTGATGAACCCTGGGACTTGAGCTGAGATGTGTGACCAGGGGCAGTGGGCCTTGGGAGCTTGCCAGGGTGGGTGGCAGAGTCCTGCCGGTTCCTCCGCCTATTCTCCATCACAGCTTTGTTCCAGGCCAAGAGCAGAGGATCGTTCTTCTTAATCCGGTGCCTTGCGTCTTTGCCTTCTTTGTTCTTCAAGTTGAAGTTGATGTCAAACTTCACTAGCAGGTCTATCAGCTTCTTCATCCGCCTCAGCATGCCCTTCTGGAAGAGGATGTGCATCAGCGTGTTCCCATTGCTGTCCTGGATGTTGGGGTTGAGGTAGCAAAATTCAGTGGGGTTGGACCAGAAGAGATCCAACAGGTGGCTGAGGAAGTTAAAACCAATGTCAGCTGAAAGACACAAACAAAACCCTTATAAGTGCTGAGCCACTCCTGCCAGGGAACAGAAACTCCTGGATTTGGAGAGATGCCACCACGGGCATCTCAGAACACTGCACTCCCCCTTCTCAAGTGCTTGATAACCCAGTGGTTCAAAACCAGGGCCTATTTGCTCCCAAGGAAAACCTGGCCATGTCTGGAGATAAGATATCCCAATGGTTATCACTATTTGTGAGGTGCCACTGGCATCTAATGGGGAGAGGCCTGGGAGGCTGCTAAACATCCTACAATGTGCAAGACAGCCCCAAAGCAAAGAATTATCTAGTCCAAATGTCAATAGTGTCAAGGTTGAGAAATCATAAAATAAGTTCATAATGTGCCAGTAAGACCCTTTATGTCCAGGCCCTTGAAAATGGTGTAAGTAACTGGAAAGTATTTGTCAGCCCAAGACAACCAATTTTGAAACTTAAGAATCCTCCCCAGCAACCCACCCTGACCATTCACCATGACGGTTGCTCCTTCTTATCCAGCCATGGGTATGGGGCCAGGAGATATGGGTGGGCCTGACCAAGAAACTGGCCTATTCTGGATAGTTGGTTTTCCCAGGAGGAAAGACAAAAAAGCATAGCATCATTTCTAATACCCAGCTTCCTCTTCAAGGACAAGACTGCTTAAAAAAATCAAGGCCTACCTTTGATATCTAAAAAGATGTGGAGTGCCGCATGCAAAGGAGTATCACCTTCTGTGAGGGAGATACCTCGGGGGTCTGCACCCTTGGTCAAGAGAAGAAAAGCCATCTCGAAGTCTTCATGCTTCAGGCACATGACAAGCGGTGTCTCCTCGCTGTCCTGGAGACCTTCGGGCAAGGCTGAGGAGGCAGAGGAGATGGACACATCCCCGTGAGGGATGTACCCTGTGACGAGTGACTGCCTGGCTCACCTGAGGAGGAGGGGACCACTCTGCCATGTACTCCAAGGGAAGAGCTGATGCTGACTGGACTTCTAAGGCAAAGGCTTCTGAGAGCCCTGAATGAAAGCCCAACTCCCTCAGGTGTCCTGTTCATGGGCCGTGCCTCTCCTGGCTCTCCTGCTCCCCTTCATGTCTCCAGACCCCCGTCTTCAGTACTGCCCAGAAGTGGGGACAGGGTCCATGAACAATGGGAAACCCTGGTGCCTGCCTGACACCCTACCTGACACATAATCAGTGATCAGGACATGAGCATGGCTCCCTATGCCCTTGGCTTCTATGAAGCTTCTTCCTGAGGATGCCCATCTACCATCAAATGGCATCTTCCCTGACACTCTCCACCCCCAACATCAGCTTCCTTTTAGCTCAGTCCATGCTTCCCCTCTGCACTGCAGGCTCCCTGACCTGCACCCCTGTGATCTGCACACTCCCATGCCCCACAGCAGCTACGCATTCACGCTGTTCTTGGTCCCTAGCACCTAATTCCAGGGAGGCACTTCATAAGTGCTTGCTGATTCAGGAATAAAACCAGAATTCCATGACAGCCACAGTTTCCAGGCAAAGGTAGGAACGTTCCAGTTGAGAAATGGTTTTGAAGAAATAAGCTATAGAAGACATTCTGTCTACCTCTTAGAACCTGTGGGTACAGTCAATGCCCAAAGAGTTTGTACTTTGGCATTTTGAGAGCTAAGGACCAATAAAGGGCATTCCTTCTTAAACAGCCAAGCAAGCAGCAAACCACTCGGACACAGTGCTCTTCCAAGAACCTGCAAGCGTGAGCTCATTTAATATTCAAAACAGCCCTGAGAAAAAGGGAAAGTTATCATTCTCATTTTATAAACAAGGAGATGGAGGCAGAAATAGCATGCCCAAGGCCACATAACTAGTACTGGCATTAGTAGAGGGGCAGGAAATGGGGGCAGGAGGAGGTTGGTGTTTCCAAATGAGTTTTAAAATAAAACCTAATCCAGAGCGCCTGCATGGCTCAGTTGGTTAAGCATCTGCCTTCCACTCAGGTCATGATCTCACGATCTTCTTCTGTCCTTCCCTCCACTTGTGCGCGTGCTCTCTCTCTCTCTCTCTCTCTCTTTCTCTCTCTCTCTCTCTCAAATAAGTAAATAAAATCTTTACAGTATAAAAAAATAAAATAAAACCCAATCCAGCAAGACCCTGGCACTCTCCAGACATACATCCAGCCAAGTGTGATTGTGCTGATTATAATGGTAGATGCTTCCACCCACCAATTATTTGGCTGTTTCTTTAAAAATAAGCACCTCAAATCCTAATCTGCTGATTAGAAAAGAATGGAGAGTTGACAGGGATGCACACAGCATACTGAGTGCAGGGAAAAATCCAGCCGGCAGTCAGAAGGAAAGGACCCTGTGGGCCACATCTGGGACCAAGGGGCCCCTCCATGCACCTGCAATTTCTCACACAAGGCAGAAGGAAAGACAACGGAGCAGACTGGAGTTCACAAAGACACAGAGCTCCTAGAGGCCCGCACCCACTGACAGGGCATTAATCTGGTCACTGTTGCAAATGAGAAGCTATGGAGGAAGAGAATGGGGCAAAATTTAAAGGCATCTCCAAAATCATGTGAAAGACCCAGGACCAGAGGTGGCCTGGCATCCCAAGGGACAAGTCTCCAGTGCTCATAACAGGCATTCTCACCTCCACTGTCGATAAGGCAGCCCAGGAGCTGCATCCTCCGAGGATCCCAGGCGCTGAGACGGGGGATGACAGCGCAGAGGTCAAGGTCTGAGAAGTTGCAGCCCTTGATGAGACAGTCTCCCAACGGTGGCTCCCCACTTACTTTGCGGGTCAGCAGCAGAAGCACTTCCAGCCATTTCTGTTTCTCCAGTAAAAACTTGATGAAGGTGTTGGCGCAGTCACGGTTAATGTCACAGACCAGGTCAGGAGGAATTTCTTTCAAAAATAAGAATATGCCACACTCCAAAAAAAGGTTCATATGCTTCCTGTCCCCAAATACCACCCAACATATCTAGGAGTAATTAACATGAATTATCGGTCAGTATTTTTAACCTCCAAGGAAAATATAAACAAGTAATTACTTTGGGCAGCTACTCAACCACTCGTAAGCGTTGGTATAAGCACCAGCCATGTGATCTTCTTGGAAAGGTTAGAAATACTCTAAAGAGAGTCTGGCCCAGGAGGAGAGGAGAATGTGACTGTGTCTTGGGAGAAAATGTGAGTCAGGACATTCTACTGCGATCAGAAGAGCCTAGCTTAAATTTTGCATAATATTAAAAGTGTGTTCTGCTTAAGGAGCACTGACATACAGGGAGACACCACAGAATAACTGAAAAGTTAAGAGTCATCAGGTAGCGGTGAGAGGATGGTTTCATCCTCAATTCTTAATTTCATATCATGATACGCTAAGTATTTCCATTTGATCTCTGAGGTATGGAGACAGAACAATGGTTATCCCAGTCCATGATGCTGGTATATCCTCTGGATGGAAAACTTCTAAAAGAGGTCTTCAGTAAGTAAATTGTCAGATTTAGCAAATAAAATTGTAGGATGCCAGTTAAACTTGGATTTGACATAAACAACAAATAAAATTTTAGTATAGTTCATGCAATATCTTGGACATACTTCAACTATATTCACTGTTTATTCAAAATTATAATTCAACCAGCATTCTATAATTTGTCTGGCAACACTACCAGGAAGAAAGCTGGGAGGACATGAAGGGAAGAGATCAAGAGTTAATCTACGTAAGAGCAAATTAATTTGCATTTGCTAGTTTTTACTTCCTAAGATTAAGATTTCTAACATGAATATCCATTTTAATATTTAATATTTAATTTGAAAACAAGAAAACCAATTCAGTGTGCAGGACCCTGGACTAAGTGCTACACATCCATCATCTCAGGAGATTAGTACCCTAGCTAATGCAAAAGTGAAGGAACTGAAGCTTAAGTTAAATAATTGGGGGACACCTGGGTGGCTCAGTGGTTGAGGTCTGCCTTTGGCTGAGGGTGTGATCCTGGGGTCCTGGGATCAAGTCTCGCATCAGGTTCCCCACAGAGAGCCTGCTCCTCCCTCTGCCTGTGTCTCTGCCTCTCTCTGTCTCTCTCATGAATCAAAAAATAAAATTTTGAAAAAAAAAGTTAAAAAAAAAAAGAAGTTTAATCATTGGATCTAGGTCACAGATCTGCTAAGTGGTAGAATTAAGATGAAAATGTAAAACTCCAGGGGATCGCTTGGTGGCTCAGCGGTTTGGTGCCTGCGTTCAGCCCAGGGCGTGATCCTGGAGTCCCGGGATTGAGTCCCACATCAGGCTCCCCACATGGAGCCTGCTTCTTCCTCTGCCTGTGTCTCTGCCTCTCTCTCTCTGTGCTCTCATGAATAAATAAATAAAATCTTAAAAAAAAAAAAGAAAATGTAAAACCCCAAGCCTTAAAACATTAAGATCTGCTGTATACCCTGAAGAGCATTTGTGTTCCGCTGGCCACTGCTTTCCACATTCTCTGGAAAATTAAGAAATCTCAGAACCTCTGAATGATCCAAGTGAATGCGTTACAGCCCATACCAACTACCAATTTAAAAAATACTCAATTTCACCTACTTAGGGTTTCTATAATCTTCCCTAATTATTATCTAAAATGTGTCATCTGAAGTTCTTTTGTAGAACTTTCCTGATTTCCCCACGGTGAAAAAAATTAATATTCAATTCTATAATAACTTTATATACCAACATTAGCCAATATCTAGAGAAGAGAGAAATAGCCATGGTATTTAAAAAGAGATCGTATCTGCAGAAGCAATTCTAAGATACCTGAAAAACCAGAAACAGAGACTGACACTCAAGGTGGATGATCTAGATCTCCCACTGAATAATGTTCTGTGCTATTTGGATATTTTACCCATAGCTTATTAGAGTTATTTTTTTAATTAATTCCTTTAAAGATATTAGAAAAGACTTCTAATGAGTGTATGTCATCTTTGGCACAAACGAGCCTATGTCATAAGGAAAGTTACCTTGCAGAGAAGAAAGGAGGCGCAAGAACCTCTGAACTACTTCCTGCTTCAGAAAGTTCTTCTGCAGTAGCTGGTTTCCTGAGTTCATGTACTTCACCAGCTGCTCAGAGGCCTTCCGGAAAATGTCAGCCTCACTTACAGGTCCATCACCATTGTTCAGTCCTGCGAAACAAGGAGGTAACGCTTCCAAATCCAGAGATCACTGGTGTGGGAGATGGCAAAAATTACCTCCACCCCTCCACCCCTCTGCATACGCACTTGCTTTGCCCAGTGATTCTGTGTCTCCTTCCATTGAGAGGTGGAGCCTAGTCTCCTCCCTACCCTGGATTCTGGGCTGGCTTCTGGACTTCCTATGACCAAGACAAGGCAGTGGGTGTGATTTTTGTGCTGGTTCTAAGAAGGTGGGGCCCCCAAAAGCCTGCCTTAGTTCTAGTCACTCTCTTGAGACCCTGACCTCTGCCACGTGAACAGGTCCAGTCTCAACTTTGGCAGAACAAGAGACAGCCTAGATCAAAGAGGAATCAGTCCAGTTTTCCAAACTGAGGGTCCATGGATGTGAAAGAGCCTGGCCAAGATCAGCAAGACCACAGCTGCTTAGAGGAATTCAGGTAAAACTATGAGAACAGCCCAGCCTAAACTGGGGTGAACTGCAGGATCAGGAGCAAAATAAACACTTGTTGGTTAAAGTGACTAAATTTTGGGAGCGGTTTGTTACACAGCTTTAGATAGCTGATGACAGTTGATGGACTTAACAGCAAGAGGAGGCCAGCCACCCATGCATCTTAATGGCCAGCAGAAAAATCCAAGAGGAAGGAGCCACCTCTTAGGCCAAAGAAGGGAAGACAATAGCCCTTTGGTTCAATTTATTTGAGAAAGCAGCCATGATTTGAAAAACCCCACTGACAGAATATTGAAAAGGACACAAGCTTTATTTGGTATTGGGTGATATACTCAAAAAGCACCCTTGCTTAAAAGAGAATCTCACTCGGGATGCCTGGGTAGCTCAGTGGTTGAATGTCTGCCTTCAGCTCAGGGTGTTCTGGGATCGAGTCCCACATTGGGTTCCCTGCAGGGAAACTGCTTCTCCCTCTGCCTGTGTGTCTCTGCCTCTCTCTGTGTCTCTCATGAATAAATAAATAAAATCTTTTCAAAAAAATAGAATCTTACTGAGGGACACCTGGGTGGCTCAGTGGTTGAGCATCTGCCTTCGGCTCAGGTCGTGATCCCAGGGCCCACGTCAGGCCCCCCACAGGAAGACTGCTTCTCCCTCTATCTATGTCTCTGCCTCTCTCTGTGTGTGTCCCTCATGAATAAATACATAAATCTTTAAAAAAAAATCATAGTACAGAGAATTAGGACTCTCAGAAAAGGAGCAACTTCCTTCACTATCATGTGTTACTTGTCCCCCTGGCCTGATATCATTAAAATCCTTTCTAGAACATCATTCTCCCACTAGGAAAACTGGCCTAAAAGTCATTTGACACTTAAGAGAAATAGACTAAGCTGGACAATACAGACAATTAGATGCAGTTGTATAATAATATATGCATAGTTGTCTGGTTCAGGATAGTTATGCAATGGATCAGAGAAAGTTCCACATGTCAGGAAAGAAATGAGAGAATGATATCAACAATGTAAAGATGCATGAAAGGAAAGGCGCTGGTGATGGTACCTCTGGATAGACGTGGGGGACTTGCTTATTACTCTGAATTTGTCTGGGTTTTTTTGTTTTCTAAATATTCCACAAGCTTAGTAAGAGATAGAAGAAACATCAGAAGATAAAGTTGCTGGGGAGCCTGGGTGGCTTAGTCAGTTAAGCATTTGCCTGGGATTGAGCCCTGTGTTGGGTGCTCCCTGCTCAATGGGGAGACTGCTGCTCCTTCTCCCTCTGTCCCCCACCTCCCTTGGGCTCTCACTCTCATGCTCTCTCTCTAATAAATAAAATCTTTAAAATGCATATATATATACACACATATATATATGAAGTTGCTTATACATTATAATCACAGATTGTTTTTTAAAAGATCACTAATAAGTGCTGAACACCATCAACAAAAAGATTGAATAAAATATGCCAAAGTATAATTACAATACATTTTTGTTTTTACATAAAACTATGTTTTTACAAATTTTCTACAATGATATTTAGTAGAGATACAGAAGCAGATTCAAAACTGAAAATTAAAACAGGGACACCTGGCTGGCTCAGTGGTTGAGCATCTGCCTTCGGGTCAGGACATGATCCTGGGGTCCTGGGATCGAGTCCCACATCAGACTCCCCACAGGAAGTCTGCTTCTCTCCCCATGGGAAGCCTGCTTTTCCCTCTGCCTGTGTCTCTGCCTGTATGTCTCTCATGAATAAATAAATAAAATCTTTTTTAAAAATTAAAACAAAAAGAGATATCCAAAGTTTCAGTAGTGCTCAGAAGTGTTAGAAAATAGGGATAAATCATTTCAAAAGGAGATTTTGCTTTTACCTGACATTTTCCTTTCAAGCTAAGAATGGCAAAACTGGTTAAGTTTTAGTACACATTTTATCAATTTAAATTTATGTACCCATTTCATTTTTATAAAGTGTATAATTTAAAAAGCATGGAATAAAAAAAATTTTTAAAAATGTAAAGCATGGAATAAGACTAAATGACCGAATCTACATATATAAATAAATATATTTATATTTATTTGTGGGGACAGGTGAGTTTATGGAGAATTAATATTTTCTTGTTTTTTCTTTCCTACATTTTGTAAATTTTTAAAAAATAAAACATTGCTTTTATAATCAGGAAAAAGTATCGTGAGCATCCTGTAGGTTGATTCCAGACACTTGCATTTACTGAAAACAGGGCACGTCTTGGTGCTGAGAGATGGGAAGATGACAGAGGCGTTAGGGCCTCTGAGTCCCAGGCTGGGACTATGGGGAAAACCCACACAAAGAGAAGGTTCCAGTGTCCTCTGAGGGCTGTGCATGAGGTGCCTGCATGAGCACAGAAAGCAGCTGGTTACCACTGGAGCAGCAGAGGGAAGGCCTCAGAGGCCTGGAATGGTTCTCACTGAGTGAATCAGAGATTAGGAACCAGGAGGAGAACAAAAGCTCGCTAGAATCTTGGTCCTGAGAGGAGCAACAACGGCCAGAGAGGGGGACATGCTGCCACCTGGTGGTAGCCGTGAGAGGCTGGTAAAGAGAGGTAAGTTTCACTTTCCAGGGTTCCAGGTGAACCGCGGTCAGCAGTCCAGAACCAGATGATCCTCCTATGACAAATCGTCAGGATGTCAGCACTAGGGGCAACTGCGTGGCTCAATTGGTTAAGCATCTGAGTCTTGGTTTCGGCTCAGGACATGATCTCAGGGTCGTAGGATCGAGCCCTGCACCAGGCTCCGCGCTCAGCAGAGTCAGGGTGAGATTCTCTCTCTACGCCTCCCTCTGCCCCCTCCCACACACTCTTTCTCTAAAATAATAAATAAATAAATCTCAAAAAAAAAAGTCAGTAGTAGCCTACTGCTCTGTCATAGTAACTATGTCATTCTTTTTCACCTCATCAGGTAGGCATTTTATCATCCATATCATCACAAGAAGGGTGACTGCAGTATAATCAGGTGTTTTGAGAGAGAGAGACCACATTCATGTAACTTTTATAACTGTTCTATTTTATTATGAATTATTGCTGTTACTCTCCCACTTGGCATAATTTATAAATTAAACCTATGAGACGTATGTATAGGAAAAAACATAGTACATACAGGGTTCAGTACTATCCACAGTTTCAGGCATCCACTAGGAAGCTTGGATTGTTTCCCCTGCAAATAAGGAGGGTACTGCTGTATATAGTCCTGACTGCTGAGGAGTAAAAACTTACTCCTCCAAGTGGGCTCTGGCTCCCCCTGGTACTGTGCAAGAACTGCAGGATTTCAAGTCCTGTCCTGAACTGCTAAATCAAAATCTGCATTTTAACAGGGTCTCAAATGGTTCCTGTTAATATCAGGATGCTCGGGTTTAGAAAACAGCAGAAATCTTCATTCAGCAAGACACTTTATTTCTCACCTTGATGCAAAAGCCACCCCCACCCTCTCCAAAGTCATCATCACCATAATCACCAAAATGCTGCACAGCAATGCTCAGGATGAACAAAGGGTGAGAGCATTTTTTATCCTAGTCTATAAATTAGAACATTGTTCATCTGGGTACAAAAAGCTAGCATCCTGATGTTTCTTTACTTGGGACTACAGATGTAAAAAACCGAAATTATTAAGTCCGTGGGCTCAGGTCAGGACAAGGGTATCAAACTCCCCAGCAGTAGGGGATGCCTGGGTGGCTCAGTGGTTGAGCGTCTGCCTTCAAATCAGGGCATGATCCTGGAGTTCCAGGATCAAGTCCTACATCAGGCTTCCTGCGTGGAGCCTGCTTCTCCCTCTGCCTATGTCTCTGCCTTTCTCTCTCTCTCTCTCTCTCTGTGTGTGTGTGTGTGTGTCTCATTAATAAATAAATAAAATCTTTTTAAAAAAAGACTTCCCAGGGATCCCTGGGTGGCGCAGCGGTTTGGCGCCTGCCTTTGGCCCAGGGCGCGATCCTGGAGACCTGGGATCGAATCCCACGTCGGGCTCCCGGTGCATGGAGCCTGCTTCTCCCTCTGCCTATGTCTCTGCCTCTCTCTCTCTCTCTCTCTGTGTGACTATCATAAATAAATAAAGAAAAAAATATTTAAAAAAAAAATAAAAAAAGACTTCCCAGCAGTAGCTCTTCCCAAAGATAGTATGCTTCCATCAAGCCCATTAATGTGTGAGGATAGGGAGGGATTAAAGTCCATAAAATCTTCATTCTTATGACTGGAGATCTACCTTTATGCCCATGGCCACAGGCCCTCGCTTTGCCTGTCTCCTCAATCACTACCCTGGTTAAAAAGACCATGCTGGAGCTAAAGTCTAAAACTACACTATCCATTACAGTGGCCATAGCTTAATTATGTAAAATTAAAATGAATTAAATAAAATTAGAATCTCAATTCTTCTGTTGGGTGAGTCACACCCATTTCAAGTGCTCAAAAGTCATACGTGACCACAGGCTATCATAGGAGACAGAGCAGATACAGAACATTTACATCAGTACAGAAAATTATATTGTATGGTCCTCATCTACAAAGATTCCCCAGGCCCCCACCTCAGGCTTTAAAGTTTGTGTGCCACTGGCAAAATCTTAGGAACAAAATGTATGCATACAGATCTATACAGCCATGTGGATGCACAAAGTAACCATGATATTCAGTACATACGTCACATTCCAATACTGACTTCTACAATGGTTTTGTTGCTAGGAGTCTTTGGGAAGTGCGTGACCAGAAGACTCCAACTCATTAGCCTTGACAACTGTCATTCTCCACTTGTCCGATTTTTATCGGTTTCTTTTCTATTTTTTTTTTTTTTTACACGCAGCGTTTCCCTAAGTCTTTCAATATTCTTCTAGCACGGCAAGGAAAAATTCACCGTCGATGGTCTGAAAAACTTTAAAGTACTAACATCCAATAAGCTTACCAGTGAGTATTGGGGTCCGTGGGCTTCACTGCATTCATGATCATCACAAACTACCCAGTGAGCCAAAAGGCAGGCTTGGAACGAAGCACATTGCTCTTGAATGTGCCTTTCTTCCCAAGCGAGCATAACTGAATTCTAATAAGTAAAAAGGGAACCAACTGCTATTCTATGGAGGTTCTTCTCCTGGTTCCAAACCTGAGCCACAAATTTAGTTGGTGAAGGGGGGAGAGGGAAGGAGAGTGAGACTCTGTCTCAGAAACTAAGCAGTTTTTAGGATTAGCAGATTTCAAAGGTTCTATTATATTTTTTTAAAAACTGAAAAAATAAAAACTTTAAAAACTAAACAAAAATTCATGACTTATGCATTTAAAGTCTATAACACCATATATAGCATACACATACACATGTGCAGTATTCTAAGAATTAAGGTTAGAATTAATTGCAAAAAAAAATAAATTTAAGTGAAAAATCTGTAAATAAATCAGGCATTTTCTACCATTAACTGGTGGCCCGTTTTTGTTGTTACTTTAAAACATGGAAATTCACTGGCAAAGAAATCTGGTTAGTTTCAATTTCTCAAACAGTAGAAACCATCCTGAGGCTGAGATTTCAGCCATAAACTCTCACAAAGCATTTCACAGTGATTTATTAATCATACTTCCTCACAGAAGAAACTGCAAGTCCTTACACAGGGGTCTTTTAAGACTAAACATGATATATCACAGCTTTTTAAAAAATCCATGAAAAACAAAGAACTCTACAAACACACTTCTTTCCCCTCATTCCAGTGATCTCACAAAAATAGAAGATATTTTAAATAAGTAAATGAAAATGAAAACATAGATAGGGCAATGACGGGGCCAATGAAAAGCAGCTTCTTCCCCATGTGAAACATTCCTGACCCTGGCAATCCCAATGATCCCTGCCTGTCCAACTGCCTCCCACGCCAACACATACACTCAGTGTGCTGACTTCAATTTGCCACCTACTTACCCACTCCAGTGGGGAGAGTGTTTCTGGGGAAATGCATCCAAGTAACTCCAGTAAACACACTAACCATCTATTAAGTATTAATCAGTTAGTCCCTCATTCATGCACACAAACCATCCAAAGATTAGAAGATAATTAAAGAAAAGCAACAGCACAAAAGGGAAACAAGAAAATTAATCTACCAACCCCAAAAGAAACAAACAATTCAGAGAAAAGAGGAAGATAATTCTTTTAGAAAAAAAAAAAAAACTCAATATTCTTTCCTACCTTTCAGGAAGAGGTGGCAAATGTAAAACAAGCAAAAGCTGCCATAAATGAGAAAAAAATCAGAGAACAAGCATTCTTGAAAATTAAACTTGAGTTTCCAGGGATGCCTGGGTGGCTCAGTGGTTGAACATCTGCCTTTGGCTTACGTTGTGATCCTGGGGTCGTGGGATTGAAACCTGCGTTGGGCTCCCTGTGGGGAGCCTGCTTCTCCCTCCACCTGTATCTCTGCTTCTCTCTGTGTGTCTCCCATGAATAAATAATTAAGATCTTTTAAAAAAAACTGAGTTTCCAAATTAAAAAATACAATGGGCAAGGTGAGTTATAAAAGGAAAAGCTATAGACCAAGTTAAAGGTCTGGGGAGAAAATGTATCTAGAAAACAGTAGGGAAAGTGGAAAGACATGTTATAAATTCAGGAAACTCAGCCATTTAACAATTGCAGCAAAGAGACATCAGAAGGAAACAAAATGACAGAAGATAAATTTCCCTGAGCTTATTAAAAAGTTAGATTGAAAGGGGCCAGCAAGAGCCAAGTAAGAAGAATATATAAGGAAACCTAGAAACTTAGCAGAGACGTTTCAAACCTCAAAGGACAAAGAAAATCCTAGAAGGAAAAATAAATGAGACTGACATCATACTTCTAATCAGTAGCAAATACAATTAGGTTAGAATACAATGACATGATTTCCTCAAAGTTGTGAGGAACAAGGTTTTACAGTATATTTCATAAACTTAAGATCTTATGAATTGTTGGATACACCAGAAACAGCTGACATAAAACTGACCTGTCACCAATGGTTGAAACATATTCCAATTCTAAAGATGTTAAAATGTGGGGAGGAAACTGCGATTTAAAATCGATGAGATACAATGCCTATATTCAAAAATACAATGCCTATATTCAATCAATATAAGGACAACATAAAGACATTCTCAAAAACTCTGTAAATCTACCATCTATGCTCTTCCAGGAAAAACTTGCTTGAGTAGGTAGTCTAGCAGATCAAAAGAGACATCTAAACAGACAACATGAACCATAAAGTCATATATGAGTGCAAGAACTAAAGGAAGCATAATACACACACACACACACACGCACACACACACACGCTAGGGCTGAAATCTAAATTGAAAGTCTAAATTAAAAAAAATTTTAAAAAAAAGAAAAGAAAAAAAAGGGGGCTCCCTGGGTGGCGCAGCGGTTTACCGCCTGCCTTTGGCCCAGGGCGCGATCCTGGAGACCCGGGATCGAATCCCACATCGGGCTCCCGGTGCATGGAGCCTGCTTCTCCCTCTCCCTGTGTCTCTGCCTCTCTCTCTCTCTCTCTCTCTCTGTGACTATCATAAATAAATAAAAAAAAAGAAAATAAATTAAAAAAAAGGGAAAGTCTAAATAAGGTCCAAGCTATATATACGTATACATACATATATATATGTACACACAATGACGTGTGTGTGTATAGCTTATTAATCAGGATGCTTAAATGGTATCACATTTAAAGAGCAAAGTTTTCAGAACATTTGGTGATTCTTTTCTATGGGTTCTGCTATGCTCTCAGTTGTAGAACACAATTTACATAATCATTTACATAATCATAGTACCACCATGTAAATGCCATTTACTGGTTTTTCATTTCTACAGTTCATCTATGGATGAGGCACAGGACACTTAGAGCCAAGGAACAGAATGTAAATGACACAAATGACATTACTGGGCAAAATTCAACAGTTGGCACTAACTTGTTGCATTTCATCCTATATAGCAGTTAGTCAATAGATGCTGCCCCAAACTGATAAACCATATCTATTTCAGAGTTATGAACGTATTTTAAATTGTTGGTTGTAGTTGCTTCTGAGGCGTAGGCTTGATTTTTTGTTAGCCTCTGTCCTATATGACCTTTTTTCCTTTTTTTCACCATGTGCATGCAGGAAAAAAAAAATCACCCAAACTCCCCAAAAGAGACCTGGCAACGTTATTGGGATATCATAGACACCCTCTAAATAAGAGTTATCTCTATCTTTCAAAAAAAAAAAAACAAGTTTTCCAAAGACTGGGGTGGGGGGTCTCACTTCCATCTTCATATACTAAGAAAGTGTACACTGATTTGTATCTAAGGTCACGGTACCACCACCCTCCAAAAAAGTTACTTCACTAGAAGCTGTACCTGATAGGTCCTTAGAACAGACGGCCAGCTTTTCCAAGTGACTGTTGATTTTCTCAATGGCTTTGAAGTTCTTATTCCTCTTCAGGACATCCATGGCAGACCGGGACTGTCGATCCAGCAGGGTAGGGTCTGCCCCAAAGCGCAAGAGCATCTGCACATCCTCTGTCTGTCCTAGAGCAGGCCAAAAGGAGAAAGGGGGACTGTCGTGGTTCCTTCCATAAGGAGAAGTCCCCATGAGTGCTCTTCCTCCCAGTTCCCTGCCCAAGCAGCCCGGGCAAGGGGACCAATGTCCCTCTGCTTATAGAATCTAAACTGCTGGCCTTGGGCAATCCGCCCAACTCCTTGAAGCAAGGAGTCCTATGTGGAGTGAGTAGGACAATAGCTTTTAAGAGGTTCAGAAGTGCGCTCCTCTCTACCTTTCTCCCCTCTCCCTGGCAACCAGCAAGGAGAGGGGGAATCTGGTAACTAGGCAACAGTTACAGCTGTAAGGATAACAGCAAGCTGTGACTTCAGATTTCTTTATTCCCTAGAGAGAAAACAGAATATTATTCCAGAAAAAAAAAAAAAAAAAAGTCTGGGGATAGAAGAAAGTGGCGATTGCTTTCAAATCAGGGTCTTTTTGTCATTACTGTTTCAACCCTCCCAGCCCTGACCTTCTGGCTGCCAGCTCCATTTGCTGCTTTGACGTATCTATTAGCCAAGCATCAAGGTATCTCCACGATCACAGATGCAAAAATTTTCCAAATGGAACAGGTGTATCCCTGGGGGTGCGAAGACTTACGTGGGCACAGGGTTAAGCAAATCAATGCCTGATCTCCAACTTCCATACCCAGGCTTTCCTAAAATCCACTGCCTTAACACGGCACCTGTACCCTAAATATCATCCTGTCCGTGGCACTCCCTTTCATCTCCCCAGTCACAATGGCCGTTCTCCCATTTACAAAAATGAGACAAAATTTAAAGTCAAACTTTTATCCATGGAATATCTCACTGAGGCAGACAGAATTATAAGACAGGCCCCCAGATTCCAAACCCCTGCCTGGTGCACACACACCTTCTCCCCCAGGTACTCAATCAAACATGAAATCTAGGGGATCCCTGGGTGGCGCAGCGGTTTGGCGCCTGCCTTTGGCCCAGGGCGCGATCCTGGAGACCCGGGATCGAATCCCACGTCGGGCTCCCAGTGCATGGAGCCTGCTTCTCCCTCTGCCTGTGTCTCTGCCTCTCTCTCTCTCTCTCTCTCTCTCTCTGTGACTATCATAAAAAAAAAAAAAAAAAAAGAAAAAAAAACATGAAATCTAAATGTGATGAGATGCTGCAAATGCAACCAAGGTCCCAAAGCAGTTGACCTTAAGATAGGGAGATTACCGTGACCTAATCACATGAACCAGGAAGGTCAAAGGTCTAGAGGTCAGGAAAAGGGTAAAGATTTAAAATATGAGACAGAATGCACAGAAAATTCTCCCCTGCTGGTTTCGAAGAGAGAGGGGGCCACATGACAAGGAATGTGTGTGGCCTGTAGAAGCTGACAGCAGCCTCCGGCTGAGAGCCGGCAAGGAAATGGGGACCTCATTCCTATAACCAGGGGGAAATGGGTTCTGCCACAACCATGTGAGCCTGAAAAAAGGCCCACAACTCGAGATGAGAAAACAGCCTCCCTCAGAACCTTGATTTTGGCCTCGGGAGACAGCAAGCTGAAAACTCAGTCCCATCATATCACACCACTACTGACCTATAGAACCCTGAGCTGGTCAACGGGTGTGGCTTTGAGCCACTACATTTATGGTGATTTGTTACAGAGCACAGAGAACTAATTGTTAATTAATGCACTGCCCCAGAGGAGGTGAAAATTCCTGACCTCCAGAGTACCAACTGAAGAGAAAATTAGGTGCCTATAAGCCCCTTTTAAAAGGAACTACAGGGGCGCCTGGGTCAATCAGTCAAGCATCTGACTCTTGATTTCAGCTCAGGGTCCTGGGATGGAGCCCCCAATGGACTCCATGCTCAGTGGGGGGTCGTCTTGAAGATTCTCCCTCTCCCTCTGCCCCCTCCCCCACCGCATGCTCTCCCTCTCTCTCCCGCTTTCTCAAATACATAAATAAAGCTTTAAAAAATAAATAAATAAAATAAATAAATAAATAAAAGGCACTACAATCTACCCTCCTCTTCCTGCCCTCCAAAACTATTATTTTCATCTTTAATCATTAGTTACAGAAGATTTTAATATATTTCTGTTGCTTTGATGATATCTGTAGTAATAATCTTGTCATAATTAAATCTAGAAAAAAGTTAACCCCTTGAGTCTTAAATCACAGACTTTTTTTTTTTCTTTTTTTTTAATTTAAAGCTATACAAGAACTTTTGTTCCAGAAGATCACTGGATGATTAATTAGACTTTCAAGCATAAACTATATTAGGGTAAACTTTTTTTTGAAAAGTAAACTAGAAATATGATCCTCCCCAAAAAAGGGAATGTACAATTTGATATTTTTTTACTATTAAAGAGCTGGTCCATAATTTTTTAAAATAGATGTGAGAAGCTATCAAGTTGCAGTATATCCAAATAAAGGAGTGAGGTAATAGTTTTATTTTAAAATATCTGTGTCCACAATTCCTAAAATTACTTTTTCTTATATATTTTTGACTCATAGATTAAAAATTCTATGTATCGGGATCCCTGGGTGGCGCAGCGGTTGGGCGCCTGCCTTTGGCCCAGGGCGCGATCCTGGAGACCCGGGATCGAATCCCACGTCGGGCTCCCGGTGCATGGAGCCTGCTTCTCCCTCTGCCTGTGTCTCTGCCTCTCTCTCTTTCTCTCTCTGTGACTATCATAAATAAATAAAAATTAAAAAAATAATAATAAAATAAAAAAATAAATAAAAATTCTATGTATCAAGGTAAAAACATGTAAAGAGGTACATAGGTTTTCAAAATTCTTTAAGATAAAGAAGCACAATTTGAAGGCATACTAGATCTTTTTTTTTACTTGATTACCACCCATTACCCCTCTTCCTGAGAACATGTCAGTTCTCCTTTGAGAAAGCGGCTTCACCCCTACCCAGCCTACCTGATCTGATGGGACCTCACACATTCAGTCACCACGACATCCTCCACCACTGCCCCAGCCCCAGCTCCGCGGGTAAACATCGGACCCGGGCCTGAGCGACAAGATCATTCCATCCCCTGGCTCTGCCCCAGCCCCAGCCCCTGCCCCTGCCCCTGCCCCAGCCCCAGCCCCAGCCCCAGCCCAGTAGTGAACACCTGACCGGTATCCGCCCAATCACATCATCCCATCCCCTGTCTCTGCCCCAGCCCCTGCCCCTGCCCCTGCTCCTGCCCCAGCCCCTGCCCCTGCTCCAGCCCCAGCCCAGGGGTGAACACCTGACCGGCATCCGCCCAATCACATCATTCCATCCCCGGGCTCTGCCCCAGCCCCTGCCCCAGCCCCTGCCCCTGCCCCTGCCCCTGCTCCAGCCCCAGCCCAGGGGTGAACACCTGACCGGCATCCTCCCAATCACATCATTCCATCCTTTTGGCGCTACTGATTGGCTCGTGGAGGGCATGTGACCAAAATCAAGTCACCCAGACTCTGCCCTAGGACTTGAGCTGAAACGCAGAGCGGAGAAATTCCTCTTTGGCTGAGATGGGCAAATGGGCACACTATAAACCTAATATGAGGTGGCTTCCACTGAAACAGAGCTGGCCTAAGAATGAGCCTAACACCGAAGAGAGCAGAGCTGGGACATAGGGCAGATGCTTGAAGACACCTCTGGAGCACCTGGAGCAAACTCTGAACTCCCGAGTCACATGAGCCAATAAATTCCCTTTTTTGCCTAAACCAGTTTGAGTGTCTGTAGCTTATAAGCCAGAACTGATGGTTTCAGAGGCTCTATGATGCTGCAATTATTTTACATGATTAATTTGGAATTCAGGCCACATTGAAGTATCTGGACAGTTCCTGACTCTCCGTGTATCAAACAAGTCCTCAAGACGGAGATAATCTCATACACTGTTGGAGCAACCTTTCTGGGGTTCACATGAACAATAGCTTTCAAAAGCCAAATATATCCCAATATGCTAACATCCTAAAACTGAACATATGTTTTTATTTATGCATTCATAGAATATTTGGGGGGAAAAATAAGATATGGGTAACATCACTTTCTGAGCTTAAAGGGACAGAGACTCTCTATGTATACTTTTTGTATCTTTTTTGATTGGTGAATGTGACCTATTTAAAATTTCAATAAAATGAGTTTATCCAAATAAATAATATGTACAGTAATTCTTTGAACAAGCAGTCTCTTAACTAGGAAGTAATCCTACAGAAACATTCCCACCAGTTCACAAAGAGATATATATAGGAAAATATTCTCTGAGCGTTGTTTGTGGTAGCAAAAACCATTTATTCATCCGTCAATGGGGTATAGTCATGTCACAGAATACGGTGAGCTGTTAAAAAAAAAAAAAAGAAAATATCTATGCAAGTACTATTAGGGAAAGATAGCCAAGATAATTGTTTAGGGGAAAAGTCAAGTTGCTGAATAGAATGTAGAGTATGCACACATTTATATTTAAGAGAGGAAAAGAAAAATTGGTAAAACTCACAAAAAAATACTTGATAGTTGGCTTTGAGAAAGAGAACTTACTTTTTATCACATATCTTTTTAAAGTGTTAATTCTTTTTTTTTCTTACCAAGAGGTTGCCTTTCACTTTCTTTTCTTTTTCTTTTTTCTTTTCACTTTTGCCTTTAAAATTCTTTGATTGAACATACCATTTAGTGGGTTTCAGTATATTTATGAAGTTGTATAATCATCACAAATATCCAATTCCTGGACATTTCATCATCCCAAAAACAAACCTTATATGCATTAGCAGTCACTCCACATTTCCCCCCGCCCTACCCCCAAAGCAACTAGTAAACTGGTTCTGTCTGTAGGGATTTCCTTATTCTGGGTATTTCATACAAATGGGATCATGTAACATGTGACCTTTTGTGTCTGGTTTCTGTCACTCAGCATAATGTTTCAAGGTGCATTCATGTTGTAGCATGTGTCAGTATTTTGCTCTTTTTTTATGGCTGAATAATATTGCATTGTATGGATGTGCTGCATTTTGTTTGTCCATTTAGTAGTTGTTAGAGATTTGAGTTGCCTGCATTATTTTAGCTGTTATGAGTAATGCTTCTATGAGCATTCATGTACAAGTTTTTGTTTGGATATTCTTTCATTTCTGTGAGGTATATACCTAAGAGTAACATTGCTGAGTCATATGGTAGGTATCTGAGTAACTTCCAGACTTTTTTCCAAAGCAGATGCACTATTGTTCATTCTCACCAACAATGGGTCCCAATTTTTCTACATCCCTGTCAATACTTGTTACTGTCCATCTTTTTTTATTTCAGCATCTTGGTATGAAGTGTACTTTCAATTTTTAAACTAGTTCTTGGAAGATGACTTGAAGAAGCCTGTATGAATGATGAAACCAGTAGAATAGAACAGAAAGTCCAGAATTAGTGACATCTCAAATCCCTGAGGTCTTATAACACTTTAAACAAATGATGCTGAGATAAATAGGTAGCCATCTGGAAAATGGTAAAACTAGATCCTTACATTAAACTCCACTGGATCAGGGATCTAATGTTAAAAAGGAAAACATACAGGCCCCAGAAAAAAATTGTAACTCTTCAACTTTGATGTAGGGAAAGATTTTTTTAACTCTGACTCCAAATACAAGAGCAAAAAATCAATAGATTGATAAATTTGACTACATAAAAAGAAAATATTTGTGTGACAAAAAAGCCCAAAGTCAGAATACAAGTGACAAACTTGGAGGGGGAGGGGAATTCATAACTTATACCACAGACAAAGAGCTAATGAACAAAGAATTCTTAAAAATTTAGGACAAAGCACCAAAACTCTATAGAAAAATGAGAAATAGACATGAACATATAACTCGGCAAAAAAGACATAAAAATGGTCCTCAAATATATTTTTAAGGTCCAAACTCATGCATAAATAATTAGAGAAATGCAAATTAAAACAACCTCCAGATACCAATTCGCACCTCTCAGACCAGAATAAACTTAGATATACTGAGACTATAGAAAAAGAGGCACTCATATATTGCAGGTGGTTGCGCAAATTGGTACATCCTTCCAGATGGAGATTTGACAATATCTAACAGAACTATGTATGCATTTATGCATATGAACTAATATGAAATTATTTCCAGGATATACTAATGAAATAAAGCCAGGTGCCAAGCAGTATCTATACAATGAGACCCTCCACGTAAAAAAAAAAAAAGAAAGAGAGAGAGATGTAAGAAAACACACATGTATCTGCTCATTACTGTAAAAGGAATCCAGGAAGAATAAGGAAAAAAGAAAAGAAAGAAAAGAAAAGAAAAGAAAAGAGAAAGAGAGAGAGAGAGAGAGAGAGAGAGAGAGAGAGAGAGAGAAAGAAAGAAAGAAAAAAAGAAAGAAAGAAAGAAAGAAAGAGAAAGAAAGAAAGAAAGAAAGAAAGAAAGAAAGAAGAAAGAAAGAAAGAAAGAAAGAAAGAAAGAAAGAAAGAAAGAAACTGGTCACCTGGGGGGGGGGGGGATTTGAAAGGGGAAGAAAAAGGGGGTAAGTGGGAACTCAAGGGTGTCAAGAGACAAGGAAGAAGTGACACTTCTCTGAGTAAATCCTTTTGTAAAGTTCAGACTTCTAGTACCATACTATTGTCCCTTCCACATACCAAAATATAAACAAAACCAATCAAGATGTGAGGAAAACCCTAAAATGCAACGTAAACACTGAAAAACTATACCTACAAATGAGCAAAACAACCATAGTAGATGGAGTGGGGAGGAAAAGAACTAGATGCTCTAGAACTGAAGACAAAAAGAACTGAACACAAACAAACATAAAATAAACGTAAATCTAGTTAGTAGATGTGTTTCTCAAAGGGACATGGATTATCTAGTCTGAAACTCATACAACTGAACAAGTAAGTAAATATAGATGAGAGATGTTACACATTTTAAAAGGCTAAATGACCATGGTGTTAGACCTGAATCAGAGGCATCAGCATAAACTCACGGTTTTTGATACAGATGCATGCAGATATACACAGTAGTACGATGTCTCTATGGGTTAGTACACGAACATATATTTCCTACCTCTGTCTGCTGAGAAGGCTTAGAAATAATGACACTCCAGTAACAACGATCACACCAAGTACCAGACCCTGTTTTCTACGCCATTCTTTAACAAAAAGAACTGGGGATCCCTGGAGAAGCGGTTGATTCAAGCGGGACCCAGAAAATTCATGCAACTTGTAGTGTCTGAAAGTAAGGAAGTACTCAAAAAAGAATGGGGCTTGTCAAAGGAACACAGGAGCCAATCTGAAAAAAAGGAGTGCCTAATGGCCAAAGCTGAAATGATTTGAGCAACTATAGATTTTATCCCATAGAATAAATATCCATTAGTCCATACATATGGAAAAGGAACAACTCTTCATTGCAATAGAATTCCAAGTAATAAATGTAGAAGGAAAGAAGAAAATAAAAAATCAACATTAATCAAAGATTACCATAACAGCTAATGTGGAAAGATCCACCAATGAATATAAAAATTAGTGTGTAAAAATTTGAAAAGAAGCAGGGTATTTGCATAACCTTAAAGTATCTCCTCCAAGATATTTAACAACTACAAAGAGAAAGATGGTATTATAATGGAGAAATCCCACAGATCACACCTTAACCAACTAATCAAAGTTAACATCAGAAGACATTTTGAAATTGTGAACTCCTTGGTATGATGTCAAGAAGTACATGAAATCATTTCTATAGTATTCTTACCAAAAATCTATATCTTTATTCCAATCATGAGAAAAACATCAAGCAAACTCAAATTGATAGACCTTGTATGAAACAACTGACCAATAATCTTCAAAAGGAAAAACTGAGGAACTGTCAAGACTAGAGGAGACTAAGGAGCCCTAATAAGTAAATGCAGTGTGGGTCTCTGAACAAAGGACATTAGTGAAAACAATGGTGAAATTTGTATGAGTTCTGTGTATTAGTTAATAGCATTCCATCAATGTTAACTTGATTTTGATAATTAAACTCTGACATATAACATGGTAATAAGATTAAGAGAAGCTGGGTGAAGATATACAGGAACTCTTTGAACAATTTTTGCATCTTTTCTGTATGTCTAAAATTAGTTCAAATTGAAGATTAAAAAAAAAAAAAATGTTGGGATCCCTGGGTGGCGCAGTGGTTTGGCGCCTGCCTTTGGCCCAGGGCGCGATCCTAGAGACCCGGGATCGAATCCCACGTCGGGCCCCCGGTGTATGAAGCCTGCTTCTCCCTCTGCCTGTGTCTCTGCCTCTCTCTCTCTCTGTGTGTGTGACTATCATAAATAAATAAAAATTAAAAAAAAAAAATGTTGAGCTTCCCTGGTGAAAAAGATGAAGATGCGGGTAGTGAGAGAGAGGTGGAATTAAAAGGAAGAGAAACAGCCTGTAAGAGTCGTGAAGCCTCGTTTGGCAGTAGTCAGGGGGCAGCCCATGTTTACACCTGCATGAAGAAAGATCCCTCTCTTGCCTTCACATGCTTATTCTCCCGTGTTTCAGAGATTCCAAATGATCTTAAAAAAAAGTTAAGAAAACAATCTCATTTATAATAGAATTAAAAGGGATGCTTGGGTGGCTCAGTGGTTGAGAGTCTGCCTTCAGCTCAGGTTGTGATCCTCGGGTGCTGGGAACAAGTCCCCCCCATCAGGATCCCCACAGGGAGCCTGCCTCTCCCTCTGCATATGTCTCTGCCTCTCTCTCTGTGTCTCTCATGAATAAATAAGTAAAATCTTAAAATATATATATATAATAGCATTAAAGAGAATAAAGTACCTAGTGGTGCCTGGGTGGTTGTCAGTTAACTGGTGTCCAATTCTTGGTTTTGGCTCAGGTCATGATCTCAGAGTCGTGAGACTGAGCCCACATTAGGCTCTGTGCTCAACACAGAGTCTTCCTGAGATTCTTTCCCCGCCTTCTCCCTCCACTGCTTCTCCCCCTGCTCATGCTTTCTGTCAAATAAATAAATAAATATTTTTTAAAAGAATAAGATACCTAAGGATAATGTTAACCAAGGTGGTAAAGGACTTGCACACAGAAAACTACAAAACATTACTGAAAGAAATCAAAGAAGACATAAATAAATGGAAAGACATCCTGTGTTAATAGGTTGAAAGATTTCATATCCTTAAAATGTCCATACTACCTAAAGTGATCTACAGCTTGAATGTAATCTCTATCAAAATCCCAATTACATTTTTTCCAAAAGAAAAATATCCTAAAATTCATAAGGAAGTACAAGGGACCCTGAATAGCCAAAACACTTCTGTGAAAGAAGAACAAAGCTGAAAGTATCACACGACCTTATTTCAAAAGGTATTACAAAGCTACAGTAATCAAAACAGTATGGTACCAGCAAAAGGCAAACATAGAGACCAATAAAACACTATAAAGAGCCTAGAAATGTCCTCAGGAAGATTTCAGCATTTGTAAGAAATAGTATTAAGTTGTGCTTTCCAATATGGCAGCCACTAGGCACCGATGTGTCTACTGAGTGCTTGAGATGTGGCTGGCCCACACCAAGATATGCTAGCAGAGTAAAACATGTGCTGGATTTCAGAGACTTAGGACAAAACCAAAGCACAGAATGCAAAATATCTCTGTAATTTTTATATTGATTATACAGGGAAATGGTAGTATTTTAGATAGATGGCTTAAATAAAATATATTACTAAAATTAATTTCATCTATTTTGCTTTTCTGATAGTCATACGACTATCAGAAAATTTTAAATTTTGTATGTGGTTCTCATTATGCTTGTACTGGAAAGCACTCGTTTTAAGTCCCAGGAATTGGAATGCTTGCCAAGTTATCGATGCAAACAGTTGGAATTCAAGACTCTGCATGCATATAAAATACCCAAAAACTGGTCAAATTTCCTGGATTCCAGGACACTTGGAGTTGTTTCTTTGCAAACCAAAGAGTTGTGTCTGGAAATACTTTTTCTTGGGCATTTTCAGGCTGGGGATGAGTAAGGCAAGAACAATGGTTGAAGGCATAGACTTTAACCATAAATTACCAGGTTAATAATAGCTTTAGTACAGCTCACACCAGTCCACAAGACCCAGTGATTGAATGTCCAGAAATGCTACAAGATGGTTGATAAACACAGCCATTATTAACAACTAATTCATTTAAACTTAAAATAAATAAATCACATTAAAAACAAAACTCATCACTTCCTAATTATGTTACTACACTTTGCTATTGTCTATGATGAGGTTCCTTTACATCTATCTTAACATGGATCTGTCTGGTAAAAATGCAATAAAATAGTATGCTACTGCACATTTCCCAGCCCCATGTTCAATGACATCATGTTAATAGCTTGAAATCATCCATGGTGGGAGTATTTACACCAAGGAAATTGGCGAACACCACAGGTCAGGGCTCTTCTCTTTGAAGACCCAGTTGTCAAACCTTTGCCAGGATACCACTGTCTCTAAGAGGATACTAAAATACACTGGACACCAAAAAGATAGTAACAAGTATTGGCAAGGACTTAGAAAAATTAGAACCTTTGTGCATTGCTGGTGGGAGTATGAAATAGTGCAGCCACTTTGGAAAACAGTCTGGTAGTTCCTCAAGAGCTTACCATGTGATCTGCCAATACCACTCTCTATCTACCTGAGAAAAATGAAAATACATTCCAAAACAAAGACATATATGCAAAAGTTCACAGCAGCATTATTCATAGTAGCTGAACAAATGTCCTTCCACTGATGAATGGATAAATAAGATGTGGTTTATCTATAAAATCGGATATTACTTGGTAATAATAAGGAATAAAGTACTGACACATGCTGTGACAAGGATGAACCTTGAAATGCTCAGTGGGCACTTGGGTGGCTCAGTGGTTGAGCATCTGCCTTTGGCTCAGGTCGTGATCCTGGTATCCTGGGATTGAGTCCCACATTGGTCTCCCCATAGGGAGCCTGCTTGTCCTTCTGCCTGCGTTTCTGCCTCTCCCTGTGCCTCTCATGACTAAAGAAATAAAAATCTTAAAAAAAAAAAAAAAAAGGGAAAGAAAGAAAGCATGCTCAGTGAAGGAAGCCAGTCACAAAAATTATGTGATTCTATTTGTATGAAATGTCCAGAATAGGTAAGTACATGGACACAGAAAGTATATTAGTGGTTTCTTAGGGCTGGAGAAGTGGGGGGAAATAGGGGAGTGACTGCTAATTGATAAGAGGTTTCTTCTGAAGATGGTGAAAATGTTTTTGTTTTTTTTTTAAATTTATGATAGTCACAGAGAGAGAGAGAGAGGCAGAGACACAGGCAGAGGGAGAAGCAGGCTCCATGCACCGGGAGCCCGACGTGGGATTCGATCCCGGGTCTCCAGGATCGCGCCCTGGGCCAAAGGCAGGCGCCAAACCGCTGCACCACCCAGGGATCCCTAAAATGTTTTAAAATTGATTGTGGTTAGCCAAACTGTGGAAGGAGCCTCGGTGTCCATCGAAAGATGAATGGATAAAGAAGATGTGGTCTATGTATACAATGGAATATTACTCAGCCATTAGAAATGACGAATACCCACCATTTGCTTTGACATGGTTGGAACTGGAGGGTATTATGCTGAGTGAAGTAAGTCAATTGGAGAAGACAAACATATGGTTTCATTCATTCGGGGAATATAAAAAATAGTGAAAGGGATTAAAGGGGAAAGGAGAGAAAATGAGTGGGAAATATCAGTGAGGGTGACAGAACATGAGAGACTCCTCTAACTCTGGGAAACAACAAGGGGTAGTGGAAGGGGAGGTGGGCGGGGGCATGGGGTGACTGGGTGACAGGCACTGAGGGGGGCACTTGACAGGATGGGCACTGAGTGCTATACTATATGTTGGCAAATCAAACCCCAATAAAAAAATATTTAAAAAATTTAAACTCTATAAAACTTTGAAAAAAATAAAAATAAAATAAAATTGATTGTGGTAATGGTTACATAACTCTATGAATGTACTAAAAACATGGAATTGGACACTTTAAACAGGTGAATTATATGGTATATGAATTATAATTCAAAAAGCTCAAAACAATAGTTGTAGCACACCCTTCCTCATTTGCCCAGATGTGGGTTCCTGGGACCCAGTCCAGTGGGGAATAACATCAGAGAAATACACCTCACTGGGCTCCTCCAGTACATGCTGAGGAGAAAAACTATAAGTTCCCAAGAGGACCCAAGAGGCCAGGGCTCCCCAACAGGATGCCTCCAGGCTATGTCTAGATCACAGGTGTGTTTAATTTTGAGCAGACATTTAATAGTCATGAGTTGTCATGTTTTTTAAAAAATCTACCTTTCCAATGTCTCCTGCCATCAGAAGATGGCAGCAAGAAAAAAAAAAAAAATAAGATGGCAGTAAGGCCTGGTTCCCACGATTGGCAGCAAGCCAAACTCCCCACCTCCCCCTGTCACTTCCCTTCCTCTGGGGCTGGGAGTCCATTACCATTCATTATCACAGCTACCCTAACGTTTTATAGAAGAAAAAAGGTGCTGTCTCCAGGAATTTCCAGAAAAGCAAGAGGCATCAGAAAGCCTGGTGTGTGGGAGCGCACACAGCCTTCCTGTTTCACAGGCTAACAAGGTATGTCTGTGTCAAAAGAACCAGCTTGTCCTTGCATGCACAGCCTCACTCTTCCTCGAGGCCTGTCTGTCCCTGGCGAGTATGGAGAAGGAAATCCCTGTGTTAGATTCTGAAGCAGCCAAGAAGCAGGACCGCGTCTGTGGTCTGGTTCACAGTGTGAACTAGCACAGATCTGGCATAAAATAAAGCACTTAATAACCAACCGTGTGAGGAGGAAGGGAAAAAGTGCAGCCAGAAGTCCCTGTCCTTGAGACATTCAATCCCACAGAAGTCACTGAAGCTGAAAGGACATGTGGGACCCAGCCATCCTTCCTTCTCTCACCTCCGTCCTTCCTGCATATGGCCTTCCCTCTGTGTCATGCTTCATTTGAGGTGAGGTTTAGCCCTATGCTGTCGAAGGACGGATGGGTAATACATGTGGTTGGTTGTGTAGGTTCTCTAATGCCCAAGGTCATCCAGCCCACAATGCACCCTCCAGCCTGGAGCTGCTACTTACGCTTGATGAGGTATCCTGGGTAGGGGGCCACGGCGGCAACAACATGGAGGACAGTGCAGCCATCCTCGTCCTTCTGGTTGATTCGGCCTTTCCACTCAGGCTTGTGGTCCATTAACCACCTGAAAAGATGGTTTTCCTCTGAAAGGAATTAAAATGAGTGATGTTTCTTTCTACACACAGAAAATCAAAAAGGCACATCAATGTGTACCACCCTGAGGGAACCAAATGGGGAACCCAACACACTTTCGCCACTCACCACAAATACATCCAGGAGACACAGAGTTGGTAAATTAAAAGGGTGACTTAGAGAAAGCTATTCATAATAAACCTCAGTCAGGTTCCCTAGAGGCAGAGTCTGAGACAAGAATTCTTGTACATGCAAATTGTTGACAGGGAGCTCAGGAGAAAGAGAATGAGGGAAGTGGGACAGAGTAGGGGAATGAGGCAAGCAGAGATGTGGTCTAAGCCAAGTCTACCTCAGTCTGATCCCACAGGGAGCTCTGGAGCATGACCAGAGCTGTCACAGTGCATGGAGCATGTCACAGTGCTGACCCACCATGAGGCAGGGGCTAACCTTTTGCACCACGTGCTAGTCAGTCAAGAGCTACAAAACACGTCTAGGGAGGGGGTGAGATTGACGGACAACCTCTGTAGGAAGTGGTGCTTATTGGCCAAAAGCAGCTCTCTGGTAAAGGAGGTAGCTGTGGAACAGCAGGTGAGGATGGGCGGATGTGGACACCGGTGGTAAAGAGGCTCCAAGCAGGGCACCGAGAATGCAATTGCAGGAATCAGGTCAGTATCTGAAAGGATGACCCTACTCCTTACTATCAATAGGTCATATATTTAAAAATTAGGGATCCCTGGGTGGCGCAGCGGTTTAGCGCCTGCCTTTGGCCCAGGGCGCGATCCTGGAGACCCGGGATCGAATCCCACATCGGGCTCCCGGTGCATGGAGCCTGCTTCTCCCTCTGCCTGTGTCTCTGCCTCTCTCTCTCTCTCTCTCTCTCTCTGTGACTATCATAAATAAATAAAAAATTAAAAAAAAAATTAAAAAAAAAAAATTTAAAAATTATTTTCCCAGGCTCCTTCCTTGTAGCTCCTGGGATCAAGGAGAGCCACGTGCTTCTGCCAACTCTGAGAGCACCACTTGTCAGCATGTCAGAGTTTTCACCTGAGAAACAAATCAGGGATAAAGTAAAATACTTGGTCCTACTGATACCTGCCTGTACCCACAGGAGCTAATGTGAAGAGCAGCTGCAGTGGGGAACCATGACTTTCACAACCAGAGGAACATTTCTCTGGGTTCCAGAGTCCTGCTTTAAAACTGAGAGGACTGGATCAGATTGCTTTAATCAGACTTTACTTTTACATCCTGGATCCACCAATCTCTGTGTGAGAATAAAGCATCTTATGGACTCTGCAGTACATGAAATGGATAGAACAAGGTAAATCTAGCTAGAGCAAAGTGGTGACCCAGCTCTTGAAGCCCCTGGCCACCCTTCTCATTCCCTCATTCTTGGGAAGCAAGAAGAGGAAGCCTAGAAGAGGAAGACTAGAACAGCCTAGAAGAGGAAGACTTTCTAGAAAATTCTCTTGACCCCCTCTGGCTCTAAAACAGTATGAGTAAATCTCCAACACTGATGCTATACATGCTTGGAAAAGAAAAACAAGCCTTTATCTAACGTGTGTCTGTGTGTGTATGTGTATGTGTGTGTGGTGTGTGTTAATGATAAAATTTAAATATTTTCAAATTTTAATCCCATAGCCAGGTGGTAAAACTTAAAAAAAAAATTATGAAAATCAGAGTGCTTTAGAAGAACCACAAGAACTCTGTGTCAGCAAGAACCAGCGTTTCCCTTGGTATTGGCCCCCAGCACCACCGTCACGGCAGTCAGCCCTCTAGCTAGAGAGAAAATGAGCCTGAACACAGGGGGAAAGACCATATGTGCCTTTGCCAGTGGGAAGAAACTCCATGGCCTCAGGGAGCTCTGCCCAGCAAAGACTGTCTGTCCCAAGTCCCCTCCTTGGGTCTCAGGGCTCATCTGCTGCTAAGATCCATCTAGGAACACAGAATCCTTTCAGCTTGGGACCCCCAAGCCAGGAGGTCCCAGGCAAAATAAACGCAATGCTGTTCCCTGTTGCCTTCATTCATTTGAATAATCAAACTACTTGCATGTTCAAATCATCCGAATATTCTACCTTCAGGGGCTAAATTCTGGTCTCCTTGAGCTCAGCAGAGTGCCAGAGCTCAGAGCTGGGAGGGCAGCTTGGACGGTGTGTAACTGGAAGAACACTCACTTGCTTGGATACAGAGTCGCATGAGGGCATGAAGAGGGTAAGGTCCTATACTCTCAATACTTGCACCGATGCAGATGAGCCACTGCACTAAGCTGGGTACCTGTTCCATCTTCTCATAAAGTCCAATGAAGACATATTTCTGGGGAAAAAACACAGAGGAAGAATCATGGAAGTCACTCCAACCACATGAAACTTCAAACTCCTTCACTCATTAAGTTTGTAATCAATAAAACCTGGATAGCTGTGGCCCAAGCCTGACATGGTTATAAATCATAAATTAGCAGTGAGGGAGCTGAAGTCCCCTTATATTCGCTGAGGTCCCAAATACAAGCCTGAAGTGGCCTGACTTGACACCATATGTTTTAAGAAGCCACCTTACCTCAAAGAGACTCTTCAGTGATAACTCTGGGACATGGATATTTCTTGGTAGCCGGTCTTTTCTCGCTGACAAAAGTAGGAATGACTGATGAGAAGGGAGAAAAAGAAAAAGCTGAAATAATAATGTTCTCCACATAGGTTTTTTTTTTTTTTAAGATTTTATTTATTTGAGAGAAAAAGAACACAAGCAGGGGAAGGGGCAGAGGGAGAAGGAGAAGCAGATTCCCCGTTGAGCAGGGAGTCCACCTCGGGGCTCGATCTCAGGACTCTGAGATCATGACCTGAGCCAAAGGCAGACGCTTAATTGACTGAGCCACCCAGGTGCCCCTCCACATAGGTTATTAGAGCAAAACTTATCCTCAAGGTTAAAACAAACGAGCAAACAAAACAAAACAAAACAAAATACTCTCCAGCCCCGTCTCTCTTTTTAAGCTAGGCTTTACGGCCTGAGCTGTAATTGAAGGCCCCCTGTCCAGCCAACGTCCTGTTCCTGCTGAGAGCTAAGTTCTCTCCATATTTCCTCAAAGCCTGCTAAGGACAGGAGCAGCTGACATCAAGCAGGATTGCTGAGAGTACAGTGGGTAAAAAAAGGGATTCCCTCTAAAAAGCTTACTCAGCAAGCAGAAGAATCCAATCACTTACGAGTATCTCATTCCAATTAATCTTTAGCACTTTAGTGTTTCATAAACCCCAAGTGTTTGACCCTGGCAAGCAGCTTGTGGAGTGGCTCCTATCAGCTAGTGAGAGTGACTGCAATTCAGAATTCAATCCCCAATTCCATGTCCTGTAGCCCTATTAGTAGCTTCAAATAGGCCATGGTGAGAGTATTGATACTACAGAAATTGACAGACACTATACATAAGGACTTTTTTTTTTCTCAAAGAGTCAGTTATTAAACCACTGGCCCTATCTCAAGTCACAGAAGAAACTGAATCCCAGAATGGTTAAGCAATTTTTCCTTCTCAGGACAGAGAGCATGTCCTAAGAGGTCCCTATTGAGATCATCCACAAGTGCCAACAGTTCTGAGGGCTCCAGGCTCTGGTATGGCCATGACTGGAGACCCAGGCTCAGCATCAACCTCTGCCATGTATGCTCTTGCTAGTGGATGTGGGACCATGGGAACTGAGCCGATGGCCACATCTTGCTTCCAGGTTTTCAGCCTGATACCCACTCTTTACTGCTCACCCTGAACAGACTCCAATCTCAGGTGATGTCCTCAGTGTTCTGGCAGCCCTGATTGCTGACCTGGCTTTTTCTTTTTGTACAAGATGTCTCTATTTGCAATATGTGAAAATGACTGGGGCCCCACAACTGGAATATTGGAACAAGTGGATCTGCCACTTAGGCAGCATTCTTGACTTTCCCTTGCTGGCCTGCTTTCTCAAGACCTTTTAATATGGGGGTGAGCTTCAGGGAACTTGTTGCCTGGACTTTAGGAGATTTCCGATGAATCACCTGAAACTATGCCCATAACTGTGTGTATATGCAAAGAAAATCCCATCAATTTCATTAGATTCTGATGGAATCCATGAGCTTTTTAAAAATTGAAACATTCTGTATTCTAAAATCAGTCACCCTGCCTGGCTCTAGAGTCCTTATGGGTTACCCTCACTTTGGGTGACTTTTCTGGACTGCCCAGCTTCAGAAAGCCCAGCATGCCCTTTCTGACCTAATTTCCCCTGCACACTGGGAGCCCACCATCAGCGACAACTACTATTCACTGGGCACTTAGCACATGCCAGCTATCGTAAAGCTCCATTAGCTCAGTGCCTGGCACATTGTAAGCCCTTGATAAACATTAGCTAATATTACTATTAGGTGTTCTTGGTCCATCATTTCTCATCCTCACCAAATCCCTGAGGGAGCAAGTTTATATTCTGAAACTTACAAATGAGGAAATGAGGCTCAGGGGGGAAGTAATTAGCCCAAAACAGAAAGTAGAAGATTATGATTTGAGGAGGGATCTGTGTGACACTGAAGCCCAGGCTCCCAGCCTACTCTGCTCCTCCATTCTCTGGATTCCTGACCCTGGGTTTGGCACCTACAGACTCACTGTTACCTGTGGGCAACAGACCCTTAAAGCTACACAGAAGCAGGGTGCCTAGATGGCTCAATTGGTTAAGCATCTACCTTGGGCTCAGGTCATGATCTCAGAGAACTGGGATCAAGCCCCACGTTCAGCCTCAAGTCAAACTCCGGCTCAGCAGGGAGTCTGCTTCTCCCTCTACCCTCTCCCCAGCCCCCCACCTCACCCAGCTTGTGCTCTCTCTCAAATAAATAAGTAAAATCTTTTTAAATTTTTTTAACTGAAAAGAACGCTACATAGAAGTGCTCAGAGCAAAAAAGGTAGGTCTTCTGACTCCATACTAGCAAATGCAGTATAAAAAAGATGATGAAGATGAACATGTAATTGTTCATTTTCCTTATTCCACATTACCATTAGGGCTTAAACTTGACACTTCTGTGATGACAATGAATACAGAGATCAAGGAGTGAGGGCGATAAACATTAGCTAATATTATTATTATTAGGTGTTCTGAATATGTTTCCTATCTTTAAAAAAACAGAAACTGGCTAATTAATATCTCTCAGTAACTTTCCATCTTTAATGTCGGTGCAGTTAAAAAGTTATTTTGGTATCAAAATAAACAAATAATAAATAACAATCCCCTCCCCAATGCAGGCAGAAAGAATCCATTTCATCAAAAATACACTTTCCCCACATCCTCTTTTACTTACATGCCATAATCCTTTCTTTGCCAACTTTTCTATTACAGACTGCCACACTTCTGTTGAGAATCCAGTAGTAAAAATATGATCAAAACAGGGCAAGAAACTTTGCAAAACGATGGGATCACCTGAAAAAGAGTTCCATTGTTTAGAAATTTTAACCTGAGCAGAGTCCAGAACATTTAGGAAAAGATCCTCCAGTTAAGACCACAGAGAGACACACACAGAAAAATAAAGATATCAGAAAAAGAGGTATTTTCAAAGTAAAAGTCCTACATAGTTGACTGAAGTGGCAATCATTTTAAGTTCACCTATAAATTCACTGCCCCAAGAGTTAGGCAGTATGATGTGAGCTAATAATCAATTAGCTCTTCTATATGCCAAACCCAGCAATAGGTACTAATATTTAATCCCTCAAACAGACCAACAAGGCACTGGCCTATTATCTCTGCTTACAGAGGAGGAAATAGAATCTCAAAAGAAGTTTTAAAAAAAAAACCCAAGTCCTTTAAGAAAAATGTGACAAATATTATTTTCACCCAACCAATGAGAAATGATGACAAATGAAGTCAGGCTTCATGGCGTATCATGCAGCTAGTTAATCACAAAAACAAAGACAGGAACCCAGATCTGCCAACTCTCTTAGTCAATACACATTCTTCTAACCTAGTGGTCCATTGCATCTCATGATCCACCAAACCACATTTCTCAAACTCATGGATGAGATCACCCAAGGAGCAAGGGCAGTGCCAGAATAACATGGTACCTCCTCCAGGATTATCAATCTCCAAAAAAAAATAAATAAATAAATAAATATCTAAATAAATAGATGTTGCACAAAAGGATACAAAATTTCCATAAATATATTTTTCAAGTTTTAGAAATTGGGCCATGGGCATACATACATTCTCCCTCTAAAGAGGACTACTTTGGGATAAAAGTATGGGATGTATTGCCCTAAGTCCTATGAAGAACGCCCTCTCAGGATGGCAGCAGAATGGAAACCATCCAGGTTTCTTTGGAGAGCAGTCACCCAGAAATAAACACTGACTTTACAAAGATGCAGAGAAGACATGAGGGATCGTAGGGAACAGGCCAAGCCATCAGACTCAGAGAAAAGGGAAGCAAGCTCAGTCACTGCCAGCAAAAGGCTGCCTGGAAAGCTGTGACCCATCAGCATTTATCTGGGGATCTTCTATTTCTCTGTCCAAGCGACTCGGCTGTGCCCACCTCCAACCCCTTCCCACTGCCTGCCTGATATGGCTCTCACCCCTCTGTCTGCCAGATTTGCCCAAATTCGTAGGATGCCAGCCACAGACCACAACAACTGCTTTCCCACAATCGCAGTGGGAACAGTTGGATCTGTAACAGCCAAATCTATTTCCCCACCTCTGAAAGCCAAAGAGCATTTTTCACAATTCTTACACGTGCCTTTTTTCACATTCCAACATCTCTGGAATCGAGACGTGTGTGACAATTGATTTGGTCTCTCAGTGGCAAAACATATCTCAATGAGGCATCTTAAATCAGTACAATCTTAAATGTTATCAAACACAATATTTGAAAACTTTGGCCCTGGTCACTGGCAGAACTTTAAGATGGTGCCAGGATAAGCACAGAAAGAACTCCTTTGTTACCAGCAAGGAGTATATTATATTGTGTTTTATGGTTTTCTGTTTTTATCTAATCCAGGCCACTGACAAAGCCAGCTTACGGGCCAGGTCATTAGAGTAATAACTCAAGGCAGTGATGCCAAAGGCCGCCAGTGTGTCATTCCTCTGCTGTAGTGAGCACAGCAGCCCAGACCCTAAGCATTACCTCCACAGGTCCCTCTGTTAGAAGTTAGACAACTAGGAAGTTAGGGCCAGGGTCTCCAACTAGAAAATATGAAGTCAGAACAGCTAAAATAAAACAGCACTAACATCCTGTTTACAGCTTAGATAGGAGCACACACATTCTACTTTGCAGCCTTTGTAGAAAGACTTCTCAAAACGTCCTAAAATAAGGCAATTAACCACAAAGCATTTGTCATATCACAGGCAAGGGGCAGTTAAGACCTACGCCTCCAGATGTCAGCAAAAAAGACCATCAGCACGTTGACATTAACCTAATAGGTAGACAGATATGTGACCAAAGCCCTGATTGGCATGACTCAGCACACCCTGATTACTTAAGATGGGATGAACACTGGGTATTATACTATATGTTGGCAAATTGAACTTCAATAAAAAAAAAAAAAAAAAAAAAAAAGATAGTTCTGCAAAGTAGCTCATAAAACCCCCTAAACTTAGAAACTCTAGGAGCAACCTTCTCAGATCCCTTCCCTCTCCAGGAGCTTTATTTATACTGTTGCTCAGTAAACTTTGCTTTGCTGCCCACCTCTTTGTCTGGCCTACCTCTTCATCCTTTGAAGCCATGTGACCAAGAAACACGGAGCACTAAGGCAGGGAATTCCTATAACTAACCTCCATCAGCCCTTCCAGGGTGTTTTTATAGCAAACAGGAATATTTCTTGGCATACATATGAACATGCAAAAAGCAAAGGAAAGAGCACAAATCACATAAAATCAGTAGCATAAAGACGGAAAGATCTATAAGTATAGCAACACAGAAAACTGAGGTCTGAAACAGGATTGGCATAGCTTTAAGTGGTTTCTGCTAAAGAAGTTCTTTGTGTTTACGATGAGCCACCAAGGCTTCCAAAATGCTTTCTGAAGTGAAAATCATTTTCATTCAAACTAGAGAAATCAGTCACAAAGAAACACTCTGGAATTATCTCCCCAGCAGCCATTCAGATAAAATAACAAGGAAAGGAAGGAAGGAAGGAAGGAAGGAAGGAAGGAAGGAAGGAAGGAAGGAAGGAAGGAAGGAAGGAAGGAAGGAAGGAAGGAAGGAAGGAAGGGAAGGAAGCTCTCCCTAGTTCCAACTTACTGCCCATAGTGGTGAAGACTCCAACCAGGAAATCAGCAACCTGGATCTGGTCTGGATTGCCCTGCAGAAGTCGCAGACCTTCAAAAAACATGCGAGCGGCTTCATAAGGTTGAAGCAACCGCAGCAAGGAATAACCGGCTCTGTAGTATCCCTGGGAGAGAAGAAAAGCAGAACCATAACTCGCCCATCTCTTCTAACCAGCTGCCAAAAGGAAAGGCAAGATTGATGGCCTGGAGAAATGGACTGTAGAGGTTTTGCTTCTACATAAACACAGATTTCTAACAAGCACTGGATACAGGATTCCCACGTTAGGTTCTGTGCCACATTTTTCCTGTTGTTTTCTAACTGCCAATAAAATAATCGCTTTCAAATCTGTGACTTATACAGCCTCTAACATATGACATGGGGCGAAGGAAGCAGGCCTGGTTCCAATTACATGTGTGGCTTATTTATTCATGCCTCAAATCACAGCCCAGGCAAGAAGAGAATGAAAAAAATCCTATGATGACAGAGTTCTAGAAAAGAATGAGATTGTCATGTAAACACAGAAATGGTTCCCTGCTCCTTTCAATCAAAGTAAACACAATTTCCTCCAGGTAGGTAGCCTGGGGGCAGGGGGGCTAGTAATGACAAGTATTGAAAAGTATCAAGCTCCACACTGGAGGCAACATACACCAGAGGCAAAATTTTTTTCTTTCTGTAGAGAAGGAAATTATAGTGAGTAACAAAGGCAAATGGTTTAGTTTTGCCTACATACAAACTGCGAACCTTGAGTAGGAACAAAATGATACTGCCTTTCCCCCTCTTTGATTCTCTAAAGGAGGCCGCACCAGGCCTATCAAGACAACATTCTAAGACAATGGAAGGTGTTCACCAATCGGGTTCATAAAAAAAGCAAGCACTTAAGAATTCCACTTGACATCAAATCCCTGATTATTTATCTATGTGTTTTCACCTTCATTTGAAAAGTCTAGAACCTTAGAAAACAACCAGAAAAAAGGGTGGAACAATGTGATTTTTCTTCCCCTCCCCCGGCTGGGTAAGCTAGTTACAGAATTCCCCACTTCCTTGCTCTCCTCAGATTTAAGGTTCTTTCATCATTTATTTTGGCGGGGCAGGGGGGGATGAAGATGGATCACCATATGCCACCCCAAAATATGACACTTTGGCCAAAGGGTCATCTTGAGCTGAAGGCATTTGAGATTCAACAGATGTAGAAAGATGCCTTCCTGGAGTTTCCCTTACCTGACTAAAAGCGGAATGTCTAAGAAAGGAGGACTGCCATAAATCTTCTCTGCCAGGGAGTTTTTATGGCCATGAAAAAGACAGAAATTGGCGCTGAGCCGGACCAGCACTGCTAAGTGCTACTAAGATCGGGGCAGCCTGGGTGGCTCAGCGGTTTAGTGCTGCCTTCAGCTCAGGTCGTGATCCTGGGGTCCTGGGATTGGGTCCCGCATCGGGCTCCCTGCATGGAGCCTGCTTCTCCCTCTGCCTCTCTTTCTCTGTCTCTCATGAATAAATAAATAAAATCTATAAAAAAAAAAAAAGATCGCCCTGGTCTCCCTCGTGTTAGTGTCCCCCATGAATGTGTGTTTCCACCATCCCAGCTCCAGAAATCCAAATCCCTTTCCTCAGTCTGTCATGTCTCTGTGGTTTACGCTCTTCGTTTAAAATGTCTATGAGCTCCTTTCCCCTATAATCTCTTTCACTATTTTTTATATTCCCCAAATGAATGAGACCATATAATGTTTGTCCTTCTCCGATTGACTTATTTCACTCAGCATAATACCCTCCAGGTCCATCCACATTGAAGCAAATGGTGGGTATTTGTCGTTTCTAATGGCTGAGGAATATTCCATTGTATACATAAACCACATCTTCTTGATCCATTCACCGTTCGATGGACACCGAGGCTCCTTCCACAGTTTGGCTACTGTGGACATTGCTGCTATAAACATTGAGGTGCAGGTGTCTCAGTCTTTCAATGAGTGGGAAATATCAGAGAGAGTCACAGAACATGAGAGACTCCCAACTCTGGGAAACAAACAAGGGGTAGTGGAAGGGAAAGTGGGTGAGGGGATGGAGTAACTGGGTGACAGGCACTGAAGGGGGCACTTGATGGGATGAGCACTGGGTGTTATAGTACATGTTGGCAAATCGAACTCCAATAAAAAAATTACAAAAAATGTCTATGAGCTCTCAGACCTACCTGCTTCTCTTGGGGTCTTTCCTTAGGAAGGCCCTTGTGTCGTGTAAAAATAAAATGTGTATGTTTTTCTCTCGTGAAATTGTCTCCTGTCAGTGGAATTTGTAGGGCCCCGGCCACTGAACCAAAACAAAGTAGACATAAAGCATTCTTCCTCCCCTACAGAGGACATTTGCAGGAGGACGGTCAGCGGGGTCAAATGGGGAAAGAGAGAGGCACCCGTGAGTAAGAACAGTAAGAACTGGGGTGGATTCCAGTCCCTGGCTACAGGTCTGGTCCCCTCCTCAAGAAAGGTGGCCCGCAGCCTGAGGGATGTGCACACACCCCAACTCTTCCTCCCCTTCCCAGTTGGAGGATGGGGAAAATCCCAAAATGCCTCTGGGAGATTTCCTCAGGAATGCTTTCCCATTTTTAAAACTACTCAATAGGGACACCTGGGTGGCCCAATGGTTGAACGTCTGCCATTGGCTCAGGTCTGCCATTGGCTCAGGTCATGATCCAGGAGTCCTGGGATGGAGTCTCACATCAGGCTCCTGCAGGGAAGTGCTTCTCCCTCTGCCTATGTCTCTGCCTCTCTCTCTGTGTCTCTCATGAATAAATAAATTTCTAAAAAATCGTAAAAAAAACTATTCAATAATTCCCAAAGTATCCATCCCCCAATAGAAGAGGCTTAAGTTAAAATAGACAAATCCCTCCCTCGAGGATGTAGAATCTGTGGGTGAATGCTCCTCATCACTTCCCACTGTTCAACTTCTAGCAGTCGTACACAAAATGCAGACCTCTGAGGAAACAATGCAAGCTCCTATTTACCGAATGCCAACAACTTGAACCAAGGTCTCTTAATTCTTGAAGCCACTCTAGGACCTGGGTAGTATCTCCCTTTACAATCAGAGAAAAGGAAGGCTTCAGGAGAGAAAAGGAGCTCCTCCCAACTGCTGAAACCAGTCCATAGCAGAGAGCACAAGGAGATGGGAAGAAAGGGTTGTGCTTCCCCCACCTCAGAGCCTCACTATAAATGGTCTATATCACTAACAGGATCTAGGCTATATGTGCCTCAAGTGGCTCCTGAGCGGCAACTCCTTTCTGATCTCTGATTCTGCTTTTTATTCTCTCCCCAACTTAATAGTGGAATACTCAAGAGCTGGAGTGGTGTCTTCCTGTCCTTTGGTTTGCCTCAAGGCACAATGAACAGGAAGATGCCTTGCAGAGGGGGCACTGACAGCATGTTAGCTGGGTAAAACAATCACATAGTTATTTATTGACCTTTGCAACACCTTAGAGGGGCTGACTGGCCTCTAGAACCTCCCTGATCCCAACGGAGCTGATTTCCATATAAGAAGTGCTTTCTGCAGAACTCTTGTCATGTGTCCACCCAGCTGCCAAGTGAAACAAAACTCTGTTAAAATGAAATTTGCAAACATCAAAGAACACTTGAGATTCCAAGTTCATGGTGTAACTATATCAGAACACAAGGATCTACCCCTCCAAGGGCATTTCCACACCTGGCCACCATCATTGTTAGTCTTCTCCAGGTAGGCTCGCGCATGCCCTGTGGGAACCTGTCTGAAGTGCAAAGAGTTGAACAAAGCTCCCCTCACTTTTCCATTTTAAAAAGAAGGGAGGGAAGGAGGCAGGTAAGACAAAGATCAGCAGGGCCCCCAGCTATCACCATACCTTCACATAGGTTGGATCCCACTGGAGACATTCCTTGGCTGCCACAAATGCCTCATTCCATTTCCCGAGGCTGTAAAATGCATTGGATTTGTTGCACTGCAGCACAGCCAGCTCTCTGGGAGGAATCCTGTTGAAAAGAACAGACTGGTAGTCAGTAGAGCTATCTTTCTGCAAATACAGAAAACCACCCTTGAAGGCCCAATTCTGGGGCTGGCTGCCACCATTTCCAGTTAATGTTCCAATTACACCAATCACATCTGGCCCTCCAGCCCCCCAGCCTGGGGCATTTGCAAAGTACAAGCCTGTCCCTCCTCACTCCCAAATAGTCTGCTCCTTTTTTGTGACAAATGTTTTCAATACCTTGGTTTGACCTCTTACTGATCTCCACAGATCTTTTCATGTTTAGAGACCATATTGGCAAAGATGCTGTGAAAATGGTGACTAGTCCTAAGGATGGAGAGGATGGGAGATCCCACTGAGCCTCAGCAGAGTCTAGACACTGCCTGGTGCAGTGTGGGGTGAGTCCTTCCACATGCCTGTCCATGCTAAATGGATGCAGAGCTTATCACAGGAAGGGCCCTTCAGAATATGTGACCACACCATGCCCACGGACCTACAGCAAGAGGTGCAGGATGAGCACTGTTCTAGTATAGAGGCAGGACCCCAGACCAGAATGCAAATGGAGCCCACATACCATGGGGTTAATCAGCACTGTCCAATATGGTAGCCACTGGCCATGTGTAGCTATTCGTATTTAATTTAATTTAAATAAAATTTAAAATTCAGTTCTTCTGCTGTACTAGCCACATTTCAAGTATTCAATAGCAAAAGTCTATATTATAGAATATCTTCATCATCATAGAAAGTCCTTTGGACAGAACTAGCCTAAGTATTGGAAGTTCATAAATCAAGTTTGCAAAGTGTTCAATAAAATACATTCTATCTTCCCACCTTATAATAACCGGTTCAAATTCAGAACTACAGGACTATACCCCTGCCCACTCCCTCTACCGCAGCCTTCATCTAGCACTGCAGGAGGCATGATTCCAAGTGCTATCCACACCCTGCCCTTGGTCAGACCTCAGAAGAACAGGCTGCAGGTAGGAGGTCTGTGAAGGCCCTAGGAGCAGAGTCCATGGGCAGGAATCCCAGGGTCCTGGTACTCAGATGAATAAGGGACAGGTGAGGCTAGGTAGGGAGATATAGATAGGAAGCTATGGGATCAGGCTCACAGAAATCCCCAAAATTCTGAGGTGTAAGGAAACCAGAGATAACGGAACAAACCAGACCACTCTGCCCTATGTGTCTTTTTTATGACAGTCATATGTGACCAACAAAGCATAACCAGACCCCCCAAAAAGAAGGCATTAAAGATGTTATCACCAGTCCTTACTCAAACCAAGACATCACAAAAATGATAAGGTCAAAAGCTGCCTGGTCAGTTCTAAATAAAAGACTGTCAGTGGAGGCCCACGTTGGCAACCCTGTCAGGTACCCCCTGAGAGATTTTTCTGTATTCTTGCTTAATAAACTTCTGTTGCTTTACCCATTCTCCTTCGTTGAAGAAATTCATTCTTCAACTCTGTGAGCCAAGAACCTAGCTCTCCTGTTTCAATAGTGTGGACCAAAGGGGAGGAAAAACTCTGGGTGGGTAAAGTCTTTGGCCCCACAGATTCCTGTGGGGTGGGCACAGCTAGAGGGAAGCCACAGAAGGGCCCTCTAAAGCATATCAAGGCAAGTCCCTCTTGTCTGGGTCTAGGGATAATACTACAAAGTTGGTGCCAAAACCACATCAAAATTTGAAGATAAATGCAAAGTGTACCACAATATGTCAAAGCCCAGGTGCCACTGAATTCAAGACACATGAGCAAAAAAAAAAAAAAAAAAACGCAAGGCTAATACTTCTTTTTATTGAATATTTTCATTGCAAAAGTACTACAAATCACTATAGAAAAGTTAGGCAATGCAAATAAGTGTAAATAAAAAGCAAAGTAAAAATCACCTCTACAACTGCCCATACTCAATGCTTTATGTCTCCAGCTTCTGTCACTGCCCATCGTTCCCTCTAGTGAAGGGATGAGGCCCCCCAGGCACAGAAGAGGTAGTACGGCAGTCAGTGGGGGGTAATGGCCAAGGAAGTTATGACTGCAGGTGCCCAGCCCAGACACCCTAGCCAGTGCAGCCCTCCCCAGCTGCAGTGAGCACTGGCTGTCACTAGGGGCTCCCAGTGCCCTGTTCTCAAGATTTGCCCTCAGCCAGACGGGAGCTGACTTCTCCCCAGGAAGTTAGGCCCCTGCAGCAGACTAAATTGTGCCCCTCCATCCATACGTTGAAGCCCTACCCACCAGTGTGATGGTATTTGGAGAGGGGACCTTTGGGGAGGTAATTAGGTTTGGCTGAGGTGGGGCCCTCATGATCAGATGAAGAGGCACCAGAGAGCTTCCTCTCTGTCGCTATCTCCCCACCATGTGAGGTCACAGTGAGAAGGCAGCCATCTGCAAGCCAAGAAGAGAGCTTTCACCAGAAACTGAATTGGCTGGCACTTTGATCTCAGACTCACCAGCCTCTAGAAGTGTGAGAAATAAGTTCCTGTTGTTTACTCTGCCCAGTTGGTGGTAATTTTGTTATGGCAGCCCAAACTGACTAATACAGTCCCCCTGCTTAGGACAACTTTCAGGCGCCAGGCAGCCTACAGTCAATGGCTGGCTGACATGGAAATCAAAAGGTCATCTCCCTTGCCCCAAAGTGGTACCAGCTTTGCAGTACAGCTACTGTTCCAGAGCTCCCCAGGCAATCAGGCTGAAGCCACCTCCAGTTGACACACCCACCATCCCTGCTTGGAGCCTTCCCCTGCCCCATCCTGCTTCCCTCCATCCCCTTCTACTGGGAGCACTTGCTCAGTAAATCACATACACCTAAAATAAATCCCTTTGTCAGTTGGCAGTGACAGGAAGGTAGGCAGCAGGTAGACAGGCAAGGGGAGCAGTGTCAGGAAGGTCATGAAAGAACATGTGAGTCAAAGTCCCATTAGGGACCCCACAGTGTGGGGTCAGTCTACAGCCATAACCACTACACAACATCTCCTCTTTAAGAAAGTCAGATTCTTCGTGCTCTTGACCCAGCTCTGACACAGCTATGATCTGAGCCAGGAGGGGCAGACTTACAGGCCCAAATCAATGACACTCAACTCACATCCAGCTAGAGGGTAAGCACCAAGGTGAAGGAAGGTAGGAAGGGGGAGCTATGATTCAGGAATGTCACCCAGTGGCATTTCCCAGTACAAGTGTAGGCTGCATACACCCCACAAATGCCTCCTCTAACTGGAGCTGTTCCCAAAGTATGGTGTGGGAACCTCGAGGGGCCCTAGGACCATTTCAGGCAGCCCACAAGGTCAAGTATTTTCACAACAGTAGCAGGCTGAATAGTGGTCCCTAAAGAATATTACCTTTTCTTGGCAAAAGGAACTTTGCAGATGTGATTAATTTCTAAATCTTCAGGGGTGATTATCCCAGGGTAGGATTCAATCACAAGGATCCTTATGAGAGGCAGACAGGGAGAAGATAAGGCTACAGAACAGGAGACAGATACAATGCAACAGCACACTGGAAGGATGCACTTTTACGATGAAGTAAGGGGCCACAGGCCAAGGTGTGCAGACAGCCACCCAAAGCTGAACAAGGCAAGGAAATAGATTCTCCTCTGCAAAAGCCCAGCTCTGCTATGCCTCAGTTTTGGCTTCATGAGACTCATTTCGGACTTCCACCTCTAGAACTGTAAGGTAATAGATATGTATTGTTTTAAGCCACTAAATTGTGGTAATGAGCTACAGTGGTAAAGAGGAAATAAGACATTATGTGCCTTTTTCACACATTCTCTCATACGTGTTCAGGGAATCTTCCGGAGGCTACACAATGTATAATATCGTACTGGATCGCATGCAGAAGCAAATATGAGAAGTCAGATGTCTTCTATTGAGACAGATGTTAGAGAGCTCTGCAAAAATGAAAAATGTGCCACTCTCACAAAATTTTTGGGTTTGGAAAATACGCTTATCTTCCACATTATCACACATCTATCATACTACGCTTATATTTCACACTTATCTTAACACATTAAAATGTGTTACCCAGGTTAACACAGAATGAGCTCATTATTGGCATTTTAAGTAGGTGGATGAATACATATTTTAAATTTATCTCAGTTCTAAGTTCAAATCCAGGCTACATTGATGGCTACAACTTACATAAACAAAAGCTTTCAGGGGTCCTCTGTAGTCGTGAAGTGTGTTATGGTCCTAAAATGTTTGGGCACAGGTTGACTTGAAGCTGAAGGGGCGGGGGAGAGGTGAGCCTGAGCCCCCCTGGGGTACACACCACCATAGCCAGGGGACAGGTGGCACAGATAATCAGGAAAATGAAACAAATGACAGCTGAGAGCTCGGGGACTTGGATCCTCCCAGGAACTTTGATACCCACCACCAGACAAAGGGGAAGTTCTCCAGCATTTACCAACAGTCTCCCTGTGTTTCACTTTCTGTTTCTCTATGATTTAGTCTTCTCTGTGCCATTTCTGAGCTCATGCATAGGAAGTGGGAAGAAAGAAAACAGAAACTGGGCGGTGTGATACGAAATGAGAAGAAAACAGAAGTGACAGGGTGAGTTTCCATTTACTTAAAAAAACAAAAACAAACACCGAAGGTGGGGAGTAAATCCCAGCACTTACCCCCAGTGGTATAACTGCAGAAGAATCTGGATGGCTTCATCATACTTTCTGATGGCCAGAGAGAAGTTCCCATTCTTTAGAACCTGGTTGCCAGATTCTTTGAGCAGCTCAGCGTAAGCTGTGGGATCCATCCTGTGGGGAGACGGAGGACGGAGTTAAGGCTCTCTGCCAAGCCCTGTGTGGGGCCCCGGCTCTAGCCCTTCACGTCTGCATCACTGGGAGTCAGAGAGGCAGTTTGTTCACTCTGGCCCCACCCACCTGCGGAGAGCACATCCTGACAACGCCCCTTGCCACCAGGGGACCAGGACAGGGCATCTGATGAGACCATTTCTCCCCCAGTTCTTTTCTGACCTAGGTGGCAGCGACCAGAGGAATGCCATTTCTTCAGGCACCGAGGGAGCAGGCTGCTGCCACCCACGAGGCAGCTTACACCCCTCGGGTAGCGTCCACCCCCAGAAGGGGCAGCTATTCTCCAAACTGGCACTGTTGTTCCTTTCTTATTTACCCCCTGTTATGGCCCAGAAGGAGGCACTGTCCTCACTGTTCAGATGAGGAAATGGGCTCACTGAGGTTCAAATCACTTTGCCCAAGGAGCTGCTAATGGCATTCCCCGGTTCTGACCTCACGTCTGTTTCTGCTCTTGACCCCTGCGTTAGATCGCCTTTTGGTACAAGAAAAACTCAGTGGACAGTCCTTGCATTCTCTTGGGAGGGGGAAAAGCAGTGCTGAAGGCCTCCGTGTACAAGGGCCTAGGACACCGAGCCACAACCACTGCCTCTCCTGCCCTCCTCCCTTCCTTAAACACTATGAAATAAGCCTCAAAAAATATTTGTCACTCAGATTACTCCTTTCAGGTCATAACTTCTGTCTTATTCATTTTTGTAGCCCTACAGACTAGCATATGGTGGGCACTTAAATATTTGTGGTGTAACCGATTGGAAGGCCAGCTCCAGAAGGTTGCCTGTTACGGATTCTCTGTGGTGTGGCCTGAGGAGTCAGAGACAGGTGCCCAGAGACCCATCTGCCTACGGAGTCCAGGAGTGTTTGCTGAGCAAAGGTAGTGGAAAGGAGAGGTCTTGGGAAACCTCGAGAAGGAGCCACCAAGGAGGCAGAGAAAAGGTGGGACTCAGAAGAGATGCCCCTTCACATCTCCTCCTCCCAGGAAAGGCAAGGTGGGAAGGGGAGTCTGGATTATGAACAAGGACAATTCCCGTGTTTGCATATGCCACACAGCTGGGAGTTGGGGGGGGGGGGGGTCACATAATCCATTGGAGGGGTCTAACATTATTGATCTTAGATAATGATTATTATTATTATTATCGTTTCAAATCTTGGTGTGGGGTTCTGGAACAGGGCGAGCAGCAAATCTAAACAGATACAAGTGATGGCCTATTTTAAACCCATATGAGCTTACGAGGATAGGGTTTTGGAATGGCACTGCGTTCCACAGCCAGAGCTGTGAATCTGAATTGAGGCTCACGGTTTTTAAACAGGTCAGAGTACAAAATTTCACCCATACTTTCCATTAAATAATCTCTCAATTCCATGGCTCAAATTTATATAGAGATGATGGAGTTGAACATGAAGAAATGTTCAAGAATTGATTGACTACAGATGTAAATATGTTTCTCTTCCAAGTATTGTCAGCTATCTATCCAGTTTTTTAAAATGGCCATGATTAGACAACTAGGAAAAAGAAGTCACCATTAACCACCGACAGATTAATATGCCTCTTTTAATTTTTTTATTAAGTAATCTGTATGCCCAACATAGAGCTCAAACTCATGACTCTATGATCAAGAGTTGCATACTCTACCAACTGAGCCAGCTTAGCACCCCCATGTCTCTTTTAGAAATACCTTTCCAGTGCAAGAAAAGGCCAAGAATTTGTCCAGAATGTGTAAGGCCCTAAACACACAATTCACATAGGAATACAAATAATTTCTAAATATATGGAAAATGAATAAACAGGATCCCACTCACTGATGACCAAAGAAATGAAGAATTACAGCAAGGTGTCACTGGAAAATACTTTTAAAAATGACCTCAGATGTTGGGGGCTGTCATATGCTGTTTACAGGGGAAATATACTACATCATGGATAGATTTAGTCTCATAGATATTTACCACAGTGAAAAAGTGGAAATAACCCTAAATGTCCTATAACCCATAATGGATTTGAATCAGTTACAGAATATCCATATGCCACAAGACCACACAGTTAATTCAAAAATCAAGTTGTAAAAGAATACGTAATGATTGGCTAAGTTAGTAAATGAAAAATGCAGCCTACACAAATAGGTGTATAATTCCAAACTGAATTTTTTTTAAGATTTTATTTATTTACTTGAGAGAGTGAGACAGAGAAAGAGCCAGCACAAGCAGAAGAGGAGGGAGGGCAGAGGGAGAGGGAGAAGCAGACTACCTGAGGAGAAAGCCCGATGGGGGCTCGATCCCAGGACCCCAGGATCATGATCTGAGCAGAAGGCTGACGCTTAAGCAACTGAACCACCCAGGCACCCCCTAAATTGAATTTTAAACACACACGACATATTAAAAATATGCCAAAATGCTAACTAACAGCCACACCATTGGGATTAGGCAGGGTTTTAATTTTCCTTCTAGTGTTTTTCTGAATTTTCAACTGTTCTACAATGTACACCATTAATAATCAGGACATAAATGTTATTAAAATGAGACTCTTTAAGGGCTTACTGAAGAATTCAAACACAAAACATTTCTACTGTATTTATACATACAATAAAACTATTCATGTCAGAATTTGGGGTATTTTTTATACTCCTCTAGACACAAAGAATGAGCTCTTAATGTTAGGTAAGCAAACATCAGAGGTATTCCTTTGCTTGTTTCTGCTTTTTCTTGGTAAAAATCACATCACAGGAAATAGGGGGATTGCCAACCACACAGAAGGCTTTTTGCTTCTTAATAGGATTTATTGGCAATCACATTCTCATTACAGGGAGGAATGTTTTACATCTCTTCCTTAGAACACAGAGGGCTCAGCTGTTGGATCTTTTTTCTTTTTTAACAACTAGGCAGTCTGTTTATAGGATGAAATTGTTGAATACAAGTGGTAATGACAATGCTCGATATGTTCTGAGCAGCTCCTATGTGCTCTCCATCAATCATGCCATTTCATTCTTACAAGAAAGCTCATGAAGCAGTCATGATTGTCCCCATGTGACAGGGAAACTGGGGCTATTTGTCACAATTACATGGAAGGTGGCACTGGAATCCAAACCCAAGTGGTATGACTTTATACTCTGAAAAACCAAGACAGAGGGTCAAAGGTCAGCACCCAGTCAATCCCCAAGACATGTGATGATTTGGCTGGCACCCAGCGCTCACTTCCAGTTTCAGTGGTGGTATGAAAGCTAAGAGTAGACATAGCTTCATTGCCGTGGTGCGGCTTTCATTCACTTTCACTGTATCCTTATCAGAATTCAAGGTCCAGTTGTGGGGAGGTGTCGTGGGCTGCTCAGTTACACCCAAGGAAGTTAGAAACAAGAAAAATACAAATGCACTCAGTAGATTGTCAAACAGGCAAATCTGAAGCAAAGCAGATCCAGGTTGCTGTGGCTTTTATTACCTGCTGCATATTACACAGGAAATTCTATAACTGAATTATAGGAGCAGAGCAAAAACTGCAAACAGAGGTGGGCTTGGGGCCACTAATATGGGCAGAAGGAGGCTTCATCTTCATACACTATTTGAGTGCCACCCAAAATCTTGATAGAAAATTCATTTTTCTTGTTTTTTGTGGGGGTATTTTTCCCTTACTTATTAAAATCGTTTCAAAAGACCCCAAAAGCAGTAAATGATCTAAGATGAACTCTGAAATGCTGGGGATAGAGACAACTCCAAACGAGGCCAGGGAGAACAGTTCTTAAAACTGACTCCTTCCTACTCTCCATAGGAGAAAAGGCAGCCACAGACAGTCTGGGATAAAAATCCAAAGTCAAGAGGCACTTGGGTGGCTCAGTCAGTTAAGTATCTGACTCTTGGTTTCAGCTCAGGTCTTAATCTCAGGGTTGTGAGTTCAAGACCCATGTTGGGTTCCATGCTGGGCATGGAGCCTACATAAAATAAAATAAAATAAAATAAAATAAAATAAAATAAAATAAAATAAAATAAAATAAAATAAATCCAAAGTCAGAACTCATTCTGGGGAGCCCAATTTGTTTTCTTTGTCTTTCTTTCTTTTTTCCTGGGTGCAGAGACATAAATGCAGAAGCAAAGTAGAGATTTTCTTAAGAAACTCACTCACATTTTTATAAAAGGCCTGTGGAAAAGTATGAATTACTGGATCCAAGCCCCTACACCTGGGTATTTAAACAGAACAAGAAAGAGCAGACCATTGTGTTGGCCCCTCTCAGCTGTCTCACCAGCCTGCCCCAACCCATCAAAGCCCAGCTCAGTGACCTGCCATAAACCCAGGGTTGTCCCAATCCAGCCAATCCCCGTTATCAATCAATTTTAAATTATTCCACCTCAATTTATAGCCTCATTTATCCCCAACTACATGTACACCAAAGTCAAGATGGTGATTTGAAAAGCAGCTGATTTGTCCAGCTCCAAACTGCCCCTGTGAAATTTTATCCTAAAAGCCATCCATACTCCTAGCAAAAAAGTAAACACCACAAATATCTACCTCCCTGATATGCAGAGTCTCTTGATTGTTTTTAAATCTATGCCTCTTTTTGGCATATAACATTAGAGAATATAACATTAGAATATGGAGGGCGAGGCAGATCTCTCTTGAAAGTGATATTTAAAGCCAAGATCCAAAAAATGAATAGTTGGGGTATTGAAGGGTAGCGCAAGGAGAATGGTATATGCAAAGGCTCTGAACTTCACAGTTCAAGAACTGCCAGGGGTAGGGGACAGAAGTAAGGCTGGGAAGAGGTAATGGCCACCAAGAGAATGACCTGCAATCATGAAGGCCACCTGAGGGTCCTAGAACTCATCTTAAATGCAATTGGAAAAGCAGCACTGTCCATTACAACTTTCGATGATGCTGGGAATGTTCTGTTCTGTACCATCCAATACACTAACCACTAGCTATTACACACTGGAAATATGGCTGCTACAACTGAAGAAATGAAAATTTTATTTTATTAAATTTTCACTAACTTTAATGTATATATCTAATGTGACCAGTGACTGCTACCCTGGACAGAGCTAGAGGGTTTTGAGCTGGGGATAAATTAAAAACTAACTGCATTGTGCTAGTCCCAGGCAAGATGGGGAGAAATGGGCCAATGGAAGATAGATTTAGGCAGCAGATGGACTTCAGGGGAGGAAAGGGCAGGAAAAGTCGACTCCAAAGCTTTAAGTCAAATTTTACCATGCATTACAGAAATAGAAGCTCCAGTTTCAAACATAAATACGTATAATGTTGAATTCTCCTCTACCCATACACAGCCTGGTCCCTGAAGATAGCACTTCTGATGACCCTGAACCAAATGGGGCAAAGTATGTGCTCTCTGAAGTACACAATGTTGGAAACACACCAAAGACTGAGAGTGGATCACCTGTGACTATCAGGGATGTAGCAAATAGAAATCTATTCTACAGAGGAAAAAACAGAAGTATTGAGAGAAAATCTTCTCTACCATTTTTAAATGATTTTATGAAACTTATCTAATTTTTAAAGGATGATACTAATGTGAGAGTAGGCAGACCAGTGGAACAAAACAATATACAGAAACAAATATAGACTATGAAAAAACTTCACGTGGGATAAGGATGGCTTTTTAAGGGGCAACTGGGTAGCTCAGTTAGTTAAGCATCTGCCTTCCGCTCAGGTCAGGATCCTGGGATCAAGCCCAAGGTCAGGCTCTGCTCAGCAGTGAGTCTGCTCTCCCTCTGCTGCTCCATCTGCTTGTGCTCACTTGCTCGCTCGCTCTCGCTCTCTCTTGCTCTCTCTCTAATAAATAAATAAAATCTTCAAAAAATAAAAATTTTAAGAAAAGATCATTTTTTAATAGATGGTAAAAGAATGAATCACTTTGGTATAACTGGCTGGATATCTGGAAAAGAAATTAAATTTCTAACTTGTACCATGTGGTAGGCTGAACAGTAGACACACACGCCCCTACCAAAGATGCCCACACCCCAAAGCCTAGAACTTGTGACTCTGTAGATGTAATTTAAGATTATACACCTTTAGACAAGGATATCATCCTGGATTACCTGGGTGAGCCCAGTCTAATCATATGAACACCCAAAGCATGAAACTTTCTCTGACCAGAGTCAAGAAGATGCTAGAAGAAGACAGGAGAGATGCAACAAGATGTGGAACTAGAGAAAACCCAGACGCATCACAGACTTCCTTGATGATGGAGAGGAGGCAACATCAAGAAGAAGGTAGGTGTCCCTGGAACCTGAGAGAGACCTCTGGGTGATAGTCAGTAAGGGCACAGGACCTCCAATGCTACAGCTGCAAGGAACTGGATCCTACCAGCAATATGAATAAGCCTAGAAGGTGCTTCTTTGCAGACCCTCCCAGTAAAAGCCCAGTTAGCCAATACCTTGACTTCAGTCTTATGGAACCTGCCAAGTTAACCCAGACTTCTGAACTACTGACAGTGACACAATTCATTTATGTGGCCACCAAGTCTGTGATTGTTATGAGAGAAATAGAAAACCAATACAAATTGTGTAATAAAATGCACAGCAACATAAAGAACCTCAACAATACCATGATGAACAAAAGAAGCCAGACTCAAAAGAATGTATATTGTGTGATTTCACTTCAGTGACGTTCTAGACCTGGCAAATCTAAGAAATGAGAACAGTGGTTGCCTAAGGAGGGAGGGCTATTGATGGGAAAGGGGAATGGTTGCACTTTTGCAGGGAATGGAAATGCTCTATAGTAAAGCTCATTGAACAGTACACTTAAAATCTGTGCCTTTTATTACATGCAAGTATCTCGTTTTAAAAAAATGATTGAAAAAAAGAAATCATAAAAGCAGTAAGAGAAAATATACATACAAATTTTAGATCATCTGCAACTGCTCCAGGAGGAAATTTGGGAATACTGAGCCAAGTGACACATACATATAGCCTTTGACCTGGCAATTCCATTTCTGGAAACCAATCGTACAGACTGCACACACCGGAAATGGAAAATGTACAAGATTATTCACTCATCAAATTGTAGTTATAAAAGCCTCGGATCAGTCCATTAACAGGAGGCTGGTTTAAGAAATTACAGTGTAGCCCCCCACAAAAAAAAAAAGTCTTACAGAAGTGTTTAAAAAGGAAAGAAAAATAAACAATGAAGATGCTTTCTATGTACTGATCTGGGATAATCTCCAAAATACTTTGAAAAAAGCAAATGCAGAATAGTGTATATATCACATTACCTTTCCTACAAGTTAAAAAAAAACAAAAAACGAGGGAAGAGCTGAATAGAATTGATATTCGCATTTGCCTACATGTGCATAAAGAAGTTCTGGAAGGATCCACCAGAAATAAAAGTATTCACCTTTTTGGGGGGATGGGGTTGTGGGCAGAGGAGAGAGACTTACTCTCTCCTTTCCATGGTAACTTTTTTGTATTTTTTTGATTCTTGAATTAGATCTGTTCAAAAAAATTTTAATGCCATGAAAAATATGGAATGTAACCTTCACATTCAAGAAGGAAGGCCACCCTAATGATAGCAAAAGCAGAAACCATAGACATACATTCATAAAAAACTTAAAACTTCTGTACATCAAAAAGTCCCCAAAATACCCTGCGTCAGCAAGATGATAGGGTGGAGAGTCACTCACAAACAGCTGATGTCTGGGTAAAGTGGTGGGGCATCTGTCTATGGAAATAAATGCACATACTTCCCCACATCTAGTTAGCTAATTCGGAATGTACTCTACAAACATATTTCTTTCAAGTACATGAGGATATTAACTGCCTTGTCCTTTATGAAAGCGAAAGCATGATACAAATCCAAAAATCCAGTAAGTGGAGACCTTTATACAAAGAAAGGTGCAGCAGCTGAGTGCAGAACTCAAAACAGTTGTTAAAACCATGAAGCTGATCTAAATAAGAGGAAGCCATGTCAAGATGTGCAATGAAGGTGAATAAAGCAAGCTAGCGAACAATTTGTAGAGCTCTTGGAGAGCTTAAGGATATATCTGTGTGTATATGTGTACACCTGACCCACTGGAAGAATTTCTGGAAGGCCTTAAGAAGCAAACAAGAGTGGTGATCTTTGGGGAGTAGATCTGGGAATGGGGAGAACATTCCCAAACTATGATAGAATGAGCTTCCATTGATGAAGTCACCCAGTTTGTGATAACTTGTTATTGCAGCCCTAGGAAAAGATTATGACACCTTTCTGAACACACTCAAAGAGTCATGTGCATAGAAAGGACTTAAAGTGAGACGGTTGGACTAAAATTTCTGGAGTAAGGAAGCCAAGGCTCAAAGATTTGGGAGCCTGACCACAATCATACTATACTGATCACCAGAGCTGAAACCCAGGCTTACCTCCCAGCCTCCACCCAGTGCCCTGGCCCACACCACTGTGGATGGGCAGGAGAGCCAGGACGAGAACCCAGGTCTTGCCCCTGGTCTGCGAAGGTTCAGGTTAATGGTACCGGCAGTGATGACCTCTGTGAGTTATTTGAGTGTAATCGCTGCAACATTTACAGAACCTTTGCTTTGTTTACCCAGCAAAAAGAAAATATTTAGTAAAAAACACAGCCCTAGTATTTGCCTGTTTCCACAGGGGTTCCCTGAAATTACCAGTCAGTTAAGCAACTACAGCTGAGAAAATCTGAGCTTCAAGGCCTGCCTTGGATGAAGGAATGGGGCGGGGGGGGGGGGGGGGGGGGGGGAGGTCAGCACTGCAACATCTGAAAATGCCCCAAACTTTCTCTACTGTGATTGCTCCTTTGAAAAGGAGGGCCCATGTCCTGCTTACAAGACCTAATAAACCAAAAAAAAAAAAAAAAAAAAAAAAAAGACCTAATAAACCCTTGTAGCAGGACAGTCACCAGGGTGCACACACTCTGGGATGGCTGCTCGGCTCACCACAGAGGCCTTCTGAGCGGACGTCTGAGGCACACACAAGCAGGCCCCAGGGCCTCCCATATGTTCTCTGTGCCAGACCTGCAGGCCAGAGTTCCCCAACAGAACCCTTCCCTTGGAACCCTTGAATCAGAACTTTGGGAAGAGCTCCTCCAGTAGTGGCAGCTGGGGTAGGAAGCTCCAGAGGGATATAGCCTTAGCCCTCCACCCTGAGAAGAAGCCACTCTGGACTGAGAAAATATAATACTTATACCCAGAGAGAGCAGAAAGAGGGGCTCCCTCCACATTCCCCTGCCTCTAAGCCCAGCTGCTTCTCTACTCCTTCCCTAGTTACTAAAAACATCGGCAGTCTTCTAGAATATTCCTCCTTTTTACCTAAGCAAGTTAAGTTGCTCTTATTTTCATTCACTAAAGAGGGAGGACATGAGAGAGGCTTGCCCATTACATCTCTCTTTATAGCTTCACATTAGACAAGGATCTGTATCGGGGGTCCTGTCCTCACCCAACCCCAGACATCTGCAGTCACATTCCTTCCTACAGGGCCTCAGAAAGCCTCAGAATACTTCCCCCAACATTCATTCTAAGTGGTATTCCCAAAGGAATCCTTTGTGCCATTCCCAGATGCACACCAGAGATTCGAGCCAAAACTCAATGTGTGCATCCAGACACGAACACCCAGAGTGCCATACCAGGGAACAACAGGCTGAAGATAAGCCCACTGTTTCTTACCTCTCCCTCAGCTTCATCATCCCTAAGAGGCACATAGGTCCCAGAACAGCTAAGTCTGGTTTGCACACATCCCGTAGAGACATCTACCCCATCAGCCGGGGTTACTGCAGTTTCCGCCTCATGGTCCTCCCTTTGCCCCCAGCCTCACCCACCAGTAGCTCAGCCTCCTCACTGCCATTGGTAAAACTGTCCCCAATCCATCAGATTACATGCCAAGGGGGGTTTAAAATCTCCAGGATCACCCATCCCACCTCCTCTCAGGCATCATTTTCATGAAAGTTCCCAAAGGTTTCAGGCCCTGTATGCAGCTTCTATATAGTTTAACATCCTGAGTTACAATCCACTCATTCTCTTGGCATGTATCCCCCCCACACACACATAGCCTTTATGCTTCACGCCCCGTGCTAGATTTTTCTGTTCTTCCCAGTAGACTAAACTCTTAAGGCAGAAACTAAGTCCTACTGAGTCTTATTACGTCTGCACCAGGAGCTCAGCATTGTTAAATGAATAAATGACTTTTTGGTTATTTCTTTACTTATCAGAGACAGGTGAGTAAATTGGAGTTATAGGAAAGGAAGAAATGTTCTAGAGTTTAATTCGAAATAGACAATTTCACTCATGGTTTTAGATTTATGACCATTTCCTGAAAATCCAAGAATGTCAACTGTTCCCTTAAAGAAGGACACAAATTTAATAAAAGCCAACCACATTAAAAAAAAAAAAAAGCCAACCATAAAAAGGACAAACCAGAAACAACCAGATAAGTCTAACCAAAATAAAACTGCCAAAGCTCTTAGCTACTTGGGGTAAACAAATTTATAAGCACCAGTTGAAAATTCAACAGACAGCATACAAGGCCATATATTCCATGTGAAATTCTATTCCTGGAGATTCAGAAATGCTAAACGCAAAGAATAACCCTGTAGATCAGTGGTTCCTAGACTTTTGGAACTAACAGAAACATTTACACACAGAGAAAAGAAACTGAAGAGAACTTGGGGGCCTGGGTGGCTCAGTTGGTTAAGCCACCGACTCTTGATTTCGACTCAGGTCAGATCTCAGGGTCATGAGATAGAGCCCTTGCCAAGCTGTGTGCTCAGCACAGACTCTGCTTTATTTTTTTTTTTAATTTTTTTTTTATTTATTTATGATAGTCACAGAGAGAGAAAGAGAGAGAGGCAGAGACATAGGCAGAGGGAGAAGCAGGCTCCATGCACCGGGAGCCTGATGTGGGATTCGATCCCGGGTCTCCAGGATCGCGCCCTGGGCCAAAGGCAGGCGCCAAACCGCTGCGCCACCCAGGGATCCCCCAGACTCTGCTTTAAATTGTCTCTCCCTTCACCTCTGCCTCTCCCTCCTTCACTCAAAAGAACATGCTTTCTCTCTAAAAAAATGAAAGAAAGAAAGAAAGAAAGAAAGAAAGAAAGAAAGAAAGGAAGGAAGGAAGGAAGGAAGGAAGGAAGGAAGGAAGGAAGGAAGGAAGGAAGGAAGGAAGGAAGGAATTGAAGGGAATCTAAATAGAGTTGCCAACTCTCTATTTTGCCAAATAAGGACATTTTTCCAAAAGCAAACCATCAGGGGGCACCTGGTTGGCTCAGTCAGTGTAGCATGTGACTCTTTATCTCAGAGTCGTGATTTCAAACCCCATGTTGGGCACAGAGTTTACTTTAAAATTTTTTGAAAAAAAAACATGTTTTAAAGTATACCATCTACTGCCTCCATAATTTCACTCCAAAGGAATATTTGGAGGAATATTTTAACTCCAAAAAAAAAAAAAAAGCCAAAAAAAAGAAAGAATGTAAACTCAGACCAAAGACTGCCATTCTTGAAAAAAGATGAGCCAGGAGCCTTACGGTACATTGCAGGCTTGGATGGTGCACACATAGTGTGAGCTTTGAGAGTAGACATTCCAAATTTGTAAAACCACACCAGGTCACTAGAAGGTATTCAGGAAATACCGCTAAAAGGCAAAGACGGATCAATTATAACTCCTAGTTCTGAAGTGGAGTCCCGATCACTTGACTTCCCTCCCAGCTGGGAGCTGGTGATAGGCCTGATTTCTCCTCACTGCATGCACAGAGTGGCATCCTTCCATTTTGTGATTTGAATGAGAATAGTCCAAGGCAGATGTGTAATAACAGTTGAAATTTACTGAGCACTTACTGTGTGCTGAGCCCTGTGCTAAGCCCTTCTCGGGCATTTTCTTATGGAACATCCCAAACAATGCTAGTGAGGGAGGTACAATTATTACCCCTAATAGTATAGGTCAGGAAACAAGTTTCATCAATGTGAGGAGAATTCTCCGAGCAAGGTACAAACCGAAGTCTGATACCAAAATCTGCATTCACAACTCTTCAGAGAAGATGAATATAGAAAGGGTGAGGGTGATTGGGGGCCTTCAAAATTAAAACCAAATCCAGGGACACCTGGCTGGCTCAGTTGGTAGAGCAGGTGACTCTTGATCTCGGGGTTGTAAGATCAAGCCCCATGTTGGGTGTAGAGATTACTTTAAAAAAAGTTAGGTCTCTGCAAAAGCAAACCTGAAGGAAACTGAAAAGTGAGCATTCCATACTCTGCCCCAAGACAGATGAGGAAGGTAAGCATCAGCCAGCACAGGTTGCTTACAAATCCTGACTCAGTGTCTGCTAAATCCAGACTGCCCAACAACTACCATATTCCCCTCAGTTAGCTTTCCCATTCTCCCTTGGAGCACCTGGGAGTTATAAATGGTTGTGAAGTCAGGGCAGCCCCCAAGGAGGACACAAGGCCTTTCTCTGACAGCTCTTGAAAAAAGGTGCTTTCTCATTCAAAGGAGAACTTCCAGTTTGGTTATAGCAACCCTGTCATCTCCTCCTCCAGATCACCCCCAAGGCTCTCTGTAATCATTTAAATGCTGATTAACGGCCTCTATTCCACCTCCCATCTTCAAAACACAGCAGTCTTCTTCCCCTCTCATCTGGAAGGCAAGACAAACCCAGCAGAGGGCTAAAACACCATCCACTGCAGCATGGGGAGGGTCTGGAGGCACCCAGGAGCACCCCATAAAACAAAACAGTCTCCTCCAGACAAGGACGGCTGAAAGACACACCCCGCGAAGGGAGGGTCCTTAGCCGTGCTGGGAGGATCCAAGTTCTAGCCTCAGCTCAAACACCAGCTGACAGATTCCTGAAACACAGGGAACTTGAAGTTGGCCTTGAAAAAAGTATGAATTTTAGCCAGTCTGAACAATGTATTCATCCACAGTCTCAGCCTTCCAGATAAAACACAGAGTTACACACACACTTTCCATGGCTCCTAACCCCATTTAGAATAAAGTGTAAATAGCTCAGATTCTCATTCTAAGTCCTACACACACACACACACACACACACACACACACACACACCCTTTAACTTAGCTTTCCAATATTCTCCAACACTATCTGCCTGCCATGTTGTAGCCACATGACCCTAAATTCTTCTGGCTCCTTCCCTCTCACGCGCCTCTGCAGTGCTGGAGCTAGTTCCCGAAGGAGAATATAAGGATACAAGTATCCTCCTCATATGAGAAAGGCCAAAAAATATGGAATCAAGTCATCACTTTACCTCTTCTGGGCCTGGTACCATGTTAGCCTAGGCCTCAGTTCCCCTCCTGAAAAACAGAGACAGCATCGCCTAGATAACTGGACTCCCTATTTCCTCAGTCAGTCAACACGCATTCATTAAATGACTATTATGCACCAGGCAACTCGAATGGATGCCTGGGATATATGGATAAGCACAACCCACCAAAACACGGCTGCCCAGAAACTTACATTCTGGTGCAGGGACATCTGTAAAATGGGGATTGCTCATACTACTTCTGTGAGAATTACGTAAGAGAATATCTGAAACACACCCAACATAGAGCCCCGTTCAAAGTCAACTGTTATTATTATTACTATTATTATATTTAGATTAATAGTCTAAGCCCATTTGCTCACTATTATTCTTAATAAGAAGCTGCTTCTTTTATCTGGACTGTCCCTCCTTCCCTCCCATATCCCTCAATCTGCCTGCTGGTAGTTCTCTTCATCTCCCTAAGCAGGGTTCACAATAACCTCTCCTTCTTCCTCCTGGAGAGGATTCAGGAGTTGCCAACCATGTTGGTCTATGTCTCCACTGCTGCCTTCTCACAGATCTGCCTGGTATTAATTCTGCTCTACTGCCACGAGAAGCACCTACAGCTCATATGTTTACATCTTCCATAGGTCAATGCAGGGCCTTCAGTATATGAAGAGAATTCACTTAGAAAATGAAGCAAAGAGAAGAGCAAGATGGAGGGGAGAAGGATGGGCCTATCAGAGGGAAAGTCTGAGGGCCAGACTCTAAGGACCCTTAGTACCCAGCCAATAAGTTTAGACTCGAGTGAGCCCTCAAAGTTGCCAATTTTTGAGCCTACAGGAAGAGTGGACCTCAACGGGCAGAGGACGAGCTGGTCCAGAGGTGACCAGAGGAGAGAGTCCCTGGAGGCCACAGCTGGATGTGAAAAGCTCATTCCAGTTCAAGGCTGTGAGCCAAGTATTCTTGTCACTGGGAATCAAATCACCCAGGGTACTGGGCACTGTAATTCTCTATATTTTCTGTGTTGTGTAGTCCTGGCCTGGCTTTCCCCAAAAATATCATCAGCATTTTCCAGGCTTAGCAGTCTCATTCCCTTTCCAAATGCTACCCCACTGATAGGAGGACCCAGTGCTTAAAAATAAAAACATGTCAATCTAAGTGTTGTTGGATCTTCAAACTCAGAGAGAGCCAAACTCAGACCCATCCTGGCTCTGACAGACAGAGAGTTCCATCAGCTTACCAGGCTCATCATGATGAGTGCAGCAGGTGGGCACTGATACTGACCAGGCAAAAAATAGAGTCAGTTCAGGTAAACTGAGTCCAGGGTAGCACAGGTAAGGTTCACCTTTCCAGATATCCAACAGAAACAAGGAAGCAAAGCAATGCTTACTTATGAATGTTAAGACCAAGAAAAATGTCTGGTTAGGAAGAATGGACAACCACACCAATCAAAGGAGAACACTGCTCTTGGTTTGGGCATGGTGACATTTTAAGGTTCCAAGATGTTTGTTTACCTGGTTCAATACTTTTTAAGTTTAAACCCGAATGCTCTCCGCATCACTGCCACTGTCCCCACCATCGATCTCTGCTGTAACTTCAAGTGTCATCTTTGCTAAAGAAAGTGTCTATTTCCCCAAATTCCTCTTTCTCGTAAAGATTTCCCATAACAACGAATTGATGGCCTTAAGAACTTTAGGCTGCACTCCGAGGAAGCTTGTCACCAAAGTCATGAGCCCAGAGCCAGCCGTGAGATCAAGTGGAAAACCAGAGGCAAGCCAGTGACGGCTCCACTTCCCCAACTAGAAAGGCAAAGGAGAGCTTATTTCTTAATGTCAAATGAAACAACACCACGCTCTCCGCTCTCCACAATGGCCCGAGGCCCACACCCCAACCTCCATTTCAGTTCTTAACATCCACAGGACCAATTTACCTTCCTCAAACATGGGACTTACAGGTTCCACTCTGGCTACTAAAAAGATCTGCAGTACTGTATGATCTCTTTTCGTATGGAATCTTAAAAAAAAAAAAAAAAAAAAAAAAACTCATAGATACAGAGAACAGATGGCTGATTGCCAGAGATGAGGAAGGAAGATGGGAGAAATGAGTGAAGGCATTATATATTTATGAAACAGAAAATTTTAAAAATATATATATAACTGATCTGACTTTGTAGACCTCACTTTGGAGAAAAGATTTTCATTTATTTTTGTTTTCCACCATTCAATTAACTCTTAACACTAATATGTACAAAATGCTGTTACCCGTTCTATAAATAGAAAAGGATTCACAGAGAGGAACCTGGGTGGCTCAGTGGTTGAGTGTCTGCCTTTGGCTCAGGGCGTGATCCCGGGGTCCTGGAATGGAGTCCTGCATCAGACTCCCAGCAGGCAGCCTGCTTCTCCCTCTGCCTATGTCTCTGTGTTTCTCATGAATAAATAAATAAAATCTTTTTTAAAAAATAGAAAGGATTCAAACATATCTAAGACATGGCCTCTACCTTCAACACAATTTCAAATCTTAATTGACAATTAATGAAGCTGTATGGTTGGCATATGATAAATCCCAAAATATAAGCTAGCCCTTAAAATAGTGACTAGGATATTGTAGATGTTCACCAGATGTTTTGAGGAAATTGTATATGCATAAAATGATTTTTACTATCTTTGGTATCTAGAGAAGATAAAAGGAAGGTGGTACTTTTTGTGCCATTTACCCAGTGACAGCTAAGGCTTTAAGATGAAAGATGGGGCCACACCTTAAGTGAATCTAAAGTAAGAAAAAAAAAAAAAAAGTCAGCAGTTATAGACCCAAAAAGGGGAGGGGAGGAGCAGTGATCCTGAGAGATAGGAAACAAATGAGAGGGAACCTTGGGACACCTGGTTGGCTCAGTTAGTTAAGGTCGGGCTCTTGATTTTGGCTCAGGTCCTGATCTCAGAGTTGTGAGTTGAGCCCTGTGACAGGCTTACACTAGGCAGGGAGTCAGCTTGAGATTCTCTCTCCCTCTGCTCCTCCCCCCATTCTCTCTCTCTCTCTCTCATAAATAAATAGATAAATAAATAAATAAATAAATAAATAAATAAATAAATAAATAAATAAATACACTTGGGCAGCTCAGTGGTTGAGCATCTGCCTTTGATGATCCTGGGGTCCTGGGATTGAGTCCCACATCGGGCTCCCTACAGGGAGCTTCTCCCTCTGCCTTTGTCTCTGCCTCTCTCTGTGTGTGTCTAGCATGAATAAATAAATAAAATCTTTTTTAAAAATAAAATCGTTTAAAAATAAGTAAAACTTAAATGAGGGGGAACCTTGTAATTGTCACAATTTGCTGCCAGAAATCATTTTCTGAGCCTAGCACAGGCAGGGGAAACCCAAGGAAAAAAGAAGGCTGGAAAAAAAGAATCATTATCTCAAGAAGCAAAAATAAAATGATAAGACGGTATATGCCATAGAAATGGGTCTTTGGAAGCAACGGAGGAAAAGAGAACTAATCAGCAAAGAGACATCTGAGAACCATAAGAGCAAAGTCTCTATTTGGTCCCTCAGAGTCAGAGGCTGGAACATCAAGACAGTGGGTGTCCAGTCCCAGAGCAACCCTTAATTAAAAAGACTAATGGGCAATGGGACTCGGTTTCTCCCTCTAGAAATGTTCCCAGCCTTGCTCCTAATGCTGCAGCTGTGGAATTCTGAGCAGAGACTTTAAGAATCGACTTTCAAACTCATGAATCCAGAGTCTGTGGTAGCTCTGCAGCACCCTCCTTCCTTCTTCCTCCACCACCCCAATAAAGGCCTAATGCCAAGGAGCCATTATGTCCCTATCTCTCCACAAGGTCTACAGGACCCCACTGGCCTTCATGGCAGGCGGCCAGCTCAGTGTGGACAGACAGATGGACCTAGATTAACTAGAAGCGTCCCTTGTCTGCCTCTGTAGATGCTACTGGTGGGAACCACACAGCTATGTCCTATGGCACTCTCACTATCCAAGCATGAACTTCCTTACTCTGGTTCCAATTTCAGCCAACTTCATCCCTCCTACACCAAATCCCTCCTTCCAAAGTTGATTCCTCAGTGAAATTCTCATGTTCTCCTCCGTCTCTCCTGATATGTCCCAAAGAGAGCTTGCAGATGCAACCTACAACTGATTAGTCAATCACAAAATCAAGTCATGGGTTATGACTAGCTTTTTTAAGCAACAGAAAACAGAACAGAATAGAAAATACCATTGTGCTCCCTCCTGTAGAGAGACTAAATGTACTGTACAGCCTTTGTTGCAATTTTATACTTATGTATGTGGGTAGGTGTAGGTATCTATTGTGGGTCTGGGGAGGAGAAGGAGAAGAAAAGAAGGAGGAGGAGGAGGAGAAGAAGAGGAAGAGGAGGAGGAGGAGGAGGAGGAAACCCACATCCTGGGGCAGCGGGATCCTACCCTGGGGGTGAATGCCACACACACCTATTCCACCTCCAGCCTTTGTGGAGGGTGCAAAAACAGCCAAGGTTCCTTAGAATTCAAACACCCATCCTGCAATTCTACAAAACAGACCAGACTCTGCCAACCAGTCAAAACAAACTTCTGACTCTCTTAAAAGGTTGTGCTTTCATTAAGGCATAAAACAAGATGCTCAACAAAAGCCCCAGCCATCCGGGTAAACGCTTTGCCTCGAAAAGATACCTGGCACCGGGGAGGCTCAACACCCACTGGCAACGGGGAGGGGCAGGGGGACCCTGTCAGTGGGCATGCAAGGCCCTTCGCCCCCAGCTCTTTCTCCCGCCTCAGGATTGATTGGGCCAGCAGCACCTGGGCTGCGGATCAGAGACCTCAGGATCCATCACCCTACTCTCCCCCTTTGCAAAAATTTTCTCTTTATTTTTCATATTGCACGTGTCCCCAGAAATTGTCCCTGGGAAGCAGAAAGCTCACAGGCTCCCGGAAACGCCAGGAGCCGAGCCGGGAGCAAAGCTGGCCCGCGCTGCGCCCCAAGGAGAGGCGCTGTTGCAGCGGGGCTGCGGGACCCCCAGGGCGCGGAGAGCCGAGCGCAGAGCGCCGCACGGCGCGCCCGCCCCAGCCCACCCCTGCGAACGCTCGCAGCCGGACCCCTGCACTTCTCGCCGCGGGGCCTCGCTGCCACCCTCCCCTACGCTCGTCAAGCGGACGATCGCGGACTGGACAGCCCCTTTCGGGCAAGCCCGGCTCACGACCGCGCGCGCTGGGGACCAGGCCTGCGCGGGGCTGGGACCGCGACCCTCCTGCCGCCCGGCGGCGGCCAGCGCTGTCCAAGTTCCCGCGGATCCCGCCCCGCGCCCGGACCTGCCCGCCCGACTGCGTGCCCCGGGGGCGCGTCCGCCCGGGCGCCCGGTGCCACCTGCCAGCGGCCCCGGGGTCCCCCGCGGGAGGTGCGGGGTGGGCCCCGGAACCGCAGCTCCGGCGCCGCGGGGGTGCGGACCGGGCAGGCCGCGCGCCGCCGCAGTCCTGTCGCAGCGCTCGCCCTCGTCCCCGGTCCGGGCAGGCCGGAGCCGCCCCCGCGCGCCCCCGCGCCACAGGCCCGGGTGGGCCCCGGGTGGGCCCCGGGTGGGCCCCGGGGGACCGCGGGGCTCGCGGGGGGAGGGGCGGGGATGCTCGCGCGCCAGCCGCCTCGGGGGTCGCCCACCCCGCGCGGGCCCGGCAGGCCGGAGGCGCCCCCCGCGTCTCGCGCTCCGCTACGCACCTAGCTGCCCGCGGGTCCCACATGGCCGGGATCGCCGCCGCCGCCGCCGCCGCCGCCTCGGGGGCCGCTTCCCGGGCGCAGGGCGCGGCGAGAGGCGCGGGAGGAGGCGCGGGAGGAGGCGCGGGAGCGGCGGGGCCCCTGCCGGCGGTGGCGCGGCTCCCGGGCCGGCCGAGGGGGCGGGGGCGGGGGACCCTGGCGCCCCAGCTGTGTGCAGCGCAGACCTATTCCAAGTTTCCACGTAGTTGCAAGAGCTCGAAGACTGTCACGTGCACGTCGCCGCCGGTGGGAGGGCGTGTTTGTCACCGTGCTCCGAAGAGGCGTCTCGGTGTCTCCCATCACGCGTGCGAGCGCTCCATGGGGCTGGCTCCGGCCGCCTTCGGGAAACCAGTGCTTCGTGTCGGCGGCCACGACGGGTCCTGCCACACGCTTGGTCTTGGGCGACTTCTGCTTTCGTAGGCTGGACCCGGCGCCACGGTGGGGAAACAGCACAGGGTCGGCTGACGGCTCCCCCTCTTCCCTCCTGTTCGCTCCAACAGAGAAACCAAAGACACCAGCCGCTGCCCAGCAATACCGTGCCCGCTCCGCCGGCGCCTCGGACGGTGACCCGTGGGCTAGCTGGCCCTCGCTGTGCTCGGCCTCCGTCCTGGGGACACGGGCCCTGGGTGGGCAGGGGCCAGCGAGGCCCCGGGCGTCGTGACGCTCACGGCCGCGTTCGAGATGCTTGCGAGGACTGAACCTCTCCCCGCAGGCGGAATGGCAGGGAAGCCCCTGGAAGGGCAGAGAGGACGGAAAGAGCTGGAGACGGTTAGGACGGACTCAGGCTGCCATTCCTCCTTTGGTTGTCGGCACAACAGCCCGCACAGCCTTTCCTCCGCTGCTCGGGCTCGGCCCAGAGCCTGTCTGGTATGGGGACCACTTCCCCACACGCCACGGGTTTGGCCCAACCGGAGAGCGAAGCCCAAGGTCCCTTCGGATCAAGGACTTGGCCTACACTGCCTCCTGGCAATTCTCTCACCCATCAGGGGCCACAGCACGGGGCAGCCCCAGGGCGGGGAGGGGGGGACCACAGAACATTGGAACAATGAGGCAGGAAGGATTTGGAGACACGTGGACACATCGTAAAGCACACAACCGTGTCCTTCTCTGCACTGCTCACTCTGAGTCAAAAACCAGCCTGTCTAGCTAGCCATCCCTTTGCTCCTAGAGTCTCAGTTCCTCTGATTTCTCCTGTGCATTAATCTTCCCCAAATGTCACATTGCATCACTTCCAGTTCCATGACTTCCAGCAGAACCCCTGTTGCCTACTACAGATCAGATTAGGTAGCTAGGCATTTGAGACTCTTCACAATTTTACTCTGTCCTTCCAGTCTTAGCTCCCTCACACACAGACTACCCCAGTGGGTCCCAAACGTAGCTGCACATAGGAATTACCTGAGGGCCTTTTAAAAGTCCTGATGTCTGACTCCTATCCCCACATATTCTGATATAATTGCTATGGGGTATGACCTGGGCATCAAGATTTTTTTAAAGCTCCTCAGGTGATGATAACATGAAGCAAAGTTTGGAAAACACTTCTAGTCTCCAAATACTTGGAGCCACTTCCTACTTCCCAGACATCATTGGTCCTTTCACTTTCAGGAAACTTGACATATCCTTTCTCTGATTTTTTTTTTTTTTCAGTGTCTCCCAGTTCTATATGTAGGAAAGGTCCATAGCACCTCTTCTAGCATGGCTCTTCTTTTTAGCCAACTTCAGGGAGTCTCTGTTTCCAAAAGACTTTCAGGTTCTTGCATGAAGGAAAGCAAGTCAAGAAGTTGGTGAGGGTGCAGTAGGTTAAGAAGGTGCCTCTAAACTCTCACCACACTTTGACCAGTTTTCATAAGCACCTTAGAATCTTTTTGTCTTATTTCTTCCTCTGTATCTTTCATCATGGTTCTCAAAACAATCATATCAGCTCAAAACAGTCCTCAAAATAGTCACCTTTCTTTTAAAATTTGTCTCTTCTTTTTCTTATCTTTTAATATTTGTATCAAAATTAGAGATTCTCACAATTAAAAGAGCAGTCCCCCCCCCACCTGACTTATTCTCCAGAGGCAACCAATTTTACCCTTGCTAGCTAATCATTCATTTTTCCAGTTCCCGCCTCTAAATAACACTGCTACTTCTTGTGGGTGGTTTTCCCCCCAGTTTACACATTATCAGATACTTCTTTTTTAGATTGTACTTGTCTGAAAAAAAATTCACCCTTGATGTCATTTGGCTGGGTATAAAATTCTAGGTTGGAGTGATTTTCCTTCAGGATTGTTAAGCTATTACTCCAGTGACTGCTAGCTTCCAGTACCACTGTTGGAAATCTGAACACATTCAATTATCCATCTTATATGATCTCTTTTAAATTTCTTGCAACCTGAAAATTTCTCTTTTTCTCCCCAGCGTTTTGAAATTACACAATGATATACTTTGATGTGGGCCCATTCATTTGTTCTACTGTGTACGGGTGGGTTCTTTCATTCTCAAGCTATTTAGTTGAGAATGAAACGCAAAGCTCAAGCTATTTAGTTCCAAGAAATGATCTTGAATAATTTTGTTGATTGTTTCTTCTCCTCTATTTTCCCTTCTCTCTCTCTCTCTCTCTCTCTCTCTTGAAATCCTGCTATTCAAAAATTGAACTTCTAGGATTGGTCCCTATGATACGTTTCCCTGATGTTCAATTTTTTTTTCTTTTTTTACCTTTTTGGCTGGAAGATTTCCTCAGCTTTATCTTCTGATTTTTCTTAATGAGTTTTTTTTTTCTGATAGCATACTTTGATTATTCCAAGAGCTCTTTCTTATTCTGTGATTTGTTGGAATACCCCATTCTCTTTTTCATGGTTACATGACTTTTCTCATCTCCCTGCAGATTTAATAGTGATTTTGTTTTCTCTACATAGGCTCCATTCTCTGGGTTTCTTTTCCTGTTAATGTTTCTTATCTTATTCTCCTTATTATGAATTTTCCTCAGATGGTTATGTGCACAGGACTTAGATTAAGGAAATAGGATGTCCATCAGTGGAGAACTAATTGAATAAACCATGGTATCCCCACACCATAGAGAACCATGCAACTGTATTAAGGACTATAGAGAATTGCTATATAACATGATGGGCTAAGGCCAGGAAATACTGTCAAGTGAAAAGAGCTAGATGAGGTCAGTGTTGATAGTGTGTAAGAAGGAAAGGTCAATATTTTCATGCATTTGCTTATATTTTCTGAAAGAAATAATGGAAGGAAAACCAACAACTAAGACAAATTATTACTTATAAGGAAGAACAGAGCAAGGGGGAAAGTTAGAGAAGATAAGGTTCTTTATACCTAGTCTTAAGACTCTGAATTATAGAGAACAATCCAATGGTTACCAGAGCATGGGTTAAATAGGTGATGCGGATTCAGGTGTGCACTTGTAATGAGCACAGGGTGATTGATGTATAGAGGTGCTGAATCTCTATATCATACACCTGAAACTAACACTGTATGTTAACTAATTGGAATTAAAATAAAAATTTTAAATATAGGTGTAAATGTATATATTTATTTATATATATAAATATATACATATATAAGTGTGTATGTGTGTGTGTGTATATATATATATATATACACACATATATATATATATGCCTTTGTTTATAGTTTTGACATTGGAACCATTTGTGTATTTAACACAATTGAAAACTTAAATCTGGGACGCCTGAGTGGCTCCGTGGTTGAGTGCCTGCCTTTGGCTCAGGGCATGATCCTGGATTCCCTGGTTTGAGTCCCACATTGGGCTCCTTGCATGGAGCCTGCCTCTCCTTCTGCCTGTGTCTCTGCCTCTCTTTCTGTGTCTCTCACGAATAATAAATAAAATATTTAAAAAATAAAATAAAATAAAATACTCAAGTAAAACAATATAAAATGGAGGTATCTATGAAACAAGATTAGCAAAATATTGGTAATAACTGAAGCCAGGTAATGGGTTTTACCATATTATTCATTCTACTATTGTGAAGTTGGAAGTTTTTCCATACATAAGAATTTAAAAAGAGAGCAAGATGCATTAAAAGCTAATTGGAAATTCAGAGCATGTGAGTGTGCTTATTAGCTTGCAAGCAGTCAGTGAGCCTCTGAAATAAAGAATCACTGACATCAGGGTCTTTGGGTTTTCTGTCTGGGCCTGGTCAGATTAAGCAATCTCCTTTCCAGAAGGTAAAGGTCTGGCTGGCTGTTTTATGGGTACCTAAGGATGAAAGTAAATTAGGGGCCTCAATATTCAATATACACATGTTGACTGCTTGCAATGTGGTACCTTTATCTTCAACTTTTCCTGATGTCCCCCAGTCCTGAGACCTGCCTCTCTACCTCCTCAGGGAATAAAACCCCTGTGGCCAGGTGAAGAAGGGGCAATGGGCAGCTATGTTGAGTTGGGGTGGGATCTAGGGATCCTACACATCTTAAATAGACATTCAACCAAACTTCCTTAGCCCTTTCATTGGCCCTACTTCCAAAAGTATCTGCTGCTGCTGTTTCTGAGACTTTTGGTGATTCTGTTGTGTAAAATGAGCTGGCCCTTGCCTTCCCTCTCTGCCAGCTCACCATTGTTTCTCTTGTGTCTGCTAAGCCATTTCCCATTCTTCTAGTAGCTTTCCAGCACCAAGCTTTTATTGCTATTGTATCCTCTCCTCTTCTCCCTCTCCATACACCTTTTAAAAATATCTTTGCTATAGTTTTAGTAGGGTTTCAGGAGGCAATAAAACCATATACTTGTGCTCTGCCCACTATTGTCCTCTAATATTCTTTTTAAATGGTTGAAAGTTCTGCCTTTTGAAGAATGTGCTGAATAGCACTGCTTCTCCAATCCACACCTCTACTCTTAAGCATGCTGTGCTTTCACTCTGTGACACTGCATATCCCTTCTGTATGGCCTTAGATTGAGGAGCCAGATTAAGGGGTGATTTTTTTAAAGATTTTTTTTTTAATTTTTTTTAAAGATTTTATCTATTCATTCATGAGAGATGAGAGAGAGAGAGAGAGAGAGAGAGGCAGAGACACAGGCAGAGGGAGAAGCAGGCCCCATGCAGGGAGCCTGATGTGGGACTCAATCCCGGGACTCCAAGATCACGCCCCGGGCCAAAGGCAGGCACTAAACCGCTGAGCCACCCAGGAATCCTAAGGGGTGATTTATCTGTACTACTCCCTGTGTTACCTCTAAGGAGCCCCAAAACATTGGAGCCCAAAGATGGAAAAGATTTTATCTACCCAAACTCCAGGAAAAGTTTTATATGGAATTTTAATGAATATTTGGAAACACCATTTGATTTGGGGTTTGGGGACAGGAAGGGTGGAAACCCACCCCTCCCCCCCACAAGGACAAGTTCACTAGCAATACATGGTGACTGAACTGTTTTCCAGAGAGGGTGGATCTTGGTAATTGTAGGACTCAGCTGGTACTGAACCAAAGCATGTGAAGGGTCAAGGGTCAAGAGATAAATTCTCCAGCCCACAGGGGAGAGGGCTGACATTCTAGCAGGGTCTTCCTCCTCTGCCTTTGTCCTTGCATTCTCCAGTCTGCCCTCTGTGGACAGGTTGAACATGGATTCAAGCTTCATGAACTCAGATGTTCAAAGATCTCCCTAGGTTTGGGAAGTTCTCATCCCCAAACAGATTCAGCCCAAAGAGATCTTCTCCAAGACACATTACAATGAAACTGTCTAAAGTCAAAGAGATAATTTTTAAAGAAGCAGAGGAAAAAAAATCCTCACACACAAGAGAACCCCCTATAATGTTATCAGTGAAAGATTTCTGAGCAGACCAGGAGAGAGTGGGAAGATATACTGAAAGTGCTGAAAGAAAAAACTGCCAACCAATAATATTTTAACCGGTAAAACTGTTCTTAGCAACAAAGGAGGGATAAAGACTTTCCCAGACAAGCAAAAACTGAATGGGTTCCCCACCACTAGACCTGCCTTCTAACAAAGGCTGATAGGAGCTTTTCAAGCTGAAATGAAAGAATGCTAAATAGTAATATGAAAACATATAAAAATATAAAATAAAAGTAAGTATGCAATCAAATTCAGAATAATAATGTATGTTGGTGTGTTGATCATTTAATTCTAGTATAAAGATGAAAGAACAAAGGTATTTAAAACAAATACAGCTACAACAATTTGTTAATGGATACATGTTGTAAAAAGATGTAAATTGTGACACCAAAAACATAAAATGAGATGGGGGAGTAAAAGAATTTTGTTTTTGTATTCAATCCAAGTTAAGTTGTTATCAGCGTAGACTGTTCTGTGTAAGACTCATGGTAACCACAAAGCAAAAACCTGCAGCACATACACAAAAGATAAGGAGAAGGGAATCACAACATGTCACTATGAAAAATAATGAATTTTCAAAGAAAGACAGTAAGAGGGATGCCTGGGTCGCTCCGCAGTTGGGCGGCTGCCTTTGGCTCAGGTCCTGATCCCAGCATCCAAGATCAGGTTTTGCATCGAGCTTCTACAAAGAGCTTGCTTCTCCCTCTGCCTATGTCTCTACCTTTCTCTCTCTCTCTCTCTCTCTCTCTTTCTCTCTCTCTCGAATAAATAAAGAAATCCAAAAAAAGAAAAAAAGAAAGGGAGAAAGTAAAAAGAAACTATACTGCTAGAAAACATTTAATAAGATGGCAAGTTCTTATCTATCAATAATTATTTTAAATGTGAATCGGTTAAATTCTCCAATCAAAATACATAGGATGGCTGAATGCATTAAAAAAACAAGACCCTGGCTGTAAGACAATGCCTGCAAGAGACTCACTTCAGCTTTAAAGACATGCATAGCCTCAAAATGAAGAGATGGAAAAAGATATTCCCTACAAATGAAAACTAAAAGAGAGCAAAGGTAGCTATACTTATCTTGGACAAAATAGACTTTAAGCAACTAAATAAAAATAATAATAATAATAATAATCTGATTTTTAAAATGGGCAAAGAAGCTGAATAGACATTTTTCCAAGGAAGACATACAAATGGTCAATAGGTACACGAAGAGGTACCACTAATCACCAGAGAAATGCAAATCAAAACCATAGTAAGATATCACCTCACACCTGTTAGAATTACTATCATCTAAAAGACAAGAGATAACAAGTATTGGCAAGGATGTGGAGAAAAGGGAACCCCTATTCAGTGTTGGTGGGGATGAAACTGGTGCAGCCACAATGGAAAACAATATGGAAGTCCCTCAAAAACTTAAAAATAGAAATATCATATGATCAAATAACGCTCAACTGCTAAGCTACCCAGGATATCAACTTGAAAGAGTGGGAAGATGACCTGGCAAGAGTGTCCATGTGTCTCTTTCCTCTGAGTCAATGGCTTGTCCCTTACTATAATGCTTTGAAAGCCAGAGTCTTGCCCCACATACCTTTCTGTTTCTCACATGCGGCTGTTTGTTGAAAGAATGGCAAGCTCTTCCCCCTTGAAAGTATCTAAGAACCTATTTTAATGACCCTGAATAACAGAAAATTGACAACCTGGGAACTTGGGCAGGCCAGAATCATCCATGTCAAAAACATCAATGTAAACAAAGGACCAATGAGTCTTTAGTGGCCACAATGGCCATTGTATCAAAGGAAGGTATGGACCCAACCCCATATCCCCAGATAGTTAACCAAGTAAGAAAGACAAATATTTAGATAAATTATGAGGAATATAGAGTACATAAATAAATATCAGTTGATTTTTTAAGGGAAAGTGCACCTAATGCTAAATAAAGGAGGAAATACAATTAATTTTCATTCACCATTTATGTAATACTATTTTTTAAGGTATGATAATGTAAGTTGTTCTCAGGAGAGTCCTCTAAGAGGAGTGTTAATTATCTTCAATTTACAGAAAGTAAAACTAAAGAAAAGAAAGGCCAGGCAGTTTGATGTATAGCTAGTTGGTCAAGGGCTAAGACTTGAAAACACAATTGAGCTGGGAGTGGGCTTGGCTGTGCTTCTTGGACACTGAGCTTGGTCATCCCTGGATTCTGGTGCTGAAGCAAGATGTCATTGAGACCACTGGAGGCATCACCCATACACTGCATATTGTATATGCCTAGAGGCAGATAGGTCTACACAAGAAAAACCACTCTGAAGTAAATTCTGTTTCTCATTTCAATGTCAGTAGAGCTGATTCTCACCCTGAGTATTTGTATTCATTCTGAAAATACCAATTAAGTGTGTCATATGTGACACTAATCTATCTGGATAACATAGGAGGGCAATGTGGACTATGTAGTGCCCAACCCCAAGACATATAGGTATATACACCATCACTCAGATACCTATACCCACACAGAGAATTGTACATTCTAAGAAATGTACACACAAGGAGTGAACCAGTAAACATGCTCATTCAAACCACACACACATATGATACTCTGTATTGGTTTCCCCACTTTTTTTAAGAGAGGGAAAGAAAAAGCAAAGAAGGAGCGACAGAGAGAGAAGAGAGAGAATCTTAAACCCCTAACACAGGGTTTGATCTCACACACCTGAAATCATGACCTGAGCAGAAATCAAGAGTCTGGGACAAGCCTGGGTGGCTCAGTCGGTTAAGTGTCTACCTTTGGCTCAGGTCATGATTTCAGGGTCCTGAGATCAAGCCCCACATTGGGCTCCCTGCTCAGCGGGGAATCTGCTTCTCCCTCTCCCTCTGCCCCTCCCCACTCCCATTCATGCTTTCTCTCTCAAATAAATAAGTTCTTTGAAAAAAAAAAAAAGGAAAAGAAAGAAATCAAGAGTGGGACACTTAATCGACTGAGCCATGCAAGTGCCTTGGTTTCCTTACCTTGATTGAGCACAGCTATTCACATCTGAACCCATCAATGCTCCAACCAAACACCTGTTCACAGCAGGAGCTGGCCCTCTTAGCCTCTAAGCCAGCCCTGACAAAGGCAGATATATTGATTATATATCCGTATCTTTCATTCTCACATTGCTGACTACTGACTATACTGGCCTGGATGGGCTACTCCTAGAGCCTCCCATTCCTTTAGAACTGTGGTTCTCAACCAGGAATGATTTTCCTCTCAAGAGATACTTGGCAATGTCTGGAGACATTTCTGATTATTCTAACTTAGTGGAAGTAGGGAAAGGAGGCTGCTGGCACCAACCAGGTAGAGGATAGAAATGCTGCTAAACATCCTACAATGAACAGGTCAATCCCCCACAGCTAAGAATTACCCAGCCCAAAATGTCAATAGTGACAATATTGGCCAAATATGCCTTTGAGGATGCAGTGAACAATTGTCCTGACCTTAACAATTTGCCAATAAATCACCTTAGGCTGTTTTCTCCATGGTAAACAGCCATGGTTTATATCATAAGACCCAAACCCTGGCCACAGCTACTTGGACCAGGATAGGCAGGCATCTACCGAAGGACAGACAGTGCAGGCTGGCCAGTTCTCACTGAGGCAAACTGATGAGAAAGCTGTTCTAAAAAGGACTACTGTGATTTTCTGAACCAGAATTTTCCAGACTCAGCAACTTAAACTGGAGATTAGAGTCAGGACAACTGGTAGCAGAAGAGAAAAATGAAAAATATTGAGAGAGAAGAGCGATATGGATCATAAAATCCAGAGTTGACCAAAGGCATCAGGAGAAAAAGAGATGTGCAAAGAGAAAGCCATTGGTTGGCAATGCAGCAGGAGTACTGGAAGCAGATGCACAACTTCCACAAACCTGTGTCTTCCCTCCCTTGTCATTTGCCTGTGACCCAATGATCAATCCTGTTGTGGGTTCAATTGTAACACTGCCTCCCCCAACAAATGTTCAAGTGTTCACTCCCAGAAGCTCAGGATGTGACCTTAGCTGGAAACAGGGTGGTTGCAGATGCAATCGGTTAAGCTGAGGCCACATGGGAGTCAGGTGGTCCCTAACCCAATAGGACCAGTGTCCTTATGAGAAGACAGCCATATGAAAACAGATGGGGAGAATGCCATGTGAAGGTGAAGGCAAAGATAAGCATGATGAGGGTCAAGCCAACGATTGTCAGTTGTCAGCAGAAGCTAGAGAGAAGCATGAGACAGATTTTCCCTCAGAGCCCTCAGAAGGAAGCAACTGACTATGTTGAGGCCAGCCACCTAATTTGTGGCACTTTGTTACAGCAGACGCAGCACATGAATATAGTCTTTGTTACCTAAGGTACCCCAAGTTCATCTCTGGCCTTAACACTTCACGCTGGCCGAGGGCTTTAGGACACTCCAGGATTCAGGCTCTCCTCTGACCATGCCCCTCCCTAGGGTCCTCAGAGGAGTCCACTGGCCCAGAGCGATGTGCCCTTCCCAGGGCCCACAACTTCCTTCTAGATGGTGATCTGGGCCATAATTCCTGGCCCAAATGGCTCCAAGCCTGCTTGCAGGGACTACCCAGGCCTGGCTCTTGAGTCTATCCTTCTGAGAGTGCACCAAGCTTCCAGTGGCCACCCAAAGGGTGGCCAAGGAATGGCTGTTTGCCAGGAGCACAGAGAGCAGCCACAGAACTTAGCTTGTGGGAAGGGATGTCCACACACTTGTGCACTTCATCCTGTGCGGCAGAGATGAAAATAGGAGGAGGAAGAGAGCAGGCTCTGGGCTATGGATCTCCATTTGTACCATTGCCCTGCCCCCCACAATAGTTGGGGTGGACCCATGGCTCTCACAACCTCAGGCCAGGCATAACGCCCAAAGAATGGGCACGTTTCTTCATCATTGTCTGTGTTTCTTACATAAGTCCTGGCCACAGGATTGGACTGCCACCTTATTCTTCCTTCTTTGCTCTGACTCACCCCTCTGCAGAGGGTGTGACCTCTGGGTGAGATCCTCTATATAAGTAATCTCAGTGGCTGAGTCATCTCCTGCTCCTCTCCCTCCCTCCTTTTCCTCACCACCCTGAGGAAGGGGATCTGCACCAGGCGTTTTAAGAACCTTGGCCCACACCTGTAGCCAGACAGGAGGTCAAAGCAGAGGTCCTAACTCTGGCTGCCTATAGGGACCGGGCAAGTATCACAAGTGAGGGTGTGTGGCCAGGTGTAAGTACCAAGGGAAGGTAAGGTTTGCAACAAACCAGGACAGCCAGGCTCCTTCTAAAGTGGCTTCAGCTGGTTATTGCCATAGAGAAGGTGGGCTTGATGTGAAAAATCTTTTGATCTTGGGGGGAAACCAGGAATAATGATTTTATTACTTGAAGGAGTTCCCACTAAAGAAAAAACTCAACCACAGATAAGCCAGATTGGACAACCAAGCCTATTGCCACTAATAAAATAATTGTTACTAGTACACCAATACCAGATCCAGTTGTCAGATGGAGGCTAGCTGGGAGTTACATCACTTGTGGTTTGCCCTGACCTCACTGAACTCTGGATGGTCTGAGGAACTAATGATGTTTTCACGTGTTGTTTTTTTGGCAGCCCGATCCAGCCTTTGCATCTACCCTCTTCCATCTGGTAAGCCCCCAAATTTCCTATATGACTCATCTTTGTCATCACCTCCCATGTAAATGTCTGGACTGACCCATCCACCCAGCTGGGCCTCTCCATTTTCAGCACTTCCTACTTCCTGCTCCTTACTCATGTCTCAGTTTCAGCCCATACCACATTGCTCTGTAACTGTTGACTCGTCATCTACCACTAGACCGTAAGCACCTCTACATCTACGGTTTTATCTTGCTTATTCTGTGTTCCCGGTGCCCTGGCACTCAGCTGTCAATGCTTGAAGAGTGAGTGAATAAACAATACATATCAGTAATGAGAGCAATGTCATGAAGCCGCTGTGTATATGGTCAACCCTTGAACAACACTATTTGAACTATGTAGGTCCATGTTTATGCAGATTATTATAAATAAAGTACAATGCTATAAATATATTTTCTCTTATGATTTTCTTTTTTAAAGATTTTATTTATTTATTCATGAGAGACACAGAGGGAGAGAGGCAGAGTCATAGGCAGACAGAGAAGCAGGCTCCCTGCCGGGAGCCCTTTGGGGAACTGGATCCCAGGACCCTGGGATCATGACCTGAGCCAAGGGCAGATGCTCAACCACTGAGCCACTCAGGCGTCCCTCTTTATGATTTTCTTAGCAGTATTTTCTTTCCTCTAGCTTACTTTGCTGCAGGAACAAAGTGCAACGAACAAACATATTTGTGGATTTGATGTTATCAGGAAGGCTTCTGGTCCGTAGTAAGCTATCAATAGTTTAAGTTTGTGGGAGTCAAAAGTTATAGGTGGATGTTTAACTGGGTAAAGTGACTTCCCCTAACCCCTGCATTGTTCAAGGGCCGACAGCAGTTCCAAACTGGTATTTGTGACAATGGGCTCATCACCGTCATCAGAGCTTAGGAGTGGGCAAAATAATGTTCAGCAGAATGACGGAGGACTGGGAAACTGATTTTCTTTGAATAGGAAGAGGAGGGGCAGCAATCAAAAAAAGAACAATTCTGGAATCAAACTAAAGATTCAAAGGGCAGAAAAGTCTAGTGGACTCATGGTGAGGATGTAGGAACAGAGTAAGGCAACGAGCCAAGTGAAGCAGTTGTCATGTCATGGTGGGGTCTGAAAAGGGAAATGTAGGGCGCAGGGGCAAATGAGGGGATGGGGGGTAAGACGGAGAAAGTGCTTCCAGCACCCTTCCGACAGCCCTTGAGCGGTGGCACCCTTCCCAAGGGATTGGTTCCCTCTGGGGACAGGCTCCGAGCTGATCCTTTGCCGCAGCTTCCTTCCTGGGGCTCCTTTCATTCCTGTGTGCCGCCCCCGTGCGGCAGGAGCGTGCAGCTACACCACCAGGCGGCGGGCTGCGGCGGCGCCTCCAGCAGGTGGAACCTGACTCCTCCAGCCCCGCACGTTTATAGATCCAATAATTTCAATGACATTTAAATATCATACAGATTTCTCTTTACCTCCGTCGAGGGCAAGTAAAAGGAAGGCCGCACATACTCATTTCACAATCAATCATGCCCCTTTCTGATGCTTATTCCTTGTCTTGAGTTTGCCTCCCAACCAGTCAGTCCCAAAGGCTTATTCATCTTTGCCTCCCCACAGAGCCTTACACATTGCAGTGTTAAAAAAAAAAAAAAAAAAAAATTTAAGGATGCCTGGGTGACTCGGTGGTTGAGCGTCTGCCTTCCGCTCAGGGCGTGATCCCTGGGTCCTGGGATCGAGTCCTGCATCAGGCTCCCCACAGGGAGCCTGCTCTTCCCTCTGCCTATGTCTCTGCCTCTGTGACTCGCATGAATGAATAAATAAAAAATCATTTAAAAACTTAAAATTAAAAAAAGTTAAAAAAATCTCTGCTTAGTGAATTTATATGTAGATGATATCTGTAGTTGATGTAACATGTTTGTTTGAAGCTCCAAAAACAAGTGAACTAAGCAAGACACCAAAGGACAAATATTGTATGATTCAACTTATGGAGACACCTAGAAGACTCAAATTCATCAGGACAGAACGTACAATACTGACTAAAAGGGGCTGGGGGGGAGAGGGAGGGGTAGTTGTTCTTTAATAGGTCTAGAATTTCTGTTTGAAATGATGAAAAAGTTCTGGGATAAGATAGTGGTAATTGTGAATGTACTTTATGCCACTGAATTGTACATTTAAAAATGGCTAAAATGGAAAATGCTGTATATGCGTAATTTACCACAATAAAGAAATAAAATAAAGCTCATCCAGTTCTATTAATTCAAGCAAAACAGAGTTCAGATCAAAAAAGCATTAGAGAGGGCCACTTCATTTTGACAAAAGAATCAAGTCATTGGGACAAATTAACAATATCAAATGTGTATGTACCAAATAACAGCCTTCATATGTGTAAAATGAGAGCTCTCAGAACCACAAAGAGAAATTCATAGTGCCAGAGGGAGATTTTAACCATGCTACATCACTAGCTGGTTGATGTAGTCAAAAACAAGCAGTCAAAAATTCTCCTACATGTAAGCTCCAAAAGACATATATATAGGAATGTTTATAGCAGCATTATTCACAAGAGCCACAAACTGGAAACAACCTAACTATCCATTATTAGTAGAATTGTGTTGAATTCATCCAATGGAATACTACACAGCAACATAAATGAATGAACTATCACTACATGCAACAACCTGGATGAATTTAAAAATATATGTTCAGTATATGAGGTCAGGTATAAAATAATACATACTGTAGTATTCTGTTTAGGTAAAGCTCAAAAATAAGCAAAACTAGACTATGTGTTTAAGGATGTATACCTATGTAATAACATTATTTTTTAAAAGCAAGTATTCCATAAAAATCAGAATTGTGGGTATCTCTAAGAGGAAAGGGCAGCACTGTAATTGAAGAAGGGCATAGGAGTTGAGGGTGGAGGTGTTGGTGTAGACCTTTAGGGTTTTGACAAATGACAATTTGTCATTTGTGGCCTGGATGGTGATTTATGAGTATTTACTTTATAATAATTCATTAAGATATATATTTGTGTCTATGCACCTTTCTGTATATGGGTTCTATTTCAAAAATTTTAAAGGTTTTAGTGAGTTAGTGAAACACACCTTCAAAGTACTATGGAAAAATAATTTTGTACCTAGAAATCTGTATCTAGCCACATTAACTATCAAGATTGAGAACTCGGGCCATCTAGGTGGCTTAGTCGATTAAGCATCTGACTCTAGGTTTCAGGTCAGGTCATGATCTCAGGGTCATGAGATTGAACCCACAGCAGATTTCATGCTCAGTGGGGAGTCGGCTTGAGATTCTGTCCCTCTCCTTCTGCCCCCCCCACCCCACTCGCTCATGCATGTGCTCTCTCTCTCAAATAAATAAATAAATCTTCTAAAAATGATTGAAAACTGAAGCCATTTTTATAACTCTAAAGATTCCGAGAGAAAATATTTTGTCACTATTTAGCCTTCGTGAAGGAGATAACTGGCCAAGAAAAGGTTGGCCAAGAAATCAAGTGTAAGCTGTATGTAGAAAACAAGAAACAATAAAACTAACCTTGCTAATCTAATGAAAAGAAATCCCAGGATGATACCTTGCAGCAAGTTTTGAAACAAATCTGTCCAAATTAAAACAGGAGGTCAATCATCTCCAAAGAGTTGTCCTTAAGAAGAATTCTATAATAGCCTTGCACTATTTAGAATGAAAAAAAAAAAAAAAAAACTATCAGTGCTATGATGAAAAACTTTCTTTACCTCTCCCAGAGAGGGAGAAGGGCAACAGAAAAGTCCAAGAAGACAGGAAAGTTATGATCCATATTCTAAGCAAATTAAAATGTGATATGAGTTTGAGTAACCATAGCAATTTAAGAAAAGAGAATCCTGGGCAGCCCCAGTGGCTTAGCGGTTTAGTGCCGCCTTCAGCCCAGGGCATGATCCTGGAGGCCCCAGAATGGAGTCCCAAGTCAGGCTCCCTGCATGGAGCCTGTGTCTCTGCCTCTCTCTCTCTCTCTCTCTCTCTCTCTCTCTCTGTCTCTAATAAATAAATAAAATCTTTAATAAAAAAAAAAAAGAAAAGAGAATCTTTTGATGATTTGCTAGGAGCATTGTCCTTTGAGGGGCCCAGGGCTGTGACATTATAAGTATAGGAGAAAATGTAACTAATCATATGTCATAGCAATTGATTATTTACTAATTTAAAGCTTGTATCATCACCTAGGGACCAGGCATGGGAAATAGTTCTGATTTCTAAACAGAATGTAAAACGTTTCAACCTTGACCATGTAAATACAAAAGTGGGGTCCCCTAATTGTAACCCAGGTTGGGTGACCAGAAGCACTAGGAGGTAGAGGTAGGAGGAGGGATGGAGGCTCAGATGGGGCAGAGCCAAGAGAAGCTGGTGAAAATTGACAGAGGAAAAACAAATAGTTTTTTTTTTAATTTTTTATTATTTATTTATTTATTTATTTATTTATTTATTTTTAGGGGTTTTTTTTTGTTTTTTTAATTAAATTAGCCAACATATAGTACACACTTAGTTTCACATGTAGTGTTCAATAATTTATCAGTTGTGTATAAAACCCAGTGCTCATCACATCACATGCCCTCCTTAATGCCCATCACCAAATTACCCCATCCCCTCACCTACCTCCCCTCTAGCACCCCTCAGTTTGTTTCCTATAGTTAAGAGTCTTTCATGGTTTTTTCTCCCTCTCTGTTGACTTCCCATTCAGTTTTCCCTCCCTTTACCCTATGATCCTCTGCACTGCTTCTTATATTCCACATATAAGTGAAACCGTATGATAATTGTCTTTCTCTGATTGATTTATTTTGCTCAGCATAATACCCTCCAGTTCCATCTATGTTGATGTAAATGATAAGTATTCATCCTTTCTGATGGCTGAGTAATATTCCTATATAAGTATATATATCCCACATCTTTTTTATCCATTCATCTGTTGATGGACATAGCTATTTCCACAGTTTGGCTATTGTGGACATTGCTGCTAACGTGGGAGCAGCCAATTATATAAATCAATTAATAACCAAATTAAAGAAATACATTGATAATAATACAATAGTAGTAGAGGACTTTAATACGCCACTCACAGCAATGGACAGATCATCTAAGAAGAAGATCAACAAGGAAACAAGAGCTTTGAATGACACACTGAACCAGATGAACTTCACAGATCTATCAGAGCTTTCCATCCTAAAGGAGCAGAATACATGTTCTTCTCGAATGCACATGGAACATTCTCCAGAATAGAGCACATACTGAGTCACAAATCATGTCTCAACTGGTATCAAAAGACTGGGATTATTCCCTAGGTATTTTCAGACCACAATGCTTTGAAACTTGAACTCAGTCCTAAGAAAAAGTTGGAAGGATCACAACATTTGGAGGTTAAAGAGCATCGTGTTAAAGCATGAATGAGTCAACCAGGAAATTAAAGAATTTTAAAAATTCATGGAAATTAATGAAAATGAGAACACAACTGTTCAAAACTTTTGGGATATGGTCCCAAGAGGTGATCCTAAGAGGGAAGTACATTGCAACACGAGCAAAAAATTAGAAAAAATCTCAAATATACAAGCTAACCTCCTTTAAGGAGCTGGAGAAAAAAACAGCAAATAAAGCCTAAACCTAGCAGGAGAAGAGAAATAATAAAGATAAGAGTAGAAATCAATGAAATAGAAAGCAGAAGAATAGTAGAACAGATCAATGAAACTAGAAGTTGGTTCATCAAAAGAATTAATAAGATCAATAAACCCCTAGGCAGACTTATCAAAAAGAAAAGAGAAAGAACACAAATTAATAAAATCATGAATGAAAGAGGAGAGATTGTATCAACCAATTGATACAACCAATATCAATTGGTTTTACAATTGGAAATACAATTTTAAGAACATATTATAAGCAACTACAGGCCAACAAATTAGGCAATATGGAAAAAATGGATACACTCCTGGATACTTATAAACTACCAAAACTGAAACAGGAAGAAATAGAAAATCTGAACAGGCCAATAACCAGCAAGGAAATTGAAACAGTCATCAAAAACCTCCCAACAAACAGGAGCTCAGGGCCAGATGGCTTCCCAGAGGAATTCTACCAAACATTGAAAGAAGAAATAATACCTATTCTTCTGAAGCTGTTTAAAAAAATAGAAATGGAAGGAAAACTTCCAAACTTGTTCTATGAGGCCATATTACCTTGATCCCAACACAGACAAAGACTCCACCAAAAAGGAGAATTACAGACCAATATCCCTAATGAACATGGATGCCAAAATTCTCACCAAGATACTAGCCAATGGGATCTAACAGTACATTAAGAGGATTACTCACCACAACCAAGTAGGATTTATTCCTGGGTTGCAAGTGTAGATCAACATCCACAAATCAATCAATGTGATACATCACAATAATAAAAGAAAGGACAAGAAACATATGATCCTCTCAATAAATGCAGAAAAAGCATTTGACAAAGTATGGCATCCTTTCTTGATAAAAACTCTCCCTAGTGTAGGGATAGAGGGAATATACCTCAAAAGCCGTCTATGAAAAGCCCACAGCGAATATCATCCTCAATGGGGAAAAACTCAGTTTCTCCCCTAAGGTCAAGACCATGACAGGGATGCCAACTCTCACCACTGCTATTCAACATAGTACTAGAAGTCCTAGCTTTAGCAATCAGACAACAAAAATAATAAAAGGCATTCAAATTGGCAAAGAAGAAGTCATACTCTCACCCTTCACAGATGACATGATATTTTATGTGGAAAACCCAAAAAGAAAACAAATAGTTTTAGAATAGTATCTGAATTTGCAAGAGTAACCACTGGAAGAAAAACCAATGATACAAGGGAAAATGTGACAGAAGAGGAAAGAAAGAAGAAATGGGATGGTATGGATTCTCTAAGTCCTTATTTATTGTAATAGGCAATAAAAAGACCATTTCAACAGTGGATCAGTTGTGTTCATGATATATAGAGATTCAATGAAATCAAACCACCTGGGCACCTGGGTGTGGCTCAGTGGTTGAGCATCTCCTTTGGCTCAGGTCATGATCCCTGAGTCCTGGAATCAAGCACCAAGTTGGGCTCCCTACAAGGAGCCTACTTATCCCTCTGCCTATGCCTCTGCCTCTCTCTGTGTGTCTCTCATGAATAAATGCATAAAATCTTTAAAAAAATACAAGAGAAAGCTATAACTGGTTATTACTAGAGCGTAGCAGTGAGGAGGGAAGATAAGTGGGTGGGGGCACCAAAGCTTTTTATCATGCTTTTTGACATTTTCTGATTTGTTCTTAATCATCACTAGAGCTGAGTATGCAGAGTAAAAGTGAATATTTGGTGAGGAGGCGTTCTCTCTCGTTGTAGCTTGCTACAGAGGTGTTCATGCCTGCTGCCCAGCACCACTCATTAGGTAGGCCCCTGTTGCCAGGGAAACCAGCTTTTCTCTGATACCAAAGATAATGCTGAAGCCTGCTATTCATCAAGCAATCTTCCTCTTGAGCCATGCCACCATCCTGGACTATCCCTTGCCCCAATGTGATGCTGTCCAGCTTTAGGAAGCTCACACCTGCTCTCTCTCACTTCCTTCTTTGTGGCCTTCAACCCTGACTCCCCCAGTTGGCATGCCCTACTGCCTTTATTTTGTTAGCTAATTTGCTCATTGGAAATGAGTAGAGATTGTTTTTTAAATGATATACATCAAATCACAGAGAATGGTGTAAAAGCCACATTGTTTTTTTTCAGCCTTGCTTCACTGACCCCAAGGGCAGTGGGGGAGAGCAGAGGGAGGACATTTTTCTAACACTAATTATGTCGAGGCATAAATAACATATAGTAACACACAGATCTTAAGTATATAGTTTTATTAGTTTGATAAATACATACAGTTGTAAAACCACGACCCCAGGGCAGCTGGCGTGGCTCAGCTGTTTAGCGCCGCCTTGGGCCCAAGGCCTGATCCTGGAGACCTGGGATGGAGTCCCATGTCAGCCTCCCTGCGTGGAGCCTGCTTCTCCCTCTGCCTGTGTCTCTGTCTCTGTCTCTCTCTCTCTCTCTCTCTCTCTCTCTGTCTCTCATTAATAAATAAATAAAATCTTTAAAAAACAATAAAAATAAATAAATACATACATACATACCACCCCAGTCAAGACGTAGGATACCTCCATCAGCCCAGTAAATTCTTTCTTGATCTTTTTAGTCAGTAACACACACACACACACACACACACACACACCCCTTACTTCCACCTCCTACCCTCTCTGTATCCCATCCCCCTACCAATGCTATGATTTCTGTCACCATAGTATCACCATCATTTGGATTCTTCTGTTCTTAAGCTTCATATAAACAGTTATGTTTCCAGGTGCCTGGGTGGCTCATTTGGTTAAGCATCTGTCTTCAGGTCAGGTCATGATCCCAGGGTCCTGGGATTGAGCCCTGCATTGGGCTCCCTGCTCAGCGGGGTCCCTGCATCTCCCTCTGCCCCTCCTCCTGCTTGTATTGGCTTTCTCTCAAATAAATCAATAAAATCTTTTTTAAAAAATGCTTCCCTTGGCATCTGGTTTCTTTTGCTCAGAATATTGTTTTAGACATTCATCCATGTTGTTATGTGTATGGATATTTGTTCAAGATTAGTATTTCATTGTATGAGTAGAAGACATTTTGTTTGTCCATTTCCTATTAATGAACATTTGGCTTATTGCCAAATTTTGGTTACTGTGACTCAAACTACAATGAATATTCCTTACAATGAACATCTTTGTCACATATGCTTTCATATCTCTCGAGTAAATACCTAGGAGTAAAATTGCTGAGTCATGGGATAAGTTTATGTTTAATTTTATAGAGTACTTAAACTGGATTCTTTTTTTAAATTGTGGTAAAATTTTAAAATAACACAAAAATTATCATCTTAACCATTTTTAAGGATGCAGTTCAGTGATATTAAGCATATTCACATTGTTGTTCAACCATCACCACTGTCCATCTCCAGAACTCCTTTCATGTTGCAAAACTGAAACTCGTACCCATTAAATATCCTCCCAGCCTCTGGCAACCATTTTTCTACTTCCTATCTCTATGAAATTTGACACTCTAGTGGAATCGAATTTGTTCTTTCCAATTGTATTCGTTCTTTCACGATTCACTTATTTCACTTACATAATGTCCTTAAGGTTCATTCATGTTAAAGTGTATGCCAGAATTTTCTTCCTTTTTAAAACTGAATAGTGGGATGCCTGGGTGGCTCAGTGGTTGTGCGGCTGCCCTAGGTTCAGGCTGTGATCCCAGAAGGTGGGATCGAGTCCCACATTGGGCTCCTGCGAAGAGCCTGCTTCTCCCTCTGCCTATGTCTCTGCCTCTCTCTCTCTCTCTGTGACCCTCATGAATAAATAAATAAAAATCTTTAAAAAAAAAAAAAGAGTAACATTCCACTGTATGTATGTGCCACATTTTGCTCATGAATTCATCTGTGGGCTGTTGTGAATAATGCTGTTATGAACTTGAGCACACATCTATCTCAAGTCCCAGTTTTTGCTTCTTTGGAGCATATACTCAGAAGTGGAATTGCTGGATCATATAATATTTCTATTTTTAATTTTCTGAAGGACTGCCATACTGTTTTTTATAGTGACCCCATCATTTTACATTCTCACCAAAACTGTACAAGAGTTCAAATTTCTCCACATCTTTGCCAACACTTATTTTCTGCTTCTTTTTATTAGCCATCCCAATGGCTAATAAATTTTTAAAAGATTAAAAATATTTTTATTATGGAATTTTCAAACACACACAAAAGATGAGAGATCTCCAGGTGCCCACCCACAAGCTTTAACAAGTATTGATATTTGCTAACAGGCACAGGAGAACATACATTCTCTAAAACAGCTATGAGAGCAGAGGCAAACAAAATCTATTTGGAACCGCTAACTAAGGACAGTGTTTTGCAGGCTGCCTGACTAATAAAGACAGGATAGCTAGTGTCTCATCTCTCTGCCTGTGTTCAAGAGATGGGGTAACAGTAAAGCATACTTGGTAAAGGAAGAAAAGAGAACGGTTATGGTCAAGGGGCCATAAAGAAGCCCTCACCATCATTCTTCTATTCCAACTAATGAATGATTTCCCTTTTATAGGAGGAGACCCAGGCTCTGATTTGTCTTGGTGACCATGTCATCCACCAGGGGAGACTAAACCAGACGCTGTAGATATCTGGTAATCTGACAGCCATTTGTGGGCTGATGGGCTTGCCTAGAAACTTGAGGAATCCAAGCCAAGCACAAAAGCCAGAACTGAATTCTCCATCAAGCCACTGGTTTGCCCTTGATTGACACATTCATGCTGAAGAAAGAGCCAGTATACTTTTGAATAGGAAACTCCTGAAATGAGTCCCTTGAATAAGAATAAGTCAGTATCCCCGAGCTGGGATTTGCCTTTTTCCTGCCAGAAAATTATGGGATCAGGAATGGCAGTTACTATCATATTAACTGTATTTTTTCATTTTCTGTTTTCCTGATGTCCTGGCATCTAGGTCCTTCTTGACTCAGGAGAGTGCCCCTCCCAGGGCTAGCTAATTTCCAGACATAGCAAACTACTTCCCTTTGAGCATGTCTGTCATGTGTAAATCAACTAATCCAGAGCCTATACTCTGGGCCACCATCTTGTGCTTACACTTCAAGAGGCAATATTTTTCTGTCCTAATCATCCCATAGTCAGGTACTGGACAACTAGAGAAAGCCCCTATGTCCCATAACCAGCTGAAATTACTCAAACTAGCCAATCCTAAGCATGCTTACCCTGCCTTGCTTTATCTTTCCCATGGAAACCATGGAAGTGTCCCCTCTTCTTGGGAACTCTGAGTAATAAATTATCTTTTCAGTGGCAGTCATCTCCTGATCTGTTGGTCTCATCATGTCTGAATAATAGCAAAACTTCCATTTTAAAATATCCCTTCTTCACTCCTAACTTCCCACCCAAAAGGCCAATGAACTGGACAAATAGTTCATTGCAATTTAACTCCTCCATAGGAAAAAAAAAAAAGTCTGTGAAAAGACCCATACCTAAATAAGTCATAAAACATGTTGTGAAGTATAGATTTTGAAATGTAGAGTTAAAAAAACTATACTTTTAGAAAAAGTCACTTGAGGATTTAGCCCAAATGAGAGAAAAACAAATGGAAGATTTTCCATTTTTAATATTTCAACAATAATTTATAGCTTCCAAAACGTAAATTTTGTACTACTTTTGCTATATTTATCCCTAAATATTTTGCTCTTTTTAATGCTATTATAAGAGGAATTGTTTTCTTAATTTCACTTTTGGTTTTCTCTATGTTACTATATAGAAATAAAATTAATTTCTATATAGTGATCTTGTATCCTGAAACAATTCTGCATTTGTCTATTAGTTGGAATTATATTTAGTGGATTTCTTAGGATTTTCTATATATGAAATTATATTATCTTAGAATTACAAATAATTTTATTTCTTCCTTTTTGACATTACTTGTATTTCTTTTTCTTGCCCAATTGCTCTGGATAGAACCACCAGTATATTTAATAGAAGTGATGAGAGTGAACAACCTTACCTAGCTCCTGATGTTAGGGGGAAAGCATCCAATAAGTTTCACCACTAAGTATGATGCTAGTTGTGGGTTCTTTCATAGATGCCCTTTATTATGCTGACAAAGTTTGCTGAATCTTTTTGTTATGAAAGGGTGTTGGATTTTGTCAAATGCTTTTTCTGCATTTTCTGCATGTGGTCTTTGTTTTTTACCTTATTAACATGGTATGTTAATTGGTTTTTAAATGGTAAACCAACCTTGCATTCCTGAGACAAACCTCATTTGTTCATAGTGGAAAATTTTTTTCATATGTTGCTGGATTCAGTTTGATAGTATTTAGTTGAGGATTTTTGCATCTATATTCATAAGAAATATTTGTCTATGATTTTTTTTGTGATGTCTCTGATTTTGGCATCAGGGTAATATTGACCTCACAAAATGACTTGGGAAGTATTTCCTTTTCTTCTACTTTCTGGAAGAGTTTCTGAAAAATTGGTATTAATTCTTCTTTAAATGCTTGGTAAAATTCAGTAGCGAAGCCATCTGGGCCTGAGCTTTTCTTTGAGGGTAATGTTTTGGTTATAATTTCAATCTCTTTGTTATTGGTCTAGTCAGATTGTCTATTTATTCTGAAGTCAACTTTGGTACTTTGTGTCTTTCTAGAAGTCTATCCATTTCATCTAAGTTATTTAGTTCATTGGCATACAGTTGTTATAGTGTTTCTTTACAATGCTTTTTATTTCTGTGAGTGATGTCCCCTTCTTTCATTCCTGATTTTAGTAACTTCAGTCTTCTCTTGTTTCATTAGTCAATCTAGTTAGAGGTTATAAAAAAAAAAATCAACTTTCCCATAAGAAAAAAACATGTGATCAGGAAAAAAATTATATACTGGGCAAATATCTGTAACTTATATCACAAAGGGCTAATATCCCTAATATATAAGTATCTCCTAAAATTTGTAAATGGCCCAATGGAAAAACAGGCAAAAGGGATGCCTGTGTGGCTCAGCGGTTAAGCATCTGCCTTTGGCTCAGGTCATGATCCTGGGGTCCAGCGATCGGGCCCCACATCGGGCTCCCTGAGAGAAGCCTGTTCCTCCCTAAGTCTGTGTCTCTGCCTCTCTCTCTGCATCTCTCATGAATAAATAAATACAATCTTAAAAAAAAAAGGAAGGAAGGAAGGAAGGAAGGAAGGAAGGAAGGAAGGAAAAGGAAAACAGACAAAAGATTTGAACAGATGGTTTACACACAAAAAAATACAAATAATCTTTAAATATATTTTTTAAAATTGCATTCATTCATAAGAGAAACATAAAGTAAAGCTACAATGAAATACCATTTCTTAACCAACAGATTGGAAAATATCTAAAAGTTTCACAACTTTTGTTTTTGGTAAGACTGTGAGGAAACAGATACACATACATTGCTGGTGAAGATGCAAAATGAAGCAACCACAAAGGAGGAAAATATGGTAGCATCTAGGAAAATAATGAATGCATTTATACTTTAACTTCAAAATTCTAGTTCTGGAAATTTATCCCAAAGATTCACTGACAAAACTATGAAACGGCCTTTGCATAAAGTTAAGTCAGGAGCACATTATTTGTAAAAATGGAAGACTGGAAACGATCCATAGGAGTAGTTGAATAAACCAGGTACATTCATACAAAGGAATACTATGTAGCATTAAAAAGAATGAGGAAGATCTCTTTGTATCAATTTAAAGTAATCTCCAAGGTAATGGTGTTTGCATTGTTCATTTTAAAAGCGCCAAATAGGGACACCTGGATGGCTCAGTGGTTTAGCATCTGCCTTTGGCTCAGGTCGTGATCCTGGGGTCCTGGAATCAAGTCCCATATCAGGTTCCCCACAGAGAGCCTGCTTCTCTCTCTGCCTATGTCTCTGCCTCTCTCTGTGTCTCTCATGAGTAAATAAATAATATATATATATTTTAAAAAGTGCCAAAGAAAGTTTATATAACGCAAGAAAGTTTATGTCTGGTCCCTTTGGGGTTGCCATATTTTGTACAAGGAGTTAAGATGAAGTCTATGCCTTCACAGAGCATAGGTAAGGAATTGGCTTATCAGGGGAAAACTCACAAGACCAGAGTCAGCAAAATATATACAATCACCCAGTTCTCCATAATCCCAAGGGCAGACAGGTCTACCATGGCCAGGGCATCTGCTGGACACAGTGTGTGTTCAATTCCATCAAAGGAACTCCTCCCTACTGTGAGAGAAATGGTAAAGTGATCTTATCAGTGGGAGAGTAATCAGGCTGTTTTTTATGCCAGGCAATCTGGGACTGGAGGTGCCAGTTATTCACAGGGGTCATCGGGGAAAGTCACTTATCCTGTACCTAGGATAGACCTTGAAGCCTGTGGGATTTTACAAATCCTTTATGCAGGAGGGAAGCTACTGATACCACGAGAAGCTGAACTTAGGTGTGATGCAGTACTGTGTTAATTATATCTTAACTTAAAATTCTTTTACCTTACCCAAAAGGAGATCTAGTCTTTGCCCTTGGCCTCCGGGAAGTGATCTGTAAACACTTGGAATACTATGCCTAAGAGAAGTGTCTTTGTTTAGCTGCGGGCCTTTGGTCATCCCCAGTAGTCCAACAACGTGATTTAGGTCATGGGCTTTGAATCACACCCAGAGTGACTGGACACTGGAGTGAGATCAGCCACATGGACGGTCAGTCATGCATATGTAATGAAGCCCAGTAAAAACCCTGGACATTGAGGCTCAGGTGAGCTTCCTGGGCGACCATACTCTATGCCTTTAGTCACACATCAACACCAGGAAAGTAATGCATCCTGACTCATGGGATGAGGACAAAGGAAGCTCTATGTCTGATAGTTTGCTGGATTCTGCCCCATACGCTTCTTCCTTTGGCTGATTTGTATATGTATCCTCTCCCCATAATAAACTATAATTACGAGTACAACAGTTTCCAGTGAGTTCTGAGTCCTTCTAGTGTGCTATTATTGAACCCAAGAGCGAGTTTTGGAAGCTCCTCTGAACTTGCTTTTGTCTCAGAAGTAACAGCAGTCTTGTTTGGACGGTATCCCTCTAATTCTGTAGTTAGCCCTGACTCTTCACAGATAGTATCATCCCATCACAGAAAAGGATGAGAACCTAGCTAGTTCATTTTCTAGACAATCCATGGTGAGAACACAGGGCTAATTTCAAGCAGCCTTACCCCCTGTGTAACAAGGAAAAGGGTGGAAATGAGACATCATACAGTTTTAACCTCAGAAGCAATATTCCTTTTATATATAAAACATAAAACTAAATAAAAAATTAAAATTAACCTGAAACTTGTCCCAAACTGAAACAAATAAACTTGAATGAATATCAACTTGATGACATAACCATATACACAAAAAATAATGACTTAAATTAACTTTACAGCACAGTCTTTTGACTGTACATTCTTAATGGAATATATTTTAAAGACAAATGTAAAGACAACTAGAACTGTACAGAAATATCTACTTCATTTGGTAATCTTATTATTATTAATATTACTAAATTATTTAAAATGTCACTTTGAAAGTAATTTCTTATGTGTATGTAAGTAAAGCAAATAAGTTACCATGCCAATGTTTTAGAAACAAATATTTTCAGCATAAAAGAAATATTAGGACAAAATCAAAAAAGTTAGATAAAAACTCTGCAATGTTAAGTTTAAATTGGAAATACTAATATGGCCATAAACTATGTATTTCTTAGCTCTGTGCACTGGAAAGTCCTAGTAGCAATGACAGCTAATGAATGAGCAACATCAACACCCTAAAGCGTCCTCTACTTTGTGGAACTGGGGCTCCCACCCAACTATGGATAGGAATATAGAGAATAGCCTGGAACATCTGATGCAGAAAAGCATGGAAGCTACCAAAGACTAATGGGATTGTGGCAAAGGATATGCAAGCCAACTCAAGAAGCTGCCAGTGGTCAAAGATGAGGCAACAAGAGCATGAAAGAACAATAGTGACTGAAAACTGATAGAAACAGTTAAAAAATAAAAGTTTCACATTTATAAATCAAAGTTTTTATTGAAATGTAGAGAGTCCATAAGAAAAACAAACAAACACGGAGACACCAACTCTTAACTCTGAAAATTAGTAATTAAGGGGGAATAATTGCACATTGATTTTCCCTTCAACAATGGTGTAGTGGAGGCCTACTAGTGCCAGGCACTGGCCACGGGGTACTGAAGATTCCTCAGCAAAGCAAAATAAATATCTACCCTCGTGGATCTCCTCTGTGACGGCTTAGCACATACCTATATTTCAAGGTAACTAAATAGTTCTCGTTATTAAGGGAAAGTTCTACTTTACAGAAGAATTCAGTTCACAAGTGTAGAAGAATTGATAGAGTTAGAAAGACAACTGTATTGTAAATCCTAATGAAAGAATGGATCCAGGAGACAGTGACCAGTGGATCAAAGCCATCAGCTAAGAGACTGAGAGGGAAGCTAACGAGGCAGGATGGGACTGCAACCCCCAACCCCTGATCAATCCTAGCATTACTAGAAATTAGCAGACCAGAGTCTGTGATCCTGTTGTGAGGCAGCAGAAAACTCACAGTACCATATTTCCAGCATTCTAGCCACAACAGTCCATCCTGAATTAAATCAAGCCTTTTGCATGAACTTCAAGACTAAATAAAATATAGGGGATAGAAGAACAAATTAAATACAACAAGGGAGAAAACAGATCAATCTAGCATGTAAGACAGTCCGAACAACAGCAGACCTGGCTTCTTCAACAAAACATTGGCATGAGGAAATATGGAGCTGGCACAGGCTCCTCTGGATCAAAGGAGATTTAAAAGAAGCAACAACCAAATACAGTGTGGACTTTGCTTGGATCCTGAGTTGAAGAAACTATCTGTAAAAAGTCCATTTTGAGAACAATTGGGGGAAATTGAACGTGGACTAGATGTTAGTTTTTGTTAAAAAGAAGAAAATTCACTACAATGATAGCATCATAATTATATATGAAAATGTTCTTGGTTTTTAAGATTTTATTTATTTAGGGATGCCTGGGTGGCTCAGTGGTTTAGCGCCTGCCTTCAGCCCAGGGCATGATCCTGGTGTCCCGGGATTGAGTCCCACATCCGGCTCCCTGCATGGAGCCTGCTTCTCCCTCTGTGTCTCTGCCTCTCTCTGTGTTTCTCATGAATAAATAATTAAATATTTAACAAAAAAAGATGTTATTTATGTATTTATTTGAGAAAGAGAGCACGAGCATGAGCTGGGGGAATAGCAGAGGGAGAAGGAGACTCCCTGCTGAGCAGGGAGCCAGATGCGGGGCTGATCCCAGAGTCCTGGGGTCATGACCTGAGCTGAAGGCAGATGCTTAACCAACTGAACCACCTAGGTGCCCCATGTTGTTGGTTTTTAGAGATGAAATAAGAACCTCAGTGCTAACTGAGGCTATTTCAGTGGCATGGTACATCATCCACATCAGTCAAATAAGAATTTGAGTCAATAAAAGGCATAATAGAGGTCTTAAAATTTTATTTTGTATTGGTAATAGGTTTGATGTACAATTGGTAATAGGTTAGCTATTAAAGTGTGAAATATTCAACTCAAGGATATGGAAAAAATAATTGAAGGGGAAAAGAGTAAGAAAATAGGAAGAATGGATTAAAGAAAATAAAAGCAGAAATCAATGAATTAGAAAATAGAATTATTTTATAGAATACTTAATAGAATAGCACTCATATAACACAAGGGCAAATTCATTGAAAAGGACAAGAAAATAAAAATCTGTAATGAGGCTAATTAAGAAAAGGAGAAAGCCCAAATATTAGGAATGAGACAAGAAATATAGCCAGAAGTATAGAGGAGATAAAATCAAAATATTATGAACAACACAATAGATTTAAAACTCTTGTTAGTGAAAAAATTCCCAAGAAAATCCCCCCAAAAAGAAATTAATTCAATATGCAAGAGATGTAAGAAATAGAAAAATTATCAAAAAAAAATCTACCTAAATGGCTATTTACGCAAAGGATATGAACATAATGATTCAAAGGGGTACCTGCACCCCAATGTTTATAGCAGCAATGTCCACATTAGTCAAACTATGGAAAGAGCCCAGAAGTCCACTGATAGATGAATGGATGAATGGATAAAGAAGGTGATTATATATATATATATATAAAAAATATCATATCATATCACAGAATATTACTCAGCCATCAAAAAGTATGAAATCTTGCCATTTGCAACTACGCGGATTGAACTAGAGGGTATTATGCTAAGCAAAATAAGTCAATAAGAGACAAATACCATTTGATTTCACGGATACAAGGAACTTAAGAAACAAAACAGATAAACATAGGTGAAGGGGAGGAAAAATAAAATGAAAATAGAGAGGAAGGCAAACCATAAGAGATACTGAACTCTAGGAAACAAACTGAGGGTTGCTGGAGGGGAGGTAGGTGGAGGGTTGGAGTTAACTGGGTGATGGGCACTAAGAAGGGCACTTGACGTAATGATCACTGGGTGTTATATGCAACTGATGAATCACTAAATTCTACCCCTGAAATTTGAATTCAAATAAAGATTAGAAAAAAAAAAAAAAAAACTACCTAACTGGCACCAGTCTCATTCTTTTCAGATTTTTTCAAAACCTCTAGAAACAGGTATATGTACGCTACATAAACCGTTTGAGAATACACATCAAGGTATGAAAATGTTATTAATTTTATATTGTATAGTTAATGTAATCTCAAAGAATTATAGATTCTCAGAGGATTTCTGTGTAAGCACTAAGATGATACTCTGACTGTCTCAGCCATTGCTAGCCAATGCCAAAAAGCAAGACTGTGAGGACTCTGGGGTTCTCCACTTGGCAAACAGGTAATTCCTTGAAAGGAATGGAGGCAAGGAACCAATCTGGCAATGATAGAATGGCAGAGTGGGAAAAGCACTGAAACAGGAAATAGGTTTCACCTGCAGGACTCAGAATAACCTTAGCCACCTCTCTGGGACTCATTTTCTCCACCTGTAGAGGAGTTGGAGTAAATGATCTTCCTATGGACTCTTAAGTATTCAGTTCTATAAATTCTCATTCAGAAGGGTCAATGAGAACGCTGGTAACAGGAGGCAATAAACTCATTGGAATGACTTTAAATATCAGTGGTTCCTAACCACTGAGAGATGTGATGGGCAACTTTTGGTGCCTGCCCAGCCTAAATCCTCCTAGAGGCTCCCTCTTCCATCTACCTCAACTACAGGACTGGTCCAATTGCTGCATGTTATAGATCCCTTTAGAGAAAAACATCCCTCCAATCACAACAACCATATTCCATTAAAAAGATTTATACACACACACACACACACACACACACACACACATACATGTACATGCAGTGGAAGTAGATGTGCGAGGAGGGCACAGACAAGACCCATGAAGGTAGGAAATTTATTTGGCTTAGGAGTCTTGAGTCTCTTGTGCCCAGACCAGTGCCTGGCTTTCACTAAGTGATTGTCCAATGACCCTTGAATTCCCTGCTTGGTTTCCATGGAATACTCATGTATTTCTCTAATCATTCTTGTTTCCCATTAAGCTAGTACAAGTTGGTTTCTTACAACCAGAAAACCCCACCAAATATATTAGGGGCCCTTCCCTTCGTAGTCATTACTCACTTCACTTCAGGTATACACAAACATCTGGCCTCAGGAACACATCACCAGACTGCATTGTCACAAGTCCTGCCCAAGAATGTGGAATTGGTGTATTAGGAGGCTGGGTCAATGGTCAGTGGCGCTGGAGTGTGGTGGTGAGAGGCAGGGAGATGCACAAAGACTGGCTGGCAAAATTGATTAAAAAGTTCAGAGAAGGAAATCGACAATAGTGGCTTTGTGAGAACTTGATATTCTTTCAATAAAGTCCTTTTTCCCCACCTCCACTTAAATTGTAGTATATTTCCCTTCCCATTAGTCAAAACCAAACGGCAAACTTTGTGAGATGATGAAACATTCATTATTTTGATGGTGGTTTCATGCATATGTCTAAATCACGTTTTATACTTTGAACTGTGCAGCTTATTGTACTTCAATTATATATCAATAAAGTAAAAAATGTGGAAAGAGCTTATGTCTAAATCTTTGTTATTTTACAATACTCAACAACGTGTCAATAATGGTACAATGTTTAAGGAGGCCCTTTGTCATGAGGTGCTATTTTGGAACACGCTTAATATTAGCACTTCTTTATTTATTCCAATGCTTCTCACCCCTACCCCCAGCCCCCTCCTATCCCTCAAGGAAGTCAACATGTAATAAGAAATAGTAAGTTGTGAGAGTAGTCAAGTTGGTGAACTCTAATTCACGATCAGCAGAACTAAAATGCAAGACCTTACACATTTTTTTAATTTATCAGGGAGATCTTACATTTTAATCTTATTCTCTAAACCCCTCCCAGGGATTGCAATTTACTTTACACTTTTATAATTGTAAATTATTTTACCCTAATTAATCATAGGGCAAATTTGGCTTATTCCTTACAGAAGTAGTAACTGATTTAACACAAACCAGTGTCATGGCTTGTTAAAATTATCTATGTACATAACAAACACTTTAGGGACAGGGTCAATAATTTATCTTGATTTTCCAAATCACAGTGTCCAGTAAGAGTGACTAAGGATAGGGAAAGGGACTGAAGGCTACAACGGAAGACAGAGGAGAAAGAAAAAAGGGTTACTTTGGGGTGCAGATCATTCAGGATTTTGTAGACCACAATAAAGACATTGGATTTTATTCTAATTATAATACTAAGCCATTGGAAGATTTTGAGCAGAGGATTGGCGTGGTCTGATTTATATTTTACAACAGGGATCACTCTGGTTGCTGTATGAATAATTACAGGATAGTGTGGGAGTTGGGTATATACCAGAGTATAACAAGAGAAGTGTGTGCACATATTCACTGAAAGACAGATACGAAAATGTTTATAGCAACTTTATTCATAATAATCACAAACTGGAAACAATCAAAATTTTCATCAACAGTAGAATGGATTTATAAATTGCAGTACAGTCCTACAATGGAATACTGCACAGAAGTAAAAAATGCTGCTGCTACATGCAACATGGATGAGTCACATAGTATTGAACAAAAGACACAAGAGCACATATAATTATTACATTTACATGAAGCTTTGAAAAGACAAAAGCAAACTATGGTGATAAAGGTCAGAATAGAGTTTCTGTGTGCAAGAGGGACATGAGGGCATCTGCTGGGGTGCTAGAAATGTTTGGTGTCTTGATCTGGGTGATGGGTTCAAGGGTGTATATAAAAATCCACTGAAGCATACATTTAATATTTACACTTTAGTGAATATACCTCAATAAAAAAATATTTTTAAAGAAATTATATAAATGGAGAGATATAACCATGTGTTAATCTAGTGCTGTCTTCCAAATATTTCTGGTTTTCTTCTGAGGCACATGGAAGGATTACACTCTTCCTTGAACTTTGGTGTGACCATGGGATTTGTTTTGGTCAGTGAAAGTGCTTTAAGAGCCTATAAGGGATTTGCTGTATTGTTTTCATTTCCCAAAATGAGCAGCCACATCCTACATGCTATCTGCTTGGTTAACCTGAGTCCCAGAATGAGGACAACTTAGAGCAGGGATCGGTGAGCATTTTCTGTGGGGTCACATAGTAAATATTTTAGACTCTGTGAGGCATGCATTCTTTGTCACAGCTATTTCAATTCTGCCATCATAGAACAAAAGCAGCCATAGCCATAAATAAGTGGGAAAGGCTGTCTTCCAATAAAACTTTATTTACAGACACAGGCAACAGGATGGAAATTGTCTGTGGACTGCAGTTTGGTGACCCTTGACCTCGAGCAAAGTCCCTAGCCAAGTTGTAAGAGAAAAGTTATGGAGATTTTGTGGTTGTTATTCTACAACAACTTTGTCCATCTTGATACAGAAATTGGCACCACTTAAATAAAAAACTTAAACATACCACACATTGGCTTAGTTGGTAGGCATTCAGGAAACTGTTACCAGAGGATGGAAGAAATAACTTATGGGGCAAATCATGTTATGGAGTGTGAAACTGTCTCCTGGGAAAGCCTGGAAGGCACAGAATCTATCCTTTACTAACGGGGCGGGAAGGAAAACAAAATGTTTTATGGTTGCTATTGGCTGCATTTGACAAAATGTATAGAAAAGAGATGACCTCAGAATTCATCAATTTGCAAGCAGAAATGAAAGGGGGCAGAGTTCACAAATTTGAGTACTTACTAGATAGGATGAGGCCACTTCTCAATTATGAAAAGATTAAAGAGAAATTCTTTAATTCAAAGAATTAAAGAAACCCACTGAAATTCAGTTTTGCAGCAAAGATCACTGGATGACTATCACACCTACTGTTAAGATTTCTGGATGAGCTAATGTGCCTCAGACTCAAAGTCCAACTAAGTGTAACACTGGTTAATCCCTTAAATTGGACAAAATGGCTCAAGGAGAAAAAAGACTATGGGTATAGTTCTTCCACAACACCCCAAAAGCCCCAGTTACCCAGATATTAAGTTCAGAGGCACGTGAACAAGAAAGCAAAGAAATACAGCAAATCTAAGACATACACTTTGACTACATGTTACTTTTGGGTCATCATCCTTGGAGAATTGATGAGGACATTCTATAGGCAAGAAAGCAAGAGAACTGGGTATCTAGGGACACCAGGAAGACAGAGTCATTCCTCTAATACTTTATCAAATTTACTTACTTTTAAATCCCAGAAGAGCCAGAAATCATCTGTAAAGGAAAGTAGCAAGTAAATAGTATGCCATTTTCTTCTAGGATTGATACTTTACAAAAGGAAAATGAATATTTTAAACAGCATTATCTTTTTCTAATGCTGAGTGTAACTTTTTAATTACTGAAGTATTTATTGTTTTAGTTCACTAAATAGCTGTCCACCTTTTTCATCTACATTCCTTTGGAACTCTACCTTTGAAAATTAGAGAAAAAGAAAAAGAAACGAAACTAAGACTTCTTAACATTCCATAGAGTTATGTAAGTATACCTGGGTTTGAATCCTGGCTTTACTACTTACATTTACTAGGGCAAATTGCAATCTAAGATTGTTTCCTCAACAACACTCACATAATAAATAATTGAGCCACATGCCAAGCACTGAGCTAAATTCTGGGAATACAATTCTCTAGTCACAAAGAACTTAGTTTCATTTCCTAATTCGTAATACGTGAATAATAATGACCCAACAAACAAACTAAGGCAGGAAGACCTCAGTGAAGGTCAAATGAGACTGTGAAAGAGCTTCAAAGATCAGAAAACACTACACGCATATTTATTCATCCAAGCTTTTATTGGAATGCCAGACATTGTGCTAAGCACTACAGACAGAACAGCTAGCAAGGCACGGTCCCTGCCCTCGGAAAGCTTACAGTCTAACAGTGATCAATAAAGACGTAGCAACAAAATGTGCCAAGTGTGAGGCTGGGAAAAGAAAAGGGTATTTAGAGAGAGTGCGCAGTGGGAGCACCTGGTCTAGAGGGCATCAGTGAAGACTTCCTAGAGGAGGTGGTATTTAAACTGAGACCTCAAAGATGAACAGAAATTGTATCTTACCCTATGCAGTGGTGAAAGCAGTGGAGAGATATGACCAGGTAGGTCTTTTGGAACAATCTGGCTACAGCGTTAAAAAGGATCAAAACCAGAGAAAAAGAGACTAACATGGATGCTGTTGCTATAATTTAGGTAGCCTGATGGCCTGAATTGGCATGGTAGCACTGGAGAAGTGAGAAAAACCTTAGACAGTAGACTTAACACAAAGGTTTTTGTGAGCAGATGTGATGAAGAGTCATGGATAGATCAGTTTTTGGCTTGGGCTAGGGCAACTGGTAGCAGTAGTGCCATCCACTGAAAGAGGGAACAGAAGAGGAGCAGGTTGGGGGCAAGATCAATGGCATGCTGTGGTGTCCATGAGACAGCAGAGTGATTTGAGTTAGCAATTAGATAGATATGTGAATTAGGAAAGGCCTAGAAAGCAGATATGAATTTGGGGGTCATTTGCATATAGATGGTAACTGACCACGGACAGAGATGAGAGCAGCTAAGATGATGTAGAAAGTAGCTCTGAAGCAAAATTTTAAAATCACAAGAACACAAACATGTAAGGGAAAGAAGTGCTTACGAAGCTGACTGAGAAAGCATACCTGCAGATAGTAGCTACCCCTGAAGCCAACATATACAAGTACTTCAAGGAAAAGTAGTCAGTGGTGTCAAAGAGGGTAAGAACGCTGACAAGGATCTAGCTGGGTAGAGTAGTTTGAGCGGCACTGACAGACTGGGAATACAGACAAAGCTTTTCAGAAAACTAGTAGGAGTGGGAGATATAGGGACAAAAGTTTTTTTTTTTTTTTTAAATAATACTTATTTTAACTATATTCACTGATACAACAGGACCAGTAACAACTATTTTGTAAAAACAAAACAAAATTTAAAAGACTGCCATGCAGTTACAGAATTACTTAATACAGAAAACAGTAATATACACACATTTTTTTTTTTTTTTTTTTACAAACAAGACTAGTTTATAGCAAATTCTCTATTATTTAGGGTCAATTTTAAATCCTTAGCTTGTATCTCCACCCCAACTCAGTGACTACATGATGCAAACTAGTTTTATTACCTTAAGCAAAATATATAGTGGAACTTCACAAAATGTACAAGACTTCAATATTTTAGGAACTAGAGTAGGAAAGCAGAAGCAGGTCCTCCAAACACTTTCAGTAAAGCAAATGCCATTAAAGAGAATGCTCCAAACTACTGGCAAATTACCGGTAGATTGGGGTGTGGGTGGGGGTGTGGGTAGAGGGGGTTGGTTGGTTTTTCACTGTTTTCCCAGATATTTAAGCTTACTGCCTGTTAACCAAAAATATCAACTTGACCATTCTCGATTACTAGCTTGTTAAATAATTGCTTTTCTGCTCTAATTACGTTTAACAGAATAGAGCGCTTTAGTCTGGTTCAATATAAAACTGACTTATAAATGCTACTCTGAGCTACCAGAATCTATCACAGCCTTTACCTCACCTTATCAGCCAAACCTGGAATGCTGGAATTAGTTTCCCCTACAAGTAGTGTCAGCTTGCCTGACCTGCCTTTCTCATCCTGCTTCTACTGGTAATTTGCCCTGTCCCTCAAATTAAAATAATCTACAACGGGGAATCTACTGGCACTTTGGGAAGCAGAATTCTCCATTGTGCCTGGCTGTCCTATGTACTGCAGGGGCGCTGGGTGGGGTAGGGTGGGGGGTCCTTCATGCTTAAATGCCAGCAAAATCCCCCCAGATCAGTCTGACAACAACAACAAAAAACCCCTCCATTTTCCAACAACCTCCGGAAACAGGACTTACTGCTTCTGGTTGAGAACCACTGACACAATCTTGGTTCCTGAGCTCTATGACATCTATTTTGATTACTCAGGCAATTCCTTCTAAATTGTTGGTTGCATCCTGGTTCCATGAATTTGCTGGATCAGTGACCACAGAATAGCGTGTTACAATAGTGAAGACAGGACTTCAGCACAAGTTTGCAAATTGTACTTGAAAGGACCTCTAAGTTGGGTCCTGCTTTTAACTCATTTTACATATTTAGCTTACCGTAAGATTTCCTTTTTATGGTTAACAGAAGTTTGAAAATTACTGTTTTAGCATAAAGCAGATGTCTCACTAGAAATATGGATTTGCTACAACCTGTTAATAAAACTGCTTGAGAGTCAAATATTTCTACCTGTGCACTACCTTAAATACAAAATGTGTGGGGCAGTTTTAAGTTCTATAATAAATCCACTTCCAGCAGCTAACACAATCTGACGTCATATCACTTTAAAATAAAGAGTTTCCTTTAAACAGGATTTCTTTATAAAGCAGTAACACCCATGCATAAAGCTAAAATATCTCACACCTCCTGATCCTGGAGAGCAATAATCTTAATAATCTTATTGTCATCCTTTTTTGATAGGGCCAAACTTGTCTGGAGTAGAATAAAGAATTACTACTAATGGGCAACCATTAAGATTCTATACTTACCGTAGTCCTTTAATAGGCAAGCTGATAAAACAGCACCCAAGTGTGAAAAATTCAGGGGAGACCCCCAATAACTGGATAGTCTGATTTCCAAAATGCAGGAAGGCTCCTAAACCAGCAATTTAAAAATAATTCTTACTCCTCTAACTAAAATTTTGTATGATTATTTTCTTCTACTGGTAATATTATCGATAGGGCAGGAGGGGGCGGGGGTGAGAGGAATCTGTATTTACTTCAGACTCAGAAAAATGTTTAAAAAAAATAGTCTCAAACATTTTGATAATTAGACAAAATACCTCCACTGTATGTACGTTCTTCCTTTTCAGAAACTTCTGAACTTGCTATGTGAGTTTCTGCAAACTGGCTCAAACATACATTTAAGGAGTTGATTACTTCAGACCATATGCATCAGAATTTTAACACTTTGTTAAAATAAGAGCTAAAATTTCTTCAAAACATACTTCTAATTCAACTCACATCAATAATGAACTTCTTTAAAAACAATTATATCACAAAAGCAAAAGACAATGACTTTGTCATTAAATTAAATTTTTAAAAAAGGTGTTTGCATGTCTCAGTCCCATGCTGCCTCTTGAGATGAAAAAAAAAAAAAAACATGTCAGAAGAATCTGAATCGTGATCAAGTTGGATGAATAAACTTGGTGCCTTGCCACAATCCAAATTAGTTAACTCGAATAATCAGACAAATGTTTGCTCTTAGAATAAGAATCTCTTTGAGTGTCTCAGTGTTGTACTACCAAGGCTTATGGATTGGATTCATTTCTTCCTCTCACAAGGTCATCCCAATGCGGCTCTATTTCAGTTGTGGCAATCCTAAACAGGGCGTGGAGATGCTCGTCTGTCAATGGCTGGCTCAAAGTGTGTTGGTTTCGAGTCAAATACGAAAAAGCCTTTTCGCAGATTTCATTACTATCAAACAAGGATGCCACCTTACAGGCAACCCCTTTGATAATAGGGTAAGATTCAGCAGACAATCCAGCATAGAACTGCCCCAAGTCTTTGACTCTGTATTCATTCCAAAGGTTAGTATTCGCCTGAAGTTTTGTTAGCTCCACCCTTACCGAAATAGGTGCATATTCAGGTTTAAAGTTAAAAGGATTTGCAAACAGTTCTAAGTCCTTTTTAATGAATCTGAGGTCCTTGAAATGTCTCTCAAATTCTTTCTGTAGACGACAGATCACCACTTGATACCTATCAGGATCAAATATTTTTTGATCTTCTTTAAGATGCTGTTTAAGCTCATCAACAACTTCTCTGAAGGCTGCAAAGTGTGTCAGATTTTTTTCCTCAATATGTCTCTGCAGTAAATTCAGCTTCACTTCAAAGGTACAGATATGGTCAAAGGCAGCAGCAGCAAAGACCTTACTGACTCTCAGTAGCTCACTGAGCTCTCGAAGGTGGTCCATAATATCCACCAAGAAGCCGAAGTCACAAAGCCACTGCTTGTCTGTGAAATGGACTGTCGTTGCCCCTATTGACACCAAGAATGCTTCTATCTCTTTCCGCAGGGAAAATATTAGTTTTAGAGTTTTCCCCCTTCTAAGCCAATTGTTCAGGCATCGTCCATTAACCCTTTCGCCATGCTCCGATTCAGATTCAGTCAGTAAAGCCTGAAATTCGGGGCGCCTAACACCTCTGGTCTTAATCAAAACTATCCATTCTGAGATAGTATTTATGATCTGATTTACGTCTACATCGTAGGAGCTCAGCAGTTCCAAGTGCAGGAATCCTGAATAATGGATAACATTCCAACAGTTGGGGCTTACAGCCTTCTCCCTCATGTACGACACCAGTCCCGAGTTCTCACCGATCATCCTCAGAGTGTGGGTCGTGGTCAGTCCAACCATTCGCTGCAAGCTAAGCCCTGCGGTCTGCAGGGCCTCAAGGATGGCCGCCATGAGGGCACCAACGCTGAAGTGGCGAGTCAGGTTGATGATGGTCAGAAGCTCCTCTTGCACCTCCAAGTCCTGGCCCACGCCGCGGACAAAGACCAGCAGGTAGTTCTCGTAGGCCACAAAGGCCTGGTCGTCCAAGGCAAGGGAATAGGCCTTGAAGTCCTTGGCTCTGTCGAAGAGCTGGCTGCGTAGGTTCTTGTTAATGTTCAGGACCCTCTGCCGCGTGACCTCCGGAGATAAGTCCACACCATCCAGGACGCCTACGTGATCGGGCAGGACATCCCTCAGCATCACTTCCATGCACTGGTACACGAAGTCCCCTTCGCCCCAGCCGCGACCCTTCAAGGCCAGGAGGCGGGCGAGCCCGAGGCCTGCGCGGGCAGCCCTCTCCTCGGGGGTGAGCGGGGCGACCACCGGCAAGTCGCCCTGCCGCAGACGCTCCACCAGCGCCGCGCGCTCGCCCTCCGCCACATACCGCTCGTAGTAGTCGTGCTCGGCCTCGTAGTGGCGCCGGACGTCGCGCTCGCGGGTGGCCACGACCAGGCGGCGGCAGACCAGGCACAGGGCCCCCTCCCCCTCCGGGGGCTCCACCACCAAGTAGCGCTGGGTCCACTCGGCTCGGAAAACGCGAGATTCGTCGACTTCCATCTTGCTCCTCTTGGGCGTCATCCACATTTTACTGCAGGCCACGAGAATAGGGCCGACCTCCGAGAGGCCGCAAGGAGAGGGGAGGAGCGGGCGCGGGCGCGGGCGCGGGCGCGGGAGCGGGCGCGGGCGCGGGAGCAGGCGCCTCCTCCGCTCTGCGCCAAATCACCCCAGCAGGGGGACACCAACCTCCGTCTGCGGCCCCCGCCTTCCTATTGGCTGCAGATTTCGTCTGCCTTAGCCCAGGAGCGAGCCAATGGGGAGAGCGGACAGAGCGCAGGCGCACACGCTTGTAGCCGGCGGCCCGAAGCCGTGCGCTAGGACTGGACACTTGACTGGCAGGCGGCTGCCCAATCAAGAGCTCCCGTGCTCCGCAGCGACTGCCGAGGGGAGGTGGGACAAGACCGCGTAAACAAAGTGGGTGGAAAGACGTGAGCACGAAACCCTGAGGTGATTGGTTGAAGTCACTTCCGGTGAGCGTCTCGACGGGACTTGGGCTCCTCTGGCGCCAAAATGTCGCTCGTAGCGGGGGTTATTCGGCGGTTGGACGAGACAGTGGTGAACCGCATCGCGGCAGGGGAAGTTATCCAGCGGCCGGCTAATGCCATCAAGGAGATGATTGAGAACTGGTACGGAGGGAGTGGAGCCGGGCTTCCTGGTCAGCTACGACTTAACAGGCCCCTCTTCAGGATGGAGTGCGGACACGCCTCCCTGCCCCGGGCGGAGGCGCCTACGGGCATGCGCACGGCGCCAGTTGCCGCGGGATCCTGCCTCCTGGCTTCCCGCGTAACGCGAGTTCCTGGGCGCTCTCGCGAGAGGGCTGTGGGCCCCGCCGGTGGGGGCTACCTAGTACTGTTGTAATGGCGCCGTCAGTTACCGGAGCTGCCTTTAAACTTGTATGTGCGGAAGGGGCGAAATTTTAAATGCATACACATTTTCGTTGGGGGGGGGGGGGTCTCTTCATGCTTCAGAGGGTACCGTGTTATGCGTATTAACGTTCCTTGCTTATTCCAAAAATAATCCGTTCAATTCATTTTATTCCAAGTAAATTGTCGAGGATTTAGGACAGGCCAACGGACTTCGGGTTTAATTTGTGATTTTCCCTATTGCCAAATTAGTGACCCAACTTAGTGTTTTCCTCCCTTTCCTTTCTTCGTGTTTTTTGGGGGTTGGGGGGGCACGTCGAAGATTCCTGATTTTAGGGAGTTTCCCGTGGATTCTTAAGTTTAGCCGTGTCACTGGAAGGAAGAGGTTAAGAACCTGGAGAGAAAGGCGGGTGTCAACCATAAACTTCAAAAAAGACGTGCTCATGATGTACCTAAGCGTCACCTTCGTGCTGAAATCAATTGATGCTAATAAAATAAATAACGGTGAAAGAACAAAATGGCCCACGAAGACTGGTGGGTGCGTGGGGAGGTCTGTTGTGAAAACATAAACCAGCGCTCGGGGAACGGGACTGAAGGGACGGGGCAGCAAGGGCCTCTGAGGGAAGGGAAGGGGCGGGAGCGGCCGGCGCCTGTCCCTTCATCTCCCGTAGAGGCAGCGGGTTCCACCCACGCCGGGGCTCCCCGACGCGGCGATTCGCTGCCGCTCCACGCACAGCCAAACCAGCATAACAGCTGAGGGGCCTGTCACTGGTTCCGTGTGGAGTCCAGTTATGCTCTTTTTAATATGCAAATCAAGAGTTCAATTCATGGGCTTCTGAGGAAGGTCTTTAACATTTAAGTAACTTATTATCTTTTTTTTTTTTTTAAGATTTTGTGTATTTATGAGAGACAGAAGCGGAAGGAATAGCAGGCTCCCTGCGGGGAGCCCAATGGGGACTAGATCTCGGGCTCCCCGGGCCCCTCCCCCAGACCTGAGCCTAAGGCAGATGCTCAACCACTGAGCCACCCAGCTGCCCCTTACTTCCTTATTTTAGAAGAAAGACTTTTCTGCTTGAGGAGCAGATTACTTTTCTTTCTCTTGCAGCCACAGACTGAATTTGTTTTCCGTAGTCTGTGCTCTCTGTGATTGTTGGCTACTCTTTGAAAGTACAAAAGATTTATTGGCTTCTCAACTCTCTGCATTGCCATTTTTCTCTCTGTCCCCCACAAAATGAATTTTCTTAAAAGGGAATAAATAGAAAAATACAAATGGTTTTTTGAAATGGCATCTTATTAGGGTCACTTGGGAACCTGAGGCTGAATAAAATTGAAGTAATAAATGACAAAATTAATTGAGAAGAAGGTAAGAAGTAGGCACATGGTAAAATGATCCTACTTTTAACTTCACTTACTTTCCCAGAGGAACAGAAATGATGTTGAACGTCTTATTGGAAATGCCTCCTCATGCCTCTCTCTTCCCCCTCTCTCACACAGCATGTAAACTCATTACAGTGTAGTCACAGAGTCTGTGAAAAATGGAGGAAAAACACATTAATCAGTCTTCTATTTATTGGGAATTTGTTCTTACAGTTTGGCTCATATTAAGATACGTACGTTAGAATAGTTGGAGAATAATACTTTTTTTTCTCTGTTTGATTTGCCAGTTTAGATGCAAAATCCACCAGTATCCAAGTGGTTGTTAAAGAGGGAGGCCTCAAGTTGATTCAGATCCAAGACAATGGCACTGGGATTAGGGTAAGTAGAACCTCAGAGGAGCAGGCTGTTTGTGTGCTCTGTGGGATACATCTACAGGAAGTGACTGAGAGCCCTTCTCTGTTCTGTTTCTCTGTTCTGTTTCTGGGAAACTGGGCTTTTGTGGATGGGATTTTTTTTAAACTGAAATATTCAATACTAGTGATAAATATATATTGAGTACCAAGTCAAAGCTGGACACTTACTCAGGAAAGTAAGGCCAAGGATAGAGTCATGAGGCTGCTTAAAGGATGAATGTTCTGGGCAGAGAGAACATGCAAAGACCATGAAATGGAAGTACACTTGACTTGTTTAAGGACCAGCAAGGAGGCCAGAGTGAGGCTTCTAACAGGGTGAAGAAATGGAGAAATAGTAGGAGATGAGTAAGCTGGTCATAATGGACCCCATGGGCCCTTGTAAAATCTTTAACTTTTAGTCTAAATAAGGTGGGATACTGTGAGGGTTTTGAGCAAAGAGGTGACATGGCTTGGTGAGTTTTATAAGAACCCTTTGTTTAGAACGTAGAAGATAGTCTATAGCAGGCCAGGACAAAGGCAGTGAGAAAAGGACTCTTGGAGGATCCAAGAGAGGGGTGACTGTGCCTTGGACCAATTTGGTTGCAGTAGAGAGGCAAGAAGCATTGAGATCCTGCAATGATTATGAAGACAAAGCTCTCAGAATATGCTGATGCATGGTGTAGGAGAAAGAGGAGTCGAGAATGATTTCAAGGTTTTGGCCTGTGCAAATGGAAAAAAAGAGTTGCCATTTACTGATGAGAAAGCCTATGGAAGAAACACATTTGAGGCAGATCAGAAATTCATTTGGGTGCATGTTAAACTTGAGATGGCTCTTAGTTGAGTAACTGTGTGAATCTGGAGGGCAGAGTAGAGGTTTGGACTGTAGATAAAAATTTAGTGTGTTGCATTTTAATGGCATTAAAAACCATGAGACTCCAGTGGAAAGGTGCTGAACGTTACAAGTCGTTAGGGAAATACGAGTAAAAGTAGCTATGACATACTATTTGACACCTGTTAGCATGGCAATTATAAAAACAATATAATAACAAGTATTTTAAAGGATATAGAGAAATTAGAACTTTTGTGCATTTGTTAGTGGGAATGTAAAATAGTGTAGCCACTATGGAAAATAGCCTGCTGATCCCTGAAAAAAATTAAGAAAGATTTACCATGTGATTCAGTAGATCTGGTAAGTATATAGTCCAAAGAATTAAAAGCAAGGTCTTGAAGAGGTTTGTACACCCCACCCAGTTCATAGCAGCATATTCACAATAGCCGAAAGCTGGAAGCAACCCAGGTTTACATAGATGAGGGGATTTAAAAATGTGATATATATATATTGAAATATTATTCAGCCTTATAGAGAATTCAAACTCAGACACATGCTGCAACACGCATGAACCCTGAAGATATTATGTGAAGTGAAATAAGCCAGTCACGAAAGGACAAATACTATATGATTTGTCTTCTAGGAGGTTCCTAGAGTAGTCCCATTCATAGAAGGTAGAATGGTGGTTGCAAGGGGGCTTGGCAAGGGGAAGATGGAGAGTTATCGTTTAACAGGGACAGAGTTTCAGTTTGGGAGGATGAAAGGGTTCTGGAGGTGGATGATGGTGATGATTGGACTATAGTGCAAATACACTTAAGGCCACAGAACTGTACACTTAAAAGTGGTTAGGGCAGCCCGGGTGGCTCAGCGGTTTAGTGCCGCCTTCAGCCCAGGGCCTGATCCTGGAGACTTGGGATCAAGTCCCACGTCCAGCCTGCTTCTCCCTCTGCCTGTGTCTCTGTGTCTCTCATGAATAAATAAATAAAATCTTAAAAAATGGTTACAATGGTGAAGTTTTTTAATGTATATTTTACTGTAATTAAATGCCTTTGTAGATTTTTAATAAAAAGGTTTTCTAATAATAATGATTTCTATAAAATCCATGTGGCTGGGAAAACTCATCAAGAGAGTGAGTGTAGGGGATCCCTGGGTGGCGCAGCGGTTTGGCGCCTGCCTTTGGCCCAGGGTGTGATCCTGGAGTCCCAGGATCGAGTCCCACGTCAGGCTCCCTGCGTGGGGCCTGCTTCTCCCTCTACCTGTGTCTCTGCCTCTCTCTCTCTGTGTCTTTCATGAATAAATAAATAAAATATTTAAAAAAAAAAAAAAAAGAGAGTGAGTGTAGACAGCAAAGAGGTCCAAGGCTGGAGTCCTGGGTTACTCCAAAGTCGAAGATGAGATGGAACCAGCAAATGCAAATGAGAGATGTGACTAGTGAGAGAGAAGGGACATCGGGACAGTGTGTGGCATTCTGGATGCCAAGTGAGGAAGTTACTGCTGATAACTCTTTTTTTAAGAGGGATTTCTTCTTGGATTCAGTCAAGAAAAGGGGAATTCAAGATTTGGAAAAATGAATACCATAATTATTTACTTGTTTTTTGGTATCTTCTAGAAAGAAGATCTGGATATTGTGTGTGAGAGATTCACTACAAGTAAACTGCAGTCCTTTGAGGATTTAGCTAGTATTTCTACCTATGGCTTTCGAGGTGAGGTAAGCTGAAGATTAAAGAAATGTGTAGAATATCCTCCTGTGATGACATTTCTGCCATTGGTCAACATATGTTTCTCAACAGAGGTAAATAAGATATGATGCTTTTTACATGTTAAATATATGCAAATTGAACAAACTTAATTACATTTTATTTCCCAAAACCAAGGATTGTTCATAAGTACTTTAACACACTGAAAACTATCTTATCTACAGATACAGCTCCCCCTTCCCTCCTTCCAAGATGTTAGGTGTATTTTAATAGAGAATGCAGCACCATCTACAAAGGTTTTTTGTTTGTTTGTTTGTTTGTTTGTTTTTTGTCAAATTATCAAATGTGAATCTGATTAGTACTTCCTGAATGCCAGTACTGGGAAAATATAGGAAGCAAGGGAGCATGGTAAATGATACAGAAGTTAGGAAACTACATGATAAAAGTCTTGTTTGTTTCCTTCAACAAATAAACTACAATGAAGAAAAGCGGAGGAGCAAGCAAAAACCTGTAGATTAAAAGAGGCTTGGAGCACCTGAGTGGCTCAGTTGGTTAAGCCTCAGACTCTTGATTTCAGCTCAGGTTATGATCTCAGGTTCATGAGGTCGAGCCTCACCTTGGGCTGTACACTGGGTGTAGAGTCTGCATTCGAGTCCCTCTCTTCTCCCTCTGCCCCATCCCACCCCTGTCTTGAGCCCTTTTGCTTACTCTGTAAAGGAAAAAAAAAAAAAAAGAGGCTTAAGAAGCATATGAACCAGCTCCAATGCATACATCTTACTTGGATCCTGATTTGAGCAAACTGTAAGAAGAAAAATTTTGAGACAGATATTTGAACATATTTGTTATTTGACAGTTTTAGGAAGAAGTTGTTGGGGCACCTGGGTGGCTCAGTAGGTTAAGTGGCTATCTTCAGCTCAGGTCATGATCTAGAGCCCCAAGTTGGGCTCTCTGCTCTTTGGGTGTCCTCCTCCCTCTCTACTGCTTGTGCTCTCTCATGCTCATGCTCTCTCTCTCTCAAATAAATAAATAGAATCTTTAAAAAAAAAAAAAAAAGAGGAAGAAATTGTTGATTTTCTTAGAATAGAAAAATGATATTTTTTGGAGGAATTCTTATAAGATATATATGGGAATATTTGTGAATAAAATTATGTGATGCATCAGGAATATACAATATAAAGAGTAGATAAAAACATTTTAAGACTAAAATAGGATCTTATAATTTTATGACATACTCTTGGTATTTTTTCATTCAGCATATAGTTCTATGTAATTTTTAATAGTTATGTTTTAACCTATTTTATTATTGTACTATGGTTTATTTAAATTATTTCCTGTTGGGAACCCTGGGTGGCGCAGCGGTTTGGCGCCTGCCTTTGGCCCAGGGCGCGATCCTGGAGACCGGGGATCGAGTCCCACGTCCGGCTCCCGGTGCATGGAGCCTGCTTCTCCCTCTGCCTGTGTCTCTGTCTCTCTCTCTCTCTGTGTGACTATCATAAATAAATAAAAATTAAAAAAAAATTATTTCCTGTTGAACATTTATGTTTTTGCCATTTTCTTGGTGAATTTTCATATATTCATATACAATGTTTTGTTCAATTACTAATTGGGGTAAATTTATAGAAATAACATCTGTAGGGCACTGGGTGGCTCAGCCTATTAAGCATCTGACTTGGTTAAACATGATCTCAGGGTTCTGGGATGGAGTATGTACTGTATATATTTATTTTATTTTATTATTTATTTTTTGTTTTTTTTATATACTGTATATATTTAATGTCCTTCTCACCCAGGTCTCAAAATCATTTACATTTTTAATGATGAAAATTAGCTCAGTCACATTAACTAGGGAAATCCAGCTAGGACCTGGTACTCTCTGAGCCTAAGCCATGCTCCTTATTAATGAACTGAATCTGCCACAGGCTGTGTTCACTGTCTTTTGAGTTGCTGTCACACATACCCCATCACAGTGCCTGGTTGCATTTTTATATTCTGTAATGTCCTTCTTGTGAAAGGAGGAACAGATTCCAGTGGGCTAGGAAACCAGTCTTGGTTACACGGGGGGGAAATGGTCATTTTTAAAAATTTGTTTTGTCTTAATTAGATAATTTTAAATTGGGGATCCCTGGGTGGCTCAGCAGTTTAGCGCCTGCCTACGGCCCAGGGCGTGATCCTGGAGTCCCAGGATCAAGTCCCGCGTTCGGCTCCCTGCATGGAGCCTGCTTCTCCCTCTGCCTGTGTCTCTGCCTCTCTCTCTCTGTCTCTTATGAATGAATGAATAAAATCTTTAGAAAATAAAAAAAAAAAATTTAAATTTACATTTCTAAACCTCTAAGTGCTTGCAGAAAACCGTTTTGTGTAATAGTGTGCAACATTATGTATTTGGAGTGCCCCCATTTCTGAAGGCAAGTTTCCAAACTCTTGGAAGGCAAATCATTCAAAATAATATTAAGCATGCCTATAATTCTGCTGCTTGAACACACTTGATGCTAACACATTTATAGTCTGGTGCATTTCTTTGCAATGACACGGATAGAGCTAGAGTGTATTATGCTAAGTGAAATAAGTCAAAGAAAGACACATACTATATGATTTCACTCATATGTGGAATTTAAGAGATAAACCAACAGCTGACTCTTAACCATAGAAAACAAACTGATAGTTACCAGAGGGGAGGGGTGGGGGTGATGGTGAAGTAGGTGAGGAGGCTTAAGAGTACACTTCTTGTGATGAGCACTGAGTAACTTACAGAATTGAATCACTGAATTACACATCTGAAATTAATGTAATAGTGTATGTTAACTATACTGGATTTATTTTTTTTTCTTTTTTTAAGATTTATTTATTCATTTATTTTTGAGAGATAGAGCATGTGTACGCATGCACATGGGAACAGAGGGAGAAGGAGAGGGAAAGAATCCTTAAGCAGACTCTGCACAGAGCCCAATGTGGGGCTCGATCTCACAAGGTCAAGATCATGAGACCATGACCAGAACCAATATCAAGAGTTGGATACTTAACCAACTGAGCCACCCAGAAACCCCAATTATACTGGATTTAAAATAAATTTTTAAAATGCGCTGGTGTTTCTTTTTACACTTTTTCTAATATGTATTTTCCCCTTGTTCTGGTAATATGCTACAAATTCAATTTGATATCCTTTTTTTTTTTTTAAATATCATGAAAGTAAGTGAGCAAAATACCCATTATTGCCATTTGTTAATACAAAATGGAAGGGGTAATTTAGATCACCCTTCTCTTTAATGAGGTGACAGTGGGTGACCCAGCAGTGAGTTTTTCTTTAATTCCAATTTTCTTTTCCTCCTAGGCTTTGGCTAGCATCAGCCATGTGGCGCATGTTACTATTACAACCAAAACAGCTGAGGCAAAATGTGCATACAGGTATGGTGCAGTCTGCTTTCATTCATGTATTCATCCTGAAACATGCTTTATGCCTAAATTTCAAAACCTTTCTAACCTTTTCTAAACACCAGTGTCATCTATTTTGACCAAGATCTTGGATAAGTTTTCTTTCTCTATGGACCAGTTGATAATGCACAGGGGTGATTATTAGATAATAATCTTACTCATGGATTCTTAACAGATAAGATGTGACATATAAGTGTTTATAAGCTCTATTACCCAGATGTATTCTAAGTAGGTGGTAAATGCGGATGTGATTCTGCCCTTGTGTGCTGTAATAGTGTATCACTTTGTCTGATTACAGGATTGTTGCTGGGGTGATAGAGGCTCATGGTACCTTAGCTAGCCTGTGAGCCCCTGGCTCCCTGCCACACGTGTGTGCCTGTGCTGGCTTCCCCTCCCATGGGTGGCCACTGGCACAGCTTTCAAAGGCTGACAGCCTTGGAACAGAACAAAAACAGGATTTGAGGAATCATAGTTACACCTTGGTTTTTATAAGCACTGGCCATTTACTAGTGGAGGACAGGTAGGAGTACCTAATTTAGGAGTACCTTAAAATAATTTTTTAATCATACAGATTGTTCATAAATTAATATAGAAAATAGCTCCAAATACCTAATGGAAAAGGGAGCATTCTAGAGTATACAGCACTGTTGCTGGAGGAGTTTGACTCTATGAATTATACTTGCCCTAGGATCTGGATGTGCTGATATGATCAGAATTCCTTTTCACAAAACAGGGAGATACTTGAGGATTAATGTCTTCCTAAATAGCCTGGGACACAAATTCTGTTTCTTTACTACTGGGATTATATGATGCTCCTGCTTGGGAGCTCCAGGGGCTTCCCTTCCATGGTGATATGAAATCCAGAGTCAACCCTAAATAGCACACTCCCACTGTGCTCTGTCCACCTTTCTAGCCTCTGCTCTCCACAAATTCCCAGCTGCCAGGTGTTCCAAAGCTTCTGTGCTTCTATGTTTTCTTTTCCTAGATGGTCTCTGAAACTCTTCCTCCCTAAAGCCCAGATGAATTGTCATCTGTTCTCTGATGCTTTCACCCCTTTCACCGCCCCCAGGCTGAATAGTTGCTTCTCTAGATCACTTAGCACAGTGTTTTGCACTTTAGGGAAAAGTGATTAAGATTAAGAGTTCTCTAAGGCCTTTGTTTATTACCAGGGCCTCTGCCGGCCTGTCAAGTGGTAGCCCCACCAGAGGGTTACAGAATTATTGAAAAAATTTTACCATCACCTTAGGCAGTGTCAAAACTATTTCTTTGTAGCTCAAAACTCAGGAACTAAAAAAACAACATCTACTAGAAGTATAGGGTTTTTTTTTTTTTGTTTTTTTTTGGTTTTTTTTTTTTTGGTATCCAATTGGAATGATAATGGAAATAATAGAAAAAGAAGAAAACGGCAATTAAGACAGTAGATAGCATGGCTATACTTTAATCTATTGTTGTTATAATTCACTTTTTACTCTTTGGATAGATATTCCACTTCTATTGGATGCTAATAATCTCTTATATTTTCTGTTAAGAGCAACTTATTCGGATGGAAAGCTGAAAGCTCCTCCTAAACCGTGTGCAGGCAATCAGGGGACCCAGATCACGGTAAGAATGGTACAGGGGAGTATAAGTTTTTGGAAAGAGCTTTGTGTGAATATTGAAATGAAGAATAAAATTGTCTCTGAGTTTTCAAAGTAATAATAAAATGAATTTTTGTTAGTTAATAGAAACAGCAAGATACTGCTCTCCAAACAGGAGGACTGATAATTGGCTTTTGTGACATGGTAGCCTGTGTGCTCCCTCCATCTGTTTTGACAGACTGGGAGATTATTTTATTGGAATGGCAGAAATCAGTGGCAAAGTAGTTGGCATTGAAGGAACCTTAAACTTGGCTCCAGAAGACATGAGTTAGAGTCTCAGCCTTGCCACTCAGTGGTTGTGTGTCCAGAGGCAAGTTGTTTACTGGCCCTTAACCTCACTTTTCCCATCTCTCAAGTAGAATAAAGAATATTCGCCTCTCTGAGGGTGTTTGAGTAATATGATTGTATCATTAATCAGAGAGAGTCTAGTGTGGTGCCACATTCCGTCTTTTCTTGTTGTGTAATCCCCTAAAGTACCCCACTATCATCTTTTGTGTCCCACCACTCCACCTCCAACCCTAGCTCACAGACATTTCCCTGAAGGCTCTAAGCCCTAACCTTGGTAAGTAAGGCAGGCAGGAGGCAGAAATGAAAGTATGCTTCTAAATGCATGTTAAGACAGATCATGTATATAGGGTGATCACAGTGTGATTTCCAAAAAGCCCAAATGAGCTCAAATTTTCTAATTATTCTTAGTTTGAAAAATATGTTTAAGGGCATCTGGGTGGCTTTGTAGGTTAAGCATCTGCCTTCAACTTAGGGCATGATCCCAGGTCTTGGGATCGAGCTCCACGTCAGACTCCCTGCTTAGCTGGGAGCCTGCTTCTCTCTCCTCCTGCCTCCCACCTCCCCACTACTGCTGGTGCTCCTTTGGGCATGTGTGCTCTCTCTTTCTCATGCTCATTCTCTCAAATAAAATCTTTTAAAAAGTATGTTTGGATGCCATGTGATAGTGTAATTATTTGAAAATTTGCGTTTGCCCCATTGAATCATTCACTATCCTGGGTAAGGCTGTGCTTTATTTGTCTTTGTATTCTCAGCACAAAGAGCCTGACCCAGAGATAGCCCCCAGTACCTATTTGAGGAATCAATGAATGAATATGGAAGCAGAAAAAATATACTTTATTTCCTTTGTTTGTTAAAGCTGACTTATCTCTTGCCCCTTCCCCTAATCAGTGCTTAGAACTATACCATTGGTAAGTATAGTTGGATTCTCTGCTAGCCAGCTTTAGGTAGACAGCTTGAGTCTTTATTTCCATGCATTTCTGTGAATTTACAAGAAAAAAATCTATATTTTCAGGTGGAGGACCTTTTTTACAACATATCCACGAGGAGGAAAGCTTTAAAAAATCCAAGTGAAGAGTATGGGAAAATTTTGGAAGTTGTTGGCAGGTACAGTCCAAAATCTGGGAGTCATTTTTTGAGATCTCTCACTGAAGGAACGTGTGCCGGTGCTTATAAATTGAGAACAGTTGGGCAACCCAGGTGGCTTAGTGGTTTAGTGCTGCCTTCAGCCCAGGGCTTGATCCTGGAAACCTGGGATCGAGTCCCAAGTAGGGCTCCCTGCATGGAGCCTGCTTCTCCCTCTGCCTGTGTCTCTGCCTCTCTTTCTCTCTCTCTCTCTCTCTCTCTCTCTGTGTGTGTGTGTGTCTCTAATGAATGAATAAATAAAATCTTAAAAAAAAAATTGAGAACAGTTGGTGAGCTAGGTGGAAAATAGTACATTGTGTTCTAGCCTACAGATGGTTTCTGGTCAAGATTTAGTCACTGGTTCTGGGCTTTGATCTCTCCAGGAAGGAGCATGGTCTCTTCATTGAGGGTTCTTTGGTAGAAAGCAAAACAGATGGACTCTAGCCAACTTGAGTCCAAAAGAAATTTATTGGAAGGCTAAGAGTGACTCACCAAGTGGCAAGAAGTGTTAGTAGCTGGTTTCTGGGGAGGATGAAAACCAGGCTGGCTTCGGGGATTTGATAGTGGCCCTGGTACAGTTGTTTTCATTCTTTTCTGACTACTCAAGGGTCTGTTTCCTGGGAGAGTACATCAGATTGGCATGGCTTGGGTCCCCTCGTCAAGTGCCCCGTCTATGGGGAGATTCCTTGGTTGGCAGTCTAAGAGTACATCAGGTGGAATGGGGATGAGGTCGTTTCCCAAAGAAAGACTGGGGGCTGTTAAAAGAAGAAGGAGAAAGGGTTCAGGGCAGGTGAAAATAATGTCTACCGTAGACTGACTTCACCTGCTGGTGTTGGTGGATCTGACATGGGTTCTCTAAGCCTGCACATCCTTGAATTGTAGCAGAAATCTGTTAACCTTTTTTCGGTATTTCTGATAACTCCAAAATGAGTACAACAATGAGTCCAAATGAGTATTTGCTCCTAATAAAATGGAACAGACTTATACATCAAATTTCTTTGCTTTTCCCTGGAGTTGTATAAATCAGCATCAATGTTAATTATCTCCTGTAAATAAAGGAGTTCTAGTTGACTGTTTTGGATCTAGGTGTGGTCAAGTGAATTCTTTATTGTCAGCTGCATGAATGCATTTTGCAAGACACAGTCCTTCAGTTCATGGGGCTTATGGAGGGAGGAGTAATCAATAAATAATAGGCAACAGAAAAGACTGGAAGATGCTGGAACAGCCTGGGACTGAGGAAGAAGCGGGTGAGGGGAGGGGTTATCTTGAGGGGCTCTGGGAGAGAAGGAAAGAGTTCAGGAGTTGTAAAGGCAAGGTTCTCAAGATGCAACGTGGACCTGAAGGGTTTGTGAAAGTAAAACTGTGGGCAAGGAGGAGATTATATTGAAATATCCTTGAGTGTAGTCAGAACCCTATTAAAGGAAAAAAAAACTGTTTTTTGTTTGATTCTGCCACATTTAGCATTGTTATCTCCATGAAGTCTGTGGGTAAAATATATATGGAGATATTCTTGAGTGTATGTATCTCCGTTTAAATCACTTAACCCTACGGATTTATTTAACCGGTAGGGAAATCTGCCTTATATTGTGCATTTGGCCACTCTGCTGACGATTTTCTTGTCTTTTCTTTGCCAGGTATTCAATACACAATTCAGGCATTAGTTTCTCAGTTAAAAAAGTAAGTGGTTGGTTTATAAGGGATGGTTATATATTAGAAAAAGGGATTTTTTTTTAATACTTCACCTGAAGAACTAAGTTGAGGATGTTTCCTTCACAACTGAGACAGTAAGTTGTATTTTCTGCTCTGTTCATCAGCAAGGCGAGACCGTAGCCGATGTTAGGACACTGCCCAATGCCACAACGGTGGACAATATTCGCTCCATCTTTGGAAATGCTGTCAGCCGGTATGTTGATAATTGATATTTTGAAAAATCTGCATTCCATGTCTTGGTTTATCATTTATCACATTATTTTGGAATCTGCCAAGGTAGCACCTGCCTTAAGAGTTTGCTTTAGTGAGATATACGGGCTTATTTCTGTGCTTCGGATTTGTTCATGGAGTCCTGTTTTCAGGGAACCCACACTTCCTGGATGCATGTTATCTCCCAAATGCTCTGGCTGTAAAACAGTGTGTTCTCTCTAGTCTCTGATTCAAAATATTGACAGTGTAGTAGGATTCTTTCATCTTCCAGTGCTTCCTCTTTTCCTGATATTTCCCTTATCAGCACATTGGGATTTCACTTGTTATTGTTTGGCATTTATTCACTGCCTCCCATACCTGGCTTTGTGCCAGAAGTTAAGGATGCAAAGACAAATAAACTATTCCTGCCCTTAAGGACTTCCCATCTGGTGGCAAGTTGTTACCAAATCTTCATCATCAAGGAAAACATTGGGGAACTTGCAGTATAGACTCCTGACAGCACTCCTCATGCAAGCAAAAGCCACAATTTCTACCACCGAACACTGGCTCAATCTCAGGACTCCGCAGAGCCCAAAGTGCCCCTGTCATAATCTGAAGGGGAAAATACTAAGGGCTCTCCGTGTGCCAGGCATGGCATGATGGTGTGGATGTAGGGTACATGCAGATGGAGAAGGCAGCCCCTGGCTTCACTTTTCCCAAAAATCTTAGAAGCAGCAGTAGTCCTAGAGCCCAGTTTTGTACTTCAGAGGGTAATTTACTCATTTCTTTGAGCAGAACCAAATTCCTGACTAGGGAACAGTCTATTTGCTTTTAGTTACCCTTTTCTTTATTAATTGTTAATGAAGTTTTTCAAAATGTGTTCCCAGAGCAGGGAGAGCACACTATTGTACAAGGAAAACTGTACGAGCTTTCTTTATTCTTTAAAGACTCAGAACTAGTCGTTATGAAATTCCTAGGGACAATAAGAGATTAGAAATTGCCCAGAGCAGCAGTTCCCAAAGGATATTTCCAGAACACCAGCCTCTTGAGACAGTTTTGGGAAGAAAGGCTTTGCTGGTGTATTGTGTGTGAGAAACACCGCAAGCTGTATTTTCTTCTCAGAGACTCAGAGTACACATTATTACTTGACAGCTTTTACTGTACATTCAGCAAATGCTTCATGAATGACTACTGTTTATTAGGTGCTGTGCTGAGAAATATAGTAGGGCATAAAGCAGAAATGCTTCTTGCCCTCAGAGGACTCATATCCAGTTGGAAAGACACATGAAATAATTATTATGCCATTCATTAGTGATTGTGCTAGGTGTCTCAAAGGAAAAATATAAGGCACAACGGGAGAATCTCTCAGGGTCAGGGAGAAGGGATAGTCAGAGAAAGTTCTTTGAAGGAGTAAGCCCAGACATAGGAGGGATAAGGAGGAATTAACTAGCTATCAGTAGGAGCTTTCCAGGCAGAGGGACAGCACTTGTGAAGATCCTCAGGCAGAGGTGAGTGTGGCTTATATGAGGACTACCTTTCATCCATTAACCTCACCTCCCCATAAGCACAGCCCTGAGGACACCACACTAGAGCCCCAGTGTGGTGCTGTTCATATAGTAAGGGATTCAGTAGAAATGAGCCCTTCTGGAATTTCATCTTTGGGGTTTACTAAGATCCATAAAGGTCTCAGCAAAATAAGGTCTCAGAGCTTGGACTTGTCATTATGTCCCAGTAGTCAGAGCAGTGCTTGGCACAGAACGGAAGTACTTGAGAACAGTGATGAGGTGAGTAGGTGGGTAGATGGAGGGACAGACAGATGGATGGATGGATAGGTGGGTGGGCCCAGAGGACTCAACAAAGCCAGTCTCGGGAGTCCTTATTTGGCACTATTAGTTTATGAAGGAACCCTGATTTTTCCAACTTTCATTCTTTATGCTGTTTGAATTTTCCATTATTTTCAAGACCTTCAAAATTTTTCTTTTTCAACCAGAGAACTGATAGAAGTTGGGTGTGAGGATAAAACCCTAGCCTTCAAAATGAATGGCTACATATCCAATGCAAATTACTCAGTGAAGAAGTGCATCTTCTTACTCTTCATCAACCGTAAGTGAAAAATAACCATATGTGGAAGTCTGTCCACAGGAAATTTTATGGGCCTGTGGAAAAATTCCGAATCCATAGGTTTGATTACATGCAGGAAACCCTCATGCTGAAGTGTAGCTTGGTTAGGAAGCATTTATAATTTCTAGCCTAAATCTACTCAGCCCTCTGATTTGTGCTCATTGCTGGCTGACTATTGCAGTGTGTGGTTGTTGCCTCTGGAAGAGAGCATCTCTGAGCCTGACCAGCTTCCTCCCCTGCTGGCATCAGAGCCTTACAGCAGGCCAGGCTTTGAACTGCACAGCAGGACACAGGGAGGGGGTACCTTGGGTTTAGGCACTGTCATCAGTAAAGAAACGGAATGTTAACCCCTTGGGAATTTTTCTTTTTAAAAAATGGGTTATTTATGGTATAATGAGTGGTACTGGAAATCAGGGAGGAAATTAACTAAATGGATTTGAATTTTTGTCAGATTCCTCTCCAGTCTTTATCTCTCTGTGGGCATATTGTTTACATGATTGCTACTTGTTGAGTAAATACTATTTTGCATTCTGTTTCTTTTTACTTAATTGCATATTATATGGTTTTGAGAGACTGTGACGGGGAGCCACAAATGGATCTGATTCAGTTTTTAATTTCCCAGCCAGAAATGCATCCTGTATCTTACCGTTTGTTCAGTGCTTACATTTTTATCATATATATCCTTTACCTTTATTGTTCAAAACAACTCATTGTATAGTTTTGTTTGCTTACTGTTGAAAATGGTGTATTCCCCTGTTCCATTTATAATAATAACCATCTAGAAGTGTCCCAGATTATACATGTTTTACAGCAGTTTTCAAAGCCATATAGAAACAGGGAAGAGGGAGTCAATATAGACACATTCTGTTAAACTGGTCTATATTAGTATGGTTTTTTCCTACTTCATTAAGAAAGACTTTAGCCTAATCTATAATAAAGCTTGCTTTAATCAAGGCTTAGAAATGTTTTTCATTTGTTTTTCTAACCATGAAGAACACTGCTTTGTGACACATCTGTTGGCTACAGAATAGACAAGCAGAAATCGGTGTAAGTGCCATGTGGGGGGCCCATGTCCATGCTGCTGGTGAGTCCTGCATCAGCGTTAGCTAGTCTGGTCACCATACGAAGTTCCCTATAGCAGAGAGGTCAGACTCTTAGAGCACATGCCATGTGCTCTCACTCAGGCAGTGGAAAAAGGAACATTGTTTCGGCGTGTCTCCAGTCCAGAAATCACAGCAGAAGGGCTCTGGCCATCCCCTTGTCAGGTGCCCACATCTGCTCAAGGCCTGTGTGCTCAGGGCATGTGTTACCACATATAGCAACTTTGTTGAGGGGCTGTGGAGTCGGTGAGGACTCAGAAAATAATGGTCTCCTCATTGATAAGATCACAGCCTCTCTTCCTATTGGAAATAAAACCATGGGACATATCCTTGGCTACACCATCCCAGGAGAATAGATCACCAGCAGGTCATCTGTCTGGGGAGAAAGGAGGACTATGTTTTCAGAAAATACATTTTCCTCTGATTTTTTTTGTCTTACCTCTCCCAGCTTTTAGTGTTTTCCATCCCCTTCAACTCTGTGTCATTTCCTAAATCACCTTAAACATACATTCAGATATTTGTACTGCCTTTCAGTACTGCCTAGAAAACTGTATCTTACATCATAACTCAGTTGGGATACCCCACTGTTGGACCCCACCCCACCTGCCCTGGGCAGAGTTGGTTGCCTCATCCCCCCATTACTTAGCACACATCTCTCGTGTGGTTTACCACTTGGAACTGGAGTTCATGTAGTCACCAATGTATTGTCTCCCAGCCCGTGGCATATGTGCTAGGCAGCCAGTACATATGTGCAGCAGGAAAAGTTTGAGAGCTGATGGATGCTGCCTGCTGTGCCCAACAAGGGCAAAGGTAGTCCTCCCAGGCAGATTGAGGGAAGGGCAGCCGGGAGGTAGAACTTAACTGTCTTCCCTTGTTTCTGTGACTTGACTGAGAGGAGACAGCTCGAAGACCGGGGTGAGATGCTGATGAGTAGCAACACATGGAAGGCCTCTCTTCCCTGGGGTCTGCTGCAGATGTCACTCTAGAAGTGTTTTTCCTGAGTGATTTCATGGCATGGTATGAATGTGTACCTCGTACCTCTCCTGTCAGGACAGTTTTGAGCTGGTTACTCACCTTTTATTTTCTAGATCGTCTGGTAGAGTCAACTTCCTTAAGAAAAGCCATTGAAACAGTATATGCAGCATATTTGCCCAAGAACACACACCCTTTCCTGTACCTCAGGTAATGCAGCGCCTGGCTCCTCACCCGAGACTCACAAGGAGTAAATTCTGTCCAGCTGCCCTCTTTGAAAGAGATGGGCTTGCTAATAGCTCCATCAGAGTGAATCCCATCCACCATTGGCAAAAGGATGTTCTGTCCTTTCTCACAGGTGAAGGGAACAGTTTTCCTTCATTTACTGATGCAGGAGAGTCTGACTGAAGGCCTCCCATGTGCCAGCCACCGTGTTAGTGAAGCAAAGGTGAATAATGGATCTTGTCCCTGAACCAATCAGAAACTTCACCCTACCTGGCAGAGAAACTCCTTCCTCCTCCACAGGCCCTCTAGTGCCTTGTACTGACAGGGATTCACATTGTGGGCACAGAGCAAGCAATGAAAGATGGATATGGAGCTGAGGCAATAAGGTGATAGCTGGCACGGCCTCTAAACTGACTTTTTTTTATTACATTTTGATGATAGAGCATTCTCTCACATGCATTCTTGCTTTGATCCTCAATACTGACAAGTAAGTAAGGGACAAGTTCATGGTTACAGATGAGAAAACCCATCCAGAGGTGTTAAGTGACTTGCCCCAGGTCACATAGTAAGAAATACCATGAGTTCTGGAATGATGGTAACAACTGATGTACAATGTACCAAGTATCTGCAGAGTGCTCTGTGTGAATTTCAGCCCCACCATTTGTTATGTCCCCTTTATAGACAAGGAGACTGGGGCAAAAAGGGGTGCTGTCACTGCCTCAAGGCTGCACAGCTTCAGAATCCAGGTCGCTCAGACTTGACCCTGAGGTTCGACCACTGTGTTGTCTCGCTTTCCCAAGCCTGCTGGTCACCGTGTATATCGTATGAGAGTTGTCTTCCCCATTCCCCACCACCGGATGTAAGACGTAATTGCTTACTTTTATCCCTGCCAGTTTAGAGATCAGCCCCCAGAACGTGGACGTCAATGTACATCCCACGAAGCACGAAGTTCACTTCCTGCACGAGGACAGCATCCTGGAGCGGGTGCAGCAGCACATCGAGAGCAAGCTCTTGGGCTCCAACTCCTCCAGGATGTACTTCACCCAGGTGAGGGCGCTCTTTGTCCAGCTCTTGTTCTGGTGCTTTCACCCACTGCCTGAAAATGAGGCCCATCTGACATGAGAGCCCAGATTTTGGCTTGTTGCTTTAGGACTGTCTTTCCAAGGATTACCAGGATAGTTTTTCTTTAGTAACATTTCCTTTTTTGAACCTGACTGTGAAAGTATTATGTTATCCCTGGGCCTGGTCATGATTCAGTCTCTGTCTAGAACCTTAGGCTGACTTCTCAGAAAAGCAAGCTGTCTGAAACAGCATAGGGCACCTCTCCCATGTACTCTTTTTCCCTGAGAGTATTCAGGAGGAGGCTGATCCCACACTTACAGGGCAGAGTGGAGGGGGCCAGGTCCATGAGAGGTAGGGGGACAGTGGGAGGAGCAGGACCTTTAGTTTCAGACAGGCCTGGGTTAGTGCCATGTGACTATTAACCTTCCCTGGTCTCCCTCAGTGAGGACCAAACTGGTCACCCTCACATCTGAATGTGGTTATAAGCAGTAGGTGAAGTGTCTAATGCAGGGCCTGGCACCATTTACCTTATTAGAATTCCCCAGGTTCTAAGTGCTTATGATTCTGAGCTACTACTCCCAGCTCTCTGGGGCCTCAGTTTTCCCATCTATAAAATAGATGTGTGGATAATATGATCTCCAGTGTCCCATCCCAGTTCTGACATGATGGGATTCTAGGCCGCACAGGGTGAGGGTGTGTTCAGAAGCACCACAAACCCCAGAACTACAGAAACGGAAACATTCCCACCTGCCCCCCTCCCAAAAAGAGGGAGAAGTAATGCGCCTGAGTGGCTTGGTCAGTTAAGCATCTGACTGGATTTCAGCTAAGGTCATGATCTCAGGGTTGTGGGATTGAGCCCCATGTCAGGCTCTACACTGGGTGGGGAGCCTGTTGAAGATTCTGTCTCTCTCTCTCTCTCTGTGCCCCTCCCCGCCTTTCTCTTCTACTCTTAAAAAAAAAGAAAAACAGAAACATTTCCCCATTAGTTGCACCAGGTCCTGCAAGCAGAGAGAATGGGCTTCTGTGAGCCTGCTTTGATTTACCAAGCCAGTGAATGCTTCCCTTAGGAAACTTCACAGAACACACCTACCTGGGAGGTGGCATGGGCAGTAAGCAGTGAGAGTAAATGCAGTTAGAGCAGCTCCACCACTGCTGGAGCCCAAGCAGAGGATTGGGCAATGAGTACACTCACGCTGCTACTGATGCCATCTGAAGGGCATATGTGGCAGGTGGGCAGAAGGAAGTTCTCCCTGGGCACAGGGTGGTGGGCCCCTGATGCCACATGAGCCCTATGTCTTGTATAGGTAATAGGTATGCACATCCTTTAGTGCTGTTGTTGAAATGAGGACACATGCGCTGTAGGGGAGCTGGACCTGACACGGTGGGTACAGCTCTCAGCAATGTGTGATACATAGAGAGTGCTCAGTCACTGGTAGTTGGTTTATACTTGTTGCTGCATCTCATCTTCTGTCTCCCTTGTAAACATGCACTGAGAGTCCTGTGTGGGCAAGCGGCTCTTGACTGCCTGGGAACCCACCACTGCTGGTTCCTGCCTTCATGGAGGCCCTCCTGGTCTCCTGGAGAATATATCCCATGAGAGAGAGGAAAAGAGGGACTCTGGGGACTCCTGGGTGGCTCAGTTGGTTGAGCATCTGCCTTTGGCTCAGTTCATGATCCCAGGGTCCTGGCATGGAGCCTCGCATCGGACTCCTCCACTCAGTGGGGAAACTGCTTCTCTCCCCTCCTTCTGCCTGCCACTCCCCCTGCATGTGCTCTTGCTTACTACCAAATAGATAAATAAAATCTTAAAAAGAAAAAGAAAAAGAAAAAGAAAAGAGGGACTTGGGAGGGTGTAAGAGTAATCAGGGAAGGGAGGGAAGGGACGCAGAGGCTGGGACCCCAGGGCTGGGTAGAAATGAGATGGACAAAGGGGACGAGGCATGGAAACAGGATTTGTGGCTGAGGTATTGGTGAGGAAAATGCCTGAGGGGTTGGGGGAGGTCAGAGGACGTGTGCATGAGGGTCTGAAAGTTCCACGTGGTGGATCCAATATCACCCTGGCTGCCATCAGAATTCCCTGGGAAATAGCACTCTTGCCTGGGCCTTCTCCAGACCAAGAAGTCAGTCTCAGGTGGGGCATAAGAGGGAGTACCAGTAGTTTTACAATTTTCCCAGGTGTTGTCATGTGCAGCCAGGGGGAGATCTGAGTGTGGGCCTGCTGGGGAGCTGGCCCTGGAGAGAGGAGGCTGTAGAGGTCCCTGGTGGTAGACGTTTTGGTCAGTATGTTAAAGAGTTTCTGCTTTGGCTCAATGGGAATTGACGAGATCCAGTGTGCATTTTCTGAAAAATCCTGTGGTTGCAAAGGGAGAGGATTGCAGAGGGGCACAGTGGAGGCCTGCAGTTATTTGGGAGAAGCAATGAGGGGCCTGGGCAGAGGAAGTAGCTCCACTCACAGACGGTGGAAGATCTGGAATTGCCAGGACCTGGAAAGGGTTTGGCTGGCAGGGAGCAGAAGACAGGCTCAAAGAATGAGATGAAAATGAAGAGCATGTTGTCTGGGCCCGAGTGGTTGTCCCTTGCTCTGTCCTAGCTGAGGTCAAAAGAAAGACATTTGCCAGAGGTCCTGGCTACACTGGGGAAAGAACATCTTGTCTTCCTCCTTGTCTTATTTTGCATGAGTCAGATTCATTTAGTTAGCTTGAATAAATAGTAGTCTTTTCCTATAGAATTCTGCATATTACTGACCAGTGTGTCTTCAGAAGGAAAGTGGATTTCTGGATCTGACAGCCTGCCTGTGTTGGTGAAGCAGCAAAAACCTTGGCACATTGTTGTGGGTAGTGGGGTCCACATTCCTCTGGGGGCATCAGAATACCTTCTCTCCCACTCTCCAGCTACACCTTGCACAGCATTGCCCAGGGTGTACAGCATAGCCCTGGTTTGTAGTGAAACTATTTGGTATGGAAATTAGGAAGCCTGGGAGCTCTTGGGTTTTGTTGCATCTCCATCATATTGGACAAAATGTTTCACTTTTTGCACTTTAAAATTACTGCAAGTAGTTATGTTAATTTCTGCTGGTTTGGCCATTGCATAGCCAAATGAAACAAAACAGTTGACTCTTTAACAGCATGGGGGTTGGAGCTCTGACCCCTGGGCAGTCAAAAATCTGACTCTTCAAAAAGTTTAATTCCTGTTAACCCACTGTTGACCAGAAGCTTTTTTGACAACATAAACAGTCGATTAATGCATATTTTGCATGTGTTATATAAAGTATTTTTACAATAAGTAAGGTAGAAAAATGTTATTAAGAAAATCATAAGGAAAAGAAAATACATTTACAGTCCTGTACTATAAAAAAATCAGCATGTAGGTGGACCCACAGTGTTCAGATCTGCTTTGTTCTAAGGTCAACTATATTCACTTCATTTGCCTATGTATGCTACAAGGGTGTTTATGTTGTCTATGAAGGAAGGTTTTTCCTTTTTGAGCAGAGTTGCTACCTTATTTAACTTGTTATTACTTAGCTCATTATTGAATATTCCTAAGTACACATAAGAGTAGATATTACACAAATAGTCCATGTACCTGTCACTCAGCTTCAACAACCATCCTCGTTTTGCCATATTTGTTTTCTCTTTCCCTTTCTCATTTGGTGGTGGGGGAAAGAGTATTTTTTTAAAATATTTATTTATTTTAGAGAGAGTGAGAGAGCACACACAGAAGAAGCAGGGAGAGGGAGAGAGTCTTTAAGTGGACTCTGCACTGAGCATGGAACCTGATGTGGGGCTCAATCTCACAACCCTGAGATCATGACCTGAGCTGAAACCAAGAGTCAGATGCTTAACCAATTGTGCCACCCAGGTGCCCCAAGGGAAAAGAATATTTTAAAGCACATTTCAGGGATTTACTCTTTTCCCTAGTATTTTATTATGTGTTTTTAAATATTGTTTCCTGGGGCACCTGGGTGGCTCAGTGGTAGAGCATCTGCCTTTGGCTCAGGTCATGATCCTGGGGTCCTGGGATCAAGTCCCACATCGGACTCCCTGCAGGGAGCCTGCTTCTCCCTCTGCCTGGTCTGTCTCTCTCTCTCTCTGTATCTCTCACGAATAAGTACATAAGACTTTTTTAAAAATAAATTATTAAAATATTTTCCCTTATATAATCACAATGTCCTTTTTTATACATAATAAAACTCATAGTAATATTTAATTTCTAGTCCATATTCAAATGTCCCCATTGTCCAAAAATGATCCTTTTATAAAGTAATTTTATTCAAATCCATATCCAGTTAAGTTCCACTCTTATAATTTATTGTTGTCTTTTAAATCTCTCTTAAGTCTCTTTGAAACCAGAGAAGTCCCTGTACATTTTTGTTGTTGTTCCTATTGGCTTATTCTGAAGGCTTTCTGTAGAATAATGCACATCTCTGTTTGATTACTTATCATTAGTGTCATTGAACTTGTTCTAATCCTCCACATTTCCTGTAAACTAGGAATTCCTATAAACCGGCATGATTACATTCAGATTTAAAAAATAATTTCTGTATGAGAATTCTTGATAGATGATGTCTTGTATTTTCTGCCACACCCCAGCAGGAGGAGGCGCATCCTGACTTGTTATGTCATTTTGGTGATAAGACTCCTCAGTGGGTTCAACTGGTGACCGCCTGTTTCTTCTTCCTCAAGTTCCCCAGGAATATTTAGTTTAATGATTTCACCATTCATTGATGACCATTACCTGAATCACTTATTTCACGAGGATTTCAAGATTATGATTTTCTGATTTTATTTTCTGTGTTTTAACTAACTGTAATTCTTCTGTATACAATAACTTTCCCTCATTTGTTAGAGCTTTTTAGTTATCCTGAAACACAGTTCATAGTAGAAAGTAAGAGTAAATGCTGAGTTCTGCCCCTTTAATTATCAGTTTGCAAAGGAATGAATTCATGTCCTGATGATCTCCAGTGATTTTTTTTTGAAGATTTTATTTATTTATTTATTTATTCATTCATTCATTCATTCATTCATTCATGAGAGACACAGAGAGAGAGGCGGAGGCATAGGCAGAGGGAGAAGCAGTCTCCCTGTGGGGAGCCCAATGTGGGACTCAGTCCCAGGACCCCAGGATCACAACCTGAGCCCAAGGCAGACGCTCAACCACTGAGCCACCCAGGTGCCCCTCCAATGATGTTTAATGACTTTGTCCTCTTTCTTTCTCTTTGCCTCTCCCTATTTTTTTCTTTTCCCTTGATATTTTAACATAGCTGTTAACAAAGCAATATCGTTTAATTTTATAGTCATTTTTCTTTTGGATCCTCAAATCACCCCATCTCAGACCAACAAAATCCCCTTCAAACTGGTGCTCTTGTCCTTTTGACCCAATTCTATTAGTCTTTGATGGTTTCTTTATTTCTGACAAGAAAAGATATTGTATGCTCACTCTGTACTTTCCCATTCCCAAGTCCTGGAATTGGCCATTTCTCCAAGGAACTCTGGTTTGTTTTAGTGGGGATGATGTTTAGAGACTATAGTTATGGATCAGAGGGTCCTTATTGCTGCTGGATGGTCATTGGCTTTCGGCCTTTCCAGTGGACAGAGCTAGGAAATATGTATCTTTAAAAAGAGACAAAAGAGTAGCCGCCAGGAGCTGGTAGGGAGGGAGAATGGTGAGTTACTGTTTCATGGGTACAAAGTTTCAGGCTGTGAGGGTGAAAACTAGAGTTAGATGGTGGTGATGGTCACACAATGATGTAATGTACTTAATGCCACAGAGTTGTACACTTAAAAATGGTTAAATAATAAATTGAATGTATATTTTACTATAATAAAAAAACGAAAATCTCTCCAGACAAAAATATGAGAACTTCACATTAATATTCCCTATTTCAAATGAATTTTAAAAATTATGAGCATTTTGCTGAATTTTTATATTTTTACTGGTGTATCTTTTAAAACTTCAAGTTTTGGTCTGAATTGCTTCTATAATAATATTTCTATAATGATTATACCTGCTTCTAGCTCTCTAGTTCTGCTTCACTTTGGGACCTGGACGTCTTTCTTCTCTCTTTTTTTTTTTTTTTTAAATTTTATTTTTTTTAACCCAACTCTACACGCAACTTGGGGCTCGAACTTAAAACCCCAGATCAAGAGTTGCATGCTCTACTGACTGAGCCAGCCAGGTAACCCTGGAACCTAGACATACTTACTTCATATTCTGAATCATGCCACTGTCTCCTTTTTTGTGTGTGTGGATGTTTTGTTTTGTTTTGTTTTGTTTTTTTCAGATTGACTCTACTTCATTGAAATGTATAGGACAGAATGTAGAAAGGGTTCAATATCAAACATAAATGAGTCATATGTTACATAAATGCCATTGAGCTTGAAAAATCACAGCGGCTAGAAAACATTTACTTAAAAAAGTTTTTTAACCTACTACCTTCTTTTTTGACACAGACTTTACTACCAGGTCTTGCTGGCCCCTCTGGAGAGGTGGTTAAATCCACAACGGGTGCGACCCCCTCATCTACTGGAAGTGGCGACAAGGTCTATGCCCACCAGATGGTCCGCACAGATTCACGAGAACAGAAGCTCGATGCCTTTCTGCAGCCCATGAGCAAGGCTCTGTCCAGTCAGCTGCAGGCTGTTGTCCCAGAAGACAGGACCGATGTTTCCAGTGGCAGGACTGGGCAGCAAGATGAGGAAATGTTTGAACTCCCAGAGCCTGATCAAGTGGCTGCCACAAATCAGGGCATGGAGGAGGAGACAACAGAGGGGACTTCGGAAACATCAGAGAAGAAAGGGCCCCCTTCCAGCCCAGGCAACCCCAGGTATGGACTTCGGGAGGAGTGCAGCTTGTCTCTGCTATTTCTTCCTGAAACCACCTTCTGGCTTGACTGGGCATGAACCACCTGCAGCTTCTCTCTGCCTGACCCACTCTCTGCCTCCAATGAGATATTCTTTGCCTTTGATCATGGCTTGAGCAGCCCCCACTCAGTGGCTTTTGAGATATCTTAAATGTCCATGGCTCCAAGCATGAATTAAACACACACCAGAAAAAAGAATAAGATTTATCCTTTATTTTTAGTTCCTGGATTTTGATAAAGTCTCAATAGCAGAGGTGGCTAGAAAGAACCCTAAAATATCCAGAAGATTCTCCCTTATTCCACTCAAAACTGCTTCAACTCCTCTCAGGAAAAATGCATTTTCTCAGTTCAAATTATGAAGACCCTGAAGCCCACGGGCTGGTGGTAAGAGTGGGAAAAGGGCGGATGGCAATAGTGGCTGTCCTTCACCTGTGCTCCCAGGACGTGCTTCACATGCTCCTCAGACTCCTTGGGCACATCGCCGAGCCCAGGCCCCAGGCAGACGCTCCATCCCCAGCAGGCTCAGGATGAAGACGCCTGCTGTAGGCGAGCATCTGTGTAGCGGCCTGCCACTGAAACCCTGGTGCTGAGTGGCTGCTGGAATTCGGAGGAGTGGGACGAGTTACTTGACTCCAGTTTCCTCGTTGCCAAGCCAGTCTAGCAAGACGACTTGTTGGGATGTTTCCAGGGAGTAAGAAAGGGTGCTGCCACTTGTGGGTAACCCACGACGTGCTGGATACTTTACATACATTATCCCATTTCATGCTCTTAGCCACTCTGCAGGGCAGGGTTATGTGTCTCTCTGTCACCAGGGGAAGTAACACCACCAGCTCTTTACCACACAGCAGTCAAAAGAAATCTCTGCAACCAGAAATGAGAATGTATCACTCCTTAGCTGAAAACCAATGCTTCCCCTTGCGTTTATTAGGGTGCACCCACCCTTCCTCCCATTTGGTTCCTCTCCCGAGGCCCACTCTGGCCACACTGTTTTGTGGCTGACGCCAACTGCCTGAGCTTCCCTCCTTTGCTGTCCCTGTGCTCTGGGTCTAGGAAGACTCTGCCTTCTTGTTGCTCAGGCCTCCACTCAGTGTCGCCTCTTACCAGAGGCCCTCTCACTGCCCCATCATCCTGTTACTTTGTTTACTTTTCTTCTTAGCTTTTTCTTCCACTTCAAATGATCTTTTTCTGTGGCTGTCTGACTCCCCAGCTAGAAAGTGAGCATGGTGAGGACCATCACCTTGTCTGTCTGGTGCATGGCTGCCTGGAGCTGGTGCTGTCACAGTCTGAGGGGGGTACTGAACGGGTGAGACTCAGCAAGGTAGGCACATATGCCCAAGGCCCTGCAGCTCCACAGGCGAGTGACTCTGGTGTCCTGCTGTGCACAGTGGCTGGCTGCAGCCGGGGGGACTCAGGATCCTCTGCTATGCAGTGTGCCAGAGAACAGATTGATCTTGCTAGTCTACTGCCTGCACAAGGACCCCCGCCCCAAACGTGCAGAGTCAGCATGAGAAGCTCTTCCCTGTTCAAAATGCAACATACAAAATTTGGATGACTTAAAAAAAAAAACAATTTTAAAGGGTAGTCATGATCTGTGGGCTCCTTATCTTCATTGCAGAAAGAGGCCTCGGGAAAGCTCTGATGTAGAAATGGTGGAAGATGATTCCCGAAAGGACATGACAGCAGCATGTACCCCTCGACGGAGGATCATCAACCTCACCAGTGTTCTGAGCCTCCAGGAAGAAATTAACGAGCGGGGACATGAGAGTATGTAAATGCTGTGCTCTGTCAGGGCCCCAGAGGACTGGACTGCTAATATGGAGTTTTAGGATAATGCAGGAAATGTAGATGGTAGGGTGGCCACTGCAGCGTGCTGAGCACACCTCCCTCTTCTCACCTACAGCAGCAGCAACAGCAACCAAAAGGCGGTTTTCAACTAGGAAGGGAAAAAGTAGTCTCTGGTTTTAATTATAATTAATCAGTATTCTCACTAAATCCTAGTTAGCTGGAGTAAAGCATTCATTTAAATAATCTTCAGTTTGTTTTTTATCTTAAAGCAGTGTGATGTCCCACAAGATTCTGATTTGTGGCCTGAGTGGGGTGTGCTCTTTCGAGAGCACACAGGCTTTGGAGGGCCTCGAGTGGATTATCCTGGCACTACCATTTCCGCTGTGCGACCTTAAACTTGTAACAACATTGCTGTGCCTCGGTTTTTCCTCATCTGTAAAATGGGATTAGTTTTACCCTTGAAGATGATTATGCTGGTTAGAGGTAAAATATAAGTGAAACAGCTATTACAGCATAAGAAGTCAGTAGATATTTTTATATCCCAAAGTCAAAGTCATAAATCAGGATCACCTTCCTCAGAAATAGCTTTTTAGAATACTGAAGTAGAGCTGCGTTTTGGTCCCTGTTACTTCAAAACTCGCTAAGAACGTGGTTTTAGGAATTAAATGGGGCCAGTCGTGTCCCAGGCACAAACTGAGCAGGGATTGAGGAGTAGAACAGCAACTTGGCCCAAGAACCATCTGCCCCAAGTGAGTCCAGGAGTCATGCTCCAGGTGTAGACGGCACTACTCCAGGCTCCAGATAGCCGCTCTGCGTGTGTCTACACAGCTTAGTCATGGCCTTGCTGTGTTTCACCTGTAGCACATTTCCTTAGTAAAATAGTTGTGTTTTAATGCTGTGTCTTAAAATATGACGATCTGGATTAGCTTATAAAGTCTCGAGTGGCCAGGAGCAGGGTAGCACTTTTCACACTAATCCTCCACCCTCTGAAGCACTGCCGTGGCTCAGTGGCACCTTACATTTTTCTCTGTACCATCTCCCCTTGTTTGGATGAGTTCATTCAGCAAGGCCTCAGTTTGCCTTTCCTTGTTTGTTTTCTCTTCTCTCAGCACTCCGGACCTTTCTTTGTCTGCATGTGGGCAGAGCTGTAGGTGTCTGCATGTGGGCAGAATAAAAGCTTCCTGTGACCAGGGTCTTGCCAGTTGTTGAAGGAGCTGCCCAGCGGCCTCTGATTTTTGTTTCCATGAAGATTTGCTCCGGTTGCTCCTCTGTTTATTGGCTTTCAAGCTGGGAGCTTTTAAAACCATTTTAAATAATGCAAGAGAAGTGGGCTGGCTGTTCCTTGATTTATTTAGCAGGCTCACTCACAGTAGATTCAATTGATAGCTTCCCTCAGCTTTGGCATTTACTGAGTCCTCCTTAAGGGTTTGTATCCCTTATGTAAAGCAGGCTATTTAAAGTTAGCATTTTGAAAAATTTCTGACTAGTTGCACAGTTTTCAGTGCAGTGTAAAGCTAATCTGTGTCAAGTTTGATAAGGTTTGGAGCCCATTGCTGAGGCTCAGATAATCTAAATGTTCCCAAATTGTGTATTTGTACACATTGTTTCATGTAATTCTAGAATCATCTTGTGAGAGAGGCAGAGCAGCTGCTGTTACCTGTTTTGAAGGTGAGGACATGGAATGGAAAATGGAGAGGACAAAAGAGGACAGATGAGTTGGAATATCCAAACAATCAGAAACTGACCTGGGGACACACCTCATTGAGGGCGGGTGGTAACTGGCAAGGCCTGCACACGAGGTGGCAGGCCCAGGATTCAGATGCTAAGCAAACCAGCTGCCTGTGTGGGCGGGTGCACCTTGCGATTTGATCATGCCAACTGAAGCCAGTGTTTCAGATGTGCCAGTGTAGGGTCTCACAGAAGGAGCACTGTCTGTCACATGCAAATGGAGTGAGCTGGAAGGGCTCTGTGGGAGCTCCTGCCAGCTGCACCATTCCCTAGCCTGTCGGAAATTCATTCACCTTTTTGGGGCATTATTTTCCTGCCCTCCCACATGACAGCACTGCTATAGCCTCTACTGGGCCCTTGTGATAAGCACCTGAATTACCATGTGTGTGCTTCATAAGGTCAGACCTCCGTCCCAGGTTGGGGGACCTCTACCTTGGGTCCTGCCCGCTGGTGTGTGATTTACACCCAGGGCCCCTGGTCCTCGAGGGGAATGCAGTATAGGGATTTCCCTGGAGCTCAGATATGGTGAAGTAGGCCACTTGCCTTAACAGACCAACGATGCAGCTGCTCCCCCACAGGAGGTCAGGGATGCTCTCCTTGTGCCAGAATTCTTGGTTGTGCTTCTTTGTGTGATGATTTGATCATGTATTGTCTGTGCGGGGATCGTGTCTGTCACGCCCACCATTTCACCCCTGGCATCCACAGAGGGCCTGGCAGGTGCACGCAGAACGTATGTCCTGAGGCAGTGTGTAAATGGTTGAGAGGAGGAGCATGGGAGGTGAATCTTTGTTCTGAAGGATGTCAGAGTTGAACACTAAGACAGTCTCTGGAGTCTGCTGGATCTCCCCATCCCCAGTGGTCACTTTCAGTCAACCAGTGAGGTTAATTTTTGCCCAGTACCCCAGTTGTTCATGGAATTAGGCTCATCTCAAATTAGTAATGACTGAATCTACTTGCTAGTTCCATAGTTTTGATCTATTAATTAATGAGGACAAGGACTGTTGTAATGTGTTTTTGCTGTCATTTGAATGTGAATGTGTTTAATATTTCACCCAACAATTCTATTTCCTTGGTCTTTGGAGAACGGTCCTGGGTCTCAGTGTTCATACTTTTGTATGAACTTGTATGTTGTATGAACTTGTATGGCTTGTCCCCAGATGATCATTTCTTTTGGCACGTGAAATCAGCTTGGCAAACATTTGTCAAGTATGTTCTCTGAACAAAAGGCACGGTGCAAGCCCTGAGGCAGAAAGTGAGGTGAATGAGCCTTGACCCCTGCCGTATGGGATAGCACAGTGTTGTGGGGAGTGTTTAGTAAGTAACTGGCTGCCCACATAAGGTAAAATGAAAGATATTCTGTAACAGAGGTGGAAGGCCGCTTCAGCAGAGCCCAGGGTGAGACATGCCTGGGAGGGCTTCTGGATCCTGTGAGACAACAGCCAGAGGCTATGCACATGGGACTTCTGTAAGGCGGTCCACCAGGGTGCTGAGCTTCTGCTCTGCACATGGTATTAAGAACTCAGGGACTGGTTGTGCTTCCTTCGGGTTTGGCTTTACTTGCCAGTTCTTAGAAAAACAGGCTGAGACCCAGGGCCTCCACTGAGAACTCAAGATGTGTGGTTTGGCTTTCAAGCATGGAAGGATCTTGTTCCATTTTGCTGCTGGCACAATGGCAGGGAAATGCCCACAGACTTCTAATGCTGTGAAGATATTTAGAGGAGGAATGAAATAGAGGTCCTTGAGGTCCTGATAAGAGATCGTGAAGAGGCCCAAGTAGCCTCATGAAGCCGAGGGAAGAAAAGTCCTGCCTGAATGAAAGAGCAACTCTGGAAGCCTTACGCAGGGCCAGCAGATGCCTCATTCCTTCCCTGCCCAGGCTGGCAAAGCTGCACCTTGGTAGCTAGGATGCGTCAGAGGGTTCCATGAAAAATCTGTATGGAAAACTCTCTGACCCTTTTTTTAGTGGATTACACTGCTTTCTCTTTTCTCCAGTGCCTCATTATTCAAGATTATTTGATGTTCTCCAGCTTTTAAAATAATCATTTTCCGCCTACACAGTACATCCTGTAGAGACATTGAGTTTCCAGTGGGAACAGAGGGGAACACTTCATTCTAAAAATGAAGAAAATAAGCCTCTTTTTATTGGGGGTTGGGGGGACAGAGTGTTAGAGAACTAATGTAACAATATAAGAATTCATTTGTTGTGGCCAAGCTAAAAAAAGGTATAGTGAAAATGTGGTGCATACCACATTGCTTATGCTTATTGCTGTCCCCAGACTCTTCCCTGTGGTCTCCAAACCCTCTTCCCCTACCCCTCTTTATGGTGGTGGTATTTTTAATTACATACATATGTACACACAATGTATTGGTAAATAAAAAATCAAATTTATAGAATATATACATAGGATCCACATGAGAAAAAACATGAACACTTGTTTAAGAGATAGAGCATTGTAGGTTTCATCACCTTTGAAGCTCTTGGGTACTCTTCCCTAACCTGTACCCTTCCTTCTCCCTTAGAGGTAACCACTATCTTAAATTTGTCATTATTATTTCTTTTCTTTTTAATACATTTTAGCACCCATATTGTAGCCCTAGAAAATGTGTTTAGTTTGCAAGTTTTAAATTTTACATAAAGGAATCATACTGTATGGGCTTTTTTTGATATTATAGATATATATAGATATATAGATAAATAGATATCACACACATTATTATGTTCCTAGGATCCATCCATCTTATTGTATACAGCTCTGGTTTGCTTTTTCTGTGTAATCAATTCCGTTTGGTGACAGTGACTGCATGTTTGTTCATTCTGCTGTTGAAGGATGTTTGGGCTCATGCTGCCTCATCCCCACCCCCTCATGCCCTGGCCTGCTCCTGGCCCTGAGGGAGTGAGAGTCTGGTGTATATTGGGAAGCTTGGCTGTAGGCATATACTCCGGAGAGCTGCTACTGGGTTGGTCATACAATGATAAACTGGTTTTCAAAGGGGTCAGATAAATGTACACACATTGTTGGTCCCACCAACAGGATACAGAAGTTGCATTTGTTCTCCTTCCTCTCTAGGGTTTGATCTTGACAGATTCTTTTTTACCAGTTTAATGTTTGTGACATGGTAACTGATGGTGGTTTTATTTGCTTCTCCCTGGTTACTATAAATTTAAGGATATTTCTCCTTCTGTTAAGTGTCTCTTCTAGTTTTTTGCCCATTTTTCTGTTGGGTTTTTGGTCTTTTCAAACTGATTTGAGGAGTTCTTCATATATTCCAGATATGTTCCATATTAGTTACATGAAAACATCTTCCCCCAGTTTAGGACTTACCCATTTTCTTCTTTTTTTAAACAAATACTCATTTCATGAACAGAAATTCTTAGATTTAACATAGGCAGATTTTATGAATTGTTCTTTACAGATTGGCTTTTTAAATCTTATTTACGAGATGCTTTCTAATTCTGGGATAATTAAAGGCACATTCTTATATTGTCTCCTAAAATGCTTATATGTAAATCCCTAGTCTTCTTGGAATTCATCTTTGGTGTAGGGTGTTAGATTCATGTAATTTTCATGTGGGTATCAAATAGTTCCATAAAACATTGTTACTTTCAGTTTGTTTGGACGTAGCAAATATTATTAGCTCGTAATTCTTTCCTTTAGATCTTTCATGGTCTGCCTGAAGCACATCCTGTAGTGGGGCCTTGGGTGGCCAACTGACTTGTTTTGTCTAATTCATCTTCATTTTGAAAAGTGTTTTTTTGCTGGGTTTAAAATTCCAGATTGACAGTCACTTTTTCTTAACACATCGAAGTTGGTGTTCTATCATTTTTCGCTTCCACTGTTGCTGCTGAAAATCCAGCTGTCAGCTTTATATTTTATTCTTTGTGGGGAATCCCTCTTTTGTCTCAGAGTGCTTTTAAGATCTCTTTAGTGTCATGCAGTATTTCTGTGTGCCAGGTGTGGGTTTTGTTGGGCTTCCTGGAACTGAGGCTTGGTGTCTTTCATCACTTCTCAGATACTATCAGATATTTTTGTCTTCAACATCTCCCCCTGCCCTTTTTCTGTTCTGGAACTTGATTTATATATTTATTATCCTCCACATTGCATAAGCTGTTTCTGTAGTTTTCCTGTTTCTCTGTCCTGATTTCCTCTCTTTATCTTTTTTTTTTTTTTTTTTTTAAGATTTTATTTATTCATTCATGAGAGAAACAGAGAGAGGCAGAGACACAGGCAGAGGGAGAAGCAGGCTCCAGGCAGGGATCCTGATGTGGGACTCAATCCCAGGACTCCAGGACCATGCCCTGGGCCAAAGGCAGACACTAAACCGCTGAGCTATCCAGGGATCCGATCCCTCTTTATCTAGATTTTTAATTTCAACTGTTATATTTTTAATTTTTAGAAATTCAGCTTCTTTTGGAGATCTTCATCATTTGTTAGTCTTCTGCTACTTATTCATTGCTTAATCCCTCCTAAGCATACTAAACATGCTTATTTTTCTCTTCCTTGCTGGTATTTCCAGTCTCTGAACCTTTGCAGAGGTTGTGTGGTTTCTTCTGGATTCTAATTCTTCGTGCATTCTTTGTGTGTTTTGTAATTTTTTTACTGCTAGCTCCTGGTATTTTATCTGTGGGGGATAATTTGAAGCCTGGATTGACACTGAATTTCTCCACAGAGAATTTGCATTTCATTCTGTTACGGACCTGGAGGAACAGTCAGTCCTGAATCACATTAAACTAAAATCTCCCCACGAGGTTTTAGGCAACACACTTAGCGTGAATCCTGGCTGTGAGGCCTAGCTCATGGTTACAGATTCTCAGGGCTGTGATGTTTTTTATGCTTTACTCCCAGGATCCAGGCTTGAGGTGGGTGGGCAGTTTGGCTCACTGCCCTGGGGCCTGGGACATAGCAGTAGTTCTTCTTTTTTGCCTGAGGGTAACAGCCGCTGGCATTTCAGCTTCCTGTGCTGGGGAAATGGTCTCCTGTTAGACTTCTCATTTCAAACCATTTTTGTTTTTCTTTCTCCACACCTCAGAGCCTACAAAAAGTAGTGTTCATGATTCCTGAGGTCCCTCTGGTACCTTTGAGTAAAGCTGGCTGCGGAGCTTGCAGCACTTTTCTGGCTTCCTGCTTTGCCCTAGGTGGTGATCTTTAAGTAGTCCTTTATCTTTGGGCAGTTTTTTGTGGTATTTTGAAAGATCTGTTATAATTTATTCCTCATTTGTATTTGTTTTCAGCAAGAGGTACATTTCAGGCATGCACATTGTGGCCTGTTTGTTGTCTTGAGCTCTGGGGCTTGGTGTTTTGGGCTGCAGAGAGGTGTTGGTGGGATGCCATGACTTACCTGCTTTTCATTTTCCAGCACTCCGAGAGATGCTGCATAACCACTCCTTTGTGGGCTGCGTGAATCCTCAGTGGGCCCTGGCTCAGCATCAGACGAAGTTATACCTTCTCAACACCACCAAATTGAGGTAAATGAGTGAGTCATGACAGAAGCAGGCCTGCTAGAAGAATGGTTCTCAAAGCACAGGCACCAAAAGCTAGGAACAGCGTTATGAGGTGTTTGGAAAGGTCCCAGACTTGGGGGACAGAGGGTTTCAAATCCAGGCTCAGGCATTTACCATTTATGTCATTATGGACAATGTACTTTCTTGAACTATGTCTCAGATTTCCCATCTACAAGATTTAGAAATTACTACTTAGCTTGCAGGGTTTTGTGAGGGTAGAAAATGACAGGGAAGCCTAATGTTTGGTAGGTTCTTGGTCCTTACTAAACATTGACGACTGTGGTTGAACCAGGTGTTGACGGGCTTAGTGCCAGTAGAGAATTCTAGCATCTGCTATGTGCAGCACGGTACTGTGGGATGCAAGAGAAAGAGGACCTAAGGCCCCCTTTCTTCCTTAGGGAATGTAGCCAAGGCTTACTCTCACCTTGAGTAAGGCGAGAGTTACCACATGAGCCAGAAGGGCTGACAACCATGGGAGGGGTGATCTCAGTGGTGCTATTTGCCCAGCCCATAGCCAGCAACCTTTCTATTGATTGTTTCCAGAGACCTTGGTGGATGAGCTCCTAGTGAGTCTAGAACCTGTATTAAATATGTTCTCAGGGATACCTGGGTGACTCATGGTTGAGCATCTGCCTTTGGCTCTCAGGTCATGATCCCAGAGTCCTGGGATCAAGTCCCACATCAGGATCCCTGCATGGAGCCTACTTGTCTGCCTATGTCTCTGCCTCTCTCTGTCTCTCATGAATAAATAAATAAAATCATAAATAAATAAATAAATAAATAAATAAATAAATAAATAAATAAATAAATAAAATCTTAAAAAAAAATGTTCTCAAATAGGTGGCACAGATGGGACATGTATTAGACATCACCTGTCCTCTGTGGGACCCTTTCCCATCAGCCCTGTTGTTGCCTCAGTGCTTTCTTGAGCCAGTGAGCAAGGGAGCTGCCTTATGTTGCTTGGGGGTGGCACACAAGATAAAAACCAATTTGATGTCCCTCACCTAGAAACTGCCCTGGTCCAGAGCTGACTGTTGGCACACATGCATCTTTGCATCCCAGGACTCACCCTTTTTAGCCCTTTGGTGCAGCTCTGTTCAAGGTCTATCATCTTTGAGAATCCTTTGGCTTATGCACTGGGCTCTCTTATTAATATGTTGGCAATTCAGCTATCTTTGTTCTTTCTTTTCCAGCATATAAGTACATTTCTAGACTACAAATCCCATTGTGTTCAGATTATTTCATTTTACAAACAATGCCAGGCCAGTCCCAGAATTTCAGTTTTTAATAAATGTGAGTGATTTCCCAGTGAGAAAGTAAAAGAAACAGATGGAGAACCAAGATCAGAGTGCAGTACCTGGATTCAGCTCTTCCCTTTTCAACCTTATTAACTCTGACCTGGGACAAGTCAGGTACTCACTGGGTACCTCAGTTTCCCCACTATAGTGCCAGTGTAGCAGATGCCTTGTCTACTTTGATAATGAGAACAAGTTTTTAAATAGACCACTGTGGTCCGTATTGCCTAAAAACTAGAAAGTACCATTTATTTCAGCACTATGTTGTATAAGGAGGTCAGTGTGTTGCATACTTCACAGCTGCTTCTGGAATGTTGCCAGCTAGTGCTTCATCGTACACTGTACACCGGGGTGGTCTAATTCTGCCTTGGGTGTCCTGGTGATTATTTAGTAAGTCTCCTGCCTTCCCTATACACACCGTACCATTTTTAATGGTAATTGTAAAGAAAAAGAAAAAAAGGTGATTTATAGGATTCTTTGTAAGTGGGGGGAAAAGATAAGCAAACAAAACTCTTAAATTTCACCTACGGGGTGCGTTCAACAGCTTTTAACCGCCAGTGGGTGGGACAGAGCATGGGTGACTTAGAGACTTAGATCTAGTGCTCTGAGCCCTGGCTGGAGGCCGCCAGCTGAAGCCCTGGCTGGAGCTTGCTGTGGGGCCCAGTTCCTGAGAGCCTACAGCCTGTCAGGAAGCCTCCACAGCAGGCAGAACCGTCCCTTTCTCCCATTCATGTTTCAGGGGTTATTTCTCCTATTTGCAATGACTGCTTGGATCTCAGGCATGGATTGAGCATTTCCTTAAAGTCACTTCATTTTTATTTTTCAGTGAAGAACTGTTCTATCAGATACTCATTTATGATTTTGCCAATTTTGGTGTTCTGAGGCTCTCGGTAAGTGTATTTCCCGCTTCTCACTGCTGAAACTTCCAACGCCTGGTCATTTCTGAAAATAATCGCTCTATCCTAATATCTGATTTGTAGTATATTAGATTTTCTTAAATATGTTTAGGATAGTTTCTGTATTGCACGATTTGCATTTGGAAGTATCTTTAGTTGTAACACAGGTTTATACAAAGCAGAATAGTCATTTGGTAGCCAGCTTTTTTTTTTTTTTTTTTTTAAGATTTGTTTATTCATGAGAGAGAGGCAGAGACATAGGCAGAGGGAGAAGCAGGCTCCTTGTGGCGAGCCCAATGCAGGACTCAGTCCCAGGACCCCAGGATCACGCCCTGAGCCAAAGGCAGTTGCTCAACCACTGAACTACCCAAGGGCCCCTGGTAGCCAGCTTAAACAAATGTGTATTATTATGTAGGTTAATATATATCTACTTAAGAAAACTTGTAAAGTGATAAAAGTAGAAATAAACATCCTCTAAACCCTGTAACCCAAAAACAGCCAACCCCAGTTGACAGTATTAGGGCATTTCTTCCAAGACCTTTTCATGTTTAATTTTAATTTAAAATTAAAATCAGACTGCTTATCTATATAGTTTCATACTATCTTTGTTACAGCTAACATACTCTACAAAAAAGACTTCTGGGATTTTTATTGGGATTGTCATGAATCTCCAGATCAATTTGGGGAGGAAATCTTTTGTTAGATTTATCCCTTAGTATCTCACTTTTTTTGTTGTTGTTGTTGCTATTATGCATGGCATTATTTATTTATTTATTTATTTATTTATTTATTTATTTAGATTTTATTTATTCACGAGGAACACAGAGAGGCAGACATAGGTAGAGGGAGAAGCAGGGTCCCTGTGGGGAGCCCGATGTGGGACTTGATCCCCAGACCTGGGATCACGCCCTGAGCTGAAGGCAGACACTTATCCACTGAGCCACCCAGGCGTCCCTATACGTGTCATTTTAAAAATTGTCCAGTTGTTTGTTGTTAGTATATAGAAACACAAGTGTTTGTGTATATTAATCTTGTACCTTGCAGCTTTGCCAAACTCACTTAGTAATTCTCATAGCTTTCTTATAGATTCCATCAGTATCTACATAGATGATCATGGTCTCTGTGAATAAAGACAGTTTTATTTTCCCTGTCCAACCTGGATCGCTTTTTTTCTCTCTTGCCTGGTTACACTGGCTAGACCAATGTTGAATAGAAGTGGTAAGGGGGCACCTGGGTGGCTCAGTGGTTGAGCGTCTGCCTTCAGCTCAGGGTATGATCCCGCAGTCCTGGGATCGAGTGCCACATTGGGCTCCCCACAGGGAGCCTGCTTCTCCCTCTGCTCTCTCTGTGTCTCTCATGAATAAATAAGTAAAATATTTTAAAAAGTGGTAAGGATGGAAATTGTTCTCTTGTTCCTGATCATAGGGGAAAACACATTCAGTCTTTCAAAATTAAGTATGCTTTCCGCCGTAGGTAGAGAGGAGATGGCCTTCATGAAGTTGCGGAAGTTCCCTGTTTCTTGTTTGCTTAGAGTTGTTTTTATTTGGGAATGGATATTGGGTTTTTTCAAATGCTTTTTTTGCATCTCTGTTAAGATAATTGCATGGTGTTCTTTTTTAATTTGTCAATATATTACATCTTCATGTTAAAAACCAATCTTGCATTCCTGGATGAACCCTGCTTGTATGTGATATATCACCCTTTGTATAAATTATTGAAATTGACTTGCTAGAATTTTGTATACACTTGCTACATTTATGTTTATGAAGGATACTCCTTTTTTTTCCTTGTAGTCTTTGTCTGGTTTTGGTATTAGCGTAATGCTGGCTTCATAGAATGAGTTGGGAGGTATCCTCTACTCTTCCATCTTCTGAAAGAGTTTGTGTAGAACTAGTGTTTATTTCCTAAATGTCTGGTAGAATTCATCAGTGAATGAAGCCATCGGGGCCTGGAGATTTCCTATGAGAAGGTTTTTAATTACAAATTCAGTTTCTTTCACAAATAACTAATTCAGGTTATCTTTTTCCTCTCGATAGAGCTTTGGTTTGGTTTCTTTCAAGGAATTTGTCCATTAAAGTTTTCACATTTATTGGCATGAAATTGTTCATAATATTTTTCATAATTCTTTTAATGTTTAGATTCTCTCTCATTCCTAATATTGGCAATGTGTATCCTCTCATTTTAACCTAATCAGTCTGGCTAGACGTTTACCAGTTTTATTGATCTCAAAAGAACCGACTTTTGGTTTCATAGATTTCTCTCTATTCTTTTTCTGTTTTTTATCTCATTGATATTTACTCTGATCTTTATTACTTCTTTTCTATTTATTTTGGGTTTAATTTACTCTTTTGTTTCAAATTTCTTAAGGTGGAAGCTGAGATCACCTTTTGACATTTTTCTTCTTTTCTTTTTTTTTTAATAAATTTATTTTTTATTGGTGTTCAATTTGCCAACATACAGAATAACAGCCAGTGCTCATCCTGTCAAGTGCCCCCCTCAGTGCCCGCCACCCAGTCACCGCCACCCCCCGCCCTCCTCCCCTTCCACCACCCCTAGTTCATTTCCCAGAGTTAGGAGTCTTCATGTTCTGTCTCCTTTTCTGATATTTCCTATCCATTTCTTCTCCCTTCCCTTCTATTCCCTTTCACCATTATTTATATTCCCCAAATGAATGAGAACATATAATGTTTGTCCTTCTCCAATTGACTTACTTCACTCAGCATAATACCCTCCAGTTCCATCCACGTTGAAGCAAATGGTGGGGATTTGTCATTTCTAATGGCTGAGGAATATTCCATTGTATACATAGACCACATCTTTTTTATCCATTCATCTTCCGATGGACACCGTTTGGCTATTGTGGACATTGCTGCTAGAAACATTGGGGTGCAGGTGTCCCGGCATTTCATTGCATCTGTATCTTTGGGGTAAATCCCCAACAGTGCAATTGCTGGGTCGTAGGGCAGGTCTATTTTTAACTGTTTGAGGAACCTCCACACAGTTTTCCAGAGTGGCTGCACCAGTTCACATTCCCACCAACAGTGTATGAGGGTTCCCTTTTCTCCACATCCTCTCCAACATTTGTGGTTTCCTGCCTTGTTAATTTGCCCCATTCTCACTGGGGTGAGGTGGGATCTCATTGTGGTTTTGATTTGTATTTCCCTGATGGCAAGTGATGCAGAGCATTTTCTCATATGCATGTTGGCCATGTCTATGTCTTCCTCTGTGAGATTTCTGTTCATGTCTTTTGCTCATTTCATGATTGGATTGTTTGTTTCTTTGGTGTTGAGTTTAAGAAGTTCTTTATAGATCTTGGAAACTAGCCCTTTATCTGATACGTCATTTGCAAATAGCTTCTCCCATTCTGTAGGTTGTCTTTTAGCTTTGTTGACTGTATCCTTTGCTGTGCAAAAGCTTCTTATCTTGATGAAGTCGCAATAGTTCAGTTTTGCTTTTGTTTCTTTTGCCTTCGTGGATGTATCTTGCAAGAGGTTACTATGGCCGAGTTCAAAAAGGGTGTTGCCTGTGTTCTCCTCTAGGATTTTGATGGAATCTTGTCTCACATTTAGATCTTTCATCCATTTTGAGTTTATCTTTGTGTATGGTGAAAGAGACTGGTCTAGTTTCATTCTTCTGCACGTGGATGTCCCTTTTCCCAGCACCATTTATTGAAGAGACTGTCTTTCTTCCAGTGGATAGTCTTTCCTCCTTTATCGAATATTAGTTGACCATAAAGTTGAGGGTCCACTTCTGGGTTCTCTGTTCTGTTCCATTAATCTATGTGTCTGTTTTTGTGCCAGTACCACACTGTCTTGATGACCAAGCTTTGTAGTACAACCTGAAATCTGGCATTGTGATGCCCCCAGATACGGTTTTTTTTTTTTTTTTAAATTCCCCTGGCTATTCGGGGTCTTTTCTGATTGCACACAAATCTTAAAATAATTTGTTCTAACTCTCTGAAGAAAGTCCATGGTATTTTGATAGGGATTGCATTAAACGTGTAAATTGCCCTGGGTAACATTGACATTTTCACAGTATTAATTCTGCCAATCCATGAGCATGGAATATTTTTCCATCTCTTTGTGTCTTCCTCAATTTCTTTCAGAAGTGTTCTATAGTTTTTAGGGTATAGATCCTTTACCTCTTTGGTTAGGTTTATTCCTAGGTATCTTATGCTTTTGGGTGCAATTGCAAATGGGATTGACTCCTTAATTTTTCTTTCTTCAGTCTCATTGTTAGTGTATAGAAATGCCACTGACATCTGGTCATTGATTTTGTATCCTGCTACACTGCCAAATTACTGTATGAGTTCTAGCAATCTGGGGGTGGAGGCTTTTGGGTTTTCTATGTACAGTATCATGTCATCGGCGAAGAGGGAGAGTTTGACTTCTTCTTTGCCAATTTGAATGCCTTTAATGTCTTTTTGTTGTCTGATTGCTGAGGCTAGGACTTCCAGTACTATGTTGAATAGCAGTGGTGAGAGTGGACATCCCTGTCTTGTTCCTGATCTTAGGGGAAAGGCTCCCAGTGCTTCCCCATTGAGAATGATATTTGCTGTGGGCTTTTCATAGATGGCTTTTAAGATGTCGAGGAATGTTCCCTCTATCCCTACACTCTGAAGAGTTTTGATCAGGAATGGATGCTGTATTTTGTCAAATGCTTTCTCTGCATCCAATGGGAGGATCATATGGTTCTTGGTTTTTCTCTTGCTGATATGATGAATCACATTGATTGTTTTACGAGTGTTGAACCAGCCTTGCACCCCGGGGATAAATCCTACTTGGTCATGGTGAATAATTTTCTTAATGTACTGTTGGATCCTATTGGCTAGTATCTTGTTGAGAATTTTTGCATCCATGTTCATCAGGATATTGGTCTGTAATTCTCCTTTTTGGTGGGGTCTTTGTCTGGTTTTGGAATTAAGGTGATGCTGGCCTCATAGAACGAATTTGGAAGTACTCCATCTCTTTCTATCTTTCCAAACAGCTTTAGTAGAATAGGTATGGTTTCTTCTTTAAATGTTTGATAGAATTCCCCAGGGAAGCCATCTGGCCCTGGACTCTTGTGTCTTGGGAGGTTTTTGATGACTGCTTCAATTTCCTCCCTGGTTGTTGGCCTGTTTAGGTTTTTCTATTTATTCCTGTTCCAGTTTTGGTAGTTTGTGGCTTCCCAGGAATGCGTCCATTCCTTCTAGATTGCCTAATTTATTGGCGTATAGCTGTTCATAATATGTTTTAAAATCGTTTGTATTTCCTTGGTGTTGGTAGTGATCTCTCCTTTCTCATTCATGATTTTATTAATTTGAGTCTCCTCTCTCTTCTTTTTAATAAGGCTGGCTAATGGTTTATCTATCTCATTAATTCTTTCAAAGAACCAACTCCTGGTTCTGTTGATCTGTTCCACAGTTCTTCTGGTCTCGATTTCGTTGAGTTCTGCTCGAATCTTTATTAACTCTCTTCTTCTCCTGGGCGTAGGGTCCATCTGCTGTTTTTTCTCTAGCTCCTTTATGTGTAAGGTTAGCTTTTGTATTTGAGTTCTTTCCAGTTTTTGAATGGATGCTTGTATTGCGATGTATACATCGGACTCCGGACTGCTTTTGCTGCATCCCAAAGATTTTGAACGGTTGTATCTTCATTCTCATTAGTTTCCATGAATCCTTTTAATTCTTCCTTAATTTCCTGGTTGACCCTTTCATCTTTTAGCAGGATGGTCCTTAACCTCCACGTGTTTGAGGTCCTTCCAAACTTCTTGTTGTGATTTAGTTATAATTTCAAGGCATTATGGTCTGAGAATATGCAGGGGACCATCCCAATCTTTTGGTATCGGTTAAGACCTGATTTGTGACTCAGTATATGGTCTATTCTGGAGAAAGTTCCATGTGCACTTGAGAAGAATGTGTATTCAGTTGAGTTTGGATGTAAAGTTCTGTAGATATCTGTGAAATCCCATCTGGTCCAGGGTATCATTTAAAGCTCTCATTTCTTTGGAGATGTTGTGCTTAGAAGACCTATCGAGTGTAGAAAGCGCTAGATTGAAGTCACCAAGTATAAGTGTATTATTATTTAAGTATGTCTTAACTTTGGTTATTAATTGATTGATATATTTGGCAGCTCCCACATTCGGGGCATATATATTGAGGATTGTTAAGGCCTCTTGTTGGATAGATCCTTTAAGTATGAGATAGTGTCCCTCTTCATCTCTCACTACAGTCTTCAGGGTAAATTTTAGTTTATTTGATATAAGGATGGCTACCCCTGCTTTCTTTTGAGGACCATTTGAATGGTAAATGGTTCTCCAACCTTTTATTTTCAGGCTGTAGGTGTCCTTGTGTCTAAAACGAGTCTCTTGTAGACAGCAAATAGATGGGTCCTGCTTTTTTATCCAGTCTGAAACCCTGTGCCTTTGATGGGGTCATTAAGCTGTTCACGTTCAGAGTTACTATTGAAAGGTATGAGTTTAGTGTCATCATGAACTGAAGTTCCTGTTTTTGTGGATTGTTCCACTGAACTTCTTCTTAAAGGGGAATTTTGAGAGTCCCCCTTAAAATTTCTTGCAGAGCTGGTTTGGAGGTCACATATTCTTCCAGTTCCTGCCTGTGTTGGAAGCTCTTTATCTCTCCTTCCATTTTGAATGAGAGCCTTGCTGGATAAAGTATTCTTGGTTGCATGTTCTTCTCCTTTAGGACCCTGAATATATCCTGCCAGCCCTTTCTGGCCTGCCAGGTCTCTGTGGAGAGGTCTGCTGTTACCCTAATACTTCTCCCCATAAAAGTCAGGGATTTCTTGTCTCTTGCTGCTTTAAGGATCTTCTCTTTATTTTGGGATTTGCAAGCTTCACTATTAAATGTCGAGGTGTTGAAAGGTTTGTATTGATTTTAGGGTGGATCTCTCTATTTCCTGGATCTGAATGCCTGTTTCCCTTCCCAGATTAGGAAAGTTTTCAGCTATGATTTGTTCAAATACATATTCTGGCCCTCTGGCCCTTTCGGCACCCTCGGGAACCCCAATTAAACGTAGGTTTTTCTTCCTCAGGCTGTCATTTATTTCCCTTAATCTATCCTCATGGTCTTTTAATTGTCTCTTTTATCCTCAGTTTCCCTCTTTGCCATCAACTTGTCTTCTATGTCACTCACTCGTTCTTCCACCTCGTTAACCCTCGTCATTAGGACTTCTAGTTTGGATTGCATCTCATTCAGTTGATTTTTAATTTCTGCCTGATTAGCTCTAAATTCTGCAATCATGAAGTCTCTTGAGTCCTTTATGCTTTTTTCTAGAGCCACCAGTAGCTTTATAATAGTGCTTCTGAATTGGCTTTCTGACATTGAATTGTAATCCAGATTTTGTAAGTCTGTGGGAGAGAGGACGGTTTCTGATTCTTTCTTTTGAGGTGAGGTTTTCCTTCTAGTCATTTTGCTCAGTGCAGAGTGGCCAAAAACAAGTTGTATTGGGAAAAGGAGAAAAAGAGAGAAAGAAGGAAAGAAAAGAGGAAAAAGGAAGAAAAAAAAGAGAGAAGAAAAAGAAAGAGAGGGAAAAAAAGGTGGGGGAAGCAAACAGAAATCAAAAAGCAAAAAAAAGAAAAAAAACAGCACGGGGGAGTACCTTCTGATTCTGTATACTTTAAGTCCCTTGGCTTCCCCTGGAACTTGTCCGTCTAGCTGGTCTTCTGGGGGAGGGGCCCGTTGTGCTGATTTTCAGGTGTTAGCAGTTGGGGGAGCTGCTCAGCCTCTGCCTGGTGCTCAGTGGGGGTTGTTTACCCCTTGAGGCCCCAGGAGGAACAACCCCAGTGGCTGCCTCAGCTCTGGAAACCTGGATTCAGCCCCTGCAGTAACTCCAGAGCTCTCAGCCTGCAGGGCCTGGAGGCTCCAGGCAGCGCGCTGATCTGCTCAGCTCGGGGCAGGAGCGTCCTTGCTGTCCTGGGCCCTCCTGGCCTCTGCGTGTCCCAGGGGGAGGCCGGATCCTGGGCTGTGTCCCCGGCGCCCTGTGCTCTGGGGCCTGCGCTCCTGGCCAGGCAGCCCCTTCTCTGCGGAGCTGCCGCCCGAGCCCCTCGGAGCTGCTCCCGGGGGGCCGCGTAGCCCCCTCCGCGTGGAGCCTCTTCCTCTGCTGGAGCTACCTCCGTTCTGCTCCCAGGGCTGCGCAGCCCCCTCTCCGTGGAGCCACCACCCGAGCCTTTCCAAGCTGCTCCCGGGTCGAGTCCTTAGGGAGCTCGGCGCACTCTCCCCAGGGCGCAGGCGTCTGTTAGTGTCCCAGGGAGCCTAAGGGCATCCCCACCCTCCTGGGGTCCTGCTCCAACTCCCTGCGAGCCCCTTTCCGCCCGGGAAGGTCGGTGCAGCTCCTGCTTCTCCGGGACGGGGCTCTCCTGTCCTGGGGACACTCGCCCCGGCCTTAGCCCTGCTCCTCGCCGGGCCCCTCCCTCTTGGAGGCCTTTTGTTTCTTTATTTCTTCCCCCCCCCCAGTCTTCCTACCTTGATAGAAGCGTGAACTCTTTTCACTGTAGCGTTTCAGCTGTTCTCTCTTTAAATCTCAGGCCGAATTCGTAGATTTTCAGGATGATCTGAAGGCTGTCTAGGTAATTTGGTTGGGACAGGAGATTTGGGGACCCTACTCTTCCGCCATCTTGCCCCTCCCTCCTCTTTCTCCTTTTCTAATACAGGTGCTTAGTGCTAATAAATTTCTGCTGAGTCTTGTCTTAGCAGCTCCCCACAAATTTTGATAAGTTTTCGTTTTCATCCAGTTCAAAATATTTTATATCCTTCTTTATTTCTTCTTTGCTCTACAGGTTATTGAGAGGTATATTGTTTCCAGTTACTTGGGAGATCTTCTGGATATCTGCTATTGATTTCTAATTAAATTCCATTTTGATCAGAGAATATACTTAAATCCTTTAACGTTACTGAGATTGTCTTATGGCCTAGAGCATGGTTTGTGCTGGTAAAGAATCCATGCACACTTGAAATGAATTTGTGTTCTGGTCTGGTTAAGTGGAGTATTCTTTGAGTGGCAAGTACAGTAAGTTAACAGTGATGCTCCGATCTTCTGTACCTTGATTTTCTCCTTGGTCCAGTGTATTTTTTTGAAAGGATGGTATTGAAACCTCGGACTATAATTGTGAATTTGTCTTTTTCTCTTTGCCAGGTCCACTGGTTTGATCCTTCATAGATTTAAAAGCTCTAGTACGGAGTGCACAAACATTTAAATTGTCGGGTCTTTTCATGGACTCCTCTCTTATTATGAAAAAATAGTAACAGTGTTCTGTGTGTTTATAACATGTGTAAAAGTAAACTGTATGACCACAGCAACATCAGAAGGGGAGAAATGGAAGAAAATTTAGGCATCTTATTTTTAACTATATATTTCAGTCTTCTTCCTTATCAGATGGTTTACCTGAAATGACATTTATTCTCCCTTCCCCTTGCTTTAGTTATCAGTGAGGCAGTAGAAATATGAAAGTAAGTGGAGTCCTTAGAGCCGCACAGAGGGGAAATGCCTCCACACAGCCTCGTGCTTCCCACCCATTCAGCAGGCTGTCACATCCTCTCTATTGAAATGGTGACCAATGAGAGGAGGAAAAGGTTTTTTTTGTGGATTTTCAGGGTTTTTCTTTATGCGAGATGGGGATTGAGTGTTAGATTTGGGGTTTCTCACTTACTGTCATGATCATGGTTTTGTGGTTATTCACTTCATTGTACTTCACAGACATCGCATTTTTACAAATTCAAGGTGTGTGGTAACCCTACACCTAGGTAGGGTTGGCACCATTTTCCCAACAGCATTTGTTCAATTCATGTTTCTGTGTCATAATTTTGGTAATTCTGGCAATAGTTCAGTCCTTTTTATTATTGCATTTGTGTATAATACAAACTGTGATCAGTGATTATAATTCACTGGAAGCTCAAATGTTAGCATTTTTTTCACAATATTTTTTTTTTAGTTAAGGTTTTTTTCAGATTTAATGCTATTATACACTAACTAGACTTTAGTATGTATTTGTGTGTAAACCTAACTTTTATGTGCACTAGGAAACCAAAAAATTCATTTGACTCCCTATATTGTGATGCCCCCTTTACTATGGTCGTCTAGAACCAGACCCACAGTACCTTCGAGGTGTACCTGTGGTGGTTTTATGGGCAGGAATTCAGGCATCACTTGGATGCACTGTTATCACTTCCTGTGTTCTAGGAGCCTGCACCGCTGTTTGAGCTGGCCATGCTCGCCCTGGACAGTCCCGAGAGCGGCTGGACGGAGGAGGATGGTCCCAAAGAAGGACTTGCTGAGTACATTGTTGAGTTTCTGAAGAAGAAGGCTGAGATGCTCGCAGACTATTTCTCTCTGGAAATTGATGAGGTGTGTGACAGCCATTCTTAGGCCTTTGTTTTATTCTTCAGATAGGAGTCAAGTTCTAAGATAATCCAAGATCAGGGCAAGAAGGCTGTTGTTCGCTCCAGTTAGAAGCAGCACGTGACATCCATTCACGTCTTCACTCCCTATTTGCATTTCTCGGTTACACAAATATTTTCATATCCATTCATGCCCATTCCTGTGCCTGGGGTGAAGGACTCGGGAGAGTGGAGTCCATAGTGCCTACAGGCCACAGCAAATGAGATGATGCCAAGCCACTTGATTTCCTTGTTTCTTCCTTTTATCCCTTAATCTTTGGGGCTTTTCATCTCGATGTATTCTTTAGTTGGTGAACATAGCGAAAGAACAAGTTGTTTTGCCTCATGTCAATACAAAAAGCTTTTTTTTTTTTTTATTAAGATTTTATTTGAGAGAGAGAGAACATGAGCAGGGAAGATGGGGAGAAGTAAACTCCCACTGAGCAGGGAGCCCGACATGAGGCTTGATCCCAGGACCCTGGGATCACAACCTGAGCTGACGGCAGGTGTTTAACCAACTGAGCCACCCAAGTGCCCCAAAAAAGCTCTTTAAGTGCCCTGCTCTCCTGCCCCCAGTGCACTGCTCAGGTACCAACTCACCCAGAGTGCCCGGTATGAGGACAAGACCTGGAGGAAGCCCTGGGGAAAGGGAACTGGATTCAACTCTAACATTGTATTTCTGATTTCCCTGTCCTGGCCTTTTCTCCACAAACAGGAAGGGAACCTGATTGGATTACCCCTGCTGATTGACAACTATGTGCCCCCTTTAGAGGGTCTGCCTATCTTCATTCTTCGACTAGCCACGGAGGCAAGTGGTCAAGCCATCCCTAAGTGTGTGGGTGCATGTGTGTGGGCTGGAGGGCAAGGGCACAGGGCTGTACCTTCACGTCGAATGAGGAAGATGAAAAGGATGAAAGAGCAGAAGGCCCCACCCCCACCCCACCTCTCCCAGCAGTATTCAGCAGTTCCAGGTTACAAATTGAATGCCTAAACAGTTAACATTTAAAAAGTTAACTGAGCTGGCCATGTTGGAATGGCCACTCCACTTGGAATGAAATGTGTTTATTAAAGCAAGTACCTATGTTGAGGTATTAAATTCTCTCCTTGGACCAGGTGAACTGGGATGAAGAGAAGGAATGTTTTGAAAGCCTCAGTAAAGAATGTGCTATGTTTTACTCCATTCGGAAGCAGTATATATCTGAGGAGTCGACCCTCTCGGGCCAGCAGGTACTGCGGTGATGCACATTAACACCCGGAACTGGAATGAACCCTCACACAACCTTTAGGAAGTTAAATTCGCTGTCTCTGAATTCCTGTGATTAGCTAGCTGTACACAAAAAGGGCCTGAGTGAATGCACTTCCTACTACTGCCAGTGAACATCATAGTCAGGATCAGACACTGTTAGATCCTGCTACAGTCAACACTTCCTCCCGAATGGAAACCAAGTTTCCACGGGAGAAAGTCAGCCTTCTTTTCCCCTTATCTCCTCTCCCACAGTCAGGCCTGTAGGATCCCTAAGAGGATGTTTCAACCGCAGTAGGTAAAACAACCCATTGTAACCAGCAGGACTTCAGGCCTAGTACACGTCAGTCAGGAAACCATGAACACTGGGGTGTGAGAGGGGTAAACGGGGAGGCTTGTGACATCTCACATGTCTTTTCCAGAGTGAAGTATGCGGCTCCTCTGCAAACCCCTGGAAGTGGACTGTGGAACACATTGTCTATAAAGCCTTCCGCTCACACCTTCTGCCTCCCAAACATTTCACAGAAGATGGAAATATCCTACAGCTTGCTAACCTGCCCGATCTGTACAAAGTCTTCGAGAGGTGTTAAACACAGTCACTTGTGGACTCTGGGATATGCAGTTCCTGCACTGTGTCCTGACAAGGATAGGTCTTACGGTTGAAAACTCCCGTTTGCCTTCTCACTAGAAGCACTCTTTCACAGTTGATGGACTAATCAGAAATAAATTGTCCAAGGCGTCCTGACATGATTCCTTATTTAATTTCATCACACTTGAAAGGTGTTCTAGATCCATTTTCCGCTACAGTATACCTCATTATGGTGAAGAATCCAGTAGTTTGAAAGCCCTTTGGGCATCTGATAAGAATTCTAAAAAGGACTTGATATTCTATAGATCTTGCTTTGGTTTGATTCTTTGTGTATTCTGGTACATTTCTAATATCAGGTGATACAAATTATGCTGATTCACATGCCTTTGAAAAGAGATCCTGGACATACAAGAGGCTCTGGTGACAAAGAGTATGGAGAAAGCTGAATTGATAATCTGTTACTACCTTAAGTAACCAAAGCTAATTAATTTATTTGTAATGAAAAACTTGGAAGAAGACAAAATCCTATCAAGTCTGTAACTAGTGTGCACTTTAACTCAGCCCCCTTTTTAATGGCTGTGAATACTACCAGCTTAAGATAAAGTTGTAGTTATTCTTGTCTGAAGAATGACCATGACATAAAAACACAAACGTAAGCTGTAGGTGCCATTACAATGAGCTGCCTTAACGCTAGCATGCGTTAACAGAAATGTGCAGTGAGCACGAGGAGGAACGCCTACAGTTACTGAGGTAAAATCCAGATTGTGAAGAAGGTTCCATAGAAAAGAATGGGGAACTCTACCTAATGAACACATGGAGCCATTCTGTTTGGAGACTGGAACAGAAGAGACAAATTTGTTGTACCACAAAAGGGGCAAGTCAGGTTCTAGTCAGGTTCTACCACAGAGAACTTCCAAAAGAACTTCCAAGAGGCTCTGTGAGCCCAGCAGGGCATAGGCTGAGCGGCCGGGCCAGGAGGGGGTCTCCATGGTGTGCTGGCTCACAGGACCACATCCTCAGCCTCTCCCACAGCTCCTGCTTGGCTGACTGCTGCTACGACTAGAGAGAATTTATAGGAAATCTCTTCCATTCAGGACAGTGGTTTTCATATTTTTTAAAAGGCTAAATGTTCTGAAGAAGGGGGTATTTTGTAGAGCTCTTCTTCATATTCAGATTAGCTTTAGCATCTGGTTTCAAGTCTAATGTATCTATCTAAGGAGACATTAATTCACTAGACTTTCCCCAGCATTTGTTCTGAAGCCACAACCACCATCTCCATAAAACCACCTTGATTCTGAGGGCAAAAGAGAATAACACATCCTGCAAAGTGGCCATGCTGGATGATGAAAGCCTCTTGAATTGGGTGCCTTTAAAGATGAAACCAAAGTTCTTAAAACGCTGTATATTGCAGATCCTTCTCCTTGCAGGGGAGAGAAAATAAGAGGGGTGGGTGTGGCTGCCTTGATTTGTCTTGAAGCCTTCTCTAACAAAAATGAATGTGTCAGTAGCCAGCTGTGGTCAGCAACAGGGTGCGTTTAATAGAGTCTTCAGGCCGACCTCCCCCCACTTCCTGCCCGCCCCCCTCCCCACCGGGCTCGTCTGAGGTTTCATTCCACAGATCAGCAGCAGATGAGATACTTTACATGAGACACAGCACGGCTGATGTTGAAGACGAAGGGGCCCTACTCTTACTTTAAGAGTGTAAGGCTTTGGACTTCCCCGGCCACATGCAATAAAGCAAGTTTTATATACACTCCCCATAAATCTTTTTCTAACATTTTCTTATATAAATTTAAATATTTTACAAAAAAAGGCTTTTCCTCCAAACATAGAAATTTGAGTGAAACATATATTCCCTACCTGTGAACTTGTTTCTTCACTAAAATATAAAGGCTATCTGATATTAAGGGTAAGTGTCTTTTGACTGCTGGAGATGACTGAAGTCTGAATTGCACCGTGGAGAAGGCACTTATGTTTTCCGAGGTCTCCAGTCACGTTATCGCATTGGGCACTCACAGAGTTGCTGTCCTCCAGAACCTGTACCAAGGCCTCCGAGTGCCCAGTCACTGAGGCAGCTGGGGAAAAATGGTGAGTAAACTTGATTCTAAAATTATGGCATAAAAAATAAAAACAGCACGGACCAGTTCTCAGTCTAGAATCAAACTACAAACGAAATCCAGAGTGTTCATTCATGAAGATTCAAACCTGTTTCATTCTCTCATAAATTATAAAATACAAAGGTGGCTATTTTAATGACAAATCTCAAACAGTACTGAAGGGGGTCGGTGTCATTGGACAAAGAGTCAGTCTGTCCGGATGGGACCTGAGGGGCAGCACCCGAGCTGAAGGGCAGCCTCCTACTGCTGTGCCAGAAGTGCAGTCCTGTTGGCCTTCATCTTCTCCAGCCGCTTGGCCAGGTGGCTGTTGGTCATCTCCATCTCCTCAATCTTGTCCAGTGCTGTTCGTAACTGCAGATAGGGAGAGCCTAGTCACCTCACATGGTCACACCCAAAACCCAGTGTCACTTCAGCCGCCCCCACCCCCAAGAAAAGGAAACAGAAGCGCTGGGCCACCCCATGGCCTTGTTTCTCTTCCAGTGAGACTCAACAGGGACACTGAGCAAACACAGGTCAGACTGCAGATGGAAAAACAGACCGGCTCTAAAACACAAGGGAGATTATCCTTTTTCTTAGTCTCATAAAAGTAAATGGCAAGTCATTGCACAGGTGAGAAACTGACACAGAAGAGTAAGAGACTCCACTGCAGCTCCCCTAAGATGGGACCCAAGATTCAATTTCCCAGGCCACAAAGAATCTTTTCTTTCAGGAATGTGAGGCTGCAAAAGCAGGTACCTCCCGCTGGAGCTTCCTCTTTTCAGCCTTCAGTTCGTCCTCCACTTTCTCGGCATTCTCGGCAGCCGTCTTATACCTCAGCACCTGGCCCTCGAGCCGGCTGATCTGTCAACAAGAGAACGTGGGCCTCTGCTAATGGGCACTGGAGCCCCTTTCTCGCAGCCACGATGGAAACACCGCGTCATTACAGATCCCGAGTCATCCCCTCACAGTGAGTCATAGGGCCTCTCAGAACCCGACAGCTATTTATAGATCCAGAAATGTCCCCAGAGAGGATTACAGCTGGAGAGTCATTATGGGGCCAATTTCCCATGTTAAGTTTATGATGAACATATTAAGTGCCAAAGTAACACTGCAGGATGAGACTAAATGGAAAAGCTTTTAGACCTTCTGAAATGTACAATAAGGAATTTTCAAACTACTGTCTTCCTGAAATCTCTTGAATTATCTGGAAAAAACAGAATTACAGCCACAGCCTTCTACGTTTTGACAGCCAACAGAAGGCTAAAGTGCCCTGCTAGGTTTTTCCTGCTGCCTTCTCCACTTTAATACAGAGCTTTTCTAGAGACCCCAGCCCCCCCCCACCCCCCCCCACCCCGCGGAGGCAGCCCAGAGAAACCTAGGTACTCCTGGAGTTAGCCACTCAGATGCAGGAAACAGACATGTTTCAAAGGGGGCATAAATCACTTGGTAGTGCACTGAAAAGTACTTACATTCTGTTCCAATGTGGTTATATCCTGTTCTGCTTTTGAAAGCTTAAATTTGTATTCACTAATTTGTCTATTGGCATCTCCTGGAAGAGAAGAGAACCTGTGTCAGTGCAGGGGTGCCCTAAGGCAGTGACCACCTCTGCTGCCCAGGAGGGGGCTGTGCAGCGGAAGCAGACAAAATCCAAAGGCCTTGGCACTTCCCACAGCGTTGGCCCTACAGCGGCTCTCCTGCAAGAAGCTCTAGTACCCGATATAAGCATCCTTTGGACCAGGGGGTTTGGAAGAAATTTTACTCTCCAGTCCAGCGGCCCCCACCCAGCTCTCGTGCTGCACGCCGCACACCCCCCCCCCCCCCCCCCCCCCCCCCCCCCCCGCGCCTCTGGTTGTCCTCGCCATCCTACTTCCCGGGCTCCCTTCGGCAGCTACACACCAAAGGCCCTACTCTCCCTGCCTCCGTCAGGGCTCTCCTCAGTCTGGTGAACTCCTCCTTCCATGTTGCAGTTTACTTACACTGTCTTTTCTAACACTGATCGTGCTTTCTAAACACTGTACATGTGTGGGGGACGAGCCAGCTCTGCCTTCTTCAGCTACCTTGATCTTGCCAAGGGCTTTTTGCATGTGCTTGATAAACGTTAGCCGAAAGATTCTTTTCAGTAATGTGATTCTGTGATGGGTGGACTTCTAAATCATTAGTTGTACTTCTAACCTAAGAAGTCAGTCATTTAAAATGAGAAGTCGAGGGGTGCCTGGGTGGTTTAGTTGGTTAAGTGTCTGCCTTCGACTCAGGTCATGATCTCAGGGTCCCGGGATCAAGCCCCACATAGGGCTCTCTACTCAGTGGGGAGTCTGCTGCTCCCTCTCCCTCTCCTGTGTGCATTCTCTCTGTCTCTCTCAAAATCTTTAAAAAAAATAAAATGAGAAATTTAAAAGTTCCCTCCAGCAAATCATATTTAACAAAAATCACTCTGAAATCATTATAGGGTAGAATCATAAGGCCTATAGGAGATAAACCAAATCTAACCTATCTAACTTAACCTTTCTGCTTTTCCACATCACTGAGATTACAACTACTTATATAATCTTCAGCGAGAGGATCTTCTCAAGAGTAGTTATGGTCACCTGAAAAGTAATGGGGCTATAAAACTCCTGCTCCCAAGGCCTTTCTGGCAGTGATAGATAAGAGTTCCTACTGCTGAGCTCTAAAACAGAAGGTTCAGGATCTGGGTTTTTTGTTTTGTTTTGTTTTGTTTTGTTTTTTAATTCTCCATCCCAACCATTTACCAATTATGACAATGTGCTGCTTCCTTCTCATGGCAAACCATCCTTTCCTTCCTGTTTTCAAGAGTGTAAGTCCTTCATCTCTGCCATTTGGTGCTTGCCATGAAATTCCATTCTACAACATGATGCTTATGTCCCCAGGGTTCATTTGCCAGCCAGGCCCAGTCTACCAGGTCCTGCTGGGCCCACCTCATTCTACAGCTGACTCTGGGTCCTTTCCAGATACCAGCTCTGTAACGCTCACCTGCCATAGGAGCATTCACACAGATGGCATGCCCGACCCCCTCAGTGTGGCTCCTTTTGAATTTGCTGCTTTAAACCAGTCTCTTTCAAATCTACCCCTGCCCTCTCTCTAAGACTGCTCACAGCCACTGTGCTGGTCCAGCTGATCATAGCCTCCCAACTGGTCAGCCTGTCTTCATCACACCCGTCTTCATCTATCCTCCATGCCAAAATATTTCTAAAACAAAATACTCAACAGGAAGTATCATGAGGGTCTCAACTGATACCTAATAAAGGACATGACACTAACCTCAAAAGCCAGTATTAAGAGTATTAATAAGCCTTAAACCAAGAAGCCTTTTCTGTTTAGCCTAATGCAAATTATTTAGATGAAAAGGCCATGGAATAACCAATATTTAAAAATAAGTTATCAGAAAAGCCACAATTTAAATTGAAAAAAAAGTCTCCCCTTTCCATGAATGACACATTATCTAATTATATATGAATGGCTGCTGACCTTCCCCTCCCCCCCCACCATGGAGATTACTGTGAACGCAGCAGGCATTTTAAAACAACATGGGGTCAAAAGAAAGGGAGAAGGACTGTATGAGGTAAACTGAATAGGCTTACTTTGTGGCCTGGTTTTAAATTACATCTATAAAGATTAATGGTTAATAAGAAAAACTTCTGGCAAACTTCTGAAACAATTCAACATTCGTGTGAGTTCCAAACATACCCCTCCACTATCCAAGAGAGTTTTTGCAAGAAAAATGTCACTAGGAAGGGGACCGTATGGGAGCTCAAAGGTGACCCAGCTGTGGAAGAGGACAGTGCCAGGAGGACGCGGATTCCAAAACATCTCTAGAAATCATGGCAAGGAGGGGGAAGAGGACTAATCCAGGTTCTTAATCCAGCCCCTGAAGCACAGAGGCTCCTAGAAGCCTCAGCCTGGCCGCACCACCTATCAGGAATCCATTCTGGGCCGCTGAGGACTAAGCAGTCTTCGTAACTGCTCCCCTCGAGAAACAGGCATCCCGACCCTGGCAACCCCCAAGCCGTTGCGTCCCTGGAACAAAGCCTCCCTCCCGGGCGGCACTGCCCACCGGGCACCTACTCTGCATCTCGATGAACTGCAGGTCCGAGCCGTTGTGCAGCCCCGCCAGGTCCGCAGCTGCGTTCTCGCTCCGGGAGCACTTCTGCCGCTCTTCCTCGAGCTGCAGCTTCAGCCTCCGGATCTGAAACAGAAAGAGAGGTCTGTCACGAAATCCACAGGGCTGGTCCTCGGCCACCCAAAACTGGAGCGCCCACCATGGGGCCAAGGCCAGGTGCGCTAGCCACAAACTGAGTGACGTCAGAAGAAGCGAGCTCCAGGACCACGTGTCCCCATCAAAGCCGCCCTGTTTTATGTAGGCTGGTGGAACAGCAGGTCTGTTCAGCGTTTTTCACTGCTCTTATTAAATTCACTTTTTAATAAAATTCCATGTGCAGTTAGATGGTTTTCTCTTAGAATTAGGGTAAATATTCTAGGTTAAATATTTAGGAAATGAATACCAAAACTTGAAGTCAATTAAAATATTAAATGTTAAATTAGTATTAAATATTAACACATATATTAGGTGAAATATTTAGAAAACCCTGTGTATGCAGAAATAATGTATCAAACACAGTTGATCTACCTTACTTTATCCAAAATAAAGGATGTTCATAGTAGCTTATTCATAATAGCTCCAAACTGGAAATAATCCAAATGTCTGTGAACAGGAGCATAAACTGTGGCACATCTGTACAGTAGAATTACTACCCACCAAAAAAGGGAAAAGCATACTACTGATATGTGCAATGATAAGTATGCCACACGGAAGATGCCAAACAAAAGAGGAGGACATACTGTGTAATTCCAATTATTTAAAACTACAAAATACAAACACTAATCCACAGTGACAGAAGAAAGCCAGTCAGCAGCTGCCTGGAGAGGGGGAGAGGAGGCTCAGGAAGGAAGGCTTACTAAGGGACACCAAAACTGGAGAGTTATGAATACTTTCACCATTTTGACTATGGTCATGGTTTCATTAGTATTGTTATGGCTTGAGTTGTATCCTTACGTAATTCATATGTTGAAGTTCTAACTCCCAGTACCTCAGGATGTGAACTTACTTGGAAATAGAGCTACTGAAAATGCATTTAGTTGAGATGGAACAGGATGGGCCCCAATCCAACATGACTGGTGTCCTTATAAAAAGAGCCATATCAAGAGAGACAAACACGTACAGAGGAAAGATGATGTGAAGACATGCAGAATGCTATCTACAGGTCAAGGAATGCCAAAGACTACCAGCAAACCACCAGGAGCAAGAGAAGTATGGAACAGATTTCCCTTCACAAGCCTCAGAATGAACACTGCTGGGCTACCCGGTGGCTCAGGGGTTTAGCGCAGCCTTCAGCCCAGGGTGTGGTCCTGGAGACCCGGGATCGAGTCCCGCATCGGGCTCCTTGCATGGAGCCTGCTTCTCCCTCTGCCTGTGTCTCTGCCTCATTCTCTCTCTCTCTCTCTGTATCTCTCACAAATAAGTAAATTTTAAAAATCTTAAAAAAAAAGAATGAACACTGCTGCCACCTGACTGCAGGCATTTGCTAATCTCCAAAACTGTCCAGACAGAAAATTTCTGTTGCTCTAAGCCACCCAGTTTGTGGCAATTTGCTATGGCAGCCCTCAGACAGTAATACAGTAGGTACATTTGTTTGTACACTTTACGTATGAGTGGCTTATTCTACACCAGTTATACCTTAGTGAAGCTGTGGGGTTTATTTATTTTGCAAACTGAAGAAACTAAAACTGAATCAAATGAAAAGGAACTCTGGGTTGAAAAAAGACAAGGCCCAGTGGACACAAGAGCCCCCCCACACACAGAGAACAAGGAGATTGGTGAACAGACATATACTGCATGCTGAGGCCCCCAGTCTGGCCTCAGTTCCCAGAATGCTCCCAGCAAGACTGCTCCCTGCACTGAGCACAGGGGGGATGGCTCCGTGCAGACCATCCATCTAGTCTAAAGTAAAGACCAACATTCTCATGTCAAAATTTCCCAACAAAACACCCAGCCACATCAGCCTTACAAAGATAGGGACATCTGCTCAGAGGTGCCCATCAGCATTTTAATTCTGCCCCACCCCACAAAACTTAGGGCCAAGTAAATATACATCAGAGAGCATCAGTTAGGAAATAAACTATGCCAATGGAAGGAAACAGCAAAGAACAGTGACAAACTATCAATATCCTCCGAGATAAGTGAAAATATCTGCATCCTGGAAATGACTGCAGAAACACAAGCCCAATGGAAGTATTCAAAGCTAAAGCTGAAACAATCTTTCAAAAGTAAAGCAAAAGAGATAAAGGGATGGACAAATAGAAGAGAAACAAAAAAGTCAAAGCATTGGTCCCAGAGGTCTACTGCCCCCTCCTTCAGAAATCAGAGCTGTGTTTTCCTAAATGCCTACAGGTCTTCCCAGCATAGATTTGGGGAGCACTACAGCTCAGAACTCCAAGGGGGACAGAGCCTCCCCAGGCCTCCTTTGCCTTTCATCATCAAGGGTCATCAAGGGTCAGTGTGATACTCAGGGTTAAAGGGGCTTCCCTAGCTGGGACCCTGTCACCACTGGTCAAGGGGAAGCCTGGACATTAAGACCAAGTGTGCCACACCCCCAGTGGGGGAAAGGGCAAGCCCTGTGCTAGGAGGAAACCCATGCTCCCCAGATACCCCTAGCCTTTCAACATCTGCCCTGCATGAACCAGGACTAGTTTTTCATTAACCCCATCATAATTATGTCCATCTCAAAGCACTCATCCTCCTGCACTCTCCTCGCAGGGCTCTCTCTACACAGCCACCTTCCACCTCTGCATCTCTCCTAACCCTGCCCAATGCCTGAAACTCAGCCTCTGAATGGTCCCCTCACCTAGTGCATTAGCAGAAACCCACTCTCCCCTGAGAAGCCTGTTCCCTCTGCAGCCTGCTGACCTTCTGGCAAGTTCTCCCACAGCCCTCCTACCACTGAGCCTGAGAATGGAACACATGACCTGCTTTCTGTGCTGTTGCCCAACTTATTCTCCCTCGGTACTCCCTAAAATTCCTGCTTCCAGACCTCCTCCCCTCCAATTCCACATACCAACCACCCCTCATCACGGCTATCACCCTACTCCTCTTCACCATTCAGTTCCTGACCCACACTCCCTCTCAAGTAAAGCCTGGGTACTTTCAAGATTCGTCTAGGTAGAGGCTTTCCCTATGACTGATGGCAGTATCTGGAACACGTCCTCTCCAAGGATCTGATCTTGCCATCTATCTCCTTTTGCCCTCACTACTCTCCCCAGGCACACACTAGAGCTCCCACTAGGCAAGTGCAATCCCTGCATGAGTCAGTCCCATTATCCTCTCTCTAACCTTTATATTCCTGGTCTTTCCAGCTCCCCTCAGGACCCCAAATCCCCAAATCCTTCAATCCCACTGATATTTCCCATCTTCTTTCCCCTGGGTCTTGACATCTTCCTGGATTACCCATTTGCCTCCTAACTCACGTAATCTCTGGGGCCATCATTATCAATATTCTTGTGCACACGTCCTCACCTCCTCTGCCCAGTTACACTCCTGGGTGTACACACCTGCACCTATGTCCACTAAATGTGGCTAGAGAAATGCATAGACTAAGTGTGTTCACACAAACCTCTAGCATACCATCTAACTTACATATTCATTACATCTATTGTTTATTGTCTGGTCTCCTCCCACTAAAATGTAAGGTCTATTACTGCAGGGATTATTTAACTGATTTGTTCACAGAAATATGCCAAATGCCTGGAATAGAGCCTGCTAAGTGGTGGAATCTCATTCAACATTCAAACAACTGAAAAGGAGTTTCAAAAAGAGATAACAGAATATGAGAGGAGAAAACCAGTCAAGAAATTTTCCCAGGATTGAAGATAGGAATTCCTAGAATTGACAACTCCAAATCACATCACTGTGAAACTTCCAAACACTAAGGAGAAAGTATGATAATAAGCTGCTACACAGAGGAAGGAATCACATACAAAAGATGAAAAATCTGAATGCCCTTGAAATCCTCAACATACTGGCTTCCGTGGAAGCCAGAAGACAATGAAGCAATTTCTTTAAAAAAAAAAAAAAAGATGAAGGAAAATGATTCCAATGAAGAAAAATTCTATACACAAACTGTTAATCAAGTAATAGGGTAAAATGAAGACATTTTCAGGCCTCCAAAGTTAAGAAAAATGTATAGCCAATGTACCCTTTTCTCAGGAAGTTACTGGGGGATGTATCAAGGAACGAATAAAAAAGGAGGAAGTAATAGGGCATTACAAAAAGGGAATCCAACCTGCACCACAGGCAGAGGAAATCCCAGGTGGCAAGGACAGGCAGGCCATTATGTTCCCACGGGGCCAGGTCTGACGCTCCAAGAATCAACAAGCGGAACTGAGATAATATTTGGCACATGTGAAAACATTAAGACAAGATTTAACTACTGCTGCAGACATGGCAGCTAAACTGGTAATAAATACACAGGAAACCAAGCAGAGGCAAAAAAAAAAAAAAAAAAAAAAGCCACAGTATTAACTCTGGGGGAGTTGGAGCTGTAAAGAGAGAAGGTTGCAGGGCTCCATGGCAAGTGGCGCTTACAAGTCCTGATAACATGCACAGACCGGATGCACACTATGCCTTCACTAGGAGGACGGGATGACAGAGGCTAGATGGTCATCTTCCAGAGGGGTGTCAACAGACCGTGCCCCAAAAAGAACCATCAAGAAACAACGTCAACCTATGAGATAGAAATACACCAGAATGGTACACATGGAAATTTGCTAAACCAATAGGAATGGTCGGGGTGAAGGTGAGGAGGCAGGGCACAGAATTCTCCTCTTCACAACAAGCTTCAAAGAACTATTTAACTCCTTAAACTCCAAATACAATCAATTTTTTTAAAAGAACAGGAAACAACAAATATGAGTTATCTTTTTGTCCTTCAAATCTTGAGTACTGATGTTTGAAAGAAGCACATTTCTTTCTTGTGTACATCTTCATTCGCTAACATTTTGCCATTATTTAGTCCGTTAAATCAACAAGACCTTCCAGTGAGAAGAATGCCTTTACCTGTGATAGTAGCTCTTCCTTTTCTCCAGCAAGTTTTCGTAGCCTGACATCTAAAACAAATGGAAAATAAACTAAATTTGTGATGATACAGTGCCGAAACAATTATTCTTGAAATTAAAAAACTGCAAACATTATCTGATAAACAACTTATAGCTCTCAATATCAAGAGAAATGAAGGCTTAAGTTAATGGTGCAAAGGAAATGTAGTTAGTTATTTAGTGGTTGTGTATTTGTACACAACTGTTAGCTATCAAGGCACTAAATACAACATTTGCTCCCAAGGGCAGTGATTTTCCATTTAAGACAAACCAAAGTACAAAGATCACTTCCTTGTTTAAAAAATGTGCAAGCTTTCACCAGCAGACAGACAACTCAAATACCGGGGTGCTCTCACAGGCTTAATTAAGCCTCACAGGAGCAAACAAAATCTGGGAGAAAAGACAGGCAGGGTAAGAAGGGGCCCAGGTGGAGAGGCTGGAAGAGAGAAAATAGGAACACAATGCTGAAGGAGCACAGACCCACACAGGCTAGTGGGGGAAGTGGAGACCAACTGTGAGCCACAGGCAGGCAGTCAGTAGAGGACTGATCTGGGGTGTGGCTGCAGGATTGCTAGGGCTCACTCCCAAGCAGGCCTTAAAACAAGCTCCTTACACTGAGGGGGACCATAGATGAGTAAAAGCAGCAGCTGACACTGAGCCAGCGCCTCCCACAACCAACTAAGGTTACGACCAAACATAAGAGCTGGTTCCCCCAGTACCTTCCAAATAAGCAGAGGAAGCCCTGGACTGCCCCCAGCCACACACTCAGTGCCTTTTCCCCCTGCCTCGCCTGCATCCTCTGCTGTATCAAAGTGTTCCACTATGTGTTTACTAACTCTGAAAAAGTCCCACTCCTCTAGGAAACCCATACAGAATGAAAACAAAAGAAAAAATATCTTTTTTAAATTAAAAAAAAAAAAGTGAGCTGGTGGTTGAGTATCCATGCAATTTTCCTTCCTCTAGAGCAGAATTCTTAGTGGAGCCAATGAGTAGGCATCTGTGTGGCTTCCTGGGAGAGGTGTTATTAAAGTCTCAAAAGCTTAAATTTAAGAGGCTTAGATTTTAAGAGGTTCAGAAACTCTGCTCTAGAAACACTCCTCTAAGATCTGACTTCTTGGTCATCTGTTTCTTGCCTTAAGAAGTGCGGTGGCCAAGAGCTACAGAACCCTGGGATAAGTAGCAGAGCATAAAACCAGATTCTCCAGGAAAAAGAAACTTAAAACATACTTGGGAAGTCCCCTACCAGCCTGCTGGTTCCCTGGGACACATGTGCTGGATCATGTCTTCTGGGAAGGTTTGTATCTAAGTACAAAAGCAATGTGTATACACCAACAGTGCTTCTATCCAGGACCCTTACAATGACCCAGATGCTGGTTTCCCAAGATCAAGGATGGCTAAAGACAAGGTGCCCAGATTTCTTCCTGCTAAGAATTTAGATAAACCTCAGATGGCCCTTGTGTTATTTTTGTTATCCAAGATGGGATATGAGTAAGCCAGAAGTCTAATAGGACAGTGAATCCAAGTCAACATAGCAGCAGGCAGCATCTTACCTAGTGGACCTTCTCCTGCGGACTCCAAGACCTGAGCAGCCTCCTGAGACACCACAGTGATGGCTCCGACCACTGGTTCATGATTGACATCACCATTGGGAGTGCCATCAGGGATTATAACTAAGCCATGTTTCTGTGGAGAAGGAAAAAACCCACCGTCACAAAACATGGCCCACGTGGAAGCAGTATGCTCTGTCGGGCAACTCTGTGACCATAGTTTTGCCACAGGTAACATCCGGTTAGAACTAGTGACATAGAATATAGCTCCGTAGAAGAAATGACCGAAACCTACCAAATCTGCATTGAGGAATGAACGCTGGTTTGTCTTCGGGCTGGGAAAGATAACAGGATGAAAGGAAGAAAGAATAAAGCAGTGAGGGATTGAACTCCAGGCTAAAGCTAACATACCTCTCCTGTCTTCACTGTCTCCTTCAGGTCAGCCAGCTCCTCTCTGAGCGTATCTCGCTCATTCCTAAGGCAGGCAATGTATTCTTTCTGTTTCTCTAGGGCCTGGTTTTAGACAGGGTAGCAAAGGAAAGAATGGCACAGAAAAAGAGCAAGTGAAAGAGGTAGCAGAGAGAACCTAATTCAAATAAACAAAGATAAGGGCATAAAAGACAAGGGAGTAATAAAAGCTTAGAAACTGGCAGTTAGATATGGGAGGAAATACAAGGTCATATGGACACACATCTCCACAGGAGACTTTTAACAGAAACTGGTTAATCGTGCATCAATTCGCCAAAACATGCTCATCACATCAGGCAGGAGAACTGATCTTTCTTTTCCAGTTGATGAAAAAAAACAGGAAAAGGAAGATGAAGACAGCAGTAATATTAAAGTTTTCCTTACTATATTTTCATATGGTGACCAAAACAAACAAACAAATACACTTCATGTTTAACTAAAATTGTTCATTCAAGAAGACAGTGAAAATTCTTAATTACAAAATTAATTTTAAAATGTTTTAATTTAAAAAAAAATGTTTTAATTTAAAAAAATTTTAATGGCCCTGGAAGAAAAAAATAACCAGTATGCACAAGCTATCTTACTTAAATATTGGCTGTAGTGATTGTTCTTCAAGCAGTATGGCAAAATATTCCTCAAAAACCACTTACTTCAAAATAGCTATCTCCAAAGTGATTCCCAAGGACCTGTTTGTTGCTGTTGTTAATTTAATTAAATACAATTAAAAACCATCTGGTTTCTGGTATACCCTTCTAAATGGGAAAAACAAAATTAAAACACTGACAAAATAAATGCAGCCCACCTATGGAGTGCAGGAGAGTATGGGTTTGGGGATCAGGCTTTTGAGTCCTGGCACGTACTAACTTAACCTATGCCTCAGATTTCTCATCGGAAAAACATAAGGAACAACAGTAGTACTGCCCACGTACATAGTGCGAGCACTGCTGCAGTGGGAGAGTCCCAGGGAAGGCTCAGGGAAAGCCCACCACTTTTTTCTTTCTTTCTTTTTTTTTTGGGGGGGAGGGAATATTTATTTTATTTTGTTATTATTTTTTAAATTTTCCATAACTATTATCTTTTTTCTTATAAATTTATTTTTTATTGGTGTTCAATTTGCCAACCTATATAATAACACCCACTGCTCATCCCATCAAGTGCCCCCCTCAGTACCCATCACCCAGTCACCCCCACCCCCCGCCCACCACCCCTAGTTCATTTCCCAGAGTTAGGAGTCTCTCATGTTCTGTCTCCCTCTCTGACATTTCCTACTCATTTTTTTCTCCTTTCCCCTTTATTCCCTTTCACTATTTTTTATATTCCCCACCACTTTTTTTTTACTTGGATCTCCCTTGCCACTGCCTGAATCACAACTGTCAGAGCTGAGACCAACAGTGCAGAAGTAGGCACATGCTTTGGTCATCACTGAAAAATCAGATCTGTTCTATGTAATGAAATAACCCAGAATTCAAAACATACCCCAGGCAAGCAGTCTATGCAGACACCTGACAGCCAGACTATTTTGAAAAAGCCTTTCTCTACACAAGTGTTCATATATTTAATATTTTCTGCCAACAGCCCCGTTAGGCCAAGAAGTTAAACTACAACAGGTAACTTTCCTCTCAGTTTACAGGGTTAGAAACCAAGCCAACTGCTTCATTACTGATTAAATCATTACAGTCTTACTGTGCACCCAAACTGGCAATAAGTAAATAAGGGATGCTAGCAACCACCATCCATGTAGCTCCAACTATATCGTATGCAGTGCTACAAAGACACGTAATTTTGCCCTAATAAATTTACAATTTCTCCCTTATACATCCTGCACTTGTTGTATCTCCATTTCACAGATCAGAAAACTGAAGCTCAAAGAGGTGTTTATATGAATATAATTTTTCCCTCTCAAAGTTGCAGTAAGTGGCAAAGCCAGAAAGTGAATCCATTTCTTTTTGGTTCCAGTTCAGTTTGGTTCCAAAACCTTTGCATACTTTTCTATGTCACAGTCCCAAGAAGGCCACGATTATGTTTCCTTACTGTCATCCCAGATGTTTCTGGAAAAGTAGTCTGTAAGGGCAAGCCCAACCCATACTCACCCAAACTGCAACACCACTATCTGATTTCCTTTCAGCAATTTACATTCACACCATATGGCATGTCTTGCCTTTATATTAATAATTTGAGTTTCTGGCATCATGAGGCATTTACCCTAACACTGCAAGCTAATATTACCACTCTATTACATTAATAACAAATGTTAATATCAGGACAAAAAAGCACAAAGCAATACTTTCCCATCTGTTGACAGACACTTTAACTTCTGTGGGTTAGATATTTGTGGGTTATTGGTAGCTGCGTGCATAGTTATGCCATGCATCACCACATATAACCGGTCAGTGATCATTGCCACAACATGCTCTACATAAACAACACCACTAAATAAATATACAAGATCTCTTAGGAACAGACCAATTTGAAACTAGAAATTCTAGCAAATGCCAGAACGTGCCATTTGCCCCCCTTCCTACATCTTATAGCAATGGATTTTATCTCTACTTTCGAACTTTTTGATTTCATCTTCCCAGAATTATGGACGGGAAAATAAACTACATCCCATAAGTTCTCCCCTTTCACCACAAAGTTTGGAGGCTACCAAAATATCTTATAATTGGAGCAAATGTATTCACATTGGCTCTGAAGTCCTCTGTAGGACCTGACCATAAAACCACTACCCTGTGCTTGCATTTAATAATAGCTCTTACAGTAGATTCCACCAACACCCCCCCCCTCCCCGCTAGGATAAAAACTACATGCTTGTGGGATCTAAGTAATTCTTTACCCTTGACCTAACCTCAAATTCTAGTGTCAAGAAGCCTGAAAGTTATGTATAACAGGCTGAACTTAGGGGGCAACAGGTTATTTTTCCATGTAATTGCACGGGGCCAGAAATATCTTTAGTCAGAATGGGAGTGAGTCTCATACTGGGCTATCCAGTCCTTTCTATGTACTTATTCAACACATCACCACTTGGAACTTGGAACTGCCTTAGGGCTACAAGCATGACTACAAGGATTGATGAAGGAGAACCAAAGAAAACCAAACTCTAACATGAGAATAATGGCCATGTTCCTTTACCAACTTACTAACTTTAAATCTTGAAAATGAAGCTAGAGACAAGTGATATATTAGGTAGTTAAAGTCACTGACTATACTGAAAATGTGTCTTATGTAAGTCATGGGAAGACCACATCAGGATGGCTACCAGAAAAAAACAGAAAACAGAAAAAAAAAAAAAAAATGGAACCCTTATGCAGCGTTGATGAGAATGTAATATGGTATAGTTGTTGTGGAATACAGTCTGACTATTCCTCAAAAAACTTAAACATATCATTGTCATATTATGCAGCAATTCCACTCCGTGTTATGTATAAACCCAAAGAAATGAAAGCAGGGTCACAAAGAGGTATTTGCAAACTCATATTCACAGCAGCATTATCCACAATAGCCATAAGGTGGAAGCAAACCAAGTGTCTGTCCACCAACAGATGAATGGATAAACATGGTACGTACGGACAATGAAATATTATTTGTCCTTAAAAAGGAAAGACATTCTGACACGTGTCCCAAGGCAGATAAACCTTGCGGACATTATGCTAAGTGAAGTAAGCCAGTCACAAAAAGACAAAGACTCTAGGATTCCACTTAAATGAGGTACCTAGAATAGTAAATCCATAGAGACAGAAAGTAGAATGATGGCTGCCAGGGGCTACTGGGAGAAGGAAATGGGGAGCTGTTTAATGGGCACTGTTTTGTTCTGAAAGATGAAAGAGCTCTGGAGGTGGATGGTGGTGATGGTAGCACAAGAGAGTGAATGTACTTAATACCACCAAACTCTACACTGAAAAATGGTTAAAGTGGTAAACTTTACATTATTATTATTATATTATTATTATATTATTTATATTTGTATTTTACCACAATTTAGAAAGTTTCCTAAAAAGTCAAAGGAAGAACCAACTATCGATACATGCAACTTGGATAAATCTCAAGGGATTTATGCTGAGTGAAAAACATAACCCCAAAGGGTTAAATACTGTATGATTCTATTTATATAATAGTCTTATAATGGCAAAATTACAGAAATGAGAAAGATTAGTGGTTGCCAGGATTTGGGGAGGAGTAGGGGAGGTAGTAGATAAGGCTATAAAAGGGCAACGGAAGAGATCCTTTGCGGTGAAAATGTTCTGTATTTTGCCTATAGCAAGGTCAATATCCTGGCTGTGATACTGTATTACAGTTTTTTTTTTTTTAAGATTTTATTTATTCATGAGAGATACACACACAGAGAGAGAGAGAGAGAGAGACAGCCAGAGACATAGGCAGAGAGAGAAGCAGGCTCCATGCAGGGAGCCCGATGTGGGACTCGATCCCGGGTCTCCAGGATCATGCCCTGGACCGAAGGCAGATGCTTAACCACTGAGCCACCCAGGCATCCCTGTATTACAGTTTTTGCAAACTGTTACATCTCGGGAAAACTGGGTTAAGAGCATACAGGACCTCTCTGTATTACTTCTTACAATTGCATGTGAATCTACAATTACCTCAAAAAAAATTTTTTTAAGTTAAACTTTTAAAAATAGCCAAAGGATCACATTATTATATATCATACAGAAAGAAGATAGCCACTTATTCATTCAATAATGCCACAGATACTTAAAAATCAAATAATTTCTCTTAACTATGAGCACATCTTTTTGGTAGGAAAAAAACATCTTTTTCGTTTTATTTTGAACAGCTATTTTATTAGAATGAGTGTTTTGGGGTTTTCCTATGGCTGATCCAAAATAATCAGTTTAAATACTAAGATAATTATACAAAATAGAAATCATGGACATACAGATCCATGCTAAAGAAAATTATGTTAAGGTCCTAAACGAAAACCATTCTAGATAGTGACCAGACACTAATGAACCCTTACAAATTACCTGCTTTGTGCCATACATTTTTTTCACATCTCACTTTAAATTCCCCAAATAAAAATGTAAATAAAATCAGCAGTTCATAGTCAAAATCTCACAACTCTTAACAGTCATTATTTTTTATTCCAGAAGGCTCTTCTGGCTTTGGGTGGATTTTTAGACACTCTGTATTTAAATAGTGGAAACTCTTAAAAAGTAAAAAACAACAACAATAAAAAACGCTCTTAAGATGTAATTTTGTTTTCCATATACTTATTAATAATAAGAGGATAGGGAGGCACCTGTGTGGTTCAGTTGGTTAAGTGTCTGCCTTGGGTTCAGATCATGATCTTGGGGATCCTGGGATTGATCAACTGATTGGCCCCCTCTGGGAATCCTTGCTCAGCAGGGAATCTGCCTCGCCCTCTCCCTCTGCCCCTCCCCCCTGCTCCTGTGCTCACACTGGGGCTCTCTCAAGTAAGTAAATAAAATCTTTAAAGAATAATAATAGTAAGAGGATAGGTCCTTGGAGATATGAAAAGAACTGGATACAAGAACCCTCCCCACAATGAAGGGTATGACCCAGAGACATCCAGGCATGTCTATCACAGGTGTTCTGGGGGATCTTTGCCAACTTTTCCCTATGCCACCTAACCTCAAGCAGAACAAATCTTTCTATGTTCTCAGGACAAGGGTTTCCTCTCTCTGCTTCCTCCACCATAGCCCCTCTCTGACAAGGTAAGCCTCTGGCAGCTATGGCTGTGTGGTACCAGTGCAGAACAGAGAGCTTATTAAGCCATGAGATGGGGTACGCGTCAAAGGGTGACACAGGATGAACTGGTGGGAATTTTTCCAGCCTCCTGTGCACTTGGAATCTACCTAAAGTGCTTAGCAAAAGAAGCACTGAAGACTTTCCTTATCTGGGCCCCTGCTCTGGGGAATCATGGGGTTATAATTAGAGATGACGTCATGGTTTGGCAAATCCAACAAATCTTACATTCCTATTCACTTCCGTAACTAAATTGATGTTAATCTCTTCCCATTTTATTCACCAAGGATTTATGGGATGGTAATTACTTGTCCTCCACCCCCCACTCACTGTTCTCTTGCTTCTCATCCAAACTTCTTGCAATGTAAGGATATCAAGTTACCCACAGAGTTTGAATTAAACGCCTGTGGCTGCTTCTGGATAAGAATCCTGGGGAAATAAACTTCCCTAGAAATTTCCTAGTTTGTAGGTTTCACAAACCCAGAGTCTACTAGAAAGAAGAGTTCTTTCCAGGCATAATATTGAGTTTGCCCTGGGAGGTTTTTTTTCTGTCTCCTGCTTATTCACATTTCAGTGTATAAAATGCTCAAAAATAACAGAAAGGACAGATTCTTATGAATCTCTAAGTTAAATTATATTGGTCTATTCCTTATCAATGGGCTTCAGACCAAAGCCCAATTTCATTTCATACCCTAATGTTTTTATCTTTCCAAAGAAGTGTCTCCTGAAGGTCAAACACCTCTTTTGTCATGGTGTCTATTTTCTGCTGCATTCGTTGATTCTCCTGCAGAGGAAAGGGGGAGAGAATAAAAGAGCAGAAAGAAAAAACGGTCGGGGTCCGAGGGAGGAAAACAGTATAAAAAATAAAGCTGATAAAGAAATTTAACAAAGGGAGAAAGTAAGTCTGTGTGATGAACAAGAGAGGCAAGAGTTGCTCACTAAAGGGAAAGATGACATCCAGTGTCTTGGCCACAGGCCTCCCGCTGGCTTGCCCCAGGGGAAGTGAGAAGAGCTGCTGCAAACACAGCTCTGAGGCAGCAAGCCAGCTAGGGTTTCTGTGTACATGCAGCTCCATGTGTGTACTCTTCCTCTGATTACTGCCTTTTCTCCAAACATGGAACAACTTCTAGAGAAGGAAATTCAGATTTGCTTAGGAACACATGATCCTTATCACAGAGAACAAGCAGTAGTTTTAAACTTTTTTTTAAGCAGAACTAAAAATACAAGACATATCTCAGTTTAATCATTTTGACTTTGTTAGCAGAACCTACAACAGCAAGAATATCATGAATTCGAATGAACAGTCATATTTTTAGTTTAGTTTTTTAGAAAAACTAGAATTTAGCATGTAGCAATTCTTAAAATAACAGTTCTCCTTAGGCAACAAGCCTCAATTTATACCCTTTACTGTTTAACAGGTTTTCTTTTAAGAATTATTAGTAAATGATCATCTCCCATTTTCCCTACTTACACATTTCTTATATACTTTAAAATGAAAGACCAAAAGGCATTATTTTGTCATATCCAAGGTTTTCGGTTATACATAGACATAGGTATTAACATCTAAGAAATGTTAATTCTAAACATAAAAACTCCTAAAACTAAGGTCTTTAAAGTTTGTATATCCAGCACCCTTGGCTTTTAAAGAAACCAGTGACAAGTTATGGGAATCAAGCATTATACAATTCCTCTTAAGCATAATCATCAAATTAACTTACCCAATTCTGACTTAAGCTACTGAATTTGAGAAGCAGCTGCCAAAGTAGTTTTATTATTCGTTTGAAATCAAAAGTGGGGGAAAGTATATATCTTAATTAGAAAAAGAAATAATAAGTGGCTGGCATATTGACACACAAAAAAGAACACAAAAAGCCAAAAGAGAGGAATACACATTATTTTTAAATACCAGCAGGATACAAAATTTAAATAATATGCTTCATGCCAAAAATGGAAAAACTAGGAGAACTAACTTCAGATGTAATCTGATTTCAAAGGGTTATGTGTCTGCCTTTAGAATTCACAAACTCTACCTGCTTTCAGCCAGCTACATTCAATCATTCTCAAGAATGAAGAAAAGTAACACAAATCCACATACAGAAAAGTAGTCATTTGTTTTCCTCTATTAAGGTTTTTGCAAGTCATTTACAGGGTGAGAGATTAGTGGGGCAGGTCCATTGAAGGAAGAAAGAAAGAGGGAGCAGAACAATGTGGGGGCAGGGCAAGTCCTGAGCAGCAGGAATATGGATGAGTAGGAGTGTGGTGCAGGAGGCATTTCCCAGGGATCATTAGGAGCTGGCCTTCCTGAAATCACTCTCATGTCATCAACATTAAGTTAACATAAGACACCTTTGATAACCACACCAAGCCAGTGGGCAGGATCCTGTCCCAGCATACTTATAAAACATGAGGAAAAAACACATTTAAAAAAAAAAAAAAACAGATGCTCACAAGGTAGCAGGAACAAAAGGATAATAAAGGCTTTTCAAAGATTTCTTGGTGGACCCTACTGGTTTGCATTCCTGGGATGCTGCCAACACCATGGCACTTGGGGTTCCTCCAGCAGCACAACCTGCCAACCTTCACCTTTTTGTATGTAAGGTGTCTATCTTGAGTAGTCCTTTCCTTTAGCCGCCTCAGAAATAGATCTACCTCAGTCAAGATCAAATGTCTCACTCCCCAAGAATCCTGTCCCAGCAGACAGCATTCACTACATTCCAAAGATTAATGGTACTTGTAATTTTGCCTTTTGCCCATTTTCTAAGATAGCTTTAGGAAAGAATATGCTTAGGAATAAAAGATAATTACAAAAGCTTTTGCTATTGCAAGGGGGAATGTTTATAAGGTTGGTAGCATTAATTTTTTAAGCCTGACTCTATGTTTCATGTGTGTGAAAATTTAGGGTACAGCCAAGATGAAGAGACAAGGAAACTGTGGCATTTTAACTCCCTTCCCTCCCAACATACACTCCCTTGTCACATTCAGTGTATTTTGTTCAAAATTAAGTATTTCACAGTTCATGCACATACCTCAATAAGCTCATCTCTCTGTCGAAGGCCTTCTTTAAGTTCATCCATCTTATGCTGCAGCACACTACACATATGTTTCTGCCTTTCTAACTCCTGTTAAGAAACAAATGATACAACTGACACAGATAATGGCACATGACAAACTGGAACATCTACAATATAGTAATACAGAGGCTAAGTATGACCTCCAGAAACACACTTGGACTTCCCATGCCTGATAACTTAGAAAAATTCTGAAAAAAAGAAAAGAAAAGAAAAGAAAAATTCTGTATTCTATGGAAAGATTCAGAAAATTAACATTTTTCATCTCCTAGGACCATACATCTAGAAAATCCAGACTAATGGGTGGCAAAATTACTAAGAACAATGAGATGACTTAATAAAGTAACAGGTTATAAAATTAATATGTAAAAGTCAATAATCTGGGCACCGGAGTGGCTCAGATGGTTAAGCGTCTGCCTTTGGCTCAGGTTGTGATCTTGGGGTGCTGGGATTGAGCCCCAAGTCAGGCTCCCAGCTCAGTGGGGAGTCTGCTTCTCCTACTCTCTCCCCCCTCTCTCTGCGTCCCTCTGTCTCAAATAATAAATAAAATCTTTAAAAATAAATAAATCAAACTCAATAACCTTTATAAGTATAAAAATCTAGAGAGAAAACATAATAAATGCAATATCAAAGAATAAAATTTTTTAAATGCATGTGTAAACTTATAAGAAATACTCAAAATCAGTATGAGGAAAATCATATAAAATATTCCTGAGGGACAGAGAAGAACCAAACAAATAGAAAAGCACACCATCTTCTTGGATTAAAAAAACCTCAGTATCATAAAAATGCCAGTTCTCCCTCAAATTAATCTACACATTTAATGAAGTCCAAATAAAAATACCATTAGGCTTTTTTTCTCATCAGAGATTGATAAATTGATTATAAAGTTTATTTGGAAGAAAAATATAAGAAAAAACAGCCAGAAAAAAATACTAATAATGAAGAAAGCTAGCCTTACTAGATATAAGGCCTATATAATTAAAACATTGTTTGTAAGGCCTTATGAATACAGACAAAAGTAGAATAGAAAATCCAGAAATACACCCAGTTACATGTGCAAATATATTAAGCAACAACAAAACAAAATGGGCATCCCAAATCAATAAGAAAAGATAAGAGTTCTATGTTAGTGAGGCTGATATCCAAATGGAAAAAGAAAATTAGAACCACACATTGCACTACAAACCCGGACAAATTTCAAATGGGTTGGAAGTTTATGAAAGGAAGAGACAGAAGGAAAGGATATAGTTACTTGAGAAAAAAAATGAGTGAATTCCTATAACTCTAGTAGAATAATGTCATTAAAAAAGTGACCTAAAAATCCACAAGCAAGAAAGGGAAATGGATAATAAGTTAGACTACATAAAAACTTTTGAATGGCAAAAGAAACTCTAAGCAAAGTAAAAACACAAATGATAAACTATGGAAAAAAATTACACCTTATATCAGAAACAAAAGGTACTGTCTCTCTGTAAACCCACTTTGATGACTCCCCAGCCATCCCTGCAAAAATGCAGGATTTATGTAGTACATCATTTTTGCAGGACTAGTTTTAACAGCAAAAGACTGCAAATAACTCAAATGTCCATTAATAGGGAACTGATAGAATAAACTATACTGCAGTGCACACCATGGAATAACTATGTAGTAATACCAAAGAATGAGGAATACCCACAATCATAAGATAATAAAGAACAAGGTGGGAGTAGTATTTATAGTATGCTACCATTTTTTTAAGAAACGGAGGATAAAAACATACATATTTGTATATATTTTTTCAAATAGCAAAATATATTTACCCTTTTAAGCTAAAAAATGGAAGGATGAAGCATTTATGATTTTAAAAATCCCCTCAAGAAATAGGGATGAACAGAAATAGACAAGTGGCTTCTTTGAATATATTTTCTTTGCTGATTTGACTTCAGATATAAATATCTTATGTAACTGTAAAACGAAATTAAAGTGAAAGAGCAATTCCTGATGAAAGCCACCCAAGTGTCCACAGACAGATGAATGGATAAACAAAATGTGGTACATACATACAATGGAATATTAGGAAGGAAATTCTGACACATGCCACAACACAACGTGCATAAACCTTGAAGGCATTATATGAAGGATAATACGCCAGTCATAAAAAGTCAAATACTGTATGATTTCACTTTTATGAGGTACCTAGAGTAGCTAAACTCAGAGAGAGAGAGAAAGAACAGTGGTTGCCAGGAGCTGATTGGGGGTGGGGAGTGGGGGGGGGGGGGGAGGAGGGTAGATAGTTATTGTTTAATGGATTCTGAGTTTCAGTTCTACAAGATGAAAAAGTTCCCATTGCACCACAATGTGAATATACTTGATATTACTGAACTGTCTGAACTCTAACACTTTAAAAAGGTTAAGATGGTCAATTTGTTATATTTTTTTTACCGCAATTAAAAGCAAAAATAATTTAAAGATAAAAATTTTAAAGCAATTTCTAAGTATAGAAAATAAAATGCAGTGAGCCTAATTATATAACCAGTTAGCAGCATAAGTACAGAGAAAGAAACTATTTCAAGTAACTTTTCAAAACAATGGCTGGACTATAAGTAGTATAGCAGCAAAATAACAACCAACCAAAACAAAACAAAAAAACTTTTAACTATTTTCAGTAATTATGTCATTTGTGGCAACATTGGTATTGCTATTCTGAGCACTGTGGGATAGAGCAAAGAGAAGAGATTATAATGTAATTACTATCACCCTCAGTGACTTTGAGAACTGGCAGTGGGAAAACAGAGATATACATATGTAAAACAGAGGGTAAGGAAAAATGCTGGAATCCTAAACACGAACTAGAACTACCAGCATAAATTTATAATATATTTTGACTTTAAAACAAAAAAGTACCCCACATAAATATTTCCCCGATACATCCACTAAAGAGCCTTTATAAACAGTGATCATCTTAGTGGCAAGAGCTCTCTAGCACCCATACTGCTCCACTAAAGGAACGAAGGCTCCTTGGACAAACAGCTAATTCCAGATCTGGAGCAAGAAGTGTACCAGATGAGCCTGGAACACTTTCTTGTGCTAGATACCAAACAATTTATCAAAAAAAAAAAAAAAATTAGATTCATGTCGAAATCATTCAGAAATCAACCTGAAAACATTCATATTAAAGTTTGAACAATTTGAAAATCAAGAATAATAAAAGCTACAATGAATTCAAAATCATCAAATACTTGAATTCTTGACTTCATAATGATTTTTAAAAATTTTTTTTTTGTTTAAAGATTTTATTTATTTATGAGAGACACACACAGAGAGAAGCAGAGACACAGGCAGGGGGAAAAGCAGGTTTCATGCAGGGGCCCAATGTGAGACTTGATCCTGGGACTCCAGGGTCATCCCGGGCCAAAGGCAGACGCTCAACCACTAAGCCACCCAAGGCGTTCCCATAATGATATTTTAAAATATTTTTAAGTTGTATCTGATAAGTAACTTTTATCTAGAATATATAAACTCTTTACAACTCAATAATAAAAAGACAATCCAATTTAAAAAGAGGGGCACCTGAGTAGTTAGGTAGGTTAAGTGTCTGCCTTCCACTCAGGTCATGATCTCAGGGTCCTGGGATCCAGCCCCACATCAGGCTCCCTACTCACTCAGTGAGAAATCTGCTTCTCCCTTTCCCTCTGCCCCTCCCTCGCTTGTGCTCTCTCTCTCTCTCTCTAATAAATAAATAAAATCTTAAAAAAAAAAATAGGCAAATAAAAAAATAGGAAAAAGATCTGAATAGCTATTTCTCCAAGGAATATATGAAGCATATGAAAATCTACTGAAAATCATTAGTCATCAGGAAAATACAAATCAAAACCACAGCTGCTAGGAAGGCTGTAAAAAAAAAAAAAAAAAAAAAAAGTCAGACAATGACAAGTGTTGGTGAGGCTATGGTGAAATCAGAACTCACATACACTGCTGGTAGGAATGTGAAACGATGTAACCACTGTGGAAGATGGTCTGGCATTCCTCAAATGGTTCAACATAGAGTTGCCATATGACCCAGGAACCCCCTCCCAGGTACACACTTAACAGAAAAGACAACATACACAGACTTGTACACAAATGTTTACAGCAGCAGCATTCATCATAGCATGTGTATCATGTGTATCAACACACAAATGAACAAAATGTGGTATACCCATACAAAGGGATAGTACTAGACCATAAAAGATAGTGAAGTATCAACCCATACTACAATACGGATGAATGTCAAAAGTATTTAAGCTAGGGGTGCCTGGGTGGCTCAGTGGTTGAGCATCTGCATTTGGCTCAGGTCGTGATCTCAGGGTCCTGGGATCAAGTCCCACATCAGGCTCTCCACAGGGAGCCTGCTTCTCTCTCTGCCTACGTTTCTGCCTCAATCTCTCTGTGTCTCTCATGAATAAATAAAATATTAAAAAAAAACTAAGCTAAAATAAAAGAAGCAGGTCATCATATTGGTCATGATCTTGGGGTCCTGAGATCAATCAAGCCCCGAGTTGGGCTCCACACTCAGCATGGAGTCTGCTTATACCTCCCCCACTCTCTGCCCCTGCTCTTGCTCAGCCTCCTGCACTCCTGCATGTTCTCTATCTCCCATAAATAAACAAACAAACAAATGAATACATGAATAAATGAAATCTTTAAGAAAAAGAAAAAAGAAGAAGAGCTCAAAGAGAAGGTATACTAGAGAGACACTATTACAAGGTCTTCACCATTACGGTACCTGAAGTAGATTTACAAAGCATTTAAAAAGCTTATGATTCTTTAAGAAAAGCATAATTTTTTTTTAAGCATAATTTTTTTACATAAAAATTAAAAACCAGGGGCCCCTGGGTGGCTCAGTTGGTTAAGTTGAACCAGGTTGTGGGCTCAAGCCCTGCATTAGGCTTCCTGCTTAGCAGGGGGTCTTCTTCTTTCTCTTCCTTCCCCCAATCATGCGCACACGCGCGCTCTCTCTCTCTGCTCTCAAATAAATAAAATCTTTAAAAAAAAGTAAAAACCATAGCTCTATGTATACTAAGATATCTCTAGATATCAAAAGATGATAGAAGGAAAAAATAAAGTTGCCTAGTAAGTTAATCATAGAGATCTGCTTTTTTTTATTCTAAAAATGCTCAAGGGCATTTGAGAAGATAGAAAGATAACTCATTTTAGTACTGAACATTAAATACTTACCATGAGATTTTCTTCTAATCTACAAGAAACAAAGAGCCAGAAGTAGATATGAAAAATGCATGGAAAGGCAAAAAAGGAGTCCAAGGACTCTACATAAAGTATGACAGTTCAGAACTCAGAAACTGACCCTTGAGAAACAAGAAAAATCAGAGGAAACCACCTATGCCAACAAATCATAGCTTCAATGAGCCCTGTCATACAGTATGAAAATATCCAGAGGTCTCTTTTTCATTTATATAGACACAAGTCTTCTTATCCTAACATTTTTTTTAACAGACTTTATTTTTTAGAGCACTTTTAGGTTCATGCAGTTGAGTGGAAGTACAGAGTTCCTATAGACCCCTGCCCCCACATAGATAGAGCCTCTCCTACCTACTATCAACATCCTGCATCAGAGGGGTACATTTGTTACAAATGCTGAGCCTGCACTGACATATCACAATCACCCAAAGTCAATAGCTTACATTAGGGTTCCCTCTTGGTGTTGTATATTCTATGGGTTTTGACAAATGTATAATGTAACCACCAATATAGTATCATACAGAACAGTATCACTACCCTAAAAATTCTCTATATCTGCCTATTCATCATCCTTCTTTCCCCCCAAACTCATCAAACATTTCCAAGCACTTTTTAAACAAGACCAAAACAGACTGGAATGAGTATTTTCAGTCCTCAAGGGAAAAAAATTCCCATTAAAGTCTATAGTATTAATGCCAGTCCCTTTGAGATTAGATTAACAGCTTCTCTCCCTTCATGTTACTGATGTTTCTAACAACTTACCAATGCACATTTCCTAAGTTATTTTCTGGGCTTTTTACTTTTGCAATGTAGTCACAACTCATTTTTTTGACAGTATCCTTTTGTCCTCTGCTTAGACTGACATCAACACTTTAAAAGTCCAAATCCAATAAGAGAACCCAATTTGTTCTCTGAAGTTGTCAAAGGGCAAATCTGACCTTGGACAGTGGCTTTTATTTTCCATCTGCTCATTTTAACAATATAGCTTACAAACCTCTAAAGAAAACATCTGTTGACGTCTAATGCATGTCTCCATCCTGCTATTTTTAAATAACTGGTTAAAAACTTCTCTTCAATCTTTTAGAAAACAGATTATTTTGAAAAATGATAGAAAAGAAAACAATGAACTGTCTCACTCAAAGTCTTTGGAGCTTTGTAGCATTCCAACCCATTAAAACAGGAAGAAATTAGTAATTCACTATAATTGTTCCAATTAAGAGATAGAAAATAAAGATAAAACTTGAGTTGCATTCTAGCTTCAAAAAATGAAAGAGGTCATAAGATTTTCTTTAGGAAAATTAGATTTTATAAAAATGTAAAGAGGAAAATATTTTAAGACCTGACATCTCATATTGTGTCAACTTCCTTGGACCAGTTTCGACTGAAGCTTCAGTCCCAGGTATGCTGCACTCTTCCATCAAGCCCAGCACTTCTGAAAGATCAGGTTCTAATTTTCTGAACCAGGGAAAGGGATGATACAAGATGCACAATTACCTTTGATTTTTCTTCATTTTCTCTATAAAATTCTGCCATCTGTTCTTCCTGTTCTTCAATAACATCCTTGAGGGTGTCTACCTGGTAGATCAAATTATTCTTCTCATTGTCTAACTGTGCGTTGGAAACCATGGCTTTCTTGTATTTTTCTTCCACTTCGGACAAAGACTCCTAAATGAAAGTCACAGCCATCAGCCTAATATCTAAAATATGTTCACTGCTTATATGCAATATAACAGGAAATGTAGCACTGGCACAAACACATGAAGATGCACTTTTGCAAAATACAAGCAGTTGGGGAAACTCCTTGTTTAGTAACATGCACATGAAACAGAAGGATGGTAATAAGCCAATTATGCCACGATAAGAATTTTATATGCTCTCTGCTATCCAAGAAAACAAAATTAAGCACCAGTGTAGCCTCTAAAAGATGTGGTGGTATATAGACCACATCTATTAGTCATAAAATGAAGCATCATCAGTGTTTTCAGAAATGTTACTCTTGTTTTCAATAAACTGGTATTCAGAATGAATTGATACAACATAATATAGCCTCTCTTTACATAAGAAAACTCAATATTCATTTGAATTTTGCTACTTTCCAGACATCTGTTTTCAGTATTTTCCTGTTGTGCATAATAATGCTAATGTAAATGCATAAACATTTTTATAACAATTATTCAAATTATGGTCATTCTTAAATACATAAACAATACAAAAATTATTATAAAAAAAAGCAAAAAAAAAGCAAAATACCTAAAATTTTATAGAATTCAAAGTTTTCTGCTTAAAACAGCTTACAAGTCTATTTTTTAATATCAAATTTGGTAGATTATTACTATCTAGTAACAATTTTTAAGGTTAAAAAGAATATTTTACATAGAAAAAGTCATCACTTCTAGAAATAAATTTTAAAAATACTAATGTAAATGTTCAACAAACCAAGATCGAAGACACAAAACTGACAGTCCAGAACCCTTACATTTGTGATTAACTGACTTTTGATAAAGGTACTCTGACAACTCAATGGGAAAAGAATACTTTTTTCAACAAATGGCGCTGGGATAACAGGATATCCACATGCAAAAGAATAAAGTTGAACTCCTACATCACACCATACACGAAAATTAACTCAAAATGAATCAGAGACCTAAGTGTAAGAGCTAAAATTATAAAATTCTTCAAAGAAAACAGCACTAAATCTTCATTACCTTGGAGTAGACAGGAGTAGGTTTCCTAGATACAATACCAAAAGCACTATCAATGAAAGAAAAGACTTCATCAAAATGAAAAACTTCTGTGCTGGGCAGCCCGGGTGGCTCAGCGGTTTAGCGCCATCTTCAGCCCAGGGCGTAATCTGGAGACCGGGGATCCAGTCCCATGTCAGGCTGCATGGAGCCTGCTTCTCCCTCTGCCTTTGTCTCTGCCTCTCTCTCTCTCTCTCTCTCTCTTTCTGTGTGTGTATGTCTCATGAATAAATAAATATCTTTAAAAAAAAAAAAGACTTCTATGCTACAAACAATACCATCAAGAAAGTACCAAAAAAAAGATAGCCCATACAATGGGAGAGAATATTGGTAAATCTTATATCTGATTAGGTACCTGTATCCAAAACATATAAAGAACTCTTATAAGACCATAATAAAAAGACACATAATTCAATTTAAAAATGGGTAAGGATTTGATTAGATATTTCTCCAAATAGGATATGAAAATGGACAAGAAGCACAGGAAAATAGGCTTAACATCACTAGTAATTAGGGAAATGCACATCAAAACCACAATGAGGGGCACATGGGTGGTACAAACTGTTAAACTTCTGCCTTCGGTTCAGGTCCTGGGATCCAGCAAACTCCATGTTGGGCTCCCTGCTCAGCGGGGAGTCTGCTTCTCCCTCTCCCTCCCTCCTTCTCCCTCTCTCCCTGCTTGTGCTCTCTTTCTCAAATAAATAAAATATTAAAAACACCACCACAATGAGATACCACTTCAGACCTACTATAATGGCTATAATTTAAAAAAGAAAACCAGAAACCAGATTAACAAGTGTTGGTGAGGATGTGGAAAAACTAGAAGCCTCATACATTGCTGGGGAGAATGTAAAATAATGCATCTGCTTTGGAAAACAGTTTGATAATTCCTCAAAGTGTTTAAACATACTGTTACCATATGACCCAACAATTCTATTCCTTGGGAGCTATCTACGAGAAATAAAAAGGTATGTCCATACAAAAACTTGTACACAAATGTTCAGAGGAGTATTATTCATAACAGCCAAAAACTGGAAACAGTCCAAATGTCCATCAACTGACACATAAACAAAATGTGGGAAATCCATACACTGCAATATCACCAGTCGTGATAGATAGATAGATAGACAGATGATAGTTAAGGATGTTACAATATAGATAAATCTTGAAAACATTATACTAAATGAAAAGTCAATCACAAAAGCCTACATATTATATGATTCCATTTGTATGAAATGTCCAGAAAAGGCAAATCCACAGAGGCAGAGGCAGATTAGTGGTTACACAGGGCTGGGTGTGGAAGAGGAAGAGGAAGGGTGAGGAATGACTGCTAATTAGTACAGGGTTTCTTTCTGGGGTAATGAAAGCATTCTAAAATTGGGTTGTGGTGTTGGTTGTGCAACTCTGTGACTATGCTAAAAACCACTTGAATTGTGTACACTTTAAATGGGTAAATTTTTACAGTATGTGAGGTATACCTCAATAAGGATACATACACCGACACACGATAGCAATGCTTCACAAACGAGGGCTGTATAATATTTATACCAGGTTTGGGAACAAATATAACCCAAATAAAAAATATAAGCAAAATCAATTGTATAATGGTTTAAATATAGTAGGATCCTAATATAATACAGAGTTTAGAATGATTCTTAGAGGCTAATAGCATTAAAAAAAAAGTCTTCCTCACAGCTCAGTCCCACTGAAAATGGGGCATAACTAACTGCATGAACATCAGAATCCAAGATAGTTTAGCAATAGATGCAAAAATTCCATATTTAACAATAAATTTGACATAATAAAAAAAATTGACATAACATTTATGGCATGTACTCTTCCTTTAAACAACAGACCATGGAAGACAGTTTTAAATTTGCGTTAAGGTAGTTTTAATTATTTCAATCTAGCTATTAGGAAATAGTTTTACTTAAATGTGTCTAAGGCAGTGATTTTGCAAGTGTAGATTCTATACTACTAGCAACAGCTTTAGCTGGAAACTGGATAAACATGCAAATTTTCAACCCCATCCCAGACCCACTGAATGAGTAAATCTGGAAGTAGAGTCTAGCAATCTGTAACTTAACAAAACTCAAGTGGTTCTGCATGGAGGCTACAATGAGAAAAAGCACCTCCAAAGGCCAATGTCTCAGTATTCTTTTTTTTTTTTTTTTTTTTAAGATTTTATTTATTTGAGAGAGAGCCACAAGCAAGGGGAGTGGCAGAGGAAGAGGACAAACAGTGTAGAAAGCTCGCCACAGGGCTCCATCTCAGGACCCCAGGATCATGACCTGAGCCAAAGGCAGACATTTAACCAGCTGAGCCACACAGGAGTCCCCTAGTAACCTTTTTTAATAGGATACGGATACATTCACACAACCATGATTGATCACCAGACTATTTTCTTAAATTATTTTTCTCTCACTTAAAAAAGTCACTCCAAGGATATATATAAATATAACTCAATTATATGCTTATATATAAATATAAGCTCAATTATATGCTGACCATGAATTAAGAAAAGAAAGGTGGAGGGATGCCTAGGTGGCTCAGCAGGAAAGCGTCTGCCTTAGTCTGCCTTCGGCTCAGGGCATAATCCAGGTACAGGGATAGAGTCCCGCATCCGGCTCCCTGCAAGGAGCCTGCTTCTCCCTCTGTGTCTCTGCCTCTCTCTCTCTCTCTGTGTCGTTCATGAATAAATAAATAAGAGAGAGAGAGAGAGAGAAAGGGGAAGGAAGGAAGGAAGGAAGGAAGGAAGGAAGGAAGGAAGGAAGGAAGGAAGGAAGGAAGGAAGGAAGGGCGAGAGAGAGAGAGAGAGAGAGAGAGAGAGAGAAAGAAAGAAAGAAAGAAAGAAGAAAGAAAGAAAGAAAGAAAGAAAGAAAGAAAGAAAGAAAGAAAGAAAGAAAGAAAGAAAGAGAAAGAGAAAAAGAAAGGGAAAGGGAAAGGGAAAGGAAAGGAAAAAGGTGTGTAAGGGGTGGGAGAGAAGGATGGATGAAATAGATAAGGAGATCAAGAGTACACATATCATGATGAGCACTGAGTAATGTATAGAATTGTTGTATTATTATGTTGTGCGCCGAAAACTGATAGAGTATTGTATTTATACTTCAATAAAATAAATAAAATAGGTCTCTTCTAAATGAAAAAAATAAACTGGGTACACCACGGTATATCACAAAGTGATTTTTCTATTACTCTGGATATGCTTAAAACTGTTGTACTGAACATGGAGGGGCGCCTGGGTAGCTCAGTCAGTTAAGTGGTTGCTTTGGCTCCAGTTGTGATCTCAGGGTCCTGGGATGGAGCTGGCATGGGGCTCCTCCTCACCAAGGAGCCTGCTTCTCCCTCTGCCTCTGCTTCTCCCCTTGCTCGTGCTCTCTTTCTCTCTCTCAAATTAATAAATAAAATCTTAAAAAAAAAGAAAAAACTGTTGTACTTAACATGGATATATTTAATGTATTTCTTACAGGTTTTCTTAGCATGGTATCATTTATGCAAGGAACATTAAGTTTTGCTTTTTTCTCTTAAAAGGGATCTTGTAGTTGTTCAGTCTCAAATTTAATCTGTTCTCCTACATACTTCAAAGACTATAATAAATGGTAGATCTAAGATGTAAGAAAAAAAATTTTTTTAACATTTTAAATAAAATAAAAGGCAAGGAAGAATGCCTCTGAATCACTTGCTTTCCTGATAGATTATATTATATATGAGACTTCAATGAGTGTATTTATTTAATACATTGGATTTTTTTCCCTTGATCCAAGATATTTCCAAAAGTCTTATCTCTAAAATCTTAAAAGGGAATTAAATCCTGAAGATTAGAGCCATTAAGATTAACTGAGCACATCTGCATACTACCTTTGTAATTCTCCTATTGTTTACTGATAGCCACACACTGTCATCTCAGTGGCCTCACTTTGCAGGACTTCCTACACCCTTTTTGGTCCTGAGTCAGTAAGGGACAATAATCATCCACATGAAGTTTTTGACTGGTAACTGAGCTACCTACCTCACATCACACCAGGGAAGATGATGAAAGCCCTGCCCCATCAGGCCTATGGGCATATCCTGAGTCACTTTTCTGAATGGCTTATGATTTTAGAGGCCTGATGTGTATTTTCTATTTGAAATAGGGACATGTACGTGTTCAGAGAAACTTTAAGTTTCCTCATATTAGATTTGAACTTCATAATAAAACACGGGGAAGAGCAAGCACCAATGACAACCAAAAAGTCTGCCTCACATGGACACTTATATTGAAAACTGGTAGCAATCCTCACTTGGAAAAGATTTAGGCCCATCTAAATTTACCTCCCAAATTCTTTAAAGCACTGAATCTGTGTAATCCTTTTTGAGCTATAGTTTAAAAAAGAAAAGAAGAAGAAACAAAACAAAAACATAGGCGTCCTACCTCAGGGTCCTTCCTCTAAAAGGAATATTTATAATAATGCATTCTTAGATATCTTTCTCTTGCCTTTAATATTGACTGAATTTGGTAACAGAAATAGGCAATATTCTCTCATTTAGCATGGAAGAATGTTAAGGTCAAATTTTCTTTTTTTTTTTTTTTTTTTTTTTTTTAAGGTCAAATTTTCAATTTAAAAAAATATATATTTATTTGCAGAGTACTTTTTAAGAGTTTGCCCAATTTGATTTTGTATGGCTAAGACACAAGGGACATGCAAGTATTTTACAAAGTTTAAAAACTCTCAGGTGTAATATCTTTTACTGAATATTCCAAAAACTCTACCAAACATTTAGACATAAGCAGATACTGGAAGTTCACCTTTCCTACACATTGCAGGTTAAGCACATGCTTGAAAGACAAACACTGTTAGTAAAGCTATGTGCACTGGGGTTAACAGAACTTGTGAAACCACTGTTACCCAACCCTTCTGCGTACAGACAGCATGCTTGGGCTGCAGAATGGGCCCTGATACCTTTAGTTCTTTAAGCCCTTGCATGTATCTCCCTTCTACATCCTGTATCTGGTCCTTAAGGTCATAGATATCCTGCAGGACATAGGAATGAACCATTGCATAAAACCATGCACAAACATATCTTAAGTCTCAAAGAATTCAGATGAAAATGTGAATTATTTTTGTATATTCCAGACTAAAAGCAGAAAAATCAAAGTACACAGCATAACTGCCACTCTAAACCACAGAACAGGGCAAACAGGTCAGGTGATAGTGGGGCTGGAGAAGGTCTAGAGTAATCAATCTAAAAGTGTTAAATATTTCCTTAGTATTAAGGAGTTTTGAAACAGCATTAGCAAAGGGGGGTGTGGGACTGTATATGGAAAAAACTATATAAATTATAACAGTCTTAACATATAATTTTTAAAATTTTGTAAACATTTAAATAATTTTTAACATAATGCTTCACCTAGAACTAGTAAAATATGTAGCAAATTAATTATAAGCAGCATATTATACTGACTCATGCAGTTTTAAAAACTATAATAAATGGATATGAACAAAGTTGTCTTTCAATGACTTGCTTACCAACCACAATTAATTTGGGAGAAAGAAAATACAGGGAAGGAAGTTAAACACCTACATTTTAAACATTATGTCAAATGAGAAAGTCTATGCTGAGGATGCCATTTAAATGATGAGAAAAGAGCATCTGCTCCAAATGTTACCATAATCCTTAAAAGTAAAGCAGGTCAAATTTTAAATGGAAAATACAGTTTCCCTTATACCTGACCCTGTTATATACAATCTGTTCAGAATGCCTGATTTAGGGGGAAATGACTGCCACGGTTATTTTCCCTAAGTACAATTCTGCAATACAGGCAGGATCAATTCTCAAAGGCCAGTCACACACACACTTGCTGTATTATACTTCCCCTGCCCTCTTCATCCCTCCTTAGTAGGTCTGTCTGCTGGTTGATTCATTCAACAGGCACACACTGAAGGGCTACTAGGAGAAGGTGTGGATACAAAACTCTCATTTCCTTCAAGGAAGTCATTCTCTTAAAGAAGCAATACAAGGAAATGGCAAGCACAAGCTAAGTTGTGAGGCTGGAGGGCTTTGTCCTCCTGTGTCCTGTCCCCCTGAAGACGAGTTGATCTCATTCAATGCTGCACCCCCAGCACCTATGCCTGGTACATAGTAAGAGCTTGATAAATACTGATACTCTCAAAGTCATACCATGTCAGCCTGGCTCAGCTCTCCTTCTCGACTGCCACTGTCACTGCTGCAAATCTCTCCGCCCTCTACCCCCCAGCCCACTTATACAGGCTGCCCATTTCTAAGCTAGACTCCTGCACCTACCCACCTACAATCTGACTCAGGACCCCAGTCCCCACCTCCTCCTCACTGTGTCAGCAGCCCAGGACCTCCACATTTGGCGCCCCCCCCTCCAGCCGCACCCTGGCACCCACACAAGGCACCTGCTCCTCAGTCACCCTCTCCTTCCTCTGCCTTCCTGTTCCCTCTCTACTGGTTCAAGTCAAGGAATGAAAATAATAATCAAGCCAGCCTAAGAAAGAAAACAAAAGCCTTCTCTAAACCTCCTATCTCTATTGACCAATCAACTCCAGTATTCTCTTCAGAGCAAGTTTCTTGCATCTTTTTCCATCACAGTTTTGACTTCACACTATTCAACCACAGGGGACTGTTCCTTTCATCTCCAGTGCTTCCTCCAATCTGGAGTCACTCTTTAAGAGCACAAATCAGATACTCTTTTTAATATCCCACAGTTACCAGGAGAAAATAAAATGCCTTCTAGGCTACCATAAATGATGCTTTGTGGTCTGGCCCATGACTACTTCCCAGATCTGCCCCCTCACCTCCCTCTCCTCCTTACTTCTCATCCTACCCTCAGGCAATTGTGCTATACAAACAACCTTCTGGTTCTCTGAAGTTCTGAGAAAGCCTTTGCCTGATTCATTTGTTTTCGTCCTTCATACGTTAGCTCAGAGTACAACTCCTTTGGAAAGCCTTTTGTTACCTCTTCTTCTAGTCCAACACAGCTGACACTTCTCTGAATTCCCTTAATAACCCTGTTCTGGCTACTACATAGTATCACACAATGTGGTTGTACTGGTTTCTATCAGTTTGTCTTCCCTATGAAACAGTGAACTCCTGAAGTTCACGATGTGGTACATTGCCTAAATCTCTGGGGTCAAGGGCTCAATAAATGTTGAATCAATTAATGAATGCAATTTTTATTATTACCCTTCCCCCACTGCTCACAACAGACATTCAAATACATTTTCAAAGTCCTCATCTTTTAATAAAAAGGTTAATAAGAAGAATGAGGACTCAACCCTGGTACTTCTGTTATCCCCGGTATTACTACATCTATAATGAAAAATTGAGAGATAACCATATTCAAGTAGCCAGATAATACCATAATGGCTCAAAAGACTGACAATTCCTAGAGTCTGGTTCCTTGTATATCCACATTTTTTCCATTTAAAATATGGCCAATTATATCTGAATTACTTTTACATACATTAACAAGTTTTTTTTGGCATCTGTAAATTAGCAGAACTCATTCCAATATCATCAAATATTCAGGAAAGAGAACAGAAAAAAAAGAATTAACTAATCTCCTTCTTTAAGATGAGTCACATTCCTGAACTGTCTTTAACAATTTTTTTTTTAAAGAACTCATACTCCTTTTCTTTCTACTAAGTCACATTAAATGTTAATAGTCCCAGTATTCCGTATACAAAGAAGCCAAAAAAAGGTTTTTAAAAAGCAAACCAAAGACTGCGGTTTACCCGCAATTCACTTAATGAGGTGTCTGGATCTACTAAGCTGCTGGTGTCTCCGCTCCCTCGTCTGGATGAATTTCCACTCAGAGGGGTTGTTGCTGAGGCAGAATTCCGAGATGAAGGCTAGAGAAAGAGGAAGAAGACACATCTAAGTCTTGTTTCTTTCCAAATACATTCACTGTGGAAATTAAAACTGGGCTTGGGGTGGGGGTGTGAGGGAGACCTGTGTATGAGAAGGTGTGGACAGAGCAGACTGCTATGGGAAGGGGGGTATGCAGAGAAGGGCCCAGACATACTAAGCATAACTCTCTTTACTCCAATACTTTATTGGAATCTAGAATCCATAATAACAAAGGAAATAGTTTGTGTGCAAGTTGTTTCCTAAGTTTATCTTTGCTGTATCTTAAACAACACTGGGGTGAGCACATCAGATTAATCCAAAACAGTTCAGAACTTATAACTGGTATGCTAATTAGCAGTCCTTCTACTGAGTTCCCGAAGCTGCTTTAGAATCTTTTCTTTTCCTACTACTTTGATAGAGTTGGAAACAAAATCTGCAGCTCAAGCAAATTGTATCACTATGAATTTAGACTGCTATTCCCAGAGTTACTTTAAATGTTAGATTATGCTACTGGATTAACAAATGACACAGATCTATGCTGTTCAATATAGTAGCCATTAGCTACATGGGGCTACTGAGCATTTGACATATGGCTAGTCCAAACTGAGATTTTTTTTTAATTGTAAAATACAAACCAGATTTCAAAGGTTTACTATGGAAAAAAGAATGTAAAATATCTCATTAATAATTTTTCGCATTGATTACATTGAAATACTCTGGATATGAGTTAAATGAAATATATTATTTAAGTAAACTTTACCTGTTTCTTTTTACTGTTTTAATGAGGTTACTAGAAAATTTAAACTTACATATGCGGGGTACATTTGTGGCTTATGCTGTATCTCTACTGGACAGAACTGATATATCTTTTTTGGGTACCTCATGAAATTAATTCTGATAATTTCCCAAAGATGACTTTCTAAAAATATGTATAGAAGTTAGAGACTTTAACACAAAATAACTCCTAGAAAGGAGTTATTTTTAAAAAAAAAATTTTTTTAAGGGGGGAAAAAACCCTCAGAGTTTGTCTCCACCATTCCTAAAGACACTTAATTTTCAGTGTTTAATGGCTTCTTCTCAGGATCAAATTCTAGGGAATGAAAATCAAAAGAGCAGCCAAAAGTTTAAGAAGTGACATTCAAGGAAATAAAAATGCAGTGTCTTTTCTCTTCCCAATGCTTCACATGATTCAAGCTCAGAGGAATTTGGGGGGTCAAGAACAGGAAATAGATGAAGAAAGGAAGAGTAGCTCCACCAGTTCAAATGTAGTAAAATAATGAAATAGCAGTAGAAATTCAGTTTAATTGACCTTGAGAAACTAATTCCCTTAGGAATTTATATACTCACCCTTGTGTAATTTTCAGCATACTGTTTGTCAGATTTTTCATCCAACTAGAAAAGAACAGAGATAAAAATCAGGAAAAGATGCTTAGCATGCTGGGGTTTTTTTCAGAGGAAAAAAGAAGTGACCTCATTTTGAGTTCTCCAAGTTCAACCGATGTTTGGAACCTAAAAGTAAACATACTGAAAATGAAATACAAGTTGAGACACATAAGACAAAATGTCAAGAACTTTAATTCTTATCCTAAGGATGACATGCAGTAAGTAAGCTGTCCTTATGCAGAAGTTTAGAACTTAAAGATTTTCTTTTCATGGTATTTGAAACATGTTAAAGAAAATTTTATGTAAACTCGAGTTTTGGCATTGCAAAAGTTAACACACAAAAAAAATTTGTACGCATCAAAAGGAGAAGACTGATAAAACCAAAGGCCAAAACTTTATTATCTAAACATTATTAGGACAGGGACACATAGATAAGACCGGTACACTTAGCCAAAAAACTTCAGATTGGATTAAAGCATGTTAAATATATCATCAAGAAAGATTTCTACCACAGCTCTTAAGGATCCAGTTCTTTGGGTTTTTTGGTTTTTGCTTTTTTAAGCAATACACGCACACATGTCAAAAAGAAAAGAAAACAAACAAACAGCACAAAAGGGTACAACGAGGTAATAAGCCTCTCTTCCTACTATTTGACAACCAAACCTTCCAATTCTCAATCCAAGGGCAACCAGCCCCCGAGTCTTTAACAAATTCTAAACTAATGTCCCAAATATATTCTATATCCTCTTTTTCTCCTTACCAAGATTCAGGAATTAAAGAAATGACCTCATTTTTCTTCATGGCATTTATGACTCTCTGACTTCATGTTAATTTATTTATTGTCTGATTTCTTTCTCCGTAAGGTAAACTCTAGGTCTATATGTTCATTTCTGTATCCCTAACATCAAAAAGAACACCTGGCATGTAGAAGGACTTGAACTTGGTTGGACAAATGAGTCAATGAGTCATGCTCTACCATTTGTACTTATAAACTTTCTTCATTCACTTTAAGGGTAGCATCATGTCCTGTCATCTGGACACGCCATAACTGAGTTACCCTATCTTCTGCAGATAGGATTAGTGTTCCTTTCATAAAGAGAGGTACCTTATAGGTCTAATCCCAAATTCTGACTTTATGGCTGAGGAAAGAGAAATTCAGAGGTGAAAGATTTTCCTGAAAGTAGAACAACTACTAAATGTCAGGGTTGGGTCCATCATCTCTCAGTTTTGTGAATCTTAAACCCTGTATTCATATAACTTATATACTGTGTTCATATAATGTATATACTGGTCCAGTTACCATTAGAGGGAAAAAGTCACAGAGAGATTTAACTAAAGGAAAATATACCCAGACTCCAACTCCTAGACCAGCCCTCCTAGCCCAATCTAGGGGAAAAAATTTTGAAAACTTTCCTCGGTTAATTATTAAAACACAAAATGCCATTATTTCTGGCTCTATTCAGATCACTTCACTCTAACTTCCTCATATTTGAAAATTTTTCTGTTCTTTCATTGCCCACATTTATCATGTTCATTCTTCCCTCACAGTATTTATCCAATAAACAGTTTACAATTAAAGGTGTTTACTTTATCAGAAGTACTATATCAGTAATATAAATACTATCTTAGACTTTGATCTCTTTTTGCTACCTTTTACTGTAATAGTCATAAAAAGGAATTGATTTTAGTTAACTTCGATTTTTTTAATCACATATAAAATGTGTGAAAACAAACAAGCAATTGCAATAGTTTTTAATATTGGAAATTATTGTCGCAAAAAGGGATAAACTTCCACCACAGTTACACTAGTAAAACACATTGCCTGATATTTAAAGTGTTATTCTTCAGAATCAAAGAAATACCATATCTGAATAAAAATGCTGTATTTTCCCCCAGCTCTCTTTTTATTAGTTAAAGAGAAAAACAAGAAACCTTCAGAAACACTCTTCTAGGTCAATCTGAATATCTGAAATCCTGGCTTATATTCCCCTCTCAAAAAATGATCCCCCCCAAACCCACCCCTTTTTTTTAACAGTCACCTTGGAATGATCTTACATTTCGGAGGCTGCATCACTGAACTAGTCCATCGCAATGTTGATTCTATCTATTGGTTTCACTGTCTTCTGACAGATCCCAACTGTCGCAACCCAAACTGATCAAGTGCCAAACCTCAGGGATTGTTAAGGCAGCAGAAAATGCCAAGAGCAGCCATGCCGCAGTCCAGTCATTTGGGCTGCAGTGACTTGGCCAGAGACTCCAGGTCTGGCTTCTCAGATTGTGCTATATTATGTGCTGTCTTCCATTTAGACAAAAAGCTACTTGAAAACTGGTGTTCTAAAATAAAAGCCCCAATGCTTTCTCTAGCATCCCAGGAGGTCTACTATACAACTGCTCTGTAATGACAAGTTAATGTTCATAATGATGACCCAGAGACTGCTGGATACTAAAAGGCTTTTAAATGGAATAAAATTTAATCATGTTTAATATATTAAGGCACAAAATACAGAAAAATTGGCAAAAAGATGTATGCTTTCAACTGTAAGATGAATAAAGATGATCTAATGCAAAACATGGTAACCACAGCTAATTAAAAAAACCTGTGTATAAAAAACAATGGAAAAAATGAATATGTACTAATATATAAAACATTTATAAGATTAGTGAGTGAGAAATCAGAAAACAAAGGCTGTATAAACTATATTGTAACAATTCTATAAAACATGCAAATTAAACTGACAGAAAAATACCAGAGGTAAATCAAATTATTAAAAAAGAAAGTTGCTAATAAAAAAGTAGATTAAAAAAAAAAACCCAAAACAAAAAAACATTAAGCAAAGCTTTTTTTTCTTCCCCCCCCAAATATAGTCCTTGGGAGTTGGTCATTAATGTTAACTATAGCCTACTAGTCCCAAAAATTTCAAGTAAATATTATGTCATTGTATCCTTAAATAATTAAACAGGTAATTTTCCAATCAGGAAAAGGGTTTCTTTGATAGGTGGAACTTGGAAGTCAGCTAACAAGCTTGCAATATTTCATATTAGTATTAATGTGAAAAGGAGAGCATGGGCACCTGGGTGGCTCAGTGGGTTAAGCATTAGATTCTTACTTTTGGCTCAGGTCATGATCTCAGGGTTCTGAGATGGAGCCCCACTTCTGGCTCCCTGGCTCAGTGGGGAGTCTGCTGCAGATTCTCTCTCCCTCTCCCTCTCCCCACCCCACCAACCCCTGCTCAAGCATGCACTCTCTCTCAAATATATAAATCTTAAAAAAAAAAAAAAAGGGAAAAAAGAAAAGCATGGTGGTAGACTTCATATTCCAGTTTGAATGCTTAACAATTCAAAAGTAGCATTTACTTAAAGAATTTCAAATTATCAACCAGTAAACAAAATCTTAAATATAATCTTTCCCACATTTCAGTGATAAATGCCTTTGCCTTATTTATGTCTAGGTCTGAAAATACTTTGCTTTTGACATTAGAGACTATGGATTCTCTTTAAATCTAAACTCCTTGAGTATTTGTTGAAATGAGCACATGTGAGAAATATTTCTTAGAATACATATCTTGTCAAATGCTTTAAGCTCCTTATTTCTTTGTAAAAGAAAGATGTTTATTCTCGGATTAAAAGACCCTTTGAAAAAAAAAAAAAAAAGACCCTTTGAACCTCATTTCAGTATATGGCTACTTAGTTTGACAGATGATTTTACCTTACTAAAATGGTAAAATACAACTGAACCTTTTTGAATAGAAATAGAGCATTTTAGTTGTGAATACATTCTGATACTGTCATCTAAAAGTTGTTTAGAGAGGCACCTCTATGGCTCAGTCAGTTAAGCATTTGACTCTTGATTTCGGCTCAGGTCACGATCTCAGAATCATGAGATCAAGCCTCAGGTCAGGCCCTGTGCTAAATGAGAAGTCTGCTTAGAATCCTCTGTCTCGGGATCTCTGGGTGGCGCAGTGGCTTGGCGCCTGCCTTTGGCCCAGGGCGCGATCCTGGATATCTGGGATCGAATCCCACGTCGGGCTCCCGGTGCATGGAGCCTGCTTCTCCCTCTGCCTCTCTCTCTCTCTCTCTCTCTCTCTCTCTCTCTGTGACTATCCTAAATAAATAAAAATTTTAAAAAAATTTAAAAAAAGAATCCTCTCTCTCTCTCTCCCTCTATTCCCTCCCCTTGCACATGCATACAAACTCTCTCTCAAAAGAAAAAATAAAGATTTTTTTTAAAGTTTGTTTAGAAATAAAAACTTGTATCTTGTTCTATTTTTTTTTCTTAAACAATGCAGAAAGGGGCACCTGGGTGGCTTAGTGGTTGAGCATCTGCCTTTGGCTTGGGTCGTGATCCCGGGGTCTGGAATCGAGTCCAGCATCAGGCTCCCCACAGAGAGCCTGCTTCTCCCTCTGCTTATGTCTCTGCCTCTCTCTGTGTCTCTCATGAATAAATAAATCAAATCTTTTTTAAAAATATAAATAAATTTTAAAAAATTAAAAAACAATGCAGAAAAAAAGACCAGAGGCTAGAGCAATCATAAATAGTATTGCCAAATAAGGGCCTGATACACTTTTTCAGCACTCCTAGCTCAGAAGTTATAAATGGAGCAGACTGTACACATATATTTGATCCACAATGGGGAAGCCTGAAAGTTTCTTTTAAAATTGTGAATTCATTGTCAGCATTTTAAAATCAGGATCTTTCACATAAAAATGCAGATTTCCTAGATTATCATTTCAAAAGGTAGGAGGGATCTTATCAATATCAAGTCTACTTTTCATTGGTCTACAATGAGCTATATAGTTATCCTCTAAAAGAAATAGTATTAGGGATCCCTGAGTGGCTCAGTGGTTTGACGCCCGCCTTCGACCCAGGGCGTGATCCTGGAGTCCCAGGATCGAGTCCCACATCAGGCTCCCTGCATGGAGCCTGCTTCTCCCTCTGCCTGTGTCTCTGCCTCTCTCTCTCTCTCTCCCTCTCATGAATAGATAAATAAAATCTTAAAAATAAAAAAAAAAAGAGGTGTCAAAGAGAAAACCAGGGGATTAGATCAGGCAGGGAAGTATCTGCTGGTTAGAGCTCTTTCATTAAGACAAATGCCTCGAGATGTCTCTACTGGACAATATTTCCTAAATTTAGTTCCCAATGATTGTAAAAGCAATGGACAAGCATTTCTTCAAAATAATGCCATAGTCTAAATGTTTAAAATTTATTCAGATTCTTCCCAGTTACCGAAAATCAGTGATACTTTACTAAATAATATCTTTTATTGTTCAACTTTCAAAGTCTGTCCAGGACTTTACAGATCCACCAAAATAAAAAGGAAAGAAAAAATTTAAGACTGATCAGGAATATCTAAATATGAGCTAGGCATCAGATGGTTTTAAGGAATTATTTTTAATTTTATTAGATATGATAATAGTGGGGTGAATATGAAAAAGAAATTCTCAATTAGAGATGCATACTGAACTAGTAGGAAATGACAATTTGATTTAAAATAATTCAGAAGAAAATAAATAAATAAATAAATAATTCAGAAGACTGGGTGACAGGCATTGAAGAGGGCACTTGACTGGATGAGCACTGGGTGTTATGCTATATGTTGGCAAATTGAACTCCAATAAAAAAAATATCAAAAAAATAAAAAATAAAATAATTCAGAAAAACAAAAGAGGGAGAGGGGAAGACATAAAGCAAAATTGGCAAAATACTGGCAACTGTTGAAGCTGCTAATGGGTTCTACAGGGGAAAATTTTCACAGAAAAGTTTTTTAAAAATCAGAGCAGATCAATATATACATTCCAAAATAAAACAAGTAACTGTATTTTATGTTACAGCAGTACAAGAAAAATTAAGGCAGTAAATTATGTTCCTACTTTTCAAATAGCTAATGTATTAGCCGTTAGTCACAAGCCTGAGGCACCACAACCACCCCCATGCAATTCACTCACGCTGGTCAAATCGGGGATACTGATGTCATCCACCTCAGAGACTACGCTCCCCCTACGATTGGAGCGACTAAAATAATCGGCGGTAGAAACCTTTCAACCAGAAAAAATGAAATGCTTTAAAGGTTAAGAAAAGACAGATGAAAGGAGTAAGAACATTGGCACATGAGAGAAAAAAAAATTTTTTTGGTGCCTGATAAAGTGTCATGCAATGAAGAAACAGCTGCAATTAACCTACTCAAAAAAGTAGAAATGTAAAGGGGTTCCGAAAGGAAATCATAGCTCTGCAAAACAAATTTTTACGCACTTTAACTTGAGTTGTATATCATTTACTGCTGAGGGCCAGCAAAGGGCTCCTGTGTTTAGCACATGTATCATCTTCACTAGGATAGTATTTACCTAAAGCCTCTACCATATTTCAAAAATTTATAGTTCATTATAGTTATCAGCTCTGTTAAGCACATATGTGCTCAATGCATTATTCTTTGCAGGGTTTTTACTACACCTTTTACCCAATTTCTACACTTCCCTCTTTCTCATATTCCTCAAGACCAGGAACTGTGGAACAAAATAAGGGAAGAACTACACTGGCTCCTTTCTGGTTCCCCAAACTCCATCTTTTCCCACCTGAGACTTTGTCACTGGCCAAGAGAGCTCTTCTCTCATTCTTCAGGCAGGTGGCTCCTCCCATTTCAAGTCGCAGCTCAAAAGTCACTTCCATTGGGGAAGCCTTCTCTGACCATCCCATCCAAAGGGATGGATACACACACACATGCATCTCTCAATATTCCTGTCCCATCACTTATTTTTCCCTTCACAAGCCGTGGGGTTACTTTTCGTCCTTTCTTGTTTATTTTCTATTTCTTTCACTAGGATATAAGCTCCATGAAGTCAAATCTGGTCTGTCTAGCTGACCACATTATTCTCAGTACTTAATACACTGCCTCCCATATAATAAGTACTCCATAAACTTTTGTTGAATAATAAATGAGTACTTTTTACCTCACTCATCAGCCTTACCTCAGCTCTGATTACCTTGCTTAAGAACTTTTCCCTTAAAAAAAAGAACTCTTCCCTTCCAGGAAGGGAATTTTGAAATCCATCCACAGAGACAAAGAAGGCTTACAAGTGTGAAGTTTTGCTAAGGGCTAATGCAGTGGAGCAACAGTTTTTTTATTCACAGTTATAGTATACAACTTAGATTTACATATACCTAATATTTTACTGGTTCCTACTGTCTCAGAATTTTGGTATTCTCCATATAGTAAGTAATTCATTTAATGCACATATTAAGCAGACCTACAAAGATAGTTATTAACATCCCCATTATAAATAAATTGCCATTAATACAACTAACAGGTTGTAGCTCAAACCCAGGCATTATTACTTTAAAGTTCCTGCCTGCTCCTTCTACTCCATCACGTTCCAAGCCACTTTCAGGGGTCCTGGCTTGTTTTTTGTCCTTCAGCTGTATGAACATTAACTGGCTTGCCAATGGACCACAATTGCCTTAATTAGATCATTGCATTTTTGGCAACAAATCTCACAAATATTCGGTGTTCTCCTTTTCTATGAAAGCTTCAGATTTATAATCTTTCACAAAACATGGCTCTCTTTTCTAGCTCTAAGCTGACATATCACCCTTACCAATGTAATTTTCAAATCAATTCTTAAATATAGCAAAAATGTCATCAGCTCCCTGAAAAACTTCCAGCATCACCAAAAGAATAATCTGAAATCACATAATTTGTATTTTAACCTAGCTATTTGTTGCCTCTACAATTATTATGCTAGTTGAATTTTTAACCGAAAATTTTAAATTTTGCCATCAACGACTCTTAACAAAGTTCACAGGTCTTAAAAGATGTATAAACAAACTATAAACAATACACCTTAAATACACAGCAAAGAAAGCAACTGATGGCAACATGATATGTAATCCATAGTTACAAATTTTACACAAAGCATTGATTTTGCTGGAGAAGCTTTTTTGTTTCTGGTGAATGTTGTGCATAAATGCACATGCATAAAACAACGAAAAATAAAAAGTAAAAATCAAATACACAAAGACTAGCAACTAAGAGGTGTAAAGAGGCAAATTAATGATGACAGCTTCCACAGCCCACAGAGAATACATATTCACAGGAAGACATTTTTAAAGGCAAATTACTCATATAAGCTAAATTTGAGCAAAATGTTCATTTTCATCAAATGCAAATTTCACTTTCCAGTAGATTTCATAGGATCACACATTGGTGCAATTTTAAAATTTATTGTGTTTGCATGCAAGCCACGCTCACCACACTGTCCCTTCGCCCATGACTGGCATGACCAGAAGACGCAATGCTTGCAGTGTCATCATCAGCAAACTACAGGTATTAAAAGCAGATAATGAAAAAGATGTGATTTCACTACAGGTCTTACAGGACTGTAAGCACATTAGGTAAAATTTGGGGAAGCATGCAAATACTCTACATGAGCATATAATTGGCATCATTTATTGTGTACCATCAAACAGAAAAGTGGCTTTAAAGTATAAGAAACAATCACTGAACACTAAAAGATATTTCAAAAAAAGCACACAGAATAAAATACTACTCTATCTTTTATTTAAGTTACAGGAAAAAGGACAGGATTGGAGGGCTAGGGCATAAACAGACCAACCAAAACCAGCTAGGGATTTCATGCTTTTTAAACCACTAGGCCTTTTGGGATCCCAACAAGGGGTCAAAAACTATACTTAATGCTTTAGTTTGGGAGAGAAAATATAAGAACATCTTCAAGTGAAATAAGTCAAAGACAGAATTTCCTACCAGCCAGGACACTGAAATGATGATTCTTATTTTCCTTTATTCATTTCTATGCAATGGGTGGGAGATAGTTCTAAATCACCCTACAGTTTTCTTCCTATTTCACGAGCAGTAGAACGTTTATCTTCCATGTGTATAGGTTACCTCCATTCTGACATCACTGAGGAGTCATTCTGGCATCACTAAGATAATAATTCTGAATACAACTTGCAAATGAAATAACATGTAGCCAGCACACAAGGACAAGGTTCTACACTTGACTGAAAATATATTACCACAATTTTGTTTGCAAGGGGTCATCATATTGGTACATTAAAAATGCCACCAGGCCCAAGAATTGCCAAGTGGAATTTTATTATGGAGAAAGGTGAAATGTAAACTTACTACTTGTTTCAAAAAGCCTTTATCTCCTTTTAAGGAGATAAATGTTTACATTCCTGTGTAGATTTTTGTTAGGTATAGGAGTGGAATTCTTGAGAGTTTTAAAACTTCTAATGGCACTGGTTCCAGACTCATTTCAAAAATGATGTGCTAAGTCACAGTCACACGCAAACCACGGATTAGGACAAATTAGTATACCTGAGTTTGTGTACTGAAGAAGAATGATAATCCATGCACAAAGAGTGAAAAACACACATCCTCAATATTCTGGACTGTGAGTACAGATTAAGGAAACAACCCAAAGTATCTAGAAAGCATGCAAAGAGACGAGACGGCTCACCACAGGACTGCTTCGGGCTGAACTTATTCTTGATGAGTAATAACTGTATTCAGACGGCTATAAAGTTTCCAAGAAGAAAGGTTTTACAATACTGGTCAGCTTCTTTCTCTGCTGGGGGCTACATTAATGACCCTAGACCTAAGCGGTCACAGGCTCCCAGGTCTGGATCCTGACCTCCCTCCCAACCTTCCAGACACAGTAGCCCTTAGCTGGAGGGTGAGGAGGGGAAGGGGTGCCCTGAAGAGTACTGCTTCCATCCTCTTCCTCAGAGACTAATAACGAGGAAGAGAGGCTTCTCCACCTATACATCCCCTTCATACTGTAAGCCCAATTTCCAGCAAGCAGTTCCTCACAGCTTGAGGGAGAGTAACAACTGGCTAGCTCATGGGTCACAGCTTAGAGAGCAACTGCAGGTCAGATTAAATGACTTTTTCTTTGTAAGTCAACTGTGCCCACCTCCACAACACCCTCCTCACTGCCTCCCTCCAGCTGACTTACAGTTCGAGACCCATACGGGTTATATAATCCACCGTCACACAATGACACCTAAAGGACAGAGGAAACACCACTCTGTTTATTCAGGTAGCAAAGCTGTTTTTAAAATGTCACAATTTCTTCGCAATACTCAGTTCCAAAAAGTGTTGTAGAAGGGCGTGTCAGGTGAGAACACTCGCTGATGTGTAAAGTCCTACATCAGTCCCAAAACTTCAAACTCACACTTCATTTAAAAAGCATCATTACAGTATTTCCTTTCATCATCATGTCATGAAACTAGGAGAAGGAACATTTATGAATTTATTCTCTCAAAGGAGGGAACAAGACAGAAAAGGAAGACAAGGGACGCAAAGCATTTTGCCCACTGGCACAATAAAATGAAACTACAAAGCCTCAAGTTGCCAGTCTACTAGAACAGGCCACAGCACAACAAAGCAACAGCCTGAAAGCAACCAGCTCACAACTTGCACGTTAAACAGAGCTTAGCTTTTGCTTTCTAGTCAGCTTGCTTTATTAGAGCCTAGTATTAACGTGGCCAAGGCCACAGTTATCCCAAAGAAACTGTGTATGGGCAATCATCTCACAAAAATATACAAATTTAGTGGGCCCATGGAAGTTTGTCTTCTCTACAGGAAACCAATTCTAAGCAAGGGCCTACCAATAGCCAGTAATATCTGGAAAATAAGGGCTTTTTTCTTACTACCCTAAAGTTTTGCATTTTAAGCACTGGCAGCACATTCTGCAGTACACATAGCATTAAAGCCATGTGTCCTTGACTATTTTGGAGGAAAGCTGTCAAGCCAGAGTCAGCACCATGAGAGCAGCTTCACCAGGAGTACACACATTGGAAGAGAAAAATACAAACCAGACTGGTACTTTTCAGCAGACAAGAGTTTGCAGTAAAGGAGGCCTATGAAAAAAGTACATGATTTAACCCAAAGAAAAGCAACTGGTAGCTCTGAAGGCAACACACTTCTCAGAAAGTACTAACCCTGGTACTCTTTGATGTCGCCAGAGGGTCACTACACAGGGAAGAAGACTGCTAAGAAACAAAAACAGAATAAGATAATTAAGCAAAACCAAAGGAGAACTGGTTTCTCCATCATGAGAACAGAAGCTGTGTTTATTCTACACTCCAAAATTCATTAGCAATTCCTGAGTGCTTAAAGTAGTTAGGTAACGCATAAAGTGAGAAAAACTTAGCTTAGAATAGTTTTCTATAAATGTGTGTAAGTCCTATTGGGCTTTCAATAATAATGTTAGAAGGTAGGGTGGTAACCTAAGAAAACACTCAAGAAAAGAGGGCCATGGCACAGGCAGTGTGGAGGACAATGGCCACACCTAGGTCACCAGCAACTGCTGGGAAATTTTCTGAGATCTCACAGGAGACTCCTGATGGACCTGATTGCTGAGGAACCAGGTAAATGAGCTCTGAGTTATCATTACAACTACTCTCTTCTAAATAGATTAGAAAGCCTGTATTTTCAAAACAAGCCATGGACAAAGTGTCTTAGTTGAGGCACATAAAATGTACTGGTCACAATGAATCCAAGGCACTAACAAGGCAGAGCACATTTAAAAATGAAACTAAACCTGGCGCACCTGGGTGGCTCAGTGGTTGTGTGTCTGCCTTTGGCTCAGGGTGTGATCCCAGGGTCCTGGGATAGAGTGGTGCATCAGGTTCCCCATAGGGAGCCTGCTTCTCCCTCTGCCTATGTCTCTGCCTCTCTCTGTGTCTCTCATGAATAATAAAAACTTTAATAAAAAAAAAAAAGGAACTAAGTCTTTCTTTTTCTGATGTCATCTGACAATATAATTTTCAATTCTTTTTGCTAAGCCCATCAAATAGAGCAAATAATATCTAAGTTGTGTGTGCAGGCTATGACAACTGAATTATTTTATATGTACTATGTGCCATATATTTGTGTTTCCAATATACAATGTGCCACATATCTTGAAAAAATAAGGATTCTCACATTAAATAATTATATTCTTCTCATCCCATTTACAGTTTAAATTTTTACATGTAAGCTTTTATTACAAGGCCATCCAATATGATGCATACTGATGCCTACAGCTTATTCTGAACTATAACCCCCCCACAAAAAAAGATGGATCATTGGATTGATAGATGGGCAGACAGACAATAATATGATAAAGGAAATATAGTAAAATATTAATTGTAGAATCTAAGAAGTAGGCATGTGGGTGGTTACTATATAATTCTTTAAACATTTCTGTGTTAAACATTTTTTATTTTAAAAAACTGGAAAAAAGTAGACTCATTTACAGTTATGGTGGTTCAATAGTTCACATGTAAAGATACAGAAATTCTATGAATTCAGTTACCACAAACTAGTGTACATACAGCCACTCACAGATTAGTTCTAACTAGTCAAAATGCAAAACCGGGAGTTAGAAAGTTGTTAAAGTTGGATAAGACACACAAAGCCAAAAAGCTTGAGACAAACCCGACTGTAGTAGGCAGAGGTAGGTTTGCTATGTCTAAGACTGCTATAGTTTCTCTGGTCAAAGTAGAGGCCACTCTGCAAAAAGTAAAATTAAACACATTTTTCTTAGGTTAAACATTGTTGACAACACACAAAGGCAAACTCTGATATTACCAATCCCTTCTCCTCCAAAACAATGACTTTAAAGCACTGAATCGCATTAAGTAAAACTCAAAATAATAGTTATCTCAAATCTCAAAAGAAAGACTAATATTAAAGGTTAACTGTTTTCAAACCAAGTTATGACATTTTTTTACTTTAAAAACATGAGCACAAACCCTCAGTCAAAATGGAATGGAAATAATAAGTGATTTATTCTCATGTCATACTTAGTAACATCCTTGAAAAATCCAGGACAACTGAGTAATTACCACTTTTATAATCCATTTGGCAATGCCACAGAAAATCGTAAAGTCTTTTTCTTCAAACTTTTCTTAGTCCCATTATTTGTCAAAATACTCTGATGGATTTAAGTTACCAAAGACATAGTGCAATTGTGTACTAAATAGGTTTGGCCTAAAACATCTATGGAAGTTCATACACAGCACAAAACAAGTGATTATACAGATTGTGGTTACCTGACAAAAAGAAAGTCATGTGTAACATTCCCTTTCTAACTTGTCCAGCCATCTTTTTCCCTCAAAGTTAAGGAAATGTACGTAATCCCTTGACTGCAAGACTCTGCCTGCACTGCTGGCACTGCCAATTGGGGGCACCCCTACTCCCACTGACCCCCCGCCACTCCTGGCCTTGCCTCCCCACACCACACCCTCAAAAAGGTACCAGGGCTCATCTTGCCCCAGAGCTCACAATGCTTCACCCTCCAGTCTCTCACTAATGTCCTCTCCATTATATTCCCTCTTACTTGCCAACCCCTACCAAGCCTGTCCCACACCCCACCAAAGGTCAGAGCCCTTCCACAGCAACCAGTTAACAGGGAACTCGGGACAGATTCTCCTGCCAGTACTGCGGCAGCCTAATTCGAACAGCTGTTCCTAATGCCCCAAATGGGCATTCTAGATACATTTTCCCCCCGACAGAAATGTTTAGCAAGGTGGCTGGAGTGGAGCACTATTAGTTCTGCAGTCTAATGGCATTCTAGGTTAAAGAGTTTTCTGCAAGACAACATGGGAACTCTGCTAAAACATACCTCATTGTTACTACCAGAAAATTCATTCCACATTCCCAAAATTTAACCTATGAACTCTCAGAATGAAACCTATTTGTGAGTTTGGTACTGCCTATAATATCATAATTAAATCAACTCAAATTTCTAAAATAAGGATAAAAAAATCTCACTAAAACTATTCTTGAAGTATATTTCAGAGGACAGTTCATAAATGAAAATAGACAATTAAGAATTCCTTGTATTAACTTGATATTAAATCCTGTAAGTGAAAACAAAATTACTTTTAATTAACATTCTGATAAATCATGTTTTAGCATGTTATCAAATTTCAATAATGCCTAAGGCATACACCAAAGCAGTCATAATTCTTAAGTTCCCTAAAAGTAATTAGTGAATTTTACAGCAGCATAAGACAGTGGGACATGAGACAGAACACAACTAACCAGTGGGTCTTTATGAGAACCAGAAGATCTCTTCTTCATTCCATAAGAGTGACTATAAGAATGATCCTGGAAGTAAACATTTGAAGTTAACCTTCATGATCACATAGTGAAGTTTAAAAATTAACTTAATAAAATGTCTTAAAATTATACACAGAAAGATGTATATGTGATACAGAGTAGTCTCCATTAAATCTATTTCTCTGTTGTCAGTAAAAGATATATGGCACTTAACTGACTAGCTAAGGTATATAGCACCTTAACACATCTGCATTCCCCCTCATTTTCTCCTGTGACATCCATCTCCATGTAGAGCCAGCTAAAAAGACGTAATTAGGACACAGAGCCAGGCAGGGCATTTGTGAGTTTACCCCACACTTTGAGTCCTTCTATCTTCTTTATAAAGGTGTGAGTGACAAGAGGGTCCACCTCCTTCTAGGTCTTCCTTAGCTAAAGGCCAAAAAGCAATCCTTTGGGATCAACAAAAACAAAATGGAGAGAGAAACAACATGACATTGCTTTGTCCAAGAAAATACTCTGGACCCAAGTTAGTGGTCCCCCAGCACATGCTGCTCAGGAAGAAAACAGCCAAGATGGTATGGATTGCCCCTTGTAGCAACAGCATTATCAGACAATGACTTTACACGAAGATCCTCTGAAGACAGCACTGTCTCAATACGTTAACTTCTCCCAGGAGCACCAAGCCAAGTGTATATGAGGGAATAAAGGACAGAAATACTACTATGCAGGTCATTAAGTAGACAAGAAACCCAATCTAGGTATGTACTGCTCACCTAAAATGAGGAAGTGCAGGTAGAAGTGTCTTACCTATCAATAGTCTGCTCTAGGCAAATTATCTGACATAGGCACAGCTAGATGCAGAATTCATCCTCTCATTTTTCTTTTTTGAATATATGTATCATATGACTATATAGCCTAGAAACTCAGGCAATCTGACATAGTATTAACCCAACGAATACATGCTATAACTAAACTTCTGTGGCTAAACTGACATACATAAAAAAAAAAAAAAAACAAATCAAGCAAAAATCAGCAGACATAACTGATGTTTCAAGTATGACCTGTCACTGCTGGCTACTTCCTGTTTAGCAGCTTCACACCTGCTGGCTTGTGATACATAACAAGAAACACAGCAGGGTCTGTAGGTCAGTGGATATCAAACACTGGCAAAGACATGTCTTCAGGCAATGCATATGTCAGCTGGGTAGCTCATCACTAGAAAAGATATTTCTATACCAATTTTAGTCCTGAATAAGGAAGTAAATCATTTTTATCTGATCCTGAAATTCTAAAAGAAAAAATTATTTAAATGTTCAATTATACCACAATTGCAGAACAATGATTTTTGCATTGGTGGCCACATGCTTTCCCCAAAACAAAATAACAAACCTGTGAAAGTTAGTCATAATCTCATAATGATTAGCATGATCAGGCACTTATAAAGTAAAACTACATTAAACACAAGTCATGCACTACATACTAATGATGAAAGTCTTGACGATCGATCCTTGAGAGGGTCATACTGGATTTCAGAAAAAGTTGAAAGTTGGTTGTATTTCCAAAATCAGAAATATAAAGAGGAAAAAAAGCATTTGCAAAGTTATTAAAAATCCAAACTAACTGGAATTTAAGTTAAAAATTTTTAATCCAGCACTACTTTAAAAGTGCAAAATTAATATTCTTACCCACACCCACACTTTCCTAGAATAAATTATTGCACATAAATAATATAATCGGGCTTACAAAAAAAGCGATTGCAGCATCAAAATCTGGAAGTTCCCTTGGATCTGCCTGTGGATACAGAGCTGAAAAACTTCCTTTCTCAAGAACTTTCCCTATTCAAAACACTGTACAAGGGGGCACCTGGATGGCTCAGCAGTTGAGTGACTACCTTTGGCTCAGGTTGTGATCCTGGGGCCCTGGGATCCAGTCCCACATCAGACTCCTCGTGGGGAGTCTGCTTCTCCCTCCACCTATGTCTCTGCCCCTCTCTCTGCGTCTCTCATGAATAAATAAATAAAATCTTTAAAAAAAAAGTACAACACTGGAAACAGTCCACGCAAAGTATGGAATATGCAGAGTATACATACAAGCGTGACATTAAGTATCAGTCAAAGAAAAATACATAAAATTTATGGTAAGACCAGAAAAAACATTTCAGGTAGTGTCCTTAAGGAAATAATAGGCATAACACCACATTTCAGAGCCAAGAAATTGAATTAAATAGTAACAACTTAGATTTATGATTTCCTAATTTTGTTCTTTAAGCATTCTAGCTTATACATTGTAAGCAATCTTATCCAGAAATGGCAAGCAATAAAAAGTGTTATTACATGTGTAAATAAATCTTGTTTATCTAAAATTTTCTAAAATGCCTAAAGGTGTGCATTTGGTAAATTATGTGCAAAGGTAAAATGTCATTTATGGTGAGTGACATTTCCCTGAAAGGAAAGTTCCTTCTTTATAAAAATTTCACTTAGGCCTTTTCTCCATTAACAAAATATCTTTTTTGTTAGGGGATCCCTGGGTGGCGCAGCAGTTTGGCGCCTGCCTTTGGCCCAGGGCGCGATCCTGGAGACCTGGGATTGAATCCCACATCGGGCTCCTGGTGCATGGAGCCTGCTTCTCCCTCTGCCTATGTCTCTGCCAATCTCTCTCTCTCTCTCTCTCTGTGACTATCATAAATAAATAAAAATTAAAAAAATATATATATACATCTTCTTTGTTAAAAAAAAAATCACTAAAACATGTATTACTCAAGCCACACATTCTTGCATATAAACTATTCCACCCTCCCAACCAGATAAGTTCACCGAAGAAAACAGTCATGTCTTATGTTCTCTGATCCTCTTTGTAGCACCAATGGCATTTTACAAAGGCACAGAATTTAACAAGTGAATTGAAATTGCCCTATTTCAATTTTCCCTTTCTAAAATATAATGCAAAGTTCAGCTGATTTTTTAAAAATTGCTGAATCTACCTGGTAAGAAATCCATACCTTGGACACTCCAACTGCTACTAGAACAACTGGGTAAATGAAAAGAATCCCCCTAATACATGACAACTGGAATTTATGCTACTTAAAAACAAATAGTTCATCAAAGGAAATAGAGCAAACAAGTTGTGGAAACTACATTCAGCAAATGTCTATTACCATTAGAATATATCTATTACTCAAGCCCGCAGAACTCTGAGAACAACAGTGAATGCATTATTAACACTGAACATTTTTCTAAACTACACACCATGATGTCTTTCCTTTTAGGTGTACTGGCTCTGCTCCAGTGTGTCCCAATTATGTCCTTCGATGGGTTCTTCCATGGAATTAAACAGCGTAGTAGTAAATGGCAAAACAAAAATTGTAAGCATATTAAAATTAAATTCATTAAAATTTAATTTAAGGATGTTGATAATTAAAGAGGGACTAATACATACAAGAGTAAAAATCTGTACCAATAAGAAACTGCAATGTATCCCAACCACTCTGGTTCAAGATCATCTCAATTTTCTAACTTTGGATCTCTACCTTACAGTCTTCTTGTATTTCAATATAAAAAGCAATGACCAAGCATTTGTAAGATGCTTTTTAAAGGCAGATTGTTTTTTAAATAACCAAACTGCTTAAATTCTAAGTTCAGGGCTTTGATTTCATCCTCTTTTCCCCAAACCTACCATTCACAGTTCTAAACTATCTTTGCTCTTTTTATTTTTTTACAGAATGTCTATAGCATGGACACCATTTTCAACCCAACTACCATCTGGCAAGAAAGTATTAACTGAAATTAAGTGGACAAAATGAAAGATCAAAGTCCTAAGAACATGGCAGAAAACCTTAACTACATCTGCCTCACATCCAGGTACTGCTAGTGTTCAGATGTCAAAATGTCAGACCTTCTTAGTATACAGCTCGTGAGTTCTAAAGAAATATCCAAACTCCTAATTTATATATCAAATCCCAATAAAGTTTAGGTCAGTGTTTTAGGCCATCACATTTGTTTTTAGAAGAGAACAAAAGCTGTCTACATATTCAGCTTAATGTATGTGGTAAAGTTATATTTTAAAACACTAAATAATCTGGGGGCACCTAACTGGCTCAGTCAGTAGAGCATGCAACTCTTGTGAGCTGAAGCCCCACACTGGGTATAGAGATTATTTAAAAATAAAATCTTGGGATCCCTGGGTGGCGCAGCGGTTTGGCGCCTGCCTTTGGCCCAGGGCGCGATCCTGGAGACCCGGGATCGAATCCCACATCGGGCTCCCAGTGCATGGAGCCTGCTTCTCCCTCTGCCTGTGTCTCTGCGCCTCTCTCTCTCTCTCCGTGACTATCATAAATAAATAAAAATTAAAAAAAAAATTAAAAAAAAATAAAATCTTAAAAAAAATGTAAATAATCTGATGAAAACTTATAACTCCCAATATTACCTCATTAAAAGAAAAAAAATTATCTCAATTGTATTTCTTTTAAGCAATGTTATTAGTGAGCTTTCAGACTTATCTTCAGGAAATTTAACTATTTAAAATGTGTTACATACACAATAACATACTACAATCCCCCTAGGGTATAAAAATTTTATTAATCTTCATGCTCAGATTTAAAATACTGGGAGCTTTACTCTTTATCATAGTAGAAATTTTCATAGCTACACAGGGAAATAAAATACTATGCCAGTTTTAGTTTTATCTTAAATTTATTTAATTATATAATTTCCATAAAAAGAAAATCATCATCATTACTTTACAGACACTCACGGTAACCAATTCATTCATGGTAAACCAAATGCAGGTTTAATTTCTCTTGTGCTTATTTGTAGATTTGTTTTAAAGGTTCCTAAATTAAGTCAAACTTGGATGGTTTTATTGAGCAGTTAAACTAATACAACTAATATATAATCAAGTTTCCCCGAAGCTACTTAGAAATTTATAAATAACCAGTTTGATGATAACTGTGTGAAATTTCACACTATGAACATTTTAATGGAAAGCAAAGGAAAAAAAACCATACATTATATTTTTTAATGGGGAACCCTCAACACTCAACTTTTAAGTTTTTGTTGACTAACTCCCTGTATGAGTGTTCTTAAAGTGTTTAAAGAGGAAAAATAAAAATCTCCAGGGAGAAACAGGATGAATTTATCATCTTAAAAAATGTTTCTCCTATAAAATCATTCTTAAATTGCTGATTAGATTGCTGTGAAGGCTTGCTGATATTCTTATAGATCTAAACTTTTGCAATTAACTAAAATATTTATGATTCAAAACCAAGTATATTCATTTACTGCAAAAAGACAGATTACATTCACCAGTAAGAAATATGACCAGTGTAAAGGACTAAGTTAATAATACAAACACATCAGTAACTAGGTATACCAGAACACAATTGGTTTATCAACAGAGTACTTTTATATTTTACACAAGACAGGAAGAAAACTAGACTCCGGGAAAGTTAATCAATATAGACTTCAACATGAAAGATCATTTTACTGATAAAAAAATCTAGATATATATATATCAATATTATCAATGCATAAATAAAAGTGTTACTTTCAAGTTTAAAGCACAATTCTTTACAAAGAGATCAGTGTCTTGGCACAATATACAAGTCTTTAATGGATGAACTCTCATTTACTTTATAGCAATGTATGCTAAAAAGCTGAGGCATACTACAAAATGTTCATCAAAATGTTGAAATATGGTAAGTACTATAAACATGATAGCAGGGAATTTTTCAAATCAGTAGCTTAATTTTTCAATGTAATAAAACCATAGTCAACCAAGCCCCAAAGCTATTACCCATTTAATAGTTATTTTAAAATATGTAAAGTAGGAAAATATGAAAGTTGAACCACAGAGAGGTCATTCTATAAAAATCAATCCTATTATTTTGTGAAAATTTTAGAAAATCAAAGGTCCTTTTATAGAAAAATAGTAAATACATGTTAATAGATTAAAACATCCATGATTTTAGAGTTGATTTATATTAATTATAACAATAATTTAAGAGAAAGATTACTTCCCAATGAAAGGACTTTGCCAATATTTTCTTTTTTACTTTTTTTTTTTTTAAAGGCAAAAGAATATGAACACTGTCAGATTGTTCAGGCAATAATGCTGCAGAAAGTTCATACATAAAAGCTTTGCTATCATGGTGCAAACAACTTAAAATACCAACCCTGTGACTGCCAAGACTTCGAATGGACAATGCATCCTCAACTCCCTGATAAGAACAAAAACAAACATAGCACAAGTTTGTGGGTGACTGCATTAAGTTAATGAGGGGCAAGTATTAGGGGTAAGTTTATTGGTTATTACAAACCAGATAAGGTCGACGATGACTAGATCGGTGGGAATACCTGGCCCTTTCTGAATCTTCCTGGGAAAGGAGAAAGTACATGGAGAGTTAATCACTAAACAGAGGGTTGTCTATCAGAACTGCTCAAACAACAATCAGTTAGGAGCACAGCAGCATCTTCCTTATAGCAAACAGGTGTGGACAACTCAGCTTCAAAAGCTGGGCTAGGGGAAGCCACATGCTTGAGGTGGAAAGAAAATAGTAATAATAATAATCTTGTGTATGTACGTCTGGCCACTTGTAGAATGTAATCTATATATGACCAACAAAGCTCAAAACACCAAGATAAAAATAAGCAAGTATACTTAACAAAGAGAAATTGAGTCAACATTAAAAGTAGACTATGATCTTTTCATTATGAATGTTCATTTATGCAAGGCAGGAAGAAATGTTTATTACAGAGATAGTTTAAGGGCTTAAAAAAACTGGGGTAATAATTTTGTGCTCACTGCAAAAGAACTTTTTTGTTTTCTTGCACCACTCTACCTGGAAAAGAAAAAATAAAATAGCCCCATGTGTTGTTAATAGGAAAAACTACTTATAATTAGAAGAAACTACATAAATATTTTAGAGTTGGTAAAGTTATTTCAAGAGTTATACCTCATAAAGATGGTAAAAAAAAAAAAAAAAAAAACATTACCACAACCTAACAGTTGACTAAAATTAAATGCAATTCTAAACTTTTCCATAGTCAGCTATTAGCATTGGAGCATTAAGTCCTGTCTGCGAGATCAAATGACTAGTTCCTAGAGTCTAATCAACTGCAACAGTAAGAAACTTATGGTCTTTCAGAATTTCAAAGTCCAAAGTGGTAAAGTAATTTGCATTGACTAAGAATCTACACACAACTGTCCGGTTGGGTTCATAGCTAATCAATGCTATCTTTTCCAAAATGGATCAATACCTCAAGCAAGATCATTACACGGGTGGAAATAGATGTGGCTATGTCTGATCATTCATTTCAAATATAAAAACATTCATTCAACAGAAACACCACAACTTAATGCCTTATTTTTTTCATAATCTTTCAGTGTCCTTCAAAAAAACTCCTGGTTGTCGTCTGCTGTGCACACTGATGCATGTGACCAAATCCGTTCAGAAGTCTATTTATAAGCGCCAATATGATTCAATGATACAATATCCAACAGAGTGTTAACTTTAGGAGTTCATCATTGATTCACATTTTTGTTATACAATAGACACATGTAATCTGCAAGAAGTCAAGCAAATTTCTTCCTTTTCTGTGACTATCAGGTTATATACCACAAAAGTTTTGGGAGTATGTGTATAAAGCCAGCTGGGTAAGATAGTTTATTAAGTGGTAACCAGTTCTAGGCTAGTTAGCTTAACAAACCTTGCGCTATTCAGACAAGTGATTCTTTATGCCCCTTCCCAGTCCTATTTGGGGTACTAGGGCAACATACATAGTTTAATGTTCAATCTTTACCTTTTTTTTTTTATTCCACCTACCGCACAAGAGCACTTTTTTAAAACCGACCTCTAAAAACCACAGTCCATTAAAGATGCAGGAGACAGATTAATTCATATTTATTTTCAATTATGCTACTATAAAAATAATTCTTAATAAAAAATACCTTAAATGGTTTTTTTTTAGCCCCATTTGAAAAAAATAGCCAAAAAAGACCTTAGAAGATTACAGAATAAAACGTAAACCCCATACAGCCCAGTTAACGTGAACTGTGAGAATACAGTTCTCAAACCAACACTGTCCACCAGAACCTTCTGTGAAAAAGTGGAAATGTTCTCTTTGTACTAATACGATAGCCACTAGCCACATGTGGCTAGGGACTATCCGAAATGCTAGAAATACAATGAGGACCTAGATTTTTTATTTTAATCTATTTAAATCTAAATATAATTACCCACATATGGCTAGTGGTTACTGTAAAAACAAGTAAGGCAAACTCAAAGCAAATTTTCATTATACCAAAAAAAAAACACAAAGCACCTATTTCATTAAAAGGCTGCTATGTAGCCCTCTCATATAAAAAGGCAGGCACTGAGGTACTTGTGAGTTACTGCCCCTACCTTGAATGCTTCTGCACAGGACAAATATGAGGGAAAGAGAAGGAAACTCTTATATAAAAGAAAAGCAGGACGCTTGGGTGGCTCAGTGGTTGAGCATCTGCCTTCGGCTCAGGGTGTGATCCGGGAGTTCTGGGATCACACCCCACATCAGGCTCCCTGTGAGGAGCCTGCTTCTCCCTCTGCCTATGTCTCTGCCTTCTCTTTGTGTCTCTCATGAATAAATAAAATCTTTTTTAAAAATTTAAATTTAAATTTTAAAAATTAAAAAAAAAGAGAAAAGATCCTAGCACCAACCTAAGAATTTTTTTAAGAGCTAGAAAGATCCTTAGAGATCATACAGTCTGATCCCTTCGTTCTAAGTCAAGAAAATCGCACCACAAAAAGATTAAGTAGGAATCCACAAAGACATAAAGCTGGGACCAGCATTCAAGTCTTTAACTGATGAGACCACCAAACCATAAAGAGAACATCCTATACTGGCTAAATCTACACTGACTACATAACAAGAGCATGAAGAAAATGGCCAGATAGCCTGGGTTTTACTCAAAGATTTCTCCTTCTCTAGCAGAACAACCAACTTCATTTTCCAGGTATTGTAGAATAGTATTTTAAACTGCCAGTTGGCTTTTCCTGAATTAATAGCACCAGGGGCCAAGAGAAAAAATTTCGGCAACTGTGTTGGTAGGTCAACTACAAGGCTGACTATCCTTCTCTTCCACAGTCTAGGAAACAATCTATTTTCATTGTCCTGGAAGTCGATAGTAGTATATAGGATCCAAGGCAGAAAAAAAAATAGGACAATGACTTAAAAAGATGGATGTATATTTGTTTAAGGCTTTCTGGAAAATTGTTTCGATACATTTAAGTTAATGGAAACAAACTGCAGTCTGCTTTTAAACATGAAGTGATTTTATTCAAAGAAAGAGGACCACAGCCCACTGAAGACACCTAGCCCGGTTCTTTGTCAACAAGTAATATTTAAGTCAAGTCTAGAGCCATTCCCTCAGTTTCAAATTAGGAAACCTCAGAAATTGCACATTCTCTTCCAGGTCACCGACATGCTGCTCCTAGAGACACTCAGTTTAAAACAGGAACGCTTGTGGTACTATCTGGAGGCCTACAAAGACTGAGGCCCTTTCACCTTGGTCCTTTCACTTTCCAACCCACTAGCAGGCGTGGTGCCCTCTCCGACCTTTGAATTCTGGCTCTGCCAATGACTGAGCAAGTTGTTGACTTCACCAGTCCTTCATCACCTTATCTGTAAGAGATGGTGGCAACTATTTTATCGTGTAAAAGATACACGATGGATTATCTTTGGAGACACATGTAAAAAAGCACTAGCACAGTGCTGGCATACAGAGCGTGCTCATTGTTAGCTTCATTCCTGAGCCTCATGCCCTGGCTTTTCCTGTTCACATTACAGCAACCCACCCTTACACCCAGAAAGAGTGAAAATTAGGAGAAATTTTTAACACAGGGAGATTTCTCCTTCTAATAACTAACAATCCTATTATTTGTATATCCGTTGTTTCTTTTATTATAAATTTATTATTCTTTATATTTTATTGTGACTATCATATGACAACTTCTACTATGGGCTCATAGACAGAATGCAGCCAGAGAGACAATATGCTGAGAAGTGAAAGGAAAAATTAGTTTGAATAGAATAAAAAGCAAGCTCCAAAGGGGTTAAGTGATAATTATTCCCATTTGAAACTAAACCCAGGACACCTGGGTGGCTCAGCGGTTGAGCTTCTGCCTTTGGCTCAGGACATGATCCCAGAGTCCCAAGATCGAGATCGAGGCCCACCATCAGGCTCCCAGCATGGAGCCTGCTTCTCCCTCTGCCCTTGTCTCTCCCTCTCTTCTCTGTACCTATCATAAATAAATAAATAAAATCTTAAAAAAATAAAAATAAAAGAAACTAAACCCCATTCATGTTCTCTGTGAGTCCAAGCTATTGCTCAGGACTGCATTCTAAGCCTCTAAACCCAAAATGTTCTCCCTTCCATGAAAATCTAGCACTCTCATTGCCTGAACTGCACACATTTCACAGAGGTAAAAAATATATTTTTCTTCATGGCCTCTGAATACAAGAATCAAATATAAGACTTTTAATACAGGCTTTTCTTCTTATTGAACGTTTTGGTCTGCCTTCAAATAATAAAATCTCAGGCAATTTAATTTTAGAACTACAATACATCATTTTAAACTAATATTTCCGGGGCACCTGTGTGGCTCAAGGGTTGACCATCTGTCTTCAGCTCAGGTTGTGATCCCAGGGTCCTGGGATCAAGTCCCATATCGGGCTCCCTGCAGGAAGGAAGCCTGCTTCTCCCTCTGCCTATGTCTCTGCCCCTCTCTGTGTGTCTCTCTCATGAATAAACAAACATATCTTTGAAAAACAATAAACTAATATTTCAATGGAAAATTTGCAAGCAAAAGTGATTTTATTCACACAAAATGTTCTTAATGCATCAACAGTAAGATAACCCAGTTTCATGCAGAAGACACTTTAAATAAAACCAATTAGGATAGCTTTAGTAATAAGAAAGGGCAGATTCTACTCCGAAGTAACAAACACATTAGTGAGGAATCACTTCATTATAAGTAACCAAACATCATCTTTCTCTCCTTTCTAAAATATCACAATGAGAAGTATGATAAAATTTTAAATCTGTAGGTTGAAACAGCCATAAGTAATTTTTTTACAATCATGAATATTTTAATTCTGGTTGTACTTCAAAATGCTGCTACAGAAGGCATTTGCTTATAAAAATTTGTTTAACAGCAATTAGTGGCTTCTAAACCCTTAGGGATCAAAGACTCTCTTAAGAATCTGGTGTTCATAACACCTGTGGGGCCTTTCACTTAAAAATATTCAAAAGTCTGCATGAGATTTTAGGGCTTCCTGCTCCATCTCCCAAGCCTATTCACATGGGTAAAGAACCTCTGCAATAAGAGACAGCTAGGGAAATTACCAACATTGAAAAAAGTTCAAATTTAGGAATGATATACAATAACTAATATTTTACTGGTTCACAATCTGCTCTTGTAGCTAAAAATCTGGGAGTGGTGGTAGAAGACTCAAAAAGGAACTGAGAGAACTGAAAACATAAGAATAATTTTCATAGAAAATTAAAGAATGGCTTGGGTCATCTCTCACTGAGGACACTTCTGTCTAGTATTTTTTAAAAAGAGAGAAAGGAAAAGAGGGAGATGGAAGGACAGAGGAGAGGAGGGAGTGAAGGAGAGAGGGAAAAGAGAGAGGGACAAATATGAAGGAGACAAGAACAAACTCAGAGAAAAAAACATCCATCTACTCAATCTTTCTTGGTCAAAAGTATTCATGACACAAATGTAAAGCTATAGACTACAATAGAAAATAGATGGACTCCAAGTACACATTTAGTCCACTACATGCACAAGAGACACTCTCTGACCTTTAGGTTCAAACATGCCAAACACGCCTACTTGACAAACTATTAGTCAATGTTTTACTTCAAGATTGCATATTTCAGCAATTGATCACAACATGCAGGGCAGGCAATCCTGGCCTACCAGCCACTTATGAATCTGTCCCCATTTCCGATCAAAGGAATAGTGAGAGTGCTACAAATGCAAAAGTTTCATCAACTGAAGTTTCCAACATACTGCACAATCTGAAAAGTCTTAAATTAATCCTATACATTTGCCCTGAAGAGCAGTGATTGTCAGCTTAACGTAAGTTACACATTAAAAATACAGAAAATTACTGCGCTAAATACATTCAATAATGAAGAAATACATGACTCTCTGCAGTATAGAAGAAATGGAACTTATAGTTAGTAACAATCTACTTATAATTTACTATAATTTTAGGAGTATAAAAGACAAATGCATTGCAACATTTTCATTTTAAGCCAAGACTTGCATTCAATATTTGAAAATACGTATGAGGCCAAAAAAAGCAACATATGTATCAACTGTTTTTTAGTTTAGATTTGAGCTGTGAATAAAACCTATATACTTCTCTTTCACCCAAAGTACCCACCAACATCAAAATAAAGTGTTTAACACTATCCTGTAGATTTTTTTCCCCTTCACATCAATATGGAATCAGAAATATTTTTATGTGAATTTTCAGAGTCAGATCAATGTCAGAAGGAAGGTATTCATTTCATTTTAAAGCAGCTTAATTTCTATATGCCTATGTTTATTTTTTGCTATTCTTTCTGATGATAAAAGTATATTGAAATTTATGAACTATAGGATAGCATTAAGAAGAAAACAAAACCAGCCAAATACACCACTGACACACTAAAGTATTTATAGTAATGACTTCTAAGTAGTTTTCGACCCTATATATGATAGGTTGATATATATGAGCCAATCCCGTCTTACAATTGGTTTGTGTTTGTTTTTTTTTTTAATTTACTTGCATGAATATTTTCCTCCGTTATTAAATATGCTTAAAAACTGTAAGGTTGAATGACTTCATAGTGTTTTATTATGTAGATATCATAATATAATTAACCTAAATTCTAATAAGACAGGACTATAGTAAATAACTTTGTCATCTCTAAGCTGACTTTAGCTAATAAAAGTACTTATCACACCATAACAACTTGCTACAATGTACATTATAAAGGCTGTATATGTGTTTGCTATTATTATTTAAAGCATATATTGCATTTAATTTGCTGACACAGAATGGCTTGTTAAAATATATACATCAGGTTATACTATTTCCAGTGTTTCAACAGGAATCAGACTTATTTCAGAAGGAAACTAGCCAAGTATTATCTTAATAGAGACTAGCACAAAATTAGGACCATTCCCCTAAATTACCTCTTTTTGTTGTCGCTCCAGTTCTCTCATGCGTATATCTCTTGCTTCCGCCCGGGCAGCCCGTTTTGCTGCCAGCCTTGCCTCTGCCTGAAAAGTAATATAAAGATTCAGCTTTATTTATGAACAACAACAACAACAACAACAACCTGACCTGCACACCAGCTGTGAAGATAAGGAGCAGATGGGACATAACTATCCATAGCAGGTGGGCAGACAAGCTGCCCTCTCTCTCAGCTGTGTGTGTGTCTGACTGCCTCAGTCAGCTACCATACACTCATGTCTTTGTTCTAGCCCAGAGTCTCTCCTGAAATCTGGGCCTTTATTTTTAACTGCTTGCCTTGATTCCATGTTCAAAACACTTCACACAATTCATTATATGTCTCTATAAACTTGTCTTTTCCAAAATGTCTTTCCCTGTCAATTCAATCATACACATCAGAAACTTCAGAACCTGCCTCTATTTCATTTTGGACATTGCCAACATCCAGTCTCCAAGTACTGCCAATTCTCTACTGCTGAGTTTCTCTCACCCCCAGTCAGTAGTTATGCTTTTTCTGACTGTTTCGGGAACTCTTCAAATCTTTCTCCTTTTAAACTGGTATGCAATTCACATTAGCACCACATTCACCCCTTACAACTATACAGTTCAGTGGTTTTCAGTACTATAGTCACAAGATTGCACAACTACCACAACCATCTAATTCCAGGATGTGTTCCTCACCCTAAAAAGAAAGCCCATGCCCATTAGTAGGCACCCTTCATTACCCTGCCCCCTAGCTCCTGGAAACCATTAATCCTACCTTCTGTCTGTATAAATTTGCCTATTCTGAAAATTTGATATCAGTGAAATTATACAAGAGGAACTCTTCATCTCTTGCTTGAACACTGCAAATGCAACTGCCTTCAAATCCACCTACCTCCAGAATGTGCCCTATAATTCGCTTCTACAATGTTACAGGATCACCAATCTGCCTTTCAAAACATGTTCTGATCATGTCATTACGCTGTGAAAAACCCTCCACTGGCTCCCCATCACTTATGGTTAAAGCAAAACTTCACAGACTAGCACAAAGACAAGAGAAAAGAAAAGCAGACTTGTTCCACATACACCAGCTACAGGCCACCTACCTCCATCTGGGACTTTACTGTGTTCCATTAAGCCTGTCTTCAGCTCAGGTCATGATCTCAGGGTCGTGAGATCAAGCCCTGCATTAGGCTCCATGCTCTCACAGAGAGAATCTGCTTAAGATTCTCTCTCTCCCTATCCCCCTGGCCCTCCCTGCCCCCACTCACACACATGCACTCTCTCTCTAAAAAAATATTAAGATATACAAAACAAAATTACATGCTTCTGTCACCCCTACAATTTCCATGTCTTGATTGATGTCTGCTAAATAAACAAAAGAATTTCAGGTCATGGACCAAAGCATAGAGGAAGTGAGACAAGGAAACAGCTTGATGTACCACATGAAACTAAAAATCTCCTCAGTGATTTCTGTCTTGCAGTGGTTTCCTCTGTTCTCGGCCACATCCTAACTCTGATTCAGATCACCTTCTGATAACTACAGTAGCTGCTTCTCCTGTGGTGTTACATTTGTGCCCAAGTCTCACATTAAGAGACTCAGCCAATGTTTAAGAGTCTACTGTCCGGAAGCAATTATGTTTGGTATGCTGAAAATACAGGGTAAGATGTGACATCTTTGCCCCAAAGAAGTCCTCAACCCAGGTAAAGCACATGGAAACACACCCCTAAGTGAAGAAGCATGCAGGAAAGAGCATTTAGTTTCCCTGGTAAGGTCCGTGTAGGCTTCCAAGAAGAGGAGGCAGCCTAAGAGTTAACACTCAACTACCCCAATTTTGGCACTTTCCCTGTCTGCTTAACTGGCCTTTTAGTAGCAAAAACCCTCAACTGTAATCTGCCAACCTAAAGCTCTAAACAACAATATGACCAGAGCAATTATCTTCTCACATGAGGAGTACCTGGGTGGCTCAGCTGGTTAAGTGTCTGCCTTCCGCTCGGGCCATGATCTCCAGGGTCCTGGGATGGAACCTGGCATCAGGCTCTCAGCCTGCTTCTCCCTTTCCCTCTGCTGTTCCCACTTCTTATATGCTTGTGCACTCTCTCTCTAATAATTAAATAAAATCTTAAAAAACAAAACAAAACAAAAATCTTCTCACAGGAATTTTTCACTGGTCTCTTATTCCTACCTTCTTTACCCCTCTGACTACACGTAGACACCACTTTCTTTCTACAGTTTGTATTTTATAGAAAAATACTTCAAGGCTAAGTTCAGTGATAGCAAATACATTTTTAAATTACAAAGTATCTTTTTTCTGGGAAAAGTTTTCAAACCCTCATTTTGTTTTTGTTTTTGTTTTTTTTTTTTTCAATTTCAACAAAGCCATAGCAATGTGTAGGGATTGTCACTTCCATGTTAGTAGCTTTATACTTGTAAGCCTTCTTTAGAAATTTATCGAGAATGCCCATTTCATCTTTCCAAGATCAAGATGGCCAATTCTGTACATTCTATACTAAAATGGTTCACCAGTTTTCTCTCACCAAACCAACTGAAATCTCTCTGATAAGATTTCATTCACAACAAAAGGAAAGGGCACCTGGCGGCTGTGTAACAAAAGGAACCCGGGCTCCAGAGCCACAAAAACACCCTTCCCTTTGTTGCCTAGCTGACTTTTATCCAACTCAGATATGCCTCCCTTGGGGAACTGAAAAGTAGAAACAACCCAATGTCCATCAGTGGATGAATAAATAAAAATAAAAAAATAAGCTGAAAAAAGGTAAACAGGATTTAAAAGTATTTATCTCAGTATTTTCCTACACATTACTACCAGATGCCTGAAACAGTACTGATAGTAGGAGCAGCAAGAAAGAAGCAAAAGATGATTCCAATCCAGTAGGTAAAACACGCACTCTATATTCGTATCAATATGTTTTTAAATAGATAAATTACAGGTACACAAAGCATACTTCTAGGTAGTAACACTGGCATTTTCCCCTCAGAATACAACTGCATGATTTGTACACATTCGTTTTAACACATACTCATAGATATAAATAAATGGGATATAAGAATAAAGGATCACAAAAAATTAATTTGTGGCACCTGCGTGGCTCAGTTGGTTGAGTGTCTGCCTTTGGCTGAGGGCATGATCCCAGGGTCCTGGGATTGAATCCCACATCAGGCTCCCTGCAGGGAGCTTGCTTCTCCCTCTGCCTATGTCTCTGCTGTCTCTCATGAATAAATATTTAAAATCTTTACACAAAAATTAAGCTTAAAGTAAGGTTGGTAAGAAAAAAAAAGTTAAACACAGAATCACCATTTGATCTGATAATTCCATTTCTGGGTATATACCTGAAAGAACTGAAAGCAAAGACTCAAAACATATCTATCTGTATGCCAATGTTCAAAGCAGCCTTATCCATAATAGCCAAAAAGTAGAAACAACCCAATGTCCATCAGTGGATGAATAAATAAAATGTGTTATATCCACATAGTGGAATATGATTCCAGGAAGGAAATTCTGGCGCATGCTAAAACACAGATGAATCTTGAAAACATGTTAAGGGAAAAAAGCCAGATGCAAAAGTACAAATATTTTATGATTCTATGTATTTGAGGTACCTAGAATAATCAAATGGCATGGGCACAGAAAGTTGAACAGTGGTTCCAAGGGGCTGGAGGGAAGAGAGAAATGCAAAATTTTTATTTAATGGGTACGCAGTTTCAGTATAGGATAGTGGCAAAGTTCTGAAGATGGATAATAGTGCTGGCTGTGCAACAATATAAATGTACTCAATGCCACTAATTGTATACTTAAAGATGATGAAAATGGTAAATTATGTATTTTACCACACACACAAAAAAAAGTTGCATAAGACATGAAATCAGAATTACTCAGGAGCCTAAATCATGTAAATACTTACAGAGTCGTTAAGTTGATATGACTCAAACTTTTAAAATAAAGTTAACAGAAAAATTTAGGGACTGGAAATTCAGGTTCAGAAGTTACCTGTGAAATCAGATAGGTCAGTGGACTCAATTTCTAAAAATTTTTCTCAACATTATGCTTTCAAATATTAGGCACATCAAGACTGATTAAAGGAAATACACAATCACTTATAGAAACGTATTCATCCTAGAACAGTGAAAATGATAGCACAAAAAGTAAAAATATATTTGAATAGAATTAAATTCATTTCCCACTAAATGCTTGGGATAAATGGAAAAATAAAATGCAAGAATCATGGGACTTGATCAGCCCTGGAACAAACTGCTTTAGTTTGTATCAATTCAGAAACCTTCTAAATTTGTAGGCTATTCACTTTAACACTCAATTAATAATTAGGAATCCTACAATGATCACTAAGAAAGAACTTCAAAGGGCACCTGGGTGGCTCAATCAGTTGGGTGTCAATCTCTTGGTTTCAGCTCAGGTTATGATCTCAGGGTACTGGGATCAAGCTACCCCGCCCCCCAATCAGGCTCTCCACTCAGAGTGGAGTCTGCTTGAAGAGTCTGTCCCTCTGACCCTTCCTCCAGTTGTGCGCAGGAGTGTGCGCACACACTCACTCTCTTCTTCTCTTTCTCAAATAATCTTTTTTTAAAAAGGGAAGGAAGAAAGAAAGGAAAGGAGGGAGAGAGGAAGGAAGGGAATGAGGGAGGGAAGGGAAAGAAGGAAGGGTGGGAGGGAAGGGAGGGAGGGAGAGAGAGGAGAGAGAGAGAAATGAAAGAACAAACTTCTAAGGGGGGCACCTGGATGGCAGTTGGTTAAGCATCCACTCTTGATTTCAACTAAGATCATGATCTCAGGGTCATGAGACCAAGCACCACAACTAGCTCCACACTGAGCATGGATGGAGCCTATCTTACTCTCCTCCCCTCTCTCTGCCCCTTGAAAGCACAGGCATAAGCTCTCTCTCAAATAAAAAAATAATTTTAAAAATTCTCTAGAAAGAACTTCTGTAGTTTGAGTACTTCTCCATTAAGGACTTTTCCTTTACCATCAGGATTTTGGATTATGCTCTTCTGGAATTTAAAACAAAGTGGGTTTGCAAACTAAGATAGTAGCATATGGACTCTATGTGACTCTTGCCTCATCCCTAGAACACAACTGGATAACTACCAAATCATTCTGAAACCCATAAAATGAACCTGATGACTGACAGAACAAACTGCATTAACTAGATGGAGAGAAGCTGGAATTTAAATTAATTTTTTTTAAAGATTTTTATTTATTTATTCATGAGACGGGGAGTGGTGGTGGGGGGGCGCGGGAACAGAGACCCAGGCAGAGGGAGAAGCAGGCTCCATGCAGGGAGCCCGACATGGGACTCAATTCCGGGTCTCCAGGATCAGGCCCTGGGCCAAAGGCGGCGCTAAACCGCTGCGCCACCCAGGCTGCCCGGGAATGTAAATTAAACATGGGGAAAAAAGGAAAAGAAAGTAGTAAGATGCAATAAAAAAAAAAAAAAAATATATATATATATATATATATCTTCATTTTAAAATAGGAAAAGGATTTGAATAGGTTTTTTTTTTTAAGATTTTTTATTTATTTATTCATGAGAGACACAGAGAGAGAGGTAGAGACACAGGCAGAGGGAGAAGCAGGCTCCATGCAAGGAGCCTAATGTGGAACTCGATCCCGGGACTCCAGGATCACACCCTGGGCCGAAGGCAGGCGCTAAACTGCTGAGCCACCCAGGGATCCCCTGAATAGATATTTCTGTAATGAAGATGTACAAATGGCCAATAAGCACAAAGATACTCAACATCATTAGCCATTAGGGAAAGACAAATCAAAACGATACTGACATACTTCACACCGATTACGATTATGATAGCTCTAATAAAAAAAATTTTTTTTTACACAGAAAATAACTAGTGTTGACCCTTATACACTATTCCAAACAGATCTGCAGTTCTTTAAAACATCAAACAAAGACCGTAGAGGCCCCATCTTCCAGGGAACAGGCTCTGCTTCCCTATTTTCCAATCTCCAGAAATGGAAACCTTGTCACACTTGCTTGAGACCCAAGGTCTCCGGGCCTTGTACTTCCTAACCAAGTCTTCCTTTACAATATCCCTTGATTCTCCATTTCCAACCACCTTTGATCTCCATTCCAATAGACTCCCCCTCTTAAGCAAGCTCTCACCACTTTCCGCTGCAATACTTCATTTCCTAATTCTAACTTCACTTTCTCCATTCCCACTCTCCTCCTACCCTTGCCATTCCATACTATACACTGTTGAATTACTCTGCCTGAAACACCAAGGAACAAGTGAGATAAAACATCCCAAAATAAATATGATTAGTTATCATGTATTTTGTGGTGTCCAATGCCCAAAAGCATCTTTACACAAATTTGAATTGTTACTCCTTTGGTAAAATAAACACAGAACAGGCTAAAATAAACTCACTGTGGCTCCCACTAGCATTCCACAGAAGAAACTCAACTGAAACCAATCCTATTATAAATCTTCCATCTGTCGAGTAGGTCTACAAGGAAGGCAGGATCCATACAATCCATTACACAGTGCTCACTGTTTCCTTGGAATATAATTCACAAGTCAAATTTCACTCAGGGGGCAGCCCGGGTGGCTCAGTGGTTTAGCGCTGCCTTCGGCCCAGGGCCTGATCCTGGGGACCCAGGATCAAGTCCCGCATCGGGCTTCCTGCATGGAGCTTGCTTCTCCCTCTGCCTGTGTCTCTGCCTCTCTCTCTCTCTCTCTCTCTTTCTGTGTGTCTCTCATGAATAAATTAATAAAATCTTTTTTTTTTTTTAATTAATAAAATCTTAAAAAAAAATTTCACTTAGGACTATTGGTTGAAGGTGGGGGGAAGGTTAGGGGTGCCTGGGTGACTCAGTCAGTTAAGCATCCAAGTCTTGATCTCAATTCAGGTCTTGATCTCAGGGTTGTTGAGTTCAAACCACATGCTGGCTTAAAAAAGAAAAAAAGTTTGAATCCATCATCCTAAGATCCAAAGGCAAGAGGTTAATTATAAGCCACATAACTTAATATAAATATAAAACTATATATGTTTATATATAATATATCTCTCCTGAGACACACATGCACACTCCATACTATGATGTGAAATCTACCTTCCCCAGGGATCTTGTCTCAACTATGTGATCTTTTTTTTTTTTTTTAAGATTTTTTTAAATTTATTTATTCATAGAGACACAGCTAGAGAGAGAGAGGCAGAGACACAACACAGGCAAAGGGAGAAGCAGGCTCCATGCAGGGAGCCTGACGTGGGACTGGATCCCGGGTCTCCAAGATCACGCCCCAGGCTGCAGGCGGCGCTAAACCGCTGCGCCACCGGGGCTGCCCTCAACTATATGATCTTGATCTCTCTTCTCTATCTTCACTCTCTTCCCTATTGGCTTTTCTTCTCATTAAATAGGTTCAAACTCCCTCTCATCTTTCAAAAATGAATAAAAACAAACAATCCTATCTTGATTCAATTCTGCCTTGCCTTCTCTTCACAGCCAACTTTCCTCACACCTCCTTCCTTGCTTCCCACTCTCTCCACATGACTGCATTCTGGTTTCTGCCCAAATGATTTTACTGAAATTACTCCTGAAAGTCACTAATGACCTCTAACTACCAAACCCAATAGGATTTTTCTGTTCTTATCTCACTTGTCCTTTCAGGACTTCCAACATCCCTGACCACTCACTTTTCTGCTTAAAATGTTCATCTCTTGGCTTTCTGCAATACTAATCTCCCAGTTTTACCCCTGACTCTGACCTCTCTTCCTCAGAATTTATCATGTGCTCATTTTTCTCTGCTAGCCCCTTAAATTTTAAGGAGCTTCCAGGCTTGATCTCTATGCTCCATCCCCACACCCCACCTCCACCATGATACTGATTATCTGCAAATCTTTATGTCCAACTCAGACTTTTCTCCCACAGTCCTGATCCAACTGGCTATTAACCACTGAGGCTGTCCCACTGGAACCTCAGACTCAGTGTATCACAAACTGAATTTATATTCTTTCAACTTCCTCTTCCTCTTTATATTCCTTGGTAGCTGTCCAGTTATCCAAAAACTAAGATGAAGAATCATCATAAGCCTCCTCCTTCTTTTTTACCCTCTTCCACCACCACCTTCAGTCACCAAACCTCAACTACATAGCTCCCAACAACATTCTATATCTCTTTACTATTCCTTCCATCGAACTTTCCTCTCCATTCCCACTATTACTGTCTTAATTCAGGCTCTTGGCATCTCTTGCCAAGATGACTACAGCAGCTTCCCAGCTAGTTTTCTGCCTTATGTTAGTCATTCTTCATATGGTGGCTAAAGCAATTATGTTACAAATCAAATCTGAAAAAATCTTTTACTCTTCAATGGCTCCTCTACAGCTTCCAAAATCAAATTTAAACTCCTCAGCACACAAATCTCTTCATGATTGGCCCTACTGTCTCTCCAGCATCATTTCCTCCCATTCCCCAACCTCTCTCCAGCTATATGAGCTATTATGCTGGCAGCTTCCCACATGGTTCTACTTGTTTCTCACCCCCATGCCTATTGAGCACTTAGAAGACAATACCCAAAAACCCATAAAACAATACTGTTTATGGAGAAATGTATTTGAACTTTTAGAACTTTCAGGAAGGAAATCTTATGATTTTATTACAGTAGTTCCCTGTTGGGTGAAGTGGGGGTAGGAAGAGAGGCCTAAGAAATGAAACAAATGGCCCTAAACTTCATTTATAAGGTCTTCTTTCTCCCTTCCTTATTTTTTTAATCTGAAGTAATCATCACAAAACAGTGATATCAGTTAATGTTTGGTGGTAGACTCATAGGTATTTATACTATTATCAAAACCTTCCTGCATTTAATATTTTCAAAGAGAAGTACATGAAAACACACACCCAAATGTCTTTAAAATAAAGGAAACCTCTAGCTTTTTTTCAAGGAAGGCAAATAAATATTTCATAATTTGAGGGGTGCCTGGGTGGTTCGTTGTCACTGACTCTTGATTTAGTCTCAGGTCATGATCTCAGGGTCCTGGAATCAAGCCCCACATCAGCTCCTCGCTCAGTGGAGAGTCTACTTGAGGATTTCTCTCCCTCCCCCTCAGTCCCTCCCCCCTCCGCATGCACTCTTCCTCTAGCTAAAATAAATAAATAAATATTAAAAAATATATTTTTAAAAATTTCATTATTTGACAGAAATGCACTTAACCAAGCCAAGTGCAGGGCTGCCAGCTTGCATATATACCCATAAGATAAAACCCATGCAACTGGCAAGAGTAAGGAATAAAAAAAATAATCTGTATCTTTACAGACCATGCTTTAATTTCAAGAAACGTGAAGTACAAAATGTTTCAAAAAGTGAAACATTCAAGGAAAATGACTAATTCAGGTAGCTAAGACTCAGAGTTTACTGTGTTTAATTTAGTTTATTTTTCCATGACACTCATGCCAAAAGAACACTGAAAGACAAATTAAGAGACATAATATTTATTGTGTTGCTATGGTTTCCAGACTAACAAATAAAAGTCATTACTCAATTTCTTACCAATCTCCCTTTAGTAGAAAAATCTCAGGTACCATTTTTCTTAACTAGATCTTACAATGTAATCATGGCTAACTACTTTTTTAAAAACTTTGGCTAGTTGAAAACCAACTACATTAAGTTTTTCTGAGTATAAACATCTATATGTATTAGATAAAAACCTAGGGATTTTAAGCCATTTTCTTCTGATGTCACACAACTATATGTTCCTTTTACTCTAAGACCTTTTGATAGCAAAATATTCATTTGGAATGAGAGAGGAAATTTAAGATTATAGACTCTATTACTCAGGTCTAAATACAACCTAATAAATAGACAGCTCAGAAAAATTGAAATTTTGGATTTACAGTGACATATCTAACCAAAGGGGAAAATGTGAGAATCATAGTTCTAGTAGAAATACTTTGAGGGGGAAGAAAAAGGCTGTTGCCAATAATGTCTTCACATTTAGGTTACTGATATTGTGCTCTTTGAAATTTTTTCTCCAGGGATCCCTGGGTGGCGCTGCGGTTTGGCGCCTGCCTTTGGCCCAGGGCGCGATCCTGGAGACCCCGGATCGAATCCCATGTCAGGCTCTCGGTGCATGGAGCCTGCTTCTCCCTCTGCCTGTGTCTCTGCCTCTCTCTCTCCCTCTGTTACTATCATAAATAAATAAAAATTAAAAAAAAAAAAAAAAAAAAAAAAAAAAAAAAAAAAAAAAAAAAAAAAAAAAAAAAAGAAATTTTTTCTCCAAATTCCTCTAAGTCACAGGAATAGTGAAGATTATGACAATGAATGCTATACCAAATATTCTTCAATCACACAGACACAAAACTCAGTCTTGTTAATTCTGGTTAGAGGAACAAATCAAAAGCGAGATTATGCAGAGTGACACTGGCCATCACAGAGCCAGAGCTCTGACTTAGTTCTAGAGGTGAATGGGAAAAAAAAAATGGGAGAGATCTGCACTCAGTGGGAATTGGCTGAATTCATGCATTAATGCCACTGGAAGGAATTCTAGATGACTGAAAACAACTTATATTTGCTCTTTCAAAGGATTTGTCTAATAAAGACAGCACAAAGAAGGAGCATTTTTTTTTAAACCAGAGAGAAATAAAAAAGTCACTCTTCATAACTCTAAAAGATTAATTCACATTTCATAATCTTATCAAAAATATAAATCTTTGTGTACCACCACTGAGAACACTCAAAAGCATTTTAAATTTTTTTTTTTTAATTTATTTATGATAGGCACACAGTGAGAGAGAGAGAGGCAGAGACACAGGCAGAGGGAGAAGCAGGCTCCATGCACCGGGAGCCCGATGCGGGATTCGATCCCGGGTCTCCAGGATCGCGCCCTGGGCCAAAGGCAGGCGCCAAACCGCTGCGCCACCCAGGGATCCCCTCAAAAGCATTTTAAATAAGAGTAATTATGCCTCCTGTGGAGTCAGCTTTCCAGACAAATCCGATTTGCACAGAATCTGAACCAAGCACAAAAGGATGATCAAAAAAGTGTCAGAATTAAGAAAGTCTCAAAACTTGATCTTGAAATCCTGGAGTGCTTAGGACTCAGCCTAAGTCTACACTTCTTCCCTGGACAAATTTCATCCATATCACGATTTCAATCACCTACATGCTCACAGGTCTTGACTACAGCCCAGACCTCTCCTTGTAGTTCTAGATCCATTTCCACAAACTGCCCCTTCACAGTCCCCACTTATATACCTCACCGACACTTTAAATACAACATAAGTCCGTAGTCCACCCTCTCCAAGACTCCTCTCCATGTGAATGTTCCCTACCACCACCCAGGGGCACAATCCAAACGTTCCCCTAACAGCCACTCACTACTGAGCATGGACTACTTACTTCTCTGACCTCTGTCCCAACCATCTCTCACCATCCCCACTGTCATCCTCTGAGCCAGGCCCCCATTGCCTCTGCAAGTCTCACAATGCATCTGCCCGCATCCACTAGTGTCCTTTCTGATATAATCTCCAACCTGCACTAATGTCATCCTTTTAAGGCACAGATCCGATTATGTCATATCCTTATACAAAATCCTTCAATGTTTTCCATCGTTCTTAGGACACAGACTCAAATCCTAAATACAGTCTATAAGAACCTGTAATAGGGTTCTCAATGTCCCTATTGACTTTTGGGACAGATAATTCTTTGTTGTAGGTGGCTGTCCTGTGCACTGTAGGATGTGTATGAGCATCCCTGGTCCCTATCCACAAACACCAGTGGTACATCCCTCCTCCAGTTATGACAGACAAAAATATCCACACACTGCCAAATGTCCCTTGAGAGACAAAATCACCCTCGGTTGAGAACCACTGGCTTATATGATCTGGCTCCTGCCTACCTCTCTGGATACTCTCCTCCTTGCTGTGCATATTAGTGTAAACAGTGATCTCATAGGGGACACAACCTTAGGAGCCTAAGTGCAGATTTCAGCCTTACTTTTCTAGCTGTATGACCCTGGGCAAGTTACTTCACTTCTCCAAGCCCTGCATTCATAACCGATAAAATAAAGAACTTGGGACAGTGACTGTACGTAATACAAGCTCAGTAATCAGTACATGTTAGCTGTTATTATTAATCCTTGAATTCTCCATACTCTTAAAGGCTTAAAAGCTTGTCACACATTCTTTGCTTTGACTGGAAAGCTCTTTCCCACATATGACAACTCTTTTTCCCCTCAATAATTCCACACATCCTTCAAAACTCAGTTGAAAGGGCACTTCCTCAGGAAAGCCTTCCCAAAGTCCCCAAACATGTCAAGTTCCTCATCACACACTTTTTAATAAAACCATTGACTGTCCACTCAAAGCACTTAACACAGCTGTAAATAAATAGATTACTGTATTTCCTCAATTCTAAGAATGCCACTGTGACATACACTGACAATCATGGCTTTCAAGATAGAAATTACCATGTTAAATGTAGACATTTCGAAGAAAAAAGGAAACTGAAAATTGAACTAGTCCATCCCGCAATTCTTTGTTTAATGTCTGTTTTCCCCCATAGAATCTAAGCTCCCTGAGGGCAATGACTATGTTAGACCTGTCCACTCCATAACCCTCATACATGACACAGCACCAGCAGAGAACAGATGCTCAAAAACCATTTACTCAATGAATTACATTCAAAATGTGTGCAGTTTTATGGGATGCCTGGGTGGCTCAGCAGTTGAGCGTCTACTTTTGACTTAGGGCGTGATCCTGGAGTGGAGTCCCAGGATCGAGTTCTGCATCAGGCTCCCCCTGCATGGAACCTGCTTCTCCCTCTGCCTGTGTCTCTGCCCCTGTCTCTGTCTCTCATGAATAAATAAATTAATTAAATTTGTGCAGTTTTTGAAAACTCTCTTCTTTTTTTTTCTTTTTTTTTGTGGGGGATGGGGGGGGGAGCGGGGCTCCATCATGATCCTGAGATCAAGACCTGAGCTGAGATCACCAGTTGAATGCTAAACCAACTGAGCAACCCAGGTGCCTCTTTAAACTCTACTCTTAAATGAAAGATGGTATTAACACCCATAAATAATGTGATTATGGTAATTCTTTGCATTTTCAAAAGCTGCTATCCTTGGCAAGTTTTTAATCCTTAATTGCCATGCCCTAAAAATAAATAAATTACTCAAGTAAAATAGTGAGAAACTATGAGATCATTAGTTCTACCAAGCAATCATGGTTATCATTCCATAAAACAATAACCCTGGGCAGTATCTTAAGCACAATTCTTGTCTTTGTATCCTTCTGTTCAGGCCGCTAATATATAAACAAAACCTGCAGATTTCTGGTTCTCACTACTAGATGCCTGAGATGCCTGTGACTTCCATAGCCAGCAAAATGAAATTCAACCAAGCATCCATCAATAGATAAATGGATAGACAAAATGTATTATATAAATATAGTGGAAAATTACTCAGCCTTAAAAAAGGAATGGAAGTTATTTGAAGGTGGGGAGAGGGAAGGAATGAAGTTCTTATTCATGCTACAACATGGATGAATCTTGAAGTCATTACAATAAGAGAAAAAAGCGAGATACAAAAGGAAAAAAACTGTAAATTCCACTTAATGAAATATTCAGAATTAGATAAATTAATACAGACATAAAGTAGATTAAAGGTTACCAGGTTCCAGAGGAGGGGGAAATGGGGAGGTATTACTTAATGGTTACAGACTTTCTGTCTGGGATGATGAAAAGGTTTTAGAAAGGGAGAGTGGTGATGGTTTATACAACACTGTAAATGCAATGAATGCCACTGAATTATAGTCTGAAAATAGTTAAAATGGAAAATTTTATTATGCACATTATAATCACAACTTCTAAAAAATTAATATGGTAAAATACCAAAAACCACTGAATTGTACATTTCAAATAGATGAATTATATCTCAATAAAACTATTTTGAAAAATGAAATCTGGAAGCACCTGGGTGGTTCAGTTAAGTGTACAACTCTTGATTTTGGCTCAGGTCATGGTATCAGGCTCCATGATATCCACCTGCTTGAGGATTCTCTCACTCTCCCTCTCCTCTGCCCCTCCCCCTGCTCATGTGCTCACTCTCTCAATAAACTTTTTTTTTTAATCTTTTTTCTAAAAAATGAAATCTAAAAGCCCTAGCAGCCACAAATGTCAAAAAGTCAGAAAATTTTCCCTTCTTCCTTATTATAAGTAGGTGTATGCACCCAATATGTCTACATGTACATTCTGCTCAACAACAAAAGTCTCTGAAAACTCCATTTGCTAAATTCCCCAACTCCTTTAAAATTTTATCAATTTCTATGTTTGTCATTGATCTTTTAGATTTAAGAGAACTATACATTATGAGCATGAATCTCTGTGGGTTCTGGATCTCAAGAGAACTCACAGAATTTTAGAGCTAGAGGGACTCTCAGATCATAAAGTCCAAAAATAAGCAACATTCTGATTAACTTTCATTTGGAGAAATATGCATAGAACATGTTTTCTTCATATCTGCAGCTCTAAAACGAGGAGCTCAGTAATATTCTAGGCTTCTGTGATGCCTTAAAAAGACTGTTTGCTATCCCTTCAAAAGGCTTAATTTCTTTTCCTGGGAACACTCACCGTAACATTTGCCAAACTAACCACAGTAAGGCAGCATACATGGCTTCCATGCTACCCTCATTCTCCTTTGGAGAGTGAGCTGTCCAAGGGTTCCCAATTTGATACACTCTGTGCTTTCAGGTAATTTTCACTTAAAGTCAACCCTCCAGATGCATTTCCCCCAAACCTGTGGAACAATCAAAGCCAAGCGAGCAAGAAAAAAAGTATGCGGACTGGCCCTCTGACACCATAGAGAACTTGCTGGTGACCCCTTCTGACACTGCTCTCCTGAGCTCTTCCAAAGCTGTGGCAGCCCATGTTTCCCTCACAGAACAGCAACATACCTACTACAGACAGGATGGGACTTCTAAATCCATCCACATTCCTGACTTCACAGAGCAGTCTTCAAACATCTAAACATCTTTTTACAGTGTACACAGGTCTTACATTTTGATTACAAATCAAAATGAAGATTTCTCTAGATGGGTGGATAATGGTTCCACAACAATGTAAATGTACGTAAGGCCACAAAACCCTACACTTTAAAAATGGCTAATATGGTAAGTTTTATGTTATGTGTGTTTTACCACAATGTACTCAGTTCCATATTTTAACATGCAAATTATCCAGTTTACAGAATATTTATGCCTTTTGTTTCTGTTTTTAAAGATTTATTTTTTTTTTTTTAGATTTTATTTATTTATTCATGAGAGATACAGAGAGAGGCAGAGACGTAGGCAGAGGGAGAAGCAGGCTCCATGCAGGGAGCCTCATATGGGACTCGATCTGGGGACTCCAGGATCATGCCCTGGGCCTAAGGCAGATGCTAAACCACTGAGCCACCCAGGCATCCCTGCCTTCTGTTTCTTTTCCTCCTCATTTCCTCCAGTTCCCTGACTTGGGGCCAACTGAGGAGCAAAAAAACCTGAGCAAATAGTAAGCAGGAGGACAAAGAGGTTATTTTTCTTTATTTACGGCATCCCTGATCTACCTCAAAAAACAATTTGAAGTGAGAAAACACAAATTAACAAATTGAGATTTAACAATTTAAAGGAGGATTAAGCTATTTGTCCTTTTTAATCATTATGGGAGTTCTGTTCATTATTGCTGTTTGTTCCTAACTTCAGGCATGAGTTTTTTTTGTTTTTATTTTTGTTTTTTGGCTTTATGAAAGGGATGATCATATGGGAGAAAATAAGGATTAGGGATCAGCTGCAAAAGTCAACCATGTAATATATGAATGCACAATTAAGAATTGGCTATGAAAACTTTAAAGGAAAGAAAAAGAATTACAAGAAATGTATGAAGGAATTATTAAAACTGCTAAATCTATTTCCTCTTAGCTTTTCGAACTACTACATCACATACTAGGCACTCATGCAAATAAAAATCTTGAAACTTAATAAAAACTGGCCTTTTCATATGGACGGTTAAGCTGAGCCTTTTGACCAGGTTAGTAAGAACTGGCATACTCATATTCAGAATGCTGAAAATAGAATAGAAAATATTCTATTAGAAATTAGAAAATAGAAAAACTAAAAATACTGGCCTTCTAAATCCTTTTAGAATAATGCTTATTATTATACTATAACTTGTAATTTAATAACTGGATTAAGCTAAATTATGTATAGCAAAATAATAATGTACAGGGAGGAAAACCACTTGCAGGTATAAAAAACTGACTATCCAGGATAGGATCTTCTGTATATTTTAGTTTATGGTTCCCAAATCCGACTGGCCAGCAAGATCCCAGGAACAGGGGATCCCTGGGTGGCTCAGCAGTTTAGCACCTGCCTTTGGTCTGGAGTGTGATCCTGGAGTCTCAGGATCAAGTCCCATGTCAGGCTTCCTGCATGGAGCCTGCTTCTCCCTCTGCCTGTGTCTCTGCCTCTCTTTATCTCTGTGTCTCTGCCTCTATCTCTGTGTCTCTCATGAATAAATAAATAAAATCTTAAAAAAAAAAAAAAAAGATCCCAGGAACAAAAGTGTGTATGTGTCTGTACCTGTGTGTGCATGCATGCATGCATACACACACACACTTAAATACAGGTTTCTGAGCTCAACCCCCACAGATTCAGATTTAGCAAGTACAAGTAAGGCCCGGGGCTCTGTCCATTGAAACAGTTCCCTCGGGGACGCCTGGGTGGCTCAGAGGTTGAGCATCTGCCTTCAGCTCGGGGTGTGATCCAGGAGTCCCTGAATCGAGTCCCACAAGGGGCTTCCTACATGGAGCCTGCTTCTCTCTCTGCCTGTGTCTCTGCCTCTGTGTGTGTATGTGTCTCTCATAAATAAATAAATAAAATCTTAAGAAAAAAAAAGAAAAGAAAAAGAAACAGTTCCCTGAGAGTGTCTGGTGATCAACCATGTTTTAGAACCCCTATCTTAATGAATTTATTTTTCAAAAAAGACCATTTTACCTCTAGTATCACTTTCAATTCTGACTTACTAAATAGCAACAAAATAGTCCACTGCAAGCCTAACAGTATGCTAAAGGTTTACATGCTTTATTTCCTTTAATCATCACAACAGCCCTGTAATACAAGACAATATTATTCCCATTTTACAGATGAGGAAACTGAAGTCTTACTATAGTAGTTACTTAACAAAATTACTCAACAAGCAACTAGTAGAGCCAGGATTCAGGGCCACACTTAGAACTCTCCAAAGCCTTCCTCTCTGGAAGCAGTGTGGTATAGTAGAATAAACAATGGCTTTAAGTAGCTGAATTTGAGCCCCAGCACTGAAACCTTTTAGACATTTATCTCTCAGCTTTGTCTGTTTCCTTATCTATGAATAAGGCTAATAATAACCCCTATCCTTCCTAACTCATAAGCTTATTGTGAGAATCAAGATGTGTAAGTACTTTCAAAATCAGGGAAAGTTAGCAAAACACAAACTATTAATGGGAGAGTTGGAGAATATTCAGAAACAGTATAGCACAAAGAGTAGTTAAATGCTCAGACTTTGGAGCCAGACTTCATGTGTTTGAACCCAAGCCCTGCCATTTTCTGGCTGTGTGACCTTAGAAAAGATACTTAACATTTCTGTGCAATGGCTTCTTTAGAAAAGATACTTAACATTTCTGTGCAATGGTTTCTTTGTCTGTTAAAATGGAGATAATAATAAAACTAATCTCAGAATTCTGTGAAGATTAAAATAATGCAGTTTAAATGCTTAGAAATGTTTGTAACATAGAAAACACTCAAGTGTTAAATGTTTAGAATGCACCCACTTTTGCAAACAAAGCATCATAGATTCAAAAAAAAAGAGCTCAAATATTTAGTGACAGTAGAAAAAAGCCTAGAAGGTGCCAACATTTTTCTCTCCTTATAGAAATCTGGGTAAATCCCTCTAATTTGGGAAATAAACATTTTGAGTAGTTTCAGTTTTCAAATAAAACTATGTGGCTCCCAAAATGCTTCATCTGTGCAAATACTTAAGATCCTTGTATCTCATTTTCACTTCATTTTAAAGTATCTTTTATCGTTTTATCCAAAAATATCTCACTTGATTTTTTTTAAGTAATTTTGTTAAAGTAATATCACAATTTTGTCAACAGTTTTCAGGCAACTTTTCTTTGCTTCAAATATCCCTCTACACAATCTGACATCCAAGTCAAAAGCTAACTAAGTAGCTTACCAAGGAAAAATGTAACAATGAGCTGGATCAAAAAGAGACTGCATAATATGTCAAAGGAAATAGCAACAGTCCTAAATGAGCTATTTACCAAGAATAACAAAGAGGAAGTGGTGAAGGACTAATCCTCACAAAAAGAATATAATTTAATAATGTTCTAACCAATTCCTGCACCAGATTAATTTATGGTCAGGTCTGCAGCTGCAGATAGAGTCAGTGTCTGAAACAAAGTTGGCACCTCACTAAGAAATCACAGCTGGGAGTTATCTTAAATTTCCAATATGCAACAGGAAATGTTGCCAGTGATTCAATAGGTGACAACCCTTTCCATTTTTTTCTTTCTTCTGAGTTGTCAACAAACCGAAACAAAAATGCTCCAGAAGCTCTGGTACTAGCTGAAAGTTAAACATAAAAATTCCACTGCAGTATTTCAAAAAACAGCTAAAACAACTGAATCTGGGCAGACACCAAATAAGGACTGTTTCTGTCAACATTTATACAGTGCCTCCTGAAATATGTTAACTGTATAGACCACGAGCATTTCTATAATATAGTTACCATATTTTCCACAATTTAATGACCTTAAGTTTCAATAGTGAAGAATAATTATAAATTTCAAAACATTATAGATACCTCAAAGTAATCCACAAAAAATAAAATGAAAAATTAATTTTGGATTAAAAACAGATATTCAAATAAAAAGATGGTAACTGTAACTATATTTTATTCTAATATACTATTTAGAGGCCAGATATAACATCTTCTTTACAGTCAGCATTCTGAAACTAGCTCAGTAAATGAAAGTCTATATATATATCCTGCTGCCACCCCCACCCCCAACCCGGCATTTTTACAACATTCTCAACTAGGCAACTCAATGTTGAGAGGGGGTTTTCCAGACACACCTCTCTGGCAATGTTACTCAAAGCTTCATCTTCTGCAGAAAATCGGTCTTTTACAGGTGTCCTTTTCCTTCCAGAACCAGGAGTCCCCATATTGTCTTCTTAAGTTTTTTTTAACTGTGAAATGTGATCTCACTGTTTTCAACCCTGAAATAAAAAGAAACAGAATTAACTTAGGATGTTACTCTTTGTACCATTTTAAAGCTTCTTCATACATTCACTTTTAGAAAAGAGAACTTATATTTATGTATTTACATATAAATTAGTCACCAAATACTTTTTCCTCACTATCAAATTATTCCAACAAATTTTAGAATACTTAAATTTATACTAATTATTAAATCTCCCAATTCTTTTTACCATGCTACCCATAGACAGCAACCTATAAAAATGTGTTATAGGGGCGCCTGGGTGCTCAGTCAGTTGAGTAGCCAAATCTTGATTTTGGCTCAGGTCAAGATCTCAGGGTTGTGAGATTAATCCCCACCTAAGGCTTGGTGAGGAGTCTGCTGGAGATTCCTTCCCACTGCTCGCACCCCTCCACCTCCCCACACACGCACGCACTCTTTCTCTCAAGTAAATAAATAAATCTAAAAAAAAGAACACTTTGAAACATTAGCCTCAGAAAACTGCAGTCAGCAGTAATTCTTCTTTAAAATTACTACAGCTGTTTCTAAAACTTATTTCTATCCCAAAGCAAAAAACATTTCAGAAGGTCATTCATTCTAAAGCTTTGAAAGAACATATTCAAGAAATTTTAAGATAGAACCTTAAACTTACAAAAGTAAGCTGGCTTTTTTTTTTTTTAACATTTTATTTATTTATTCATGGGAGACACAGAGAGAGAGAGAGACAGAGGCAGAGACACAGGCAGAGGGAGAAGCAGGCTCCATGTGGGACTCGATCCCAGGTCTCCAGGATCAGGCCCTGCGCTGAATGAAGGCGGCGCTAAACCGCTGAGCCACCCGGGCTGCCCCGGTAAGCTGGCTTTTTAGTGTATTTAAGAAACAATTCCAATTAAACAATTACCACATAAAAGAACAAATGGAGATTTATTATTCTGCAATTAACAATAACCAACACTGTCCAAGCAATATCTGAGTGCTTGTAACTGCCAGATACTGTGGAAAGTGCCAAAGATACAGTGACAAACAAAACTGACATAGGCCAACGATTAAGAATATATCTATGGATCTAATATTGTTGCTGTTATCATGAAATAGACCCATTTTTACAAAGAGAGAAGAAAAGCTCATCTACCAGGATTAAATAATAAGGATAATAAAGATCATCTGACCTTTGAAACACATGGCATTTGAAATTAAAGAGTCCCATAAGAAAATGCATCCCAATTTGCATGACTTCCTTCTTTCCTATACATATTCCTGAGAAGTATAGCTCATTTAGCAAAATACCCATTTACTTAATTTTTTCCCCTAGCTTTAACAAAATAAGCTGGTGAAATTTCATTACACTGTGAGTCACAAAGGAATTCTCAAGTAAGTCTGTCCCAGTAGAATAAACTATATTAAAACTCCAAATGACTTTCATGTGTTGGAATTCACTTGGTTCAGGCAAAATAAAACAGAACCACTTCATCAATTCAGTGTTTATTAAAAAAAAAAAGTTCTCTCTAATGAAAATTCAGGGCATTCCCCTCTTATCTGACACCATTTCTTATTCCCACATAGCTAACATGCTATGTTTGTCAATCAGAATGAAGACTGATGATAGTTCATTACTCTGCCATAGAAAATTTATCTGGATATGATAAGAAAGGACTCCTTCAAATGGAAATGAAGAGAAGGAATGTGTGTCTGAAAGCAGCAGCTGAGAAGTCCCAGCCACAAATGTGGAAAATTTCTGAAAAGCTCAGTGTTGTTGTTTTTTTCAGAAGTCTCCCATCACCCTTACCTTCAGCATCATTTTAAAGATCAGACACTTAATAGTAATGATGTACAAGTACTAGTCACCTACTGAGAAAAAAAGCAGGATGTAGTACTTTTCAAAGACTGGCACAACAATTTAACTGATACCACCGTGATATCACCCAATATATTCGTCCTTCAGCCGGCCTTCCGAGGACACATTCAAAGACATTCCAAAAAAACAGGAAACAAAAAGAGGCATTTTCTAATTCCAGGAACAAAAAAATAATTACAGAATAAGAAATGAAGATTTTATCAAGAGTGTAACAGTGGTTTCATTAGGAGGAAAGAATTATGGCTGCACTTTTTTTTTTCTTCTTCTTGATTCTCTAGCATTTCAATAACACTGGGGAAAGAGAGATGCACTTAAAAATAAATAAACAACTAGATAGATAAATCCAGATTCAAGACTCAAAGAATAAAGCGGCCCCAAAGTGGATCACACCCAAATTAGATACCATATAGTATACAGCTGAGACACACTATCTGATGAAGACACTGCTGGTGGCACTCTTTTGAATGGATATTTGCCTCCTTTCTTTTCCATAATCCATTTCCTTCTTTCTCTAACAAACATTGCCTTAAACCTCAGACCTGCCAGGATACTTCTAGCACACAGATTTACATAAAAGATTATCTTTTCCTAAAAATTATCTTTTCCTCAAAACAAAACTGTTTCAACAGGCTCTAAGCTAGCCAGCCCTGAGAGAAAGATGACAAGAGACAAAGGCATAGGATAAGCAGCAAATGGGAACAATGTTCTGTTTTCTCATCCTTCTGGTCCTATCTACAGAGTATCTAGGTATTTACCTGATTCATTGGCCAGGTCCTGTCACCTTTTTCAGGTGCACAGGAGGTAGATCAACGATTAACTATGTCAAAAACAATCTAATATTTTTTAAAGAATTACATGATTTGTACTCTCTAGGCAGACATCCTTACTAATATTAGAAAAAGGTTTTCAGGTCCTATGCAATCTATCTTCAAAATGACAAAAACAGGGGATCCCTGGGTGGCGCAGCGGTTTAGCGCCTGCCTTTGGCCCAGGGCGCGATCCTGGAGACCCGGGATCGAATCCCACGTCGGGCTCCCTGCATGGAGCCTGCTTCTCCCTCTGCCTGTGTCTCTGCCTCTCTCTCTCTCTATGTCTATCATAAATAAATAAATCTTAAAAAAAAAAAATGACAAAAATAAGGATATAGACTCAAAAGGTGATCTCAAACAGATTATTTCCAGTTGCTGATCCTAAAGGACTTTCAGTAAGTTGCTATCGCAAGGTTTCCTCAAGAATACTTTTCTTCAGGAGCCATATTAATCTCTTCTAGCTTTTCCTTGATGGTATTAACCAAATGAAGATTTAAACCTTTACATCCACTGACAAAAACAAAACTGCCCACATTTTTGTCAGGTCCATTACCCAGACAATGTCAACCTGATTTTCTCCAGATGGTTTTGTCATTAAGGATCTATGGGAAAGAAGGGGAAGTCCTTCAAGGATGTTGTGAAATAGAAAACTTCCAAGATAGATATATCAATAAAACTTTCTTTTCTCCAATGAGCTTCTCACATAATACATTTCTGAAATAGGCATTTTGCCACATTAAGTGGCATCTCAATCATGATATTGTTCACTCTTGTGAAAACAAAATAGGTATGTGATATCAGTATGTCACATTCTAAATATAACACACTTAGAGTTCCATTTGGATCCCAATAGTTGCAGCTTCCTTATATCTGAGTATTTCATTATGGGGAACTCAAAATATTGGCATAAGCCTTTGCATCAAAGTCGTCACTACAGTTAACACTAGTCTATGCAATAAAACATTCGGTCTCTATTCATCAGCAAATCCAATATCTGGAATGGCACTGGAACTAAAGACTGAGTGGAACTTCAGCTGTTGCCACTAGACGAAATATAAAGTGAGAGGATCTGCATTTAACTGCTGCAATGCCCTTTCCCCTACCTGAGGCTTGGTTTCTTCACTTACAGAGCAGATACAACTGTCCACCTATCCAACATGATTAATGTGAGCTCAAGTGAATTCAGGTACATAGAAGCACATAATAAACCTATAAAGCACTCCATAAATGTTTCAAATGTTTCAAGTGTCTTGAATTAACTACCTCTTTTACATACTTAGCTTATGAAGTATACAAAAGAACAATCCTTGCCTTTCTTTATATTCTTGTACTTTTAAGTAAACAAAAACATCCTCAAGTTATTTCCTCCATAGTGTATTATATAAAATCATGGCAATGCTAAGAATATTTGCTGAAGCATGGAACAATCTAGAAAAAATAAAAATACCTTTAATTATAATTATTATATTTATTATTATTTACATAAAAAATTAAAAAGAAGAAATGTTTAAGGTACTTTGTGACATTCAAAGTCTATTTTTGAAAATCCAAATGAATACACAAGTTTCTAAAGCATGGCCTTATAATGGAAGTTGTCTTATGAGAACACAAATGACTTAGAAGACAGAGGTCATTAAATGATACACTTAGGATCCATGCAAATCTTTCGATGTAAATTCTAACTCAAAAAAAAAAAAATTCCTCTAAACACTTTCCTCTAGTTAACCTAATATTAGACATATTTTACACATGGTAAAATATTTAGGGTTGAAGCACACCTGGGTGGCTCAGTTGCTGAGCATCTGCCTTCGGCTCAGGTCATGATCCCAGGGTCCTGGGATTGAGTCCCACTTTGGGCTCCCTGCATGGAGCCTGCTTCTCCCTCTGCCTATGTCTCTGCGTCTCTGTGTGTGTCTCTCATGAATAAATAAATTTAAATAAATAATAATTTAAAAAAATATTTAGGATTGAAGTTTACTGATATCGGCTGCTTATTTTGAAATGTACCACCAAGAAAACAAAAACAAACAAAAAAGATATAATAATAATGAATAGAGGAATGGACAAAGGGATAGTGGATAATAAAGTACAGTAAAATATTAACAATGGAATCCAAGTAGTAAGTACATGAGTGTTAATAGTAGAACCCTTTTCAACTATTGTTAGTTTCAAAATGTGTATAATAAAGTGTTGTAAAAAAATAACTGGTTGAGAAAGGCAGATGACTTAAGTGAACAAAAGGCATGGGAAATGGTCATTTTAATTAAAAAAAAAATCTTGATTTGAAACCCAAAAGGAAAGCAGAGGTAGTCACAGTATGGAAGAATACCAATAGTAATAGTATACATTTGGAAGATTATAGGCAAAGGAGGGAATGCCTCCATTACTGGCTAGAAGAGAAAAAAACGAAGCGGGAAGGGCAGGGGCAGGAGCAAAGCGGGAGGGGGGCAGACAGGAGAAAAGAATTAACTCTTAAAAGACATCAATCCTACAAATATCTAGATGAGGACATTACACAAAATGGATAAATCATTAACAGAACCTACAGAAAGGATAAAAGGTACATCTAGAAATTGAGGCAAAGTACAAAATGAAAATATGTATATGTGAGGCAACACTGGAAGACCTGGCGGGCTATGAAAGATAGATGCTAAACACAAACTAAATCTCAAACTAAATCTCATCTCTAAAAATGTTCCTTAAAATCTATTTTGTTTTTGTTTTTGTTTTTTTTAATCTATTTTGAATACGTAATATTCTCCTACATCCAAAACAATTGATCATCTTTCCATTTCCTCCTTTCATAAGATGACATGCCAATGGTTGTACTTCTTTCCTTGTTAACCATTTTTAAATAAATGAACTCTCACGAGCTGTATGTTCGACATGATTTACAATACTATTTTCATCAACTGTGCAGAAACCAAATTATGAAGGTGTACTTTTAACCAACAACTGCGTTCTTATTATGCCTGAGAAGGCATTTTTTAAACATTTTTTTTAATTTTTATTTATTTATGATAGTCACACAGAGAGAGGCAGAGACATAGGCAGAAGGAGAAGCAGGCTCCATGCACCGGGAGCCCGATGTGGGATTCGATCCCGGGTCTCCAGGATTGCGCCCTGGGCCAAAGGCAGGCGCTAAACCACTGTGCCACCCAGGGATCCCAAAGTAAGGCATTTTTAATTTTAATTTTAATCCCCTTCCCTATGCCTTTTAAAAAGTATCTCGGTGTCAACTATACTCAAAAAAATAAAAAAATAAAAAAAATAAAAGTACCTCAGAAATGTGTGTATGAACATACATTCAGAGGATAAAAGGGAGGGAGATAGAAAATTACATATTGCTGAGGACAGGTCAGACTTAAAAGTGTGCAATAAAGTAGAAAACAGGGGATCCCTGGGCGGCGCAGCGGTTTGGCGCCTGCCTTTGGCCCAGGGCGTGATCCTGGAGACCCGGGATCAAATCCCACGTCGGGCTCCCTGCATGGAGCCTGCTTCTCCCTCTGCCTGTGTCTCTGCCTCTCTCTCTCTTTGTGTGACTATCATGAATAAATAAATAAAATCTTTAAAAAAATAAAAAATAAAAAAAAATAAAGTAGAAAACAGGAAAAGAAGTACTAGGGAGAACAACAAAAGCTTAGGCAGCAAAGAACAAAGATAAAACCAAAGACAAGAGAGAAATAGGAAAACATGCAATAAAGATATAATTTTTTTAAATTTTAGGTTCTAAAATTAGAAAATTGCTATAAAATAAAATATATGGGGCGCATGAGTGGTTCAGTCTGTTAAGAAACATTTTTGCTACTCCTAGGACTACCAAATGTGGAAGTGGAAGATGGGATTATGCAGGTTCTCACTGACCCTTTGTAGGCATTATGTTTTGTAAAATATGAGTTTAACCGTTATAGGTTCTAATACTTTCTTGAGATTTAGTGTTTAGCATCTATCTATCTTTCATAGCCCGCCAGGTCTTCCAGTGTTGCCTCACATATACATATTTTCATTTTGTACTTTGCCTCAATTTCTAGATGTACCTTTTATCCTTTCTGTAGGTTCTGTTAATGATTTATCCATTTTGTGCAATGTCCTCATCTAGATATTTGTAGGATTGATGTCTTTTAAGAGTTAATTATTTTCTCCTGTCTGCCCCCCTCCCACTTTGCTCCTGCCCCTGCCCTTCCCGCTTCGTTTTTTTCTCTTCTAGCCAGTAATGGAGGCATTCCCTCCTTTGCCTATAATCTTCCAAATGTATACTATTACTATTGGTATTCTTCCATACTGTGACTACCTCTGCTTTCCTTTTGGGTTTCAAATCAAGATTTTTTTTTTAATTAAAATGACCATTTCCCATGCCTTTTGTTCACTTAAGTCATCTGCCTTTCTCAGTTATTCTTTTTTACATTTTTTTTTAAGATTTATTTATTTATTTATTCATTCAGAGAGAGCGAGAGAGAGGCAGAGACATAGGCAGAGGGAGAAGCAGGCTCCATGCAGGGAGCCCGATGTAGGACTTGATCCCAGGTCTCCAGGATCGCGCCCTGGGCTGCAGGCGGCACTAAACCGCTGCGCCACCAGGGCTGCCCCTACAACACTTTTTTTTTTTTAATTTTTATTTATTTATGATAGTCACAGAGAGAGAGAGAAAGAGGCAGAGACACAGGCAGAGGGAGAAGCAGGCTCCGTGCACCGGGAGCCCGACGTGGGACTCGATCCTGGGTCTCCAGGATCGCGCCCTGGGCCAAAGGCAGGCGCCAAACCGCTGCGCCACCCAGGGATCCCCTACAACATTTATTATACACATTTTGAAACTAACAGAATAGTTGAAAAGGGTTCTACTATTAACACTCATATACTTACTACTTGGATTCCGCTGTTAATATGTTACTGTACTTTATCACCCACTATCCCTTTGTCCATTCCTCTATTATTTTTCTTTAAGATTTTATTTACTCACGAGAGACACAGAGAGAAAGGGAGAGACACAGGCAGAGGGAGAAGCAGGCTCCATGCAGAGAGCCCGATGTGGGACTCCATCCCGGAACTCCAGGATCACGCCCTACGCCAAAGGCAGACGCTCAACTGCTGAGCCACCCAGGCATCCCTCTTCTATTCATTATTATATCTTTTTTGTTTGTTTTTGTTTTCTTGGGGATGCATTCCAAAATGAGCCCCGTGTCAGGCTCCCTGCTCAACAAGGAGTCTGCTTCTCTCTCTCCCTTCTCCCTTTGCCCCTCCGCCTGATCATGCTCACTCTCTCAAATAAAATCTTTAAATAAAATACAGGGGATCCCTGGGTGGCTCAGCGGTTTAGCGCCTGCCTTTGGCCCAGGGCGCGATCCTGGGGTCCCGGGATCGAGTCCCGCGTTGGGCTCCTGGCATGGCGCCTGCTTCTCCCTCCTCCTGTGTCTCTGCCTCTCTCTCTCTCTCTCGCATAAATAAATAAATAAATAAATAAATAAATAAATAAATAAATAAATTTTTTTAAAATAAATCTTTAAAAAAAATACATACCCTTTTCTCTTCCCAACAAATATGTACTGCAAATATGCAAAGCACTATGTAGATAATAATTACTGTCTTACAAGTGGATAAAGGAGTAAGTGGGAAAATTAAAATGGCAAAGAAAAAGTCAGAGAAAAAGTACTTCTACTATTTCTGCATACCATTTTTAAATGGTATTCTCTGAAGCACAAAAACTTTTGAGGAAGTCGATTTACCTATTTTTTCTTTTGTTGTTTAATTTGATGTCATTTCTTCTTTTTTTTTTTTTTTAAGATTTATTTTTTAGAGAAAGAGAGAGAGAAGCAGGAGTGGCACAGGGAGAGGGAGAGAGAAACCCAAGCAGATTCCACGCTAAGCACAGAGCCCAGCAGAAGGCTCAATCCCATAACCCTGAGATCAGGCCTGAGCAGAAACCAAGAGTCCGATGCTCAACTGACTGTACTACCCAGGCACTCCTATTTGATGTCATTTCTAGGAAAGCACTGCTTATCCCCAAATCTCAATGATTTATTCCTATGTTTTCTTCTTAGAGTTTTACAACTTTAGCTCTTACTTTTAAACCCATGGTCCGTTTTGAGCTAATTTTTATATATGGTGCTGAGGCAGGGTACCAGTATTATTCTATTGCCTATGGATATCCATTTGTTTCAGGATCATTTGTTGCAAAGACTATTCTTTCCACAACTAAATGACCTTGGCAGCCTTGTCAAAAACCAATCAACCAAAAAGGAAGGGTTTATGCGTGGACCCTCAAAGCTATTCCAATGATCTATCTATATAAATCTATATACATAGATAGATATATCCTTCTGTCTGTATCACATTGCCTTGATTACTGTAGATTTGCAGAAGTTTTAAAATTGAGAAGAGTGCATCTTTCAACTTTGTTCTTCTTAAGATTTTACTGGCTATTCTAAGTCCCTTATATTTCCATGTAAATTTTAGGATCGGCATGTCAATTTTTTTTTTAAAAGGCAGCTGAGATTTTGATAAAGATTACATAGAATCTATAGACCAATTTGGGAAATATTGCCATCTTCAAATTATTAAGATTCCAATCCATTAACATGGGATGTCTTTCCATTTAGTCAGGTCTTTAATTTCATTCCACTATGTTTTGTGGCTTCCAATGAATTCCTGTACTTCTTTTATTAAATTTATTCCTAGGTCAAATGGATATAAAAGTTTCTATAAAATGTAAAATGCTATGGAAATATATCACCAACACCAAAAAACAAAACATCTAAAATCACAATAAGCAAAAGAGAAGGTAGTGAAGTAAAATTCAGAAATAAATCCTAAGGCTAAGGTTAATTTTAGTTGAGCCATGGGTGGGTGGAGGAATTACATATTTTCAAACACAAATATAACCTAACATTACACCTATATACTTAGTGGGAAGGCAGTTTTCACTATTTCCAATTTACTAGATATGCAAAAACAATAAAAAGAACTGGAAGTTCTTTTACTGAATTGTACAAGTGTGCATTTCTTTATGGAGTATATAAAATTATTACTGAAATACTTCTTCAATCAAAAAAATGAAAATCAAAACTAACATGATAGAAGCAAGTAACTAACCTCTGTTACTAATAATAAAATAGAAGGAACCAGAAGTCCCAAAGGAAAGAACTTAAATTAGCCTTAGACCTTAGGCTCTCCTTCTGATTAAGATGACCTCTATTGGGCAGGCTGGGTGGCTCAGCGGTTTAGCACCACCGTCAGCCCAGGGTGTGATCCTGGAGACCCAGGATCGAGTCCCATGTCAGGCTCCCTGCATGGAGCCTGCTTCTCCCTCTACCGCTCACGCTCGCTCTCTTTCTGTGTCTCTCATAAATTAATTAATTAATTAATTAATTAATAATAAATACATACATTTTAATTTTGTGTTAGTCTTTAGTAAAACCAAAGATAAAACTGAAAATGACCCAAGCTGACAACAACAGCTTTAAGTCAAGGCCAGTCATCATGATGTAATAAATTATGGCAGGAGAAAACTCATAGGAAGGAAGCAAAGACAAGGACACATTTGATATTATGCCTATCAGGTGCAAAAAGATAACAAAATGCCATGTAAAGTATGACTGCAAATATGTAAAACTTCATACACAGGAACAATGAACAATAAAGGCAATGTGTAAAAAAAGAATTATCCTTTTGTCCTAAGTTTTATATACTATTGATAATCACTTTAGTAAAAAAATGATTTAAGCTGAAAGCCACAATTATGGGCCACCTCACAGTATGATAATACAAGCCTATAACATCAACCAACTTTAAAACAATATTAATGAACTGATAAAGGGGAAAGATTCATTAAGTGTGTCAGAACAGGAGCACCTTCAGCCCAGGGCATGATCCTGGAGTCCTGGGATCGAGTCCCATGTCAGGCTCCCTGCAGGGAGCCTGCTTCTACCCCTGCCTATGTCTCTGCCTCTCTCTGTGTGTCTCATGAATAAATAAATAAATAAAATCTTAAAAAAAAAAAAAGTCAGAACAATTGCAAAACAGAACTATAAAAATTTATGTTGGTCATCTCTGGTACAACTGTAATCTCCTAATAGATATTACAGTGACCATCACTTCTTTAGGCATAATGACATTTTAAGTAAGTGAAAAACACATTGCTAATTTTAAATAAAATGAGCACCACTGGATTAACCTTTAAAATTAAAAATCTAACTTGGATCAAAAGGTCAAAATTAGAACAAAGAAGCAAGCATTAATGTCCTCTGAAGTCCTGGGAAAAAAACAATTTTTAATTCCGTAACTTTTTATTATCAAAGCAAAATCCTCTCAAATTATCAGCTTTCCTTGAGGATCTCTACCCACATAGCTCACTGACTGGAAAAGAAAATAGTAGTGCTATGAGATACTTTTATTGCTTAAAGGGAGAGGCCAACATTTCCCCTCTCTGGAACCATGTTGGTCAGGTTTGTGTAGCTTAAACCTGTCTTAGAAAGGGCAAAGTAATACTTTGAAATGGTAGGCAAGACACCAATCAAGCCCATAAAAGGAAGTCAACAAGATATAATGCAATATAAGTACAATGTTCACAAGGGAAGAATTAGAGAAGAGATCCAAGCTGACGGCACAGCTACAAGAATAGCTAATCCAAATGCCATGCAATCTAAAGCCACATGCAATGAGCTTCCACTTTAGATACATGACTTCTGCTCATAAAAGACCTAACATCAACACTTGGGTGGCTCCTTTTTATACAAATAAGGACAAACTGACCCACCCTCCTCCCATACCTGCCCATCCACCGCAGCCTACCACATACACATACGGAAAAATAGATTAAGATATCATTAATAATTTCCCAGATGTTAAAGACATAAGTTTCCAGGTTCAAAGGGCCCATAAAATGCTCAACACAAGTCCTGAGTCCATACCAAAGTATTTCATAGTAAATTACCACAGTGAATTTCAAACACTGAAGACAATTTTACAAGCTTCTATGGGTAAGAAAATCAGGTTACATAGAAAGAATAAACAATTAGGATGGCTTTAAACTTTTGAAAGTAATTCTGGAAATGAGGAACCTGGGTGGCTCAGTCAACTGAGTGACCAACTCTTGATTTCAGCTCAAGGTCATGATCTCAAGGTAGTGTAGTGGGATCAAGTCCCACACAGGGTTCCTTGCTCAGTACAGAGTCTGCTTGAGATGCTCTCTCTCCCTCCCCCTGTGCCCCTCCTCCTGCTCATGTTCCCTCCCTCTCAGATAGATAGATAGATAAAAACCTTTCTTAAAAAGTAATTCTGGGGATGTCTGGGTGGCTCAGTGGTTGAGCATCTGCCTTTGGCCCAGGGTGTGATCCTGGAATTCCAGGATCGAGTCCCGCATCGGGCTCCCTGCATGGAGCCTACTTCTCTCTCTACCTTTCTCTGCCTCTCTCTCTCTCTCTCTCTGTCTCTCATTAATTAATATATAAAATCTTTAAAAAAAAAAAAAAGTAATTCTGGAAAGAGGACAATAGAGTGATTAATTCAAACTTCTGAAAGAAATCTACAGACAACATATAAGCAGTCTATTGCTCAGTCAAACCATTCCCCTTCTCATACTTGATGATTAAAGACATTTTTAGACATGCAAGGTCTCAAAATTTTCCCTCTTGTATGCCCTGTCAATAAGCTACTAGAGGATATACTTCATCAAATAAAAGAGAAAATCAAAAGAGTAATTCGTTCCAAAGAGGCATCCAGGGACTCAGGCTCCTTTCATGTGGTGACTACTCCTCTACCATTGCTTCCCAACTCACAACCAACAGAGATGTGAGTGAGACATATACTTGAATCGTGTTAAACCACTAAAACTTGGGGGTTGTTAAAGTAGGTTAGTCTATCCTGACTAACAGACACAAAAAAAGTGGTTGAGCTATTCCACTTTTCAAAAAATTGGACCACATATTAAGTAGAAATACATGTATGGAGGGAGGGTGAGATGGAACTGCAGAGTTGGGAAGGAAATGGTGCTCAGAGAGTGACTGACATGTAAAATGGTATTGTGATTGCGTGGAGAGGAAGAGGTACATTAGAGAATATGTATAAGAACTTCTAGGATAACTGTAATGTTCATTTCTTGACCTAGGTAGTGAGACACAGATGCTCATTTTATTGTTTTCTTCAAACCGTATTTTGTTTTATACTTCTCCATATTTCACAAATAAACTAATTATTTTATTCAAAATAAATTAGATGGCTGGATGTGATGAGGCACTTGAAAAAACTGTTGGAGCATCTGGGAAAAATAAGGTGAACAGAAAACTAAGCAAAGAAAGGAAACTCCCCAGAAGCCTCCCTGGAAAAACTGAAAGTTAAACAAGAAAAAAAAAAAACATGGTACAATATTTGGCTGAGCAGTAAATAATATTTATTTAGTTATAATGAAAACACCAACTATTGATTTAAATTGCAAAACTGGAATGCTGCACAGAGGAGAGGGAGAAATAATGAAGAAATACAAAATAACAATAAAAACCATGAGTAATATTTCTTTAACTGCACATACATGTTTTTCAAACAAAAGTAGGTTTATAAAGTGTGTACTGTTTTTTAAGATACTTCTTTTAACTGCACATATATGCTTTTAAACAAAAATGGGTTTATAAAGTAGATGCTATTTTATAATCAGCTATGCCAGATGGACTCTAAGGTGACTCTCCACCATTATCCCCCCTTCTTCTGTTCCTACCTTAGTGTAAACACCTCCCAAAGAATGTAGCCAGGACTTGTGACTTGCTTCTAATCAACAGAATATGACAAAGGTTATGAGATGTCATTCCCATGATTATGTTACATTATATAATATTAGTCAGTTAGCAGACTTGCTCTAGACTCTCCTTGATGATCTGACCAAGTGGTCATATCAGGAAATACCACAGGGCCAAGAAATTCAAGTTGCTTCTAAGAGCTGAGAGCAGCCTTTAGGAGCTTAAAGACAGCTTCTACATAATCTTTAGTTATTCTAAAGCAACCTTTAGTGAGCAAGAAGCTTCAGTCCTAAAAATCACAAATTCTGCCAAAAACCTCAGTAAGCTTGGAGATGAATTTTTATCTTGTAAGTCCCCAGGAGAGAATTCCGCCCAGCCACACACAACACCTTGATTACAGTCTCATGAGACCCTATGCAGAGGAGCCAGCTCACCCATGCTAACTCCTGCCCCCACAGAAACTATAGGATAACAAATGTGTGTTGTTTTAAGCTCTAAATTTGTTTTTTGGTCTTTTTTTAAAAAGATTTTATTTATTTATTCATGAGAGACACACAAAGAGAGAGGCAGAGACATAGGCATAGAGAGAGAATCAGGCTCCATGCAGAAAGCCCGACGTGGGACTCGATCCCGAGACTCTAAGATCACACCCAGAGCTGAAGGCAGACGCTTAACCGCTAGGCGTCCCTTAAGCTCTAAGTTTGTGTAACTTGTTACACAACACAGAAAACAAATGCACAGCTTTTAAAACTTAGGGTGAGGGCAGCCTCGGTGGCGTTGCGGTTTAGCGCCACCTTCAGCCCAGGATGTGATCCTGGAGACCGGGGATCGAGTCCCAGGTCCGGCTCCTTGCATGGAGCCCGCTTCTCCCTCTGCCTGTGTGTGTGTGTGTCTCTCTCTCTCTCTCTCTCTGTGTGTGTGTGTGTGTGTGTGTCTCTCGTGAATAAATGAAATAAAATCTTTTTTAAATAAATAAATAAATAAATAAATAAATAAATAAATAAATCTATCTATCTATCTATCTATCTATCTTAGGGTGAAAAGAAAAAAACCTCTGGATGAGTGAATTCAGCAAAGTACAGAGATTAAAAAAATCAACACACACACACACGCACACACAATCAACACACACACACACGCATACCCCAGCTGCATTTCTATACACTAGCTATGAACAATCCAAAAAGGAAATTAAGAAAACCATTCCATGTACAAAGCATCAAAAAGAATAAAATACTTAGGAAAAAACTTAACCAAGGAGGCCTGTACACTGAAAACTACCAAACAGTGCTGAAAGAAATAAAAAGACACATGAATAAATGGAGAGCTTCCCTGTGTTCGATTGAAGACTTAAATTGTTAAAATGTCAATACTACTCAAAGCCATCTACAGATTCAATGCACTATCAAATCTCAATGATTTTTTGTAGAAATAGAAAAACCCATCCTTAAATTAAAATTCATATGAAATCTTAAGGGACCCTGAATAGCCAAAACAATCTTGAAAAAGAACAAGTTGGAGTTATCATACTTCCTGATTTCAAAACTTAACTAGAAAGCTACAGTAACCAAAACAGTGTGTTACTGGCATATAACACAAACAAAAATACCTCATAGTAGATCGAAGAATTAAGTGCAAGCTAAAACTACAAAACTTTTAGAAGAAAACATACACAAAAACTTCATGACGTTGCATTTGGTGATGATTTCTTGGATATAACGCCAAAAGCCCAGGCAACAAAAAAAGGAGATAAATTGACCTTCATCAAAATAAAAACTTTGTGCATCAAAGGACATTAACAACAACAACAAAAAAAGTGACCCACAGGATGGGAGAAAATATCTGCAAATTGTACATCTAACAAGGGATTAATATATCCAGAATAAATAGATAACTCCCAAAATTCAACAACAACAATAATGAACAGCCCAATTCAAATATAGAGAAAGGACTTGAATAGATATTTCTCCAAAGATAGATAAATGGGGGGATCCCTGGGTGGCTCAGCGGTTTAGCACCTGCCTTCGGCCCAGGGTATGATCCTGGAGTCCTGGGATGGAGTCCCACATCGAGCTCCCTGCAGGGAGCCTGCTTCTCCCTCCGCCTGTGTCTCTGCCTCTCTCTTTTTCTGTGTCTCTCATAAATAGGTAAATAAAAGCTTAAAAGGAAAAAAAAAAGAATAAGGGATCCCTGGGTGGCACAGCGGTTTAGCACCTGCCTTTGGCCCAGGGCGCGATCCTGGAGACCTGGGATCGAATCCCATGTCAGGCTCCCGGTGCATGGAGCCTGCTTTTCCCTCTGCCTATGTCTGTGCCTCTCTCTCTCTCTCTCTATCATAAATAAATAAATAAATTTTAAAAAAGAAAAAAAAAAGAAGAAGATAGATAAATGGCCAAGAAGCACATGAAAAGATGCTCCACATCACTAATTATTAGGGAAATACACATCAAAACCAAAATGAGACACCACCTCACCCATTAGAATGGCTATTATTAAAAAAATAAAAATAAAAACAAGTGTGTCAAAGATGCAGAGAAACTGGAACCCCTGTACACTGTGGGTAGGACTGTAAAATGATCAGCCACTATGGAAAATGGGTATGGCAATTCCTCAAAAAATTAAACACCCAGTTATTACATGATCCAACAATTGTACTTATGGGTATAAACTCAAAAGAAATGAAAGCAGAGACTCAAATAGGTATTTACACACTCGTATTCATAGATAGCAGCATTATTCGCAACAGCATTATTCACAATGTGGTAAAAGCTAATCAAGTGTACATCTATGGACAAAGGGATAAACAGAATGTGGTATATACATACAATGGAATGTTATTCAGTCTTAAAAAGGAGCTAAAATCTCATGCATGCTATAACTTGGATGAACCTTGACGATATTGTGCTAAGTGAAACAAGCCAGTCACAGAACAGAAATACATGATTCTACTTACATCAAGTGCTTAAAGTAATCAAATTAATAGAAAGAATAGGGGTTGTCAGGTGCTGTGGGGAACAAGGAGTTATTTTTTAACGGGAGCTGAGTTTCAGTTTGGGATAAGAAAGTTCTGGAGACGGGTGGTGATGAAGGCTGTGCAACAGTGTGAATGTATTTAACACCACTGAATTGTATACTTAAAGATGATTAAAACTGTAAATTTTATATTATGCATATTTTAACATAGTTTTTTTAAAAACCCATTTGGATGGATAATAAACCATGCATTGGGGTAAGACAGGCAGACAATGACTGTCTCATTTCTTTGACTATCCACTTAGATATGGCAATATCCATGACAAGGAAAAAGACATCTAATCTAAAACTGATTTTTTTTTTCTATCTTTAATCCGAAAATCCTTGGGTCAATTTACTGAAATCCTTCTTTTTTCCCCTTTTTTAAATAGCAACAACATGTATGCTTACTAATTGTACTTTTTTATTGTCATAAATTACTTAAACCATTTAACAGGGAAATAAATATTTTAACATCCTAATCGTCTGCATATAGTATATTCTATCTTACTTGGAAAACAGAGCCAAAAGAGTGCTCCTGGTTGTTAAAATGTTTCAACTTAGGAAAGTGGGGGATACAGAAAGAATAACAAAGTGATCAGAAAAAGTAACTCTAAAATTAGTTTCCTAAAACAGTAAAGCTATGTTATATCAAAACTAGTTAAGATTTCGGTGTTTGTAATGAAAAAAACAACTAGGATATACAAGGTTCAAAGTGAAAACAATGAAAAAGTTGAACTATGATTTTTTTTTTTTTTTTTTAAGAAGAGTTTTAGGGGATCCCTGAGTGGCTCAGTTGTTTGGCGCCTGCCTTCGACCTGGGGCATGAGCCTGAAGTCCCGGGATCGAGTCCCACATCGGGCTCCCTGCATGGAGCCTGCCTCTCTCTCTTTCTCTGTGTCTCTCATGACTAAATAAATAAAATCTTAAAAAAAAAAGAAAAAAAGAGTTTTAATATTTCACTTCTGAGGACACACTTGTACTCCAAAGCTTTTCCCAACCTCTTTTCCACTTTCTGTTCTGCACGATCCTCTTTTTTGTTTTGTTTTGTTTTGTTTTGTTTTTTCAGTAGGGGAAGGCTGAGACCTGAGACAGGGAAGGGATAATAGGAATAAATCAGATAACAGGAACAGAAAAAAAGAAAAAAAAGGAAAAATTCTCAAGTTTACTTTTTCTCCTTACACCGAATACATTATTAAATACATTGTCATTACCAAATGCAAATAATCCAAATTTCTGAGGGCAAGGAAAAACCAAATTTCTTGGAGTTACAACCTAATCTAAAGCAAAAGAAAGGAAAGCATCTCCAGGCTTTGAGTCTGTAAATTAAGTTTGCACTGCATGCAGAATTCTTCAAACAACCTTGACTGTAATACAAGGCTGCAGTTTAATATGCTGACAGAAACCTTGAATAAATGGGTAGAGCACTAAGCCCTTTAAACAGCTTTCTAGCCTAAGAAGTAAAATCAGTTAAAGAACTTTAAACTCAAGTGCCTCACTCACTAAGTATAGAAAATACCAAGGTCTTCATGAGAAAGCACATGATACACAGAGGCAGCTGTGCTGGGAGATAGAATCTGGTAACAGCCTCGAGTTATTTTTAAAGAGATAACTTCATGATAATGTACATGAGACTGTAGCAGTTCTATGGGAAGAAGAGAATATGAACCCAAAATAATCCTGTAAAATAGTCTTTTGTTCCTGGTGTCCTTTTGATCCAAAGATATATATATGTGTAAGTCTCTGAACTAAACTAGTTCAACTAGGGCTATGGCCTCCCTATGCCAGTATCAGTAATGGTTTGCCTGTTGTAAAACATTTGACTGATCACCCTTAACCCAAAACATATCAATACTGGTACAATACTGTGCTCCTCCTTCTGCACATTCTTCTAAAATACCTTCCTCATTAGTTTTCCTTAATCATGCTTAAAAATCATTCTTTAAAAAGGAAGACAAAAAGGGGGAAAAAATGATCCTGGAATATGCACACTAAGCAGATTTTCACCCCAAAACTTAGCCTTAATCGTCTGAAGGCAAATGTCCTCTATAAGCTCACTCTTCTGTGGTTGCCACTTTTCCTAAACCGCAGGCCTTCCTGACTTGCAGCAGGGCCAGGACAGATTACAGTTATGTGGTAGGTTCTGTCAGACAAGCTTTGACAAGGCCTCAAAATAGACCCTGGGCATCAGCCAGAGAAACTGCCACTCATAAGTTCCAACTTCATCATCAGACATTAGCCCCTCAGTATTTTTTTTTTTCTCTAGCCTCTCTGATTTTAAAAGGGCAAAAGTTCCTGAAGCCCCCTCCTCCTGGTCATGAGTGAGCTGTATAATACAGAAATTGAACTTTTAGGGATCCCTGGGTGGCGCAGCGGTTTGGCGCCTGCCTTTGGCCCAGGGCGTGATCCTGGAAACCCCGGATCGAATCCCACGTCAGGCTCCCGGTGCATGGAGCCTGCTTCTCCCTCTGCCTATGTCTCTGTCTCTCTCTCTCTCTATGTGACTATCATAAATAAATAAAATTAAAAAAAAAATTTAAAAAAAAAAAAAAAAAGAAATTGAACTTTTAAATGCTTAATTTGCTCACATACAATTTACAGAATAAAAACTGAATCTGTACCTATCCCCTGCCTTGGGAAATTAATCCATCAGTAACACTCTGGTTTGCAAAAGGATTTTTGAATCTCAAACTCTACAGAGGTTTATTTTATTATGAATAGACTAAGGATGTGAAAGGTAAAGGAAGACAGAAGGTGGACTGATTTCTTTGCATAATAATATAGTAGCAGATTTCAGCAGGGCAAGAAGTTAAACCATATACAATATTTTTAATTGATATGGTCATAAAATCCCAAAACAACCAACTGACTACAAAATGTATTCATTTAACTATTACCAAATATAAATGGTTTGCCTATAACACCAGTCTTCAAGCTACAGTATTTTTTACCTTTACCAGTACAAACAAAATTAACCACCTGTCACTCTGAAATGTTTAAGACTGCTTTATAAAATACAAGTTACTATTTTTTAAAATGGAGAGGATAAAGAGCTCCTTTCTCCACAAGGTTGAGAAAGAAGATAACTTCTATTATAAAGTCCAATATAAGATTGAAACAAATTTATGAATCTCCTCAACTTAAGCCCCAACTTTGCAATCACTCTTTCAGAAGTATATTCCATATACATACTTGCGGACTAGTGCAAAGACATATACTAGTTGTTCACTATAGCAACATTTGTAGAAAGCTAGAAACAACCTAAATGTCTGCTAATACGGAATGGTATAATAAATCATGGACAATAAATAAATTATGGTTTGTCTACACTATGCAGGACATCCGGTCTTTTTTAAAACCCACAGGGACACATGTGCTAATACAAAAAAATCCCTAAGATGTGTCAAAGGTAAGAATGAAAGAAGAAAGTTCTCCTAAAGATAGGTGATTACATATGTAATAGAAAATTTGGATTAGAACATAGAGGAAACCATTCACAGTGGTTGCTTGGATTGGAGGACACAGGAATGAGAAAAGGCTAGAAGTTTGTTTTGTAAAGGAGGCTTCCTTTGCACCATATAACATTCTCTTTATAAATGTTTTATCTATTTTTAAAAGTCCCACAAATCAGGGACACCTGGGTGGCTCAGCGGTTGGGCGCCTGCCTTAGGTTCAGGTCTGATCCTAGGATATGGGATCGAGTCCCACATCGGGCTCCCTGCGAGGAGCCTGCTTCTCCCTCTGCCTGTGTCTCTGCCTCTCTCTCAGTCTGTCTCTCTCATGAATAAATAAATAAACCTTTAAAAAAAAAAAAAAAAAAGTCCCACAAATCTACTGTACCCATGAAGTGGACATTCTCTTCCTATGTATGCATGCCATGTTTTCCCTTTCCTCAATCATTTTTACTCTTATCTACTGTTCTCCCTACTATTAGACCAAAACAAAAGCATACATATTTAGCAAATCTCAGACTTCCCCCAAGAAACAGAATAAAGAAATAATAAAAAAATAAAACTTATAGTAAACCCAGTTTTTAGTCCATTGTTTGATTCCTTTTAAGTGTGGCCTAATTTCTTGTAGGGCAAAAAGTTTTAAAAGTGCAACGTGCAACACAAAAAAAAAAAAAAAAAAAAAAAAAATCAGTCCAAAGGTGTCTATGTAGGATCTTAAAAGGAAAAATGAAGGAAAAAGTGAGTTATTTTACTCACAGGGCAAATTCTGCTCAATCCCTGCCTTCTGATTTTAAAAGTAGAGTTTTGAATAATGGTTATAAAGTCTATTGTTTGCAAATCGGATAAGGCAGTACATTTTCCTGGTTAAAGGTCCATCTCTCCATTTAGAGTCAGTCTCCAGAAAGGAAGTAACTACCTAAAAGGAAAAGGCTATGAAATGGCCTCTGTTTTGTAGGTGCAATGGATAGTGTCCCAATGGTAAAGACAGAGGAATTGTATTTCCTCTTAAATCATCCTCATCAACATTCCTAGCACACTGCTGGGAGAATTTTTTTTTCCTACACATCATCGATTCTGTTCCTCTTTACACCAAGAGCAGAGTGAAACAATTCACAAAGAGCTTAGCAAGACACAACTCTCATTTCTAGTAAAAATATGTTTTTGGTTTTGTTTTGAGAGAAAAAGAATCTACTTGCCAAATACACCCTCCTATCACTTTGTTCCTTCATTATGGAGATGCTTAAATCATGACGTAAGAAGGCTTCTTTTGCATGTCTACCTATCAAAACTGTTAGTTATGGTGGTTTCCACAAGGGATTTTCCAAAAGGGAATCTCGGTTTACTGGGAACTGAATTAAGTCACTGTTAGCTGGACAAAAATCAAAAGCAACATTAGGGAACGCTGTATATAAGAATGGATATCCAAGAAAATAAGATGCCAAAATTCAGTCAAGTAATTAAAGGAATCTGGTAAGTAAGACCAACTTACCATTACTTTATAGCCGATAACTAAAGTTTCCTACAAATGAAAATCAAGGTAATATAAGCTGAATTCCCAAAAGAAGAAAAAGAAAGCTAAAAATATCAAGTGCTCTATGATTCAAGGTTATTTTGCTTAACAACATTTTTAAAGCCAAAAATTATCAAATTACATTTCAGCAATAAAAAGTTCATTCCAATAATAAATCACAGCTTCAATACACTTTCTTCTATAACAGAAGTTACATAAGAACTCAGGTAGTCTCATTCCACATTTTTAAGGATTCACAAAATAGGTGAATCAAAAGACTCAAAAGATTATTTTACATGCTGTAGATTATTTCAGTAAACTTTTTTTTTTTGATTAGTAAACTTTTTTAATATCTTTTCACTGACATTTATTTTGTTTCTAGATCCCTTCATTTATCTTCCCTCATCCGGCAAAAAAATGTGGGGGGCGGGGCAGGGGATATAATTACAACAATCTACTTAGCAACTATTCTAAAGCCAAATATTCTTCAAAAGTTCGGTTTTTATTTCCTTACCATACTTCATGACAATAAATATCCCAGGAATAAACTTAACAAGGCAAAACACACTTCATGAAATGACTGAAGGGATCTAGTTAAACAGGCAGGAACAAACTTCTAGCTTTCCTCTATTCCAATTTTAAGATCCGTATCAATGAGTCACAGAGTGAGTGACCTAACTTTCTAAATGAATCACACTTTCTGAAATTCTTACTCTAATATAATACTAAGTCACCATCTCTATATTTGTTAAACAGAGCATGATGTTGGTTAAACAGGGTTAATTCTGCACGACTTCCAAACCACAGCGAACCTCAAGTGTCTGCCAACCATCTCTTATCTGCAACACTGCATTCTCCTACAATTGCTCCTTCATATATAAATTCATCCCCAAATGTGATCTCGGGGAAAATGTTATTTTCAATATGAAGTCGCCCACCTGTACCTGCTCACCATCCCTCTGATTCCATTTACTGCATCCACGTTCTCTTCCCATTGCAATAACATAAAAAATTAATGGCTACTCAAGGCATTCTTACCTGTTACCTTTTAGTCAATTAACCTACTCTGCAGATGTTCTGATTTCTGCAGAAATGCTGAGTCATTAAATGGAAACTCAGAGAAAATGCGCTGCCAACAGTTAAAATTTCGGAGGCAGCGTTTCCTTAGCTGTGTCTCAGCAGCCCGGTATCTGCATCTCGCACGGTCGCAAAGTAGAGCAAACACTTGAACTTTTTTCCCTCTAAGGAAAAGAGGTGCGTCGCGTTAGGTCCGCCTGCTTCCTGCTGTGTGTCCGCAGGCAGGAGAAGCAGGCCCGACTGGAGCGTGGAAGTTAACAATCTGGGTGTGAATAACGCCCCGCGTTAGTCAAGCATTAACCCCAACGCCCGCTCCGACCCAGCGCCGGTTGCGCCCGCGCCTTGGTTCGGGTCGAGGAGGAAGGGAAGAAATCCCATAAAAATATCCCGCCCTCCACCGGCCTGGCTCCGTGGGCCGGGGAGGCGCCGGGCGAGCGCCGAGCACCCGAGGCACAGGGACAGCGGCCGATGCAACCTCCCACAAAGGGAGCAGCCCCTTCCCCTCGCCCAGACCGCGGGCGCGTCAGGAACTAGGCGTGCGGCCGGCGAACGCCCCGGAGCCCGTGGGGAAGCCCGGCCCCCAACCGGGTCAGCGGCGCGCGGCTCGCACGGCGGCGGAGGCCCGGCCGGGGGTCTCGGCGGCGGGGCGGCGGGGCGGCGGGGGCGGCGGCCCTTACCTGCCCCTGGGCGCGGGCTGCGGCTGCCGCTGCCGCTGCCGCTGCGGCGCCGCCCGGGAAGGGGCCGGGCGCGGGGCGGCCGCCGGGAGCCGGCGGGGCGGAGAGCGACGGGCGGACGGCGGACTGGGTCCCAGGCTCCCGGGCTGGACGCGGCGGCTCCCGGCGCCCGCGTCCGGTCGGTCGGTCACGCCGGCGGCCCCGCGGCGCGGCGGCTGAGACGGAGACAGCGGGAACCTGCCCCCGGGAGGAGCCGCAGCCGGAGCGGCCGGCGGAGGAGGGGCGGGGCCACAGGGTCGGTGACCCGCTCACCCGGAAGCAGTCGGCGGCCGCGGCGGCGCGCGCTGCGGGGCCGGCCGGGCCCGGGCCTGGCTCGGGACTCCCGGCTCCCGGCTCCCCGGCTACGCGCCGCCCCGGGAGCCGCCACCGCCGGAGGGAGGGCCGAGGCCCGAGCAGCCTCGAGGTGGCTCCCCGGAGCCCGCGGAGGACCGCGAGCCGGGAAGGTGAATTGAGGCGGGCGCCGGCTCGAGGCTGCACCTGCCCGGGTCTCCCCTACACTGTCCGGCCCAGAAGGCCTGGGTGAGCGGGCCGGGCGGCGGTTCCGACTGCGCGGAACGGGTGAGCGGGAGCGAGGGGGGTCGCGGCAACGCTGGAAGCCTTATCTCCAGAATGAAAACGCCTGATTTCGAAATGGTTTCCGGAAAGGACTGCGGCGGGGTGAGGGGCTGGGGGAGGGAGAAGAATGGCGGGACGTAGAGGCCGTTAAACAGCTGCGAGACACGCACGATCCCGAAGTGCCCCTCGAGACGCAGTTCCAGGCGCTGGGGAAAGGCCAGGGCCCACCCGGCTCCTGGGGACGCTTACCTTCTAGGAGGGTGGAGGGGTTTACGCAGACGGACAAGGTAAGGACAGACTGGTGAGGCTGTGCAGGAAATACAGAAGAAGGATGAGGGTGGTGTGGGCGAGACCCCTTTTTCTGGATAGGACGGCTGGAGGACCAACCTCTAGAGGGAAGTGATCGCCGAGCAGCTTCCTGGGGAAAAGGCACCAAATGCATTTAGACACAGCCTTACAGACAGGGACTGTAGGTTCCAGAACCTGCTGAATAACCCGCCTCTACAGCCTTCCCAGGGCTCTCTGTGCCGTCCCCTCTTACGCTTTCCAAGGCTTGCTCACCTCTTGGAGTTGGTGGGGCCTGGGAATATGGCACTCTTCGGGAAGGTTCCAGGCCTGAGTTAGGGAACGTTGGTCTCCAGACAGACATAAACAGGTGCTTCATCACAGGGAGAATTACACCATCAGCCTTGAAAGACAAATTCTTTAACTTTTTACCATTTCTTTTTTCCGTCACTTTTTCTCAGACTCATGAGTAAACATTAAAACTATGATTTTTTTTTTTTTTTTTTAAACCTGGGATCAAGAAAAGTATGGAGCGCCTGGGTGGTGCAGAAGGTTAAGCATCTGCCTCTGTTCAAGTCATGGTCCCCCCGGGATCCAGCCTGGCTTCAGACTCCCTGCTCAGCGGGAGTCTCCACCCGACTTGTGCTGTCTCTAGCACACTCTCTCTCTCAAATAAATAGATAAAATCTTAAAGAAAAAAAAAAGGAGGAGCTTAATCTTTCCAAAAGATTGTACTGTTATGATCTGAATAAAAGAATTAGTGGCCTATTTTGCTAAATCAGTTAAAGTCAAAATAAAAAGCCGACTTGCAAAAGAGAGGACATATTCAGGTATTAATGCATTATCTGAATAATACTAATAAATCCAATAATGTTTATTAAATATTAGTTTATATAACTGCATAATTATTTAACAATAGAACAATTGTTTGGATAATAGTAGGATTAGATTCTCTTGCCCTTTTTATTTAACCCTTAGCCATTTGTTTTGACACATAGCAAACTATTAGAGAAAGAAACATTTTGTTGTGTCTTCTGGGAAAGCTGGGAAGGAACTCACCTTTATTGCTACCTATTCTTTGCACAGCATTGTGCTAGGCACCTAAATAATTATCCCTTTCAGTACTAAGACCAACCTTGAGATTTGTGGATTATTATTTTTTTAAGATTTTATTTATTTGAGAGAGAGAGGAGCACGAGATGGGGGAAGAGTCAGAGAAGCAGACTCCCCACTGAGTAGGGAACCAGAAGCAGGCTCAATCCCAGCCCTCCCAGATCATGACCTGAGCTGAAGGCAGACACTTAATCGCCTAAGCTACTCAGGTGCCCAGAGATATGGGGATCATTATACCCATTTTAGTAACAAAGACCTTGAGATTAGGAGATTATGACTAGCCTACGATAAAACTAGTAGCTGGAAGAGTTAGAATTTGAACTCAGGTCTTTCTAGCCCTAATTCCCTTTTTACTTTGCACCATATTGCTAAAACTCTAATTTTTTTAAAAAGATTTATTTATTAGAGTCACAGAGAGAGAGAGAGAGAGAGAGAGGCAGAGACACAGGCAGAGGGAGAAGCAGGCTCCATGCAGGGAGCCTGATGTGGGAGTCGATCCTGGGTCTCCAGGATCAAGCCCTGGGCGGAAGGCGGCTCTAAACCACCAAGGCACCGGGGCTGCCCGCTAAACTCTAATTTAAGAAGGAAATATAAGTGAAGTGTCCAGTGTCTATGTTGCTTTAATAAGCTTTAAGGTATAATGATATGAGACAGTTTTGGAGCTTCTCTGTTTTTGCTTCTCCCTCTATAGGATATTTGCCATCTATTTGGCACCAAAAAAAACTGCTCCACTTGTTTTAAGAGTTGATAATACCTTTTGTCTTTTGAATGCTCCCAAGAATATGATAAAATCGTGACACTAACAGTTTGTCATGGCAAAGGGGTCCTGCCTTAATGTGTCACTCTGAATTATTTCACAAGCAGTCTTTCTTTGCACATTGATATGTGTTCCCAGATTTTTATGGAATATTGTGACATGTGAATGCCCCCAGGACTGTGTAGGCTGGCTACTCTAGGGACATGTAATAGATGAAGGAAAATCTTGCAAATGTTTATACAGTTTTGAGGAATGAGGTGATAGGATTTGTACATTTTTGTTCCTTTCATATCAGATCTTTCACATTTTTCTTTGATGATGTCAAGAGAAAAGTTTTCCTTTCTCAAGAGCAAACACTCATTTTTGTGGGTTTTCACAAAATTAAGTTGTTTTTTTGCAAACACTACTATTTTTCACTCTATACATCTCTAGAAAATACCATTAGTTCAAACATTAAAAATAGGTTAACACTTTTCAGAGTCTAATATTTTTATTAGTGAACTATGTGTCTGTCTTGGAAGCATTTTTAAAATTTTGGTTAACTCCTCACAACCCTATGGAAATCTGGCAAAGAAAAAAAAAAAAGAAATCTGGCAAAGAAAGTCTTCAACTATGTATAATTAAATTCTCTTTCTAAAAATTCCTTCTTGGGATCCCTGGGTGGCACAGCGATTTGGCACCTGCCTTTGGCCCAGGGCGCGATCCTGGAGATCCGGGATCGAGTCCCGCATCGGGCTCCCGGTGCATGGAGCCTGCTTCTCCCTCTGCCTGTGTCTCTGCCCCTCTCTCTCTCTCTCTCTGTGACTATCATAAATAAATAAAAATTTTTTAAAAAAATTCCTTCTTCATTTACTATCTTTCCTGTTGTCCTTATTTTTTAAATTTATTTATTTTTTATTTGGAAATAATTACACAAGAAGTTGCAAAAAAAAATAATAGATTCTTGTACCTTTCACCCAGGTTCTCCCACTGGTAACAGCTTGCATACCCATAATACATTATTAAAACTAGAAAATTAGGGATTCCTGGGTGGCGCAGCGGTTTAGCGCCTGCCTTTGGCCCAGGGCACGATCCTGGAGAGCCGGGATCGAATCCCACGTCGGGCTCCCGGTGCATGGAGCCTGCCTGCTTCTCCCTCTGCCTGTGTCTCTGCCTCTCTGTCTCTCTCTGTGTGACTATCATAAATAAATAAATAAATTAATTAAAAAAAAAAACTAGAAAATTAACATCCTGCTATCTTCTTTAAGTTTTTAGTTTCTTTTTATGTTTCATTATATCCAAAAATTACCGTTTTCTAACAATTCATTTTTAATTGTGCTTGATTTGGCTCTTCTCCCTTTCCTAAATTAATAAATGACAAAATCAATAAGCTTGCCACAGTGCCAATCTGGAATTAAAAGTTTACTAAAAACTTATATGTTTCAGCATATTAAAAAGGAAGTCATTTGTAACATTTTTGGTTTTTTCTGCTTACACTATTCCATGTCATTCAGCCCTAATAAACCTGTAAATGAAAACAACTTATGTATGTGTTTTAATATATCCTCTGACCCCTGAAATATTTTCAAAGAGATTGCTATTAAAATTAAGAGAAAAATAGGGACACCTGGGTGGCTCAGTCAGTTGGGAATCTGACTCTTGATTTCAGGTCTGGTTATGATTACAGGGTGATGGCATAGAGCCTCACATCAGGCTCAGCACAGAGTCTGCTTGGAGGTCTAAATAAATAAAATATTTAAAAAAAAAACAGAAAGGAAAGAAAAATAGTGCAAAGCTTTTCATTTGGGAAAAAAAGGTTTCTAAACATCTAACTATTCTAATGAGGATGCCATGATCTATTGGTTCAGAAGCCAAATCTCACTTATGGTTAATTCTGGCTCTACATGGATTTTCCTAGCCAGACAGCTCACCCTTTACTCCACTAGAGAGGAAACAAAGGAAAGAAAAGGAGTGAAAGTTACTTTCTTCAGTCTTAATGGTTAGGAAAAGTTGATGAGAGAATTTGGAATTTTGTGTAGATATCAATTTATGTATGAATGCCTTAATCACATCAAATGATGACTCTTCTGCATTTTATATTTATTGTAAATGAGTAAACATCTTTCATACTATGGTTCATTTAGCAAATGTACATCTACCGTGTAACCGTGTACCGGGTATCCAGTTAGACGCTAATAACGGGGACACGAGATTTTTTTTTAAAGGAGTATTAAGCTCTTACTACTATATGCCAGATAGAGATGCTAGGGATCCAATGGGAAGTAAAAAAAAAAAAGCTGTATTTTCTTATGAAACTTACTGTCTGGTAAGAGAGACAAATCATCACACAAAAGTATAATCTGAGTAGGTATTTCTAAGGATAAGGAGGTGGTACATGAGGGCATTGAAATGGAACTCCACCTAATCTGGGATATCGGAAATGGCTTCTAGCAGGAGATGGTTTGAGCCAAGATTTAAAACAGCCTGTGAGGAATCCCTGGGTGGTGCAGCGGTTTGGCGCCTGCCTTTGGCCCAGGGCGCGATCCTGGAGACGCGGGATCAAATCCCACGTCGGGCTCCCTGCCCTCTGCCTGTGTCGCTGCCTCTCTCTCTCTCATTATCATGAATGAATAAATAAATAAATAAATAAAATCTTTTTAAAAATGTGAGGGGCAGCCTCAGCAGTTTAGCGCCACCTTCAGTCCAGGGCCTGATCCTGGAGACCCAGGATCGAGTCCCACGGGAGCCTGCCTGTGTCTCTGCCTCCCTCTCTCTCTCTCTCATGAATAAATAAAAATCTTTAAAAAAAAAAAAAAAAAAAAAAAAGAAGAAAAAAAACTGCCTCAAGGTGGGGGCACCTGGGTGGCCTGGTTAGTTGAACATCTGACTTGATTTCAACTCCTGTCATGACCTCTGGGTCTTAGGATCAAGCCCAACATCAGGCTCTGTGCTCAGTGTGGAGTCAGCTTGGGATTCTCCCCCACTCACATTGCACTCTCTATCTCTCTAAAATAAATAAGATCTTTAAAAAAGAAAAATTGGCTAAAGTTAATACAGAGGTGAGGGAAGAGCATAAAGACTTCATAATGAAACCAGCAGAGTCCCAGGGCCTGAAAAGAAATAAGGGAGATAATGTGAAATGAGTCTAGAGAATTAAGCAAGGACCCAACATGCGGGGTCTTATAAGTCTAGTAAGAATTCTCATCTTTGTTTTGAAAGTGATACAAACCAATTTAAGCATTTTTGTGGGGAGAAAAAATAGTTTTTGTGGAAGTGACCTCAGATTTGTGTTTCCAAAAGATCACTTTCACTTTAATGTAAAGAATTCATTCTTTAAATTATCTTCTGAGTGCCCACCATAAGCCAAGTTCCATCTGCATACTGAGTACAAGCATTGAACAAACCAGAAAGACCCCCCATCTTTCAGGATCTTCTGGAAAATACACAACAGTACATAAGATGATGAGAAGCTCTATAAAGAATATTGGAACCCGAGAATAAAAGGATAGGGCAGTAATGCTATTTTATTAGCCTAAACCATATGAAATTCCTGATCTTTTCTACATTCCTTTTAAACTCAGAACAATATTAGGTTCATATGGTTCAACATGGTTGGATAACATTAAATTGTTCAACCGAATACTTATTTGGAAGAGTCAGAGAAGACCTCTGAAGTGATCCAAAGAAAGAGGCAAGCCATTCAAATACCTAGAAGAGCTTGCCAAGCAAAGGGACACAGAGTGCAAAGACCATAAAGCAAGAATGTACTAGCCATATGTGAGTAGCAATGAGGAGACCAGTGTGACTGAAGAGAAATAGACGACAGGGAAGAATGGTAACAGGGACCAGATCATACTGAGTCTTGAAGACTATGGTAAGAAATTGCCTTTTCTTTTTTGAATTAGGTAAGCTATCAGTTTTGGACAGAGGAGTTACACAATCTGTCATCTTAAGGAGGACTGTTCTAGGGGCAGTCTGGGTGGCTCAGCGGCTTAAGCACCTGTCTTTGGCCCAGGGCGTGATCCTGGAGACCGAGGATCGAGTCCCACATCAGGCTCCCTGCATGGAGCCTGCTTCTCCCTCTGTCTGTGTCTCTGTCTCTCTCTGTGTGTGTCTATCATGAGTAAATAAATAAAATCTTTTTTAAAAAAAAAAGGACTGTTCTATTAATAGTAGGATCTATGTAGTGTGTGTACAGATGGAAAAATGTAAAATTTTTTCACCTTTGCTGTATGTTTGAAAATTTACCTAATAAGATTAGACTGTTTAACCTGCTGTATTGTGAATAGACTTTAGAGAGGCAATGATAAGATCAAGAATACTGGTTAGGCTATTGCAATAATTCAGGCAGCAGTGGAGATATTAAGAAGTGGTTAGATTCTAAATACATTTTGAAGATAGGGACAGTAAGATTTGCTGATGGAATAGATTCAAGATGCAAGAAAAAGAGAAAAGTAGGGGGCCTTTGGTGACTCAGTCTATTAAGCATCCAACTTCAGCTCAGGTCATGATCTCAGGGTACTGGGATCAAGCCCCACATTGCCTGGCTCCTTGCTCAGCAAGGAGTCCACTGCTCCTTCTACCTCTGCCCCTCCCCTGGTTCATTATCTCTCTTCTTCTCTCTCTCTCTCAAATAAATAAAAAAAAATTTTAATAGAAAAGTAAAAGACAACCCATAAGGTTTTAGACCTGAACAACTGGAAAATGGGGTTGGTATCTACTGAAATTTGGAAAACAGTTTAGGTCAAGCAAGATTGAAGGAAAAAACTATTTTTGAACAAGGTAAGTTTGAGATGCCTATTGGACATCTAAGTAGAGATATCAAATAAGCAATTATTTTTTTAAAGATTTTGCTTATTTATTCATGAGAGACACATGCCTCTCTCTCTCTCTGGGTGTAGAGAGGCAGAGACACAGGAAAAAGGAGAAGCAGGCTCCCCGCAAGGAACCCCATGTGGGACTCGATCCCGGACCCGGGATCCTGTCCTGAGCCAAAGGCAGATGCTCAACCGCTGAGCCACCGAGCCATCCCCAAATAAGCAATTATTTAGAAGAAACATCCAGATAGGAAATACAAATGTATGATTCTACATAAAGATTAGAGATAGGAGAATTAATGCCTTGAGAATTAAATGGAAATATCCAGAGTTTAGCCTAAACTTTTTACCCATCCTTTTGTTGTAGGCTGGTTTTGTTTCTAGATAGTTATCCTATATTGCCATGCAAAATATTGATATGCATACCGTTTGCAATTCATTTGTGTTCTAAAAGGTTTCTTTTTTAATGTTCATGCCTTTCCAAGAAGATTACACATCTCTTGAGAAAATATCTATTTTCCTTTATATACTCCAAAATGCCATATCCCTAGAACATTTTATGATGCTTATATAATAAGCTATTCCAATATAGAGTTTTTCTTGCTTTTGTTGTCATAAAACATCCATTTTTTAAATTAACAATTTAGACACTTCTAACTGTCCTGTGAAAATAAGGGTAGAGTTAGAACTTTCATTCTATTGCCACTCATGCCCATTTCAGATCAGATCAAAGACAGCCTTCTGAAAAACAAAAAGCAACAATAAAAAATCTCAGCTCTCCTCCATATACCTTTATACTCAGGCTTCGTGTGGGAGCAAGACAGCTCCCAATCATTTCAAGTCTTCATCCATCCTGGTCCAAGTCCACCAAGAAAGAGATCCTTTGCAAAAGTCTCTGAATTCACTAATTAAACCACCACAGAGGGGATCCCTGGGTGGCGCAGTGGTTTAGCGCCTGCCTTTGGCCCAGGGCGTGATCCTGGAGACCCGGGATCCAATCCCACGTCGGGCTCCCGGTGCATGGAGCCTGCTTCTCCCTCTGCCTGTGTCTCTGCCTCTGTGTGTGTGTGTGTGTGTGTGTGTGTGTGTGTGTGTGTGTGTGTGACTATCATAAATAAATTTTAAAAATTTTTAAAAATTAAAAAATAAACCACCACAGATTATCTGCCCATCCCTTAATAAATTACCGTAGCCTGGAAAACTCTATCCTGTGATTAGCCAAATGTGAGTCACATGTTTCACCTCTGTTTCATCCAAAGAACATGTACTATAGGAGAAGAGTGGCTCTCCAGGAGAAAAAATGGGGTGCTGTCACCAAAATAAGGAAATACTGATGGTAGAAAATAATACATACTATACCAAATAACAAAGGCCTAAAGCATTCTTGCTTAAGCTTTTAAAAGAAGTGATACCACGGAGGTGCCTAGTTGTCTCAGCGGGAAGAGCACATGACTTGATCTCAGTGTCCTGAGTTCAAGGCCCACTTTTGGTATAGAGATTACAAAAAACAAAAAAGTAAAGAAAGAATACCATGGCACTTGTTTTTACATCTCTCCCAATTCCATACACAATACTGCATTTCCCCTGTATCATTAGGCTGTCATATATTCACTTGTCATTGATGAATAAATGTCACAGAAATTAAATAATTGCATGAATATAAAAGTTAACCAGCTGGAAGGGTCAGTTTTTCAGCACATCACTTTCCAGGATACTCCCACCTGAATACTGCAGGTAGTTTCTTGTCCTACAATTCTTTCCTATTGTCAGTCTGCCTGAAAAATATTTATTAGACCTCAGTACCCTGGGGGCAGGGTGGCTGCTAGCTAAGATGCCTGAGAAACCACTGCAGAAGCAAGTGACAATGAATCAGCTTAAGTTTATCTTCTTGAAGGACATTTACATGGTGTAGAATCTTAAAAGCAAAATGTATCAACAGATTTGTTTTCAGCTTCTTTTTGGTTTCACCATTTCCATTCTTTTCTATACTAATAGGTTACTTTCCTCCACAAGAAGTTTAACCTAACCTCTATGGCATTTTTACCCTTTTAGTTCAGATTTTGCTGCAGAAAATGGATAACATGGGTATAAAGAGAATGTTGGCTCTCTATTATTCTGGAATTTGGGATGGCCTCTCTAGTTTGCTGCTTCCCTGGACACCAAACATAACATTCTCTGTTCTAGGACCTGCTTCAAGTTGGTCATAAGACTGGCAGAAAATCAAACCAAACTAAATGAATAGTTGTTGAGGTTAATCTCACATCCTGGAGCTGTATGTGCCATGAAATAGCCTGCTGTTATTAACAAGCACAATTCTGATTAGAATCACTGCTCTGTGGTCCTATTTATCAGAATCTCGTGTTTGGAAATTGGATTGGGGTCTGGTTACTTTAAAAATAGATATGATAGTGGAATATAGCCATTAAAATTTCCATTGTAGGAGAAAGTAACATAGGATAGTATTAACCATGTATTTAAATGTAGAGCCTGGGTGGCTCAGATGGCTAAGCATCTGCCTTTGGCTCAGATCATGATCTCCGGGTCCTCAGATGGAGCCCTGCAATCAGGCTTCTGGGCTTCTGGGTCAGCGAGGAGTCTGCTTCTCTCTCTGCCTCTCCCCCTGCTCATTCTCTCTCTCTCTCTCTATCTCTCTATCTCCTGTCTCAAATGAATAAATAAAATCCTTACAAAAATAAATAAATGTAGGAGTACAAAGCAATATGTTCAAGATGATTCCTATATTGTTTAATATTATACAAAGACACCCAAATGTTAACCTTAAGGAACGAACTACCAGTGATTTTATTTTGTTTGCTGTTCAAGATACTCCCAGATGAAATGTACTACATCTATACTCAAAGTAATTTTTAAAGAAATATATTTATCATACCCATACCCCAGAGTCAAAATATGCCAAAGGTACGACTAAAAACTAGATCTAATTATGATGCTCAGTACTCAAAATCATTGTATATTTTTCTCTTGCCTTGTATACATCTTTTTTTTCTTCCATCTTAGGAAATCATCCACTGGATGCTAGGAGTAAACGAACTTCTCCTTCTCAGAACTAATTGTCTGGTGGAGATGTAACAAGTCAACAGACGATCCAGCCTGTCACAGTTGATAACAGAGTTTCATGCATACTCTTAAAACATCTAATCCTCCTTCTACACATCAAATTCTGGCGTTGGTATGTCATCTGACAAGAGGTTGAACTCACACACTGGCACTCACTTCCATTTGAGTTGCATCCCATTGTTCACACACTCATGTTCAATTACCAGAGTACTGGAAAATTATTTGGATATTAATTTGCTCTTATTTTGTAAAAATGCAATTGCAAATACTAGCTATAGGAAATGCAGGTCTTATAAATGCAATTTGAATGATATAAAGATGGAAATCATTAGGTGTGCCAGTAACTGAATCTCTAGCCTCAATCAGATATTCAGACATTCATGAAATGAAGTTCAGTAAACTGGCTGAAAGTAAAGAAGAAAATCTGAGAACAAGTATAGGATCCTGGAAATAGTCGTTGTTAAATGTGGTGGCTAGGGATCCCTGGGTGGCGCAGCGATTTTGCGCCTGCCTTTGGCCCAGGGCTCGATCCTCGAGACCCGGGATTGAATCCCACGTCGGGCTCCCGGTGCATGGAGCCTGCTTCTCCCTCTGCCTGTGTCTCTGCCTCTCTCTCTGTGACTATCATAAATTAAAAAAAAAAAAAAAATGTGGTGGCTAAAAGTTTAGGTATGTTTAGAAGATTTGATCTTCATTTTCCGAATTCCTCCTAAAACAGTAAGTTTATTGTTTGATTTGTAGATACATGGCCAGGTATGCTTTATGTTTGAAAGTTGGGACCTGCCTTTGGTGGCTTACCATTGCCTACAGAATATATTTTAAATCATTTATCACATCAATGATGTTAAAATGCACAAGTTTATAATGACATTAAGAAAAGAAAATGTAGGGGGTATCCCTGGGTGGCGCAGCGGTTTGGCACCTGCCTTTGGCCCAGGGTGCGATCCTGGAGACCCGGGATCGAATCCCATGTCCGGCTCCCGGTGCATGGAGCCTGCTTCTCCCTCTGCCTATGTCTCTGCCTCCCTCTCTCTCTCTCTCTCTCTCTATCATAAATAAATTAAAAAACTTTTTTTTAATTCTATAAAAAGAAAAGAAAATGTAGGGACATCCGGGTGGCTCAGTGGTTGAATGTCATGATCCCAGAATCCTGGGATCAATTCCCACATCAGGATCCCCACAGGGAGCCTGCTTTTCCCTCTGCCTGTGTCTCTGATGAGTAAATAAAATATTAAAAGAAAGGAAAAAGGAAAGAAAATGTACAAGTCACCTAGAAGTTGCTATAATAAGTTACTAAGTTATACAGTAATGGAAGTCGGTAAATAAAGAAAAAAAATCAAGCACTATGCTTCTCCTGTACAAATTGCATTTTAGGGTGACCAAAGTTGTTATGAAAAAGTTTCTTTGTATAAAATATTTCCAACTGAGGGACACCTGAGTGGCTCAATTAGTTAAGTACCTGACTCGATCTCAGCTCATGTCATGATCTTAGGGTCATAGGATCAAACCTGGTGTCAGGCTCCACACTCAGCATGGAGTCTGCTTAAGATTCTCTCTCTCACTCTCCCTCTGCTCTCCTCCACACACATGCTCTCTTTCTCAAAATAAATAGTAAATCTTTAAAAAAAATTTTTCCATCTGATAAATGTAAAAGAAATGACAAGAGATCATTGTGTAATCTCCTAATAAAATAGACTTAAATACCAATCATCAATGGCTGCTAAAACAGTAAATTAAAGATTGATAGAGCCACTGACAATTTTAACATCACTAAGATGTTTACTACTTCCCAAAATATTTTGAATTTAAATCCAATCAAGCATCTAAATGTACCAGTTTATGAGGACAAGGGAGAATGAGCAATATAGGAAAGTGTCAAAACAATACCAGAGAAGATGCAATCAACTAAACCCAGAATATGGAAAGTTCTATAGGACAAATTACAGGATTTCTTCAACAAATAAATTATCTTAATAAATTAAAAAAGATTTAAGAGACCTAATACCCAAATACAGTATGTGGATCCTGTTGTTTTTTTTTTTTTTTTTTAGATTTTATTTATTTATTCATGAGAGACAGAGAGAGGCAGAGACACAGTCAGGGGGAGAAGCAGACTCCCTGCAGGGATCCCGGAACTCCAGGATCACGCCCTGAGCCAAAGGCAGATACCCAACCGCTGAGCCACCCAGGCATCCCTGGATCCCATTTTGACAAGCAAGTTATAAACACATATATTTTTTAAGATTTTATTTCTTTATTCATGAGAGACACACAGAGAGAGAGGCAGAGACATAGGCAGAGGGAGAAGGCTCCTTGTGGGGACCCTGATGTGGGACTCAATCCCAGGACCCTGGGATCACACCCTGAATCAAAAGCAGACGTTCAACCACTGAGCCACCAGGTGCCCCTAAACAGATATTTTTGAGACAATTGGGAAATGTAAAGACTAGATATTAGATGATATTAAGGAATTACTGATAAAGGGTTTGTAATTTTGTCCTTGTAACAATTATACTGTGGTTGTGTTTTTGAAAACCGTCTACTACTACTGCTTAAGTATGGAATTCTATGATCTCCAGGATTTCCTTCAAAATATTCCATAGGGAAGGGGGGAAGTGGCTAGAGAGATGAAAACAAGATTAAGCAAGGATTGATAAGTATTAAACCAGAGTGATGGGTATGTGAGAGACAAATGGAGTTTAATACCACATTCTCTGTTTTTTGTGTGTGTTTTAAATTTTCCATAACCGGAAGTTAAATTTCAATCAATCAATCCATACCCTACATATGTAACATACAAACATACATAAAGGCTTTAGGGCAGTTTATTTCCATGCCTGACTTTTGCCCTGGGGAAGTGACTGAGTAAATGAATCCAAAGAACTGTAGTATTAGGATCCCTGAGCCAGTTCGTGTGGGTGCACTATCTAAAAGTATAATCCTGAGGAAAGGAGCGTCTCTCTTTTTTGTGGGACCATGGAGGGGAAGTGTCCCAGTAACAGCCACAGTGAGGACAGGAAGCAAAATCCAATTCCCTTCCTTCTGATGGGCTGTGCATTCATAGGCAATCAAAGTAGTGGTAGCTGAAGATCTTCGTTGCCCTTAGCTGGGGTCTGAGTTTGGGGTGTAAGTATCTCAGACTGATGCTTCATTAGGTATAAAGATGCTATGCTCAAATCCTGTGGGCAACCAGTGGAAGTTGACAAGAGCATTGCTTTCCAAGGGCATAGCTCGGGAATCAGCCATAGCACTAGATTCCCAGCTGCTACAGCAGCTAGGATAACACCTTCCAGAGCAGTCAGCCACCATTGTGATTGCTGTGATTCTTAGATTTACAAGAGAAAGAGGTGGAGCAAGGAGGAGAGAGGAGGAGGTCTGGATTTCCCACTGATCTAGACATGTGAGGCTTCCATTGACAAACCAAAGGCATCCCTATGTTGAATCACTGCGTGTTTGTCAGCTGGTGAAGCAGGATTTGCTCATTACCCAGCTCCTGAATTGCATGATTGTATCATTATATTTGATGGAAATTAGTCTGACTATGACTCAGAGGTATGACTAGAAAATTCCTCCTACTCCCTTGTCCCTTGTGTAATCTTGGACAGGTTGCTCTTCTTGAAATTAGGATAATAATACCTTGCCTCTCTACCTCCAGGGTTGTTTTGAGGATTGAAAAGATAATATGTGGAACTATAATTTTTATGAACTATCAAATGGTGTACAAATAGAAGGCATCATTATTACTGTAAGTGACTAGCTGATCCATATCTTAAAGCCCCTTATTTTCTTTGATTCTGTGTTAACAATGAATGTTTAATTAGTACATTATAAAATTAGATACTCAAGAAACAACTCCAGAGAAGTTTAGCATATAGTATGATCTTTCCGCTTTCTCTAATGTTACATAGGAATTCCTGGAAATAGGAAGATCTTATCTAGTTATATCCTTTATAGATATGTATCTCCTTTCTAGTTATGTCCTTGAATACATGCTCATCAATTTAGGAGACAGACAAGTTGCTCTATATTCCATAAATAATGTATATTACTTTATAATCTCAATTTCATAAGTCAATGTTTCTCCTGTCCAATAATGTATCACAATTGGGAGACTAGAGCAGAAGTTCACCAACTATATGTAGCCCATGCAACAGATCTGGCTACCACTATTTTTATATGACCTGCAAACTAAGAATTGTTTTGATATTTTGAATTTTTTTAATCAAAGGAAGAATATTTTATGACACATCAAATTCAAATTTCAGTGTCCATTCAGTGTCCAGAGGCACACTCATTCATTTATGTACCATCCATGATTGCAACAGCAGTTGAGTAGTTGTAAGACAGACCATATGGTTCACAAAGCCTAAAATATTTACTATCTAGCCCTTTACATAAATATCTTCTTATCCCTGGAATAGAGGATTCAAAACAACAAAAATTAAAAATAAAATTTCTAACTTGCTAGCTTTCCCTGGGATAAATAAACCTAGAATACATGGATTTAAATTATGTATATGCAATAAGAGAAATTCAAAGTTATGGTTTTAATATGCAATGACTGTTTAGAGTCAATTAGGAAGAAGTTAAAAAATATAATAAATACAATATAAATAGAACACAATTAAATCCTTAAAAGTATGTTCCCATTTTGCTCAATGTTGGTGGCAGAGTAAAGAGAATAGGGGGTATATCCATTCTGATTAATATATAGTAGAAACTGACTGTGGCTAAGGGAAATAAGTAGTTCATTGGAAAGAAGATTCATGAACAGTTTCAGAATTGGGGAGAGAGCTAGAGATCATAACACTTGAAAGGACAGGAATCAAAAAAAAAAAAAAAAAAAAAAAAGAAAGGACAGGAATCTGGAGAGCTCTAGGTCCTCAACAGCAAGAGACCCCATGTTTGCTCTCAGGGCATTTCCACAAGACTTCAGAAGCTTTCCATTTGAATTTTGGGGAGAACTGATGGGCCTAGTATAAGGCCCTGGAGCTAAAGGGATAGAGTAACACGATCGGAGTATTTCTGGAATCACATGGTTGGAGTGGAGAAATAAAGAGGCAGTAAGATAGGGGCAAGAATTCCAGGCAGACAAAACCAACAGATGTGCTCACAGGAAGCTTGCCAGGAAATGTGGGCTTTAACCACAAATTCAGCACCTTATGGGTTAATGCGAGAATAAGACATCTTATTGGGCTTTAGTTAGTTAGTTTAGTTTAGTTAGGGGTATTTCCATTATATGTTAGTACTAAAGGAGGGGTACAATTAAAGCCACCTGCCATAAAACTACTCATTGGCCACCATACACACAATATTTTTTTTGAAAAAATTTTTTAAAGATTTTATTTATTTATTAGAGATACAGAGAGAGAGAGAGGCAGAGACACAGGCAGAGGGAGAAGCAGGCTCCATGCTGGGAGCCCGATGTGGGACTCAATCCTAGGTCTCCAGGATCAGGCCCTGGGCTGAAGGCGGCGCTAAACTGCTGGGCCACCCAGGCTTCCCACACAATATTTTTTTAAAGATTTATTTATTGGGATGCCTGGGTGGCTCGGCAGTTGGACGTCTGCCTTTGGCCCAGGGTGTGATCCCGGGATCCAGGATCGAGTCCCACATCGGGCTCCTTATAGAGAGCCTGCTATCCCTTAGTCTGTGTCTCTGCCTCTGTGTGTGTGTGTGTGTGTGTATGTGTGTGTCTCATTAATAAATAAACAAAAATCTTTTTAAAAAAATTTATTTATTTATTTATTTGAGAGAAAGAGAGAGAGCACAAGTATGAGAGGCAGGGGGAGAACAAGAGAGAATCTCAAGTAGACTCTGGACAGGGTGTAGCTGACAAGGGGCTCAATTTGATAAGCCTGAGGTCATGACCTAAGTTTAAACCAAGAGTCATTTAACTGACTGCGCCACCCAGGAACCCCAGAAGATTGTTCTTTAACTTTAAAAAAATATTATTCCGAAGTGTGCCTGGGTGGTATAGTCACTTAAGTATCTGATTCTTGGTTTCAACTCAGTTCATGATCTCAGGCTCATGAGATCCAGAATCTGCTTAAGATTCTTTCTTTCTCCCTCTGTCCCACCCCCACACTCATGCACTTGCTTTCTCTCTCTCTCTCTCTCTCTTAAATAAATAAATAAATACATAAATAAATAAATCATTTTTATTTTTTTTTTTATAAATTTTTATTTATTTATTTATGATAGTCACAGAGAGAGAGAGAGAGAGAGAGAGGCAGAGACACAGGCAGAGGGAGAAGCAGGCTCCATGCACCGGGAGCCCGACGTGGGATTCGATCCCAGGTCTCCAGGATCGCGCCCTGGGCCAAAGGCAGGCGCCAAACTGCTGCACCACCCAGGGATCCCAAAACATTTTTAAAATAAACAAACAATATCTTCCATAGGATAAAATTAAAAGATAATTGTGTGACCCTGTCCCCACTTTTATTCAACATTGCACTAGAGTTTTCAGCCTGTGCACTAAGACAAGAAAGTGAAAAAATAAACATACAGATGGCAAAGAGAAAAAATGATCCTTTTTTGCAGAAAGTGATTGTATGCATATAATATCTAAAAGACTCTATAAATTATTATAATTAATAGGTGAATTCAGTTATGCCACTGGATGAGGGTCAGCCTCCAAAATTTCATTTTATTTCTATATCAGAATGTAATAACACCAAAAATAAAAATAAAATTTTAAAAATGGGACTATTGGAGCACCTGGTTGCTCAGTTGGTTAAGCGTCCACCTTTGGCATGGGTCATGATCCCCAGATCCTGTTTGGGCCCCTGCTCACCAGGGAGTCTGCTTCTCCCTCTTCTTCTGCCTCTGCCTCTCTCCCTGCTCTTGCTCTCTCTCTCAAAATAAATAATTAAAATCTTTTAAAAAATAATATGGGACTATTTACAATAGCATCAAAAAACATTAAATATGTGGGAATAAATGTAATGAAAGATATGCAACCAATTTCCTCAAATTATTTATAGGCTAATGCAGTCCCAAGGAAAATCCCCAAAGACTTTCTTTCTTCCTTTCTTTCTTTCTTTTGTAGAAATTGTCAACCTGATTCTAAAAATTTTAAAGAAATGCAACGGGTGAAGAATAGCTGAGGCAATTTTGGAGAAAAACAAGGAGAATCTACATCACCAGATATCACAACTTAGGAAGATAGCCAAGTATCCTAGTTTGCCAGAGTCTGGGGGGTTTTCTGAGATGCAATACTTTCAGTTTTAAAACCCAGACATTTTTTTTTAAGATTTTATTTATTTATTCATGAGAGACACACACAGAGAGAGGCAAAGACACAGGTAGAGGGAGAAGCAGGTTCCATGCAGGGAGCCCGATGTGGGACTTGATCCTGGGACTCCAGAATCATGCCCTGGGCTGAAGGCAGATGCTTAACACCTGAGCCACCCAGGCGTACCAAAACCCAGAAACTTTCATATATCAAATCATTATCTTGTATAACTTAAACAAATATAAAATTGTATGCAAATTATATCTCAATGGAAATATATCTCAATATCTCTGCAAAGGTGTGTGCAGATTGTACTAGGAAAACCAGGACAGTCACCCTGAGACAGTATAGCGCAATATTACTAAGATAGTTTGACACTGGCACAAGTATAAACAAGTAAACCAATGAAAGAAAACAGACCAGAAATAGACTCATACATGTTTTATCATTTGATTCTGACAAAGATGGCACAACAGTAGTCTATTTGGGATAGGATGGTCTTTTCCATAAATTGTGCTAAGTAATTAGCTATCAATATGGGGCAGTGGGAACTCAACTCCTAACTCATAACACAACAAATAAATTCTAGATGAATTGTATTTCTAAATGTGAAAAGTAGAGTAGTAATGCTTTTAGGAAAAAAAAATAGGAGATTATCAATATGACCATGATATTGGCCAAGATTTCCTAAATAGGAAACATAAAATGCTAAATATTAAGGGGAAAAATTGATAAATTGGACTAAATTAAATTCAAATGCTTTTCTTTTTTTTTAAGATTTTATTTTTAAGTAATCTCTACATCCAATATGAGGCTTGAACTCAACAACCCTGAGATCAAGAGTTGCATGCTCCACCAACTGAGCCAGCCAGAGACCCCAAATTCTTGTTTTCATTATAAAAATTATTTAAGAGGGGTGCCTGAGTGGCTCAGTTGGTGGAACATGCGGCTCTGGATCTTGGGGTTGTGAGTTTGAGCCCCATATTGGGTGTAGAGCTTACTTAAAATCTTTATTTTTAAAAAAGATTTCTTTATTTTAGAGAAAGAGAGCAGGAGCTATTGAAAGTGGGAAGAGGAATAGAGGGAGGGGAAAGAGAGAATCCTTAGGCAGACTCCCTACTGAGCCTAGAGCCCTGCCCAGGGTTCAATCCCAGAACCCCAAGATCTATGACCTAAGCTGAAACCAAGAGTCATATACTTAACTGACAGAGCCACTCTGGTGACCCAAAAATAAAATCTTTTTTTTTTAAGATTTTATTTATTTATTCATGAGAGACAGAGAGAGAGAGAGAGGCAGAGGGAGAAGCAGACTCCAGGTAGGAAGCCTGATGTGGGACTCGATCCCAGGTCTCCAGGATCATGCCCTGGGCCGAAGGCAGACGCCCAATCACTGAGCCACCCAGGTGTCTCCAAAAATAAAATCTTAGGAAAAATTATTTAAGAAAATGTTTAAAAAGCAAGCCAGTCACAGAGTGATTTACATATATATATAGCATATTATACATGTAAATATATATTATAAATAGATATATTTGTATTAAACATTTATTTTCATATATATTTTGAAGAAATATTTAAATATAAATATGTTACTATTCAGTTAATAAATTTTTAAATACCATAATAAATTAATAAATGAGTATAATAATAAATTAATTAATATTAACATATTTATATTTAAATATAAAGTTATATAATAAATATATTTACATATAAATTATATATATCTTCTCCCATTCTATATGTATCTGTGCATATATGCATCTATAGCTATACATATCAATATATATTTTTAGATATATATCTGACAAAGGGCTTATATACAGAATATGTAGAGCATTCCCGTAAATCAGTAAAAAGTGGCATATAAAATGATGCTTAACTTTATCAGTCATCAGAGAGATACAGATTAAAATCACTATGAGATAAGACAAACATCACCAAGTGCTGGTAAGGATGTGGGGCAATTAGAACTTTCATGCACTATCAAAAGTAGTATCAAATGATACAACCATTGTGGGAAACTCTTTGGCAATGTCTACTAAAGCTCAACACATTTATACTCTATGACTTACAGATTCTACTTTTAGGTAAATAGGCACCTAACATAAACCCTCCTTAATGGGTTTAGGCTTGGGACCATACATTCAAATGCATACAGAGAGAGGACAGGCAGTAATATCAACTGTGATAGACAACATAGAGTGTCAAGGACTGTGGTAGACTGTCTCCACTCCCTATTGTCTATGACAATTGACACAACTTGGCCAGCCTATCTCTGCTTACATTAGAACTTGTGGCAGCAAGGCTAAAGCCATGAAGGAAGATTATGTTGGGTACCTGGGAAGCAAGTATTCTTACTGAAGAAGAGACACAGCTGGCCACAGCTCTGCACACTGTCCAGAAGGATATTTTCAGTGGAAGTGACACAAGTAGATATATGCTGGACACCATTTGGCATAGCTGCCCTTCATTCTTCTGTTCACTTACCTCTGGAAACAGCCCTTGCTGCCATGTCTAGATCTCAGGTTTTGGCCTTTCTTTTTCTCAATGGCTGGTTGTTCTTGGGTGCACACCTTACCCAAGCCAGGTGCCATGGATGGATACAGTTGGTGCTCTGCCTAGATCCTAGATCGTCTTGCAAGGGCAATGGACCAGCCCCCAACTGCTCTGAGTGTTGGCTGCTAGCTGCTCACAGCTACCCCCTTCTTTTGAATAGCCTTGCCCAAAAATGCTTGAGAAACTATGCCTGCAGCTAATAACTGATGGACATGGGGGTACAAAAGGCATACTCCATTGCTTCAAAATGGGGTAACACTGCAGATTCCACTGTAGGATCAGACTGAAAATAGATTAACTTCTGTTCTACCCTGCTTCCCTCACTGCCTTGCAGATTTCTGCTGAAAGCACTCCCCAGAAAAATCACTTGCACCAGGATCCCTCTGCTGGCAGGGAACCCAAGCTAACTCACAGGACCTATAAGATCTTCTTTCCCCAAAGAGCGAGAAAGCCCAGGCAGGCTGAAACAATTGTACCAACACAACCATGGAGCTCCGCTCCTTCCCTTGCCAAGCTGTGGTTATTCAACTTTCCTTTGATTTCATAAGAGCCCCCAGGAACTTTCCAATAATCCGCCTTTTTGTTTAAGTCAGCCAAAGTCCATTTCTCTGCCCTAAAACCAGTATAACCTTAACTAATACGATGGGTAATCCAGACCTGACCTGACATGGACCCAATGCTTCATGGGATAACATCAGTTGGAATCCTGAGGGAAAAAAAATAATTGATTACCCTTTCTATTCCCTTAGCATCAGTAACTAAACATGCTGCTGGGCACACTCCCCATCTTGTAATCCTCCAGGAATTTGCCTTGCTAAGGAGCTAATTTGTTACCCAAGACTATGCTTCCCTGAGAACTTCTGGATTCCCTGGAGGCAGGAAAAGATAAATTCCTTCCACTGGACATCATCCTCTAGTATCTCTCGTTTCCAATCCTACCAGGAGGCTCTAGCATCTCTCTGAGACTTCTTTTTTTTTTTTTTAATTTGTTTTTTTTATTTATTTATGATAGTCACAGAGAGAGAGAGAGAGAGGCAGAGACACAGGCAGAGGGAGAAGCAGGCTCCATGCACCGGGAGCCTGATGTGGGATTCGATCCCGGGTCTCCAGGATCGCGCCCTGGGCCAAAGGCAGGCGCCAAACCGCTGCGCCACCCAGGGATCCCTCTCTCTGAGACTTCTTATCCCTCAAACCTACTTTTCTACATCCTCATTCTCTGTGTGTGTCCCCGTGTGCCATGCATATGCAATGTGTTTGCACACATGTTGGGAAAGCAGGAGGAGGTGGTGGGGAAGTCACAGGTGGATAGCCAGAGTTCAGATCATTAAACTAGGGGTTATAAAGAAAGGGTGACACATTATGAGCCTGATTAGTTCCACTCAGAATTGTTCACTGATTCATCAGAAAATTGATCCTCTGACCCAGACTCTCCCCTCTAAAAGGCAGCTTTTGTTAGAGCCAGTAATTGTGCCTCTGCAGCAATTTTATGCAGTTTAGCCCATGACAAGTTGCCACCTGAGCCAATGTGGATCTAGCAGGGTATTTTAAGATATTAACATACGTTCTATTTTCCAGTGAGCATGTCTTCCTCTCCCCACACCATTCAGGCAGACAGTCCTGTGGTCTCAGGGGAGGCTTGCTGTAGAGTGACAAGTGAAAAGTGGACAAGTCTTTCTAGCTTGCTCCCAGTGACTGGTAGATGTCATAAACTGATGGTCCACTGGTCTTAGGGTGTCTACAGAGAAGGTTCTTTTGGTCCACACAGTACTTTTTCTTTCTTTCTTTTTAAAATTATTTATTTATTTATTTATTTATTTATTTATTTATTTATTTGACAGAGAGAGAGAGAGAGAGAGAGAGCGCGCACAAACAGGGGAAGTGGCAGGCAGCAGGGAGCCCAACAGGGGGCTTGATCCCATGGCCCTGGGATCATGACCTGAACTGAAGGCAGATGCTTAGCCAACTGAGCCATCCCCTCATAGTGCTTTTTCAGAGTATGGTTTTGGCCACAGAGGGCTGAGATCCAGTTTGCCACAGTCCCTAGCACTCCTTATTGTCTATCACATTACCTGCCTGGTTTATTTCTGTGTGCACACAAATCTGTGACTGTAGGCCTAAGACCTTTAAGGAAGATCATATTCTCTGCTTAAGAAGCAAACATTCTCCTCTCTGAGGAAGGAACACAAAGATTAAGAGAGGGAACATTTCCATCAGAAGAGGGAAAAGCTCCGTGTTATAGGCAATAATGAGCCAGAGCCTCTTCTTAGCACCATGGAGAGTGAGAAGAAGCAGAGCCCACAGTTTAATGCTGGGTCCTCTGGCCTGGACCCGCTTGGGTCCAAATGTCTGAGGAGGTGGGGAAGTTACAGAAAGGGCTGCTTTGAAGGAGCAGTATTCCCAAAGCAGGAAAGAGGGAAAGAAGTATATGCAATGGCCTAAGGTCACAGTAAGGAAGTTTTCCCTCCCAACCACCCTTTTTGTTTTTCCCATGTGACTCATCCACTGAAGAGATATTTATTAAACATGCATTATGTGTCAAGCATTGTTGTAGGGACTGGGGACATGGCATTGAATAAACTTTTGTGGAGCTTTTATTAAGTGGTGTCTCTCTGTCTCTGCTTCTATCTTTCTCCAGCCTTTCATCCAGATTCAAAAACATCACCACCATGTTTTACCTCTTGGGGTAATTTGGATACCCCTTTGCCTTGAACAAGATATAGAAAATTGTCTTCCCTTCCTATGAATCTAGAATGAAAGTTCTGAAAAAGCCATGAGATCTGAGGAAGGCCTCCCACCTCCAGGAAATGGACACTCACATGTGTGGATATAAGCTCTAGCAGTGTAGCAACTTGGTCTCTTTGGTCACTGTTGCATCCCCACCAGTGCCTTGAACAGTGTCTGGCACATAGTAGGTTCTGAATGCCTTGTTGAATGAGTGAATGAATGAATGAATGAATGAACAATAAGTTGAAGATTGAGCTGGCCCCAGATGCACATGCCTGAATCCCTGTCCAGTCTCTTTCCCAAACTGCAGGTTAGCAAAGGGAAAGTCAGTGGTTCTTAGTAAGGGTTTTAAACAAAAGACTAAGTGAGAGAGAGAGAGAGAGAGAGAGAGAGAGAAAGAAGATTCAATGACCGGGACAGTTTCAGAAGTACATCTAACCATGGCAGATGTCTAGAGGAGCCTGATCTAGTGGAAGCTGCCTTGAACTGCACACGATCTATAGAAATCCCCCCCAGAGCTTCTTGAACTAGTTGCTCTTACCAGGAAATAGGTGCATTTTGGGGGTAAAGGGCTCCCCTAGGGAAAGCTTCCTATTTACCTAGAGCCCCTCACCTCCTTGGCGTTCTGTTCTTCCACTCAACATATAGCAGATCACCCAGCTGTTACCTGACCAATAGTGGGGCTCTGAGCAAACAATGGAATTGGTAGCCTCAGCTCTTGGCTCCAAGGGGTTTAGAGACTTTCTGAAACAAGAACAATGATGGCCCTGGGGTGATTTTGCTGCACAAAGCTTTAATGACAACTGTAGGCAAGATAGGCAGGTGAGAGGCCACCCCAAAAGAAGACAGCAATGCGGTCTTAGACCCTAAGGCTTGAGAGAAGGAAGAAAAGGCTGTGGACCACATGTCTGATCTGCTTGGTCTCCCTTTCCCCTTCTTCTGGTTGTAGCACTTTGGTTATCCCCTCAAAACTGCCCCAACCTATTGCACAGTCTTGATGGGATTTTCAATTAAAGTGTGGTGGCCACGGGATATGTGTGACCAAGTGACCCACCAGGCAATTCATGCTCTTTCTTCCAGGAATTTGAATCTTGAGCACAGGAACATAAGATGGAAAATCTATCCTGAAGCTTTCTAAAAGGACCACCCATTAACTCCTGCTGCCTGGATTCCTCAGGTACCTGAATTCCTCTTCTTTCAGGGACCTGCCAGGTCAGATCCTATATATTCTGTGAGCTTTCTTATATCATTCCAATAAGATTTTTTAAGGATCAGTGTCTGTTTCTGGCACCCTGAGAACCCTGACTTGTACAGAAAGATTCCCGGAAAATGTGGGATGTGAGCTGACATATACAACTGGAAGGGATGGGACATATTCCATGTGTGGAGGACATTATCGGCAAAGCCTCTCAAGAACTCTGCTTGGCCTGGTTCAAGGGCAGACTCCAGGAGAGGAAGTATGAGAAATCAGGTGGGAGGTGGAATGGAACTTGCATGGGGTGGGACTAGCCATCTTTCTCCTATAGCAGAGGTTCCCATGGTGCTGTTGGACTCACTGCGGGGCCATAATCAGTGAGAGCTGGAGATGGAGGGAGAGCGAGCCAGCAGGATCGGGCTGCATATTTTAAAAACGGGATGAGCCAGGGAAGTGGGTTGTGCTGGGCAATGTCACCTGTCCAGTGAGTTGGGGCAGCAAACAGTTGGGAACCCATATGAAGAGAAACAAGAGCCATGGAGGAGGGGAGAATATGAGGAGGAGGTGCTTGTCAAAGAATAGAATGGGTTCCTGAGTCAGTCAGCCTGAATCTAGATCCTGGCTCTATCCCTGACTGTATGGGAGTGAATTTCTTATCCTTAAACAGTCTCTACTTCAATTTAATGTAACAGCTGGCCAATAACAGGCACTCAGTAAATGATGGCTATTATTGTTGTTGTTGTCAATAAAATGTGATTATATGAATCCAAATAGTTAATTATCAATTTTCATTATCACAAATTGAACTTTAGATTCGAAGCCCCAGACCAACCCTACATGCACAGCCACCCACACCCAAAACATAATTATGCTTCAGAAATGCCCCTGGGGCCCAGCCTGACAGACTAATAAACCTGAGACAAAGCCAGTAAGATATCATAAAGAAAAGATCCAACAGGCAGAGACTTCTACCATTGTGTTAAAAGGTAAATAGTGGTCAGAGACAGAGAATTATGGTATAGACAGGGACCCAGATAACTGGCAGAGTTGGAACAAAAACCTAAAACACTTCCTGTTCTAATAAGATCCTTGGAAACTAGATATAGATATAGCCCATACTGCTTCAACGGGAGAATGAGCCTCCTGGAAGTACCCAGTGAGTACAAAGAACTGGACTTGAAAATGTAATTGTATTGTTAAAATAATTTCATGTATCACTGTTCAAAAAGACGGAATGCTGGAGAAAGTGCTGACCTGAGAGAAGTCCTAGATTCCACAGAGAGTCTGTTAGGATTTGTCCTATCTGAGAGGATTTATCCTCTCAAAGCCTGGCTTTCCCATATCAGTAGCCCCTGACCATCACATGCATTTCCCTCCTCCATCTTTGCGGACTTGCAACCGTGGCCAACTCTATCTGGAGCCTAATCTCACTCCTAGAGTGGAGAATGGGTATCAGGATGGGAGGAAGAACTGAAATTTTAAACAAAGTGGTTGAGAAGATGTCTCTGAAAAGGTGACATTTGAGAGAAGACTTGAAGAAGATCATGGACTGAACTGTGAGGGGCACCTGGGTGGCTCAGTGGTTGAGCGTCTGCCTTTGGCTCAGGTTGTGATCCCAGGGTCCTGGGATCAAGTCCTGCTTCTCCCTCTGCCTACATCTCTGCCTCTTTCTGTGTGTCTCATGAATAAATAAATAAATAAATAAAATCTTTAAAAAAAAAAAGGGGGGGGACTGAACTGTGGGATATCTGGGCAAAGAGGTTTCCAGGTAGACAGAAGAACCAGGGTCTGAGGCAGAAGCATTTCTAGTTTGTGCAAGGACAGACAGGGTGGCTGTAGCAGAGTAAGCAAGAGGTTAGAGAGATAAGCAAGGCAGATCATTTGGGCCTCATGTAAGGAGCTTTGACTTCACTTTGAATGAAATAGTAAGCCATTGGAGGGTCCTAAGAATAGGACTCTCCAAAGAATAACAAGATCTGATTCATATTTTAATTAATTTATTTATTTAAAGATTTTAGTTATTTATTCATGAGAGACACACACAGAGAGAGAGGCAGAGACACAGGCAGAGGGAGAAGCAGGCATGGGACTTGATTCCAGGTCTTCAGGATCACGCCCTGGGCTGAAGGCGGCGCTAAACCGCTGAGCCACCCGGGCTGCCCTGATTCAAGTTTTAAAAGAATAACTGGCTGCAATGTTGGGAGTAGATTGTAGGGAGCAAGGGCAAAAGCCTGTGGGTTCACCAACAGGTCAAGGACAAGACAAGAAATCAGCAAAAGAGTTAACAGAGAAGTAGGAAAGAAACCATAGAGTCTGTTTTTCTGGAAGCCAAGAGAAGACTTTCAAAGGGGAAAGTGAGTTGTATTTAGACTCTTTCCAAGACTCTAATAGCAGCGAACATTCCAAAAAGCAAACCAAGTCATGTCATTAGGCTTAAAACCCCTAAGTAAGTGAGTTCCCACTGCCTTCAGGAAGAGTCCAAGGCAATTATCAGGCTTATTAAGCCTTTCATGGCTGATCTCTACTTGCCTCATGCCAGACCTATCCCTATCTGAGGCATCTGCTGCTCCCTAAACATGGAATGCAAGTTTATTGAAGGTACAGATGTTTCTCCTTCACTAGAACCTGAAAAAACTGTAGGAAATATTTTTGAATAAAATAAACAAAATTTTTAATAAATGAATGAAAAAATAAGACTCAAGTTTGGGACATATTAAATTGAGGTATTTATGGGACACAGAAAGTGAAGCATCTGGTTGAACAGTGATGTGTTTATCAACTGGATTTTGATAAAGCCCTGATTAGTAGCATTTGTTGAATGCCATGGTGTAAATACTCCCACTGTGGCCAATTTCAAGCTACCCCTGTGACAATGCTAAACAGTCAGGAAGAGATGTGTACAATTGGTTCTCAGGAATCACTGTGGGCTCCAGCACATCACTGCCTGCACACAGGTGGATATGAGAGAGTCGTGTTCTGGAGTGGGATGTAGGCTGGAGAGATGGATTTGGTAGTCATCTGCAGAGTGATAGTCAGGGGAACAAGAGGATGGCCCACAGAGTTGACTCAGGGTCAAACAAAGAGAACAAAGGTAGACTCTGAGGCAACATTAACAGTCGTATGGCATGTGGAAAAGGAGCCTCTTTGGAGGAGAAGGAGGCAGGAAGACCTGAAAGAGAAAATCTGTAGTACGAGGTTGGTAGAGCATCATGGAAGCCAGGGAGTAGGAATTCTCTAGGAGATTTCCCATTGTCAAATAAAGCAGATATTTAGTAATGTAAATGTTAGAAAATGTCTATTGCATTTCATAGTTAGCAAGTTGTTGTTACTTACCTAGAATGGTGAGGGCAGCAGCCAGAGGAAAATGTTTGAAAAGGGAATGTATATAGTGAGGGAAGCTGGCATTTAGGGTGTTGTATTAGTTATCTATTGTTGCATAATAAATTACTGTCAAACTTAGTGGCTTAAAACAACAATGAACATTATCTCAAAGCTTCTGTGGGTCAGGAACACAGGAACAGCATAGCTGGGTAGTTCAGACCTAGATTCTCTCCTGAGGATGCAGTTAAGATATTGGCCAGAGGGATCCCTGGGTGGTGCAGCGGTTTGGCGCCTGCCTTTGGCCCAGGGCGCGATCCTGGAGGCCCGGGATCAAATCCCACATTGGGCTCCCGGTGCATGGAGCCTGCTTCTCCCTCTGTCTCTGCCTCTCTCTCTCTCTCCCTCTCTCTCTCTGTGACTATCATAAATAAATTTAAAAAAAAAAGAAACTTAAAAAAAAAAAAAAAGATATTGGCCAGAGCTGTGGTCACCTGACAGCTCATCTAGGTCTAGAGGTCCTGTTTCCAAGATAACTCACTCATATGGATGGCAAGCCAGTGCTGGCTGTTGGCAAGAGGCCTCAGTACTCTCCCACAAGAAACTCTCCATAGGGTTAACTAAATGTCTCAACAATATGGCATCTGGTTTCCTCCAGAGTGAGTGATACAAAAAGAGTATGGTGGAAATGCAACATTTTTCACCATCTAGCCTCAGAAGACATCCATCATCACTTCTCCAGTATCTTATTCATCACAAGGACCAGCCATGATTTAGTGTGGGTGGGAACGATACAAGTGCATGGATACCAAAAGGAAAGAATGACTAGGGGGCCATCTTGGAGGCCAGGTACTGGACATAGATGGAGACCAGACATGGAGGGTTGTGGGTCCTGGTAAGATTAATTGGGCTCAGGGTTGGAAACAGAACTTTGATGTAAAGTTGCTTCATAGAATCACAGGTATTGGGTTCCCCAAGAGAGTTGTGTCAGGCCCTCAGTACCAGTACATCTTTCTGTAGACTTTGAGGTGAATGCAGGAAGAGGCCCAACAATATGGAGAATTTTTTCTGGAGGACCACGGGCTAGGAAAGGCTGAGGCCAGCCATGTAGCCTCATTGTTGAGCCTATTTCAAACACAGATTCCTCCCCTGGAAGGTACACAATGACTGGACCTAGAAATCAGTGTGCAGGATGGAAGTAGCATCATTATCAGAATGTAATGATTCAGTGTGACCTTAATGATTAGGGTTTGACCTCTTAGATTTTATTTTTTTCCAATAGTAAAATACGCAATTTGGTGAAAATGCTTTTCCTTTGTAATTTTGTGTGTCATAAATCTATAAGGGCTTAAAATGGTATATACAACACCTCCTATAATGTCTGAAGATCTGAATTAAATTTGTGGACCAACTAGAATTTTCTGGTTAATCATCTTTTGAGGAATTCTCTGTTGCTGCCATCTTGTGGCCACCTAGAATAATAACAACTAGAGTGTTGCCTTTGGTCTTACCAACCACCTACCAGACAATGCCCAGAGTCTCCTCATCCAACAGTCCTCTGGATTCTGAATGAATATTTCCTTTGCAGGTTGCCAATTTGCAAGGCAGTCTATATCTACATTGTAAATATTTTAGTATTAGAAAGTTCTTTCTGATACTGAGCCAAATTCTGCCTTAGTCTCATTTCCATCCAATCTGTCCTTTTTCTATTGTCTATTTTTTTCATTTCCATACTTTTTATTCTTAGACTATGTTGCGTCCTTTATCCCTCCTTACATGATACAATTTCTAGGGCCCTCATCATCCTATACTTCTCTCTCAGGTCAGGTTCCCTAGACAGGGAGTCTTGTGCAAGTGATTTGCTGGAGGCAAGCCCTCAGGGTATACCTGTAGGGATATGAGGGATGCTGGATGGGGCAGGAGACAGAGATGAGCAAGTATGTGTTCTCAGCTGGAGCCGAGGCTAAGGGTGATCCCCAGGGCAGCTCCGGAGCATGAATAGCATCATAGAGATCTCACCATGAGATGTTTGGTTCAGCCTTTTATATTCTATGCCACTCAGGCATTGGCTCTGGAAGTATGAGGAGTTAGGAGCAACATTCCAGAGTAAAGTGGTTCCTGTTCCCCTTGTAAGGGGTTCCAGGAGCGGGTACAGGTGGGCGCTGTTAGCAGACAGCAGTCATGACTTGTGAGGAATGGATGCCTAGGACAAGGGATTTGTCTACCTTCTGTTAAGATCCTGTCTCAGTTGTAACACCCAGACCAAGACCCACATATTCCAGATGCAGCTGACCTGTAGAATTTGAGTGGGCCATTAAATCCCATTCTTTTCAGCCCAGGATCCATAGTCTAGGCTCACACTGGGGCTGTGCTAATCTAACCCCTAAAATGTTTTCACATAACATCGTTCCCAAGCCAAATGTCTTCCATCGGTGCATATAGTATGGTGATACCAAAAGGAAAAGCACTTTTGTTACCTTAAAATTTTATGTTGATGTTTTAAGTTCACATTCTAGGGGCTCCTGGGTGGCTCAGTGGTTAAGCGTCTGCCTTTGGCTCAGGTCGTGATCCTGGGGTCCTGGGATGGAGTCCCGCATTGGGCTCCCCACAGGGAGCCTGCTTTTTCCTCTGGCTATGTCTCTGCCTCTCTCTCTTTGTCTCTCTCATAAACAAACAAAATCTTTTAAAAAATAATTTTGTTTTGGATATATTAAATTTTGAAATGATTTTCAGGCATCCAATGAAGAATTTTTTTTTTAAAGATTTTATTTATTCATTCATGAGAGACACACAGAGAGAGGCAGAGACACAGGTGGAGGGAGAAACAGGCTCCATGCAGGAAACCCGTTGTGGGGCTCGATCCCGGGACTCCAGGGTCACGCCCTGGGCAGAAGGCGGGCACTAAAGCACTAGGCCACCCAGGGATCCCTCCAATGAAGAATTTAAGCAGGCACTTGGCAAAAAGAATCAAATTATTCCCATGGAGCTGATCACTGTGTAGTTGCTCCAGCAACAAGTCCCTCCTGTGACATGATGTCGGCCACTGCCAAGGCTTTCTCCCTGGTGATTGATGTCGCTTAACTGGAGACAGCATTATATCAGACTCCATTTTGTGGTACTGAGAACATAAACAGCTAGGCTTTACTGTTGGTGGCAGCTGCTCTCCAGATGCCAGAATCACCTCCTGAGACCTTTTACTGCGTTAAAAAAAAATAGTCCCAGATGCTGCTTTCCACAAACCTCATACTTCTGTCTTCTCAGATGTTTTTTAAATATGTTAGCTCATAAAGTGGAAGCCATTATCAGACTCATTTATTTTTCATGGAGTGTTGTAACAGGAATCATGGATTCAGCAAGTGAAGCTGAAAGTCATATTAATAATGCATATTAAGCACACCCGATCGGCGCTCTTGTCATCCTAACATCACTGAGAGTGTTAGACCAAAGAGGCGTACATGGGGCAACATGGTCACACTCTGCATCCCTTCTGCAGGGAGACCGATAGTGAAGCAACCAGGTGAATCTGAGCTTTCAGCTTGCCTTAGTGGTTCTTCAGCATTCACGAGCAGAAAAACAGTCCGAGGGTGACTCTAACTCAGTAAGCCTCTTTTTCACCTTACCTTCCTTCCTATCAGACAATGATCGAGCCCTAGAACCTGCATTTTATCAAGCCCTCTAATTGATTTTCTTTTCTTTTCTTTTTTTTTAAGATTTTATTTATTTATTCATGAGAGACACACAGAGAGAGACAGAGAGACAGAGAGACAGAGAGGCAGAGACACAGGCAGAGGGAGAAGCAGGCTCCATGCAGGGAGCCCGATGTGGGACTCGATCCCGGGTCTCCAGGATCACGTCCCAGGCTGAAGGCGGCGCTAAACCGCTGAGCCACCCGGGCTGCCCTCTGATTTTCATTTGGGGGTTCACAGAACATGGTACAAGAAGCTGGCCTCAAGAAACCCATAACTGATACTGTGGTTGTCTCACTAACATTCATTTCATCCCGCTCTGAGCCCACACACGCTGAAGCTCGGTCGTATTTGGTACCCACGCTGCTCTGCTCAGCTACATACTCTGCGCGGGTGGGGCTGATTGGTCCATGGCAATAGTGGTTTTCCTATTCCCCTTCCCAGGGATTGGTTTAGACAGGCTTCTGGGAAAGATTTTCTCATTCCTAATAAAAGACATACTGGAAAAGATGATCTTTTTTCCTGGGCATGGCTATGTCCAAATGTGGAGGCTGGCACTGGGATCGCCACCTTGTGACAATGAGAGGGAGGCTAGTACAGAGGTGAAGCCTGCCCACCAGGGTGACAGAGCAGCGAGATGTCTTTGAGTCATGGAATTATCCTAGAGCTGTCCTAGCCTTGGACTTCCAGGTGTTTCCTTGCTGTTTAGCCAGATGAGTTTGAGATTCTTTTGTTTTCTGCTAAAAACATTCTGACTGGTACTGAACTTATATGTGCACTTTACCAAAAAAAAAAAAAAAAAAAAGATTTTATTTATTCATGAGAGACATAGAGAGAGATGCAGAGACACAAGCAGAGGAAGAAGCAGGCTCCCCATAGGGAGGCCGATGTGGGACTTGATCCCAGGACCCCAGGATCATGACTTGAGCCAAAGGCAGACACTCAACCGCTGGGCCACCCAGGTGCCCCTGCACCTTTCTGATTCAAGGTTTAAGCTCTCTGTATTCTACTACTGAATGCTATAATGTAACGTCTCCATGGGCTCCCCAGAAGCAGATTCTGACATAGGAGTTGGAGGGTAGATGATTTATTGAGGTTGTGATCTCAGGACAAGCCAGTAAAGGAGGAGGGAGATAGGATAGGAAAAGGGAGTAGTCTCAGGCAAAGTCTATCCTCAGTCTGATCCATAGGAGGCTCTGGATCTGTGTAGTCTTATATGGTAACCACCACCTACATGTACCTATTTACATTTAAAGGAATTAAAAGGAATTAAAGTTTAAAATTCAGTTCCTTGGTCTCCTTGCCCTATTCAACCAGTGGCTCCCACGTTGAACAGGGCAGACAGAAGCATTTCTGTCACCACAGAAAATTCTACTGGACAATTATGTGTAAATTATAACACACAGTTGCCCCACCTTGATGCCTCTGCACTGCAGTTTTGGTCAATCATTGCTGTCCGGTAGGGAGTGGTGACATAACCCCTCCACAAAGATCCCAGGAGGTGGCTCCTATCAGCCAAGGGCAATTCCCCAGGGCAGAGCACAGAAGGTCACAGCACCTGTAGCAGCAGCACCCCCAGCAGCTCCAGATTGGCCTTTGGGTAAAGGAACCTAAGGGAAGTACCAACAATGACTACTACCATGGTGTCAAGCAGGCATGAGCTGAGACGCAATACTTTTGACAGAGTGATTAGGGAACCCCCTTCCCTGCTATTCTAGAATCAGGGAATTCACAATCTCCTGGAATTACTACTAGGGAGCACCTTTGTTCCATATCAACCCCGGGTTCAGATGTGTACCAACTCCAGAGATACTCAGATTTCAAGGGGAACACTGGAGGCTCAGAGAGCAGCTTCTAAGAGAGAAAGACACATGGCCCAGTGAGTAAGACCTAGAAAAAGTGCCCGATGTCAAAGAGGGGTGGTGACTCTGTGCAGAATGTGGAGCTGCTACCAGAACTGCTTCAACTAGCCTCTGTGCCCCACTAGAAAGAAAGCGGGGGTATAAATTATTATTAAGTGCCCATTATGCTTCTATAATACATCTTCCTATGTTTTACATCTGTCTATTCTGTTTACCTCTTTATATGACACCAACTTTGTAATGCCTTCTTGTATAAAAAGAATAGAAAATAATTAAGTCTTTCATCTTGCATGGTTTATCAAAATGTCTTATTATTGCAGCTTTAGAAATGCTTCTTTGGGGCACCTGGGTGGCCCAGTGGTTGAGCATCTGCCTTTGGCTCAGGTCATGGTTCTGGGGTCCTGGGATGAGTCCCACATCAGCCTCGCAGGGAGCCTGCTTCTCCCTCTGTCTATGTGTCTGCCTCTCTCTCTTTGCCTCTCATGAATTTTTTTTTTTTTAAAGAAACACTTCTTTTAGCTCTACAGTTTGTTAGGGAAAGTGACGCATCCTTACCTTCCTCCTCATTTCCTTGGTCGGAGTTAATTCTTCCCTAGGGGAAGTCCTCAGATAACACAAGCATGGAATTTCACTCTCCTTGACCTCCCAATAGCTGCTGTCGGAGTGGCTGGTCTAGCTTAGGTCAGATCTTCACTGCCCTGAGGACCTATTCCATCTGATAGTTTGGCCCCGATGGCAGGATGGTGGTGGTAGGTGGTAGTGCGGGAGGAGGTGGCCTAAGCCAGTCATAGTAACCCCTGAGCAGAAAGCAGAGGAGCTTTTCTTTCAGATATTTTTCCTTGGGTCAAAGATAGAATCCAGAGACTAAACGATGGTAGTGATGTTCTACTCATATTCCCTCAGTGAGCATCAGCCCAACTTCCAACTGTGGGCACCTGCAACTTTGTCTGAGGGCTGTTCTCTGGCCACTGATGCCCATTTTGTTCATGTGTGTGGTGGGCTGCGGGTGTCCAGGAATTGCTGTCCTTCCTCTCACCAACCCTCACTCCTCACTAGTTTTCAACCAATGATTAATGGAAGTCAGTATATAATACCAAAGCTCCTCATCCCTTGGATAGGATACTTAAGCATGAGTCTACACTGGCTCCGAGTGCCCCATGATGACAGTCATCCTCATGGTAATTGGCTTGATAATGTCTGAGCTCCCTTTATTTGACTGCCTTTCCCATGCTGTCTCACTTCCCCTCTTACTGGTTTTGTTTTGTTTTGTTTTGTTTGCTCCTAAAATGAACTGTTTGCGTTTGAGTCATTGTATCAGTATGTGCTTCTGGGGGAACCCAATGACGATCCTAGGAAAAGTCCACCTGGCCAGTTATCACTGGGAACTACTGCCCATCCTGAGCCCTAGAACCATCATCAGGTTACAAGAGCTAGAGTAGAATGCCTTGTTTCTACTTCTGCTGAACAGTTAGTTTTATTCTGGAGTGAAGATTATTAGCAAATGTATAAGACATTCAACATGCTGCTTGCTCCCTATCATTTTTTTCCCTATCACTCTTTCAGTTTTAAAGCTGATACTAAAAAAATAAAAAATAAAAAAAAAAATAAAGCTGATACTTTGTTCTCCAACTCCTGTTGTTTAGCTCTCAGTTGGCTCAGAACTTGAAAGGAGAGTACGAGGTTATTAATTGAGTCTCCTGAAACTGTTGCAATAAGCATAGTAGGAAGGTAGCAATTCAGGATGAGCAAAATCCAGGTAGACAGGTCAGAGGGTGGCTAGGTGCTGGCCACCAGCCTGAGGGGAGGAGCAAATCTACAGTCCAGAGGGGAGGAGGCATACCAAAATAAGAATTCAGGAAAAGAGACAAGGCAAAAGCCCAATAATCAGAGCACTTGGGGATGCTGGGGATGTGATCCTGTTGATGAGACCAGAGCTCATTTATCAGAACTGGATCACTGCAACCAGAGTGGGGTAATATCATCCCTGCTGATGCATAGCTTATGGGGCCTGAGCTAGTCAGATGCTTCCTTTATCAGGCTACGATGAAGCCTGGGGGCAGGAGGCTGAGCTGAAGCTGTGAGCAGAAGAGAACCAGCAAGGAAGGAAACAGGCCAGTACTGAGCCATTCTGCAACTGGATATTGAAAAGACTAGCTCGATTCTATCCCTCTTGTTTGTAATGGGGCAATACTGTGCTTTGTTAAGCCACGGAGAGGAAAATGCCGTTCTTTTGTCTCTTTTCTCAGATTTTGCAGACATTGACCTTTGAAAGCTCTCTTGCTTATCTTGTATCTTTCATCTTCTCTGTCAAGGCTCATGAATCATGAGAGGACCTCGGCTGCTCTAAATGACTTCAAAGCTGTCTGGTTCCAGATAAGTTAGAGAGCAGGTATACAGGTCAGGGCTCTGAGTTACAAGGGGTAGGACCTAGGGCGTCTTGGACTGGAACTATGGACTTGCTGCCAACAGGACACTCTCTCTCCATCCAGTTCTCAACACCCTTTGTCCCGCTTTTCTTCACATGTTCATCTTACTCCCTCTGCGGGTAGGCCTTTCTGATACCTTTAATCCACCATCCCCCAGCACCTTTCATCCCCAAGTTTACTGAAGTCAGCAGAAAGAGGTCTATGCATCACTTCCTGGGAAGGACACTCACAGGTTCTGCCTAGATCTTATGCCCATTTCATGGCCCAGCATATAACAGGCAATCAGTAAGTATTCTTGAATGAATGAATGAATGAATGAATGAATGAATGAATGAAGTTATCATGGCACATGTGGCAGAGATATAGCTCCATTGTTATAAATTAATACATTTTAGTTGATGTCTCCATCTCCAGATACTGGTTTATGGGCACGCACTTGCTTCTGAGAGCTGCCTGCGCTCAGTGTGTTGAGGAAACAGTTTCTGAGCCTGCAAGATTGAGAGTTTTGCTAAATTCAGCAAGGTAAGTAAATGCCACCCTGGGGGGTCTCCTGGACAAAAGCCTGTTCTACTTTCTCATATATCAGCCTGCTCTATGCTGTTGATAGAATTTATGCCTGTCGCTGTTTGAATCTCTACCCTGAGAACTACACTAGGAACGTAGTTTTCAAATTTATGTTCAGGGGCACCTGGGTGGCTCAGGTCATGATCCTGGAGTCCCAGGATCAAGCCCTGCATCAAGCCTGACAGTGGGCTCCCTGCTGAGTGGGGAGTCTACTTCTCCCTCTGCCCCTCACTCCTCTTGTGCTCTCTCTCTCACTCTCTTAAATAAATAAAAATCTTAAAAAAAAACAACCCTTATCTTCACGATATCATTGCAAAGTGACTGTCAGATGAGGTCTTATTGTCTCTGCTCAATAACTAGGAAAATCCAAGCATATATTGGGTAGGTTGGTGTTTTCCAGGATTTCTTTCCCAGAATGTGAGCCCCCTGAGTATCCACGGAAAGGGGATTCATAGTCAATAATGATTAGGAAACCTCTGATTGACTTACAGTGCATGTTAGTATATTAAAGGCTCTGAAAGAAAGTACAGTTATGAAACTTATATGAACTGAAATCTTTCTCACATTGAACAAAAATGATTTTACAGAACGATTGGATGCTAAGCCTCCTACTTCTACATCTACCTTCTCTTGTTCCCTGTTTTCCTAGATGATCTCTTTCCACCTAAAACCAGTCCCTTCATCTATGCCCAGCATCTTATCCCCTCCCCCATCCTCAGGACTCTCCTTTGTTTTTTTTGCTACAAGAAAGCCCTTATTGTTTCCATTTGGTCCAGGGTTTGGGAGAGGGCTACAGGGTGGTTCAAGAGCTTCTTTGTAGCTGCAGTGAAGCTCATGCAGAAGCCCTGACACAGGGGGACACCAATGAGGTCCCTTAAGGGCTGCTGAGCCCCCAAAGAACCTAGTTGTGCCTGCAGGTGAGTCTTATAGAAGAGATACTCACCCAGCCCAGTGTGGGGACCAGCCAGCCCTTGGAGATTTGTCAAGCGGTTGACCATCTTCTTGATGAGTTTCACCTCCTCATCTAGGAAGTGGTTCTCTGGGAAGTTACAGAGCTGAGGGTCTGCGTGGGAGAATGCACGGCATGCAGATTCAAAAGGGCATGTTTCAGGTTTCATTCCTGGATCACAGTAGCTCCGTTGGTGTCCAGGGTTTTACCCCACTTATCCTGGGGCGGCTTCTGCATGTCCTGGAAGAGGGCATGGCCCCCACCTTCGTGGTTCTCCTTGGCCAACTCCAGGAATAAGTGGTCCATGTCCTTCAGAACCACATCATTGGGTTGAAATAGAAGCCCAGAGAGAGAGAGATAGGGATGGGAGACCCACAGATGGATGTTGACAAGTGGTTGACAGTGGCCTCCACCTTGATGGAATAATTCTGACAAATCTGGGAGTTCCTCGTTGGTTGCCAATAAAAAGCTATGCACACGCGCGCGCGCGCGCACACACACACACACACACAAGGTGTTCACTGATCCCAGAGGCAGAGAATGACTGAGACAACGGGACAGCTGGAAGAGAGGTTGGAGGGTGGTTGGAGGCTGAAAGAAGTCATGTCCCTGGGTCCCATCCAAACACTTGAAGCAAGAGACAGATCCAGGGGACCATCCGGATGCACCACCTCTTGTATCCCTTTATCTGTTTCTGGATCAATACCTTCTCACTCCTGGATCTTTCCAATAAGCATTTACACAAACTCAAGGGCCTAAATCCTTGCTTTCAATGTGGTCAATGAACCAGCATTCTCAACATCATCCAGTTGATGGTAAGGTAGACATTGGGCAGTCATTGGTCTCACCTTTGTGACAGCACCTGACTCCCTTGCCCTGTGAACTTTGTGCTATGTGATCAGTGTGTAGAGTCCACTTGAGAATTTTGAGCTCTGATTTGTTGCAGAAATGACATTCTCAGAGGATACCAGTCATTTTCCAGTTTGCTGTCAGGTCTGGTCTCCTCTCTTGATACTACAAGGGGCTGACCCTATACTTACATTTCCAGGCTCTCTTGCCAACTGGGTGCTGTCAGTAGGAAGCATTGGTGGAAGATTGAGAGTGGGAGGGAGGGAGTGTCTCCAGCACCACTTTTGTGATTCTGGTCTTGCTCCTGTACTCTGTTAACACCATCTCTTGTCCTTGGTCCTCCAGCCCCAGGGATGGTGAAAGCTCCCTGCTCTTGCTAATCTTTCTGTGGCTTCACCGTCCCTTGTTTGGCTTTTTGATTTTCCTAATACTTATATAACAGGTTCCCCATACCAGATATGGGTTGTGCTTTCCTGAGTGCACCCTGACTGATACATGGAAGTAGCAGAAAATGGGGGTGGGGGGAGGGAGAACATTTGAGAAATAGGCAAATTCTCTTTTTAAAAGATGTTATTTGGGGATCCCTGGGTGGCGCAGCGGTTTGGCGCCTGCCTTTGGCCCAGGGCGCGATCCTGGAGACCCGGGATCGAATCCCACGTCGGGCTCCCGGTGCATGGAGCCTGCTTCTCCCTCTGCCTATGTCTCTGCCTCTCTCTCTCTCTCTCTCTCTCTCTCTCTCTCTCTATGTCTATCATAAATAAATAAATCTTAAAAAAAATAAAAGATGTTATTTATTTATTTGAGAGGGAGTACAGAGAGAGAGGGAGAGAGAGAATCCCTAGCAGACTCTGGCAGAACAAAGAGCCAGATACAGGGCTTGATCCCATGACCCTGAAATCATGACCTGAGCCGAAATCAAGAGTCAGATGCTCAATAGACTGAGCCACCCAGGTGCCCCTAGGGAAATAGGCAAATTCTACTTGACTCAGTAGGCAACCTTGAAGTCCGGGCACATGGTAATGGGGACCAGGAGGCAATGACAGCATATTTGTATCATAAGTTCTGAGCTACCCTCACTCCTATAACACTTTCCTTTGAAAGCTAATGCCCTCCAATCTGGTGGTTGTGGGAAAGTCTTATGAATAGAGAAAAGAGAAGGTTACAGAGGATAATCCATCACCCTGCACATGAGTGACTCTGGTTGTAAGTCACAAATAAATCAGTGTTGTTGTGTAGCTGCCTGGGGTGGGAGTCAGAGGAGTTGTCTCACAACAGAAACCTCTTCATCTGGAAACAGGTTGGGGACTATTTCTTTTGGCTGCATGCATAGCTGGTCTGGTTGGGCCAGTTGCTGAATTGTCATAGCGGTTGGGGCCTATTGTCAAATGTCAATATTTTCACAGTCATCCCACATTGCCAAGCTACAGCTCACCCTGGCATCTGTCCCTTGGCTCTGGGAGGACAGGCAATTCTTTCATACATAATGGGAAAAGATACAAGAGAAACTGTCTTTTTCCCTCAAAGGCTGTTCAAGTAGAAAGCCAGTGTACTCTGAATAATGCCTTTTCAAATGGAGGAAGAATTGAATTCTAGAATCGCATACTCCTGGAACAGTTGGAGATGGCAGTTTGCTGAGTATGATTTTTGCAAGAAGATTCTGTAATGAAATGTTGGCCTCAGGACACCTGGGTGGCTCAATGGTTGAGCATCTGCCTTCGGCTCAGGGTGTGATCCCAGGATCAGGGATTGAGTCCCGCATGGGGCTCCCTGCAGGAAGCCTGCTTCTCCCTCTGCCTCTCTCTCTGTGTGTGTCTCTCATGAATAAATAAATAAATCCTTTTTTTTAAAGAAAAGTTGGCCTCAAAGTCAGAAATAGTGTATTTAATCAGAATATTGCATGTTTGTATATGTGTATATATATACTATGTATAATATAGATATATTTGTATAGGTATGTTTTCATCTTTCCAGTGTCCCTTGAACAACATGACAATTATACCATGTACCATGCCTGGAAATATAGACAGAGCTAAGGCTGAGTGCAAGGTAGGTAGGAATTGCACGCATAAGGACACTCATCAACCAAGATGTTTCCCATTCCTTTTCCTCCAGAGGTTAAACCACTCCCCGTGGAGAGCTGTGGAACAGGTGTGTGGGGTGTGGTCTAAGATGAGAGCACTTTCTGGGAAGGAATGCGTCTTTACCTTTCACACACTGAAGACACAGCTTGAGCTGGAGGTGGGGCAGGTACAGCTTTCAGCAGAGACTAGAGGTCCCAACTATCTGCCCAGTGTGAGGAGAGGTAACCCAACACTCTCCTGGCTGCCATGGGAACCATGGAGGGCAATTAGTGGGTGATTACTCCTGGTAGAAGGTGGGCACATGTGATTTCCCCTCTAAAAGTCTTAAAGGCGCAGACCTGAGCATCCCAGCCCCTCATAAATGTGGGACATGTGTCCTTTTGTCTCTGAGTTGAAACCTCAGGCCTGACTCTTTTAATAATGCCTTATTGACTTTGATTTTATTCATCTCTTCCTATAGGAGCCTCATTCCTGCAAACCCTGGTTAAGGTAGAGATCCTTAGCTTTTGTGTTGAAAAAAAATTTCCAGGGGTGCCTGAGTAGCTCAGTCAGTTAAGTGCCTGCCTTTGGCTCAGGTTATGATGCCAGGGTCCTGGGACAGAGCTCCGCGTGGGGCTCCCTGCTCAGCAGGGAGCCTGTTTCTCCCTTTCCTCCCTGCTTGTGCTCTTCTATCTTGGTCTCTCTCTCTCTCTCTCTCAAATAAACAAATAAAATCTTAAAAAAGAAAGAAAACAAATTTCCATGGTTAGAAAAATGTCAGTTAAAAAGTCTGTATTTTTTAGCCTTTTTTTTTTTTTTTTTTTAGATTTAATTAGCTTTATTAAGCAATTCATGCACTGGGCAGCATCCCATCTAGCCAATAGAGAGTTGCTCCCTAGCTCTGATTTTCTTAAACTGCAAGTGTGATCCTTTAAAAATTGATGGCAATCGCTTCTCGGCCTTTTGGCTAAGATCAAGTGTAAAAATTGATGGCAGAAAAAGGCTTTATTGTTTACAATTCCCTTCCTTCTTCCTAAGGAGGCAGTCTCTAGTAACCAGAGGATTTTCTGTTTGCTAAGGGCAAAATCAACTTCCCTGTAACAATTGCCTCTCTAGCCCATGAGGACAGAGTTAAGTGATAGATGTGGGAATGCAAGATTAGAAAGGTTGAGCAAAGGAGGCTCTACTTCAGGAACGAGACAGACATGGCTGGAGGCCCAGTGGAGGAAGCTGAGCCAAATAGGGCTGACAGATGAGGGAGGAGATCTAGACATCCACTCAGAGGGCAGCAGGCAGGGTGGTTTGGGGAGAAAAGATATGCTTAATAAGATGATTTAGAGTAAAATATGGTGCACTGGAATATGTAAACCACAACCTGTGTTCTCTTTAGAAAATCTAGATTCTGGAAATTCTAGATTCTGAAGTGAAAAACCAATTTTTATTATTGCATAATGGAGTCTGTTTTCTTTTGGAGAGTCAATTGAAGTAGTATCTTGTTCGGAGATGAGGCTCAGCCACAGGTTATATAAAAATCTTGAAAATACAGTTTAAATATTCAAAAGATACAGAAACACACAAAGTAAAAAGTGAAAATTGCACTCCCCCTATTTTGATTCAGGGTTAACCCATCCACAACTAATTGGTGTGTATCCCTCAATATTTTTCCTAAGTATTGTGGGCACACACATAATTGATTAATTAATTATTTGGTTCAAAAAGAATTTGAGGTTGAAAACCATTTCCAAAAAGAAAAAAAAAAGAAAAGAAAAGAAAACCATTTCCCTTTAAAATTGTGAAGATAGTATTCCATGGCCTGCTTTTTCTTGAACATATTAAAAATTAATTTTTGAATAGTTAACACATGCTTCAGATATGAATTCAAAATATAGAAAAGGATATGAAGGTAAATGTTCTCACCATTGATACTTCCTGCTGTCTAGTTTCCTTCACTGGTAATAACAATCATCATTGGATTTTTTACGTGTCTTTTGAGATGTATTTTGTGATATCTATACATTTATAAAGATATATACACATATGTTGAACCATATGAAATTATAATTTTTGAAATTAAAAACCCAGCAATTTCATGGTTCAACATAACATATATGTATATATGAATATAATAAAGATTTCATTTATTTATTCATGAGAGACACAGAAAGAAAGAGGCAGAGACATAGGCAGAGGGAGAAGCAGGCTCCCTGTGGGGATCCCGATGTGGGACTCAATCCCAGGGCCCTGGGATCGTGCCCTGAACCAAAGGCAGACACTCAACCACTGAGCCACCCAGGTGCCCCATGAATACAATTTTTTAAATAAAATTTTATCTATTGAGAGAGAGAGCTTGAGAGAGAGCATGAGCAGGGGAAGGGCAGAGGGAGAGAGAGAAGCAGATTCCCTGCTGAGCACAGAGCCTGACTTGGGGCTCAACCCCAGGACCCAAGACCATTATCTAGCTGAAGGCAGATGCTTAACAGACTGAGCTACCCAGATGCCCCACAAATATAATTTTTAATTGCACTAAAGGTAGCATGCTGTATACATTGTAGCATACTTTGATATCTCTCTTGAGATCTTCCCTTATTCATATGCAGAGAGCTGCCTCATTCTTTTTAAACTTTTGTGCTATTATTTTCACAGTAAACCATTATTATTTTAAAACTTAAATTCAGTAAAATTGAATTTTACTTTTGGTATGAAGTTCCCTGAGTTTTAACATATGTGTAAATAGATCTGTATGCTCACCACCACAACCAGGAAACAAGTATTTCAAGCATATCCATGTACTAACAGCAAAGACAGAGCACTACCCTCAGGTACCCTAGGATCTTTCCTCAATTTCCCCTCCTTGTTGCATTGCCTTTTCTATACCCCAAGACAATATTTTCCTTGATTTCCAATGCCATAGATTAGTTTTGCCTGCATGAAATAACATAGTATACATTCTTTTATTTACCTTCTTTTGCTCAACATTATATAAAATTCATTCATGTTGCCATGTGATTACTACAGAGCAATGCATTGCACAAGATTCATCACATTAGGCATTTTCTGACAAGCAGAATTATGAAAAAACATTTATATAGATTGATAAATTCAACTTTGTTAATTGTAATGGTTTCTGGTTTTGTGTTATACTTAGAAAGACATTTACCACTCCAAGATTATAGAATAACAGTCCTGTATTTTTTTCTAGTGCTTTAATAATCTAATTTTGTAGGTGTGAGGCACGAATCCAACTTTTTTTTCCTCAAGATACTGACTTATTGGGGGCGCCTGGGTAGCTCAATCAGTTAAGCATCTGCCTTGAGCTCAGGTCATGATCCCAGGGTCCAGAGATCGAACCCCACATTGGGCTCTCTGCTCAGTGGAGAGCCTGTTTCTTCCTCTTCTTCTGCCTGCTGCTCCCTCTGTACTGTCTCACTCTCTGTCAAATAAACAGATAAAATCTTAAAAAAAAAAGATACCGACTTTTAAAATTATTTTTATTATTATCCAACTACATTTTTAACCCTCATAGGAAATTTATGGTGGATATAATTATACATCTTCATTTTGCATATGAAAAAACTGAGACACGGTGCCTGGGCCACTCAGTTGATTAAGTGTCTGTCTTGAGCTCAGGTCATATTCTCAGGGTCCTGGGATTGAGCCTCATGTAGGACTCCCTGCTCAGTGGGGAGTCTGCTTCTCTCTTACCTTCTGCCCCTCCTGCCACTCATGCTCTCTCAAATAAATAAAATAAATTTTTTTTTAAAAAGGAAAAAAAAAAAAAAACCTAACCTGAAACAGAGAAGCAAAGCAACTTTTCCCCATCACAGAGTAATAGACAGTGAAGCTAGGATTTGAACCCAGCCAGTTGAGTTCAATGTCTGTGTGCTTGCTTATTCCTCATCTTACCAACCTTTCCATATGGGAAGAATCTACCAACCATTACCTTGAATTTGAGGCAAGGGTTCTTTTTGTTTTTACTGAAACACAAACACAGTATCCAAATGTTTGCAACAGTGAATTTGTGTACCTAAGAATCTGATTGTCAAGTAGTTACTTACTAAGGAGCAAGGAATTTGCCACTTCTCACCTTTATTCCCTCCACTGTTACTAAGAGACCTCATTCTTGAAATGATTTTCCACCCCCCAGCTCAGTGTTGGGGCTTTCTCTTTGAAAGGGTCTTCTCATTAAATTGTTGCCATCAGCTGTGTAAACTGTCCTAGGACATGTCATGCAAACAACTATAAAAGTGCTAAAGATGACATTGAACTTTTAGAAATCTAGCAGGGTGTGTCTCAGAGAAGAGAGGGAAGCGTTAAACTTCTGACAGTTGGGAGGCCAGGAGAAAGAGCAAGAAGGCCTGAGGTCATTTTCCACTTCTGTCGCTGAGATCATATGACTTTAGGAGAGTAATTTTTTTGCTCTTTTTTGTGCCTATTGTCAAACAGGGCACTAACAATGACAATGTAATGCTTCACATCCCCCCTAGTGTACTTACTTTTTGCCTACAAGAGGACTTAAATTAAAAACAAAGGTACCCTCCCCCAAAATTATTTAAGGAAAAGACTGTAGGCAAAAAAGTAGGCTAGATTCCTGAGAGAGTCACAGTCTAAGTTTAGACAAAGATATGGAGACCTTTCTTTCATGGAAGTCTTTCCTACTCTTCTAGAACTGTAATATACCTAGACATACCATGTTCTTTTGCAAAAGTAAACATTAAAAACATACTATGTTTCAAAGTGTTCTCATCAAGAGCATTAAAACAATGTAATGAGGTATTTCAATATATACAAAAGTAAAATATTTCTTTTCTGACAACCAAGAAAGAATTTATTTTAGTGAGCACACATCAGTATCAATCAGTAAATCATTTTGAGGCAGAGTTGGAGAGCACAGAGCAATCAAAGTCAATGAAAATCTGTGCCTCCACAATAATGAATCCAGACGTAGTTTGCATGGTGATGTGCCATGAGCTTTAGAGCTTTAGAGCTTTAGAGCTCTGGGTTCAAATGCTGCTCTACCATCCAGACTGTGTTACTTTGGATGAGATTCTCTCTCTCTCTCTCTCTTTTAATTTTATTTATTTATGAGACAGAGAGAGAGACAGGCAGAGAGACAGGCAGAGGGAGAAGCAGGCTCCATGCAGGGAGCCCGACATGGGACTCGACCCCGGGTCTCCAGGATCACACCCCTGGGCTGAAGGTGGCGCTAAACCGCTGAGCCACCTGGGCTGCCCCTCTTTTTTTTTTTTTTTTTTTTTTAAAGATTTTATTTATTTATTTATGAGAGACACAGAGAGAGGCAGAGACATAGACTGAGGGAGAAGCAGGCTCCCTGTAGGGAGCTCGAAGTGGGGCTCCATCCTAGGGACCTGGGATCATGTCCCAAGCCAAAGGCTGATGCTCAACCACTGAGATTCTAAACCTCTCTGAGCTTTAGTTTTTAAAATTTTATTCTAAAATTTTTATACAGTGAAATTCAGTGTGTGTAGTGCATAGGCTTTTTGCGGGGGGGGGGGCGTTGAGAAGTGCACAGAGTTGTATATCTACCATCAGAGCTATGATATGAAGTCTTTCATCATCCCAAAGATTCCCTCATTATGCCCTTTTAATACCTCCCCCACCCCATCCTCATCCTTCACCCTACTTACGTCCTAGAAAACACTGAATTGCTCTCTTTCCCTATCATTTTGTCTTTCCAGAATGTCATATAAATGAATCATATATGTGTATGACTTCTTTTAAGTCTGACTTTTTTCACTTTACTTGAGATCCTTTCAGGTTGTTGTGGCTATCAATAGTTGATTCTTTATATTTTAGAGTAGTATTCTGTGGTATGGATGTACCACAATTTGTTTACTTAGTCACTGGCTGAGAAACATCAAAGGTTTGATAATTTGTGTCTTTTGAAGGATATGTCCATTTTTCTATATTGTTGAAATTATTTGCCTAAACCCTTTTGTGATACTCCCTAGTACTATCTGTAGAATCTATGGTGATAGCCTGTCTTTAATTCCTGATATTGATAGTGTTTTTCTTTCTCTCAATGAGTCTTACTAGGGGCTTATCAATTTTATTAATCTTTTCTAAAAACCAAAGTTTCGCTTTATTGGTATTTCTCTATTGTTTCTATTTTATTGATTTTTGCACTTATCTGTATTGTTTAATGCCTTCTACTTACTTTGGTTTTAATTTTCTCTTCTTTTTTAAGTTCTTAAGTTGGAGTCTTAGATTACTGGTTTTTAACCTCTTCCTTTTCTAATATAAACATGCAATACTATAAATTTCCTTCTAAGCATTGCTTTAGCTGCACCTCACAAGTTTTGACATGTTTATTTTCATTTTCATTCATTTAAAACATTTTCTGATTTCTCTTGAGCTTTGTTCTTTGACCCATTGCTTATTTGGATGTTAGCTGCCTAATTTCAAAATATTTAGGGATTTTTTAGATATAATTTTGTTATTGATTTCTAATTTAATTCCTTTGTGATCAGAGAATATGCTGTATGATATTAAATCCTTTGAAATTTATTGAGATTTATGAAATAGCATATGGTCTATCTTGAGTATCATGTGTACTAAAAAAGAATGTGCATTCTGCAGTTGTTGGTTGTTGTTTTCCAAAAATATCAATTAGGCAAAGTTAGCTGACTCAGATCCTCTATATCTTTACATACTTTTTTGTCTACTTATTTTATCAAGGAGACTAAGAGAGGGAGAGGAGGTGGCAAGATGGTGGAAGAGTAGGGGTCCTCAACTCATCTGGTCCCACACAATTACCTATAGAACTTTCAAAACATCCTGAACACCTATGAATTCAACCTGAGATTTAAAGAGAGAACAGCTGGAATGCTACAGAGAGAAAAGTTTTCGCTTCCAACAAAAATCATCTGGGGATTTTACATAGGTCATGGTTGATATTTTTGACTCAGCCCACTCATACAGCCACTCTGCACTGGACAAAATGACTAGAAGGAAGAATTCACCACAAAAGAAAACCGGAAACAATACTCTTTGCCACAGAGTTACAGAATTTGGATTTCAATATGATGTCAGAAATTCAATTCAGAAGTACAATTATAAAGTTACTGGTGGCTCTGGAAAAAAGTGTAAAGGACTCTAGAGACTTCATTACCACAGAATTGAGATCTGATCAGGCTGAAATTAAAAATAGATTAAATGAGATGCAATCTAAACTGGATGTGCAACCTGCTAGAGTTAATGAGGTGGAAGACAGAGTGAGTGACATAGAAGACAAGTTGATGGTAAGGAAGAAAGCTGAGGAGAAAAGAGAAAAACAATTAAGAGCCCACGAGGAAAGGCTTAGGGAAATAAATGATAGCTTGAGAAGGAAGAATATACATCTAATTGGGATTCCAGAAGTGCTGAGGGAGAGAGTAGACCACAAATTTGAACAAATCATAGCTGAGAACATCCCAAATCTGGGGAAAGAAATAGGCATTCAGATCCAAGAGATAGAGAGAACCTCCCAAAATCAATAAAAACTGTTCAACATCTTGACATTTAATAGTGAAACTTGCAAATTTCAAAGATAAAGAGAAAATCCTTAAAGCAGCTCAAGACAAGAGATTCTTAACTTATATGGGGAGAAATAACATTAACAGCAGACCTCTCCACAGAGACCTGGCAGGCCAGACAGGGCTGGCAGGATATATACAGGGTACTAAATGAGAAGAAGATGCATCCAAGAATACTTTATCCAGCAAGGCTCTCATTCAGAATAGAAGGAGAGATAAAGACCTTCCAGGATAGGCATAAACTGAAAGAATATGTGACCAGCTCTGCAAGAAATATTAAGAGGGACCCTGTAAAAGAAAGAAGGAGCCCAAATAAACAATCCACAAAACAGGGACTGAATAGGTATTATGATGACACTAAATTCATATCTTTCAATAGTTACTCTAACCATGAATGGGCTAAATGATCCCATCAAAAGATGCAGGATATTGTGCTGGATAAAAAAAGCAAGACCCATCTATTTGCTGTCTATAAGAGACCCATTTCAGACCTGAGGACACCTCCAGCCTGAAAATGAAGGGGTGGAGAACTATTTACCATTCAAATGGTCCTCAAAAGAAAGCTGGGGTAGCAATCCTCATAATAGATAAATTAGAGTGTATACCAAAGACTATAGTAAGAGATGAAGAGGGACACTGTATCACACTTAAAGGGTCTATCCAACAAGAAGACTTAACAATCATGAATATTTATGCTCCTAATGTGGAAGCTGCCAGTTAATTATCAATCAATTAATAACCAAAGTAAAGAGATACTTAGATAATACACTAATAGTAGGAGACTTCAACACGGCACTTTCAGCAAATGACAGATATTCTAAGCAGAACAGCACCAAAGAAACAAGGGCTTTAAATGATACACCAGACCAAATAGATTTCACAGATATATACAGAACTTACAATCCGAATGCAACTGAATACACATTCTTCTCAAGTGCACATGGAACTTTCTCCAGAATAGACCACATACTGGGTCACAAATCATGTCTCAGCTAATAGCAAAAGATTGGGATGGTCCTCTGCATATTTTCAGACCACAATACTTTGAAACTAGAAGTCAATCACAAGAAGAAATTTGGAAGAAACTCAAACACATGGAGGTTAAAGAGATCCTACTAAAAGATGAATGGGTCAACTAGGAAATTAAAGAATTGAAAAGATTCATGGAAAGTAATGAAAATGAAGATACAACTGTTCAAAATCTTTGGGATACAGCAAAAGTGATCCTAAGGGGAAATACATCACAATACAAGCCTCCCTCAAAAAAATTGGAAAAAACTCAAATACAAAAGCTAACCTTGCACCAAAAGGAACTAGAGAAAGAACAACAAATAAAACCTACACCAAGCAGAAGAAGAGATAATAAAGATTCGAGCAGAACTCAATGAAATAGAGACCAGAAGAACTGTAGAACAAATCAACAAAACCAGGAGTTGGTTCTTTGAAAGAATTAGTAAGATAGATAAACCATTAGCCAGCCTTATTAAAAAGAAAAGAAAAGACTCAAATTAATAAAGTCATGAATGAAAGAGGAGAAATCACAACCAATATCAAGGAAATACAATTCTAAAAACGTATTATGAGCAGCTATATGCCAAAAAATTACGCAATCTAGAAGAAATGAATGCATTTCTGGAAAACCACAAATTACCAAAACTGGAACAGGAAGAAATAGAAAACCTGAACAGGCCAATAATGAGTGAGGAAATTGCAGTCATCAAAAACCTCCCAAGACACAAAAGTTCAGGGCCAGATGGCTTCCCAGGTAATTCTATCAAATGTTTATAGAAGAAACAATACCTATTCTACTAAAGCTGTTCCAAAAGATAGAAAGGGATGGAATACTTCCAAACTCGTTCTATGAGGCCACCATCACCTTGATTCCAAAGCCAGACAAAGACCCCACCAAAAAGGAGAATTATACACTAATCTCCCTGATGAACACAGAGGCAAAAATTCTCACCAAGATACTAGCCAATAGGATCCAACAGTACATTCAGAGGATTATTCACCATGACCAAGTGGGATTTATCCCCAGGATGCAAGGGTGGTTCAACACTCATAAAACAATCAACATGATAGATCACATCAACAAGAGAAAAAACAAGAACCATATGATCCTCTCAATAGATGCAGAGAAAGCATTTGACAAAATATAGCATCCATTCCTGATCAAAACTCTTCAAAGTGTAGGGATAGAGGGAACATTCCTCAATATCTTTTTTTAAAGATTTTATTTATTTATTCATGAAAGACACACACAGACACAGGCAGAGGGAGGAGCAGGCTCCATGCAGGGAGCCAGACGTGGGACTCGATCCTGGGTCTCCAGGATCACACCCTGGGCCGAAGGTGGCACTAAACCTCTGAGCCACCCAGCTGCCCCCATTCCTCAATATCTTAAAAGCCATCTATGAAAAAAAAGCCTACAGCAAATATCATTCTCAATGGGGAAAAACTGAAAGCCTTTCCCCTAGGATCAGGAACGCGACAGGGATGTCCACTCTCACCACTGCTATTCAACATAGTACTAGAAGTAATTAGACAACAGTAAAATTAGACAACAGTAATTTTTGGACAGTAATTAGACAACAAAAAGAAATAAAAGGCATTCAAATTGGCAAAGAAGAACTCAAACTCTCCCTCTTCGCAGATGACATGATACTGTACATAGAAAACCCAGAAGACTCCACCCCAAGATTGCTAGAACTCATACAATGTGGCAGGATACAAAATCAATGCACAGAAATCAGTTGCATTTCTATAAACTAACAATGAGACTGAAGAAAGAGAAATTAAGGAGTCAATCCCATTTACAATTGCACCATATACAAAAGCATAAGAGACCTAGGAATAAACCGAACGAAAGAGGTAAAGGACCTATACCCTAAAAACTACAGAACACTTCTGAAAGAAACTGAAGAAGACACAAAGAGATGGAAAAACATTCCATGTTCACAGATTGAAAGAATAAACGTTGCGAAAATGTCTATGCTACCCACGGCAATTTACACATTTAATGCAATCCCTATCAAAAAACCATGGACTTTCTTCACAGAATTGGAAAAAATAATCTTAAGATTTGTATGGAATCAAAGACCTCAAATAAGCCAGAGAATTACTGAAAAAGAAAACCAATGCCAGGGGCATCACAATGCTAGATTTCAAGCTGTATTACAAAACTGTGATCATCAAGCAGTGCGGTACTGGCACAAAAAAACAGACACATAGATCAATGGAACAGAACAGAAAACCCCGAAATGGGCCCTCAATTCTATGGTCAACTAATATTCAACAAAGCAGGAAAGACTATACACTGGAAAAAGGACAGTCTCTTCAATAAATGGTGCTGGGAAAATTGGACAGCCCCGTGCAGAAGAATGAAACTAGACCACTCTCTTGCACCATACGCAAAGATAAACTCAAAATGGATGAAAGATCTAAATGTGAGACAAGATTCCATCACAGTCCTAGAGGAGAACACCGGCAACAACCTTTTTTACCTTGGCCACAGTAACTTCCTGCAAGATATATCTATGAGGGCAAGGGAAACAAAAGCAAAAATGAACTGTTAGAACTTAATCAAGATAATATCTTCTGCACAGCAAAAGAAACAGTCAACAAAACTAAAAGACAACCTACAGAATGGGAGAAGATATTTGCAAATGACATATCAGTAAAGGGCTAGTATCCAAGATCTATAAAGAACTTATCAAACCCAACACCCAAGAAACATAAAATCCAACCATGAAGGCAGAAGGCAGAAGACATGAACAGAAATTTCACCAAAGAAGACATACACATGGCCAACAAGTACATGAGAAAATGCTCTGCATCATTTGCCATCAGGGAAATACAAATTAAAACCACAATGAGGGATCCCTGGGTGGCGCTGTGGTTTGGCTCCTGCCTTTGGCCCAGGGCGCGATCCTGGAGATCCCGGATCGAATCCCACGTCGGTCTCCCGGTGCATGGAGCCTGCTTCTCCCTTTGCCTGTGTCTCTGCCTCTCTCTCTCTCACTGTGTGCCTATCATAAATAAATAAAAAAATTAAAAAAAACAAACCAAAACAAAACAAAAAACAAAACCACAATGAGATACGTCACATCAGTGAGAATGGGGAAAATTAACAACCACAAATGTTGGAGAGGATGCGGAGAAAAGGGAACCCTCTTCCACTGTTGGTGGGAATGTGAACTGGTGCAGCCACTCTGGAAAACTGTGTGGAGGTTCCTCAAAGAGTCAAAAATAGACCTGCCCTATGACCAAGCAATTGCACTGCTGGGGATTTACCCCAAAGATACAGATGTAGTGAAAAGCCAGGACACCTGTACCCCAATATCTATAACAGCAATGTACACAATAGCCAAACTGTGGAAGGAGCCATGATGTCCTTCGACAGAAAAATGGATAAAAAAGATGTGGTATACATGTAGTGTAAATGTGGAATAAATAAATAAATAAATAAATAAATAAATAAATAAATAAATAAATTTATACACACACAATGGAATATTACTTAGCCATCAGAAGAGACGAATACCCACTATGCTTTGACATGGATGGAACTGGAGGGTATTATGCTGAGCAAAATAAGTCAATCAGAGAAGGACAATCATCATATGGTTTCACTGACACATCGAATGTAAGAACTAGTGAAAGGGATTATAAAGGAAAGGAGGGGAAAAACTAGAGAGGGAGACCAACCATGCAGACTTCTAACTCTGGAAAACAAACAAAGGGTTGTAAAGGGGAGGTGTGTGGGAGGATAGGGTAACTTGGTGACGGGCACCGAGGAGGGTACTTGATGGGATGAGCACTGGGTGTTATACTATATGTTGGCAGATCGAACTTAAATAAAAAACAAATGTATAGGGATCCCTGGGTGGCGCAGAAGTTTGGCGCCTGCCTTTGACCCAGGACACGATCCTGGAGACCCGGGATCGAATCCCACGTCGGGCTCCCGGTGCATGGAGCCTGCTTCTCCCTCTGCCTGTGTCTCTGCCCCTCTCTCTCTCTGTGTGACTATCATAAATAAAAATTAAGAAAAAAAAAACAAAAAAAAAACAAATGTAGGGATCCCTGGGTGGCGCAGCGGTTTAGCGCCTGCCTTTGGCCCAGGGCGCGATCCTGGAGACCCGGGATCGAATCCCACGTCGGGCTCCCGGTGTATGGAGCCTGCTTCTCCCTCTGCCTATGTCTCTGCCTCTCTTTCTCTCTGTGTGACTATCATAAATAATTAAAAAAAAAAAAACAAATGTATAAAAAAAGAAAAGGAGACTAAGAGAGGTATCTTAAAATCTCCAACTGTAATTGGAGATTTAAAAATTTGTCCTTTCATTTCAGTTTTTGCTTCATAGCTTCATGAAGCTATGTTATTATATATGTTATTATATACATACACATTTAGGATTATGTTTTCTTGATGAGTTGACCTTTTCTTTATTTTGAAATGTTCTTTAGGGGCACCTGGGTGGCTTAGTAGGTTAAGCCTCCGACTCTTGGTTTTGGCTCAGGTCAAGATCTCAAAGTTGTGAGACAGAGCCCTGCATTTGGCTCCACACAGAGAATGGATTCTGCTTTAGATTCTTTCTCCCTCTGGCCCTCCCCTTCTCAAATAATCTTAAAAAAGAAATAAATAAATGTTCTTTATTTTTGTAATACTTCTTGTCTTGAAGTCTACTTTATTTGATATTAATACAGTTATATCAGCTTTCCTATGATTCAGGTTTGCATAGTATACTGGATTCTCTGGTGCATTGTTCAGATGTGCTTTCAGAACTGAGGCATTCATTTTGCAAGCAGCTAGTAGTGTGGCTACATATGACTCACACCTGTCTGTATTGTCCCAACCCCTCTGGCCTTTCCCCTCTAACAAGTTCTAACACATTTCTTGTAAGTAAATCTCAGAGTCTGTTACCAGGGGAACTTGATCTGTGATATATAGTATATTCTTTTCCATGCTTTTATTTATTTTTATTTTTTAAAATGATTTCGTTTATTTATTAGTGAGGGACACAGAGAGAGAGAGGCAGAGACAGAGGCAGAGGGAGAAGCAGGCTCCCTGCAGGGAGCCCAATGTGGGACTCAATCCTGGAACCCTGAGCCAAAGGCAGAAGCTCAACCGCTGAGCCACACAGGTGTCCCTTTTCCATGTTTTTATGATTAACTTATCTGTGTCTTTATATTGAAATTGCATGCCTTAAAAACAATATATAGTTGGATCTTGCTTTTCTATTCATTATGACCATCTCTGCTTTTTCATCCAAGTATTTAATTAATTTATATTGAGTGTAATTTTTATATGATTAGCTTTAAGCCTACCATCTTCTTCCTTGTTTTTTATTTGTCACATTAGTTCTTTGTTCCCTTTTCATTGCTGTCTTCTTTTTTATTATGTTTTAGGATTGTATCTTACATCTTCTATGGGACTTAAATCTTTTGTTTTAGTGTTTCTTTTTTTAGTGATTGTTCTAGGCATTACAATATGCATCCTTAACTTACCACAGTCTAACCTGAATTAATGTTGTACTACACATATAATGTAAGAACCTTATAGCAGTATACATACTTCCATTTACTAACTTTTTGTCCCTTGTGTTATTATTTTTTTTTCTTTGTGTTATTATTATCATAGATTTTACCTCATTGTATGTTAAGCCCTCCCCCCCACCAATGTATGGTCATGATTTTTGTTTTAAGTGGTTAATTTGATTTAAAAAAAGATTTTATTTATTTACTTCAGAGAGAGAGGGAGAGAGACAATATGCAAGCAGGGAGAGAAGCAGAGGAAGAAGGAGAAGAGAGTCCCAAGCCGACTCTGTGCTGAGTGTAGAGTCCAACTCCAGGCTTGATCCCATGACTCTGAGATCATGACCTGAGCTGAAATCAAAAGTCAGACACTCAACTGATTGAGCCACTGACCCAGGTGCCCCAACAGTCAATTTTTTTTTATTTTATTTATTTTAAGATTTTATTTATTTATTCACGAGACACACACACACACACACAGAGAGAGAGAGAGAGAGAGAGAGAGAGAGAGAGAGGCAGAGACACAAGCAGAGGGAGAAGCAGGCTCCATGCAGGGAACCCGATGCAGGACTTGATCTCCGGTCTCCAGGATCAGGCCCTGGGCCGAAGGTGGCGCTAAACCCCTGAGCCCCCGGGCTGATTTTAAAGAAATTAAGAGAAAAAATAGTCTTTCATATTTATCTGCATATTTATCATTTTAGGATTACTTCCTTCTCTCTTGTATATCCATCTGGAGTCATTTCTTGAGCACTTCTTATAGTTCAAGTTTGCTGGTAAAGAGTTTTCTCAGCTGTTCTTTTTCAGAAAATGTCTTTATTTTGCTTTCATTATAAATGAATGCTTTCTTTGCGTTTTTTAAATTTGTTTCAGCATTTTAAAGATGTTGTTCCATGAAGTCATTATTTTTTTTTTCTCTGTGTATAACATGTCTTTTTTCTCTGGCTGCTTTTTAAGGTCTTCCATACTGTTGGGAAGAATAAAATGACATACTTTCAATTCTCAAGGGAGACTTTGAAGAGGACGGGGTGGAGTACCACAGTCTACTATGGAATCTACTGCCTGGAAGCTCAGTCCCCTTCCCATGTGGTGTTATTCTAGCCTGAATAGCTCAGAGTGGGATAAGTGTAAAATTAAAGAATACTGAGTCTCCAAAATTGCCTAGATGGCGAAGGAGCATGGGCCAACTTCTGTGGGTAAAGGTAAGAGTTTTCCTAAAGGTTGGTAGATTTGCCCTGTAGAATCTAGTAGAGAATGTTCCTGCAGAGGGGTCCTTATGGACAGAGACCAGGGAATAAGATTAAGGTCTAGGGATGGATAATTTCAAGTAATATCCTACAAAGGATATCACTTTTTTTTCGTTACTTTAAGGAATCTCTACATCCAATGTGAGGCTCAAACTCACAACCTCGAGATCAAGAGTCACATGTTCTTCTGACTGAGCCAGACAGGTAACCCAAGGTTATAGGTTTTGAAGTTTTTTTTTCCTTAAACTATGGGAAAAGTTGTATTTAGCATATAGTTTTTTTGTTTTTATTTAAATAGAGTTGACATACAGTGTTACACTAGTTTCAGGTGTATAATTTGGTGATTTGACAAATTTATATGTTATGTATGTTTAGCACAAGTGTAGTTACCATCTGTTCCATTACATCACTATACAGTATCGTTGACTGGATCCCTTATGCTGTGCCTTTTATTTCCATGACTTATTCATTCCATAACTGGAAGTCTGATCTCTCACTCCCCTTCACCTATTTTGCTCAATCCCCATCCCCTATTTAGCATATAGTTTAGATTTCTTCCTTTAATATGCCATAATTCCTTTAGTGTTTTACAATCTGCTAATAAACTTGGTAAGTCTGCCTGTCTTGAGTAGGGCTGTAATGGAAGGAAATGAGAGTTGGGTCCATAAAGATATTTAGTATTTCCCCCAAATGCAACTCGTTTTTCTCCTCCCTCCTGATTCTCATCCTACAAAGTCCCTTAGAGGTATAGCATCAAGGTACCCAGGGAGACTGCAGTCATGATTTCCGGACTGAGACTAATAGCAAATGAAGAGGTTTCCCACAGTAGAATGGGATTTAGTAGAGACTTAAAGAAGAATCGTAGAAGACCAAGGAACACTCTATTTCCCCAAATTTACTTAGAGGGAGTTGTCCCTTAGGGAAAATGAAAAGCTAATATCTAGGTTACATGAATTTTATAATATAATCTGAAAGATCTATGATAACATACACACTTGTAACTAGATTTTAACTTTGCTTATATTTAATTGGAAATCAAAACAAAATGCCATGTCATCTTTTTGTCAAAACATTTTTAAAAATATTTTATTTATTTATTCATGAGATACACAGAGAGAGGCAGAGACACAGGCAGAGGCAGAATGTAGGACTCGATCCCAGGACCCAGGATCCTGCCCTTAGCGGAAGGCAGACACTCAATCGCTGAGCCATCCAGGAGTCCCAAAACATTTTTTAAAATATGGAAATGGGAGGAGTGCCTGAGTGGCTCAGTTGCTTCAGCATCTGCCTTTGGCTCAGGTCATGATCTCAGGGTCCTGGGATCTAGCTGTGCGTTGGAAAGAGTACAAACTAAATTATTAATAGGGGCTGTCTGGGGGCATAAGATTATACAGTTGGCCCTTGAACAATGCAGGGGTTAGGGATGCCAACCTCCTGCATAGCTGAAAAATCTGTAACTTTTGTCTTCCCCAAAACGTAACTAATGACTGGCCTACTGTTGACCAAAAGCCTTGTTGATAACACGAACAGTTGACTAACACATATCTTGTATGTTATGTGTATTATAGATTGTATTCTTACAATTAAGCAAGCTAGAGAAAAGAAAGTATTAAGAAAATTGTAAGGAAAATACATTTACAGTTTTGTACTGTATTTACTGAAAAAAAAAATCCATGTATAATTTTACCTGTGCAGTTCAAATCTGTGTTGTTCGAGGGTCAACTGCACTTTTGTTTTTGTTACAGTGAGTATATTACTTTTGTAATAATAGGTAAAAATACAGTGTGATACATACGTTAACAGCTTATAAGACTGAAGTTGTTTAGAGGGGAGCATGATTAACTCCCTTGATGTGTGTGTGGGTTTAGGGGTGGTGTTGGGAAAGGCTTGAAGCGGGAGATGACGTGGGTAGCATTATCAAGATAGACAAGAAAGGTGGAAAAAGAAGAAATATACAAAGTCATGGAGGAAAATAAGTACGCTGGATTCATTAAGGTTTTCAAAACTACTACCAATAACCTGGGGACTAAAAAAAGAAAGGCAAGGAGGTAGACAAAAGCTGGATGTTCAAGGGAACCACAAGTTAATTTGAAATTTCTGGAGGTTTTAAGTGTGGAGTGTGGAGAGGGTGCATTACAAGAGACAGCAGGAGCCAAGCTGCCAAGGGTTTCTTATACAGCCTGGAAATTTGAATAGTGTCCTGTAGGACAAGGAGTTCACTGATGAGGTTTCAGCAGGAGAGTAACATTAGCTTGGAGAGAAGCCAATTTCGAAACTGGGGGATCATCTTAGTGGTGAGATGTCATGAAGCTTGAAACTAATGGCAGGGTAAATAGGAAAGAGAATGGATTTAAGAAATATTTCAGAGTAAAAGACACAGGGCTTGGTGAGTCTCTGGATACGGGTGAAGAATGAGAGGAATGTTTTGACTAACTTCAAGTTTTCACTTGGGTAACTGGGCAGATGGAGATGACACCAGCCAAGGCAGAAAATACAGATGGCAAGGCAAGCTTGCAAAGAGGAAGATGCAAGAGGGCGAGAGGAAACACAGAAGAGGCAAATCAGGATGGTGATGGTAGGGAGTGTAGTAGCAGATGATTTCGGTTTCAGACATGTTGAATTGAGATGCCTATATACTATTAAGAGAAATTGTTCAGTAGGCAGCTGGATGTATTAAGACTAAATAATTCTGTAGAAATTTAGTGTCAGGCCCTGTACTGGAGACCAGGCACAAAAACAGCCAGTTTTTGCCCTCCTGACAGCCTAATGAAGACGCCATAGTCTGGAGCTCAGGGGACAGGTCTAGGCTGGACCTCTCAACACAGAGAAGGACAATGTTAGAAGCAAGGAGAGAATGAAACTCTCAGAATTTTAAAGTATCATTTACTATGAGCTATATACTCTATGCACATCAAACTTCACAACATTCCCATGAAATATTAAAATGAGGAAAATGAGGGCAGAGAATTAAGACTCAGAAGTCTTAATCTGGCCATCTGGCCTTTGGGCTGAATTTTATTGTAAGAGCTGTTTTGCTGCAGTGATTTAAAAATATCTCTGGAAGAGTTTGCACTATCTAGTTCGTTATTTTCCCTCATTCTTCATTGTCTTAGACCATATGTATGTACTCATAATCTTTCTGCTCCCTTCAGGCATTTGACTTTGTACTATGTGGCCAAAGTCACAATGCTTCTACTTTCTTGGTAAATACATGTATTCACTATGAGATAAGAGAGGACTCAGCCCAGTTGTCAGTGAATGCAACGTTCAGACTAGGCCCCGTTCTGGCTCTACCACACTTAGGGATCAGGCGACATTATCTTACAGAGCAACATGCTAGTAAATATTTGCTGAAACATGAAGATCAGCTCTCAGGTTCCGATACATGGAGGCAATATGAAGCAATTTGGTATAGCCTGCCGAAGTCATTGCAGAGATGGATTTGGGGGTTCACAGATGGCCCACGTTCAGGGTGTTGGAAAAACCAGGCCTATAAACATTAAACTTTCTTAGGATGATTGCAGATGCTAGGGGTAAACTTGGATCCTTTGGAAATTTGTGTATTCCACCAGCTGTGAAATCTTTTAATAAGCCCAAGGACCTAGCACTTAGAATGATAAATATTTCTTTTGAGATTTTATTTTTATTTATTCACAATACACAGAAAGAGGCGGACGCATAGGCAGAGGGAGAGGAGGGCTCCCTGCGGGGGTGGGGGGTGGGGAGCCCCACCCGGAACTAGATCCCAGGATCCCGGGGTCCTGCCTGAGCCAAAGGCAGACGCTCCCGCCCTGGGCCCCCCCGCCCCCCGGCGTCCCGGAACAGGCGTACGCTCTCCCTGGGAACGCGGCGAGGTCCCTGGCTCCCCTCCCCCCACCGCAAGCGCTCACGCCGCAGCTCCTCGCGGACGGCCTTTCCACCTCCGCCGGGGCCTCCGCAGCGCTCAGACCAGCCCCGCCCCAGCTCGGAGCCCGCATCTCCGCACGAAACCAACCGTTGCGGCGCAGAAAACGGCGTGTTAGTGCGGGCGGCCGCGGCAGGGAGCGCCACGCCGAGCGCGCATGTGCGGGCGCGGCGTCGTGCTTGGCCCCTCCGGCGCCCCGTACCGCTCCCCCGGCGAGCTCCACGTCGGCCGCGCAGGCGTCCTGGGCACACCGTTCACCTGCTGCCGTTGTCGCCGCCGCCGCCGCCGCCGCCGCCGCCGGGGCTGGATGGGGGGCATAGGCCAACCAGTGGCACCCAGAAGAAAGAGACGCGGCGGCGGCGACGCCGACGCCCGCAGGACGAGTGTCCCGATCCCCCCGCGAGCCCGAGGAGGCTGCGGTGAGGCCCGGCCCCCGCGGCCCCTGCTGTAGAGAGGCCGCTGCGCCGCGGCGGCGGGGGCGGGGGGTCTCCCAGGGCGCTCGCCCCTCCGGTCTCACATCAGGACCCCGCGCTGCGCCATGTTCAAGAAGCTGAAGCAGAGGATCAGCGAGGAGCAACACCAGCTCCAGCACACGCTGGCCTCGACCCAGGTACTGTGGCCGCTGCTCTCGCCCGGACCCGAACCCCCTTGACCTGGGCTCGGGGCCCAGGAGGAGGGAGTGCCCATCTGTGACCCTTGACCTCTCGCCCGAGACCCTCCCCCAGACTCCGGGGTGGGAAGGAGTCCAGGGCGGCCCGAGTCGCCTGTGCTGGGGGCCCGGGGCCCCAATTCCAAGCGCCACGCAGGGAGTGGGCGTGAGTGGCCAGATCCTTCGGGACGTCCCTCTAGAGTTCCCCCCTAACGCACGACCCCGCCTGGGAAGAGTTGGGAAGGGCTCCGGTGGTGCAAGACTTGACCCGTGTCGAAGGTTCCCCGCGCCCAGCCGAGACTCCAGCTCCGGAGTGAGGGCGGGATGGGAAAACCTGAGTCGCTTGCAATATCCGACCTCACGTCCGAAGGGCCCTCTCCCGTCGCCGCCCCGACGGGGACTACGGAGGGGCCCGGATCGCTCAGGACTCTCACCGGGATGGGAGGCCAGCGCCAAACCGTGGTCCGGCGCTGAGGGCCCAGGGCCGAGCCATCCCAGCCCAGGCTGCTTGCGGCAGCGTTGGACCCGAGCGAGGTGGCAGCGTGGCCGGCGTCCAGCGCCCAGCGCCCGAGGCTGTCACGAGTTAGTCACTTGGCATAACTTGGTTGATCCCGGACGGGCGGAGGGACAGGCACTCGGAGGCCAGCCCGGGCTTCTGCCTGTCCCCAGCCAGGCTTCTGCTTCAAGAGTCCTGTGTTCGTTTTTTTCTTGAATGCTGTTGCTTCAGGAAATGACAGTTTCTAGGAAAAAGGGGGCGTGTTAGCAGTGGTAATTCAAGGAAACAGTCTCCTAGACACCAGTGAGAATGTGTGTTTTGGTGCGAGCAGCACTTGTCACTTGAGGAAAGATGAGGGCTTCTGCTAAATTTCTTCCCAGCCTTTCTCCGTCTCAGCAGCTTGAGCAATTCTCTCTCTCAAATTTTAGGGTTTCTGTAAGAAAGACTGGGTTTTGACTAATTTGGAGACATTAAAAAAAATTTTTTTTTTAATTTGGAGACATTTAAAAGTACTTTTAAAAATATGGTATTTGTACAGTTTTTAAGTAACTGTTAAGCAACTAACAACTACTAAATCAAATATTGCTTTAAAACAACTGTCGATGATAAATTCAAGTTGTTCTCTTAAAGCTAAAGCTCATGTAGAGTAAAACTGCTTGAAATACATTGGAACATGACACTGAAAGCTTGTTCATTCTCCTAAGTAAAAAGCAAATAGTGATTAAAATTTAGATAATAAATATCTTGTTTTTCATACTATGTACTGCAAGCTTTTCTAACTTTACAAAACACATTTAAGAAACAGAAAACTTAAAAGTGAAGTAGAGAGGAGGAATGTGAGGAAACATCATGTTAGTGAATGTAAAGCAGTTACATTTGAGAATGTATAAAATACCAATGATCCGAGATTCCACTTCTAGAAATTTATATTCCGAGAAAGTTTAGGATGCGTTAAAGATTTCATGTCATGGGTTTCTATTTCAACGTTGTTTTGATGGATAAAACTAGCTAAAAATAGAAAATTGATTAACAGGTTAAGGGAGTTGGTTATTATGCAGCCTTTAACAAAAGCCAGCATTTATTGGCTCTTATGATGTGACAGGCATTTTGCTTTGTATTTTACATGGATCATTTTATTTAATTCTTACATACATCAAAGAGGTAGATACTCTTATAGATGAAGGAGTGAGGTTCAAATTAACTTGTCTAACACAGCTATTGTTAGAGCCTACAGGAAAGTAATAATAACATGCAAAGATATTAGTGTTAAAGGACAGACTAAGGGATGCCTGGGTAGCTCAGTCCATTAAGCATCTGCCTTCAGTCAGGTAATGATCCAGGGGTCCTGGAATTGAGCCCCATGTCAGGCTCCTTGCTCAGCAGAAAGTCTTGCTTCTCCCTCTGCCCCTCCTACCTGCTCTTGCTCCCTATTACTCTCTCTCTTGCTTTGCTCTCTCAAATAAGTAAAATCTTTAAAAAAAAAAAAAAAAAAAAAGGACAGATTAAGAAGCAGCATGTAAATTGTGACCCCTGTTTTGTGGGGAAAAAATATGTGTATAAAATATGTTATATACAGGCAGTGAAAATAGCCTAAAAAGGAAGTGCTTATGAGATATTTTGATTATTTTTCTTTTTTTTTTTTGATTATTTTTCTTAATCATAATGTTTAATTCTTCTACATGAAAAGGAATGCTTTTGAGGTGCTTATGAAATTTTATGACTATTTTTCTTATTCATAATGTTCAATTCTTCTACATGAAAAGGAATGCTTTTGCAACATTAACAGAGAGAGAGAGATGTTTTTTAGAATAATAAAAAAGTTATGAGTAACTTCGGTGAGACAATGCATCTGGATCAAATAAAATAACTGTGTATAAAGATTTAAAATATTCCTATTTGATAATATATAGTATGTATATAAAAAGGTAAAAGTTAAGTTCTTAGTGATCATTCTTTTTTTTTTTTTTTAAAGATTTTATTTATTTATTCATGATAGTCACACAGAGAGAGACAGAGAGGCAGAGACACAGGCAGAGGGAGAAGCAGGCTCCATGCACCGGGAGCCCGATGTGGGATTCGATCCCGGGTCTCCAGGATCACGCCCCGGGCCAAAGGCAGGCGCCAAACCGCTGCGCCACCCAGGGATCCCCTTAGTGATCATTCTGATAGAGACTTGATTCTGTTCTGGTCTCAGATCTTTTTTTTTTTTTTTTTTTTTTAAGATTTTATTTATTTATTCATGAGAGACAGAGAGAGAGAGAGAGAGAGAGGCAGAGACATAGGCAGAGACACAGGCAGAGGGAGGAGCAGGCTCCCCAGAGGAGCTGGACATGGGGACTTGCCCTAGGCCAAAGGCAAGACACCTGGGCCAAAGGCAGATGCTCTACCGCTTAGCCACTCAGGTGTCCCTGGTCTCAAATCTTCAGCTATTAAGATCTCTTCAGGATGAGAAGTTCTAGATTATTGTTTTCAGAGTTAAAGATTTTTTTTCAAAGGTGAGTTAAAAACCAAACAGAAAACCCTTTTTGATGACAGTCTTTTTGCAGATTACATGTATCCTACTTTTCTTAAGAAAGGGATCTTGAATTCGTATAATATTACCATTTCTTCATTTTTGAGTATGAATTATGTTGTGTTGAAGGCACCATGCCCTCAAAAATTTACCTGAGTAAATTTCCCTTTTACTTACTCAAGAGAATTTGTTTGTTCTTGGTCTACTTTTTGTAATTTTGTGATCTCCTTCTCTATCTGCCAAATGTCTTCTATCTGCCAAATGTCTTCTCTCTGCCTTTGAACTGTTGTGGGCTTTGAATCAAGACACATAAACTTATAAAATTTTGTGTGGAATAAGGGCAAGTATCTGAGGGGTTCTGTAGTGCAGTGTAGTTTATTAACACAGATTTTGAGTGTTTGGAGGCCTTTGTGTGCATCCTTCTGTTTCCTAGCTTGCTTATCTAGGTGAGGTGGCCTGATAGGTATTTTTCCAATAGATTGAGCTGTCAGGCATAGGTAATTCTGAGATAAACAAATCATTTGCATCACAATATTTGTAAAACTTTCCAGTAATAATAATAGTGATATAGTATAGTGTTCCTTAAGGATTTGAAAGCATTCAATAAAAACGAGAGGTAGACTTCTCTAATACTCTCCAATCACTTCTATTTGGTTGGTACTAAGATTTGCATCCTTCCTTGGCAGATATTATTTTAAGTAATTATTTATTCAACACTGATGATGACTTGAAGCCTACTCACTAATTAAAAATGAAGTTAAAAAATTTTTTTAAAAAATTTTATTTATTTATTTATTTATTTATGATAGTCACAGAGAGAGAGAGAGAGAGAGAGAATGAGGCAGAGACACAGGCAGAGGGAGAAGCAGGCTCCATGCACCGGGAGCCCGACGTGGGATTCGATCCCGGGTCTCCAGGATCCCGCCCTGGGCCAAAGGCAGGCGCCAAACCGCTGCACCACCCAGGGATCCCCGAAGTTAAAAATTTTTAAATCAAGGTTCACTTTTATTATTATTATTATTATTTATTTATTTTTTAAAAGTAGGCTCCATGCCCTGTGGAGCCCAACATGGGGCTTGAACTCATGACCCTTTGATCCAAACCTGATCAAGAGGGGTAAGCTTAACTCACTGAGCCACCCAGATGCCCCCACTTATATTATTATTATTTATTTATTTACCTTTTTTTTTTTTTTTTTTGAGAGAGAGAAAGAGAGAGAGTGCACATGAGGTGAGGTGGGGAGAAGAGGGAAAGATCTCACAGCCCTGAGATGAAATCAAGAGTCTGTTGCTTAATCAACTGAGTCAGCCAGGTGCTCCACTTAACATTATTTTTTAACAATGAGTATCTATTTTGGATTTTTAAATTCCTGTGTGGTGTTTGTCTCAATCGGATGAGGGCCCCCCAAATGTGAGGCGTCCTGATTGGATGGGGTCCAGTGGCATATATTCATGCAAGGCAGAACAAAGGAGATAGAAATGTACTAAATACACCTCAAGGTAGTGAGTGGCTGGCCGGATCGTAAAGCAGACTGTTTGCAACAAGGCAGAGAGAAGGTGAGGACAGTGGGGACATATGGAATTCTCCCTTTTTTGGTTACTGTGCCTGGTTGTGAGTAGCCCATTGGTCACTTAGGGACCATGGATATTTTTGAGTTGGGTTGCCTAATGTGCCTGTGGTATTTAGCCACTTGGTCACTTGGGCCCTTTTGTTTCTGTTGCTCAAGCCTGTTGTCTAAAAGCTGTCTTTATACCTTACAGAATGAATTGGATAAAAGAAACATTAAAAAATAATATAGAATACATTGTAATTGCTTGGGATGTATGTAGTACATAAAAATATATATGTTTTTAAGTGTAATTAAGGAATTACTATGCCCAATGTGGGGCTCAAACTCATGACCCTGAGATCAAGAGTTGCATGCCCCTTTGGGCCAGCCAGGCACCCCAACATAAATAAAAGTATTTTTAAACATTTCAGCCTTTTTCAAATACTACTAAAACTTAAAAGTACAGACACAAATGTACAAATATTGTATGATTCCACCTATCTGTGGTACCTAGATTAGTCAAATTCATAGAGACAAAAAAATAGAATGGTGGAGAGAGGTGGGAGGGGGGGAATTATTGTCTAATGAGTAGAGTTTTGGTTTGGAAAGGTGAAAAAGTTCTGGAGATGGATAATGGTGATGTTTGCACAGCAGTGTGAATATACTTAATGCCACTCAACTATGCACTTAAAATTGGTTAAAAGGGTAACTTTTATGTTACATATATTTCACCACAATAAAAAATTTAATTAGATTAAAAAAAGCAAAAAGTGGGACTCCAAAGTAATAGTTTATGTAATAGAATTTTTTTTTTTTTTTTTAAGATTTTGTTTGTTTATGAGAGACAGAGACATTGGCAGAGGGAGAAGCAGGCTCCCTGTGGGGAACCCGATGCAGGACTTGATCCCAGGACTCCAGGATCATACCCTGAGCCAAAGACAGACATTCAACTGCTAAGCCACCCAGTCGTCCCTGTAATAGAAAAATTTTAAAAGTGCACAGATAGCAGGGAAAGGAATCCCTTTCTGAAGGAACATAGCCTTATTATAAATCCAGATTTACTAAATAATTACCCTCAGTCGTGAAATTAGAGAACCCATAATTCCCCTGGGAGAACATAAATATATAATAATCTGTATTTTGACCAGTAGCAAATAGTGACTTGGTAATTCTTTCGGTAAAATGTGCATTAAGTTCTTATGTTTTAAATAATAAAGTAATCATACTTGATGGGATTAAAAAATGTGCCTCGAAACTCGAATAGATCACTGGCCCTATAGTTCTCTCACTGTGCTTATACTTGTTGCTTTGTTTCAGATTTTAGTAGCAGCTTGTGGTTGTTTAAAGAAACTAGAGCTTATCAAAACTCTGGGAGGGCAGCCCCGGTTCGGCCCGAGGTGTGATCCTGGAGACCTGGGATCGAGACCTGCTCCTCCCTCTCCCTGTGTCTGTGTCTCTGCCTCTCTCTGTCTGTCATGAATAAATAAATAAAATCTTAAAAAAAAGAACAACTCTAGGAGGATAAGCATTATATAGTATACACACATACATATTTAAGTTCTGTTTCTGATTTATCTAATTTTTCTGGGTCACTTGTTATATTCTTACTGGTCATCTTGTTTTGCGCTTTTTTTTTTTTTTAAAGAAAGATATCTTGTGATTGTGGAAGTCTTGGCAGTTGATTTATCTTGATAGCTGACATGGGTTTTCTTTTTCTCTGCTCTTATGTGCCTCTCCTGTGTGGAGAGCCCCAACATAGAGGGTCTGTCTACCTACTTTAAAAGGTGACTGTGGGGATCCTTGGGTGGCGCAGCGGTTTGGCGCCTGCCTTTGGCCCAGGGCGCGATCCTGGAGACCCGGGATCGAATCCCACATCGGGCTCCCGGTGCATGGAGCCTGCTTCTCCCTCTGCCTATGTCTCTGCCTCTCTCTCTCTCTCTCTCTCTGTGACTATCATAAATAAATAAAAAATTTAGAAAAAAAAAATAAAATAAAAGGTGACTGTGTAATTTATCATGTAAACATTCTTGAGAATGAAAGGGGACACTACTTCTAATAATGATCTTGGAACATAAACTGGCATAAACTGGGTGGAACTGGGATTGCAATGGTTAAACTTGGGTGTTTTGTTACCCTGCTACTTTGTGCTATTAGCCCCCACTTTTGAAGACCTAACTCCTACAAGGTAGGTTGCTCACTATATTTTGCAGTTCCTTTTGTCTGGTAATATTTGGATTGGAGGAGGCTGACCTCAAGTACCGTTTTGTCACAAAAACCCTTAATCCCTGAGAACAATAATGAGAACAATAATCTCTCATTCTAGGACACTAAACCTCTGTTTTTTTTTTTTTTTTTTTTCCTCTTGGAAGAATTTGCTGTTTCCTCTTCTTCAACATTCTGTGCAGATTTGGAGTTATGGCTACCTTTGTCCTGATTTCTTCTCTAATTTGCATCCTTTTGCCTTTGGTTCTTTAGAAATTTGTCATCATCTTTTCACTGTTGATGTTCTCTGTCTTGTTCTTGAGTTTTAATTAATCTTTGTTTTCCTACTATTTTTTTTTCTTTAACTTTCATTTCAATGGGTTTTTAAGAGGGAGGGGAGGTAAATAATAGTATTCGGTCTGCATTCTCATACTGGAAACCTAATCACAATGATGTATCTAAACATAAATTCATTTTCTGAAATATTTGACTTTAAAATTTTAAATTCTCAACACGTATTTCTTAGATTGTAAAGATATGTGATTTTTCTATCTTATTTTGTAGAATCACATGGTTAATTAAGTTAGCATATACCATGTGACTGGCCTTCAAAATTGCTGTTAACTAGCTAGTGTCTGAAGTATTGAGTATCAGTCCACTTATTCATTATCAACTAACTGTTGGATAAGATTTTAGATGAGAAGTAGATCATCTTTTAGTCTGTATATCATGCTTCTAAATTTTATTGGGTATCTTGTATTGAACATACTAAGTATTTATGCTTTTAGTTAAAATTTCAAAATAAAATTTTGCTTTTATTTTTATCACAGTAACATATTATATGGTTTTAAAAGGCAAAGCATTACTAAAAGGATATTATGCATTGTCTGCGCCTCTAGTCCTGTTCTCCATGTTCTCAACAATTTGTTTGCCCAGATATTTAACTTCATTTTTCTAATTATAAACTTTTATTACTTTGCTATTTGTTGATTTGTACACTATAAGCCATATTTGCTCTTTTCCTGCCAAGGTAGATAATTTTGGGAGCATTGCTCCATTGTTTTCTGTTTGCAGTGTTGTATTGAGAAGTCCATTGTCATTCTGCTGCCTTTTTTTTTTTTTTTTTTTTTTTTTTTCTGGAGACTTTAGGATCATCCCTTTATATCTTGTCTGAAATTTCATGGTAAATATGCCTTTGTATGGATTTCTTTATGCATTGTGCTGGATATTCAGTGGGCATTGTATGGTGACTCTTGGGCTTAAATTCTTGGAAACTTTTACATGTTGTTTCTTTGATAATTCCCTCCCCTTAATTGTTTTTCTTCTCTTTTTAGCTGCAATTTGGTAGCTTTATGGTACCTTCTCTTTTTGGTAGTTTTATGCCTTCAGGATAGATTCTTTTGTTGTTGTTGTTATGTTTTGGGTTTTGTTTTGTTTTGCACTACTTTTGAGAGATTTTTTCTTTTCTTTTTTTTAAAGATTTTATTTGATTTTTCATGAGACACACACAGAGAGAGGCAGAGACACAGAGGGAAAAGCAGGCTCCATGCAAGGATCCCGACGTGAGACTCTATCCCGGGATTCTAGGATCATGCCCTGGGCCTAAGGCAGGCGCTAAACCTCTGAGCCACCCAGGGATCCCCAAGAGATTTTTTCAACTTGTTTAATTCTTTAATTGAATTTTTAATTTTAGCTACCTTATTTTAAAATTTCTAAGGGCTGTTTCTTACTCTTTTATTTTTTCATAGCATTGTTCTTTTTATACAAGTATATCTTTTATCTCTCCGAATAATGGTGATTTTTTGTTGTTGTTTTGAAATTTTCTTTTAATCTTTGTTGTTTTTCTTCTACTTTTTTGTGTTTTGTTGTTGAGCTTGTTTTGGGCTTACTTTATTGCTTTGGAAACATTATTGAGTGCTCTGGGCTTTGCATTCATATTTAAGGGTGAGGCACAAAAAAATCTTATACCATTTCAAAGTAGAAGTGTCAGAGAGACACTGCGGCTCACTGCTGGGTTATTATTGAGGGAAATATCTTCATGCTGGTAACCACAGGTCTGGAGGTCATTTGATTTCTCCAGAGAAGCATGGGTGTGCTTTGGAGGAAGAGTGAGGGGTTATAAGCCAAGCTGCTAACCTCTGGAAATAGAGCTGATTCACTGTACAGGTTACCACTTAATTTCTCTAAGGTTAGTCATACACTTTGCTCTTCACTCCTATCTTCCCTGTGTTTGGTTTTTCCCAGTTTGTAGCCTCATTGGCTCCTGAAAAAAACCTCTGGCTCTTCAGAGGCTCTGTAAAGTAGAACAGGGACCTGAGGACCTTTTCACCAGTCTTCCTGTTTTTGGTCCTGTCTCTTTACTTTTGCATCTTGCGTTACATTTTTGCTTTAAGTCTTAAGTCTTTTCATGTTTCGGGGGATGAAAATTGGCTTCCGTCTCATCACTGTTCCCTTCTGTAGCTCCTTGGGGTTGTAGTGTTCTCAACTGTGTTAAATCCTTTACTATTCTTTCATTCATAACAATCTTCTGAAAATTGTTTGAAATTTCTTAACTCTTTGAGAGGCAGAGACTCTAGGAGCATATACTTCATCTGTTTAACTGGAAGTTTCCTTAAATTACTTTTGGGTGAGTGGATTTCACTATATTAAAAGGCTGGTTTTTGAGGTAAGCATTTATAACATGAACAACAATATTTCATTTCTGCACTATTATTTTAGATGTCAGGATGCAGAAAGTACTTTACTAAGGACATGGTGAAACGCTCTAATAATTTTGGTAATCAGAATATAAAGGTTTATGTGAAGTGTTAACTCCAAGTTACTTGGCCATTCCTATAGAGCTATTCTATCAAATAGATTGGGGAGGGACTTTCAATAGGGCTCTGATGAGAAGGATTCTATGGTTGTGTCCTTGCCATGATCGATTGTCTGTGGGTTGGAGGGAGGAATGAAGTCAGATTTTGTTATGCTTGTGTAAGAATAATGTCTCTTTAGGGCATAACGTGAGAACCAGGAAATAAGTCAAAAGGCATCCCAGATTTTAATGTCACCAACTTCACATTTCACAGCTAATCTAAGTTATTCATAAGGAAACCTAAAAACATTCTTCATTTAGAGCTTCCTTATGCTTTTTTTTGTCTACAATTCCAATAAATGTAGATATTCAGTTTCTAAACTTGTAACAGGCAAAAATGAATAGAGAAGACTTACTACAAGTAGCATATTTACAAGAGTGAAAACTGACCTAGAAAATGTTAAATTAAAAAAAAATGTTATATTATGTTCAGCTTCTGTTTATCTTTAAGAATTTTTTAGAGATTTTATTTCTTTGAGAGAGAGCACACACGAGTTGGGGGGAGATGCAGAAGGAGAGGGAGAAGAAGGAGGCTCCTCACTGAGCGGGGATCCCAACGTGGGGCTCGATCCCAGGACCTGGGGATCATAACCTGAACCAAAGGCAGACGCTTAACTGACTGAGCCACCCAGGCACCCCTCCTTTTATCTTTTAAAACTAGACTTAGTTAATGGAGTTCAGAAAGTTGTAGATTCAAAATGGTTATACCTCATTGTATCTCCAAAGCCTTTCAGGTATCAGTGAGGTGTAATCATTTTGAATCTATAATTTTATATAGATATCTATATCTATACCTATATTTGTGTTTCTCCAAATCTATCTAACAGTTCAGCTATCTTGAATAGTTCTTTCCATGAAAACTCCCAGATGGTAGAGCCTCTAATGAGTAAACTTTGGTTAACATACTTTTGACTTTAATATAGAATTTTTCAGTAATATGAATATCCAAAATTTGTCTTTTTATTATCTTTAGATTGTGTTGTTCAACCTAGGGTTAATGCTTTTTAATTTTTACTTTTCCAGATAACTGAATTATGTTAGATACATTTGATGCAGTCTCGATTTAAGAGTTAGTGGCTATGTTTATGTACACTATTCTCACAAGGACAAAATGGTATGGTGGAAACTTACCATATGGTGAAAGCAGTTAAGAGGATTGTGGGTCTTTTAATTGGTTGAGATCAGCTTTTTTTTTTTCTTTCTTTCTTTTTTTTTTTAAGTAAACCTTATACCATGGAGTGGAGCTTGAACTCACAACCCTGTGATCAAGCCAGCCAGGTGCCCCATAGCTGTTTTTTTTTTTTTTTTAAATGAAAGAACAAAATGGATCAGGAAATATGACACTTTCTGCCATAAAGATTAAGGTTCTATCAAACTTCTGTTTTAAATGTGTTTGTATGTAAAATGGATTCTTTGTTTTGTCTTTTTATACCATGGATCCCAGTGAAAAAAAATCTGAGAAACAGTGATCTAAACGATACTGGGAAAGTGTATGGAAGGAATCAGAAGACTTGTTTCCTAACCCATAACACAGAACTTGTATGCAACCTGGGCAAGCTACATAAACATTCTAACCTTCTTATTTTCTCATCAGAGATAAGAAATTGGGTATGATAATATCTGTTCTGCTTACCTTTCTGATTGGTTGTGAGGATCAGAAGGGATAAAGTATTTAAAAACATTTGTTGGGGCACCTAATTGGCTGAATTGGTAGAGTATGCAACGCTTGATCTCAGGGTTGTGAGTTCAAGCCCCACTTTGGTGTGGAGCCTCCCAATCAATCGATTGATCAATCAATGAAATTTGTAATTATAGAGCACTTATTTATTGAACAGTGCCTCCTAAGGTGCTGTGCTGGGTATTGCATTTGCCTTGAAGGGTAGAAGTAGTCTCTGTACCATGTGGTTGAGAGACAAGTACTCTTAGTATGGTAATAGTGTGTACAGGATGTTGTGGCTGCACATAGGAAAGCATTTGTGGAGAGAGCCAGGATGACATCTGAGCAGAGTCTTGATGGATAATGAAAAGTCATGGTATTGGGACATGCCACTCAAGACTTATTATTCCCCAGAGTGATTGTATACATTTTCTAATGTTGCATAACAAATTACTACAACCTTAGAGCCTAATAACCCTGTTGTTACTTCGTAGTCTTTAGGTGAGAAGTCTGGCATGGCTGACTGTCTTCTCCGCTGAGTCATACAAGGTGTCATCCAGACTGTTGTTTTCATCTGGATCTTAAGATTTTCTTCTGTGCCCATGTGGCTGTAGTAGAATTCAGTCCTCTGTGGTTGTAGGAGTGAGGTCCTTATTTCTTTCTGGCTATTGCAGGGGGCAACTCCTAGAGGCTACCTGCAGTTTCTTGTCACTTGGCCCTCTTGGACATTTTATTTTCTTTCAGGATAGCAGGAGTGCATCTCTCTGCCTTCTGCCTCTGCCTTTGCTCTCTAGACTCTTATTTGAAGGGCTTTTGTGATTAGGCTAGACCCATCCCGGTAATCTTTGGATTGACTCAAAGACTACTGATTAAAAACCTTAAATATACCTGTTAGAAATCCCTTTTACTATGTAATGTGAGATAATAAGGGGAATGATCTCATCATATTCACAGGTCATTTGGGGTCATCTTAGAATTCTACCTACCACAGTGACTAAAATGGTTTTTCCATTTTAGGAAATTGAGGCTTATGGTTAGTTAATAATCCATTGGTGGGCAATAAAGATATTAATTGTGACAAATAGCTTAGAAACTTGTCTAGATTTCTCATAGCTATGAGAATTAATTAGACCAAGTTTAGTTTGGAGGAATCTAAATCCCTTTCTATTTTGAAGTGAGACTAGACCATTAAAGATCCAGAACCTTTAGATAAATGGTCAAGTACCGTTAGTTTTTTCATGCATGTTTTATATTTTACGAACATATGTAATGTATGTGATCCTTACTCTTGCAACTCTGGGGGAAGACCAGCCATGGGGCCAAGTCTGCCAGGTGGTATACTACTTTTTTGAAGACAATGTGTTTTATGACCTATTCTTCAACTTTGCAAATTCCAACATTTGGTTTTGCTAGTTACTCCAGAGCTGATGAGGTTCTCAGTTACTGATAAGGCTCACATGAAGCCAGAGTATAAAGATTGTAAATATTTACAGTGGGGATATACTTTTCAAGTGATTGGATGATGACTGTCTAAAACTAGCTCTTTCCTGGCATCTGGGAAGCTGAATCAATAATACCTGTGCACAACTGCATAAAGCCTTGTCTCTATTGCTCACCAGATGATGAACTTTAAATTTGTGTGTCTATTTTCTCATATCCCTCACTTATGACTCAGAGTCTCATGTGGGCATATTCATTGGTGGAGCTCAGGTCACCTGCCCTAGATGAGAGGGAGACTGAGTAAATTTTCTGAGTTCTAACTTACGGATTTACAAGAGCTGTTTAGGAAAAAAAGGTTGTTAAATTTTTGTCATTATTTTGTTGTTAGTACCCCCCCCCCCCATTAAACTTTCTTTTGGTTTTTGGTTTTGACAGAAAAATCTCTTTCCCATTCAGTGATTATGGAAATACACTCATATCTTCTTTTATATTTCAATTTTTAAAAATCATGAGTTAAGTAGGTAATAGGGATTAAGGAGTATACTTGTGATGAGTATACTTGTGAAAAGTTACACTTATTGTAAAGTAAATATGTATATGTGTATATGTATGTATCTGTATGTGTGTAATTATTCCTAATGATGTCTCTGTTCCAGCCTAGCCACAGCAGTATGTGCCCACTTGACAGATCGGGGTTCCATTGGTTCATTCATTCACTCATTATTTAACAAATATTTATTAAATGCCTTTTATTGGGGATCCCTGGGTGGCTTGGTGGTTTGGTGCCGGCCTGCCTTTGGCCCAGGGCGCGATCCTGGGGTCCCGGGGTCGAGTCCTACGTTGGGCTCCCAGCAATGGAGCCTGCTTCTCCCTCTGCCTGTGTCTCTGCCTCTCTCTCTCTCTCTCTCTCTTTCTCTCTATGTCTATCATGAATAAATAAAAATAAAATAAAATAAAATAAATTTAAAAAATCTTTAAAAATAAAAAAATGCCTTTTATTGATGTAGAGCTTTGTAGACTACAAAAGGATAAGACCTCAAGAATTATTTCTTTTTTTTTTTTTAGAATTATTTCTATGTGTAGATAAGTTCAGATCTATTTTATTACAAGTGAGGGAAGGTCTTAAAGTTTTGGCTTTATACTTTTAGGATTCTTTTTAGTTCACCTTAGAGTAGACCTTAACCTTCTAGTTTAAATTTTAGGCCCTTTATCCTGAGGGTTTTTGTACTGCACGTTATGGGAGTCAGGCTGTCCTTTACAGAACTGAATGGGTTGGCATTTTAGGATCTAGTTGTGGTGTGCAAGGTAAACTTAAAGTAAGGTGATGGCCAGAGAGATGTTTATTTGTGCATTATGTAGTATCGAGTATTAGAGCTGGAAGGCACTTAAAAGATTGAATTGACAATCTTATTTTTTTTTAAAGATTTATTTATTTATGATAGACATAGAGAGAGAGAGAGGCAGAGACACAGGAGGAGGGAGAGGCAGGCTCCATGCCGGGAGCCCGACATGGGACTCGATCCCGGGACCCCAGGATCGCGTCCTGGGCCAAAGGCAGGCGCCAAACCGCTGAGCCACCCAGGGATCCCCCAATCTTATTTTTTTAATGAACTTTTAATTTTGGAATAATTTTGAGTTATGGGAAAGTTGCCAAAATAGTACAAAGAGTTTGCATATAACTCAACTGGTTTCACTTTCCCTGAATGATTTCATCTTATATTAAAATTACAACCTTATTTTATATATGAGGACATGTGGCCCTCAAAAAGTTAGGGATCCCTGGGTGGCGCAGCGGTTTGGCGCCTGCCTTTGGCTCAGGGCGCGATCCTGGAGACCCGGGATCGAATCCCACATCGGGCTCCCGGTGCATGGAGCCTGCTTCTCCCTCTGCCTGTGTCTCTGCGCCTCTCTCTCTCTCTGTGACTATCATAAATAAATAAAAATTAAAAAAAAATTAAAAAAAAAAAGTTAATTTAGCTAATAAGATCACAGTTCTGGTTGGTGACGGAGTCAGACCAAGGACCCAGTAGGCAACCTAGATCTTCTAGTTGATTGTTTTAGGTATTGTTTTCCTTTTTATATGTTTTTTTCCTTTCTTTCATGGGGTTCTTTGGGCACGGACTGAGAGAGAAGGTCTATACAATACATAGTCTACTAGTCAATGTAGTCTTTCTAATTTGTGCAATAATTTTTTTAATCTAGGCTCCCTCCAATTCTTCAACACCAACAAGAACCAGGAGCAGGACGTCTTCATTTACAGAGCAACTTGATGAAGGTACACCCAATAGAGAGGTAAGTTTGGAATTTCTTCTTTAATAAACCTTTTACAAGGAGCTTATTAATTAAAATGTGGCTACTGTTGATAACAAAATGGAAAATTATTTTTGACAGGTTAATTATTGAATTTTTAGGTATTTTTATTAATAACATAATATTTTTCTTTTTTTGTAAATAGTTATGCTTTTGTAAAGTGTGTTTTCTTTGAGAATCATAATTTGATAGTATAATATTCTCTACCTTTAATATTTGAGGTTTATAATAATTTGATAATTTGTTCAAGATAGCATCATACAGGGAAAAGTTTTATATTTTCAAGCTATTGATTGGAAACTGTGAACTTAACTGATTCTGTGTGACTTGCAGCTAGCACCAAAGCTCAGATTAGACTTTTTTCAATTTCTTTTTCTTGCTGTGAACTGCGACACAAGTTCAGAGGAGAGTAAAACAGAAATGCATAAATCAATGAATTATTATGAAGTAAACCCCATGTAACCACCGCTGAGATCCCAAAAGGAACACTGCCAGCATTATAGTGCTGCCTTCTTCCCCCGCAAAAAGCTTACTATCGTCCTGACTTTTTGGTATTTGTTTTTTTCCTTTTCTTTATCGTACCACTTTGGTATGCTTTCTGATGTAAATGTTATAAACATTTGGGTTGTTTACAGTTTTTGGTTATTATAAATTATTACTGTTCTGAACATCATTGTACAGTTCTTTTGGTATACATGTACCTGCCTTTCTTTTGCTTTGTACACAGGAGTGGAACATTGGGTCAAAAGGTATATATAATTTTAACAACTTAGAAGATCATGCCCATTGTTTTTCGGGTAGTTGAACTTTACCTTTCTACCAGAAGTTTCTGAAAGTTGCTGTTGCTTTACGTTGTTGCTAGTCTTTTTAATTTCAGCTGTTCTCGTGGATGTGTAGCATTCTCTTATTGTTTTAATTTGCATTTCTCTGATGAATTATAGAATTATAAGATTGAGCATTTTTCATCTGTGTATTGGCCATTTGATACCTTTTTTTGTGAAGTGCTTATGTAACTTGCTTATTTTTCTGTTGGTTTGTCTTTTATTGATTTGTAGTTCTTTTCTTTATGGTGTGGATAGGAGTTTTTTATTGAGGTATAATTGACATATAACATTAATTTTATGTGTACAGTATACTGATTTGATACTTGAATACAAAATTCACCACAGTAAGTCAAGTTACCATTCATCACCATACATAGTTACAAATTCTTTTTCTTGTAATGAGGGGTTTTTTTTCTGTCTTGATGTTTCTTTTTTTGTTTATTTCAAGTTTTTATTTAAATTCCAGTTAACATATAGAGATAGGAGTTTTTTTTATTGGATATATGCCTAGCAGATACCTTCTTCTCTGTGGCTTGCCTTTGACTCTCTTAATGGTGTCCTTAGAGGAACTGAAATTCTTAATGTATTCCAATTTATTAATATTTTATCTTCTGACTAGTGTTTTTGTTTCCTATTAAAGAATTGTTTTCTTACCCTGAGAGTATTTTTGTGTTTTACTTTTCAAAAATCATTATTTTTGATTGTAGTGTACAACATAGTGAGTGATTTGACAAGTCTGTAGTTTATACTGTGCTCACCAAAAGTATGGCTGCCATCTGTCACCATACAATGCTGTAACAGTATCTTTGACTATATTCTCTATGCTGTATTTTTTATTCCTGTGACTTAATTATATTGTAATGAGAAGCCTGTACCTCTTGCTCTCCTTCACCCATTTTGCCATCCTCCCATATCTTGTTTTACTTTTCAAATTTGGATCTACATTCCACTTGGAAATGATTTTTTTCAACATGGTGTGAGGTAGAGATCAAGTCTGAGTGTTTTCCCTCTACCCCCCACCCCGCCTTTATGGCTATTCAGTTGTCCCATTCTTTTTTTTCTTTTTTTTTTAAATAATAAATTTACTTTTTATTGGTGTTCAATTTGCCAACATACTGAATAACACCCAGTGCTCATCCTGTCAAGTGCCCCCCTCAGTGCCCGCTACCCAGTCACCCCCACCCCCCGCCCTCCTCCCCTTCCACCACCCCTAGTTCGTTTCCCAGAGTTAGGAGTCTTCCATGTTCTGTCTTCCTTTCTGCTATTTCCTACCCATTTCTTCTCCCTTCCCCTCTATTCCCTTTCACTATTATTTATATTCCCCAAATGAATGAGAACATATAATGTTTGTCCTTCTCCGATTGACTTACTTATTTCACTCAGCATAATACCCTCCAGTTCCATCCACATCGGAGCAAATGGTGGGTATTTGTCATTTCTAATGGCTGAGTAATATTCCATTGTATACATAAACCACATCTTTATCCATTCATCTTTCAATGGACACCAAGGCTCCTTCCACAGTTTGGCTATTATGGACATTGCTGCTATTATAAACATCGGGGTGCAGGTGTCCCCGGCATTTCATTGCATCTGTATCTTTGGGGTAAATCCCCAGCAGTGCAATTGCTGGGTCATAGGGCAGGTCTATTTTTAACTCTTTGAGGAACCTCCACACAGTTTTCCAGAGTGGCTGCACCATTTCACATTCCCACCAACAGTGGAAGAGGGTTCCCTTTTCTCTGCATCCTCTCCAACATTTGTGGTTTCCTGCCTTGTTAATTTTCCCCATTCTCACTGGTGTGAGGTGGTATCTCGTTGTGGTTTTGATTTGTATTTCCCTGATGGCAAGTGATGCGGAGCATTTTCTCATGTGCTTGTTGGCCATGTCTGTGTCTTCCTCTGTGAGATTTCTCTTCATGTCTTTTGCCCATTTCATGATTGGATTGTTTGTTTCTTTGCTGTTGAGTTTAATAAGTTCTTTATAGATCTTGGAAACTAGCCCTTTATCTGATACGTCATTTGCAAATATCTTCTCCCATTCTGTAGGTTGTCTTTTAGTTTTGTTGACTGTATCCTTTGCTGTGCAGAAGCTTCTTATCTTGATGAAGTCCCATAGTTCATTTTTGCTTTTGTTTCTACACTTGTAAAACAGTGTGATTCATCATATCAGCAAGAGAAAAACCAAGAACTGTATGGTCCTCTCAATAGATGCAGAGAAAGCATTTGACAAAATACAGCATCCATTCCTGATCAAAACTCTTCAGAGTGTAGGGATAGAGGGAACATTCCTCAACATCTTAAAAGCCATCTACGAAAAGCCCACAGCAAATATCATTCTCAGTGGGGAAGCACTGGGAGCCTTTCCCCTAACATCAGGAACAAGACAGGGATGGATGTGGATGTCCACTCTCACCACTGCTATTCAACATAGTACTAGAAGTCCTAGCCTCAGCAATCAGACAACAAAAAGACATTAAAGGCATTCAAATTGGCAAAGAAGTCAAACTCTCCCTTTTCGCTGATGACATGATACTCTACATAGAAAACCCAAAAGACTCCACCCCAAGATTGCTAGAACTCATACAGCAGTTTGGCAGTGTGGCACGATACAAAATCAATGCCCAGAAATCAATGGCATTTCTATACACTAACAATGAGACTGAAGAAAGAGAAATTAAGGACTCAATCTCATTTACAATTGCACCCAAAAGCATAAGATCCCTAGGAATAAACCTAACCAAAGAGGTAAAGGATCTATACCCTAAAAACTATAGAACACTTCTGAAAGAAATTGAGGAAGACACAAAGAGATGGAAAAATATTCCATGCTCATGGATTGGCAGAATTAATACTGTGAAAATGTCAATGTTACCCAGGGCAATTTACACGTTTAATGCAATCCCTATCAAAATACCATGGACTTTCTTCAGAGAGTTAGAACAAATTATTTTAAGATTTGTGTGGAATCAGAAAAGACCCCGAATAGCCAGGGGAATTTTAAAATTGGACATCCACATGCAGAAGAATGAAACTAGACCACTCTCTTTCACCATACACAAAGATAAACTCAAAATGGATGAAAGATCTAAATGTGAGACAAGATTCCATCAAAATCCCAGAGGAGAACACAGGCAACACCCTTTTTTGAACTCGGCCACAGCAACTTCTTGCAAGATACAGTTATCCCATTCTTTCCACATTACTCTACTGTGGTACCTTTTTTTCAGAAATAAATGCCTGTGTTTGAGTGGATTTGTTTCTGGGCTCTCTGTTCTGTTCCCTTGTTTGCTATATCTGTCTTTGATCTGATACCGCACTGTCTTAATAACAGTAGTTTTATATTAAATCTTGCCCTTCTTAGAGCAGGTCTTTCCTGTCTTGGTCATTATGGGCTGCTTTAACAAAATTCCATAGACTAGTAGCTTAAACAATAAACATTTGTTTCTCACAGTTCCAGAGGCTGGGCAGTCCAAGATCAAGATGCCAGCAGATTGGCTGTATGGTGAGGACTCTTACGGGTTTGCAGATAGCTGTCTTCTCATTATATCCTAGCATGACCCTTCTTGGTACATATACCTAAGAAGAAAGAGATGGGTAGGAGTAGGGGGGAAGGCAGTTCTCCTGTCTCTTTCTCTTTTTATAAGAGTACTAATCCCATCCTGAAAGCCCCATCCTCTTGACCTTCTCTAGCAGATTACCTCCCTAAGGCTCTGCCTCCAAATAACATCACAGGGCTAAGGCTTCAACATGTGAATTTTGGGGGGCACATTCAGTCCATAGCACTCTCACCTTGTTCTTTTTGAGTGTCTTGGTTATTCTTACTCTTTCCATATAAATTCCATATAAATTTTAGAGTTAGATTTTCAAGTCTCACAAAAACAAAAAACAAAATGAAATACAAACAATGACAACAACAAAAACCTGTGGAGATTTTGATTAGGATTGTGTGGATTCTATAGGTTAGTTTAGAGAGAGTTTCAGTATTATAAATCAAATATCATAATCTTTTTTTTTTTTTTTAAAGATTTATTTAGGGGATCCCTGAGTGGCTCAGTGGTTGAGCACCTGCCTTTGACCCAGGGCATGATCTTGGAGTCCCGGGATCGAGTCCTACGTTGGGCACCCTGCATGGAGCCTGCTTCTCCCTCTGCCTGTGTCTCTGCCTCTCTCTCTCTGTGCCTCTCATGAATAAATAAATAAAATCTTAAAAAAAAAGATTTATTTATTCATGAGAGACACACATGGGGTGGGGCGGGGGGCAGAGACACAGGCAGAGGGAGAAGCAGGCTCCATGCAGGGAGCCTGATGTGGGACTCGATCCCGGGTCTCCAGGATCGTACCCTAGGCTGAAGGCAATGCTAAACCGCTGAGCCACCTGGGCTGCCCAAATATCATAATCAGTATCACAAGCAATACTGTACTGAGCATTGTACATAAATGTAATGCTGTTCTTCTGTAGTATAGAATCCTAGGAATGGGATTGCTGGGTTATAGGGTGGATTTCAAATTTTAAAGATTTGAAAGTTTTCCAAATTCTTTAAAGGAAGGGTACTTTATTTTTAAATTTTTCCTAAGGTTACTTTAAAACAAACAAAAAAAAATTAAACCTTTTTATAATAGATGTTGATAGCAAAATAAGCACTTCACAGTATAGTTTTTGCATTCAAAGTTAATGGCATTAAAAGGGCCCCTGGGTGGCTCAGTTAGTTAAAAATTATTTGCCTATAGCTCAGGTCATAATCCCAGGGTCCTGGGATGGATCCCCACATTGGGCTTCCTACTTAGCGAGTAACCCACTTCTCCATCTCCCTCTCCCTCTTCCCTCATCTGTTTCAAATAAGTAAAATCTTCAAAGTTAATGGCATACCGTATGCTTGGTGCATAGATTTAAATGATAATGACAGTTGTTTAAAGTATGAAGTACATGCATACTTTCTTTGGGAGCTTACTTTCTTGAATATCACTTGCAGTGTTACATCTCTTTAACTATTTGATTTCAAATTTAATGCTGTTAAATTTAGTTTATACATGTAACCAATTTGAATGAAAGTTGCAGTACTGAGTAGTACCCTTTTGGCAATCAGTGTTGATAGCATCATTACTATACTCAGTATATTGATTGCTATTACTGTATATTGGTTTATGTACAATGCAGTTGAAACCTGGAAAATAACTTGATTGCTACTTTTGCTTTCTAAATTTTTAAAAATTTATATATGTATATTTAAATATTTTATTTATTTGACAGAGAGAACACAAGCAGGGGGAGTAGTAGGAGGAGGGAAAGCAGGGGGAGCAGCAGGAGGAGGGAGAGGGAGAAGCAGGTTTCCTGCTGAGAAGGGAGCCCAATGTGGGGAGAGGGAGAAGCAGGTTTCCTGCTGGGAAGGGAGCCCGATGTGGGGTTTGATCCCAGGACCCTGGGATCATGACCTGAGCTGAAGGCAGATGCTTAACCAACTGAGCCACCTAGGCACGCCATATTTTCATATATTTTTAAAGCTTTTCTATTTATGTAAGTAGTCTCTACACCCAACATGGGGCTTGAATTCATGACCCTGAGGTCAGGAGTCGCACATTGTTCTGACTAAGCCAACCAGGTGCCCCTACTATTGTTTTTTAAAAAATATTTTATAGTAGGATGCTTTAAAACTTTTTACTTGAATGTATCTTTACATTCAAATAATCCTTTTTGAAAGGGATGATTTGAATATACTTTTACAATAGGCTGAGTAAGCTAAAGGTTATTTTTTATTTCTTCCCAAATTTCAATTCTAAAGATCCTGTACTTCATAGGTTTAATTTAGGAAGTGGTTTCTGATTGAAAGAGCAGCATCATCCCTTCTTTCTTCTCCTTGCTTTTAAAGTGTTTTCTGACAGGTAGCCTGGGTGGCTCAGCAGTTTAGCGCAGCCTTCAGCCCAGGACGTGATCCTGGAGACCCGGGATACAGTCCCACGTCAGGCTCCCTGCATGGAGCCTGCTTCTCCCTCTGCCTGTGTCTCTGCCTCTCTCTCTCTCTTTCTTTCTGTGTGTCTTTTATGAATAAATAAATAAAATCTTTAAAAAAAAGTGTTTTCTGACAACTCTAAAAGGTATTTTTGACCAGTATAATGTAAACCTTAGTTCAGTTTATTTTACACAATTAAAGGACTTTCTATTTTCATAATTAAGTTCTTGTTTAAAAGGGCATTATATAAGAATTACTTTTTAGTCATCCTCCCACTCCCTGGGGTTTTGTTTTTGTTTTTGTTTTTGTTAAGTCTCTGAGTTGGAAGATACCTCATAAAGGATAGGATCCTGATTGGCTATTTTAGAGGTTATAATGTTCCTTTTTAACAAAATGAGGAGGTTTAACTCAAAATATAAATATTTGTCTACCTCTCCAGTAGATACAGTAAAGTCTTTCTTATCTAGAATGTTTCAAAAGTAGATAGTTCTGTTAAGATAATTTCCTGGGCAATTAAAGATTTTATATACCTCCCGATATATAACACTATTTTCCTGTGTTAGTAAATACCATAGGTAAATCTAAATAAATCTGTCTTTGGTTGCTGGCTTTCTTATAAGGATATAAAAAATCATCCATGATTCAGGCATTGAAGGCAAAGGAGAACAGACTGAATTTGCACTGATGCTAAGGTCCATAGACCTCTGGCACTCCATCATCCTGTACAAATGGCATGTCTGTTCAGTTGACCATCTTCTTTCTCCCAGTGATCCTAGGCATAGCCTTGTTATCTTCAGCATAGAGCTCCCTTCCCCTTTTGTTGCTTGAGATGAATCTTTTTTGCTTCTCTAGAGCTGGCTGCTTAAGAGCAGTAGAGAGTGTAGGATCATGTGAAAGATTGACTAGGGCAAATGAAGCTACCGTAGCCTCCTATCCTCTGTTCCATTCTGATGATGTTTTTTGATTGAGATTAAATTCCTCTATATAACATTTATAGTTTCAAAGTGGCATTTAATACATTCACAATATTGTACATTTGTCACATCTCTTTAGTTCTATGACATTTTCATGATCCCCAAAAAGAAACCCATCCTCATTAAGCAGTTACTCCCCATGCTCCCTCTCTTCCAACCTAGGTGGCTACTAATCTGTGTATTGTGTCTATGGATCCACTTACTCTGGATATTTTGTATAAATGGAACCATACAATTTGTGACCTTTTGTGTCTGTCTCTTTTTAGTTAGCATGATGTTTTAAAGGTTCATTCGTGTTGTAGCATGTTTCAGATATTGCTCTTTGGGGCTGAATCTAATGATTTTTCTGAGTATGAAAATCTGTTTGTGTAATTTGTTTGGAGTAAGACCAAATATAGACTTTTGAGATGAGGATGGTTTTTGGAGTCATTTGGGTGAGCCTGAATTTATATCCAGGCTTTCCCACTTGCTGGCTGAAGGACCTTTGGAAGTTAACTTTTCAATAACTCAGATTTTTTCTTTGTCAAATAGAAATAATACTTGCCTTATGAAATTGTGGAGATTTACTAGCATGTAAATTTCCTAGCATGTGCTTTGTGCATCGTAGGGGCTTGTTAAGTCGATACTGGGGGCAGCATGGAAGATGAGAAGGTCTACTCCACTTACTCTGCTTAGGTCCCTACATGAAGGGAGGGAAACAGATGGACTGTTATATGGACTAAGGCCCTAGGGATGTTATCCCTCTGTCTTTTGCTGAACTTTTGAAGGAAGGAGTGATATCTACATTTACCTGCTCTCTAATTTGCTGTTGTCACTCTTTAGAAATAAAATTGAGAAAATTGATTTTTGTTAATTGGTCTTGTATCCTGCAACCTTGCTGAACTCATTTAATAGGTTCTAATAATTACTTAATAGATTAGTTAGTATTTTCTATGTAAAAGATCATGTCATCTGCAAACAGAGGTAGTTTTATATTTTCCTTTGATCTGGCTACATTTTATAACATTTTCTTCGTAATCGTTCTGACTAGGACTTTCAGTACAATGTTGAACAGAGGTGGTGAAAGCAGACGTACCTGTCTCATGCCTGATCTTAGGGGAAAGGTATTTAGTTGTTTTTGTTTTGTTTTTTTTTTTGGTATTTAGTTTTTTTGTCATTAAGTATGATGTTATCTGTTGGTGTCAGTAAATTGCCTTTATTATGTTGACAAAGTTCCCCTCCTTTCCTAATTTGTTGAGTATTCTTACAGAGCAGTGTTGAATTTTGTCAAATGTATTCTTTGTGTTTATTGAGATGGCCTTGTGATTTTGTCCTTTATTCTCTTGATATGGTATATTATATTAATTGGTTTTTGGAAGTTAAACTAACCTTGCATTCCTGGGATAAATCCTGCTGGTTCATGGCATACATCTTTTATTGCTGGGTGATTTGCTAGTATTTGGTTGAGGATTTTTGTGTCTATATTCATAAGAGATGTTGGTCTGTGGTTTTCTTTTCTGTGATGTCTGGTTTTGATATCAGGATAATATTAACCTCATAAAATGAATTGGGAAGTATTTGGGAGGAGTTTGTGAAGATTAGTTTAATTCTTCAAATGTTTGGTATAATTCACCAGTGAAGCCATCTGATTCTGGGTTCTTCTTTGTGGGAAGTGTTTTTTTGTTTTTTGTTTTTTAAGATTATTTATTTGAGAGAGTGCACATGAGTGAGTATGCACTGGGACAGGGGCACAGGGATAGGAGAGAGAGAAAGAATCCTCAGGCAGACTCCCCTCTGAGTCTTGAGCCTGATGTGGGCTTGATCCCAGGACCCTGAAATCATGACCCAAGCCAAAATCCACAGCTGGCCACCCAACTGACTTAGCCACCCCAGGTGCCTCTTGGGAAGTGTTTTGATTACTAATTCAGTCTTTTTACTTTTTTTTTTTTTTTTTAGTTTTTTTACTTTTTATAGATCTATTGAGATTTTCTATTTCTTTTTGAGTCAATTTTGGTGATTTCTATCCTTCTAGAAATTTGTCTTTGTTATCCAAGTATCTCATTTGTTGGCATACAGTTGTTCATAGCATTATCTTATAATCCTTTTTATTTCTATAAATGCAGTAGTAATTTCCCCTCTTTCATTGCTGATATTAGTAATAATGAGTCTTATGTTTTTCTCTGCCAGTTATGCTAAATATTTATATCTTTTTAAAGAACCAGTATGGTTCTACTTTCTGGTTGAGCGTGCTGAGCATTTTCAGAATTAGAATAGCAAGTTGATCTTTGATAACTTATTTTTCTCAAGTCTCAGGTGCCCTCAGATTAAACAAAAATACCTTGAATCCATATTGCTACTTCCTGGTTGCCTAGGCTGATATAACTTTCTTCCCATCTTCATATTACTGTTGGTCTTTTCAGTGGTGTTATGGCAAGGGAATGTTAACATCTTGTGCTTTTTTACTATCTTTTTTGTTTAGAGACTTTATATTAGTATATATTCTAATATATATGTGTGTGTGTGTGTGTGTATGTGTGTGTATATAATATATATATAGACAAAATAGGGCCTTAAGTTGTGGTCTTGAATTTATTCAAAATAGTTTACCCATGGTCTGTACAGAATTAATATTTTTTCATCTGCTGCTGCTGTTGTCATGTTGTAAACAATTTTATTCTTGTATCTTTGGTAGAGTATATTATGACAAGTACTTCTTAAAATGTACATTGTTGGAAATAAAAACAATGAGTTTAGTGTACCTTAGTACAGCTGACATCTGTATATGACAGTGTCTAGGAAGATAGAAACAGGAGTTCCTCTTGTCATGGCAGAGAGACTTATACATACTTGCTAAAGTACTAAACTTTTTTTTTTAAAGATTTTATTTATTCATGAGAGACACAGAGAAAGAGGGAACGAGAGAGAGAGAGAGAGAGAGAGAGGCAGAAACACAGGAGAGAGAGAGAGAGAGAGAGAGAGAGAGAGGCAGAGACATAGGCAGAGAGAGAAGCAGGCTCCATGCAGGGAGCCTGATGTGGGACTCGATCCCAGCTCTCCAGGATCAGGCCCTGGGCTGAAGGCAGTGCTAAACCGCTGAGCCACCAGGGCTGCCCAAGTACTAAACTTTTTAGAGACCCTCCTCTAATAGGAGTTACATTAATTCATAGGAGATATGCTAATTTGTTACTTATAGTGAATGCTAGTGCATGCCTTAGGGCGGTCATTAAGACTTAAGTTTCTCTTTGAACTCTGGTTCAGAAGGACTGGGAGGGTTCTGTGGTGCCAAAGTTAGATATAGTGCTGCAAGCCAGGACCTGGAGTGGGGCTCCCAACACTGGAGGAAAGAGGTTGAGAAAAGCTTTTGCTAACTGCTGCCTAGAGTTCTCTGTGGTCCATTATGAAAAACTGCTGTCCCTAGGGAGGCCTCGTGACCAAGAACTGAAGCATACCTCACGTTGGCTTATTGTGACTGAGTCAGTGATAACCCTTGTATTGCCATCGGGCAAGAAACTCAAACTGGAGCCTAGGGAGTCAGATTGACTGGATAAGGAAAGAGGAGTACAGAAGGAAGGAGAAAGATGATACCTCCTCAAAGTGAACCTGTATATGAAAATTCTAAAGCAAATGCTAGGAAGGCAGCCATTAAAAACAGGAATTGGCATATAAGTTTATCCTAGATAAGATTCAAATAAAAGAGTAGTCTAGAAAGGACTTTAAAACAAATATGTTTCGTAAGATACATGAAGTAATGATTTTCTGAAAAAGAAGATAAAATTGTGGGGAAAAACAGACTAAAACAAAAGTAGGTAGGTAGGAAAAAGAACCAATTAGAAATCCTTGAAGTGAAAAAAAATTGTTGTAAAAACATACATCAGAATAAAACTCAAGACAGATCCCAAATCACAGGAAAATTAGGATATTCAAAAGGAATACTGAGTAATTCCACCAAAATCACATAGAGATAAATATATATATGTAAGAGTAAGAGATGTGGCGGAAAAATCAAAAAGCCTTCAGAATTCTAATGGGAGTTGTATATATCTTCACAAATGGTCAGACAGTGTTAGTTCAACAGATGGCTTCTTCTAAGGACCACAGAAGAGGTGAATTAAGTTCTTACAAGATTTGGATTCGAATTTGAGCAGAGCTTGAGAGACATGGAGTTGAGACAGAATTTGATTGAGAATATTTGGGAACTGACCATGTAAGATTTTCATAGGCATAAGAAGCAAATGACAAGGACAGCAAGTGGGAAGAAAGGGTCTAGGTTTTGAGGTAGCTGTCAATGGAAACTAACTTTGATACACTTGGCTTTTACTTGGGCTAAGGGCATGAGTGTAAATTGTTTTTTGGTAGCATCTTCCTTTGAAATGTTTGGTCAACATGTTTTTCTCTGTTGGACATCAATTTTTGTGAGTGTGTGGGTGTTTTGTTTTGTTTTTTGTTAGACTTCAAACACTCTGTGAAATTTTAAATTATTTTGTCATGTGGGCCAGAGTGACTTCATTTCAAATGTTAATTTTAGAAGCCTAAGAAGAGTAAATTTGTATAGCCTTTAATTTAAAATCACATCCATTCCAAGGATGACCTTTCTGAATTCCCAGAGGAGTTCAAATTTTCAGCAAGAATAGAAACTTGGATAAGATGAGTAGCCAGAGCCAAGCAGGCATCTAGTACATTTTAGTACACCACTAATACTCAACTTTTAGGACCAGATGAAGAGTTAGTGGAGGCTCTAGTCAATATCCATAACTCTATAGTACTAAGATGAAAAGTGTAAGTTCTTAAGGTTGTGCAACATTTCTGATATAAGTTCTTTATTATATGTAATATATAACATAATAATATACATTACTTGCTGTGTTAAGATTGCAAAAGAATGTTTTTGGTTTTTTTTTTTAGTTTTTATTTTATTTTGAAATAATCATAGATTTACAGGACATGATAAAATTTCTTTTAGGGGAGGGCCTGTGTATATTTTACCCATTTTCTCCCAAAGATGTCTTCTGTAACTATTGTATGCTATCAAAACAAGGGATTTGACCTTGGTAAACTGTGTGATACCCATAGAGCTTATTCAGATTTCAGCAGTTTTTCATTTAAAAGTTCACTTTAATTATAATTTCTTCTAAATCTGATTCATGATTATTAATATTTTGGTGTATAGTTTTTGAAAGAAGACTGAAGGACGGAAGAGAATATATACTAAAAGAATTAAAGTTTCTTCTGTACATATTGGAGAAAACTTTCTAAGTACAAAGTAAATGATTATTTAAAATTTTATGTATTTTGTCCTCCCCATAAATTTCAATGCTATTATTTTGAATGTATTTGTTATGTTAAGGCTTTGTGTTCTTTACCATATGGTTCTTACTAGTTTAGAGACTTAGACCAAATTGGCAGACATGTGGTATGCTGTGGTGGCTGTTGCATATATCATTGTATGCCAGTTGGTTAAAGTTGGGCTTTGAAATTCTGAACAGCTCAACTCCTCTCCATTCCTGACCTTTGCAGCAACTTGTTATTTCTGTTGGTGGAGAGATGGTAGCAGTTGTGATGGTGCAAGGCCATTAGTGTTGTGCATGCTGCGTGGTGAGAACAGTTTGCAACATGCCCTTATTATCTGTTTTTCATTATTTGTTTTATTTTTATACCTCTACTTATTACACTGAATGAGACAGCTACTAGCCGGGATGATAGCAGAGCCTGCTTTTCTCTCTGAGTATACTATCTTTGCTTTGGATTCCTCCAAACAGCCTAAAACAGAGCCTGACAGTGTGGTGAGTCCTTCCACCGCTTTCTGCATTCCCTTTGTGGGGAAGCAAAGTAATTTGGTAATTCTAGAAGCAAATCTCTGCTGCTTGTCACTGACTGTCTCTCAAAGCATCCTCAGTACCCTGTTGCTAACCCTGCTCTAAAAAATCAGAGTGAATTGCTGAATTCTGATGGCTGGTGTGTTTTCTGGTAGCTTTTTAACAACAATAAAATAACACTTTTCATTAATGTAGTGAAGACTACCCTCAACCTGATCTAAACTCTAAGTTTTCTCTTTAGGGAATATTTGCTTAACTAAAAATGGTATGTTTTGCTAGAAATCTCTGTTCTACTATTGGTAGGAGGCCAAGAATATTTTGAGATGTGATTCATATTTTAAGGAAAAAAAGTATTATATGTAAATCTATAATTGAACAACATTGTGTAGGTAGGTGGATTCTACTGTAATAAATAATTGCATCTTATTTTGAGAGAGTACTAGTTTTCTATATATTAAACATTTGAAAGGAAGTAATTACTCATTATTTTCCAATTCAGTGAATTCATACAATTTTGAATCTTGTATATAATTTCAGTTTGAGAAAGTGCACTGTTTTCATATGTATCTTAAGTTGTTAACTTAGGAAATTAAGAGATATTTTTTGCCCAGTAAAGATAGCTTTTTGTGGTATGTTGGATACTGAGTGAGTTAGGATTGAGGTTTTCTTTTTTTTTTTTTAACTTTTATTTATTTATGATAGTCACACAGAGAGAGAGAGAGAGGCAGAGACACAGGCAGAGGGAGAAGCAGGCTCCATGCACCGGGAGCCCGACGTGGGATTCGATCCCGGGTCTCCAGGATCGCGCCCTGGGCCAAAGGCAGGTGCTAAACCGCTGCGCCACCCAGGGATCCCGGATTGAGGTTTTCTTAAACGACAAGAATTGATTTAATTTACTAAGTAGCTTATGATGAAATTAGAACATTTCTCTACTTAATCCATGCAGCCAGGACAGATTTGGTCTGTATATAGTCAGTAGCAATCCTAAATTACATTCTGAACTTGGTTTTAGAGAAGAAAACAGTTGAGGCCACCATAGTTTGGATCTCAGGGCAAAGGGTCTCTCCTTGGTTTTGGCTACAAGTAATATGTCACTCTTTTCAAAACTGGTTTGAGAAAGAGACCGGAGTCCCAGTTAAAGATAACTTAGCAATTTATTTTATTTTATTTTATTTTATTTTATTTTATTTTATTTTATTTTATTTTATTTTATTTTATTTTTTTAAAGATTTTATTTATTTATTCATGATAGTCACACAGAGAGAGACAGAGAGGCAGAGACACAGGCAGAGGGAGAAGCAGGCTCCATGCAGGGAGCCCGACGTGGGATCGATCCCGAGTCTCCAGGATTGCGTCCCTGGCCAAAGGCAGGCGCCAAACCGCTGCACCACCCAGGGATCCCAGCAATTTATTTTAAAAACACAAAATGAGGGGCCTCTGGGTGCCTCAGTTGGTTGAGTCTGCCTTCAGCTCATGTCATGATCCCGAGGTCCTGGGATCAAGCTCCACATTGGGCTTCCTGCTCAGTGGAACTCTGCTTTTCTCTCCCTCTGCCCCCTACTCTTGCACATTCTCTCTCGAATAAATAAATAAAATCTTAAAAAAAAGAAAATACAAAATGATATTACTTTATACTTCATGTTACAGTAACAGAGACTTAAAAAAAGCTTCTCTGTGACCCACTTCCATATATAAAAGTAATTTAAGTACCTCTTCTATTGTGAAAAATGCTAATGAGGCTTTATAACTATTTAAAAATAATTTAAGTAGACTAAGTCTTCATTCATCTTATTTAAATTTTGTTCAGATAAAAGCTTCTCTCTCTTTAACAAAGAGAAACCATAGCATAATGTAAAATGGAATACAAATTTAGTGAGAGTCTATTTCTGTGTTCATCAGCTGATACCTTTTACTTAATTCAGTTTTTTTAAAAAACGACCCCAAATTCTAAAAATTGCTTAGTCCTCAGCAGTCAGTAAATAGTTGTTGAAAATTGAACAAAACATAATTGAAGACAATTCTGACAGGGAACCTGTATGTGCTTTTAAATTAAATACACTTTAGATTATAATAATTTTTCTCTTGTCTTAGAATTGCTCCCAGGAGAAAGTATTGCTGACAGTTGAGTATTGACATGTGTTGAGCTTCTCTCTGGAAGGACTTCAGAATTCTTTTTTTTATACCGAAAGAAGTAACTGTGTAAGGATTTGACAAGCATATATTGAGCCTCACCACCAGTCAGGCAAAAGTTAGGTCCTGTGGACCAAGATGAAGATACAGGGTTCCTGCTCTTTGAGAGTTTATAGTTTACTGTGGAGACATATGCTTACAATAAAAAGGAATTAAGCCTTCATAGAAGAAAATATAGGCATAGGGAATGTGTTAGCCCTCAAGCAAGCGATATGAAGCTTCATAAAAGAAGCTGCATTTGAAAGTTAAAAGGTAAATGAGAATTGGCTGGGCAGAAATGAAGAAGGCATTACAGATAGTGACAAAATCTTTAATTTTGCTTCCTAATTTAAATTTACAAGGTACCTTAGCAAATACTCTCCTTAAGCTGTCCTGCATTTATTTAGATATATGGTATGATATATATATTGAAATACATATGCAGGGAGGAAAAGTTTTTAAATATTAGGTTGTGTTTGTTTGATAGGGTGAGAGGTCAAACAATTATAGAATAGTTTTTTGTGTCATGTGTCAAGTAACTTAATATGGATTCTCTTGTCACTCTTGCTCCTAACTTAAATATCTTAGGGAACCATTTCATTTCTTTTCTCCATAACTTGACTGTCTCAATTTTCAGCTTATGGACCAAGAGACTTGTTGAACTCAACAAAGTATGTTTTTTATTTTATAGCGTGTAGTGTAGTATATTTTAAGGGCCAGCAAGCATTAATTATCATGCTTACACAAACATAGCCATATATACAACTTAATTATTTGAAATGTCAGAGAACAGGAAGATAAAAGTTATGTTCTCCCAACTTTTCTCCCCAGTAAAACTCAAAGGAAAATGTCTTGGACTGATATAATTTGATAATAATTATTATTATTTTTAAAGAGTATGTGTGCACACACGAGCTGGGTGGGGGTAGTTGGAGGGGGGCAGAGGAAGAGGGAGAGAGAATCTTAAGCAACCTCTACACCCACACTCTTTTTATATTAGAAGGAGAAGGTATTTCAGTTATTGTTAGAGAAAAATCCAAATACATTATGGAAGTGGAAATAGTAATAGCAGTATAAGAACTCTCCCTCGTCTCCCGGTATCCATTACCCAGTATCATCTGTTAACTCAAGGCCGTCTTATTTTATTATACCCCCGCAATTCTCTAACCGTCCACCCCACACATGTATACCTACCTCTCTTCCCATGCCTCCATCTCTATTGGATTATTTGAAGCAAATTTCAGAAACCTTATTCCATCTAAATGTTTTGGTATATATTTCTAAAAGATAATGACTAAAAATGTATAATACATTTATCACACCTAAAAATTAATAATTTCTTAGTATCAAATATCTAATGAGAGTTCAAAAATTTGAGAACACTTGCAAAGCTGATACTTATATTTAAGAATTAATATCCAGTTCTATTTAAGAATAAGTAAGGTCAGTTATTTGACCCTTCCTTGGTCGGCTTTGGAAATTTATGGGAAATGTGTTATTTAGCTACCAAGTTACTGAAACATAGTGGCTAATATTTGCTCTAATGCTTTGTTTAAAACTTAGAAGTTATTTTATCATGAGCTACTTATGTAGCTCTAATTTTGGTCAGTGTATTATGAATGCAGTATAGAATTTTGAATCTCTAAGAATCTCATTCATTATCATGGAACCTACGCCAGTATGTTGTGATCAGTAGGATGTCACTTAATTTAGAACATTTACTTTCTTATTTGGAAGATTTTTTAATTATAAGTTTTTCTGAAAATTGCTTTAACAATTTCATTTAGATTGCTGGTTTCAGATGAATGAGGCATTTCCATTTCTTGTTACAAAGATATTTTTCAGGTCTTAGCCCAAATAACTTTGAGTATTTTTTTATCATAGGGAACTCTTGACATTGTTTCTTTTTCTGGATAGTTGTCTATTTGAATGACTTTTGCTAATTGAATCCCTGATGTTAATTTTGTCATGGGGGGAAAAACTGGGGACATTATATTGGGGAGAGGCATGTGATTAGCTTGAAATAAATTTTGCTATATACTAATCTTTGCTATTTAGTTACATATAGCAAAATAAATTTTCTAAATACTCACCATACTAGTTTTGCCTTGCATGAAAACATTCTAATAAATGAACTAATTTTGTTTGATAAATGTATTTAATTGGTACTTGGTTTTTGTTCTTAACAGTTTTAACAGTTTAGCTTTTTGTTCCTTTTCTTTATGATGTTTCTTTGTTTTTCTTAGAATGCATCCATCCAAGCCACGAAATCTGACAGTGTTAATGGAAGTGAACCACCAACTCCTCAGGTCTGTTACTAATGTTATTTTAGAAAATAGCAAGTCATTTCAGAGTGTTGGTCCATCTATATTATTAGCATCTGACTTTCTGTTGGAACAATAATGTCCATAGATTTGATAAAATATGTATGGAAACCTAGGTTTGTTGATGCTTTCTTGGAAACAGTTTTAAATGAAAATGTTTCATGTATACACACCAGTCATGTAATATGCCATTGTTACTCATTTAAGAAATTAATGGCAGTGAAGAGAAAACTTTTTGAAAAAAAGGAATCTGACTTTATAGTTTAAAAGATTATGGACACTTTATATTGAAAGACATTGAGTTACATAATTTAGAAAGTGGGGATATGGAGCATATGGAATTTCTTTTAAAGTTTGCTCTAATGCGAGTATTTTACTAGAAAACTTTGATTTAAAAAAGTCATTTGGGGAGTGTGCAGCTCAAGTGACATTCTTTTGACTCTTTCCAAAAAAGAAAGAAAAAAATTCATTAAGAATATCATAATGGCAGCAGTGTCTGAGATGAACATTTGTTTAGGCTTTAGTGATGATGTTATCATTAATCTGGCTATTCTCAGCAGTCTCTGATTAGGACAAAAACATTTATAATCTGTGGACCTGGATCATGTATGGAGACAATTTATGAGCTATATGATATATGAATTAAATTATTTAGACTAAACATTCTAAAGTATTGTCTGGCAAATGTACAGATTATAGCTTCCAAAATTCTATGAACAGATTCGGTGGACTGAGGATCTCATTCCTTTGGTGGGGGCTGGTCAGGTGCTGGGCATAGTCCAAGTCCCTGAGCTTATTGACTCTGGCTTTGCCCAGTTTCCCTAGGTAATTCCAAGTCCTCTACAAATACATCATTTTTTATAAGCTCCATGAAGTAGGGGTAAAATATTTGGATGTACCACTCTACATGGTACTGGGCAGATCCAGTGATCTTTAATGAGTATTATTAAAAATATTATTTAGAATGATTATTTTCCCTTTACAGAACAGTTCAAAAAGACTATAAATACTGTTATGAATACAAAAACTGAATGATAATCAGCTTTATAACACATTCAGAAGAAATTTAAGTTTTCAATAAGGTGAAGAATGAGCATGGATAAAGTTCAGGAAGTAAGCCCATTGAAAATACAACTGTTTTTCTAAAAATGAATAAGGTACCGGGGATCCCTGGGTTGCTCAGCAGTTTGGCGCCTGCCTTTGGCCCAGGGTGTGATCCTGGAGTCCCGGGATCGAGTCCCGCATCAGGCTCTTGGCATGGAGCCTGCTTATCCCTCTGCCTGTGTCTCTGCCTCTCTCTCTCTATGTCTTTCATGAATAAATAAATAAAACCTTTAAAAAAATAATAAGGTACCTATTATTAACTATGTATCAGGCATTGTTAAACATTTTGCATATATGATCTCATTTAATTCTTATCACAAGGAGATGCCTTTACTCAGTCTGTTTATTTTTAAACATATCTCTGAAAGTTGGTTGTTGGCTGTTATTAGCTAATTGGGAATAATGTATATTCTTGAAGGGGGTGGAATGCTTAGTATGATTGGGCATCTTAACATCAGGAGGAAACCATGGGGTGACACCAAGGTAGGAGAAGAGATGGTACAATGCAAGCCCAAGAGTTTGTAAACACAGCTGCCTGTGATTGCCTTATTACTGGGTCAGATATTCTACATAAATCAATTGGTTTTGGCATACAATATAACAAACAATTTTCTCCTTTTTTCTTTTCAACACAGTATATTATGAAAATTTTCAAACATACAGAGAAATAGAACTTTAAAGTGAGCATGTATATACCTACTGCCCAGAGTATATCATCGATACTTTACTATATACTTGCTTTATCACAAATCTGTCCATGTATACATTATTCTATCTGCCCCTCAATCTATTTTACTTTTTTGATGCTTTTCAGAGTAAGTTGCAGGCCATAGTATCCTTCCTTGTAATATTTTAGCATGTATATCATTAACCAGAGTTCAATATTAGTATTTAAGTATTAATGCTGTAATTACTTTAAGGAAAGAGGAAGGTTAATACCACATCTGATAATTAATTCTCAAGTTAAAAATACAAGTTAAATCAAAATTTAAAGGACCTTGATATGGAACTGACTAGTTTCAGTGGTTTAATTAGTTGTGTAATTACGTATATATCTATTATGCACACAGCTTAGATGTTGGATAGTAATGAATCATGATGAAAATTTACTTTAGTTAATTTATCTGATTAAAAGGTAGTTACCTGGGATCCCTGGGTGGCACAGCGATTTGGCGCCTGCCTTTGGCCCAGGGCGTGATCCTGGAGATCCAGGATCGAATCCCACGTCGGGCTCCCGGTGCATGGAGCCTGCTTCTCCCTCTGCCTGTGTCTCTGCCTCTCTCTCTCTCTCTCTGTGACTATCATAAATAAATAAAAATTAAAAAAAAAAAGGTAGTTACCTCCCTAGAATTTTTTTTTAGATTGAAGTATAACTGACATACAATATCTAATTAATTTCATACGAGGTATAAATCATAGTGATTTGATATTTTTATACATTAGGAAATGGTCCCCATGATTAGTCTAGTTACCAGAATCCATCACCATACAAAATATTACTGACTGTGTTCCCTGTGCTGTACATTACATCCTCCTCACTTCTTTCTTTTATAACTGGAAGTTTGTACCTATTCTCTTTACATATTTTGCCTTCTTCCCCAGACCCCTCCACTCTCTGGTAAGCAATAGTTTGTTTCTTGTGTCTTTGAATCTATATTGTTTTTATTATATTATATATATATATATATTTTTAAAGATTTTTATTTATTTATTCATGAGAGACAGAGAGAGAGAGAGAGAGGTAGAGACACAGGCAGAGGGAGAAGCAGGCTCCCTCCTGGGAGCCTGACGTAGGACTGGATCCCAGGTCTCCAGGATCACGCCCTGGGCTGAAGGCAGGCAAAACAGCCGAGCCACTCAGGGATCCCCTGTTTTATTTTTTTTTAGATTCTACATATAAGTGAAATCATATGGCATTTGTCTTTATCTGACTTCTCTCATTTAGCATAATACCCTCTAGGTCCTCTAGGTCACAGATGGCAAAATTTCATTCTTTTTACATGGCTAAGTAATATTTTTATGTATTTGTTTCTATTATATAGCATATATATATATATTATATATATATATATCTCACCTCTTCTTTATATAATATATATATCTCACCTCTTCTTTATCCAGTCATCTGTTGAAGGGCATTTAGACATTCCTTCTTTATCTTGACTAGTATAAATAATGCTGCAGGAAACTTAAGGGTACATATATATATCTTTGAGTTGGTGTTTTTGTTTTTTTTGTTTCAGATAAATACCTAGAAGTGGAATTGCTGGATTGTATGGTAGTTCTATTTTTAATTTTTTGATGAACCTCCATACTGTTTTCCATAGTGACTGTGCCAGTTTATATTCCTACTAACAGTGCACCAGGATTCCCTTTTTTCTACATCCTTAACCAACATTTGCTACTTTTTGTCTTTTTGATAATAGCCAATCTGACCACTGTGAGGTGTTATCTCATTGCAGTTTTGGTTTGCATTTTCCTGATGATTAATGATGTTGAGTATCTTTTCAGGTGCCCGTTGGCTGTCTGCATGTCTTCTTTGAAAAAATGTCTATTCAAGTCCTCTGCCCATTTAAAAAAATTTTTTGATATTGTATAAGTTCTTTATATATTTTGTTCTTATATATTTTTATATATTTTGGATATTAATCCCTTATCGAATGCATGATTTGCAAATATCTTTTCCAATGCAGTAGATTGCCTTCTCGTTTGGTTGATGGTTTCCTTCACTGTGCAAAAGCTTTTTAGTTTGATGTAATCCCATTTGTTTATTTTAGTTTTTGTTACCCTTGCCTGAGGATACTGATTCAAAAAAAAAAAAAATACTAAGACTGATGTCAAAGAGCTTACTGCGTACCTTTTCTTCTAGGTGTTGTGTATTCTTTTTTGAGGTAAATTTTATGTAAAATGAAATATACAAACCTCGTGTGCATTAACTGAGTTTTAACAAATGTATATGCTAAACCCATATGCTAAACCCATACAGAGGTTTTAGAACATTATCAACACCCTAGAAAGTTCCTTTGTGGTTCTTCTCCCTCCTAGAGGCAATCTCTTAAATTTTTTTCCACCATACCATGGATTAGGTTTGCTTGTTTTAGAACTTTATATAAGTAGCCTCATATATGTATAGCATGTACTCTTGTAGAAAGCTTCTTTCAGTCATGATAGTATTTTTGAGATTTCATCCATGTTGTTGTAGTTATCAGTAGTTCCCCTTTATTCTTTGTAGGGTTCCTTTGAATAGATATTACATGGTTTATTTACCTTTAATGGACACTTGGGCTGTTTCCAGTTTTTAACTATTATGAATAGAGCTACTATAAACGTTATTGTAGAAATCTTTGTCAATGTGTGTTTTCATTTCTTCCTTTTTGACCATTATAGATTGTGTAATAATACTTTTTGATGATTTCTAGAATAACATATACTGTGTGTATATATATAAAATGATGTGTTTGATACATATCATTTTAACCAAAACATTGAATGCTTAAATATCTCTTATTAGATCATCATTATCATACTGACAGATTAAGATATAACTTAACAAATGTGTATTAAGTACTTGCTTTGTGGAAAGCATTGTGACAAGGAACCAGAGATAGGAAATAAGGATTATTTTCTAAATGAGCATAAAGTCTAGCGTGAGGGTGTGTGTGTGTAGCAGATATAATGACAGGAAAACTTACTTAGTGCTTACTGCTTATAGCACATTATTTAAAATATTTTAAATGTGCTCACTCATTTAATTCTTATAACAATCCTACTCTTTTACAAATGAGAAAATTGAAACACAGAGGCCTTAAAAACTACAAACTACTAAGTGGTAAAGCTGGGATTCAAATCAGGGAATTTGGTTCAGAGTCTGTGTTTTTAATCATTGTCCTGTGATGTCACGATAGTTATTCTGGGGCTTAAACAACTCAGGTGTTAAACCAGCATGTTGGTAACTAATGGTGAGTCCGAATGCAAGAAGTGCTCCAGTAATGGTTCTGGTAAAAGCTGAGGCCATTAAGGTTATTTCTGATGAGTGAGATCTGAGGTTTCCTAGAAGAGCTGGCATTTGACCTGAACTTTGAAGGATGTCTGGATTTTCCTATGTAGGGAAATTATGGGCAGTGGTACAGAGGCACACAGTGATGCATTTGTTTCAGGGCAGGAAGTTGCCTGTTATGACTCAAGTTTTTGGTACACAGAGGAGTGAATTTACAGAGAAAAGGGTCTTGGGAAGTGGGAATCTTGAATATAAGCTAAAGATTTTGAACTTTATATTAAATGGGGAATCCAGTTTCAGAATTGGAATGAGATGGTCTGGATGATGTTTTAGACAGACAATTGTGTGGTGACAGTGCAATAGGGCAGATTGGGGTAAGAGATTAGAGGCCAGGGAATACAAGGCTGCTAAGGTATCCAGCTGATGGAGGATGAGAGTCGGAACAATAGTGTTAGGGGAATACATAGGATGGGTTGAAAACAGGCTCTAATGGGGGAGACAGGAAGGAATTAAAGGTAACTCTTGTGTGTGTATGGATTTCTCCTTCTCTAATCCCCTTCAGTTTTTTTTTTTTTTTTTAATGAACTGTAAATCTGCGAATGTCTTTTGTATCAGAAACCTGACAGCAGTTGTCATCAGTGGGAGTTCAGTTTTTCACATATCAGAAGGCCTGAGGATTAAGGGTCCTTCTTCCTTTAGCATCTTGTCCCTGCCACATCCTTGCCACTGCCTTTCACTCTCACAATTAATTACAAGTTGGCCTTCAAGAATTGCATCTTCATTCTGGACAGGAGGAAAGACTGAAGGGGACAAAAGGCATATTCCTATTTGTAAAGAAAATAATACCTGTCCTAGAAGGTTCTTTTTTTTAATTTTTATTTATTTATGATAGTCATACAGAGAGAGAGAGAGGCAGAGACACAGGCAGAGGGAGAAGCAGGCTCCATGCACCAGGAGCCCGATGTGGGACCCGATCCCGGGTTTCCAGGATCGCGCCCTGGGCCAAAGGCAGGCGCCAAACCGCTGCGCCACCCAGGGATCCCCTAGAAGGTTCTGTTTTATAGATTTCCACTTAGTGTAAATTGTACAATAGTGTACATTATTGGCCAAACTTAGTCACATGGCCCCCTCCTAGATGAAACAGAGTCTGGGAAAAGCTAATTTAATAAACTAATTGAATAAAACAAAAAACTTAAAAAAAAAAAAAAAGCTAGGGGCGCCTAGCTGGCTCAGTCGTTGGAGCATGTGACTCTTGATCTCAGAGTTGTGAGTTCAAGCCCATGTTGCTTGTAGAGAGTACCTAAAGATAACAAAAGCTTAAAAAACCATTCCTTTAATTGAAATATATCACAATATAATATATACTGAAAAGTATGATATATGCATTATACAATTTTCTGAATTTTTACAAACCAGTTAAATACACCTTTGTAATCAACATTCCAAGTAACAGAAATTACTAGTATCCCACAAGGCCTTGTGCTCCTTTCCATTCCTCTCTTTTTCCCTAGGGTAATTACTGTTCTGACATTTAGGTTAATTTTGCCTATTTTTCTTTTATGATTTTATTTATTTATTCATGAGAGACACACAGAGAGGGAAAGAGGCAGAGACGAGACACAGGCAGAGGGAGAAGCAGGCTCCATGCAGGGAGCCCGATGTGGGACTCGATCTCGGGACTCCAGGATCATGCCCTGGGCCGAAGGCAGGCGCTTAAACCGCTGAGCCCCCAGAGATCCCCTAATTTTGCCCGTTTTGAACTTTATGTCAATGGAATAAAAGTGGGTACTCTTGTGTCTGTCTTCTTTTGCTCAGTACTCTGTGAGAGTCCTCTGTATTGTGGTGGTTGCAAATCATTCTCATTGCTGTCTGGTATTCCATTGGTGAACAGACTGCAGTTATCCATTCGGTGATTCATCAGCATCAACAGTAGCTTCAAGTTTGGGACTATATTGAATAAGGTTGCTATAAACTTTCTAGTGTTTGTCTTTTGTTGAACATACAAAAGACATATTTCTATTGAGTATATACTTAGTAGTGAAATTGCTGACTCAGATTGTGTACATGTGTTTAGTTTTAGTAAATACTGACAAATAGTTTTCCAAAGTGGACTGCTCCACATCCTTATCGGTACTTGGTATTTTCTGTAGTTTTAATTTTAGCCATTTCTGGTGGATGTGAGGTGGTATCTCCTGTGACTTTAATTTATATTTGGGAAGGTGAATGTTTTTACCTGGGTGTATTGTTATTCTGAACAAAACTGGGGTCCAGTGGAAAAAAAGAAAGAGTAGATATCAGGTGGTAGCCAGTATATATTATTTACCTTAAGCCGGTCATACTTCGGAATACTGTATATGTTTTGATTTATTACTCCTCACAACTACCCCATGAAGTGAGTGTCGTTGTTATCCTCATTTTACATATGAGGAAACAGAGGTATAGAAGGTTAAGTAATTTGCCCAAGGTGTTATTGCCAGTAAGTAGTAGAGCTAAGACTTGTCCCAAGACGTGTGGTTTCATAACCTGTGCTTTTAGCTACTGTATCATATAATCAGAAGAGTCTGCTACATAAGCTTGTGTATGATATTCTTATTTGTAAGTTTGTCTTTTTAGTCTCCTTTCTCTGTTAATAATAATTGTTAGTTTATGAGGTATTTGCTACATTTTAAGCACTTTGTATGTATTAACTCATTAGTCCTTGTGGCATCTATATAAGGTGGCTGGTATGATTATCATCATCATATAATTATTTTTATCATTCCCGTTTTGCAGAGGGAGAAATAAGACTAGTGAAGCTACTTGGTCAAGGTCACGTAGAGCATAGTGGTAGAGCACCCTTACTCGACAGTCCACAGGCCGAATCACTACACTCAAACTGTTACTTCCAAATATAGCAGAGGTGGCAGTTAGTAAGTTTATCAGCTCTGCAAATACATGTCTTTGACATTGTTTATTAGCTTCTGGCTGACCCTAAAACAACTATTTCTAGTGTTATTCAAACTTGTTTTACCTGTGTGTCCAAGGGCAACTTACTCTCTGTGTGAAGTGAAAAGCACTTTCTGCATAGGTTAGAAGTGACTGGTAATGGAATTCAGTAAAGCATTTCTTAAAAGTTTTTGAGCGTGAAGGTCTCTCCTCTCCCTCAAGACTTTCTTCATCCCCTCCCTCCAGTATACAGGTAAAACTTACACGTTATGAAAAAAAACTAGAAAGTACAAAAATATATAAAAATGAAAATAAAAACCACCTAAAATTTTACCATGCAGAACCACTCACTGTTAACTTTTGATGTTTCTTTTTAATGACCTGATTCTAAGGGGGTGTGTGTGTGTGTGTGTGTATAAATAAATATGTTCAGACATATGTATACATATCACCCTATGTGTGTATATATATATAATATATATATGTAAATTGAAAAGTAGATATAATTGCTTTAAATCAAAATGAGTTGACAATATGTATATTGTTTTCTAACTTGTTTTTTTCTATTTAATAGTATGTCTTGAACCTCCCTTCATATAGTATAGTTTACATAATGTATCCTCTACTGGGGTACATTTGGGTTGTTTCTGGTTATTTTTTTAAAAGATTTTATTTATCTATTCATGAGAGGCAGAGACACAGGCAGAGGCAGTCCCATGTGGGACTCCCAGGACCTGGGGATCACCACCTGAGCCAAAGGCTCAACCACTGAGCCACCCAGGTGCTCCTGGTTGTTTTCAGTTTTGACTATTACAAACAACCTGTGATAAATCTCTGTGTATATGAAGGAGCTGGAGCATGTTATCCCCTCTTACTTACTCCCACCTTGCCTAATACTATTACTGAATCTCTAGAATCCATAAGTAAAGTATTCCTGGTTTGAATAAGAGAATCTTTTTGCTTTCCTGTAATATTGCCCACACATGACCTCAATCTCCCCTGAGTATTCATTCCTGGCATTGCTGAGATGTTGCAGGTGACCCTGTGGCACTAATGAGAATGAGTTTGTAGGAAACACCTGTTAAATACTGACTGCTGTCACCTGAACAAAATAACGCAGTTTAAAGCAGCTTATTTACATTATTTTTCATTGTTACTATTCAAATGAACGTGTTATTCTAATTAAGGTAACAGCTCTTATTACTGTTTCTTTTTTTTTTTTTTCTTATTACTGTTTCTGACATCAGACTTGTTGATCTGTGCAGAGGGATTCTAGCTTAGACTTTTCGATTGTTGTGTATGATTTTTTTTTTTAATTTTTTTTTTTTTTTTTTTTTTATTTATGATAGTCACAGAGAGAGAGAGAGGCGCAGAGACACAGGCAGAGGGAGAAGCAGGCTCCATGCACCGGGAGCCCGATGTGGGATTCGATCCCGGGTCTCCAGGATCGCGCCCTGGGCCAAAGGCAGGCGCCAAACCGCTGCGCCACCCAGGGATCCCCTGTGTATGATTTTTTAATGCATATTTTTATTTCCAGTAGACAGAATGGTAATTAGAGCAGAGCTGGATATCACTAGTCAACTCTGCCTGGCATTCTCTTACTGAACAAAGTGGGCTCACAAATCATTACCCTTACCCTTCTCCCATTCCCCTCTTTTGTTGAATAGAGTGATGAAGAATTTAGTACCTGCATACACACTCAAGGTAAAGCTCACTTGACTTGAGCCACACATTTCACACTTTATAATATATACCCCCACTTTAGGCATTAGGTATATACTGGTGATACAGATACCATGGCTTCCAAGGATCTTACGGTTGTGGAGATGAATCCTCACAGGTATGCTGAGAAAACATGACATCCTTCTTTTTTATAGATGTACAAACTGAAGGGAATTGACCTAGTGAAGCTGTTGCACTGCTTGGTGACGGACCTGGGACCTATACCTGAAACCTCTGACTTGAGGTCCAGTGCTTTTTCAGAAATAAACAAGTGTCTCTTGTTTTGCAGAAAACAATGTATTGGGCAACCCGGGTGGCTCAGCGGGTTAGTGCCTGCCTTCAACCCAGGGCATGATCCTGGAGATCCGGGATCGAGTCCCACATCGGGCTTCCTGCATGGAGCCAGCTTCTCCCTCTGCCTGTGTCTCTGCCTTTCTCTCTCTCTCTCTCTCTCTCTCTCTCTCTCATTCTGACTATCATAAATAAATAAATAAATAAATAAATAAATAAATAAATAAATAAATGTGTGATGGAAATAAATAAATAAATAAAATCTAAAATTAAAACAATGTATTATGTAAAATATCAGGAATGTAAATTTAATTTGTTAAGAGCTTTTAATAGATTATTGATGGTGATGGGGAATCCTGGAAGTCTAAATGTGCATTTTAATTACATATTTTGTTGGGTTTTGGTTGCAGTCAGGTGACACACAGTCTTTTGCACAGAAGCTCCAGCTCCGGGTGCCTTCCATGGAATCTTTGTTTCGAAGTCCACTAAAGGAATCTCTCTTCCGATCTTCTTCTAAAGAGTCTTTGGTACGAACGTCTTCCAGAGAGTCCCTGAATCGATTTGACCTAGACTCCTCTGTGGCCACCTTTGATCCATCCTCTGATATGGAGAGTGAGCCCGAAGATTCACTCCCTCATTTAGACAGTCTCAGCAAAGAACAGTTGATTCACTGGTTGCGAAGAATGGAACGAAGATTGAATAGCTACAAAGGAAAATGTTCTGAGGTAGGAGCATGACTTTTTTGCCTATATGAAAAGTTTTCCCCTTATTCTCTGATTCATGTTACTGTATGGGTTTTACTCATCGATGCCTAAACTGTCAATTCCCTAGATACGCTGATCACTAAGGGAGGGTAGTCTATGGCATTATCTAGTTAAAGATTTTCTGGTGAACAGAAGCCCTTTGGCAAGACATTTAGTAAAATTTTTGGGAAGATCATTGTCTATAGCTTTCTGGTTTGCACGTTTTGTGCCCTCCTTTTTTTCCCCATCCCCTCTCTCCAATGTTGCTTAGACACTCAGTACAAAGTGCATCATCTTTGTTCCTCACATCCTCTCCCTTGTTCATCTTCTAAGTGCTGTAGGTCCAAAATGACCTTTTCTGCCAACCAGATTTCCATCACTACTGACTCCAATTATGTTTTAGGTAGTCTGATTTTCTGACTCATTGGGTTCACTCTCATTATACCTACATTTAAACTTTGCCTCAAATGAATCTTTAACTGCTAAACCTCTTGAGGATGATGCTGTCTGTGTAGTCTAAGAGAGGAAGTAGTCCCGCCTCATCTCTCTTTTCTGTTCTTCCCTTCGGGCTGAATTGTATTAGTTCCCCTGTGTAGTTAAACCAGTTCTTCTTCTGGAAAGCCTTTCTGGAGGGAGTTGCACATGGATTTTTTTTTAAGACAATGCATAATGTTTTATTGTCTTAATAATTTGTGAGTCAGCATTGCTGTTAACTTTTAATAAGTAATAAAATTCAAAGTTCATGTATAAAGTTAGCCATAACTTCTATATCCAATTATGGCTATAGTCTGTGTAGTTTTACCCTGTAGCCAAAAATAACAGAAACCCCTAAATGAAACATACAAAATATCTTTTTAAAACTATAGAGTACTGACAAAATTGGAAGGAATTATTACACTAAAATCTGTCAGTTGGCTGGAATTTTAGAGATATAAACAGAGCATTAAAGCCGTCTACCTCAGGATGCCTGGGTGGTTTAGTTGGTTAGGTCCCGATCTTTGGCTCAGATCATGATCTCAGGGTCCTGGGATAGAGCCTTGTTTGGGTCTTCCTGCTCCGAGTGAAGTCGGTTTCTCCCTCACCCTCTGCCCCAAGTTCCACTTGTGCATGCTCTCTCTTTCTCTCTCTTAAATAGATAAATAAACTCTTTAGAAAAAAAAATCCATCTATCTCATGAAGTACTTATGGAATCAGGTAACTTTTTCCTTTAAATTTATTTTTCGTTTTTTAAAAAAGATTTATTTGAGAGAAAGTTGGGGTGGGGGAAAGGGAGAGGGAAAGAATCTCAAGCAGACTACCTGCTGAGCACAGAGCCAGCAGGGCTTAATCTCACAACCCTAAGATCATGACCTGAGCCAAAATCAGAAGTTGGACGCTTAAATGACTAAGCCACCCAGGTTATCCCATTTATTTTCTATTTCTATCCAAGTTAATCATGGTCCTGAATTTGTTGTTTAGATTTATGTCATTTTACTAACTTACCCATGGCTTTCAAGTTTGAAGCTGGGGCAGCAGTATAATTAGTGTTTAAGTGTGTAAGACACTGTGCATTTTATGTTTATAGTGCCATTGAATTTTACATTGTCTCTGTGAAGTAGATATTAATTAGCTCTGTTGAGTAGAATAGGAATTAGAGACTCTTAGAGACTTAATCATAGATCTAAAGTAATGTGCTTAAAGTCACACAGGTAGCGCTTGACAAACTGTGGATTTGATTTTAGGTCTTTCTGGTTGTTTCCACTCTTCTGTGGCACCCCAAGTTGAGTCATGCAGCTGATTAGGGATGAAAAGAGCACATTATAGTCTTTGTCAACCTACCCTGCACTGTAGGTAACCAGGATAAAATAGTGCTGTGAGTGACATCTAATTGTTGGTTACTCTGCCACTTCTTCTACTCCGCAGTTTTTGAGTACCATTTTCTTATCTGGCAATAAGAATGCCTATCGTAAGGTAATAAGAGGAGGATTGTGGTCTTTGGCAGAATTTTTTTCTTTATTGCTAGACTCACCTTCCATTGCTGCCTGCCTCTCAACTCAAGACATCAGTAGATGTGTTTAGAGGCACACAGCAACCTTCCAAGGAGAATGGCGAGGCTCAGAATAAGGGAGTACTTCCTCCTAAAGCTGTAGCTTATGTCTTCAGAGTCCTCTTGGGCTTCTCAAGTAGGGTCCAAATAATTCATTGGAGCCATGCGCTTATTTTTCTTTTTCTTTTTTTTTTTAAGGTTTTATTTATTTATTTATTTATTCAGAGAGCGCGAGAGAGAGGCAGAGACAGGCAGAGGGAGAAGCAGGCTCCGTGCAGGAAGCCCGACATGGGACTCGATCCCGGGTCTCCAGGATCACACCCTGGGCTGCAGGCGGCACTAAACCGCTGCACCACTGGGGCTGCTCCATGCGCTTATTTTTCATATGAATAATGCTATATAATTAATAAGTTTAAATATTTGTTAATCCATAATTTCATCAGGCTGTGCTAGAATGTTTAAATATTCTATTTAATTAGGTTAGTTAAACATTCCTTTAGGACCAGAATTACCAGTTTTTATCTGTTAGTTATAAGTTCCTTTCCTCAGATTTTTACCCAGACCTTTAGAGATGAATGTTATGGTCTATAATAGCCCAAATAAAAAAATCACCTGATGAGCTTGATAAATAAACATGTGTCTGTCCCTCCTTCCCCGAGGTCACATTCAGTTAGTTTGAAGTGGGACCCCAAAATTTGTCTAACTAGCAAGCTCTTAGGGAATGCTATTGCTGTTGGTACAGGTCTATGACTACAGTTTGAGTTGAGTAGTTTCTTGCCTTTAGGCAAGTTGGCTCTAATCTCTACCCCATTCATAATTAAATACTGAAATTAAAAAAATTATTTATTTATTTGAGAAAGCAGGCAAATTATTTATCTGGGGCCGCAAAGGGAGAGGGAGAGAGAGACTCTCAAGCCAACTCCTGGCCGAGCATGGATCCCAACAGAGGACTCGATCTTACCACCCTGAGAACATGACCTGAGCCAAAATCAGGAGTCAGATGCTCAATTGACTGAGCCCCCCAGGTGCCCCTAAGTATTGAAATTTAAAGATGTATGTGTCTGAGGTGAACTCAAGTACAGATTTAATATCTTTATTTATAGAGTCAAGTTACATTTTATTTTTCAGAAACATATTCTTAAGTTTTTTTGACTGTGTATGCATCTGACTAGGTTGAATTATCTATAAAAGGATTATTCTGATTTGTGTATTTTTTGACTTTCATAAAGATATTTTAGTAGAGTCTGGAATAATTTATATAGGAATGACTGATGTTATTGGTGACTTTGTCTTTATTTTAGTTTGTTACAGCTTATCAGACTCTTCAGAGAGAGAAGAAAAAGCTACAAGTAAGTGATATATATTTTGGCTGTGATACTGATTCATACATATTTTTAAAATTAGTGTCTTATAGTATGATAGTTCTGACCCTCACTTTTAATAATTCTCCATGTGATCCAGGCATTTAACCTATTTTACTACCTGGGGTTTTAAATAGAGTGTGTGAGAAATTCCATAGATTTTATCTCTGGTAGGGATGGGCTTTTTTTGAGTTTTGGAGCCCTGCAGTGTTTAAGAGGTCTGGATTTAAGACATGTTTGCCTCTTTCAAACTTGCTTTCTGGTGTCTCAGTCTGTGGGTTGCATCTTTGTTTTAGTGATAGAGACATACAACCTTCTAAACTTTCCCTTCTATTTTTTTTTAAAGATTTATTTATTTATTTATGATAGACATAGAGAGAGAGGCAAAGACACAGGAGGAGGGAGAAGCAGGCTCCATGCTGGGAGCCCAACGTGGGACTTGATCCTGGGACTCCAGGATTGTGCCCTGGGCCAAAGGCAGGCGCTAAACCGCTAAGCCACCCAGGGATCCCCTCCCTTCTATTTTTGAAATACCTGCAGACATCTCTGCTCCTTATCATTCTACCAGGGTCCGAACACAAGCATCCTCTCTCTTTTTTCCTGAGGCTGCTGCTTGTAAAGCTCTTGGTCATGTATGTGGAAAGAAAGGAAGCCATTGAGCTCTTCTGGGTATCCCACCTCAGCCCCACTGTGTCACCCTGTTCCGTGGCTAGACATTTCCCACCAGGTATTTCAGGTGATAATTCACAGGTCAGAGCTAAGGGGAAGTATCCACTCCACTTCAAACACTGCCATCAGTTTGCTATGATATGTAAATATTATCATTTGGAATCATGCATTACTAATTTCTGCTTCTGTCCTGTCTTGAGAAGGAGAATAGTGGCTTATATTGTGAGGGGATAGCATTCTGTATCTCTGCTGTATGACTTATTCCTAAACATTTTAAAATCTTTTAATGATAAAATACATAGAAAATCATACACAAAAAAATATAGTCTTATTTCTTTCAGTAAAAGTTATTTAAAACAGTTTAGCATTTTGTCCCATCTAAAGACACTAATTGAATAACCAAAAAGTTATTTGTAAAGTAACTTGGTAAAATTAATTTCCTGATGTACATTATTTTAATATATTTAATCTGCCATAAATAATAATTTCCAATAAGTACAACATTAAATTTTCTGGCTTTGGTCTGGAGTACAATCAATTGGTTCAGAATGGTAACAGTAGTTTTTATTGCTGATTCAGTGTTCTCATTATCCATTAACAAGTATAAAAATTAGGTTATTACAATTAGAGTTTTTAGTTTGTTTGACAATGTTTTCTTAAACATGGGGTCTTTTGAAATGGAGGTTAGCTCTTATTTATTCCATTGTATTATTAATGTTCTATAAATTAATACCCAAAAGTTCATCTTATTCCTGTGGTATGGGAGCACCTTGCGTGTGTTTCTATAAATTGTCTCTGGATTTTTATTTCTACATGCATATAATTCTACCACTAAGTGGCAGTAGAGAACTGTGGTTGCATAGTCCCAATTTAAAGGATGTTGAAGATCAAGTTCAGTGACTTGTGCTCTTTTTTACTTTCTTTTCATTACTATGTCATGCAGTTCTTTAAATTAGCTTTTTTTTTTTTTTCTTTTTAAAATTAAAGGGTATATTAAGTCAGAGTCAGGATAAAGCACTTCGGAGGATTGGAGAGTTAAGAGAGGTAAGTCATGGTGATTAATACTTTGAGAATTTAATCTCATTTATCAGAACTCTTGTTATTTGTTGGGATAGTTTCATATACAGTTCTTTAGTTATAGTAAAAACCAACCAGGCCATTCTGTAAGACCAGAGATTGCTTCTTACAGTTTTTATTTGTGTAGTTTCCCTAAGATATATGCTGGTAGAATTTATGACATAAGAATGCCTTTATTTAGCAACAGAATATCATTTGCCAGCTTGACAGTCAGTGGCAACTTCCGAGGCTAACCTGTCTCTTCTGTTAGGCATTTCAGGCTCCTTTTTGTTTTTCCTAACCAACAGTTTTGATAAAATTAAATAAAAATTATGTTCATGTAATATTTTGGGGGGGGTAATTTTAACAATGAAATATTAGCAAATATTTACCATTTTTGTCCTGTCCTGTCTTGAGAAGGTTGGAGATTATTGGCTTATACTGGCTAGGGGGTTGGATTCTGTGTCACTGCTATACTTTAACAGTTTGAAATATTTTAATTGTAAAAATATTTTAGTTATAAGGTATAACAAATATAGAAAATCATGCACAAAAATATATAGCTTATTTGTGTATGGTAAACACTATTGTAACCACCACCACGGTCAAGAAATAGAATATTGCCAGTCACCCTGAAAGCCCCTTTGTGTTTCCCCAGCCAGTAATAGCTCCTCCCTTTCTGCAAAAATAACTACTGACTTTTGTTGTACTTCCTTGTGTCTTTTTAAGGTTTTATTACTGAAAAGTGTGCCCCTAGGTACTACAGTCTTGCCCATGTAAAAATTGTTTTGATACAACTTTTAAGTCTCCTTAAATCTGTACATCCCCGCACCCTGCATCCCTTTTCCTTATAGTTGATCTGTTGAAGAACCTAATGATAAATTAGAAGACCCAGTATTATTCATTTGCCTATTCCAGCACTGTAAAACAATACTTGTAGAATAACAATACTACCACCATTAATTATGATTACTGAGATTAGTTAATAAATTTTTATATACTATTCCTGGTTTTCCACCACTTAAAAAATTTTTTTCCATATCTATACTGTTAGATCATAAATCATTGCATATGTATTTCCCTTTAAACCCTTGTGAAAACTCTCTTAGGAGATGCCTGTCAGAGCCATGGATTGACAAATTTTAATTTTTTATTACCTCCCACTTGTGTTAGGTTTCTTTCTTTTTTTTTTTAATAAATTTATTTTTTATTGGTGTTCAATTTACCAACATACAGAATAGCACCCGTCATCCCGTCAAGTGCCCCCCTCAGTGCCCATCACCCATTCACCCCCACCCCCCACCCTCCTCCCCTTCCACCACCCCTAGTTCGTTTCCCAGAGTTAGGAGTCTTTATGTTCTGTCTCCCTTTCTGATATTTCCCACACATTTCTTCTCCCTTCCCTTATATTCCCTTTCACTATTATTTATATTCCCCAAATGAATGAGAACATATAATGTTTGTCCTTCTCCGATTGACTTACTTCACTCAGCATAATACCCTCCAGTTCCATCCACGTTGAGGCAAATGGTGGGTATTTGTCGTTTCTAATGGCTGAGTAATATTCCATTATATACATAAACCACATCTTCTTTATCCATTCATCTTTCGATGGACACCGAGGCTCCTTCCACAGTTTAGCTATTGTGGACATTGCTGCTATAAACATCGGGGTGCAGGTGTCCCAGCGTTTCATTGCATCTGTATCTTTGAGGTAAATCCCCAACAGTGCAATTGCTGGGTCGTAGGGCAGGTCTATTTTTAACTGTTTGAGGAACCTCCACACAGTTTTCCAGAGTGGCTGCACCAGTTCACATTCCTACCAACAGTGTAAGAGGGTTCCCTTTTCTCTGCATCCTCTCCAACATTTGTGGTTTCCTGCCTTATTAATTTTTTGTGTTAGGTTTCTATTGCTGCTGCAGCAAATTACCACAAATTTAATGGATTAAAACAACACAAATCTCAGAATTTACTTAGTCAAATTAGTCTTACTTGGCTATAATTAAGGTGTCAGTTGGACTGTTTCTTAATGAAGGTTCAGAGGGACAATCTGTTTCTTTGCCATTTTCAGCTTCTGAGGCTGCCATGTACTCTGATACATAGCTTCTTTCCTCCATCTTCAAAACTATCAGTGTTACATCTCTGCCCATTCTACTATAATCATTCCTCCCCTTCTCTCTGAACTCACTTGGGAAAGGTTCTGATTTTAAGGACCCCTGTAATTAGATTGGGCCCACACAGATAATCCATGATAATCTCCTTATTTCAAGGCTCTTAATTTGATCACATATGCAAATTCTCCTAATATGCTCCAGTTTCGGGGATTAGGACTTGGAATCTTTGGGGTTGTCTTCTATCTAACATGCTGCTTTTAATCAAGACTATAATCAAAAAAAAAAAAAAAAGACTATAATCAATAAAATGGCTAGGAGACAGCCAATAAGAGAAAGGAGGAGAAATAAGGGGTCTAGAGGCCATATAGTAAATTCTTTTTTCTTTCTTTCTTTCTTTCTTTCTTTCTTTCTTTCTTTCTTTCTTTCTTTCTTTCTTTCTTTCGTAAATTCGTTTTGGTGCGTATCTGTAGTATTTTTGTAGTAGCTAAGATATATTTCTGAGCCATAACCCTGGTTCCAGTTACATGAAGAGAGATTTATTCAGTAATATATATGTAAATACTACACAGATAAATGAGGGTCTGGATATTTTAAATTTTGTTCACAAAAAGATTTCCTCATCTAAATAGTATAACCCATAAAATCATGATTAGTATTTAAACATTCAGAGTGCTGTAAGTCATAAAATGTTTTGTTTCTTTGGAATTAAAGCCTGAATAGAAGTTACACACCATTTCATTAGTACCTTATTGACTTATACTGGGCAAAACAGTATAATGTTCTTTATTATATCAAGCTATTCAAGGTAATAGGAAGGATGTTGGGTTTGAGGTTGGTGTCGAGGAGAATAACTATCATGACTTCCAGTGCTTTGACGAAACCTCAGATGTGAGGTCTTTTGACCAAATATGTACAATTTCATATTGTTGGAACATTCACTGTATGCTTGGGGGTCACAGCTTTTTATGTTGGCTGTGGCCAAACTAGGAAAGAAGGCTAATGTAGTTTTCTACAGAAATTATGATTCCATGAAAGATTTTGAGGAGATGAAGAAGGCTGGTATCTTTCAGGGTGTAAAATAATTTAGGAATGTAAAGAATTTCTTTGGGTTGAGTTTCATGGAAGTTTGTCACTAACCTTTGTTCCTAAACTATGAAACATAAATATTGGGTTATGGAATGGTTTCCCTTTATGAGTAAACAACCAATAAATACTGTGGACAGTAAAAAAAAAAAGAAATTTTTTTTTTCAGAAAATAGTCCTTAGTACTTTATATCTTCCTCATGTTGTTATGAGTATATGCATGAGTAGAATCCATGAACATTTCTCCTAATATTTTATGGAGATATATAATATTATATGGATAATATATAATATTATATGGATATATAATACTTATATATAAATAAAAATTTTATAAAATATTATATATAATATTTTATGGAGAACAAAACAATTCCATATAAGCAAATATTGTGTATTATGTCAAATTCTAGCATAATGGATATTTGTTAATTAAATGAAGGAAAAAGGTAAACAAAAACATTTCTAATCTTGATTTTAGGGGGGGATCTCTCTATTTCCTGGATCTGAATGCCTGTTTCCCTTCCCAGATTAGGAAAGTTTTCAGCTAGAATTTGTTCAAATACATATTCTGGCCCTCTGTCCCTTTCGGCACCCTCGGGAACACCAATTAAACGTAGGTTTTTCTTCCTCAGGCTGTCGTTTATTTCACTTATTCTATCTTCATGGTCTTTTAATTGTTTGTCTCTTTTTTCCTCAGTTTCCCTCTTTGCTATCAACTTGTCTTCTATGTCACTCACTCGTTCTTCCACCTCATTAACCCTCGTCGTTAGGACTTCTAGTTTGGATTGCATCTCATTCAATTGATTTTTAATTTCTGCCTGATTAGCTCTAAATTCTGCAGTCATGAAGTCTCTTGAGTCCTTTATGCTTTTTTCTAGAGCCACCAGTAGCTGTATAATAGTGCTTCTGAATTGGCTTTCTGACATTGAATTGTAATCCAGATTTTGTAACTCTGTGGGAGAGAGGACTGTTTCTGATTCTTTCTTTTGAGGTGAGGTTTTCCTTCTAGTCATTTTGCTCAGTGCAGAGTGGCCAAAAGCAAGTTGTACTTGATAGAAGCGCGAACTCTTCTCGCTGTAGCATTTCAGCTGTTCTCTCTTTAATTCTCAGGCCGAATTCATAGATTTTCAGGATAATTTGAAGGTTTTCTAGGTAATTTGGTGGAGACAGGTGATTTGGAGACCCTACTCTTCCGCCATCTTGCCCCTCCTCCCATTTCTAATCTTTACCCTGTAATTTACTTAGCCTGATTTGGAGTCTTATAACATCAACAGATATTAAATAGCAGTATCTTACTATGAGAAGGTAATTGAACTGTGAAAATTATGAGCTCATCTAAGATGATAGGGTTCTCTGATTTCCTTTTAAGGCCAGTTAAATGTGGAATTAATGTAGACATTCTTAGCTGTTTCCTCCTTTCTCTGTCCTTTTGTCTGTGCATGGTATGTTCTTTTTTCTAGGCTTACTCAAATGCAGTTCATTATAAACAGCTGCCGTTCTCAAAGCTAACTTCAGGGAGGAAGAGTTCTTTTGCAGTTTGAAACACATCTGAACATAATGGGTAGCACAGGCTGAGATAAAAAATAGTGGAACAGTTAATGTATTTGATACATTCTACTTATCAAGATATTTCTCTCAGGACATAATCAGAAAGACCTTGTAAATCATATGCATAAAAATCTTAATTCTAGGGTACTCAGTTGGTTAAGCATCTGCCTTCAGTTTGTGTTTTGGTCCTGGGATCAAGCCCCTCTTTGAGCTCCCTGCTCAGTGGGAAACCTGCTTCTCCGTCTCCCTCTGCTGCTACTCCTGCTTGTGCTCTCTTGCTCTCTCTCTCTCTCTGTCAAATGGAAGAATAAAATCTTTTTTTAAAAAAGTTAATTCCAAAGTTTGCCAAAATTTGGAAGCAGTCTGAATGGCCAAAAATAAGAACATTATTGAATTAGTTGTTGTATTTAGTAATATTATATAACCATTTATTATTATTGTACTTAAAAGTTCAAATAGTGTAGATATACACTAAAAGTCTAATCACAAGAAATTTAAGTAAGAAATGACTCTAGATACTAGGATCCAGGATAGCTAGTGAGATAGCCAGCCTGTGGACTGTAGTCAGAATAGAAGTAGATAGTTCTTAAGTTCCTTTGTAACTATAGCCTTTTTTTATTTTTTATTTTTAAACTTTTTTTTGTAACTGTAGTCTTGACTAATTATGGAGTGCTTATTGGTAGAATAGGGTAAGGTAGAAGGGGGAGGGAAAAGAAAATATGCTGTCATTTTATCCAAGTATTTTTTATATATGAAAGAAAGGGGGAGATGGAAAACATTTAAAACCTGAACACCATCATATAAATTGAGGAATTTTTGTTGGCTGTTAGGGATGGCATGTAACAGAGTTTGGTATGGTAGGATGTAGAAAATTATTTGGAAGAAATGAATTTTAAGGAAAGTAAAGGATCACATTACTATTAAAGAGATGTGTGGCTGTTCATACTAAATAATTGGCCTCTGCAAAGTCATGGAGGACAGTATATTCCAGACTTTTGGATTTCATGGACTGAAAAATTACCTTCCAATTCCTTGGGGGAAAGGAGAATTGTTGTAGAGCTGCAGACTTTTTTTTAAAGACTTACTTATTTGAGAGAGAGAGGGAGCACGGGCGAGTGTGAGCGTGCATGCCCAAGAGCCAGTGAGCGCTTATGTGGGGGAGGGCAGAGGGGAGTATCTCAACTAGACTCCTTGCTGAGCTGAGCTGAAACCAAGAGCCTGAAGCTCAACCAGCTGAGCCACTGAGGTACCCCAGAGCTGCAAACTTATTTTTTCAAGTAAGGACATTGAGAGTAAGAAACCAGATTCTTTTATTGTCATTATTTCATGAAAGAAATACTTTTTTTTTTTTAATTTTTAAGTAATTTTTACATGTATCTCACAACCCCAGGATCAAGAGTCACATGTTTTTCCAACCGAGGCAGCCAGATGCCCTGACAGATTTTTTTTTTTTTTAAATAACAAGATTAGGAAGGACATATTCTCAGAATAAAGGACAGTTGTTTAAATAAAAGAAAAACTCTCTTCTGTTGGCTTTCTGTTTGTTTTTTCACCATGGATCAGTGAAGACTTCATTCTGGACCTGCCCTGATTCAAAGACTGGCATTTGGAGACTACTGCTGTGGGAAGAGTCAAACCAGGAGTCTTTATTGAGAGGAACAGTACAAATGTGATCTTGAAGCAGTGTAGGTGTGGGGGTGAATAGAGGACAGTTAGTGCTTTAGTATTTTGAAATTAGTAAATTTGAACTATGCAAAAAGAGGGCATTGCTGTAAGTCTTTGAAAATATTCTTTGGCCGTGGAAGGAGCCTCGGTGTCCATCGAAAGATGAATGGATAAAGAAGATGTGGTTTATGTATACAATGGAATATTACTCAGCCATTAGAAACGACAAATACCCACCATTTGCTTCCACATGGATGGAACTGGAGGTTATTATGCTGAGTGAAATAAGTCAATCGGAGAAGGACAAACATTCTATGGTCTCATTCATTTGGAGACTATAAATAATAGTGAAAGGGAATAGAGGGGAAGGGAGAAGAAATGGGTAGGAAATATCAGAAAGGGAGTCAGAACATGAAGACTCTTAACTCTGGGAAACGAACTAGGGGTGGTGGAAGGGGAGGAGGGTGGGGGGGTGGGGGTGACTGGGTGGCGGGCACTGAGGGGGGCACTTGACGGGATGAGCACTGGGTGTTATTCTGTATGTTGGCAAATTGAACACCAATAAAAAATAAATTTATTATTAAAAAAAAGAAAATATTGTTTGGGAAAATTTTCTAGCAAATGTGTAAGGGATGGATTAAGTCAGACTTGGGGTAAGATTTCTCTCTAGAAGGCTCCTGAAGGAAATTAGTCATTGAAATTATAAAGTTCTGCACTGTGGTTGTAGATGTAGAAAGAATAGGACTTAAACATCGTAGAGAAAGCAGTAAAAATATATTAGTTATACGTAGGGATCAACAAAAGTAGGTAAAATGTGACTTTGAATATATTTTTTTAAGATTTTATTTATTCATGAGAGTCACAGAGGGAGAGAGAGGCAGAGACACAGGCAGAAGGAGAAGCAGGCTCCATGCAGGGAGCCTGACGTGGGACTCCATCCTGGGACTCCAGGACCACGCCCTGGGCGGAAGGCAGGCGCTAAACTGTTGAGCCACCCAGGGATCCCCGACTTTGAATATTTTGAGTTTAGGAAATTAGAAAAGTTAGGAATCCTAAAAAAATAGAAAGGCTTTGATTGTATGTCTTGCATGTACCAGATGTTAATCTCTAGGATTCTGTTGGAGTACATATAAGGAAGAAGCACCAAGGACACAGGACTGAACCCAGAGGAATAGATGCCCATAGAATCTGTGAAGCAGGTAGAGGAAATTAAGAGACAGGAGTATAGACAGGAGCCTGAAGCCCCAGAGAGCGAGCATCTAAACTGAGGAATTATTGGTGACTGGTATAATAGAGAGGTAAAGGTCATTGGATTTAGTGAGGAAGGCTCATTAATGATCTAAAGAAAGTAGCTTTTTGAGTAATTTCAGGAACTTGAAAATTTTCTGTTTGTAGTTCAGTCTTTTCACTTTACAATTAAGGAGGCTTCTGACTTTGGCTATTGACTGCTTTCATGTATTGGGAGGAGGAAAGCTCTATTGGCTATGGCTGTTTGGTATAAAACAATGTAGTTTTAGATCAAGTGCATATAAGATAGCACAAGTCATAAGATGGCTGAAAGTAGGATAATGTTTTTTTCTTTATCTTAAGCAATTGTTTTATCCTCTCTGCATTATTATCATCACTGAGCAGTCATTACTGCTCTAAAAATACACTTTCTCTTCTTGGATCTCAGTTTTTTTGAGGAATAGAATTCATGTCCCAATGGACAAATACTAATGTTTTACCTATTGATTCTACTCTAATTATTGTTGCTGATACCTCATCTTAAGAAAAATGCAAATCTGGTTTGATCATGTTTTTAAACTTTGAAAACTTCAAGTTTATATTTTTTTGCTTTTTACTGAAAACTATTTATAAAATCCTTTATGTTTTAGGAGCTCCAAATGGATCAGCAAGCAAAAAAACATCTCCAAGAGGAGTTTGATGCATCTTTAGAGGAAAAAGATCAGCATATCAGTGTTCTCCAGACTCAGGTAAAAGATTAAAATAAAAAGAGCGGAATTTTTGGGTAAAGAAAAATTACGGGGGTTTTGATGGGATATCGCAATAGGTTCCAGATGTTATAAAATAGCCTATTTTTAAAATTCTTGCTTTTGTGTTATTTTTCAGTATAATTTTTAAATTTACTGTATCTTTTGGCCAACTATAAATGAAAATAGCAAATATAAAAATCAACTACACTGGGAGTAAACACATTATTTTGGTCCTCCCCTCCTCCCAGTATATTGAAAAAGAATATCCTTTACTCTGTCCCCTCTATGTTTTAAAGAAAGTACTACTGTAATTTCTCATTTTATTTTTTTAGGGAGAGCACATGTGGGCTGGGAGAGTGGGGGGGTGGGCAAGGCCAGGAGAGAGAGAATCTTAAGCAGTCTCCCTGCTCAGCATGGACCCAGAGACAGGGCTCAGTCTCACAACCCTGAGACCGTGACCTGAGCCAGAACCAAGAGTCAGACACCTAACCTGTTGAGCCACCCAGGCGCCCCTCATTTTTTTCCTAAGGAACATTTCTTTTTTAGGTTTCTCTGCTGAAACAGCGGTTACGGAATGGTCCAATGAATGTTGATTTACCAAAACCATTCTCTCCGATGGAACCACAGACTGAAGACATCTCTAAAGAGAACATAGACAGTGATATAGAGCCAGTAGGTAAGCTTCATCTTGTCAAAAAGTTAATTTAAAAACTAGAGGAGGGGATCCCTGGGTGGCGCAGCGGTTTGGCGCCTGCCTTTGGCCCGGGGCGCGATCCTGGAGACCCGGGATCGAATCCCACGTCGGGCTCCCAGCATGAAGCCTGCTTCTCCCTCTGCCTGTGTCTCTGCCTCTCTGTCTCTCTCTGTGTGACTATCATGAATAAATAAATAAAATCTTTAAAAAAATAAAAAAATAAAAACTAGAGGAGGATGTTGACAGTTTCCAGGGCATGACTGAGGGAAGGGGTGCTGGGTGGTGTCTAAGGCAGGAGGGTCCTCCAGGAAGATGCAAGAGTTTTGTTGTTTTGTTTCTTTACTTGTTATTGTTCTTCAGAACAAAGCTAAGTAATTATTTTAAGACTTGAAAGTCTGTGAGCACCACATTTTCATTGTAATTAAAATTCATTGTAGTGTTCACTTCAGCAGCACATATACTAAAATTCATTATATTACACTGTTTTATTGATAACAGTAGCTAGCTTTCATATAAACAGGGTCAGTATTGTTTAAGAGTAATGAATTTGCTATTTTCATTGTTTGGCTATTTCAGTTTTTAAGTAATATTGCTTACATATTTCTACATTCAAAGATTTCTATATTTGCTCTATTATTTGTTTTCTAATTAGAAAGGAAGAAACAGTTAAATTTTGTCTAAAAATCCAGTTATAGACCTCCATACTCTTTGAGGCTGTAGGTACATGTATTCAGTAAAATTTCGTTTTTTTGTTTATTGGCTCTTTCAGAGGTATTTGTGATAAACTTTTAGTCCAGCCTGCACCAGACAGAGCGAGGTGCTGAACAGCTAGCTATCTGTCTGAGCAGCCAGCCTAGAAAGGGTCCTGAAATTCCCTTCGGGGTATGAAAACTTAACTCATAAGTCATAAATGTGTGGAGAATGCAGAACTCTCAGGGACAGATTAGAATGCAGTGGAAAAAATTCTTGATTAATCCTTTGGAGATGGGAGCCAAGGACACATAGGGCACTTTTGAATAACAAAAGATGGTCATCAAACTGTCTTTTGAGGGTGGATTCAGTTAATGTTAGTTAACTAATGAGTGTTTTGTGCCATTTGGGGTAGGCACTCCCTCAGATTCTTCAGATACAGATCATACACATGGTGAGAGTTGAGGTTGGTAAGGATACCTCTCCCTTCTTGGTCTGGCTCAGAGGATAGCAGAGCATTGGGGTGGGGATGCACCCCTGTGTACTGACAGAGGAACTGTTCCCAGAGAGCCGTTCTGTTCCTTACTGATCATGTTCCTCACTGAACACTGCCTGTGCTGCTTATTTTTGATAGTGGTAGATGGAGCTTCTGCTAAAACACTGGAAGTACTTCAGCAGAGAATTAAGAGGCAAGAGAATCTACTGCAGCGTTGTAAGGAAACAATTCAGTCACATAAGGAACAATGTGCCCTATTAACCAGTGAAAAAGAAGCCCTCCAAGAACAACTAGATGAAAGGCTTCAAGAACTAGAAAAGATGAAGGTAAAAGAGCAAATGTGTTTGGTGTACTGTAACCCTGTAAAGCTAGATCCACAGGCTCCAGCGTGGCCTGCACTTCCCTCCTCCTCTGCAGAGCCTTCCCCTTCTCCATAGACAGCTTGGAGAGGACTCCCAAGTGCCCTGGGCTTCATAGCACTTACACCATCCTTTTCAGACCTCCTATATACTTTGCTCTTATTGGATTGAGAAGTATCCAAATTAGATTAAAATGTTTATAGAGTTCTCATATGAGGAGAAGCTTTATTAGAGATGGAAATGAATTTTTAAAATTTTTTTAGGAGCTTCATATGGCTGAGAAGACTAAACTTATCACTCAGTTGCGTGATGCAAAGAACTTAATTGAACAGCTTGAACAAGATAAGGTAAACCAATAAACCTTATGATACTAAAATTTATCAGGGGGCCCCAGAATTCACTTTTGAAAGCAGTTAGAAGCATTCAGGCTTATGCTTTCCAAAGTTATTATTATAGCTGCTTCCATGAAAAATCTTTTTGTTGTAATTTTGAAATTTAAATAACAATTAGCATTCGATGTGTATCATGTAAAACTGATTCTCTGTGACTTTTTGATCCCAGTCAGCATTTTGATTTCTAGATTAGAATAATGTTGCAAAAGAAATCTGTTTACAGTACCTAACTATTTTCTAGAGAAAAGAATTTTTTATAGCTAAGGCATTACTGAATGTGAATGATATTAAATATTATCTTTAATGGAAGCAGATTAGTCTCTCAGATAAATTACCTAAATGAAGAAGTGGTAGTGTATAGATTAGTATAAATAGAAGTTTCTACAATTGAATTTTGGTATATACAGGTGAGATTGGCAGTGTAGAGTTGGAGCAACAGCTATGGCTATGACAGCAGAGGCAACTGAAAATTCATTGGCAAGCGCTTTTAAGTCTTTCAGCCCCAAGTTCTTGGGTTGGTTCCTTTTCTAAAGCAGCTCCTAGTTGGTTCACATCGTCTACCATTTTCTTCAATAGGCTACTTTACAGCTACAGTATTTTAAATGGCCATGCAATTAAGGACATGTCAGAGATGTTCTGCTTTTGAAATGTATTAGCAGTATTTTCATGCTATGATGTCATTTTGTTAGATTCTACTCCGTATACTTCATGAAGGCCCATTTAAAAAAGTGAACCCACCATGCAGCTTCAACAGTTAACATCTCAGGACTAATGTTTTATCTGTACATGCCCAATCCTTATTATCCTCAACCTAGAATTTACTTTGTTGTAGAGCAAATCCAAGAAATCTCATAATTTCTTACATAAACATTTAGGTGTATTTTTTAAATAAAAGACTCTTTATAGAACTGTAATTGCATTATCATGATCATCTCTAAAACTTTCATAATTTCTTAATACTATCGTCTATCTAGTTAGTTTCAGATTTTGCCTTTTGTCTCATACGTTTTTTTCCCATTTTGATGAATCAAGATCTAAGTAAGTTTCTTTCATTGTAATTGGTTGATACGACTTTTAAGACTTCTTTTAATCTATAGGTTCCATTGCCCTCTTTCTCTCCATGTCTCTTTTTCTCCATTGTGATTTGGTTTTTGAAGAAACTGAAGGCCAGCGATCTTGTTTGAAATTTGTGTAATCCCCACTTACCTGGTTTTTATCTGTCCACTAAAATGAACCACCTGGAAGAGTCATACCCTAAACTAAGATGTGACAAACCCTGAAAGCAAAGTAATAATTTGAAGATCGTAAAATAGCTGTCACAAAATCTTATTTTTCAAGAGCCAAGTCGAACCATCCTGTTTTTTGTTAGTTGCAAATGTCTGATTCAGGATATAATATTTATTCCTTTTCCCTCTAGTGACCCTCATTTCATGTGTACATTATCCAGAGAGTGGGAGGACAGTAGCAATTAGCAAATTGGAGGAGTGGGGGTGCCTCCCTGACAGTAGTGATGGGTGGTGGTGGGACCAGGGACTGTCACAAGAGAAAAGAGAAAAAGCAGGTATACCTGTATCACAGTCTTAGCCCATCTTTGTGGCAGCAGTAACCTTCCACCTTCAGTAGCCTTTGAGGCTCTCCCCATGTTCCAGCACAGATTATGGTGGCCCTGAGCCCAGTACAAAAGGCTATATTTTGTTCATTATAAACTCTTTACTAAGATAGGGAAAATTATAGCAGACATTTATAGTAAGATTATAAAATAAGTCTTTTAATTAAAATGTGTTTTTAATACTCAAAAGATTAAACTTACTATTAAAATAGTTTTTCATATTAATAACCCTGATCTGCCAGGTAATCAGTTATTATAGTATATAGGATCGTATAGAGTGCAGAACACAGACTTCAATTTGTGAAATACTAAAATAATTCTTATTTTGTACTTAGTAAGAAATAGTATGTTTTCTGCCTTTTAAGTAAGTTTATATATGCTACTGATGATGCAGTTTTGTTATGCAAACGCTTTAGTACCTGCGCTTCTGTTTAGGGAATGGTAATAGCAGAGACAAAACGTCAGATGCATGAAACCCTGGAAATGAAAGAAGAAGAAATTGCTCAACTCCGTAGTCGCATCAAACAGATGACTACCCAGGGAGAGGAGTTACGGGAACAGAAAGAGAAGTCTGAAAGAGCTGGTAAGAATTCAAGGGCTATTTGTTTTATGTTAGAACTCAAAAGTCATGTGAAGTGCTTGACCAACCAACATTTAGAAAAATTAGTTAAATATTGATACTGATTCAGAGATTCTGTATAAAATACTGCACTGTTCCTTAGGGGAGGCAGGGGCTGGTGAACTATGGCCTGTGGCTGAAATCCAGCCTATGCATAGCCTATTTGTAGGACTCTCAATGCTTTTTTACATTTTTATGTAGTTGAAAACAAGAAGAATATGTGACAGAACATACATGTCCTGCAAAGCCAAAAATATTTACCATTTGGCCCTTTCTAGAAATGTTTGCCGACTACTGCCTTGGAGTATCAAAACTTTTGGAACTCCCCAAGTAGGCACAGTGTGGTGCATATTAAATAAAGGTCACCTTATAGATAGATATGCTCTAGGGTAAACAAAAAGTGTAAGGTAGAGTATTAAAAAAGTATAAGGTAAGCCATTTAACGTAACAGATTTATGTTTTGTCACAATAAATGCTAGGCTGTGAAAATGTGGAGACCAGCATAGTATTCCACAAGGTACGATGCTGAGTAATGCCAGTAAAGGGAAGAGAGAGCAGAGTGAATGAGCATTTCAGGTTAGTGAGGGTCTGAGTTTTGACTTAGACCTCAAGGAATGAATAGAATGGGCCTAAGCAGAGACGTGGAGGCAGCACGTATTTCAGTTACTATGAGGTCATCAGCAGGCACAGTGACTAAAGTGATGTATGAGTCAGCTGCAGACAATTCTTGCTCAAGTGGAAATAAAGTTGAATCATGAAAGAGCTGACTTTTAAAATCTTAAAAGGTGAGTTGTTGAGCTTAGACTTGGGTGTACAAGACAACAGAAAACCAGTAATAGGAAAACATACTGTGATAGAAGCTAGTGTTTTATGTAGAAAAGAAATGAAGTGGTAAATCAGACCTACAAGCAAAGGCAGAAATCTGAGCATGAGGGACCAAGCGAGAGAGCTCTAGCCACCTTGGGTGGGATGGATCTAGGAAGAGAGAAAGAGCAGAATCTGCAGAATTTGGTATCTGATTAATATGCAGGGGCAGAAGAACAGTAGAAATCTGAGATGACTCCAAGGTTTTGAGCTTCAGAGACTGAATGAATAGTGAGAAGTCAGAGTAGGAAATGTAAGTGGGGAAGTTGAAGAATGGAGTGAAGTGATGAATTTGCTTAGATACTTTGAATATTGTCAGTCATGAGTTTTCCAGATGAAAATGGTTTACTGTAATTTGGAAAAGAAACTAGAGGTTTTTTTAGAAGTCAGTAACCTAAGGTTGAAGCCTGTGATTAAATCCACAGGAGAGAAGATTAAGTTTTACAGTGGTAGCAGCCTCACTGCTACTACTAGTACCTATGAGCATGCACATGCCACTGCTGCCACTACTACCAACAGCCGTTTAGTTTTTTTTAATGCAAGGTTCTGTTATAAATACTTTACTTGTATTTACGTGTGTGTTTACTTGTATTTAATCCTCTCAGTTTCTTTGAAATAGGTACTGTTACTACAAATAGGAAAACCTAAGAATGTGAAGAAAGTTAAGTAGCTTATCTGCATTCATACACAGAGAGTAAGTGTATAGTAAGTGAATCTAGTTTGTGCTCTTAACCATAGAGATCTTGAGACTGGGAGAGAGAAATAATGAGGGGAAAAAAAGTTACCCAAGAAGTCATAGGAATTGTGGATAGTTAGGCTTTGAGAGGAATAAACAGGCATTTCCAGAAATGGAAAAGGTAGGTTGAAGACTTTACAAAAGGTCTTTGACTCTGGTGAGTATTTGATTCCCAGGATGCAGTTTGAAAATTTTAGAAACCAGATTATAAAGTTTAAGATGGAAAATGGATTTGGATGAGAGAGCTAGTTGGTTGACACCAAATAAGCTCATAAAATCTCTTTGTGGTTTTATTAATAGGTGATATTAATTAGCTAATGAATTTGTTCCCATAAACCCAAGAAAATTTCCCTTCAGAGAGCATTAATTGACAGCAACTCTCAGAATATAATCTCTGAGGAATTAATTGAAGCAGTTTGAGGCGTGTGAGACATTGTTAGACAGGTTTGCTTTCAGTCAATAGAAAACCTAATGCATGGTCTCAGCTCCTCATATCAAGCCTTCCCGTTTTTAGGGCTGTTTTTGTTGACTAATGTAGTCAGGCAAAAGAAAATAATATTGGTTAGAGGATTAAGTTTTCTTTTAAAATTGGAATGTATTTTATGAGGAGGTAGAAATCCATGACCTAGTGTCAAGTCAAAAGACAAAATACACAGTTAATTCACATGTAGGGTAAATGTTTCCCAGGCTGCTGTTCTAGTTAGTTCATTAGATAGTACACCCTTCCTTCTCTGGCTTCTCCAAAACATGGTTGTATTTTCTCTTTAAATGGCATTTTCATAAAACTGTATTTTTGTCAATATTTCATAGCCTGTAGGTTGGGAAATTTTTGTTAGTACCATAAAAATATCAAAAATTAAATACTTAAAAGAGAATTATGATTTAGTTATTTAATAAAAGCATTAACTTTGGAAAGTCTTTGGATCACAGAGTTGTAAGGGCTTTTATAGATTTTTAAAAAAATATATTTGTAGTCCTAACTATTGGACTATAACAGGAAGTTACAATAGACTCATTCTACATTGAAGATACTGCCTTTTAAATTTATAATGAAAACTAGTCTTGTACAACAACTGCATTTCATCTAATGATCTTTGATGAGTCTGAATAGACCTGTTGAAATATAAAATGGCATTTAGTTCAAATAGAAAGTGCATTTGCCAATTGACAGAAAAATTCCAATTTAGTGCTAAAAGTAGGGAAAAGTCTTTGTAAAGGAAGTAGAGTTTCCATAGTCTATAAACATAATCTGGCTCTTATAGAATTCTGTTCCTCTATGAAATATCTGTCTTTCTCTTTCTTGAATTTAAAATTCAAAGGCTAAACATGTAAGAGCTGGCCGTGGGAAAGAAGCATTAACAGCATTAACATCATTAAAGCTTGTAGTTGTTAAAGATTTTTAAAAGTAAATTTGTCTACATAAAACAATTATGAAAAAATATAAACCCTCCTAATTCATTTTCAACTGTAAATAATAAATATATTTAGTAATTCTTGATATGTGGCTATCAGTAGACAAGTAACTTATTTTTTTGGATCACCTATTTTGGAGGTAAAAATCAGCTCAAGTATATTTCCCAATACTTTTCTTAGAAAATAGTCTGTTGCACTGGTTTTCTAAATGAAACCAGTTTCATTTCAATGTTCTCATAGTTTTTCTAAATGAGCTGTGATGCCTCCCATATGTTGGAGGACAAAGAAATCTGAATGTCTCTGATTTTAAAAAGAGCAATTCTGCCCTAAAAGACCTAAACTATGTGAATATGGTGACATGCCTACTTTATAATATATGCTGTATCAACTTATAGTACTTATTTTACTCTCTAAGGAACTGTTGAGCATGGTTTTTGAAGTATGACAGTATAGCACTCTTGTTTTGTTAAAATTATTTATTTTAGTGGATAAAGAAAATGAAAACCAAATATATTTGTTAGAAGCATTTTACTATTATTGTTAATAATAATCCTTTCTAGGTATGACTTAAGAACAGATGGTCACATCTTCAAGTAACCAGATTTTAAACTTAGAGAAGTCTGGTGATTCAGCTTTAGTGCATAATGCTATATTTTAGCTACTGGGTATTATTACTAATTGTCTAGAATATTATCTTTTCAATGCAACACCAATGCAGGATGTTAATGCTGCTAAATTTTGCCATAGGTTTTGGCTGTTCTGTGTGTGTGCGTGTGTGTATGTTTTAAGTGGAGTAGGAGGTGGAGGTAGCTGGCTAGGTTTTAATACAATGTATTACAAAAACATTGGAACATAGAGAAAATGAAAGCACACTACTGTTGTTTCAGTACACTTCCATTTAGTCTTTCCTCCAATCCTTATTTTTATATTACTGTAATCATATTGTACATACAATTTTGTGTGCTCCTTTTTTCATATTTAGCATTTTACATATTGCTAAAGCACTAACATTTTAATGGCTGTGTCTGAATGCATGTGCATCACTTAACCATTTTCCTCTTGATCATCATCTAGATTATATTTTTGTTATTATGAACAATACTGTACCAACTCTGATGCAGCTTATTCCATCTTTGAATTTTTTCTCAGGATAAATTCTTACATAGACTTCTAGTCTTTTTTGTAAGTTACTTTTAGGTATTTAAACATAGCCATTACAAAAAACCCACACTATAGTGTTAAGTCCCCCATCTCCCATTAAAATGTTCTTGCCTACAATTTATGCAAAGTAACAAAATATTCTGTTTGGATTAGGAAAGTTTCCAAAGTGCTTTCCAGAGTATCTTTTGTAAACCCTGATTCCCTTTCATTTACCCCATCTTTGCCTAAGTCATGTGTTTTGTATGATTTGGCTGCATTGAAAAACTTAGATTAACTCATAACATACTTTGCTTTTTATTGCCATGTTGTGTTTGTGCAGGAAATAAGTTTTTTATTCATTTGTATAGTATAGGCCTGATATATCAAAGACATTCAGTGGAATATATTTATTTGATATTTGGAGGGCCCTCTTAAATAGAGTTATGTATTTAAGTAATATGTAAGATTTATGCATATTTATATAATAAAAACCACATGTATTTAAGTGCCTTGTTAAAAGTTGCTGATAATTTATGTAACAGAGTTTTCTTGGAGTCTTAAGTCTCACAAAACATCTTATTTTTGTGCATCCACACATGCCAATAAGTGAATCATGGTGCCTTTCCCAAGCCTTGTATGAACAGGACTGGGGTAAGGGCTATTTTTTTTCTTATCATGGGTACTTAGATAAAGCTTTATGAAGAAAATTCCATGTTTCTCAGGCAAAAAAGTAAGAATCAAAGTAGAACTTAAGTCTATCATGTTAGATAAGTAATATGTACATATTTTGGCACTAAATGTATACCTGGTGGAAAATTTCATTATTTTAAATGGAATTAGGTTTTCATTCATTATAGGTGATTTATTTAATAGCCATTTATTTGTGGGTACTTGATATGTTTCTATAGTAGTCGCTGCATCTTTATGTTTACATAGTCACTGTCATCCTGCACTTATGTCCCTGTTACTGGAAAGCATCAGGAACATATTTCTTTGCTAAGGAATCATATTTTCTTTTTTTCTTTCTGTTCTTATTTGAGTATAGTTAACACACAATATTACATTAGTTTCAGGTTTATGACATAACGATTGGACAAGACTATACATTATGCTGTGCTCTCCACAAGTGTAGCTCTCATCTGCCACCACACAGTGTTGTTACAGTACAGTACTATCAGAATCATATTTTCAATTTAATTAAATTTACTTAGCTTTAGCCTTATATATTTTTTTTAAAGATTTAATTTATTCATGAGAGAGAGAGAGAGAGAGGCACAGACACAGGCGGAGGGAGAAGCAGGCTCCATTCAGTGCAGGGAGCCTGATGTGGGACTCGATCCTGGGTCTCCAGGACCACACCATGGGCCGAAGGCGGCGCTAAATCACTGAGCCACCTGGGCTGCCCTAGCCTCATATTTTTCAAGATTAGCCTGATATTTTCAATGTATTTAATAGATAAATTTGCATGGATAATGTAAGGAGAACATGAAAATTTGGATAGATCCATAAAAAAATTTTAAAAGCCAGAGTGCAATCTGTAGGGTGAATCTTGTTATGTATTTTAAAAAGTGGTTTAAAAAGTAGGTTTCCATTGCAAATGTGATATTAAATTTCTGAAGGCTCCAATTTATTTTGTTATTATATTTTCTTAAAGGTTTTATTTATTTATTCATGAGAGAAACAGAGAGAGAGAGAGAGAGAGAGAGAGAGAGGGGCAGAGACACAGGAAGAGGGAGAAGCAGGCTCCATGCAGGAAGCCTGACGTGGGACTCGATCCTGGGTCTCCAGAATCATGCCCCGGGCTGAAGGCGGCACTAAACCACTGAGCCACCTGGGCTGCCCAAGCTCCAATTTGTATATAAGTATTGCACTATCTAGTTTGTGCCACTGGGTAGTAGTATTATCTTCATTTTTGTAAACTCTAGACAAGTGGTTTTCAAACTTTTTCATCTCAGGGACCTCTTTACAACTGTTAAAACTTACTGAGGAATCCAAAGAGCTTTCATTTATGTGGGTTATAATTAGTGATATTTACTGTATTAGAAATTAAGAAATAAAAAATTTTTTGGTTCAATTAAAAATAACAATTATAAACCTGCTGCATATTAATCTAAATACTTTTAAAAATTACCTATATTTTTCAAAATAAAATTTGGTGTAAAGTGTGGCCTTGTTTTATATTTTTGCTTTGTTTGGCATAATAGAAGATAGTGGATTTTCATACCTATTTCTGTATTCAGTCTGTTGTGATATGTTATTTTCGTTGAAATATATGAGGAAAATCTGCCTTTACACAGATATGCAGATATGTATTTGCAAAACAGGGACCATATAGGACCCTAGGATCTTTGGACCACACTTTGAAAACTGCTGTTCTAGACTTTTGCTTTTATTCATAAAAGAGCCTTAATGATGGGTGAGAATTCTAATAGACAAAATTCATTTTGTTGCTTTTTCTGTTAATTTGCATTTCATTCATTTTGTAGTATTACTTGTGTTTTTTGCTTTTTTTTTTAAGTTTAATAACATGCATTTTAGTTTTTTTGCTGTAATAAAGACACAGGCACTGGCTTACTTATTCATTCTTGATGTTATTAATCAGCTTCTGAGGATCACCAGTTAATCTGCAGGTTGGCAACCCTTCTGCACTTCTGTATCTATGTTTATTCCCTGCAGAGGGAGTAAAAATGGGTCTTATTATCTTTATAATAAAGTGTCCTCTGGGATAGTAAAACAAAACAGTAGTGCTCCCTGGATCTCAGAATTCTGGCATTTGTTATTGCTAGTTGGTAAGGATGTTGAGGATGAGGAGAGGCAAAGATAGTGAAGAGGCAAAGCAAATGACACATTTTTTTCTAGTTTTACCTAAGGTTTACTCCCCATTGCCTTTAATTACTTAAGCTGCCTTTCTGTGACAAATAGTTTTCATGTCACCCTGTGCCTCCCTTATGCTTGGCAGATGGTAAACATCCAATAAATATTTAATGAATGCATGGTTGGATTATTGAGCTATAGATTGCCAACCTTTCCCATTTAATTCTTCTAGTGAGCATTTTTTTTTCTAGTGAGCATTTATCCATATTTATAATCCCCATGGATGTGAGTGAACCTTACCTGAAGTAGAAAGCAAGGAGCTAGAAAAAAAAAAAAAAAGGTCTTCCCTGCATTTTACTTTTGACAGAGGACCATTCTTAAAGTTTGTTAAATTTTTGCCTAGAAATGTTTTCAGAGTTTTTATTTTTTAAATAAAAGTGCCTGAGATACATTGAATTTTGCTTTGGAAGAACACAATGTGTTCTTGCAACATTTGGCAGCAGTTTGTGCTTAGCCTTCCCGTTGTGTGCTGTGACTGTGGTTTTCCTGCGCTCTCTTGCATGTTGGCAGAGGATTTTTCAGCTGTGGCTGATGCACGCTTTCTTTCTCCCCACTCACTTATCCTTTGTTGGTAATTGGAAGATAAATTACGTGGACATGCACAACATACTTCTTTAGTACTCACATTAAAATCCTAGAATAGTTTCATTTTGGAAAGAGTGGGAAATTCATCTTTAGAACATTATAAGGTATGGACACAACTTTTCTGTATCTCTGATGGTTGTAAAATCAGAGGGTGAGACATTTCTGGATAGTAAGTAAACTCTCAGTATATTCTCCTTTAGCATTGAAATGGGACCGATTGTTGAAGGCAGAGTTCCTAGAGGAAGTGGCTTCTTTTGTTCTACAGTGTAGAATCCAGCATGAGTTTGAAGTATGTTTTCTGTATGTCAGTATATGTAATGTGTTTTAATGCCACCCTCCTTTTGGATACTTAATATTTCCTTGAAGCAGGGTGGAGGTGGAAAGCCATTGCATTTTTCTGTGTCTTTCAGAGGTATAACATGCTATATTTTGATGAGAGTTAGAAGCCATTAGTAATTAATTGCTTCAGAAATTCTGGTTTAGATACATTATTGCCCAACTAAACTGGATCATTGTCAGCATTCTTAGAATTTTAAAAAATGACACAAGGTAAAGAGTGTTTCTTAAATATAATTTTAAAGTTCTGACATCAAGTTAATATATTCAGGTTGGTTTATCATCAAGTTGGATGCCTCACTTCTTGCACTTGAGTGAGAACATTGAATTACAAGATTTCAAAGATTTCTTTCTAGGTATAAAATTATATGGTTCTCTGACATGATAGCAGAATGTGGGAGAGACGATTAAATTTAGATAAAAAGAACTGTGGAACCAGATGTATCCTACTTTAATCATTGTATGATGGATAATCAGGTGACTTAGGAAAATGTCGTCAGTGGACTAAACAATAAAATTAGAGTATAATATAGGAGAATATTCTAAAATTTACTGAGTGTGGTTAGAAAACTTAGTTATTGGAAAATTATTTCTGAATAGGAATTTGTAACAGAGATTTCTGTAAAGTGCTTAGAAGTCCTAAGATACAATTTGACATACTTGAATATATGTTACTATAGTAACAGTAATGAAAAGATAATGGTGACATCCAACCATTATACAATATTGTTATTCCTCTTCCCATTTTTCTATTTCCCAGATTTAAACTTTCAACACAAACTGAGCAGTAAGCACTTTATTATAGAATTTCTCTCTCATAATTGATAACGTGACTTATTTCTAAGAAATTAGGAAACCAATTTTTAAGAAATTAGTAGCAAGAGATATTTCTTTATGCTTGATACTAAAATGTATAGTAAAAGTATCTGAATAAAACAAAAACAAAAAAATCTTTTCTTTAAATATTTTATTTTCCAACATACGTCTGAGAATCTTGGTTTTGCAGGCAAATATTAGTGAAGTTAGATTAGGAATCTTTAAAAATGATTTCAGCTGATAAATATTCCTTTTGTAATTTAGACCTATTTGAGCATCAGTTTTATCTTTTGAACATATAAAACGAGTAGATTGGACAGATATTTTTTTTTATATCAAGGATACATGGCTGATAAAGAAGTTTTTTTTTTTAAATGTTGAGCAGAGTAAGTTGTGTTTCCTATTTGTTATCAGAATTCAGCCTTTCGTCTTTTTCTGTACTGATGCAACTTATCATTAAGAAAATGCTATAGAACAGGTATTTGTCTTCAGTTATAAAATTCCTGCCCAAACCACCATTTATTTATTTATTTATTTATTTATTTATTTATTTATTTATTTATTTATTTTTAGATGAATGGCTAATTTTTTTTTTAACATTTTTATTTATTTATGATAGTCACAGAGAGAGAGAGAGGCAGAGACATAGGCAGAGGGAGAAGCAGGCTCCATGCACCGAGAGCCCGACGTGGGATTCGATCCCGGGTCTCCAGGATCGCGCCCTGGGCCAAAGGCAGGCGCCAAACCGCTGCGCCACCCAGGGATCCCCAAACCACCATTTATTAAGCCAAGTTGTGGTTGGTAAAAAGTCTTCTTTTTGAGATGCCATAGGTTGAAGTTGTACATTTCTTATACCACTGAGGGCAAAAAATAGTACATATTCATGAATGAACTATCTCTCCTCTGGACATATGTTTCTTGATAGGATTAAAAACCCATCTTGAAAATTTATGTTGTATTTATGGTCTATCTCTAGGTAAAGGGAAGTCTGGTATCTTCTGTGAGGTCTAAAGAAAATAATGTAGGATAATAAAACCAGTAGGATTTTGACAGCATATTGCTATACCAGTAGAGAGAGAGTATGTACAATGTACACATGCACACACAGAGATGCTTATACACATAGATACATATACACATATGCAGTTTTTGGTGCTGAGTTCCAGCTGTTGTACCCATCCTGTATGATTTTGTTGGAAGCTGGGTGAGCTATTTGGTCTTCTTAAAAATCATACTACTGTACCCTAGATGATTATTTTTGTAGGGCCTGAATTCTTATATCACACAAGAACTCCTTGCTGGTTATGCCTTTCTATATATTGTTGAATCAGATAAAGATTTCTTTCTACTAAACAGCTCTAGTTTGAAACTTACGCAAATAGTAGATTTCATTTCAGAATACATTGTTTAATATGTGATTCAACTAGTGAATGGTAAAACAAACCCCAGAAAACTCTGTTCTTTTATTTATTGTATGATTAAGAGGTTTTTAAAAATAGAATTAGTCAAAGAATAATTTTTCTATTCTTAAAAATGTTCTAGTGAGAATGTAATGCTATTACCTAATTATTGATAATAATAGGTAAAATGTCTATAGCAAACAAAAAAGCAATTGAAATTCTATAACACAGAAGTCTTCATTTCTTGGAATTTGCAATCCATAAAGACATTTGTTGGTAGAAGGAGTGGGGAGCCATTAGTAATTTAATTTTTTCCCAAATTCCTGAGTTTAAGTTCATACAGGCAGTCTTAAGATCTGGATCCAGAATTCAGTGACAGATTGGTTTCAGTAACTGGACATTTTGTGGCTTTGTTGAATGGCTCAGAAATATCTCTTGGCTTAAAACAAAAATGACAATTTTAACCTGTCTTGCTACTGCTGCTCTTATTAGTTCCCATAAATCAAATGTAAAACACGTTAGCTGAATGATAATATTTCTTGAGATACTTGTTTCCTCTTGTTTTCATTATAGCTTTTGAGGAACTTGAAAAAGCCTTGAGTACAGCCCAAAAAACAGAAGAATCGCGGAGAAAAATGAAGGTAGAGATGGATGAACAAATAAAAGCTATTGAAAAAACAAGAGAGGAGGAACGCACCAGTCTTCAACGGGAATTAAGTCAGATGAAACAGGAGGTTGTTGATGTGACAAATGTAAGAATAATTTTAGATTACAACAGGCTACAGCAATATGGAAACATAAGTTGTATGCTTTTCCTACAATTTTTGATTGTAAAGAAGAGTTAATTTACATTTTAGGCCTTGACCATTTCATGAGTTCAGGATATAGGGAAAAAAAATCACTTTGATAGAGAAAATAATTTTTATCTTTTTGGATGTACTTCCCAGAGATAGTCTCTGCAAATAATTTCTCTTTTATGTTGTATAATCCTCTCTTAAAATTTTTTAGCACAAAAGATAGCATGTTATATATACTGCTCTGTATCTTGCTTTTCCACTTAATATATTCCTTATCATTGACAATTGGTAATGATGCTGCATTTGTTTTTGTTTTTTTTTTCCTCTTATGCCACATCTGTTTTAAAGATTGTTCAGGATTTCACTATATGAGTGTTTCATAATTTAATCAATCTACTACTGATGGATATTTAGGGTTTTCATTTTTTAGCTATTGCAGATGGTGAATATACTTATATTTGCTCACCTGTATATTTTTTTTAGGATAGATTCCTAGAAGTGGAATATTAGGCAAAATTATGTCTATTTTTAATGATTGTATAGTTGCTATAAGCTCTATGGAGGACATTTTATACTCTCACAAGCAGTGTGTTACTTCACAAAGATGGTGTTACCTAATTTTTTTTAATCTTTTCAAACTTACCAGTTAAAAAAAATGACATTTGTAGTTCTTTTTGTTTGTTTGTTTGTTTGTTTGTTTTAAAGATTTATGTATTTATTTGAGAGCAAGCGAGCAAGCAGGGGAGGAGCAGAGAGAGAGGGACCAGCAGACTCCACGCTGAGCGTGGAGCCTGATGGGGGCTTGATTCCATGACCCTGAGATCAAGACCTGAGCTGAAATCAAGAGACAGACACTTAACTGACTGAGCCACCCAGGTGCCCCAACATTGTAGTTTTAATGTGCTTATCTTTTTACCAATATGATAAACATATTTTTCCATGTTTAGAAGGAATTGGCAGTTTTTCTCTTTGAGTTGCTTTGTCAGATCTTTAACTCATTTTCCTATTGGACTGTTGGTCTTATTGATTTGTAGAAGTTTTACATTTATAGTAGGAATTAGTTCTTTGGATATATAGTTCACTTATCCAAATAATCTCTCTCTCTCCCTTTTTTTTTTTTTTTTTTTTGAGAAAAAGAGAGCTCATGCACAAGTAGGCAGGGGCAGAGGGAGAGGGAGAGAATCTTAAGCAGGATCCACACCCAGCATAGAGCCCGAGGTGATCTCATGACCTTGAGATCATGATTTGAGCTGAAAATAAGAGTCTGACACTTAACCAACTGAGCCACCCAGGTGTCTCTGTCTATTTTCAGTTGACTTTGTTTATTATTTGTTTTTGCTTTGGGATCAGTTTATTTTGGAAGAGGGCATGCAGAGATTTTTTTCTTTTCCTTAAATGCTATCTGGATTTTTGTTCTGATTTAAAAATTCAGTCTCACTGAGATCATTTTAAAATTCTCTGTTTCTTATGGCCCTTGTATGCTTTCATTTTTTATTATTAAATCTTTCATCCAACTAGAATTTATTTGGTGTTAGGAATGAGGTAGGGATCCAGCTTTAATTTTTTTCCAGATGACTACAAAGTAGTCTTCAAATTATTTATTTAATAATCCATGTTTTCTCTTCTGATATGACACAGTATCTTTATTTTATACTAAATTATTGAGCTATATATGGGTCTCTTTTTTGAATTCTCTGTGCTGTTCCAGTGCTTTGCCTCACCATGTGCCAGTATTACACTGTTACAGTTACTCTGTTTATAATATGTTCTATTATTTGGTAGCCTCTCCTTATTACACTTAGTTTTCAGAAGAGTACTGGTTATTCATGCATGTTTATTTTGTTCAGTGAACCCTTCCACCCCCATTCTATTGGCAGTTTATTCAGTTGTATTAAATTTATAGATTTATTTAGGGAGATTTGACATTTTTATAAGATTAAGTCTTCCTATCCAAGAAAGAACAAGGCCAATACTTTTTAATAAATAGTATGTGCATGGAAAGCTAGATGTAATTAGATTGTTTTAGCCAGGGCAGTGTGACCATAATGGAGTTCCCTCTTTGAGAAATGTTTTTTTCAAAGGTCTTGTTTATTTATTTGACAGAGTGAGAGAGCAGAAAAACACAAGCGGGTGGGGGGGGGGGGGGTAGCCAGCAGAGGAAGAGGGGGAAGCAGGCTCCCTGCCAAGCAGATAGCCTGATGTGGGGCTCTATCCCAAGACGCCAGGATCATAACCTGAGCCCAAGGCAGCCACTTAACTGACTGAGCCACCCAGACACCCCTGAGAACATCTTTATTCCCCATCCCATACTTCCCTGTTGTGATTGGTGTGGAATATCCCTGCAAGATGTGGAAATGCACTAACCTTTTAAGACTTACTACTGCAGCAGCAGCTGCCATCCTTGTCTTAAATGAGCAATACTTCAGTTACCTGGGTGCCTCAGTTGGTTAAGTGTCACTTTTGATTTCGGCTCAGGTCATGATCTCAGGGTCATGAGCTCAAACTTTGCATTGGGCATGGAGCCTGCTTAAGATTCTCCCCCTGTCCCTCCACCCCTCCCTCACACCATTCATGCACATACTCACTTAATCTCTCTCTAAAAAATAAAAACATAAAAAAATAAATTAGCAATGCTTGATTGGCTTTTCTTTTAACTATTGAGACTTTGGTGACTTTTGATTTATGTGGGAAATATGTTTTGATTTTTCCTCTTACACAGTTGGCTGATGATCAAATCATAATAAAGTATTATTTAATTGTAGAGTTACATATTTTATTATTATTATACATATTTTAAAGTGTTTCACTTTAACTATTTGGCTGACTTTTCAGAAATCCTCAGAACAAATTGCTAAACTACAGAAGCTTCATGAAGAGGAGCTGGCCAGCAAAGAGCAGGAATTGACTAAGAAGTTTCAGGCCCAAGAAAGGCAATTTCAGGAGCAAATGAAAATAGCTCTTGTAAGTACCTGTTTTGTTTTTGTTATAGGTAAATTTTCAGCTTTATATAAAGTTGTTATCTCCTTACTCCTACCTTTCAGCTTGAGGTCAGACTACTAGCAGCCTTGGACTTTGAGTGTGCAGAGAGGATAGGATGTAGGCAGGAAAGAGGGCTTTCAGAGCTTGTTAACTTGGTGTTGTGTGAAAATAACAGGCTTTCATTAACCGGTTTATTTGTATGTCATCCCTCTTACCTTGGCAGAGGCTATGATTATGGAGAAGTAAAGAGGAAGATAAGCTAATTAAAGCCATGAACCAGTGACTGCATAATTCAGGAAGAATGTCTAGAAACTCACTAGACTGACTATACCAGAGTTCAGGGCTCAGAAAGTGTTTTCTGAAATGCATTTTAAAGAAGAAGAAATAATGAAAATGACCAACTAGTTTTCATTTTAAGTAGAATAATTTCATTATTATGAAATTATATAAGATATATATATATATATAAGATATATAAGATATATATATAAGATATATAAGATATTTTAAAAAATAAAGTAAAATAAACAACTGACTGGATGAACCAAAATAATATCCAGAAAAGCAAAGGTGAGATTTTGGGGCATAGTATAATTTGAAAGTTTAAAACAAGAAAGTTATTTTTTTTCAAATTGTGAAAACCTTTCATATAGGTTACCACAGAAGTAGTAGTGCTAAAAATGTAGTTTGATTGTTTTTTATATTAAATTATTATCTGTAAGATAGTGTGTATAATTTTGACAAACTTTGAGTGCAAAACGATGAGAAATAGTATGTGTAATTTTAATCTTTTTTGTTATTTATTTATTTTAGAGAGAGAGAGAAAGAGAGAGCAAGCACCGAGTGGGGTGGGGACAGAGGGAGAGGGAGAGAATCTCAAGCAGACTTCATGCTGAGCTTGGTGCCTGATGCAGGGCTTAGTCTTACGACCCTGAGATCATTACCTGAGCTGAAATTGAGTCGGACACTTAACCTACTGAGCCACCCAAGTCTCCCTATTAATTTATTTTATTTTTTTCAAGTGTACTCTATCCCCAGCATGGGGCTCAAACTCATGGGACCCTCAAGATCAGGAGTCACATGCTCTATTGACTGAGCCAGCCAGGCACTCCAGCCTAGAAAGGATTTAATGTAGTTTATAAGAATGCTTAAAACTATAATAGGATGGCATAAGGGCATAAAGATTAAGGAACAAAGCAGGACATAAGTGAAGCAGGGAATTGTTCCAAAAAATTCTCGTCATAAAGATCTGTGTGTTTTCACGCTGGAGTAATTGGCCTTTGGGGACAGTGAGACTTGAACATTGGCTTTGTTAAAACTGTGTTCTAGAACTGATATACTCAAATATATTCTGAGTAGAGAGAGCAGGATACAGATACACATGAGACACCCACACATGTGCACTTGCCACTTTGTGCCCCCCTTTCTACCTAGCTCCTCAAAAAAGTTAGCTTTGTGTTGATGGTCAAAGTTCAACAGACTATTAAAAGGTCCTCTTTTATTTTTATGGGCACAGAAAGATGTATTTAAAATGTAGTTTACATTAGATAATATAGTATGTCTACGGTGATGTTTTAAAATTGATTAGAAATTAGTATTTTTGGGCAGCCTGGGTGGCTCAGCGGTTTAGCACTGCCTTCAGCCTAGGGCCTGATGCTGGAGACCCAGGATCAAGACCCACATCGGGCTCCCTGCATGGAGCCTGCTTCTCCCTCTGCTTGTGTCTCTGCCTCTCTCTCTCTTTCTATTTCTCTCTCTCTCTCTTTCTCTCTGTGTGTATCTCATGAATAAATAAATAAAATCTTTAAAAAAAAAGAAATTAATATTTTCTAATCAGTCTGCTTATCATATGGCAGAGTGCCTTTCCTTAAAGCAATATGCTTCACCAGAGTGTGTAGTGAATTGAAAATATTGTAGCTGACAATATGAACTCAATGCAGTAAGTATGGATAAGTATCCTTAATTGGAGTCCAAAGCCACTAAATGTTGAAAGTGCTCTCTAGAGCTTCTCTTTTCATGACAGTAAATACTTCTCATATGGATGTTGATACATGATCAGGACAATTGAAGAAGCAGCTTTCTGGGATTGAGGGTAAAAGAGCCCAGGTCATCTGTAAAGAGTTATATAGGCTTTTATAGATAAAAAATATGAATATACTTTATAGATATTTCCTTGATCTAATCCATATAGTCACATTATTTGTCTTTTTTTTTTTTTTTTTGAGGGCAAGAAAGGATTTATTCTCACAGCTGAGCAAAGGATGAGGCCCACAGCCTTGGTAGCAGCAGAGGCAGCTTCACCCCCCCCACCCCCCCCAGGCCCAGCCCTCTCCTCTTGGCATGGCAGCTGCAGGTGGGCTGGGTCAGGAGCCAGGGTGACAGCCAGGGCAGCAGCCCTCCAGCCACGGGAACCAGCTGGCCACAGAGCAGCAGTGGGCAGCACTAGCAGCAGCAGCAGCAGGTTACAGAGTGGGGTGGGGGGTGTTTGTCAGGCTGGCTGACTCCTGTACCCCCATGGATGGTGCTTGATGAGGGTGGGGGTAGGGGGCTGGACTGCAAGGTGGGGTGGGGGGCATCTGGAGTGGTTCAGTCGGCCGTGAAGATGCGGCTGGAAATGTCATCCAGGAGCCAGTCAATGCCAGGCAGGAGGTTCTCCCCAGTGATGGCACTACAGCCCTGGATATACCAATGGTGGCTGTGGATGGAGTCCAGCTCCAGGGCCTCACGGATGGCATTAGAGGACAGTGCTCCAGGCAGGTCTTGTTTGTTGGCAAAGATGAGGAGGGTTGCTCCAGCCAGGCGCTCCTCCACCAACAAGCTCTGGAGCTCCCACTGGCAGTCCTGCATGCGCTGGCGGTTGGCGCTGTCCACCACCCAGATGAGGCCATTGGTGCTCTCAAAGTAGTTCCGCCAGTAGGACCGCAAGGACTTCTAGCCTCCCACATCCCAGATGTTCACCTTGAATCCTCGATGTTCCAGGGTCTTAATGTTGAAGCCTAGCATCGGGGAGATGGTGTCAGTGTCTACCCCGTTGAACTTCTTGAGGATGGTTGTTTTGCCAGCATTGTCTAGGCCGAGCGTGAGCAGTCGCAGCTCCCGCTCTTTCTGTTTCATCTTCTTCAGAATGGTCAGAAGCCCCATGGTCCCTGTAGCCCCCTCCATTATTTGTCTTTCTATGTAGGGTTCCCTAACGAGATATTTCTCACAAATTATATAAACTTAAAGTCTAGTTTCTTGGCTTAGAGTTGAAATAATCAAACTCTGGAGTGGAGAGAAGTAGCAGTGACAATTTTGGGAGCCTTCACATTAAGCGTGTTTTGCAAAACATTTTAAGTAGTGGAAAAATAGCAGATGTAGTGGGGTTACTAGAACAGAATTTTTCTTATCAGTAGTAATTGTGGCAAATATTGGCTAGATCACACTGGAAAAGCCACAGTGCTTTGTTTCTGCACACTAGAGCCTGGGAAGAGAGAAATGATGATACTGCCTACCTCATAGAGCTGGTGTGCAGATCAAATGAAAGACCTGATTCCTGTGGAAGTACTTTGAGAATGCTGAAGATTTATGTGGGTCTAAGGTGGTATTTTTTTTTTTGGCACAGGAAAAAAGTCAATCAGAATATTTGAAGATCACCCAAGAAAAAGAACAGCAAGAATCTTTGGCCCTGGAAGAATTAGAGTTGCAGAAGAAAGCAATCCTCATGGAGAGTGAAAATAAACTTCGGGACCTTCAGCAAGAAGCAGAGACTTACAGAACTGTAAGTTTAAATAATATTCAGGTTCCAGAGTTGTGGAATTATTTGTACAGAAACTATTGTTATCTTTCCAATCAATATAAAGTTGTCAAGAAGCTTTTGTTTTACTGGGTTAGATTTACATACATGCACTTCATTTTTAGATAATAAGAGCTTTTTCTGTGAGTGGTTTTAGTGTTTGCTACATGATGCTGCTGACTCTGCCTTTAGCTGGCTGTGTTTCTTTTTTTTTTTTTTTGCTGGAGGTGTTTCTATTGCCATTCACTATCTTTGCATTTGGGCTTTGCATCCCCACTCCATTGTTTACTTGCCCTTGATCTGTAGGAAATGGCCTCGCTTTGTAGGCAGCATTTGCCCTGGCTTCATCTCATGCCATGGACATGATTCATTCTCTGTTTCTATCACAATGTAGGCACCCCAATGCCCTGCTTTTAACATAAAGTTTCCCCCAATTTTCCCATGTTAATAACATATCCTATAGTGAACAAATTTATATATATGTCTCAGGGTACACATTTTTAGGCCCTCCCCTCAGCAGTATATGAAATGTATGACCTGTTTTGAATAAATTGACTGATGTTATTTAGACTTTTTGCTTTGGTTTAAACAGTGAAAGAATCACACTTTTTCCCCATAATTCTAAACTGTACTTTATTTTCCCATTGCCGACATTTATGTAATGTGGCATGATGGAGGGGAATGGATACTCAGGAGGTCTAGATTTTTCCATTTGCTAGCTTTGTAAATTAATTTTTTTTAAGTGGGGGTTGGGGGATGGTGATACCTATTCTTTTTTTTTTTTTTTTAAAGATTATTTCTTTATCCATCCATCCATTTATTTATTTATTTGACACAGAGAGAGAGAGAGAGAGAGAGAGGCAGAAACACAGGCAGAGGGAGAAGCAGGCTCCACACAGGGAGCCCGACATGGGACTCGATCCCGGGTCTCTAGGATCAGGCCCTGTGCTGAAGGCGGCACTAAACTGCTGAGCCACCCAGGCTGCCCTGTAAATTAATTATACCTTAATTTGTTCACCTTCATATGGAGAAATTGGTTTTGGTAATTCCTTAGGACCTTTTCAGTTTTGATGTTGCATGCCTCTGCCTTACTTAGCTCTTTTTGCTTTTTGCTTTAGAGTCAAGATTGACTTTTTCATGAGCTAACAGTAATCTTTGCTAAAATTTGTGTAAGTAGCTTCTTTTTGCAAAAGATATCTCCTAAATAATCATTTTGCAGTGGAAAACCCAGATACATTATTTACCTTCCAAAATTAAATTATGAAGGTAATAGAATATATTCTAGGCCTTAAAAAACACACAGAAAAAAAATAACCATCTTACTATCAATAGTTACTATTATCTACTTTACGATGTATTTCTTTTTAACTATCCATTCAGAATATTCTTGAAAACATGGGTGACTGAAATAGTTAAAGTATAGGTAGAAAGAATCTGAAATTTTAAGTTGTGTTAAAATAGAATCTTTTCTTTGTTATGTGATTCCTTTAGGAATTGAGCACAGATTGTGCTTTCTAGTGTTTGGCATGATATAATGCCTTATTTTTCTAAGTTTTAATCTTTAAACAGGTGTAGTTATTATAGGTGTAGTCATATATATCATTACATGTGTTGTCATGTATATCATTGCTAATAAACAAATCTGTACTTTAGTAAAAAATACATCTGTTTTTATTAACAGAGAATTCTTGAATTGGAAAGTTCTTTGGAAAAAAGCTTGCAAGAAAGCAAAAATCAATCTGAAGATTTAATTATTCATTTGGAAGCTGAAAAAAATAAGCACAATAAAGAAATTACAATCATGGTTGAAAAACACAAAACAGAATTAGAAAGCTTGCAGCATCAGCAGGATACCCTTTGGACTGAAAAACTCCAAGTCTTAACGCAACAGCATCAGACTGAAATGGAAAGACTTAGAGAAAAGCATGAACAAGAAAAAGAAACATTGTTGAAAGACAAAGAGAGTGTCTTCCAGGCCCACATAGAAGAGATGAATGAAAAGACTTTAGAAAAGCTTGATGTGAAGCAAACAGAACTGGAATCATTGTCTTCTGAACTGTCAGAGGTACTAAAGGCCCGGGACAAGCTAGAAGAGGAGCTTTCTGTACTAAAGAATCAAGCAGATAAAGTAAAACAGGAGCTAGAGGCCAAGCTAGATGAACAGAAAAGCCATCACCAGCAGCAAGTTGACAGTATCATTAAAGAACAAGAGCTGTCCATCCAGAGAACTGAAGAGGCACTAAAAGATGAAATTAATCACCTTGGGCTTCTTCTGAAGGAAAAGGACAAGCATTTGAAAGAGTATCAGGTACGTGTGGAAAACTTAGAGGCAGATATTAGAAGGTCTGAAGAGGAACTCCAGCAGGCATCTGCTAAGTTGGCTCTCTTTGAGTCACAGCAGAGTACTACACATGAGCAGGCCAAAGCATCAGAGGAGCACTTGGCACAATTGCAGCAGAAGTTGTTGGACTTGGAAGCAGAAAGAATTCTTCTTACTAAACAGGTAGCTGAAGTTGAAATGCAAAAGAAAGATGTTTGTACTGAGTTAGACACTCAAAAAATCCAGTTGCAGGATTTAATGCAGCAACTTGAAAGACAGAAAAATGAAATGGAGGAAAAACTACAGTCTTTAACCCAATGTTATGAGTCCCAGCTTAAAGATACTAGCACAGAACAGGCACAGACAAAACAGAGTTTGATAGAAAAGGAAAATGTAATTTTACAAATGAGAGAAGGACAGAGCAAAGAAATTGAAACACTTAGACAAAAATTATCAGCCAAGGAGGACAGTTTTAGTGTTTTACATGAGGAATACGAAACCAAATTTAAAAATCAAGAAAAAAAGATGGAAAAAATTAAGCAGAAAGCAAAAGAGATGCAAGAAACGTTAAAGAAGAAATTACTGGATCAGGAAGCCAAACTTAAAAAAGAGCTTGAAAATACGGTTCTAGAGCTTAGTCAGAAAGAAAAACAGTTCAATGCCCAAATTTTGGAAATGGCACAAGCTAACTCTGCTGGAATCAGTGATGCAGTATCAAGACTGGAAACAAACCAAAAGGAGCAAATAGAAAGTCTCACTGAGGTACATAGACGAGAACTCAGTGATGTTGTATCAGTCTGGGAAAAGAAACTTAATCAGCAAGCTGAAGAACTTCAGGAAAAACATGAAATCCAATTACAGGAAAAAGAGCAAGAGGTAGCAGAACTAAAGCAAAAGATCTTCCAATCAGGGTGTGAAAAAGAAGAGATGAACAAGGAACTAGCCTGGCTGAAAGCAGAAGGCATTAAGCAGGACACAGTAGTAAAGGAATTACAGGAACAATTACACCAGAAGTCTGCTCATATGAATTCTCTCTCACAAAATGAAATGAAACTAAAAGCACAACTTGAAAAGCTGGAGGTTGACTTGAATCATTCTCTGAAGGAAAATACTTCTCTTCAGGAGCATATAGTTGAACTGGAAATGCTAGCAGAAAAAGACAAGCTGAAGGTTTCTGAGTTGACTGACAAGTTGAAAACCACAGATGAGGAATTCCAGAGTTTGAGATCTTCACATGAAAGAAGTGAGAAAAGCCTAGAAGACAAAAGCTTGGAATTCAAAAAACTATCTGAGGAATTAGTAGTTCAGCTGGATATTTACTCTAAGAAAACTGAAGCCTTGTTACAAGCTAAAACAAATGAGCTAATCAACATGAGTAGTAGTAAAATTAATGCCATTCTCTCTAGGATTTCCCACTGTCAGCACCACACAACAAAAGTTAAGGAAGCACTAGTGATTAAAACTTGCAAAGCTTCTGAATTAGAAGCACAGCTTAGACAGCTAACAGAAGAGCAGAATGCACTAAATAGTTCTTTTCGGCAGGCTACCCATCAATTAGAAGAAAAAGAAAATCAAATTAAGAGCATGAAGGCTGATATTGAAGGTCTGGTCATGGAAAAAGAAGCCTTACAGAAGGAAGGAGGCAACCAGCAACAGGCTGCCTCTGAAAAAGAGTCTTGTATCACACAGTTGAAGAAAGAGTTATCAGAGAACATCAACGTTGTCACACTGATGAAAGAAGAGCTTAAAGAAAAGAAATCTGAGATCAGCAGTCTTAGTAAGCAGCTAACTGATTTGAACACTCAGCTTCAGAACAGTATCAGCCTGACTGAGAAGGAAGCAGCCATCTCATCACTAAGTAAGCGATATGATGAACAACAACAGGAATTGCTGGGTCAGGTGCAAGATTTATCTTTGAAAGTTGAAACTCTGAATAAAGAGAAGACCTCTGCTCTTGAACAGGTAGATCACTTGTCCAACAAATTCTCAGAGTGGAAGAAGAAAGCACAGTCAAAATTTCTGCAGTATCAAAGTACTATTAAAGAATTGCAGATGCAGCTTGAGTTAAAAACAAAGGAAGCCAGTGAAAAGGATGAACAGATACAGCTATTGAAGGAGGACCTTGATCAGCAGAATGAGAGGTTGGTATGTTTAAAGGGTGAGATGGAAGATAAGAAGAGCAAGCTGGAGAAAAAAGAGTGTAACTTAGAGACTGAGTTAAAAACGCAAACAGCAAGAATTGCGGAATTAGAAGAGCATCTTACTCAGAAAACAACTGAAATTAAGTCTTTAAGTGAAGTTCTTAACAGTTACAATCAACAGAAGGATACAGAACAGAAGGAGATGCGTCAGAAACTTCAGCACATTCAAGAATTAGGAGACGAAAAGGACTGCAGGGTTAAAGAAGCCGAAGAAAAAGTCTCAAGACTTGAAAAGCAAGTGTCATCCATGAAATCTGAGCTTGAAACCAAGAAGAAAGAATTGGACCATGCGAATTCAAGTATGAAGGGCAAAGAAGAGGAGTTTAAGGCACTGGAAGATAGACTTGAGTTAGAAAGTGCTGCAAAATTAGCAGAACTGAAGAAAAAAGCTGAACAAAAAATTGTTGCCATCAAGAAGCAGTTGTTATCTCAAATGGAAGAGAAAGAACAGCAATATAAAAAAGACACAGAAGGTCACTTGGGTGAGCTAAATACAAAATTGCAGGAGAAAGAAAGAGAAATTCAGGTGTTGGAAGAAAAACTTAAATCAGTGGAAGGTCTACCACAGTCAGAAGCATCAGTTGTACCCACATCAGTAAAATACATGGTAGCCTGTGCTGAGCAAGGAATAGATCCCGAAAGCTCTGTGCAGAAAGCATATGAAGAAAATATCAGTACTTTACAAAGAAGTCTAATGGAAAAAGAAAAGCTGTTGCAGAGGCTAGAGCAGGAAAAAGAAGAGATGGTATCTTCTCATTCTGAAATGCAGTGCAGATACCAGGAACTCTTAATAAAGATAGAGCACACCGAAGCTAAGCAGCATGAGGATCAAGTTATGATAAATTGTCTTCAAGAAGAACTTGAAGAAAAAGGCAAGAAATATTCCTTGGTAGCATCCCAGCATGTGGAAGAAGAAGGAGGTAAAAATACCATAGGAACAAAGCAAAACTTGGAAAATGTGGTTGATGATGTCCAGAAAACTCTCCACGAGAAGGAACTAACTTGTCAGATCTTGGAGCAAAAGATAAAGGAGCTAGATTCCTGCCTAGTAAGAGAAAGGGAAGGGCATAGAGTTGAAATGGAAGAGTTGACCTCAAAATTTGACAGATTACAGGCTTTACAACGACAGATGGATGAAAAAAATAAACCCATAGAAGCTTTGGAAGAAAGTGCTGAAGAAAAGTCCAAATCACATGTAGTCCAACCCATATTGCCTGGTAACATGGAGGTCCAGCACAATGACCTGGAATTTAAATTAGCAGGGGCAGAGCAGGAGAAGCAGAAGCTGGGCAAGGAGATTGTTAAGTTGCAGAAAGATCTTCGAATGTTGCGGAAGGAGCATCAGCAAGAATTGGATATCATGAAGAAAGAATATGAACAAGAAATGGAAGAGAAAATCAAGTAAGTTTTCCAGCATGAATATTTATTTATTTATTGAGTGAGTGAGTGAGTGCAGGGAGAAGGGAGAGGCAGAGGAGAAGGAAAGAGTGAATTTTAAGCTGCACATCGAGTCCAGTGTGGAGCTCGATCTCATGACCCTGAGGTCATGATCTGAGCTGAAATCAAGAGTTGGACACTTGTGATGCCTGGGTTGCTCAGTTGGTTAAGCATCTGACTCTTGATTTTAGCTCAGGTCATGATTCAGGGTGGTGGGATCGAGCTCCATGTTGGGCCCTCTGCTCAGCACAGAGTCTGCTTTTCCCCCCACCTCTTCACCCCCGCTTATGCTCACTTTCTCGCTCTCAAATAAATAAATAAAATCTTTATTTTTAAAAAAGATTTTATTTACTTATTCATGAGAGACACACACACACAGAGAGAGAGAGAGAGAGAGAGAGAGGCAGAGACACAGGCAGAGGGAGAACCAGGCTCCATGCAGGGAGCCCGACATGAGACTCGATCCCGGATCTCCAGGATCATGCCCCGAGCCAAAGGCAGGCGCCAAACCGCTGAGCCACCCAGGGATCCCCTAAATAAAATCTTTAAAAGCAAAGAGTCGGACACTTAACCAACTGAAGTCTCCCGGCATGAGTATTTTTAAGACAGTCCTTTTTAATTAAGTCTTTTTATTATGCCTAATGCACCTAAATTTCACCTACCCAAACTATGAAACATAAGTCAAGTACATTAAATGCTGAGAAGAAATAAAAACAATTTAAGGCAAGAGGCAGTGTTACTTCATGTCCATTTAGAGGGGGAAAAACCATTTTTTGCATATACAATTATTAGGTACGTATCCCAGTAATTACTTTGTTTTACTGTTTTTAGTATCAGCATTGTTATCATGTAAGATAGATGTATATGATGAAAAGTTAAAGTGGAAAAGAAGACTTCTCAAATCCCCAGGACCACTGTCTAGAGATAATCATAGTTTCTGTATCCTTCCAGGAGTTTCCTGTCCCTAGACCACACATATACACATATGCACCCTTTTTTTTTTTTTTAAGATTTTATTTATTTATTCATGAGAGAGACAGAGAGGGAGAGAGAGGCAGAGGGAGAAGCAGGCTCCATGCAGGGAGCCCAATGTGGGACTCGATCCCAGGTCTCCAGGATCAGGCCCTGGGCTGAATGAAGGCTGTGCTAAACCGCTGAGCCACCCGGGCTGCCCCCACATATGCACCCTTAAACATGTTTTTATACCAGTGAGATCTTACGTGCATGTTGTGAAGACTAGGTAACTCTGTATAGCTTGTTTTGTGTTTTACAGCAGTTAGCTCTTTACATTTTTGTTACACAGACAGGAGCAGGAAGATCTTGAGTTGAGACACAATTCCACATTAAAACAGCTGATGAGGGAGTTCCATACCCAGCTGGCACAAAAGGAGCAGGAGCTGGAAGTGACCATAAAAGAAACCATTGGTGAGTCGAATTTAAATTCAGTAAAGAACATGTCAGAATCAGCAGAGACTATTTATAATTTAAACTTATTGTTTTCACACTGTGCTAAGTGCTTTAAGTAATTAAACTGGAGAAAAAAACAATTCCTGTGCAAGAAAGTTCTCTGGTGGGAACCTGTGCTGCCTGGCAGCAGCGTGCCTTTAGGAGAGGAGGAAAGGGTGAAAGAATCTGAAACATTAGCTAATTAATTGCCTTATGAAGACATTTCTACTCTATGAGAGGGTACATATGATCAATTTTTTAATCAAATTTAATTTGGAACTGAAATTGACATGTAGATATTCTTACCTAATGTGTGTTTTTGTGTGTGTCCATCTTTTATTTATTAGATAAAGCCCAGGAAGTGGAAGCTGAACTTTTGGAAAGCCATCAGGAAGAGACAAAACAGTTATATAAAAAAATTGCAGAGAAGGAAGATGATTTACAAAGAACAGCCAAAAGATATGAAGAAATCCTTGATGTACCGTACTTCTTTCTCTTTTTTGAAATTTAGCTGTGCTAGATTTCATAGTAGTGTTAACGATTGGCTATCAGATTTCCTGTTTTTTTTTTTTTAATGTAGAGGATTTTTGTTTTGGCTTAGTATTATCCAAATTTAGTATATGCACTCTATGCAGATTTATAAGGAGTCTGATTGATTTCTGCTAGGATCATAGTTTCCTGATCAGATTCTGCTAACCCAGTAGTTCAGTCCCTTTGGCAGGTATCGAAGCAACATTGAGTTACTGAAGGGAAGAATGGATTCTCTTCTCATATTTCTCTCAGACTAAATTGTAAGAGAACCAGACTAAGAATTGAGAGCTTGTGCTTGGGTGAAGTCTAAGTAATGGGACAGTTTGAGTATAAGCGTGGCCACCTACTGGGATCTTTCCAGGAGGATCAGTTAACTTTACTCCATCCCAACCCAATTTTCACAGTTTTTGTTGCTCTCAAGAGAGAAAAAAAAAATGGAGAAAAAAAATAGAATGCATCAGCCAAATATATTTAGTGGAAGGTTGGTTCAATGTGCTTAATCTGCTGGTGATGGATTAGGATTGCCATTTCTGTGTGTCAAGATAAGCCATGAATGTCAGTGAGTATTTTGGACTCCAGAAAATTTTCAAATGTAAAACAGTGTAAAGTATGCTATGTTGAGATACAGATTCTTTAGTTACTCCAAGCCTTATTTCACTATATGCTAGGAACCATTTGTTGATTAAGAATGCATAAATCAGAGAATCATGCCTCAACAGAGTATGGCAGCGATAGAAGTCTGAGCCAGGAACAGAGTCTAATAATAATATTATTTCAAATGCAGTTGAAAAGGCTGGAATTCCAGTATAAGGCACATGCATAGAGATGCCACCTTGTATAATTTTTGAACTTTAGATCTTATTATGAAAAGGTTTGAATAATTACACTCACATTTCTTATACTTCTATAGAGCATATATCTGTGAAGCTTTGAAAAACACTATTGTTTCTTGAATGCTTAGAGAATGTTGAAATTGGAAAATACATTAAAGTTTTCTTTCCTTTCCTTTCCTTTTTCCTTTTTCCTTTCTTTTTCCTTTCCCTTTCCTTTCCCTTCCCCTTCCCTTTCCCTTCCCTTCCCTTTCCTTGAAGGCAAAGCAAGTTCAGCATAGTTAATGATTTGCCTAAAACTTCACAGTGAGTAGGTAGGAGAGCACTGATCCTTCATAAGCTTCATATATTTATAAAGACTTCTTACTAAGAAAGGAACTTGGGGAACACAGCAGTTATTTATCATGGATAAACTCAGTCAGGGAGTTCATTTGCAGGGACAAATTGTGCCACAGCTAGAATGTTCCCTTTTGTGAACTACTTCTCTGTTTCTGGATGTATGGGGTAGCAGACAAAAGACTTTCCAAGGTCATGACCAGCCTCTACAGGTAGAGGGGTGAGGGAACGGGGAAGCACAGAACAGAAAGTCAACCTGTGGTATGGTTCTTCCTTGAAAATCTACTGTTTATTAGGGAAATTAAAAGAATGATCCTAGAAGTTTCAGGCTTAGAGACAGGAATTGGAGGGTGAGGGGAGGTATTGGATGGACTCTTCTCTAAAACCTCTTCCTGTGTTTCAGACCAGCACAGTCCATTAGAAATAGAATGCTGGCCACAAATGTGAGCCATATGTGTAGTTTTAACATTTTCTAGTATCCACATTAGGAAAAGAAAAAGAAACAAGTGAGCTTAATTTTTTAAAAAGTTTTTATTCAGATTCCAGTCAGTTAATATGCAGTGTAATTTTAGTTTCCAGTGTATGATATAATGATTCAATGCTTCTATACAACACCTGGTGTTCATCATAGATAGTACACTCCTTCATCCCCGTCACCTATTTCACCCCCCATCCTCTGGTAAGCATTGATTTTTTCTCTATAGTTAAGAATCTGTTTCTTGTTTATCTCTTTTTTTCTCCCTCCCTCTCTCCTTTCCTATTTTTTCCCCCTTTGCTCATTTGTTTTGTTCCTTAAATTCCACATATGAGTGAAATCATATGGTATTTGTCTTTCTCTGACTGACTGCCTAGGTGAACTTAATAGTAATATGTTAACCCATTATATCCAAAATATTGTTTTAATCTGTGGTCAGTGTAAAAATTATATATGTATTATTTCTTTAAGATTTAGTGTGTTTTTATGTTTGCAGCCCACATCAGTTTGGAGTAGCTATATTTCAGGTGCTCAAAGCCACAATTCTGGGGTGGCTTGTAGCTACTGTATTGAATAGTGTGGCCTCAGACTTATAGCTGCCAGGTCTAGGGCTAACTTTGTGATAAATAAGCAGTTCTCATCTGAACACCCCAAATACAAACTCTGTCTTGAAGAATTTCTTTCTTTCTTTTTTTTTTTTTTTAAGATTTTATTTATTTATTCGTGAGAGACACACACAGAGAGAGAGAGGCAGAAGCATAGGCAGAGGGAGAAGCAGGCTCCACGCAGAGAGCCCGATGTGGGACTCGATTCTGGGACTCCAAGATCACGCCCTAGGCCGAAGGCAGGCACTAAACCGCTGAGCCACCCAAGGATCCCCAAGAATTTCTTTTTAAAAGTACAAATATTACCAGGGCACCTGGGTGGCTCAGTTGCTTAAGTGTCCAACTTCATCTCAGCTCAGGTCTTGATCTCAATGTTGTGAGTTTGAGCCTTGCATTGGGTTCCATGCTAGACATGAAGCCTACTTTGTTTTTATTTATTCATTTATTCTTTAAAAAGATTTTGTTTATTCATCAGGGATACAGAGAGAGGCAGAGACACAGTCAAAGGGAGAAGCAGTCTCCCCACAGGGAGCCTGATGTGGACTTGATCTGGGAACTCTGGGATCATGCCCTGAGCTGAAGGCAGATGCCCAACCTCTGAGCCACCCAGGCGGCCCTGGAGCCTACTTCAAAAACAAAAACAAAAACAAAAACAAAAAACAAATATTAGCAATTCTTAGCAAATACTATATTCCTTTGATTCTGAGACATATTACATATTCTCTACCATTTTCCCATTTTAATATTTCCAGAATTAGAATTTTATGTGGGATTTGTATGTTTTATTTGGTGGTGTGTTTTTCCTCTCTGGAAAGCTATTATCAAATTGATGATGTATCTTAATGATGACATTGTAGAATGCTGCATTTTATCATTCATTAAAACAGTTCTGAGATTTGTTAATAACAAAATGGAGCACAGAAACCTTTTCATTTCCCTGCCTTTACTGTCTTAGGTAACATTATTACTATTCTTTCCTCTATTTGAAGATGCTGGGGACTTTTGTCATCTTTGATCCACACCTTCTGTCTTCCTCCATCCCTCATACATTTGCACCTCCACACCTTTTTGGGCATGAAATCTGCTTATCTTCCCTGATTTACTAGGCAGAGAAATCCTCTCTTTCCCTATAATTTTATGCCTCCAGCACAACAGCCAACATATAGTAGACCTTCAGTGCAAAGATTTTCACGGAGTCATACTGCATGTTCCTCTCCTCTCAACATTACCTCTATTGCTACTGTCCGACTGCCATCTTCCATTTGGTCTAGTCTTTTGTATTAATTTCTCAGCTGATGTCTTTGCTGCTAGTCTTTTTCTAAGGTATTCATCTCTTCTTGTCAGAGTTATTTTCTGTCTTGAAATGAGGACATGATCCTCCTAAATACCTTCATGGCTTCCCATTGTCCTAATAATACCTCCTCCAGTTCATTCTGTGGTGTAGATGAACTTAGCTTTAGCTTGTTCTTCATCATATTTTACCTTTGGTCATGCTTTTCTGTATGCCTAAAGATCACTTTCTCAAACTTTGTAAATTAGTGTAGTTATTACCATCTTTCAGATTTGGGCTTTAAAAAATAAGTTTCCAATTTAACTTTATTTAGACAAAAATTTTTGAATCAAGTCTTTTCACACAGTTTAAAGATCAAAATAATATTAATAAGTATAGTTTAGAGGATGGCCTATAATAAAATCCATTCCTGTTCTCTGTATTCTACATCTTGCCCCTTCTCTCTCCACAGGTAACCATTCCCCTCTTCTCTTTTTTCTTTTTTAAAGAGTTTATTTATTTGTTTGAGAGAGAGAGAGAGAAAGAGTGTGCATGTGCATCAGCAGTGGGAAGGGCAGAGGGAGAGAGGGAATCTCAGGCAGATTCCCCGTTGAGCCTAGAGTCTGACTCTGAGTTCAATCTGAGCCTGACACAGAGTTCAATCCCATGATCCTGATTATCATGACCTAAGCCCAAATCATGAGTTGGATGCTTAACCAACTGAGCCATTCAGTTGCCCCTATTCTTTTCTTTTAAAAAAATTCGATTTATTTAAGTTAAAAAACAGTTTATCCATTTCTCCCACCTCCGCATGCCCTACCTCTGGCAGCTACCAACCTGTTCTCTGTATCAGTGAGTTTGGTTTTTTCATCCTTTTATTTTTGGTGTGTGTGTCCTTACATCTAAACTAAGTCTCTTGCACACAGCATATAGATGGGTCTTATTTTTAATTTATTCAGCCATTCCGAGTCCTTTTATTAGAAACTCTAGTCCATTTACGTTTAAAGTAGTTATTAATATGTGCTTGTTGTCATTTTGTTCATTGTTTTCTGGCTGTTTTTGTAGTTTCTCTCTGTTCTGTGCTACTTTGCCCATTTTTTTGCTTTGTGTTTTGATGATTTTCTTTGGTGGGGTGCTTATATTTATCTTTTATGTATTTATTATAGTGTTTGCTTCATGATTACCTTGAGGCTTACATATAACAGTCTATTTTAAGTTGATAACTGTTTAAGTCTGATCCCATTGTAAAGCTTAACATTATAATCACTCCTTGACATTTTGTTTGTTTTTTTAAATTTTTTTATTTATTTTTTATTTTTTATTTTTTTATGATAGTCACAGAGAGAGAGAGAGAGAGAGAGAGGCAGAGACATAGGCAGAGGGAGAAGCAGGCTCCATGCACCGGGAGCCCGACGTGGGATTCGATCCCGGGTCTCCAGGATCGCGCCCTGGGCCAAAGGCAGGCACCAAACCGCTGCGCCACCCAGGGATCCCCCTTGACATATTGTTTTTGATGTTATATTCTACATCTCTTTTTTCATTATTTTTACTATTTTTTTAATACTACTTTTGTAGATGTATTGGGGGTTTGTCTCTCAAGTATATGGCTTAAAAGGTGGGATGCCCAATGTGAATTTCAAACCCTTCAGTACTCAGGAGAAATTCTGGGTTTTGAGTTTCCTCCCTGTTGTTAGTTGTCATCCTGGAGATACGATTTATGGCAAGGTTGTGTCTTAGCCTCTTCTCCCCACTTCAATGTGGTTTTTTCCTCATTTGTGTAATGTAGAGCTGTCCCTTATCCAGGCTTTTTTTTTTTGTAAGAGGAAATTGTTCCATATGTAGCTGTAGACTCAGTGTGTTCATAGGAGGAGAGGAGATCAGGATCTTCCTGTATTGCCCCACCATCTTTGTAATATTGCAGTGTTTTATGTTAACAGAAACAAAAATGAAATATGTTATTTTTTCTCTTTTCTACCCAAAAGTTTGCTTTTTGAATATTCTTTTCTGCATCATTATGTTTTCATATATGATTTTTTTTTAGAACCCCTTAAATAGAATTAATTGCATGTATGTTCTTTTGGTACTCTCTATCCATTTCTTCACTTATAACATGAATTTTTGTCATACATACATATGTGTGTAGGAAAATACTAATTTATATATCCTCTCTCCTAGATTGTAAGCATCTGGTAGGTAAAGGAATTTTGTTATTTATCTCTAGTTTTGAAGACCTAGCCAGATACTTGGTGTATACTAGACACTTGGTAAATTTGAAGGAGATGACATATGGTAGGGCAGGGAAGAATCCATTTGGGAAGAGGGAGTGATGACATCCCAGAGGAAGAGTTGAGTACTCATGTAAGTGAGCTTGAGTAATAGCCTGGTCCCAATTCAGAGCCGTCCCACTGGGAGAAAATAGCTTGGCTACATTAGATCAAACTGGTTTTATTGACTATATTTTAGTTTATTTGACTTTGGCATAATAACTAGTCTTTCAAATATGATTTCCATGATGTGCATTAACTTTCAATTTAACCGGGTTTCCTAATTGTTTTTACTTTGAAGGAAAACAATACTGGCTTTTTTTCCCCCTCCTCCCAGAAGACTAGTAAGCTTTTATGCAGGAATTTACAAAATTGTTTCTTAAATTAGAAATAACACAGAAGGGATTCTTTCCTAATTCTTAGAGGGCTTGGTTTAAATAGTATCCCATAACTGTCAAAGGAAATGTCAGGCATAGCTAATTGTCAAATTAAAATTTGGGCCTAGGGGCACCCCGGGTGCTTCTTGATTTTGGCTTGGATCATGATCTTCTAGGTTGTGAGACTGAACCTCATGTCAGGTTCCATACTCAGCTCAGAGTCCACTTAAGATTCTTTCTCTCCCTCTGTCCCCCGCCCCCCATACTCTCACAAAAAAAGAAATAAAAATATAAAATAAAATCTGGGCCTAACTGAATAAGTAGCTGTAGGAGTGATCCTTTCAAAGGTGCCTAAACCACAATGACACAAACATCCACCCAGGATATGCCATGGTAGACTAAAAACAGTAAACCAAGATTGTGGGCATTAACATATTTACAAGAGTTTTGATGTTTTAGGGATAGAGGCTTGATTCAAGTGAGCCTCAGTGGGGAGATGTCTAAGGAGGCTAGTTACTAGACATCTCTGCTTTGCTTATGTTGCCACAAGGAGTTTGTTCTTTTTCAGTTGGTCTAAGTTTCATGACCAGTGGAATTTCAAAGTAGGTTTTCTAAGTGTCCGTCCGTATGGTTCATTCTCTTACTTTGTGCCGTGAGGCCTATCTCTTTTCATTTGTTTCTTCATTCTGTCAATTCCGCATCTGTAAATCAGATACCTGTTTGTTGCTGTTTTTCCTGTTCCGTCTTTTTCTCAGCAAACACTTTTCCTGTCTTCATTACTCAAATCTGATCAATATTCCAATTCCAAATGTTCTTTTAGCACAAAGGTTATAAGATTTATAAGAGCAAGAAGAGGTCTGGACTGCTCTGTACAATAAATTATGGCAATTATCAAGACAAATGAACAAATGTAGAATGGGCAATAACCTTTACTAGGGCAGTCAAAACAGAAGAGAGAATGATTTATGTACCATAAATTTTCTAAGTAAGATTTTTGGACCAAATAAGTCACATATACTTTTGCAGCTTTGTCTATTTTTTTTGCAGAGTTCAGGGCAAATGGAGACATTACATGGTTACTAATGCATTGGACAATAATTTTTTTCAAAAATAGACTTTAGTTGAACATTTTACCCCAAAGAACCACTGGTGTGGTTTGGGGACAGATGAATAGATGTGCAGGTTTGCTGAGTCAGAATAAAGAATCATTTCTTGATTTACACAGCTTATCCAAAGGGCTAGAAAAAACTTCCACAACTTCTTATGATCAGTTAAGTTGCCAGCTGGTTGATCAGTGCTGTGCCTAACAGTATCTGCTAGTTTGTATTAATGGTTATTTCCTGGAAATCAAATCCTAATGTGGAAAAGGGCAAAGTCCATAACACGCAGGCTCTGTGTGCAAGTTCTGTCACCACACTGTTAGATAACCGATGGTCATTCAAGCCTGGGAACCCTTGCTTAAGGGGAAAGAAACTGCTTGTTGGGCTTTATGGTGTGGAGATGGAGAGAGTGAGAGAGGGAACAGTAATATCGCAAGAATAGCGAGCTTGGGGATCCCTGGGTGGCGCAGTGGTTTGGCGCCTGCCTTTGGCCCAGGGCGCGATCCTGGAGACCCGGGATCGAATCCCACATCGGGCTCCTGGTGCATGGAGCCTGCTTCTCCCTCTGCCTGTGTCTCTGCCTCTCTCTCTCTGTGTGTGACTATCATAAATAAATAAATAAATAAATAAATAAATAAATAAATAAATAAATAAATAAATAAAAAGGAGAATTAAAAAAAAAAAAAAGATTAGCGAGCTTGGTGTTAAAAGTGGGACATGAAGGGAGGTGTTTAGAGCATAGTCATCAGTGACAATAGAAAACGTGGTTTGTGTCTCCAGAAATGTTTCTGGGTATTTGTTTCCTCTTAGAGGTAGTTTTCTCTATACTGTGTTTGCCTCTGTGATATTCTTTTTGATATGTTCATTAGCACTTTTTTTTAACTGTAAAGGCTCGTGAAGAAGAAATGACTGCTAAAGTCATGGACCTGCAGACTCAACTAGAAGAGCTACAGAATAAGTACCAGCAAAAGCTACAGCAGGAGGAGAGCCCTGGCAATGACAAGGTGAGAGGTACTGGGTCCTGCTGCACGTGTTACTTCAAAAACACTGTCATTGCCGACTGACCTACATACCTATATCATTTAATCCTAACAAAAACCTTTCAGGAAAGATTTTTGACTCTGTTTTATAGGCAGTGAAATTGAGAATCAAACAGGTTAAGTAAAATATTCAGTTCACACAGTCAGTGTTGCGTTGGGAATTTAAACCCCATCTGCCAAATTTCAGAACCTAGACATTTATATAAGTGCTTCTCAGTCTTTTCCTTGGAAAGAATACAGGTTCCAATACAGTAAACAAAAAGGTTCCATAGAAAATATGATAATTTGAGATTTTTTATATTTTGTGCTCAACACTTATGTAGATTTTATATTCTACTCTATAATATATCCTTATTTATAATCCTATAAAAATGGTTTTGGTAATATACCAGTAAGAAAAACAATTTCTATTTTTTTCCAGTTAATGGAATAGATGCAGATACAGTGGGATTATTTTGGGAAATGGGACTGAATTCAAAGATAGCTAGCAACACATATCTAGACATTTTTGTAATTACATTCTTTAAATATAATTGATGCTGTGAAAGGCCATGTTTGCCTTGTGGGCTGCCTTTTCCCCTCTGCACCTCAGCAAGTACACCTGATAGGGCATGTGGGCCCCAGTTTGAGAAGCTGGACAATGTGTACCATTCTGCTTCCTAAAGTGTCCTCACTCACCTGGTATAGTCTTTTCATCATTGTCATAAGGGCCTTGGTAAAGTAGATGGACACTGTTCATAAATTTATCCTTGAGAATTATAGAGAATTCATTACAGAATATCAGTTACCAGAGAGTAATTTTCTAAACAACCAATTACATGGATTACTTTTCCAAAATGGAGAAAAGTAGTCTTTTTTTTTTTTTTTTTTTTTTAAAGATTTTGTTTATTTATTCATGAGAGACACAGAGGGAGAGAGAAAGGCAGAAGCATAGGCAGAGGGAGAAGCAGGCTCCCTGCAGCGAGCCTGATCCAGGATCATGACTTGAGCTGAAGGCAGACACTCAACCACTGAGTTACCCAGGCATCCTGAGAAGTAGTCTTTATAAAGGGCTCTGTTATGCTATGCCACTTGGTACATATATCTTAGCTATTAGCACCCAGCAAGCTGAGTAGACTATTTCTCTCTTTAATAGTTATAAGTTCTCTTGTGTGTGTGTGTTTTGTTTCGGTTTTTGGCTTTTGGTTTTTAGTTTTTGTTTTGCCATCTGGTCATAATTTGAATATACCAGGTGCTATTAAATATTAATTCCTTGAGAAGAGTACATGTACTTCACTAACATATTCTTTTCCTTAGTATCAGAATAAGTATGTTGCACATAGTGGCATTTGACCAATGTTAGGATGCTGTACAGTATTGAAACATGAAACTAATATTCAGAAGGTCTTCTTAGTCCTTTACCTTGTATCATAAGAAAGGAGAGAAAAAATCCTTAATTATTATTTCTGTTCTAAAAACTGTTTTCTGTTTTATTCTTCATGAATTTTTATCCTTATTGAGCATCTTTTGATGCTTCTGGGATACAATGAATATCAGTGTTGAGTTAAATGAAAAACAATTTGTGATTATACCTCAGAGTGGATTCCCAGAAATAGTCCTTTAGGAGTTTCCCTAAGGGGCCCATATGCTGTAAATAGATTTTAATATGTTTAGTTTTTTTAATGATAGAAATAATAAATAAGTGTATTCTTGTTATAAAAGAGATAATACAGGAGTATATAGAATAAACTCTGTCTGGTGGGTACCTCCCCTTGCGAAGTAGTAATCATTGTTAGGAGTCTGGTGAGTGACTTTCTAGTCCTTTGTGTTTACTTAGGTTTGTGTATATTTACACTATAATAGTTTGAAGATTTTATTTATTTATTCATGAGAGAGAGAGAGAGAGAGAGAGAGAGGCAGAGATACAGGCAGAGGGAGAAGCAGGCTCCATGCAGGGAGTCCGACGCAGGACTCAATCCCCGGTCTTTGGGATCATGCCCTGAGCCAAAGGCAGATGCTCAACTGCTGAGCCACCCAGGCGTCCCTATGCTATAATAGATTGTATAACAAAATAGACCAGGTTAAAAGCAAATATATAAAGTTGTCTCATCTTAAATCTTACCACTCTCTTAAGGTTAAAACACTAAATTTTTATTTTCCTGTTATTTCATATTATTCCATTTATTGTTCTGGATTTTAGTGTATATACTCATTTTTTCTTTTCCATTTTCAGATAACAATTATGGAGTTACAGGTAAGACTAGTTCTTTATTGAATTTGACTGAAGACATTATATTTTCAGGAGTATTTAGGGTGTGTGTGTGTTTAAGATTTTTATTTATTTGAGAGAGCACGAGTGGTTGGGGGCGGGGGCAGAGGGAGAGGTTCAAGCAGATTCTCCTCTGAGCAGGAAGCCTGTCACGGGGCTGAATTCCAGGACTCTGAGATCATCACCTGAGCTGAAGTCAGGTGCTTAACCAACATCAAGGCGCCAGGAGTATTTTGTGTTTTAAAAGTTAAAACATAAAGATAATTTACCAAGCAGTACAGTAGTATATCCAAGCAATGATGAAACCCATATACATTTCAGATCTGACTTTTTGTTCTTTCAGACACAACTAGCACAGAAGACTACTCTAATCAGTGATTCAAAGTTGAAAGAACAAGAGTTCAGAGAACAGGTACAGATTTAATTTGGTGCCTTTTATTTTGAGCTGACTCCCTTAATTTGTGTTCATATGTACTTGAATCTCATTTAGCTACTTTTTTAAAAAGAACTGATATAATATTGATTTAATAGCTGGCTTTGCAGTTTTGTCTTACACAGGAAATGTTATCTCCAAATCTGAAGGTGCTGGAGGATATCTCTTAAATTCATGATCGTGTGTATTTAAACAAGAAAATTTGCATCTTCTTCCTAATGTTTAACATCTTGGATAAGAATTTATGTTTATTCGTAATAACTTAATTTTTAGTAAAGAAGTTTTTATTTTTATCAGAGGGAAAATATGTTGAGATCAGTCTTTATTACTCTTTTTCCCTAAGTAGTTGAATTGTCTTGATTTAATATATTTTGTCCATGTATTATCCAGTAATTAGTTTTAAATAGGACTATGTATATATATTCTTAGAAGGTTGCATAAGCATGAGCATATCAGTATATGTGTATCTGTGGTGCATCATCTTTAGTCTTTTTTCCCAAATTCTGGAGGGGTAGTGACACAAGTCAGCATGCTGTTTAAAGGCTGCATCTCCAGGGATTTTTCCAGTTTTTGTTTTTTGTTTTTTAAGATTTTATTTATTCATGAGAGACAGAGAGAGAGAGGCAGAGACACAAGCAGAGGGAGAAGTAGGCTCCATGCAGGGAGCCCGATGTGGGACTCAATCCTGGAACTCCGGGATCATTCCCTCAGCTGAAGGCAGATGCTTAACCGCTGAGGCACCCAGGTGTCTCTGTTTTGTTTTAAAGGTTCTTTATTTGAGAGAGAGAGAACACATGTGCACAGGCATGAGAGGGGCTTAGGGAGAGGGAGAGGGAGAGAGAATCTCAAGCCGACTTCCTACTGAGCATGGAGCCCGACTTGGGGGCAAGATCTCATGATCTTGAGATCATGACCTGAACTAAAATCAAGAGTCAGAGACTTAATTGACTGAGCTACCCAGGTGCCCCGATTATCCAGTTTTCTTAAAAGTCATACATAACAAAAATCTTGACAATTGTTGAACCTAGGTGATGGATAGGTATGTGTGGGCATTGATTGTACTCTATTCTCTATGGTTTAGTATGTTTCAAAACTTTTACAATATATATATTTTTTAAATCATAAAAATAAGATGCTAAGTCCCAGTGCTACCTTATGTTTTTTGTACTTTCCAGTGGTTTATCTTTTCTTATCTATTCTCAAGGTTACTGTTTTTAAACTCCCTTCTTATAGCATCCTCAAATCTTCAAACTGTGCTAGCATGGCAGTTTTGTATTAGTTACTTTTATGGTGGTAAAATACATATAACAGAAAATTGACCACTTTAACTAAAGTGCACAATTCATTGACACATAGTTCACTCACAATGTGAAACCATCACCATTATCTAGTTCCAGAACATTTCATCACCCCGTAAGGAGACCTCATGCCCATTAAGCAGTCACTCCTCATTATCTCCTGGCAATCACTAATCTACTCCTGTGTCTGTAAATTTGCCTGTTATGAGTATTTATATAAATACAGTCATATAAAACATAGCCTTTCTTTTCTGGCTTATTTTACTCAACATGATGTTTTTAAGGTTCATCAGTATATCATGTATCAGTACTTCATTCTTTTCTTTGGCTGAATATTTTATTATATGGATAATAGCATAACTTCCATTCATGAATGTTTGGGTTATTTTTGCCTTTTGGCTATTAATATAACCAGTGTTCCTGCTGTCAATAACATTGTTACAAGTTTTTTTTTTTCATTGTTACAAGTTTTTATTTGAACACCTATTTCTAGTTCTTTGAGGTATATACCCGGGAGTGGAATTGCTAGATCATTTGGTAATTATACGTTCAGCTTTTTGCTGAACCACCAAACTACTTTACATAGTGGCACTATTTTTCATTCCCACTGACAAAGTTATAAGGATTCCACTTTTTCCTCATCCTCCCCAACATGTTTTTTGATTGTAGCCATAGTGGTTGATATGAAAAGTAGTATTTCGTTACAGTTTTATGTTTTTAAGATTTTATTTATTTATTTGAGATAGAGAACATGAATGAAAGGAGGAGCAGAGAAAGAGAGAGGGAGAAGCAGACTTCCCACTGAACAGGGAGCCTGGCATGGGGCTTGATCCTGGAGCCCTGAGAGCAGGACTTGAGCTGAAGGCAGACACTTAACTGACTGAGCCATCCAGGCACTCCTTCATTATGGTTTTAATTTTTCTAATGAGTAATGATTGGACATCTTATTATCTTCTTTTTGGCCACTTGTATGTCTTATTTAGAGCAATGTCTGTTTAAGTTCTTTGCTTAGTTTTTAGTTGGGTTATTTGGTTTCTTGTTCAGTTGTATTCTTTATTCTGAATACAAGTCCTTTATGAGGTAAGTGATTTGCAAGTATTTTCTCCATTCTGTGGGTGTTCTTTTCACTTCCTTGATAATGTCCTTTGAGGCACAAAAGTTTTACTTTAAAAAAAAAAAAGATTTGATTTATTCATTCATGAGACACAGAGAGAGAGAGAGAGAGGCAGAGACATAGGCAGAGGGAGAAGTAGGCTCCCAGCAGTGAACCCGATGTGGGACTCAATCCCAGGACCCTGGGATCATGCCTCGAGACAAAGGCAGACATCAACCACTGAGCCACCTAGACATCCCTCAAAAGTTTTACTTTTGATAAAGGCCGTTTTATGTAATTTCTCTTTTGTTATCTGTGCTTTTGGTGTCATATCTAAGAAACCATTTGTATTAATTGTATTTGTTTATATTCTGTCTTAAGTATTAATCTGGTTGGCTATAGCAGTCCATTTTTTACATATGATTTCCATATGAATCATATGATTTGAGTATTTGTTACTTTCAGATTCACAATTTAGAAGACCGTTTGAAGAAATATGAAAAGACTGTCTATGCAACAACTGTGGGAACACCTTACAAAGGTATGAGTGATCTCTCATGTTATCCATGGTTATCTCTTATTGCTGGATTTATGGAGGATTTCTATTTTTGTTGTTGCTAATCTTTACGGTGAGTATATTTTACGTTTGTAATTCACCAATAATAGCTAGTTTTAAAGAAAGAATGGTAGTAATCTAAAACAGAAACAATGCATATTTGTTGCAAAAAAAAATCAAACAATATTGTGGTGTCTTAAATGGAACTGCAGGTTCCTACTTTATTCTGTGTTATCCAGATGGAACCAACCTAGTGGCAATTTATGTATAATTTTTTCAGACTCTTCTATGTGTATGCAAACATTTATTTAATCTACTACATATATTCATATGGACTGTTATATTTCTAAAATGATCCTGTTTTTTACTATTACCATAAGGCTGTAATTACTAATTTTAAACTCAGATTTAAGGAGAAAATAATTTCATAAAAATTCTTATATTCAAGGTAGGAGAAGGTGATTTGGAAACATTCCCCCCAAACATAAATAAATAAAAATAAAATAAAATAAAATAACATATGCCACTTACAAAGGATTTTAAAGATGAACTTGAGTGTTTACATAGTTGTTCCCTTGAGGTAATCATGATCTTTGAATAATCTCATAATAATTTTCCATTCGTTGTACTGTCTCACTTCATTAAGAATAGTTTTATTTTGCTATTTTGTAAAGCTTTCTGCTTTTTCAGGGAGGCACTAGCACATAAATCTAAACCATTTTACATTCCTTTGTGCTTTTGAAAGCTCTTACTTATTGCAATGAAATAACACAAGATATTATACAATTTTTAATTAAATTAAACAAGGACTTGCTTTGGATTCTCTCCAAAATGCTCTTCAAAAACAAGAGAAAACCAACTTGGAAGTGTCCCATGGCTCACAGCAGACAAGACTCCTGCTATAAAGATTGTTTGTCATATCTATGTCCACACATGGGATTATCAGCTCAACTGCTGACTCAGTGCTTAGCAGTGCATAGAGAATAATATTGATTCTTTTCTTTAGTTTCAACTTAAGATTTTTATAATTTTCTTTGTTCTCATTTTAAATTGTAAAATGAACCCACATGTACATTTTTTTAAATAACTAACACATAGACAAGTTCCTTTGCCATCCGAAAGTAGAGCATTCCTAGGATACCTTACATTAGCTGAAATGGTATAAAGCAAAGAAGCAATTACCACTAGTTTATATGGAAAATTTTTTTAGCATTCTCAGACCCCAAAAATATCCTCTCTTAGGCTTTTCTGATACTTTAGGACATGTCTTGCTAACAGATGCACAAAATAAATCAAGATAAAACAGAGATGGTTACGTATACAGCTATGGTGGCTTGATGCTGAGTGTAGTTCCTGGGGAAGGTGCTTGGTGGAACCACTCTTGCTGCAGGGTTCTGTGCTGCCTCTGTAATGGCTTGTTGCAAAACAAACACTGAACACTATTTTCACTTTTCTCCCTTTTTATAAAAGCAGAAAGCCCTTTAGATTTCTTTCAGTTAGCAAAGATAGGTACTAATGAAGATTTTTGTAAAAGCCATAGTGTGGCATAGTGTGAGTTTTTGAAAGGCAGGGGATACATGTGTAACACTAAGTGCCAGGCACTGTTTTGTATATCAACTCATTTAATCCTCTCACCAACCCTGTCAGTCTGGTTAAATATGCCCATTAATCTCTTTACTACGCTGCCTCTTTACAGAGTAGAGTAGAATGAGCACCCACCATTCAGGAAGAAATAAAAGGCTACTAGTTCTTCAGAAACCTCTGTGTAGGCCTCTTCAATAATAGCTTTATTCCTCTCCACATACTGATTTTTCTTTCTGATTTATGTTAACCATTCTCTTGTTCTTTATTGTTTACCACCTATGTATATATTTCTAAGCAGTATTTTGTTTAGATTTTGCTTGTTCTGGCACTTTATGTAATAGAATCATATTATAAGCTTGTTTTTCTTTTGCTTAATATAAGTTTTGAGATGCACATGTTGTATGTTGTTCTGGTTCACTCATTTCCATTTATTAATTTTGTTCATTCTTGTATATCTCTTATATGAAAGATTTTCTCTGTACAGATAAGACTGGAATTGCTGAGTCATAGGATAGGAACATTCTTGTGCATATCCTATCCTAGGTTGTCCAAATTAGATATAATTTGAAGATAATGTAGGAAACTACTTTCTATATTTTTTGTAGTAATTTTCATTTTCATCAGCAGTGCTGGATTTATTAAGGCCCTTTAATGCTTCATTTATTAAATTCTGTGCTGTGACATGTAATTTTAATTACCTCTCTTATTGGTAATCAGGTTGGACATCTTATTCTTTTTTTTTTAAGAGATTTTATTTATTTGAGAAAGAGAGTGCATGAGCAGGGAGAGGGGCAGATGAGGAGGGAGAGAGAATCTTAAGCAGACTCTGTCCCAAGTGTGGAGCCCAATGTGGGAATTGATCCCATGACCCTGAGATCATGACCTGAGCTGAAACCAAGAGTTGGATGCTCAACCGACTGAGCCACCTAGGCAACCCAGTCGTTCATTTTTTTATTCATTCATTTTAGTTGTGTATATTTCTTTTGTGAAGTTCCTCTCCATTTCTTTTTTCTAAGATTATTATTTCCTTATTGATTTGTAGGAGTTTTTTTAAAAATTCTGAATATTAATCCTTATTTTTATGTGTGTATGTGTATATTTGTGTGTGTGTGTGTGTGTGTGTGTGTGTAGTCAAGATAATGTACTCGGTGTTTTCTTTCTTTATTGTCTTCTGAATTTTTTATTATGGAACAATAAAAAATAGACATATAGAAAAGTAATGAATATGGTATATAATGAACACATATGTACACATCAGCCACCCTCCACAGTTATCAAGACATATCTAATCTTGGTTCATCTATAACCTAGCCTTTCCTATCCTTGGCCCATTGGATTATCTTAAAGTAAGTCCTAGGTATTATATCTTATTTAATGTGTAAATATTTCAGTATATATGTGTACAAAGGTTTCCTTAGAAATAGCCATAGTGCTAATATCACACTTAAAAATTTCACAGTAATTCCTTAATCAAAGAACCAGTCAATATTCAAACTTTTAGTTTCATAAATGTTTTCTGGTGGTGGTGGTAGTAAACAGTTGATTTATTTGAATTAGTAGCCAATTAGTACCCATACATGGCATTTGATTGAGAAATCTCTTTTTAAAACTAGATTCCTTGTCCCTCTCCTTTGCCTTTTTCTCTCCTTTTGTTTTTATTTGTTGGAGAGACCAAATTACTTATAAATTTAACACATTCTGAGCTCTTGGTACTCCATCTGCTGGTAGTTAGAATGCGGGGCTTGGTTAGATTTCGATTTGTGTTATTGGCAGTAGTACCTCCCAAAGGAATTGTACTATATGTTGCTTCACAGCAAAAGATGCATGTCTTTTTTGTAACAGCTTTCACACAGTTCCAGGTGTCATCATCAGTCTCACTGATCACCTTTATTTAGCCTTAGATTTTAGCACCCACTGGTGACTGTTTACCAAAATCTGTTGTTTCAATAGTGATTGTGTAATGGGGATATTCACATTCTCTCAGTTCTTGTGCAGATATTAATTTGAATTATTCTGTAAATACAAACATTTCCATGCTATCTATGTGGTTACCTTGAGGTATAGCTCATACAGGGAAAACCATGGTAAATTCTATTTACCTGATTTAGTTATTCCATATTTTTGAGAGTCTGTTTTAGCACCTGCAGTCTGTTCCAGTGATGGATTTGTCTGTGCCTGCTCTAACACTTCACTCTGTTAATTATGATGACTTCATAGCCTGTCTTGCTGTTTAGTTGGGGAACACCTCCCACTTTATTTTTAAGAATGTCTTAGCTCTTCTTAGCTCTTTGAATGTCTATTTAAATTTTAGAATTGGATTGTCAAATTACACTCATAACACACACCCAGACCTAAGAGGATTTTGATTAAGATTGCATTGAACTTACAGAAAAATTGAAGAGAATTGGCACATTGTGGTACTGAGTCTCCAAACCATAATCATGATATCTTTTAGCATTTATTTAAGTCTTTTAAAATTTCTGTCCATAATGTTTATTGTTCTGAGCAGTATTCTTGTACCTCTTTTATTACATTTATTCATAGGTGTAATTGTAAATGTAAAATTGGTTTATTTTCCAATATATGTACAATTTTGAAGAAAATGTGAACAAGTCTGCTTTTAACTAAAATTATTTGTAATACACTTAGTTGATTACAATTGTGTTAAGTACAGATAAATGGATATTCCAATTATACATTTTGGAATGGGGCCTGGGTAAAATATTGTATTAAAAATGCTGAATAGTACTCAGGTAAAATTATTTGGAAAGACTCACAAGAAGACAATTTGGCAAGCATCTTTATTTGAATGATAACTAATATCCACTCTTACTGCGTAAAACCCAAAGTAAGAATTATAAGAAGAGGAAGCAGTTTCTTTTATATGCCACTGCTAGGGAGAAGACAAGAAAGAGGCACATGCAATGAAAAGCAGTATTAATTACTTATCTAGGAAAATGGCTATACATAAGTAATCTACATGTTTATAATAATGAAATCAAGTATTTTCTGAAAAGTGTACAGCATTGCAAACTCTTGTATTTTGCATCAATCTACAGGAATGAAACACTTAAGTATGATATATAGATAAGAAGTGTTTGAAAAGGAAATAGTGCATCATCATTATTTAGTGTGGTTGCTCTGTATTTGCAAAGTGTGATTTAAAAGAATCGTGACTTTAAAAGTGTACACGTTTAAAAAATGAAATATTCCAAACTTACGAATGCATGCAAAGTATCAAGTGTGAAGACTAGTTAACACCTATGAATTCACCACCTAGAATATTGTCAGTGCTCCTTGTGCTGCTCTTCAGTCTCCTGTATCTCTATTGTCTCCCATGCTACAGTGTACATGTGGCTCCATAAAATAATTGACTTTATTGTTTTAGATGTTTTGGGCTGCATAGAAATGATATCATACTGTCTGTTTTCTGCCTATTCTTGCCTTTTTTTCACCTAGCATTATGATTTTGAATTTCATTCTAGTGTGTGTTTAGCTATAACTATTTTGAATGCTGAATTTAATAATAATTATATGTTTATACCCTATTTTATTTATTCTCTTGTTGGTAGACCTTTGAATTGCCTCAGTTTTGCTTTTATAAACATTGTAACTGTGAACATTGACTTCTGGTATATATGTGAAGCATTTCAGGATGTATTGGTAGGAATTGAATTTTTGCATCATAGAATATGCTTGTCTTCCACTTTATGAAGTTTTGCAAAGTAATGCCAAGTTGTTGTCTATAGATGTTGTATCTGTTCGTATTCTACGAGCATTGCACAGGCATATCTATTATTCTACATACTCACCAGTGCTTGGTATTATCTGACTTTTAGGATTTTACTAATCTCATATGTTTAAATAATACTCCATGAGGTTTCATTTGTTTCTTTCTTTTTACTGAACAAATGGTGGTTTAAATTCTATGCCAAAAGAAATGTAAAGTTACAATGAAAGGCCACTTTCAACTTTGGCATTTAGAGGGTCACATGCTGTTCATAGTCTTATAATGGAAACCTTATTGTATTATCCTGCTGCACAGTGTGATTTCCTATAATTCAGTTTTTTAAAAATCCAGGGTTACCAAGGTATAAATTTACACATAATAATATTTAGTGTGATTTCGTATACCTGAACTATATTTATTGTTTACTTTTAGGCTAACATGGGGCTTGGTTAACAAACGGAGTTTAACTTTTTATGACAGGCTTTAAGATGTTGAACCAAAATATTTGAAAACCACTAAAATGGCATTAATATTTCATGTGTTTTCAAATTATTTGATCTGTTCTGTATCTCCAAAGAGGTTTGAAAACTTGATTTAAACTTAAGTGCTTTTAGGTTTGTAATACTAGAAAAACTAGAATTCTGTTCTTTTTTTTTTAAAAAAAAAAGATTTTATTTATTTACTCATGAGAGACCCAGAGAGGCAGAGACATAGACAGAGGGAGAAACAGGCTCCACGCAGGGAGCCCAACGTGGGACTCAATCCAGGGTCTCCAGGATCGTGCCCTGGGCTGAAGGCGGCGCTAAACCGCTGAGCCACCTGGGCTGGCCTAGAGTTCTGTTCTAAGATACTGAGTTCTTAATAAATAAAAATGATTGTTAACTTTAGTCATTGTGGAATATCTGAAGCCAACCACATAATATTGAGGAGAGAAATACGAGTTTTAAGGAGTCTTTATATGCTCTAAGTACATATAGTCTTTTTAAATTGCCATGTCAAAAGGAGAAGGAAAGATGTGAGAAATAAAATTGCTATAATAATTCATATTTTCTCTTCCAATGGAAAAATACCAATTGGAATGCTTTGTGTATGTATGTACAATACTATACAGTACAATATAATTAATGCAAGAGTGATGCCTCTCTTTATTCCTTTGATTGTTCTTTAGTTTGGTGTCTAAGTAATAAGTAGCTTATCTGACTTTTCTTTACAATTTGATCTGAGTTTTTTTATTTGACAGGTGGCAATTTGTACCATACTGATGTCTCGCTCTTTGGAGAACCTACCGAATTTGAGTATTTGCGAAAAGTGCTTTTTGAGTATATGATGGGTCGTGAGACTAAGGTATAAATCATTTCTGGTGATTTGGCATGTAGCTTAATTTAAAAGGAAATGTGCCCACTTTTAATACTTTTATACACATGCATATTTTTACTGTTAGACTATACGTGTTAATAGTTGACAATAGGCTATTGTGTTATTGTTCATAGATTATAAAATGAATTGCTTATATTTGTTACAGTTATAAAATATTAATAAAAATACTGTCGGGTGATGCTAAGTACTGAAAGTTGAAATTTCATGAACTTAATACTTTGTGAAATGTTGCTATTTTTATTTTTGACTTCAAATTAAAGTGAGGATAAAAGATTTCATTTTCATGGAAACGTTAGGGTAATGCAGAAATATTGGTAATGGTCATAATTAAGAAGTAAGTAGTAGACTACATAAGTAGTCACTTAGGGATATTTAGAAATATTTTAGTCACTGTAAGAAAACAATTCCTATACATATGGAATATTGATTATTAAAATTACCACATCGTATAAGTAATAGTACTTGGCTAAATTTGTTTTCTGAAATATTACATTTATTGTAAGGTTCTTGAGTGTGTAAGTCTTATCTCTTCTTGTTTGTATTCCCTGCAGTGCTTTTAAAAGAGCCTTATACTGGATTTTTTATAAATGTACCTTGAATTGAATATATTTCAGGAAATTCATGATCCTTTCTCAAAATTTTTCATTTAAAGCAATTTTTCTGACATTGCTTCAACTTTTTCCCTTCATAAACTTTTACATTGTCCATATACTTTGGCTAAGAATGGGATCATGAAATTAAAAAAAAAAAAAGAATGGATCATGAGTTTTCCATTTTTAGAAGCAATCAGTGTTTTAATTTATAGGTCTTTGGAGGTTACTAAGTCAGAGTGCTAATAAGCCAGTTCAGGGATTAATTTGGCAGATACATTTATTTATTTTTTACTTTTTTTAAAGATTATTTATTTATTTATTCATGAGAGACACAGAGAGAGAGAGGCAGAGACATAGGCAGAGGGAGAAGCAGGCTCCATGCAGGAGCCTGATGTGGGACTCCATCCCAGGTCTCCAGGAACACACCCCCAGCTGAAGGTGGCGCTAAACTGCGGAGCCACCAGGGCTGCCCAGGCAGATACATTTAAAGCCTAAAAAGTAAGGGCATAAGAAAATCTCTTAAAAGAATGTTACAAATTTATGGATTATAGATTTAGCTAAACTCTAGGAATTATAGGACTATCAGTTGTTTGAATCTTTAATATCTATAGAAATCTCATTTCATTGTATTAAATGACTTCAAATTAAAGTAACATCTTGGGGATCCCTGGGTTGCTCAGAGGTTTAGCGCCTACCTTCCCGCCAGGGGTGTGGTCCTGGAGTCCCGGGATCGAGTCCCACAACAGGCTCCCTGCATGGGGCCTGCTTCTCCCTCTACCTGTGTCTCTGCCTCTCTCTCTCTCTGCATCTCTCATGAATAAATAAAAAAATTAAAAGAAAAATAAAGTAACATCATGTGGATCCTGAACATGTAACAGAGGAGGGGTATATTAATTCATAGTAATTCAGTATTTTTTTCTTAAAGGACTTCTTTTTTTAAATTCAAAAAATACCTAATGCTGATTTTCTCCTTATTTTTTTTAAAAACCAAGCTAATGAAATATAACTATCTCTTATTAAGTCATTATTGGATAGTAGCCTATATTTGCAGTGGGGTAAATAATTTAATGTTACCTTGTTATTGCAGGGAAGGGAGAAGGGTGTGTCTTAAAAAAAAGCTGCTCAGAACTTTAGCTATACTGATTCATTTCTGAATCTAAAGCTGTGATCCAGTGTTGCTAAATAAATTACGTAATCTTTTCTTGGTCTGTGACGTGAAGAGATGACTGCCTCAAACTGTGTCTTCTGGAGGTTGCAAACTGTGGGGGATGAGATCTCTACAAAGTTTGAATCCTCTTGAAGAAAGACCCAGCACAAGCATAAGATGTGTTCTGGGGCAGTGTCATTCAGCCAAGTGCAAACTTGTGCTTTCAGGGTTGTGCAGTTAGTTTTAGGCTATGACTTACAAAACAGCTGGAAGGGGTAACCTCAGGGCATAGGCAGCCCGTCTAATACTTGATTCGGAGTCTTTGTGATGGAGTGGTCTCTCTGGTCTTTTATCTTCAGCATTTAATGCATCTGGTTACTACAAATGACTAGTCTGTCATCCTACCATCACATTTTACAGATAAATGTAGAAAATCGGTAGCAGATACTCAGCTTAATTTACTTCTTATTTATTGAGCACTTGCTACAGGTGGCCCATTGTATATCACCATGGTGGGGAGGAAGATGAAATTTGACACTATCTCTAATTTATTTTTTTTTACACTCTCCCTAATTCTAAGGAGTTAAGAAAAGTGGAGCTGTTTGCAGTTAAGCATGATACAGAATGTCGTCAGGTTGTTAAAAGAGGCACAGAGTTCTCCTGTTTACTTGTGGGAAGGTCAAGGAGGACATTGTAGAGAAGCACATGTATCTGCTGGGCTTTAAAGCTAGGTCAGGGGTATATGGGGGTGGTTAGATTTTAATAGATGAAATCAGATGGGAGGGAAAGCCTAGACAGAAAGGCCAAGGCAGGAAATTGAGTGTGGGTTTTGGAATGACAAGTAGTCTGGTCCAACTAAAACACTGGATCTGTGGTAGAAGTGACTCCCTTTAGGGCTGCACAGAGTGTGGAGGGCATGGAATGTTTTTAGAGTTTTAACACTAGATATTGGGATAGTTAGCCCTTGAGCAGAGATTGACAAGATCAGAGCTGGTTTTAGACATATCTTTTACTGATTTGGTTAATATCTATACATTGACAGAGAATTTGAAATGGAGACTAGGTTTTGGTTTTTGAGTGAGCCAAAGTATATTGTGGCCCTTGTGATTTGATCCTAATCTAGAGTTGTATCTTGCCCAGCAGGATATGTATGTCATCCCACCTGTGTTTCTTCATCTGCTTTTACACATGGTGTTCCTTATTTTATGAGGCAGATGATTTATTTAAGAAGAGCACATGTAGAACACATGTTCTTATAGTATGAAGCTAAGGAAATGTCCTTTCTTTCTTCTTTCACTTTCTTTTTCTTGGGTTTTTGATCCTCCATGCTAAAATCAGCCTATTCTCCTTTTCAGTAGAAAGTGTTTCTCATCCTAATCTTTATCAAAGCTTCTCCCTAAAGAAAACCTGGCAGGAGATGCCACCTCTAAACCAGGTAGCTCATTTGAACTTTTTTCCTTACTTCCCAGGGCCTGAGTATATTGTATGTAGAATAGACAGTCTGAGTTCTTTCCCAAGATCTGGCAAAGAGCCTGGGCTTCTCCATTTAAGTTTCCTGGCAAGAGAGGGAAGAGCTTTAAGTCTTTACTGGGTAATCTGCTGCAAATTCAGAGTCACTGATGAATTTAGAGGTGGGTTTCTCATTGTCTAGAAATGTGAAGAGACAACTAGGAATAGTTTGGGGTTTTCTTGACAGACATGCTTGTGTGTGCATGTATGTGGTTTCATAGTGAATATAAATGGACTTTTGGGTACTTTTAACCTTGCAAGCTATTGAAATTAATTCCTAAAAACAGTCTTCATAGATAGTATACCAAAAAAGCAAAAAATTGCTTCTGAGTGTTAATGAAAAGAATACTGAAATAGTCACTACTTCATATTTCTCTTGTCATTTCATGCCACATATGCTTAGTTTCTAGACCAGTTTAGCATGGAAGATTCTATCTAGGCAATACAATTTAAAGGATGAGGGTTTTGTAAAATGCCTTAGAATTCTCTAAAAACGACTTTGTTTTAAATGGTATTTTTTTGTTCCTCAAAATGGCAGAGGCAAAGATGAAAGGAAGGAAGGGGGCTGAAATCTTGCGGAGTATGGGGTTTGTGGTTGAAGAACAGTATTAGTGGTTGAAGAACAGTATTAGAAGTATGTCAAGTGACTTAACTAGGCTTAGCACATAATTGGAATTTTAAAAACATTAGTATCTTTCCTTCCTGGAGATAATTATACATATATACATTATATATGATGTGAATTTGTAAAATTTTTGGTTAACTTATTTTATGTCATCTTTTCCTTAGTGACCTTCTCTAGTCCCTAGCCCTCTCCCCTACACACACACACACACACACACACACACACACACACACACAGTCTGTGTAACTGAACCAAGAATGTTAGAGTGAGTTCTCCGGGTGACCGTGCAGTCCTCTGTGGGAGTCCTCAGGGGAGAAGCACTAGCACCTGATTTTGTATGTAAGCACTGAACTTGTTAATCCTACTTATTTCGTGAGTGTATCTTATTTCATAAGGTATCTTCTTTCCTCTCTGTCTCCCTCAAAACACCTCATCTTGATACAAAATAGGGAATTTCAACCTTTGAGGAGAATTTTCCACGAGCTTTTGGGTGACAGTCTGACTTACGGTATATTCATTTAGATCTGCACAATTTATGACCTTGTTTTGCAAGCTACCATGTGTAATGTTTTGATTCATCATGTTTTCTACCAAACAAAACATCTTGTGTTTATTTAAGATGTAATTCGTATTTCTATTAGGCTGATGTGCTGCATGTTGTAAAAAATACCTACTAAGCATGTTCATGTTCATGCAGTAGCCCATGTTTATGAGATATATGATGTGATTTAGTTAAAGCTGAACTTGGGAGTATCTAATTCTGATTATATAGAGCATATGTTTGGCAATACATCACTTACTAGATAGATTTCTACAAATAAAAAGCCTTATAAAATGAATGAGTAATAAAGTTTCATCTTAATAAGACAAAGGGCCAAGAACATTAGAACTTTATATAGCTTCATGCTATTGTAATTTCATCTTCTTGAAATAATATCAACCTAGACATTGTGAGGAATCCTTTTAAATTGAAATTTTAGTGTTGGCTGTTATTTCCTTGACTAATACCTTCACATCATACTTCTTTGGTCGTGGCTTCCATTGAGAGCACTAAAGAATCCCACCAGCAGAACATGTCAGAATGGGGTGAGACTTCATCTGCTTCACTGTCTGTTAGTGATTATCTCTTGTTTTTTTCTAGACCATGGCAAAGGTTATAACCACTGTACTGAAGTTCCCTGATGATCAGACTCAGAAAATTTTGGAAAGAGAAGATGCTCGGCTAATGGTAAGCTTTAAAAGTGGCTACAGATAGAAGACAACTTTATCCCATCTTTTTACATTCTGTTTCATTTACAAAGACTTTGAGTTGTTAAAAGACATTTTAAATGTTTAGTTTTTATTGTACTGTAGCCGAAAAAATGAGAGTGAATCTACATTAAGAAAGTTTAACCAAAGGCAAATATGAATTGGTGTCAAGGAAAGAACAGTCTTCTTCAGTAGCATATATGAGGTTGATATCCATATATGCTGTATATGGGATTTCCAGAACTTGGGCTATTTATGGGAAGTACAAAAAAGGCATTTGTTCTAGTATACCAGTAATAATTTTTAAAACCAGATTATACCATGATGTGAAATGAAACAAACACACATTTCATATACATTTTGCAAAATTATTCCTATGCCGAACTTCTTTTTACTATGGGCCAGTAATTCAGTGGGAAGATCCATTCTAAGTGTGTGTGAAAGTCACACTAAGAGTGTGAAATTTGTGAAGTCTCAGATCTTTCCCCAGCTTTCTTTTTCTGCTTCCTTTTCTTGTCTTACTGGAAGCTTGTGGCACTGTTCACATCCCCCCGCCCCCATTTCTTTACTTGTTTCGTGATCTCAGCACCATTGTTTGCTTCTCTCTCCTCACTAAAGCAAGCAAAGATCTTTTCCTTTATGATGAATTAGTCTATGTCCAAGTATCTCCCATAAGAAAGACTAAGTCAATAAATAATCACCTCTCTAAGCATCTGATCTAGCAGAGTATGTCTCTTATTACAACAGTTCTTGCTTATCTTAAGCCCCAGTCTTCCTGTAGTGGTTACCAATTTGTTCTGGGTCTAACCCATGAAACTCAACCAAAAATCTGTTGATGGCCTGAGTGGAGGACTTTTTTCCAGGCCAGACACCCCACATTTGTCAGCCATTTCTTTTTTTCTTTTCTTTTTTTTTTTCTAGAAAAATCTGGGAGGTTTATTTTTCTATCCAAATTCCCACCCATATTTTTTTTTTTATTGTTGTTCAATTTACTAACATACAGAATAACCCCCAGTGCCCGTCACCCATTCACTCCCACCCCCCGCCCTCCTCCCCTTCCAACACCCCTAGTTCGTTTCCCAGAGTTAGCAGTCTTTACGTTCTGTCTCCCTTTCTGATATTTCCCACACATTTCTTCCCCCTTCCCTTATATTCCCTTTCACTATTATTTATATTCCCCAAATGAATGAGAACATATAATGTTTGTCCTTCTCCGACTGGCTTACTTCACTCAGCATAATACCCTCCAGTTCCATCCACGTTGAAGCAAATGGTGGGTATTTGTCATTTCTAATAGCTGAGTAATATTCCATTGTATACATAAACCACATCTTCTTTATCCATTCATCTTTCGTTGGACACCGAGGCTCCTTCCACAGTTTGGCTATCGTGGCCATTGCTGCTATAAACATCGGGGTGCAGGTGTCCCGGCGTTTCACTGCATCTGTATCTTTGGGGTAAATCCCCAGCAGTGCAATTGCTGGGTCGTAGGGCAGGTCTATTTTTAACTGTTTGAGGAACCTCCACACAGTTTTCCAGAGTGGCTGCACCAGTTCACATTCCCACCAACAGTGTATGAGGGTTCCCTTTTCTCCACATCCTCTCCAACATTTGTGGTTTCCTGCCTTGTTAATTTTCCCCATTCTCACTGGTGTGAGGTGGTATCTCATTGTGGTTTTGATTTGTATTTCCCTGATGGCAAGTGATGCAGAGCATTTTCTCATGTGCATGTTGGCCATGTCTATGTCTCCATCTGTGAGATTTCTGTTCATGTCTTTTGCCCATTTCATGATTGGATTGTTTGTTTCTTTGGTGTTGAGTTTAATAAGTTCTTTATAGATCTTGGAAACTAGCCCTTTATCTGATATGTCATTTGCAAATATCTTCTCCCATTCTGTAGGTTGTCTTTGAGTTTTGTTGACTGTATCCTTTGCTGTGCAAAAGCTTCTTATCTTGATTAAGTCCCAATAGTTCATTTTTGCTTTTGTTTCTTTTGCCTTCGTGGATGTATCTTGCAAGAAGTTACTATGGCCGAGTTCAAAAAGGGTGTTGCCTGTGTTCTTCTCTAGGATTTTGATGGAATCTTGTCTCACATTTAGATCTTTCATCCATTTTGAGTTTATCTTTGTGTATGGTGAAAGAGAGTGGTCTAGTTTCATTCTTCTGCATGTGGATGTCCAATTTTCCCAGCACCATTTATTGAAGAGACTGTCTTTCTTCCAATGGATAGTCTTTCCTCCTTTATCGAATATTAGTTGCCCATAAAGTTCAGGGTCCACTTCTGGATTCTCTATTCTGTTCCACTGATCTATGTGTCTGTTTTTGTGCCAGTACCACACTGTCTTGATGACCACAGCTTTGTAGTACAACCTGAAATCTGGCATTGTGATGCCCCCAGATATGGTTTTCTTTTTTAAAATTCCCCTGGCTATTCGGGGTCTTTTCTGATTCTACACAAATCTTAAAATAATTTGTTCTAACTCTCTGAAGAAAGTCCATGGTATTTTGATAGGGATTGCATTAAACGTGTATATTGCCCTGGGTAACATTGACATTTTCACAATATTAATTCTGCCAATCCATGAGCATGGAATATTTTTCCATCTCTTTGTGTCTTCCTCAATTTCTTTCAGAAGTGTTCTATAGTTTTGAGGGTATAGATCCTTTACATCTTTGGTTAGGTTTATTCCTAGGTATCTTATGCTTTTGGGTGCAATTGTAAATGGGATTGACTCCTTAATTTCTCTTTCTTCAGTCTCATTGTTAGTGTATAGAAATGCCACTGACTTCTGGGCATTGATTTTGTATCCTGCCACGCTACCGAATTGCTGTATGAGTTCTAGCAATCTTGGGGTGGAGACTTTTGGGTTTTCTATGTAGAGTAGTGTAGGGATAGAGGGAGCATTCCTCGACATCTTAAAAGCCATCTATGAAAAGCCCACAGCAAATATCATTCTCAATGGGGAAGCACTGGGAGCCTTTCCCCTAAGATCAGGAACAAGACAGGGATGTCCACTCTCACCACTGCTGTTCAACATAGTACTGGAAGTCCTAGCCTCAGCAATCAGACAACAAAAAGACATTAAAGGCATTCAAATTGGCAAAGAAGTAGTCAAACTCTCCCTCTTCGCCGATGACATGATACTCTACATTGTCAGCCATTTCTTTCTTTTATTTCCTTTATCCTTTCCCTTCCTTCCCCCTTCCCTCCCCTCCCCTTCCCTTTTCCCCATTTTATTTATTTTCTTTTTAAGTAAGTGCCATGCACAAAGTGGAGCTTAAGCTCATAGCCCTGAGATCAAAAGTTGCATCCTAGAGCACCTGGCTGGCTTAGTTGGTAGGGCATGTGACTCAATCTCAAGGTCTGTGCTGGGCGTGGAGCATACTTACAATAAAGAAAAGAAAAGAGTTGCATCTCTAACAACTGAGCCAGCCAGATGTGATGTCTCTCTCCTCTGACGCATTGCGCAGTGCCAGTCATGAAAGATCCCAGTGCTTTAGGCACATCCTGACCTCCTCTTCCTTGCTTTCTCTAAAGTCATCCCAGCATCTCTGACCTTTGTCCCAGTACTCCATTGCATATTGTATCATATACCTATTATATAGTTTCTGAGACAGTTGGAATTATTTTGTTTTTTTGGAAAGCATTCCTCCCTGTATCTAATGGCTTAAAAAATATTGTTATACCTTTGTAGTTATTTCTAGTGATAAGTATTTTTTATAGGAAGTGTATCACTATAATGTATGCCCTTCATCAATAGAATGTTGTTTAAAGTTATAGCAAACATTAATTCTAAAACCACGTAGTTACTTAGAGTACTTTTCCTCCTCACTGAATAAAACAGCTGTGTCTTTGTGAAAATAAAATATTCCAGTGCAATTGGAACCTGTCGACATGATTCTGTCATTATGGCCCAGTTTAAGAAAATATTTTTAAATGATCTAATATACCTTTGTTCATTCTCCCATGGCCTCTTTATCATCTTGATGTTGGGGTATGCCAAACTCTCCTCTTACTGTTGAGCTACACTTCATCAGGATTTGCTTTACAGTTCAGATTCATCCTAAATCGTGGCTTTAGCAATATGATGGGAGATATACCTTTATCCCATACACACGTTCAGTCTTAGATTGGTTTGCCTTGAAGGAAATGAATTGAACTGAATGTGTAAATAGTGAACCATGTAAAGAAAAACCTTTTAAAGCAGATGGATTTTTTTTCTTTTTGAGTTTAACCAAAAAGAAATCTTTGAAAAACATTACATTCTTTATTCCTGAATAAAGTGATATTCATTCTAGATAGGGATGAAATGGTAACTGTTCATTCCTTCCTGAAAGAATCCTCCCTTGTCCCAGAGGTTGACCTGTCTAGGTGGAAAGTCCCGCTCTTTCCTCTACTACTTCAAACAGAGTCTTATCCATCATTAATTAGCTTTTGCTTAATGAATGAGTTCAGTCAGCAGTCAACCTATTCTTCCCTTTGTTGTGGCAAGAATAGGAAAATTGAAGACATGGAAGATAATGGTTGTTGATGTTATGGGAGCCTTTAATTTTAGGGGGAAGAGGTAGCACTCATTCATCATGCACAAATAAAAGATATGTCTAAGTAAGGTAATTCAAATAATAAAAATAGATGCTTAGGAAATACGAAATAACTTATAATGAGCATAAGTGAGGCCCAGTGATGGCTTATAAGTCAGTTTGAGTCACTTCTTACTGGTTTGACATTCTTGGTACTTGCGAGTGATTCATGATTGTTTTTACATTTGATGAAAAATTAAGATTGTTGTTGATTGAGAAAATTGAATCAATAGACACATTTGCCTTTATGATTGCTATCATTCCCAAAATGAGCAATAAGAATCCTTGTCTTTGAACAAGTCTTTTGAAATTACAACTTATTTCTTATCCCCTTCCAATGACTTGTAGCTGATAGAACAAAACACTTCAAAAAAGAATGACTTCTATTTTTCTAATACAAAGGTAAGATATCCACGAGGAAGATATTTGTATCTTTTCAATTTAAATATATAAAATATCTTCCCAATAAAAAGATAGACAACTGTATAGAAAGCAGGCTTTTTTAGGAGTTTATTAAATGACATTAGCTTTAAATGTGTGTTACAGATGGATCTTTTCTATAATTTATTATAAATGTGGAGCTACAGTTACCTTTGTATTCAAAATCAGAAACCTTTTTATTTTAGGTTTGGAGACTGAAAAGCTGGCAAAAGTAAACCGAAACAAACCCAAAACAGTACCAAGCTGCCTTTCCATCCATTAATTTTGGGGGTGCTTGAGAGAGAGTGTGGGCTGCGCATTGTCCTGACAGTGTGCAGCCATGCTAGTGTTTGCACTATTCAGCAGGTATTGTAGGAGGAATGCAGTCTGAAACTTTGCTTTGTGACTCTGATGATTATGTATTTGCTTTTTGGCATTGATCAAAAAATTACCATGACTGCTAATAAGGTATTTCTCAATATGTCCCCTTTTTTACTTTACCTCCCTTCCTCTCAGTGAATTTTACACTCTGTATTTGAAAACCCCATTATAGAATGCAACAGTTATTAATAAGTGGTTTCAGAATTTAACCTAATTTTAAGGTTATATTTCATGGATGAGAAATTGTTATCTGTCAAGATTAAATTGTACAGCATAATTAAATTCTGGTAAATTTGAGGGCTGTGATGTGTAGAAAATGAATCCTAGTCTTTCATTAACAAATCTCAAAACCTCTGTTTCTTAACAAAATAAACATCACCTTGTTAGGGCTGTCAGAAGACCCAAGTATAGTACCTGCACTGGGTTTCTGAGATGATGGTAGGGTTTGCAAGGATGATCACTTAGCGACCATGTAGCAATGTGTGTGTGTGTACAAATAGTATTTCCAAGAGAAGAAGAGTTAGAATGGTCAGTTAATATTAATGTGTGTAAGATCAGTCATTAAAGATGTCAGGAGGACAGTCAGGTCATTTCACAGGCATGATACCAGCTCAGAAAATGTCCCCGTGTCCATTCCAACCTCTCAAAGTACCAGCCATAAGCAGCAGTACTGTGGTGAGAGCCTAGATCTCGCCAGCCCAACCCAGCTGGACTTTGAGCAAGCCCTTTCCATGTTTCTCGCTGGTAAAATGACTGTGGGATTATTCTATTCCTAAGATTTCTTTCCTTCTAAAGTTCTGAATTACTTGTAGATTTTAAAGTTTTAGATTTGTTTCAAGTGGGAAAAAATTGCCTTATGTACAACAGGTGCAAATTAAAAAGAAAATGCACATAACACTTTTTTTTTTTTTTTAAGATTTTATTTATTTATTCATGAGAGGCACAGAGAGAGGCAGAGACACAGACAGGCTCCATGCAGGAAGCCTGATGTGGGATTCAATCCCGGAACTCCAGGATCACGCCCTGGGCTGAAGGCAGACACTTAACTGCTGAGCCACCCAGGCATCCCCAAACACACTTTTTGTGTGTGTGAGAACAGAATTACAGCTGAACAGTAATTTCAGCTTACTGTGCCTGATATTTCGTTTTGTGATGGTTCAGGCAATTTAGTTGTCCAGAGTAGACTGAATATTTGAGTAGCAGGATGGGAACAAGAGTGAATACAAAAGTCTTTGACTTGTCTAATTATTTTTTGCTGAATTAAACTGCCTTACAAGTACACCATCAGATTTTTCTTTTAAAGGAGAGTGTTATTATTTAGGATAATTTTATTAAGAAAGTTTATTTCAATCAGGTGCTAAATCATCTCTTGGAATTGAAAGGTTCTTTTGTTATATAGACATCTCTTTGAAAAAGTGTTCTTAGAAATACATTTTTCCTTTAAGGTACTCGCAAACTGAATGACATGTTTCACCTAGATAGCTGTTTTTCTTGACTCCGTTGAAGGAAAAATTTTCTCTTCCATTGAAGATTTCATCCCCATTCACTCTTGTTATTTTTAAAAATTGATTTTCTGTTGACTTTGTTTTTGCTTTTCTTTCACATTGATTCTTTGTGTTGTGTCAAGTTCTTGACCAGTTTTTGCCCTCAAACAGTCTTGTACTTAAGTTGATGTTTCTCACTTTTCTCCCTTTGGCTAGAATTTTAAGAATCTCCTCTGAGTTAATAAATCATCCAAGCTTTTCTGCATTATTAGATACAAAACTTTGCTATCCCAGAAGAGGCTTGCCTTTGCCTTTACATGGGCTCAGTAGATGCATGGAAGGTGGATCAGGAAACAGATGCAAATAGATACTGATGCAGAGTGAAAAATACTGTACAGATAAAGTACATATTTGTTGTCTCAAGTGGTTTTTACTCTTGATTTTGTTAGAATTACATAGTATATGATCATTGCAAAAGAAAACATTGCAAACAATTCAGAATCATATTACATAGAGAGGGAGACCTTCGAGTTTACAGCCTCCCAACGCTGTAACGCTGATAACACCATGCCATGTAACTATTGTAACTATCTTTGTTAATAGTTTGGTGAATATCCCCAGCTTTCTAAGCTTTATAAATATATATTTATAATATGTTTTTAATCACTTAAGTATTCTATAAAAATGGCAGAATGCAACAGCTTGCTTTTTTTACTTAACATATTTTTACTTTATTCTACTTCATTACAAATTAATGTACCTTATTCTTTCTACTGGCTGATTTTATGATTATATGGATCATTTAGTCCTACATTTAGTTCACCAATTTCCTATTGATGGATACTTAGGCTGTTTCCAGTTTTTCAATATTTACAAGCATAGACACAGGGAGCATCCATATATGTATACTTTGCATGTTTCTGCAAGTTTCTCAATAGGATATTGACCTTATTGTGTTGTATGTGTTGCAAATGTTATTTTCTAGTCTGTCTTTTGATTTTGCTGCTTATTAACTGCACCATTAAATATAAAAGATAAGTAAAATGATTCTTCTGATGTTGGTCACACTAAGAATAGACTCAGATTTTATTAATAATCCCTCCTTTTTTTACTGATGCTCTTTTAAAGCAAACCAGAAAGCTATTTAATAATCTTAGATTATGACCATTTTAGATAGGACAAAGAATTTATTTAAAGAAGGTTGTTACAGTAAAAACTATGCTTGAGATTGAGTCCCCTTGAATGGAAATTTCGATTTGAGTCATCATTCCTGAACTTAATCCTGATATAAGAGAATTATTCAGTGATAAAACTGACATGTATTAGGAATAACAGTTCAGCATATAGATATAGTGTATTCATATTCATCAACATTTTCCCCTGAATTTTTGTTGCTAAATTGAGATTATATGAATCAAATTGTAATGTGGACTTTAATGGAATTATGAGAGAACTCTTTTTATAAAGAAATAATTATACCCAGTTAATCTATTCTATAAATATTTGAAATGTGAAGTATCTTTATGTTGTTTAAATTTTTTAAGTAAAGTTGCAAATGAAAGCTACATAATGCTATATTTACTTAGGATGGGAGGGAGTTGTTACAGATTCCTTATACTTTGTACTCCCTTGATTTGGGGGAGAGTTGAGAAGTTTTAAAGTACATTATGTTTAATCCTTTGAAATTCATATACACATATAATCTCTGTGTTATATTAAGTCTTAAAACTAACCCAATAAGCTTTTTTTCTTCCTGGCTTGTAGTATACTTCACCTCGCAGTGGTATCTTCTGAGTAAACCATCAGTCTGTGCTTAGTTAGCATGTGGTGAGTGAAGAATAATGTCTTGTGTCTTTTGTGCGAAAATCAAATGTATTGCATGATACTAACCATTACACTGGAATTCTTTTGCTCTTTTCTTTAATGAATACATGATTATGCTATGGGTTAATATAGGTATTTTCTGTAATTCTGTTTTATAGATTAATAATATATAGATAATCACTACCACCAGTAAAAGTTATATAATTTTTAGGAAATTTTACTTCTTTCAATAGCAATTGAAAGTTTTAAAATTACTCTTTGAAATTTTATTAAATAAAAAAAATTATCTATTTTATAATCTTTTTTGTTTTTAATTCCCAAGGATAGTCTTGGAAATTAATAGAAATTGTGAGAGAGAAATGAAAAATCATTTTCTAGAAGGAAAAGTCATTCTCAAGATAGAGATATTTCCAGATAGAAATGAAAAATCATTTTCTAGATATATTTCACAGAATCAGAATTTAAGATATTGTAAGGTCTACTTATCAAGGCCAGACTGAAATAATGAAAACTAGTAAAGGTGACTTTAAAATAAATGCAATTTTATTACTTCCTGGGATCATACGGTATACCAGGCTAACATCTGTCCTGAGGAGACCGTTAGGCAGCCTGCTTTGATTGAATGCGGCTATTTGTAGTTAGCATATTGTTACTAGGAAGTGAAGGCATCTCAACTGTTTGGACAGTTGATGGTCTTCACCATTTAAACACCCCTGCTATTGCCTCCAAGTATTAGTCACGGTAGTGGCTTAACTTGGCACCCCCTAATATTTAGGGTACATCTTTACCTCAGACTTTTCTGCAATTTTTACAAATGCCAAATAAGCTGCAGTGCAATTAATAGAGCTTAATCAAATTAAAATCAAAATTTTCTGTGGTTGTTAATTCAGTGGTATTCAGCTAATGGTATCAAGGTTTAAAATGCTAATATACAGCTTTTCTTTTTTAACCTTTTAGCTTTAAAAATCATTTAGGCCTACATTTGAGTCTCATTTTTATTTTATTGTATATCAGTTAACCTGCCTTACCTATTATCTAAAACTTCTTTAGTCTTGTAAGTCCCTTAGCATTTTCCTTTTTTTATGGTATTATAAATACTGCGTCATGTTTATCATTGTATCATTTAAATACTATCATTTATCACTGGAAGTGTATACTACGCAGCATTTCTATTGATTAATTGACTATCTCTTCAACTTTTATTTCGAAAAATTTCAAACATAAGATTTGCAAAAATAGTGCAGTGAACACCTATATATCCTTCATCTATATTCACCAATTCTTAATCTTTTGCAAAATTTTCTCACTTGCTCTTTCTCTCCATATATATCTTCCCATCTGTAACATTTGACCATTGCTTGCAAACACTTGTACTTGCCAGCATTTGACAATTACTTGCAAATATAAATAAATACTTTAGGAAAGATCTTTAAGAACAAGGGCATTTTCCTACAAATTATCACTCTCATGAAATTTAATATTAATATAAAACTATTGTCTAGTATAGTAAATATTCATATTTTTCCAGTGTTTCAAATAATGTGTTTCATGATTTTTTTAAAATTCCAGAATCCACTAAGTGATTGCACATTGCACGTCATCGTCATGTTTCTGTAGTTTCTTTTAAACTTGAAAAGCTCTCCCGGGTTTTTTTTTTTTTGTCTTTCATGACATTGACATTGTGCAGCATTATTGAATCATGCATGAATTTCTTTTCCTACAACAGCACAAGCTAAAGTTTCAAAATAATAACTGACACAGGAATTTAAATAGGACAGATCTTTTTTTCATCTTCTCTAGGTTTCTAGGACCAATATGATTGTTGAGCAAGTTTTATAAATAATACTCTACTGGGAATACATCATGAGAACCAGTGATTTATATTTTTCACTTATAAATTGAGAAGACTCTAACACTTTACATTAAATATGTATAAAAAGTTTATTTCTATTAATCTTATTTGTAATTTATTTTTGTAGTATTTTAACTTAATTTTGTTACTGGCTTTTAGCATTCTAATCAGAGAAACCTTATTAAGAATCAGTCATTTGCATCATTTCTCTTAGCATTTTAAGTGGTTTTTTGGAGTTTGGGGTTTTTTGTTTGTTTTACATTTTAGGTTTTTAAAAATTGAGTTTGTAAATTTCCGATTAGGCATAGCTTTTTACACCAAAATGCTCTTTGTCCTCTGCTGCCATACATATCATCCTGGGAGCATTGCAATATATAGAAAAATCAACACATTAAAGAAAAGGGAAGACCTCTTTGTTCTCTTTAAGTCTGAATAACTTTTTTTGTGAGGTTTTACCAAGTCAACCTGCTTACTCCTAGCTTCTCCAGGTATGAGCTGGGAGCATTCAGTAAAAGTGAACGGTGATGGTTCCAAAGTCACTGAAACATCTTGTTTTTTTAGGATCACTGACTTATAGGATCTACAAGTCAGATCATTTTAAGAATATTAGTTTTTAGGGAAAAAAATTTTTTAGTATTTAATATTTAGAATATTTCTACTTCAATCCTTAGACAATAGAATCAATTTTAATTTGAAAAAAAAACAAATCTTCCAAAATGGGCTTTAAATTTTTTTCTTAATCCTTTTTCCCCTTTTTCTTTTCCAGTCATGGCTCCGATCATCGTCTTGAAGAAACGGGGTGGTGGTGTTGGGCAAGTGTGGAGGACTGTCCATGTTTATGTTTGCCTCTTTGAGAAGCAAGCTGTTATTCAGGGCCCATTATGGAGTTAAAAATCAAGAGAAATCTGACATTGGCCCACAGATATATTGCAGACTGCCTTTCAAATCGATTATATCAGTGGAGAAATGGTGATAGTTGTTTTCTTTTTTGTTGGGAAGAACTTTATGTTGTTTAAAAGATATTTTGAATAACTCAACCTGGCTTACGGGCTCATTTGATGTTCCCTTCTTCCATTCTTTTTGTCCCTCTTTTTAAAGAACTGCTTGCCTTTCCTATTTATTTTTAGGGTGATTTTTTTTTTTTTTTAAAGACTTGTGCAATACATTTTGAGGTGAAACTTAGTAGATTTTTTCTGATAAATTAGAGCATTTAATTGAGTATTTTATCCAGATTGATTTGTTGAATATTTGCTAAAGACTAGTTCTTTAAGCTATATATATGATAAATCTAAACAGCAGTACCTCATTGTTTACTTAGCTTTTGTACTTATATTTTTCAGAGGAAAAAATACTACTGTAAATTGTAAATAGTCAATATTGTATGCATACTGTATTGTATGCAGATTTGTGACTGTTGGCAATGTCATCTTGGGAGAACAGATAAATAAAGTTTATTTACTATATAAAATTTGTTTACTGTGCTTTTCCTCAGTTGAAATCTATTTCAAGATAGTTAAGAAATATGATGTTTTATCTGAGTGAATATCTTGAGGAACTATTTTCAAGATAGCTAGCTAAATGCGAAACCATTTGGAAAGATTTTTTATGTTTAAAATTAGCAGGACCACAAAAAAAAAAAAATTTAGCAGGACCACGTTGGAAGAAGTATGGAAACAAAAAATACTTCATGGTGTGTGTTTTAGGAGTCTGCCAACTTGGAGATGCCTGCCGTCTCTGGAGTAGGCCATAATCTGATTCTTTTTAAACTTAATGAGAGAGCATCTTTTGGACAGCAAGAGATGGGAACTGTTGAGAGGATTTCACATGCGCTTTATATTCTAACAAACACATTCAGTATCTAGGTATTACCTAACCGCTGCCTCAGGGTGGCATCTCAGTTATCCACACAGTGTGGACATTAGCATTGCTAGTGTATCTTATAGTGTGATAAAGAATGGGGAACTCTGAGTGGTAGATGACCTGTGGGTCTTCCTGTATAACCCACAGCTGACTCCTTTGAGTCAGCAGTCCTTTGAGGACTGCTGTTTCAACAAGGGAAGAGGGGCTTCTTACCCGCACACCCTTTTTTAAAAATCAGGATTCACTTAAGGGGCAAAATCTTGTGCCACCGAATGGTCTCTGACAGCAGACATGACTTCTTACTTTTTTAATATATCTTTTCCTAAGGTATAAATCGTAGACTAGTAAAATTTATATACAACTTTCTACTAACTCATTTACGGAAACAAACATATCAAAAAGTATGTAGGGGGTCAACACACTTTTTCTAGAAAGGGTCAGGGTCAGATAGTAAATATTTGCTGCTTTATAGTTCATATAGTCTCTGCCTCAGCACCCCCTGCCCCATCACTGGAGTACAAATACAATCATAGGTAATATATAAATCAATGAGCATAGCTATGTTCCAATAAAACTTCATTTATAAAAGTAGGTGGCAGGCTGGACTTGGCTCGAAGGCTGTGGTTTTCCAACCCCTAAGAAAGTGAACAAGCTGGATCTTAAACATGGAGAAGGGGGAAGAGTGATAATCAGTTAATATCAGGGGTTGCTCATTTTTCCTGAGTGCAGGCAACACAGCCTCTCTTTCAGAACAAGGTACAGCAAATTCATTTCACCTTGATTAAGAATGATGGTGACATTTTCTCAATGACTTGTTCCACCAAGAAGGATAAAGTCTCACATTGTACTCTGTGTCAGGGCCTCAGACCCCCTTCCCTTTGCTTGAAGACCCCCATCCCCCCATAAGTGCCCCTGATTGATGCCCGGGGAAATGATGGAGTTTTCCCAAAAATACTTCTAGCATGTTTGCATCATAGAGTACATACAGACTGCTGAGTATTTTGCCTTTTACTCTGATTGTTACTTGCAGACAAAGAAGGAGGATTGTGATAGCCGAAGGCCACAGTGAGAGAGCTGTGATCCCAGCACTTAGATCCTGTACTAGGGCTCTGAACCCAAGGCTTTCTCCAAGACCTCATGACTACAGTATACAAAGAGGTTGATGGAGTAAATTTATTGCCAGGAAACTAGCATTTTACTTTGAAAGGTGTTAGATGCTAATAAGATATTACATGAGCAAGTTCTTGGTAAAAATTTCACTTGCAGCTCCAGCAATGAATTTTATAGTCCCTTTGTTGAGGTCAGATGCATGTGAATCTTGATAGAGAACTATCTTTTTGTTGACTTGTGTCTTAGGCTGTTCACACTGCTATAACAAAAATACCACAAAATGGGTGGCTTATAAACATTGAACATTTATTTCTCACAGGTGCATGGACTGAGAAGTCCAAGATCATGGCACTGGCAGGTTGAGTGTCTGGTGAGGGCCTGCTTCCTAGTATGTAGATGCCATTTTGCTATAACCTCATGTGGCAGGCAAGAGCTTTCTCTGGCCTCTTTTATAAGGGCATTTATCCCATTCATGAGGGCTCCACTTACATGATCTGAGGGGTCCCAAGTCAGAGGTGATCCGGCCCCACCTCCTAGGACCATCACACTGGGGGATAGGTTTTAACATTAATTTTGGGGGCACACAAACGGTCTCTAAAAACTTGAAATTTTTTGATTTAGGCATTTCTATGTTAAAGGACTGGAACATCATTTATGATTTTCTGATGTGTGTTTACTTTTATTCCTACAAAAAATTACTGGCCACAATAACTGCCTGTAGAGTAAGTAGGGCATAGATGCTAGAAGGGTGCTTATGCCTTTCTTTGCTACAGACCCCAGAGGTGGGGATGGCTTAGCCGAGGTTCCTTACCCTCCACAGCAAATGGGTCCAGAGGTCTAAAGGATAAAATAATGTGTTGGGACTGAAATTTATCTTTGAAAAAGCAAACAGAAAAGACCTTTTCATTGTATTTTTGTTCTAATTCTGAAAGAAATCTCCAAAACTTTATTTTTGATGCCTTTAATCATGAGTACTTTTTTTTTTCTTTTTACTTTTTTTAAAAAGGTTTTATTTATTTATTTGACAGAGAACACAAGCAGTGGGGAGTGGTAGGCAGAGGGAGAGGAAAAAGCAGGCTCCCTGCTCTGCAGGGCTTGATCCTAGATGTCCCCGTGAGTATTTTTCTAATGTGTGAATGGTTGTATGGAAGAACAGGCTGTGCATGCATGTGTGTGTGTGTACATACATGCTTACATTTACATGTCTACTTACATTTGGAGCCATTAAAATTTCTTTGAAACTATTTCTAATTGTTCAATATTTTGTCCTGTGGATACATCATTGTTTAGTTTCCTTTTTCTCCTTTTGAACATTTTAGATTATGTGTAATTTGTCACCTACATTTAGTACTCCATGGTAACCTCACTGTCCATATAGTAAGCACACTTGAAAAAAAAAATCCAGGACCAACCTTTCTCTCAATTGCCTTTGATTTCCAAACAAGTAGACACACTTTACTTTCCTGTGTGCCACATTTGTCTGGCATCATTTCCCCTAACATTCCAAAGATGTGATACATGAGGGAACATTCTGAGTCTGTACACTCTTTGAATACTACATTTCAAAACTGGGTTTCACTCAAATTTGAAGTATCAAAAATGAAATGGCAATGCTTAAAACATACACTCCAGGGTAGTGTGTGGGTGGGTGCAGGTGAAGGTGTTCTTCCCATCCTCAAGCCATTTGCTTCCATAGTAATAATTTCTTGGGCCTCAGTTTGGAACCCTCTTTAGTTAGGTTTTTTACTGTTACATTCTTTAGAAGTGTTCTAACAGCAAACGTGAACCTTTCCTCAATGACTTGTAAACAGTACAGCCATTTTAAAATCTAAATATTTTCCCCTAAATTAGCCTAAAATGCGGCTATGAGTACATGTCTTATGCTTCTCCAATTGCTCATCTCCCTACTGCCTCTTGATTACCACAAACCCAGATCAAGCTGCTTTCCCCTTTGTAAATGGGGAGTATTTTGTGTTTGTCCTTCTTGCTCTTTCACTGCTATCTGTTGAGAGTGGGTAGACAGATGATTTGTCCTTTTCATTCACAGGTCTCCAGGAGAAATTGACACAAGATCTGGTGTGGATCCTGAGATCCTGGCCATAATGTCTGATGCAATGATTGGATGAGACTTTGGGGATGCCTTTGGGAGGACACTGAGTATATTTTATGGGCAGCCAGGAAGGAAATGAGTATTTATGATCCAGTGAGCAGACTGTGGTAGATTGGATTACTGTTTCCAAGTCTTCACATACTTTGTCATCTGACTTTACAGTACCTCCTCTCAGAGTGGGCGGAGTACATTTTTCCACCAACACGGAGTGTGGGGTGTGACTGTGGTCCATGGGTTTTGAGTGGACAGGATATATGCCACTTCTGAACAGTGGTTTTAAGAGCCCTCGCGTAAGTCAGCCATTGCTCTTGATCTCTGCCACAAGTTTGAGATGTGGTTGCTCCTTCAGCTTGGGCCCTGGAATAGTGTAGACACATCAACCAGTCACTATTACAGTCATGTAATAGTGTAGACACATCAACCAGTCATGAAACTCATGTTTCTCATGAGTGAGAAACAAATAGTTATGTTGTAAGCCACTGAGATTTGGGGATCATTTGCTATTGTAGCACAGCTTAGTGAAAGCTGACTAGTATGTCATGAAGGGGAAAAAAAAAAGCAAAGCAAGCTGCAGGACAATATGTTTAGTTTTTAGAGGCTCAAATATATTTCTTGGTGTAGATTTCTTCAGGTTTATCCTGTTTGGGGTTTTCCCAGCTTCAGTCAACAGGTTTGTCTTTTGCCCATTTTGGGAAGTTTTTAGCCATTATTTCTTTGAGTTTCTTTTCAGCCATACCCTTTTTCTCCCTCTCCTTCTGGAACTCCGTGACACAATGTTAGATCTTTTATTAGAGTCCCGTAAGTCCCTGGGCTCTGTTCATTTCTTTTTTCAGCCTGTTTTCTCTCTCTTACTCAGACTGAGTAATTTCTATTGTTCTATCTCAAGTTCATTGACTCTTTCTTGTGTCTTCTCCATTCTGCTGTTGAACCCATCCATTGAGCTTTTAATTTCAGCTATTGTATTTTTCAGTTCTAAAATTCCCAATTTGGGTCTTTATATCTTCTATTTCTTTCCTGAGATTTTCTGGTTCCTTGCTGAGATTTTGTTTTCTTACCCGTTTCAAGCATGTTTGTAATTCCTCATTGAAGCAATTCCTCCTCTGTTTTCAGATCTTTGTCAGGTAATTCTAACCTCTCTGTCATTGTGATGCTAACATTATCTTTTTTTCCTCACTTTGAGATTTTCTTGGTTCTTAGTATGTCTAGTGATTTTCAGTAGAAGCCTGGACATTTGGGATAGTATGTTATGAAACTCTGGAACTTACATAAACCTGTGTAGCTGGTCTCCTCTGAGACTGCTCGGGCAGGGGAAGAGGTGGGGCAGTGCCAGGTGGGGATAGAAGTCCAGATTCTCTTATTTTGCCTTCACTGACACCCAGGGTGGGGAGGGTCTCCTCATTACTACTGGGAAAGGGTATAGAATTACAGATCCCCACTGATACCACCTGGGCTAGGAAGGGTATGAGGGCCTCTTTACTCTTCCCCATGTGGCCCCCACTGACATCCAGGAGGAGTGATGGGAAGAGTGACCTCTTTACCTTTGGGTAGTAGTGAAAGTCCATGTCTCTCCACTTAACACACCACCCCCCACTCCTGCCCCAGCAGGGAGAGGGAGGGGACTTATTTGCTGCCAGCAGGAGTGGAAGTTCAGGCTTCTCCACTGACATGGGGATGAGGTGGGTGGGGGAAGGCCCCTTGCTATCCACCAGGGAGGGAAGTCCTTGCTGCCTGTTCAGTCTTCTCCAACAGCACCCTGGAATGAGTTTGGGGTGCCTCCTTACAGCCTGGCAATGTTAGAGGTCAAGTTCCCCACTGAACCTTTGCTGGCAGGTGAGGGTAGGGCTGTAGTGTTTTCTGTGCTGTGTGGGTAGAGTACAGTGGCAGTTATCTAAAAGCTGTCTTGCCAGGCTGTTCCTTTCCTAGTCTTCTCTTCAGAGAGAGCATTGAGCATTGACAGGCAGCCAGTTCCTTCATCCCCAGGTCTGCCTACGTGCATGAGGCAGAGAAACCGTCAGGAACTCAGAGCATGCCATTCCACATGCCCCAAGTCCCCCAGACAGTCTGTGGTGTTCCCTCCGCCTTCAGAGTCTTCTCATGTTTGTCTTCTATGTAATGTCCAGGGTTTGTAGTTGTACTTAGTGGGAGGGACAGGGAGGAGTGCATCTATCCGTGCTCCTGGAAGTGGAAGTCTCCTACACAATGTAATTTTATTCATGTAGCTATTATGTATTATTTACTTGATTTAAAGAATCCTGTGCAATGTTACTGATGCATATACTTTTAATAAATGTATATATATATGAACCAGAAAGGCATATAATTCATTCACTATAGTGGCTAAAACTAGTCTTCCTTAATCACCTTTACCCTGTATCTCCTCACCTTCTTTACCTTTTTTCATTGGCATCTAGCATTGCACACCCTCAGTAAACAGGGTCTCTTTCCTTGTACTAGAATAAAAACTTTTTTAAAAAAAGATTGTATTTATTTGAGAGAGACAGAGAGAGAGAGCAGATATGTGTGCAAGAGCAGGGAGAGAGGCAGAGGGAAAGTGAGAGGGAGAAGCAGACTCCCTGCAGAGCAGAGAACCCAATATGGGCTCAATTCCAGGACTCTGGGCTCACGACCTAGCGTAGGGCAGACACTTAACTGAGCCACCCAGGCGCCCCTAGAATAAAAAACTCTAAGAGGGCAGGTGTGTTATCTGTCTTCTCCACTGTTGCATCATTAGGACGTAGAATATATAGTAAGCACTCAATAATCATTTATTGAATGACTGACTGACTGAATGAGTGGACAAGTAAATTAAAAAAGAGGATAAAATGTACCATAACTTTGTCTACAATTAAAAATAATTTGTTTTAAAAAGACTGGAACATTTTTTAAAGACCTCTTTCTCTCTACATGGAGAAGGCACTGGGGAAGGCAGAGAAGCAAAAGGAACACAATAGTGGCAGAACCTGGACTTTATTTTAACTTGTTTTATAAGTCAGTTAGTTACAAAGATTGATATTTTAAGGAACCAAATCCTGGTAACACACCTCAGGACACACCAGTGGAAATGAGTACCACTGGAAAGAATCCCTTCCCTAGTGTTTTCATTCCTAATTTCCTAGATGTTTTTCTTTCAAGACTGAGCCATGTTGAATTCAAAGATTAGTTTAGGCCCAGGGAAAGAATCTGTCCAAACAGATTAATTTTTCCTCATCTCTTGGGGAGGCAACACTGCTTGCTGGCTAGGAGTGTAGGCTCTGGGGCCAGATGGCCAGGGTTCATGCTTGGCTTGGCCATTTCTTTACTCACTAGGCAGGGGGCCTAATCTGTAAACCTCAGTTTCTTCATCTATAATATGGGCATAATAATACTATGTCTTAGATTGGATTACTATCTATAAAATGCTTAGAATGGCATCTCAAACACAGTAAGAGCTAGAGAACAATTGGATATTGCTGGTCTTTAGTAAATAACTTATAACACTGAAATTGTTAGGGTGCAAGGGTACCAGGTAAGATACAAGTTGAACAAAACCGAAGCCAAGCACTCTTGTAGTTGTCCATTATAACAGGCAAGATGCTAATGACTGTGGTTACGACTGTCCAGAGCTGACCCCTGCCAATGTCAGGAAGACCTCAAAGAGAATGGGTTTGGGATCCCTGGGTGGCGCAGCAGTTTGGCGCCTGCCTTTGGCCCAGGGCGTGATCCTGGAGACCCGGGATCGAATCCCACATCGGGCTCCCGGTGCATAGAGCCTGCTTCTCCCTCTGCCTGTGCCTCTGCCTCTCTCTCTCTCTCTCTCTCTCTCTGTGACTATCATAAATAAATAAAAATTAAAAAAAAAAAAAAAGAGAATGGGTTCAAGCAAAGCAAGTGCCCATACCCTGCCTGGAAGTAGGCAAAGAGGAGTTCCAGTGAAGACTATGAGGAGGGGTGTCCCCAATTGGGGTGTTGTCACCAGCACCTGTTCTTCTCATGTGCTGCTCAGGCTTGAGAGCAGCATTTCCTTTCCTTTTCCTCTTGGTTCTCAAAGGTATCCACCCAGGGTTGGTTGGGTCTACACTGCACCTTCTTTGCCCTCCTCCTGCAGGGATCTTTGAGGATCTTCATTACTTGGAGAGGCCAGGAATTCTCTGGGAGCTGGCCATACCCCTCCTTTAAACTTGACTCCATGTCTGTAGGAGATACAGGATTTTGGGGGCCTGCAAACCAGTATTACCATCAAGTGTCCTATTTGTCCTGAAGGTGACCACCTTCCTGGGCCAGTCATGGCCTGTACAGCTCAGCGTTAGGTCTTCAAGGTGACCAGCTGCCCAGGGACCTACTGCCAGTATTTATCTTATTCCCATCCGTGTCACCCATGACCACATTTGCAGCCCTAGCCACAGGGTCTGTCCTTTCTTTTTGCCTCAACTGTGCTCAGTCTCACACTCACCATTCTGTCCTGACCTTTGATTATGTTCTCAGAACTAACTCTAATGCTGCCCTCCAGGGCTCCTTGATACCACTCCCAACCGCTCCCGGGGCCTGATGCCAGCTATGTGGTCCGGCCCTGGGCCCTGGGCCTTGGATCCTGCCCCATCGCAGCCCCGTGAGGCTCCTTGAGAGGGAGCAAACTGTCCCAGAGAGGGGGCCTGGCTAATATGCATAGGTATAAAATAAATCTAAGTCCACATGGAACTGTCTGGTCCAGCCATGGCTGAATCAAATGTGAGGCCAGGAGGATGTGAGTAGATACCGGACCCCTGTGCAATGGGGGTTTGACCTGAGCTTCCTGCATAAAGTCGGGAGCCAGTGAAGACTGTCCGTTGAACTAGAAGTAGAAAAAGCCCATTCTGTGGCCTGGGAGAGCAGGGCTGGAGCTGCCCAGGAGAGCGGGCGAAGAAGCATTGTCTGAGAGCAACTTGAGGCTGAGCCTGCACCATGTGGGCGGGTGATGGCCCGATTCCCACCCCACAAGTGACCAGGAACAGAGTCATGCCAAAACCCCGGGCAAGGAAAGGAATAGAAACACAGCTCTGGAGCCTCTGGAGCCCCAGCCCCAGGAAGCGAGAAGTGCTCTGCAGGGAAGCCTGCACATCCCAGGTGCTGGAAGGCCCACAGAGGATCACCAGAAGGAACTAGCCCCTGGGAGGGGGTGGCGGCAGACGCACAGATAGAACTGCACCCCCAAGGCAGATAAGAAAACTCCTAACAGCCTTGTGAGGATGACACCTGAAGAAGAGCAGGAGGAAGCCAGGCCGGGCAGGGGGTGGGCTCCAAGGAGGAACAGCAAAGCACAGAGATACGGGACGGGGGCAGGGGGGGTGGCTGTGACACCCCCACCATGGGGGCCGCCAGAGAAGGTGTGAGGCAGGCCGCGCAGTCATGAAGGCCACGTGCTCCTTGCTCAGTTCTTAGCCTTCGTCCCAAGCACTAACGAGAGACGGCTGCATGATAGTCTTGAGGTTTTCAGCTCAAAGCCATTTATCTTCTTTCTTCAAAGTGCAGGGCCAATTTTGCTGCCAGCAATCTTGCAGAAGCAGCTTTTGCCAGTGTGGGCTCTAAAATATGAAATGCACATGGGGATGTTCCGTTGCTCGAGCTGAATGCAATGCACAGAGTGCTCAGGGCAGGAACGGGAGGTGGCAGCGGGGGCGGGGGGAGGGGGCTGTTTCATGTTTGTTTACTGGGGCTCTGTGCACCCCCATTGCTCACTCTCTGGGCCCAGGAGAATGAGGCTACAGCCAGCTGGCCTTTGTAACCAAGGGCCCCAGTCTGAACAGTTTCACAAAGATTTAGATGAGACCCCCAGCCCCTTGGGCCACTGCTCAGCTGGCGCAGGTGGATCCCACTCTCACGTTGGGGAGCCTGTGTTCCACAGCCAGCCGAAGGTGTGAATGACCAAAAGCAAACCAACTGAGTGACTGGAGAATGATCTTAAGGGAAGGAGGGAATTGTGTGTGCCTTTCAAGAGCATTTTCCTCTTTCCCCCTCTCCCCACTCTGCACTACAGAACAACTGCTGAGAAACAGATGCCAAGCCTGGCCTCACCTGGACCCCTGGCTTCCCCACTATCTAACACGGTGGCCAGGAGTGAACTCACCTTCAGGCTCTGCCACGGCAGGTGATCTCAGGTGAATGTCTGACACGGTGCATTTGCCTGTGCTGTGTGATGGTTGGAAAGACCAGGGATGGTGGGTCGTGTGTAATGATGGTTTGAAGCCCCATCCTGTACCATGCCAGACATAACTGTCAACACTTGACTCAGTTACCTGTTGCCACAATTGTGCTGTATAGCAAACCACACAGAATCCAGCGGCTTAAAATCAGCATCTATTTAGCTCAAGGGCATCTGCAGGTCAGTGATTAAGGCTGGACAGTGCTGGTCTTGGCTGGGGCCCCCTGCATGAGGTGAGGGTTGGCAGGCTGTCTGCAGCAGCTCAGCTGGGGAAACTTGGCTCTGCTGCCTGTGCTTCTATCATCCTTCCAGCAAGCTGGCAGGCCATGTTCTCATGTGAGGATGCTAGATGCTAGAGCAGAAATGGAACCCTGCAAGCACCCTTGAACCTTTTGCTTGTATCATTACCTGGGCCAAACTCAGAATTAAGAGGCAGAGAAACAGCGTCTCTTGATAGGAGGATTCCAAAAGTCACATTACAAAGGGGTGTACTGAATACAGTAAGAGCATGAAGATTGGGATCCTTAATGCAAATGATTCATCAAAACACTTCCCAGCTCAGTACCCCCCAGCCACTGCCCATCTCTTGTGTTCATATGTGACCTCAGACCTATTTGCTATCACAATGATGAATGCACGGTCTTCAAGGTAGGTTTTGGGGAGCCCTTCAGTTCCAAAGTAAGGTGGGTGGGTGGCATCAGGGAACTCTGCAGGGGGAGGGAGAGGACGAAAAGGCAGGGCTCTGGGCCCTCCTCCCTGCTCGGAGCTGCTCCACTTTTATTTGGTTTAGATATTGGGGTTCTACATGAGATTCCTTTTTTTTTTTGAAAAAAGTTCTACCATCAAAACACCTTAAAAAGTGTCCTCTCCTTGAATGCATTCAGACCAACAGGAAGAGCAGGCTTAGCACAGATTTCCTTGGTCCCTGAAGAACCAGCACCTTGCTCAGCTCCGCCTGAGGCTCTCCTCAAAGGCCACCGGGAGAAAGTACTTCAGGGAATCAGTGATTGCATGTTCCTTACAACTCTTTAACCAGAGTCCCCTGTGTGCACGATATTTATTTCACAGCCAAGTGCCAGTTAGAGTTTCAGTGTATTTTCTCCCCTGGACGGTGAGAACTATTTTATGTATCAGATAACATGTCTCCCTTTCCACCTCGGCCACCTGGAAGCTTGGTGCCAAATTCAGATCACAAGTTTACACAACTCAAAACTAGAATGGCCCAAGAGCTTTTAAAATACAGAGCCGTCAACTGCGGAGATTCTGTTTCAGTCTGGACTGGGCCACTGGGCTGTCCCTGCTGGCTTCATTATTTCTGTTCTCTTCCTATCGCAGACTTGCCCTCTGAGTCTGCCATATGCACACTCTGGCTCTGATTGTTCTTTTGTACAACGTGGTCCAGTTTTCCTAGGCCCCAACTCACGTGAGGCTGCTCGCAGGGCCGGTGAAGGCGGTGCCCAGCTGGAGGGAGGCAGACAGATCTTCAGCGCGCGGGGAGGGGGGGTAGTGCCCCCACTGAGGGCACCCCTCCCTTCCAGGAAGGAAGACAGAAAGAGAAGAAAGAGAAAGAGAAGCAGGGCCTGGCATCCTCTCCCTCCAGACACCCGGCGAGGGACCCAGGCACCCTGGCTCACCCCTGCACCCCTGGGGCTGTGGGCTTGCTTGTCCTCACTTTACTAATCAGGATTCACTTTTAGGCGTGTTTTAGAGCTGTTTGAAAAGTTGAAGCTGGGTTTCACTGAGCAGTGGCAGGAATAGAAGCTCAAACAAGAGGGCGCTCCAGGCGGGGAGGGTGCCCTGGTCCTGGGACCGTGCCGCTGGGATTCTTTCCTGGCGGGGAGTGGGCTGTGTTAGAGCTGCCTCCGCAGAGGCGGGGGCGGGGGGATGGCAGGGGTGTGGGGAGAGGGAAGGGGCTCTTGTAGAAAACAGCTGGCAAGGTGGCCCCCCACGTGCCGGTCATCGGTCATCGGAAGCTGAGGCCAAAACGTCAGATGTCAGGACAGAAAAGGATGGGCCCTGGTTGACGGTCTCTATGCTGGGCACTTGGCATGATTTGTTTGTTCTTGTTTTTTCTCTTTAGCAACAACAAAAAACTTTTCATTTGAATCCCTGGGCTGTCTTCACAACAAGCGCCCTCAGTCCCCATCCTCCTCCCCTCCCCCACCTCCCTCTGGGAACCATCAGTTTGTTCCCTCTCCTTACAGAGTCTGCTTGCCTGCTCTGTTTGAACTTTCCTGGCAACCCCAGGTGAGGAAACTGAGTCCCCTTTGAGGTCAGGAAGGATGCTGCTAACCCAGAAGGTGGGATCTGAATTCTGAGCTCCGGGCTTGGTGATCCCAGACCTTCCCCTGGGCCTCGGCAGATCCCTGCTCTGTCCCCAGCACCCACATTCTGCTCTGAACTCTCCCGCTTTCTTGAGTCAGCGAAACCCTTACTGTCCCGAGGGGACTCTGACTCCCTGCAGCTTTCTGGAGTTTGTGTGTGTGGTAGCAGGTGAGGGGGGGGGCACTTTTCCTCATGCCCCTTGCATCCCTGGGCCCAAGAGTGTGGTCCATGTGCACCTTGTACCCTCTCACGCCCTCCAGCCTGCATCCCTTCCCCTCCCCCTTCCTGACACCTCTTGCCATCTGTACCCGTAAGGCCACTCTTCCATCAGCTGCCACATCTGTTGGGACACCTCCACGATTATTTGAAACTAAAGACCCAGCCTAAGACTCACTGCTTCTACCTCTATCCTTTCCCAACCTCATCATTTATTCCCTCCCTTTTGGCCTCGGACAGCCTGGGTTCCATGGGCCTGTGTGGTGGCCATGCATCATCAGCACCCATCTCCTGCTCTTCATTAAACTCACCTGGCAAAACAGCTACCTGGGTTCCAGTGATCCCCACCCACTACTCCTGGTCTACACCCGGCAGCTGGGGGATGCTGAGGAAAGCTGCTGAACTGCACTCACTTGCTCTTTTGAGTTGCAGGATCACCTTCAAACAGGCCCTTGTTCTCCCAGCACTTCCACAATCCACTTGCTTCTGTCCCACCAGCTCTGCCTTTGTTCCCACCATGATGCCTGAGCCCAGGTCTCTCTGAAGTCAATGCCACCATTTCAGCACGGAGCCCAGAGCCTCCTCAGGGATGAAGCTCCCCTGCTGAAAAGGGGGCTCCTCTCTGCGGGTTGCTCCCATCCCATCCGTCCATGAAAGTGCTCTTGCAGCTTCCCTCTCAAGAAACAAAACAGGGATCCCTGGGTGGCGCAGCGGTTTGGCACCTGCCTTTGGCCCAGGACCTGATCCTGGAGACCCGGGATCGAATCCCATGTCGGGCTCCCAGTGCATGGAGCCTGCTTCTCCCTCTGCCTGTGTCTCTGCCTCTCTCTCTCTCTCTCTCTCTGTGTGTGTGTGACTATCATAAATAAATAAAAAATTAAAAAAAAAAAGAAACAAAACAAAGTGAACGTCAACAAATTGCTGCTGTGTCCTCACGTCTTATTTATTTGTGTGTGTGTGAGAAAGAGAGAGAGAGAGAGAGAATGAGCAGAGGGAGGAGCAGAGGGAGAGCGAGAAGCCTGACAGGGGTTTTGTTCCCAGGACACTGGGATCATGACCTGAGCTGAAGGCAGGTGCTTAATGGACTGAACCACCCAGGTGCCCCTCAACTTCTTTCTATCTGAACCACTGAAATCAGGGATTTGCTCCAGACTGCATTAGGATGACTCTTTTCAAGGTCACGAGTGGCCTCCGGAGAGTCCAATCTGATGGTTGATTCTCAGTATTTATCTTGCTCAAACTATCAACAGCCTTTGATGTTGGCCATTCTCTCCTCCTGGCTTCTGGGACATTCCTCTCTTGTTTCTCACCTCACCCCACTGGCCACCTCTCTCTCAGTCTCATTCCCTAGCCTCTAAAGGCCCCAAGGATCATTGTGGAAACCACTTTCCTTCCCCACCTGTACCTGTTCCTTAGCCAAACTCATTTGGTCTCACGGCCTCAGACACCATTCAAGTGCTTGACAACTCCTGAATATACTTTTCCAGCCCAGCACTTTACCACCAAACTCCAGACTTGTAGATCTGACTGCTCCCTCCTCAACGTCTCCACTTAGATGTTAGGTCGCTGTAACAAGATACCATAGACAGGACGGCTTCGACAACAGAAATCATTTTCTCATGGTTCTGGAGGCGGAGTAAGTTTCTCCTGACACCTGCCTCCCTGGCTTGCCTTCTCACTGCGTCCACATGACCTTTTCTCTGTGCATGTGTGCAGAGGGAGAGAACTCTGGTGTCTCTTCCTCTTCTTATAAGAACACTAGTGCTGTCAGATTAGAGCCCCATCCTTATTATCAGATTAGAGCCTCTAACCTTAATTATGTCCTCACAGGTCCTATCTCCAAATACAGTCACATTGGGGGTTAAAGCTTCAACACATGAGTTTGGAAGGGACACAATTCAGTCCCTAGAAGTTGTGTAGTGGGCATCTCAGACTTAACATTCTATCCCTCACCAAGCTTTTAATCTTCCCTCCAAAACCTGTTCCCCATTGCAGACTTTGTCTTCTTTGGTGACTGGAAACTCTGTCCTAATTCCTCAGGCCCAAACCTTACCATGACCCTTGCTTGCCTCCTGTCTTTCGCTCACATTGCACATTTCAATCCATCAGCAAATCCTGTTGTCTCTACTTTCAAAATGTTTCTGGGTTCTAAACTGCCTTTTCTCAATCCCATTGTCATTACTCTGATTGAAACCATCATCATTTTTAAACTGAATTATGACAGTGGCCTCCTACACTGCCTCCTGTTTGTGCCTTTGGCCTCTAAGATCCTTTTTCAACACGGCAGCTACAACAGTTCTCCTAAAATAGAAGTGAGACCATTTCACTCTCTGCTTAACTCCTTTCCACTCTAGGGAAAGTGTCTGTTCAGTGACCAGCAAGGCCCTACACGATCACCACTGTGACTGCTTAGCGCTCTGTGGCTTGCTCCTTTTGCTCAGCCACACCACTTTCCTTGCTTATCCTTGAGACCTGTTCCTGCCTCAGGGCCTTTACATTTGCTGTTCTTTCCAGCTGAGATGTTCTTCCACTGGACACCCTATGTTATATTTCCTTCTTCTTCATCTGGCGTCTGCTCAAACTTGAATTTTCAGAAATGTCTTCTTTGAGCATCTTTCATAAATTATGGTTCCTACTCCTGCTAGGCAAATTCTGTCTCCTTCACTCTGCTCTGTGTATTCCCCCAGCAGTCAACCCCATATGACTCCCTCTCTAGATTTTTTTCGTAGGCATTAATTTATTGTCACCTTCTCCCCTCACCAGACAGTGGCTCCATGAGGACAGAGACTTAGTCTCTTTTGTTCATTGTGATATCTTCAGAACCCAGAACTTGCCTGAAAATGAGTTTCCTGGCCTTAGGTATTCAATGAGTCCTGGAGGAATGAAAGAATGATTGACCACCCTTGCTGTAAGGAAGGCTGGGATATGTAATCTTTTAGCTGGGCACAACTACTGCAATGCATGGGCCCCCTATGGGTGGAGAGAAGGGTACAATAATGTTGGGTAAACAACTCAGGCTGTTTCCCCAAATGTAAGGGAGTCACGTTGAGTTCTGCACCCTCTTCCTTGGTCCACAGCCTTGGAACGCATTCTGTGCGGAAGCAAAATATGCCCTTGGTCATGAGTCTGTGGATGGAGGCAAGACCATGCTGGATAGACTCTGGTGAGTTGGGGGCCTGTGACCACTTGAGGATGGGTAATCTGGGGTTGCATTGGTTGTGTGAGCTCCGGAAAGGTCCTGCTTCAAGGTCTGTGAGGCCTGGTCTGTATGTGATGGGGCTGGTGGGCAGAACATGGGCCACCAGCTTAACTCAGGATGTGGCAGAGAGGGCTGCCTGCATGTGCCATCCTGAATGTGCCCCTCTGGGCACACTCTCACCTTCCTGCTTCTTTCCTTGGGGCTTTGCCAATCATTCCCACATCTGGCCACAGCCCACACTGCCTTGTGAAAATACCAAAAATTGAGGTTTAAAGTCTCACTGAATAATTCTCCACCAAAGATACATTGTAAATCAACAGGGACCATATTCTACTTGGTCACCTGCGGATCAATTAGTTGGACACACAAGTCACTTTTTTGCTGCTTAAAATAGCTACCACTGGTTGAGCTCACACATCTGTAGATTGGCCATTAGGGCTGGAATCAACTGGGTGGTCCTTCTGATCTCAGCTAGGCTCACTCATGCAACCGGAATTGAATGCTAGTCGGCCGAATCTGGCTGTTCCAGGGGCCAGGATGACTGATTTCCATTCTGTGTGGCCCCCCAGAGTCCACAGGCTTGCCTGGCTTCTTCATTCACATGGCAGAGGGTGCGTAGAGGGCAAGTACCAGTGTGCAGGGCTTCTTGAGGCCAGGAGTCAGATTTGTACTCCATCATTCCTACTACACTCTATTGGTCAAAGCAAAACAAGGCCAGCCCAGATTCAAGTATCGGGGACACAGACTCCACTTTTTTATTTTTTTTATTTGAGTATAGTTGGCATACAATGTTACATTAGTTTCAGATGCACCACATACTAATTCACCAGCTCTATATGTTATCCTGTGCTCATCACAAGTGTAGCTCCCATGTGTCACCATACAGCACGATTACAATACCATTGACTGTACTCCCTGTGCTGTGCCTTTCATCTTCGTAACTTATACACTTTATAGCTGGGGCCTGTACCCCCACTCCCCTCTCCCTATCCTGCCCTCCCCCCCCTCCAGTAATCATTAGTTCTCTGTATTTATAGGTCTCGTTCTGCTTTTTGTTTATTTATTTATTTTTTTTTAGGTTCCACTTAAGAAGAGAATCACAGGGTTTTGTCTTCCTCAGTCTGACCTTTTTAAAAAAAGATTTTATTTATTTATTTATGAGAGACACACAGAGAGAAGCAGAGACATAGGTAGAGGGAGAAATAGGCTCCCTGTGGGAGCCTGATGTGGAACTCGAACCCAGGATCCCGGGATCACGCCCTGAACCAAAGGCAGACACTCAACCACTGAGACACCCAGGGGTCCCTCAGTCTGACTTTTTTCACTTTGCATAATATCCTCTAGGTCTATTCATGTTGTCTCAAATGGCACAATCTCATCCTTTTTATGGCTGCATAATACTCCTGTGTGTGTGTGTGTGTGTGTGTGTGTGTGTGTGTGTTCTTGCATGGATTCTGTGTGTACCACATCCTCCTTAGCCATTTGTCTATTGGTGAACACTTAGTTTGCTTCCATATCTTGGCTATTGTAAGTAATGCTGCTAGAAATGTAGGGGCACATGTATCTTTTTTTTTAATTTTTTAAAAATTTTTATTTATTTATGATAGTCACAGAGAGAGAGAGAGAGAGAGAGAGGCAGAGACACAGGCAGAGGGACAAGCAGGCTCCATGCACCGGGAGCCCGACGTGGGATTCGATCCCGGGTCTCCAGGATCGCGCCCTGGGCCAAAGGCAGGCGCCAAACCACTGCGCCACCCAGGGATCCCTGCATGTATCTTTTTGAATTCGTGTTTTTGCTTTCTTTGGGTAAATACCCAGTAGTGGAATTACTGGATCATAGGGTAGTCCTATTTTTAGCTTTTTGAGGAGCCACCATACTGTTTTCCACAGTGGCTGTACCAGTTTGCATTCCCACCAATCACGGGCATGGGTTCCTTTTTCTCCACATCCTTGCCCACACTTGTTATTTTTGTCTTTTTGGTTTTAGCCATTCTGACAGGTGTGAGGTTTTACCTCATTGTGGTTTTGATTTGCATTTCCCTGACGATGAGTGGTGTGGAGCATCTCTTCATGTGTCTGTTGGCCATCTGGACGTCTTCTTTAGAGAAATGTCTATTCTGGTCCTCTGCCTGTTTCTTAATGGGATAGTTTGTGTTTTCGATGTTGAGTTGTATGAGTTCTTTATATATTTTTGATATTAACCTCTTTTTGGCTATGCCATTTGCAAACATCTTTAGGTACGTTCCCTTTTATCTTATTGATGATTTCCTTTGCTATGCAAAAGCTTTTTATTTTGATGTAGTCCCAATGGTTCATTTTTGCTTTTGTTTCCCTTGCCTTAGGAGACATTATCTGGAAAAATGTTGCTACAGCTGATGTCAGAGGAATTATTGCCTATGCTTTTAAAAGGTTTTTTATGGTTTCAAGTCTCGCATTTAGATCTTTAATCCATTTTGAGTTAATTTTTGTGAATGGTGTAAGAGAATGGTCCCATTTCATTCTTTTGCATGGAGCTGTCCAGTTTTCACAACACCACTTGTTGAAATGACTGTCTTTTCTCCAGTGGATGGTCTTGCCTCCTTTATTATAGGCTAATTGGCCATATAAGCATGGATTTATTTCTGGGTTCTCTATTCTGTTTCATTGATCATGACAGACTCCACCCCTCAATGAGAGGAGTTGCAAAGTGACATTGTGGAGGGGTGTGGGTAGGGGGGGGGGACTTTGGCCACGTTTATAAATTCTGTACCACAGGGAGCAAGTAGGCAGATCCCACATGAGTGAGCAAGAAAAAGGGAGAGATGTGTCATCATGCATAGGCCCACCACATTTTGTGCGCCTCTGATTGTGAAGGGTGGCGGGTTCTATGGGGTCCCCTTTCCTCTGACCTTGGGCTCCACAGCAGCGTATGTGAGCTATGTGACCGCTCTCTCTGATAGGCTTCGTGGAAACTCTCAGAGGCATGCTTGTGCTTAAGAGCCTCCTGACTGTCCCCATCAGCTGTCGGAGCTAGAGCTGTTGGCAAGGCTTCAGACATTCATATCTAATCCCGTGCACTGATTAATGGAGGTGGTTTCACTTTAATTGTCCCTTCAAGGCAGCCTGTATCCCGGAGGCCCGGTCAGAAGCTGCTCACAGGTCTCTGCCCATTTATGGGCAGAGCCAGAGACCCAAGGTGCTCGCTTGGGAACACGGTGGGCTTGGAGGTGTGGGGCACTTCCTGCCTGGTGACCCCAGCAAGTCACTGTTCCAGCCTCCACTAACCGCATCCCAAAGTGTCATTTCCCTCATCTTATAAATTATATGATAATGATAGTGCCTCTTTCTTGCCATGGTTTCTCCCTCTCTACTGGATCATTACCATCTGTAGACAAGCATGCTTTATGGCTCTGACCTTACAATGTAATGCTGTCTGGACTCCACCCCCACCACCTGTTCCTCCATTCTCTACTCTTTAGAGTACTGTACACCTGAAACTGGCATAACACTATATGTTAAGTATCCTGGTCAGGACCCCCCATCCTTCCATGGAAGCTGCTCTCTGCCAGGCCAGTAGTCACTCTGGGTCTCCATCTGGAGGGCGAGAGGTGGTCCCTTTCTCCTCTGTGATACCCTCCCCTCGCTTGGCTTCCAGGGCACCCCACTCCTGCTTCTCCTCCACCTGGCTGGCTAGCACGTACCCTTGTTTCCCTGACCCAGAGAACGAAGGGCCCTAAGGTTCAGGCCCCAGGCCTTTCCTCCTTCTTATCTACGTTCCCTCGTCCCCTTGGTGATCTCATCCTGTCTCGTGGTTTTAAACACCAGCTGCAAGCCAGTGACGCTCATGTTTCTATCTGCAGCCAGACCTCCTCCCTGGTCCCCAGACTCCCGCAGAGCGCCTGTTCAGTGTCTCCGCCTGGACACCTAATGAACATCTCAAAGTTAGCACATCAGGAACTGGGTCCCGATTGTCCCCCCAGACCTGTTCCTCCCCCTGTTGCCCCCAAGTCGGTTAAGGCAGTGTCATCTTTCCAGTTTTTAGTGTGCTTTCCTGTTTCTCGTGCACCACACCTTGTGGTCAGTGAACCTCATAGCACTATCTTCAGTTTGGGGGTTTTCATTTTTCTTTTCTGTTTTAACTTTATTTTTGAATATGTAAAGTATTACAGGATTCACAGTCAAGACAACACTAAAAGTCATCCTTACAGGGATCTCGCCGCCCTCCCTATATTCTTTATACCATTTGCAGTGTATCTTTTGGGAAAAATAAGCAAAAATATTTATTTCCTCTTATTTCTTAAACAGAAGTTGGCATTTCTGTATCTTGCTTTTTTTCCCATTCATTTAACAGTATATTCTGGAGATCACTCTAGTTCACAAAGAACTTCCTCATTCTCAGTACAGCTGCATCAGAATTTCATTATATGAATGTAATTTATTCAACCAGACCCCCTACTGATGAACAATTGAGTTGTTTCCAGTCTTTTGTTATTACAAATGTGGCTGCAATTAATGACCTTGTGTATGTGTCGGTTTTTTTTGTGCTTTGGAAAGATATCTTCTTTAAAAAATTTTTTTTATTGGAGTTCGATTTGCCAATATAACACCCAATGCTCATCCCCTCAAGTGCCCTCCTCAGTGCCCATCACCCAGTTACCCCAACCCTCCTCCTGCCTCCCCTTCCACTACCCCTTGTTCATTTCCCAAAGTTAGGAGTCTCTCATGTTTTGTCACCCTCTCTGATTTTTCCCTCCTTTCCCTTATAATCTTCCACTATTTCTTCTCACAGTAGATGTTGAGGGCGGTGGTTGCAGGAAGCCATCAATAGGATCTGTGAAGTTTCACAGGGTTTGTGTCCTATTACAGCCCCCAGGGACGGCATATTCTCCAAAGCCCAGTTTAGATCTGACCAAAGAGAATAACGGAGAAAGAAGACTCTCCCAGTGCAGGGGGCCAAGGGACAAAAAACCAATATCCCAGGGAGCAAAATTATGACTATTCTACCTCCGGGGTGGGAGGCCCTTGCCTTGGCTGCTCATCAGGATTTCCAAATTGCTAGAGAGGTACCTGCTCTGTTTCTTCTATTGTCCCCTTTTGGAATTGACCTCTTGGTGCTGTGGACTTCAACCATGTCCTTAACTGACTTTCTGCCTGCTGGATCTGTCAGTTTTTGATAGAGGGGTGTTGAAGTCTCCAACTACAATAGTGGATTCATCTACTTCTTTGTTTTGATTTTCTGCGGTTTGAAGATGATATGCCTGGCTGTAGCACCAGGGGCATTTATCCTGCTTGGTGTCCTCTGAGCTTCCTGGATCTGTGGTTTTGTATCTGACATAAATCGGGGGGAAAATCTCAGTCATTATTGCTTCAAATATTTCATCTGTTCCTTTCTTTCTTCTTCTGGTGCTCCCAATATGTGTATGTTACACATTTTGTAGTTGTGCCACAGTTCCTGGGTATTCTGTTCCATTTTTTTCTGTCTTTGTTCTCTTTGCTTTTCAGTTTGAGGAGTTTCAATTGACATATCCTGAAGCTCAGAGAGTCTTTCCTTAGCCATGTCTTGTCTACTAAATGAGCCCATCAGAGACATTCTTCATTTCTATTACAGTATTTTTTATCTTTAGCATTTAAAAAAATCTTTAAAAAAAAGATTTTATTTATTTATTCATGAGAGAGACACACACACACAGAAGCAGAGAGAGACATAGGCAGAGGGAGAAGCAGGCTCCATGCAGGGAGCCCGATGTGGGACTCAATCCCAGGTCTCCAGGATCACACCTTGGGCTGAAGGCAGACGCTCAACCACTGAGCCACCCAGGCATTCCTAAAAAAATATTTCTTAGAATTTCCATCTCTCTGCTTATATTATCCACCTGTAGCTGTTTGCTGTCTCCTTTTTTCACTAGAGCCCTTACTTAGCAGAGTAATCAGAGTTATTTAAACTCCTGGTCTGTTAATTTCAATATTCCTGCCGTATCCGGGTCTGGTTCTGATCCTCACTCTGTCTCTTTAAACCGTGCAATTTGCCTTTTAGTATGCTTTGTAATTTGTGTTGAAAGCCATACATATATTGCATGGTGAGTTCAGACAACTTGTCTTTTTGGTTCATAGGTCTCTGGATCAAGAGAAACTATAATACACCTGATACAGAGACAATTCATCCCCAGATAGATTGAGTTTGATGCCATGATCTACTTTATCCCCCTTGGAAAGAGGGCAAGTATATTTTGTCTAAATATTTGACAATTGGAAAAATGGACTGTGTGTTACTAGGTTTGTCCTCAATTTTTAGCTCTCTACCACCCAGAAACTTGGTAAATTGTATTCCTTCATCCTCTAGGTTGATGGGCCACATGACCAGTTCTACACATGAGTTGTGAGTAGAACCGAAAAGCTCAGATTTGAAGTTTTACTTGATGATGTAAGACCTTCCAGAATTGTTTTTCTGCCTTCCATGACAACTAGCAATGTCTCCTCAGTCAGCTACTAACTGAAGGTATGTGGAGCAAAGTCCCTGCTGACCTGCAATGGGCATATGGTTTCAGTGGGCAATGAACCTCTAAGCCATGATGAACTGGGGATCTCTTGTTAACTTAGATGAGGCAGCTTGACCTGATACCCCTTCTTCAGGTCTTGACTCACACGTTACATTTCCCTCAGGCCTTCCTGGACACTGATATAAAATAGCAGCCCCACATCTATCGTGGCACTCTACCCTTTTCCCCACTTTATAATTCTCCATAACAACTGTCTCCATCAAACATTATAGAGTTTGCTAAGTTATTCTGCTTATCATCTGTCTCTCTCTGCCTTCAGAATGTGAGTCCATGAAGGCAAGGTAGTCTGAGTTTGGGTTCCACTGAAAGTAGACCATGAGACAAGGACCTTGGTGCCAGTTGTTCATTTCGAAGGTGACCCCCAATGAGCACAAGAGAGTTGGGGAGAAGAGACAAGGAAGGGGGCAAAGCCAGGAAAGGATGCATTAATCCATTCATTACTGCTCTAGCAGCTGGGGCTCAACCCTTTTGAGATCTTCTGAGAAGCCCTGTCAAGCCAGCCCCAGAGATTTCCTACCTACAGATAAAATAAAACAAAATAAAAACAGCTCTGGTCCAGTCCCCAGCCCCTGTCCCTTGTTGGGCATGAAACCTCTGGCACATCCAGGCAGCTGAAGAAGTTTCCAGAGCCAGAACAAGTCTTCAAGTGGAGAAGCAAATTGATGCACACAGTTCCCATGAGGGGGAATGGTCCGCCACAGTTACAGGTGGGTCAAGGGATCATGTGGGGGCAGGGGTGAGCATCAACAGCATCTATCACAGGAATTTTTGTTTTTTTATTCCACAATGTATCATCACCTAAATTTTTATAATAAATAAATGAATACTAGAGTAGACACTTGTGAGTGTGTCCCCAGCACCCTATTTCCCTTTTCTTATCAACCTCTTTTCTATTTTGTCTTGAGAAACCACTTCTCCCAATTTCTCAGCCTGGGGCTTTGGTTGGGATTGTTCCCATCACTAGTTCCTGGGTATGGGCCACTGCCCCACCCCAAAGGCTTAATCCAGTCAACTGCTCTTACCTCTTCTTTTGCTCTCCTCCACTAGTGATCTGTTCAGCAACAAACACACAGCTCATTTGGGACCAGTGTGAGAGTGTGAATTCCAGGCTTGTTCTCTCTTTCTGAGTGATGTGGTGTAAAGTTGTGAGGTCTGGAATGACTGCAGTCATTTTGCTACCATGGGAAAGCCTGGAACTTCTGGACTGACTTCATGAAGTATAAAGAGAAAGCCAATAAGAAAGCAGGGAAGAGAAGGAGAGAATCTGAGTCTCTAGAGACACCCTTTGGAGCTACTAGATCAAGTCTCACTTGAAGCTAAGATTAAATCTAGGATTTTAATGGACATAACCACTAAAAATTCCTTTATAAGTCAGTTTGAGGTGAATTTTCTGTTACCTGTGACTGGAAGAGTCTACTGATTCTATACTTGATGCACAGGCTTGTTTCAAGGTTTAAATAAAACAGCATTTAGGGGACGACTGGGTGGCTCAGCAGCTGAGCATCTGCCTTTGGCTCACGGGATCTGGGATAGAGTCCCACATCGGGTTCCCTATGGGAAACCTGCTTCTCCTTCTGCCTATGTCTCTGCCTCTCTCTCTGCGTCTCTCATGAATAATACATGACATCTTTTAAAAAAATAAAACAGCATTTAGGTGTGCCTGGCTGGCTGAGTATGGACAGCACATGACTCTTGATCTTGGGGTAATGTTTTGAGCCCCACGTTGGCTGTAGAGATTCCGTTAAAAAAAAAAAAAGCATTTAGTAAAGCATGGAGTAGAGATAATTCTCAATGAATGGTAACCAGTATTATTATGATGTATTTATTTTTATAGTTACGTACACTTTTTATTCTATATCCTAACATTGGTTTGTTTCTATTTATCTTTTCAGTATTATTCAGTTTTTACTCCCAAAAGGAGAGAGGCTGAGGGAGGAGGCTGACCAGCTCTGGCTCCTGACCACCACCTTGAGCCTCGATGAACAACACAGAGCCCACAGAGTGCAGTTCTAATTCCTCTGACATCCCATTTTCATTCTTTGATATTTGTCTGTATCCAGTTTACACATAAATGTTTCCAGTAAAGAGCTCCAAACGTCCTTTTCAGAAATCTGAATCCACATGAAAACAATGGCAACAAGAAAAAGGTGTAAACTTTCCAGAACAAGCCCAGAGTTTGAAAATGTGATAAAGAGGTTATTGTGTGTCCAAACTTTTCACACACGAATTGGAGGAGATTTAACACCAGGAATAATAAACAGAGGAAGACCAGCTAATGCAGAGCAGATGGGCCTGCAGGGCAATGCTAAGCATTTCAACATCTTTCCCCGTGGACTTTGGACTCAAGTTGACCAAATGCTGGTTTCTTTAGTTGAAATAAAGTTAATGCAATTGGGGAAATCCGTAAATAGGGCTGGCTTGATTTCTAGGGGGAGCCTACTGGACTAAAATTTTTAAGAACCTATGATATGGCAGGCATTTAAAATTCACTACTTTAATCCTGACCATGGCTCCATTTTACTGACAAGGAAACTGAGGCTCTGAAAGTATAAATCACTTACCAAAGGGCATACAGCCAGTAAGAGAGTGAAGCCAGGATCGGTTCTAGGTCTGCCTCTGCATATGCCATGTTTCTGCAAACTAGTGTAATAGGTGAGCAAGGAAAAGAGGGTCATGGTCTAATAAGTATCAGAAACACTGAGATACATATATATTTATTCATACATGATATCTGTCTATATAGAGACATATTATACATATACACTATGTATACAATATATATTTATATAGTAACAGTCTTATTGAGTTATAATTGTTGTATAATAAATTATACATATTTAAACCATACATTTTGCTAAGTTTTGACATATGTTTATAACCTATGAAACCATCGCCATAAACTAAAGAGTGAGCATATCCATTAATCTCAAAAGTTTCCTCATGCCCCATGTAATTCCTTCCTCTTTTCTCTCCCACCCTTAACCCCAATCACTGATCCCTCACTACAGATTAGCTGCCTTTTCTAGAGTCTTATATAGATGTAATCATACAGTATATGTTCTTTTTTGCCTGTCTTCTTTCACTCAGAATGATTATTTTGAGATTCATTCACATTATTACATGTTTATTTTTTTATATTACTGAGTACTATTCCATTGTATGAATATGCCACACTTTGCCTATTCGTCTATAGATGGACATTTACATTGTTTCTAAATTGGGGCTAATACAAATAAAGCCACTATGTACACTGGTGGTCAATTCTTTGTAAGACACAAGCTCTCTTTTATTTTGGATAAATACCTAAGGGTGGAATGGCTAGGTCATATGGTAAGTATATGTTTAACTTTTAAAGAAACGGCCAAGGGATCCCTGGGTGGCGCAGCGGTTTGGCGCCTGCCTTTGGGCCAGGGCGCGATCCTGGACACCCGGGATCGAATCCCACATCAGGCTCCCGGTGCATGGAGCCTGCTTCTCCCTCTGCCTGTGTCTCTGCCTCTCTCTCTCTCTCTGTGACTATCATAAATAAATAAAAAAAAAAAATTCAAAAAAATAAAAAATAAAAAAAAATAAATAAAGAAACGGCCAAACTGTTTTCCAAAGTGGTTGCATCTTACATTCCTATCAGCCATGTAAAAGGGTTCCCCCTTCTCCTCACCGGCACTGTACAGCCAGTCTTTTAATTTTTTTTAGTAATTAACTAATTACATTTTAAATTTTATTTTATTTAAATTCAATTAGTTAACATATAATGTATGGTTAATTTCTAGCAGCAATGTCCACAATAGCCAAACTATGGAAAGAGCCCAGATGTCCATTGACAGATGAATGGATAAAGAAGATGTGGTGTGTGTACACACACACACACACACACACACACACACACACACACACTGGAGTATTACTCAGTCATCAAAAAGGATGAAATCTTACCATTTACATCAACATGGATGGAACTGGAGCATATTATGCTGAGCAAAATAAGTCAGAGAAAGGCAATCATTTTATGGTGTCACTCATGTGGAATTTAACAAAGTTTTGATTTAATTCTAGCATAGTTAACATACAGTGTTATATTAGTTTCAGGTGTAGAATTTGGTGATTCATCACTTCCATTCAATACTTAGTGCTCATCATGAGTTCCCTCCTTAATTCCTAACACCTGTTTAACCATCCACCTGCCGTCATCCCCCTCCAACAACTCTCAGTGTGCTCTCTATAGTTGAGAGCCTGTTTCTTGGTTTTTCTTTCTCTTTTTCCTTTGCCTGTTTTGTTTCTTAAGTTCCACAGTGATTTCTTATCCATAAGAAAACTCCTTCTAATTTCTTAACATTATTATGGATCAAATGCTGTTTCTTCTCATTTCTAGAGACTTGTAGTGGAAAGGGAGGCTGTAACTGATGCTCAGTCCTCCTTCCTGAACTGGACCTATGGGCAAAATTCACATCTGTGGAAGAATCTCTTGGTATCTGAAAGCCTGTGAGTTCAGACCACATATGCCAAATGTCATGACAGTTGGTTGCAATTATGTTGTCTACATTTTGTTTGGGAAAGTTTGCTGGGGTCCACCTGTAAAAGGGGAAGAATAGCCATTTTTAGAAATGAAAATCTGAACATTTCTCTCCCCTATTAGAGTGTGATACCAGAATGGCCGTGTATCTGTGCTATAGTTGACAGCACCAGCCAAGCCCAGACCTTCAGCAATTCCCAGTAAAGCACCAGACATGTGAGCAAAGCCACCTTGGACCCTCCAGAGAAGCCCAGCCACCAGCTGATGTCACATGGAACAGAAGTGAAAAATTGCCCATCTGAGCCTGGCCCCAATTCCTGACCCAAAAAAGTGTGAGATGCAAATAAAACGACTGTTTTAAACCACTAAGTTCTGGGGGCAGTCTGTTAGGCAGTAATAGATGACCAAAAGCTTGGCACATAATAATGCTCAATAAATATGAGCCAGAGTATTTGGATGTGAAATTCCATTTATCATGACAAATATATAAAGGCAGCCTGGTTTGGGAGACCACTGCGCTGACCTTCCCTTCTCTGACTTGCTCCTTCTCCGAACTGATTCCCTGGCAACTGGAACTTACTTCCCTGTCTGTTGGGCAGTAGGCCTTCATCTGAAAACCTCCTAAGAGTCCATGTTAATTTTTGTCCTTCTGCATAAAGAACACTGCACCAAACAGCCTTCAAGCTGCCGCCACTGCTTCTTCTTCTTCTTCTTCTTCTTCTTCTTCTTCGAGAGAGAGAGAGAGAGAGAGAGAGTAGGGGGAGTAGCAGAGAGAGAGGGAGAGACGGAATCCCAAGCAGGCTCAACACTCAGAATAGAGTCATTGTGGGGTTTGATCTCATGACCCTGAGATCATGACCTGAGCTGAAATCAAGAGTTGGATGCTCAGCCGACTGTACCTCACAGGCGCCCCTCTCAAACCAGTTCTAATTCTACCTCTGCCATTATCTTCATACTGAGCCTGCATTCTGGGCACAATTGTCTCCATTTTAAAACAAAACAGAGGGATACCTGGGCAGCTCAGTGGTTGAGCATCTGCCTTCGGCCCAGGGCGTGATCCTGGACTCCTGGGATCGAGTCCCGCATTGGGCTCCCTGCATAGAGCCTGCTTCACCCTCTGCCTGCGTCTCTGCCTCTCTCTCTCTCTCTCTCTCGCTCTCTCTGTGTGTCTCTCATGAATAAATAAATAAATAAAATCTTTTTAAAAATTATAAAAAAAAATAAAACTAAACAGACACTTTCCAAGGGCACGTCTTGTTTCAGACATAGCTACACAGCACGTTGCCCTCATAGTTCACCCGGTGCTTTTTTACAACCTTCATCCGTATGGTATTTCCTTTCTTTCTTCATCTTTTCTTCTTCCCTCCATTGTTTAAGCTTGCTGGAGTCTCCCCTACAATTTAAAAAGCCCTCCCTTGACGCTGTGTATTCCTCGGATGACCATTTCATTTATCCTCTTGTCCTGCCTGTACCTCACCCCTCTTTGCCTAGCCCACTCTTAGCCCTTCAGGTCTCCACTGAGGTGCCATTTGAGGGAAGCCTTAGCCCCCCGCCCTCTTCCTCTGTACCCCTAATCACTTTCTACCAACATCTCAACCATCTCTCCCCATTTCATGCTTTTTCATGTTGTAACTAAGCAGTTAGTCATCTGCCCTCCTCCACCAGACTGCTCTCTGGAAAGCCATGCCAAGTTCGTGGCTATGCTTAAGCACTTAGCAGTCTTGGGTGTGGGAGCATTGATCTCTGAGGCCTCCCTCACAGTAGCAGACAACTTCTACTACTACCACCAACATGGCAGAGGCTTCCTATATGCCAGGAAGTGTTCTAATCATGTTACAGAAAGCTTGCCAATAATTCCACAAGTAGGTACTTACTATTATCATTTTACATTGTATTTTTGAGGACACTGAATCTCAGTAACTTGGGTGTTTTGTTTTGTTTTTTTACTACTGGTAAATGTTGGAGCTGAGAATCAAACTCAGAAAGCTGATTCCTGGGGCCAGTGAGGCTCTTTTGGGAAAGACTCCAGCTTTGGGCTTTGACTTGGCATCTTTTATTCAAAAAAATTTTTTAAATTTATTTGGGAGACAGAGCACGAGCCAGGGGGAGAGGGAGAAACGAGCTCCCCACTGAGCAGGGAGTCTGATGCAGGGCTTGATCCCAGGACCCTCGGGTCATGACCTGAATTGAAGGCAGACGCTTAACCGACTGAGCGACCTAGGCACCCCCGCATCTTTTATTTTTAAAAAGAAATGAGGCTTCTATGTGCAAGTTGCTCTCCTTCTCTAAGGTCTCTGTGCCAAATGTGACTATTGGTATCTTGGTGACCCATGGACACCTCCAGCTCCCTGCATGGATATCCTGCTGCATCAAGCACTCTCACCTCCCTGTCACTTTTCCTCACCATAGATACACTCAGCACCCTGCAGAGAGTCAGCCCCTGTGGGTGGGAGGGGTATATCTCAGCAATAGTTCCCTCAGGAGCCCAGCCAAGCGGACTTGCATTCCTGACATTTGGCTCTCATTGCTCATTGCTTTGTGGACAGGGAGCCCAGGCTTCCAATGGATGTGCCTCCATCTGAACCAGAGTGACTGGATCAAGTATGACAAAAGAAAACATTCTGTTCAAAAGAAAAAAACAAATTCAAACCAAGTGAAACAACCACAACAAAAGGGAGAAAAAAAGAAAGTAAAGAAAAGGCAAATAATGACCTACAGAAAGAGGATGGCAAGTTAGTTCCTGGAGGACACACAGCCTATTTACACCTTCAAATACAGAAACAAAGACCTGGCCAGTTTCCTCAGCATTTGATAGGCCATTCTGCTGGGATTTCTCTGGGCTCAGTAACCAAGTGAGAAGACCACCACACTTAGGTACATGTTTTTTTTTTTTTTTTTTTTTTTTTTAAGATTTGATTTATGTATTTGAGAATGAGACAGACAGCATGAGTGGTGGGAGAGGCAGAGGGAGAGGCAGAGCATCAGAATCCTGAGCCCAAGTCGGATGCTTAACTGACTGAGCCACCCAGGCACACTCCTAGGTACATATTTTTAAAAACTCATCAAAAGTTTAGAAATAAAAAAAAAAACATAATATGTTGAAATTATTATTATTATTTTCCTATTAGTGAGGGGGAAACACTATTTGCAGGTAATCATTACAAGTTCTATATCCGGGCCTATTAGGAATATCCAGTTCACAAGAAGATTCTTTCTATACATTTCTATACATATAAAGTTTTTTCTATACATTTAATTTTTATAGATTCTAACATAATTATAGGTGGTTGTGAATGACTAATGTGGGGCAATTGATGAGCCTCCAGAAGAAAACTGTATTGCTATTACCCCATACTGAGTAACCAAAACTCGATGCACATAAAAACCATGTGTATGCACCAAATGGCAAATGTTGGTGGCTATCTCAGATTGATCTGGGTATTTAGGTTGAAGATGACCCCCAAACCATGTTGTGAGTTCATATGGAACACTGATTTAAGTATTTGCCAGATGAAACATTGAGAAGCCCAACAAAACAGCAGGTAGTTCAACTGTGAGGATGGTAACAAAGAGACTGTTGTGGCTTGTTCTCCATTAACGTGGGTAAGCTGGACGTGTTTCTCAGAGCCTCCTTCCCTGTGTATTTTCAAGCTGGAGTTTGTCAAAAGAGAAATTCCCACAAGCTTTGGAAGGCAAAAGAGAAGCGGTGGCCAGCACTCTCTGAAGACAGGTTGGATGTGATGACAGATGCAGGACACTCTTGGGTTTCATTTGTCCTTACTCTCCACTCCTCTGACCTGCTATTCTTCTCACCGGATGATCTTGTTAACCTGTGGTGGCCCCAGGCCCACCATCAGCCTCCCGGGGAGCTGTGTTATTTATCATTGCATCTTCAGTGCATGGCACAGGTCCTGTCTTACGGGTGTTGTTATCTGAAGTGTTCATTGAGTAAATGCATACACATAGGTGGGTGTGCATTGATTTTAGCTTACTCCGTATGAGGTAATAGCAATGCAGTTTTCTTCTGGAGGCTCATTGGCTGTTCCACACTTAGTCAACGTACTCCGGAATTGATATTGAGGTTCCTTCCATTCCTAGGTTTGTGAAGGGAAACTAGAGTCAGAACCCCCACCTTGAGGCCGGGGAATACCATATGCCTGCCTGAGCACCACCCCATTAGTTTCCCAGGGACCTGGACCAGGGCTGAGTGCACCGCTCCTGTTCTTCCCACAACGGCTGGTGCTGGCCCTTCCATAGCCCCAGTGCTCCCTGGAGTTTGGGGACCAATCTTCTACCGGCCTCTGTCCCTCACCAAATAGGGCCCGGCCTGTGGTGTCACCAACACAGACACATTGCCTGCCTTCGTCCAGGGAGTAAGCCTCTTTCCAGGAAGGATGACGATCTCACCTCATGGACTCAGAATCACTGTTCCCTCTTCACCCCAATGCTGTGCATAGAGAGGGTCACCTCGCTTTTAGGACAGGTCCCTGTCCCTGGGTTCAGCTCAGGGCTATCCCAGCCTCACTACGTGTTATTTATTTCTCCTTTCATATTGCTGAGAACATTGGTACGCCGAGAAGATGTAATAGATCTATTTTGCAGCTGTGGGCACTTTCAGCATGACCTCCAAGGTTCTGCAAACAAGAACTAGAATCCTCATCCAACAACTTGTGCTTCCCTGGAGATATTCACATCCACCCTAGAGTTTGGGGTAAACTGAGGCTGTCTGAAAGAAGACATGGAAGGGGCTGGAAGTGCCCTTCTATTTCTCTGGAAGCTTCACCCTCCCCCTTTCTCACCCCAGGTCTCCATTCCTTATTTATAGACACACTCCGCTAGGGCAGTCAACTTCTGGTACATTCAATTCCAGACACTTGGTTGTGGAGGGCCCATCACAACTAAATGATACTGAAGTGAATCTCTCTCTCTCTCTCTCTCACACACACACACACACACACACACACACACACACACACACACGGCAACATCTTAACACCAGGCTGGATTTAAAGCAGGAAAACAGTGGATGGGTGGGAACTTGAGGAAATCAGTAAAGAAGACATTTCAGGAGTTTTCACTGATGGTTCACATCTGAAGAGCTGGTGGGATGCGGTTTTGACAACTCACCAAAGTGATTGTAGAGCGAGCCCTGAGGTAGGTGCCCAGCTGGTGTGGTCCACTTATATGAAAGATAAGGTCATGGCTAGTCAGGGGTCATTACTTCCCAGATCTGAAGCCCTGGGAGCATGAGGTGGTGAACTTTTAAGCCTGATAAGGCTCTAAGATAATCCACTTAAAAATGAGGCCACCTAGGGGCACCTGGGTAGCTCAGTCAGTTGAATGGCCACTCTTGGTTTTGGCTCAAGTCATGATCTCGTGGGCCTTGAGATCGAGCTCTGCATCAGGCTCTGCCCTCAGTGGGGAGTCTGCTTGAGAGGCTCTTCCTTTCCTTCTGCCCCTCCCCCAGTGTGCAGGTGCATCCGAGTACATGTGCTCTTTCTCTCTAAAATAAATCTTTTTTAAAAATGAAGTCACCTTAAGAATAGAGTTTTAAATTTTTTCTCTTTTACTCCAAACAAAAGTACATATTTTTAAAAGAGTGATGTAAGGGACACTTGGGTGGCTCGGTGTTTGAGCATCTGCCTTGGGCTCAGGGCATGATCCTGGGGTCCTGGGATCAAGTTCTGGATCGGGCTTCCTGCAGGGAACCTGCTTCTCCCTCTGCCTATATCTCTGCCTCTCTGTGTGTCTCACGAACAAATAAATAAGATCTTTTAAAAAGAGTGAAATAAATAACACAGTAATAATGGTATTAAATTGCTTAACATTTATCAATTTCTTCCCACGTGCCAGATACTCTATAATGGACTTTACGTGGCTCATCTCATTTAATCCTCACAACAAATCTCTTGGTATGATCTTCTTTTTACTAATAGGGAAACTGAGGCTTTGAGAGGTTAAATAACTTCATAAGGTCACATATCTGACACTATGGACTGAATATATATGTCCCCGTCAAATTCATAGGTTGAAGTCCTAACCCCTGAGTGGCTGTATTTGGAGGAAGGAAGTAATGAAGGTGAAATGAGATTGTAAGGGTGGGACCTGAGATAATTCATGTCCTCACAAGAAGGGACTCCTGTGAATTCGATCACTGTGCATGAGGACCCAGGGAGAAGGCAGTTGTCCCCAGCCTGAGGGGAGAGCTCTTACCAGAAATCAACCCTGCTGGGACCTTGGCATTGGCCCTCCAATCTCCAAAACTGTGAGGAAACACATTTCTGTTGTTTCAGCCACCCAGTCTGTGGTATGTTGTCATGGCAGCCCCAGCTGACGAAGACACCAAACAACTCACTGGACTAGGATTACAAGTTCTAGACCCTTCATTCTTTGCCCTCAACTGCCTCCTAGAAATATCATCATTTAAAAATTTTTTATGTTTGGACAAGTGTTATGCTAGTTTTAATATTTCAATTCAGGTGAGAAATGTTTTAAAAACTTGGCATTATGGTAACAGATGTATTCTAACATTGATGGCTGCTTGAAGCAGTTTCACTAAATTTGGATCTCTGGAAAAATAATTTTTTTTTGAGCATGGAAGCAGGTTGGAAATGTTGCACCCAATAATAACAGTTGGATTTTTGGCTTATGAAATACTTCAGTGGGAAAGTATTTGCTTAAATCTCTGCCTGCTATTAGAGTTGAACGTTTGTGATAGTAATTGCCCTTCCCCTGAACTTTCTGAATTTGAAAACCATGTGGAAGTGTAGTTTGTCTTGTATAAAAAATAAGGCCAGGCAAGTTTTGAAGAACTGACATTAAGAAGTGTATTTAGCTAAGTATCAATCATTTAGAGAATGATTATCTGGTGTGCAAATGATCTAGGCCCTTCCTATTTCTCTCTCCTTCCTTTAAAAATACTGTGAAGAGACATCTGGCTTTGACCACTTTCTTCCACATGCTGGCTGGTCTCCTGCTTACCTTTGCTGGCAAAGCCCCTTCGCAGGAAGTGGATGTCAGCCCCTCTATAGGCCTGCACTGTACATAGCAGGGGCTCATCAACAGGTAATGAGGGCTGCCTCTGGCTCCACTTTCTTCCCCTGTTGCATGAAGGTCAAGTTTTCTCCTTATTTGGAGGAGTGACAGTCTCATATGTGTGGCTCCTGATCCACTTCTCTGTCTCTCAGACTTTCTCTTTTGATTAGTAACTTTGGCCTTATGGGCATAACATCTATATCCACTCTGGCTCTCTTAGACAATTTGAACAGTACTAAGGGAAAAGGTAGGTAGACAGGTCATCAAGAACAGCCCATAATCACCACCATAACCATTACCAACACCTGAGCAAAACTTCCAGGACTCTTTATGTGCGTGTACACATTTAGATACATGAAAATATGTATTTCAGATCATACCTGGCATGTGTTAAGGAGCCTACTTCCATCTTCATGTGCTCTGGATGCTTTTCCATGTCAGTATATACAGTTGCCCACTATCCTTTTGTTACAGGCTTGTGTGAGTGCAGATTCAACCAGATAATGGCAAGAGTACAGCCTAGATTGTGCCCTATTAAGAACTAAGTGAAGTTCTTTAGGATTAACCCCAAGGAAGAACTGATTGTTGGCATGGCATGTGCTTCAAAAGCTAGGGAGGGGAAACTCTCTGGGCCATACATTTCTAGGGGCACTGGGAGGAGTGCAGTGTCCATGGAGATAGTCTTTCCTCTTCTCTTACTGTCCTAAGGAGGGAGGCCAGAGGGAGGGATGCTTATTGGATTTTTTCTCACTCGAATCTATGGAAGGGGCCCTCAGTATAACTGATCATAAAATTTCTAGGTGACTATAGGAGTAGCCTGTGTCTTATCCTTCAGTTATGCTAAGCTACTGGTTTAGAGCTGAGGGCAATGGTAGGGAAAGAATGGGAGTGAGTAGGAAAGTAGAGCAGCCACTGGAGAGGGGCAATAAGCACCCCTTTGAAGTTTCATTCCCCAAGAGTTATGTATGTCTCTGTCACCTTGCTAGATTCAGGTTGGGTGGCAGAGGGTAGTTGGCATGCACAGTATGGGCTCATGGGAGAAACCACTGTAGCACAGGAGACCCTTGTATCAGAGAATATGGATCGAAGCCACCAGCTGGGTGACAACAGAAGGGGATAGCCATGTCTCACAGGGAATTGCCAGTACTGGTGGTCCTGCTTGGGATTAGGCTTCTTAGTAGCAAGGGCTCTATCTCAAGACTCTGATATCATGACCTGAGCAGAAATCAAGAGTCAGATGATTAACTGGTGGAGACAGGTGCCCCTAAATTTGAAGTTTTATTTTTCTAATTTTTAAAAATAAAAAAAAAACATTTTACTTATTTGAGAAAGGGAGTGAAAGAGAGGGAGAGAGAATCTGAAGTAGGCTCTACAATTAGCACAAAGCCTAATGTAGGACTGGTTCCCACAACTGTAAGATCATGACCTGAGCTGAAACCAAGAGTTGGGTACTTAACTGACTGCGCCACCCAAACACCCCATGAGGTTTTATTTTTTTGAAGATTTTATTTATTTGTTCATGAGAGACACAGAGAGAAGCAGAGACATAGGCAGAGGGAGAAGCAGGTTCCCTGCTGAGAGGGAGCCTGATGTGGGACTGGGTCCTAGGACCCTGGGATCATGCCCTAAGCCAAAGGCAGGAGATGCTCAACCACTGAGCTACCCACACATCCTCTATGAGGTTTTAAATTAACAAGACAAAGTCCTCCTGACAAGAGGAGACTATGGGCAAACTGATTGAAGGGTTATGATTTGTACTGGGATATTATCAGGAAAGGCTACTGTATCGTGGATTATGGTGGTAGAGATTTAGAGAAAATATAAAACCATTTCATGCACACAGACATGCTGAGATGAAACAAACTCTTTTTACTTTTTATGATAGCTGCATACTTTTATATTCTCTGGCTGTCCATAAAGTATAAGCCAGTACCTTTTTTAATAGAATTTAGTCATAGTACTTTCTGATTTTCACTATTGCAAAACTGCTATAAAAATCTTTTTTTTTTAAATTTTATTTATGTATTTGACAGAGGGAGGGAGAGGAGAAGGAGGGGCAGATTTTATTTATTCATTTATTTGAGAGAGAGAGAGAGAGAGAGAGAGGATCTCAAGCAGACAGTACACAGAGCCTAACGTAGGGCTCAATTCCCCAACCCAGAGATCATGACCTGAGCTGAAACCAAGGGTGAAATGCTTAACAAACTGAGCCACCCAGATGCCCTTAAACTGCCTTGAAAATCATTACATGGACATTTAAAAACCTTATATCCAATTATTTCTTCTGATAAATTCCTGAGGTAACTGCTAGGGAGGATTGGACTTTATGATATAATCAGATTTTTAATATCTGAGGTTCATTTGTGGTGCAGAGAAGAGGTAGAGTGGGGAAGAGGAAGTATATAAAGTGAGATTTAATGTCTAGAGATCCATTTCCAATTTACTAGCAATCAGTAATGTATTAAAATCAGAAAGTAATTTAAAAATACAACTTTATTACTTTTACATATTAATTTAAGTGTAATTTTCCACTATATACCTATGAAGAGATATTTCTATGTTCAATAATAGGCATAATGCACAATAATGCTAGGCATAATATACAATGTACATTCATAATATAGATGCTTTCTGGGTGAATTCATTAGCTGTACAAACTGTTAATGTATTAATAAAATAAGAATATATGAAGTAGATTTCAAAAGAGCCCCTAGAAGCAGGTATTCTCATGCTACGCTATTTGGGCCTACAAACTGGCTCAGCTTATTTTCAGGGCAATTTGATGATATCCATAACAATTAAAACATACACTACTGTTGATAAAGGAATTCACCTTTAGGAATTGTACTATGGAAATACTTACTATGGTCACAGGATCTATATGCCAGAAGGTTCCTAGCCTCAACGTTTCTGAAGTCTCCAGTGTCCACCAGTTAGCAGAGGGAGAGGTTATTTAAATCAATTATAGTTCATCCATATGATGACAATCCATGCAACCACTAGGAAAATAAATCATATCAATATGGAACATTTCTAACATATTGCTAAATTTTAAAAAGACAAAGCACAACACAATGTATGGGGTAGTCTAAGTGTGTATAGAAAATCCTTTTAGTTGAATATGTACAGAATGTTTCTAGAGGCATGCTGAGAAACTGGTTGCAATGGTTGTCTCTAGGAAGAGCAGGCTTGCAGGAAAGAAGTGGAAGGCTTCTTTTTCACTGTTTTTATGTTTGAAAAAGTTGAAATTAATGAATGAATAATTCAAATACATTTGAACAAACACGTAAGTAAATAGCCACATGCATAAAAGCTTTTATCTGTCATCCTCTTCTGTCCTCTGGTCAATGTCCTGCTTCTGTTACAGCTGATTCTGGGCACTGAAGAGTGAAGATGCAAAGTAAGTAATTTCACTCCAAAGCCTCTTGCCTGGGTGACAAAGGCCTATCTTTACACCACGCTGTCCCTCAAATTCCAGGGCCCCACATTTATCCTGGCTCCTCTTTAGGGATTTGAAACAACATGAGTTCTCTTAATAGAATAAAAGACTCAAAAACACGATTAGGTCATTATTCTTGCTAACTTATTATTAAATTATTGTTTAGTGACTTAAAAATTAGTAAGATTTCCTTTTTGACAATATGGTAGAGTAAATGGTAGATATCTGGGAATCTTTCCTGGTACAAAACCCCTAAAAGTGCTGAATAACATATACAAATGAATAATGGTTTGCTAAGCTGGCAGGAAATAAATATTCAGAGGCCAGAAATAATGAAAAAAAATCTAATCTAGAGGAAAAAGTGAGTGCTGATATCAGCATTCACCCTGAGTCTATCTGGATTTAAGTGGCTCTCACACATGCAGAGGACAGCAAACCAAACCTGGCTGTAGTCAGATTGGAGACCTCAAATCAAGCTAAACCCCTTTGGTGGGTAAACTAGGATAACACCTGCCCACAGAGAGGGATTATAGGAAGTCTTTCCTGTCTCGGCCGCCGTGGCTGTTGGTGGAATGGAAATAAGAAGAGGAAAAAGAGTCCCCTGAGCACACTGAACCATATGTAGCCTGTGCTGTGCTACATGTAACAGAAAAAAAATCCCAGCAGAAATTTAGGTTAAAATAATGGTGACGGAGCAGCACCCTGGGCAACTCACAGGAGCAAACACAAATCATTCATGGAGGAAGGTATTATCCTAAACAAAGATAAATTTCCAAGGAAGCTCACAAGCAAAGATTACAGATTGCACAAGGAAACAAGCCACCATGAGAGAGAACAAGCAGACTGCAGAAGCAAATGTACAGAATACAATTAGAACAATCAGAAACAATATAAAATAAGCTTAATTTTTTAAAGAAATGAAGGAAGATGTGGAAGTACAGTTAAGGAGCAAGACACCATCAAATTGACAAAGTAGTTTTTCAAAGAAGAACCACGAAGAATCTTTTATTGATTGATTGATTGATTGATTGAACTGTTTAAGGTTAAAAGAATGTTATAATGAAAATTACAAATTCAAAGGACTGGTAAAGGGATACTTGGGTGGCTCAGTGGTTGAGCATCTGCCTTTGGCTTAGGTTGTGATCTCGGGGTTCTGGTATTGAGTCCTGCATTGGGCTCCCCACAAGGAGCCTGCTTCTCCCTCTGCCTATGTCTCTGTCTCTCTCTGTGTGTCTCTCATGAATAAATAAAATCCTTAAGAAAAAAAGGACTGGTAACAGATTTACTGAAGAAAAAATGAGTGACCCAGACAACACAGCTAAGGAAATTACTCCAAATGCAGCCTAAAAAGGCAAAGAGATGGCAAATGTGGAGGCTTATGCCCATGAATGGGAGAGCAAGAAGGCCTAAAAAATATAGCAAATAAGAGTTCCTGAAGGAGAGAATACAGATAACTGAAGAGGTCACATTCAAAGAGTAACAACTGAGACCTTTCTAGAACTGAGGAAAGATGCCTATCTTCAGAGGCAGGAAGCCTGGTGAATTCTAAGCAGGATAAAAGGACTACTGAGAAATGTACAAAATCCTTTCTTGGCATGATTTATGTATATCTTACTGTAATAACAATAACTAAAAGAGTCATTGTAAACCATCACTTTCTCAGTGGCTTCTTCCAGATCCTCCTATTTAAAATTGCTACTCTTGGGGGCACCTGGGAGGCTCAGTGGTTGAGCTTCTGCCTCTGGCTCAGGTCGTGATCCTGGAATCCTGGGATTGAGTCTTGCACTGGGCCCTCCACAGGGAGCCTGCTTCTCCCTCTGCCTATGTCTCTGCCTCTCCCTCTGTGTCTCTCATGAATAAATAAGTGAAATCTTAAAAAAAAAAAAAAAAAAAAGACCCTTGCAATTATAATGGGCCCACCTGGATTATCTAGGATAACTTTTCCATCTCAAGGTCCCGAGTTTAACAAAATCCTGCAAAGTCCCTTTTGCCATGTAAAGTAAGATATTCACAGGTTTTGGGGATTAGGGCAGAGACATTCCTGGGGCCATTATTCTGGCAATCACAGTGTGAATATCCACACATTTTGCTGCCCAGCTATATGTTTGATTTAGGTGCTAGGTGTATAATACTTGGTGATTATGCTATGTTATCTTATAAACTCTGAGGAAAAAAATCTGAATCCAGAAACATACCTGGCCGCAACAGTTTTGGACAAGGATTATGAACTGGCAATGTAGTCAAGTCCTCAGTTTGCACAGTTCTTTGGTAACTGAGATCAAGTCTTAGCCTGCAGTTTCCTAATCTGGTCACTATGTGGTTTAAATGAGACAAAATGTTCAGTAAAATGTTCGGTGCAATGTTAGATGCCTGGCACATGCACCTGCTTTGCAAATGGCCAAGCAGTTTATAGCAGTGCCTGTCCTCCTCATTACCTGCACTCACATCAGCTCTTTTCAAGCCAGTACCCACTCATAGTCATTGCTGTGGGCTCGACCTCCCCTTAGCACCCTGCTGAGGTACATTCTGTGTCCAAAAGGATGAGCACTCAGCAGGATGGGTCCAGGGAGTGTTCCAGAGTCCTGTATGGGTCACTGCAGCAGAAAGGAATCAGCGTTTCCTATCAGAGACCAGGGAGCTACATTTCAGGAAAAGAGATCTCAGGCAAAGGTATGGCTCAAGATAGTGCCTGAAAATACTCCCTTGTCTTTTCATTTGAAAGAACTATGTGTATTTTTTGTCTTCATCGAAGGTTTTTGTAATGAAAAAATTATTTTCTAAACATAAAGATTCCTGAGTCAATTGGCTTGTAGAAAGAGCCTTAAAAATGACCTAGTATCTAAGCAGCTAGGAAATAATGAATTTATAAGAAAAAAAAGTTGGTTGAGAAAGGAAGGGGAAAAATAGACCAATAAATCTTAAGACTTTTCAAGGCTTAAGAGAAACCAACGTTTCCATTGGGACATTTAATCATTTCAATACATTATTCCTCTGTGCCTGGGGCAGGGAGGGAGTGAGGGCAAACCAGTTCTTTTGCAGTGTTGCGATAAGGATGTTCTCAAGTTTTCTGCAGCTCTGAGAGGAAGTCAAGTTTGCCTTAGAGAAATTGATGGCAGATTGTGGAAAAGGCTAATGATAGGTAAGCTGATAGTGGCTGTTGTTCAATTTGCAACCACCAGAATTAACGGAAAACTTTCACAGATCTGTTCTTGAAGCGAGAGGGTAAAAAGGAAGGAAAAGCAGCCAGTTGTCATTTCACTTAGAAAGTGTGACAAGAGTTTCCGCTTTCCCAAAGGCATATACCCGTGGGGCAAATCTGCATTCTGTATGGCCAGGTTTGAAACATTCTGTTGCCCAATAGTTATCCTACAGACTCATACTTCAGATCAAGTCTCTGTAGGAAAGCTTATTCTGGCAACCAGGAAATTGAGCTCACGCTTGATGTCAGATTATATGAATAACAAATGTTTAGACTTTTACAGTTAGAACATAATGTCCCAAGAAGCCCATCCATAGGTTATTCATTTATTAGTTTCCCTGTTTCATTGACATACCAAGATTACACAGTTGGTCAGGCCTGAGATTTAAATCCTCTCCATGTGAAGCCAAATTCTGTTTTTCCTGTCATATAATGGTGTTAGGAACGTGTTCAGGAACACAATGCAGAATTCTGAATCTCTTGTAGGACCTTGCTTCCCAAACTTGGCTACTTGGTAAATTTTCTGAGAGGTATTTGAAATACAAATTCCTGGGCCTCACCTCTAGACCTGATTTAGTGGTGTTTGTAAACCTGCCTTTTATTTTTTTTTTAAAGATTTTATTTATTTATTCATGAGAGACACAGAGAGGCAGAGACATAGGCAGAGGGAGAAGCAGGCTCCCTGCAGGGAGCCCGACGCAGGACTCCATCCCAGGACCCAGGGATCACGCCCTGAGCCAAAGGCAGATGCTCAACTCCTAAGCCACCCAGGTGTCCCTGTAAAGCTGCCTTTTTGAGTGGTTGCCTGGGGGTCTGATGTACAGCCAGGTTTGGCAGGCACTGTTTTGTTGATGATAACTGCTACAATTTTCACCTGATGTCACTTTTAAAATTTAGGCTACAGAGGTTGAAATCAGTGTGATTTAGATCACTGGTTTCTAACCTTCTAAAAACTACCTTGAGGCTCAGTTGGTTAAGTGTCTGCCTTTGGCTCAGGTCATGATCTTGGGGTCCCAGGATGAGCCCCTGTCAAGCTCCCTGCTCGGTGGAGAGTCTCCCACTCCCTCTCCCTGCCCAGCTCTTGTGTGTGAGTTCTCTCTCTCTTCTCTCAAATAAACAGAATCTTAAAAACAAAGCAACTACCTTACCTTTCTTCTAAATTGAAATATAATTGACATATGACGTATTAATTTCAGGTATATAACCTAATGATTCGATGTTTGTATGCATCGCAGAATCATTACTACAGTAAGTCTAGTTAACACCTACCCAAGGAAACAGAAAACAAAACAAAACAAACAAACATCTACACAAAGCTACAGAGATTTTTTTGTTGTTGTGATGAGAACTTTGAAGATTTACCCTATTAGCAGCTTTCAAATATACAATACTGAAGCAGGAGAGTGAGGTTCTTATCTCGGAGAATTGAAGAATGAATCTCATGGACAAAGAAGAGTGAGCAAAGCAATAGAATTTCATTAGGCAAGGAAACAGGAAAAGCTCTCAAGAGAGAGAGGCTCTGGTCCCAAATGGGTTGCCAATGTGGGCCTCCACTGACAGTCTCTTATTTAGAACTGACCAGGAAGCTTGTGGCCTTATCATTCTTGTGACATCTTGGTTTGAGTAAGGACTGGTGATAATATCTTTAATGGCTTACTTCTTTGGGGTCTGATCATTCTTTGTTGGTCACAAAGTGATGCCATAAAAAGATCCCATCTCTGAGACCCAGGGCAGAGTGGTCTGGTTTCTTCTCTTATTTCTAGTTTCCTTATGGCTCAGCATTTTTCGGATTTTTGATGAGGCTGGTCACATAGCTCCCATGCGAACCTAGTCACATAGTCTACCTACCTCTCCCTACCTAGCTCCACCTGTCCCTTCCTCAATACAGCACTAGGAACTATAGTCACCATGCTGTGCATTACATCCCCAGGACTTATTTTATAAGTGGAAGTTTAAACTACCTTCCCTTTAAAGAATTTGTTGAAATCTGTGGATCTTTCCCTAAGAACCACAGATATCAACACACACTTCCACACACCCACACATACCCTTCTGCATACAATTTAAGGGAGTGTATTAGTTTTCTAATGCTGCTATAACATATAACCACAAACTCAGTGGCTTAAAACAACACAATTACTATCTTACAGTTCTAAGATCAGAAATCTGACACAGGTCTCATCAGACTACCTTTGGGGTGGTGCTAGACTGCATTTCTTTCTGGATGCTCTGGGGGAACAATCCATTTTCACCTTTTCCAGCTTCCAACCTGTGTTCCTTGGTTCATGCATCCCTGCCTCCGTCTTCAAAGCCAGTAGTTTAGCATCTCCCTGCCCCTGCTTGCATGGTCACATCTTTTTATCTGACTGCAATGAAAGGTTCTCTACTTATAAGGGTTCAAATGATTAGATTAGGCCCTCGCAGATAATCCAGGAAAATCTTGCTATCTCAAGTCCTTACCTGTCAGCATATTTGCAAAGTCCCTTTACTATGTAAGGTAACATATTCACAGCTTCCAGGGATAGAGATTTGGACATATCTGGGTGGAGGGCATTATTCTGCCAACCACAGGGGTCTCAGAACCTCTGAAGCTACTGATAGAATTGTGTGAACCCTAAGTTAGGAGCTTCTGCTCTAGGAACTGTTCAGTTGGGTGTTCAGTTAGCTACAAATAACCAAATCCTCAAAAGTTGTGGCTCCCATGAATTTGTGTTAAATTTTCTTATATAATAAGAAGTCCTGAAGAAGGCAGCCTAGGTTAAGGGTGGCAGCTGCAGGATGCTGGAACTGAGGTCTCTGCAATCTCCTGGCCTTTACTCTGAGGTAGCTCTCAAGATGGGCTTTATTTCCAGCCTGGACCTCTGTCTGTAGTGCAGGCAAGACAGGGAAGGACACAGGGCAAAAGTCACAGGCCATCAGAGTCAGCACACCTTTAAAAAAACCTTTCCAGAAGCCCCACCTGCCACAATGTACATTTGTATCACATTGGCCAGACACTGTTAGTGTGGCCTCCCCTTCTGCAAGGAAGACTGGGATATATAGTTTCATTTACTATATACTTATTTTACTTATTTTTTTAAGAGAGATACATTAATGCTGCAGTAATTTCAAGCTCTCTAAATTAGGAAAATGGGAAGTATAGATACTGGGAAGTTACTAGCCATCAGTGGAAACTTGGGTTTTGTTTCCTAAAAGTAGAATGGACCATTTCTTACTCCATAACCAAAACTCAGAGAAAGTTAAAACTCTCCTTCAGAGTGTCTTCCAAAAGGCTTTATCTTCTTTTTTTTTCTAATTAAATTAAATTTATTTATCTTGGAGAGAGAGATTGAGGGTGGAGGGAGGGGCAGAGGGAGAGAGAGAGTGAGAGAAGCAGACTCCCCAAAGCATCGAGCCCCGTGCAGGGCTGGAGGTGGTGTGTGTGTGTGTGTGTGTGTGTGTGTGTGTGTGTGTGTGTAATTGGGGGTGGTGATAGGTGGGGATGGGATGGGGGTGTGTGGGAGGGCTCAATCTTACAACCCTGAGATCACCACCCTGAGATCATGACCTGAGCTGAAATCAAGTCAATGGTCAACCAGTTGAGCCACCCAGATGCCCCAAAGGCTTTATCATTTTATTCATCTTGCTTTTCCTCAAGCAGTTCATTTTTTTCAACAATGTTTAAGCATCTACCTATGTCTGGCACTGAGCTGGGCCTTGGGGATACAAAGAGAATTAAGATATTCTTCTTTTTTTAAGATTTGATTTATTTATTTGAGACAGCAGAATGAGAAAAAGAACATGAGTGGGGGTGGAGGGGCAGAAAAAGAAGGACAAGCAGACTCCCCACTGAGCAGGGAACCTGATGCAGGGCTCAATCCCAGGACCCTGGAATCATGACCTGAGCTGAAGGCAGATGCTTAACTGACTGAACCACCCTAGGCACCCCAAGATACTTTTTTTTTTCTGTAGAGAATCTTGCAGTCTAGAAGGAACAGAGAGCCAAAAAGAAAAAGATTTTAATATTGTAAGTGTTGAGATACAGGCATGTGAACACTGCTGTGGGAGCTCAGCGGAGAAAGGGGCAGAGGAAGAGTCACATAAAGAGTGAGGCAAGAACTGAACCAGAATATTAGGATGGGTGGGACTTTGCCAGTTGGATAAGAGGGTGGAACATTTCAGGAAGAAGGAACAGCTTTGGAGAATGCACAGATGTCTGAAAACCCCTGTTGGATGCATTTACAGAACAGACAGATGTTGAGTGTCAGTGATTTGGAGGGTTCCTGGCAGTGAGGCAGAAAAGGGGCACAAATGGGGCTGGAAACAAGGGTAGGGACACCCACCCTACTTCAGTCTTGCTATGGAGCATTGGCTCCAACCTGTGGGAAGGGGGAGGCAACAGAAGTTTTCAAACCATTATCTTATCTCTGTTGTAGGGGGGAAAGGTAAAAAAGAAGAGAGCACATATAGAGAAACCATAATAGTGTAGTCACACTTCGTTGACAATAAAAGAGCCAATTCAGTATGAATCATATATCTGTATCTAAAAACAAGCCCTAAATTATAGAGGAAAAACCCAACAGAACTAAATTAGAAAATTCATCATCATAGATAGAGATTTTAATATATCTCATCAAGTCACTCATAGAATAAGCAAAGAAATATCAATAGGGATATATAAATTTTGATCTACATGATTTTACAAAATTGACCTGACATACATAGAACAAAAGTTCCAACAATGTGTTCTACATTCTTTTTTTTTGTTTTAAGACTTTATTTTTAACTAATCTCCATACCCAATGTGGGGCTGGAACTCACAACTCCAAGGTCAAGTCACACACTCTACTGGCTGAGCCAGTCAGATGTCCCTACATTTTTTTCAAGTGCCCATGAAACATTCACTAAATTGACCATATGCTGGGTCATAAAGTATATCTTGATGAATTTCAAAGAATTGAAAACATACAAAGTATGTTTTACAACCATAATGGAATTAAGAAATCAGTAACAAGGAGTCTCTGGGTGGCTCAGTTGGTTAAGTCTCAGACTCATGATTTCAGTTCAGGTCATGGTCTCAGGGTTGTGGGATGGAGCCACTAGTGGGGCTCCTTACTCAGTGGGGAGTCTGCTTGAGATTCTCTCCCTCTCCCTCTGCCCGCCCCCCCACCACAGGCACTCTTTCTTTTCTTTTTTTTTTTTTTTGGCACTCTTTCTTAAAATAAATACTTCTTTTTAAAAAAATAAAAAGAAATTAGTAAAAAAAAAAAAAAAACTCCCCAAACTTGAAAGTTAAAGAATATATTTCTATATATTCCATGGACCAAGGAGAACTCAACAACAATTAGAAAATATTTTAGGAAAAACCAACTGAATGGCTCAGTTGGTTAAGGGACCTACTCTTGATTTTGGCTCAGGTCATGATCTCACTGTTGTGAGATCAAGCCCTGCATTGGGCTCTGTGCTGGGCACGAAGCCTGCTTAAGATTCTCTCTCTCTCAAATAAATAAATACATACATACATAGATATTTTGAACTGATCGATAATGACAATACAATATATTGGCAGAACTTATAGGATGCAGGTCAGATAGTACCTAGAGGGAAATTTGTGTGTGTGTGTGTATAGAAATTTATATATATTATATATATCATATATATTTATATATTATAAAATGTATATATTAGAAAATAATTAGAAAAATAGTAAGGCTAAAAATCTGAGTATCTATCTCAAGGAGCTAGAAAAAAGTATTGCAAATTAAATCCAAAGAAATTAGAAGAAACAGTAAAGAAGGAAATCTTCTTTAAAAAGATTAATAAAATTAATAACTCTCACCAAGACAAATAAAACACAAGTTACCTATAAGATGCATGAAATGAGGGACATCCCTATGGATACTGTAGGAATAAAAAAGATAATAATTATGACACTGTGGTCAAGGAAAGCAAGGGCTTGACCCGAAGCCTAGGCAGCAGAGATGAGAATGAGTTGATAGATTTAAGAGTTTGAGGAGGTGGAATAAACAGGACTGGTTGGATAGGGGGTGGGAGAGAAATAGATATAGGACTTTGTGTTAGGCTCTTATCTTAGGTGACTGTGTGGCCAGGAGCACCATTGGTGAGTCTGGGCAGCTCACACAGAGAAACAAGCTTGGGGAAATGAGGCAGAAATAACCTTTCTCTGTTTAATTGTGCTGCTTTTTTTGAGTTTAGGTACTTGCTATCTGGGACATGGGATTATTGTGTGTGTGTGTGTGTGTGTATATATATATCTATATCTATGTATCTATAGAATAGGATGTGAGGTGAATATGTCACTGTATATATTTGTATGTGTATGGGTATATATAAATAAATATATATACACACACATATATATGTATATATGTGTGTATATATATATATATATATATATATAGAGAGAGAGAGAGAGAGAGAGAGAGAGAAACCCCCAGAATATAATAAGTGTTAAGAGCACATAGAGATAGTAGAATTTTGTGCGCTGTCTGTGGGATGGAAAATGATGCAGCTGTTGTAGAAAACATTATGGTAGTCCTTAAAAAATTAAATACAGAACTGCTATATGATACCGCAATCCTACTTCAGGGGCATATACCTTAAAGACCTGACTGCGATTATCTCAAACAGGTAACTGTACCCTTATATTCATAGCAGTATTATTCACATTCACAATAGCCAGAGGGTGGAACCAACCCAAGTGTCCATCAAAGGATCAATATATAAAGAAAACATGTATGTACAATATTATTCAGCCTTAAAAAGGAAGGAAGTACTGACACCTGCTCCGACCTAGGTGAACCTCGAGGGCATTTTGCTAAGTGGAATAAGCCAGCCACATAGGATTCCCCTCATATGAAGTCCTGAGAGCAGGAGAGCAGTCCAGTTCAAAGACAGAAAGTGGAGTGATGGTTGCCAAGGACTGGGGGAGGGGAGGATTGGGCAGTTAGTGTTTAATGGATGTAGAGTTTCGGTTTTGCAAGACAGGAAAGTTCTAGAGATGAGCGGTGGTGGATGCACAACAACCTAAGTGAACTTAATGCCATGAAGCTTGTACACTTAAAGACGGTGAAGATGGTAAGTTTCATACTGTGTATATTTCATCACAGTAACAACACCTGACTCCCCCCACACAGCTGGGCCCAACCCTCAGAGCTTCTTCGTGTTTGTTTGTATTTTTTTTAAGATTCATGTATTTATTTATTCATGAGACACACAGGGAGAGGCAGAGACCTAGGCCGAGGGAGAGGCAGGCTCCCTGCGGGGGCCCCGGGGCGGGGCTCAATCCCTGGGCCAGCGCATCACAACCGGAGTCACCACTGGGCCCCGCGCTCCCCGAGCCCCCAACCCCGGGCTTCTGGTTCCTCGGGTCCCCGCTCCCCGCCTCGGCTGGAGGTGACCGCCCGTCGGGCCGCGGCGCCCCCAGTCCTTCGCGCGTCCTCCGGCGCCCGCTGGGGTGCGAGGCCCGCAGGGGGCGGGGCCGCGGCGGGGGCGGGCGGCGGGCCTCGGGCCTCGGGCGGTCGGCAGGGGGCGCCGGCGCGCCGTCCCCCGTCCCCGTCCCCGTCCCCGTCCCCCGCCGTCCCCGCCGCCCCGGGCCGCCCACCCCGCGGGCGCGCCTCCCCGCAGTCCAGCGCCGCCCGGCCGGGACCGCTCGCTCGGGGCGCGCAGACCTCGCGGCCGCAGCGTGGACGCCGCCCGCCGCCCCCCGCCGCCCCCGCCGCCCGTCCCCCGCTCGGCCCCGCCGCCCGCGCTCGCCTGCCGTCCCGGGCCCGCGCCGCTGCCCGCCAGCCTCGGAGCGCAGCCCGCCCCGGGAGCCTCCCGGCCGTCGGCGACCCGCGGCCCCGCGCCCTCGCGCTCGGCGCCCGGCCCGGGGACAGCGAGGGCGGCGGCCGGCGGGGATGGGGGGCCCGGCGGCGCGGAGGGGCGCCGGGGGGCTCCGCGCGCTGCTGCTGGCGCTGGTGGCCGCGGGGACGCCCGCCGACGCCTACAGCCTCGACCCGCAGCGCCCGGTGCGCTTCCAGGGCCCCGCCGGCTCCTTCTTCGGCTACGCGGTGCTGGAGCACGTCCACGACCACACGCGCTGGTGAGTGCCCCGCGGGCCGGGGTCCTGGGTCCGGGGTCCTGGGTCCTGGGTCCTGGGTCCGGGGTCCGGGGTCCTGGGTCCGGGGTCCTGGGTCCTGGGTCCGGGGTCCGGGGTCCCGCCGGAGCCCAGCTCTCCCCGCGCCCCGCCCGCAGGCTTGGCTGCTCCGTCCGAGGCCCCGAGCCAGCAGCCCCGCCGCTCCGGGCGCAGGCTCCTCGGCCGCGGGAGCTCCGGGCGACGCCGCCTGCCCCAGGCCACTCTGCTGCGTGGTGCCGGGCGAGGCTCAGCCCCCGGGGCGCGTGTGTAGGGAGGCGGGGACCCAAGGCAGTGTCTGGGAGCCCGCGGGGCACCCTGCGGCCCAGAGGCCCCCTCCCTCCTTGCCGGGCCTCCGGGGAAGCAAGCTGCGAGGGTCCAGGATGCTGGGTGGGACGGCGGCCCTGGACCCTAAGTCACAAGGCTGGTGGGTGACTTCTGGGGCAGCCTGGGCCTCCTTTCCCACGGGCCATCGGACCTGGAGACAAGCACCTGAGGTTTTAGAAGAGGGATGTGGTTCTCTAGAGGTCAAGGAGTCTAGTTTGCTCCTCGAGAGTCCCAGAGGGTAGGAACCTGCCTCCATTAAGTGCCAGCAGCTAACAGGCACAGAGCGTGACTGCCCAGCCCCTGCGGAGTGCCACGGAGATGAGGTTGGTTCCTCCTTGACCCCTTCCCCAGGCACGTGGAAACCCCACAGCACACAAGGGTCACCTCTTCATCAGAGAGTTAGACCACAGACAGTTCTCCTATTCAAGGTCATGGCCCAGTGGGCCCTGGGTGACAGGCAAGTCTGGAGTTGGTTTTATTGTGTGGGCACCAGTGTGAGTATCCTTTGGGGATGCAGGTTAGGAAGGTGAGGTCAGGAATGTGTGCTCTCCACATGCAGCTCTGTGAGACCGTCACTGCTCTGAATTGGACAGAAGCTGATCAAAAAGGGTGCGTTTGGGGGATCCCTGGGTGGCTCAGCAGTTTGGCGCCTGCCTTTGGCCCAGGGCGCAATCCTGGAGTCCCGGGATCGAATCCCACGTCAGGCTCCCAGCATGGAGCCTGCTTCTCCCTCCTCCTGTGTCTCTGCCTCTCTCTCTCTCTCTCTCTATGTCTATCATAAATAAATAAATAAATCTAGAAAAAAAATCTTGAAAAAGGGTGCGTTTGGGGACACCTGGATGGCTCAGCAGTTGAGCGTCTGCCTTCAGCTCAGGACGTGATCCTGGAGTCCGGGATCGAGTCCCAAGTCAGGCTCCCTGCATGGAGCCTGCTTCTCCCTCTGCCTGTATCTTTCTCTGCCTCTCTCTCTCTCTGCATCTATCATGAATAAATAAATAAAATCTTTTTTTAAAGGTGGGTTTGTAGGTCTGAGCATTCCTGGGAAAGGGTGACTCCGTGACCGGCCAGCGTGTTCACAATCATGTTGTTTAGGAGAACTGCCTCCAAGAGGACCAGTTTTTAAAGTCCTTTGTGGCCCCTGTCCAGTCCTGCATCTCCTTCTCTACAGTTTACTCCAGTTGCTGAGTGTAAGGCTAGATTGTCTTTTTCTGCATTGCCAAATCCCCCTTTTTTTAAATTTATTTTTTCAAATCCCCCTTTTAAAGCCAAGCAGGCCTTTTCCATGTCCCGCATGTCCAGAGTCCACTGTGGGCTTTGGATTTGGTAGAGAATACAACAGGAGCAGTTGGAGAACGCATCCCGGAACCCCACGCTGGGCTCTTGGACTGTGTGGCCTTGGCACAAAGTATGTGGAGCCAACGGTCAGGAATTGAAGGGCTTCTCTGGGCAGGGGGCTCTCGAGGAAAGGCAGGCAGATGCTCAACCACTGAGCAACCCAGGAGTCCCTTTATCATAGTTTTGCTATGTCCTTGATGTCTGTCCTCTTGCTGCTTTTTCCCAGCATTTTCCTCCCTAGCCTTTTCTCTCCTCTCCCTTCCCTCCAATATTCTTTGTCTTAGACCTTGAATGTTATTCTCAGCTGATTCTGCTGTCCAGACTTTGTCAACTGTGGCTCTTGAAGCAATAGACTTCCAGCCACGCCTCCTTTCTCTTTCTTTTCTCTGGAAACTAGACTCCCCATGAGGCCAAGGAAACTTCTACCAAAGCCCCCTCACTCACATGGGCCCCCACCAAGACCCTGTGCCTAAATTTATTTTATTTTATTTTTTTTAAGATTTATTTATTTATTTATTTATTTATTTATTTATTTATTTATCTATGATAGACATAGAGAGAGAGAGAGAGAGAGAGAGAGAGAGAGAGAGAGAGGCAGAGACACAGGAGGAGGGAGAAGCAGACTCCATGCCGGGAGCCCGACGCGGGACTCGATCCCGGGACTCCAGGACCGCGCCCTGGGCCAAAGGCAGGCGCTAAGCCGCTGAGCCACTCAGGGATCCCCTAAATTTATAGTCCTAACTTTGTCTGAAAGGTAGTCACCCTAAATTTACGAGATCCAGGCTCTGTGGAATCTGGATCTACCCAATGTCTCTAAACGTTTAGCTCTGGGGTTGGTTGAGTGACTTAGCGACTGATTGCTGGTCTCTTCCTACTGGGCAGTCCCTGGGCCCTGGGCCACTAGAGATGCAGACTCCTCAAAACTGAGGAGTCTGCATCCCCTCCTACTGGAGGGACGTGCATGTTGTTTCCAATTACTCATGATTATAAACAACAGCAGGGGTAAACATCCCTGTAACTAAAGCCTTGCGGACATCCTTAATTATTTCCTTTGAATAGATTCCGGGGCTTGGAATTTGCTGGGTCAGAGAGGAGGGAGGCTTGAGACGTTTTCTATGCATCTTCAAAGTGCCAGTGAAGTTAAAGTGTGTACTTTAGAGGAATGCATTAACTCTGACCCTGGGGTTTTGGAGTGATTTGCTGCAGGGCTGATCCCGTGCAGTTGAAGAACTTAGCCATCTCTGTGAGGGGAATTAAAAAGATCACAAATAGGCAGAAATGGGTGTGAGAAGTAAGTGATAGACATGAAAAGGAAAAGAAAGACATTGAAACTTTTGAGAAGAAGGAAAATGTTAATTAATCCTTGTATTTGGAGTTTGTCTTCTTAAGAAATTCCTACTGAGCTTCTTAGTTCAGTATTAGTGGTTTAATAAATTGGCTTCATGTTAATTGAACACTGTTTTACAGGTAGAAGGATTTGTTGCAGATAGGATAGAGGAGCAAGAAGAATGTGCTGGAGGGGCCGGGGATACAGCCCAGGCACCAGGGTCAGGGTGGGCTCTGCCGCAGAGCTGAGGGTCCGTGGTGTTAATGTGATTCCAGGCGCACATCGCAAAGCACGTGTATGTGCTCTGCCAGTAGAGCTAACACTTGTTCTTGAATCCCATAACTGAGCATACCTGTCACTGCTCAGAAAGTTTTAGATCTCTGCAAGACCTAGAGGTGACCTTGCTTCTCTAAACCCTGGGGCTTGAACACAGCTTCTCTGGTCCCATCACATCCAGAGCAGAGCCCCAGACCCAGTGTTTGGCTTGAATGGTCCCTCTGTTGCTGTGCTCCAGGCAGTGAGAGTTGTCCTCATGGGCAGGTGGACCAGAATATCCCAGACAGTGTTACAGATGTCATTTGGGTGCAAACATACAAATGACTCAGTTTCTTCTTTGCCAGCAACACTCAGGGCGTCTGCCTGCCAGAGTTAGCTTCCTCTCCTGTACCTCTCTCCCCACACCCTCTGCCCCGGGTCTTCTTGCATCCTTTGAGCAACAGCACTAGGTGCCAGGGAACATGGACAAAGCCCATTTCTGTCCCCTTTGCTTAGACGTGTACCGGTTCTTCAGCTGCAGGGCAGACAACTATAACACCCTGTGATATAAATAAATGCAGCCCGGCTGGCGTCCAGCCCCCAGAGTGGGTTTCTTTCACACCCCTCCCTTCCCCTCCCCTCCTTCCTCTCTGCCCCAGACGCCCTGGAGTCCGAGGTGGTTGGGTGCATTGGCTTCCTTTCTGGCGACGTGCTTCCTGCCCCATCTCCCGGGACACATCAAGACGGCTGTGCTCAGGCGCAGAGCAAGTGCTCGGAAATGGAAGACGCGCCGGCTTTCTGCTTTGTTAAGGCTGTCAGAGCATCATTCAGTGAGGAATAGGAGGTAATTCAGAGCCAAGGAGAACATAACATTCTCCTTTTGCATTAAGGTTGAGAATTAAAAGAACAAGCTAGACGGTTCTGCACTGCCACTGCAGTTGCTATTAGCCAGATGGATTGCTATTTAAATTAAAATTAATTACAATCAAATAAAATTAAGAATTCAGTTTCTCAGTCATACGAGCCACATTTCAAGTGCTCAATATCCACACGTGGATAATGACTAGTGTACCGGACGGTATGTAGAATACTTACCGTGGAGAGTTTTGGGCAGCGTGGGTGTTTAGAGCAATGAATTCAGTCTTGAAGGGCTAGACAAGGATCAGATGGTGACATAAGAAAAACAGAAAATCAGCCGTTGGCATATCTGTGTATCAAAACAAGTTCGGGTGGTTAAATCTAACTCCGAATTAATAGTGGACAAGCCAGGGAGGCTGACTTCTTTGTCTTTTCCCTGCTCAGACACTGGAGTGGCTGCTCTGCTAAGGTGGAGGGATTCAGGAGTGGAAACCCCACCACCTGTCTGATGGATGACATTGTGGGGTTCTTGTCTTGTGTCTCAGGCACAGCCTAATATGTGGGCTCTGATGGGGAGAGGCTCGTTCTTGGGATGGCACAGGTGGTTCAGAGGGGCAAAGGGGAGACCCCCATGAAGGCAAAACTTCTAAAAGGGGGACCCTGGGATCCAGGACCTTGCTGTAGCCCACTGCCTGTCTCTGGGAGGAGGCATCCAGAAATGGCAGTGGCAGCCGCACCTTCTTCTAAGCTGCATGGGGCATGTCTTGGCTGAGTTCTGGCCCATACCAGGCCCTTGGGTGGGAGTGTGGCTCCACTTCCCCAGAAGGATTTTCTGGAAGTCACATTTTCAGACCCTGTTCTTCACACCTGGTTCTTACTGCCCTGCAGAGCCTGCTTTCTCAAGCTCTCAGGAAGGCATGGCGTGTGTGTGTGAGACATGAGTTCTAAGGGACCCAGAAAGTGTCTCTTGGGGTCTCTGGGGTGTTTCTCTGCGGATCTGGAGAAGCTGGCAAGGGTGCTGTTTCCTGAGCTAGTGCTGAAAGCTGGCAGGGGCAGAGGCAGAGGCAGAGGCAGCCGTCTTGCCCAGGGGAGAACGTTATGGGGCAAGAAGACGACTCTTCTCAAGCAAGTCACTTACAGCTCTGGGTGTGAGGGTGTGAAGAGCTGGGCCCCAGCCAGTTCTGACTCCCTGCTGACTTGCTGCTAGTCCGGAAATGGTCTTTTTCTGATAACTCTTACTGTGATTTGTTTGGGGGGAAATGTTGTTTTCGTGTGTATTAAAAGGAGCCAGTGTGTTCTCAGAAATCAAGGGAGTAGCCTGTAACTTTAAGAAATGAAAACTGATCATCCCAACAGATAGTATTGGTTGGGCATCGCTCTGTAAGGGGTCAAATGCTTTCACAGGCATCATAGTCTTTAGTGGAATCTTTGGGACAAGCTGGTTGCATGGTTTTCCAGTTTGCCAGTTGGAGAACTGCAGCTTAGAGTTACCTTGTCCAAAGCTGGCCCCAGGCTCGGTGATCAATGCACATTGACTGGGAGCTTGTGTCAGTGTTGTGTCCTCTGGGAGTGGATGCTCGGGCAGAGATAGGAGTACCAGAGAAGTGTGGGGGGTAAGGGCTATGGAAGAATGGCGGGAGGGAGCAAGGAGAGTTCAGACTGTGCTGTAGATCTAATTAAGGTGTCCATCAGTTCAGCAGGGCCACCCCTCCCCCTCGCCCCCACCATGATCCTGATCAGTCATTGGCTGTGCCTGCCTGGGAGGAGCATGGCCTCAGCTTGATTGCTCTGCCACCCTGAAGAGGCTGCCCTTGGGGACTGTCAGCTCACTGCCCCCTTGTAGCTGAGCAGCATAAGGTGGTGCAGGGGATGCACGTCTCCATGGCTGCCATGGAGCCCATCGTCTGTGAATCGCTGTGTTAGGAAGGTATGAGATGTGCTCCTTGGCCAGCAGTTGTGGCTGGGGATTATCTGTGCCTTTGCTTATTACGCTGGGTCAGCATGGGGAACATTAGGATTCTGGCCTACAGCCAACTCCAGGGTGTTCTAGCTGCTAACTGATGCCCAGGGCACCTCTTCCTGATTTCAAGGAAGTCACAGGTGAAGGATGGAAGAGGGAGAGCCCCCCCCCCCCTTACCTTGAACCATTGGGCAACTTATGAGTTCCTGACCAGAGGGAGCAGTGGGACCTCATTCCTGGTACCTTGTGAACCACAAGCCATTAAACCACGTGGATTGGTGACCAGCCCAAGCAGAAGAAAGTGTTTTATTATGACCTTCCTTTTTCCAGAGGGAGCCCTAGAAAGTGAAAGTGAATCCAAGATTGGGAAAGATCTAGAGTCTTTGAAACCACAGGCTCTCTGGGTCCCCAATTTCTGCTTTCTGAGAGAACAGAAAGGCCTTGTGTTGTGAGTTTGTTCACAGCTGAAGCAACATGGTGGCAGCAGCCATGCATACTGAGTCCTTAGCATGTGTTGAGTACTATGCTACATGCTTTATATGCATGAACTCATTTAATGTGCCTGAGTCTCAGCTGGTTGTCATTCTAGTCCCATTCACAAAGGGGAACACTGAAACACAGAGATGTTGCTTGCCTAGGTCAGGTGGCCAACGTGGCAGAGCTGGTGTGTGTTCTCTGGAAAAGAGGAATAAAGAGTTTCTCCCTCTTCTCATTCTTGGGTGCCTTAAATGAGGTGATGTCCACAAAGCCTGGAATACCACCTCCAACACCTAGGAAACCCTTGATAAATACTAGTACTTCTTTTTATTTTTACTTGGATCTGGCCTTTGGAACTAATGGTCCTCTTCATCCCAACTTGAGATACTAAAAGAGTTTGCTTTCAGTACATTTATCAAAATCGAAGTGTCTATACTCAATGCAGAAATGAATGTGATAGACCTGTGTAAGGTGCATTCGTTATGTGTGGTTTCTAAAATTTTGGTCATACTCTATGTAAATCTGCATTTTTGTGTATTCCATTACATCCTCTCTGCTTCCAGAAGGGCTCTGACATGGCTTCTTTATTTTTATTTTTATTTTTATTTTTTAAAAAGATTTTATTTATTTATTCCTGAGAGACACAGAGAGAGGCAGAGACACAGGCAGAGGGAGAAGCAGGCTCCACGTAGGCAGCACGACGTGGGACTCGATCCTGGGACTCCAGGATCACGCCCTGGGCCAAAGGCAGGCACCAAACTGCTGAGCCATCCAGGCGTCCCTGAGATGGCTTCTTTAATTGGAGGCCTGTGGGATTGGACATCCCAGAGCTTTGCATGCTGCTTTCTTCTCTCAGCAGGTGGGATGCCACCCCTGTGGTGGCGTGCTCCCCAGGATGGGGGCTCCATATAAGTCTGAGAGGTAGGTCTGTAGTTCTAAGGTTGGGGGGTAGTAGTGAGAATTTTAGTAAAAAAGTATAAAGGTAAAAGTACTAACCTGTTCTTGGAGAAAAAATTCTTGCAAGAAAGCACTGGAAAGACCTCATGGCTTTTATTCACATCTCCCAGAGTCTTGCCTCTCTTGGATTTTAATGTTTACTTGATGCTCTCAGGTGGAGAAGGAAAGCATTGGCTCTTTTACCATGCTCCCTTCTCCAGTGGCTGCTTCTCGGTGCATCTGCCAAGACCTGAGGCCCTGGCCAGGATAGCAGCCTCTGAGGACACTTCACTCCCTGACAGAGGCCTCTCCACATGCCTCTCCACGGAGGGGACCCTGCCTGCGCCTCTGCTCTGTCCCAATTGGGCATGGAAGCCCCTTGTTTCATTTTCTGACTCCGCATTTGGATTGAACGCCTCCCTCTTTCCCTTTCTTTTTTTTTTTTTTTAAATTTTTTTTTTTATTTATTTTTATTTATTTATGATAGTCACAGAGAGAGAGAGAGAGAGAGAGAGAGAAGCAGAGACACAGGCAGAGGGAGAAGCAGGCTCCATGCACCGGAAGCCCGACGTGGGATTCGATCCCGGGTCTCCAGGATCGCGCCCTGGGCCAAAGGCAGGCGCCAAACCGCTGCGCCACCCAGGGATCCCCTCTTTCCCTTTCTTTACTCCAGCGTAAAGTTCCCAGAATAAAAATATTATTGCCAGTCTTTTATGAGTACTGTCTGTGTGCCAGAGGGGGTATGTTCATCGTCACTCTGAAGCAGTGGGGCTGCTAGTGAGGTGCAGAAGCCAAAACCAAGGTTACCCAGCAAGTAGATTGCAGAGTTGTGATTTGAACCTGGATGGGCCTGACTTAGTGCTGGTCTGGCCATTTTCAGGGTCAGCCTTGCTACTGTGCCCTCCCCCATCAAGCCCCTGTCCAAGGTATCCATTTCCTAAGGAGGAAGAAAAAGTGCCCTGATGCTACTTCTAGGAGCATTTCTGTCTGCCCCTGGCCTTGGTGGATGAAAACTCCTACCCTGTTCTCAAAAGTCTGGCCATCCTAAATGCACCCCCCCACACACATGCACACATACTTTGCCATTTCTTTTCGTGCCTCACTGCTGTCCTGGGAAGAGGACTGTGCATTTGTATTATCTTTTAAAGACGAAGTCCTGAGTGGCCAGGGAGCTTGCCTGAGATCACAGAGCTGGAGGTGAGGGAGCACGTTCTTCAGGGCTGTATCTCCCACCCCACCCTGCCTTTCACATAGCAGGGTCCTCAGTAAAAGTTTGTGGTCCTGGTTGGCAAGAAGATTTCCCTTGGGGGAAGGAGAGGAGACCAGACAGCTGGAGAAACAGGAGCAGCAGTTCTCAGCTGCAGAGCCAGGTCCATAGGCTGGACTGAGGAGCAATTGGGGGACAGTGGAGGTACCACAGTGCACTTCCATGCAAAAGTGGCATGTCCTACCTTGATGCTCTGTTTTCTATTACCACAATGTTGCTGTGTAACAAACTACTCTACGACTCGGGATTAAACCAGTCACCATTTATTAGCTCATGAATCTATAGTTGGCAGTTTAGGCTGGGTTCAGCGGGATGGTTCTTCTCTCAGCTGGGCTCATGCATGTGTCTGCTGTCAACTTCTGGTTAGGCTGGTTGGCCGGCTGGTCTAGGATGGCTTCACTGGGGATGGCTCCTCTCCATGTGTCTTTTACCCCCCAGCAGCATGGCTTGTACACATGATGGCTGAGCAGGGTGCCAAGAGAGCAGTCAGGAGCATGAATGATCTCTTGAAGCCGAAGCTGGGAAGTCAACCACTCCCCCTCTGTCACATTCTGTTGGCCAATACAAATTTTGAGCCTGCCCACATTTAAGGGGTGCCGGGGGTGGAGGGTGGGGACAGACGTCACTTCCTAATGGAAGAAGCTGCAGAGCCCCATTGAGAAGGGCATGGCTCCTTTTGCAGTCTGCTAGTACTGGTGAGAGTGTCCTAGGCATTCCTGGATTTCTATGAGCTCAGCTGAGGGTCTGAATAAATTCCTGGGTCTGAGGAGCTCCTGAGAGTGCTACGAAGATGAGGAGCTGGGACAAGTTGGGTGCTCAGGTGTTTGGCCTACTGTCTAACATTCTCTCTCATGTTTCATTGAGCACCAACTTTGTACCAAGCACCATGCTAGGTACTTTATAAACATTAGCTTAAACGTTGTGAGAACCCTTACTAGGTACATTTCAATTCTTCCTGTTTTACAGAGGAAGAAAATGGAGGCCCAGAGTAGTGAATCTATGTGGCCTCAGATAGGACACTTATCAGTGTTGCAGAACTTGAACCCTGTGCTATCCCTGTGTTTCTTACACTTTTCCCCCCTGAATAACTTGCCCTCAAAGCTTAGAACTCAAGTGGAAATACTAATTTTAAACCCCTAAAAAGCAGTTAGTATTCCCTGTTTTGAGCCCGAGCCTCAGTTTCCCCAAATGTAAAAAGAGGAGCTTCTGGGGCCTTTTAGGTTCGCCAGCTCTGTTGGCAGGCATTGGCCCTAGAGAGTCTGTGCTCTCTGGGTGTTAAGGGTTCTGTGTGGTCAGAGGTGGCTCCCTGGCACCAACCAGCTCTCTCTCTGTTCAAGTCTTGGCTATTTTCTGCCCAGTAAGGGAGGTGGAGTGATTCTTAGGGTATCTGGGCAGTGTGGAGGGACATGCAATGATTGAATTCCACTCATGTAACTGACACATGGGTCCCTGGGGAAGCTTTTACATTGGGTTCAAATGCACAGAAGCAAACCTAATGCATTTAAGGTTTTCAATTCCCAGTTGCTGCCCTCGAACTCACTGTAATTTCACCCTGAGGAATTGCTGCTGTGGAATTAGTGGGCAGGGAGGGAGCCTTCCCCAGGGAGGCAGCTTGGTCCTTCTCTGTCGCCTGCTGGCTAGGGAATTTACCTGCTGTTTGCTCTCTTGATGTTAGGGATGGGTTCAGAGCAGATGGGTGGTAGGAGTGGAGCCCTTGTAGCCAGCTTGACCACACACATGTCAACCAAGGAGGTGGCTGCATTGGAAAAAGGGAGGGCATTTAAACTGCCACAATCAGGGAGTTTGGAGGACTGGAAAGAGCACACCCTCAGACATGGATGCCCAGGGTGTAGATCCACGCTCTACTGCTCACCAGTTGTGTAACCCACAGTCTCTGAGTAAAGTGCACACCAGAAGCTGCCCAACGGGGTTACCTTTGAGCAAGAAATCAGACCACATGTGAGCATAACTGGTGCTGGCAGATGAGCAGATGGGCCCAGCTCTCCAGACAGGTGTCTGAACTATACATTAGGAGAGGCAAACCTCTGAGCATCACTGTGCCAGCAGAGTACACGTTTTAGAAAAGCAAGAAAGTGATCAACACAGCCTGTTGCGGGAGGATAAAGGGCTTCTTTCTATTCTAAACCCTGGTCCTTTGGCATGACAGAAATTCCAAATCAAAGTTCTAACCTGGGGGCCACCCACAGAGCCTCATGAGTGCTTGTTTAGGCAAGATCACATGTGGTGGCTAGCAGCAGAGGGGTCGCTCCACACTTGGCTCCCTTTTCCTACTTTCTGGCTCATGTGGGGTGGGCAGAGAGGGGAGAGGGCCCTGTACTTGTGGGCTTGCTTTTGCTTTTTACTGTGCTTTGTGGGCTTGGGTACAGCCCGTGACTACCTTTGGCCTCCTGTTCCTCCATCTGTGAAATGGGGATGGGAGTGCCTTCCACAGAATTGCTCTGAAGATTAAATGCAATTCTGCCTTTAAGGAGCCCAGCCCAGCATCTGCATACTCTAAGTGCCCGATACACCCTGGTTGTCCTTGTAATTAGAAATCTAGAGTTATGAATTAATTGAAGGGACCCTAAAACATCTTGGGAGTTTGGGTGCATATTTAACGGGCTAGGATAGGAGGAGAGTCTCACTTCTCAAGAGTCATCTGTTCATACTGGCTCCAAATGGAGCATGATTTGTAATCGGCATTGGTAGTTATATATCAACCAGAGAGCTGGTTAAGACGTGCGTTCTGATTTAGCAGGCTGAGAGCTGAGATTCTCCATTTCCATCTAGCTCCCAGGTGTTCCCCATGCTGCTGGTCTGAGGACCACACTTGAAGTAGCCAGCAAAGGTGAGAATCAGCCTGATGATTTAGTGATGGGAGCCTGTTGGGAACACTTGGGCCCTTTCATATGGTAACCGTACAAGGGAAAGAAACATCTCAGGGTCTTGTCAAGAGTACAGGGAAGATTTGGGGGGATCTTTGAAGTGTCTGGGCTATCTCTTTATAACTCAGAGAACAATGAGAGAAAAGGCAGATGGCATCTTTCTGGTGGTTTGTCCTGAACCCTGGGCGGTTGCATGCTCTTCATCTCTTGGGATTGGCCTGGCGGAGAGCCAGCTGAACCAACTTCAGAAGAGACAGGCTCATCGGCTGGCCGGCAGCAGCAGTCTTGCTGGCAGACAGCCTAGGTAAAGAACAGCACCAGGCTGTGGAGGAAGCCACGGCGTTCTGTAAACACAGAGATACAAGCTCATGCTCCACCGTGCCACCCCAGTGAGCGTGTATGTGTGTACACACACCCCCTCATCTCTTGCTTCATTTCCCATGACAAAGGATTTGGGAAGAACCTTCTCATCTGGCCAGCTGATGAAGAGCTGTACGCAGAGGGTTGTTATCAGTGCTTGATCAGCCCAATGGTAGAACCCCTGAGTATTTTGGGCTTGGAAGAGAAAAATAAACCAGTGGATCCTTTTTCTATCTTAGGTTTTGATGGGAACTTCACCCTTCTCAGTCTCAGCTCTAGGCTGGATGAAGCCGCAGTTGGGATTTTAGCCCTCCGGGATCCCTTCCTGGGATAACCTGTGAGCCTTGATCTGTGAATTTGGCACAGTGGCACTTCTGACATGACCAGGGTCCTAGTGCCATTTGGGAGGATGTGATACAGAAGCACCTTGTTTCTTGCAGCCATTTCCCTTCCTCAGTATGGGAATAATTCTCTCCTTTGTGTAATTTTTACCAAATGAATTGCAAGTGGCATTTATTCACTGTGCTAATGTAAATTTGAAATTTGTGGGAATGTTTGGACCAAGCCCTGTCCCACTGGGGTTTTTGAGTGCAGGAGGCATTTTATGTTCCGCAGCTCCTACAACCTGACATGTGGAAAGGCAGTGGATGTTTCGGCAGTTTAGACATGTCAAACTGCTAATTCTTCTCACCTGTGAAAACACAACTGGCATTATCAAGAGCAACCCTTGGCTTGCCCTGGTGGCTCTGAAGCTCAGCGCCAGAAGCCGGGGGGGAAATTGATCCCTTAATGTGGCTTTCTTCTCACTGGAGTTTTGTTTTGAGTGTCATCATGCATTTGAGTTAGAGCAGCCGGGAGCCCGCGAGTTGCCCTGGTGTGGTCTGTGTGGTGAAGCGCTTACAAAGATTTCCGAAGGCTGTGGGTTCCAGCCCCACCATTGCCTAAGGATTTTGCAGCTGGGGCCCACTGGGGGGGGGCTGCAGGAGTGGGAGTTGCCAGCAAGCACCTGGAAGCACAGCTTCCTGGGGTGCTACCGAGGGGCCGCAGGGAAGCTTCGAGGCCTGTTCCTTTTATACCCCATTGTGTATAGACTCTCAAGACCTACCTAGAAAAAAAAGGTCTAGTGAGGGTGAGTTTCCCTGGCTCACTGTGGCCTCAGAGATCCTCTGTGTTCTGGGTGTTGAGGGATTGGGCTCAGAGGCAGTGGGAATGAAGACAGGACCCACATGCCTTCTTGTGAACCTGATACCACGTCTCTAAGCCAGATTAGTATGGCTGTTGGGCCTTTGCTGAGGGTCCCAGACTTTTGTTGTCTGATATATAAATCTCCATTCCTTTCAGCCAAGGTGCTGGGGAGGGAGCAGTGTCATTCTGTGGGTGGGGGTGGGTGAATGTCATGATTCCCAAGGTGAAGGTGACTTTCAGGACAAAGTGAGGGGAGCCTGGGCTAGCTTTCCACATCTCTGGGGAGGCTGTCTGGGGTCATTCCAACCTCTGCTAGACTGCTTTTCCACACATACATAGTAGATAATGCATTCTATTCCAAGGCCAGTGGGGAATGGTGTACTTCACAATGTGCCTGGTACCTCTTAGGGTGAATTGCATCTCCTTTCCAGGCTGCTACACATAAGAAGCAGCTCGTGTTCTCCTTCAGAAGTGGCTTGGAGTTTTCTACTCTTTGGACACAGGTGTAGATCTTGTTCAGAGTCTCACCTGACAAGGCTTTTTCCAAATGGCATATGGCTCAGCACATGCTGTGCCTATTGGTGCCATTAGAATTCTTCACTCTAGCTCGGCACTGGACTGCTCTCTGGGAACATGAGGCAGAAGTGTTTCTGCAACACCTGCAGGGGAGCTTATTGCCAGTGTCCCCATGTTCCGTGCCTGCACAGCCCTAAGTGTATCTCTTCTGTCATCTTAGCATTCTCACTCTTTTTTTCCATGGCAGGGAAGGGGACTGCAGGGGGAGCTCATCTCCACAGCAGCTTCTGGTTCATGATGAAGAAGGGATGCTGAGCTTCCTTCTTGGCCCTGTTCATATTTGAACTCTACCTCTGGTTTGGGATTGGCGTAAAGGATATGGTTTATAATTCTACCCTCCTGCTATTTTTTTCCTATTTCCTCTTAAACATAGGTGCCTTGGGTGTGGTAGAGGGCAAGGGGAAGAGGGGACACAGAAGAGAAATGGCATCTCTAAATTTCCTACTTTTTGTTATTACTATTATTATTATTATTATTATTTGCTGAAGTGTCACACACATCTGGAAAAGGCCCATGTCATATATACAGTTCAATGAGTTATCACATTTGGGTTAGCTACTCCTCAGGTTGCAAATAGAACATCACAAGTTCCCCTGGAAGCCCCCCTCCCTAGCTACAACCCCCCTTGCTCCTCCCCAGAGGTAACCTGTAGCATGACCTTTAGCACCAGTTAAATTCCAGCTGCTTTGGACTTCAGATGAATGGAATCAGACAGTGAGTGCCTATTGTGCCTGATGTCTTTTGCTCAGTGCTGTATTTGTGAGATTCATCGTGTGGCAGTAGTTGCGTGCTCATTGATTTTCGTTGCCATGTAGAATGCTGTTGTATTTCTGTGCCACCATTTACCTGTATCTTCTGGCATGAGTGGACCTCTGAGTCTCCTCTAGTGTTTGGCCATGACATTTGCAGCTGTGAACATTTTTGTCCATGTCTCCTGGTAGACTCCTGCATTTCTGTGGGGTGTGTTTCTGGAAATGGGATTGCCAGGCTCTCGGGTAGGCCCATGTTCTGCTTTCTTAAAAACTGCTAATTCTCTAAAGTGGTTGTCATGGTCTGCACTCCCACCAGCAGTATATGAGGGTTCTGGTTCCTCTGTATCCTTGCCAGCACTTGTAACCTTCTAGGAGGCATGGATTTCTCACTTGGACTTCTCTGATAAGAAATGTTATTGAGCATCTTGTTATATGTTTATTGGTGGTTTGGTTATCTTCTTTCATCAAGTATCTGGCCTACTATTGTATTGGTTGTCTGTATTTTCCTTATTGATTTATAGGAGTTCTTTATAGGTTTTAGATATGAGCTCTTTGGTTATATGAGTTCTCAGCCAGTCTTAAGCTCTAAAGGTACCAGGAGAAAAATCTAATAGGTTCATTGCGGGGGACCCTTCCCCTTAGGCCCTCTAGCACACTTTAATGCTGGAGGAGGGTTTCTCAATAAGCGCTCAGGCAACCCACCCATGGCTGGGTGAGGATTTAACCATCAGCCTCCTCTTTCCTGGTGCTGGGTTGTGACAGAATGTCCTTTCTTCTTCACGTGCAGGGTCCTCGTGGGGGCACCAAAGGCAGATTCCAAATACAGCGCTTCAGTGAAGTCCCCTGGGGCTGTGTTTAAGTGCCGTGTCCACACCAACCCTGACCGGAGATGCACCGAATTGGACATGGCTCGAGGTGGGTGGATGTCATTGCCAAGATGGAAATGGGTTCCGTACCCTCACACTTCTTCTTTGTCATCTCAGGGTGGCCTGATCATTAATCCCCTCTTCCATCCATCCATCCATCCATCCATCCATCCATCCATCCATCATGTGTTGAGTGCATATTACTTATTAAGCACTGAGACCTACTAGTGAAACAAAGCAAAGATCTTGCCCTCCTGGGCCATACAGATTAGTGGGCAAAGAGACTATTAAAATGAATAGTCGAGTGCAAGAAGACCAGAGGGGAGGTGGGTAGTTGATCTACACATGATTGAAAAGATTCACAGTAGTTAGCTGGGCAGCTGTGGGAGGCAGAACCTCCAAGCAGAGGAAAGCTTGTGCCATTTTAAAGCACCAAATGAGGACAGTATAGCTGGAGTGGTGAGCGGGAGGATGGGAACATGGGGAGTTGACAACGCGGGCTGGGGTAAGGTGTTAAGATTTTATGTTCTGCATGAAGCGGGAGGCCATTAAAATCAATCTTAGGCTTTATATTTCAAGTAGGGGAAAGATATGATAGGTGGAGGTCTTACAAAGCTCACTTTGGTCCAGTGGAAAATATATGATCCGTCATCTTTAGAATCAGGTTATATACTCGCCTGGGTTCAGAGCCCAGCTCTCCCAGTTACTAGTTGGGACTTACTGGGACTGAGAAAGTTCCATAGCCTCTTTGGCTTCAGTTTCCTTGCCTGTAAAGTTAGGACTAAGATATCTACCTTACACAATTACCTTGACAAAGTTAAGTGAGGTAAGTGTCACATAGATCCGTGCTTGGCACACTTTATTATCCCTTCAGGTCTTCACTTTCTCCAAAGTTCTTTCCCAGCAAGAAATCCTAGCTATATTTTTTTTAAACAAAGAATTGTTAAGATATTCTTTAGCTGAAAAGCAGAAGTGTCCGTGGTGTTCTTTAGTGCCACTCAAAATGACTGGTTTGTGAACTGCTGATTCCTGGTGCATAGCAGAGTAAGGAGCTAGCTTCAGAATGTAAATCACCGCACCACTTCCTTCCTGGAGCAAAAGTCTTGGCGATGAAAAAAATATTGGCTGAATTAAGCAGTCAACAGTGCATCGTGATAGAGTTGATTTACACTTTGTTCCAAGTTCCTCATTTTCTCACTGGCAGGTGACCAGCATTTGGACTGTAGACCACCCTTTGAAAAGCAGCCAGCAGAACATCATTTCTAAAAGGAAGTCTGGCTTTTCTCTTTCTCATCTAGGGAAGAATCGGGGCATGCCATGTGGAAAGACCTGCCGGGAAGACCGGGATGATGAGTGGATGGGGGTGAGCCTGGCCCGGCAGCCCAAGGCTGATGGCCTCGTGCTGGTAAGGCCTCCGGGGGTGCTGTGGAGAAGGGGTGGCACTCTGAGGATGAATGACTTTGTGATTCCTTAGGCAGGCTGGATGGCACGGTGACAAGGGTATGGCCTTGAGGTTGCCTGCTCTGGACTACTGCTTGGACAAATAACTAACCATTATATTTTCTTTATCTGTCAAATGTTTAACATCCGTTCTAGGGTGCAGAGGTACAGTTGTCAAATCATGACAAAATGTGGGTGAAGAGTGCTTCAGAAATCTTATTCATTACGTAAGCATTTTTGTGAGTGTGTGCTTTTCAGGGTATGCGGTATGTGAAATGCACAGGATTTAAGATTATAGTTTGGCTTTTGACACTGGTACACTCCTGTGTAATCCCCCTGTCTCCATCAAGTTATAGATTATTTCTTCCATCCCCCAAAAGTTCTCTTGTGTTCCTTTCTAGTCCATTCCTCCCACCCTGAGTCAACCACTGTTATCATTAGTACTACCATGGATTACTTTTTATATTTCTAGAACTTCATATAAATGGAAACCTACCATGTGTGTTCTTTTGTGTAAGACTTCTTTCGCTCAAAATACTTTTGAAATTAACCCATGTTGTGTGTAGTAGTTTATTCCTGCTTATTCCTACATAGTATTATATATTATGAAATCCATGTTATTTTTAGTGCTTTACAGTTGACCTTTGAACAACACGGGTTGCAACTGCATGGGTCCACTTACAGGTGGATTTTTTTTTACAGCACTGTAAAATGTATTTTCTCTTCTGTAGGATTTTCTTAATATTTTCTTTTCTCTAGCTTACTTTATTGTAATAATATAGTGTCTAGTAAATACAACATACAGAGTATGTGTTAACTGACTCTCTGACCTGCTGGGAAGATCGGTAGGTTCTTGATAAGGTTTCAGGTCAACAGACTATTAAGTTTTGGGTGAATCAAAAGCTATATGCAGATTTTCAAATGCATGAGAGACTGCTGCCCCCAAACCACCATGTTGTTCAAGGGTTTACTATATTTAGTTCCCAAAGTGCATATGATATACTCAGCAGGTTCATTGGGTGCTTTGCAGAGGTACAAAGAGAAGTTTTGACCCTTGAGACCTGTGATGTCCCAGAGCTAGACCATCCAAGGAGGTAGCTGCCAGCCACATGGAGTCAGTATACTTTAAATTTAGCTAAATTAAAAATTCAGGTTTTCAGTCATGCTAGACCCATTTCAAGTGATCAGTAGCAGCACATGGCTACTGGCTACTATGTTGGACAGCACACAGAGAAAACATTTCCATCACTCCAGAAGGTTTTATTAGACTCAACAAAAAAGGAATTTATAATTACCTCGGAAATTTTGTCTACTTTTTTCTTTTTCTTTTACTCATTTCTATTATGGTAGAACACTAAAGTACTTACATAATCTGATGTGAACAGCTTGGTGAATTTTTCTTAACCACACTCCTGCATCCTTGTTGCTAATACCAGAATGTTCCCTTGTGCCCCTCTCCACTGAGATAACCAGTATTCTGACTTCATAGGCCTTTTCTTTTCATTGACTTTTCTCGGAAGCTCTATGAAGATTTTTCTTATAAAAACATAAGATCAAGGAGGGAAAATATTACCAGCTGCCATTCATTGGAGGCTTCCTTTGGGCTACATGCTGTAAAGTGGAGTGTTTTACATATTTATATTTTATCCCAGGGGAAGTAGGTTTTCTGTACAGATCTAGGCAAAATGTTTCCTTCCCCTCTTTCAGGAGCCCACTTTTATGTTAAACTTCGCCATAGCAGAGGCTATTCATGTGAATTTGGCCTGCCTTTTCACCACAAATTTATCATCTGCCCCTTGCCAGGCCCCATGGGGAAGGAGGAAGCAGCTGAATGCTATCACCAGTATGGAGGGGCCTCCCTACTGGAACCATTGTATATCTGTTGAGGGCCCCAACCCTGCTGTGTGTCGCCATGTCCAGTGCTTTAATTACTGTTGCGGTCTTCCTGGACCATCTCCAAACTTCTACATTCCTCCAGACACTGAGCCTGACCCTGACTGGACAGCTCGGCCCCAGGAGGGCTCAAATGCTTGTGTGCCGTCCTCTGGAAAGGAGGGAAGAAGCTGATCCATTTCTAAATCAGGATGGCCTGAGGTCGAAATTCAGGATAGAGCAAGTGGTAGTCTGGTGGTGGTATAACACACCATGCTCTAGAGTGCTTGGAGCTTAGAGCCAGAGGTTGATCCTGTGAAAACATTTCCTCCTCCCACAGAAGGATAACCTCTGTGTGGCCAAGAACTTACTTCCAGAGGGTTCTGTGTCACTGCAAATCAGTCTGAGGAGGGAGCTGTCTCTGGAGATGTGATCAGCCGTAACGATTACAGGAATGAGTTAGCAAAGGATACCAAGAAGGCAGAGCCAGTGCTTAGTGGAGATAGTGCTCTGATATGATAATCTACTGTGATAATCCTGCTCTCATTCATTGCACGCAGAGCTATTTTTCTCATGTTTTATACAATTACTGCTTCATCCATTCAGTAAGTCACCCATGGGTGTTAGAGAAGGAGAAGCATCCAACGGCATTCGTTTCCCTCATGTTTTTTTTTTCTTTTACTGTAGTCAAAGACATAACATAAAATTTACCGTCTTACCCATTTTTATTTTTAATTTTTTAATTTTTATTTATTTATATTTTAAAGATTTTATTTATTCATGAGAGAGAGAGAGAGAGAGAGAGAGAGAGGGAGAGGCAGAGACACAGGCAGAGGGAGAAGCAGGCTCCATGCAGGGAGCCTGATGTGGGACTCGATCCCGGGTGTCCAGGATCACGCCCTAGGCTGAAGGCAGGTGCTAAACTGCTGAGCCATCCAGGGATCCCCCATCTTAACCATTCTTAAGTGTGCAGTACAGTAGCATTTTCTGTGTGTACTTTGTTGGGCTACAGATCTCTGAAGTTTTTCATCTTGTAAAACAAACTCTGTACCATTGAACACTTGCCCCCTTCTTGCTGCCCCCAGCCTCTGACAACCACCATTCCTCTGTTTCTAAGAGTTTGTATTAAATAACTCCCGTAAGTGGAATCATGCAGTATTTATCTTGTGACTGGCTTATTTCACTTGGCATAATGTCCTCGAGGTTCATACGTATTGTAGCATATGACAGTATTTCCTTCTTTTTAAAAATTTATTTATTTATTTTTAAAAGATTTTATTTAGTCATTCATGAGAAACATTTGCACATGTGTCATCTTGCTAGGAAAGGCTTGTCCTGAGTCTTCTCTGTTCCCAGCCCCCTCCATCCTCCCTGGTTGAGACTCATTTTCCTCCTTGAAGCCTGTCGTTTGGTGACAGTGCTTTCTGGAATAAGCTTAGCATCTTTGGGCTCATTAGGAACTGAGCATTATGTTGTTACCTCTGTATGTATAATTTATCTTGTGTGTATGTCTCCTTTATTATGGACGCTGCTTGGGGAGAGGCCACATCTTTTACCCTTCTCATGGTCAGTGCTTGGAGATGATCTCTTCAAAGAGGAGTGTTGAAAAGTGTGTTTGAATAATATAAGGGCTGAGTGTCACTGTTAAAACAACTAGAAAGCAAATCAGTTGCCATCCCTTCTTGGTGGCTGACTGGTAGACAGGGAAAATGCTATAAAATGGCCCTAGAGTGACACCAAGGTACAGGGAATGGTGATGTCATCCATATTTACATGGAGACCTTTTATCCACTTGCTTTTTCTTTCTTTTTTGTTTTTTTAATTTTTATTTATTTATGATAGTCATACACAGAGAGAGAGAGAGAGAGAGGCAGAGACACAGGCAGAGGGAGAAGCAGGCTCCATGCACCGGGAGCCCGACGTGGGATTCGATCCCGGGTCTCCAGGATCGCGCCCTGGGCCAAAGGCAGGCGCTAAACTGCTGCGCCACCCAGGGATCCCTGCTTTTTCTTTAATGTGTCAAGTCTACCTGTCAGGGCTTTCTGCAAGGCAAGTATTTATTTGCAAATTACACACAGGAAGGTGGATGTTTTTCAAACACCTTTTGAATGCTCAAGAGGTACCTGGGGTGTGAGTGTAGGACCTGTATCCCTAGGGAACATAATATTGGATTCCAGGGCAGGTTTGAAGAGGGGGACGTGGGTGGGTTTTTTAAAAATGGCATCTGGTGCTGATTCAAAGTAAAGAACAGGTGGAGAATTTAAAAGCTGTGACAGGGCGTCAAATGTCTCATTGACAAATGATGTTTTCTCACCCCTGAACCCGGCATCCAGCTCTGCCTTTGCCGGGGTCTTGACTTGCAGGTGTTGTGGTACCTTCCTGTTTTCCCCCAGCGAACAAATGATAGCAGGTGCAAACACAGCATCAGGATTTGGGGCAAGTCCCTTTCCTCTCTACGCTGTCCCTGGCACCCCCAGTGTGCAGATGACAGAGAAATGGAGAAAAAGAATTCGTTTCCTGCCATCACCACCCAACCCCCGCCGGCATAGGCATAGACTCTTTTCTTGGACTTGGGAGGGCACCTCCAAATGTTCAAATCTGATGTTTCTGCTTTTCAGTAGTCTCCAAGGCTCAGATGACAAGTAACTGAAGCGTCTAGATTATTTCTGGTGGCAGCAGCGTTCTTGGCTGTGTGCTGTGTCCTCTCCAAGTGACAGGGCAGTCCCTTCCTATTCACCATTTCTCACCTGTCTGCTGTTTTCAAAGCTGCAGAGTCCATTTTTGCATTTACTTCCGTTGCCATGTTTCCTGGTTGTTGGTTAGAGAACTTTTAATGAACTATAACACATGCAAGAAAGGACACACATAATTTGTATTCACTCTGATGAATTGTCATTTGGTCAACATTCTCAGAATGGACTTTCCCAGCACCCAGGGACCTCTTCCCTGTGCCTCCTAAGCCACTCCATCCTCCCTTGGAGCAGGGCAGGGGGCTTCCTTGTTGGGTAGGGGGAGATCTGTGGCATCATGTCCCTGACCCCCTCCACCCACTGTTCTCGGTGGCCCAGGGCCTGGCCCTGGCTGTGGAGGGTGGACCCGAGGTGTGGTAATAGCTCTGGACATCTGTGTAAGAGGGTGGAGATGGGGGCCTATGTGCCTTTGTGGCTGAGCCATTGGGAGAGGCACCCCCTACACCCCGCCCCACACGCTGCCTGCCCAGGAAGGACGTGCTGTTTCCATACAACAGAAAAGACCTTTGAAATAAAAATTGCTCATATTCTCCTTTTAATTTTTTAGAATTAAAAAAACAGTCCTTATAACTGGAAAGATGTCAGACTCTAAGATTTGGGGTGATGCTAGATGACCCTCCCCTTTCTTATGATTATTTGGAATCTGAGTTTGGCCAGTCTTGCTATTTTTAGAGAATACTCTTTTTCCTGTTCTTCCCTGCTCTGGCCCCCTTCCTCCCTCACAGCAGAACTCATTTGGAGAGATTGATGAGGTTAGTAATCCTTTGGAGACAGTCCCTAGGAATTTTTTTTTAATGTAGGAGTCAGATTGACATGTGTGTGTATACATAATGATAATCAGAGCTAAACAGTCTTTTCTTTCTATAATTTATATTCAGAAATACTCTTCATTGTTTTCCTCCATGCATACTGCCTTTGACACTTTGATCTCTGACCTCACAGAATGCCTTAATTTCAGTTTAGTTTACTGTGAAATGTAATATTTGGATTTTCTAGGAATTCTCCAAGATCACTCCTTAAACAGTTTATGGCACTTAAAAAAACAAAATAAAAACAAATGAGGAGACAATAAACTAGACATTAAATGCAGAGTGTCCTTCCTTAGGAGAGTCAGCATGCCCCACGATAAACATCCGCCTCTTTTTATGGTCTCTCCGGCCCAGAAAGACCATAAAATGCAGTAAGCCCTGGAAGCCAGGGGCTTTGCTAAGTCTATAAGTTAAAATAGAAGTAATTTACCTGCCAATTCAATGGCTTGCAAGGCATCAGAATTGAGTCAGAACTAAACAGTTTAAAAATCAACTACTTAGTGGGTTGGAGCGATGATGTGCTTTATGAAGGATTGGTATAGCCCCTTGAGAAACATGCTGTGAATGTGAAACTGTATCAAGTGGAGAGAAATGAAGATGGTTTGCAGTATAAGGAATAACAAGAGATTTATTTTATGTAGTTTAATGTCCTAGGGCAAGAGCCAGTGAGTGTGTGGGCACATTCTTATTTCCAGTAGTTTTGTCCTTGGGCAGAGAGTGCCCTTGTTAGGGGTCCTGTGGGCAGTTGGTTTGAAGGAATGAAGAGCAGAGAGGCTGGCAGACAGTGATTTTCATCATAGGATGATCTGAGGACCCCAAAGAGGCGCCTCTCTCATTTGGTGACCTGGGGATTTCACTGGGCCCCAGAGTGGTTATTTCAGGGGTGTTGGAGCCTGTGGGTAAGGCTGGTAGCCCAACAGCTACTAGATCTGTCTCAGGCGGTGGGTTTGATGGCTGCTCAGGCAGGAATAGAAAGTTTTAAATGGGGATCCCTGGGTGGCGCAGCGGTTTGGCGCCTGCCTTTGGCCCAGGGTGCGATCCTGGAGACCCGGGATCGAATCCCACGTCGGGCTCCCGGTGCATGGAGCCTGCTTCTCCCTCTGCCTATGTCTCTGCCTCTCTCTCTCTCTCTCTCTCTGACTATCATAAATAAATAAAAATTTAAAAAAAGAAAGTTTTAAATGGAAGATGTTTTCTAGTGAGATGAGGAGGACCCTGAAACAGTGGGTTCCAGGCCTGTTTATAATACTTGCTAGCTCTGAGCCCACTTGGGGTTCCCATGTGGAAAATAGGAATTCTGAAGACTCCTTTGTGCACCCTCTAGAGTTGTAGAAGAATATGGGCCATATAAATGCTGAACATGTGGCTTGTTGTACATTTGAAGGAAAGAAAGCAAGAGGTTAAGCACTCTGATTATTTTAAAATGCGGTATTTTAAGAAAACAGATTTGTAGGCCAGAGTGAGGTGAACTGGTAGCAGAAGTGAGTGGGGCACGTCCATGAGAACCGGGCATGCCCTCAGAGTAAGCAGATCGGTGCCTAATCCAAACTTGTGGATATTTGGATGTGGATAGGCCTTCCCACATCAAGTGGGCAGTTATGTCTGAGGGTGAGGCTGGGGGTGTTCTTTGGTGGGTGGGGAAGGGTGCACCCAGCCTCCGTTCCTCCCACTGGCTCCCATTCCAGTGTCTGTTGGAGCCCAGTGCCGGGAAGCTGCTCAGAATGCTGACTAGGGGGTCTGTCCCTAACGGCCTCATCTCACACACGCCAAGCTCTCGCTTGCCTCAGAGCCCTCTGCCCTGAGCCTCCCTCAGGTGCCCTCCCAGGCACTCCCTCACTTTCTCAGGCCTCTGCTCAGATGGCACCTCCTCAGAGTCACCGTTCTTGACCTTCCTATCGAAACCAGCTGATTTCTGGCATGAGGGAACTTTGGGGGTGAGATGGAAACATTTTATATCTTGCTTCGGGCCTGTTCACATAAATGTACACCTTTGTCAAAGTGCATTAAATGGTATACTTGAGACTTGAGCATTTTGCTGTGTGTAAATCTACTTTGAAAATAGAACCATCAACATTTAATTCTGGTTAATGATGTGCACGCTGAAATGTTTCTGTAGGCAACAACAGCCAAGTAAGGGCAATGGTTCAACCTTTGCCCCAAACCAGCTCAAAACAGGAGCTTCCCAAAGTGTGCCCTGGCCCAGCAGCCTCAGGAGGACTAGAGTGTGTCTCTCCCTTCAGACTGACCCTTCAGACTGACCCAGGGCTCTGGCTGTTCATTGCTGTATCCTCAGGCCCAGCACAGAGCCTGGCACACAGTGGGTGCTCAATAACTAGTTGACTGAGTGATCAGATGCACCTGTGAGGCCTGTGTAGCCATCCTGGCCGGAGGGCCTCAAGGTCCATGTTGGGGGTTATTTCCTTTTCACTTGGCTTCCTTTTCCTGCCTTCCCTGCTCTCCTAGGTGATTCCCCAGGGCCCATCCATGCTACTCGCAGCACATACCCTGAAGCTCTCTCCTCTCCTCTGCCCCACCACCCCCATCCTGGGCCACACCAGTATCTGTTCCCACCTGATGTTCACTTCTGCTCTTTCCCACCTGCAGCCTCCACATGGTGGCTGTTCCCTTTCTGAACCATAAAGCAGATCATGCCACCTACCTGTGTCAGCTTCCCTTGCACATCCACCAAAATAATAGCCCTCAAGGTCTACTAGACCCCCATGGGCTAGCTCTGTCTCCTTTCTGACCCCTTCCCTCCCGCCAACGGCCCTCCTCTCCCTCCAACCTCCAGGCCTTTCTCACTGCTTCCTCAGTTCCCAATGACCTCTGTGTCATGCTCAGTGTGGCTGGCTGGCTCTTCTCTCTCCCTGATCTCTGTCCTTCCCACCTACAGAGTCTCCATCCCATAACCCCAGTCTTTCCCTCCCAGGGCTCAGCTCCAGGTATAACCCTTGTTAGTTTACATGTTTCCTGTCTCTTCCTAGTAGCCTTCCAGGGGCTTGTTCTTGTTTAAAGAGGCTGCTGATGCCCCAGATACTACCTGGTGCCAAACCATGGCCGGGCAGGAGGGAGGATGGCTTTCTGGCCCCTCTGTTTGTCTCCTCACACAGAAGAACCTGGCACTGCCAGAGCTCTGCTTTGGCGCCTTCTGGGGCTGACTTCCCTGCTCTGACCTCGTCTCTGTCCTTTAGGCCTGTGCCCACCGCTGGAAGAACATCTACTATGAAACAGACCACATCCTGCCCCATGGCTTCTGTTACATCATCCCGTCCAACCTCCAGGCTAAAGGCAGGACGCTGATCCCTTGCTATGAAGGTGAGCGCTGCTGATCCCTGCCCCCTGCCCCTGCCACAGCACCCCCAACAACTCCCATCATCTCCATTTCCCTCAGCTTTCCAAACTAACTGGGGGGGCAGCCCTGGATCCCTGGTTTGTCTCTTGGCACCCACGGGCCTGCCCAGGGAATGGGGATGAGCAGAGGACCATGGTTTCAGACCCTGCCCAGCCCCAGCCCTCCCCATCTCTGTCCAGAGCCCAGGGTGCTTACCGAGCTATATGAAGTCTCAGCAAAATTCACTAAGCCTCAGCCAAGTGATTAAGCAGAACTTGGTTTTCTGGCACTGCCACATGCTCTGTAGCCCTGGGAAACCTACTTTTTCTCTCTGGACTTTGATGTCCTCTCCTGAAAACCCAGAGGTTGGCTCAGATGGTCTCCACAGTCCCAGCTCCCCAGATGGTCCCAAGGCTCCCAAGGCAGCTCTGTGGACAAATGTCCTGAGGCAGCAGGAAAAGGAAACCCAGATTCAATAATTCCGTGATACCTCAAGGCTGATTTTCCTTCCCATCTGGTCCACATGCTCTCATGTAAGTTTGAAGACCTCTTTACCAAGGGGCGCTTGGGATCTTGGAAAGAAATGTATTTTCTCAGGATTCCTGCTTAAAACCTCCAAACTGAGCTGATTATTATTATATTTTTTTAATTAATTTTTTTGAGCTGATCATTATTTAGTTTGGTTGAACTTGAGCTTTAAGGATTCAGGAAATGCTATCCTTTTCATCAGTCTTATAAATTGTACACTCAGGTTTTCTCTGCCTAATTCTGAGTGAGCTAGCACTTGTTCCCTCTGAGAGCTATGCTGTTAGTATTTTAGTTCCCCCTCTAATTTATTTGCTTGGACTGAAGTCTCCACTAGCCTGTGTCCACATTTCCTCTGGGCCTCCCTGGGGTTTCCCAGGTTTCAAATTTTGTGGCCACCAAAGAGGTTTCTGAGAAATGCTGTCTGGACACATGCATTTTTCTGTCCAGTCCCCAGAGGACCGTTCAGGGCCCTGAAAGGGACTTGGGTGTCCTGAGCAGGTGTTCTTTGCAACGGCCTCACAGAAGAACTGGCAGTGGCCCAGCAGGAGGCATGAACCCTGTCCTTCCGTGGGGGCGAGGCTTATGCTTTCCTTCTGTGTCAGCAATGGGTGAGCTGTGGTGGGACCATGGGGGAAATGGAACTCTGGCCCTGTTCGTCTCTCTGTTACCCCAGGCAGACAAAAACCTCCATGTGAAAAATGGATGTGATGTAGTCAGTTAACGGAGAGGCACAGGTAGTATAAATGCATCCATAAGGGGTCAAGACTGTGTTCTGACCACCCCAGCTTACTCCTCACTTGCCCTACCCCCACGGAAGAAAAGGGGAAGCCCCTGAAATAAGTCTTCGGGTAGCCTGCTGGCCTGGGGGAGGTGAGGGGATCAATCCAGGGATATTGAATCCAAACTAGTTATGCAATAGCCCAGGAGGTTGGTTTTTTTCCCAGAAGACGTGTTGTGAAATGGGGACATGTTGCTGTGCCCACTGACTCTTCTGTGTGCCACTGTAAGTATCAGAACGCAAAAGGACAGACCTCTGAAGAGGTTGCTAGAGCCCATAGCCCCCATGGCTCACACTTGAAACTAATGTGTTGGTAAGTGGCTGTGAGATCAGTGCTGGGCCAGTGTTGGCTTGGGGACTTTACACCATCTGTCATTTAATCTTTATAACTCCCTTCACTTGAGTTTGAATATGGGTAGTTTTCTGGAGGTCATCTCAGAAGACCCCAGTCAGGGCATGGGAAGCGAGAGAGGGAAGGGAAGGCAGCCTATAAGGGATGTTACCTACAGGTTCCTATCCTGGGCAGCTGGGCACAGTCTCTGGGGAGCCCTGGGGCCAGCATAGAACACACCTTGGGATTAACCACCTGTGGTGTGTAGGGGCTGGAGTCTTTCTACTGTTATGTCCTGTGGGGGGGAGGCAGGGAAAGCCCCCCACCCCCATGGAAAGATGCACATTCTGGCCACCAGGCTGCATCCTGGAAATGGTGATGGTGCTGGGGGCCCCTGATGCTTGGCAGGAAGGTGGAAGCCCGTGTGAGCCGATGAGGGCCATAGCTGGGCCAGATGACAGGTCAGTTCAGGTCTGCTCCACATGTCCCTCGTTCACAAGTGCATGTGAACTCTCAGCCTGGGCCTTAAGAGGTGTCATGTATTTCTTCCCCCTCTGGGTGCTTGGGACCCTCACCACGGAACGTGCCCCCTGTGGCTCACTGGTCCCAGAAGAGCTACGTGTGGAACAGACCTGAACTGAACCTGCTGACTGAGTCCAACTAGATCAGCCAAAGCCCGGCTGATCTGTGGGAGGAGTAGTGGGAAATGAATATTTGTTATTTGTCATAGACATTTCATGGTTGTTATGCAGTAATAGCTGACATCGAGCTCGTCTCATGATCCCAGATTCCTTACACAACAGTGGATGTACCATCAACCCAGGCTGCCAGGATTGCTCTTTGACTGTTCCTTGACTTAATGATGGCCAGACAGAGCCAGCAAACAAATTAGCAAAATGGCGGTGCCCCTGCCCAATCGTTTTCCTCCATGGGCTCACATGTACTTCTGTATGTTAACTCATTCACTGGGAAAGGGAGTGATGGAGTATAAGAGCAGCCCCTAGAACAATGTGGCACTGAGGAGAATGTTTCTGTGGTTTTTCTTTCTGTAGGAGGCAAGGGGTGGCAGACACTCAGATTTCTCTAGAAGACTGGCTTGGCAACATGCATGTTGCCGGCCATAGTTAGAGGAGCCTTGCCTGTGCCCTGTTAATTTTGGGGATGTCCACCTCCCAGTTTTGTGGACTACTTTGGGTCTTCAGGCAACTATATTTTCTCTTAATGTGGAAAAACTCGGTGACTCAAACTCTATGTTCCAAGTGAGGGATCACATTACAGCAAGTACAGTACAATAGAAGTACTTCAGAATTCAACAGGACCTTTTGGATATCATCTTAATGAGCCTATCTTTATTGAGGTCTAGGGATGTGGTGTGGCTTTTCAAGGCCAAGTTTTTGTTTCCTTTCTGTTATTCATATGTCATACAATGGAGAGGCAAAGTAGCATGGTAGCTAAGAGCATAGACTCTGGACCCAGCATGCCAGACTTCAAGTCCTGGCTTTCCCCTAAGCTACCTCAGGGGTCTGTGAAAAAGGTGGAGTGAGTTAAAACTTGTTAGTTCTTAGAATAGTGCCCAACATGTGCATGTGCGCATGCGTGTGTGTGCATGTGTGGTAAACATGAATATTTTGATATTCCATATTCTGTGCTAATGTACTGTATGCTAGGCAAATGTTTGTTAATCACTGTGGGGTGACTAATTTGTCTGCTAGGGATAGAGCCCACATAATCTTAAGTGCCTGATAGATAAAACCCAAGTGACACACAGTTCCAGGTGTGAAGAAGTTCTCCATGTACAGGGGAAAACAGGGGAAACATGATCTTTCACAAGTGGGAGAGCTATGTGGGGAGAGAATTTCATGCCAGTGTGTCCTGCAGGGCACCTCTCCCCAAGGGCCCAACCTACATCCAAGGTCTAAGTGGCATTAAGACAGCTTATTTCATTTTCCAGCTGGAGAAATGGATGCCCACTTAGAGTCTGCAGCCAAGCAGGGCTTCCGGAAGAGAGGAATGGTGGGAATCCATCGTTGGTCATGGTGGTGGGTGCTGGGAAGGGAGGGGCCCTGCCTCCTCTGAATGTGCATGCTGTGGAATAGCTGAAGGACCACTGAGGGGTGTGGAAGGTTTGGTTGAGTCCTGCCCTTTTGCACATCTGTCTCTATGGCCCCAGGCCTGTGGCTGGGCCTCCATTGCATGACCTCTAAGGATTACCATCAAGGGCTCCGGAGAAAATTCAGAAGTGCTCAGAAAAACCATGCATTGTTCTCTCACTGTGGCCTTATTGAGAGTTCTTGGAGGGTCACCTGTGCTCTCTTCAGAATGTTGCCAGGTCTGTTTAATAGACGAAAGCCTCGAAGTCTGTAGGCCCCTGTCCAGACAGTCTCAAACTTTTGAATTCTTAAACCATCAGTCTTTGGCACAAAGACATTTTTCTCATGACTTTTCAGGTGCTTCCTGTTTCTGGTTGGGTGGGAAATGCTATCAGAATATCCTGTTTGGAACCAGGAAATGTAGAGGGAATGGGAAACAAAAATGAATTTAGAACACAAAGTAAAATAAACCAATGGAGCATACCATTAAGTCAGCCGTTTAGTTTATGTTTGATATGAAAACAGCATCATTACTACCATATGGTGTTTGGTTTTATCTGAGTGTGTGAGAAAACAAGAAATTCAATGGGATGACATGGGGGAAACTATTTGTAAACTGAAGAGCAAGTGCTATGAAACCTGTTGCTATTGACCAAGTCATAGTTTAGGCTCCTCGAAGTGAAGTTCATGCATTGTTAATGGCAGGCATGGAGATTTCTCTCATCCTTTGCCCTTGAGCTTACTGAGACAAGAAGCCAGAGCTTGGCAGGAGGAGGGCTGTAAACAAGTCATATTTATTTATTTATTTATTCATTTATTTATTTATTTATTTGAGCATACATGTGAGCCGGGGAAGGGACAGAGGAAGAGAGTCTTCAAGCAGACTCCCTGCTGAACACGGAGCCCCACTAAGGGCTCCATCTCATGACCCATGTGATCATGACCTGAGCCAAAACCAAGAGCTGGACACCCAACTGACTGAGCCATCCAGGCCCCCCTCAAGTCATTTTTTTATTGTGACAAAAGAGCCTCACTAATATGGAAAAATTGGGGAGCAATGCTGATAAAGAAGCACAATTAGAGCACTGTTGTATGTTAGGCCCAGTTTCAGAATCTTGCTTTACCACTCACTTGTTACTGTGATTGAACCTACGACGTCTGGGTGATTTTGAGTAATCCCTCTGAGACTCGGTTCTTTCATCTATAAAATGGGGAGATTAGCCACTGAAGAGGTATTTGAGGTATATAAGGTGCTTAGCTCAGAGTGAACACTCGACGAGTATGAATTTTTTAGCTAACTTGAGTGCCTTAATGCTATCCTTAAACCTTCAGAGAAGGTTACTAGCAGATCTTGCTTTAATGAATAGGTAATGAAAAAAAAAATGAATAGGTAATGAAGGGTAGAAAATTGGGTATTACAAAAATGATTTTAAGATCCATGGAAAAAAAAGATTCCATGAAAAGATGACAATTTCATAAATATCTTTAAAGATCCTATTTGCACAATTTATTTGCTGGTAAGCTCTCCTCTCTCCTTTTTGTAGATGATCTAAAGTTTAATCCATGCCATGTTTAAACATTCTCAAGCTGGGAATTGTTGGGGTCGGAATTTATCAAATTTCACTGTGCTTTAAAATTGTTCCATTGATTCAAAAGACTTCTGTGCCATTTTCTTTATTATCTGAGGGTGACTGGCCTTTTATTCCTAGTTGCTTTTGCATCTCTCAAGACAGGGTTCATTTCTAGAAAAGAAAATAGATCACCCATTCACATGTGAAGTTATTTCCCCCCTGTCTAGTGTGAAGTGCTGGAGTTCCACAGGGAATAAAAATCAATCAAGAGCCATTTGCAAATGAAAAGGATTTGAGGTTTTGTCTTGTTTTGTTGTGTTTCTGTTTTGTTTTGGAGAGACCCGTAAGAAGCTGAGTTGATCCATTTAAAAATTTAAGAACAAGCCCCATAAATTTTTATTAAATAAAGAACTTTACATTTACATAGGATTTTATGGTTTCTAAAGAGCTTTCATAAACATTATCTCATTTAAGTAAATACAGCAAATTTAAAAACAGATGTAGTTCTGTATTATAGCCAGTTAATGTGGAGAAGGGACCCTGAGGCTGGGAGAGGGAGGGAGGGTAGCTGGAGGGAAGAACCAGGGCTAGAGGAGGTAACCAAGTCTCTGGCAGTGGCTCTTGGAGTTCAGGGAACCCCATCAAGTTTTAATTTTGGTGCCAAGAATTTTTATCATGGGCACAAATATAGTCTGTACTTCAAACATGTTTCCATACATTGTATGGAATTATTGATTACTTAAACTATATCATCTATATATCTATATACATCTGTATTATCCTTACAGATGTCTAAATTTTATTAATCTCATCTCCTAAAATTGCTAATCTGTATGACAGGTTTTTATTCCTTGGGTTTTATTCCTCTCAGAGAAACTGACAGATTCAGATTTACTGACCGGGTGCTAGGGATTGTGCTAGGGCACTTAACATTTATGAGTAACGACCCCATTTAGGGAGTAAGAATTCTTAACTTTATTGTACAGATGAGAAAACAGACTTGGCGAGGTTGGTGAAGGTCACAGGCTTATCAAGGAGCAAAAGGATTGTTGGCATTGAAATTCAGAGCAGGTTTCTTTGTACCACCTGTTCGGTTCGGATGTTGGTTTTTGTGATTACTGGGATGCTGTGGCCCCTCACTGAGCAAAATCTCCTATTATGTCAAAATTTTATTCTGAATTTTTAGGACACTGTACTAGAGGCTCCTCAAGCTGTATTGCAGTCTTGCAGTTGTAGGCACAAAATATAGACAAGTTCTAGCAGATGCAAGGGAGATGGGGTTCCTCAGCCTGATAACATTTTACTGGTAGGACTATCTGCTCTATGTCCTAGGTGTTTCTTTAACTTGTAGTTATTCTATGAGTGTTAGTTTTGGTCATCATGTGAATTCTTTTTTTCTTTTTTTTTTCTTTTTTTAAGATTTTGTTTATTTATTTGATAGAGGGAGAGCAGAGGAGAGGGAGAGGGAGAAGCAGACTCCCCACTGAGCAGGGAACCTGATGCAGGACTCGATCCTAGGACCCCAGGATCATGACCTGAGCTGAAGGCAGATGCTTAACTGACTGAGCCACCGGGCATCGCATCATGTGAAGTCTACTCAGCTCTGAGCTGAGACTGTCACTGAGATGTGCCTCTATGTTCAGAGTCACTGTTTTTGGAGGGATGAAAGATAACATACAGTGTACAGTGTCTTGGGCATTTCAGGCTGCTGTAACAGCAACCTAAACAACAAACATTTATTTCTCACTGTTCTGGAGGCTAGGAAGTCCAAGATCAAGGCCCTGACCTATTCAACGTCTGAAGAGGGCCCTTTTCTCTGTCCTCACGTGGTGGAGAGCAGAGAGAGGCAGGCTCTCTAGACTCCCAAGAGGGTACTAATCCCATTTATGAGGGCTCTGCCCCTGTGGCCTCATCTAATGCTAATCCCCACTGCCTGATACCAGGGAGTATGGCTTTAACTTAGGAATTTTGGGGTGACACGCACATTTAGTCTGTAACACATAGTACGTTGAATGTAGGTATACTGTATTGTGCCTGTAAGTTGCTTGTTTCTGTTTCTGAAGTAGGGAGCTGGCAAAATTGGTACTATTTAAAGATCACAAAACATTACAGATTTTTAAAACGTTTTTTATAAAAAAATATATAACATAAGATTTACAATTTTAACCATTTCAAAGTGTGCTGTACATACATTCACTAGTGTGCAGCCACCACCACCCATCCCTAGAACTTTATCATCATCCCAAACTGATACTCCGTCCTCATGAAACATGGTCCCCTCCACCAGCCCCAGGCCCTAGCAACTGCCATCCTGCTTTGTCTCAATGAGTTTGACTTCTTCAGAGACCTCATATAAGTGGAATTATGCAGTCTCTTTTTGTGACTGGCTTATTTCACTTAACCTGATGTCCTCAAGGCTCATCCATATTGTAGCATGTGTTAGAGTTTCCTCATTAAGACTTAATATTAAGACAATACTCCACGGGATTCATGTGTATACCACATTTTGTATATCCACTCATCCACAGATGGAAAACATTTTTTCCTAGGGCTAAGAATGTTATCACCACAGAGCGTGTGTGCTCTGTGAAGCATGATGGTGTCTCTGAAGCAGATTGGCAGTCAGCAAGCCTGCCCTTTACTCCTGCCTCAGGCTAATTTGCTGTGTGGGCTTAAATAAGCTGCTTGCTCTCTCTGAGCCATGGTGGCTTCATCTGTAAAAGAAAGAGATGAGGTTCAGGTGATAGATGTGCTCACAAGATCTTGTCCCCTCTGAAAGCTGCTTTCACATAATTGGAAGCTGCTGGCTTTATGTAGTTTACCTTTAATGCCCGCCATAGCTTAATTGTCCATTATTTTGAGAAAATGTTTTCCCTTGCTCTCTAACCTAGCTATTTAGGTCATTTACATTTTTTTTTTCCATTTAGACTGTGGTGCCGCACAACTGCAGGCAGTTTTGTCTTTTCAGTTTTATATGTTGAAATGCCCCAGTTACTAGTAGAGATCTGTCTGCCCAAGTTCATTGTCCTCTAAATTGTTTAATGACCAATTATTTGATGTTCACTCAGAAATTGAGCAAAAATTCAGGAATAATTTAGGACTAGAAAGCTGCCCTCCTCCCATTTCATGGCTAAGTTCAGGAGCTATGGAAAAAAACAATTTTAAAATTGATGCATTAAAAAGACTCTCTTTGAAATAGGAAACTTTCTCAAATGGGAAGAGAGATTAGTAGGAATAATATGTTACACTGTCTGTAAATCTTGATCTTTCCACGGGTTGATTTTATCCCACCAGCATTTCTGGAAGAGTGCAGGAAGTGACCCCACCCCATTTAATTCTTGAATGAATTAAAATTCATTAGTGTAAGCTCTGTGTATTGAGTTGTGGGTTGTGAACATTTGGAAACTAGCATTTTTTCCCTTTCTGAATTGCCTTCTGTTTAGACAGGGTTTAGTAAAACCAGCAGCTAAACCAAGGAAAATACTACCATTTTTAGAGCAGAGGAGCCATACAACTTAATGGATCGTGTGGAACACAGGCCAAGTAATTCAGACCCGCCCACAGCAGAGAGAAAGGGCTTTGCTCCAACCTGTTTCTGCCTCTTCCAGGTGATTTCCAGGTCTCCTCGCTCAACCACATCTTTCTTCCAAGATTCGGTTCCTGTGGATTTAACAGTGTTAGGTTTGTTATGGAAGGACAATAGGCTGCTGTCATGACAACCCTGATCCCCCCTTTGCTGCTTCAAGGTGGATAAATGTTGTGTCCCACGCAGTGAGGGAGGGAACCAGCTTGTAGCTCTCCACCTGGCCACATCCTGGGGGCAGCTGGACAATGCGTGGACGTGTCCAGGAGCTGCCCACGGCAGGGCCGCAGCCTGTGTGTGTGCGGGACAAGTTCTGGGAACCCCAGAGCTTGGGGGAAGTCCCACCCCATCCTTGCAGCCTGCACGGCCTGGACTTCTCAGTGGAGGAGGGATTGTGACCTGGGGGGTTCCTTGAGGACCCCGGATGGGGCAGCTTCTTATCTCCATACCTACCTCCCCTTTCAAAGCTCTATGGTATAGAGGGTTTCCTGCCTTCTCAGGAACTGGATCTGCGTGTTCTGTCCTGTTCCTCCTGAGGCCCTAGGGGAGATGGGATTGCCCAAGGTAGAATCAGCCAACCTAAGTTTGGAAAGCCCAGAAACATCAATCCTGTGGGGCCCTGCCCTACTCCAATCGCAACTGCCACCATCCTTAGGCCTCTGGGGTTCATGATGGCTCTGGGTAGAGAACTCAGAATTCCTGGTACCCAGGACTCCCTTCCCAGCAAGGCTGGGGGTGAAGGTAAGGGAGCCTGACTGATCGGAAGACAGAAGGTAGGGCAAGCAGAGCACAGGGCGCAATGGTCCAAGGGAAGGGAAGTTGGAGAACCCGGGTGCTTAGTGGCCGGAGGAATGTACCCAATCTTCTTACATTGCCGCCCAGGCCTTGGGTCTATGCACAGAGCCACATGTGTGCACACCCTCCCTTACCGCTCCAGCACCAGCACATCCCAGTCACTGACACGAGGCTGGTGTTGGGGACAATGAAATAAATGATTCATCTTGCTGTTGAATAAACCGTGAGGGACAAACACTTTTTGTGACGGGGAGAGGGTATCATTTACATTTACCTGCAAGGTCACTCAGACAGAGAAGCTGAAGAGGACTTCTGGAAGGCTGTGAATGGCTCAGATAGGAAAGGGTCTAACCCAGTCACACCAGTTGAGCCTTCCCAGACTAGAGTTGCTACTACTGCCTCCCCTCACCGCAAAGCATGTGTAGTGGGATGGAGTGGGGTTGGAAGTATTAGGACTGGAGCCTGTTCCAAGTTGAAGTGGTTAATCAAGAGTTACAGAAGTTTCTGGGAGGTCAGAGTTACGGGTACTAGTCTGGAGCCCCACGTGGTTGGATTTGATTCTTTGTCTAGAGCACTCTGAGAAGGTGGGTATAGGCCCTAGAATCTCAGAAAGTCAAAGCCAGTGGGACGATGCCTTTGTTCTGTGTCCCTGGCCCTCGGACCTCTGATGAGGTGGTCCCAGCTCAGGGACACTGGGGCTGGCTTCTAACGGTACCTTGATGCTGGCTAAGGGCAGGGGTGCTGGTGGTAGGGCTTTACCTTGCAGGACTTTCTCACGGGGCCAGGAGTGGGGTACTCCTAGATTCCAATATGGCTGTGCCCCCCTTAGAAGTCCTGGCTCCTGCTTCTGGCGTAGAGCTGGCCAGCACAGTCCAGGGATGGGGTAGAGAAAGACAAGTTTTATATCTACTATTTTTGGAGTCCCCATGACAAAGGAGACCTTGAGACTGTTTCCTTTAAAACATGAGAGATTCCTACAGAATTCTTATTCATGTCATAAATTTATGAGGCCTACACTGGTGTGTCCTGCACTGTAGCTTCCTTCAGCTGGTGGGGTCTGAATTTTCTTTGTTTCATTTGCTTGAGAGTTACAGTTGAGTATTTAACCTCTCAAGTCAGTGGGGGTGGATATGCTTTTTTGCCAGACCTTCCAAATTTAATATAACTGTTTGTTCAGTTTGGGACATTTTGATCCTTCTTGCCATTATGCTATTTGATGTAGGTTTATTATTAATTTTTATTATTTCTTGCTATCAGACAGTTTGATGCACGATCTCTTTATGACTTTGCACAAGCCCCACTCCCAGCCCGGGTGCAAGATTTTGCAGAGAACAGGCGAGTTCCATCGTCCCTAGGTTGCTTTCTGGCAAGGCCTGAGTTCTTCTTGTAATAACAGGACAAGGCGGGAGGAACTGATTTAGCCCTTGCAGGGAAGAGGAGTAACTCAATTGACATTCCGTTGTAATTTAGCAGTCGGTTAATGGCCACTTACTGGAAAATGTTACCAGGCTTTGTGGTGAGTGTTGTTAGAAACTGAATTACTCTGTATATTTCCCTAGGGCCCTCTAGAGAAGCTCGGGGCTGCAGGAAGTGGCATTGTGTTGCAATCACAGCTTCATTGTTCCTTCATATTATTTATTTTGTTTCAAAATTAAGTATATTGCCTTTAATGGTACCAGACACTTGCCAAGAGCCCAGAGGTGACATGGGGGGATCACTGGGTTATTTTGTTGGGTCGCCCGGGGCCTGCAGGTGCTGAGGGACCGCCACGAGCCCGTGTCTGGCAATACAATTAATTTGAGTCATCTGACTGCACGTCCCTCGGTCTCTATGTCTTTACCCATGTAATTGTTTCAGCTGGCCGGTCACGTCCTTGGGTTTGTGTGATCACTCTCTCCGTAGATCCTTTGATAGGCCGTAGGGGTGAACTAAGGTGAATGTAGGCTTTGCCATTTACTAGCTGTGTGACGTTGGGTGATTGACCTAACCTCTCTGAGCCTCACGGTTTTACCTATTAACGGATAGCAGTATGGGTTCCCAGGGAAAAGGGATTGATGACATGGCATGCGTGGATGTAGCTAATCATTCTTCCTTCCAACTTAGAAATAAAACAGTGACACCGAATGCTCCTTCGTCGGGTCAGAGTGTTGGGAACTGTGAGGACATGAACGTAACCATTTGTGTCTATCTTGACCTGGAGAGATTGCCCCGTTTACGGAAGGTGGAGGCGTTAGCATGTTGCGTGCACCGTGGGGGATAGTGTAACCCAGTCCAGGAGCAGGAGCGGTGGGGGCCCATCTCCCCGTGGCCCCCGGCTCCTCTGGCTGCTTTCTGGTCCGATGGCAGAAACCCTCTTGCCTCCAGCCCTGTGCAGTGTGGTGTTGGGAGGCGTGGTTATCTCCCAGGACGCTGCACACAGGGGTGGCCACACCAAGCCCTTTCTGGGTCATGGTTTCGGCTCCTTTTCCTACTGGGGCTCTCCATCGTTTCTGAAGTAAATGAAATAATCGTCACCAGCCTCCCACTTAATGACCACGGCTGCCGCTCCCCTTTCGCCACGTGTGTGGAGGAAGTCGGCCGGGGCCCTTGGCAGCCTCACGGCCCGGTGGCACCGGAGCCTGGATTTTTGAGGTCCGGTGGGTTCCCGAGACTCGCCTTCCGCGCCCCGGCCTGGAAGGTGTCCCTGGGCCCAGCCCCGGCCCCGGCCCCCCGCGCTCGCGGCTGCCGCCCACGCCGGCCCACACTGACGAGGCTGTGGTTTGCTTCTCCCCTTCCCTGCCCTCCAGAGTATAAGAAGAAGTACGGCGAGGAACACGGCTCCTGCCAGGCCGGGATAGCGGGCTTCTTCACGGAGGTGGGTGTCGGCCCTCGGGCCTTTGCTCCCTTGCTGCCTTTCGTTGCCTGGCGGTGGTCTCGGTAGCCTCTTGAGCTGGGCCTGCTGATGCCCCCGCATACTTGAGCTGTGGGGGGGGGTTCTGATCCCCGGATGTGATATCCAGGGAAGGTTTTTTTTTTAATGATAAATTTATTTTTTATTGGTGTTCAATTTGCCAACATACAGAATGAGGATGAGCCCAGTGCTCATCCCGTCAAGTGCCCCCCTCAGTGCCCGTCACCCACTCACCCCCACCCCCCGCCCTCCTCCCCTTCCACCACCCCTAGTTCGTCTCCCAGAGCTAGGAGTCTTCATGTTCTGTCTCTCCAGGGAAGGTTATTGACATTGGTGGGCACCTGCTGGCCAGAGGCCCCATTGGTGGGCTCATTTGGAGGATGCACCTCTTTGGACAGTTTCTCTAAAGAGTCTTCTTGACCCTGAGACCCATGGAAGGAACTGATTCAAGAGGGTGCAGGCGAGAGGGTGCTCAGTCACCTTTGTGTCTCATTGCTGGCAGTGAGGAGGATATGTTAAGCATCACCTCCTACCATCCTTCCTTCCTAGGTGGAGAAATGTTATGGTTTTATACATAACTCAGCCAGCCCCTTCCCCACATTCCAAAGGACTGTGGACTTGAATACTTCTGTACCTGTGCAGTCATACCACGATCTTTGGTTGGTGGTACAACGTTAGGGACTGTTCTTAAGTGATGCTTACCTACTGTGAGTTCACTCTTCACATCAACCCCTGATTTCTCAAGTTGCCTTCTGTGTACAAAGCTCCATGTCAGGTCCCATAAGTGGCTTTGGCATCCATGTAGTTGCTCAGGCCCTTCAAAAAAGTACTTTTTATTTCTGATTCACCTGCAATCCTATTATTTTAACCTCCTAAGCATATCCCAAATGTGACAGCTTTAATTCCCCACCACCATCATCCTTCTGGAAAAGCCATTGTCATCGCCTGGAGATATATATTCTGGTCTCGAACTGATCTCCCTGCATTTGTTTCGTTTTGTTTCATTTTGTGTGTGTGTGTGTGTGTGTGTGTGTGTGTGTGTTTGCTTTTGTAATAAAATACACATAACATGAAATTGACCATTTTGACCATTTGGAAGCAAACAATCCAGTGATATTTAGTACATTCACAGTGTTGTGCAACCACAGCCTCTCTAGCTTGAGAACATTCCTGTCACCTCCATGTGCATCTGTTCTCCACCCCCACCCTGTGTTTTCTGCACACCAGCCTGAGGAATCTTTCAAAATCAAACCCTATCATTCTGCTCTGTGGCTTCCCATCACATGGTAGATTAAAATCCAAACTCTGTGTCTTGGCTCATGGGCCTGGCTTTCTGACATTCTCTCTCTTCCTCTTGCTCCAGGATAGCAGAGAGCTGCGGGAGGGGACACCCACCGGTGTCCAGAGCTTTCTGATCTGAAGCAAAGCTGCCCACCTTGACTTCTGTTACTGCTATTTAAATTCAGAAAATAGCAATGCAGCATTGAATTCACAAAGCAACATGGAAAGGGTAGAAAAGTCAGAAATGCTGTCTTTCACTCTCAGACCAATAAATACGAGATGCTTCTTCCTGTTCCTGCAGTCTGCACCCTCTAATTCTTACTATATCCATTCGATGTCACTTTTGTAAGATCCTTATGACCATCTACACAGAATTCCATGGGAGGCCTGGTGGATGGTGCCACCCATCGTCCTCACTGCTCAGGCCCAAAAGAACAAGATTCCTCTCTTATTTCCTCTCCTGCATCCAAACCATCAGGGAATCCCACTTCCTGTGCTCCCCAATCCTATCCCAGAGGCCTCCATTTCTCTCTACCTCTGCTGCCACCTGCAAACCTAGGGCACCACTGCAGGACCCTCCTAATTTCCTGCTCCCACCCTGCCTTGAGGCAGCCTCTTCCCATGCAACTGCCACAACTACCTCCTAGAAATGAGAAAAATATTGTGGTGCTCCTTTGCCCAGAACCTTTTGTATCCCCCTCATACTTACAATAAGATCCAGACTCCTCTACATGGTTGCCCAGGTCTTCCTACCTTTCCTGCCTTACCTGTTATCTGGCCTCCTGGTCTCTTTGCCTCCAGCCTCAGACAGTTGGGACTTATGCTGGAACATACCAGATTCACTGGCAGCATTGGGCTGGAGGTCCCCCCACATGGTATTTTTGTGCACAAGTTCACACTTCTGCAGAAGAGAAATGTGGTAGAGGACTCCAAAGCTATTCAAACTTTGAATTTGGGTACATTCTGAAAAATTGTACTCCAGAAGTGTTTGCCAGCTAACAGCCACCCCCCCCACATTGTTGTGTCATTGATCCTACAGTCTCTCACCAGTATCTGTTTTTGTCATAATGAAAAGGTACCTCATTTTGCTTTAATCTCCCTTTATCTGAGTATTAATGTAGTTTAGTATTCTTCAAATGTTAGCCATTTGTATTTTTCTAGAAATTGGCTGTTTTTGTTCTTGGTTCATTGTTCTGTTCTTTTTTTCTTTTTCTTTTTTTTAAAGATATTTATTTATTTATTTATTTGATAGACAGAGGTAGCAAGAGAGGGCATGAGCAGGGAGGAGAGGTAGAAGCAGGTTCCCTGCTGAGCTCCAAGCCCAACATGGGGCCCAATCCCAGGACCCCAGGATCATGACCTGAGCTGAAGACAGATACTTAACCAACTGAGCCACCCAGGCACCCCATTTTTTTTCTTTTTTTTTTGATTAACTGATTTTTAGAAACTTGTAAGATAGTTTCAACACTAATCTCTCATCTCTTATATGTATTGTAATTTTTTTTTTACCAGTCCAAGTTTGCTTATGGTGTCTTTATAGTACTGCCATCACACATTCATGTTTGTCAAATGTATCAATCATTTTCTCTCTGGATTCTAGACTTCTCAGAAAGGTCATCCCTCTCCTAAGAATACGAAATATCCACCTATATTTTCTTATAGTTTTGTAGGTTTTCTTATAGTTTTATAGTATAGGTATACTTTTATAAGTTTTTAAAGAAAGATTTATCTCTTTAGTACATCTTGGGTTTCTTTTCGCAAACATTATATGGTAGAAACAAACTCCATTATTTTCCTAAATGTGTAGGTGATTATTTTCTCCTCCCCATTGATTTGAAATACCATCCTGCCATATGCCAGGCTCACACTCTTCTTCCATCTGTATGCACATTTAGGTTTTTTAACTTCTGTGGCTGTCACTTCTCTGGTAGGGTCTAGCAAAGTCTGACTCAGCCCAGGAGGCAAGAGGGTACCACTGTAAGTCCACAAGCAGGTGATGGACACCATGGATGGCAGTGCTGAGAGGGAGAGGTTGTATGGGCTGCTGTGCCCAGGACTTTAAAAGTGGGAGGGCCTGGGGGAGGCTGTGATGTGGTCTAGCTACAAAACAACAGGGCAGGAAGAAAAAATGCTCAGGGGAATTGGAGACTATTAAGACAGTATCAGTGGGCTGGGTTACTAGAGGCCTATGGGTTGGAGGAAGTAGGTTGTGAGCCAGGGTTCTAGAGAACAGGGGGTCCCCAGTGGCAAAAGGCTGTCTAGAGAAGAATCACTGGGGGAGGTAAACGAATGGGTCTGCTTTCAACACGTGCAGTGTGAGGTGATAGATGGGACACTCATAGGTGTTTTAATTTTTTTTATTATTATTTTTAAAATATTTTATTTAGAGAAGCCCGGGTGGCTCAGAGGTTTAGCACTGCCTTCAGCCCAGGGCGTGATCTTGGAGACCCGAGACCGAGTCCCACATCGGGTCCCTGCATGGAGCCTGCTTCTCCCTCTGCCTGTGTCTCTGCCTCTCTCTGTCTCTCTGTCTCTGTCTCTCTCTCTGTCTCTCATGAATAAATAAATAAAATCTTTAAAAATATATTTTTTATTTAAATTCAATTTGTCAACATATAGTATAACACCCAGTGCTCATCTCATCATGTGTCATAGGTGTTTTTAGAAGATGTTTGGATACAGGGACCAGAACCCCACCTGAGTTGGAAACTCTGATTTGGTCATTGCTAGTACCTCTTTGAGGGGACTGGGTGTGCTCAGCATGGAGTTGGGGGTGGGGTGGGGAGAGGGCTCCTCCTTTCGACAGTGGGAGGAGAAAAAGTAAACTGCAGAAATGAGAACTCATCAGAGATGTTGTTGAAGAGCTAAAAGAGAGAAGGAGCTCCCAGGGAGGAGGTGTCATTGGGGCTGGGTGGAAGGGGTGTTGGTGGGAGGAGCAGAAGGGGCAGGGGTGAAGCAGAATCCAGGTGGCTGTGCAAGCTCCAGGTGACCAGAGGAACAAGAGGACCTATTAGAACTCCAGGCTCTGGGAGCCATGGAACCTCAGCATGTGCTGGCTGAACAAAGAGCAGTGGGACAGTCGTGGTACACAGATGGGGGTTTGTGAGGCCAGCAAGTGGGAGGCTCAGTCCTTTGACCCAGCCACTGCCTCCTGGCTGCCCTGGGCTTTGGCCTTCTGAAACAAGAGGTCTTTGAACTCGCGGTCTCTCCTTTCTGAAACTTCAGCTACTGGAGACTGAACAGGAAATGTGTTTGCAGGGGTCAGGCAACACTTCTCCCCTCCCATGCCCTCCTGCTGACCTCATTACTTGGGCTTGCTTTGGCTGTGGGCTGGCGGTCCCTGCACAGGGCAGGCAGCTACCTTTCCAGCTGGATGTGACTCTGTGGCCTTTTGGACATGGCCATGTGGCCCTGAGTACTCTGGCCCCAGGTGCCTGCCTGCCCTGAAGGTCGTGACGTAGGGGTTACCAAAGCTGTTTGAGCTACAGATGCCATGTAAGCTTTAGTCTGTCACTGAGGGTAAAGGAGAGCTTCCTGGGAACTTTATTTTTGTAGCCTAGGAGGATAGAGACAGTTGTGCGTAGCAAGAGAAGACAGAGCACCCTGCCAGCATTGGAGCACTACCGTGGGAGCCCGGAGCGCAGACTTCTGCTGTAGATGCCAAGTGCCCCTCTGCCCCCCTGCTATGCTGCCTTGCAGGGGCGTACAGAGAGAAGTCCAAGGCTCACCAGACACACCCACACACCTCCATAGTTATGGAGATTCTGCTAGTAAATGCACCTTGGGAAAAGGCCTGTACTGTTCAGGGAAGGGGTTCCACACGTGAGTTAGGCGGTGTGGCCTTTGGCTTGCAGAGAAGGTTGTGTTCCTCTGCACCATCTGCATTGGGTGGTAGCTAATAAGTATTGGTGCCACTTCCTGACCCTTGTGAACAGCATCAAAAAGATGTAGGCATCATCCCTAGTGAATGAGAAAACCAACTACAGGGAGTTCCTGGAACTCCCCACCCCTCGGCCCCAGCCCTGCAGGTCTCAGGTCATCTAGTTTGAACCAAGGGAGGAGTCTGAGCACAAAGAGGAGAAGGAAGACAGACAAAAGCTTTGGTTGGAGGTTTTTGAGGAGATAGATTACCTTGTCTTGTTCTCTTTGCAATGTTTGAGAGACCGGGTGCGGGGATATGTTAGATGTACAGCTCTCAATTTTTATGCTGGATTGATTTAAGTCATCAGAAAACACTGTGTCTACTGCCTGGTATCCCTGAGAGCCTTTTGTGTCTCTGGCACTGCTCAGGATTTTGGCTTATGAAGAGCTGCGGATGGAAAAAGCTCTACATATGGTGTGTACCACTGGTATGGAGACTATTGATTATCATGTTCTTCCATGCCCTATGCTTTTAGACACCCCATTCCAAATGCCTTTCTGAGCTCAAGTCCAAGGAAAAAGTCCTTTGTCTAATATCCCTTCTTCTTTTTTTTTTAATTTTATTTATTCAAGAGACACACACATAGGCAGAGGCACAGGCAGAGGGAAAAAAGCAGGCTTCCTGCAGGGAGCCTGATGTGGCTCGATCCCAGGACCCTGGGATCTTGATCTGAGCCAAAGTCAGGTGCTCAACCACAGAGCCACCCAGGTGCCCTGGTCTAATGTCCCTAGAACTAGTATAGCCCCTTACACAGAGCAGATGAGTGTAGGGGACAGGAGTGAATGAATGCACTCCCCACCTGTGTTTTTTTAGTGATGAGCTATGAGTGCAGCAAGTGATATGTTTTTATAAAACAGCGAGATGCCTCAGTGTCTAGTTTCTCACCTGCTCCCTTGGAGGTGGATGGGACGTCAGAATCTGAATGCAGCATTCCTCCACAGCCATTCCTGGGCTCCACCTTCCTCGATCACCAGGAACATGCCATTCAGGCAGGATCTGGTGGCTTCTCTTCTGGCTGTGCTCACACCCTACTGTTTAAATTTCTTTCCAAATGGACCACGGCACACATGGCACTCAGAACATTGTCCCAGTGCCACCATGGTCATACGCTTGCTCTCCTGCCCAGGTGCTCTTTCTTCTTTCTTTTCTTTCTTTCTTTCTTTCTTTATTTTTTTTCTTTCTTTTCTTTAGATGGCTCTGGCTTTTTCAGACGTTTGCTCTGTGGGAATTCAGTGTGACTTTATGAATTGTCATTAGAAACTCAGAGTCCTTGTAGCAAGATGTAGCTTTCAGGGACTAGTCGGAAAGCAGCAGCTTCTGACAGTGAGGCCAGCTCTGCAGAGAGGGGTCAGCCTGAAAGGATGTTTCTGAAACAAAACGGTGTGGCTCAGCAGTTGAGCATCTACCTTCGGCTCAGGGCATGATCCCAGGATCCCGGATTGAGTCCCACATTGGGCTCCTTGCGGGAAGCCTGCTTCTCCCTCTGCCTGTGTCTCTGCCTCTCTCTGTGTGTCTCTCAGGAATGAATAAATAAAATCTTTTTAAAAAAATGTTAAAAACCATGGGGACTCTAAGGGCCAAGGGCGAGGTGGGTATCTTTTGTCACTGAGAGTCCTTGATGACATTGTGGTGTCTAGTGTCTACTCTCTGCCTGGCCTGCACCTTTGGGGTTTTTGTACAACTGAGAGGTTTCCCCTAAAATTGTCTTTATTTGGACCCTTTTGGATATAACTTTTTCTAAAATATTTTGTATGTTTCCGTGTTGCCTTACCCTGGGAATGTCATACAAAAGGACTTGATTGATCTGTCAGGTTTTCTACACAATTATAGGTGCTTAATACTATGGAATGCAAAATTAGTGATTTTGTTATGAAAATAATTTATATTGTTTCTTATTGCAACATAGGTACTTTGGGAAATATAGATAATCAAAAGAAGGGATTCCCTGTTGGGGAAGGAAGGAATGAAAGCTTCAGCCAGGGTCACCCAGTGGGTTCAGGGAGGCAGTGGACACCTACCCTCAGTACAGCTTACACACAGCCTGTGCTCCATTTTTAACACATTGTGTGTTTTCTGAGGTGACTTCCTGTCAGCATTTAATCGTTGTTCTATAACTTTGTAAAACACAAATTTTGGGGATGAGAGACAGGGAGAGACACAGAGAAAGATACAGAGTGATAGAAGAAGGGAGGGCAGAGGAGGGATCTCTGTAATCCTGTTACACAGTGGGGAAAAAACCATAAACATTCAGGGCTAATCCTTCTGGTCTTTGTTTCATGTCTGTCTGTCTGTACATGCTTCCCCCCGCCCTTTTATAAAATGTGATCGTAGTATGCATATTGTTTGGCCTCTCCTCATTAACTCAGCACTTTGCTGCCCTGTCTCAGTGCTGTTAAGCAACAGCAGTTTTACTGCTGCAGATTCTGTTGAACGGGCGTACCATGATTTAGAATGCCAGCTGTTAGACGGTTAGATCACTTCTAGCTTCCTTTAGCACAGTGACAATGCCTCTCCTTGTGGGTGAATCCACATGGGGATCCACGCTGACTTCCTTAGGTAGATGCATCATTTGGAAGCACTTGGAATTCTCATCAGGATTGCTCATGGGATGGGTCTGTAGCACAGACCTGCTCTCGACCCCGTTGAGGGTACAGGGCCATTTACCCCTAACGCAAATGCTGGAGACTGCCATGTCTTGTATTTCTGAGTCTTTTTTTTTTTTTTTAATTATTTATTTATTTTATTTATTCTTTTTAAATTTATTTTTAAAAATTCATTCATTTTAGAGAGAGCGCATGCGTGTGAGCATGGAAACGAATGAGGGGGGCAGAGGAAGGTAATTTCAATCAGACTCCCCACTGACACAGATTCCCAACACAGGGCTCAATGCAGGGCTTGATCCCACAACCCATGAGATCCTGATCTGAGCCAAAACCAAGAGTAGGACGCCTAAGTGACTGAGCCCCCTGGATGTCCCTCTGGGCCTGTTTTTTTTTTTTTTTTTTAATGAGAGACACACAGAGAGAGGCTGAGACATAGGCAGAGAGAGAAACAGGCTCCCTGTGGGGAGCCCAATTTGGCACTCAATCCCAGGATCCCGGGATCACGACTTGAGCCGAAGGCAAGATGATCAACTGCTGAGCCACCCAGATGCCTCTCTCTGGGCCTGTTTTTAAGAGCAGCGCTGTCTTTTGCTGCCAGGGGTCTCTGTCCTCTTCTTTAGTGCTCCTCTCTGCTCTCTTGATTTCGTTATGAGGTTGCCAGGGGCCACAGTGGCCCAAAAGCAAGCTTTAGAGCCATCCCTGAGAAGAATGTCCTGAGTGAGGACTGGGGACGATTTCCTTGGAGTGTTGGTACCCGTTTTTTTTGTTTGTTTGTTTTTTGCAAAGATGCTTCTTATCTTTGTTTTCTCCTTCCTCTGTAGGAAGCAGGTGGGGTTGGGGACCAGGAGGGAGGTGGTATCTTTTCACGACCACTGTTTCCCGGAATTCTATGATTTAGGACAATGTGCGATGTTTGTCATTTCCTTGTCTGATCCTGGTGTAAAGGTGAGAAAGTACATGTGAGCTTATCCATGGGTAGCAGAGGGGTCTGGTACGTTATCCTTGTCTTTACTCCCGATGACCTTGTGTATATGATGGATTCCATCATGCCAGGGAATCTGCTGAAGTACTTTTCATGGCTCAGCCAAATAAAGTCCTTGGTGTGAAGTGTCTTTGCATTGGATGCAGCTGTGGTTCTAATTATATCACCTGCTCCCTTCCTCAGCATCCTTCCTGTTTATTTACCTTTGGGTCTGTCTTTTGTAGGAGCTGGTAGTGATGGGTGCCCCAGGCTCATTTTATTGGGCTGGGACAGTCAAAGTGCTGAACCTTACAGACAACACCTATTTCAAACTGAACGATGAAGTGATCATGAACAGGCGGTACACTTACCTGGGTGAGTAGCTCAGGGATGTGACAGATAAGGAGGGGAAATGGGAACAATTTTCACCTGGCTCGCCAACTATTGCTTTATGGTAGAAAGAAGAGTTTGTTGGCTTTTACATTTATTGTTCTAATTAGGTGGGCTCTTAGCGAGGGTACCTTACATGGAGCCCTTCACCCAGCAGGTAGAGAACAAAGGAGGGGTCTGGATTAAAACTGGTGTAATCACAGAGCTGACAGTGGAACCTCCAGGGAAGCAAACATTTTCATTTATTATTTGAGCAATTACTCAAGTTCAGATACAAAATGAGTGCAGTGGAATCCTGGTTTCCCTTGACATTTGCTTGGCTGTGGCCTCTGCTTCCTGGTCACACCACCAGTTGCAAATAGAAATAGCAAGAACCAGAAATTAGCATGACAGATGGCAGCGTAATGTTGAAGGTTAATTGCAGGCTCAGGAAAATTTCTCTTATTTTCTCAACCCTTTCAACCTTCTAGAAAGAAAATAGACACAACAGCCACCAGGCAAGCATGACAGTGTACCTATTGAGGGACAGAGATAGCCTGTCTTTGCTTGTGGACCTGAAGATTTTGTGTGGCTCTTTTCCTTAGTACCTGTTCTAAATGCTATAGTTCTGGATACTATTTCGTTTCATTCCTGAAACAACCTTATGAGGCAACTATCATTACCTGCATTTTAGAGGTAAAGAAACTGAGGCATATAGAAGTCTATAACTTGAAAAGGTCACATGGCTTGTAAATAGCAGAGTGGGGGCTTAAACCTGCGGTTTCCAAACCTGAAGCTGCCTGCCATATGTGTGCTGTGGAGACAGCGTTGACCTCTGGTGTCAGCTGGGAGCACCTCAGAGGCGCAGAGCGGGCCTGACATTTCCAGGACCTGCTACAGAGCCCAGTGCACAGCAGGGAGACCTGACACGTGTCTAGAAGGCAGCCCAGAACCTGGTTTGGGTATGGCTTTAGGGTTCAGAGTAAGTCCTTTGAACCTGTGGGACCCGTGCCTTGCTCTGTACCAGAGACCTTTACTGCTGCAGGGCTTCCAAGGGTCACTTAAGGCTTTGAGATCACTCAATACTCTTAGGTAATGTGGTCAGGCCACAGGGTCCATAAGAACTGACCACAATATGGTGTCATCACAAAATCCAAACAGCTTGTGATCACAGCATTAAGGTTGAAGGCAAAGACAAGGTTTGGGGAATATATGGCCACCCATATGGGTTTCTGCTGGCTAAAGGAGAACTTTTAGCCTGCCCACAAGCCTGTCTCAGAAAGCAGGAGACATTTAGACTAAGCTCAGACAGCTTTGACCTTTGTTTCTAGATTGCTTTTGCATCCGGATTCTTTCCTCATCTATTCACCCACTCACTTATTGCCTTCTCCCAGGAGGGAAGATGGCACAGTGGTTAACAGCAGAGGCTTTGGAGACACACAGATTGGATTTGAATCTTTTTTTTTTTTTTTTTGAGATTTTTTTATTTACTCATTAAGGACTGAGAGAGAGGCAGAGACACAGGGAGAGGGAGAGGCAAGCTCCCTGCGGGGAGCTCAATGCAGGGCTTGATCCCAGGACTCCCGGATCACAACCTGAGCCAAAGGCTCAACCACTGAGCCACCCAGGCATCCCAATTGGATTTGAATCTTGCATTGTTATCTAGGGCATGTTACTTGACCATGTTTAGTTTCAGTTCCTACATCTATAAAGTGGAAGAAATAATCAGACCTTCCTCGTAGAATTGTGAGATTAAAATTTGCCGGCATCCAAAATCACACGTCTGAATGTTCACAGAAGTTTTGTTCATAGTAATGCTGGGATTGTTGGGAACAGCCCAGCCAGATGCCCAGCAGGAGAATAAAGATGTTCTGTACTCTTCATATAGTAGACCACTGCTCAACAATAAAAAGGAATGGCTGCTATTATACTCAGCATGGATGAATGTCACAGGTGTTAGGTTGAGTGAAGTTCTAGAATAGGTAAACATAATATATAGTGATAGAGGGCAGCCTGGGTGGCTTAGCGGTTTAGCGCTGCCTTCAGCTCAGCACAGAATCCTGGAGACTCGGCATCGAGTCCCACGTCAGGCTCCCTGCATGGAGCCTGCTTCTCCCTCTGCCTGTGTTTCTGCCTCTCTCTCTCTGTCTCTCATGAATAAATAAATAAAATCTTTAAAAAATATACATATATAGTGATAGAAAAAGAGTAGTGGCTGCCTGTAGGAGAGCACTGACTTGAGATGGTAGGAGGGAACCTTCTAGTTTGGGGTCTGTGCCTAAATTCACTCTGGGTGGTGATCACATGGCTGTGTACATTTGGACACTTTGAGTTCTATACTTCAGATGTATACACTTGACCATATAAAAATTATATCTCAAAAAGAAAAACATAAAGTATTTAGCACAGTACCTGTTTTCTTTTTTTTAAAGATTTTATTTATTTATTTGGCAAAGAGAGAGAGAGCGCACAAGCAGGGGGAGCAGCAGGCAGAGGGAGAGGGAGAAGTAGACTCCCCCCAAGAGCAGGGAGCTTGATGTGGGGCTCGACCCCAGGACCCTGAGATCATGACCTGAGCTGAAGGCAGGCACTTAACCCACTGAGCCACTCAGGCTCCCCAGTATAGTACCTGTTTTAAAGAGGACTCCCAGAAAACACTCTTTCCTGCCCTCATGTTTTTGTGAACCTGACTTTTTGTGAGATGAGCCATTTCAGGGTGAGAAGACTGATAGAAAGATCCATTTGTTCCCTGGGAGGTTATGTTCCAAGAATAGCTGGGTCATAGGTGTCCAGGGAAGGGATGCTTGAGACCCTTTTTCCTCTGATGGGTCTTTTTTTCCCTGCCCTCTCTCACTGTCTTCTCGGTGAACGCCCCTTCCTTACAGGCTATGCAGTGACTGCCGGCTCCTTCTCTCGTCCGTTCACCACCGATGTGGTAGGAGGTGCTCCACAGGATGAAGGCATTGGAAAGGTGAGGAGTAAAGTCTGGAATAGCATGGAGTCAGACACGAGGGGGGAGCATGCTGCCCCTGGTATAGAGGTTTGTCACTTATTTGATGTGAACATTCTACTAGGTGGCTGGCAGGTAAATGAAGCCATGAGGAGTCTCCCATCAGCCTCCTTCTGACCACTTTTGAGAGCATATCCTGAAAGCTTAATCAGAGAGTGAATGGTGCTCACAGATCTCCCTGTTCTCATCTCAGTGCGTTTGGCAGCTCACTCTGTGTGTGATGTTATTAAGACTGACCATTGGCATCATGGCGTCCTCCAAAGGAATGGTACCCAGCACTGTCCAGGCTCCACTCTGTCAAGCCTTCCCCAATTTTGACTTTGACGTAACAGAATCAGGTCTAGTCCCAAGTGTCTTTGGGACTTTACTTATCTTGAGGCCTGGAGGCTCATATTTATTTTCCCAGTGTTTTAGAGCCAAGACTGGTTCAGTCCAAAGGCTGAACTGGAAATATGTGGGATCAGTTCTCCTAAAGGATCTTCCCAGGGTATGGGAAAGACCCCATGGATCCAGGGCTTTCTGGTCCCTTTAGGAATTGTGGCCTCTATGGGTCCAAGAGCATGAAGAACTATGCTTGCTGGTTCTTTAGCTCCAGGGCATGGGAAATCTAGATTGAGTAGGTCTACATGAGTCAGGAACCTAAATTTTTGACAAATTCCATAGGTTCTCTGATAGAAAAATCTGAACAAAGGAATAATCTTTGTACCTGAGGCAATAGGGTGGACCTGGGATAGAGTATGGCCATATCTCTAGGGGCTCAGAGAAATGGGGTCTGGATTTTAGAGATGGACCCAAACTACTGTTAATTGGAGCCTTGAGCCAGCATGTCAGTCTGGCCAGCTGACTGGGCTTTACAGGTACATCATGAGAATCATTTCCCCAGATCCCCCTGGGTAGGAGTTAGGAACCGTAGCTCTCGTTTCTGGAACTTGTACCTCCCCCCCCCCCCACCCTGCTACCACTGGTGCTAGGGAGAAAGGATCTTCGAGAATGAAACCAGATAAATAAAAATGCAATGGTACTGAGCAGGGGGAGGCAGGCAGATGAATCTGATAATGTCAGGAGAGAGGTGGGTCCTTCAGGGTCACACAATTTCCTCTACATGGTGGAGGGAAGAAGCATCAGGAGCTGTCCCCATGCTGATAATGTCACCGGGGAAAGAAGCTGCCTGCATGTGACCAGGCATCCCTAGCATTGTTAAAAGCGCCTGCCTCCTGGGTCACAGCCATGCAGATGCCTCAATGCTTCCTTTTCTCACCAGTTACACAAACTTTGATCTGATTGTGCTGTTTTCTCTGCATATGCTTGTGATAGTTTCAAGATAGTTAAGTCTTAGGATGAGAACAGTTTTTATAACTGATAGAACCAGACAGAGAGAATCCTGGACGCAACTAACAAAAAAGAACCTGAAAATGCTTCTTTCACTTGGATCACATGAGAGGTGCTGGGGAAACTGGTTATAGTTGACAAAATTGCTGACTGTCCCATTCCCGGGAACCCTAGAATAGACCTCTGGCCTGCAGGATTATTTGTTTCTGGTGTCAGGTCATAAACACATTCTCACTAAGGTAGAGGCTTCTTACCCTCTAGGAGGGTCCCCTACCCTGGTCCTCATGGGACACTTCCTATAAGATGCAACTTGAAAAAGAACTTCCACAGTCCTGGCATTTGGGAAGTCCTTTGTGAGTAATCTTCCTTGTGGTAGCGATGCATGGTGCATACTAAAGGCTCTCAAAGTCCTGCAGTAGAGGAATTGATTTAATGTTTAAATCTGGTGTCTCCCCAACTAAACTCCTGCTTACTTAAGCAGATCGTAAGGCTCTGATATTCTGTGGAATCACTTTGGAAAACTGCTTTGTCTGAAATACTCCCTTCCATTCCTCTGTCTTCCATTGCTCTACCTGCAGCAGCTCTAACTCTTGGGAATGAAAGAAATATTTCAAGGAAGAAAATGCATACTTCATCCAAGAGTTGAATTGTTTATTAGTAATTTGTAAGCTCCTTGGACCTTATTGTGCATGGCTTCCATGAATGATGTGGTTCAGGAGCAGAGGATGTGATTTCTGCCTTGGAATTGAAGGACATTCTTTTTACAAAGTTGGTAAAGTGCAGGGAATGCTGACTTCTTAATTGTCAGCTAATTTAAGTGCACTTGCCCTGTGCCTCATTGGCCTTGATTTAAGTAGGACTCTCAGGAGAATGCTGGTAAAGATCTTTGATCCTGGCTTCCTTCTTAACTAGATTTTTTTTTCATTCCATAGGTTTATATTTTTAGAGCTGATCGAAGATCGGGCACGTTAATTAAGATTTTTCAGGCATCAGGTAAAAAGGTGAGATTCTTGACACTGTTATCTTCTTTTTTGCTTATGAGATGTCAGAATGTGGGAATCAGTTCATTTTTTTAGAAAATTGGTGGAAAGGTCCTACCTGGGCCTTAAGTTTGTATGGTGGCTCCGCATGCAGTTGCCTTAACCTCCTTAGCATTGTGTGTAACCTGCAGATTGTGGAATTCCTGCTTGATTAGGACATAGGAAGCAAGATGCATTTGGACATGACCAAGTTACATCACAGAGTTCAAAATAGTTTCATAGTTCAGATACTCATCAAAATTACGACTCGCGGGGTCTCTCTGCCTTTTGCAACCTCTCCTCCATCTGCTGCTCTCTTGTACCTACACATCAACACCCCGGAGATCACAGTTTAGTACAGTGCAAACCCATGATAGCTAACCAAGTAGGCACACAGGCAAATGGCTCTCACTCTCCCTGTGTCCCTGGCCCAGCACCATTCCTCCTCATCCTGAGCTCCCTGCCACCATCGTCACAGGGACTATTGTCACACAGAGACACTGTGTGACAGTGTCACTCAGCTCCTTTGGGAACCTGGAAATAGAAATAGCTTGGGAAGGCTGCCTTGAAATTAGTCCTGGGCAAGGTTGATCTGCTTGGGTTGTCTTGTCTTCATCCTGGCCCTAATTCTCTCTCCATTTCCTGCATGTTTCCATTATGCTGCACCATAGTCTGAAATTAAGGCAGGTAGAGAGTGCTTTGATTAATAAGCAGCATTTTTTCACAGGCTTATCAGTCCTGCACCCCTTAGTGTGGCTCAGACCAACAAGATTGTTGAGAGAGATTGGCTGCTCTCAGGGGACACATATTTGGGCTGGGAGGCCAACAAAGTAATTTGGAGGCTTGTCTTGGTGGAGGCCTCAGTGAGCTCTGGGAAGAAGCACAGGACCCCTGGGGCCTGGGAGAGAGATTCCAGGAGATAGGAGAATGTGGAAGGTTGTTATACCTCCCACCACCCTAAGAAAGGGTGAAAAGCGATTATTTCCTTTGTGGGGCAGGCTGTGTGTCCCAGCCCAGTGTGGGGTTAAACCTGCTCTACTCCAGCCTGGCACCATTACACACTGTTCTGGTGGTGGATATTCTCATTTCCCCAAATCCCACTCACAAGTGGAATTTTCTTTCAATTTTAACAATGTTAACGTGTGTACTTGGTATAGAATTGTCATAATCCTTTCCATTAAAAAAAATGCATTACCAAATCAGTTTTGTGAAGTTTTCCCTGGGAACTACACTGGCCTATGTTATTTTAACATTTCTAAAAACCCAGAGCAACAGCACTGGAAAAGGACTGTGAGCAATTCTGCAAAAAAGATTTTCCAGGCACTCCTGACAGTTCAACAAGAAGTAACTCAGTGCCATTTGTGAAAGAGCCCCAAAGAGCAGGATGTAAATGCTCCTAAGCCTAACATTTTATATTTTTCTTACAAAAAAATAATAAATAGGTGAGTGTGCCTACTGTGGGAAACCCAGACCCCCACCCCTCCCCTGCAAACATACCTGGGCTTGACAGCATAAAATTAAAGGAACTGTCCCCCTCTTCCAGCTTTGCTGAGATATAATTGACCTATAGCACTGGGTGAACTTAAGGTGTTCAATGGATGATTTGATCCATCACAGTAAGGCTAGTTGACACACCCATCACCTCACATAAATACTATTTAAGGACTCTAATGTGATGTGTGGAGCTGGAGCACACCTGTCATCCAGTTTTCAGAGTATCTTCACGTTCATTTCCACCTGTGTCTCCATGCCTCCTGCCCACCACCCCCACCAGCCACCTGTGCCCAGGGTGGTCATCCTGGTATAATTAACAGCCTATAATTGTGCCCCCCTCCTTCTCAAAAACCTCCTGGTGCAAATGACAATTTACATGGCCACTCATCTGTGACTGGCTGTGGTCATGTTTCGGGCAACAGATTTAAGAGCAGGTGGTTGGAGAGGTCAACATTTGAGGAGCCACTTGGGCACACTTCCCGAGAACTTTACGCCGTGGAGTCCAGGACAGACTGGTTTGCATGTCTGCTTGAATGTCCTTGTGATGTATGTGTTGGGGCTCCCTGAGAGGGGATGGAAGGGCCAGGTGTTTCACCCACCAGTTCCATGGCTCTGTCACTTGTCACTTTCATTAGGGCTCTACTTGCCTTCACTTTGCACCATCCTAGCTAGAGTCATTCCTTTCTTACACCACTCAATCTTGCTCTCCCATTTTTTCTGGCTTTAACTCCATCATAAGCTTTCTGATTTTGAAAAAGATGATCACTCTCTTTATACATATGATTTTGCTTTTTGCAAGAAGAAGAGAAATTCCAGTCTCTCTGACTTCTCCATTACTTCAGAGGGAAAGGACATGACCCCAGGCTTTCAAAGGATGTCTGTAGCTTTACCCCTGTGTCCGGAGCCACACACACACAGGGGAGGGTTCTGACTCAGCCAACCACTGGCCCACTTCTGCTTTTTTCGACCAGGATTTGGTGAGGTAGTCCTGTCACCTGGCCTACTCTAAAAACAAAACAAAACAAAATAAAATGAAACCTCAAAGTTCTGGGTTTTTTCGATTGACAGCCTTCATATAGTCCATCTAAGAAATCATCAATATGTGCACAATCCAGATGTTAATATAGACACACATCCCTGTATTTCCAGACTTATGGGAGAATTCTGATCAAGGAACACCCTCCCCCCCCCACCCCTGAAAGCATGTCATTGCCATATAGGAGTTTTATTGAGTTAACAGGGTATCTGAAGTGTTTGTATGTCAGAACTTAGATAGGAAACTTCATGTTCAGGGATTTCTGATTGAACATTGATAAAGATGCCAAGTTAAATAGCCCATTGGAATGAAGCACATTGTTCCCATGGGGCTCAGCCAGAGAGAACAGCTAGCAGCTTTGGTCCTCGGGGCCTTGTGTGGGTCTCACCAGCTTGTTTGTTTGCTTATTTTGCTAAAGTCCAGATGGAAAGATCGGCAAGGCCACCGAATTAGTGACTGGCAACTTGGTCTCAGCTGTGAATTCAGGCATTGCCCACATGCTTCTCCTCTGGGAATGGGCGGTGGTAGGGTGGGGTGGGTTGAGCACAAGTGGCATGTGACTGAGGAGGGGCGCCAGTCCCCCGGTTCACTGCAGGAAATGTACCGGAGTGCCCTCCACTCTCACACTCCCTGGGGCAGCGGCCAACAAACTGCAAACTGCAACTCCAAAAGAAAATGCTTGTTGCCATCAGCAGAACCAGAGGCCTTTTATTTGAAAACATTTATTTTAAAAGAATGGCTTTTTTTTTTTTTTTCTTTTCCCTTTCCAAGAGGTTGCAAACTGGCAGCCTTTAGAAAGGATGCAGCCTGTGAAACTTTGTTTGGCCTGCCCGGTATGTTTGTTTTTTTTTATTCTGAACAAGTTGCTCACATTTTTTTTTTTTTAAGATTTTATTTATTTATTCATGGGAGACACAGAGAGGCAGAGACCTAGGCAGAGGGAGAAGCAGGCTCCCTGTGGGGAGCCCAATGCAGGGCTTGCTCCCAGGACCCCGGGATCTCGGCTTGAGCCAAAGGCAGACGTTCAATTGCTGAGCCACCCAGATGCCCCCAAGTTGCCTGTGTTTTAAAAAGAGGCACCTCAAATACAATTTTTGATTTTTGGCTTCTCTTAAAAAACAGGAAGGTTGGTCTTCTCTGGGTCAGCCTCCCTCATGACAGCAGTTGGCTGCGGCTGGGTAGGAGCGTGTCTAGTAGCTGGCTCTGTGGGCTCCTGTTTGCCACAGTCCGTACCACTCATTGTTAGACACTGAAACCAAGTGTCACTTGCCACCTGTGACCAACTTTACAATGTTACATGTTTTTTCTTATGGTTTTTCTGTCACGGGTCTGGATCCCTTTGGCATTTGGGGTTAAGACCCCTGATTTACAGTAATAGGCATTGGAGTAAGCCGTGATACGGGAAGAGCCAATGTAACCTGGTTGTGTTCCCTTATCCATTACATAGTCTTAGGAGTTGTACCTTTTTCTGTCATTGGAGTTCATGCCTTCTTGGTTAGCTTTAGCTCTGAGCAGGCCCAGGGGGAGGGGAATCTATTTCCCCATGTAGCATTTCTTTTCAAGCTTGCCTTATGTTACAAAATTTCATATTCCTACATGGTTGGCCCTGTCAGATGTCTGTTATATGAGGCACTTTTACTATGGTTGTAACCCATTTTGCAACCTCGACTTGCATTTTTAAAAACCATATTGTATTCTCCTGGGATTGGTCCACTTGTTTTCCCCTTGGTAGGGTTCTAAGGAGGGGGCCTCTGAGCCTGTTAGCTTTGGTCTCACATTGCCGGGGCCCCAGCATAGCTGCCAGGAGCCAGGGAAATCAGGCATTTCACCACTGGCCTGGGCCTTCTGGCTTATGGGGCAGCATAGCCTTCACAGCCTCTGAGGGGCTTGGGAGCAAGAGTGCCTAAGCAGCCGGCTAGAGGAAAGTGAGGACCTCCTGTGTGAGGGCAGACACTGAACGCTTTGTTGCAACTCGACTTGGTTGCAGATGGGCTCTTACTTCGGCTCCTCCTTATGCGCAGTTGACTTGAACGCAGATGGCCTCTCTGACCTGCTGGTGGGGGCCCCCATGTTCTCTGAGATCAGAGATGAGGGGCAGGTCACCGTCTACATCAACAGAGGAAATGTGAGTACAGTGCTGGGCACTATGTGGATGAGTGTGTGTGGGGGGACATCTGTCCAGCAAAGAGTGACTGAGACCCTGCTGGGCTGGGCACTGGGCCCCATAACCCAGAGGAAGTGAAAAGACTCTTTTCCTACCTTCAGAAAGCTCAACATTCCATTAATGGAAAGCTGTACACAGTGTTATCACTGCAAACATACAGGGGTTGAAAAAAATTGTAATGTCTGTTGTTTGATTTTGAGTGTCTATTATGTACCTGAAACTGTGCCTCCTGTTTTCTATAAATGATTTCAATGTAATATCAGGGGTCCCATTTCTCAGATGCAAAAACGAGGCCCAGAGAGGTTAAATAATGTGCCCCCCATCACACAACTAGAAGTGGTGGGCTGGAATTTGAACCTAGGCCAGCTGGATCCCTGGAAGTTGTGCTCCCTCCCTGGAAGTATCTAAGCACATGCCCAGGGGAGCAGAGAAACCTCCTGGAGGACGCAATGGCTGGGATGAATCCGAAGGAGTAGGAGTTAGGCAGACAGGCAGGGGTGGGCTGGGAGCTGGGCAAGTGGGATGAGGCATGGGGCAGTAGGACCACTTAGTTCTGGGGGTTGCTTGGGGACCAGTGCAGTGGCCAAGGGCCATGATCGTGGTGCCCTTATCCTGCAGGACCATGAAAGGGGGGTGATGGTGTCAGAAAGATGCCTCTGCCCCTTTGCAGCTGAGTGGAGGATTGGGGGGATAGAGTGGGGGAGTAATGCACAGTGGAGGTGGGAGACCAGTGAGAAAGCAGAATCTTTTCAGCATCTAGAATTAAGAATGTTCAACAAGAGAGTTAAATGCATCAATTTTGTCACCAAACATGAGAAAATGGTTATGCGGTAATCAGTGAAAAGCAGGATGAAAACTTGCTCTACAAACAACCTTTATAAAAATACACAGAATGCATAGAGAATGTTAATAACAGATCTTTGTGGGTGGTAAGCCTTGGATAGATTTTTAGTTTTATCTTTACTCAAAGAGCAAGAATGTAATTCTTTCATGGTAAAAAAAAAAAAAAAAAAGTACACTTTTAAGTGGTGACCAAGATGCTAGTTATCCTAGTTGGATAACTAATTCAGTTGGAGGGGACAATGGTGTTTAACTATAGGTGGGCAGATGTCAGAAAGAAAGGACAGCCATGTGAAGAGGAGCCAGGGAATGTTAGAGCCGTGGGCTTTCTCAGATGCTTGTAAACTCTTTAAGGAAGTGAATCTAAAACCTGGGACCGAAGATACTTCCTGGTACCTCCTGCAGTGATGCTTGGCACTTGCAGCCCCCTTGACATTCCAGGAAAGGGACAGGCTGGTGTGGGGAGAAATGAGGTGGTCATTATGGAGATGAGCTCAGCAACAGTCAGTGGCTGCTGGCTACTCTATTTGTAGGAGAATGAAATATTCACATAGGTATGACCTTGTCAGGCAGCAAGGTGATCAGCTCAATAGCTCAACAGTGTGTCTAAATCAGGGTGTGGAATCTTAGAGCAGGATAACTCCCCAGACACATTGTGCCCACACATTCCAACACCCAACCAATGTATCTTAATGCCCGTGTGGCTTCCCTAAGTACAAGGGTAGTATATCTGTTGAATCTCCCTCTCTTTGATGAATGATTATGAAGCAGTGCAGAGGAATGGGAAAATGGTGACTTTGGAGTTAGATGGACCTGGATCCTGGGTTTTCCACATTCTAGCCTGTGCAATGTGGACAAATAACTTAAAATTAGTGGTTCAGTTTCCTCATCTGTAAAGTGGGGGGAGCCACGAGGTCTGATCTAAAGCCAGATACTCCTTGGGATGGCTTGTGGGTGTGCAGTGAGTCCAGGGTTCCTCTATGCCAGGGCAGATTTAGACATTCTTATGCCTCAAAATCTCAGATTGCACTTTAATACTCTGATACTGACATGTCAGTGATTTGGGGTAGAGTGGGTATCCTCAAATGGCTTTTACTGCCACCATACACCATTAGCTCCCTCCCTTTGTTATCTGGTGTTTGCTCGAGAAATGCAAATCTGAGTCCAACTAGAACAGGCATGTTGTGTATGCCCCCCCACTCTGGCCAAGAACTACTGGGTGTTGGATTACTAATCACATGTACCTTGTAAAGCAACTTTGTACTAAAAGTCACAGAAGAGAAAAAATAGAAATATGCATGCCCATGTAAAACAACTTTGCAGAGGAAAAGGTCAGGGCAGTTGAGAAGATTCAGTGGTGATAAGTATGTAGGTAGGTGGGTTTATGGAGTGTCCAGACAAGGGAGAGGTGGGGTCGCTGGTCACTGTGAGAATCCTCTTCCCTCTAAAAGGCATCTCAGGCTGTGGGAATTCTTCCTGCTGCACAAGTGAAAGGAACTCCTTTTGCCACAAGGAAAGAGAAGTTTAGGTGCCTGCAGTCCTGCCTGGGTGTCTCCTGTTGATGGGTGCACTTTGAGGGTGACATTCGGAGCTTTGTTTGTTTGTTTGTTTGTTTTTTTCGGTTCTGTTTGTGTTTTGTTTTCCACTTTTTCCTCCATCCTGCTTCCCAGGGAGCCCTGGAGGAGCAACTGGCCTTGAGTGGTGACGGCGCCTACAACGCACACTTTGGGGAGAGCATCGCCAGCCTGGGTGACCTTGATGACGATGGGTTCCCAGGTCAGTGAGCTTGCACCTGCCCTCTGGCTTCTCCCTGACATGATGTGCTGCTGGATCTGCCTGCCTGCTTGGAAGGCCCCCGTAGGGAGGGCCGCCCTTGGAGAAGATGTGCTCCATGCAGGCACTCAGGGCTGGGCTCTGCTTCTGCGTGGTAGCTTCTTGTCAGCCCGGAATTCTTGGCTGAGTGTTGCGGTGCGAACGCACCTGGGGCCGGGCCACTGGGGCTTCTTCTTCTTTTTTTTTTTTTTTAATTTTTATTTATTTATGATATATATATAGAGAGAGGCAGAGACACAGGCAGAGGGAGAAGCAGGCTCCATGCACCGGGAGTCCGACGTGGGATTCGATCCCGTATCTCCAGGATCGCGCCCTGGGCCAAAGGCAGGCGCTAAACCGCTGCGCCACCCAGGGATCCCTACTGGGGCTTCTTGAAGCAGACGTGTTTGAGGAAGTGGAACCCGCTTTCTCCCGCTACCAGCCCTCAATCTGAGCCTCTACGGTGTAGTTAGTACAACGATTGAGGGATGACTGAGACATTCTCAGCTGTGAGAGCAATAGCAAGGGGATGGTCTTGCATGTGTCCCTGCAGAGAGGTTGCAGCTGTGTGCACCCAGTTTCCAATTCTGTCTGGACTGCAGATACCTTCACAGCCTCTTGGCTCCTGTTTCTGGCCTGTTCAGTGCCCCCCCCCCCCCCCCTGCTTACTGTATATGCAGTAGAAGGACATCAGGACCTGTGGGAGCCATGTCTCCAGGGTGATGGTTGTGGCAGAGGACAGGCTGGGGGGCAGCTCTTGCCTCAGGCCAGACATCCAGGCTCCTTTGATACCCTCACGCCCCTGCCCACAGAGGACCTCTCGAGGTCATGTGAGCGTATGCCCCTCACCCTTGACCTCACTTCTGTAAACACATGACTTTTGTTAGAAGCAAAGGGAAGAAAGTCAGGAAGATCTCAGCTTTGTTCCAGGGGTTGTCAGTGTGTGAGGGTAACAATTTTTGTGGGGGGGAAGTGAGTGCCACCCTATACCAGTCCCTTCTCCCGGAACAGAGTCAACTTTTTCAGGCAATAGCCTTAGTTTATGGAATTCCCCTCTCTGACAGAAATTTGGGTAGTGGTTTCTATTTGCATTTCTTTTATTGGGTGAGTCAATGATTTTTTTTTTTTTTTCCTGTGAGAATGAGGTAGGAACTTTTCTGGAAACAAAACCCTCACAGCTTCAATAATTTTCTACTTTTTTTCCTGCTAAGAGACTGGGTATCTAGTTTAATGCCTGAGCAACCAGCGACCAAGAAATTTCTGGTGTGGAGGGACCCAGATGATGGCAGGAATTAGGAAAAGTCCTTGTGTTACTCCATGTGGCTTTCTAACCAAAAGCTGTTTTTCTCTCCTCAGATGTGGCCATTGGTGCACCCAAGGAGGATGACTTCTCAGGGGCCGTCTATATCTATCATGGTGATGCTGGTGGGATAGTCCCTCAGTACTCAATGGTAATTGCTGTGAGAATGACATGGTAACTGTCCATACATTCATCTGACAAACACGCAGGGAACCTTTAGTCTGTGCCACACCCTGGGGTACAGAGGAAAACACAACATGGTTTCTACGACTTCAATCTTCCCGCCCTCCAGGGAAAGGCAGAGACCACTGGTATTGCTTATTAAGTATAAAAACATATTCAGAGACTTCCAAGTTTGCTCATGGTCAGGGATGCATCCTGCCTGGGAAGGATTACATCCCCATCCTTACCCGCAGTTTGAGTTATTTCTTGAAGAAAAAGAGGCTTTCCTTTTTTATTGTTAGTTATCTATGCAAGCTTAAGGATTATGTTGTAAAATTTAATTTAGAGACACAATGGTCCACAGGGTAGGGGCTTGAAGGCTGTCATGGGGCTGATTGTTGTAATTGGCATTGAAATGAGGAGCTGGTCAAAGCTCTGGCCTTGAGCCCCAGACTTGGGAACGTGGAAGTGGTGAATTGTGTTTTTTTGCCATATCAGCTTGGTGTTCAGTCTTGCTGATGTGTCCAGCCCAACCCATGGGAAAAAAGGAAGTCACTCTCTTGATAGAAGCATCGTCAGGATATTTGTGGATGTCTCTGTCTAGAGTGGCACAGGCCTGTATCATTCTCCCAGTGAGTGGGTCAATGACAGGAAGGGATTGAGCACAAGTTGAGAAATTTTCAATCAGCAAATATTGATCTATTGAGTGCTTCTTAGGTGCTTACCACTTCCTACTCATGCTTTTATTTCTCATCACAAAAAAGCTGGTCTCATATCTTGATTATCTCTAAGGAAACAACTTTTAACTGAGTCGTGTTCTTTTTTTTTAATAAATTTATTTTTTATTGTGTTCAATTTACCAACATACAGAATAACACCCAGTGCTCATCCCGTCAAGTGCCCCCCTCAGTACCCGTCACCCATTCACCCCCACCCCCTGCCCTCCTCCCCTTCCACCACCCCTAGTTCGTTTCCCAGAGTTAGGAGTCTTTATGTTCTGCCTCCCTTTCTGATATTTCCCACACATTTCTTCTCCCTTCCCTTCCATTCCCTTTCACTATTTATATTCCCCAAATGAATGAGAACATATAATGTTTGTCCTTCTCCGATTGACTTCACTCAGCATAATACCCTCCAGTTCCATCCACGTTGAAGCAAATGTGGGATGTGTTCTTGTAAAATATTCTACAACTGTTTTATAAAATGCAGTATTAGTAAAGTGTCAATGCCTGTTCATGTGCCGAAGTCTCTAGGTAAGAAAGAGACTTTACAAGCTGATTTTAAGAGCCAGTACATAAATGTAAGTTCAATTTGTGCCTTCATAATTGTTCTTCTTGTAGTAGATACAAGTAAGCTGATTAAAGGTTAAGGGTTGGCTTATCACTGGCTTCCAGCATCCTCTGTGTTGGGGCCAGCCCAGCTCAGTAACTCCCACATGAGGCAGACGGCAGAGAGGAGGGACTGCTCTGCTCTCTTTTTTTCTTTAGTTCTTGTCATAGTCCTGTGAGATGGTGTCCTTATTATCCACAGTGTCTTTATGACATTCCTCCAGCCCAGGGAGGGGACTTTGCTTGGCCAAGGTCTCCGGCTAGTAAGTGGCAGTAGGGCGACTGAAACTTTGCCTGTCTGACTCTCAACCTTTTCTTATAACACGTCCACAACTCCACGTGGGAGGAAGGAACACTCAGGGAAGCTCAGTTGGAAAACTTAGAAATCTGGAAACTGATTTTGTTCTGAAGCACACGTACTCCGAGGGGCATGGGTCTACTCTTCCCATTAGAAATGAATCATGGTGACAGTAAGCTCTTAGGTGATTCAGCCAATGTGGCAGGAGGAAGAAGGCTTTGGGAGCTGGTTGGGGGCCACATCCATGTCATGAGAGCTGTTGTGGTCTGACTTAGGGACCCTCTTCACAATGTGACAAGCGGGAAGTCATCCAGGGAGCCCGGTCCTTGGGCAGCTGCCCAGGGTCACTGTCCACGCATCCTCTTGGAAGCTTGTTCCAGGACTTTGGAAGCAAATCACACAGAGAAGCAACCTGTCAGAGACCCCTCACTTTCCCTCCTCCCGGTGCCCTCCAGTGTTTTGTTATGTTGCTGGGTGGAATCCCTGCAGAGAACTGAAGTACAAATTTTGTGGTTAACATGGAGTGTCTCTAGTAGGAAGCGGGGATCAGCAGCTGGACCCTTCCTGCCTCTGTCAGCACGCTGGCAGGCTTGTTAGCTTTGACAAAGAGAAGTGGTTTGGGGCACTTTAAAAAAAAAAGAAAGAAACAGCTATGCTTATACTTTTCCAAGCTGCTAATATGTATACAATAAGGTCAGTGATTTAAAAGGAAAAAGAAAAATCCTTTAACGATAGATTCTTCAGGGCTGGGGTCCAGACAGAGCTGGCATTGTGTGGGTGAACCAGAGGAAGAAATCAGAAACAGCTCTGGGCAAAGGAGTTGCTTTTCTTTGGCCCAGACTGGTATTATTTCTGCCGGAGAAATTGTGAGATCAGGGCTGAAGTGCGTCCACATTACTCTTTAACTCATTCCTCTTTCTTGAGTTCACCATGAGAAGTGTTGATTTTAAGATCCTTGTGTGCCTTTCTCAAATTGAGAGCCCCCCGGGGCATGTCGTGGCGGCCCCTGTGATCCTTCTCCTGCCGTAAGGACACTGCCTGTAAACCTGGTCAAGCGGAGGTTTTCCAAGGCTCCTGGTTTTCATTTAGAGTTATTAGCACCGAGCAGACTTATCTTCCTGGCTTTATGGCCTAATGGCCTGCAGATGTTAAGCCCTCATCGCCACCCCCAAATGGACCACCCCTTCACTCTTCCCCCTTGTCCCAGCCACAGCAGAGCTCAGACAGAAATGCAGACCCAGGGCAAGCTGCTGCTAGCATGTGAGACTGCGGAGCTGAGCTGGTTTGCCTCAGAATGTGGCTTTTAAGAAATAGACGTATGTACATGCTTGTTTAGCCAGAGCCATGTGGGACAGGAAGCTCTGCCTGTGAACAAGAAACATTTCTTGAGTGTTTGCTACAGTGTGGTGATTTGTACTATGATGCTTGCTCCTTTCCTGCTGGATGGCTTACCTGAAGAAGGCAAGTGGAAGGTTAATCCAGTAATGGGCCCCTGGGAGGGGCTGGGTGGGGGTGGTCCCTGGCATCTCCCTCTGCAGATCCTATGGAAACTCCCCCCGCTCGTGACTTTCCTGCAGGGTGACTCAGGAAGGAAAAGGATGAGGAAAGAAAGTCCAAAGTGAGCCCCCTGGATATCTGTAAACCTGGTTCCGACAGGGATTGTGCTGTATGGTATGAAAACAAAGCATTTTTCTTGTCATCCAAAATGAGGGCATTGGGAGGTAAGCCTCCCCAAAGAGACTGTATAAACAAAGGGAAGAAGGAACGGGTCAGATCCCAGGAGATGGGACTTTTCTGATTCAGGAAGTTTGATATCTTTTGAGGAACTGTGCCACGCAGACATCGATGAATGACAAAAGCCGGTTGTACATAAATAGTCCTGAGCCAATGCAGCATGTGTTAGCATAGGTTAAACTTGATGATGAATAAAAGTGCAGATGTCCCTTGGTAGAGCTGTGCACTCCAACTGCTTGACTGGGGGGCTGCTTTTTAGGGAAGAGGGTGGCTTCAGCTGATTCATTTGGATTTCTTACAGTTTATAGAAGGTTCAGGACCATGGAGCTCCAGATTTACTAGATGGAACAGTCTTATCCTGGGAGGCTAGGGTGGCTCAGTGCTTGAGCATCTGCCTTTGGCTCAGGTCCTGATCACAGGGTCCTGGGATCAAATTCTGCATTAGGCTTCCTGCAGGGAGCCCGCTTCTCCCTCTGCTTATGTCTCTGCCTCTCTGTTTCTCATGAATTAATAAATAAAATCTTAAAAAAAATAAACAAAAACAAATCAGAATTACAATTTTCCCTTTCCACAACTTGAGGACCCAGTGTCCTACGGAAGCTGCATAGAAAAGTCACAGGTTTTATTTATGACTGTGCTCGTATTTGGTGACTCAATTTCTCTATTATCTGTTTCAGAAACTGTCTGGCCAGAAGATAAGTCCAGTCCTGCGGATGTTTGGTCAGTCCATATCAGGAGGCATTGATATGGATGGAAACGGCTATCCTGGTAAGCTGTTTTTTCTTTTAAAGCCTTTGGAGACAAATGAAGATAAATACTTGAGGTAGAGTAATTTCCAATCTGGGTAAGCAGTGGTAACATCTATTTAGAATTAGGAAAATCCCCGCAACAGAATGGGATGCTTTGCCTGGTATTTGATTTTACGGTTGAAGTTTATTTTGTGGCTTTAGAATGATCTATTCTGAAGGGTTGAAGGACCAAAAGGGTAGATCTTAACAGTGATTTCAAAAGAAACAGAAACAGAAAAACAAAAAAATCATGATTTCTGTGGCAACAGTTCTAATGAAGAAAAAAAGAAGTACTGTCTACATTAAAAATGATAGCAAAACCTCATGTTTTTCTTGATATTTAACCATCTGAAGAGGTTTCTTACACTTGAGAGGGGAAAAATAACTGAGCAGCACCTTCCCCACCTTCTAACCCCTGCAAGAAAATTGAAATATTTGGAGCAGAAAAGAAAAGCGTGCCCTGTCCCTGATGGACAAAACAGACCTTCACCATTAAAGACTGGCTGCCCTGTCTTCAGGGTTAATTAATGCCTTGTGGTGGTTGAAGCTAATTGAATAAAAATGTACAATTTCCCACCTCAATCTCAAGTGTGTCTGGCTTAGGTAAAAAGGACTAGACAATGGGATGGTAGTTCTTCTGGGGCTTGAGGAGTGGGATGAGGTAACAAAACTAAGATGAGAATTTGGAAAAAATCCCAAATCATCCTGGAATTCAGAAAACATCTCCCTGATAGTAAGGGTCATCTTGCCGTCTTGAGGAAATATTTCTGGCCACTTGAACAATGCCTCCTGAAGGACCTCTGGCATCCAGTGCAGTGCTGTACGAGGGCACCATTGTTTGTAGTTTTTTTTTTTTTAAGATTTTATTTATTATTTCATGAGAGACAGAGAGAAAGAGAGAGAGAGGCAGAGACACAGGCAGAGGGAGAAACAGGCTCCATGCAGGGAGCCCCACGCGGTACCTGATCCTGGGTCTCCAGGATCACACCCCGGGCTGAAGGCAGCGCTAAACTGCTGAGCCACCTGGGCTGCCCCCGGCAGCAGTTATGGTAATTTCTTAAGACTTTACAGAGCCAGGAGGAGGGAATAAGAAAGGGTCATTGCTGAAGTTTTTGGGCCTGTGGACCATCATGGGTCTTCTTAAATTGGAGAAAGCAAGTCTTGTTTTGGGTAATTTGTGGCCATCCTGAAATAATACCTTTTGTTGGTTTCATACTTTAACATATGCAAAATGCTTCCACATGCAGTAGATGTCTTATAGGTAGTGCGACAGGTAGGTGGAGATGGGGTGTCCCCCACTTTATAGACAAGGGTACTGAGCCACAGAAAACTTAGGGGACTGGCCAGAGGTCACATCTTGGTGGGCAGAGATGCACACACACAGTGAGGGGATGTGTTCATGCTTCATGACGCATGTGAATTTCTTACCTTTATCTCTTTTTTAAGATTTATTTTTATTTATTAGAGGAAGAGAGAGAGAGCATAAATTAAGGGGGGGGGGAGGTGCAGAGGGAAAAGCAGACTCTCCCTTGAGCATGGAGAGCCCTAGATGGGGCTCAATCGGAGGACCCCGGGATCATGACCTGAGCCGAAGGCTGACCCTTAACCAACTGAGCCACCCAGGTGTCCCTGAATTTCTTACATTTTTCATGAAAGAAATAACAGATTCCTCAGGTTCTTTTATTTTCAGATATCTAGTCAACTCAAAAAGACTTGGAAAACAGCAAAATTAATGACCAGACCCAAATGCAGAAATTTTAGCAGCACTACAATTCATGGATTTGCTGTTTCTTTTTCCTTAATGAGGGCGCCATATAGACTCGGGGATTCAGATGCTTGGTTCTGTAAAGTGGTAACAGGAACCCCAGGACTAAAAAGTTTACTTTCAAGGGGAAGAAAGGCAGAGAGCTATTAGATGAGTATACACTTCCTAAATTAAAGTTACTTAAGAATAAACATTACTGGCTAACACTTGCATCTTGGTTGGTAGTGTGCTAAATATTTCATGAATTTTCTGACTTAAATATGTAATTTAACATAGTTAACATGTATTTAAATATCAAAAATATTATATTGAACAACTAATATTATGTTTAATAGATATTTAATAGATGTCTTCTTATTTAAATATTATGAAATGTTATCAGCTTTTGGAGAAGACACTAGGGATGATTATGTCCACAGTACAGACAAGGACACTCTAAGAGATTCTGAGGTCACACAGAATGAGGGGTGGAGCAGAGATGATTCACATGTTCTACAGAACCTAGAAAAAACCTAGAAAACTGGTCTGTATTTCACCCTTGCTGGCCTGAACACATCTGAACCGAACCATTTCAGTTCAGATCAGACACATCTCAAGGTCTCAACAAGCCACACCCAGTGATTGGCTGCCACGTGGGACAGTGTGGCTCTAACTCTTACAAGATAATTGTATGACCCAGAGGAAGCTTGTCAGGGGTCCCGACCTCAGGGCTGGGCCCCCGTGGCTGTGGCCCTTGCCAGAGGTGGGTGGGGTGGGATGGGCTTCTACACATCTCTGAATGCTGTAAACTTCTGGTTTTCAGATGTAACGATTGGAGCCTTCATGTCCGACAGTGTGGTTCTTCTGAGGTGAGATGTTTCCCTCTTGCTTTCTGGATTACATTCTTCATGGTGAAGGCTAAAGTTTGGTGATGGGGTGACAGGGGGAGTTATTCACTGGTAGTCAGCAGTTCCCTCTGTCCTGTTCCTGGAGGCTCCGGGTGCTCCTGGGTGCTTGGGGAGTGGGAATGCTCTCTCTTTTCTTGTCCTCCTTAGGCCCTGTTGCAGTTTCCAGCTGGGGTGGGCCTCAAGTGGCTTGCAGCTATGAGACGGTAGCACCCTGGGGCTTGGGGTGGCTTCAGCCCTAAGGGTTTTGCTTTTGCCATGAACAGCTGCTTCATTAATGTGTGTACACGATGTCATCATCTCCATGGGTACCAGGACACCCAGGGGCTCTGAAGCTCTGGCCTGTCCTAGCACTTCATCCCCACCTTGTCAGTGCCTAGATCCCCAGGGGCTGGGAGCCTCTTACCCTGTGGGCAGCACTTCCTTGCCTGTGGAGGCAGAGGTGAGGGATGGGAGCTTGGGCCCAGGGTTCCCAGAGCCCCTGGAGCCTGGATCTCTCCTACAAAGGCTGTAGGCTGCCATCCCACCATGAACCATCTCCAAGTATTTCTGTCTGTATGAGTCAGAGGAGGCGGAATTACCCTTTGGAGTGGGAGCCAGCTCTTCAGTTTTGTTAATAACCTGATGGCAGAACTTTCTAAAATAGGCCAGTGGGATCTTGGAGCTGGAAGGGGTCCCGGAGGCCATGTAGTCGCACATCCCAGACTCTTCTCATTCAGCAGTGCCTTCCTGCGAGCCTCTGGCTCAAGGCATCCAGACTTCGCCTGAGTGAGGCGCCCCTCGGGGTGGGAGCTTAGTCACTTCTGAGGGAACCAGTTAACCCCCAGCTAACTCAAGATGTTAAATTGTGAAGGAGGCAGAATCACCTTAGGTTAAGATGATGAACTCCAGGGCCAGGAGGCCTGGGTTCGAACCCCCATTCTGATGCTGGAAGGTGGGTTTCCCATGGTGAGTCAAGTAACCTGTTTTGCAGGGTTCTCACCCATTAAACAGGAGAACAGTAACACTTGCCTCACTGGGTTCATAGAATTCTGTGAGTTAGTACTACACGCAAATGCACAGAACAGGTAGGTGGTCAATAAATGCTAGCAGTTCTTAGATAACTTGGGCTGAATTTGCGTCCCTGCAATTCTGTTTCTTGATCCTATGTCTTGCCCGTAGCAGTCCTTCAGTATTGGATGGTGGCATGTGTGTCCCCAAGGCAGGGACCTCACTATTGCCATGATTGGGTCTCCCCTTCTTAATCCCCTCCCGCCTTGGGAGTTGGCCATTTCCTCTCAGGTAAAACAGCTTACAAGGCCGCAAACAACTCAGGTGATAACTTTGGAAGCTGGGCTTACCTGCTGCCTTTGTGGTGTCCTGTCCCCAAGCAGCTTGCTCTAGCTCATCACAATTCCCCTGGAACAAAACACATTTTCCCTGCTCTCCCAGTTGAAAACAGGCACTCTTAAAACCAGGAGCGTCTGGCTTAAGGTATATCCTGTAGATTCTGCTTTTTCATCATTCTTTTATTTTATAAGCTTCCAGCTGTGAGCTTCAACTCCAAAGGGGCTTTCTTTCTACTCTGTAGTGGCCTTCTCTGGGAGTTTTGCCCACACGTGGCTGGAGACGTAAAGTGGGGCAGTTATATGGAAGACGGCAGCCCCAGCCCCCAACTTGGGGTGGAAGTTGAATCTGGTGAGGGGAGATCATCCAGGCACAAAGGCAGGGTCCCTTGGAGAAAACGTCAGGGGTCGCTTATCAAGAGAAGAGGCTTTAGGAGAGGGGCTGTAGGGCTCTGTCTGGATAAGGTTTTCAGCAGAAGGCCCTGATGGCTGGAGAGGAGTGTGGAGATCAGAGATCTGTTCCTTCATTTGTTCAGCTTATATCCTAGACCTGTTGTGGGCAATGATGTACCAGATCCCCTTGAAGAACAATTATACAAGTAACTAATATAACCAGTGTTTGGTTAAGTGCCTGCCATATGCCAGGCATTGCTTAGGCACTCACCTGCATAATTAACTCTTTTTGGTTGTTTTTTTCTTCTTGTATTGAGGCATAATTCGCATATGGTAGAGCCTGCTGATTTAAGTACACTGCTTGATGAGTTTTCACCAGTGTATACGCCTGTGTGACTGCCACCTCTGTTAAGATAAAGAACATTTTCATCACCCCAGAGAGTTTCCTCCTGTCTCTTCCCAGTTATGCTGGCTACTGATGGACTACCTTTGGCCTCATTTTCATCACCATAGATCAGTTCTGCTTGTCCTAGAATTTCACAGAGATGGAATTATATGGTATACACTCTTACTTCTGGCTTCTTTCACTCAATACAGTGTGTTCAAGATTCATCTGTGCTGTTGTGTTGTTCAGTTCTTTTCCCCCTTACTGAGCAGTAGTCCACTGACTAAATATACTGTAGTTTGTTCTTCTCTTTTGTTGATAGAGCATAATTTTTTTTAGAGAGGGGAGGGGCAGAGGAAGAGGGAGAGAGAATCTTAAGAGAGAATCAACCCTGAGTTCATGACCTGAGCCAAAATCAAGAGTTGGATACTTAACTGACTGAGCCATCCAGGCACCCCAATAAAACATATTTTAATTCTTAGTTTTCTTAACAACTCCAGGACATAGATATTATTGCTATCATTCCCATTTTATAGATGAGAAAACTAAGTGACATTGAAATTTACTGATTTTACAAAGGAGATAATTAGAGATGGTGGTCAATACCATGAGGATAATAAAGCAGGGTTATGCTGTCAAGGGCACCCACCCACATCAAGCCCACCAGAGAAACCACATAGTTTCTGTTGGAGGTGACAAGGTGACAGTGTGAGGCCAATGGTGCCCTTGACTCTGGCAGGTGTAGAGAAGTGAGGTGCAGAAGTCAGATCGCTGTGGGTGGGAGAGAGAAGGAGAAGCAAGAAAACAGATGGTGTAGTTTGACTCCTTTCCAGAAGCTTGGCTATAAAGGAGCAAATGGGATTGCCAGGTGGCTCAGATATTAAAGCCGAGAGTCTTTGAAACCTCTCCTGCTCTCCTGGGTCCTTTACTGTCCTGCAAGAATCAGAAGTAGTTACCTTTAGCTTCATCCTCAGCCATACAAAGCTTGCCCTGACCCTACTCCTGTCTTGAGTCCTGAAGGGACAGAGGGAGACGGGGATGAGGATGAATGAGGTTTGGAGGGTCAAGGGACGGGGGGGATATGGGATGTGGTATATAGGCTGTGAGTAGCAGGGGCCTTGTCTTTGAGCCAGGTCCCAAGATTGGAACAGGCCCAGCGCAAGGTTCAGCATGGAACATGGGTATGGGTGACTATCCCAGGTCTCTACTGGGAGTGTAAGGGACTCAGAGTACAGGGAAGGCCTTAAAGGCAAGTTGGACCCCCTTAGAGAAGGCACAGGGAGGAACAGGCAGAGGGACTGCTGAGTATGTCTGGTGTTCATTGGCAGTGGCATCTGTGGATAAAGTGCTGGACGTGGTTGAACAACTATGGGCAGGAAGGTGTGGAGATATCAGCTGGCTAAGCTAGGTGGGCGTCTCAGGCTTGGCCTAGCTGACTGGAAAGTTAGGTAGACTTTGAGTCACCTCAGAGTTTGGGTGGGACCAGAAAAAGAAACCAAGCACGTGAATGCAGGTAAAACACACCATTCCCATTCTTATACATCCCAAGGAAGAGTGTCCAGATGTGTATGGGTTTGAAATCCTTTGGGCTACTGTTAAGGGAAAACCTTGCTGATAATGGCTTTAAGGACATAGACCTTAATTAGCTGCCTGTTGGAGATGACTCTGGGCTGGTTTAGTAGCTGCCATCTTCACCTGCCCACCTCTGTCTCTCCTGCAAGCAGCACTGCCTATGCAGAAGGCTGGGGTGATGGGAGTTACACCACATTAGAGGGCACCCTGACTGGTTTTACTGGGAAGTAAATACAGGTGAAGAACCGATCTACCTTGACCTAGGAAGTATCATAAATGGAAATACATTTACTACCCTTGACCTCCCAAACATCATAGCTTAGTCTGGCCTATCTTAACTGTATTGGAACACTTATATCCACCTATAGTTGGGCAAAATTATCTAACACAAAGTCTATTTGATAATAATGTGATGACTGTCTCATGTAAATTGTTCAATACTGTACCTAAAGTAGCATACAGAATGGCCATGTGGGTACAGACAGGTTGTCAGTGTGCTGGTGATTCACCCTCATGATTGGTTGGCTGACCTTGAAAACTGTGGCCCCTGGCCAGCGTCACCACAGAATCATCCCGCATAGCACCAGGATGGGGAAAGCTCCAAAATCACAAATCAGAGTTCAGTTTCTACTAAATGTGTGTCGACCCATCATAAGGTTGCAAAATTGTGAAGTAAAACTGTCATAAGTCAGGGACTGTCTGTCAGGATTTGAACGGTCAGAGTCATTAGAAAGAAGTATTCTAGCTCCCAGCTTTTAAAAAATAAAGTCTTGCAGGTGCTGTCCTTAGGTACCCCTTTGCTTTTCTCACCGAGGCTGGCACATTTGTGGGCTGGCCCAGCACTGCCCTTGGTGATTTTTCTCTCTCTTTTGTAAGCTCTGTGTTAGGGTGATAGACACCTGGTGCAGTGCCATTGGAGTTCAAAGGAAGTGATGAGAGAGTTTAGGAAAGCTTTCTGGGCTTTCCCTGGTCCAAAAACAGTTCTTGGAATTGAAACAGGCTCAAGGGCCTGATGTGATTGACGTTGGTGAGACATGCACCTTCTGAAGGCTCTTGTCCTCACTTGAGAGGATTCTGGCTTGATGGCCTCCATCGACGTCAGTCTATTACGCTTCTCACCTTGTCTTCTTTATGGGCTCTGCTGTGATGGGGGACCATGTGGCCTCCCCAACACAGTGGCTTCTGGGATGGTGAGAGGGGGTGAGGCCTTTCTTCCGTGCGATGACCAGGCAGGATGTGCTCTGGGCAGGGTGGAGGCTCTCACAGGGCAGAGACTAGCTCTCCGTGGGGCCTCAGTCTGTTTTGTAAAATTTTGGGCACTGCTGTGGTTTTCAGTCCCTTGGCCTGGAGTGACATTGGCACCCATTCAACACCTGGGGCTTTTGAACACTGATCCTGAGGATATCAGGGTGAATTTGCCAGAGTCCTAGTCCTTGAGGGGCCTGCAGGCTGGTGGGGCAGGCTTGGAAATTGATAATAAGTAAGATGAAGTGTGAATATAGTGCTGGGGCCATGGAGGAGGGTATCTACCTGCCAGGGGTCTTGGAGTTGGCCCCCTGAGAGGGGGAACATAAGCTGGCTGTTGAAGGGCACCTGGGGGCTTTATAGAGTGTCTGTTGGCATCTGTACAATCACATTGGCCAGGAGCAGACTACTTGTTTTCTGTGTTATTTATAGCATCTTCTAAGGATGCACCAGAAGAAAATTGGAAGGCCAGGACATTGGATTTCTTTCAGGCACTACTATTGTCTGACTTCTATTGACCTTACAGCTGGATTTGCTCTGAAGGACTCACAGTTCCCTTGCACTTGTCACAACTCTCCCATTATTGACCCACATCCATGGCAGGGGTGGCAGCAGTAAAGACCCTTCCCCCCATCTAGGCCCCGTGTCTCCTTCCTTCCCTCTTTTTCCAAGGTTCTCCTTAATACTTTCTTCTCTGAGAGTTGTGTTCCTTTTTCCCATCTGTCTTGTCACCGTAGGCGCTCTGTGGGGCCATTGTACACAAGAGAGGTCATTGTTCTCAAGCCACTAATGCTCCTTAATCTTGTTATATCACTCCAGTGGCATGAAGGCCTAGGCTACCTAGAGGTAAAAGGGTCTCTTTGTGAGGCCTGGAGGGGAGAAAGTTAAGCCCTGGCTTAGGCGACCCATCCCTGAGCAGGTGTTTGCAATGAGAGCAGAATGATGTGAGTCACTGTCAGCTTTTGTTGGCCAACCCTGGGGATCCGCAGAAGGTACAACAGAGATGCTCTGCATATCAGGCACAGGATTGGGGTGGTGATGGGGGTGGTGGTAGTCCATGTTAGTGATGAGTGTGCAGATGTTTATAAGGTTTCAATGCTCCTGAGGCCAGGTGGATTGATTTCTTCAGCTCTGAAGTGCCTGGGTGTTATCATCTGGGACTCTATTAATCAAGTTCTTTGAGAAAAGTACTTAATGAATTGAGAGGACTTAATGAAGGGGGGACATTTGACCCACTGGATGGGACCGGAAATCTGCCATTTGTGCTTACAGAGACAGCAAATGCTTCGGGGGGAATTCCTGATGGTGCATCTACTTCTCAAGTCCTGGCATCCTCTGTAGGAACTCCTCTTAAATGTATTACTATCTTCCTAATAAAATGGAAATCGGAACTTAATTGGTGAAATTTTAAATAATCATCCAACATCTGGTGGTTCATTTATGGCTTCAACCAGATGTGTTTTATTAACAACTTACTAGCCTTTATGATTGGGAAGCTAACCATTAATTTATTAGGAAATAAGCCACTTCTAAGACCAGGAAAAAGCATTTACAGGGCACATTGGCCCTTCTCACGGGTTATTTCATGCTCTAGTAAAACGCTGGGCTGAAGGCCCAGGATTTCTCTTGCTGGCTTAGTTCTTGTTTGGTTCTGAGAGCATGTCTAAGTCACCTCCTTCTCTTGACATACAGGGCGAGACCCATCATTACGGTGGACGTCTCCATCTTCCTCCCAGCCTCCATCAACATCACAGCCCCTCAGTGTCACGATGGGCTGCAGCCTGTGAACTGCCTGAACGTCACCGCCTGCTTTAGCTTCCACGGCAAGCATGTTCCAGGAGAGATTGGTAATGAGCCACTGAGTTAGGGCTCGGGATGGCCATGTGAACTGGGGCGGGCTTGTGAGATTGTGGCTACTGATGGGTTCTTCTGGATTCTTTGCTCTCACTGTGCATTCTGGCTGGTTTTGCAGGCAGCAGACATACAGGCCAGACACCCTTTCCCTCTGTGGTTCCTGATTTTTTGTGTTTCTGGGAGTTTCCCGATTTAATGTAACTTCCAGTTCTAGAACAAAGAATATGTGACCCCAAGAATCCTTCCCCCAGATGTGTGACCATACTGAAACCTCACTGGGCCACAGGTGTCACAGGCCAGTGGAACTTGTGGAAAGGTAGTGACTGGAGCCTGGTCCTTGCAGAACATTCCATTCAGTTAGAAAAAAGAAGTGGTGAGTCTTTGGAGGCTTCCCCTGAGCCTGCAGCACGAGCCAGATGTCAGGGCCTTAAGCCCTTTACTGTGGAATCTGAGAGCAGGGATGGATGGTAGGGTTGGGATGCTAAGTTTTATGAAGGCTTAGTCTTGCAAAAGAGAGCAAGCTGCTTTGTCAGCTTCAGATGATTGAAAAGAGACAGCTGGCCCTGGTGTTTCTCTGGTTGGGGAAGGCCAGCTTGCCAGCCCAGCTCCAGAGACTGCATCAATTCCTAGAAGAGGATGGGATCAGTGTGGAGTAGAACTCAAGAGTATGTGTGTGATCACCTGAAGGAAATGAATCTGGAACAGTTGTGCAGATTTTTAAAAATATTTTATTTATTTATTAGAGAGAGAGAGAAGTGAGCATGAGTAGAGGGGGCAGAGAGGGAGAGAGGGAGAAGCTTGCTCTCTGCTGAGCAGGGAGCCCAATGTGGGGCTTGAGCCCAGGACCCTGAGATCATGACCTGAGCTGAAGGCAGATGCTTAACCGACTGAGCCATCCAAGTGCTCTCAGTTGTGCAGATTATTAAGTGCTTTGTTTTTATTGAAAGGCTGATTTAATAGTAGAAAATAGAGTTCTAGGAAAATTAAAAAAATAAAAAACCAATAAGGACCTGACTTAGTGCCTTTCTTAGACATTTTTAGAGTTAGGTGTCTATTCACAGTGGTTCCTGGATGCAGCAGTACCAGCATCCTCCAGGAGCTTGTTAGAAATGCAGAATCTCAGGCCTCACTCTGGATCTTAGAATCAAATCTGCATTTTAACAGGATCCTACAGGACCCATGTGCAGATTCATGCTTGAGAAGCACTGCTCTGGAGTGTGTGCGTGTGTGTACACACACCCAGAGGTACAAAAGTACACTTTCACTTGTGGTCTATTTCTCAGCTGCATATTGAATGTTGTACATTTAACAGTGTGCTAACCCTAGGCCAGCCATATCAATGATACTTTATTTGATCTTCAGGTGGATTGAAAAAGTTCAATAATCAAACTTTGAACTTTTTCACTGAGATGTCTTTTTTAAAAAAAAATTAGAAATTTCAAAACTAAATGTAAACACTGTGAACTCACGACTTGGTTAGTGAGAAAGGACTGACAAACACTTTATGGATAGCCCAAAGAGAAAAAGATCATGCTCAGTGAGAAAGTACTTGCTCAGGGTCACATTGGTGAAGCCAGGAGTTGAATCCTGGTCATAATGGTTTTGCTTTCCACAAACTACTTCTCACCTCTTCCCTGATTATTTAAGAGATCATTCTCTAGGGAAAAACACTTTTTCTCTTGGTCCTGCAACTCATATGTCCTCTGCCTAATTAGATGGCATGTCTTCTGTCAAATACCAACTTACGATGTAGTTGGACTCCATTAAAATACATTATAAAAGAATTATTGAGTTGAAGGTTAACATTGGTGAGCATAAAAATAAGCAGTACTACTCTAGAACTCTAAAATAAGCAAGTAATTAATAATTCACGTGTGTTCATTTGACAAATGTTTATTGTGTGCCTACATGTGCCAAGCTTATCCTCGTGGAGCTTTGAATGGGAATTCCACAGTTTCTATTATTTTGAATCTGAACCATTGTACACAATTTCCAGGCTCTTTAATGACATCACTATTGTGGTAACAAAGGTGATTTGGCATAGCAGGGGCAGGTGAGAAGAAACCCACAATGCCAGTTTTAAGCAAGAGGGATTTCAGAGCATAAGACAAGTAGTAGAGCAAACTCTGATGTGAAGGGTTGTGGGCTGGAGGAGAGGTGGGTGTCTTCTCACATTGCTCCCCACCAGTGGGCCTTCTGGGCCCCAGTCACTGGAGCCCCTTTCATTGACCTCTAGGCAGAATTATAATGAAGTCTAGGCTTAACCATGACCCTTGAAGTGTTAGTTAATAAGGGGACAGGCATTTGGGTAGCACATGGTACTGCCTCTAGGGGGAGTATGGAGTGGGGAGGCTGCCTCCCACATGGGGGTGGTGGACTGAGCAGGAGAGCTTGCTTCCGTACCCTCCATCTGCCACATGGGCTTATTGTTGAAATCAAACATTCCTTGACTATCTAAGCAGTATTTCTCCACATATATTTAAGATGGAGGCCTAAAGATAATGATAACAGGGGAATTTTAGTATCAGTGGGGCAGTGCAGAAAATTATCCACCTGTTTTTCTTTGTCCTCCCCTGACATTCAGGGAAATGTGTTATATTTCCATCTTTGCAGAAATCTGGTGAAATAGGAGCTGGCATTGGAATATGGAGAGATTTGAGGAAGGGAAAATGGGCAGCTGTTATGGAAATGTGATAGAAATCAGGGAAGTGAAAGGTAGCTCTTGTGGGTCTAGCTGTGGTGGGGTGTCCCTGGGGTCTGGCATAGAAGGCAGTGCCTTGGCTCAGCATGGTCAGGAAGATCAAGTTCCCGGTCTCCAGATGATGGAGGGTGGGGGCACCACCTTCCTCCACTGTCTTCCAGGCTCAGCAGACTGGCTGACCAGTTCAATGTCATTGCCCAGGCTTCTGTGTTGGGAACCCAAGGCTGGGGCTCTGGTGATGAGCCTTCCTCTCCCATTGCTGGCAGCTGCAGAGGAGCCTTGGTGGTGGTGGTTTTGGCCATGGAATGCCTGGCAAGTGAATGTCCACCTTGGGCAGACCTTCCAGGCACCTCTCAATGTCTGCATATCCAGGGCTGAGTTTGGTCTGTAGAATGGCTGCATTGGTGTGGTGTGCCTGGCATGGTGCGATAAAGAGGCACCAGTGGCATGCTAGGTACTTCTGAACAGTTGTCAGAAGCACTTTCTATCTGCTGGCATCTTAAGCCACAAGACCTCCCTGGAGATAGTTTGGGGAGCAATAGGCACTTCATGTTACTTATTAATAGTCTTGCCTCTTTGGTTTTTTTCTCTCCTTTAGGACCTGGTGGGGAAGGGACTCTATTCTCCTCTTCATCTTCTGCTTTAGCAGTGGAAAACCACAGCTCCCACTTGGTCTCAGGAGTGTTCAGGGCCAGCTGATTTACCAAGCCACTGGAGGGGCAGCTGTGGCCTCTGGCAGTACCGTGGGAACTGTAGAGCTTTTCTGAAGGAGATGACTCTGCCTTGGCCCCTCTATGGCAAGATCCAGTTAGGAAAACAGAAACCAGTTATTTTGACAGAATTTGACTTTAGGAATTGGTAAAGCAGGTTGTAGAGGACCTGGTAGTAGCTTTATTTTTTATTTTTTTTAAAGACTTATTTACTTATTCATGAGAGACATAGACTGAAAGAGAGAGGCAGAGATACAGGCAGAGGGAGAAGCAGGCTTCTCCCAGGGAGCCAGATGCGGGACTTGATCCGGGATCCTGGGATCAGGACCTAAGCCAAAGGCAGGCGCCCAACCACTGAGCCACCCAGGTGTCCCTGGTAGTAGCTTTAAAAAGAAACTCCCACTTCTGTGATGGCACCTGGGGCTCGCAAAGCATGGTCCCCAGTCCAGCTGCAAGCAGCAGCAACACGTGGGGATGTTGGAAATGCACATTCTAACTGACTCAGATGGTGAGGGGGGGACCCAGTACTCTGTACTTTAGCAAGCCTCTGGGTGGCTTAGACTTGAGACCGCTGGTCAAGAGGACAAAGAGAAGAGGTCACACTTGGGGTGATCAGAACCTAGAAACTTGGAGAAGAGACTGCAAACCTGGGACCTAAACCTTGGAGGAGAGAAAAAACCACAACTGGTATTAGCCACTGTTGGAACCAGCTGCTGGGGAAGACTAAAGCTGGGTTAGGCTGATGGGAACAGGAAGGTGCAGTCCCTCCTCCCTCTGCCAGCCTCCCTCAGGCTGTCCATTTGGGTATAGCCTCCCATGGAACCACTGGCAATGCAGAAATGAGGTTTGCAGAGTCCTGGACCCAGCCTCGCAGAGCAGAGTGGGCTGGAAGCTGAGAGACAGTAACTTCAGAAACCAGCACCACAAGTAGCCAGTCACGCAGAGTTATGGAGGCACCTGTTGTTGAGTCATTAACCAACAAACAGTTCTTAAGAGTGCCAGGCTATGTGCTCCTCGGACGCCAAGCAGAGGCCAGGCCAGACAGAGCCCTGGCCCTCATGGAGCTTGCATTCTGCAGGAAGGGAGGCAGAGAAAAGCCACCAATGTCCCATCGCTCCTCCTGGATGTGTCCCGGCCCCTTTGTGTGGTAGGCCCTACATTCCTGGGGTGCAGGCATGTGTCCAACTGCAGTGGTTCAAAGAATAGATTTATAACCCATTTCACCAAGCAGTTTAAAACAAGAGTTCTGCCCATCCCAAGTCTTATTAGGCACTTCATTCTTGGCCTGGGAAGCAGCTTGTCACTCCTCGAAGCCTCCTGGCTGCCATAACTAAGGGTGGTGAATACCATGCCTGGAAGGTTCTGCCCTGTACCCATGGGCTCTACCAGCTTCCTGACCAGGCTGAAGCCTAAATGTGCTCGTCAGCCTCTGGAGGCTAGGGATCGAGCCAGCAGTCCTGGACTCTGCCCAGAGTGCTAAATGAAAACCAGGGAGGGATAAGCCCTAAGTGGTTGTGTTTTGTGCTCTGATCTGGCACCCCTCGTTTCCATGGCTCTCAGCGCAGCAGAGCTGTGAGCAAGCAGGGGTGCCCACTTGTGCCTGGGGACAAGCAGTGGAGCTAGATCCCGAGGGATGGCACCAAGTCATCTAAGCCAGTAGCAGAAGTAGGTTTAAAACCAGGTGATTTGTCCCCAGAACCCTTCCTCTGGCTTTAGGGGTGCATTTCCACTCCAGAGAGCATTCACACACAGAGAACGTTCTCCGAGCTCCTTGTGGTCTCTTGAGCAGCATGGAGATGGGATAATGAGGCAAATCTAAGTTATATGAGGAATGAAGTGACCTAGTCTAATAATTACCACTTTGTTCCTTTGGGGAGGGGAGGGTGGAGAAAGCTTAGGAGAACTCGTAAAGGGCAAAATATCCTTTTACCCCCTTCTCTTGGGAGACTCTAAAGGAAGCTCAGTAAGTTTGGGAGGAGGATTTATTAATAGAATTTCACAGCTGAAATCATGTTGTGATACAGAATGGGAATGAATCAAAAACTTTCTGGGACACAACTAGAGCCGAGTTGATGCAAGACAGCTGGCTCCCTCCTGGCACAGGCCAGTATGGGGGGCCCTTGGGAACCAGCTGGGGGCAGGGAAAGGAGGAGGCTGCAACATGACTTGGGGCTGGTCAGCTTTTCCATCAACATGACATCATTCGACATGGCATGGACACAAGCTGCCAGAAGGAAAACCTGAAGATGTGGACTTTGCGGTGGGAGCAGGCGATAATCAGAACCAGCACCCTCCCTGGGCAGGGGCTGGCTGGCCTGGCTTGCATTAGGGGCAGCCATCCTCCCACAGGGCTGGGCTGCTGGAGCATGCCAGCTGATTGGCTGCTTCTCTAGCATCTCTTCCACTTCTTAGGGGATCCCTTTCAGACACTCTTGGGGAAGGTACTGTTTAAAAGTGCCAGTTGAACTCAGGACTCCAGCATGGTCTGCACTTCTTGCCACCCTGGCAGCTATGAGACCCTTCTCAGGCTGAGTTTCCCATCGTGAGTCTCCTGGTGGCTTTCTTCTAGAAGAAAGAGTTTGATACGGAAGTGACTTCTTTTTATGTGATTTAAAATGTCAAAGTAAATTTTAAATCAAGAAGGCAGATATAAAGAAGCTTTAAGCAGGCAGTTACAGAGATGTGAAAAGCTTCCAGAATGATTGCGCTTGGCGAATTGGTTAATTCGGCCTGTCTGTGATTGTATATCTTAACATTTTAGAAAAAGCTGATGGGTAAACTTGTTGGCATGCCCATGCTCTGCCTGGAACAGAGCAGTAGTTGTGATCCTCAGCTCAGTTTCTAGTAACTGTGAGTTGTTTCTGTTCTCTTTTGAGTTGTAAGAGGGATATATTGGTTCAGAGATTCTACAGTGATACGGGGTTTTACAGGACTAAAGTGATGTTTGAAAAGTATCCAGCACAGAGCTTGGCACATACTGAAGGTTGAATCCATTCCCTTTTCCTGACCTTCCCTATCTTAATTTAGGTTCTCCCAGAATCAGAGTCTAAGGCAAGGATTTGGTGCACATGGCTGATTCAGGCTGTGGTCAATCCCAGGAAGCACCAGTAGGAAAGTGTGACAGTGAGACAGGAAGAGAAGGAAGCTGTGTCAGGTTCCGCAGAGAAACAGAACCCATCAGATGTGTGTATATTGACATTGTAGTTTGGAGGCATCCTGAATGCAGAATTCCTTCTTTGGGGGTGACTTTAGTCTTTTCCTCGCAAGGCCTTTATGTGATTAGATGAGGCCCACCCACATTGTGGAGGGTAATCTGCTTTATTTGAAGTCTACTGATTTAAACATAATCTCAATTTAAATACCTTTGCAGGGATGCCTGGGTGGCGCAATCAGTTACATGTTTGACTATTTCTGCTCAGCTTGTGATCTCAGGGTTGTGAGATCCAGCCCCATGTCAGGCTCTCTGCTCAGTGTGGAGTCTGCTTAGGCTTTCTCTCTCTCTCTCTCCTGATCCTCCCTGCCACCTCCCTGCCATGCTCTCTTGCTCTCCCTCTCTCTCATAAATAAATCTTTAAAAAAATAAAAATACCTTTGCAGTGAATCCAGATTGAGTACTGCAGCCTAGTCAAGTTGAAACATAAAGTAAACCATCACAGCAGCCAAACAGAAGGTGTGTTGTTTTGAATCCTGCTGGGGAATCCTGAGAGTCCATGTAGAGCATCCCTTAGAGTTACTCCACCTAAGGGATGAGGGAGCTGGGGTCCTGCAGTGTTGAGGTCTGCTGCAGCGACTTTGGTTCTCTGGCACTTCTAGTCAGTCATGCATATGGGTAGAGCCACCAGAGAAGCTCTCAGGAAAGGGGGGTGTGGGTGCTGGCAGTTGCAAATTGGGCTGGACAACAGAGAAATGGTACAAGCCGAGAGGATATGGGTGGGGCGCTGATACTATCTGCTCTGTCTTCCTGTGATCATTTCTACCCCCAGTTTTCTTTGAGCTCAGCTAGCTCATCACTGGCAAGAGGGTTCACACCCTCTGTTCTCCCCATGCCCACCCTTCCCAAGGGAGGGCAGCTCTTGCACCTGGGAGGAAGGCCAGGGAGGGGCTGCTCAGAGGAAGGCCCACTCAGCAGCTACCCCTGCCCAGCTGTGGCCTGGCTGGTCTTCCAGCAATGTCCATCTCTAGCTCTGGACTTGCCAAACAGAACTTGAAAACACAGTCCATTTATAATCCTTTCTTACTGTTTGGCTGTTGCTTGGGGAAATTGTGATCAGTAGAAAGTAAACAGGCCAGAGTTCAGTTCTGGAAAACTGCATGTATTTGGTTCTGCTGTCTGGGCATTTGAAAAATGTAAAAAGTGCACCAAGAACCAGTGTGGTAGGAATGAATAGCCCCACACTGGAGGTTAGGAGAGTTCTAGACTCAGCTCTGTGGTGAATGGCCCTTTGGCCTGGAGCAAGTCTGGTTGATGTGGAGCAAGTCTGGTTTCCTTTTGGGGCCTCAGTTCCTCATCTGAAAAATGAAGGTTCTGAGCCGGAGGGTCCCTAGATTGTTCTGAAGCTTTCACATTCTATGTGTCTGCTCCATTACCTGGTGTCACTCACCAAAGGAGTCCATGTGTGACTCTCATCCCGGCTCTCGTGTTTTCTCTGTCATGTTACCTTCCCAAATGCATTCTTTTCTTTTTTGTTACATTTCCTGTGACTATCCAGGTCTCAGGTCCCCCTGGTGACCCTGCCTTGCCTTGGCAATTAGCGTTGGCTGAAGTAAACAAGTTGGGGCAGACCAGCCCTTGCTGACCAGGAATCCGCCAGCTAGGCATGGCAAGATCCCTGAGATGGCAGAGACCCAGGAAAACCATTAAATGCATCCAAAATACACCCTGTGGCAGCTGCAGAAAGCCTGTCCTGGTCACTTTCCTCCCTCCTGGCTCGTATCTCCCCTGGTGGCTGATCCCTTTGATGTTATTAAAAGCTGGAGCCATCCCTGCTGCCCTGCTTCTCATACTTCAGTGTGGGCAGGTGTGAGCGGCTTTTTACTGGTGCAAGAGCCCCAGCACTAAGGGGCTGGTTTCTGGAGACAGGGCAGGGTCATCTGTTTTCCCATGGCTCTGCAGCCTTATCTGGTCATCTTGGGGACAGAATGTTCCTTCTCTCGCCCTTTAAAAATGCCACATTCCCTTGAATCCACAAAGCAATGAAAACTAGAAAGGGTCACAGAGGGCTGATCCCTGCTGTGGTACAGAAAGGCAGTGAAATAGGTCTGCCTAATAAAGCACATCATTGTAGGGAGGGTGACTGGCTCTGAAATTAAGAAAGTCAAACCTCTTGGGTTTATCTAATGTGACTTATTTTTATTTTTATTTTTTTTAAGTTTCAGATTGTGTGACAATAGGTTCTCCCATCTGACATTACACATTTCAGGAAGAGGCAATGGGTTTCTCTCTTCAGGAGTGCAGCACAGTACACCTAGCACAGGCCCCACAGGGGTCACGGTTCCACTGAAACGATAAGCTCTATGACATTCGTGATCCATATACTCAGCTCCCTGGGAATAAAGTCAGCTTTAGCCTCTGTCGGAGTTTCCCTGAGTGTAAGCGCCAGGAGGGCAGGGCTCCGCCTGGGTTGCTCATACATATAGGCCCTGTGCCCCCATAATGGTGCCTGGCACATAGTTGGTGCTTGGGGGAGAGGTGGCACATGGTCCGAGGGATGTCGTGGTTATCGAGCACAACTCAACATCCGTGAATTGCTGGGTATTGCTCCCTTGTGTTGGGCATTTTTCCCATTGCTTTATAAGAATTGGGATTATGAGCAGCTGTGATAATTTCTGCAGCTTCTAGGAATATTCTGTAGGTTCACCATGGTGTCTCCTTTTCAGGACACCGACTGTGCTGGGTACAGCTAATTACTGATGTGTATAATGGTGACTCAGTTGGTAACTCATGGGCTTTATGGCAGGGAGGAGCCATGACATGTGATCCACGGAGCGTCACCAGGAAGGCAGGGGGCGGCCTCATTGTCTCTTGGTTCTGTGAGGATGCTAGCTGCGTGCTTGTCTCCAAGAAGGTGTTGACTTGGGGCTGCAGTCCTCGGTGCACTGGGGGGCCAGGTAGCATACGAAGTGTGCTTGTGAGCCTGTGGGGGGGAGTGCAGGTGGCCTTGTCACTGCACGTGAGTCCTCACTGATGTCTTGACCTTATTTATTGGCAGGCCTCAATTACATTCTGACGGCTGATGTGGCCAAAAAGGCAAAGGGCCAGTTGCCCAGAGTCTACTTTGTGTTACCAGGAGAGTCCGTGGGTCAGATCACAGAGAAGCTGCAACTGGTCTACATGGAGGAGACGTGTCATCACTACGTGGCCCATGTGAAGGTCAGTCCTCTTTTTCATTCTCCAGCTTTGATCTCTGTGGATGGATATTCATTTAGAACTTGTGGAAACTACCTTTATTGTATGTTATGTATGCTCTGACTTCTAACATTTTATTTCACAAGGAGAACATTCGTTTCTTCTTTTGAAGTTGAAGCCTGACAGCCCTTTTATTTATCTTACTGTGTTGGCCTCAGCATCTGAGGGGGAGTTATGGTGGGCCAGACCAATGACACTCCCTGACCTTGGTTTGTCCTTTTGGGAGGCTTCTCCATCCTCCTCCCTCTTTGAAGCTCTGTAGTCTTCTCGGAGGACACACAGAAGTACACCGGGTCTGCAGTGGTGCTAGATCACACTGCACCTGATGGCTTTCTCAGTGGTCTACTACACGTTAGCTCATAGTCATGGTTAAGGCGCTTTAAAACTAGTTGGACTTAAAAACTAGGTTTTTATCCCTTGATTACTTTCTGTTTATTTTAGGAGTGCTTTTTTTTTGGCCTCTTTTCCCCTCTTACTCTAAATAAACTTTCAAATGTTTTTTCCCTCTTGAGATTGTTTGTTAAATATACTTTGCTAATTTGGGAGGTCAGGCTTTGATTAGCTACAGAGTGGCCTCTGTGTAGACAGGTGCTGGCAGGATGGGAATCCTGATGGTGCCTGGTGCTGCAGGGATAGCCAGGCACTGACCCACAGGCAGAGAGCACAGGAGATAGAAGGACCTACATGTACCCAGCACATGGTGCTTAAGACGAATGTGGGGTTTGGAGTCACACAGACCCTGGTGTGTGTCCAGCTGGATCAGTACTCTGACATCTGTGTGTCTTGATTTTTGCATCTCTAAAATGGGCACATAGGGCAGTGTGGGTGGCTCAGCGGTTTAGCACCGCCTTCAGCCCAGGGTATGATCCTGGAGACCCGGGATCGAGTCCCACATCGAGTTCCCAGCATGGAGCCTCCTTCTCCCTCTGCCTATGTCTCTGTCTCTCTCTCTCTGTGTCTCTCATGAATAAATAAAATCTTTTAAAAAAACTAGATAAAAGGGTCACATATACTTAAAGGACCTGACATGGAGTCTGACCCACAGCAGGCACTCAGCATTACTGTCTGTTTGGGCCATATGGAATGGTCAGTATTCTAACATTGCTGACTTAGGACAATGTATTTTCATGTAGTTCAACCTGATATTAGCCAGTGGCTTTCTGGCCAAGAGTAAAAATAGTCCATAGCTTAGAATCTCATTCTGTTATTGAGCTGTTAGTACCAGAGCAGGAGAATAACAGCTGCTTCTTGATACTTCTGGATTGGATATAGAGAAATGCCACACACATCCATGGCACTTGGTCTGGCCAAGAGCCCATGAGTCCGTGCCTCTGAGATGCTTTTCAATGGGGCTGGCCTATGTCTCTTGCCAAGACTCGTGCTGGGGCCTGCCCAGACCAGCTGCCCTCTGGCCCTGGTGAAGGCCATTTATAAAGGGGTCCGTGCTTCTATTACGTCAACCGGCCACTCATGCCTCTAGGTCTTAGATTACATTGGTTCATGGGTGCCCTTGGAAGCATGAGGCTGCCCAGGACAGGCTCATATCTGAACACTGCGAGACCTCTAAGTGCCTGTGCTGGATGTCTCCATACTTCCCAGTGGTGAGGCATCTTCCTTCAGGCTTCCTCATGCTGAGTCTCTTCCACAGATGCTTTCCTTCAGGTCTTGTTGTGACTTTTCACTTTGGCTGAAGGGTTCACTTTCTTGTCGTGGCCTCAAGATAGGGCCCCCAAGTGCCTGCAGGCCTTTACAGAGTTCACTCAGGGAACAGCAATAATGTGCTGGCCAGAGGCAGAGCTGTTTCTGTGGTGCCTTCTGAGGGTAAACGGGAAGAAGAGCAGGGCTGCCCAAGGCTGTAGGTCTTGCTACTTCCTGATAGCCAGGGCTGCCAGAGTCTAGAAAATAAACATAAGGCTTCCTCATTAAATCCCAAAGTCAGATAAGCAGCAAATGTTTTTTTTTTTTTTTGTAGAAGTATAGCCCAAATAGTGCATGGGATATACTTATGCTAAAAATTATTTGTTGTTTATCTGAAAATTCAGATTTAACTGAGCATCCGTTAGAAGATTCAACCATCCCGATACCTTTCACCCCACAGTTTGGTACTTTTCCATTTGATCAAAACATGGTTGACAGGGGTTCCCATCCCTTGGGTGAGCTATACAGCCCCCAAAGGGGTCAGGTGGGGACACACTCTTGAGTCTCTGGGGCAGCTGGTCCCCCACACATCCCCATGCGGATGCGCTCTTTGGCATCCAGGATGCCAGGAGATCTGCTCCTCGCTCCCTGAGGGTGAGTCTGTGGAAGCCACCCTGAAGGAGTTTTTAAAGCAAATCACTGGACACCAGTTGTGCTAGAATGAAATTCTGGAGTGGCTTGCCTGGATGGCTATGTGAGCACAGCCTTGGAACAGATAGCAGAATTCCTGGATGGAAAGGGACATGTTTCTCCAAGGAGACAATGAGTTGTACCTAAACACACAGAAGAGAAGGATGCAAAGACTCCAAGAGTATAATACTTTCATACTCAGTTATATTTCTTCATGAGCTTTCTTAGTTCTTCCATGATATGATTTGTCCTATTCCATAAATGTTGGGGATTTTTTACCAGCATGTGAGATAAATATGTATAGTTGCAGATTTAATTGTAAAGGGTTCCCTCATATTGAAGCATCACTTCCCTCTACCTCTGTGTCATTGTGTAGAACACAAAAAAGAATAAAAATATCTAAAAACACATGGAACTGTGGCTTTTAAGAAGAAAGGTAGTGTGGTCAGAAGATTTTGGAGGGTTGAGGGCAACTCAGGAACACTGAGCAAGCACATGGCAATATGTGATGATTGAGTCCTTTTCAGGGAGAGCAAGAGAGCAGTCCAGTACATTGGACCTGGAGAAGTTTGGATATGATTGGTACCTGGCTGTTTTCTCATACACACAGTGGCGATATAGAGGATAGAGACACAATTGTTGTCCAGAGCGAGAGCATTTTAAGGTTTGAGACACATTACAGAGCTGCCTTGTAGTTTATAAAGGCCCTCATTCCTGCTGCTTGCGCAAGTCCTGGAGAGAGCAGTTGCTCCTGAGCTCCCATTCGTGAAGCACTTTCCTGTGTGGCACAGGCCACGAGGGGCAGGTCTGGCTGGTCTGTCACGTGGTCCTGGGCAACCTGCTTCACCTTTATTGTAAGCCTCCAGTTCTAAGCCCGAACATGGGAAGGAGAGTCTCCACTCCATAGTAGGGGGCCGGGAACCATGGGGCCCCTTTCTCCTTCACTAGCCCATAAATCTGTGACTCTACCTTGCTGCCTTGTTTGGAATGGGTCAAGACTCATTTCATAGGTGTTGAGGGGATTTTTATTTTAATGATTAGGAGCAGATGGTGAAAAGAAACTAAAAAGTATGGCACAAACAAGAAATCTACATGGGAAGAGAGGCCAAATGGTAGCACAACGGACGCCTTCCTTCACCTGGAGCAGAGTGGGTTTGGCGAAAGGCCGACTTACACCTTCATGAGTCAGTTTGCAAGGGCCTCTTAGACTTCAGTGTGTGCACAGTCACCAAGGGCCTATGTGAAGTGTTGAGTGCAGACCCTGATGCAGCAGATCTGGGGTAATTTCTAACAAGCTCCCCCATCACACCCATGCTTCTGATCCACGGACCATGCTCTGCAAAGCAAGGAGCCAGAACAAATAGGTGCCAAGATTTACAAGTAGAGTCAAAGGAGGAAGGCCATCAGCTGGCAGTTTCCCAAGAATCAGAAGCCAAGGGGCAAAAAAAAAAAAAAAAAAAAAAGAAGCCAAGGGGCATTGGAGGGGCCAGCTGCCTCTCCCCTGACCTTGCTGTTGGGAGAGTCCCCTATCAGTGAGGATGGAACATAGTTCTCCTTGTAACGCTCTGGCTTGACTGTGACCTTGTGTGACACACTGGTTCAGGCTGGTGCTTGCCGGTATATATACATGGGCATGGTGGGATGCATCAGGAAGGCACACACTTCTGTGGCCTTTGTGGTTCAAGAGACAGTATCCCTGTTAAGTGGCGCTCAGGTGGCTGAGTGTTTATGGCCACCAGGAAAGTTTATTGACCAGTTGTTGTCTGGGCTGTAGCAGAGGTCCCTGGTGAATGGCCGAGGCAACCAGTGAAGGCAGACACTAATGAGCTGGCTGACTGTATGTGGTGTGGCCCAATGGCCCAGCTGGCCAAGGAGGCAGTAGGCCTGGCCCTGGTTTGTCCATTGTGGAAAAACAGCTGGGGAGGCGGTGGCTCTTGTGGGAGTTGAGGCAGGCAACACGGTGGGGAGGGAGTGGCAGCAGGTGGCTTCCTAGAGCAGGGACTGGGGACTGGACTGGGAACTGGTCATCTGAGCATGAAGGCATGGTGTAGCCTCTGGTGCAAGTGGAGCCTTCTCATGGGCTGGCTTTGTAGACAGTGACGGAAGGTAAATAAAAGTGCTCCGGCTTATCACATACCATATGGCTAGCAGACTGTGAGGCAGGCGCTAGGGGCTGGGTGTGTTTTGTTTAGGCTATCTTTAGGGTTCCCCCCCACACACTTTAAGCCTATTCCAATCCCCTTTTTTTTCCTCTCCCTCTCTCCCTTCCTTTTCCCTAGAAGTTTTCCTTCCATATATGGTGATAAGTATCTCTACCGTAGAAGACTGTTTGAGCTAACACCTGCCTCCCAGGCTAGCTGTGTTTTGTCCCATGCTTTGTTCCCTTCTCAGCCCTGATGGGGCCTTCAGGACGTACAGAATTTTGTAATAAGCCCCATCCTCCTGGGGGTGCCAGGTCCATTCTCAGGGGCTCACTGTGGCCCACAGAGCTGACGTAGTGTAGGCTTCTTCCCTGGCCTCTCTGTCTCAGAGTCCATGTGCCCCAGTTTATCTTCTCTCCTCCCCAGACCAGCCCAGTTTTGGAAATCAGCTCCTTCTAGTGATGTGGGCTGGAGGTGTCTTGGCGGGGGGGGGGGGGGGGGTGTCTCCCCAGTTGCAGGGGAAAGCCCTCGCATGTCTACTCAGCCTCAGGGCTTCTACAGCCTGGCCTTGGCTTACATTTCTAGCCTCATCTTCCATACCCCATCACACATGCCTTGGGCTCTTGTCAAGGTAGACTGACTCCATTCCAGGGTTCTCGGGCTCACCCCCAAGAACCCCAGCGTCCCTGGCCTCTCAGTGATCAGAGGCCCAGTTTTTGTCAGAAGTATGTACAACCACATACCCCTTACATGATTTTTGCATTTTTTAAAAAATCTTAAACACACAGCTCCTCTGGTATCTTATTTCATATTTTTTTCTTTAAATCAGCTGACTTTTTTGTCTACAATAAAATAATTTGAAACAGAAATTTTGTACCCTCCTGTAGGCAGAAACCAACTACTATGTGCCAAACAGAAAGTAACTATAAAAGTAAACGCATTGAAGACACAACAGTGTCCTCAAACTCTAACTGGATTTCATTGTTTGCCAGTCTGTGGACAAGCCACCCACTCTTCCTGTGTGTGAGAAGGGGAGATGATGGAGTGCTAGGGAAGTGTTAAAGATGTACTGGCAACTGTACTGAACTTTCCCCCTGATGCAATCAGAGGGACTGGAAGGGTATTGACTGGGCAATAACTTTCCATATATGTGGGTCCTGATATAGTGCCATGGAAAACCATGTCCTGAGCCCTGTCTGGGAAGGCCTGGCCATGCTCTGCTTTGATTGAATACACCTCACCTTTCTTGCCTGCTGAAGGCCCCGGCAGTCCACAGCTGGGCATTGTCATGGGCCCCAGAGATGCCACTGTCAGCTGCCTGTCTCCTGGGAACGTGCTCCATGCCGCCTGATTCCTGCTTTGGGGATGATAGGCACAAAACAAATGCTCGTCCAAGCGCGCCTTGTTGAAGTGACTCCTTGGTTAGCTGGAGACAGAGGTCCCAGGGGGTATCTGGTTAGGGTGGGTCCTGCCCACCTCCCTGGGAACCTGCTGCTGCTGGGAGGTGGTGGTGTGAGGTGAAAGAGTTGTGGATGCGTGGCCCAAGCTGAAGACTGAATTAGCATGACCTGTCATTGCTCCATTGTTTTCTGGCCTGTGTGTGTTTACTAGGGTGAGAGCCATGCTCTGGCCTCAAGTCCTGCACGATGCCTTGAGAAGTCAGCCCTTGTGAGCCAGATGCTCATGTGTGCTGGGCAGGTGAGCACCTCTTCAGGAGCTGGGGAGCAGTGCAGCAGCTTGAGTCTCTACGGGGATGGTGGGGAGAAGCCCAGGCACGATGGAACATGGGGTCAGTTACGTCATTCCCAGCTCTGAGGATCAGCGACCCCTCTAGAGGCCTTCAGAAAACTTTCAGTGAGCGAAGCCATGTGTCAGACATTGTTAAAAGAGCCAAGAATGAGGATTAATGTAACAAGGGGAACCCCCACCCCCCACCCCACACCAGACAAGGGAATATGAGTGCGCATTGGCTTTCCTGGGTAGCTGCAGATGTTCATGCAGTTGTGCTTTTATGTTGCTGGAGGGTTTTTCAAGGGAGTTCAGACCTAACGTACTGCAGCTCTTTTGTTGCTTGTGGGAACAGATGGTCGGCCTGGCCTGGCAAAGGGCAGGGCATCTCGGGCCACCAGGTCTCCCCAGAGGTCGTGCCTCGGGCTCTGCCCAGGTGGTCCAGTCTGTTTCTGTTTTCACACCCAATGAGATGCCTTTGGACTGAGCTTCATGTGACAGGCTGGGAGTTTGCAGGGCCTTTGCTCTACTGAATGCAGTGGTCAGATATCAGAGGCTCTAATTTTCTTAAGTTTATGAAGCACATAGTAAAAGGAGATTAAGTTGGAGTGTGTAAGAACTCCATGAGGAAGGGGAGGAAGGAAAACAAAAATTTGTTTTATCTGGAAAGTGATTTGTTAAACCTCATCTTGATAAGTCAAAGAAATAGCTTTAAAAAAAAGATTCTAATATTTGGAGAAAAGGGATGCAGACCTTAGATGGAGGAAGTCATCTTAAAACTTATTTATTTGAATTGATAGTGTATGTGCATTGTCAAAAACATTTTTAACTGTACTAAACAATATACAGAGAAAGGATATCTTTTAGCCACTCAGAGACAACCACGATCACAATTTTCTGCATGTTTGTCAATAAATACACAAAGTTGTGTGCACACATCCCCTTTATACATGGATGGCAGCATGCCGTGGCACACTGTTGTGCAACTTGCTTTTTTCTTTTAGAATGTCCAGTTAGATGGATAAACAGATTTTGGTAAATCTGTACAATGGAATACTACTCAGCAATGACAGTGAACTACCAATGTACACGATAATGTGTATATACACATGCATATAACATGCGATTATATATATATATATATATACACACACACATGTGTGCAATGACATGATGAATCTCAAAAGCATTCTGCTAAGTGAAAGAAACCAGACGTAAAAAGCTAGTAGTACAACAGTTCCATCTATATGACAACGTAGAGAAGGCCAACCACAGAGACAGAAAGCAGATCAGTGGCTTTAGGGGCCAGGGATGGGGAGGGTTGGGAATGATTAACTGCATAGAGGCAAGAGGAACCTTTTCACGGTGTTGAAAATATTCTGGATCATGACTGTGGTGATGGTTATATGATTGAATACATTTATTAAAGCTCATCAAAGCATTTAGTTAAAATTGGTAAATGTTATTGTATGTAAACTATATTTCAATCAAACTTATTTTTTTTTAATGGATCTTGGGAAGTCATTGGAGAGGGAGACACACCATGAGAGACTCTTAACTCTAGGAAACAAACTGAGGGTTGCTGGAGGGGAAGTGGGGGGCAATGGGGTAACTGGGTGATGGGCATTAAAGATGATACATGATGGGATGAGCACTGGGTGTTCTATGTAACTAATGAATTAATGAACTCTACCTCTGAAACTAATGATGTACTATATGTTGGCTAGTTGAATTTAAATTAAAAAAAAAAAAGGATCCTGAGAGTTGTTCCATATTGGTGTCTGCAGTTTCCCTGCTGTCTTTCATGTCTGTATGGTATCCTGTTGAAAGACTGTCCCTTTATTTATTTAACCTGGCCAGGGGATCTTTTTTTTTCCAGGGTATCTTCTAAATGCCAGCTTCACGTTGACTTCACCTGGAGTCTGTAGATTAGTAATCTCAGTTTCCTTCTCTAGATGTGGTTCAGATCCCTTTTCGGAAAACCCTTAACCTGCCTTGGAAAGGGGGATGGCCCTTAAACAGGAATGAAATGTCCCTTCCAGCTTCAGCCATTTCGTCTTCCTTGTTTCAGGCCTGTAGTGTTCTGGTTGAGGGTTTGATAGGGACCCTGAAGAGGACAGATGGAGGGGCCCTGGTAGTCCCTGAGGTGGCCTTGGACATATGTTTTAGGGAGGATGAGCCTTTCAGCTGTGGAGTGCCCAAGGAAAACTGGGGATATCTTTCTTCATTCCTGCAGTTTAGCTTTGTCCCTTTGGCAGGTCCTCTTTGGCCAGAGGTGGCATAGGTAGCCCAAATGTGTGCTAAAGTCATGCTAGAAAGTAGGTCAGGGTAAGTGGGGAGTTCAACCTCAGGTGGGTTGAACTGATCTATGGGGAACTGCCATCATTGTTGAGCTCAGTTGTAAAGCTGCTCATGTGGTGCACTCTGGTCATCCAGATGTCACTAAGGAACTGGAGGTGGGGCTCTGGAGACCGTGCCTAAAGCCAACCCCCAGAGTGTGGATACTTTGACCACCTCCTCCAAGAGACTGCATCGTGCATAGTTGGAGAGCAAACTGGGGAGGGATCTCGAATTTAGGGGGTGGAGGGGTAGATGTTCTACATGGGTGTTGATGTCCTCTCTGGGTACCATTTGGCTATTGATTTCTTTGTTGGGTCGAATGAAGTCTGCATTTGGATAGTGCCACAGAAGACCTTATGACTGGTAAAGGAAGGTACAATCATTCTAATATAGTGGCTTTGCCCACCTCACCTTTTTTTCCCTGGAAACAAGGCTGGTATAAATACAGAGCCATGGCATTGACACTAAAAGTTTTATCATAGGCTTTTTTCTTGTACTTTATCAATTGTGAGTGAAATTTTCATTTTAAGAGACAGTTTTCTGGGTTTAGTATGTTATGCATACCCTTATAACACTAATATTTTTCTGAAGTCGCACATGATAATGTGTTCTGTCTTACTGGTTTTGTCCTGGTATTTGAGATATGATTTTAAAGGATTTAAAAAAGATTTTATTTATTTATTTGAGAGAGAGAGATAGGGAGAAAGAGAATGAGCACACGAGTGCGGGGAGGGGAAGAGGGCGAAGCAGACTCCCCGCTGAGCAGGGACCCTCATGCGGTGCTGATCCCAGGACCCTGAGATCATGACCTGAGCTGAAGGCAGACATTTAACTGAGGCACCCAGTTGCCCTGATTTTAAAGAATTTTAAAGAAGGATTTTCTTTACTCCTCAAACCTAAAGCTTACATGTTTATTATAAGAGTGATTTCATTCAAAGTAATCATCTTTTAGTAGTTCCTGTTTTGGAATTTCCTCCACGGTTTACTCACTTTTTTTTTTTTTTTTTAATAAATTTTTATTTATTTATGATAGTCACAGAGAGAGAAAGAGAGGCAGAGACACAGGCAGAGAGAAGCAGGCTCCATGCACCGGGAGCCCGACGTGGGAATCGATCCTAGGTCTCCAGGATCGCGCCCTAGGCCAAAGGCAGGCGCCAAACCACTGCGCCACCCAGGGATCCCGGTTTACTCACTTTTTTAAAAAAATTAAGATATAATTGACATATAACATTATATTAGTTTTCAGGTGTACATAACAATTTTCTCTATATATACATTGCAAAATGGTCACTACAGTAAGTCTAGTCAATATCTGTCACCACACAGTTACAAATTTATTTAAGATTTACTCTTTTAGCAACTTTCAAATATGATTGACTGTAGCACATGCTGTACCTTACATCCCCAGGACTTACTTATTTAAGACTAGAAGTTTGTACCTTTTGACCCCCTCCACCCATTTCACCTACTTGCCCCGCCCCCCATCTCTAGCAATCACCAGTCTGTTCTCTGTGAGTTTCGTTTGTTTGTTTTCGATTCCACATATAAGTGAGGTCATAAGGTAGTTGTCTTTCTCTGACTTCTTTCACTCAGCATAATGCCCTTAAGGTTTATGCACGTTGTTGCAAATGGCAGGATTTCCTTCCTTTTTATGGCCGAGTAATATTCTTGTGTGTTTGCCTGCACACATGTGTGTACACCAACAACTTCTTTATTCATTCATTCATCGCTGGACATTTAGCTTGCTTCCATCTCTTGGCTGCTATAAATAATGCTGCAGTGAACGTGGGAGTTACAGATATCTTTTCAAATTAGCATTTTTATTTTCTTCAAGTGAACACCCAGGATTGGAATTACTGGATAATATAGTTCTGTTCTTAAATATTCACTTTTAATTAATGGTAAACTTTTGGAGTTAACTTGAATTTTAAAAGCAGCAGGATTTCTCTGTGATCCTCTCTAGTAGGTAATAGTCTATTTGGGAGAAAAATAAGGTGTGATAATATCAAAATTAGTAAAGAATTTAGTAAGTAAACCCCCTTTAAAAATGCTTCTCACTAAAAGAATTCTTATGATATTTGGAGTAGTAATAATGGAAGCTGCAAACACTAGTCGAGCATTTATTTAGTATGTGCCAGTTATTATCCATGACTACTTTTATATTCATTTTCTCCTCATACTAACATGAGAGATAGTTCCTAATTTTGGCCTTCTTTGGGGAATTTAGAAGACCAGGCAAAGAGGTGTGAAGGAACTTGCTCAGTACCTTAGAGCCAACAAGGAGCAGAAGTGGAATTTGAACCCAGCAGCATGGTTCCTAAGGCTGGGCTCTTCACCACCACACTGTAGCCCCTCTCGTAAGTGTAAGCCACAACTAATGAAGCACTTTTTTTTTTTAAGATTTATTTATTTATTTATTCACCACACACACACACACACACACACACACACACACACACACACACACACAAAGGCAGAGACACAAGCAGAGGGAGAAGCAGGCTCCACGCAGGAAGCCCTATGTGGGATTCGATCCTGGGACTCCAGGATCGGGCCTTGGGCTGAATGAAGGCAGGTGCTAAACCGCTAAGCCACCCGGGCTGCCCTAATGAAGCACTTATATGCCAGCTACTCTTCTAAGGGAATTGCCTGGGTAAAGAGGGCATGTGATTTGCCCATGGTTGCAGAGTTAGCGAGAGCCTTTATTGGGATCAGCACATGGCCACCACAGGTGGCAGCTGTTGATGAGCATATTGTGGCGCAGTAGTGTGCTGGTACTTAGGGGAAGGGACCTGACCTAGAGCATTTTGCCAGTTTCCCTGGTGTGAATATTCCCACTCTTTCTATCAATGGGACATCACTGAATGTAGCATTAGGAAGAAATGCACCATAGCATACTACTGTATAGTATTTCTGGACCGTGCATGAGAGATTATGTAGATCTTATAACCTTAAGAACATAGATAACAGTATAGATATAAATAAATGATTGAAGATAAATAAAAATAAATAAATAAATAAATAAATGATACAATAATTAGGAAGTGATGAGTTTTGAGTATTTATTACCCACCTTTAACTTAATATAATTCATTTGATTATAAGCTTATGCAATTTAGTAATGGCTGTTATGACCACTGGCTCATGCACTTTCTGAAAATTGAACAGTTGGCTCTTGTAAGCCTACTGCAGAACGTTCCACTGGCTGTGACCACTGTGTCTGCTGTGTTTGTCTCTAAGTTGATCATATCACTCAAGTCCTGCCTTACACACAGATGTTTGATATCAGTCTTTCATTCTTGTTTCCTGTGGTTTTTTTTTTTAGATTGACAAATAATAGGAAAGTTAAATTTGTGAGGTTAGTTTAACCACTAGACCACAGCTTTTATATTTGTACATTTGGTTTGGAAGCACTCTGCATTTTGATCGAAAATATTAGATGGTTTAATGGTTTCCATTTAACATAATAAAAAAGATTTTATTTAAATTTATCGGTAGGTAAATTTAACCATTCCTCCCTCCCTGCCCCATATACACGCTGAGATTCTTCTGTTCAGCGGTGCTCTACACACCAAAGAGTAATGGGCTGATTATTGAGTTGTCTTGGAGGAGGAAGGGGCCTGGTGATGGCAAGAGTACTTCCAGTAGGCCATTAAACCGTGTCAATCCCCTTACTTCTAGAGACTGAGTTTGGCCCTGTCCTGATGAGTGTGGGGTGGGCTGGCTGCTCCGTGAAGTTTTCTTGCATGGTGATTTGATCAAGTAGAAACTTTGGGCGGGTCCTGCCCTTTCCTTACCAGTTGTGCTAATTAGAAGCAGCATATTAAGGTGGCCCAAATTGTACTAGTGTGCTTTTCTTTGTTGTCCCTCCTGAGGCATCCATTCCCAAAGCCATCTGGAGAGTTCTCTGGCCTAATAAGTGAGCGCCACATGAATCAAAAAGCAGCAGGCCTAGAAGCCACCCTTTGTGTAGTGGCTGGTCCAGAAGGCCCCACAAACCTTCCTATCTCTTCCCAAGTGAGCATTTGTGTCTGAGATGTCCAGCTCCATGTGGGAGGGCCCACGGTGGTCTCTGAATGAAGGTGGAAAGGCTGAGCAGACCCAGCTAGTGTCTACCTGCAAAGGCAGTGTACCATGCCACCAGGTTGCTGGGTACCCGGCGCTTTCTGCAGGGTGGTTGCAGGTGCCTGGAGGGAAGGGCTCAAACCCAGACTGATAAGAAGAGTCCTGTGTTTGGGTGGGAGCTACAGTAAGAGGGAAATGAGGGAAGAGAGCTGCCTTTGTGCTGTGCTGCATGTCAAAATAGGATATGGATAAAGACATCTGTCAGAGGGTGGTGACTGTTATCTGGGTAGGGGCAGTGGGGGGAAGGGGATGTCCAGAGAATTCTTCTGGGAAAATTCCTAGCCAGCTAAGGATTTGAGGAAGTTGACACTAATAATAGGATACCTTGCTTCACCATGTTTCCTCTGCTCCCTGGAACAGAGGCAAGTTTCAGCTCTTGGGAGGTAATCTATTGATTGGGTCACAAGTGAGGCTTCTAGTACCATTACCTCTGCAAAGAGCTTCCAGTTCTCCCTGCACTCTGGATACAGCATGACACCCTTGGTTTTCACAATAATTCATTCAGCTGCCAGGAGTGGAGACCCGCCTCTAGGGTCTTAAGCACATTACTTGACCTCTAACCATGTTATAAGACTTCTTAGAGGAGGAAGAGAAGTTGCTGGTTCTATTTTGAATGCTCAAGGATGCAATTCTCATGAACTTTCACTTATTTAGGAAATGTGTAGTGAGTGCCTACTATGTCCTGGGTTGTGTGGACCCTCACGTCCGTCTGAGAGCAGACAGAAATCCATGCTCTCTGGGACCTTACCTGCCAGTGGAGAGAGGCAAACAATAGAGATAATAAAGCAATAACTGAAATTGTGTTAGGTGATGAGGGCAATGGAGAAAGAAAACAAATAGAGCAAGGTGAAGTTGGTTGGGAGTGCAGGGTTGGGCTTCTGGAGGTCAGGGTGACCTTCCAGAGAAGGGGGGAGGGGGCAGCTAGCAAGGTGGGATTCCTATAGGGACCCATCAGAGAGGGTCCCGGGGTATGAGACAGCCTTGAGGAGGAGCAGGGGGACTGTGGGAGGGAATGGGAGGAGAGGAGTCCAAGTGGCAGTGATGGGCATGGGCAGACCACATAACACCCCGCAGGACATGGGGAGGCTGTTGTGTTTTCTCTGAGGATCTGAGCAGAGCAGTGCCATGGTCTTAACTTCCACTTTGAAGTAAGGGCTCTCAGTTTGAAAGGACTCTTCTAGCTGCTATGTTGAAATGAACTGTAGGAGATGGGATAGGAGCATTACAGGTGTAGGGGATTCTTCAAGCATCTGGGAAGAGAGCTTGGTAGCTCTGCCTGGGGTGATAATCGTGGAGCTGGGGAGAAGTGGTTGCATTCTGCATTCATTTCAACGGTGGATCCTGAGATTTTAATGGTCACGTATCAGGGAATGAGGTATCCCAGGTGACTCCAAGATTTTCAGCCTGATTAACTGGAAGCAGGGAGTTGTCAATGGTGTTCTCTTTGGAATTGGTAAGGTTGCAGGTGGACCAGGTTTTAAGAGAAAGTTCTGGAATTCATATTTAGATGCACTGAGTTAGAAGGGTCCATTGGATAGTGAAGTATAGATGTGTATATATGAGTCTGCATTTTGAGTAGTAGTCTGGGTTGGAGGTATAAAATTGGGATTCAGTGGCAGATTGTATTTGAAGCTGTGAGATTTGGGGCACCTGGGTGGCTCAGTGGTTGAGCGTCTGCCTTTTTGCTCAGTGTGTGATCCCGGGTCTGGGGATCGAGTGCCACATCAGTCCCCCTGTGAAGAGCCTGCTTCTCCCTCTGCCTGTGTCTCTGCCTCTCTCTCTGTGTCTCTCATAAGTAGATAAATAAAAAATCTTTTATTTATCACAGGGAGCCCGATGTGGGACATGATCCCTGAACTGGGATCACACCCAGAGCCAAAGGCAGACGTTCCACTGCTGAGCTACCCAGGCATCCCAATAAAAAAAAAAAAAAAAAAAAAAAAAATCTTAAAAAATAAATAAAATAAAGCTGTGAGATTTGATGAAGTCACCGAGGTGAGGGAGAGGGGAAAAGAAACAAAGACACTCCTAGAACATTAGAAGCACTTTCCTCATGGTCCCAAGATGGCTGCTGAGTTCCAGCTACTGTGTCTGCTCTCCATGAATGGAGAAGAGCAAAAAGTCTTGCCATCTGATCTGAGGGCCCTTTAAAGAGTCTCCAGTGACTTCTACCAAATCACTGATCATATCTTAAGGGAGACTGAGAGATGTCGGTTTTGGCTGGACATCCTACAGACTTTTAACAGTGGAGCTTTGCTGCCCAGTAGAACTTTCTGAGATGGAAATGTGCTCTAACTGGCCTGTCCAATATGGTGGCCACTAAAGGACTCTTGAGAACTTGAAATGGAGCTAGCATCACTGGGGAAATGAATTTTTATTTTAAGTTTAAACTTAAATAACCACATGTGGCCAGTAGCTACCATATGGGACAGTGCCAATACTGAAGTTTGATTATTTCAGGAGGAAGAGGGAGGCACACTGGGCAGGCAACTTGCAGATTCTGTGACAGGAGCAAATGGAGTCTTCACAGGACACTGATCACAGAAGTCAAGCCTCAGGAGGCAAATGGAAACATAAATAACAGGGTTGAAATCAAATTGACTGTTTCACTTTGTACTTACATATGCTGATTAAAACCTGAGTTTCAGGAATGCCATTGATTAAGTCTCTCTTTCCAGTGTTCCTTTGGAGCACATGCACGTACACACACACACAACCCTGTATCCACAAACATAGTGTCCATAGGCCATATTAGGCCATATACGGTGGGGGGCAGAGAAGAACGTTAGCGCTGAGGAAATCAGATGTTCGCCCTGAGTAGGTCATGTAAGGAATGTCACAGTCTTGCATCTGTTTTCTCTTCTGTGGCATGAAACTATATACACAGTGGCGATATAGAGGATAGAGACACAATTGTTGTCCAGAGGGAGAGCATTTTAAGGTTTGAGACACATTACAGAGCTGCCTTGTAGTTTATAAAGGCCCTCATTCCTGCTGCTTGCGCAAGTCCTGGAGAGAGCAGTTGCTCCTGAGCTCCCATTCGTGAAGCACTTTCCCGTGTGGCACAGGCCACGAGGGGCAGGTCTGGCTGGTCTGTCACGTGGTCCTGGGCAACCTGCTTCACCTTTATTGTAAGCCTCCAGTTCTAAGCCCGAACATGGGAAGGAGAGTCTCCACTCCATAGTAGGGGGCTGGGAAACATGGGGCCCCTTTTTCCTTCACTAGCCCATAAATCTGTGACTCTACCTTGCTGCCTTGTTTGGAATGGGTCAAGACTCATTTCATAGGTGTTGAGGGGATTTTTATTTTAATGATTAGGAGCAGATGGTGAAAAGAAACTAAAAAGTGTGGCACAAACAAGAAATCTACATGGGAAGAGAGGAGGCCAAATGGTAGCACAACGGACGCCTTCCTTCACCTGGAGCAGAGTGGGTTAGGCGAAAGGCCGACTTACACCTTCATGAGTCAGTTTGCAAGGGCCTCTTAGACTTCAGTGTGTGCACAGTCACCAAGGGCCTATGTGAAGTGTTGAGTGCAGACCCTGATGCAGCAGATCTGGGGTAATTTCTAACAAGCTCCCCCATCACACCCATGCTTCTGATCCACGGACCATGCTCTGCAAAGCAAGGAGCCAGAACAAATAGGTGCCAAGATTTACAAGTAGAGTCAAAGGAGGAAGGCCATCAGCTGGCAGTTTCCCAAGAATCAGAAGCCAAGGGGCATTGGAGGGGCCAGCTGCCTCTCCCCTGACCTTGCTGTTGGGAGAGTCCCCTATCAGTGAGGACGGAACATAGTTCTCCTTGTAACGCTCTGGCTTGACTGTGACCTTGTGTGACACACTGGTTCAGGCTGGTGCTTGCCGGTAATAGGAGGGCCGGGGTGGGCTGCAGCGTCTCCTGTTCACCTGCTGCCTGTTGCTTGAAGGATGGTGGCATTAGCAGTCAACTTACAGAGCGTAGCCTTTTTGGAAGTTCTGTTTAACCTCATTGGAGTGTTTTGGGTACAACCATGTCAGAAATTCATTTCTATTCCCTAAGACTAGGAGCTTCTTAAAGTACAAGCTTTTTTTAAGCAGCATAATATTAAATGTTTTTTTTTTTTTTCTTTCTCTTTTCCTTGGTTCTGCTCTCTTGGAACAAACAAAATGAGAAACAACTTAGATTGTGTGGGTTCTTCCATGTTTGAGAGAAAATGGTGGTCACGTGCATTTTCCTCATGAGCTTCTGGTGACCTCTGATTTTGAGGTTGGGGATTTGCTGGTTGGAGTGTATGTGGATGGTAGAAAGGGTGCTCTCACATAACAACCAGCCGGGGAAGCCCCCACACTGAAAAAACCCACCCCTTCCAAGTGGCTGCCTGCAGGCAGCTTTTAGGCTCTTCTCCCAAGACACATGAGGACCTACCTATTTTTACTTCTTTAGATTATTTATTTATTTACTCATGAGAGACACAGAGAGAGGGGCAGAGACATAGGCAGAGGGAGAAGCAGGCTCGTTGTAGGGATCCTGTTGCAGAACTCTATCCCAGGACCCTGGATTATGCCCTGAGCTGAAGGCAGACACTTAACCACTGAGCCAGCCAGGTGCCCCAGACCTGCTGCATTCTAGCTGGAATAATGAAGGTCCTGAAGAAAAGTCTGTCCATATGCGTCCCACTCATTTTGTGTAAAGACAGTAACAGGAAATTGCTTTCTTTTCTAAATACTACACTGGGGCTGTGCAAATAAAAAGAAGAAAATAAGCAGTAATGGTAACAGTGATAATGATAATATCTTTTATTTAACATTTACTATGTGCTAAGTGTTTTACATGTAAATTTAGTCCTTAATGTATGGACTGAGAACCCAGTGACATATAATATTATTTTATACATAGAATTACATATATCATAATTCTGTAGACATATACAGACAAAATAAAATCCCATTTTAGAGTTGTCAAATCGGATGCTCAAGTATTTCATCTACTCAGGACCTCATAACTGGTCCCCAGCAAAGTCTTGGGTTTGAATCCCATCTAGCAACTAAATAGTTCTGGGACCTTGGACAAATTATGTCCTTGCACTTGCTCCTATTGCTCTCTTCCCACCACCTCCCCCTGCACAGACCAGATTCCCCTTTCCAGATCCAGCTGCCATGCTTCCTCTCCAGAATGACTGTTCACTGCTCAATTCCTCTTCCCGATCCCCATTTCTCAGGTGGGGCAAGGCCTTCTTCTCCCTTGTTACCTGGTGTCCTAGTCTGCTTGGGCCCGTCATCACAAAACTCCGCAGACCAGGTGGCTTCACAGCAGGGATTTTATATCTCCAGTTCTAGAGGCCAGAAGTCTAAGATCAGGGTGTGGGTAGGGCTGGTTTCTTCTGAGGCCCCTCTCCTTGGCTTGCAGGTGCTACCTTCTCCTTGTGCCCTCCCTTGGTTCTCCCTCTGTGCTTGTCTGTGTCCTCGTCACCTCTTCTTAGAAGGACACCAGTCATACTGGATTAGGGCCAATTTAAAGACTTCATTTTAACATAATTACCCTACCTCCAAATACGGCCACACTCTGAGGTACCAGAGGCTCTGGGGCTTCAACATAGGAGTTTAGGAAGGACACAATTTTATCTCTAACACTTTGGTACTAGCTGTTTGTCTCCATTATTTAGGGCAGGGAGCTTAGGACATGGGGTGCAGTTACCCTGGGCCATGCCTAATATGGAGTAGGACCCCCAAAATGCTTGTCAAATGACTAATTAGGTTCCAGCCTCATTTCTTCCTTACTGTCCATTTCAAGGAATGAGTAGGGTTCATGGACTGAAGTTCAAAGGAGAGATTTATTTATTTTTCACAATGTAATAAATCAAACTTCTCTGATCCTGGAAAAAATTTGCTGGATGAAACCACATGAACACATACATGCACAACATTAACATTTTGGGGTCATTTGTTACAAAAAAAAATAAATAAGGAGTTGCTTTCTGGATAATCTCTCTCTTGGCTGTAAATGTAATACTGGGAAAAGGCAGGGCCTGGCTATTTACCCCACACTGTTAGTGTGAGGATAAGATGAGACCTTGCTTGTAATGTGCTAAACCCAGCACACTGGAAAATACACAAACACATTTGTAAAAGTCTTATGTAAATCCATTGAGGTAAATCCAGGCAGGTGCCCTTATCACCTTTTTTTAGTCCTTTGTAATTTTGCTATTTATTTATTTATTTATTTATTTATTTATTTTCTTTTTATTTAATACCAAAGGCTCACCAGATGTTGATTGGAGAGTCACATGTGCACCCTATCCTCCATGCCTTCTTAGATTACTTAATCTGGTTTGGAGGGAATGAGGAAGGGACCCAAACAGTTTCAGAAAGTAGTCCAAGGCTACATCATCCTTTAGGAAGCCAAAAAGAGCTATTGCTCTGTATAAAAAGTCAACTCTGTGGCTCATTGGGATGCCACCTGGCAAGAAGTTGATTTAGGTGAAAAGGAGTCATGCCTAGGGACCATAAGGCAGTGGCGGCTTTTTTACTTCTATCCAGGAAGAGGAGTTGTCCCCAGAGTGGAAACTCCAGAGCAGTGCTGCCCAATAGAAATAGAAGGTAGGCCACATACATAATTGTAAATTTTCTACTTGTCATGTTGAAAAAGTTAAACAGATAAGATTAACTTTAACAACATATTTAACCCAATATATCCAAAATACTATTATTTCAATATGTAATCAATAGAAACATTATTAATGAAATACATATATTTTTTATACCAGATTTTTGAAACTCGGTGTGTATTTTAGCCACGTGTCCCATGCCCACTAGGCACATGTGGGGTAGTGGCTGCCACACTGCACAGCTGCCATATTGGTCTAGCATCATACCTCCTAATTGGGATTGCTTCAGGGGCCTGAGTGTGAATTCGTATGTGTGAATACATTTCCTCAATCAACGAATAGTACAAGTAGAGCTCCTATCACCTGAGGTTCTGAGAAACACTTTAATATTGTAGAGGTTGCCCTCATGCTTCGAATAGGAAGCATGCTTGCTTCTCAGTTTCCTGAGCTGGAGTTTCTGGAGCATAAGTGTCCATAAACCTGGTGGTGAGGGCCTGTGAAATCTTTTCAGCATTTCAGAAAGCGTACGGGAGGCCCATCCAGCTGCTGACAATGTTGGTGTCATTGCTTTGAGCCCGGGTGTTCGCCCAGCTTGCTGGTGCTCCTGTGCTGCTTAGCTTCTGATGACATTGTCAGGCTTCCTGGGGTCACGCCGGAGGGCATGGGACTGAGGGAGTGGGTAAAGAAGCTCTCGGGACAGGAGAAGCCCAGTGTCAGTGCTCTCACCCACAGCTCAAGGACAGATCCTCCTGGGACTCATTTGTCAGGCCTGTTAACGCTCAGAGGCCCTGGAGGGTACAAAAGGTGGATGAAGTAAGCCAGCATCATTACTGGTTAAGTGCTTCCTGTGTTGAAGTCAGGGTGTAAGCATTTCCCGTGTGCCACAAATAATGCTCTCCACCTGTGTGGAATGCCTGGGAAATGCAGCTCTGGGCGGCCTTCTCTGCCTACAGCTGCTCTGCTGGTGGGGTTTCCCCTCTTCCCAGAGCAGAGAGCCATGAATAGAGCCCAGGGTAGGGTGGAGGGTGGCCATTGTAGGTGTTCTGTGTCTCTGGCCTCCCGGGCTATGGGAGGATTCCACTGGCTTTGGCAGCCCATCCAGCTTTGGGTGGTGTGCATTACCCAAAAGTCCTTCTTCACACTGAACCAGAGTCCACCTTGGTGTAATCACACCCTCCTCCTAGTTCTGTGCCCACCAGAGTGGCCATAGGCATTTGTCTGCCCCCGCCCGCCCCCCCCCCCCCGCCAACCCCCCACTTCCTCTTTCCTCAGGGTCTCAGTGTCTCCTGTGCCTTTGGATCTCCAGTTTGTTATTCCACTCTGTTTTTATTCTTCTCATCCTTTATATCCTGTTAGCCAATCTGTGCTCCCCACCCCCCACCCTCCCACCAGAGGTCAGGGAAAAACAAAGGAGAAGACATTCAAAGCAGCCAGTTTTCTGTTTATCCATAACAGTGTGGGGAAGATGCTGTAATAAGGAGGTTAAATGAATGTGCTAATTCCTTCCTGTTAGCCTGTTCCTGTTTCCTCCAAGCAGTGGCTACCCTCTAACCTGGTCTCCCAGCTGGCTGGAATCTTCCAGCACATTGGAGTCTGTGCTGGGCCAGGTTGAACCATGATGTGTATCCATTAGGTTCTCCTGAGGTCTGCCATTTGTTCCCCTTTCATCCTATACTTCCCCAGGCTGGATGTCCTCCTTCCCATCCTGGTAAGAAAATGTCAGCATATAGCAGGTGATATCCTTCCCTGGTTAGGTAATGAGCCAAAAAGTTCCATAAACCTAGGTTACAACCAAGATAGTGCTGGCAAGAAATAGACATGGATTCAAAGAGGTTTGGGATAATTTTATTAAAGACAAAGCCATAATGAGCTCCTGAAAGGCGACAAGACATTTGGCATCAGGGACTGGCTTGCTCCCACCATATATACCCAGCACCAGGCAGAGTCACTGACGTTGGCTAATCACTCAATACTCACTGAGTGTGAGAAGGACCTGGGCTGTGTCTAAGATGAACATATGCCCAAGGTATGCTACTACAAGTTGATAGTGTTAGCTTTTACATTTAAGTCAGTGATCCATTTTGAGTTCATTTCTGTGTGGTGTCCAAAGATACCATAAAACAGGTATGAGTAAAAATATTGTTTGATTATGACTAAGTAAATGACCACAGGGCCTGAAAGCCTGAAAAACTCTTCCCTGATGGGTGCTACATTTTCAACTTTGGCTTCAGAGAAGGTGGCCGGCAGATCCCTTACTTCCCCTACCAAATATGGGATTGTCGTTGCTATATCATGGGCTGAAGCGGTGCAGTCTGAACAGGCCATGCTGGGGGCTGTGGTGCGGGCAGTGCTCAACTGACACTGCTCAGCTTGGAGCTAGGGCATCTGCAGGTAGAAAAGCCCACCTCCCCGTTTTGGGTGTGCTGTCTGCTGTTGTTAGAGGTCTCACCACTTCCTCGTTCCCCCCCCCTTACTGTCAGAATGAAGTGAATGTCTTTGGGTGCCCGACAGTCCGTTCTGGAGGATAAATCCTACCTGTGGCTTTGCTAGGTCAACGTTCCAGTCCCTTCCCAGCCCACTGATGTTGGTGTTGGTCACTAGTGCTCCTGTCCTCTTACTCTGTCCCATCCCTCTAGAAGTCCAGCCCGGTGTGCAGAGGAGAGTGGGCTTGGCTGGGTTTCTCACACCTTTTCTGACAGTCCTGGCATTTTTGCCATTTTATAGGTCAGCAGCAGTGCACAGGCTGATCATTTTTATGGAACAATCTTTGATGACACCCAGGCCCCTGTTTAAATCACATTGACAGCAAAGAATATTATGTTTTATACCAACATTTCCCAAAGCTAAAGTGTTTTTTTCCCCATAGGATGGTAACAAGCTTTATGTCAATAACAAAATAAAGTTTTGTATTCAAATAAATTTTGGAAAATCCTGCATTTAACAATGGACAGGTTTGCTTATTCCTGGACCTCCTAGAGCTTTTAGAAGCCCATGTGCACAAGGGGCATACAGTCTGAGGCATTTCCACAGAATGCTTTCCTCTCCTGAAGTTGAGAAGATTTTGCTACCCTGTAGATTTGTTTTCTCTAAATAACTTGGCTTTACACCTTCCTGTGCCTTTTCTCCCTACCCATACAGTTACCTTTCTGTAGCTTCGCTTTTTAATAATAAAAGAACTGAATGATATTTCACATCCAGAGATATTCCTTTAGGTCCTTCTCATTGATAAGACCTGTTTAAAGGTATGGCAGGCCCTAGTACCCTCACCATTTATAGACCTCTGTCAATCCTGTGATGACTTAATTGTTTTGCTATATTTTTAGTGGCCTCGTACACTGTGAAGGACTTTCTGAAAGCCCATATCTCATGCTAAATTTAGCCTGGCTTTCAGCAGGCTTGATTGATTGCTGGTCTTAATGGAAGAAAATGTGATCCTCTTTCCTACTCCCCATCATGAAATTTTTACTGATTTATGACCAGAGGAAGCAGCCACTGGATAAGTGGGTGTCTTTTTAAAAATGTGACACATCACCAAGATAGATACATATTTGCCCCTGTAGTTCAACCGGCATCTGTTGAATGCCTAGGAGTACAAACCTTATGCTGGCCTGGGGCCCTCATGCTTTGGCTAAAGGGCCTCAGAGCTCCAGCCACACCCGTCCCCACCCAGACTTAATGAAGAGAAACAGGCTAAAAGAAGCCCCTGGGATTAACAGACATTCCTGGAGACCAACCCTACAGAGGAGTGGAAATGGGTATTGGGATACAAGGCATGAGTGAAGGTAAGGGGTTTGAATAAAACCAAGAAAGGCTGGGTCTTGGGCTTCTGTAAACCTGTCCAGTATCATTGCTGACCCAAGGGTCAGCAGCTGTCCTGCAGTGAGCTGTGGGTGAGCAAGGACCAAACTTGTATGCCTTCTACCTCTGCACTACTCTGCCCGGCAACCTAGGAACACTTCCCACCCTACTGGACCTCCTAGTTTCCTCCTCCGTAGAGGAGGCACATGTTGTAGGCACAACATGGGATCCTAGGGAGGATTAATGGAGGTAATGCTTGCAGAGCACCCCAGAGGGTGCTCAGTATGTAGCTGGTGCTCCTTAGGATCGATTTCTTTTCCTTTCCCTGGCCTCCTGGGGAGCCTGGGTGTTCCCTGGGCTGCTAGGTAAAGGCCAGGCTGGCTGATGCAAGCAGGGACAGGCCTCATATTGTGGATAGTCTTGGGTTGGGGTGGCACTACAGGGACAGGCAATAAACTCATCAGACTTCTCTGGTCTCAAGATTCAGATAAAGCAGCAGGTGAGAAGACAAGGCCGTGGAGACGATGGAATTTGCCCTACCTTATAGATAGATAGTAAGGACCTCAGAGAAATGAGTCCATACCCAGAGCATTCCATTATGCGCTTGTACCGTCAAGACAGTGACCTTGCCTCCCATATTTCTCTCTCCCCCTTCCTGTCTCCCTCTCTATGTATATGTGTGTGTGTGTGTGTGTGTGTGTGTGTGTGTATATATATCCATTATATATAGTTATACATACATACATATATATAATTTATTTTTAATTTAGTAACTTACTAAAATTTGTTTTTAGTCTTTTTTAAATTTTGAAATCATTGGACTTATAACAAGTTAGAAAAATGATATGTAGAAAGTTCTCACATATCCTTTACATACTGATAACATCTTACCTACCTATAGTACATTATCAAAACTAGGACATAGTATAATACCATACATACCATAGTTTTTTTTCTTTTCCTTTCTTTGGAAAGAGTGCCAAGCTCAAGACTAGGAATCCATTTGCAACACAATTATTTGAGTTGCCCATTTTAGCTGCACTTTGGTGAGATAAGTGCCTGGGATCCTGAGGTGGGTTAACCACAGTCCTCAGCAAAGCTTAGTCCCAGAGGCACGGGATCTGGACCAGATGGGGTTCTTGTATTTATCTATCACCTGTGGCTTGTGGCTGATCCAGCTTGTTCTTTGGAATCGACTATCTCAGGCTGTAGTGAGTTTCTTATCACCAGAGATATTCAAGCATGAGCCTTAGGATCCCTGTCCCCAGCACTAAGAGGGAACTTGGACCAGATGCTCCTTGAGTGCCTTAACCCTTGAGAAGAATCCTGTCATTCTCAATTGCTTCGGCAGAGTTTGCAACTAACATTGATCAGACTATGAATCAACTGATATTCCATGTGATGTCATTGCCAAAGTGATTAACTTTCTGGGCCGTAGTCTACTTGGTTCACATGAATTAAATCCTGGCACTCTACATACCAGGCAATGTTCCAGGTCTTGGAGTATCGAGATGAAGAGAATATTGTGCATACAAGGCAGTATATGGTGGGGAAGATGGATACAGATACACAAGCGTAATATAGATAAGTGCCCAAGGGCATGCAGATGTGAAATACTGACAGATGTGGGGAAGTAGCTGTGCAATATCTACAAGGCCAGGAGGGTGCAAATTTGAGAGAGGAGCTAGACCACAGAAGACGGGCTGGAATTTGCTGGGTTGATGAGGAGTTGGGGGTAGAATCAAGGAAAGCAAAGACATTCTAGGGAGAAGAGATAGCACATGCAAAGGTCGTATGGCATGGCCTTTGTATGCAAGGGAGATGTGGAGAAATATTGGTATGACAGATTGTAGATTCTAGGGGGAACATAGTGTTTGAGCATGAAGCAAGATTAGAATCGGCTGCCACTTTATGTGGATAACAAATGTCAGTACACTAAGAGCTTTGAGAATTGTATTATTGAGTCATGCCAGTGAGAGCTTTTAAACTATTTAAGGATCATACAATTGTGAGAAACTAGCTCCCCAAAGTGTGGTTGGCTAGTAATTTTGCCTGTTTCTGAAGCAGCTGCCTTGATCCCCCAGAGTCTCAGCATTTCTTCCGTGGGCTGGGCTACCCCTGTCCTTGGCCAACCTTCTTCTCAAGGGTACAGCAAAGACCCAATGGATGCACCTCTTAAGTGTTTGGCAGCTTTTGCTGGACAGCTTTAGAGTCCTGTGAGCTATTCTGGCTGTCGCTATTCTTCTGTGTTGAGTGTCCAAAAGCTTCACAAACCGGATCTCAGCTGGGTGGGCCCTTTGGGACAGGAGTAGGGGAATGATACAGCTATGAACTGCAGTGAGCAGTTTGGGGACCAGATTGTTTTACAGATTTCTTTGGAACCACATAGAGGCTTTGTACTTTTGGAAGTACCTGTTTTCCCCCAGCTCGTTGCCCCTTGGTATCATCTCTCAGACTCACTTTGGGATATTTCATGAGTGCTGGACATGAATCCAGGTTATGAGAACCCATTGGTGAGAGGTGGACAGAAGTTAAAAACCCTATTTCCGTCATTCAAATCAGGGCTCAGATGAAGCTGTTTGTATTGAATGCTAGGAGTGTGTCCGACAGCAGTGGGCAGGAAATTAGGTACACCACTCTCCAATTTCCTAAGAAACTAGAGCTCTCCAGGCCAGAAACGTATGACCCACTTTTTTTGAGAAGGAAACGTGGACTCCTGGGTAATATATATATATATATATATATATATATATATATATATATATATATTTTGTTTGTTTGTTTGTTGTTTAGTTTTCGTATTTCCTACAATGTAGATCGCTTCATGAAATTTGATTTATAAATAATAGTTTGCTGGTAAGAATTTACTGAATATCTGTCAAACAAATTGACTGTTCATATAGATGTGATGATTTAAAGCAGAAGAACAAGCCTCGTGCAGAGACCCTGGGAAAGCTAGTTGTTGGGATCCATCTCCTCAAAGGCCTTTGCTAAGGGCAGGGGAGGGATACACAGCAAGACACAGAGCCTGGGGCAGCTGCTTCCTGGCCGGGGGTCAGCCCAGGGCAGGAGGGTCAGCCCCGGGCGTAGGGGTTCAGCTGGAGGCAGTGAGCCAATGCACAAGGGTCATCTTTGAGATAGAGAGAGTACTTTTTGTCATTCCCTCATGTTTCTTCAAGGGAGCTTCAGTGACACAATATCATTAACAGCACGTTTTAAGTTCCCAGATAACTAGATGGGAAACGGGCCTAATGAGGTTCACATCTGACCCTGAAGAAAATCATGGGGGATCCCTGGGTGGCTTAGTGGTTTAGCACCTGCCTTTGGCTCAAGGCCTGATCCTGGAGTCCCGGGATCGAGTCCCACATCGGGCTCCCAGCATGGAGCCTGCTTCTCCCTCTGCCTGTCTCTGCCTCTCTCTCTCTCTCTCTCTCTCTCTCTCTGTCTCATGAATAAATAAATAAAATCTTAAAAAAAAAGAAAAGAAAAGAAAATCATGCAGGAGTGCAAGCATGGCCTTGTTCCAAAAGCCTCCTGTTTGAATTCTGGTTTTGCCACTTCACACTACGTGATGTGACCTCCCTGTGCTTCAGTGCCTGCACCTGTAAATTGAGATAATACTAGAATCTATTTAATAGTATTGCTGTAAGAATCCTTGCAATGTAAAAGTATTGTCACACAATTAGAATTGTGCTATTAGAAAAAAGTCAACACGCTTTAGTTATTATTCCTGGAAAGCTAAGCTATCATAAGACCTATAAAGTATGCTATTGCATATGTATATTTTTAGGAATGGAATTCTTAGTCTTCCTACCTATCCAAGATTGTTTCACAGAGCAATTACATGCATTCTAGGGAAAATCGGCTAGAGGGAAGAAAATGGTGTTATAACATTCTTTCAGCCTCATCTGAATTTTTCCTGCTACTCCATTACTGTCGCTCACTTTACTTTTTTGGTAGGTTTCGACAGGTATCATGGAATAATGGAATTCATACATCTAAAATGAAGATGCATATGATATCATAAGATCTCACTTGTGGTGGTGATAATAATGCCTCACACTTCACCCCTTTCAAAGGGTCTTTGTATGCTCTGTTTCATTTAATCTTTACAATGGTCTTACTAGGTTCTGTAGTCCCATTTTACAGTTCATACAATGAAGACCTCAGAGAAATGACTGGCCAGGCTCCACAGGTGGTTAGCGACAGCTAGATCATAACCTTGTCTCCTGGTTCTGGGATCACTCTCTTCCCAGTGTGTCTAGCACCTGGTTACTTTGGTTCTCCTTCACATTTGTGACTCTCTTCACTGAGGGATGGTATCTCGGTTACTCTTGCTCTGTAACAAGCCAGAGGGAGTGAAGCAACCATTTTATTTTGCTTTGGATTCTGTGGGGCATTCAGATTGGGCAAAGTGAGATGGTTTCTCAGAGTTCCATGATGTTTGGGGCCTTAGCAGGGAAGATGCAGGTGTATCATCTGGGACATCTTCCCTCCCAAGTCTGCCAGCTACCTGGCTGTGACAGGGACCTCAGGTGGGCTAATTGCCAGAACACCTACATGTGGCCTCCCAGCATGTTTCTCCATGTGTGCTGATCCGGGTTTCCTCACAACATGGTGCACTATTCCTAATGGGGACTGTCAGGAGAGCAGGGTGGAAGAGCATGGCGTGTTTATGACCTGCCAGAGCTCAAAGGGAAGGCAGATAGGACCTTGCCATTCAGTGGGAAGTGTGTCAAGGCTACATTATAGAAAAGTGGATGACTTAAAGGAAGGAAATACTTTTTTTTCTTTTTTTTCATTACCAGTAGAAAATATGAGCTGATCAATACTAGGCAGAGAGAGGGAACCATAGGTGAAGACCCTGACTGCAAGGTCAGGTCAGTTCAGATTTGGTGGGGAGCAGAGGAAGAAAAGAGAGTGGTGGCTCATCATTCACCTCACAAATATTTGTGCAGATTATCTTGGAGCCAAGCAGAGTGAGCAGGGCTCCTGAACAATCATTTCTCAAAGGAAACCTAAGGACTCTGTAGTATGGGCTCATCCTGTTGAAAACTTGACCTTATTGGAGACCATTTAAGATTTATTTATATTTAGCATAGGACCTACAGAGTTCTATTTTTTTTTTTTTAGGATTTTATTTATTTATTCATGAGACACACACACACACACACACACACACACACAGAGGCAGAGACACAAGCAGAGGGAGAAGCAGGCTCCATGCAGGGAGCCCGATGTAGGACTCGATCCTGGGACCCCAGGATCATGCTGTGGGCCAAAGGCAGTGCTAAACCACTGAGCCACCCAGGGATCCCCGACCTACAGAGTTCTGTAAAGAAGAGAAAAGTTCATCTCCTTCAGTGTCCTGTCTCACTTATGTTTAACTCAGATGGGAAGAAAAAAATCGGTACCAGGACAAGGTTGCTTGTAAAAGTTTATTTTACATTGTGTGGGGTTTATTTTTGGTGCTGGTATTCTTCACAGGGTATTTCTTTTAAGACTGTGAATAGTGTATTTCCTTTTCCTTTGCCACTCCCCACCAGAATAACTCTCTGATTTTTGAACCATCTTCATATCCTCAGAACGACTAACTTTAAATAATGGTTGGAGAAGCTCCAGGTTAAGTAGAGAGTAAAATCCTATTGCTTTTTGACCTTTGGGTTAGGATCAAGTGTGGTGTAATAAAATATCAGTCCCAAGAGTCACCTTTGCTGATTTTTTTCCTATTATTCTTTCCTGTTATTCCATATTCCTCCAGCTCTTGCAGCCAAGGATTGTTACATTAAGATCCAATCTGAAATTAAAACTCAAGGTCTTAACCAATAAGCTATAAAGGCATTGAACTCCCACTGGGACGTGGTTACCTTTCCCTAAACTTCCTGATTTGTCTCTTAGCCCCAGAGTTGATTTCTTATTGAGCCTTTGGAAAGGTCCCTGATGTTTCACTGCCATTTCTCATTGGAGGGGGACTCTTAGCCATGCAAACCTCATAAGGCTACGGGCTCTCCAGCTGTGTTCCTTCAATTAAGTGGGAGGCTCCCTGGGTGGGGCCGCACGCCCCTTCCTGGTGGGGCAAGTATGAAGTCATATTGGAGAACTGATCCAGGTCGGTACTGGGGCTTCAGCAGGATCTGAGCCACCTGGTCCAGAGTTAGAGGGATCCTTCTGGAACATTCTCAGAACCTTCCAGTGGATCTTGCCTTGGAATCTATACAGAGTCTATTTCCTTGAAGGTGGCTCCCCTGAAGGAACCCTTGAGTGAGAGCTAATAGAGGTGAGGGGGAGCAGCTGTACACAGTTGCGTGTGAACATTTGGTGGTAAAAGGACGACACCCACTCGTGAGGATCTTGCTGGTGAGGCAGCACCCAGGCACAGACTGCCGTCACCTAGAATATTCATGCCTAAGCCACTGGTGCAGCTCACTTTTATGCCATTGGTCCTGGTTTTCAGAAGCAGATTCTAGATGATCCCTTTTGCCTGTGTGGAGGTGGCTCAGAGCGCCGTGGAGAGAAGGCAGTCCCCACATGACTGGTGGGCCTCGAGCAGATGTTCCACAGCATAAGCTACCAAATGTGTAGCAAACACCTACTGGTGTTTTGCTCAGGCTGCTGTTTTATTTGACATTATCTGCTGTCTTCTATTTAAGCGTAAATAAATGTAGCAAAAGTCACAAAAATCACATCGGTGACAATGACTAGAATTTACTGAATGCCTAAGCACTAGTCTAAGCTCATAACTCAGATTGTCTCCTGATCTTTGCTTCAGCCCTCTGAGGTATGCTATCGTCATTCCCTGTCTACCCATGAAGAAACTGAGGCTGGGAATTAAGTGACTCAGCCCATGCTTTTAGAAGCAGAAAGCAGTGAGACAGGCCCCAAGCCCAGTGTATTTGATCCCAGAGCTGTACTCCTACCTGGGGGGCCTGGCTCTTTTGTTCAGTGTCCATGGCCATCCTGCTGGAGGGTGGGCTCCGTGACCTGGGTGACAGAGCGCAGCTGTGTAGATAATCCTGCCGCTTGATTATCTGCTCACCAGAAGTAGGGCTGTTCGGAAAGTGCTTTGCACTGTGGAAGCAAGTCATTAAAACCAAGTGGTTTTTGTTTTGTTTTGTTTTGTTTTACTTCATAAAATGTCAAGGTTTTCCTAATTGAGTTGGAGGGGTTGCTGATTTTAGACCATCTGAAAATCTTCTCAAGAAACAAAACCTGGAGTCAAGTAGAAGGACTCTTCTAGAAGGACGGCTTCTCAGAAGTGATGAAAGGGTCAGCCTTGACTCTGGGGAAGGCCCACAGCCCACAGCCCAGTGCCAGTGGACCCTCGGGTGGCTTTAATTCTGTTGCTGTTTGTGGAGCACTTGCCATGGGTGCTATTGGGTCCCCTGCTGGTCTCCAGGGACACAGAGGTGAACCAGCCATGTCCCTGTCTTCAAGGATCCCATCCTCCCAGAGGACAGGATATGATGGAGCCCTTCTCTGGTGGGCATACGGGGTGAGGGAAGCAGAGGGGAGAAAAGTGTGAATTTGGCCTATTTGGCCTTGGCCTGGGGCAATGTCTTCATGTCTTTTTTTTTTTTTTTAAGATTTTATTTATTTATTCATGAGAGACACAGAGAGAGGCAGAGACATGGGCAGAGAGAGAAGCAGGCTCCTCGGGGAGCCCGATGTGGGACTTGATCCCAGTACCCCAGGATCACGCCCTGAGCCAAAGGCAGATGCTCAATCGCTGAGCCACCCAGGCTCCCCTGTCTTCAGATCTTTTAATAGAAATGTTCAAGCCTTCCTGCAGTGTACTTTTTGTGAATAGGAACTCTTATTTTTTTTCCCCTTTACAAGAGAAAGGCTTTTGATGCAAGTTACACCTAAGTGCTGAGATCTCCATTTGGTTAGAGAAATTGCAGTCCAGTGTGAGGAGGATTCAGGAGAAGGTCCCATGAGGATCATCTCCCTTGCGGAAAAGCCCTGCTGCAGAAGTTGAGGTGAAAAGACAGGAAACAGAGGCCTTCCTGGAGCATGGAGGGGTGCTGTTGGGAGCCACAGCCAAACACACAGGCCCAGCCACAGCTCTTGTTTCAAGAAAGTGAAGCAGGAACTAGAGAATCAAGTTGGTGTGCTTGAGCTCAGAACCCAGGCACTGCAGAGACTGTCTGGGATTCCGGCCGGCAGAGGCTGGTCCCCTGGGTCTCAGAACCACGTCCTGGGGCAGTGTGGTGCCTGAGCTCTGTTCTCTGACCTGGTGTAAGGGGTCATGGGGGTAGGAAGAGCAGGCCAGTGAGGGCCACATCCGGGGAAGTCATGTGCTTCCATGATGCCACCTGTTACAGTGCCCTGTGAGAGGGGATCCCCTGTGTCTAGAGTTGCACACGCCTGGGCCCCTCAGCCTTACTGCCCTCTCTTCCCATCCCTTCCTTGCATAGGAATGCCTCAAGCCTCAATTAATTGTCTTAGTTTTCTTGAGTATAAAAGGAATCCTGGCTGGACATGGAGTGACTATAGTCATAAAACTCAAATGATGACTTTGGCTTCATCTTAGCCAAGGGTGGTGTTCACACCATGATGGCTGACTTCTGTGAGGACAGCAGGCTTTTTGGTGTCCTTCAGAGGCAAGTAAAAGAGTCCTTTTACTTCAGGGTGGTTGAGGCCTCCCTGGAGATCCATAAAATGTGGCCACAGAAAGCCCCAGGACCAGCAGTGAAACCAACTATTTCTGCCTCGAGTGGATCATCCAAGCAGGTTTTTCCAGCCCTGTCTGCCATTTCAGTTTTAATGTGTCCTTACAAAAGCATATAGAAATGGCACGGATATGGCTGAAAAGGTTAAGTCCTTTTCAGGGGCCTCTTTAATTTTGGAATAATCAGTTTTGTTTTTTATAATTCTTGCAGAATTTTTTTAAATCTTGTAGAAGATTGTCCTGAATTCTTGTTCAGTCTTGTTTTATAGTAGGTTGTAGTATAAGAGGAACAGTTAATAAAGCTTTCTATTTCCATATCTACCATGAAGCTATGTAACTTCTTCCTGCTCAGTGATGGCTGAGCAGAACATGTGAAATCTGAGTGGATTTGTGGAAACATAAACACATTTTTATTTAGCAACAAGTGTCAATTGGGGTATAAATAGGGCCCTAAATGATTCTCACATTGGTCTCTCCTCCTGGAGGCCTTCAGTATTATCTTGAGCTGTCATCTTCATGTTGTATTGGAAAAATGTGAGATTCTTTTTCCCTCGGTCATTATTTACTTTTTAGAAATAATGTAGTTTTAAAGAATTCTTGCTATTTAATCTCAAGCCCAAATATGGTTCCTAGTGAGGAAAAGATATAAATTTGTTATTTTTAGTTCCAGAAAGAATTTATAGGGGTAGGGGTGGGGATGAGATGCATCTTTAAAAGGTGGAAGCTGGGGTGCCTGGGTGGCTCAGATGGTTAAGCATCTGATTTTGACTCAAGTCATGATCTCAGAGTCTTGGGATGGAGCTGCATAGGGCTCCCTGCTCAGTCGGGAGTCTGCTTCTCCTTCTCCCCCAGCTCATGCTCAATCTCTCTCTCTCTCTCAAATAAATAAGTAAAATATTAAAGAAAATAAAATATGGAAGAAAGGTTTAGTGTGAGAAGATACTTTGTCTCCTGTTCCTTAAAAATTTGCATTTGGTAAAAAAAAAAAAAAGAGAGAAAATTAGGTTTTGGAACTTTTAAGTATATTGCTTGGTATTGTTAAATTTTAATTCATTGCTGGGAAATTTGGGGTGAGTTCATTTCATAAATATTTATATTGTCTTAAGAACCAGTGTAGGGGTAGAGGGTGGGAAAGCTTACTTCCTTCTGCATCCTTGGAGGGACATGGGATGACCTGCCACTTTTTGGTGAGACATGTAAAGGCTGGTCTACTTTTGGATGAATTTTCTTTCTTTCTTTTTAATATTTTGTTTATTTATTCATGAGAAACACAGAGAGAGAGAGGCAGAGACACAGGCAGAGGGAGAAGCAGGCTCCATGCAAGGAGCCCAATGCAGGACTCGATATCGGGTCTCCAGGATCACACCCTGGGCTGAAGGCAGCGCTAAATCACTGAGCCACCCAGGCTGCCCTTGGATGAATTTTCAAAGAAGATTGCAGCTGTCCCCTCTTCAGTCTTGCCTTGGGGTCCCTTAGGGACATGCTTCCCTTTTATAGGTCCCATGACTTTCCAGCCTTGTTTATTACACCTGCCAATTCAGACAAGAGAGACTAATTTCCTAGGCTCTAGCCCACTGCTCTGATTTGGATTTAGAGGGAATCAGGAATTTTGTTGGGCATCCTTTTGTCCAGAGAGAGAGCAAAAGAAAGATATGAGAGGAGCCTACCTCCCATAATCTACAGTCTCACGAATATTTCTTCCTGGCACATCCCCACCTGTTTCGGTGTCCCTGAGAGAGCTACAGGAAGAGACCTCATTGTGGTGGGAGGGAAAAAGGAAGGCAAGAAGGAAGTCCCAAGATTTCCTGCTCATTGCCCTTGAGGTTCCATCATTTGTAGTCATGAACAGTCATCTAGATCCATGAAGGGGGAACAAGCAGAGAGGTGAGAAGGAAGGCTGTTCTGGGTGGTTTGTAACTGATGAGTGGAAGTTAGATTCTGTTAAGAACAGGGGACGTGCCCCTGCCTTGTTGCCGCCCCCCCCCCCCCCCTTATCATGGAGTATCCTGTCCTTGCCAAGAGAAGTTCTGTGAACCCATCCTTTGGTATCTGAGCCATGGCCTGCCAACAGTGCCTGCAACCCCGGGGAGATACTCTCACCATGCATCCTCCTCTTGATTCGTCTCCTGGTGGCTACCACTCTTTTAGGCCAGACCAGTTGCATGGAGCAGAAAATCCCAACAAGAAGTATATAAGATTCGGGTTTATTGCTCTCATGCAAAAGAAGTTGCGGATTGGTCACTTCATGGTCATCAAGGATCCAGGATTATTCTCTTTTTCTTTTCCACCATATTCAGACAGTGGCTTCCAGCTTCAAAGCTGCTTTATTACCCAGTATGGCTGTTGTATCTCCAGCTGTCACATCCAAATAAGAACCATGAGAAAGAGAGAAGAGTACACAAGAGTACATGTCTCAGAGGAGTTGTCTCCCTCAGTAGAAGCCTCACATGGTTTCTGCTTATATCCTATTACCCACCTTTTGGTCCAGGGGAGATTGGGAAATGTTACCCTTTAGCTCAGCTCATTGCAAACTGGAATAAAATTGAAGTTCAGTAAAAAGGGAGAAGTATCTCGAGAATGGGTATTGGGTAGGAAAATAGCAGTCTCTACCATGACCTAGTATATATGAAGTACGTCAATGTGTGAACCATAATATATTCCGCCTGGCATTCTAGCCATTTATAGAATATCTAACTCTCCTCTCAGACCCCGAGCTGTTTGGAAGCCCTGAGCATATCTTCCTCCTCTTTGTACCATTTATAGCTACTAACCCAGGGGCTTGCATGGTAAGTTCTCAGCCCATCTTTGTGGATTTGAATCAGATTCACCTTTGCCCCCCCTTCCCTCCATGGATCTGTAGTTAGTAAGAAGTCACTTATAAGCATTTTTTAAAGATTAACTTCTTCCCAGAGGGTTTTACATAATTACCAGTTTAAATGTTAATAATAAAGGTGTTAATAATTATAAATAAAATTAGAGAAATCTAGGCCATGAAAACTGGCAGTATTAGTAAATACATAGTTTTGCTATTTGTTTTAAGGTTCTTTTTTTAAAGATTTTATTTATTTATTCATGAAAGACAGAGAGAGAGGCAGAGACACAGGCAGAGGGAGAAGCAGGCTCCATGCAGGGAGCCTGATGTGGGACTCGATCCCGGGTCCCCAGGATCAGGCCCTGGGCTGAAGGTGGCGCTAAGCCGCTGAGCCACCGGGGCTGCCTTATAATTGCACTGTTGGGGATTTACCCCAAAGATTCAGATGCAATGAAACGCCGGGACACCTGCACCCTGATGTTTATAGCAACAATGTCCACAATGACCAAACTATGGAAGGAGCCTCGGTGTCCATCGAAAGATGAATGGATAAAGAAGCTGTGGTCTATGTATACAATGGAATATTCCTCAGCCATTAGAAACGACAAATACCCACCATTTGCTTCAACGTGGATGGAACTGGAGGGTATTATGCTGAGTGAAGCAAGTCAATCGGAGAAGGACAAACAGTGTATGTTCTCATTCATTTGGGCAATATAAATAATAGTGAAAGGGAATATAGGGGAAGGGAAAAGAAATGTGTGGGAAATATCAGAAAGGGAGACAGAACATAAAGACTCCTAACTCTGGGAAACGAACTGGGGGTGGTGGAAGGGGAGGAGGGCGGGAGGTGGGGGTGAGCGGGTGACGGGCACTGAGGGGGACACTTGACGGGTTGAGCACTGGGTGTTATTCTGTATGTTGGTAAATTGAACACCAATAAAAATTATTTTATTAAAAAAGTAAAAATAAAAAAAATAAATGTAATTGTACTCTACAGCTGTTAGAGAAACGAGATGAGAGTTTCACTACTAGTCAATATTAGTAGAATGGTGGAAATATTTATGAAAAATTGTGGCTCTTTTATGTGAGTTTGAACAATGATGTAGGAAGATGGGATTATACTGAGAAAACTTGTGTCAGTACTTCATATTTGTAAAAGGCAGGGAATCCTGAAAATCAACTTATGTTAATGTATGTTCCACCACATTAAAGAAAATAATAAATGGACGGAAAGAAATTGGCATGGTTGGAAGGAAGGGCTTTCCCTTTTGCTCTGAGAGGGAAGGAAACTCTGACTATGCCGGACATCTCAGTTGGAAAGTGCTTCTGGTGAGCCCTCCCCATGTGACCAGCTGATTCACTGTCTGCTAGTTCCCCAAGGAGGTGATGTAACCAGGGACTGCAACTTCTAGGGGAGGAGGAATATCATTGTTGGCCCAACCCTCTGGCATTAGGAACCTAACAGAGCTCTGGCCAAAAGCAGATGGAATTTTGCAGCTACATTTTGTAATTCTTTATAAAATGTCATTCGTAGCATCATCTCCCATTTCCTCTTCCTCATTTTCTGTTCTTCGCATCTCTTTCTCTTACTCTCTTTCACCCCCAGTGGTGGCCCTATGTGCTGCCATCCTGCTCTTCCTGAATTAACTCAGATCTGATCTTTGGAAATAAACGAACTGCAAGCCATGGGGGCTGCCTGCCATCTTTCTGTTCCTGAATCTGGTTAATGTGAGCTCAGAGGGCAGGTAGAAAAAAAGCATGGGCTTTGGTGTCTGAAAGACGCAGATGTTAATAACTTCAGCTCACCATTACTGGCTGTGTGACCTGGGGCAAGTTACTTCACTTTGCTGAAGCTCTTGAATCTCATCTATAAACTGAGGTTAATTCCTACCTGAAAGACTATTAGGAGAATCACTCAAAATCATGTATGAGACAAGCCCAGAGTGGTAGATGAAGACCAGACTGTGTTGGGCTGCATAAGCCATGCTGAGAGTGTGCATTTTATTTGAGTGCTTTGGGAAGCAGGTCGGTGACGTGATGTGATAGGTGTTTTCAGACAGTCACTCCAGCTCTCTGGAGAGAGTGCATTGAGGTAGGCGAGGAGGAGTAGATGTGGACAGCCCAGCCAGAAGGTAAGGGCAGTATACCAGATGGCTGGGGTCAGGGATAAGCAGATGGGCCTGGAGACCTTTTGATGGTAGAGATAGTGGCTGAAGTCTTAGATGTGGACAGGGAGGGAAGGTAAGAGAACAGTCAAGTGGGAATCCTGGGTTTGTGGGGGGTTGGGGGGTGCAGAGGTGCCTGTCACAGAACCTGGCAAAGGACTGTGCACATGGATGACGGCTACAGAGTGTTGGCTGGGTGGCCAGATTCATGGGTACCTGGGGCAGAGAAGGGTTGCCTGCCCTTGGAAGTGGTGTACAATGAATAACAGTGGAATTGGCCAAGGTCCACTTCTGTTCTTGCATTTGAAGCCATTTGCTCTGACCGTCCATCCATTCAGACAGCATCTTCTAGAATCAAGTTGAGCAACATTGAGCTGGTCTCTCAGGAACACTAGAAAGTGACACAGTCTCTTGAGAGACCTCTGATATTCATCTTGATACCACCTCAGGTGACACTGGTCCCCTCACTGTAGCTAACAGGGTCAGAGCAAAGTGAAAGCCAACCCAGAGTTGGATTAGGGTTTTGAACCACTGTTGAGAAACCCTGAGGAGTTCCTGGTGTGACTCCTGCTCTGGTTCTTTTCCTTCCACTTTAATTTATTTATTTATTTATCTTTCTAACAACAATCAGTTCAGTGGTAGTAGTTCCTCTTCCTGTTCATCGTTCAGAGACACTGGGGGCGATGAGAGGCAGGCAGCGTCCCCTCCAAGGAAGAACAAATCTTCTGCGTGTTTCATGAGTATATTCCTAAAATGACCAAAATGGCAAACAGAGGCACAGTGAGGACCTTGTGCTCATGAATTTATTGTCACGGAGTCAGAGCCCAGATAAAAGTCTTTGGCCAATCTGTAAAGAATATTTCGGAGACAGAGAGAACAGAATTTATAGGGTCTAAAAATAGCAGCTGAAGTGCCGCTGTGTTTAGCTTGTCGGGGAACCTGTTGAGCCGAGACAGGCAGGGGATTTTATTTCTCCAGCCCTGAGGTCACTCGTCTTGTTGAAGAAGGGATAGCAAACATTTCCAAATAGGGATTGCTTTTGAAGGGGAGGAAGATGGCTGAATATATATGGCACTTCTTGTTTTCCTCTCTCCCTTTTCCTAACCTCCTGCATCACTCTAAACTTCCTCCAAAGGAAAGGAAAGGTTTGATGTTCTCAGTAGAGTAGGTGGGGGCTGCTGGGGTGGGGGGGCCAGGGGGACAGAATTTCAGATGGTGTCTGTCATGTTGCTTGTTGATGGCAGGTTTGAGGATGGCTGCTCTGAGGAGTGGTGGTGGCAGTCTAATTGATAGGTCTTGGTGGGTTCCACAAAAATCCACTAAGCTAAAGAAATAAACCCAGAGTTGAAGAAATAATGGTCTTAATTCTCCTCAACTGATTATCTGATTCCTGGACCTTCCTTGTACCGTTTCTAGGAAGGGACACTAACTTTGTCCTGTGCCACACCCACAGAAGTGTCTGTCTCTCCCCAGGCCTAGGCAGTCCTCTGGATCCCATAATTTAACAACATAATCTAGGGGTACCTGGGTGGCTCAGTGGTTGAGCACCTGTCTTCGGCTCAGGATGTGATCCCGGTGTCCTGGGATTGAGTCCCACATCAGGCTCCCTCCATGGAGCCTGCTTCTCCCTCTGCCTCTCTCTCTCTCTCTCTCTCTCTCTGTGTGTGTGTGTGTGTCTCTCATGAATAAATACATAAAAAATAATCTTAGAAAAAACATAATCTAATATCAACATCCCCAAATTTGTCAATCAATAGGACTTCAGTAGGACTCCTGCTCTTCAATATTTATCAAAACTTTGGCCAAAATTAATTATATTTATGGTGGGGGGCCTGATGGTCATGCTGTTCGTGTGTTTCTCAGCCAGATCTCGCTCAGTGCTGTCTTCCTTGCCCTGCATGGTGTTGTCTTATACAATTGTCAGCATGGAGAAGTGGAATATTTTGTTTCCAGATCTTGATTTTTAGATTCTCGAGAAGAGTCTCAAGATACACGCTTGGTTATCCTTTGTCTGATAGTGGAGTCCCCAGACTGTTGTGCATAGATGGCTGTCTTCCAAAGGCAACTCTCCTGTGGGTCATGATGAGAAATAGCCACTGCTCTTTCTTAGAGCATAGTAAGAAAAGGAGAAAATTGCTTATAGGCTAAGCACCTAGAAAATGACTACCAGTGCATGGGGAGCACTCTGTAAGCATTAGCCATTGCTTTCATCATCATCATGGCATCAAAGTGCTTTCTGTGAGGGTTCTGTTGACGACAGGGTTCACTACATAGGATCTGATGGGGCCCCAGGAGAAGACGTGTCTATCAGATCTCAGTTCCAGGAAATAATTGCCCTTCAGATACCCAGATCCCCTTCTGGGTATCTGACCCATCCGTGCCTTACTCATCCTATGAATCTTGTTTCTATCTTTACCTTAGCTGTTGGGAAGCTCAGAGACAACTTTGCAGCTCACATCTAGTTGGAGGACATGGCTTTATGGTGTGCATTTGGTTTATTCAGCCCTTGGTTTCACATATCATCATTTTATCTCCACTCTGCTGTTCTTACTTGCTCATTTTATTATGGGATTTTTTTTTTTTAAGATTTATTTATCCACTTGAGAGAGAGTGTGTGTGGGAGAAAGAGTGAGAGAGTGAGCAGAGGGAGAGAGAGAGAAGCAGACTCCCCACTGAGCACGGAACCCAACGTGGGGCTTGATCCCATGACCCCGAGACCATAACCAGAGCCAAAACCAAGAATCAGAGGCCCAACTGACTGAGCCACCCAGGCGCCCCTGTTATGGGCTTTTTTATAAGCATACTTCAGTTCTGTTTGGAACAAGAGTAGGTGTAAACCAGGGCTCCTGGTTTTTCCTGCCCTCTGGCCTTTATACCACTAAAAGGTCACTTCTGCTTGAAAACTCCATGGGATTTCAGGTCAGGAAGCCCTTACTTGTCTGCCACCATCCCCTCCTACAAGAACCTAGCCCAGTAAGTTCATCAGACGGAATAGGTATGGTTGTGCTTTTTCCTCTGAGGTTTTTTTTGTTTTGTTTTGTTTGTTTTTTTTTGTTTTTGTTTTTTTTTTTGGATAATTAGGGATTCTTTCAAGTGCAACGTTTTCTCCATAAATTGTGGGGGCTTTATTTCTGAGATGGGATTTATGCCATATCATGTTCCAAGAAGGGAATGTAGGTGATGTTTGTAAATAAAAAAACTCTCAACATAAGGAAGAGATACATAGATCCTTCCAATAATAATTGGAAATTAATTTTTAAAAAGATTTTATTTATTTATTCATGAGAGACAGAGAGAGGCAGAGACACAGGCAGAAGGAGAAGCAGGCTCCCTATAGAGAGCCCAATGCAGGACTTGATCCTGGGACCCCAGGATCACAACCTGAACCAAAGGCAGATGCTCAACCACTGAGCCACCCAGGTGCCCCTGCCTTAGTTAATTTCTGAGGGGGTAATTAACACCACTGTGCCCTCTCAGTAGAGTAATGCACTTGGGTATTTTTAAGCAGGAAAAAGAGGGTCCTGAATTTCAATTTCCACATGAGTTTGGGAACCAGTGGAGTATTTCCCAAACTTCCCTGGTCAAGATAATGTTTTGTTAAAAGTTCAGTTTCCCAGTGATTCTGGATCACTGGTCCCCAGCAGGGGTTGGCAGTGGGTGCCTAGAGATCTGCTTTCAACATGCATCTTGGGTGAATTATATTAATTGAGTGTGGGATACACTGTGCCCAGCTATGATTCTGACAGGTTTTGGTCTATTGACTTCAGAGAAATCTAGTGATGACGATGATGATCATATACAAGAATATGTACATTTAGAAAGCACTCCATAGTTTGCCAAGATTTTATATATATTGTCTTGCTAACCACATTGGCCCCTTCAAGACGTGTTTTTGTCTTATATTGCCTGTGCCAACATTATTTTCCCAGAATCGAATGGGAAGAATGGTACCAGCAGGCTTTTGTTAAATATCCTGATTGACCCCAGGAGTAAAGATATAGCAGTTGCCATGTTAAAACACATGATAGTTACAAGCAAATAGCCTTTAGCTAACCCTTTGAGCACTACCGCATGACTTTGTGATAAAATTCTTTGAACCTCACCCCATGTCTGGATCTTGCAAGAGGAATTTCTAGAAAGCTCTGCAGAGGGTTTTCCTGCAGGGCATGTCCTATTTGACTGTTCTCTGGAGAGGAGCACAGATGTTTCCTCCTGAAAAAGGGCATGCCGGGCTATTTCCTTCTTGCAGGTTAGAAGGCCTGCCTTCAGGAACACCATCTCAAGTTTCTGTAGCAGTTCTGCAGAAAGCCATGCCTAGAAAACTTTGAATTACTCTGATACCAGATGACTTTATGGCCTTTGGGATCAAATGTGCTGTGATTATGCTCTGGGATTCTGGAGGGGAAATTTTCAAACTTTATTAATTAGTACATTTTGGGAAGCTTCATGTCATTTATTTTAATAAGAGATCCAGGGCTGTCTGTTAACTTACAACTCATCAGGTTATTTTTTTCTGTGTCCCGCTCCCAAGGAAAGAAATGCCTTGCTGGCAAAACTGAGTTCTCTTATGGGGCTGAGGGGTCTATATTTCTGTTCCCTCCATGCATGCTGTTTATAACACTTAGTTCCCTCACTTTAATCCCCCAGTCCACACTCTCTTCTGCCGTTTGTGGAATCTGTAACGGTATTGAATGAATGATACAAGCCCAGAGGCTTAGAGGGGTGCAGAGCTATGATCTCTGTGTGTTTTAGTGTTGGCACATTCTCCTCATTCATGGCAATACCCTGGATTGAAGCTGATTTATCAGCATCCTTGGTTGAGCATATGTAGCATTGCATGTCTGGGAAAATAGTACAATACTTGTTTTCTCATTCTGCATTGACTGAGATTTAAGCCTTAATTAGTGGAGACAATAATTGTGATATTAATAAAGGTTCACAGGCAGAGATTAGGCCATGGTGCATATTGAGACCCTTGGGGCCATGAACCTTGAAATATGCATCTTCTGGAACTAAGCTTATGACCGTTGCTTATGACTGTTGCACATGACCTTCTAGCACATGTTTTAGGAGAATGCGCTTAAGTCCAAGTCCTAACTCCAGTGGTGAATTCCAAGCTTTTCGTTATTGTTTTTCTTCCTGAAAGACAAAGGGAGTTTTATTTGAGGTTCAGTTCAAGGGCAATGTTGGATGGGGAGTTTTATGAACACTAGGAAATTTGTAATATCCTTTAAAGAATCCAACCCAGAATCTGCTCACTGGTCTACTGTTCATCCATCTGTCCATCCATCCATCCATCCATACATGTCAGCATTTACTAATTCCTACAAGGTACCTGGCACTGTGTTGACATGCTGGGCTTACCATAGAAAAGCAGAATATTACCTTGTGTATCACAAACCTATTGTTGCCAGATAGTCTCCAACGTTGAGAGCATCTTTGTGAAGTAAGAATTTACATCTCCCACTCTTTTATGAGAACAGAGCTAATGTACCTTTCCCGATCACCAAGCCAGTCAAGGTGGAGCAGGCCTGAGGCATCCTTGTGACAGTTAGGATTAGAGCAGCATTTCCTTCTTTTACATTACATGGGCTTTTCTGTTTGCCTGGATGCAGACCTACCCTCTGGGAAAGTAGGGAGTGTAGAGTAAGCATTCTATGGCAGGGTCAGACATGGAACAGTCCCCAGTTTGTCACCTCTTCTCTTCCTGGGGTATTTTCCTGCCATCACTGAAACAGAAGAAGGGGTATACACAAGACAGAACCCCTGGGAAGCCCATCAACTCTCATTTCTCTACCTCACCCTTTCCAGTCTCTTGGAAACTTGAGACTCTGTTCAGACTCACCCTGTCATTGGATGATGGCACCAGTACAAGAGTATAAACTGGGATCCACATAGCAGATGCCTAAATATTAAAAAGTTACAGGTGAATGTAGCTGTGAAGTAAACTTTGTTCTGTCCTCATACCTTGGCAGATATACCTTTATGACCACCTGGAAGGCCAGGATGGAATTTAAAACCTTCAGGTGCCTCAGAGTTGAGTGTAGAAAGGGATGGCTTGAGGAGAGTGATCAAGGCTCTCCACTTCCCCTTCTATCTGGCTTTGTCCTGTACACATGCCAGCCAGGATAGTTCTGCATGCTTGTGGATGCCCATCCGGGCTGCGTCTACCCACTCCCCGCAGAAGCTGCCCTTGGGCCCCGAGGGACACTTAGTGGTGGCACGGTTTGCAGTTGACAGGGTGAACCTGGAGCAGAGCCCAACATAGACCCTGAAAGTAGATTCAGGACTTTGGGCAGGAAATGTGGGGAATCCTGGGCACCCAGAGTGCATCTGGAAGGGGAAAACGTGAATTCTGTCCTTGCTTTACCAACTCCTTGCCCCTGATGGATAAGTATAGCTCGAGGGTTCTTTTGAACGTGGGGTTCAGGACAAGGGCCCCTGTGCCTGGATCCTAGGTGATACCAGTTCTGCCAAGTCATCAGCTAGAAGGGGCTGCATGTTATACCCGAATGAGACCCACTCATAAATCCCAAGCCGAGTCTAGAGCTCCGGTTTCCCATTCCCTCAGCCACTTCCCAGTTCTCGTCTTACCGAGTAATGTGCCACTTGCATATAGTTCCAGAAGACTGAGATTTTCCAGACTTCATCATAGCAGCATTGTGAGGTATGAGGACCTTAGGCCAGCCCCGAATGGATGACTGCAGCTTACATGAGCTCTGCTGCAGAGACGAGACTTGAAAACACAGTTTATATAAAAGTCGCAAGCTTTGGGGACAGGCTTCTCAGGAGCATAGCCTCTGTCACACCACCAACTAGCCTGATGATTTTTCTTAAGCTCCTGGAGCCTCATTTTCCTCATCTGGAAATTGGGAATAAAATGGAATCTGCTGGTGGAGTTGCACAGGTGGAAAATGAAGTGTTTGTGGAAATCTAGCATGTGGCTTTGCACAACAGTGAGCACTGAGTGAGCAGCAGCTACTGTGATGGGTGCTGTTACCGTTCTCCAGGAGCCCTGGGCCCTGCTGAGAAGGAACTGCTGTCCATATGTCTGCCCAACCACTCATCCATCCAACTGATATTTATAGAGTGCTTACCATGTGCCAAGCACTATTCTGGTATCTCGGACTTCACCAGTGAACAAGAGAGACAAAATTCCTTGCCATAGCAGAGCTGGCCTCCTGATAGGCAGAAGCAGAGATGAATCATAAGCAAAATAACCATGGGAGTTGCATAGAAGCTTAATAAGTACCATGGAGAGGAAAAAAAAAACTTGACAGGGGAAGAAGCTTTGGTCACAACAAGGTGAGCTGCAGTTTTAAATAGGGCAGTCGGGGTAGGGTAGGCCCTATGAAAGAGGACATCTGAGCAAAGAAGTGGAGGAAGAAGCCATGAGAGATATGGGAGAAGAGCATTCCAGGCAGAGGGAAAAGACAGTGCAAAGGCCCCGAGGAAATGCCTGTTGCTCCAGGGACAACCAAGATGCTGGCATGGCTGGGGCAGAATGAGTGTGCATGTGTATGTACGTGTACACAGATTGTAGATGAGGCTGGAGAAGCAACGGGCCAGTACAGGCACGGCCTCGTAGACCGCTGAAAGGGCTGGCCTTCTCTGACTGAGATGGGGCCTCTGCAGGGTATTAACAAGGAAGTGACATGGCCTCTGCACCTCCTTCCCATGGCCTGCCCTGTGGCTTGGGCCCTCGGGCTGCGTCTACATCGTCAGGCTGAGCCCCCAGACCTCTTCCCCACCTCCTGTTATGGGCTTGCTGCCCTTGTCCATGTTGCATGGCCTTCCACCCCTTGCCCTGCCTCCTGTTCCCTCAGGTCCCAGACGTCTGTCTACAGCCAATTATCTGATGCACTGTATTCTGGAGCCTCTTTTATTTATTTTTTTGTTTGTTTATTTTTTGGTAAAGATTTTATGTATTTATTTGACAGAGAGTGAGCGAGCACAAGTAGGGGGAGCAGGAGAGAGAGAAGCAGGCTCAATGGGTTAAGCATCTTTCTTCGGCTCAGATTGTGATCCTGGGGTCCTGGGATTGAGGCTGGAGACCCTTTTATTTTTTTTATTTTTTTTAAATTTTTATTTATTTATGAGAGAGAGAGAGAGAGAGAGGCAGAGACACAGGCAGAGGGAGAAGCAAGCTCCATGCACCGGGAGCCTGATGTGGGATTCGATCCCAGGTGGAGACCCTTTTAAACAGAGAGTGACAGTGTTGGTGGGAGCACAGGCCTGGGGCAGATGGTGGGCGCTCACTTTAGTTCTGAAGAGGGCTGCTTATGACCACCCTTCTGGGAGACTTGGTTTAGCTGGGTTCTCTCCCCACTTCCCGTGGAGGTCAGGGCCCATGCCCAGGCCACCCTGGGCCCCTGATCTCCTGGATGCCTTTGTCCTGGTATCTGGTGGCAGAGGACAGGCAGACAGGAAGAAGATAGCCCAGGCTGGGTGGAGGGGCAGGGTGGAGTGCAGACGACTGAGGGGGTGTGTGTCAGAGAGCCAACAGGAAGCTGGGCTGGGTTTTGTTCTCTGACTAGTTCCCAGGCAAGGCTTTCCCAGGGGGCTTCAGGGCTCAGTCAGAAGATGCATTGTTCCTGTGGATGGTGCAGTCCAGACATTTAGCTGTGGCCAGACCTTGCTCTGCTGGGCGCAGACTATGGCACAGACATCCACCCAGACAACCTCCGAGAGATATATGCCTTGCCCTTGGCATCAGCCTAGCAGCCTTGCCAGGGCTGGAAGGGTCTCCTGGACCCTATGCCAAGTGACATATCCCCCTTTGCAGCTCTATGGGGGGGCCCCCAAGGGCACAGGATGGGGATAAGAAGGCTGGCCTCACCCACTGCTCAGGGCAGCAGAGGTGAGGGGTGACACTGGGTCAGAGGGTTTCCTATTGAGTCAGAGCTGCCACTGATATGCTCATCCTTCCCACCACTACCAAGTAGATGCCAAGACCCCCCGTAGCTCTGTTTCAGGAAGAACTCTGCCAGTGGAAACACTGACTCCCTTTGTGTAGCCCCACAGGTTATCAGGGTTGCTCAGATTGAGGAAATCCTCCCCCTGCTGCCTGGTGCTGCCCTGCTCCACCCTGCCCTGCGGAGGGGAGGGAGGCCTGCTCCCGGGAAGAGTCTGACTTACCCCAGGCTGCCCCTGATGCCAGGGCCCTGGGCTCTTCTTGGGATCAGCTCTGTGATCAGGGCAGGATCCATTTTTCTTCACCCACCCCCCCACACACAGTCCCTTTCCTCGCATCCATGTGAAAATGAAAGCTATTGTTTCTTTAAAAGGGCCATTTGCCTAATGCCCCTGGAATTCATTTGCTGGAGCATTTTCCATTTTCATAGTCAGTTCAGACCTTGGCTGCAGCCAAGAGGTTATGTAACCTGGGATGGAATGAATCCCATTGGCATCTGGGGACCCCTGGCGCACCCCACCCTTAGCCATTCCTGCGAGGGTGAGCATCCTGGGCTGCACACTCAAGTTGCCTCTGGGAGCTGCCAGAAGGGGGGATGTGGCTGGGGAGTGGGGGCAGGTGACAGAGGAGCACTTGGCAGCTGTCCGAATGGAGTCAGGAGGACCATTTCTTTTGAGGGGCTGAGGGGCTGAGTCTTAAATCTTCTCTGGGTCTGCTGCCTCCTCCCCAGCTGTAGACTCTCCTCGTACGTAGCCCAGGCCCTTCCATCAGCCTGCCTCTGGAGCTCAGCATAAAGCCCGAACATCACTGCTTGAGCCTTGGCAGGGTGCGGGAGCTGTTTCTGGCCTGGTCCTTGAAGGCTAGCTTGTGGAATCTGTCTCCCGCTCCTATGGATCCCTAGCAGTCAGCCTGAGGGCCTCCCCCTCACTGAAGCCCTCTTCCACTCTGAAGTTCCAGCCCAAGGTCCCTTCATTTCCCTTCTGAAACCTGGTCTAAAAGGGGATTACTTTGATAGGGGACCTGCATCATGAGGTTTAACTGACTTCTAGATTTTATTTTATTTTTTTTAATTTTTTTTTTAATTTTTATTTATTTATGATAGTCACACAGAGAGAGAGAGAGAGAGAGAGGCGCAGAGACATAGGCAGAGGGAGAAGCAGGCTCCATGCACCAGGAGCCCGATATGGGATTCGATCCTGGGTCTCCAGGATCGCGCCCTGGGCCAAAGGCAGGCGCTAAACCGCTGCGCCACCCAGGGATCCCGACTTCTAGATTTTAAAAGGAGACAAAGACATAGAGTGGTTTTTGGAACCCAGAGCTTAGACATGAGGAGACACAGTTAGGGTGGTGGTCAGTGGAGAGAGAAGGGGATGAGGCCCCTGCCTTCCCCCCTGCACCTCCATCTTGGGAAATGTTAAGAAGCCCATTCTCTATTGCCACCTCTCTCCCTCTCTCCCCTGATGTGGCCCGAGGTGTCTCCCTTCACATCACTTCTCTGCTTAAATATGCTTGTTAAGCCACATTAAGAACAAGGTAACCCAGTATGTGTCTGTGTCTATTAACACAGCACCAACTGCTGCAGCAAATAAAGCCTCAATTTTCAGAGTATTAACCCACTAGAAATTTGTGCATTACTCATGTATCCATCAAATAAGACTCTTCCTCAGGGGAAGCAGCTTCCTCCACATGGTGATTCTGGGACTTGGGTTTTTTTTTCCATTGTTGGCTTTGTCCTCCCTCAGGGCCCCATGGTCATCTGCTTCCTTAGGGTCAGGAGGAGAAAGAGCCAGTGGAGAAGCCACATCTACTTCTTAACTACTCCAGCCTAAAAATGACCCACATCCCTTTCTATTGGTGAGACCCAGCCACATGGCCACAGCTGGTCCCCAAGGAACATGGTCCCAGCTTGGGAGCTATCACAGTGATCACTCCACATGGCATCAGTGGAAGGAAATGGAGAGAAAGAGGTGTCCTGGAGAGGTGACAAAGTGATTACATCAGCAGGATTTCATGAGTGAGTGTTGGGGGCAATGAAGAAAGATCGGGAGTCCTAGGTCCCCTGAGGTCTCTGGCTTGGAGAACAGGTTGAATGGTGCTGCCACCCAAGGAAAGAAGTCTCCAGGAAGAGGGGCTGATGTCAAGAGGGGAAGCTCCTATCTGTCATGTGCCCAGCATGGACTGGGGGCTATAAGAATGTTTTGTGATTTAGGAAAGAGTAGAAACAGTAGTGAATGGACTTGAGGCCCTTCTGCCCATCCCATGGAGATCTAGTTGAGAAAAGGAGTTCAGGAACTGTACTCATAGCTTGAAACCACAGCATCTGGTGGATCAGATCAACCAGTATGCAAGTGCAAAGCTAATAATAAGAGTAATCATGGAGCACCTGGATGGCTCAGTGTCTGCCTTCATCTCAGGTTATGATCCCGGGGTCCTGGGAGAGAGCCCCTGGTCGATTCCCTTCTCAGCCAGGTGTCTGCTTTTCCCTCTCCCTCTGCTTGCTGCTCTGCCTACCGTGTGCTCTCTCTCTCTCTGTCTCTCTCCCTGTCAAATAAATAAAATCTTAAAAAAAAAGGTCAGGGGAAGAAAGGCATAATCAGTAACCCAGAAGAGGACATCACCCCAGGCATCGGGCCCTCTTTAGTGCTGGGTTCTTGTTTCTCTGAGCCTGGGGAGAGGGATGAGGGCAAGCCAGATCCTGGTCCACCTGACTCAGATGAGGAGCACCTGCCTGCTTTATGCCAGCACAGCTTCCTCTGCCCTCCTTGGCCTCAGCCTCATTGCCCTAGTGACAGGGCGCCAAGAAGGACTGGGAGCTGGCATTACCTAGGCATCTGACCAGAGGCAAGTAGGCTGCCCCTCTCTTCCCTCATCAGAAAGAAAGGGGGAACCAGCTGCAGGCCAGGAGCTGGGCTGTAGCCACAGATCACTCTGCTACTGGGTGCCAGTAGCAGGTGCCAGGCGGCCCAGGCCACCTGAGCTCTGAGTTAGCAGCAGGTCACAGGAGCAGATATTTAGAAAAGCTTTGCAAGTAAGAGTTGGGGGCAGGATGGAGGCTTGGCCCCATTTCTGTCTAAAGGTCAAACTAGGGATCCCTGGGTGGCACAGCGGTTTGGCACCTGCCTTTGGCCCAGGGCGCGATCCTGGAGACCCAGGATCGAATCCCACGTCGGGCTCCAGGTGCATGGAGCCTGCTTCTCCCTCTGCCTGTGTCTCTGCCTCTCTCTCTCTCTCTCTCTCTCTCTCTCTCTGTGTGACTATCATAAATAAATAAAAATTAAAAAACAAAACAAACCAAAAATAAAGGTCAAACTAGTAGCCTTTTATTATGCCAAGAGCAAGAAGGGGCACTGCCTGACTGGCAGGGAGCTGTGGAGGATGGGACTCACACCCCTACCTGGATGGGGAGCCTGGGCTGAGGGAGGGGAGAGTTGACAGCTGAATACTCTCTGACCTCTCCCCTTGCTCTCAGCAAATCCTGTGCCCCTTCTCCATTCCTTCTGTGAAGGCCTACAGAGAAGATTCCACAGTGGGGAGCACACAGAATTTTTTAGAGTGTGGAGGCCACAATTAAGGAAATTTTGTTTGTTTGTTTAATTTCTAAGGGAAGCCCAAAGTGTTTGTGAGACTGCGAGCACCTGCAGGAGGTTGAGAACTGTCAGAAAACCATAGACAGCTATGGATCAGGTGGTGATTGAGACATGGGAGGCATGAGCATGTTGAGGTCTGGCCTAGAACACTGTGGCCCTCAGTGTGAGGTCCCAGGTTCCTTTGCACTGGTGCTGCTGGGGAGAGCACTCTGGGGCTGCAGGCCTGGGGAGGCACCCCTGTTGGAGTGTGCAGGCAGGCTGTATCTTGAAGCCTGAGCTAGGGTTTAGGAAGGGGAGTGGGGAGTAGAGGCTTTTGAGCACATAGAGGGCAAGGAGGAACAGGTGAGAGCAAGCTCTGTATAGTCAGCGGGAAGAAGATGCTGGAATAAGATAATAAGATTGCCAAGTTAGGTTTAAAACTGGCTTCATGTTCTCTGGGTAATAAATGGAAACTTCTGGGAGTATCTTTCCACTAAACCAAAACCATTCCCGGATTGTCAGGGTTCCACAGATTACCCTCTAACTCTCATCATGTGGGCCCTGTTCAGGACTAACTGGTGAATCAAACAAAGCTGTCTTCTCCTGGAGTCACCTGAAAAGGCACCTGTAATATCTCTGCCTTGTTTCACATTCAGAAGATTTTTGACGTTGGGAAGAGCAGCAGTAGTGTCACGGTCCAGGGAAGGCCAGGCTGGAAGAAGGAGGCCTCTGGAGTCCCAGACATGTCTGGGAGCTGGGAGCCTCAGAAGCCTGAGTTTGGGGAGGCCAAGGGAAAACAGACCATATATTCCCAGGCTGCACAAGGAACCAGGCCTGTCCACCCTGATCAGGGTCAGCCGCCCTTCTGAGGCCAGCCGCACCGTTAGGCCAGACCGTACCCTTGGCAACCCAAGGGCCAAGCCAGGGAAAAGAAGAAAACAGTGAGAAAAAGCCTCAGAAGCAAGAAGTGCAGATGTCAGGGAATTCTGATGGCGTGTGATCAACTTGCAGTCTGAAAGCTGCACAGAAAAAAAAAAAAAAAAACAGCCCAAATGGAAAGCAAACAGACTCTGAGTTGAGAAACTTATTCCCTTATCCAGAGTGCACAGTTCAGAGAGTAGCAGAAAAGCGTAAACACTGCCAAACCAATTCAGCTACTTCATCGCTTTATTTTCATGATCGGGGGTGGCACTGGGAGTGCTGGGCGAGCAGAGTTGGACTCAGGGCCCCTTGGCCCCACTTGGCTTTTCCTCATGTTGCAACAGCTTGCTAACTCTGCTTCTCCACTTTGTTCCCCTCCTGGCCCGGTGTTTGGGCTGTCAGCATGGTGGCCATGTATGCATGAAGAGAGCCACAGGGTGGTTTCCTGCCACCCGAGTTTTTCAGGGCGTTTTCTTCGTCCCTGTGTGTGGCAGTGAAAGACAGTCTGGCCCATAGCTGGGACTTCTCGCCTTGGGGGTTTCAGGCCACCTCTCTGTGCCTGGGCCTGAGAGGTGATGAAAAGCTCCATTGGCTTATCCCAGGAAGGTCGAACCATGCATCCTGGTCGCAGGTGGTTTTTCCTCTTCCGTTCATTCATTGATCCACCTCTTCCGTTCATTCATTGATCCACTTGGTCAGTCAGCAAGCATTTACTGAGCACTCTCCATGGGTCATCATTGGGCAAGGTGCTGTAGGTACTGTGATGAGGAAAAGCAGACATGGCCCTTGCCCTGTAGGAGGTTGCACTATGAATAAAATGACCCTGTGAATGAATGTCTCCTTCCAGCTGTGGTACCTGCCATGAAGGAACATGATGCTATTAAAGTGTAGCCCAGCATTTACATGTGACATTCTCTTGTCAGTTTCCACCAAGCCCCAAGGGTTGCCACTCTTTCCACATCCTCAGTCCAGATACTCCACTACCTGTTAGGAACTTGGAAAGAGACAGACTGCAGCTCAGTTTTGAACTTAGCCCCTGACCAATGTCCAGAGTACAAAGGCATTGCCATTAGCGAAGCCCAGGAAGTTTGACTTTGGAGAGGGAGACAGTTTTGGAGAAGGCTGATGGTGTGGTATAGTGGTTTCCCATCTGAGCTTGTTGGAGAAAAGAGGGTATATTCCCCTCAAGCCATGAGAAAGCAGAACACTCAGAGTGCTTGCCCAGGTATCTTCCAGAGTCTCAGGGAGCAAAGGTGGATGTTGGACATACACCTTAAAGAGGAGTTCATGGAGCCCCGAGAAGGGCTTACCTTCCCACAGAAGGATGTGTGAATGCATCTCAGGGATAGCTGGTCCACTGTGTCTTCCTGAACCATCTAAAAGGGATTGGAGACCAGTTGTCCTCTCAGGAGCTTCGGAGGAGGGTCCCAATGCTGGAGAAGCTCCAGGGAGCCTTCAGATGTTCCTCAAAACATAACCAGGAACACCCACTAAGCCGGGAGACGTCAACATGCAAGTGTCCAGGGAAGCTTTGAACATCTGCAGTGGTGGCAGGAGAACCAACACCTGATGATGTGCGTTCCAGCCAAGTATGTCTTCCGCTCCTCTCCACCACCCTGCCCCAGAAGGTGTCCTAAGCAGGAGAAGGTGACCACCCTTTGCTTTTCCATCCTCTACTCTCACCTCCTAGCAGCTTTCAAGCCTGAGATAGGATACAGCCAAGTTTAACTTAAGGTGAAATTTGAAATTTTATACTATTACACAGGACTGGTCATTCTAGTACTGAACAAGGTTATTGTGAAGTGGCTGCAAGACTTTTTGTAATCTGAGTGATCCAAGAGGGAATGGGAGCAGCCCACAAGTTCATCTAGGGAGAAGGGGACCAACCTACGCATCTCAGGGTTTGAGGGGCACAGGACGGTGCAGTCAGTGTCACATTTCAGGAAGATCATGTTGGCTGCAGGTTAGGGAGGTGAGTGTGGATTCTGGAAGAACAGGGAGGATGTTTGCAGTGGTCTGTGATGGAGGTGAGGAGGGAGGGCAGGCTGCAGAGAAGGCAGCAGACAGTGATGTAGGACTCCTGTGGTCTCCTTTTGTCTCTACTGTGGACTTGTTTCTATTGTATGAAGAACTCTGATTAGTTCCCCCTCTCCCACCCAGGACTATGATTCGTACCTGCTGACAACAGGTACTTAATACCTGACTGATCAGTGTTTCTTAAATAAGGTGCAGTAAGAAAAACAAGAGAGTTCATTTCAGTTATCTCTTAGAACAATAATACATAGCAAATAAACTCAGAACCTCAGTTGGCATCTAAAAATAAGCATGCTATTCACAAATCTCAGGTGAGTAGTGGCTTGGCTGGACTGCTCTGCTGATCTTGGCAGGGCTTGTTCACATCACTAGGGGTCAGCTGGCTGTTGGCGGTCTCCACTGGCCTGGGCTTTGGTGACTGTGGCTGCGCAGCTGTGTTCCACCTGTATCTTATCCTCCAAAAGGCAGTGCTGGCATGGTGTCATGGCAATGGAGGAGGCCGTTGATGGAATCATTGACGCGGGCTTGAATCCCATCTGCGACACCAACTAGTCATGTGACTTCAGTTATTTTATGCCTTATGGTTTAATGTCTATCTTTGTAAAATGGGACTGAGAAAATTGATCTCACTGGGCCATGAATGAAATAACAGCAGTGATACCTCCTTCCCGCTGTTCCATCCTGAAGGGATAAATGACTCCGCTTATGGCACAAGCACAGAAGAGAAAAAGGAGACTCTTCATAGATGGGAAAGAGTCAGAGGGCTGGGAGGGAGTGCAAGGCTGGAGAAGTAGCACACACACAGGTGTGGAGATAAGGTAGGACAAGCGCTCTGGAAATGAAGAGGTGAGAGAGTGTGCAGGAAGATTGGCTGAAGTCTTTGGCTCTAGGGGTATGGTGCCAGTGAGTCCTGATCTTATTTTGCCAGCCATGGAAACCATGGAAGATTCTGTAAGAAGCAAGGGATTAATTTTATTCGGTAAGCATTTCTTTGGTACCTGCTGTTGTGAAACATATTCTTTTAGGTGCTAGGGATTCAACAGTGATTAATCACAGTCTTGTGGAAGAGTCAGGCAGGGTGGACAAGAGACTTTGGCACACAGTGAAATCAGAGAGGCTGGTTGGCCAAGAGGAGTACTGGCCCTGAGACATGATGCTACCTTATGGGATTTGGCCCCCCATCCACAAGCAGAGTACCTGCTCTTTGGGCCAAAGTGTATGAAGCCCCCTCTGTACAAAACCTCATTTTTTGTGACCAAAGCCATCTGATAATGGGGCTGAGGAAGAAGCAGATGAAGGAAGGAAAGCTCAGCAGTCTCTGAGGATCCTTACACCAGGATCCCTCCACCTGAACCTAGGGACTTGGGCACCTGTTGGCATGTATATTTTATGGGATCTCTGGGTTTGTAGGGAAGGCTGTACCAATGACCTGTTAAGCCTGGTGGGTGGTACCTTTCCTTTGTTATTTCTTATGTAGACATCAGTCTAGGATTCTCCACATATAGCATCTCTTGGTCCGTGAGACGGGGACAGTAATAGAATTTACCTCAGAGGTCATTTGGAGGATTAGATAAAGCATATATACCTAGTAAATGCTCATTTAACAAGCAGCATGTTATGTGTTTTGCATTTTCCTCATTTTTTTATTTTGGAAAATGCACTCTCTATAGATCTACCCTTCTTTGAGACAATAGAGAGGACTGTCCCCTCTATCATTGTGGCATAATTTAAACTCAGGACTTCAGTTTTGGAAAACAACAAGGGATGGATATTCATCTACACTGGAAATTTGGGGAATTAGACTAGAGAAGGAAGGGAGGCAATCTCATTTGTGCTGGAAACTCTAGGAAATAAAGCTTTCAGGCAAACGGGAAGAATACTGGATTCATTTACTCTCATTGCTCAACCTTCATCCACACTTTCTTAACATCTTACCATTATAAATACAGTAATTCTAATCATTTATTTAGTCAATAAAAACAAGCCTTTATTATGTACTAGACGCTATGCCAGGAGCCAGAGACCCAGCTAAACAAGGCATTCCCCCTGTACTAAAGAATTTCAGCTTCACTGCCTGCCCAGAAAACTCTAAGGACTGCCCATTGCATCTGAAATCATAGATTCTCAAGCTCAAGACCCTTCACAATCTGA